>NC_143556.1:124975000-127921250 GCF_054136105.1 Typopeltis vanoorti | reverse complement strand
AGTAAATACAGCAGTTGTTACCCAGGCCTTTGTATTAGCCATCCAATGTACCGGCAGCTGTTTTAGATCTTTGCCTTTTAGAGTACGTGGTCTTAGAAATCGATTTACTAGGAAGGGGTTCAACATTAGATCTCCTGATGCATTGTTACAAAGTAACAACGTTACTCGATCTTTGCTTGCTTTAAACCCACTTGCTTTTTTTCTCAGACTTTTCGATATAAGTTCGACTAGGCATTTTCTTCCAAAACAATCCTGTTTCTTCAGCGTTAAACACTTGATCGGGACAATATATACCATCTTTAATAATTTTGGCTAACTTCTCTTGAAAATATTTGGCTGCTTCTTCATCTGCTGCTGCAACCTCGCCTATAATCTTTACGTTATGAAGTGCATTCCTTTTTAAAAACCCGGTTAACCATCCTTTGCTAGCCGAAAATTCTTTATCAGCCTGGGAAGCGGAAGTAGATGGCTCCAATTGCTTCATCTGTTCATATAACCGAAGAGCTTTTTGTTTAATTAAATAACCACTTATAGGAATTTTGAGTTAATTCTTCAATCCAAATTACGAGCGCTCGTTCCGTGTTTTCTAATAAAGCATCTCTTGAGTACGATAATAATTTGGCACTTAATTTTGTGCCAGAAATGACAGATTTTCTTATTGCGACTTCATTCTTTTAAATTGCTCTTACAGTCGATTCGCCTAAATTAAAATGTTTACCAATCACCGTAGATCCTCTCCTTTTGCTAAGCGATCTAAAATTGCAATTTTCATTTCCAAAAGAAATTGCTTTTCTTTGGTGCTTTTTTACTCCATTGGGCCAAATTTAATTAATTATTAATTAATAATCAATTATTAATTAATGATAAAAATCTGCTAAATTAACAATTAATTATTAATGAATACATTACAAAATAATCAAGGTGTTCCATGAAAATTTCAGGATTTGTGAAGTGTTTCCGTCGTAGGAAAAGTTTGGGAAACGCTGGATTACCCTATAATCGGAATGGATTCTCCTTCTGTTGACATGCGCAGAAGTGTCGAAAGGTCTCGTAATCGTGACCGCATAACTTCAAATCCGCATAAAAAGAGACCCGAATGTATATATATATATATTATTTATTTATTTATTTTTGTGAAGACCTTAAGAGAACTGTCATTATTTTTTTCCCTTAAGGTCTACGAATTTATTATTAGCATGCACTTACAGGAGAAAGGTTGAGTTTTGAACTTTTGTGGCCCTCGCTGAGATAGGATGATGACGACGTTCCAACAGAATTTTCAGTTCGGAAAACCTTTCATATTATGTCGATGTAGTTTCTTCTAATTTCTCTGACTGCTCTACTTCTTTGTCTTTGTTGCAGTTTTGTGGCTGCTGAATATTTTCAATTTTATTGAAGTTTATTCTAGTACTGTATGCCCACAGTTCATAGAACCGGGGGTGGCAGATTGCCAAGAAGAGTCAATTCATGCTGAAGGGGAGAAAGAAATAAGGCTATGTACGAATTGGTCACCAACATGCGAAAATCACGTGCTTTATACGTAAAATTTTCCGACTGTTATACAAGCAAAATAGTTACTACTTCAAAAACTACAATGATCATAAAAGAGAAGTTAATTTTCCGCCGTGTAATAATAAACAACTCATCCCACAAGACGGATTGATTATCCTATTATCAAAATGGTTCTCCTTCTGCTGTGTGCACAAATGTCGAAGGGTCTCGAATCTGTGGGCGTACAGTAGCTGACTTTTCATTATCCCCTTGGTTTGCTGACGGTAAGGGCGAGGGGTCCTGATATCTGATCATGTTTTATCGTATCATCATAATGTCAGAGTCTCCGTAGCTCAGTCGGTATAGACGGAGCCCTTGGGTAAGAAAGACCTACGTTCGATTCTCGTCCATGACTCCAGGAGCTATTATCTGGTTTCTGTCGACTTAAAGGTGAGTTAGCTGGTCTCACACGTCGGTAGAGATTTTTTTTTTTTTTTTAACCAGGAAACCCGGGTTTTTCGTTCCCCAGAATAAGCAAACCGACCCTGTGAACACACACGGATCTACAGTCATAACTACTTAACACCTCATAAGGAGACTCAACTCGCCCGAGTATGGACGGGGATGAAAAGGGAGGAAACTCCATTCGAATAAATAAATAAATCACAACGTCGATATAATTTCAGCTATAAAGGAATATAATTCGGTTCACTAAAGTGGCAAACAGCCTCTTCTCGCTCGGTCAGCAAGAATGGATATATATATATATATATATATATATATATATATATATATATATATATATATATATATATATATATATATATATATATATATCCCTTATTCCCACAGAGCACTTTCTTTATGAGATCATCAAAAATATCAAAAATGTTTAGCCCACTTTACACGAAATTAATTAATTTCGAGAGATTTTGAGAACTATAATTACCGATAGTCTTAAAAACCTTCAGAACAACTCATCGAAGCTGCTGACAGATTACTCACATCCACTGTAATTTCACAGCGTTCAGTTAGAATTATATTTGCAGTACTTTGTGGAATACAAATACGCAGGAATGGTGGACTTGGCGGAGAGGAGGAGATCTGCTACACGAACATTTGTTACTCTTCTCTAATTAGTATTAGAATAGCAACATGAAGAAAGTTATAAACGCTATCTCAACGAACATAAAATGTGTATAATTTTCATAATATGTATATTTTGATGGGATAAAAATATAACAGATAATCATATTAGGCGATACTACTTACTACTCAATCATTAGATTCATACTTTCCTGCTCTGGTGTTTAAATGAAAAGTATTTGTTTCACTGAATATAGTAACCGATTCATAGAAGTCCATGGCATCATAATATATATTACGGCCAGCATTCTCTTTCCTTTCCCGATGTCCATAATCCAAGGAAATACCATTTCCTTGGATTATGGTATCCAATGTTATTTTGGACAGACGACAAGATGGACTACCTTATTAAAAAAAAAAAAAAAAAAAAAAAAAAAATCCGGTACGTATAACTAAAAAGTGAATTGCCATAATATTCCACTTCATTCAGAGATGGATAAAAGCCAAATTGTTACACAAATCACACTTTAAATCACAAAGACTTTATTCTTAGAAGCAGAAGAAGTATCACAGAACCCTAATACGCGCCATAGAACTGAGGATGTTATTTTACACAAATTTCAGAGTATCGCTTTATCTTCCCAGTCCCGCACGGTTAGCCGAGTGGCTATGCGCTTCGCAACCATATGCCTGGGAAAGGAGTGTCCTGGGCTCGATTCCCGTCACCCACGTGAGGAGCTTAATGATCTTTCTCAGACATAGCCAAGTTAGCCGGTCTTGGGCGTGGACAGCAGAGTTTTTCTCCCCAGCTTATCTGGGGTTTTCCTCCCGCAAGCAAACAAACCGGCCCCGTGAACACACGTAGACACAGAACACACCGAGAGGCATAGGGGCCATGTTATCCTCAGGACAGGGACTGCTTAGAAGGCCTAATACCTGAAGGGAAGAAGAAGCTTTATCTTCCCGTCAATGTAGATGGTCGCCGAAAGACGCATAACTTTCTCCTCCAGCTTGTCCAAATCTGTTCTTGCTCTGTACTTTGTTGAGAGTACACTTTCCGAGCGCTTAGATAATACAAGCTTTAGCTAGCGAAACGTCGTCATTTAAATATCAAATTTAGTTAATAAATTATTTGTTTCATTTTTACTATATACGTAGTACGTATATAGTAAAAACTCCAGAATGAGTGAAGATGGAAATTGCATATTCAGAACGTATATTTATGACACATTTTTAATGCAAATGCTCTGTTATTCACCAATTAAGCATAACTTGAAATATTTCAACTTTTCTTCTAGCTATACGATTTACAAGATGAGAAAATGCATAATTCATATCCTACGCACCCCTCTCCAAGTGGAGGAAGCCAGTGGTGTCATCTTTTCCTCGTTTTTCCTGTTTAGTGTTAATTTTGATTTTAATGAAAAACTTATTGTAATAGAGCTGCAAAACATGTTTCGCAACCGGATCCGCTTTACCGTGTAACTCGCTAAATAAAACAAATAATTGAATAGCTTGCGGTAGAGTAATGTGATGTAACTTCAATCGACAATTATCAGCAATGTATTTATTATTTTTTTCTTGATGTGAAGCATTCAGTATTAAGGATATATGTCATATTACAAGTCACTGACAGAAATGATGGTCCTCCAGCTATTCTTGTTTGGTGGAGAGTTAAAATGTTTTTGATTCAACATCGTTGTTCTCAATTTAATCTTACTTCTGCCTCCAAATTTCGAGTTTTTCTTTCACTGTTGTTGCACTTATTCACCTTTAATTTCAATGCCATAATGCCATCTGTTTGCTTGCAATGTATTATATTTATTTTTCTGAATATTAAATTTAACATTTAGACCCATTTCAGCTTACTGACTTTACCAATAAAAGATTAAATGCAGAACCATATAAAAGAGATAATCATGCCTATGGTTAATTATGGCAAAAGAATGCAGTTATATTTAGATGTATTAAATCCAGAAAACATTGTCATAAAATGACAAATATAAACATTAATACCCCTTACAAATATTCTTTATAAGACACGCATAGTTTTTGAAATCGTGCCTGAATATGAAATTATTTTATTAGGATTTCTGTTACCATCTCCATATCATGTTAACTTTCTCCTAAAATAAACATGCAGTGCGCAGTTAATCGTAGTGCAAAGCGTAGTTGTTCATTTTGCAAGATGCCCAATTATTCTTTAGGTTGCTCTGTACCAGCAGATCACTGGTCTACATAAATCTGCTAGCTTCTTTGCAAACAATATTAAATTTTTCCAAAGCCTGAAGTGTGTTCATCGTCTACAAGAAGTTTACATTCTCCAGACAGCAACAGGGTTTGGATAGGGAGGGAGGAACGGGGCGGGGAACGGACATCTCGTTAATCAACTGGCAGACCACATGCTTTGACCTTTACCGCCTCAATAATGGTGTCATGGGCCGAACTAGTCAGCCACTTCATCACTGTCGTTCTCCCGAAAAATCAACATCCGCTTCTAAGTCTCATGTTGCCATGACTACATCTAGAGGCACGTGACCCTTGCCGCGCGCGCGCGCGTGCACGCACATACATCAACTAGTGGTATTTTGTGCGAATTCAGAGAATCGTGTACTGTTGGTCTCCATACCAGATAGCAGTTCAGACTGTTGCTATATAGCATTAGAGCTAGCTTAAGCACCTCTCTCCAATAGCTATTATTAGAGCGGATAACGAGTAAAGAATAATACTGTAAGAATTGTATTACCCGAGGTTCAAAGGTCTGGGCACGCGCAAATCTAACTGACTCGTATTGTATCAATACCAATTGTATCTCTACCAATCGCCTGGTAGAGATACAATTTTAAATCGTCCACCTTTGTCAGCACAGGTTGGACGATTGGTAGAGCCTCTGCTACTAATGGCTGAGCAAAACCTTAAGCAAGTTTGACCGCGGTTAGTAGTTGGAAGGGAATCGATCGTTCGATGCTGTTGGCACACTCTCCCTCGATGAGTCTTTTGACTCCCTGGAGGTGTCACATAATAATAATAATCATGAAACTGTGGACACCTTGTTTACATAATATTAATAGCACATTTGAAAATCAAGATTCATGCCGTTTGAATTCGAATGTACAGTATACTTCGGCTACTTCTTACGTCGTTACAGGAGGTCTCGCTCAACTCCTAAGTAAGCTACTGGACTTTTTCAAGAACAGTCTGTCCAAAGACTGAAAGAAAAAAAAAAAAATCGCTTAATCCTTGTAATTCACGTTTATTCTTTCCTACCACCGTTTTGTTCTCCCCAGTCGTCTCCACGAAGAGATATATTTCGTCATTTTACCAGATGGCTCTGTGATCTTGAAATACGTTTCTTGTTTTAAAATTCCTACAACATTTATTTTTAAATTTTATGTTAGTGACGTTTCTATATCACGTGTCTTCTTTTTTATGTATATAATTTAACATCCGTAGATTTTACGTATATTTCAGGTTATACAGTATATATATGGGAATTCATGAAAGAACTCTGCACACTGCACTGCATCCTACATCTGAGAGTGAATGGCTTCTTGAACTGCATTATATTAAAAGAAATCTAGAACATGAAGCTTCAGGTGAAATTTTATTGTAAGAATAAAATATAAATTGAAAATGTTTTTCCAATAAAAAAAAACCAATAAAGTTTTTTTTCTTTTTTTCTTCTTCTTTTTCTCGGTGATGTTTAACAATTTCACATTAATAGGACGAAACGGTACCATCTCAAGACGTGGAACAGAAGGCAACGATCAGCAAGAGAAACTCAGGATTGATGAAAATTAGCCAAAATGTCATTAGACAAGCTAGAAATTTTGAACTTGTATAAAAAAAAGCCAAATTTTTATGCTTTTTTTTTGTATAATTTTAGTTATAGCAGGATGGTGGAACGGTTCTTTACTGTTCTGGGTTCGAGTTTCGTCATGAAGTGGGGAACATTTATAACGGCTTTTTTCACCCAAAGGCAAGTTAAACCAGTCTCATATGCTGATAGCAGGGTTATTATGATTCCAAAGAAGACAACCAATCTGAGAATGCAATTAAAGGACAAAAATATGTTTAGTGGCAGAATGGAGGCGTGACCTAGCGATGAATTCCCGGACTCCACAGAAGTGTAAATATAATTATATTATATATACTTTTTTTTTTTTTGCACTACCCATGCGCACCTCTTGCACCTCTTGCACCTCTGACTTTAATTTCGTATTTTATTTTGTATTACATTACCAAAAAAAAAGAAGAAGAAGACGAAGGGTCCAAGTGTAGATGAAGATGGAAGCCTGCATTTAAACTTTCAGGAGCACTTGCTTAGAGTATTAGAAAAGAGATAAATGAACAGAAGATTTATTCTGCTGGTTTGCCATTCTGAACCTAACTTTGTCGGGGGTGGATAGAGTTCCGACGACCACCTGAGATTCGTGGTTATTGTGAGAAGGAAGAGAAAAGTGTGAGACGGTTAACAAAAAGAACTGCTCACATATTCAAAATGATCATTGTATAAACTGCTAAACGAAATAACTACGATGGCAATCATCATAAAATTAAGTCTGTTATGATTTTTATAAAGTTAGCAGATTTATGTGAAAGAGCTTAAAGAAATATATAATAAATATGGGAAACAGTATAGGGAACCGCTAAAGAAGGACTTCGAAAAACCATTGTTCCCTGGAGCAGTAGTTGCCCAATTTTCTGTAGCCGCTTTCCAAATTAACCATTTAATCGTAGAATCACTTTTCTTAAACCCTCATTTTTAAATAACTTTTATTTAATGAATACAAACAGAAACAGCCCTCTTATTTATTGAAATTTATTAATGTTAATTTAATAAATTATGACTGTTTCATGAAGTAATATAAAAATTAACGCTTGAAATTAAAAAATTAATAAACAAAAGAAAAAAAAATAATGCACAACAAATTTAATACTTTCCATTTTTGAATAGCATATTTCTGTGATCATTCTTGCAAGAATGATCGCATTTGTAATGTATATCGTTTATCCTAATCCTGTGGCTTCCTCTCTTGAGAGGGTTGCAGCTGATTACTAGGAAGATGGTGACGCAAGGTGGTTTCCCGTTGCCTTCCTTGCCGTAAGTATTTATGACTGTAACCCGTGTTCACGTGGCCGGTTTGCGGAATGAAAAACTTCAGATAAACTGGCGGAAAAAAACTGCTGTCCACGCCAATGACCGGCTAACTTGGCTATGACTGAGGAAAATCCTTCAATTCCTTACGGGAATCGAACCTAGGACGCTACTTCTCCAGGTATATGGTTGCGAAGCGCAAAGTCACTAGGCTAACCGCGCGAACTTTATCAATATAACAATATTTAATATCATGTAGTAGGGGCTTGCGTAGCTTCGCTGTCAACTCGACTATGTCTGTGGTCTATAGAAAAATACCTTATAGATTAGATTCTAGTCCTCAACTAGAGGAAACTTTTTGTAAGCCCCCCCCAGCAACTTCACACTTTAATTAATCTTTGACATCGTAAGTAGTTTTTGTCCGAAAGTCCATTTTATAAACCCGCAGCTCAACAAAACAGGCTGTACAACACATAGCACACAGGAGTATATACGAATAAATACTATTTTAAAGAATTATGAAAACCACCTCTTATCTAGCATGCTGTAGGAATGCACTCAACCTTAGTGATGATAAAAGATGGACAGTAGCTGCCCACCGATTTCCAAAAAAATTAAGGACAAAAGAGTGCTTCTTTAGAGAAATGAAAAAAGATATTGGTGTATTTTATTTTATGTAGCATAAACCAAAGGTCACAACGAAGAGTATTATTCTTGATTACCAATGTTGCAACTGTAAACTATGTTGTTGCATTCTTCGAATCAGCTTCAGAATGTCTGTCATCTGACGGCCAGTCTCGCAATTTTTCGATTATATTGGAAGTGGTGTAAGGTAAAGGAAATAGGATAAGTGATTTAGTGGATAAATTATTATTTGATAAATTATTTATCGAGCTTATTTACCTGAATATTTTACCATCATGAGAACAAAGGTGATTTTATGCATTAGCTCATAGTGTGGAGAATAAAGCTGCTTGTGAAGGTATAATTATCTTAAGCATTATGTGACATGTAAGAACAGGGTTAAGAACTTTTAACTTGATCAAAGCTACTGTTAGATCTGGTGATTACATTAGATGACGTTTAGTATCTCAAGTGGCTGCTTTGTTTCTAGCTGGAGAAAGAGAAAGCGATCTAGCAGAGAGAGAGAAAGAAAGAGTCTGGGAACACTTCTACAGATGACGAATTCAAAAGAGAGGAAACTAAACATCATGACAGAAAAAAAACTAACTACACAAATTCCACTTAGAGGATGAAAGACAAAAGGTAAACAAAAGGATGGCAGTTTGCTGAGGACTCATTAGCCGATATATGAATATATTTAGCAAACACCAATAGCAAAGGTTTTTCTCCGTACCTTTCTATAGTACTTGCACAGAAGTGGGTGCTACGCGATCTGTCGTAGACCAGAGTGACAGAAACTATGGTGGTGGTGGTCATTGAATAATTGGCTGCCTTAAGAGAGAGAAGAAGTGAATATCAGTGATCTTTTCCATTATTTTAGGAAATCAAGGCAGTGGGACAACAGTTTAATATCAGGACATACAGAGCGATCAAAATTAAAGCATTCCTATTTAAGACCTTGTGGAGCGCTAAGCGTCATCACTCAGTGATCCAAAGCTGCGAAACTTCAGGAATATATTGTGCACGCAGAAGCACTATCTGAGAAAAATAGTTCCAAAATTCGCTACCAGGAGCGCTGTATGATGAATCGAATGTAGATGTAGTAATTTTTCTGTGTATGTGTGTGTGTGTAAGAAGGAGAAAAGCGACACAAGCCTAAATAACACATTTTTATTCACTTCCATTATGCATTCACGGGCTATTGTGTTCAATATGCTGCTCTAGCAACTTATCAGGATAATCCTGATAAACTCTGTCTTTGAGAAATCCCAAAGCCAGAAGTCACAGGGGGTCAGATCAGATACCTGAGGCGGCCGTGTAGTGAGAAATGCACAACTGATCACTCTGGCTTCCGTGAAATGGTCTCGAAGAACCTCCTGCACGGATTGACCGATGCATGGAGTTGCCCGACCTGCATGAAAATGACTGAATCCATGCACAGGTGCTGCTGTAGCTGTCGTACAACAAACTTGTTTATCATATCGCGATACTTCTCGGCAGTAACTGAGCAAGCCACAGGACCCGACTGGCGAATGTCCTCAAAGAAGAAGAATGTCCAATGATAAATGAAGCTGCAAACCTCCGGAAAGCAGCTTTGGGTAAATGCAAAGGAATTTGTTGGATTGCATTCGAGTTTTACGTAGCTTATACCCGCAATTGTGGGTATTCACAACGGATTGTGAATATCCACAACTGGAGTATACAACTTTTAGATAGTTTGGAAGGCGAATATCATCAGAGATCAGAAAACCTTTCTGGTACCTAGGTTTAGATTCTTCTGATAACTTCCTGGTGAAAGGTCAAGAGGCGCGTGGTCTGCTGTTTCTGGTGTGGATGGAAGTGATATATCTTGGGGTCATGCATGTAAGAGTTGTGAGAGAAGAACGTAGCAAGTAGGCTAGCTTTGTCTTTGTTTTGGGCAGAAGCATTGACCTTTAGGAAGAAACACCAGGTGCCACGAATACAGTTTACGTTAGATAATAATTTATACAGATAAGTCGGCATTTATTTAATCCTTCAGCTGTGTCGCTGGAACTGGGAAGCTAACTGGAACTGTGGATATTAAAGGCATATAAGAGATGTAATGAATCAAGCTTCTGAAAGAAGAAGTGGTAGAGGGCACAGCGATTTTCAGAATTTGGAGAGAGGGAAAAAACATTACATGAATGTTACAGAATGAAGCAAAGCAAGAGAAAAGTGAACAAGAGAAGATTCTAGAATTGGAACTGGCTGCATGGAATATCTCATTGCACAAAGCACATATTCCATGTTTATGGCAAAAGGAATCACACAGGGTCGTACTTTGTTTTTACGAATTCTGGGAAAGTTTACGTGGAAATGATTTTTGATAGGATTTTTGTGTTATATATATATATATATATATATATATAAGCAGCTGGCCTTGGGAGACTTTAATATTGTATCCTCGAATAGAGAAAGTTTTGGATATCTCTACGGCATGTTTAACACACTGAAGAGTTTTGTTCGCATTGCTTAAAAAAAAAAAGGGTGGAAGTTGAACTTTAGAGTAGGAGGCCTGGCTTCTACTTCGATCCCTATGTTTCTTCTGAAGACCAAAAGATATCAGCCAGTTCATTTCTCCAGTAAGCACACCGTACTTCATCACTAGGCGATGAAGGTTATCTGCATCGCCTAGTGAATCTGTGGTTTGCATGAATCCTTTTGCTTCTGGAATGCTCACTGATTTTTCTAGACTGTTTGCGTAAATGAAAGACATCATGAGAAGACGGATGGACAGTTCACTAGGAAGGCTTTGTAGAGCGTTTGAATTATCCATCATCTGCAAAAATGGAAGATTATGGATGAAATATTAAAAAGCACGGGATGAACAAATAAATTATAGAAAATGCAGGGCGAAAAGGATTTCATATGGTAGCAAAAAGCAGAATGTGAGAGACGAATAGGAAAGGACAAAAGAGATCACAGGGTAGAAGTTGTTTGGTAATATTCAGAGTAACTGTAATTGACAGAAGTGTATTATTATGTTTTTTTTAAATGCGTATTTTCAGCTAGTTTTTATTGCGGGTGAGACGAATTTTCCGGAAAGGGAAAATTCTAACCATCGTATGATTCCCGATAACTCAGCTGTTAAAAATCTTTTAAAAAATAACCCATAACATCACATGCATGATGAACAACTTGGGCTCTCATACAGAGGAAAAGCACTGTCAGCTCTGTTGTGAAAAATGCGTATCGATATATCACAGGTTGCATGTTATGTAATGGAGCATAACCGTTCAAACATTGCAAAAGTCATTACTTCATTTTTATTGCAGTAATCCGGGGTGTACTTCACTTTAGTGGACGAATTGAATCAGTCTGCTTGAAAAATTATTGTAGGTTATGAAAGGCATCTTCATAGCACGCCAATTGACATTTTGCAGTATTTTTTCACGAGGCAGGTTTGTCTTTTGTTTGCTATTATACACCTTTTGTTCACATTGATGCATTTTACAAGAACTCCCTTTTGTCCGATTTAATTCCTCCTACAAATACAAAACGAGTTTTATGCACTCCCGAGTTTGTTATCGGCGGGACAACAGAATAGATGTACTTATTTTCGACAGGTGTGAATGGTATTTTGATGTTTTATGCTACAGTATTGTAGAGATTTAAAATACTACTACTAAGGACTACTAGGAGCTAGGTTAAATTAATTGCCAGATCCTCAACCACCACTTCGCTTGTTGTGTCCAAAACCGACTCCCCTTCACGTCCTTTCCATTTACAACCGTGTATGCATATTTTCAGGAAGTTTCAACATTAATTCAAATTGATAAGGGATAATTTATGAAATTTGATTGATTTCATAAATCCTAATCTCACCCGACTTAGAGAAGCCTCGTATTAAATGTTAAGCAATAAATCAATTGACGAAGTTTAAAAACAGTGCATTTTTAGAAATATACTTTAAAATTATTATATATATATATATATATTTTTTTTTTTTACGCGCAGATCAATTTTCCGATAATTTTCTTATAGAATTAGACTTTATATAATAAAACTGAAAAAGTACTATGAAAGTTTGTCTCTTAACCTAAGCAATGTTGAATGAACTCCATTGGATCAGAAGACTGAAAAGGTGAAGTTGATTCGCATTTTTTGTTTAATTTACAGCTAAACAGTTAAATTTACAGCACGAGTATCTCGACTTCTCCAAAATGAGGTTTTAATGTCATTTGTCATCTGTTGTATCTGACCTCTTTGAAACATGACTTAGTGTTTTGATTTAATTATTAAGGGCTAAAGTCAATATACACTAGCAGCCTTCAGGGGAACGGCCCGTTACACCAACTCCTCCCTAAAACTGAGTAGTTATTATGTTGTTCGAAACCTGTTATATTCATTCTTGTCATGCTGTCGGTTAGGTCATCGTCGGCCCTACCTTGTTAGGCCAGGCAAATTATAGTGAAGACGCCTTTCGATAGAGAAAGAGGGAAAGGGGAGGGGAAGGGGAAGCAATAAAAAAAAGAAAGAAAGACAGCGTCCTTGAACACTTATTAGAAGGTTAAAAGACAGCCATAGTATTGATGGATTGGCAAATAATTCACAGTTATTAAATGTCTCCCTTTGCCCCGTCTTTATTTTAATGCTTATTGTGCTGTAGTACAATATATATTTTAATGCAGCGTTTCTCAGTCTTGTTTAATCACAGCTACGTAAGCTGCAAGAAATTTTCTGCAGCTCGCTATACACTGCTTGGAAAGAAGTCAACGGACACCATAGTGTGAAGAGCAAACGGTCGTGGGATCTCCTTTAGCTGCGATGACTGCAGTAATCCTACAGGGCAGAATTTCCAGAAGAACATGATTTTGGACCATTCTTCTTATAGACATGTAATCAGATGCTGGGCTATTGTGGGGCGGACGTTCCTTGACCTTACCCGATGCTTCAGTTCATCCCACAGATGTTCAATAGGGTTGAGATCTGGGCTCTGTAGAGGTCAGTCAAGTGTGCTGACACTCATGTCCAGAAACCACGCAGTTACAGCAGCAGCCTTATGGCAAAATGCATTGTCTTGCTGAAAGAGGCAACGGTCAATTCTCTAGAAACGCCACAAAGTAGGAAGCATTGCAATGTACAGAATGTTCAGATACCTCTCGGAGATCATTGTTTGTGGCACCACAAGCAGCGGTCCGAGGCAAAACCAGGACCATACCAACGCACCGCCATCTCCGTATTACACACTCTGGTAAGAAACTTTCACCGGGCATCTGCCACACCCACCCGTCCATTAGCTCGGTAGAGGGTGCAGCGACGCTTCATAACACAGATTCCCAAGCTTCCACGTCCCACGCTCTTTGCACCAATGAAGACGACGCTGCATGTTGGTTACGGTAATGTGGAACTTGCATGTTACGGTCCTACCATGGAAACCTATGTCGTGAGCCTCGGTTCCGAATGTTTTTGTACAGATTCATGTTCGAGTCGATGCCCGGAAAACTCTGCATTCAATGTATCTGCCGATGAATGGCGGTTTACATATTATCCTTCGTAGTACCCTTCGGGTCCCGTTCAGTGAGTGTTGTGGGTCGTCCATACAAGGTTTCTGTCTCAATATAACTAACGAAAAATTTACTAGTAGAGGGGCTTCTTAAAAGTTATGGCTCAGGGCTCAAAACTACCTTAAACTCGGCTCTGCCTGGATGACTGCGAAAATTTTATCCAGCATGAATTGTTATGCGCATGGAGGTTCATTTCCTTGTGGAAAAATGGTCAAGTGTCATGGCAAAACGGATTCTTCTGTCAAAACATTTTAATTGTTGGCAAACCTATTTAACTCTTATTCAAAACTGTCGCTCACAATTCATATATCTGCATACCATATCAGCCTCCTTCTCCATATGAGTGAAAATAATGCTCAGTGTTATTGAAAATTAGGAAAGTGAAGGATACGTAATCACACACACACACACACACACACACACACACACACACACACACACACACACACACACACACACACACACACACACACACACACACACACACACACACACACACACACACACACACACACACACACACACACACACACACATTCGCTTGGTAACAGAAACATTCAATCTAGAAGTGTGTTTCAATCTAGAAATGTCTTATATGTGGTAAAACGTCTGCTGGAATTGTTTCGTTTGTTCTATCAATTCAGGGGAAATCACTTGATAGGTTCTTTCTTACAGTTTTCGTGCATTCATGCAACTCACTGAGGCTGCCTACGGCGATCTTAAACTGTCACGTTTCTTGAAAAATACCAAAGGAAGAAGTAACAGTCCTGTGCTCTTTCTTCTTATGGAAGACCCTACTAGAAGAGAACAGGTAAACTAAGTGACCTTCAGGTTACTTAGTTTATTGTGTAACTTTAAGTTGTAACACTCTGCTAGAATCCAGAATCCTTCTTTTAGAAGGATTATCCGACGGCGGATTTTTTTTTTTTTTTGTGTATATATATACACACACACACACATATATATATATACACACATACACATACACTGCCCAGGAGGCATGCTGTATCAATTGGTCAGGATTACTGTCTGTAGATGTACAAGTGTTCTGGGTAGAGATTTCAAATGCAGTATCTCTCAATCAACGTAATCCCAGAGACGTTCTATACGATTTAGATGCAGATTGGAAAAGGTATGTTTTTTTCCATAGTCGACAATGGTCCAATGAATTCTCTTGTAAACTGTAGACGTGGTAATCAATAATTAGTTGTAAGAATGGGGACCCATTGAGAGGAGGATACCTCATGCACCTCCATACATGGAGAAAAGTGGTTTGTGTACGGCGTACATAGTTTCGTATCTATGGAATAGCTGACTGTGGAATTTAACCAGGGTTAGAATGGCGTCATTTTGAAGACAACACTTTTCCATTTATGGGATTAAACACGGCGGGACAACTTACTGTAGTTCTGCCCGGTATCCTTCAACACTTCGAACAATTACAGCACTCCTCAAACAGTCTACAATATTGGCACATTTCTAGATACTGCCACCCTTTAACCGTTATCCTACCTCGTCATTTTTATGTCTGTAAGATCACGTCCTTTGTCCATTTCGATCAGCAGCTTGGAATGAACAGCATGGCATCCACTACTAGTATCATGTTTACTGGCTTTTTCCACAATCCGAGTGTCACCTAGAGGAATGGAATAGTCGCTTGTGAAATAATGAAGTGGTTATAGTATAATATTTTGACTGGACTGTGTACATCACTTCCACACAAAAAGTTACAGTCTACAGGAAATTGTTGCTGTTCATGGACATATGGTTTAGAAATGGATGGAACAATTTCGATATTATCAAGTTTCTATGTATAGTTGGTCATAAATGCTTTCATGACTTATTTTTTCAGTCATTTTCAAAGCGACTTTTGCTTGTCTTTTAATCATAAAAATATGATTAATTATTTTTATATAGGTCAATTGTTGCACCTTGTTTGTCCGTACAAGTCTTCTCGCACGAAGGTGATCTCGTTCGTGACAGACCGTCTTAGGACTGAAGTACGCCTTTTAGACAAGCAATGGGGGTTATTTTCCAACTGATTAAACCGCAGGATATCTCACTTTTCAGAAACCAGTCAGTTCTGCTGTCAAAATCGCGACTCCAGACAGACGGATACCCACAATATTGTGATCAACACTGTTGACGACCACTGACCAGCACCATCCTTAAATAGTTGCCTAGAACACGTGATGAAGCGCGTGACCAAGTACACTGGTGTCCGAAACCTAAAGACGAACACCATTTCTGAAGATTACAACCACAAATTCAGACAAATCAGCTTGTAACACTTTGTATAACTGACGATTTCGAGTAGAAAGCGGTACACATTCAAATTTTTCAATTGTACTCAAAGGGGTCACGTGGTAGCATCAGCAGTATAAAAAGCAAAAAGCTGTGCTAAGCGAATTGTGTTTGAAAGAAGCTCTTTCGTGAAGGAATAAAGTAGCAAAATTGAATGTCCTGAAATGTCTCAAAGACGCATCATCTAGATGATGTGTGCTAAGAGGTCGTCCTCACTCTACCACGGAGCATGAAGACAGTTTTTAATTATAAGAGCAAAACGTAATCGATGCACCATGGCAGATCGGCCCATACTCTCGAAGGCCTGTAGTCTGCATTCCTTTATCCACAGCTCACCATAGAGCACGTTTTCAGCGGTGTATCCAAAAAAATTGGACAAGACACCGGTGGGTTAATATACTCTTTACAAATGAGAGCCAATTTAGTCTTTCCTCCGATTCTGGACGGCATTTGATCTAGCATGAAAGTGGTATTGCAGACTATTGCGAGAACATTTTTGAAAGGGATTGATACGGCTGTGCTGTGGTCATGGTATGAGGAGGCATTATGCTTAATGGACGTACAGAATTAGAAGTGCTAGAAAAATGGACCATGACTGGTGAACGACATTGCAACGAAGTTCTTCAACGTTATGTTCGATTGTTCCGTGGTGCTATAGGCAAAGAATTCATTTTTATGAATGACAGTGCCACACCACATCGTACATGAGCCGTGGAAATACTTCTGGAGGCCAAGGATATTAATCGAATCGAATGCCCAACACTCTCCCCAGATCTCAACACATAGAACACATTTGGGACGCAATAGGAAGACGCATTGCTCGAAATTCCCGCTCCAGAAAACAAAGGTCTTATCCTTGCTTGAAGGAGTAGTGAGTCAGTTTGCCACAAAGATTCCTGAATCTTTTGGTGCTAAGCATTCTACAGCGTTGTGAGCGCTGCATCGCAGTTCGGGTGGGCATATTTTTCTGTAAGCACCATACATTATTTCCTTAATTACGTCCTTAGGAAATTTGTAACTTTTGCCAAAAACACATTGCAATTTAATTTGCAAAGTTATAACACAAGTTTTGTGTAATATAATTTATTAGTATGCTGGCAATAAATTTATGTCCACATTTGGCAGTATTCTTGAAAATTTTTTCATATACAGATAAAAATGTAGTTCGCCCTTAGCTTTTGGACACCAGTGTATTTTGCATATACAGTGTACGTTTAAGTACATCTGCAAAAGGTTTCCAATTCAGTGGCGCGCGCGCGTGTATATGGTTCGCCCATAAATGCGAAACCCCTCGACACTTCTGTGCATGGCAGAAGGAGAATCCATTTCAGTAATAGGGTAATCAATCCGTCTTGTGGAATGAGTTTGTTTATTATTACATGTCGGAAAATTAGCATTTCTTTTATGAGCATTCTAGTTTTTAAAATGGTAACTATTTTACTTGTATAACAGATGGAAAATTTTATTTTATTTTGTCCACAGTTGAGAGAAGCTACACTTCTCTCAACTGTGGACAAAACTACATATTGCATTGTTTGCAAGGAATGAAAATCACACAACTGTTTAACTGTATTTACGGATTATATACTATATTGATATTAACCAGAAATGGTTTAAGATATAAGGAGGAACTACCGTATTTTTATTTATTTATTGTGCGATGTCCATTCTCAAATCAGTAATGGAATAGATGATCGTGCCAATGGCATTTGCCATTAACTACAAAAAGCTCTTCCCCAATCCTCTGTTATAAATATTTTATTCTGTTCTGTTGGAAACAGAAATAGGAGAATATTCAGCCTTCTCAGCCGGAATATAAATTCCTCTATCATTAAAAAGGCCGCTCATTCTTTAAACGTCGTCCCCTTTCAAAAAAGAAAAAAAAAAATCTTCAGACGAAACCACCTTCCCCGATTCTTGCTCAGTCTCTTCTTCCACAGCTCGCGTGCAAACTAACGTCTACCAATTTACCCCATCCACGTTGCTAACCGGTTCCAATCGCTGTAACGACTAGCAGCTCCACCTCCTTGTTGTCATATCTATCACTACCTTACCTCCAGGCAATAGAGAGGGAATTGAAGGGCAACATTGTTAATAGGGGAGGGATGTGGTGATGGCGGATTGCTAGATTAATAGTGTTTGTCTGTCACGTGTAACCCGTTTACCCACGAATGCGGAGAGAAACGATTTTATGCCTGACAAAGAACTTTTCTCCCCACATTGTGTAGACTTACCTTGATGAACTGAGAAGGCTTTCTGCTTACGAGATTTGATTCCGTAAGTTGTTTGAAATGCATGAACCTGTCTCAATGACAGAAGCAATTACTTTGATTTTTAATAACTTTTTTCATTATTTGTATATGAATCTAGAATCGTCATTATTCAGAAGATACATCATTGTTTTATAAATTTCGCATTTCCAATTAATAGATAATGAATTTATCCCTTATTTAAATATCATTAACTAGACGACAACCGCAGTATAGAATCAACAATAGTTAAAATACGTTGTAGGGCATAAAGACGTCATTTATTTATTTTTTTACAATCCTAAATCAGTGATTTTCCGGGAAATCCTGGGCTTCTTTCTAGTGGAAATTATACTTTTTTTTTTGTTGATGTTCTTATTCAAATTGAAATTCGTAATTACTGTCAACAAATTAATGAAGAGTGCTTCCCACACAGAATCGATGTATGCAAAAGTTGAAAATTATATACCAAAATAAGTTTCACTTGAAGAAAACGAAGCATTTTGTGGAGAGGGGGAACTCTCGGTATGCATTTTAAAAAAAATCAAAACGTTAAAAAAATCCAATCATGAAAATAAAGTAGAGAGTTTTGTTAAGTATCATATGGCACTGAAATGATGCCAATTGGGATGAGCTTGAGGATTTCTGAGTGCTTTTCCATTGTCTAATTATTGCTTCTGCTCTCAGTCCAACAAGCACTTGCTCTGATTTAAAATTATTCTTGCTGGGATGAGTGCCTTTTTTTTTTTTTTTTTTCCTATTCCACTGAAAATCCCCGACCCTTGTCCGATTTCTGGTTTCCAACAAATCGTGCAAAGAGTACAAGCTAAAAATGTATCATTCACTCAATGGCTTAAACCAAAAGACTCCAGCTTCTCACTCAGCTTGTAATAGAGTCCGTAACAATTGAAAATATAATCAGCAAATCTAAAGAAAACTCTAAGGATCAAATGCACGCCTCCTGCTGAAATCGAAGTCGAGCTTTTATTTTTCTTTTCTTTCTTTCTTTGCAAAGGCTGTTGGGCAAAACTTCTATGTTTCCAACTCTCCTCTACCTTATAGCATAGCCATCATTTCTAAATACCTGTAGAGATGATGGCATTTTTTTTCCTGATGGAAAAATGGCATCATCTTGGCACCTTCTGGCCTGCTGCAACTAGTGTTTAGATGACCAACTCTACTCTTCGACAAATCATCATGTTCCTTCAGATCTATTGATAGAAAGATATCAGAAAAATACTCAATAGCCTTGATACTAAAAATTCTTCTGTCCCAAATGGTATCCATCCAGTTGTATTACAAGCTTGTGATATGGAATCAACACATATCCTTCATCGCCTTTACAAGCTGTCCTACTCATCTGCCATTCATCCAACAGCATGGAAGCAAGATTTCAGCCTGTTCCTGAAAAGGGGCATAAAACTCAGCCATCAACCAAATACTCTCACTTCAATATTCCCAGAAGTGACGGAAAAGGCCTTTAATGCTAACTGGAAACACATCATTTAATTAGTGATAACCGATTTGGATTCCAAGTCTCCATAGCGCAATTGGTTTGAATACCATCGTGGGCATGGATATTTGGGATTGTCTTTAAGTCGGAGATGAATTTCATCGTCCCATTGAGTGCACTGGCCAGCTTAAGGATGGCATTAGTAGCTTGGAAAAGTTTCAAGTTTGAGCTTTAGAGCAAGGTTTCCGGACGTAAAAAATTGTAAAAGAATGAATAAAAACAAAGTCTTTAGATAACCCAAAGATAGCTTTACAACCTTTCGTGGGTGGAAGTGGCACTATGATAGTAATAATAAAAACTTACCCGTTTTAACACGCAAATTCCTCCGTAATTATTATTGTTTTATTTCTCTTTTTATACATGGGAACTCTATTCCAATTATAAGAAATGCTTTAATCAAATCTATTATTTCCATATTAAATATCAAAAAAGTATTGTTCTGAAACGTTATACCTACTATAGAGCGTGTCCGCAAGGAACATGTAAAGGAGATTATAATATGCATTCTTCAGAATGTGGTTCTTGATATAGTGATTCTAATCATGTAAATATACTGGCCACTAAATTACAAAGTTTTATTTTATGTATAGGCATACGAATGTCAGTACCGATCCTCTTTAATTCCCTGCGCATAGTTCGGTGAGATATGGATCGGAACAGCCTTCATTAAATGCTTCGGTCAATTGCTGCACACAGGAAGTTCTATTTGTCGGTACAAGTCTTCTCACACGAAGGTGATCTCAATCCTGTCAAGCTGTCTTAGGACCAAAGTTACGTCTCTTAGACAACCAACGTGGATTGTTTTTCCACTGATTTAAAACACCCGGGATATCTCACCTTTTGAGAAACTAGTCAGCTTTGCAGTTTTCAAAATCGTGGCTCCAGGCAGACGGGCACCCACAATAAATCCTTTATCTAACTCCGAAAGGTCCTTTGATTTTCCCACTCTTATCGACACTGTCGATGATTACTGACCAGCAGCATTCTTAAATAGTTGCCTATAACACGTCATGATGCACATGAATATCCCTAATAAATTTGAAGCATGTTATGATACCAGTTGTAAAATGTGTGAATAAAATTAGAGCAAGAGTGTTAAACAGAAAAGAATTCAGAGAATATTGTGAACTGCGCTGGCTTTCTGAAGGACAAGTTCTCAGTAGATTTTGGAAGCTGAAAGAAAGTGTTCGTAATTTTCTGGAAGAGAAGGATGAGCTGCATGAGGAAAAAGTCCTGTTGTGTGATGAGAAATGGCTATTTTATTTAGCATTTTTAGTTGATTTTACCAGCCACCTCAATGATCTAAATTTGGAACTGCAGGACAAAAACAAATTGTTTCCTAGCTTAGTAAATAACATCAGTGCATTCAAAATGAAATTAAAGCTGTTCATCTCCCAGTTAGAAAACGTGGATTTAAGTCAATTTCCACATAAAAGAACATAGTGAATCTGTTGAAGATAATGGCAACTTTACAGAATATACTGAGAAACTCAGATTATTGCAAGAACCCTTTAACAGTCGTTTTAGCGATTTTGCTGAAGAAGACTGCATACTTGCATTTATAAATTCCGTTCACTTACTGAACAAAAATTCTTGACGATACCTAGTAACATACAAATGGAACTTATTTATTATTCAAAACCAATTCTTTATTGAAAATGAAATTTAATGAACTTCCATTACTCCCAGATGTTTCTGATAATTAATTTCTGGCGATCGTTGCCCTATGAACATTTTCCAGAACTGAGAAAATTTGCTCAGAGTTATATCTGTCGTTTTGGAACTACATACAGATGCGAACAAGCATTTTCATCAATGAAAATGATTAAGAACAAACTACGGTCGGGACTGGCTGATTCAAATTTGAAAAACTGTTTGATGCTTTCTGTAACTGATTTAACTCCAAATATTACAAGCTTAGCAAAATCAAAGCAATTTCAAAAGTCTCAATAAAATAATTAATGTTTTTCTTGTCTTTATATGAAATTCGTTTATTTAAAACTGCTAAAAGTGTCTATATTACCATATATATAATAAATAATTTATGCATTACTGTTAAATATATCCATATTACCATATTTTAAAAGGTCTGAAAAGTGGTATAAGTTTGTATGGAGCATCTTAACTAAAAAATGAAAAAAATTGACGCTTGAACTATAAAAGGTTCGCCACCCTGGACTAGAGGATGGAGAGCTTTTGTTCAGAGATTCACCGAGAGTCGAAAACGACGTGTAAAACCATTACCTACTTATTGTGGGCTCAAATCTCTTTGAGCCCACAATAAGTAGGTAATAAGAGCCCACGATAAAGAAAGAAAATTTGTTTTCTATAGCAGGTTTCCCATATTAACCAATCCTTACTTCATCCATAGTACTGCTATAGATGTGCACTCTTTCATAGGTGGATTTAATAATAATAAATAAATAAGCGCTCTAAACTGAGATAACGTCATGCACTGCAGTACATTCTCAGCGATGATTAGTTAAAAAAAAACAATAATTGCTGAGAGAGTGTAGTGAACTCAATTAGTATCGACGATGTCCTTTCGGTGGAGAGTTATGCACTCTAATTCAGTCTAGGACGCGAATAACTTTTATAAGCACTTTTCATGTGAAGGAGAGTTAGCTAGTCTTATACGGCGAGAGCAGGTTTTCTTCCCCCCCAGGATACTTGGATGTTTATTCTCGCAAATTAGACAAACGGATCAGAAACACTGCACTAGTCTCATAGCTTTTAGTTGCTTAGGCCGAATATCCAAACAACTTAGGGTGGATCTCACGACAATGAGAATACATCAGAATTTATCTATAGTTTTTAAGTGGACAATTAAAAGTGAACCTCTAGGGAGGTACATTTAGTCATGCTACTGGCCGTTTCCCTTCTTGATCACATTTTGGGGGGATATCTTTCGTGAAGATTTCTTTTTCAACAAACGAATTCTCACCAGACCAAATTGAAACTATGGCATGTTCGGTGACCTTATGAATAAATAAATAAATATAAATAAATAATAACAAATAATAAAAAAATTCTATAAAAATAAAACTAAAAATTTTGAATAAAAAAAAAAGTTTTTTTGTTTTTTTAAGTACTACTTTGTAAATGTAAATCTCAGATTTACATTTACAAAGTACATCAACAAACGAATTCTCACCAGACCAAATTGAAACTATGGCATGTTCGGTGACCTTATGAATAAATAAATAAATATAAATAAATAATAACAAATAATAAAAAAATTCTATAAAAATAAAACTAAAAATTTTGAATAAAAAAAAAGTTTTTTGTTTTTTTTAGTACTACTTTGTAAATGTAAATCTCAGGAAAAGTTGTAAACCTATAGAACATTAATATTAATACCATGGTGAAGATAAGAGTTAAATAACTTAGAAATTTTAAAGTCCAAATAGAATTTTCTTAAATCCCTTAACAGTCGTATCCAATTAAGCACGACATTTCACCTTAACTGCTGGAGCAATATGCATATACACAACATAATGGGATAGCACTATATTAAGAGCAACCTAAACTTCACACATTTCAAAGGCGTGTGGCCTGCTGTTGTTCTAATTATACTTCTTACCAATATCAAAGCCCCAGTCTTTGATCCACGAACCATTGTATGACTGGTAGCGTTGTACTGTTTTGAAAGAGCTTGTTTGGTTCGTAGGCAACGTTTCTGATGTAACAAAGTTGGTCTTTTGGATTGAGATCGCAACTCTGCCCGGTTAATCAAGTTTTTTCACATTCATGCCGGCAAAGGTTGGTCGATTGGTAGAGCCTCGGCCTACTAATGGCTCAGTTAAGTAAGTTTGAGAGCGGTTAGTAGTTGGAAGGGAACCAGTCGTTCGATGCTGTTGGCACACTCTCCCTCGATGAGTCTTTGGACTCCCTGGAGGTGTCAAATAATAATAATAATAATTTCCTGAAAGCACATTGTAATAGTACCTGCTGAATGACATGAATATTGTCGTGCTGAAAGAGACTTGGATCTGTTTTTTCAATATTTCCAAATCACATTTTGAAATGTTGATTACCAATCTGCATTCATCCTATCAATTAATACAAGAAAATTCTGAGTCAATACCAACAGAAACAGCTCCAGTACATTACACCTTTGTCACCAAGCTTTATGGTTCCCAAGGTAATCGCTACACCCACTCGCTGATTCAATCAAAAAATAATGTAGGATGCTTCAGCACTCCATCACGGACTTCTGCTCCATAGCTCATTCACGATGTTTTACACTGTTGTAGTCTTAACTGCAGTGGTGTAGCTAGAGCTTTTGCAGCCCGGGGAGGTCCCTGAGTTTGCCACCCCTCTCAATAGGCACCAAAAATATTACAAAAAGTCAAAACGACGTATAGGGAAATAAATTAAAACACTATGTTTATTTTTGAAGTAAAACTTTAATTTAAACATTCTAAAATGTTATTTTTCTTGCTTTTCTGTCAGCAAAATCGTCGATGACATTGGCGAAGTTTATTTCATAGTAATGTAGGTAATTTCTAATCACTTTTATTTAGAAAAACTCCTCCCATAACTAGCAACACTTACAGCAATTGTGAGGAAAATTCGTAGTAGTATTACAATATTCGACAATTAGTTCTCGAGACTGTATCTTAGAATTAACTGCAAAAGTTTAAAATGCCGCTCGTGGCGGACCCCCCGAGTGATAACCCTCTCATTACTGATAACCCTCTCATTACTGGCGTAAAAGGCGCTGTACTGAACGTTCAGTGTGTGGCTGTGCTCCATCCTGCATAAAACTTATGGAGTCCAAACACTGTCTTTGCTGCAATGCAGGAATGACAAAATTTTCTAGCACACCACACGGTTACTTTTGGAGAATGCAGTGGTACTTGCTAGATAGCTTGGGGATGTCCAGATGCCCAAATTCTGCAGTTGTGAGTGTTGACCGACCCATTCAGATAAAAATGAGCCTCATCACCCCATAATATTCTCCAAGGCCACTCATTGTCGACCTCGATTCCGGCAAGAAACGTTAGCGCGAAGGTCATGTGCTTATCATAATCTGCAGTAGTTAGTGCTTGCACACGACTGAACTTATACGGAGAGAAGTGAAGCATTTTCCGTAAAATTTTCCAGACTGTACCATAAGCCATATCAAGTTTGCGAGCATTGGCACGAGCGCTTGGCCCAGTACTGGTCCTTGTGTCATCGAACACAGCAGTAGCAATGTCTGTTACTGTCTCTTCTTACACTGCTTTCCGTCCCCTGCCTGGTCTAACTCCTAGTGATTCAGTTTCTTCAAACTTCTTAATCATAGCTCTCAGTGCTACAGCTGACACAGAACCTGTACGCAGGTTATGAAGCCTTCTAAATTCCCTAAGGGCCGCTACGGCATTGCACTGTTTAAGGTAAAACAACATAACAAGTAAAGCACGCTGAGGCAAGGTAGGACGCATACTGAGCACAATTCGTCAGTCGTTCGAATAACTGCCTGAACGCAGAACATTTATGGCGCAGAGGGTGAAGCTTTACGCTTTTTGTATTCCCTGTTGTCTGTTTCGGAAGCAGTGATGGGAGAAGTTTGTGAGTTATTTTAGCTCGCCCTGAGGGGGCAGAGGTGGTTAAGTGTCATCGTTGGGTGTTAGGATGGCTTTAGGTCTCTTGTGTTTCCAGTGGTCTTTGCTATCATAGTTTCCGGATTGCTGGATTAATTGGTTTGGATGGTTGGACACCGTCTTGAAGTATTTTTCTCCGAGGGAGCGTAGTAGTGAGGAGATGTGGGGGATATTTATGTCCCGATGGATCTGGTTGTTCCTGATGAACCATGGGGCATCCAGGATCATCCGTAGGCACTTGTTTTGTAGTCTTTGTAGCTTGAGGATATTTGTCTTGGAAGTGTGGCTCCAGGCTGGGGAGGCATATGTAATTGTGGGACGGATCACTGTCTTGTAGAGTAGAATTTTGTTTCTTGTGTTTAGTTTGCTGTGTCTATTGATCAAGGGGTACAGCTGGGCGATGACTTTTGATGTTTTGGTGCACGTGCTCTTGATGTGGCTGTTGAAGCATAATCTTTTGTCGAGGAGTATTCCAAGGTATTTAGTTTCTGTTTTCCAGGGGAATGTGTGTGTTGAACAGGGTGACGTCTCCTTTGGGGGTTGCTCGCCTTCTTGTGAAGAGTATACTTGTACTTTTCTGGGGGTTTACTTGTAGTCGCCAGTCTGCAAACCATTTTTCTAGATTTTGGATGGTGCCTTGTAGTTTTTTGGTTACGAGGTGAGGTTGGCGGGATCTGGCTAGTATTGCCGTGTCATCTGCGTAGAGAGCAGTGGTGATTGTGAGAGGATTTTGAGGGATATCTGCCATGTAGATGTTGAACAGAATCGGGGCCAGCAGTGATCCTTGAGGAACTCCGGCAAGGATTTGTCGTTGGGTTGAGACTGTATCACTTATTTTAACTTGCATCTTTCTGTTTGTGAGGTATGATTTGATGAGGCATATCATGTTCAGTGGGATGTTTGAGATGATAAGTTTGTAAAGCAGACCCTGGTGCCAGATCTTGTCGAAGGCCTTTGAGATGTCTAGGAAGACGGCCCCAGTGTGCTGATTTCAATTGAATCCTGTGGTAATGTGTTCTACCAGCCTGTGGATCTGTTGGGTGGTGCTATGGTTTTGACGGAAGCCAAATTGTTCTTGTTGAATAATGTTTAATTTGTTGACATGGTCTTGGAGTCTGATGAAGATAATCTTCTCTGCTATTTTG
The DNA here is from genome assembly GCF_054136105.1 of Typopeltis vanoorti. Lineage (NCBI taxonomy): Eukaryota > Metazoa > Arthropoda > Arachnida > Uropygi > Thelyphonidae > Typopeltis > Typopeltis vanoorti. Next base: position 127,894,624 of record NC_143556.1, on the reverse strand, counting down.
CCTAGATTGGATAGCAGGCTGATGGGGCAATAATTTTCTGGTAGGTGTGCGTCTTTGCCTGGCTTGTGTATTGGGATGATGTCAGCTATTTTCCATGACTGGGGAAAGTGCTGAAATTTTAGGATGGAGTTGATGATGTTTACCAGATGTACTATGGCTTTGCGTGGTAGTGCCTTGATGACTTTGTTTGTGATGCCATCGGGTCCTGGGGCTTTTTTGTTCTTGAGGTGGTGGATGATGCTGGTTATTTCTGTGGGTGAAGTAGGCATGATAGGGCTTGGATTGCTGTCTGGACGATTTGTTGTAAGTCTGACCTTACGATGGATCTTGTAAATGTGGCTGATGTTTAGGTTCTCGTATACAGGGTTGCATTGTTTTTCTAGGTTTTTTGCTATGGCTTCTGCTTTGTCAGCATCTGAGTGCACTAGGTGTTGTTCCGCTTGAAGGGGGGAAGGGATTTGCGCTTGTTCCTGAGGCTATTTAGGAATTTCCAGATGGAATGATCAGCTGTAGAGATGGATTGGAGCTTGGATTCCCATTGTAGATTTCTTTGGTTTTGGAGAGCTTCCCAGACTGATTTGATGAGTTTATTGAGGATTGTTTTATCTTGGGGGAGCACGTGTGTTGTGGTATCTTTTCCTTTATTTTTTTCCCTTATCAAGTTCATGATTTCTTCTGGCAGGCGAGGTTGTTTGTGGGTGGTCGTGGTTACTGTGGCTGCTGTTATGGCTTTCTTAATTTGGTTGGTGAGGTTTTTTATTGCCCTGTCTATTTCGTCCTTGGATTTAATGCAGGGAACTGGGCCAATATGTTCTGGTAGCAATTTCCTAAGTTTTCCCCAGACTATGGAGGATTGGGGGGGGAGGTGGTTGGTCTGTGTTTCCTAGGTGAAGTAGAATTGGGTTGTGATCTGATGATAATTCGTTCAGTGCTTGAAGGCTGTACTGGTATCTAAAGTTGTGTAGGACAGCGATGTTTAGGATGTCAGCTGTGCCAGTTGGGCTGTGGTGAGTTGGTTCGGGGGTTCTGTTACGACGGCATTATTTAGCCCTGTGTAGCTGAATAGGATACGGCCGTTTTTATTTGTGGTTCTACTGTTCCAGGAGGGATGTTTTGAGTTCAGATTTCCGGCGATGATGATGGATTCGTTTACACCGAGGACAGCATCTAAGTCGGAAAATAGCAGTGTCTTTGCAGGGGGGTTGTATGCAGCATAGATTTTGAGTCTTCCAGTTGGGTTGGTGTGGATTTCGATGCCAGTGAGTTCTAGGTTGGTGGTTGGAGCGCTGGGTATTCCATTGTGCCTGATGTAGTTTTTGATGAATATGGCTGTGCCACCACCTCTGTAGTCCAGTCGGTCATTTCTGTGCCATGTGTAGCCTCTCACTTTGACTTTGTCTGCAGGTCTTAGGTGAGTTTCGCTGATTAGGATGATGTTGGCGTTATGTCTGTGAGCGAATTCTTGAAGTTCCAGTGTCTTGTTTTTTAGGCCGTTGGCATTCCAAGCGACTATCTGTAGTGAATCTGGGAGGAGTCTAGTTTTGTTCATTACTGATTGCAGATAATATGGTCTGAGTTTCTTGTAGGAATCTCTTTGTGGAGCTTGGTGAAGGGTTTGACTTACTGAAATCTTGTAGCATGTTTGCCAATGAGGATGTGATGATTGCTGTCATGTTTGGCTGAAGTTGGTCCTGTTGGGTGTCTCTTGATGGGCGGGCTACTTCAGCGTATGTCCTGCGTCGATGGCCTTCTGGGGTTTTGGTGTTTTCTGTTTGCAGAGGCAGGTGTTTTGTCTTTTTGTGGGTTTCAGGCAACTGGGGAGCCATCTTCTCTGGGGCCTGTGGGCAGGGTTGAAGGGTGATCTGTTTCCTTTTGTTTTCCATTTTGTTTTTGGGATAGTGGCTGCAACCTCTGTAGTTTGCTGGGTGGGGCCCCCCACAGTTTGCGCATATGGCTGGTGAGGTCCTCGGTTTTGAGCAGGTGACTGTGGGGTGGTTTTGCCCACATTTGAGGCATTTATAGTCTGCTCTACAGAGCTTCTGAGCATGGCCGTATTTTTGGCATCTGTGGCACTGGCCCAACGAGGCTCTTTTCCTCAGTGGTTCAGGTGTGATTTTAAGGCCGCAGATTGTTGTCATGTTATATATGTTTTTGTGTGTGTTGTGTATCTCCACGAGAACTAAGGGCATTGGGCTCTTGTCAGCCCACAGCATTCGGCTGACCTTGACAGGTGGGAGGTCGTGGAGGCGGAGGTCTTCAGCTATTTCGTCTGTGGAGATATTTTCTACTACTCCTCTTAGCACCACTTTCAGGTTTTTCTCCGACTTCAGCGAGAAAGTATGGTACTTAATGCCTAAGTCGTCCATGGTTTTTGTGAGGTGTCTGTAGTCCCCCACTGTAGTAGGCTGGATTTTTACTCCATCGTCCACATTCTTTGCCCATGTATAGGCTATGTTTTGTTGTTGCATAGTTGGCCTGAGGGCCGTCCAATTTTCTTTTTCCCGTAGGACGATTGGTGGGACTTTTTCGTTGATGGCGGTGGGGGGTCAGTGTTGGGGTCGTCTTCTTCCATTCCCTCGTTTGCCTGCGTGTCCACTGTCTTGCGTTTTTTACGTGCATGGGTTTCTGTGGTATGGTCTGTTGGTGTGGGAGCAGAGATTATTATGTCGATCTTTCCTTCCTCCCCTGGTGTTGTGTCTTCCCCTTCTGTGGTGTCTTCCGCAGCTGAATAGAGGTTTAGGTACCCTGGCCACTCGACCTCAAATTTCTTCAGTAACTTTTTGAGGAGATCGAGCGCCAGCTTCCTATCTAACGACTAGATAAGGTCATCGGGACTTAAATTTTCCATGTGTATTAAGAACCAAACTTACTTACCTGAATATGATATGAAGTATGACGTACTCCGCGTAATCCCGCTGGTGGTTGTGGTTTACCTTCGAAGCACGATCATTTGAGTCTTCATTATTTTTCCGAACAATAAGCACAAATATATCACACTCCCTCGAATGTAATCACAATCTCAAAAACCTTACGGTACACACGCACACGCTTGGCAAAAGAGGAGGCCAATGGAACACTCGACACTCAATCGCAATCAATGATGAACTTTATAACTGCCTGAATGTTCCCAATCCCTTTTTAAGTGGAATTGGTGGCGCTGCTGTCACGTACGCAAAGTAAAATTTGCATAATCCTTTTTACCTGCGTTTACTGCAAATATTTGACTGCTTTCGGCTCCGCCCGCGCCAAAATTTCCCCTATCGCCGATAGGGGAAATTTTGTACTAAATATTTTTTTTCACGGAATTCATCTCCCCATGCCTTCGAAAGTCTCAATATAAAATGTGGTCGCATTGTTTACTACTAAGGGGCGATATCATCCTACCAAACTTATTAATTGCCAACAGATTGAAAATATCAAATATTGCCTCCTCCTTCTCCTCCCAATATGTCATGCAGTACATCTTGTACTTCATACTGAAATTTCTCTTGCGACCGACCAGAATTCACATGCAAACAGGCATATCCCCGTCATACGACACGTTAGGTTCCAGACCACCATCGTATAATGAATCACTGCTTATTTTCACTGTGTAGATGCATGCACTGGTTTAATAGCATTTTAAGCAGTCATATATATACGGAATTATGCAAATAAATAATTTATTTAGATAAGTTACGCAAACGAAAAATTTTTGACATTTTTCGTTTGCGTAATTTTCGAATTTTTACCAAAATGCAGTCCCCGCTCCTTAAATTTTGGCAATTTATTTATTCGTGTGGGGTTCCCCCTGATCCTCGACTGCCCCTTAGGACTGGCTGAGCCCTCCTAATGAAGGATTAAGTATGTATTTTTAACTGTAGTAGCGTGTGTTCACGGGGCGGTTTATCTGTTCTGAGGGACGAAAAACACTCTTCTTCCGTATGAGAACAGTGTATTAAGAAGTGTACTAATTCAACTATAATCGAAAGGGACCAGATAAGGGTTCCTCATGGACGGGAATCGAGCCCAGGTCTTTCCGACCAAAGAGCTTCATCTATACCGACTGAACCACGGAGGCACTATTTTGACAATAAGAACCTTTGTTTTCAAACAGCAACAGTGGAACGAGGGAATTTTAGTCTGCTATGTTCGATACAATCATTGTCGCTAAAATGTAATAGGTTTAAAAATCTTCTTTTCACTGGAATCAACAGTATCCTTACTGACTTTTATTTGCCATTATTAACAGTAATAAACTTATAATTCACAGCGAAACACTACAACACATGGGGGGGGGGGAGGATGCGTGAGGAACGATATCATAAACAAACTGACTCCACGAAAACTGCTCATCGGTTGATTCACAGCAACTTATGTCGCTAAAACCGTCGTATGAGGAAATACAGCATCGTGCTCATAACAGAAAACTGGCGTATGAGCGGATCGTCGTAAAGCTAGCATTACTGTAGTTATTAATTTTATTGCAACAGCATCTGATCACTTAAAATTGTTCCATATGAACTGGATATGTTTAATCGTTTCTATTATGCTTACCTCTTTTTTACATATCTATAATGAAATAATACTTTATTTATTCGTATGGAGTTCCCTCCCTTTCCCCCCATCCCTGGGGCCAGTTGATCCCCCTCATGGGGGGAGTATATTTATGGCTGTAGATCCGCGTGTGTTTACAGGGCCGGTTTGCCTGGTTGCGGGATAAAAACCCCAGATAAATTGGGGGAAAAAACCCTGCTGTCCACGCCCAAGACCGGCTAACTTGGCTATGGCTGAGGAAGATCCTTAAGCTCCTCACGTCGGCGACACGAATCGAACCTAGGACACTCCTTCCCCAGGCATATATGGTTGCGAAGCGCAAAGCCACTAGACTAACCGAGCGGACAATGAAATAATACTTAAATAATATAAAGAAATTAAAATAGGAATAAAAATAAATGGCAATAGAATTAACAACACTGGATTGCTGCTGATTTGGTATTCATAGCGACACCAAAAACAGAATTACAAAATATGTTGAAACACTAATCAAAAAGAATCACAATTATGGCTTAGCATTAAATATAGTTAAAACCAAATATACGAGTATGATAAGCAAAAACCAGCAACAAAACAACAAGCATTTAAGAGGAACCACAAGATTCATTCCAAATGTTAACAATTACAATTATTTAGGCATAATGATTACAGAAGATGGAACAACAAATATAGAATAAAATCAAGAATGGCTAACGGAAAAGAAGCATTTTGGAATAATAAATTACGAATGATCTTAGGAATAAATAGACTAAAATAAGAATAATAAAATCCTATGTATGGCTCACATTGAATTATGGATGTGAAACGTGGACATACACAAAATCCATCATTAGGAAATTGTAGGCCTTTGAGATGTGGCAAGAACAGTGAAGATTTTTTGGACAGAATTAAAAAATAATAATAATCATAATAATGCAAAGGAATGAAACCAATGAGAACTAACAGAGCGCTCGTGGAGGACGTTGTAAAGAGAAAGTGAACGACGGCAGGACACATTACGAAGATCAGCAGAAAAAACGTGTCTAGAAATACTGGCAAAATTAGAGGGGGGAAAGATCATGAACTTCTTGGATTGGTGATTTAAAGAAATGAATTACGATTTTAAAAAGGATGGCACAGGAATGGACACCCCCCCCACCCTCCATAAAATGAAAAATTCCATCAACTGAAATCCTGTATTACCCTTTCAGAAGTATGTACGTTTTTTTCCTCTTTTCTCCTGTTTGCTAGTGTCTGCAGTCTACAAATTCCCAATCTGTCTCCATAATCAATATTCCACAATTCTGATATAATTTTTAACATTCTGTTTTGAACTCTCTACATTATATATCAGAATCAATGGAAACCAGAACAGCACTCAATAGTCCAAAAGAGACAAAAGCCTTGTAAGAGACAAAATGACATACTCATCTTTACAGGTCAAAGTTTGTTTCAGCTTTGCAATTATCTTTTGAGTTGTATTTGCAACTTTTGCTAGTCTGAATTTCAACTTCCTATCTACTAACACTCCAAGATCCTTAGCCTGATCAGTTTCTTCTAGCATAATCCCACCAACGTAATGTAACATTGGATATCTAATCACACCAAAGTGCATGACCTTAGATTTATTAGCATTGAACTGACAGCCATTTTCCCACACCCACAATTCCAGCCTATTCAAATCATTCTGTAAGTATTGCATATCAGCTGCATTCCTCATTCTATCTATCCCAATGGCTTTAACAGGCCTTTAAGGCCCACAACCTTCCAAGCATGCTTGGATTTCGTAACCGAAATACGAGGATAGAATGGTCACTCCTATGCCTCAAGGTATTCTTGGCTGTATCCCTGTATGTTCACGGGGCCGGTTTGCCTGCTTGCGGGATGAAAAACACCAGATAAACTGGAGGAAAAAACCCTACTGCCCGCGCCCAAGACCGGCTAACTTGGCTATGGCTGAGGAAGATCCTTCAGCTCCTCACGTCTCCGACGGGAATCGAACCTAGGACATTCCTTCCCCAGGCATATGGTTGTGAAGCGCAAAGTCACTAGGCTAACCGCACGGACGCATTCCTCATTACTGTACCTATTTTTTGCATCATCAGCAAATAGCTGTATGTTGTCTGTCAAATCCTTCCCAATGCCATTAATGTACAGACTGAATATCAGTGGATCAAGGACTGATCCTTGTAGTACACCACTGGTTACTTTAAATCTTGCAAATTAACATAGCCCACAAAACCACTTTTTGATATCTGTCAGTCACCATCCTCTTATCCAGTACCATCGACAGGGTGTAGCATAGAGGCAGCCGTGCCTCACAGCACGGCTTAATACGGGTGCTCGTTCAGCCATATTGCTGTAGGCTCTGTCGCTTACTTAGCAAGTGCAGAAAGCAGTTTTTCCAAGCTTAAACTGATGAAAAATTATTTGCAAACAGCAATAATCCAAAAACGATTGGTTGGTCTAGCAACTGTATCGATAGAGGCGGACATAGCTTATAATTTAAATTTAGAAGAGCTTATAAAGTTTTATTGTGTGATATCCCCACAGAGCAAACATTTACCAGTAATTAATATTATGATGTAATCGTTTTGTATTACTGTTTCTCTTGTAGTAAAAACAAATAGCAATTGGAGATTTTCTTATATTTTTCTCTTATAATCCATCAGGGCGATATTTAATTGTTTGCCTCAGGGCGCAATCTAATCTAGCTACACCTTGCTCTTATCCATACTACTATTTTATAATCCAATTCCACATTCTCCAATTTATGCAAGTCTTCCATGTCATATCCTGTCAAAAGCCTTAGCAAAATCCAAAAGTATCATGGTGTATCCATTCCCCTTGTCTAACTCAGTGGTAACATAATTATAGAATGTGTGCAAGTTGCTAAAACACGACCTTCCTTTAGTAAAACCATGCCGTTCATTGCAAAGTAGATTCACTGTCAACCCATTTCTGAATGTGAGCTTTAACCAACTTAATCATCATCGCTACTCCTGAGATACTGATTGGTCACTAGTTGGATACCTTGTGCAATGGGATTACTATACATTGTTTCCACTCCTGCAGAATCTTCTCTGTTCTGAGGCTCAAATTATATAGCCTGGTCAAAGGAACAGCCAGTTCAGCTGAACACTCTTTTAGCATCTGTGCTGATATTCCATCAGTCCCTATTACTGAATTCTTATTCAGTTTGCAACAGCTCTAATACCTCCTTCTCGTAAAACTGAGTTTCTTCACCTAGTGAAAAGGTAGCAGTGAGCTCAATGCATACACCTGGTTGATAGCTTTTAGCAAAATGAGCACTCATTAGCTGAACAACTTCTGCATCTGTCACCCCCCCCTCACACCATCTGTACTCAGTAGAGTTATTCTTTCATATTCATTCTTTCTTTTACTTGCACCATAATGACAGAATTCTTGGAGTTGTGTTTAGCTTGCAAAGCTAGTTTCTTTTCATACTTTGAATTATGAAGTGTATTCCTTGGTTGAATTTGTGAAGACTGAAGATGAGCTCTCATTGACAAAGAGAAAGGGGGGGGGGAAGAATTTGAATGTATGGATTAAAGAATAATTCCCACCCTTTCTCTACTGAATTGTTTCATGGGAACATAACATGGATCTATTTCAAGTTTTGCATATTTGGAAAAGATGCCGAGAGACAAACAGTTCAAAACACTTGTTTTGTAGTGTTTACATCATATAATTGGTGACAGGACATTGTACATTATAAACTGGACACTACTTCCACTGTTGCTCATTACTCATTACCTGTATGAATCACATGATGAAGGAAAGTTGTATTAAACGTATATTACACTGGATATATTAAACTCAGCTCTTTACTTTATGCAGATGATGTTATAGTTTTCCATAAATTCATTACATATTTTCATGACTATAACTAGATTTAATCTAGTCATGACTAACTAGAGTGAATAACTAGCAGATAAGCTTAAGTGTTGACGGTTATTCATGACTTAATTTTTAATGGTATTAATAACACCAAACAATTTTATCAAAAGATGTTTTATTAACTGCTTATATTTTGCTGAATTTCAAATCAGCATCATCATCAGCGCACAACACACTCATACACCCGACAGCGAATAAGTGAAACAATAACAACTGTAATGGACAAAAGGTCTAGTCCTATTTTGGCATCCTCTAATGTCATTAAAAAAAAAAAAAAAAACTATTACAGCTATGTGAGAGTTGCTCTTAGGATGACAGTCTCCCAAATTTTTGGCAAATTAATGCAACCATATTTGTTCAGGTTAGGAGAATTCTTCAAAACCATTGCTGACTCAAAAAATAATATTTTAGATCTGTAACGACTCCTAAGTAGCATATTTGTTTTCTTCCATTTAATCTTTTGTGAAGGTGTGTCTAAGGCATGGTCTGCCAGTCCTGACTTGCCATAGTAATAGTAGCGAATGTATTTTTTATGTTCTTCCAGGTAGATGTTAATTAATCTTCCTGTTTGCCCACAGTAGGCCAAGTCACAGGGAACTTCATACACTCCTTGGTGTGATAAAGGGTGAAGTTTATCATTAGGTGAGTGAATCAAAGTTGCTAGTTTGACATGAGGTTTGAAAGTGGTGCAAAGGCCATGTTTCATCAGTACTTTGGCTATCTTTTCTGATGTACCTCTGATGGGAATAGAGATGGTCATGCTGTGTTCCTGTGTATTACGGGAGGGAGGAATAATGGGGGGTTATGTAGTATTTTATCTATTTTGTAGGAATTGTAGCTGTTGTCTAAGAATGTATGGCACAGATATTTGAGTTCTGTGGACAGAGCTGTATCGTTAGAGCAAATGGCTCTGCGTGTAAGTGTTTTTAAAATGCCATACTGTCGGACTGGATGACGTGATTGTTCATGTAGATATCTTCTGGTGTGTGTTGGCTTTCTGTAAATGGAAAAAAGATAGTGATCCATCTGAAAAGTAAGTGACTAATGTATCAAGAAATGGTAAACAGTTATTAGATTCTTTTTTTTACTGTGAAGTGGATTTTGGGGTGTTGGCTGTTTAGGTGGGTGACAAACGCATCCAAAGTGTCTTGTCCATGGAACCAAGACAGGTGGCAAACAGATCATCTACATACAAGCCACTAGTGTGGTTACACTAGTAGCTTGTATGTAGCTGTGGTAAGTACTTTATTTTCAAAGTGTTCCATGAGAACCCATAGCAGTACCATTAATCTGTTTGTAGATTTTTCCTCCCCATGTAAAGTAACCTTCATACATAGTAAATTTTAATGCAAAAAATATCAGGGGGAATTTAGACTTGATCAAATCACGAGTGTCTCTAAGTGGTGCATTGGTAAATAAAGAGGTGATATCAAAACTAACCATTATGTCTGAATTTTTTAGGATATGAATTTTAACTACTGTTTTGAAATGAACTGAATTTTTTAGAGGAGCTGCCAGTAAGGGGAGCAAGCAACTTGGCTAAATGTTGGGCCAGTGTATATGTGGGACTATCTATGCTATCGACTATGGGGTGTAGGGGAATATTAGGTTTGTGGATTTTTGGTAATCCATAAATATGGGGTGGTTTAACATGAACTGGTTTTATTTTTTTGATGATTTCTTTGGGCCAAGTCACTTTTTTTTAGTAATTTTTGGACTTTTTTTCTTTGAGACAGTGGTGTCTTAATCTATAATTTGGTACATGGAACCGTCACAAGAGATCTTGCATTTTTCTGTTATAATCTTCTTGATCCATGATAACTGTTGCATTCCTTTTATCATATTGTAATAATAATAATAATTTTATTCTTATATAATTTTTTTAAGGCAGTTATTTCATTACGTGGTATATTGCACTCTGATGATGCTGATTTGAAATTCAGCGAAATATAAGCAGTTAATAAAACATCTTTTGATAAAATTGTTTGGTGTTGTTAATATTGAAAATTAAGTCACGAGAGTGAATAACTTATTCAATTCAAAAGAGAGAAACATGTTTTCCATGTCTATCTTTTCATAGCTACCTTTTTTTTTTGTTTTTTTTTAAGCAACTGATATGAAAGCAACTGTAGATTTCCCCATTGAGAATGCAGTTGATGTTTTCCATGAAAGGAGAAACATGGAAAACATCAACTGCATTCTCAATGGGGAAATCTACAGACCAAGTAAAATATTTTGCCTATGTATTAACAATTTTTACAAAGATAGCAATCAATTATTATTATTATTGTATGGACACCTCTATGAAGTGCAAAGAATCATTGCAGAGGACCCAAAGTATCCACACAGTGTGTCTCCTTTAACCAATTAACAGACAAAGCACTCACAACTGGCAACCCATTCCATTCATTCATAATTCTCCAAGCAAAAAAAAAAAAAATCTAGTTCTCACACCCCATCTAACTACACCTTTATACTCAACTTCCAGGAATGACCTCTTGCTCAGCACCCTGTAGCCAAGTGTTAAAACATTTTCCTTGCATCAATCCTATAAAACTTAAGTAATTTAAATGTTTTTTATCATATCCCCTCTTTTTAACCTCTCAACCAACCACAACCAACTTTTGCAATCCACAGACCATTCACCATCTTGGTTGCTCTACCACCTCATCCCCAAGAAACCCAGGAATCCAGACCTGAGCATAGTAATTCAGATGTGGATGTATGAAGGCCTTAAAAGAGGAATAATAACTTCCTTATCTTTACTTGTTAGTGTGTTCTTCAATTGTGAAATAATCTTATGAGCAACAGCAATATGAGCAAACTTTAGCAATATGTCCTCCTAACTTCAACTCTGTCTACCACCACCCCCAAATCTCTAGCTTCATCTATTTTCTGGAGTACCGTGCCATCAATGTGATACACAGCTGGTAATCTATCCCAAAATGCATGACTTTACATTTCTCCACATTAAACTGACACCTATTATCTTTTGTCCATACTGACAGTCTATTTAAATCATCCTGCAAGCTCTCCACATTGCTTTGATTAACTATTACTGTACCTAATTTTGCATCATCATGATCAGCATACAACTGAATATTTCCTTTCAGATTATTTCCAATATCATTTACGTACAAATTGGTCATCTGTTTTCACCTTAATTCTGCTCCTCCACATAAATCAGTTTTTGATATCTGTCCAGCAGCCACCTTTTATCTACATAGCCAGTGTCATATCCATCTCCATTTGTTATAATTTGTGTAAAAGTTTCATGTGGTATTCTGTCAAATATCTTTGCAAAATCCTGCAGAATCATTGTATAGCCATTTCTTTTATCCAATTCAGCTGTTACTCTATTATAAAAAGTTAGTAAATTACTAAGGCATAACCAACCCTTTGCAAAGCCAGGCTGCCTCTCACAGCATATTATATTCTTATCCACTCATTCTTGAATTCTCTTTTTGACTAATTTTTCCAGTACTTTTACCACCACTCCTGAGATAATGATTGGTCTATAATATGCTACTGCAGTGTTATGCAAGGGAATTATTTTGCCTTCTTTCTACTCTCTTGGAACTCTATCAGAATTAAGACTTAAAGAGCCTATCATAGGCATTGTCAGTTCCCTTGCACATTCTTGCAAAATATGAGCTGTTATCCCATCTAATTCCACAGCTGTATTTGTATTAATATTCTGCAATATCCTAAGAACCTCCAATTCATCCACCTCTGTTCCCACATCAGTCTCTGCCATCACAGCATTAACTTCACTTGGATGATATATCCTTGCAAAGTGCTTACTCAGCTGTTTTAGCTGCTTCTGTCATCTCAACATCCTCAGCACTCATTAAGGCGATTCTTCTGCAGTTGTTCTTCCTCTTATTTGCCACATAATGATATAATGAAAGGACTCTTTGGGATTTCCTTTAGCCTGCCTGGCTAGTTTCTTTTTGTAATCTGATTCTGCCTTCCTTACCATGCTGGTCACCTTTCTCTTTATATACCTCTCCACAACAATTTCTTTTTTTTTTGCAGCTCATAGTTAATGATACTACTCATCCATCCAACTCCTACCTGATATAATATAATTGTACACCCTCTTTATTTTAGGTATACAATTTAATACTGAATACTGATTCCTCTAGATTTTCCTTAACTATCTCCCATTCACTACTAACATTCCTCTCTTGCAGGGCTTTATACCACTACACAGCTTCAAGCTTCCTCCTAAGCTTTATTATCACCTGTCTTGTAGTTCCGCATATACCCCTTCTTGAAAGAAAATTCCTAATGTTTTGCAATCTCCCAAGTCAATGCATGGTCACTTTCCCCAATCGGAGGCAATGTGGCCGCCTTGTTCATGGACAGTTCTTCTGATCTTATGATCAGGTTCAATACACTTTCCCCCAGATTCTCCTCAATAACGTGTTGCCTCAAGTAATTATCGCTCAGTAGGTATATAAATTTCATTTCCTTCATGTCACATGACCTTTCTTCCTTCCTTCCTTCCAATCTATATCTCCATAGTTGAAGTCCCCCATAATAATCACTTGCACTCATATTAATTTGGTGATGCATATCTTACAGATCATCACTGGCCTAGAGCAGCAACCAACCATATATTTTGTCTTATTAGCCTTGATTTCATACAAGACTGTCTCAAGTCAACAACCACTCTCATGCCTATCTACTATTCTTTTTGGCTGCAATTCATCTATTATCATCAGCAGACCCCCCCCATCTTCTATGAGAATATTAAACCCTTCACATTCCATCCCTGTAACTACATCTGCTGTTAGACAATCCTCACAATTACTTTTGGCAAGGTTGCACTAATCAATGCCAAAAACTCCACCCTCGTTGGAAGTGTTTTTTTTTTTTTTTTTATTCCCTTGGTTAGACTATAAATTATATATTTAGTTTAATCTTTTATCCAAGTGTAAGCAAACAAAGTTCACGCCTGAAGTATTTTCAGGACTGAAATATTTTCAGGAAGTATTCTCATCACTTTCCTTAGTATCCCATAATGCAAAGCACATCTCCTTGCAGACATGTATAAAATGCTATGCATTATGTGAAGGGTCACTACCCAGACTGGTTTCGACCTTTATTGAGGTCTCTTCAGTGGGAGCCAGACCCAGAGGTGATACCAAGGTTGAAGCAATGCAGAAGCCATATTTCCATATGCCAGTTGCCAAAAGGTGTCACACCTTATTATTAAATTACTATAGATTAGAGAAAGATAGGGGAAGTTTTTTTCACTTGGTTAGACTATCAATTATATATTTCGTGCTTTGCTTTATGGGATACTAAGGAAAGGGATGAGAATTCAGTCCACCTTTGCCACGAGTTGCCCCAGTCCTGAAGATACTTCAGGGGCAAACTTTGTTTGCTTACACTTGGATAAAGGATTAAACTAAATATATAATTTAAACTTCACCCTCGTGTTCCTGATACTTCTGGCATTAGTATATAGAAACTGCAGCATCCCTTTAGGCACCCACCCACGTTTACTTCCTGAGCTGACTATCCTATTCAAAATTTTTGCTTGAGAAACTAGATTCCACACTTGTTGGTCATTTTCACACTCACTAAACTCATGGGTGTCTTCACACACACACAAACTTGCATTTCATCCTAACTGCTCAAGTTTTCCTGAATAGGCACCTCTAAACACCTCTCTTTCGACACCTAACAATAAAATCATTTAGGTGCAGTTCATCAGCATTGTACAAATCCTTCTTTCCACCAAACTCAGACCACAGGTCCACAAATCCTACATCATTCTTTCTGCACAACCTATATATATCGATTTCTGTGTTATCAATGCCCCTCCTCCTCAATTTGCCTCTATCATAGCACAGCAGGAAACTTACAATCTTCATCTTCTCACTCTTCATTTTGACTTCATTCAACAACTCCTCCATATCCTCCCTCATAGAATACTTTTCACCTCTCAAGATCATTAGTGTGTCAACCATGACAATTAGTTCTTTTGACTTACCTTTCTGTATCATGACTAATATCATTAATTTTTGTGCTAGGGAAACATGATTTTGTTACACTTTCATTAAGTAGTCCTCTGATCATAGAATCTTTGTACACAATTTTCTCCTTACCTTGTTTTTCTCATTTATTCACACAATCTCAATTCTTACATTGGACCACCTGCTTCTTTCTCTTCTCAGGCCTGCTAATCTCTTGTCACTTCTGCAACTTTTTGATTTTATGCTTTTTCCTGTGAAGGATATCATGCAAGTGCACTATTTCCTTATTTAGGAAATAAGGTAATAGTGCACAAATAGAGTTGTGGACCTACGATCTGAGTTTGGTGGAAAGAAAGATTTGTATAATGCTGATGGACTGCACCTAAATGACTTTGGTGTTAGGTGTCCATTTTGTTCTCCTGTATTTCTACTGACGCACATTTCACATTAATTCTGACATTATCATTTTCTATTCTACCATTGATACTGTCTACTCTATTAATATTTACTTTGTTCTCACCAGCTAACTGGCATTTGCTCTTAAAACACTTAATACACAGTCACTCACCAGTTTCGCTCTCCGCCAAAAAATTCTTTAACTTTCACGATGAATAAATCTCACATATACTGCATTGCACAAAATTATGTAAATTCAATCACCCCACAATGATATTTTTGTTGCCATTGCTCTACTATGCATGGTGTCAAACTGAAATATCATATTAAAACAAAAAATGCTTACTCATAAACTAAATAACTCAGTCAATCACACTCCTGTATAAAACAAAAACTACAATGAATTAATTTAATATTATTAAGTAAAATATGAAGATTTATCTTTCAGCAGTGCTAATAATGACACCACACATACAATATATGCCTTCTTGTGGCAGAAATAGAAATCAGAATAGGTTAGTATTGGAGGGGGGGGGGGTGAAGCCAGCTAAATAAATTCAAAGGAAAAAGAGAGATAGAGAGAAATAAGCCAAATTTTTAATTAGCAGTATACAGGATAATGTCAAATGAACTTATGGAATTTAACTCATGGAACTGAGATCAAGTATAATTGACTTTCTGACCTAACAAGGAAACATTCTGTAGTTACTAATATAACAAACTACTAAAAAGTCCAAACCAAAGCCCCATTGGTGCAATTCTGTGTTATGCTAAAATAAATCTGCTATAGCAAATTATGCACTATAATGAACTCTTCTTGTGGTCCCTAGACATTTGTTCTAGTAAGAACAGACTGTCTAAGATCTCTCACTATAAGAATCTGACAAATAGCAGATTAAATAATTTGGAAGAATGTAGAAAATTAGTAATAACGTAAACTTGATTATTGCATATTGTACAACATCTATACAACTCTCGAAAAGTACACATCAAAAATAGTATGAATTATAGCCAACATCTAAATGTTTCTATATATTTTATTATACTGATTGTGGTTAAAGTAAATCTGCCATTTATCTGACCTTCAAAACAATGACTTTTCAATTAGCAAACTTTTGCATGTCAACTTCTGGTACAGCATCATGGGATTATATTTTAATTATCCAATCCTTCAATTATCACAAAGGCTAACTGCATTTCTGATGTGGTTGGAGAAATGGTAGATTATTATAATTCTATTTGATGTTGGTAGTGAAAACAATTAGGTAAGTGCAATATGAACACAAATGAATCTGTAAGATAGCCAATATTATCAATAAATAATTTATTATTTTTACAACAGAGGTATGACAAACATGTTATATACTATTTACAGGTATAACAACAACAAAATAACATCCAATAAATCTCACCATTAGGACAACTACCCGTTTTAATAACCATAAAATGGGTTTCATCAATTTCAGTTATTATATTTCGTTAATACCTATCACATGCTAGTACCCATGGTACTAATATGCAATAGGTTTACAATCTTTTGTGGGTGGGATGCATAAAAAAATTAACATGTACATCATCTAAATCATTCTATCATTATTCCCTTCCTTTAATAAATTTCCATTTATTTTCTTAGCACTTTTTATTTTATCAATTAAATAAGTAATAAACCATCTGGACACTTCTTAACCAATAATGGTTAAGAAGTGTCATGAATTTCAACACCCAAAAATGTTCACTCACTCTCTCTCTCTCACATACACAGTAGTTTTGTAGTTGTACATAATAATTTCTATACCATAATAACCTGTTCTTCCAAAACATTGCTTACCATATTTCTTAGTGATTCATTGTATGATATAGTCTTGGATATCTCTCTTAATTATTGTTTTAATATATATATAACTATGACCTATTTAATTTTGTAGCCTATGCCAACTTACTATTCATCTTGCTTTTTAATATTTAATTATAAATTGTTCAAGTTTTTAAAACTGTTGTATCTATCGAGTATTTTGTGTTCTACTTTGTAGTATACTTACTTATTTGTTAAGACACATGTTCAGCTAGTTTTATTAAATGGGCTCTGCCTATTTTGTAAAACCTAGTAAATGTATTTCTCTGGAGGTGTCAAATAATAATAACAATAATAATTGTACATAAAGAAGTAAATAAATTTAAAAATATAAAATTAAAATCTCAAGACAAAATGACTATCCATATACAAAAGAAATAAGTATTTTTTTAATAAAAAAAAATGAATATTTTTATTTTCATAATAATTTATCACTTTTTTAACCCACCCCATAAAGAAAAAAAAGCATGCCTGCTGCCATTCAGTAATAAAGAAATGATATTCCTGACAGGAAATATGGATGAAAACTAATTTGAAAATAATTTTTTTTTCTCTTGGAAATTGAGTTGAATATATGTTTTTGAGCAAACTTTTATTATTTTAGTACCATGTTATCATTAATAGATGGTAGGATGATCAAGATACTTTTGACACCATACAAAAATTATATTTATACAATATTCCATATATGAAATATCACTGCTATATATAAGATTAAATAGAAAAGTTTTGACTTTTGCCAATATGTATTCCCAATCAGTTACTGCAGCAGGAAAGGTTCTAAAAAATGGAAGGAGGTTAAATTTGCTCCTCTGCATAAACGGTAGTGCAGGACTGAGTTTTTTTTTTTTTACAGTTGAGTTTTTGGAGAAGTAAGGGCTAGGAGGATACTTATGCCTATAAGTAAATACTAGTTATTTATTTCTAATAATTAATGTAATTAGAATGTTTCAATATGAAAGACATGAAACATTTTTTTGAAATTCTTTTAATATTAACTTGCTTGCCTTTCCAAACAAGCTTCAAGCAAAGCAGTTAACTTCCCCACCCATTCCTGAGAGAAAATATAGATTATATAGCATTTTTACATTAGTATGTTCATTTGCAGCTATTACAGTGAATCAAAGTTACACATACATACACAGCTATATACAGTAAGCCAAAACTTGATTTTTGGAAAACAAAACAAGAACAGACACTTACAACATGCCAATTAGCAGTGGAAAGAACACAGAAAGTAAAAAAATATAGATATTAAATAACTAAAAACTGAAGTTATTTACAGAGCTAAACAGTTAAAATGGAACTGGACTGGCCATACAGCTATGAAGAAAGATAACTGATGCATAGTCATCTTGCTTAATATCTACCAGACACAGAAGAGATCTCAAGACCTATGATATGACAGTACCACGTGTGTTCAAATAGAGAAGAAACAAATTTGTTGATGTTTCTAGAGCTGAGGTTGTAATCACTGGGCAAAAACAGTATGGGAAAGATTGTTCCAATGTTCCAAAGAATAGAGGTATATGGAATGAAGGAGAATTGAGAAGTGTTTACTAGAGTTTGGATTACAAGAGAGAGAGAGAGAGAATTCCAGGGTTAGAATTTTTTAGAATTTCAGTCTGCTATCAGACTGAAAAATATGTGAAGAGATGAGATCATAGGACCAGTAAGAAACAAATGGCTGCTGAGGTTAGCTCATAAGAGAGAGATTTGTTTTTCAATTTTTTTTTTTATGTTGTACAATATCTAAAATTGTTTTTTTATGTTTAACAATATCTAAAATTGCAGACAGCTCAGATAACTCTGACAAGAGTTAACTATATAACTAATCCTAGTAATAAAAATTTTCCTGTTATCATTGCTGACTGTTTTAATCTAACTTCTTTAACATACTTTTATCTTGTCCAATTTTTACTGAAAGAAGTAAATGTTAAATGTTTCTCACATTCAAATTATAATAGTGTAGAAGCAAATGAGACACAGTTAACTCTTTTACACATAATTAGTAATAATGCCACAAAATATAAGAATTAGTCATATGGTATTATTACTGATATCATCTATACATGCTTATTTATAGTGAATATCTTCTACTCCCTATGCCATATAAAATATAATCTATTTACAAGAGTAGATATATGAGGATGAGATATTCAACTTGTATATACACATTTTCTGATGATCAAATTCAGAAATTTGATTCAGAAATGATCAAATTTTTATCACAATAAAAATGTGTCGTCCTACTTGTAAATTATGATTTTAATCTTAAACTATGTCTGGTGAAGAAGGTGCTGATGATGACAAACAAAGTGGTTGATGGACATAGTTTATCAGAAGGTAGTATGTTTCAACACTATCTGATTAACTGGTGATAAGGAACAAGACAAAAATTACTTAACCAGCATGCTTGCTGTAGCAATGGAGAAATCTTATGGAGTTATGTATTGCTGTCTACTGGACAATTCCTGGTAGATACCTACAAAGTAAAAAAGAAAGACTGTTAATACTTTGCTACCAGAAGAAAATAAACATATACATTGAATTTTGTATAAACTAATTTATATATGAATCACTACTTCAAATTTTGTTTACCATAAAACACACTGAACTTTTTTTTGTTGAAGTATCAAATTCAACAAAAAAAAGCTCAGTGTGTTTTATGGTAAACAAAATTTGAAGTAGTGATTCATATATAAATTAGTTTATACAAAATTATCAGGCTGATCTACCTGATGATAGTGTGTCAAGTAGTTTCTAATTAATTTAAAGATACAGTTGATTTTGGGAATATTATATTTACAGGATGCTTATTTCCTCACCTTCATAGTCCCAGCATTATACCCTATAGAAATTATTTACAAGTTAAAAAAACTGTTGAATACAATCCAGATTCAGTTACAACTTCAATAATTAATAGCTTCAGTAATTACTGAAGATTACAGCAATAAGTTCAAGATATTTGCAGGCGTAAACTTCTGTGGCTAATTGGTTCAAAAGACATATTTCGGTGATTACACCACATTTTTTTATTATTCAGTTCTATAAAGCACTGAAATAATAGTTCCCGACAAGTTTCGTAAATCGTAGGATTTACATCTTCAGGGGGTAAATAGTATAACTTAAAGTTTAAACAAGAGAATTAATAAATACAAATCATAACCGTCTGGCTATTCATAAAACTCAAATAACAGAATGCAGATATATAACGTTATTCACGTTGAACAACACTGGATGATGTCACATGTGCTTGTTCTCTTTCATACGGTCCGAGCTCAGATTGAGGTAGATTTTTTATTAGAGCTGACCACACTTGATGGAGAATTAAACCTTGATTTTTATTGCATTGGGTTGGTTTTTTTAGCATATTAGCAGCTTCTTTAAATTTTCTTATATAAATTTTCTTATCAATTTCAAAGATTATCTCAACAATTTGCACAACACCATAAAATTCACTTTAGAACAAGAAAAAAATAAAAAAACTTCCTTTTCTGGATATTCTATTAGAAGTTAATGAAGAAAGTAAACTCTCCTTCTCAGTATATAGGAAGCTTACAAACACTGGAAGATTTCTAAATGCACCCTCACACCACCATCCTTCACAAAAAATAAGACAGAGCATACAATATCTCCAGCACACAAGAAAGATGTAATGAAGAACTAAAATACTTAACACAAATCCTCCAACAGAATGGGTATGAAACAAAAACCATCAAGAAAATCCTTAAAATGCCTCCAACTAACAACACAATAAAACAGGATTACAAAAACGCAATCTCGCTTCCTTATATCAAAAATGTTACAGACAAGCTAGTCAAATTAATGAACAAAAGCAACATAAAAGTAGCCTTCCTTCCTATGGAGAAAATCTCAAGATTCCTACATCCACCGAAACCACCTCATCATCCTCTTAAAAAACCAGGAGTACAAAATCCATTGCTCTTGCGGGATTTGCTACGTAGGACAGACAGGAAGATCTGGAGAAATACGCATGGCTGAACACCAAAAAGACGTACAATACAAAAGAGAACAAAAAACAGGTCTTGCTTTCCATACCACATCCACTGGACACGATGTACTCTGGCAAAAAACGACGATGTCATACATAGAAAACAACAGTTATATAAGAAAATTTAAAGAAGCTGCTAATATGCTAAAAAACCCAACCCAATGCAATAAAAATCAAGGTTTAATTCTCCATCAAGTGTGGTCAGCTCTAATAAAAAATCTACCTCAATCTGAGCTCGGACTGTATGAACGAGAACAAGCACACGTGACATCATCCAGTATTGTTCAACGTGAATAACGTTATATATCTGCGTTCTGTTATTTGAGTTTTATGAATAGCCAGATGGTTATGATTTGTATTTATTAATTCTCTTGTTTAATTAAGTTATACTATTTACCCCCTGAAGATGTAAATCCTACGATTTACGAAACTTGTCGGGAACTATTATTTCAGTGTTTTATAGAACTGAATAATAAAAAAATATGGTGTAATCACCGAAATATGTCTTTTATAGTCAACATAGTTTTATATACATACAATATACATTTACAACATAGTTTTATTGAAATATTGCAATATTAAATACAGTTTAAAGTGCCAAAAACACACAAGAAACAGAATGCTAACAAGAACAGTGAAGTTGAGAAAAGAAAGGCTTGCCAAGCTAAAGGGGATATTGAAGATGATTTAACCTTCAAAATTGAAAAGTTAAGGCAGATTATTAGACAGACAATGTGGAAATTATAGTAAGTCAAATGGCATTTAAAAGAATATTAGGGAGGATAAGAAAATTAAGCAGCAAAAATGAGAAACAACAATGCACAGAATCAGTTAAATTAGTGAGTAACAAAAATCAGGTAAGTAATGTTAATTGTAAAAAGAAGGATATTATAGGATATCATAGAAGGAAATCACACAGTGGTGCATGATTGAAATGGATTGCCATCGGATGTGTGTGTGTGTGTGTGTGCAAGTAGTATAAATGAACTCAAGAGCAAGTATGACATCTGGTGCAGGTAATAGGTGGCTTTCCTCAATGAGTCTCTGACTTCCTGGAGGTCTGTCTTAATAATAATAATAATACTATTAATTTTTTTAAATTTCATTTTTTAATGGCAAGAAAATGGAAAGAGTAGACAATGATTTCACAGTGGAAGACTTCTCCACATAATTTTATAACATTATAAATTTTATAAAATGTTATAAAATTTTATAACATTATAAAGAATACAAGTACCATTTATCTCAAATGTATTTATAATAACTACATTTTGAGTCTATAAATGTACAAGCTCATAAATTAAAAGTAAATATAAATAACAAAGTAGAGTATATGCAATTTTAAGTACCATCCTTAACTAATTTTAGGCACACTACACAAAATTTATGTAATAAAATCATTGCATTCCTACATCTGCATATTACAACTGTATGAAAAAAAAAAAAAAAAAAAGAAGTCAAAATTGGCCATTTTTCAGAAAGCTCATTTAAAGAAACTGAATTTACATGATTAGCATTCAAATATGAAAGGTAGATGTTTTAGAAATGTATAAAAGGCTTTGCAAGTTGTCTATATTGTTTGCAAGAGGGACGAATAGTACAAAAACATTTATACCAAATTTTTGAATTGTGACATTCTTCATGCAATAAAAACATCTTTCATTTTAATATATGTACCTTATTAGCTGCACTTGCTTTTTTAAAAAGAAACATAACTCTAAACATGTCTTTTTTTATCTCACATGCAGTATAAGGCATGAACTAATTCTAGTCTGTGCCACTCTTCCAGGGCAATAGTAGTCATTTCAGCTGTTAATTTCAAACATGACACTTTCTACTTTCCTTTCCACAGTATTTTTTTCTATTGTAAACACAGGCACTCCTGATTAAAAGTGCATCCACATGGCATCCTTTTAAGTTGCATAACTAAAAATTTTTGACTTAAATGTTGTAGTATGGGAGTTGTAACAGAAGTGATACATGAGAAAGTGTCAGACATACCCATGTCAAAAGATGATAGTGGTGTGGTAAATGTTTGTGAATATGTGAGTGTTGCAGAGAATGATGACAAAAATATAGAAAAAGAAAAGCTGAATGAAGTATGTATGATGAAACCATTAGAAGAAAGTTAACATGAAACAAATTATGAAATAAGAAGAATAGTGAGGTAGTTTTTAATGAGTGAGAGAATGAACTTCTTTCTGGGAACTTCTTTCGTGTGAGCTAGTGTTTGGAGAATCTCAGTCAAGGATCTCAGCAAGTCATAAGGCAGAGAAGAGTGAGAAGGAGAGATAAGATGGGAAAAGTAAGGAGATATTAAGAAAGAGTAAGGAGACAATATTATATGGCAATTCAATGACTGGGGTATCCCAGTCACTGAATTGCTTTCTATCACATGCTGGGATGCCCCAGCATGTGATACAAGGCACCCTGGGTTCAAGAGTATTAGGATCTGTCACAGCATCAGATATTTGTCATAACCTAGGTAACTACATTTTAAATTGAAACGAATGAGGATGTATTATATTTTCAAAGAAGGCAGGCTGACCACAGGGTTCTGTACTTAGGTCACTATTGTCAAATTTGTATGTTACTGATAGTGGGAATGATTTGAGTGGCAATATCCAGTTGTGTGCCTATGATGTTAAACTGGAATGAGCAACAATTAATAAAGATTACCAATTCAATGTGTTAAAGAGTCAAGTTATGCATTTTGGGATGAAAAAAAAGTACAGCTGTGTATTGCAGAGCTGGAAATGTAATATAAAAAACTGATAAGGCTAGGGATTTAGGGATAATGGTGGATAGACATTAAAGTTCATGGGACATATTGCAAAAGTGGGGAAAAATTGCTCCAAGGATCACATGACATTAAGAAACACTTGAATTTATAAACATTATGATGAAAGATAAGGAAATTATTATCCCTCTTCATGAGGTCTTGATATGCTATATGACCCCACTTGGACTATTGTACAAGATTTGGTTGTCCGGATTTCCTGGGGATGCGGTGATGTTTCAGATATGAGCAAAAAAGAATAAGGAGTTCCACAATTGGTTGACCAATTGTGGAACTCCTTATTCTTTTTTGCTCCTTTATGTTCTTTTTTGTTTTTTGTTCCTTACGTTCTTTGTGTTTTTTGTTCCTTATGAGGACAGACAAAGTTTAGCAGTTAGATGAAAAAGAGGAGTTGGATAAAAACATATGTTACGAAAGGGATCTTGTAGAGTAAATGCTAAAGAAATAGTTTAATACTTGATTGGATAGGAGAGAACAAGAAACCATCCCTGGAAGTATGGTCAGCAAGAGCATAAGGACTAGATTTTTTTTTTTTTTTTAGAGAGAGAGTGGTAAATGAGTAAAATGAGTTACCAGAGCTAGTATTCAGTGTCTTTTCAGTCTAGGTCAGAGTGATCAATATCGACCCCTGGGGTCGATGTGGCTATCCAAGGGGTCCATAAATACCTAAAACGATTTTGAGTAACACCTAGTAAACATGCAATGCTATCTGGCTGATCGGCTGAGCCAAATAGGGAGAAGCGCACACTTTCCCTGATGAAGACATCTAGAACAGAGACAAGGGCTAGTGTGCATTTATTGTTCATAGATATCAGAGTGGTGTTCAGCGATCTGATAACTTTGAATTTACTGTGTAAATTTTTTTAAAGTTATAGTGCCAATAATGGTGCCCCCCCCAATAGTAAGAAGTGCCAACAGTATTCACAAGGGTATTTAATATTTGGATTTATACCATCATTTACCAATGAAACAATGTCAATGTGCCTATTATGTAAAAGGGTGAAGGAATTATTTTTCTTTAAACTGATAAATTTATTACTGATAACATTTATTCATTGATTTAACATGAAGGGGGTTGATGAGGGATCAAGAATTCCATGAAGGGGTCAATGGTCTAGGTTAAGGAGAGGTATAATAGCCATAATGTGAATAATGGCTATGTGGGCATCCAACAGTGGGTTGGGTTTGCACGGTTTATTCATCCTGCATACAGGCAAATCAGCGATGAGAACACATTCAATTTAAAGAGGAAAAATACTGTTGATGGTAGTGGCAGTAGATGGTGTTATGTGTTGATGGTGGTGAGCAGAGGATTAAGTGAGTTTTGAATAGTGGAGTAGAGTGCCATCCTGCAATAAGTTCTTGGAGTCTTTGGAGATGTTAAGTTGGTGGAGTGGTGGAGACAGAGTTGTAGAGTAGGTGCCCTCCCTCGATGAGTCTTTGGAGTCCCTGGAGGTGTTATGTAGTAGTAGTAGTAATAATAATAATATTATTCTGTAGACTGGTCCCTCCTCTTCTTTCTTTGCTTCTTTCTCCTCTCCTTGCTCCTTCCCCCTGATGCTATTAGAGCATTCGAGGGCTAGGGGTGAGTCTTTCCTATCTTGCTAAGTCATTTCGTCTTATGCAGCCACTGAAGGAGGCAAGCTAGCCTCAATAGGTGCCGGTCCCAAGCCCGGATAAATGCGAGGATTGATGTCAGGAAGGGCATCCGGTCGGAAAACTTCAGTGCCAACTCAAACTATGATTATGAGTCAAGGAGAAAATGATATAAGGGCTAGGGCGTACCCCTTAAGTGACACACAGCCACATCGCCCTACAGCTGCGAGAAGTGGACGAGGGCTACCGCATCAAGGGTGGGTGCAGTTAAAGAGGCGAGCCCAGCAGGTGGAGAAGATGTTGCGAGTGGGAACACTGAATGTTGGAAGCATGACTGGAAGGGGAAGAGAGGTGGCAGACATGATGAGGAAGAGGAAGTTGGACATCTTATGTGTGCAGGAGACAAGGTGGAAAGGGGGAAAGGCAAAGGAACTGGGAGATGGATATAAATTGTTCTACTTTGGAGCGAATAACTAGGGAAGAAATGGTGTAGGAATTGTGGTGTGTGGCAGAATGAAGGGTGAAGTACTGGACGTGGGTAGAAGGAATGACAGGATCATGCGAATGAAATTGGGTCTTGGAGAAGGGCGGGTGGTCGTATTATGTGTATATGCCCTGCAAGTTGGTTGTGCAGCAGAGGAAAAAGATGAGTTCTGGAACGTGTTAGATGAAGAAATGAGAGAATTGGAAGAAAATGAGATGGTGATTGTCGGAGGAGACTTGAACGGGCACATAGGAAGACAGAATAGAGACTGTGAAAGGGTGCATGGTGGCCACGGAGTGGGAATGATAAACCAGGAAGGAGAGAGGGTTGTGGACTTTGCAGTAGCGTTTGATCTGGCAATTGTGAACTTGTTTTTCTACAAGAGAGAAGAACATTTGATAACATTTAGGAGTGGTAACAACAGCTCACAAATTGACTCCATTTTGACTAGAAGAAAACATCTTAAGGTTGTGACAAATTGTAAAGTAATTCCAACAGATCAAGTAGCACAACAACACCGACTGCTGTGCGCAGACTTTAAAATAAGATCGAAGATAAGAACTTCTGGATGCCATGGGATGAAGACAATTAAGTGGTTTCGCTTAAAAGAGAAGAGTGTGAGGAATTGTTTTAGGGAGAGGGTGTTAGAGAGGATTTCAGATGGACTGGAAAGTGTACAAGATTGGTGGAAATATAATTCAAAAGTAATCCTGAGCTGTGCAATCGAGGTGCTTGGTGAGACATCTGGAAAGATTAGAGAGCAGAAGGAGGGTTGGTGGTGGAATAATGATGTACAACTGGCAGTGACAGCTAAGAGGAAGGCAAAGCAGAAGTGGGATGAGTCAAGAGTGGAAGATGACAGAGAGGTGTACAAAGAGAGAAAGCAAGAAGCCAAGAGAGTTGTGGCACAGGCGAAGGCCATGGCATATCAAGATCTGTATGATCAATTAAAAACAAAGGAAGGACAGAGAAAAATTTACCAACTAGCGAAATGTAGAAATAAAGCAGCAAAGGACATCTTACATGTGAGGCAGATCCTGAAGGAAGAGTATTATGGAAGGATGTGGACATAAGAAACAGATGGAAAATATACTTTGAGGGACTTTTGAATGAGGAAAATGCAAGGACTCACAGAGGAGATGGGCAGCTTTCTGAGGGGATGGTGCAGAACATCAGTAGAATGGAAGTGACAGAGGCCATGAAGAGGATGAGGAATGGAAAATCGGTGGGCCCCGACAGAATTCCAGTGGAGGCATGGAAGGCACTGGGGGAAGAGCTGCTGTGGGACCAGTTCATGAAAGTTTGCCATCAGGAAAATATACCCGAGGAATGGAGGGAGAGTACTCTTGTTCCCATCTACAAGGGTAAAGGGGATGCACAAGACTGTAAAAATTACAAAGGAATAAAGTTGATGTCCCACACAATGAAGATCCTAGAAAGGATTCTTGATGGTAGATTGAGGAAGGAGGTGGAGATTGCAAAGGAACAATTTGGCTTCATGCCTGGTAGATCAACAACAGATGCTATCTTTGGGTTACGACAGATAATGGAAAAATATCGAGAGAAACAAAGGGAGCTACATCTGGTATTTATTGATCTGGAGAAAGCATACAATAGAGTGCCAAGGCAAGACGTCTGGAGGTGTCTGAGGGAGAAGAAGGTGCTGGAGAAATATGTCAGGTTGGTGCGGGAAATGTACAGAAACGTGAAGACAAGTGTTCGGACCTGTTTGGGACAGACAGAAAGTTTTCAAGTAACAGTTGGCTTGCATCAAGGGTCAGCATTAAGTCCGTTTCTGTTTAATATTGTGATGGAGGTGGTAACAGAGGAGGTGAGAGAAGATGCGCCTTAGACAATGTTGTATGCAGATGACATCTTGCTGTGTGTAGATTCAAGAGAAGAAGCGGGAACTAAACTGGAAAGATGGAGAAAAGTACTGGAAGAGAGAGGTATGGGACTGAGCAGAAGTAAGACAGAGTATATGTGTTGCGCAGTGGGTGGCGGCAGCCAGGAGACAGATCTGGAGCTGGAAAGAAATGTCATCAGGAAGGTGAGAGACTTTAGATACTCAAGTTCAATAGTGGAAGAAGATGGAGGAGCTGAGAAGGAAGTGGGATGCAGGATACAAGCGGGTTGGAGGAACTGGAGGGAGATGGCTGGAGTGTTATGCGATAAGAGGGTGCCGATCAATCTGAAAGGCAAAATTTATAGGACAGTAGTGAGGCCAGCTATGACATATGTTATAGAAACTGTGGCCCTGAGGAAAAATAACATCAGCAGGATGGAAGTAGCAGAGATGAGAATGCTTAAGTGGATGTGCGGTGTGACCAGAAAGGATTGTCTGAGAAATGACTATGTCAGGGGAACAGCGAAAGTTACGAACTTAGGAGCGAAAATACAGGAGGCGAGGCTGAGATGGTTTGATCATGTGATGAGGACGAATATGTGGGAAGAAGGGTCATGCAGATGCATGTGCAAGGAAGGCGGAAGCGTGGGCGGCCAAAGAAGAGATGGAGGGAGCTGGTAGAAGAGGACTTGAAGATGAAGAACTTGGATGTGGTGACAGCCCAAGACAGGAAGGTGTGGAGGAGACTCATTACAAACAGTGACCCCACTTAAGTGGGAGAAGCTGCAGAAGAAGAAGTAATAATAATAATAACACAACACTAAGTTTCTCTGATATTATGTAATAAAAAAATCAGATTAGAAAATTGCTGGGCTCGTTTCTCATAAAGAATCGTTATATTGTTTTGTTTTGTTTTTTTCGAAAAAAACAAACAAACAATATTCTGATCTCAAGCAGAAGTAGTTGGGTTTTTCCTCCTGCAAAAGAGAACAGATGGCTTCCAGCAATGAGTTGTTAAAATAATAAAATGAAATGTAAATTTTTTATTTAAATTTTTTAATAAGCCTTATAAAATTTGAATATAGCATGTCTGGAGTAGGGTTTTACAGGGTGTCCCAAAATTCACGCAAGAAGTAATTTTGATAGAAAACACAGGTTTTTAATTAAAAATTGTAATTTCTTATTGATTCATAAAGTATACAGTATAGGGTTATGCATGGAATAGCATATCGGGTAAATTGCCTCTACGGCTTTGCTGGCACATACGCACTCTTTTGTTGAAATTTTCCATGGCCGTTTTGCATAAATGTGGCTGAATTTCGTTGATACAGCGCTCAATTTCCTCCTTCAAGGCGTGGGTGGTCGTGGGCTTGTTGGCATAAACCTTAGACTTCAAAAAACTCCAAAGAAAAAAGTCCAACGGCATTAAGTCACATGATCTGGGCGGCCAATTCTGATCACCAAAACGGGAAATTACACGACCAGAAAATGACTCATGCAGTAATTGAATTGTTTCTCGGGGCTGTATGGCATGTGGCACCATCTTCTTGAAACCACATGTCGTCCACATCCATATCTTGCAATTTAGGCACAAAAAACTGGATTATCATGTCGCGATAGCGAGCACCGTTAACTGTTATTGCCTTACCAGCTGCATTTTCGAAGAAGAATGGACCAATGATGCCTCCAGCCCAAAATCCGCACCAAACAGTGACACATTGTGGATGCATTTGTTTCTCAACAATCACTCGTGGATTTTCTGAACCCCAAATGCAACAATTTTGTCGATTAACGAAGCCATCAAGATGAAAATGAGCCTCATCGCTGAAGATGATTTTGTTCGAAAAATAAGCATCCACTTGTTGTTGTTCCATAATCCATTCAATGAACTCCCTTCGCTGTGTGTGTGGTCATTTTTAATAACCCTGAACTGTCAGCTGTCACGCTGTCTTTTTTTTCTCATTGGCAACACTTTACCGCACAAATGGCGCTAAATTTAAATCTTGCGTGAATTTTGGGACACCCTGTACAAACATCCATGCTCTTTGTGGGATTTCTTAGTCCAATTAACTGTCATTTGCAGTTACTTGCCTTAGCAGACATACATGCACATAGTTAAACCATGCATTAATGATTCTTATTACAGATATTATTACTGTAAAAGCAACAGTTAAGAACTTGGCAGAGAATATCAGCTTGAGGTGATATGATACATATTCAGAATAAATAATCACTATTTTGAGGAAAGTGGAATGCTTGAAAGGAAAATGAATGCATCATCATGAAATTCCTGATATGTACCGTCAGGATGGGTGTACAGGATAATTATGATAGTAACGGTGTAACTTTTTCATACAGTACTATCTTCCTAACAATAGTTTTCCTCAAATAATCTCTTATCTGTCAAGACTCCAATATTATAAGAACCATAATATTTGAACAAACATTTGAAAACTTACGAAAAACAATTCTTGTATATTGTCAGTAAAGTGAAAGAACATGAAGTTGTCTTGTTCGTTGCACTGATTTGAAGAATAAAAAACAGCAAATTTACTATTACTAAACAGATTCATTACAAAGGCTGATCTCTGGTCATTTCAAGGTCGATTATTTTTACACATGTGAAATTCATTCTTATTTTTCGGGAAGAGACACGTTTTACATAATTGTGTAGCAAAAAAAGTGTCATATATCATAGGACAGTAAAGGAAATTCCAAGTAACACAATACACATAAAGACAAATGACACAAAGGTCACTCCAACATAGTTAATCCGTTAATGGTTCTAAAACTGCCGTTCAGGAATTAAAGGTGGAGGGGAGTAATTGAATAAAAAAAGGTAGAACGTCGATGAAGTTTTGATCCATGAAAAATGCTGGGATGGTTTGGCTCAGTAGGGAGGTTAAGTGTTGTTCGCATGCATGCGTAACAACTGATAGTTTAGTTACTGTTATTTGGCTAGTATTTGTAAAGCAGCATACAAGCGTATATACCTAATTATATGGTTAAAGTAGTTGTTACAGTTGGTAAGAGTATATTTTTCAATGAATTTATTATTTTTATTTTATTGTTACTCATTTATTTTAACAAAACTACTACTGTTTCTATTTTTGTATTCTTTTAGGTTTTAATTTAATTTAATTTAGCTTTAGATAGTATAATACACATAATGATGCCAAGAAAGTTTGAATCTTGAGCTAGTAAAAGAAAATGACTCATAGAAAAGGAAAAACAGCTAAATAGTCAAAGGGGGGGATTTTGTCTTTCTTACGTTCTTCTGAAAATGAAGGAAGTGAAGAATTTCATAGAACTGAAGTTCTATCTCAAACTTCTCAGAATGAAAGCGAAACATTGGTATCAATATCAGGAGGAGATGAAAGTGAAAATGAAGAACATCAAAATAATGTAAAGGAGAGAAGGAAGTAAATGAAACAAATCAAGAGTATTTTGAAGAAAATTTTCAATCGGAGTCAGTACTTACCAGCAAAGAGTTATCTCTTATTCTATCAATATAGCAGTTTGGCCAGTAAGAATTAATGAACAATTTTTTATTATTATTATTCAGGCCTCCATGGAGTCAAAAGACTCATCGCGGGAGGTCCTTCCTAGGAAACACTAAGTCTATCAAGACTCATCGTGGGAGGTCCCCTCCTAGGAAACACAAAGTCTATCATTCCACTCCTTAAACTCATCGACTGTTCTCGCTCTCACCACTCTATCAGGCAATGCATCCCATGGTTCAGCCACCCTCCATTCAAAGAAACTACTCCTCACCCTCTTGCTCACAGTTTCCTTTTGTAACTTCCAGGGTGGCCCCTTGTCATCACTCCTTCCTGCTGTTCAACCAAGCGAAAGAACTCCCCAGTGGCAACCCTATAACCACCTATCGACAGTTTAAAAGTCTCAATCATATCACCTCTCCTTCTATCCACGAACCTCTGCAGTCCACATTCCCTCAGCAGATCCTCATAACTAACATTGAAGTCCTGAAACCATTTTTGTTATCCACCTTTGTACCCTTTCCACAGTTAATTTATCTCCTTCAAATCCTAGGGACCAAATCTGAGAACAATAGTCTAAGGTGGTCTGATCAGAGTCTTATACAACGGAATGGTATCATTCCGTTGTATAAGAATGATGGTCTGGCTGTTTCATTCACCTAGGTCAGTAAGGAGGTTAAGTGTTGTTCGCATGCACGTGTAACAAGACTTAACCTCCATTGAAAAAAAAATCGTAACACAGACATATGTTATTATAATATTTATTTTATTTATATTCAATACAAAACATGCACAGCGAATATTGCAAAAGTCAAAAGCAAAATATGACATTTTTAGAATCTTACATATACATCTTACATGGCACATTATCTTATATTTTTACATAGAAAGATAGATATTATCTATCTTATTTGTCTTAAAACATTTTAAGACGAATAAGACACAATATATACCAGCTTCCAAAACACTGGTATATACACAATAAAACAATAAAGCAATCGCCGTAGCATGCATTTTATTCTTTTATTTTTAATAATTTGAATTATAGTATGATAGGGAAATGCAATGGTTTCGTTTTATTTATATTTTATTTATTTTAGTTGTAAGTATAGTTGTTAAAAACTAATTATTAATTAAGTAATAAAAATTACTACGTTAACATAAATAAAAGAATCGTCGAAAAATCAAATTATGTCATTATCATCATCATCAAATTCCTGCCATGTACCTTCAAGGGATGTACAGGATGTATATATGATAGTACTACATGAAAAATTTACATCATTACTAACTTCCTATCTACAATTTTCCTCCAAATCAGTCTGTTACTTGTCAAGACGCCAACATTATCACATCTTATATTGCTATCGTCTAAGGCACTTTGTACAGTATCAATACACCTCTATCTTGGTCTTCCTCTGGGTCGTTTTCTTGCCAACTTGGCAGAGAAAACTTGTTTTGCTAAGCTTTCCTCGCCAATTCTATTTAAGTGACCATACCACCTGAGATTAGCTTTGCTAACGCATTCCTGGATGCTGACAATGTCAAGTTCTTTCTAATATCCTCGTTTTTTAATATGATATTGCCATTGATGCCATCTGTTCACATCTATAATCTTTCTCAGGACTGTCATATATGCGGTCTCTAGTTTTTGGTCAAGTGTTTTACTTCTGACCCAGCTCTCAGATTCATAAGTTAAAACTGGTTTGAACACTGTCTTGTATACAGCTAATTTAGTGTTCTGACTAATTTCTCTCTTATTCCATATGAATTTATTCAATTGATTTCCTACCATACCAGCTTTGTTGATTCTGTTGTCTATTTCCATATTTAATTTACCATCTTCACTAAAAATCGTGCCTAAGTAGCTGAAATGTTTTACTTGTTCCACAGGTTCTCCGTTCACAACGCAGTTGACATTTTCAACGATTCTAACTATTTTCATTGTCTCTATCTTTTTATTGCTGACCTTTGTACAATATCTATTACAACAGTTACTCAATTTAGTCAGGGAATCTTGCAAACTTGTAGCAGATTTATTTAGAAGTATAACATCGTCCGCATAAAGCAAAGAGCTGACATTAACTTCAATTTTGATATCATGTTTAATACCACTTTCCTTCATAATGTGATCCATATAGATAATGAATAACAGAGGTGATAATATACATTATTGTCTCACACCAGATTTAACATTAAACCATCTTCCTGTACTTCCTTCAATCCTAACTGCTGATTTACAACTCAAATAAAGACTAAGTATTGCTTGATATAATGCTCCATTGACACCATATAAATGTAGCGTATTAAATAGCTTCTCTCTTGGCACCTTATCATATGCCTTTTCCAGATTGACAAAACTTAATATAGATCTTTGTTATATTCCTATGCTTTCTCTACTATTTGTCATAAATTGAAGATCTGATCCCAACAGCATCTATTTGGCCTGAATCTTTGTTCTTCCAAGCTTTTCTTCCACAATTCTTCTCAACAGTTTTTCAAGTATACTTGCATAAATCTTGCCAGGAACACTCAGTAGGGAAATACCTCTGTAATTCTCACATTCCGTTTTATTTTCCTTTTTATATATGGGTACTATGAGAGCTCTACTCTGATCACCGGGAATTCGTCCCACTGTCCAGGCTTTCTGAATGTAGTGCAGCCACTGTAAGACTTTTATACCTCCATACTTGAGCATTTCTGGTCCAATATCATCTACTCCTGCTGCCTTTCCACATTTCAAGACTTTGATGGCTTTTTCTACTTCAAATATGGATATGTATTCCTGATTGTGTGCCTGTTGAGTGTTTTTTACTGCTGTGCTATCACTGCTTGTTTCGTTTAGCAATTTTTCAAAATAATTACTCCATACTTCAAGGATATCTTTTTCTCCTGTTTCATGTTTTATCATCTCTAATTCCTTTTACAACACTCTTTCTTCCATTTCTGAGTTTCTTCAACAACTTTCAGAATATTTTGCCACCTTCTTGATATTTATTTTCTATGTTCTTGCCAAAGTCTTCCCATGACTTTTGTTTAGCTAGTTTTACACAGTGTTTAGACTTTTTTACATTTGTCACTGTTTTCTCTAAGAGCACAAGCTGACTTATTTGCCAGCTTGTGCTCTTAGAGAAAAACTTTTGATATGTTTTCTTCTTTTCCTTCACTGCCTCTTTAACTTCCTGTGTC
The DNA here is from genome assembly GCF_054136105.1 of Typopeltis vanoorti. Taxonomy (NCBI): domain Eukaryota; kingdom Metazoa; phylum Arthropoda; class Arachnida; order Uropygi; family Thelyphonidae; genus Typopeltis; species Typopeltis vanoorti. Next base: position 127,860,520 of record NC_143556.1, on the reverse strand, counting down.
CACCATGGAGTTATGATTTTTCTATCCTTGCTGACAACTTCACCACATGCCTCTCTGGCTGAATCAATCAGTGTTTTCTTCAGGGATTGCCAATGAATCTCCAAGGTTTGGTTCCTTTTCTCAAACTCTTTCATTTTTTCTTCAATAATGTTTCTGTATTTTAGTTTGCAGCTCACATCTGAGAGTTGCTCAACTTTTATTCGCTTTAAAACTTTCTTATGTGTTCTTGTTTTCAGTATGATATTCAATTTTATCCTGCTCAAGACTAAATGGTGATCACTTCCAATTTCAAATCCTCTGTACACCAGGGAGAAAACATCACTATCAACAATAACATAGTCATATTTGATATTTCCGAATTTAGGGACATAAAACACATGTGTTGAAATGATTATTTTACTTATAATTAATAAAATAACAATTTGATGTTTCGACCCCTGTATTGAAGTCATCATCAGAAGCATACATATGTATAGGGAACTAAGCTACATGCTCTTGCACTCTGTACTGGTAAATTAAATCTACACTGTTAATTAATCTTTTCTTTTAGCCTGACCTCTAGATATAATTAAATAAAATAAAATAAAATAAAAGTTAAAAAAAATAAATAAATTAAATAAATAACAAAACTACAATAAACTTTGCTAAAGTACTCATATACTAAGATTCTTCTGGATTTGGACAGTTCAAGTTGTTATTGAATGTTAAGGGAGGGGGGGGGGGGGAAACAATCTTCTTGTATTAGAATTTTTCTTTGGCTTGTTCTGGTTGCTATAAAGGGTGCAGATGGATCCTCCAAATTCTTGGAATGGTTAGGCAATCATTTTTGTTCAGATTTGGGTTATGTTTGAGCATTTCACATGCTTCTTTTAATTTCCTCTCGAATCAGGTTTTGGTGCGGTGTAGGGACTTGATATTTTTCCAATCAATTCTGTGGTATGTTTGGAGTGCGTGGTCAGAAAGGCTGGTTTTTCCAAAATAGAGGTATTTAATGTGTCGTTTATGTTCATCCTTCCTAATTGGGATGGTTTGCCCTGTTTCCCCCCTATGTATGGTAGGTTACATGTGCATTGTATTTTGTATACCCCTGGGTGGGCTAGGTGTGGAAGAGGATCTTTGGAAGAACTGAGTAGGTGTCTTAATTTTGTTCGGGGTTTAAAGGTGGTTTTGAGGTTGTATTTGTGTAGTGTTCTGTCTATTTTTTTCAGAAATGCCTCTAACATAAGGTATGGCAATAGCATTCTTGAAATCTTTTTTGTTTTTACTAGTATCTCTGTGGAGAATCTTGTGAATAGTTTTTTTATTGTATCCATTTTTCATAAATGTACGGTTGATGATCTTGTATTCTTGGTTTAGAGCTTGTTCATATGAACAGATAGTTTGAGCTCTGTGTTTAAGGGTGCTTATGACACCTAGTTTTGTGTGTGTTGGGTGGTGATAAGAATTTTTGTGTATGTACTGGCCTGTGTGTGTGGGTTTGCAGTAGACTGAGAAAGAGAGACGGCCTGAAGGAAGACGTGTGACAAGTGTGTCTAGGAATGGAAGAGAGTTGTTTTTTTCTATTTCAATGGTGAATTGGATACATTTGTGTTGTTTGTTCAGGTCGCTAAGGAATGTATTTAGTGCTTCACGGCCGTGGAGCCAAATGGCAAAAATATCGTCGACGCATCTGAGCCAAATGTTGGGCTTTAGGCACGCTGACTCTAGAGTTCATTGCTCAAAGTCTTCCATATAAAAGTGGATAACATAGTCAATGAGACTTATCTTATTCCTTGCATCTTCTCTCCATGTGAATTTGTGCACATTTTTATCTTGGAACATTGTGTTAGTAATAACCAGTCCATGTCCTGAGCAGAAATCCAACAGGTATTTGCCATTATTATTTGTTTGCTCTTTTCTCCAAATTTTCCCAATATATTTTTGTATGTCTGACAATGATAATTAATAAATTAAAATACCATTTATGGAAGGTTAGAAAGAAACATGGATTTGAAAACCAGCAATATGACATCCAAATACTTTATAATATTCTATTGTGGAAATTTTATTGTTCAGTCAGATGAATTTTGTATTCAGAAAGAAGCTTTCTAGGAGATATCAAATTTTTGGCTAGGTGGTGTAGACCACCCACAATATGCAATATTCACCAGGGTAACCTCTCGTAGCAGATAAAATTCTGCTACGAGAGGTTTTTTTTTGCTATGAGAGATTTTTTAAACAGTTCCATCCTCTTAATTCAATGTGGTCTTATAGTCAATTGAAGGGATGACTGGAGAGCAATCCATGGCAGAGAATGCCAACACAAGGCACTTGACTCAGATAAGGCTAACCACCTGGGTATCAGTCACCTTTATGCTTTAGTTTCGATTGGTCTTTTGTCGTTCATCTGTATGAGATTGGTGAAAAGGAAAACTGATAGCTTTGACTATATGATAATATAAAAGAGCTGAGGCCTTTTCTCTAGCTCTCAAACTATCTATCTGTCTTTTCTTTCTCCTCATACCATCAGGCTCTCTTGCACCACAATACTACTCTAGGCCTATGATAAATACTTTTTTATAATAGGCAAGTAATGTGTAGTCACTGGCCTATATATACAACTTGCCCAGTCATGAAGTTATTTCACACCCAAAACTTTGTTTGCTTACATTTGGATAAAGAATTAAACCAAGAATATAATTTCTTGGCATCTTTAATTTATAGTATAACCAAGTTGAAAAACGTTTAGTGAACAAATTAATCCAAACAAGCTGAATTTTTCTAAAGTTTTTAGTTTGGGTTTTGTTTCACTATTTTGGTTGAGGATGAATGTTTTAACTGATTCTATGATGTTTATTAATAGAGTTGTGCATTTTTAATAGTGTAAACAAGTTGACATTCATAGTGTTGTATTCATTTTGTGTAGCTATAAAATGGAGACATCTTGAAGAAAGAGTTCAAAAATATATATTCTTTCTCAGCACACATCCATGACTCAAAGACAAATTGCGAATGAGTGGGCAACATTTGAATACTGTTAATGCAATTTTAAAGAGAATTAGGGAGATTGGTACTTTTTTCCCTAACAATAAAGGAAAATGTGGGTGAAAAACTACACTTATTCAAGATCATTTATTAATTAAGAAAAGCATAATGAATCCAAGATTGTCTTCTGCAGACTTAAATAGAGACTTTGCAGCTAGTGAGATTAATGTTTCTAACATTGAAGATTGTTGGAAGCAGGGAGGACTGCCCATGTTCATTATAAGTTCAAAAAAAGAAACAACTGTTGATGAAGGCTATGCAGAAAAAGAGGCTCAAGTGGGCGAAAGTGTACAAAGATTGGACTGTTCAGAAGTGGAGGAAGGTCATATTCTCAGATGAGAGCTGCTCTTTGTCCAGGAGAGCAAGTACCTCATGTTTGCAAATCAGCGAGTGAGAGGACTTCACTCACCCACCTTCAACAAGCTCCAAAACACACAGCTAAAAAAAAAAAAAAGATGTTCTGGAGTTGTTTTAAACATGATGGTCCAGGATTACTTGCACCTGTTGACGGTATGAGAAAAGAGTGGTCCCACAGATCCAGAAAGGCATCTCACCTTCCAACAGGATTTCGCTTCATGTCACACTTCAAATAAATTGAGAGTTCCTCAAAAATCACAACATCCAATTGTTTCGGTGGCTAGGTAACTCTCCTGACACTAACCCAAAAGACAATTTGTGAGCCATAGTGAAAAAGGGACTTGGAAAATTAAACTGTGTTACAAAGGATAACTTAATACAATGCATTATAAAAGTATGGTTTCAAGATGCAGAAATAAGAAAAATGTGTTCTACGTTGGTAGAGTCCATGCCTAAGCAAATTAACGAACTTATACTTATATGAACTTATAATGAACACATAAATTATAAGATAAAGTTGGAGTTTAATTTCTGTACTTATTTTCATGCAAAATTCCAATTTTTCTTTAAAATGTGAGCATTTGGATTAATTTTTTTTGCTACTGTATGACAAAGCTTAAACTATTTTTATTTTAACTTAGGGATCAGGAAGTATGAGTGTTCTTTCGGAATTCAACAGAGTGAATACATGGAATCATTGGTAGAATTACATTAAAAATGAAGATTTCAGAAAGAAATTTGTCATACAACAATGTGTGGGCAGAGCTAACCTTAGATGGTATAGTATGATATTTAAAAAGAATAGGAGAGGCCAGTTTAGCAAAACAGGGTCTGATTCCAAGATTGTAGAAAGACTAAGTTCTATATGGAAATGCTGCAGTTTACTGCAAAGACCAAAATGTAGGATATGGTAATATTTGGAAGAAAAATTGATGGTAGGAAGTTAGTAAATGAAAAATTCAGGTGGGTAATATACTGTCATATTTCTGTACACCAAATGCAAGTACATATTAAGAAATGATGATGATGATATCAAATTCCAACATAGGATGAAAAATCTATAGCATATCAGTATATGGTGTTGTGGATAGAGATGATATGTGTATTTCAAGTTGTAGTAGTGTGCAATTTATGATATAAATGAAACACTAGTTTTTACAAAATACTGAAAAATATCATAACTCATATGGTATTATGAAAAATATTAACATGATATATACATAATTTGAGCAGAAACTGATATTAATTTCTAATAAGCCTTTATGATCAATATCAGTCAATTATTCTGACCAATAACTTCAATTTTTACCAGGTATATTTGAAATCTTCATATCAAATTCTGTTTCAAGTGAAATGAAATTGCTCTCACACCCCCCTCAAAGTAAATAATGGTAAAAACACAATTTACCTGAAAATTATTTTGTACAAGATGTTTGGTGTCTACAACTAGATTTCCATCCTTATCTTTAATTTTTATTCTACCACTGGCATATCTTGTTTCTTGGCGTCCACTTCTGTACACAATCCTTACAGTGCCATCAGGATAATGTCGTTTCTAAAGAAAACAAAGATATATAAAAATTATACTGCAGAGTATTTTCAGGATCTTAATTAGCCTAGATAAAACTCCCTTTAACAAAGAAGTCCAGCCAATTTTCAGCTATTAATAGCAGTCCACTATAGACAACTCATTTTTCAGAATGATCAGTTAGATTTCAGAATGAACAGGTAATACAGTTCTCAAAAATCAATAAAATCTCAGTACGACATCTACCAGTAGGCAAGCTAGTGTGATTAATGGTTAATCACACACTAGCTCCATTTTTGATTTTCTGAGGACTTCAAGAGGAATGCAAACAGAAGTGCAAATCAATACATGATGCAGAAAAAGTTACCAAAAGCATGAAATGTGGAAAGGCAGCTGAAGTAGATGATATTTAACCAGAAAAAGGCTCAAATATGGAGATATAAAAGTTGTGTAGTATCTACACTGTATAATTTAGAATGCCTGGTCAAATTCTGGATGACTAAAGTAGAGTTCTCATAGTTCTGATCTATAAAAAGGGAAATAAAGCTGAATGAGAGAATTACAGGAACTTCTGTAATTTGTGAGCCAAGATGAATTAATTTTCCAAGTCCCTTTTTCACTATGGCTCTCTACTAAGTGTTTCAGGTAGGATTTATGCAGCCATACTTAATTAAGAAGAAACTAAGAAATATTGTGGAAGAGAAACTTAGAAAAGAAAAACTAGGTTGAGGCCAAATAGAGGTTGTTAAGATCATATTTTCACTTTACAATAAACAGTTGCGAAATCATGAGAACATAATAATGATTTTTCATCTTGCTCCCACCCACGAAAAGTTATTTGTAGACTAATAGTACATTTTGTACCATGGGCGGGCTAGGGAGGATATTCCCCCCCCCCCCATTTTTATAAATTTTCTTTTCTTTTCTTTTCTTTTTGTACATTTATTTTTTTACACAATCCAGAAACCACACTCTAGAGACCAAACAGACATTTTTCAAGCCTCTTCAAGCTTCCGATAAGCAGGGTGGTTTCACACCGGATTATGACATTCATCTCCCAACCAAGATGGAAATCTGTACTCAAGTTTTGTAGATGTGGAAAAGGCATATGAGGAGGTCTCCAGAGATAAGCTTATCAGAATGCTACAACTGCATAAGGTAAACAAACATCATACAGAGCAATACATAATCCATATTTAAGTTGCATAAGCGAACAAATTAATCTGAACACTCACATCTTAAAAAGAAATAGGAATTTCACAAGAAAATAAAGTACAAAAATTAAACTCCAGCTTTATCTAATAATTTATGTGTTCATTAATTTGCTTAGAAATGAGCCCTACCAACGTAGAACACAGTTTTCTTATTTCTGCATCTTGAAAGCATACTTTTATAATGCATTGTATTAAGTTATCCTTTGTATCACAATTTAATTTTCCAAGTCCCTTTTTTGCTATGGCTCACAAATTTTCTTTTAGGTTAATGTCAGGAGAGTTACCTAGCCACTGAAGCAATTGGATGTTATGATTTTTGAGGAACTCTCACTTTTTTTGAAGTGTGGCATGGAGTGAGATCCTGTTGGAAGATGAGATTTTTGTTTTTCTGGGTCTGTGGGACCACTCTTTTCTCCAATATTTTAATCTACTGGTCATTTTTCATCATACCATCAACAGGCACAAGTGATTCTGGACCGCCATGTGTAAAACAACCCCAGAACATCTTTTTAGCTGGATGTTGAACTTGAAGGTGGGCAGGAGAGGTCATCTCAGCCACTGAGTTTGGAACATTGGGTACTTAGACAAAGTACCTTGGACAAAGAAATTGTTCTCATCTGAGAATATGACTTTCTTCCACTTCTCAACAGTCCAATCTTTGTACACTTTTTCCCACTGGAGCCTCTTTTTCTGCATAGCCTTTGTGAACTGTTGTTTCTTTTTTGGTCTGTTGGCAGTCCTCCCTGCTTCCAACAATCTTCGATGGACTGTCATGTCAGAAACATTAATCCCACTAGCTGTGAAGTCTCTATTTAAGTCTACAGAAGACAATCTTGGATTCATTATGCTTTTCTTAATTAGTAAATGATCTTGAGTAAGTGTAGTTTTTCTTTTACACCAACATTTTCCTTTTCTGTTAGGAAAAAAAGTACCCATCTCCCTACACCTCTTTAAAATAGCATTAACAGTACCCAAACTAATGCTACACTCGTTGACAATTTCTCTTTGAGTCATGGATGTGCACCGAGAAAGAGTACATTTTGAATGCTTTCTTGAAAGATGTATCTATTTTATCGCTATATGAAATGAATAGTATACTACGAATATCAACTTGTTTACACTATTAATAAACATCCTAGATGACAGTAAACCAAAACTATTGTGAAGTGAAACTAAAACCAAACCAAAAGCTTGATGAAAATTCAGCTTGTTCAGATTAATTTGTTCATTACTGTAAGCAGTTAGAACTGAAGAAATACAGGATAGTTTAATGTAAAATTAGGTTCAACACAGGGGTGCACACTATCTCTACTCTTATTATCCACAAAGATTGTATTATGAAAGAAAGTGGATTAAATCTAATATTAGAACTGGAGATACAAACTTGGCTCTTTACTTTATGCAGATGATGTCTCCTAGACACATCCAGTTTAAGGTCTCAAATTCAAACCAGTCCTTTAAATTTTTAAGAGATGGTGCAGACTGCACTGTACATTGAGTGTGAAGCTGGAATTTTTAATATGAGCCACTCAAGATATGTTAAATTTATTATTTTTTCCCAGACTATTTTGCATACTTGTTGGGTCATTGGGAGTTTGTGTGGGTGGTGGATGTAAGTCTTTATTCCACCAAGATTTATTTTAGTTATTTAGTTGGAGAAGGTGTTTTGAATGGAAGAGCAGAACCCATAATCAGACCAAGGGAAGGAGAATTAGAAATCACATAAGTCATCCTATTTGGTATCACTAGTATCAAAAGATACAAAATTAAGAATGGATGGACAAACATTCTAGAGAGAGAGAGAGAGAAAGAGAGATTAAAAACACAACATCATTATCATTAATAAATACAATTTTTAATGATAATTCCTCATATTTCTGGCACAGAAAGTCCATCACTGAAGTTGAGATTTGGGGATCATGATGATGAACTTCAGCACTTTCTTTTAAGAGATGTTCAAATTTGTAGGTACTTCTATGTAGATATTTAGCATTATTCCAAAGGATCCTATGGTTAGTGTTATTATTCCCTTGATCTACAAGGCTGGATTTATCGGCATTGCAAAAAAGTGCTGAAGTTTTTCATCATCCAAATCTCAACCTCAATTATAAACTTTCTATGTCAAAAATATAGGAAATTGTTATTAAAATTGTATTTATTAATTTTTTTTTAATGTGTGTATTTATACATAAATATATATATATATATATATATATATATATGTGGAAAGTATTTTACCTTGGGTATAATAAATGTTAAGAATACCAAGTAAATTTTTAAACCTGGTTTTACTTCATTTCCCAAGTAAGCAAACAGACAAAAAGTCAAGTTTGCGCCTGCAATTGATGCAAGTCTTGATTAGTGTTAAGATTAGTGATCGGAGCTTGCCCCACCTTTACCACGAGTTGCCCTGATCTTGCACTACCTGTAGGATCAGTTAGACTTGCATCAATTGCAGGCGCAAACTTGACTTTTTGTCTGTTTGCTTACTTGGGAAATGGAGTAAAACCAGGTTTAAAAATTTACTTGGTATTCTTAACATTTATTATACCCAAGGTAAAATACTTTCCACATTTATATCTCCTCCAGAGATTTTTATTTAATAAGGTTAAAACACCTTATGGCAACTTGTTCTGGTAAAATACTTATGAGCTCTGTATTACTAAATCTTGGTATTTTCTAGCCTAGCTCCCACTGATGAGGCCTCAATAAAGGTCGAAACCGGTCTGGGTAGTGGCCCCCTTGCCTTTAATACAAAACATCATACATCCCCTTCTTGGAGATGTGTTTTGGCATTAAGGGTAAATATTAAGATTAGTGATCGGAGCTTGCCCCACCTTTACCACGAGTTGCCCTGATCTTGCACTACCTGTAGGATCAGTTAGACTTGCATCAATTGCAGGCGCAAACTTGACTTTTTGTCTGTTTGCTTACTTGGGAAATGGAGTAAAACCAGGTTTAAAAATTTACTTGGTATTCTTAACATATATATATATATATATACATGTATCTATGAGAGTAATGTACACATGGAAGGACAGAGTATTTAGAATTGTCATGTGAAGAAGTCAAAGCAGTTTCTTAGAAAAAAAAAAAGGAATTTTTCAGATAACTAAGCAATTTAATATTTTAAAAATCATGAAAAACAGCCTGAAATCTGGACAATAAAACAAAAGATAAACAAAGATTAATAACAGCAGAAATGAAGTTTATGAGAAAAACTGCAAAGTATACTCTGCTTGATCGCAAAAGAAAAGAAGAAATTATGAAAGAATTAAACCAAGAATCAATAATAGAAAAAATTAAAAAATATAAACATAAATGGATGGAACACATTCAAAGAATGAAAATAGAAAGATTACCAAAACAAGCCTTAAAGTACAAGCCATTAGGAAAAAGAAAACCAGGACGTCCTCTTAAACGATGACTTCTAAGGCTGAAACAGGCCACACTAGGCCTAAATCCTTGATAGGCATGATGATGATGATGATGAAAAACAGCCTTGCTATTTCACATTAAAAAAAGATTTAAACAAGTGATGAACATAAATACAAAATGTCTTCAGTTTGGATTACTATCATGTAAACAAATGATAATTTGTTTACCATGTCAAAAGTTTATGTCCATCTAATTCATAAGACCAAACAATCGGAATGTTTTCATCTCACCAGTTGGTTTTAATGTCATATCAAAACACCTACATGAAATTGATCTATATTCAATTTGAAAAAAGAAAACAGCTCACTATTCACCGAAATAATATAATAATAAAACCCAAGAACAATGTACAAATCTCTGGAAATTTATCAGAAACACAATATTATATACTAGAACGTACAACATTACACCAAACGTTCAAGTCAAAAGTGGATATGATTAAAACATTAGACCATCACAGAACTAAGCTAATTTGTTTATATAGGGCAGACAGTGGACTGCATGGTATAGGGTGTGATACAGGGCCAGTCCGAGAGTATCTGATGCCCCTAGGCAAAGAAAATTTAGGTGCCCCTATACATTGTCTCTATACATTTTTTCCCCAAACTATATAAATCCCTAGGTTGTCCAGACAACCTAGGGATGAAGTTGAGGACACCCCTAATAGGACTTAAGAGTAGCAGTCTAATCACTACCATTTCTGTTGTGTTGTTTGTGTCTGCATTACAATTCTTATATTGCATCACCAAAGATATCTCTGTGACAAGCAAAATATTGGAGACATCAAACAAACATTTAATTCATTCCTGCTAGACTGTTTTAATTCCAGCTTCAACCAGCACTTAAGCTTAAACATATACTATATATGTAATTGTCTTAGATAATGTTTATCATTACGCAGTGGTTCTGTTCATCATGAATACAATCAGTTTTTTTTTATTACCATATACAGAACTGATATCCTTCATTTTTTTTTTTTTTTCTACCATTATTACTTTCACTCAATTTCAATATGCCTAGGGATAAATTCCAGAGATATAGTTTCCATGTTTCAGGCAGTTTCACACAACCATATTTATTGAGGTTGGGTTAGTTTTTAAGACCAGCTACTGATTCTAAAAAAAAACCCCTCCCTTCTTTGTATTTCATGTAGTGAAACAACTTTTTTTCATTTCTTACGTTTACCAAGGTGCACAATTGACAGATCTTCCAGTTTGATCCTGAAGATGACTCTGTGACAGCGACAAAATATTGGATTCATTAATGGTGCTTAATTCATTCTAGTGCTGTTTATCTAATTAAACCTAAAGATGAGCTATATGCCTAATAAGTTTGCTTTATGAGAAATATTAAAGAACTGTACCTTATATTCTTCAGTGCGTATTTCTGTTTCTCCATTAGGAAATTCAACTGTTTCTGTTCCATCTACTGAAACCCTAAAGATAATTCCATCTGTAGTCTGAGTATCTTCAGATCCATCACAATATATGATACGATGTGAGCCATCCACAAATGATATATGTTTCATCCCATTTGGATGATTCCTTTCCACCTGGCCACTAATGTTATTAAACATAATTAGATATTGTTCTACTTAAAATGGCTTTTTACTATATGGAAAAAAAACTTTGATAAAAAAGTTGACAAAAAAAAACCATAAGTTATAAACTGGTTGCATTCCAAAAGTCTATTCATAATATTATCATAATACAATACTGTTGTATTATTACTAACAAACCAACACAGAGAAAAAAAAAAACTGATTTAAAAAAAAATTTTTTTTTTAGTATTCTGATCACTGGGAAATTTAAATATATATTTAGTTTAATCCTTTATCCAAGTGTAAGCAAACAAAGTTTGCACCTGAAGTATCTTCAGGACTGGGGCAACTCGTAGCAAAGGTGGATAAAGCTTCACATCACTTGCCTTAGTATCTCCCATAATGCAAAGCACATTTCCTTGCAGCCATGTATAATGCTATGCATGGGGGATACCTAAGGCAAGTGATGTGAAGAGTTTCTCCAGTCCTGAAGATACTTTAGGTGCAAACTTTGTTTGCTTACACTTGGACAAAGGATTAAACTAAATATATAATTTATAGTCTAACCAAGTGGGAAAAAACTTCCAACACTGGGTAATTTACATTAAGAAAATGGACTGTGGCTCTATGATGGTATTTTTTCTTTTTTAAAAATGCTTCATTATGATGAATTTTATTTCGAAAGGTATATTTCCTTCTTTCATACAGCTGACCTAATACAAAAAAGAGGTCGGGAAGCAGGAAATAACCAGGTGATATTCTTTTTTCAACAGATGAGGGGATATGCAGTCTTTTTTTTTATTTTTATTTTTAATATATCATTTCCATATATAAAAGGTTTCAAAACCTACAGCATATTAATATATCTTCACTAAAAATCGTGACTAAGTAGCTGAAAAGTTTCACTTGTTCCACAGGTTCTCCGTTCACAACACAGTTGACATTTTCAACGATTCTAACTATTTTCATTGTCTCTATCTTTTTATTGCTGACCATCGTACAATATCTATTACAACAGTTACTCAATTTAGTCAGGGAATCCTGCAAACTTGTAGCAGATTTATTTAGAAGTATAACATCGTCTGCATAAAGCAAAGAGCTGACATTAATTCCAATTTTGATATCATGTTTAATACCACTTTCCTTCATAATGTGATCCATATAGATAATGAATAACAGAGGGGATAATGTACATCCTTGTCTCACACCAGATTTAACATTAAACCATCTTCCTGTACTTCCTTCAATTCTAACTGCTGACTTACAACAGAGATCTGTATTTAAGTTTTGTTGATCTGGAAAAGGCATATGACAAGGTGCCAAGAGAGAGAGAGAAGCTATTCAAAACGCTGCAGTTATATGATGTCAATAGGGCATTATATCAAGCAATACTTGGTCTTTATTTGAGTTGTAAGACTAAGTATTGCTTGATATAATGCCCCATTGACACCATATAACTGTAGCGTTTTGAATAGCTTCTCTCTTGGCACCTTGTCATATGCCTTTTCCAGATGGACAAAACTTAAATACAGATCTTTGTTATATTCCCATGATTTCTCAAAATATAGCAATGTTACATAAATATTTTGATATTAAGCTGATAAAAGTTTTCATACAAATATAAACATATAAATAGGCAAAACTACCCCAATATATAAAGGAGGCTCAAGAAGGGAGTGTGGTAACATCGGCACAGTGTTTCTCAAAAATTTTTTAGCTTGTGGCACATTGCTTTACAATGTTGTATATCACAGCATACCCGCACAGTAGATGGCAGCACAGCTAGAAGTGTTACTGCTACCAAGGTCCATTAGGCAAATCATATAACTGTAGCGTTTTGAATAGCTTCTCTCTTGGCACCGTGTCATATGCCTTTTCCAGATGGACAAAACTTAAATACAGATCTTTGTTATATTCCCATGATTTCTCAAAATATAGCAATGTTACATAAATATTTTGATATTAAGCTGATAAAAGTTTTCATACAAATATAATCATATAAATAGGCAAAACTACCCCAATATATAAAGGAGGCTCAAGAAGGGAGTGTGGTAACATCGGCACAGTGTTTCTCAAAAATTTTTTAGCTTGTGGCACATTGCTTTACAATGTTGTATATCACAGCATACCCGCACAGTAGATGGCAGCACAGCTAGAGGTGTTACTGCTACCAAGGCCCATTAGGCAAATCATAGTTTGATTCGCCTATTTTATTATTCGCCTGGATCTTGAATGTCAGCGGTGGGTATGTGTGTGTATATATATATATATATACACACACACACATATGAATTAACATGCATTGTGAATTCAGTTAAGCTGAACTCGAAACAATTATTATTATTGTTATACAAGCACCTCCACGGAGTCCGAAGAGTCATTGTGAGAGACCCAATCTCTCCACACAATCTATCATACCTCTCCTTGAGCCCATTAATAGAAAAGGCACTCGCAATCCATTCCACTCATTCACCACTCTCCAAGCAAAAAAATCTAGTCCTAACACCCCTACTGACCACATTTTTATTCAACTTCCAGGGAATGACCCATTGTTCTGGTCCCTCTAGTCAAGTGATGAAATGCTTTCTATCATATTCCCTCTTTTTTCTCCTGTCAACCAACTTCTGCAATCCACACACCTTGTGTGGATTGCAAGATGGTCACTTGCCTCTGAATTCTCTCCACTGCTTACTCGTTAACCTTCGCAATGAATCATTGACTACTAGTGGTGTGCTTATTCTACTCTGCAATTTGTTATTTATTAAGTTGCAACATTTTGTGGCCCTTTTGTTTAATATGGAGAAGTTTTTAGTTAAATGTCAACTAGCGATTCCTTCAGACCAAGTAATAGTCAAAGTACTTTCTCAAACCGATTCAACATCTGGTGCGGTGAGCAAGTATCATTATTGTTATTAAGTTATGGATTTATGTACACTGGATCTGAAAATCATTCACTTCCTTAGTGTATGCAGTGAAAAATTGAGCAATGAAAGTATGGTTCCAAACAAACTGAAGAGACACTTTGAAACTTAACACAATCATTTAATAGATAAAGATACGGCCTATTTCAGTTGTTTGTTCTCTTCTCAGGTAAAGCAAGTCAAGTCAATGGAAAAAATAGCAACAGTTGCAGAAAAGGTGCAAGCAGCAAGTTATAAGGTGACTGAAATAATTGTCAGGAACATGCATCACACATAATAGCAGAAAGTTTGATTTTAACTGCTTGTAAAGAAATAATTAAATTTGTGTTAGGAGAGGCTGCTGAGAGGGAGATATCAAATGTATCTATCTCTGTCGAATGATACTATTTCTAACTGCGTAGAAGACATGTCATCTGACATTCAGAAACAAGTAGCTGAAAAAGTATATGATGGTAAAAAAATTTTCGATTCAACTAGTTGAGTCGATAAACATAAACCAAAAATGCCAACTACTGAATTACATAAGATTTTTAGATGGAGATTCTGTTGTTGAACAGTTCTGAATGTACACGGAAATACCTGTTACATCAACTGGATCAGACATATGCAATTATATGACAGCCACAATGGGGAAATTGTATTTCAGTGTGCACTGATGGAGTGCCAGGAATGACTGGTTGAATTAAAGATTTTATTTCAAGATTAAAGCAAGATTTTCTTAAGGTGGAGTCCACTCATTGTTTTTTACATTGAGAAGCTTTGGTAGCTAAAATGATTTCTGAAGCCCTAAGGAGCGTAATGGGCTCAATAGTTGCGATGGTTAGATCAGTTAAGACCAGACTTCTCAAAGTCATGTGCAAGGAAGCAGGAACTTGTAATGAAATGGTGGTCCTTCACACTGATATCCGGTGTTATCCAAAGGTGAAGTACTGTCTAGATTTTATGAATTGAGGAATGAGTTATTAGAAATTTTCACTACAAAGAAACCCGAGTTTGCCACTCTGATTAAAGACGAGACATAATGTTCAAAAGTTGTGTACCTGGACATTTTTGGACATTTCAACAGCTTTAATGCAGGTATGCAGAGGAAGGTGACATCAAGTGACAAGCTAATAACTAATTAAAAAAAAATATATGGAAGTCAAAAGTTGAAAACAATGACCTTGACATTTTTCCTCTCACAGCTGATACTGATCCAGAGATTACTTCCTGCTTGATTTTAGAACATGTCTCGGTTTTGGAGGATAAACTACAGCAATACTTTGTTTTCCTCAATGTGAATGAATAAGACTCGATCTGCAATCCCTTTGCAGTTACTACTGCAGACACAAAACATCTATCGTTAAAAGAGACAGAAGAATTGGTAGAACTTCAAGATGATGGAACTTTTCAGCTCAAGTTTAGGGAAACAACACTAATTCGATTTTGGAATTTGGCAAAAAAAAAAGAGTTCTCAGTATTATCAGAAGATGCCCTATCAATACTACTACATTTTTTGACAACCTATTTGTGCAAGCAGGGATTTTCCTGCATTGGCCAACATTAAAAGTAAGAATGAGAGCGATTTCTTCCTCTTGATCAAAAATTATGGGTGTGTGTGTTTGTCTGTGATTTGACCCTGTATTAAACAATTGTGCAAAAGTAAACAAGCCCATTTTTCTCATTAAATAATAAAAATTACGTAATTATTAACTCAACAATTTTAACCATTCCAGTTTGTATTACTCACAATTTACTTGTTTCTCATGTATTAAAAAATAATGCTGTTGAAAATGTTTAATACGTATTTTATATTTCCTCTTATTTTCCTGTTTTAATAAAATTACTTTTTGTTGTTTATTCTTACAGCACAGTAAATGCAATTTCGTGGCACACCCTTTGAGAAACACTGCCCTAGATCTACCAGGTCCCTTGCAGTTGCAAACTGTCCTATTATGGCCAAACAGGCAGGATAGCAATATCATAATTTCTGAACACAAGGACTACATCTGGTTCCACCAATACAGCCACTCAGAACTTGCTGACCATGCTTTGGACACCCACCACAGAATATGCTGGAAAAAGTTCACTGTATACAAAACATGAAAGACTATTCTTCAAATCTGCCTTAGCCCTGAAAAAAACTTTCCATACTGCAACAAATCTGAGTGCATGAGACTACCCTAAATTTGGGAAGCATTCATTCCCAGTTCTTCAGACCAAGACTACCCAATTTAGCCCACTAGGGGTGCCGTTTAGGACTCAAGGCTTGCCTTTCGTTTACCTTTCTTCAGCCTCGTTTGCCCAGTGTTAGTGCCTGCATGTGCATATCATTGCTTTTTGTGATCCCTGATGATGGAGATGTTAACATTGCCAAAATATAGGTAAGTATCAATTATCATCATCATCAAATTCCTGCCATGTACCCTCAAGGGGTGTATAGGATATGACAGTACTACATGCAAAATTTACATCATTACTAACTCCTATCTACAATTTTCCTCAAAATCAGTCCGTTACTTATCAAGACTCCAACATTATCAGATCTTATATTTCTATCATCTAAGGCAATACTTCCCAAACTGCGGCCCCCTTATGGGGCCATAGGTTTTGTTGAGGGGTGCTGTGAAATAATGAAAACAAATTTAAAATGTTTTATTTCATCTGATGTTGACTTTTTGTGTAGCAGCATTGAAACACATTCATCACATTAAATTGTTATTCAACTTCTTTTAGGTTTTTAATTCTTTCTTTATCACTAATCATTTTAAGTTTCATGTGCTTGTACTGCAAATGTACATTAACAATATATCTACCCTGTTGGGTATTTACCTGGATACTGAATGAACGAGGATGGGCTGGCAATTTGGGATTTAGCTGACTAAATTGTATTCTTATTGGCTTAAACAAATACATAGTCAATGTATTTGTTTCATTAGAAAAAAATGATGTAGTAGAAAACGATGGTACAACATGACAAAATTTCATGCCGGCTGGGGCGTCGCCCAGTTAAACAAGGCCCCCGTTGTTTTTGCCAGGGAACCAAGGTAAACAGCAAAAAGTCAGCTACTGGAAAAAATCTGAAAACAAACCCCAACTCAACATCACCAGAGTTAAAGATCGGTACTATCAACATAAGAAAACTGAATGGCAAAGAAATGGAGCTAGCTGAGGTACCAGATAAGCACCAGATCAACATAATAGGGGGTGACTGAACAAAAAAGACAAAAACTGCTGAGATCTTTCTGAGCAATAAATACAAAATGTTATATTCAGGCAATGACAATCAAGGAAAAGAAGGAGTAGCCATAGTATTCAACACAAAATATGAGGCTAATCTTCTTGAATGGCAGTCAGTCTCAAGTAGAGTAATGTGGGCAAATATGAGAATGGGTAACTGGACAATGAGACTTATTTGTGCTTATGTCCCACAGAAGGTTCTACTAAGGTAAAAGTGGAGGAATATTTTGAGGCTTTAGAAAAAGCAACTGACACAAATGAAAACAGAAAAGTTGGTCCTTGTTGGGGATCTAAATAGCAGAGTAGGAAATGATTGTGAGACATACAAAAATATTTTGGGAAAATTTGGAGAAAAGAGCAAACTAATATTAATGGCAAACATCTGTTGGATTTCTGCTCAGGACATGGACTGGTTATTACTAACACCATGTTCCAACATAAAAATGTGCACAAATTCACATGGAGAGAAGAGGCAAGGAATAAGAAAAGTCTCATTGACTATGTTATTGTTGATAGGGATGTTTTCTTCCTGGTGCAGGACACCAGAGTGTACAGAGGATTTGAAATTGGAAATGATCACTATTCAGTCTTGAGCAGGATAAAATTGAATTTCATATTGAAAAGAATAACATGTAAGAAAGTTTTAAAGCGAATAAAAGTTGAGCAGCTCTCAGATGTGAGCTGTAGACTAAAATACACAAAGATTATTGAAGAAAAAATGAAAGATTTTGAGAACAGAAATCAAACCTTGGAGATTCAGTGGCAAACTCTGAAGAAAACATTGATTAATTCTGCCAGAGAGGCATGCGGTGAGGTTGTCTGCAAGGATAAAAAAATCAGAACTCCCTGATGGACACAGGAAGTTAAAGAGGCAGTGAAGGAAAAGAAGAAAGCATATCAAAAGTTCCTGTCAAATAAGTCAGCTTGTGCTCTTAGAGAATACAGAGACTAATGCAAGAAAGCTAAACACTGTGTAAAACTAGCCAAACAAAAGTCATGGAAGGACTTTGGCAAGAACATAGAAAATAAATATCAAGAAATTGGTAAGATATTCTGGAGGTTATTGAAAAAACTTAGGAATGGAGGAAAGAGTGCTGTAAAAGGAGTTAGAGATGATAAAGGTGATATGAAAATGGGAGAAAAAGATATCCTTGAAGTACGGAGTAATTACTTTGAAAAATTGCTAAATGAAACAAGCAGAGATGACAGTGCAGTGGTAAAAAGCACTGACCAGGTATGCAGTCAGGAATACATATCCATTCTTGAAGTAGAAAAAGCCATCAAAAGCCTGCAATATGGAAAGGCAGCAGGAGTAGATGATATTGGACCAGAAATGCTCAAGTATGAAGGTATAAAAGTCTTACGGTGGCTGCACTGCATAGTTCAGAAGGCCTGGACAGAGGGACAAATTCTAGATGATTGGAGTAGAGCTCTCATAGTACCCATATATAAAAGGAGAAATAAAACTGAATGTGAGAATTACAGAGGTATTTCCCTACTGAGTGTTCCTGGCAAAATCTATACAAGTATACTTGAGACACAGTCGAGAAGAATTGTGGAAGAAAAGCTTGGTGAAGAACAAGCTGGATTCAGGCCAAATAGAGGCTGTCAGGATCAGATCTTCACTTTATGACAAATAGTCGAGAAAGCATGGGAATATAACAAATATCTGAATTTAAGTTTTGTCGATTTGGAAAAGGCATATGACAAGGTGCCAAGAGAGAAGCTATTCAATATGCTACAGCTATATGATGTTAATGGGGCATTATATCAAGCAATACTTAGTCTTTATTTGAGTTGTAAGTCAGCAGTTAGAATTGAAGGAAGTACAGGATGATGGTTTAATGTTAAATCTGGTGTGAGAAGGATGTACATTATCCCCTTTGTTATTCATTATCTATATGGATCACATTATGAAGGAAAGTGGTATTAAACATGATATCAAAATTGGAGTTAATGTCAGCTCTTTACTTTATGCGGACGATGTTATACTTCTAAATAAATCCGCTACAAGTCTGCAAGATTCTCTGACTAAATTGAATAACTGTTGTAATAGATATGGTATGAAGGTCAGCAATAAAAAGACAAAGACAATGAAAATAGGCAGAATCATTGAAAATGTCAACTGTATTGTGAATGGAGAACCTGTGGAACAAGTAAAACATTTCAGCTACTTAGGCACGATTTTTACTGAAGATGGTAAATTAAATATAGAAATAGACAACAGAATCAGCAAAGCTGGTATGGTGGGAAGTCAATTGAATAAATTGATATGGAATAAGAGAGAAATTAGTCGGAACACTAAATTAGCTGTATACAAGACAGTGTTCAAACCAGTTTTAACTTATGGATCTGAGAGTTGGGTAAGTAGTAAAACACTTGACCAAAGACTAGAGACTGCAGATATGAGAATCCTGAGAAAGATTATAGGCATGAACAGATGGCATCAATGGCAATATCATATTAAAAACGAGTATATTAGGATAGAACTTGACATTGTCAGCATTCAGGAATGCGTTAGCAGAGCTAATCTCAGGTGGTATGGTCACTTAAATAGAATGGGGGAGGAAAGATTAGCAAAACAAGTTTTCTCTGCCAAGTTGGCAAGAAAACGACCCAGAGGAAGACCAAGATAGAGGTGTATTGATACTGTACAAAGTGCCTTAGATGATAGAAATATAAGATGTGATAATGTTGGAGTCTTGACAAGTAACACACTGATTTGGAGGAAAATTGTACATAGGAAGTTAGTAATGATGTAATTTTTTTCATGTAGTACTATCTTATCCTGTACATCCCTTGAGGAAACATGGCAGGAATTTGATGATGATGATATAAAAAAATGAGATAATGTGCCATGTCAAATGTGTACATCTGTAAGATGCTAAAAATGTAAATTTTGCATTTGATTTTTGCAATATTCTCTGTGTATGTTTTATATTGAATATAAATACAATAAATATTATAATAATATGTTTATGTTACGATTTTTTTCGAGGGGGGGGGGCGTGAAATATTTTAATTTTTCTAAAGGGGGTCCTGACATCCAGAAGTTTGGGAAGCACAGGTCTAAGGCACTTTGTATCGTATCAATCGACCTATATCTTGGTCTTCCTCTGGGTCGTTTTCCTGCCAACCTGGCAGAGAACACTTGTTTTGTTAATCTTTCCTCGCCCATTCTGTTTAAGTGACCATGCCACCTGAGATTAGTTCTGCTAACACATTCCTGGATGCTGACAATGTCAAGTTGTTTCCTAATGTCCTCGTTTTTAATATGATATTGCCATTGATGTCATCTGTTCACGCCTGCATGAAGGCTGCTTTATTGTAGAATAGTAAAGCAATAACTTTTGTATTATGTAATGCAGAAGATTCTGAATTGCTATGGATGTATAGGATATCTTTGAAGGAAGATCAGTTAAAGTATTAATTAAAGTTTTTATAATTAATATTTTAGCATACATTATTTTCTGAAAAATAATAGTTATGTTATCACTGTAGTTGCTATGCAGTTAAAAACATGTCTGATTTGAATGTAAGATGGAAGTTATGCACATAACTTCTGTTTGCATTTATGCTGCAATGAAATCGAAACAAATTTCTGTGTAAAGGCTTTTATTCTCCCCCCCCCCACCATGTTGGTACCAGAGAAGTTAAATAAGAGTACAAATCAGAGCCATGAGAGACAGACTTTTACTAAGAGGCTGTCTCCTTCTGAGGCATTTAGGTTTGGTTTTATGTTTACCTAGAAGTCTGCATGAAGGCTGCTTTATTGCAGAATAGTAAAGCAATAACTTTTGTATTATGCAATGTAGAAGATTCTGAATTGCTATGGATGTATTAGCATATCTTTGAAGGAAGATCATTCAAGTCAAATGTAGAGGGAGAGTATGGAAAGGGGAACTAGAACATTTGCTCTGAAGTCAAACATGTCATGAATCTGATTAAGGCCTACAATAAGTACGGGTGAGTATTGGTGGTGGTACTTCAATAAATTATTAAAATCATCTATCATCTACTTGGTCCAGATGATATTTCTTCTAAATAGGATGGTATTCCTTTACAGCAGGAATATTTGTTAATATTGCCAAAATACTGGCATAAACAAGTCATACCATGAGAAGAAAAAGAAGAGATTAACAGCCTGGTTAGGAGTTTATGTACTACATTTCATCTGTCCATGAAGCACTGGAAACCATTATGTGAGGATGGCTGTTCTAAAGAATTGAGAAAGATGAATGGAAGATCTGGTTGGGTGGATTTGCAGTTGAAATAGCAAAGCTTATAGTTAGAGGTATATGACATGTATTATTTTTATGTTTCTCTGCTTTCTCTTTAAAGTAAAACTGTGAAAAAATGTATGCTTTGACTAACAGTAGATGAAGTAGTTACAGGGATTGAATGTGAAGGGTTTAGTATTTTCAGGGAAGATAGAGAAGATAGGATTGGAGAGAGGAGTACTGCTGATAACAGCAGATGAATTACAACCAAAAAGAATAGGAGACAGGCAGGAGGGAGGCTGTTTATTTGAAGCAATCTGGTGAATTAATTGGATTAAGACCAGTAAGACAAAATATACAGTTGGTTATTGCTATAGTCCTGGGAGTTCCACGCATGATCTGGAAGACATGCATTGCCAAATTAGTACGAGTACAGGTTGAGTGATTATAATGGGGACTTCAGCTATGGAGATATAGACTGGAAGGAAGAGAGACCACATGGCAGGAAGGAAAGAGAATTTATATACCTACTATGAGATAATTACTTAAGGCAGCATGTGATTGAGGGGACTAGGGATGGGAGAGTATTGGAACTGGTCATAGGATCAGAAGACCTATTCATAACCAAGATGACAACATTGCCTCCAATTGGTGAAAGTGCCCATGCGGACTTGGCTTGGGAGATTGTAAATCACAAGGAATATTCTATCAAGAAGGGGTATTTGTGGATCTACAAGGCAGGTGACTATGACATACTTAGGAAGAAGCTTAAATCTATACCATGACATAAAACACTGCAAGGTAAAGATGTTAGTAGTGTATGGATATAGTTAATGGTCATCTAGAGGAAACAGTAATAAATTGTATACCTAAGGTAAGGAGGATTAATTGGATAAGAGTTAGATGGATGAGTAATATCATTAAGCATGAGCTACAGAAGAAGAAAATGCTGTGGAGGGGTATATAAAGAGAAAGGTGACCAGCAAATTCATGAACAGTACAAGGCTCAGGCAAGAAAGGCAAAATCAGATTACCAGAAGAATCTAGCTGAGCAGGCCAAAGGAAATCCCAAAGAGTTTTTCCCATTATGTGGCAAATAAGAGGAAGAATGACTATGGATGATTAACCTTAATGAATGATGATGGTCACAAGGATATATCATCCTAGTGAGATTACTGCTTTAGGTTAAAACCTATGTGACTGACCATAATGTGGGAACAGAGATGGATGAATTGGAGGTTCTTAAGACATTGCAGAATCTCAATGTAAATACAGCTAAGGGATTAGATGGGATATCAGCTAGGATTTTGTGAGAATGGGCAAGGGAACTGGCAATGCCTTTGACTAGTCTGTTCAATTTAAGTCTCAGCTCAGGTAGAGTTCCAAGGGAGTGGAAAGAGGGCAAAATAATTCCTTTGCATAAGGGAGATTCTAAGACTACAGTAGCAAATTACAGACCAATCGGTATATCAGGTACGGTGGCAAAAGTATCAGAAAAATTGGTAAAAACGAGAATTCAAGAATAAGCAGATAAAAATATGATACTGTATGGGGGTCAACATGGCTTTGTGAATGGTTGGTCTTGCCTTAGTAATGTACTAACTTTTTATAATAGAGAAATAGATGAGTTGGGTAAAAGAAATGGTTATGATGATTTGGCAGGCATTTGACCACATGGAAGTCTGTTATGCAAATTAAAAGAAATGGGGATGGATATAACACTGGTTGAGTGGATAAGAGGGTTGCTGTTGGACAAGTATCAAAAAGTATATATGGAGGCAGAACTGAAGCAAAAACAGGTGACTAGTGTGCTGCAAGGTTCAGTGCTGAGGCCACTGCTGTTTAATTTGTACGTAAGTGATATAGGAAATAACCTGAGAGGAAATATTCAGTTGTTTCCTGATGATGCAAATTAAGTTAAGTAATAGTTAATCAAGATGATGTGGAGAGCTTGCAGGACGATTTAAATAGGCTGTCAGTATGGACAAAAGTTAATGGGTGTCAGTTTAATGTGGAGAAATGTAAAGTTATGCATTTTGGGATAAATAGATTACCAACTGTGTATCACATTGATGGCACTGTAATCCAGGAAATAGATGAAGCTAGAGATTTAGGGATCGTGGTAGACAGAGAGTTAAAGTTTAGAGGACATATTGCTAAGGTAGGCAAAAAAAAAAAAAAAAATTTTGAAAGTGGTTATACTATAAATTAAAGATGCCGAGAAATTATATTCTTGGTTTAATCCTTTATCCAAGTGTAAGCAAACTAAGTTTGCACCTGAGTTATCTTCAGGACTGGGCAACTTGTATATAGAGGCTAATGACTTCACATCACTTGCCTTAGTATCCCATAATGCAAAACATATGCCCTCTCAGATGTGTATAATGCTATGCATCATGGGAAGGATCACTACTCAGACCAGTTTCGACCTTTATTGAGGTCTCATGTGTTTGCTTACACTTGGATAAAGGATTAAACCAAGAATATAATTTCTTGGCATCATTAATTTATAGCCCATGAGAATACTTGGCTGTTGAAGAACACATTAAGGTGACCTGTGAAATTATTATAACCACCCAAATCTTGCCAATAATGGTGGTCTAAAAAATTCCAAGAATATGGATGGCACATATTTTATCCACATAACCTTTTGGTATATGAGTTAATTATAATCAGGACTGTAAGTAATCTAGAATCTTAACTGTAGCATAACAACACTCATGCTAAATTATGGATTAGGCCACCACTTTTGTGCTCTACTAAAACTTTCTATATGAGTCTGTTTTCTGATGATGTTATAAACAAAATGTAGCTTTGATGTATTTTTTTTTTGTCACTAGAGGTTGACCAAATCATTGTGACTTGAGCATAGCATTTGAAATGTAACATAGCTTGTCTTTGTATATACAGTTGACCCTTGAACAACATGGTTTTGAACTGCACAGGTACATGGATTTTTTTCAATAAATATATTGGAAATTTTTTTGGAGATTTGAGACAATTTGAAAAAATTCGCAGATGAATTGTGTAGCCTAGAAATATCGAACAAATTAAGAAAAAGTTAGGTATGTCATGAATGCATAAACTATATGTAGATACTGGTCTATTTTATCATTTACAAAAATCTATTATAAAAAGTTAAAATTTATCAAACTTATACACACAAACACTTACAGAATGTACATGCCACCATTCACAGTCAAGAGAAATGTATACAAACATATTAAATCATAACTACATAAAATTAACTGTTATTAATTAGTTAAATTTAATTAAATAATTAATTAGTATAAAAATAAAAATTTCATAACTATTCATTCATTAGTGTATAGGATATGCTACCGTGAAGCAATCATATTGATTACACTACGCTATCATGAAGCAATCATATTGCTGCTTGTTCGTTATCAATGAATGAATCATTATACGTGTAAATAAATATGAATTTCTTTTTCACATTATCTATTCAATTTTGATGTCTAGTGTTAGTAATACATATAACACGTACAGTTATTTGTATCATAGACAGTATTGATGTAGGTACTGACAGACAGACGATTCATCTTGTAAATGGACGACATAAACTTATGGTATAGATTTTCTTAACATTTTCTTTTCTCTACTTACTTTATTGTTAGAATACAGTATATCATACATATAACATAAAAAATATGTGTTAATCAACTGTTTATGTTATTGGTAAGGCTTCCAGTCAATAGTAGGCTATTAGTAGTTAAGTTTTTGGGGCGTCAAAAGTTATACATGGATTTTCGACTGACAGGGGGGAAGGGGGAATTTGGTGCCCAACCCCCACATTGTTCAAGGGTCAACTGTATATGTGTATACTCCAGATGAAGACCTTAATATGAAGGCTAAAATGTCAGGAAAGTAATTATCCCTAACATAGTTGTAGTCTCCATAACTAATTGAAATGAATGCTGATCAACCACGTAACACTAAAGGAAAGGCATTAAAGTATGCTCAAAGTTAATTATAATAATTGCCACTATGAGATATACCTTTAAGAATAGGAAGATAGGCATTATTTTGGTTTTTTCTACACCTTGGTCCAAATATGAATTAACAAGATTAAGAAGCTCAAGGTGCTAACAATTGCACAATTGTTTCAGGCACTAATAAATTTAATGTTATCTGAATTTTCAGGAACTAACTGTATTTCAAGATGATTTATTAATGTATTCTACAGATTTTAAATAACATTCTAAATACAGTAATCAAGAAAATTCACAAAGCAAGGTTGAAACTAAAGACTCAAAATGTGATGATCTATTTCTTCAGAAAGTAAATTAATTACTTTGGATGTTACAGACAAAGAGGGCATTATTAGGTCTGACAATAAAAACAGAAAAAGAATTCTTTCCCTAAAAAATTATACAAATATTAGGCAGATTACAAGACCGGTAGGAATGGTAAAATTATAGGCATTTTGTCCGAAACTGTTCGGGTTCCTACAATCCTCTTACTTCTAATCCAATCTTATAATGGTTGGATTAAAAGATCTTCAAGCCATCTATTGGAGGTCAACAACCATCTTGGCAAATTTTGAGAAATTCTCAAAATTTGTCAGCCACTCTTTACAGTCCCTCAGAGCTCATGCCAGTTTACTGTCTGATGTCTGCCAGCCAAAATTTTTTCCCTCTTCCTTGTCCTCTTCTTCCATTTATAATCAATTGAAGTATCTCATATTTCTCATTATGAAGTAGGTGACCAAGATATGCAGTTTTTCTTCTTTTTATGGTATCCAAAAGATTACACGATTTCCCAATTTGTTCCAGTACTTCTTGATTGGACGTTTTTGCTGTACATGAATTTTTTAACATTCGTCTGTATAACCACATGTCAAAGGCTTAAAGTATTTTTTTTTTTTTTTTTAAATTGATGTTGTCTTCAAGGTCCAAGTTTCTGCAACGTACAGCAATACAGACCATACATCGCATTTAACCATACGTACTCTAAGCACTAAATTTAAATTACAGTTACACAGTGTTGATTTCATCAGGAGAAAATTTTTCTTGCCATTTCAATTCTAACTTTTATTTCCATTTCTGGATTTCATTCTTCATTTAACCAGCATCTGAGATATTTAAATTTTGTCACTCTTTCTATTTGTTTCCCGTTTAAAGAAAGTGCTGAATTAAGAATTGGTTTCTTGATTATGTCCATGAATTTAGTTTTAGTGATATTTACTCTTAATCCCATTTTTCACTCTTTTCGTTAGCTAGGTTGAGAAGATTTTGAAGATCCTAAATATCGTCAGCCAGGAGAGCTGTGTCATCAGCATATTGAATGTTATTGATGATTTCACCATTTACATTAATCCTTTCCTCTCTTCCTTCTAAGATTTTTTGAAATATGGCTTCTAAGTATACATTAAAAAGGAGAGGCGACAGTACACATCCTTACCTTACTCCTTGTATGATGTTAATGGAGTCTGTAATAATGTCATCAACTTGAACAGATACCTTTTGGTTCAAGTTTTTCAATGATCCTGATGTCTTGACCATCTAATCCAATTCTTTTTAATAGTGTAATAATTTTAGTATGTTGAACGTTGTCAAATGCTTTCTTGAAGTCGATGAAGCAAATGAATACTTCTTTGTTTTGGTCACTACATTTTTGGAATAAGATTTGAGAACAGAAAAGTGCCTCTCTCATTCCCAAACTGCTTCTAAAGTCAGATTGGGTATCACTGATGGTATCTTCACATTTTCTGTATATTCTTTTTTGAATTATTTTCAGAAACATTTTGAGAACATGACTCATTAGACTGATCATTCTATAGTCATTACAAGTTTTCACATTTGCTTTTTTTTTAATTTTAGGCAGCATGATGAAGGTCGATAGTAACCAGCCTTGAGGGATTATGCCTGTATGGTAGATGTGACTTCCAAGATAACATGTTATAACGGGTTTGTAAGTAGTGGCAAAAGTTACTTTGTTACCTTCTCCCAAAGACAAACTCATCTCTGATGTTACCTGGCGTTTATGAGATCCCATGCTCCTGCAATTTGTCTTACTTTGGACAGACAGGTAGATCTGTTCAGAAACGCATCTCGGAACATCAAGACCACATTCGTCTTTTCAAACTGCAGAAATCTGGTCTGTCGCAACACAGAGTTGAAAACCCAAACCATAGGATCCATTGGGAAAAGTCGAAACTTTTACATAGATCTTTATATAAACATGAACATTTATATAAAGTGCTTTAAGAAATTTTAAAGTTTATATAAAGTTTAAGAAAGTGCTGAAGCCCTAATACACAGACCAAATTTAAACTGCAACGACGCTCTTACTATTCCTAAAGTATGGGAAATTGTCATACAAAATTGTGTAAAATAGTCTCTTTATATATGTTTTTTTTTTGTTCAGTTATATTTTAATTTACTTCTATAACACGTTACTGCATGCATATTAAGATTCCATTGTAATCATGCACCCTAACTATATGTTATTCCTAGTATTGTTTGAATTACTGCTGAGAATGTCCCAAGATACTTGGGATGAAATATTTACATATAATTAAAACTTATCGCTGTGGTTAGTACGTGTGTTTTTTTAGTGAAGAGGAACCTATATCAAGTATTTTCAATCAAATAGTATTAGCCAATCTCATATGGATGTGGCGAGTATTCTACTGGAAACTTTGGTTTTTGGTCCCTCAAAACAGGCACAGGATACTTAACTGTGAGATGGAAGAGATTAGAGTCTCACCATCTTATCTTTCTACCACAAATTATGGATTACAGGTAGAGATCCAAAATAGTCAACCTCCTGGATGGAGATGAAACTTGACAGGACAATAATACTGCTTATATTTTGGTCTTCTAAGGCACTTCTAACCATCAATTCACCTCCCATTGTTTAAGTGACCACAGTACATCCATCAAATTGCCTCTGTACGAATATAACTGAACGTTCACAATGCTAGTTTCTTCCTAATATGTTCAATATAGTTTCTAATCTGCAACCAATTTATTTGTTTAATCAAACTCTTGGATTCATAAGTTAAACTGGTTTAAATACTGTCTTGTACTCTGCTACTTTAGTGTTTTGGCTAACTTCTCATCTCATTTATTCTATATAAATTCATTCAACTGTCACCCTTTAATTTATTCAGTCCACCATAAAGTTTAGATTTTTCTATTCCTTGAAAATAGCTTTTTTTATATACTTTCCTGCCTGAATCAATCAATGTTTTCTTCAAAGTCTCGTTTCTGCTTTCAAACTCTTCCATTTTTTCTTGGCATGTAGATATATACTTGTTTTGTAGATATTTTATTATAATTATCATTATTACTACTATTATTATTATTATTACATGACACCTCCGAGGAGTCCAAAAAATCATCGAGGGAGGGCACCTACTCTACAACTCTCATCCACCAACTACAGTGAACTGCAACTACTATCATCGCCTATACCAATGCCTTTTACTGCCACCACACTAGCATTTTTTGTCTGTAAATTGCATATTCTGAAGGCCAATTTGTCTGTATGCAGAATAAAAAACCCTGCTACCTCCAAATGAGATTGGCTAACTCGCCTTCAATTGGAAAAAACCATTTAAAGATTCCTCTCATCACAACAAGAATTAAGCTTAGGCCTTTTCCAATCGAAGGGTGCAGCGTACCCAGGGTGACCACATCTAGTACTTTCGTACTAGATCTAGTACATTTTATAAATTTTTAGTGTTCTAGTACGTTCACCACCAGAGCTATTTTTCCCTTCTGAATAATAATAACAACATGAGAGTTACACATATAGACATCATCATCATCATCATCATCAAATTCCTGCCATGTACCCTCAAGGGGTGTACAGGATATGACAGTACTACATGAAAAAATTACATCATTACTAACTTCCTATCTACAATTTTCCTCCAAATCAGTCTGTTACTTGTCAAGACTCCAACATTATCAGATCTTATATTTCTATCGTCTAAGGCACTTTGTACCGTATCAATCCACCTATATCTTGGTATTCCTCTGGGTCGTTTTCCTGCCAACCTGTCAAAGAACACTTGTTTTGCTAATCTTTCCTCTCCCATTCTATTTAAGTGACCATACCATCTGAGATTAGCTCTGCTAACGCATTCCTGGATGCTGACAATGTCAAGTTCTTTCCTAATATCCTCATTTTTAATATGATATTGCCATTGATGCCATCTGTTCACGCCTCTAATCTTTCTCAGGACTCTCATATCTGCGATCTCTAGTCTTTGGCCAAGTGTTTTACTTCTGACCCAGCTCTCAGATCCATAAGTTAAAATTGGTTTGAACACAGTCTTGTATACAGCTAATTTAGTGTTCCGACTAATTTCTTTCTTATTCCATATGAATTTATTCAATTGACTTCCCACGATACCAGCTTTGCTGATTCTGTTGTCTATTTCTATATTTAGTTTACCATCTTCAGTAAAAATTGTGCCTAAGTAGCTGAAATGTTTTACTTGTTCCACAGGTTCTCCATTCACAACACAGTTGACATTTTCAATGATTCTGCCTATTTTCATTGTCTTTGTCTTTTTATTGCTGACCTTCATACCATATCTATTACAGCAGCTATTCAATTTAGTCAGAGAATCTTGCAGACTTGTAGCGGATTTATTTAGAAGTATAACATCATCCGCATAAAGCAAAGAGATGACATTAACATCTCCAATTTTGATATCAGGTTTAATACCACATTCCTTCATAATGTGATCCATATAGATAATGAATAACAGAGGGGATAATGTACATCCTTGTCTCACACCAGATTTAACATTAAACCATCTTCCTGTATTTCCTTCAATTCTAACTGCTGACTCGCAACTCAAATAAAGACTAAGTGTTGCTTGATATAATGCCCCATTGACACCATATAACTGCAGCGTAATGAATAGCTTCTCTCTTGGCACCTTGTCATATGCCTTTTCCAAATCGACAAAACTTAAATACAGATCTTTGTTATATTCCCATGCTTTCTCGACTATTTGTCGTAAAGTGAAGATCTGATCCTGACAGCCTCTATTTGGCCTGAATCCAGCTTGTTCTTCACCAAGCTTTTCTTCCACAATTCTTCTCAACCGTTTCTCAAGTATACTTGCATAGATCTTGCCAGGAACACTCAGTAGGGAAATACCTCTGTAATTCTCACATTCAGTTTTATTTCCCTTTTTATATATGGGTACTATGAGAGCTCTACTCCAATCATCGGGAATTCGTTCCTCTGTCCAGGCTTTCTGAACTATGCAGTGCAGCCACTGTAAGACTCTCATACCACCATACTTCAGCATTTCTGGTCGAATATCATCTACTCCTGCTGCCTTTCCACATTTCAAGCCTTTGATGGCTTTTTCTACTTCAAGTATGGATATGTATTCCTGACTGCATGCCTGGTCAGTGTTTTTTATCACTGTGCTGTCATCACTGCTTGTTTCATTTAGCAGTTTTTCAAAGTAATTACTCCATACTTCAAGGATATCTTTTTCTCCTGTTTTCATTTCACCTTTATCATCTCTAATTTCTTTTACAGCACTCTTTCCTCCATTCCTAAGCATCTTCAACAACCTCCAGAATATTTTGCCACCTTCTTGATATTTATTTTCTATATTCTTGCCAAAGTCCTCCCATGACTTTTGTTTAGCTAGTTTTACACACTGTTTAGCTTTCTTACATTTGTCTCTGTATTCTGTAAGAGTAAAAGCTGACTTATTTGCCAGGAACTTTTGATATGTTTTCTTCTTTTCCTTCACTGCCTCTTTAACTCCCTGTGTCCACCAGGGAGTTCTAATTTTTTTATCCTTGCACACAACCTCACCACATGCCTCTCTGGCAGAATCAATCAATGTTTCCTTCAGAGTTTGCCACTGAATCTCCAAGGTTTGATTCCTGTTCTCAAACTCTTTCATTTTCTTTTCAATAATATTTCTGTATTTTAGTCTACAGTTCACATCTGAGAGCTGCTCAACTTTTATTCACTTTAAAACTTTCTTACATGTTATTCTTTTCAATATGAAATTCAATTTTATCCTGCTCAAGACTAAATAGTGATCACTTCCAATTTCAAATCCTCTGCACACTCTGGTGTCCTGCACCAGGGAGAAAACATCACTATCAACAATAACATAGTCAATGAGACTTTTCTTATTCCTAGCCTCTTCTCTCCATGTGAATTTGTGCACATTTTTATGTTGGAACATGGTGTTAGTAATAACCAGTCCATGCCCTGAGCAGAAATCCAACAGATATTTGCCATTATTATTAGCTTTGCTCTTTTCTCCAAATTTACCCAAAATATTTTTGTATGTCTCACAATCATTTCCTACTCTGCTATTTAGATCCCCAACAAGGACCAACTTTTCCTTTTTCATTGTGTCAGTTGCTTTTTCTAAAGCCTCAAAAAATTCCTCCACTTCTACCTTAGTAGAACCTTCTGTGGGACCATAGGCACAAATAAGTCTCATTGTCCAGTTCCCCATTCTCATATTTGCCCACATTACTCTACTTGAGACTGACTGCCATTCAAGAAAATTAGCCTCGTATTTTGTGTTGAATACTATGGATACTCATTCTTTTCCTTGATTGTCATTGCCTGAATATAACATTTTGTATTTATTGCTCAGAAAGATCTCACCAGTTTTGGTCTTTTTTGTTTCAGTCACCCCTATTATGTCGATCTGGTACTTATCTAATTCCTCAACTAGCTCCATTTCTTTGCCATTCAGGCTTCTTACGTTGATAGTACCGATCTTTAACTCTGGTGATGTTGAGTTGGGGTTTGTTTTCAGATTTATTCCAGTAGCTGACTTTTCGCTGTTCGCCCTGGTTCCCTGGCGAAAACAACGGGGGCCTTGTTTAACCAGGCGATGCCCAGCCGGCATGAAATTTTGTCATGTTGTACCATCATTTTTTATTTTGGTTTAACCAATAAGAATACAATTTGGTCGGCTAAATCCCAAATTGCCAGCCCATCCTCGTTCGTTCAGTATCAAAGTAGATACCCAACAGGGTGCACCACGAGAAGGTGAGAATTGGACATTAGGTCAGAAGCCCTGGTCGGTTCTCCGCATTCCTTTAAAGGCTATGTGGAGGTCTCCTCTCAGTTATACAGGTTTGACCCTTAAGCACCCCACATATAGACATATGAATTGAATATTTTTCTCTTCTCTCACCTCCCCATATGTCACATTCAGTGACACAAGAATAGGATTTCTCTTTTTTTCCTACCCCTCTCACTGTTGCTAGTCTTCTCTCCCCCCCCCCCCACGATCCCATACTCAAACAATATGACTGGCATTAGCCAATGAAAATAAATTCTTCGCTATTCAAAGTTCAAACACTTCTCGCGTGTTATAAAAAGTCCAGTGTTTTTATTAATTTCATTAACAAAAACTTGTTTAATTCTTCATCGAAAATATTATTATTTAGATTTTACTTTTAAACATGGACAAGTGACAAGCAAAACATTCTAAATTTAAATTTGATTCTAAATCTCAGGAGAAAATGTGTGGTGCATGAGTCAGTAAAGTACATAAATAAATGAGCTATTGAAAGTGAAGATATCAATACCAGCCCTTCCCACTCACAAGAAACCACTTCTCACACAGATAATTCAGATAAAAGAGAAAGTGATGCTAGTTATGATTCAAATTCAGGTTTACAAGGTTCATCTAAAAAGATGAAAAAAATCATACAAGCAAAAATTCAAAGAAGAATGGTTGGATGATCCCTTTCTTAAATCCTGGATTTATTCAGGTAAAAGTAAAGAACACACTGCTTATTGTAAATTTTGTGATATAAGCATTAATGGTAGCAAATGTCTATTGATTCGTTATGCAAACATTCCAAAACACTAGCAGAATGTAGAATCTAAAAGAAGCTTACCAGGTATAATGTCGTTGTTTAAATCCAGTTCCAAATATCAGTCGGAAAAATAAATTAAAGAGGCAGAATTAAGATTATGTGTATATGATGCAGACAGATCCCTTCCGTACAGGGGTGCAAAGAACCCGGGTGGCACAATTTAGGGGCAATATAATCGAACATGTTCATAAAAAAATAGGGAATAAATAATACACTGAACTGTTTGTGCATATTTGTCACCTTCGAATGTGAGAGATTTCAATGAGGGACTGAATCGCTGGGTAGTTAAATAAATGATACGAGCTTCAACACAACTTACTTTAATCACTGCTCTCAGCAGAGTGAACAAACATTCTAGGAATTTCTTGAGTTTTCTTCTTGATAGACTTGTGTTTCACCCAGGATTTCTCTCTGAGTGCAGGTCACAAAGATGCCTCCAACGATCTCGATCTTGAGCCTCTCTCTCTTCCATGTTATCCCCATAGATTTCACTAATGGATCTTCTCATCTTGTAGGTGGTCTTCCTGGTTTTCTCTTTATTCTTGTTGCCAGTTGAATATTCTATATGTTCCTTTGTTATTCCTGAGTCTGGCGATGTGACCTGCCTATCTCATCCTGCTTTCATATACTGCAGTTACCATATCTTTTATGCCTGATCTCTTTCTTAGTTCTGTAATTCTAACATGTTCCATTTTGTTGATGTTACAAATCCTATGTTCCATTGCATGCTGAGTTATTCTGAGAGTCTCTTCTTCTTTTCTTGTCGTGTTCCATGTTACATTACAGGAGTATGTTTGTTTATTATATAAAAATAACTTTTTTTTTACTATTTGTGTTTTTTCTTTATTTTAATATACATTCCTCTTAATGCGCAGTATAATAAAATGATTTGTAACGTGTTATTGTACTTCAGGATCCTTTAATTTTGGATGGAAAGGGGGGCACAAAAATTTTGCACTCAGGAGCCGCAAACCAACAGAACGGCCCTGGATGCTGAACACAATTTGCTTTTGTGGCTTATGGATACTCTTCCAACTCTATTGAAAACAATTGCTCCTGATAGAAATTGCTAAGAAAATACAGTGTGGACGCTCTAAATATAATTATGTTATAAAAAAATGCGTTGGCTGTAGATTCGCGCAATGAAATCTCAAAAAAAAAAAAAAAAACCTCCTTTGATGAATGGACTCCTTTTGACAAAAGAAAAATTAAAATATTCATCAGCCACAGATTTTACTATTTCTGAAGAGTTAATTAATTTAGCAAAATCTGATAAAAATAATGAATAAATACTTCCAGTGTTTTTCTTGTGTGTGGGAATCCCTATATATATGTAACTGAAAATTTAATGTTACATTATTTTAAACACTAAAATGAAACTAAAAATTATATGGTAAATTAATACACATGTGAAGTGCCTAGAGTTACAATTGATACTTCTATTATGATGATTGACAAATGCAACTCTTGGGCTCATAGATCAGTGCTTCCCAAACTTCTGGATGTCAGGGCCCCCTTTGCAAAAATTAAAATATTTCACGGCCCCCCCTCGAAAAATAATCGTAATAGAGAGATATATTATAATAATATTTATTGTATTTATATTCAATACAAAACAAACACAGCGAATATTGCAAAAATCAAATGCACATATTACATTTTTTGCCTCTTACCGTTTGGTTCTGAAGACGATGCGGGCACTGTTGTGATAAAATATGTCCTTCTTTGAGTCTATTTCTGCTTCTGATTGTTCGCGGGATTTATTTTTATTTTTTATCAGCCACTTATCCATCTCAGGATTAACTTTTTTAACGTAGAATAGATCAAATAATAACACCACTTACTGATACTGGCACACCACAGACTGATAACATGAAATTAGTGAATATTACCTGAATAAGGGAATCCCCGGACCAGGAACATTTTTCTCTTTTGTGACTATTCTCCCTTTACGGTAATTAAGCCTAACGCGAAACAGACAGCAAAGGCAGGTTATTAAAACGTGCATATGATTGGTGCAGTATTAACAAAAGATCGCATAACTGAAAGATAAAAGCATAGCTGACAATTGAGTTGAAATGCTAACTCTCTTCAACCGAATTCCATATGTGAAACTGCCATAATATTCATTATATATATATATATATATATATATTACTTAGTTTTAACACTTTTACGAATTTTAACACGTTCGGGTGAATTTTATTGCTGCCTTGGGAAATCGAACTCACACATATCTAATTAATAACAATAGTTTTTAGTTAGATACTGTGTTTGCCCATGCAACATATGGTTTTGTTTCAGTCTATACAGCATAGTTTCTGTATGAGGGGACATGTGATTCATTAATTAGTGTGTTTTTATTCCGGTTGTCTCTAATTGCACTATTTCTTGAGAAATATATTACACAGACTCCTCATACCTTATTCACTGGCATAATAAAAGTACTTGTTTTTATTGCCTCTGCAGTAGGGAGAATGTTGTTTACCACTGCAAACAAGTACTATCTCCCCACATGAACTTGTTTAAGCTTTTTTTTCATGTGTGAAGTATATGCAAAACTTTTATTGGTAACAGAAAACTACCTCGGATGACAGTGATAATATAAAATGAGTTTTGATATGTATATAAAGTCAATATCAACAGTCCCTGATTACGAACGCGTGATGAAAGGGACAGGAAGATTTGGAGCTTCCCTGGAGAGCATTCGAAGTAAATACAATTAACCACTGCTTTGAAATGAAACATGAATAAGCAATATTTGCTAATATTCATTAAGCGCCAAAATACGCAGGAAGCAAAGTTTGTGAACCAACACTATTGTGTGAATTTTTCCATTAAAATATAAAAAATAACAAAAAAGAAATAATAAATAATAAAAGTTAAATATGTTTCTTTTAAAATAAAAAAAATCTACTTAGTCTTAAAACATTTTAAATTTGTTTTCATTATTTCACGGCTCCCCTCAACAAAACCTATGGCCCCCAAGGGGGCCGTGGCCCACAGTTTGGGAAGCGCTGTCATAGATGACTACAATGAGGTGAGTTTTGACTTTTTATCTTTTCATATTTGTTATACATGTGTTAATTTAGCAATTTTACATTGAGTTCATCTATGATAATCAGAAAGTAATATCGTAAAATGCCCTAAATAGAGTGAATGAAACGAAAGCAAATAAAAATTTAGTACTTTTTTTTGAGATCTAGTACCTATTTTCTGCATAAGTTGGTACGAAATATTTTTGCTGAGTGGTCACCCTGAGCGTACCGTCATTGTTCTAATTGTGCTATGGAGGTGCTAAAGAATTTATTTATATTTATAAATAACGAATAATAAATAATTATAAATAATACTTATTTTATTACTTTTAACAAAGAATCTGCAACGAAATTATAGCATGCATTTCAATTAGGAAAATTATAACTGAATATAAAAGATCTATTAAAAAATGTCATGCTAAGTCACTGAGTACTGAGCATAATACACAATGTTCAGAGAAACCGTATCACCTGCTGTAACCATGTTTTTTTCAGTAATTAAATTTGAATGCCTATTCAAAAAGGATTAACAACACAATAAGGAAGAAGGTAATATAACATCTTTATTTTTGGTTAATATTTGTATCTTTTTTAGTACAAGATGTGACATAATTAAGAAATGACAACCAAGTTGACAAAATTGCAAATATTTCAAAATGGAGCAGACATTGATATTTTCACTGGAAAAACGAATACTGGTTTCAAAATTTAGTTCAACTACACAGTTTTACTAACATTCAAAGCTAAAAATTCACTTTTTGCTGTTTAGTACTTCATGGATCCTCCTCTTGCCTTTATTACTGCTTGGCATCAGCAGGACATTGACAAAATCAATTTCCCGATGGATGCAACTGTCAATTCATGGTTCCATACCCTTATAATGGTTACTTGGAGCTCTAAAAGTGTTTTAGGCTTCTTGTGTATTTCAGTCTCCATTCGGTAACACAAATTCTCAATGGGTTGAGATCTGGACTGTTTCCCCGCCACAGAAGTTGCAGAAGTGAGTGTTCATTGAGCCACTTATTAACCTGCAACAAAAATTAAAGTATTTTAAAGTACTGAACTCAATTTATATGGTACATTTTAGGGTTATAATAGTTAATATTAGTTATAATTAGTTATAATAGTTATAATATACTTTTTGTCCTTTTACAAGGGGCAGAGAGTAATCCTGAAAGATGCAGTTTGTAGTTACAATAAATCATGATATGATGACATGCAGCCCCAGCTGACTGTTGATACAAAGATAGTCACAGGGTTGAATTTTTAACCTGACTGTCTTCGAACTGTCTGTCTGCTGTCAGCACCCTGCAGGTTAAACTCTTTCTCGTCAGAAAAAAAATTACTATTTTCCACTGATCAGGAGTCCATTTGGCATACTATTTGCACCAATTTAATTGAGCCAATCTCATTTTTTTTTTGGTTAATAAGGACTTCTTTTTAGGGCACTTGGCTATCGGTCTCCCTGTTGAGTCTTCTCCTGACAGTTACAGAACTTGTAACTGTCAACTCCTGTTTGTTCTTCCCAGTCCTGTGTCAGTTCTCTGGATGATACACTGCAATTCTTGAGGCAGAACCACTTTAGAACTCTATCATGGCATGGTGCAGACAGTGGCTTTCTTCCTGTTCCCTTCTTCATTTCAGCAGATCCAGTAGTCAAATTCTCAGCCAGTCAAATGATCTGGGGCTGCATGTCCTCATATCATGATTTATTGTAACTACAAACTGCATCTTCATTTTTGACAGTAGCCCGTACCACAATAGATTGACTGCAGGACAACCTTTTAGCTATTTCACAAGAGAGGAATAGCCTTCTCTATTCAAAGCTTAAATCACACTTTTTCTGTAAGGTGTTAACTATACATAACTAGCCATAGCAATCTCAGCCCAAAAATGTGAAATCTAG
The DNA here is from genome assembly GCF_054136105.1 of Typopeltis vanoorti. Classification (NCBI taxonomy): domain Eukaryota; kingdom Metazoa; phylum Arthropoda; class Arachnida; order Uropygi; family Thelyphonidae; genus Typopeltis; species Typopeltis vanoorti. The sequence goes on along the minus strand of NC_143556.1, from coordinate 127,822,245 downwards.
CTCTTGCTATCTATTTTTGGCATAAAAAATTCTGATGCAAAGTAGCAACTATTACATTATACAGAAACCCATGAGAATGATAAATGAGGTAATACAACAAAATATCTAATGATAAAACAATGAAAATGACCATTTAGCTACTAAAAACTATATTTATGTAAGGTGATGCAGTTTTTATGAACTGCTGATCAAAAGCTAAACAAGTTCTAATAAAATAACTTTATTTTATATTTGATTAATGAATTTCAAAATACTTTTTAATTACTTAGCAAATTCTATGACTTCCAAACCATCTGGAAAAGTTGTTTGTACAGTACCTTCCTCTGCATATTTATAAACCTAGATAAGAAAGTATTTACAGCATTACTTTTTTTTATTCTATCTTTTTTTGTTGCATGTATGCATAATAAATCATTTAATCAGTTCTGGTTACACTATTCCTTGAGAAAAGCTCCAGTTAAGCTGTCAACATCTCAGTTATCAAATCAAAGCTGAATTATGTACTCACTTAAATATTCAACTCTAAAATAATTTTACTTCAAGCTTTTGAAGATCAAATCTGATATTTCATAATGGAATTATGAAGTAGCTATAAACTGAATATCCACATCTAAATTCTTAGAATTCAGATATTAAAAGAAAACTGATTGTAAACTAAAATATCTAGAACTTTATACAGGATTGTAAAGTTCAAAAGTTGCTTTAATAAATGTTTTAATATTTACTGAAAATGCCAACTACATTTTGCTGTTCTTACCCATGTTGAGTGAGACAAGATATTCAATGAATGGATTAAAAAAAATATAAAAGAGTAAACTTCTAGGCTACATGTTTTTATAAATACAGAATGTTTTATAAATAAAAAATGCCAACTGCACATAATACAGCTGAAGTCCTTTGCTATATAAAACTTAAGTCCAAACTGTAAATTGCTTAGTTTCACAGACTACCAGAGGTACATAAACCTATGTTATCTCATCTCACCTTCCTTTTTCCCCCTTTAACATGTGGTGTCGAGGGTTTATTAATCATCGGACACTCAAACCATTCACAGGATAAGGTGATCAGCCCTATGCCCCAATGTATCCTATGTCTGTAGTGTTAAGTTCTAAAGGCCAGTTTGCCTGCTTTGCAGGATGAAAAACCCCAGGATAAACTAGGGGAAAAAATCCTGCTGTCCATGCCCAAGACCAGCTAACTTGGCTATGGCTGAGGAAGATCCTTCAGCTCCTCACATCACCGACAGGAATCGATCCTTGGCCACTTCTCCTCCAGGCATATGGTTGAGAAGTGCACAGCCACCAGGTTAACCATGCAGACTAAACCTATGTTACCACTTTGAAAAATAAGCATGGTACATATACAATCATGCTGTGTTTACAAAGATATACAGATCCACAGTGTTGGTAATCATTGAGCGAGCACTATTTCACAGAAACCTAAATTATACATACATGCATGCACACAATCTACCTTTCCAGGTATACTATTCCACTAGTTTGTGATTCAAGTCAGATATTTCATTTCCACGTATCAGTGATACACTAATACATGGAAACGAAATAATGGTTTTATTTCGTTTCCATGCCTAATGTTCCAATTCAGCCGAAAGGTATTTTAGTTGTGATCAGGCCTATATTCAGGGTAGTGATGCTTTTCCACACAATTTTTCCTCAAACTATGTTGCAGCAACATCTACAATATGATACAGTACATTGTTGTTAAAAGAGACAAGGGTCCTGTTCTGTAAAACTGCCACAAGGCAGAAAGCATTGCACTGTTCATTCGTGTTATGTATCTATCAGCATTCATCATTTCTTTGGATTGGTAAGAGTGAGTGTAGTGGATACCTGAAGAACAGCTTATGACTAAACACATCATACAAGTTGTAGAGCTTGAGAGCAGAAGATTCTTCAGGTACGAATTCTTATTTCTGGTTGTAGTGTATCCACACTTACCCTTGCCAACCCATATGGAAAAGGATGTAGCGTGAACAGTTAGTTCACATCACAGATATCACAACTTTCTACAGAGTAGTTATGATATTAACAAAGTACTAGATCAGTACTCTTGACTGCCATTGGTGATGTTTGCCAAATCTGCAGCTCTTGCATACTACTAATCTGAACTTCTGTAGACTTTGAACTCCTGATAAAAGTTTTCAGACTGGACCTGAGGAAACTCAAGAATTCCATTCCATACTATCCTTTGATACAGAATGGAAGCGCACTGCATGCAATCAATTGGTGAGTAAAATTCTCTGAAATCTCAGGGGTACCAATTTGCAGCAGTGCTCTTACTCTTTCACCATCACCAATTCTTAGAAATAAATTTCCCATTCCACTAATCTCACTTAAAAGTTCTTGATGTATATACCATGGATGTGTTTTATGAATTATAGATCTTTCTACGCAACAAATAGAAAATGTTATATTCAGGCAATAACAATCAGAGAAAAGAAGGAGTAGCTATATTATTCAACACTAATTGCAAGGATAGAATGGGAGGCAATATCAAGTAGAGTGATGAGGGCAAATATCAGAATGGGGAACTTCACAACGACACTTATTTGTGCCATGGTCCAACAGAAGGTTATACTGGAAGAAATGGAGGAATTATTTGAGGCATTAGAGAAGGTAGTTGACACAATGAAAGAGGAAAAGTTGGTCCTTATTAGAGATCTAAACAGCAGAGTAAAAAATGTTCACCAGACATATTTTGGGAAAACTGGAGAAAAGGGCAAGTTAATAATAATAGTAAGTGCCTACTAAATTTCTGATCGGTACGTGAACTATTTATTATCAACACCATGTTCTAACATAAAAATGTGCACAAATCCACATGGAGAGAAAATGTAAGAAATAAGAAAAGTCTTACTGACTGTGTTATAGTTGATAGCAATGTTTTCCCACTGGTTCAGGACACAAGAGTATACAGAGGATTTGAAATAGGAAGTGATCACTATTTAGTTTTGAGCAGGTTAAAACTGAATTTCATATTGAAAAGAAGACTGTGTTAGAAAGTTTTAAAATGAATCAAACTTGAACAGATTTCAAATGTGAACTGTAGACTCAAAAACACAAACATCATCACAAGAACCAAACCTTGAAGATTCAATAGCAAACATCGACTGATTCAGCCAGAGAGGCATGTGGTGAAGTTGTTTGTGAAGATAATATCATCAACAAATTCCTGACAGGGCACCTGTCAGGAATTTGTTGATGATATTATCTTCAGTTTTCATGTCACCTTTTATCATCTCCAATTCCTTTTACAGTACTTTTTCCTTCATTTCTAGACTTTTTTTCAATAGCCTCCAGAATAGTTTGCTACCTTCCAGATATTTTTCTACATTCTTATCCAAGTCTTTCCATGACTTTTGCTTAGCTACTTTTACACAGTACTTTGTTTCTTACATTTTCTTTTGTATTTTCTCAGAGCACAAGCTGACTAACTTGTCAGGCACTTTTAATATGCTTTCTTCTTTTCCTTGATTGCCTCATTAACTTCATGAGTCCACTTGTGCTCTGAGAAAATACAAAAGAAAATGTAAGAAACAAAGTACTGTGTAAAAGTAGCTAAACAAAAGTCATGGGAAGACTTGGATAAGAATGTAGAAAAATATCTGGAAGGTAGCAAACTATTCTGAAGGCTATTGAAAAAAAGTCTAGAAATGAAGGAAAAAGTACTGTAAAAGGAATTGGAGATGATAAAAGGTGACATGAAAACTGAAGATATTATCATCAACAAATTCCTGACAGGTGCCCTCAAGGGGTATACAAGATATGATAGTACTATATCAAAAATTCATATCATTACTAACTTCCAATCTAAAATTTTCTTTCAAATCAATCTGTTACCTGTCAAGACTCCAACATTATCACATATTATATTTCTAACTTCCAAGGCTATTTTTACCATATCAGTCCACCTATATTTGGTCTTCCTCTGTGTCTTTTACCTGCCAACCTGGCAGAGAAAACTTGTTTAGCCAATCTTCCCTCTCTCATTCTGTTTAAGTGACCATACAACCCGAGAATAGATCTCCTAACACATCCCTGGATGCTAATAATGTCAAGTTGTTTCCTAATAGCCTAATTTTTTAATATGATATTGCCATTGATGCTATCTGTTCACACCCCTAATCTTTCTCAGGACTCTCATATTTGAGGCCTCTAGTCATTGGTCAAGTGTTTTACTTCTAACCCAGCTGTCAGATCCATAAGTTAAAATTGGTTTGAACATTGTCTTGTATACAGCTAATTAAGTGTTTAGACTAATTTCTCTCTTATTCCACATAAAATTATGCAGTTGACTTCTTACCTTGCCAGTTGTGTTGATATTTTCAATGTTTCTGCCTATTTTCATTGTCTTTCTCATGTTATTGCTAACCTTCATACCATATCTATTACAACAGTTATTCAATTTAGTCAGGGAATCTTGCAGACATGTAAAAGATTTATTTAGAAGTATAGCATCGTCTGCACAAAGCAACGAGCTGATATTAACATCTCCGATTTTGATATGAGATTTAATACCACTTTAATTCATAATGTGATCGATATAGATAATGAATAACAGAGGGGATAATGTACATCCTTGTCTGACACCAGATTTAACATTAACCAACTTCCTGTACTTCATACAATTCTAACTGCTGACTTACAACTGAAAATAAATATGAAGTATTGCTTGATATAATGCCCCACTGACACCATACAACTGTAGCATATTGAATAGCTTCTCTCTTGGCACCTTGTCAAATGCCTTTTCCAATTCCACAAAACTTAAATAGAGATCTTTGTTATATTCCCATGATTTCTCAACTATATGTCGTAAAGTGAAAATCTGATCTTGGCAGCCTCTATTTGGCCTGAAACACCAGTTTGTTCTTCACCAAGCTTCTCTTCCACAATCCTCTTCTCAACTGTTTCTCAAATATACTTGATTAAATCCTACCAGGAACACCCATTAGGGAAATACCTCTGGGATTCTCACATTGTTTTATTTCCCTTTTTATATATGGGTACTCTACTCCATTTATCTGAAATTCGTCCCTCTGTCCAGGCCTTCTGAACTATGCAGTGCAGTGCAGCCACTGTAAGACTTTTATACCTGTATACTTGAGCATTTCTGCTCAAATATCACCTACTCCTGCTGCCTTTCCACATTTTAAGCGTTTGATGGTTTTTTCTACTCAAATATGGATATGCATTCCTATGTATTCCTCTTTTTTACCACTGCGCTGTAATCACTGCTTGTTTCATTTAGCAATTTTTCAAAGTAATTATTACTCCATACTTCAAGGATATCTTTTTCTCCTGTTTTCATGTAACTTTATCATCTCTAATTTCTTTTACAGCACTCTTTCCCCCATTTCTAAGCTTCTTCAACAACCTCCAGAATATCTTGCCACCTTCTTGATATTTATTTTCTATGTTCTTACCAAAGTATTCCCATGATTTTTGTTTAGCTTTCTTACATTTGTCTCTGCATTCTCTAAGAGCAAAAGCTGACTTATCTGCCAAGAACTTTTGATCTTCTTTTCCTTCACTGCCTCTTTACCTTCTTGTGTCCACCACAGAGTTCTGATTTTTCAGTCCAAGCAGACAACCTCACCACATGCCACTCTGGTTGAATCAATCAATCAATATTTTCTTCAGGGCTTGCCATTGAATCTCCAAGGTTTGGTTCCTTTTCTCAAACTCTTTCATTTTTTCTTCAATAATGTTGCGTATTTTAGTTTGCAGGTCATATCGAGCTGTTCAACTTTTATCCGCTTTAAAACTTTCTTACGTGTTCTTATTTTCAGTATGGTATTCAATTTTATCCTGCTCAAGACTAAATGGTGATCACTTCCAATTTCAAATCCTCTGTATGCTCTGGTGTCCTGCACCAGGAAGAAAACATCACTATCAACAATAATATAGTCAATGAGACTTTTCTTATTCCTTGCCTCTTCTCTCCATGTAAATTTGTGTGCATTTTTATGTTGGAACATTGTGTTAGTAATAACCAGTCCATGTCCTGAGCAGAAATCCAACAGATGTTTGCCATTAATATTAGTTTGCTCTTTTCTCCAAATTTTCCCAAAATATTTTTGTATGTCTGACAATCATTTCCTACTCCTCTATTTAGATCCCCAACAAGGACCAACTTTTCATCTTTCATTGTGTTAGTTGCTTTCTCTAAAGCCTCAAAAGATTTCTCCACTTCTATCTTAGTAGAACCTTCTGTGGGACCATAGGCACAAATAAGTCTCATTGTCCAGTTCCCCATTCTGATATCTGACTACATTACTCTACTTGAGACTGCCTACCAGTGATGAAGATTAGTCTTGTATTTGGTGTTGAATACTATGGCTACTCCTTCTTTTCCTTGATTGTCATTGCCTGAATATAACATTTTGTATTTATAGCCTCAGAAAGACCTCACTAGTTTTTGTCTTTTTTGTTTCAGTCACCCCTATTATGTCGATCTGGTACTTATCCAATTCCTCAGCTAGCTCCATTTCTTTGTCATTAAGGCTTCTTATGTTGATAGTACCGATCTTGAGTTGGAGTGGGTTTTAGGATTTGTTTCAATAGCTGACTTTTTGCTGTTTGCCCTAGTTCCCTGGCAAAAACAACAGGGGCCGTGTGATGCCCCAGCAGCATGAAATTCTGTCATGTTGTACCATCATTTTATATTGTGATTTAAGCTGATAAAAATACAATTTGGTCAGCTAAATCCCAAATTCCCAGCCCATCCTAATTCATTCAGTATCCAGGTGCACCTAACAGGGTGCACCACAAGAAGGTGAGAATTGTACATTAGGTCAAAAGCCCTGGTCGGTTCTCGACATTCCTTTAAAGACTATGTGGAGGTCTCCTCTCAGTTATACAGCTTTGACCCTTAAGCCCCCCACCCAAAGATAAATATCAGGGGCGTATATTCAAGGTGTGCTAGATGTGCAGTGCTCATCCAACGAATAGCTATATCACCAATGTTATATTTTTGCATTTGTTCCCATTAAAGATTGTGCTAATTGTTTGCAGACTTCGCGTGATTACTAAAAGTAAACACAATATACTAATGCTTCATGAAGAGGGCGGTGTTCACCATGTAAACACAGCCCCACATTCGTGTTAATATCCCAGGTGTGAGTTTCAAAATACATACACTTTTGAACCCTTTTGAAAAGATATACAGATAGCGCTGCAGGTTAAATTCTTAGTGCTCTAGTAGTTTTAAACTGCTCAGAAGGCGAGGTAGAGTGAGCTCTGAGACAACAGCACCAAGAGGCTATGATTGGTTATTGTGTCAACCAATCCAATTGAATGTTGTCATTTGTCATAAGTTGCTGTTTTTGTTTTCTGAGTGTCATCTGTTTTTGCGTGAGTAAAGTGTGAAATGACGTGGTAGGCAAGTTTTAATATATAATTTTCGATAAATATCTTATATTTTTTGTCCATGTTGAAAGTTTATTTTTCACTTGGTTAGAGTATAATAAATTTAGTTTAATCCTTTATCCAAGTGTGAGCAAACAAAGTTTGCGCCTGAAAGTATCTTCAGGACTGGGGTAAGGTGGTACAACACCAGGGAAACTCGTTGCAAAGGTGGAGCAAGCTACCAACACTCCTCTCTCAGTATCTCCTATAATGCAAAACACATCAGCTTGGGCCTGGCTCCCACTGAAGAGACCTCAATAAAGGTCGAAACTAGTCTGGGTAGTGGCCCTTCCCTTAATGCATAACATTAGACATATCCGCAAGGAGATGTGTTTTGCATTATAGGAGATACTGAGACAGGAGTGTTGGTAGCTTGCTCCACCTTTGCAACGAGTTGCCCTGGTGTTGTACCACCTTACCCCAGTCCTGAAGATACTTTCAGGCGCAAACTTTGTTTGCTCACACTTGGATAAAGGATTAAACTAAATTTATTATACTCTAACCAAGTGAAATATAAACTTTCAACATCTTTCTCTAAATCCAGAGTAATTTATTAAAAAAGGGTGGCACACCATTTGGCAACTCCTATAGGTAGAGATGACCTGCGAATGCTTCTGCCTGGTATCTCAGCTTGGGCCTGGCTCCCACTGAAGAGACCTTTTTTTAGCAGCCCTGAGAGAAAGCTCCATGTTCCAGTCTTTCTTCAAACCTGTTCTAGCGGATTCCAGCAACAGTTTAGGAGAACCGAAAAGAGAGCTCCGATTGAAGTCCTGCCTTGGTAAGATTCCTTTGTTCTTTTTGTGGTTTTTTTTAGGCCTATACACGGCATTCCGCTATTTTATAGGAATAGACTATCCTTGGAAAGTCTTCTTCGTTTCTTTCGTTAAATAATGTCTTCGGTTTTACCGAGGGTAAGAACCCTCGGGTTCGAAATAGATACAGAGATCAAGAAGAGGACGTTTGCTAGAACCATTATTGATAAAGTAGGGGCAGACAAAATTTCCGGTTTCACACCTTATGGGGGTGGAAGATTTCAGGTTGTATGCACGGACGTTGCAACACGGGAAAAACTGCTGAATGGAGTAGAATGCAAAGGGAAACTTTATCATCCTTTTGTGGTGGGAAGCGTTTCCAAAACAGTTAAAATTGATCGATTCCCGCTCGAATATTTAGAAGACAGGGATGTAATAGTAAAAGTCTTCTCGAAATGGGGAGCCATCCGGGATATAAAAATTGGCACGGACGCTGATTTTCCTCAGTGGAAGTCAGGAGAAGTTTCGTTCTCGATCATGATGAAGAAATCCCAAACTTTGTCATGATCGGGTCAGCCAGGGTAAAGGTCAGTTACCCGGGCGTAAAAAGACAGTGCTTTCGGTGCGGATCACTGGAACATTTAGGCGCGGACTGCCCCAAGAACAAGTGCAGGAACTGCATGGGGGCAGGACATGCGCTAGCCCAGTGTGAAGCACCTTGTCTGAAATGCAAGGATACTACCCACAAAGTCAACGTTTGTCCTAGCAGGACACACGCCGAGAGAATAGGAGGTGCCATTTCGCCAATTCCAGCAAATATTTCAACCAAGAGCTCAGAGCCTACAAGTCATGACTACCTGACTGCAGATAAGACAGTGACAGAAATTACCACTATAGATCCTGACGTTTTCCCAGCACTTACAACCCCAGTTATGGTGATAACAAATGACAAAATTCAACCACCTACTGGCAACAAGACAGAAAGAAAAACAGAGAAAAAAGAAAAACGAAATGCTAGAAAAATCATCGAAACCGAGGATGAAATGGAAACGGAGAATAACACCAATGCCACCAAACGACCTATCACACCAGAAGAAGAAGAAGAAAATAAAAGAACCAAACCAAATTACGACAGCCCAGCAGAAACGTCAAGTTCAGAGGAGGAGGAAGAAAAAGGAAATAAAACAGACACCTATTTAGAAACAGATGAACAGGAACAAAGAGACGATCTAAGACCCATAGGAGAATCCCACAATCCTGGAAAAAAATCTCATAGAGGAATTCCAGGCAAAGCTGAAACAAAAGCAATATCAGAACCGACAAAGTTCCCTCACGCAACGGCCAATGCACCTATATTGCATCTCTTAAAAGATTTCCCCGAGGAGGAGGCGAGACTATGAAAAGCAATAGAAACATTCGGAGACATTCAACTGATACTCACAGGACAAAACGGGCCAAGAGTCGTCAGTGCAGAATGGAACGACGTGTTTGTCGATAATATAGATGAAATCACTCCTGAAAAGATCATTGGTCTTATCGATGCAGAGGACGACATGGGACTAGCACTGCACAGAGGCCTCTACATGCTAAACCACGTCCGTGGAGACAAATTAGCAGATCTCATCATCAAAACCCACAACAATAGACAGCAGGAGGATTTAAACCTCGCCTAACAAGTCAGTCGACTCCTAGTATCGATCTGCCAGAGGGGAAAAAAAAAAAAAAAATTCTGGTTTGTTTTTTCTTCTTTTTGTCCCCTTTCAGATTAGAATTTTTGTTGTAAAAAAGGTCTATGTCTATTCCACACAGGAGTGGGTATCCTGAGAACCTGGGCTGCGAAGGCTTACACCGAGGCGGTGCAGCTCCTTGTGGGCTGCATCACCCAGGCCAGGCTCTGCCCCCGCTCTTCTCTTCTCAGTATTAAACTGGTCATTCAGGTTGAAATTTCAGAATTTACCTAGTTTCTAACAAATTGTTATATGTAATTTTTAATGTTATTTACTAGTTCCTCTTTTTCATGTGGTGCTTCTTTCATTTGTTTTTCTCCACTTTCCTCGGGCAGACACCGGAAGAGGTGACTGACCGGGAAAAGCTGAAAAGAACGGATGGAGGGAGATAATGTCGGAGATCTGCTTGGTGCTGACATTTAAGTCAGGCCAAGTAGATCGACTGAGGCCTCTTTTAACTATCTACTACTATCCACTCTATCTTTTCTCCTCCTCTCTCACTATCAAGCTGACTCTCAGCACAACTTTTTTTTAAATCTAAAGAGGCCAGTGATGAAAGGCATGAACTCCCATTCGACCTCAATAAAGGTCGAAACTAGTCTGGGTAGTGGCCCTTCCCTTAATGCATAACATTAGACATATCCGCAAGGAGATGTGTTTTGCATTATAGGAGATACTGAGACAGGAGTGTTGGTAGCTTGCTCCACCTTTGTGTTGTACCACCTTACCCCAGTCCTGAAGATACTTTCAGGCGCAAACTTTGTTTGCTCACACTTGGATAAAGGATTAAACTAAATTTATTATACTCTAACCAAGTGAAAAATAAACTTTCAACATCTTTCTCTAAATCTAGAGTAATTTATTAAAAAAGGGTGGCACACCATTTGGCAACTCCTATAGGTAGAGATGACCTGCGAATGCTTCTGCCTGGTATCTCAGCTTGGGCCTGGCTCCCACTGAAGAGACCTCAATAAAGGTTGAAACTAGTCTGGGTAGTGGCCCTTCCCTTAATGCATAACATTAGACATATCTGCAAGGAGATGTGTTTTGCATTATAGGAGATACTGAGACAGGAGTGTTGGTACTTGCTCCACCTTTGCAACGAGTTGCCCTGGTGTTGTACCACTGTACCCCAGTCCTGAAGATACTTTCAGGCGCAAACTTTGTTTGCTCACACTTGGATAAAGGATTAAACTAAATTTATTATTTTTTGTCCATATTTATAATGGGAAACAGTATTGTAAGCTTCATCCCCCTCTTTCAAATTTTACACCTTTGAATAATTCAAATATACCAAACAAATATAACATTTTCTTTCATTATTGTTTTCTAACATACAGTATCTTAAAATAAACACATTTCTCTCAATCTGTGCAGATTTGGTTACAATTATTTGCATTAGACCAATTAAGATGAGCAATGATGTGTTGTAATCTTAAAACTTTCATACATCGATAAAAATGCAATCATATGGTCAAACCTATGTGAATTTGGTAGTGTGGGTTGATAAACCATGACAGCACACCCAACTGAAATGGGTACGCGATGCCAGTGATAAATACATTCTCGATGTTTAGAGTGATTACTTTAAAAGATTGTTAAATGAAACAAGCAGCATTAACACAGTGATAGAAATGTCACAACTAGAATGCAATCAAGAATACATATCCATACTAGAAGTAAAAAAGCATCTAAAACCTGAAATGCGGAGTAGATGAGCAGCTGGAGTAGATGAAATTCAACCAGAAATTCTCAAATATCATGGTATAAATGTTTTACAATAGTTGAACTGCATAATCCAGAAGGCATGGTCAGAGGATTGATTCCAGATCAGAGTAGAGCTTTTATGGTACCCATCTATAAAAAGTGAAATAAAACAATGTGAGAATTACAGAAGTATTTCCCTACTGGGTTTCCTGGTAAGATTTATGCATGTATACTTGAGAAATGGCTAAGAAAAATAGTGGAAGGGAAGCTTGGTGAAGAACAAGCTGGATTCAGGCAAAATACATGTTGCAAGGATCAGATTTTCACTTTAATACAAATCGTTGAGAATCTTTATTAATATAACAAGGATTAGTATTTAAGTTTCATAGATATGTAGAGGCATATGACAAGGTGCCATGAGGAAAGCTCATCAAACGCTACAATTGCTATGTAAATGGAACATTATACATAGCAATAGTCTATATATAAAATTTAAGTCAGAAGTTAGAACTGAAGAAAATACAGGAAGATGGCTTGATGTAAAATCAGGTGTAAGACAAGGATGAACATTATCTCCACTGTTATTCATTATCTATATGGATCACATTATGAAGGAAAGTGGTATTAAATCTGATATCAAAATTGGTGATGTTAATCTTAGCTCTTTACTTTATGCATATGAGATTATACTTGTGAATAAATCCAGCACAAGTCTGCAAGATTCCCTGACTAAAATGAATAAATGTTGTAATAGATATTGTATGAAGGTCAGCAATAACAAGACAAAGACAATGAAAATAGGCAGAAGCACTGAAAATATCAACTGCATCATGAATGAAGAAACTACAGAACAAGTAAAACATTTCAGCTATTCAGGCACAATATTTAGTGAAGATGGCAAATTAAATATGGAAATAGACAACAGAATAAGCAAAGCAGTTATAGTAGACAGGCAACTGAATAAATTTATAAGGAATAAGAGAGAAATTAGCCAAAATATTTAGCTAGCTGTATATAAGAGAGTGTTTAAACCAATTTTAACTTATGGATCTGAGAGCTGGGTTAGAATTAAAACATTTGAAGAAAGATTGGAGACCATAGATATGATAGATCTGAGAAAGATTACTTGAATGAACAGATGGCATCAATGGCAGTATTGTATTAAAGATGAGGATATTAGGAAAGAAGTTGCCATTGTTAGCAGAGTATCTTAGGTCGTATGGCCACTTAAACAGAATAGGAGAGGAAAGATTAGCTGAACAAGCAATGTTTGCCAGGATAGCAGGAAAAAGACAAAGAGGAAGACCAAGATTCAGGTGGATTGATACAGTAAAGACTGCCTTAATAGACAGAAATATAAGATCTGATAATGTTGGGGTCTTCACAGATAGATTAATTTGGATGAAAATTGTTGATCAGAAGTTAGTAATGGTGTAACTTTTTCATGTAGTACTATCATAAAATCTTGCACCTCTGAGGGTGCAAGATATGATAGTACTTATGATATATAAACATATGAACAATTTGATGATTTTTTCCTTCTCTAATGAAAACTTTTATTAGTGGTTCACACATAACTAATTTCCTTTTCATTTCCAAATTGTCTTAAATACAGAAAAAAATATCCAGAGGAAAACCAAGTTCAATTTGGACTGATGAAGTTAGTCCTGCCCTCAGTAGACCTAAATGTAAACATGAGATTAGATTAATTTGGAATGAAACTGTTGATAAGAAACTAATAACTGTGTAAACATAATACTACGTGATGAAGTTGACTATCACAGTATTCTATACATTCCTTGTGGGTATATGACAGGAACTTGATTGTGATATGAGTTTCATTAAAATTTAGTCTTAGCATTATGTTAGATAGTTAATATTACTGGAGAAGTTTCCATTAATATTGTTATTTCTTTTCTGCACTGTGTACTCAGTTATAAATGAGCCAGAGTAATTATATATATATACAGTCATTCCTCGACTTACATCGGGGTTCCATTCCATCAGCAGGACGTAAGTCGGTTTGGACATAAGTCGATACATTAAGTCAACAGAGTTATAGGGGTTAAGGACTTAACAGTAATAAGTATACTGTCAATTTAATTTTTAAACCTTATTATAAAACTGTACTGTGCATTACTGCTATTATAATACAGGAGAATAATCACCCAAATCTTCCTCCACAATCACATCTTCTTTACCTTCCCCATGTGAAGGACCAGGCTGTGGCTCTTCTGGTGTAACCTTTGTTTTTTTTATGAAAATGTCCGATGTGCTTTGCTTATTCATCTTCTTCTTTTCATCATAAATTTATTTATAGCAAGCAAATGCATCATGCATTTTCCTTTCTACTAATAAGTAGTGTTCAACATTGGTGTCCATGTCTTCAGCCACTTTGAGAACATTCTGCAAGATCCTTCACTGTGAATTGTTTAACTACAGCTCCTTGTTTCTCTTTTTCATCTTCCTTTTCTCATTCTTCCTCTTCTGCAACACATTCTTCCTCCAGTCCAACCAATTCTTCATTGGTCAACTCTTCAGGGGACACTTCCTTAATTAGCCTGGTCATTTTCTTAATTAGCATAAATGGCTTGTGAAAAAGTTCTCTGTAGATAATAAACACTACTACTAGAACTCCTTGATCCATCGGTTGGATCAATGAAGTAGTGTTTGAAGGGAGAAACATGACCTTGAACTTGGTGAGGATCACCAATATGACAGATCTGGAGCATTATCTAGAATTAATAAATTTTAAATTCTACATTTTCTTTCACACAACAGCTTTCCATTTCACTCACATAACAGTTGATTAAGGCACCGGCAAACAATTTTTGAGTCATCCACGACTTCTTATATATCCTCTAATGAACTGGAAGAGTATGCTTCCTAATGTTTCTGAAGGCTCGTGGATTCTCACTGTGCCATATCACAAATGGTTTCAGTTTATATCCAGACACATTATCCCCGACAGAATCGTAACATGGTCGTTAAAAGCTTTGAAACCAGGCATAGATTTTAGCTTTTTGTGGACAAATTGTCTGCTCGGGCATTTTTTTTTTCGAAACAAGGAGGTCTCATCCATATTAAATATTGGCTGTGGCAAATAATTTTCCTCCGTAATAATTTTATCCAATTTCTCCATGAACTCCTTGACAGTCTTCTCATTGGCACTTGCAAATTCACCATACATTTTCACATTATGCAGTGCAAAACTGCTGCTTGGATCTCATGAACCAACCAGAAGCAGCATTGAATTCATAGTCATAATCAGGTCCTGCTTTCTCCTTCAACATGTTGAACAGACTTCGTGCCATAGTGGTTATGGTCATAATGCTAAGGGGTATGCGCTTTTGGTTCAGGTCCTCTATGCATGATGGAAGTAGTTTTTCCAATCACTGATAGGATTTTGTCATTGCTTTGTCACTGTCATTGAATTTGCAACTTCATTTCACGATCAATTGCTTGCCTCTTTTTCTGTGATTCTTCACTACTTTTTTTTAACTGGGCATGTAGGGGCCATGTTTTACAAAATACCATGAAATATTTAACAATAAACACAAATAACATATTTTTCAAACACAAAATCAACAGAGGAACTGTTGAAGCCAAGTGCCGAGGGAGGTTGCCGCTGAATGCGCTGTTGCCACTGCATTGTTGCTATATAATCTTTTTACTTTATGCTTGTTTGTTCGAAAGTATAATTGAAAATGTTATTTATTTCATTATTGGATCATGGACGTATCTTCGAAAGGACATAAGTTGAGGGATGACTGTATATGCGAGTATGTATGTATACACATATACCCATGTGGACTCTCATTGTACCTCTGGGCAGAAATTTTGTTCTTGGACAATATGTTATTTTGAACAGCCTGATCTGCTGAATCGAGATGTAAAGAGCATTCAGATCTCATCTGCATTCAAAAAAACATGGGAAGTCAGAATTGGATTGCCATGGCTTAATTTCTTATCACAATATTAAACGGTATTAATTATGGACACAACTGAAGTAAAAACTTTAATTTAAAAGAATTTCTCAATGTTTTGACCTTCACATTAAAATAATCAATATATATATATATATATATATATATATATATATAAAAAGATAAGCCGAAATTTGAAATGTTTTTATGTCAAGTTTTTTGTCTTACCAGCACAGAACTTGGGGGGGGGGGGTGCCCCAGTGTGTGTGTGTGTGTGTGTATACAGGATGGTTCAAAATTTCACGTACAAACTTGAGGAGAGGTAGAGAACAACAAAATCAACTATATTCACATATGAAAGCGCTGTTCGCTGGAGCAATTGGGGCCTTCCTCATTCAAGCTTTCGACATTGTACGAAGAACATGCATTGTTTTATGAACGCTGAGATGGTAGACATGCAACTCGTTTACCATATTATGTATCCAACTACTATTGAATTGTTTAGTTATGC
Source organism: Typopeltis vanoorti (assembly GCF_054136105.1). Lineage (NCBI taxonomy): Eukaryota > Metazoa > Arthropoda > Arachnida > Uropygi > Thelyphonidae > Typopeltis > Typopeltis vanoorti. Next base: position 127,806,192 of record NC_143556.1, on the reverse strand, counting down.
CTAATAAAGTTTTTTACACTACTTACTGCTTTGTGTCCCTGTTAGTACCTTCCGGTGGCGTTTCCAGTCATGCTTTTCTATGTGAATATAGTTGATTTTGATGTTCTCTACCTCCCCTCAAAGTTTGTACGTGGAATTTTGAATCACCCTGTATGTGTGTGTGTGTGTGTGTGTGTGTGTGTGTATATGTATATATATATATCTACACAACCACATATATACTGTCTGACCACAGATATGAGATCCTCAGCTGGCAATGTGCCAAGAAGAGTCAATTCATGTTGAAGGAGAGAAAGGAATAAGGCTATGTACGAATTTGTTTCCAACATGCAAAATCACATGCTTTATACATAAATTTTCCAACTGTTGTACAAGGAAAATAGTTATCGCTTTAAAAACTATAATTTTCATAAAAGAATAGCTAATTTTCTGACGTATAAGAATAAACAGTCATCCCATGAAAAACGCACTGATTACCCTATTATTGGGATGGATTTGCCTTCTTTTAACATGTGCAAAAGTGTCGAGGGGGGGCTCGCATCTGTGGGCTCACAGTGTGTGTGTGTATGTACACACACACACACAGACAAGGGGAGGAAGTCTGGAAAGTTCTGATAAACAATTAGCAAAAATGATATTAAAGCAACTGATATAATCATAAGAAAGAATATATGAGAATATAAGAACATACAATACTTTCATAACTCTGTCACTCGATAAAAATGCAATTGTACGGTCAAATTTGGATGAAAATGTATGTTCTTTCTTGTGGTTATATCAGTTGCTTTAATATCATTTTTGTTCTAGGTGTTTATCAGAACTTGCTAGACCCCCCCCCCTCATATATTTAATTTATGTGTGTGTGTGTGTGTGTGTATACCCACACATATACATTCATCTATATGTATATACCCATGCAGACATGCACACAAAGAGATGCAAGCTCTTGTAGGATGATTAATGTATTCGGATGCATCTGCAGCAATTGTTTTGTAGATCAATAGTGTGAATTTCTCTAAGGAGAGTAATGCTAAATTACGAATGTGTTTTTTGTAGTGATATGTGGTTTTGTATATATGTGTCTGAGTAATTATTTAAATATGAGAAATTAATAGCAAGGAGATGTAATAACTGTATTATGGTAGATAAATGAAACTGTAAATTTTATAAATACAGGCAACCCTCGTATAATGTGATATTCGTTACCAACATGCAAAATTTACGATGCGATTTACAAATTGTAGTATCTCTTGTTCAACGCGATCTACAAATTATAGTATCCTTGTTCAACGCAGTACTTATACAACATGATTTCGATACAACGCGGTCTACAAATTGTAGTAACCCTTTATCATTTCATATACTCGTATTTTTCACCGCGCGACTTAAAAATCAAATTTTATCTTCATTAAATTTGTGTCTACCCGTATCGTGCATGTAGTTATAAGTAATGAACTAATATTAGGGGGAATATCATTTAGCATGCATGTACGTCAATTGTTTACTGTACAAAGTGCTTATTGTTGATAATTGTCTTCGTTTTCTGCCAGGAAAGTGCATTAAAAATCATAAGTGTGTTAATCTCAAGCTGAGCACTTTATCATCACCATCAAATTCCTGCCATGTACCCTCAAGGGATTTACAGGACATGATAGTACTACATGAAAATTTTACATCATTACTAACTTCCTATCTACAATTCTCATGGAAAGGCTTAGACATTGGATATACATTCTTACTAAATAGCTTAAGGAAATTACAACGTACAATAGAATATACATTAAAATAAATTTTAATACACTTCCAATATTTCGGTAATGTCACGTTGCCATTATCAGAGGAACTTAAATACAATACACGTGCACGCAAGCACAACACACAGTAAATGAGGAACGAAGCAGGAAGCTAATCTTTCTCCTAAAAGTCCTGATGGTGCCCCCCCACCCCTCCTAGCAGGAAATGTTGGTATTCTTGGCCGATTGGGTTGTAGGTCTTCTGATGTCGGTTTCCCAAATTTGGGGAAGTCTCATGCAACCCAATTTGTTTAGGTTTGGAGATTGTTTCTTAGGGCTGAAGGCTGATTCCATGAAAAGCCTTTCGTATTTGAATTTACTACGGTGTATTATCGTGGCTTTTTTTCCACCGTATTCTATGGCGGGAATCCAGCGCATGGTCTGCAAGACAAGAGTGACTGTATTGGTGAAACCGGATGTAGTCCTTATGTTCCGAAATTCTGATATTGGCTGTCCTGCCTGTTTGGCCAAAGTAGAACAGCTTACAGCTGCAAGGGACTTGGTATACATCAGGTAGGTCTGGGGGTTTGGTCTTTAGTGGAGCGGATAAGGGATGCCAATTTTTTATAAGGTCTGTAACAAGAAGTTAAGTCATGTTTATTTAGGATTTTTGTAATTTTTTCTGAGGTGCCTTGGATATAGGGAATGGTGATGGATTTAGAGTAATCCTTGTTGTGGAGGGGGATTGTGGTTTATTGGTTTCAATATGTTTTGGATTTTTTTGGGGGGATAGCCATTGGCTGAGAAAACATTGAGAATGTGGTTTAGTTCTGTGGTTAGGGCACTGTCATTTGAACAGATAAGTTTAGCCCTGTTGTGTAGTGTCTTAATGACTCCATATTGTTGTGAGGGGGGGGGATTGTTGGTGAATGTACCTGCCTGTATGGGTGGGTTTTCTATAAACTGAGAAAACCAAGATTCCATCAGGCTAGCAGGTGAGTAGTGTGTCTAAGAAAGGAAGGCAGTTGTTTTTTTCTTCTTCTAGGATGAACTTCATTCTGGGGTGTTGGTTGTTTAAGTGTGTGTTAGGAAGGAGAGGAGTGCATCGGAGCCATGTGGCCAAATAGCAAACACATCATCAACATAGAAGCCATATGGTTGGTTTTTTGTGGGGCAGAGTTTAAGGCTTTCTCTTCAAACGTCTCCATATAAATGTTGGCCAAGTGTGGGGAGAGTGGAGAACCCATGGCTGTCCCCTCTATTTGTTTGTAGAATTTTCCTTGCCAAACAAAATAGCCTGAGTTCATTGTGAATATGCTTGGATTAGCTCTAAAGATTCTTTGAGTGGGACATTTGTGAATAGGGAGGATACATCAAAACTGACCATTACGTCAGTGTGTTTGAGTGTAAGGTTTTCTATGCTTGCTTTGAAGTGGGCTGAGTTTTTTATGTGTGAAGGTCAAATGTTTAGCTAGTTTGTATGTGGGGGAATCAATGCCATCCACTATGGGATGTAATGGCACATTTTCTTTATGTATTTTTGGGAGTCCATATATACGGGGGGGTATGGAGTTAAACGGTTTTAATTTGTTAGTGACTTCTACAGGCCACGAAGTGATCTTAAGGAGCCTGTGGAGTTTTCTAATTTGTGAGTTGGTGGGATTGTACTCGATACAGAGGTAAGTAGCCTGATCTAATAATAGAGCATTCAGCTTACCTGTGTAATCCTTTTGGTTAAGCAATACTGTGGCATTCCCTTTATCCACTTTGGTGGTTATTAATTCCTTGTTTTTCTTTAATTCTTGCAGAGATTTAATTTCCTTATTGGGCATGTTGGTTTTTGGTGGTTTTGCTTTGGTCAAAACACAAGCTACATCCAGTCTAATATTGTTGGCAACGTGGTTTAGAAGGTGTCGAATCCCGCATTCAATTTGTATCATAATGTCTTCAGCAGGTATTCTACTGGGCGCAATAGCGAAGTTGTGGCCACGTGAGAGAGCGTCAAGTGCTTCAGGTTTATCAGAACTTGCTGGACCCCCCCTCGTATATTTAATTTATGTGTGTGTGTGTACCCACACACACATACATTCATCTATATGTATATACCCATGCAGACATGCACACAAAGAGATGCAAACCAACCATACTGCTTCGCTATGTTGATGATGTGTTCGCTATTTGGCCACATGGCTCCTCTCTTTCCTAACACACTTAAACAACCAACACCTCAGAATCAAGTTCACCCTGGAAGAAGTAAAAAACAACTGCCTTCCTTTCTTAAACACGCACACTAGTCACCCATCAGCCTGATGGAACCTTGGTTTTCTGTTTATAGAAAACCCACCTATACAGGCAGATACATTCACCAACAATCCTCCCCCCCCCCAATCACAACAATATGGAGTCATTAAGACACTACACAACAGGGCTAAACTTATCTGTTCAAATGACAATGCCCTAACCACAGAACTAAACCACATTCTCAACACTTTCTCAGCCAATGGCTATCCCCCCAAAGAAATCCAAAACATATTGAAACCAATAGACCACAACCCCCCTCCACAACAAGGATTACTCTAAATCCATCACCATTCCCTATATCCGAGGCATCTCGGAAAAAATCACGACAATATGGAGTCATTAAGACACTACACAACAGGGCTAAACTTATCTGTTCAAATGACAATGCCCTAACCACAGAACTAAACCATATTCTCAACCAATGGCTATCCCCCCCAAAAAATCCAAAACATATTGAAACCAATAAACCACAACTCCCCTCCACAACAAGGATTACTCTAAATCCATCACCATTCCATATATCCGAGGCACCTCGGAAAAAATTACAAAAATCCTAAATAAACATGACTTAACTTCTTGTTAGACCTTATAAAAAATTGGCATCCCTTATCTGCTCCACTAAAGACCCCCCCCCCCCCCAAACCTACCTGATGTATACTAAGTCCCTTGCAGCTGTAAGCTGTTCTACTTTGGCCAAACAGGCAGGACAGCCAATATCAGAATTTCGGAACATAAGAACTACATCCAGTTTCACCAATATAGCCGCTCTGGTCTTGCAGACCATGTGCTGGATTCCCGCCAGAGAATACGGTGGAAAAAAGCCACGATAATACACCGTAGTAAATTCAAATACGAAAGGCTTTTCATGGAATCAGCCTCAGCCCTAAAAAATAATCCAAACCTAGACTTACCTGGTGTATACTGAGTCCCTTGCAGCTGTAAGCTGCCCTACTTTGGCCAAACAGGCAGGACAGCCAATATCAGAATTTCAGAACACAAGGATTACATCTGGTTTCACCAATATAGCCGCTCTGGTCTTGCAGACCATGCGCTGGATTCCCGCCATAGAATACGGTCGAAAAAAGCCACGATAATACACCGTAGTAAATTCAAATACAAAAGTCTTTTCATGGAATCAGCCTCAGCCCTAAGAATCCAAACCCAAACAAATTTGGTTGCATGAGACCACCCCAAATTTGGGAAACCTACATCAGAAGACCTATAGCCCAATCGGCCAAGAATACCAACTCTGCCCACTAGGGGGCACCATCAGGACTTTTAGGAGAAAGAATAGCTTCCTGCTTCGTTCTTCATTTACTGTGTGTTGTGCTTGCATGCACGTGTCTTGTATTTAAGTTCCTGTGATAATGGCAACGTGACATTGCCGAAATATTGGAAGTGTATTAAAATTTATTTTAACCTCCCAACCGGCTGGTGTGGATGATATAGTCAGCTCTCCCTAGCTTTTTTCATGGATCAAAACTTCGTCGGCATTCTGCCTTTTATCATGCCGTTACCTTCCTCCACCGTTAATCTCGTTATGGCTATTCTATAGCAATTAGTGGATTAACTGTTGCTGAGTGACCTTTGTGTCCCCCTGTCTTTACGTCTATTGTGTTGCTTAGAATTTCATTTACTGTCCTAAGTTATTTGACCTTTCTTGCCTCTAAAATGATTTATTGTGTCTCTTCCCAAAAATTGAAACGAATTTCACATATGGAAAAAAAATCAATCCTGAAATGACCACTGATCAGCTTTTGCAATTAATCTATTTAGTGATAGTAAATTTTGTGTATTTTATTCTACAAATCAGTGCACCGGAAGAGTTGCACTGATTGTTCTTTCACTTTACATATAATAATTGAATAATTTTTTTTTCGAATTTCAGAATTTTCAAATGTTTGCTTTGAAAATATTATGTCAAATATTTATATTTTTAAATAATATTTATTGAAATAAATATGTCCTTTTGCTTTCGTTTCTAGCCAAATAGCATTATATGGATCATCACATTTCAGTTTTAGAAACGATTTTTTGTTATTCATAAAGACAAAATAAAAAAAAAATGTTAAAATGCTAAATTGCATTACTCGGTTTCCGATTGTGTTTTTTTGGTATCAAAAATTTATATCCAATGATATTTTAGCAGTGATTCTTCGCCTTGGTCTTTTATTTATTTATTTATTTGTATTATGCATATTACGATAATATCTAATGCATATCCTCATAGATATGTTGAAAATATGTGAAAAATATCATACACAGAATGATTCAAAATTTTTGCTCATTTTGAAGATTTTCTAATGCTTCCCCCCCCCCTCCTTATTTTCTCCTGGAACTCAATTGCATAACTACTCTAAATTTCTATACAGGTTTGAAAGCTTTTCTAGACAGTATTCAAAATCAATTACTTCATTTTACCATTTTGACAAAAGATATATGGCAATCAGATTGTACCGCAAAGCTTCTAATTCTGTTCTATTTATTTGCAATCTAAAACCAGCTGTTCTACTGTCTGCTGAAATTATGTGAAATTTTAGAAATAATATGCTATTTTTTCACCATGCAAAATTGTTTATATGCATACCACACAAAAGAAAGTTCAGTAGTATTATTTTTGTTTGTTTTTTTTTTAAAAAATCTAAATATTACTTCTGCTGCTGGAAGCTATTTCTGAAATAATCTACGTCTTATAAATACTTGGTAATATCTTCTTAGCTGGAGGAAAAGTTGAAAGCTTATTACTCTCAGTGCTATTGAGAAGAAAGGGGAGAACACTAAAGTTGCACTAAAGTGCCTCAGGCTGTAGTGCAGAATATGTCAAGAATGTCTTGTTTCCTTTTCGATTGTTGATTACCTATATCCTAACAGAAATACGGACATTTCGTTTACATGCTTATACATTATTTATGCCAAAATAATTGCTTAATTTATAATGATCAGTTTCACTTTTATTATCGAAAAATTAGAAATTAAATCATACAATTATCTTGAAAAAGAGGATTTGAATTATATGTGTTTAATAATCTTCTTTTTTTTTGGGGGGGGGGTATAGACCTAATCAATCTGCAGATATTTCAGATAATTTATTTCATAAATCGTTCACAAGACAGCTGTTACAAACGTAAATCACTTGGGGAACATACCCATTCATTTTAGTGTAAAATAGTAGCAAAGGTTCAGTTACTTTAGATATGTAATCTAGAAGAAAATGTTATGTCTACTGAGATTAGAATCTTATGTGAATTTTTCTGACATGATTTCTCTATTCGTTATAACGTAACCAATTTCCAGATTTTTTCCCTCATGCAGACTCCATGTTATATGCAGTGATTTCTTCTTTGTACTACAAGAAAAAAAAATCAGATAACAGAAGAAAAATATGTAGTATTTTCTTTTCCACTGGCTGAATTTGCAATGTTCTTGCTTTGTGTTTTGAAGAGAAAGTGCAAATGACTTTTTTCTTACTATTTTTGGCATTATAACATCTCATATAATTATAAGAGTGACATTTTACCGTTTTTCTCCCACACGAGAAACAGAAATAAGGTAGTAATAATATTGTTGATCATGTCAAACTTCATTGTAGCAGAACTTTTTATTACAAAACTTTGTAATATATATCTCCGAAACAAGAAATTTGGAACCCATATCACATCAATGTTGAGTGTTGGCAAGGTGAAAATGTTCCCGTTATTATTTATGCTTTAGACTTATTAGCAAATTAGACTTATTTGCCAGGAACTTTTGATATGCTTTCTTCTTTTCCTTTACTGCCTCTTTAACTTCCTGTGTCCACCAGGGAGTTCTGATTTTTTTTATCCTTGCACACAACCTCACCACATGCCTCTCTGGCAGAATCAATCAATGTTTTCTTTTGCCACTGAATCTCCAAGGTTTGATTCCTGTTCTCAAACTCTTTCATCTTCTTTTCATATCCATATCCAGATTTAGTCTATCCTATATAACCAAAATCCAGTTGACCAGCATGGAACAAGGAAGTGCGTTTCTTGTTATAGGCAACTGAGAGGTAGCTACGAACGCGAGATAATCTGATTTACCGTTCTCTTCAGCGTGAGGGTTTATCACACTTTTAATGGACATGACAGTCAAATTGCACTTCTTATCCTGGTTCTTTAAACAGGTGGGCTGAAACATATCCAGATTTAGTTAGACGTCTATAGACATCCTAGCTGTTTGGGAGGTTAATGTATATTCTATTGTACGTTGTAATTTCCTTAAGCTATTTAGTAAGAATTCCTATCTACAATTTTCCTCCAAATCAGTCTGTTACTTGCCAAGACTAAAACATTATCAGATCTTATATTTCTATTGTCTAAGGCACTTTGTGCAGTATCAATCCACCTATATCTTGGTCTTCCTCAGGGTTGTTTTCCTGCCAACCTTGCAGAGAACACTTGTTTTGCTAATCTTTCCTCACCCATTCTATTTAAGTGACCATACCATCTGAGATTTGCTCTGCTAATGCATTCCTGAGCACTTTATTTCCTACATAATTAATATGTAATGCTTATTTTTATGTAAAAAATTCTTTTAATAGTAATGGCCACTAAAACTGAAACGAAAGGGAAAAACCAACATTGAAAAGAAAATTAATTTCTCTCAAATAAAAAAAAAAATCTCGGATGAAAAATGGAGGAAAACCAGGAGTTGTTTGAAGGACTTTGAATCTAAACAAATCAACAATTCAAACGATCAAAGAAAATTAACACAAAATCCGAGAAAGCATTATTGCTGGGTCAAGGTTAAGTGCAAAGTGCATTGCTCGTGTACACGATATTCTAATGGAAAAAATGGAGAAATCACTAATGATTTGGATAGAAGTTTGCACTTAAAAGAAAATTCCTTTGGATGGAAATCTTATTAAACAAAAAGCTCCAAAGTTTATAAACATTTGAAAGATCAAGATTCTTCAGAAGAAAGCTCTAAGCATGGATTTTGTGCCAGTAAGGTTTGGTTCGAAAACTTTAAAAAGCGGTTTTCTTTGTATAATCTTAAAATCCAGGGAGAATCAGCATCAGCAGACATAGAAGCTGCCAGAAAATACCCAGCAGAACCTTTAAAAACCATTGAAGGTGGTTATAGTGCACATTGAAAAATTGCAGCATGGCGGTAAGCAAGGTCTTATTACTGACTTCTTGATAATTAAACCAGCCGAAATAAGCAATGAGAATTATGCAAATGATGTCCAAGAGATTTCAAGTGATGAAATCTCTTGGCAACGTCCGGCCGCTCGTAAATAAGGAACATCTACGAAATGTTAATTTTGAAAACAGTGATGATGATTAAAATATGCACTTTATTTTATTTTGCCTAAAGCATTTATGAATTATGTGCAATGAAGTTTACGTACAATTTGTAATTTTTATAATTTTATAGTATGCATTTGTTTCATAGTTTATATGTTTTTTTAACTTACATGGATTATCTGAATTAAATGAAAATATATTTTTGTTGGATATGTCATTGTTGTTTACATAATTTAAAAAAATGAGTTCGGAACATAACCCTACTTTTTCTATGTGATCGGAGTCTCGCATAACGCGATTTATATAACGCAGCATTTCTATGGAACCTAACATCCGCGTAATACAAGGGTTACCTGTATTCTGTTATTGAATTAGTTTGTTTTCTTGGTCTAAAATTTGTAGAGATATATTGGTTTATTATTTTGTGAAAATAACAATATGATAGCCACAGTCCAACATTTCATCTGGAACTTATTTATGTAACCTACCTATGTGATTTCTCAAATCATGTGACCTGAGGAGGAGGGAGAAGTGAGAGAGAGAGAGATGGCTGTCAAGGCATAGGGGAGCAATATAAGAGAGAGTTACTGCTGTCTTGGTATAAAGTAAACAGCAATAAAGAAGAGAGAAACTGAAGTTTAAATATTGAAGAGGGATCCCCTATAGCTCATTTGGTATTGATGATGTTCTTCGGTTAGAAAGAGCCGGATTCAAATTCCATGTAAGATACAAAGAACCTTTCTCGGAGCTTTTCAACTGAAGCTGAGTCAACTGGTCTCATAAGGAGGTGACAGGGTTTTCATCCTACAAAACAGACAAACTGGACAGGAACATGCAATATACAGTCATAGCAGATAATGCAGATAAGATAACTACCCTATCACAAGCAATCAGATTTCAAAGAAACTCAGTTATTTAGCTGTGACAAGCCATTGAGTCAAACATGAAAAAGGAAGATGAGATGGTATAATGAAGAGGAATGCCTGAAGTGTAATGAATGAATTATTCAAGTAAGTTTTCAATGTGGAATTTATCTGTATTGCCAGTTGCGAGGATTAAGGAGAAAAATAATTTGGTGTATCCTAATTGGCAGGTATTTACTCACTGTGAGTAAAATTTCAGTGTTTAGAGGTTCTCTTCTAATTAAATGACATAAAGTGTGATTTTAATGAATTAACTAATATGTATAATTAAAAGATATGGCTGGTTTTCTTTAGTTGTTTGCATTTTAATTTTAGTTGTTATTCAGAATATGTCATAGGTATAATAAGATATTCTGATTTTTTTTTGTTGTGAAGAAGGAATAACCTACATACTCTCTCTCTCCCCCTACTGTTTTAAGAGAATATAAGGAGGAATAATTAGTTCAGTGAATAAAGTTCAGTGGAACATTTTGTGTTCTCATTCATAGCGTTACATTATGAGCACATCTGACAAGGTAGTTGCATTCAAGATCTGGATACTCTTTCAAGTTAAGCCTTAATATGAGTTGCTCATGTTGAGATGATGTTTTATGGTTTTAATAGTGAAAGGACAGCAAAGGTCATACTGCATTATATCAGAGCCTTAGTAAGACAGATCACAAACATCCATGCCTGCAGTGAGATTCGAACCTGCAACCTGTTGGTTGGAGAGTGGGTATGTTAACCACTTACACTTATGCTGAGAAAAAAGAAACATATGTGACTGCAATGTTTCTCTAACTGAATGCATGAAATTTCTTTCTCTACTTATTAATAGTGAAAATACATATCGACTTTTGGAAAGGAGTCTGTTGTCTTAAAGACAAACAAGAATGTTTGTAATGTTAGCATTAGTGGATCTTAAGGAACCTCTTACTGTCTTAAGATGTTCTGGGAGGACGTGAACACGATTGCAATCTAGGTTGTTAGTTGCAAGATGGTAATCATAGCTATACATCTGGATCTTTGAATATGTTGTTTCACGTTAAGGTAAGAATGTGTGAATGAATGAGCTTCCAAGGTTTCATAATTTGTAATTTGTTTGTTTTTATATGTAAATAAAAAAATGCATGTTTTTTTCACAAGGTACGAGGGTGGTCTGAAAAGTTCTCGGCCTAACAATGAAAAAACGAATTTATAATTTCAAAATTATTTTTATTTTTCAACATAACCTCCCTTAAGACTAATACATTTATTCCAGTGATGCTCCAGTGCCATTATCCTGTCCCTGTAATGGTTCTCAGTAAGATCTGCAAAATATCCCTCTACAGCTGCAATCTCCTCTTGATTCAAAAAAAAAAAAAAAACGCTGACCAGCAAGGAAGAGTTTTAGTTTTGGGAAGAGACAGAAGTCAGAGGGAGCCAAGTCTGGGGAATAGGGTGGGTGTTCCAACAATTCATAGTGCAGATCCCTTAATTTTCCCATTGCCAAAACACTTTTGTGGGCAGGTGCATTGTTCTGATGAAAGATGATTTTTTTTCTTCTGCAAACTGGGTCCTTTCTCATAAATTTTTTCATCTAGTTTGGTTAAAAGATTGGAATAATATTCCCCATTTATTGTTTTATCCTTTTCAAGATAGTTAATAAACAAATGTCTTTAGCATCCTAAAATACCAATGGCATGACCTTTCCTGCTGATGGAACTGACTTTGTCTTCTTTGGTGCTGAACAACTGGCTTCTCTCCACTGTTTTGACTGCTGTTTGGAATCTGGTGTGTAACGGTGAATCCAAGTCTCATCCATAGTAGTAAATCAATGCACAAAATCAGTTTTATTCTTGTTAAAACGCTCCAAGCACTGTTCAGAGATTTTAAAGCGAGTGCATTTTTGATCTGCTGTGAGCAAGCATGACACCAATCTTGTGCAAAGCTTTTTCAGTTGCAATTCTTCATGCAAAATATATCCTACACGTTCTTTTGAAATGCCTATAGTCTCAGCAATTTCACGCACTTTGACTTGCCGGTCATCCAATACCATATCATGCACTTGATCAATGATTTCTGGTTACACTTTTTGGGCAACCTTCACGTGGATCATCTTCAAGGTCTCATCCACAGAAATGGGCTGCCGAATTTAAACCTGGTACGGCCAGGTTTAAACTCGGCAGCCCATTTCTTAATTGTCGAAAACAAAGGAGAAGGTGTGCCCATAAACTTTTATGAACTTCAAATGAATTTCTTTTGGTGTTAAACCTTCTTTTACAAAGAATTTTATGACCGCACGATATTCAATTTTAACCATTTCAAGGGATACAGACATTTTTGCTTCAACCAGCTGTATAAAACAATCTACTTGATAGAATGACCTGCAATTTCACATGAATGCTCATGACAGATGTACCAACTTAGAAAAAAAAAAAATCTTGCCAATAGTGTTGCCATCTATGGTCGAGGTCGAGAACTTTTCAGACCACCCTCATATGTAAGTTCTATATTATTAGCATAGTATCATATACACTCATATGTATACTCAACTTTTACAATGGTTCAGTTGACAGGATAATATAGAATGTTTTATATCTAACTTGGGCCAAATCACTGACCTTTGGTGGGGTAAAAATAAAAATCAAATTAAACTGAACAAACACAAAGAAAGATAGGTATTATTTTGAAGAAAATTCCCATGTCACTTCTCTAAGTAAATATTACTTTTACAGTTATTTAGCCTATTTTTGTTTAGGAGTGCCCCTTTTTTATAATGTCATTGGCTTTCTACTCAATTTTAGGGTATTACTGAAGTTTTACACGGATAGATATATGAAGAATATGAGAGGGAAAATTGAGACATAGTTTGTAGGATGTTTCTGGCAGTCTTCTTATTCAGCAGCATCCCGGCGTGTTGTGATGTATGGTTCTAGGAAAATTCGCCATAAACATTTTTGTCACAAGATATTTTGCATTAATTTTTGTAAATAATCAATGGAATGATAAAGGGTATTATAAAATCATTAAAAAGGCAAATCTTTATTAAGGTGAATGTCAGTGATACATAACATAATGAAATCATTTAAAAATTGCGCAACAACCTGTTATAATTGGGATGTAAATATGTTAGAAAAAGCGTTGATAGTTGCTTTCTCGAAGTCAACCATTAATGTTTCGGGATCTAATGATGAACGTAAGCCCTTTAAGGCACTAAATAATCTGCTGTAAATTAATTCTGATTTGCCAGGAAGCAAAGCAAAAAGCTACCATGGAATCCTTAGGGGATCTCATGTCAGTCCCAAGCCTGGAAAAACGAGGAGGGTCGGTCAGATGAGTGTCGATGCTCTGACCATAAAGAAAAAACAGATTGTTACCGGATTCCTATATAATCAACAGCTACAACATGCCGGCTTGGAAGTCGCCCAGATCAACAAGGTCTGCGATACCAATCGACGATTGGGGTTGGATCGAAAAGTGGGATACCAAACGGAAACAGAATTATTATTAGTAGGAACATGGAATGTACAGATACTTTGGATGTCAGGAAAATTAGAATTACTTTGCGAGGAAATGGAGAAATATCGGTGTGATATACTGGGACTGGCAGAGATGCAATGGACATCATCAAAAGAGATAAATGGATGCGAAGTCATATGGTCAGGGCATGACAACAAGCACGAAGCAGGAGTTGGCTTCCTTCTTAACAAAAGAGCTAGAGAGTCACTATTAGGCTACAAACCAATCAATGAACGAATCATAGCAGCAAAGATTTCAAACAAAAACCATTTAATATATCAATAGTCCAGAAATATGTACCCAAATCTGACAGCACAGATGAGTATATTGACTTATTTTACAACGATCTGACAGACAATAGAAACAATACCAAATCAAGATGTACTAATTATCGAAGGAGATTGGGATGCCAAAGTCAGAATAGATAATGATGGTTGGGAAAGAGTCATGGGAAAATATGTTTCGGAGAAAGAAATGAACAAGGTGAACAAATGTTAGAATTTGCTGTGGACCACTAGATGATGATGATCTGTAACACAAGATTCCAGAAAAAGGAGTGTAGAAAATGGACATGGTGATTAAATGATGGGAAAACAAAGAACATGTGAAGATGATATGATTACGATTAAAAGAAGATGGATAACATCAGTACAGCAGTGTCGAACTTTTCAAGGAGTGGATATGGACTCAGTTCATAGTTTAGTGACTGCAAATATCAAGTTGAAATTTAAAAAAAAATATAAATCCCATCATCAGAAACGAAGAGATACAGCAAGAATAAGTGAAGCAGAAATAGGAAGAAGGCACAGAACAGTGTTAGAGGAGAAACTTAAAAGTGTGGACAAAGAAAAAAATCGAATCTAAGAGTGAAAGGAGTAATGAAGGTGATAGAAGAGGCAGTTGAAGAAACAGTACCAGAAGAAGAGACAATCAAGAAGAAATGGATTAGACAACAAACACTGAAGTTAGTACCGGGATACATCAGAACAAATAGAGGAGCAATATAGAAGAAAGTGTAATGAGGTGAAAAACAGCAGTCAGTATAGATAAGATGAAATGATTAGAAGCCAAGTGCATAATACAGAACAGCACTATGGAGTGCATAAAACTAGGGAGGTGTGCAAAATGATTAGAATGATTAATAGAAGGTGGCAACCATAACAGACAACAGTTAAAGATGAAAAACACAAAGCATCGATGAATAAAGATAAAATTGTACAGTGATGGACAAGATACTTTAGTGAGTTATATGAAGAAAAACTAGATTTAGATAGCGTTGAGAAACTGACTGAAGAACTGAAGAAGATATCACCACCAGGTAATGAGTATGATATGAACATTTTAATTGGAGAGGTAGAAAAAGCAATAGGATGGCTAAAACACAACAAGAGTCCTAGTAACGAAAGTATGGTTAAAGAAATGCATCAACTATGTAATATGGTATGGAAAGAAGGGAAAATGCTGGAGGAGGGGTGAAATCAATATTAGTGACATTATACAAGAAAGGAAATAAGCTAGAATGTAAAAATTATAGAACAATTGCCTTGACAAGTCACCTTGGTAAAGCAATGATGATGATATTGACAGAAAGATTGAGAACACAATTGGAAGCATACCTTGCAGACGAGCAAGCAGGATTTAGGAAGGATAGAACTACAATTCAACAGATTTTGACAATGAGGTTAATAGCAGAGAAAGCTAAGAGAAAAAACAAACATATATACTTGCGTTGTTGATTTTCAGAAAGAATTTGACAGTATTGACTAGAAAGTGACATTAGCAGTTCTGGAATCCTATGAAATTGATAAAAAAAACTAATAGTTATATTAAAAGATGTTTATCAGAATGCAGTTGCAGCAGTTAGAATAGGTGATGCTTTGGGGAAATGGTCTAGAACAAGCAGAGGTACTAGGCAGAGGGGACCCAATATCACCAAACATTTTCATCGCACATTTAGAAAAAGCAATGGACAAACTGAAGGAAGATGCAAAAGGAACATCAGTGCATGGGATGAGAATAAACAATCTGAGATTTGCAGATAACATTGTTATTACTGAAGAAGACGAAAGAGAACTACAAAAAAACACTGAAACTGTTAAATGAGGAAGGGAAGAGATTTGGACTTGTTATGAACTTGTAAAAAATGAAGACAATGGTATTTGGTGAGAAGAACATGAAACAAAAGATACAAGTGGATAGAATTGATATAGAAAATGTAGAATTCACATATTTGGGAAGTAAAATGACATGATTTGGACTGTAAAAAAAAAAAAATAAAAATCAGGATTGCAAAGGGAAGAACAAATCTGAAGGCCATGGATAGCATCTGGAAAAGTAAAGTGATCAGCATGCAAACAAAACTAAGAGTACTGGAAACATGCATCTTTAATAGTATACTGTATGTATCTGGAACGTGGGTAATAAATAAGGAATCAAGAAAAAGAATTTTGGCATTTCAAAGAACTTGTTACAGGAAGACTCTAAGAATAGGAGGGTACAGAAAATCACAAATGAAGAGCTCTATCGGAAGATACAACCAAAAGAGAATCTAATACAGAAGATTATAAAATGGAAGCCGCAATTATTTGGACACATCTGTAGAATGAGTGAGGACTGGAGGCTAAAGACATTTATAAACATAAATGTCTTTATCTTCTGGTATTTTGGATGGTTTAAACAGAAGAGGTAGACCATACAGAGAATGGATAGATGACATAAAGGACTGGTGTAGAATGGGTGTACAAATCCACGATGGACAAAGAAAGGTGAAAGATAGTGAAGGAGCCATTGGACACCAATGGCCAGTGAGTCCATGGTTTGTGATGATAATGAAAGCAAAAAGATGTAGAATGCTAATTACTTTCTATTACTATATGTAGCCCTAATAACTGATAATATATATTTGGGCTGCATTTCAAAGTACTGTCGCATGCCAAATCCTTATTTTCAAGGTCATCAAATCCAGCTTGTGTACAAAACACTAAAATTCTCTCTTCATCATCTTCACCACTATCGTATAATAAAAACTGCTCACCATTTTCTAGAAATTTATACTCATCTGGAATTATATATCCATTTCTTTCAGTTGGGATAGGGGATGCTTGGCCTTTCTTTTGCCTCCATCTAATATTACGACACAAATTTGCTAAAGACGACATCAGAAACGAAAGGAAGCAGACTGTCAGTTAGAAAGCTTAATTTTAAAGAAATTACCTTCCTCTAACTAGTTGGTTGATAAGGTCACCAAAGATAAGATAAGTTGAAAATGTTATTTGCTACATGGTTGAAAAAACTTTAAAACCTTCCTTAGCTGCCTGAACAAACAACACAAATGCATACAATTATATATTTGGTTTAATCCTTTATCCAAGTGTAAGCAAAAAAAGTTTGTGCTTTAAGTATTTTCAGGACTGGGGCAACTCGTGGTAAAGGTGAAATAAGTTCTGATCACTTGACTTAGTATCTCCCATAATGTAAAGCACATCTCCTTGCGGACATGTATAATGCTATGCATTAAGGGAAGGGCCACTGATGAGACCTCAATAAAGGTCGAAACCCAGGTTTCGACCTTTATTGAGGTCTCATCAGTGGGAGGCAGACCCAGAGGTGGTGATACTAAGGTAGAAGTAATGCAGAAGTCACACCACCATATATCAGTTGCCAAAAGGTGTCAACACATTTAAAATGGATTAGAGATAGTTGATGGAAGTTTTTTCACTTGGCTATGCTACCAATTATATATTTGGTTTAATCCTTTATCCAAGTGTAAGCAAACAAAGTTTGCACCTGAAGTATTTTCAGGACTGGGGCAACTCGTGGTAAAGGTGGAGTAAGTTCAGATCACTTGCCTTAGTATCTCCCATAATGCAAAGCACATCTCCTTGTAGACATGTATAATGCTATGCATTATACATGTGCATTCTGCATTACTTCCACCTTAGCATCACCACCTCTGGGTCTTGCTTTCACCAATCTCAATAAAGGTCGAAACCGGTCTGGATAGTGGCCCTTCCCTTAATGCATAGCATTATACATGTCTGCAAGGAGATGTGCTTTGCATTACGAGAGATACTAAGGCAAGTGATTAGAACTTACTCCACCTTTACCACGAGTTACCCCAGTACTGAAGATACTTGAGGTGCAAACTTTGTTTGCTTACACTTGGATAAAAGATTAAACCAAATATATAATTGGTAGCACATAACCAAGTGAAAAAACTTCCATCAACAAATGCATACAGTTTATCATTAAAATTGAAAACCACGATGCACTTCCATTTCTGATACACTTGTAATGCATCTTTCTTCAGACTGTCGATCCATCACCATCTACATAAGCCCCCACACACACACACATACTCTTAATGGCATCCACCACAAAACTAGTGTCATGAAAAACAAGCCATTAACAATTTGCATCGATAAGCAATGCTAACGAAATTTTTTCAAACAATAAGCAAAACATTGTTTCTATATATTGTGGAATATTTTCGAGATTTTTAAAAGTTTATAAGGCAATAAATATAACAAAAAAAAAAAAGAAAAGAAAATTTACTGTTCATAACTTTATTAAAAAATAATAACAATAAAAAATACAAAAAATTATATAAAATTATACAAATAAAATTGAATATTTTAATTTAATTGGACGATACCTGACATTGCATAGATGCAGCTAAGCGATCATAATCTGGATCGCACGAACTTAAAGAAATTCGTAAACACGATTCCAGATGTGGATCATTTAGCTGCGACCTATGCTTTGTCTTAATAGCATCCATACATGAGAATGCCGATTCGCACAAATAAGTTGATCCAAAAAATGCGTTAAAATAAGAGGCGATTCTCCAAATATTTGGAAATTTACTTTTTTGGATCAACTTCCAAAAACTATTATTTGAAGCAATTGATTTGAGGTGGATATCGCATTTCATATTTATAAGAAATGAATTTATGAGAAATTCATTCAATTTTGAAGCTGTATTCTCAAAATTAATATTTTCATTGAAGGGATATGATAAAAAAGTAGCGATATCATCGAGCTTACTGATTCCTACAAATCTTACCTCAAATTCGTTCATTAAAAGTCTTATGCTTTCAGTTGTTTATTAAAGGTGACGTTTTGTATATCTCTTGACTGGTCGGCCAAATTTTTAAAATGTTTCAATTCACACCGCTTTAATTGTATTTCAAGCATGTTTAATTTTTCCTTGAATGATTTTAGGGAGCTTATCATATCAATGATTGTTTTATTTTTCCTTGTAATTCTAAGTTTAGGTTATTTAGTTTTCTGTAATGTCACAGAAAAAGGTGAGGTCAAGTAGCCATTCTTTATCATTTAATTCTGGATGTGAATCATCTGTTTTTCAAAAACGAATTTATTTGTGGAAGAAGTTCTCTGAATCTTGCTAAAAATGTGGTGTGACTTAACCATCTTATGTCAGTATGTAACAATAATTCACTATGCTCACTCTTGCATTCTTTTAGCAAAGCCCGAAATTAACGACGCAGAAAGCTATTTGATCTTATTGAATTAACAATTTTGAAAGCAACATTCATAACATGATTGAATTTCAGTACTTTTGAACACAAGGCCTGCTGATGGATGATGCAATGATAGTCCACAAAACATGGTATATCTTAATCGTTTTTACAAAGAGTGACGAAACTGATTTTATTGCAGGCAATTCGTCCGTAGTTATTGACACTAACTTATGAATTGGAAAACTTGTACATACAATGTAATTCTTAAATTAATCATAGATATCTTGACCTCTTGTTCGTCCTTGAATTGGAATAATGGTTAATAATTCTTCAGTGGCAGACATATCCCCAAAATCATTCGAATAAAAATACATAATTGTGCAGTACCAGTAATCAGTAGATTTGTCAAACTGTAGTGACAAAAAATTGCACTTGTTTATGTTTTCATGCAGAATCTTTTCAAGGTTCTGGCTGGTTTCTTCTGCTCTATGCATGATTGTGTTTCGTTATAATGACATATTGTTATAGCAGTTATTATTTCTGATTTATTCTTAAAATTTTGAAATAATATTTCACCAGCTTTGATGAAGGCTTCCTTCCATAATTCTCCATCTTGAAACGGCTTATTACCCTTAATTAAAGTTTCAGCAACTTTGAATGATGCAATTGTAGCAGCCTTTGCACCTGTATTGTATTTGACGAAAATATTTTGTTGTGCTGTCAGTAGTGTCTTCATTTGATGT
The DNA here is from genome assembly GCF_054136105.1 of Typopeltis vanoorti. NCBI lineage: Eukaryota > Metazoa > Arthropoda > Arachnida > Uropygi > Thelyphonidae > Typopeltis > Typopeltis vanoorti. The sequence continues at coordinate 127,786,259 of NC_143556.1, read as the reverse complement.
CCCTTTGCTTTTCTTAAGGCAGTGCCTTGTGGATAATCTTCTTCGTAGTTTTTTATGAACAGGTTCGATAGCGCCTTTCAACGTTTGTTTTTTTCGGTAAAGCCACATTCGCGTTGCAAATTATACATACGCATTTCTCTTTCATCATAATAAAGAAAAAAAAATCTTCTTCCCATTCTTTATAATAGTGATAAGTTTTTATTTTTTTCGCACTTGTTCTTGGATCACTCATTGTTATCCTTAATTGTTTTTTTTTATTTATTTTTTAACAATACTAATTGCATTCACTTGCTTAATTTAAAATAATACACTAAAGATCGATAAACGGAAAACGATTTCATGGGATTACTCGGTACTAAAATACTGGATAATCAGAACACTTTGGCTGCATGAGTCTTGATCAAGATCAATACACAGATGGACTGTCAACTGCCAGTGTACACATCATCAAATGTGTTACCATTGGGCACATTCAGAACTGTCAAGCAAATGTTTCTGGATGAAGCGAATCACGTGACTGCTGTAAAGCGATGGCTTCATTGTTAACCGCTAAATTATAAACTTTACATCAGATTAGAAATAAATTACTTCGACATGTCTGACAACTTTTTTTATCAATTAATAATTTTGTTTATCATTTATCTATTAATTTTCAATCTTTTATTCATTTAATTTGCTACATTTGTTAAGAAACGAATTTGCTACATTCAGGTGCCTTGCGGTCGACGTCTTGGCCACCCCTGGTATATAATATTATATATTTTATTTATATTATATTATATATAAATTTTATATATTTGTATATAATTTTTTTAAAAAAAAATTCTGAATATTTATTAAGTTCCATCCAACATAATATGCCAATTTCTTTCCTTATGCACGAATCAACATAAATTGCTGAATCAAAGCATGTCAGCAGTCGATCTACCATTTTAATGAACAGTAGTGAAGAAATTGTTTTTGTCATCAACAAAGCTCTAGTTGGATTGGAGATCAGATTAATTTGGGAGAATCCTCATTCACATTTAGTTGTTGAAATTGCTATCACACTCAGGGCATTTATCACATGCTTCAGTTTTTTTGAAACCGTCTATTCAGTTAAGTATGTCCAAAATCCAAGAACTATATCTCTTTCGTTTAGTCTTATATAGTGATCAGCATTCATTTTAGTAAAATTATGGAGACTACAAGCGTGTTAGGAATAATTACTTTAATTTCCTGATGTTTCAACCTTCATATTAAGGTCATCCATGGCGGAAGGATCCACTTCCTCCATGGATGACATAACTTTCCATTCATCTGGTGAAGTGAGTAAAATTACCAGCATTCATTCCTGTATGTTGCCGAATGTGCCTCTTTTTTGTAATGATTTCTTCGATTGTAACTAATCCCGCATTGAGGAGGAGGAGGATAGGTGAAAAGGAATGTTCTTTTCAGAGTATATGTGTATACTCCAGATGATGATTTTAATATGAAGGCTAAAACATGAGGAAATTAAAGTAATTATTCCTTACACAGTTGTAATCTCCATAATTTTACTAAAATGAATATATCTTTTTCATATTGTAATATCTCTTTCATTAATAATAATACAAGTGATAACTAATCTATCCATTATCATTCAATATGAATCCAGTGAGTTATCATCATAAATTTAAGGTCGGTTCATTGCGAGTGTTTGGCATTACAGCCAATGCAGCTAAGAATATGAAGCCAGTGTATCATGACTATAAATTTTGTGTGTGTTCTTCAGGTCAGCTCAAGGGATGAAAAGAACAGATTTTTTTTTGTATGAAAAATCCTTCCACCTTTGTGTGAGATAGGTTAACTCCCCTCAGGAGGTTGCAAATAGTTTGAATATTGGTTTTAAAAGTTAAACCAAGGTCTCCTAAAGATAGCACAGCTTTCTACAAATATCCAGGAATATACAGAAGTTCACACTTGTGTGGTTCTGATTACGTAGGACAGACAGCTGTAGGTTTGAGGTCAGAAAGAAAGAATATATTGCAGATGTTAGACCAGATCTGGTTTGGCCAACTATACAGCTGATTAGAACTTTTCAACCATTCCTTATATAGAAAATAACTTTTATTCCAGATTTCTGAAGGAATCAGTTTTAGTCATCTATTTGCACAGATCACTGAATAAAAACCAAGGACTGATATTACGAGGGGTCTGGAAAGTTCTGATAAACACCTAGAACAAAAAAAATATTAAAGCAACTGATTGGTCGACTGGAGTCTTTGCTACTAATGGCTCATGCAAAATGTTAAGCAAGTTTGAGTGTGGTTAGTAGTTGGAAGGAGATCAATCGTTCGATGCTGTTGGCACACTCTCCCTTAATGAGTCTTTGGACTCCCTGGAGGTGTCACATAATAATAATAACCACAAGAAAGAACATACTAGTAGCAGAGTTATGAAGGTAACTTATGTTCTTATATCCTCATATGTTCTTTCTTATGGTTATTTCAGTTGCTTTAATATCAATTTTGTTCTAGGTGTTTATCAGAACTTTCCAGATTCCCCTTGTAAGTGACACACATGGTCATTTAGTCTTATTTTATAAGACTAAATGACCATGGAAATCTCTTGTATATGTGTAATGGTTAGCATGAATTTTACCTAATTGCCTTGCAACAGTTTTTCAGCATTTAATCAATTTTGCAATCCATGTTTTTAACCTTGAAGAAGCCACCAGTTATATTTTAGGCAGTGGTGCAACTAGTTGGTGTATTACTTATTTTCAACAACTAATAAATTTGTGATATTTTATATAAAAAAAGTCAGGTAACAACTTTCTTGTCAAAATGAACTCATCCAATATTCTCCACTTTTCCTCACAGAACACTATTGTGCTAACATTGTTGAGTGATATTTCATGGGGGAGCTAAAGGCTTTTACCTTTCCCTCTTACTTTTATTTCTTTTTAATAATAATATTCAATGATATTAAATTTATTAAGATTCAATATTTAATAATAATGTTCACCGATTTATTAATGACATGCATTAATTTCTTCTTTTTTGCAGGCACTAACACTGAGCAAAAAAATTTTTTTTTCTTTTTTGTGCTCGTTAGTGGCTGCATGCACATATCATAGTTTTTATGTTCCCAGAAGATGTCAATGTAACATTGTTAAAATACAGGAAGGTATTGATTAAAGCTTTTTAATTAATATTTTGGTAAAAATTGTCATTACCTGAAAAATTTAAAAATTTAACGTCATAATACTTGATTAATTAATAGTTGGAGTGATATGCTATTTGGAAAAATGATATCTTTTCTTCACACATATATGCATTCATGTTATCTATATATAAATAATGCAACATATGATCAGTGATGCTTTACAAAGAGATAAATATGATGAATTATTATGGTTTTTTTTTGTTTTTTTTTGCTAAATGACCATTAGCAAGAACATAGACCTCTGTTAGAGGTCTACATTCTTGGTTTACATAACAATATGCTTTTTCGTTGCCCATATTAGATGCAATACAAACAAACAAACAAAAAATCATTCTAGCACAAAAGAGCAATCAGATATACCAAAATGAAGAAAAAACTTTAAAGCAACAAAAAATACAGCACTTATAATAACTTACTACTTTTTTGTCAGGTAGAAGTTCTTTAATATCACCATTGTAAAAATATACCGTGACTGTAAGAGTATCAGCACCGATATGTTTACGTGTGCCACTTGGATAAATTATTTCTTTTTCTCCATTTAAATACATCCTTTCGATCTAAAATAATACAAAACCTGATTAAAACTATCTTTCCTAATTACTGCCCAGCTTTCTAAAACATGAATGTAAAATAATTTTGTAATTAAAACAAAACGTTATAGTGAGAGAAAAATATAATTTAGTATAGAACTAAATAGTGAAACATAAGAAGATGACATAATGATAAAATTACAATGTAAATAAAATGACACATCAGGCAAAACTTAATATCTGTAGAATTTTCAGTTAGATTTCCTAGTCATTGTCAATACAGTTGAAAAGAGATAAACAGAATAAGACCGATGCTTAACTTACAGGCATAGGGCAATATACATGTCATTATAAGGTTTAATGGAATGAATACAAGAACTTAAATAATTAAACACGTTTAATTGAATTTATTATTAATGAATTATGTGTGTATATTCATTCCATTAAATCTTTCAAACCAGCACATAAGACTTAACAGTCGAATGACAGCATATGCTATCAACTACAGGATGATAACACCATCTACAATTATAAGAATTCAAAGAAATAATTTTAAATAATTACAATTACACAGAAACGCAGGAACAAGGAGTATTTCTTAGGGCTGATGTCACAAAATTGGGGAAGCTTAAGGCAATCATTTTTGCTGAGGTTCAGACTGTGAACGTGGGCTTCACAACTTTCTTTATATAATCTTTCAAGAAGAAAATAACTTTTGTGTAGGACTTCAGTTTTGTTCCAGTGAATTCTATGCCAAACGAATAAGGCATGGGTAGCTAAACAACAACCTTTAGTTTAAAAACCTTTGGAGAAAGGTTTTTAAACTAAAGGTTTAGGTTGAAAACCTTTGGAGAAAAAAAGGTTTTCAACCTTTTTTTCTCCAAAGCCATCTATTTGGTACAGATATGTCGATGATATTTTTGCTGTATGGAACTCTTCTTTATCTGAACTTTAATTCAGTAAATCCAAGAATTAAATTTACACTTGAAGTAGAAGATCACAGTTGTCTCTATTTTCTGGATGTTCTTATTCTGCATCAATCTAATGGCAGTCTACAGTTCTCAGTTACAGGAAACCAACTCATAATGGTAATTATATTAATTCTGCTTCTCATAATCGCTCCTGTCAGAAATATGGTGTGATTAAAACTTTACTTCGCCATGCACATAAGATATGTTCTGCTGATTCTCTTTTAAACAATGAACTGTCATTTGTCAGAACTACTTTCATCTCTAATGGTTATAATTCAAAAATAATTGTTAACATAATCATTAATCATTGTCCTTCATCCTAATCCTGCTTGAGAAATAATTTTTAGAATTTTAAAAGCACACATGACAAACAATAATGAGAGACAAATACAAAAGAATAAAAGAAAATTGTGATATCATAAAACTGAAAATCCAGAATAAATTTAAATTTCAAAATGTTATGTTAGATTAAATTAATGTAATTTAACAGCAGTTATTTAATCCACTGAAGCTTTAGCAGTCAGTGGATTAAATAGATGACATAATGAAAAAATAGATGACTGACTGCTAACCTGAAGCTTTAGCAGTCAGTCAACTTTATAATTAGTCATATCCAATTAGAAAGAGGGAGGAGACACAAATGACGAACAGGTAGCTTGTGTTCAGTCTAAGGTAGGGTGCCCATCAGTCTATCATCATCATCATCCAATTCCTGACATGTACCCTCAAAAGACGTAGAGGATATGATAGTGTGCATGAAAAACTTTCATCACCACTAACTTCCTATCTACAATTTATCTCCAAATCAGTCTGTTACCTGTCAAGATTCCAACATTATCAGATCTTATATTTAATTTTTCTAAGGCACTTTTTACTGTATCGATCCACCTCAACTTGGCAGAGCACACTTGTTTTGATAATCTTTTCTCTCCCATTCTGTTTAAGTGACAATACCACCTAAGATTAGCTCTGTGAACACATTCCTGGATGCTAACAATGTTAGGCTGTTTCCTAATAGCCTCATTTTTTTAATATGATATATGGTATTGCCACTGATGCTATCTGTTCATGTCCCTAATCTTTCTTAGGACTCTCACATCTGTGGTCTCTAGTCTTTGGTCAAGTGTTTTATTTCTAACCCAGCTCTCAGATCCATAAGTTAAAATTGGTTTGAACACTGTCTTATATACATCTACTTAAGTAATTTAACTAATTTCTCTCTTACTCCATATAAATTTATTCAGTTGACTTCCTACTATACCAGCTTTGTTGATTCTGTTGTCTATTTCCATATTTAATTTACCATCTTCATTAAAAATCGTGGATAAGTAGCTGAAAGGTTTTACTTGTTCTATAAGTTCTCCATTCACAATGCAGTTGATATTTATTTAGTCAGGGAATCTTGCAATGTGTATGGGATTTATTACAAGTATAACATCATCTGCATAAAGTAAAAAGCTGAGACAACATCTCCAATTTTGATATCACGTTTAATACCACTTTCCTTTATAATGTGATCCATATAGATAATGAATAACAGAAGGAATCATGTAAATCCTTGTCTGACACCAGATTTAAACATTAAACCATCTTCCTATACTTCCTTTAATTCTAACTGCTGAATTACAACTCAAAGACTAAGTATTGCTTGATATCATTCCCCCATTTTGTTGGAGGCTTAATGGATTGTATACAGCACTCAGAAAGCATTAAAATAGAATTTAATACTTCCTATATTTCGTCTCAGTCACTGAGACATCAGGGATTACAAAAAAACTAATGTAACATGTACACAAATACCACATAATACTAAGCCCAACCACGTGGGTGATGTTGCACTACCTTACTCCAGTCCTGAAGATATTTTCAGGTGCAAACTTTGTTTGCTTACACTTGGATACAGGATTCAGTATAAAGGTCAGTATGGGTTTGTTGTTGGTGGTGATTGTAGTTTAGCAATTCACTTAACAAGCTGATACAGTAGTATATCAAGATTTTACCAAGAATTAAGATAGTAACATGACAAAGTGGTTTATAAATTGCAACAAATAGGGCTGAATAACAGAGATTAGTGAGATGGAGGATAACAGCCTGAATATAGGATAAGTATCAAGATGTTAGTGTGGAAAAGCAATATCCAGAAGAAGCAGGTCACAGTAGTATGCATTAGATGTTCAAGGACCATTCCTCAATGCTAATGATGCTTGGAAAAGTTTAAATTGGGGGTACACAACTGATTGTAGATGATAAAATTCTGATATTAGCTGCACTCCAGAAAGATTTGAATACAAATATCTGTGCAGACAAATAGGTAGTGGGGGGGGGGGAAGAGAACCAGTTCAGTATTGTAAATTGTAAGGTAATGAAATTTGTTAAGACAAGGATGAAATGTTGCATATTCAATAAGTGCATTTACTGGAGGCAGGAAAGAAGAGACCAGATAATGGGGATGTGTGTGTGTGGGGGGGGGGAGATGTCACACAAGGACCTGAAATTCAGGGAAATTTAATACTGTAATTATGGCAATGGTGAAGAGGACATTATTATGTAGAAATAAAGAGCACTGTGCAACAACTGGATCAGACTGCATTTGGATTATACCATGAATACATTTGGTCACCTCGCTTTTGAGGAGATCAAGAGATTTTGGAAAAGATTCACAGAAGAGCAATTCAAGTAATGTTATATTTCTGAATTTCTGGAAATAAGAACAAAGTAAAGGAACACCATCTGCACAGCCTGGTGGAAACAAGGAGTAGTATAATGACTAAGGCATACAATTTGGTGAGAAGTTTGTATCAGATAAATGTAGAAAACATTTTTTCATAAATTGGGCAAAGACACTTTTTTTTGCTTGGATAAAATCAACAAGAATGAACCCAGAAAGACTACCAAACATATTGTTAAATGGTAGAATTGAAGGACTAGCAATGGAAGACCAAGAAAGAAATGAATTGACAACATTAAAAAAAGCACTAACTTTCTCTAAACACCATAAGAGAACTTCATAAAAAGACGGCAGACAGAAAGAAATGGCAAAAATTCGTCTTTGAGGAACTCAACCTGCCATGAACAGAAGAAGATCTGTTACAGATTATGGATGTTGGTAGCTAGCCTTGGCTGTTGTGTAGCAGGTCTGAGAATTAATGCTTCCCAGATCTTGAGAAGTGTTTAACCATATTTATATAGAATTGGTTGGTTTTTTGAATCTGTTGTGTTGCTGATTCCAAAAAAATCTCTTTAAAGTTTGTAGTGGCTACAGTAAAGCACAGCACTTTTTCCCAGTTGATTCTGCGTCAAGTATCCTTGGCAGGATCAGTTAGACCTGACTTACCATAGTTGTGGCAATAGATATATTTCTGGTGTTTTTCAAGGTGGATGTTGGCAGACCTCCCAGTTTGTTCATAATATGACAAGTTGCAAGAACAAGGAACCTTTGTCCACTTGGAACACAAAGCAGAAGGAGCTGAACTCCAGGAGAGTAGAAGAGATTATATTTCCTTAAAGTTAAGACTATATATTTTGATGAGACCCAGAAATAGCATTACCGTGATCCGTACATTGAGAGTGAGGTGAGGTGATAGGAGAAACAACTATTGTGTTAATCTTTTTCAGTACTGAAAGCCACTGGACAGAAAATCCTGCAAATAAACCAGAGTTCAGTTTTGGGGGGAAGCCCAGATGGAACAGATGTTTGAGGTTCTGTTAATAAGGGATATTAGTGCTATATTACTGGAAGGGAAGTGACTGGGAAGTTAAACTGTATCCCATATGTGTAGATTTTCTACAAATTAAGAAAGAAAGAAAGCTATTGGTAAATTATTGCGTCTAGAAAAGTCAGACTACTGTTATTTTCTTTTTCTATAGTAAACTGGATTTTGGGGTGCTGGCTAGTGAGGTGGAAAGAGTCTAATAGATCTGAGTCATCTTACAAAATGCTCTCCATTTGGAAATAGCATCATGAATATATCACAGCCAAAAAAGGTCTGAGAAAGGCAGAATCAATAGCATATTTTTCCAAAATGCCAAATAGACAAACTGGCTAGAGTAGATAAAAAGTCAATGGCTGTATACTGTCTATATTTTAAGTTGTTCCCACCCATGAAAGGTTATTAGTAAACCTATAGTATATTTGTACTGTGGGGTGGACTAAGGATTTCCCCCCTCCCAATTTTTATCGATTTATTTATTTTTTTATTTATTTTTACATAGTCCAGAAACCCTGTTGTAGTGACAAACATGGAACTTTTCCAAGCTACTTCAGGCCTCAAATAAGCAGGACAGTAGTCTCACACCAGGCAATGAAATTCATCTCCCACCTAAAGACAATTACAAACATCCATATCCTTGGCAGGATTCAAACATGTGATCTGTTGGTTGGAAAGCAAATATATTAACCACGTGCCAAACCAGGCTGGATAATATATGCCATATGTTGCATTTTAACTGAATAAGGTGTATGCCACAGTAAATAACTTTTTATTATGTAAATATTTCGTCTTACATATCATAAGACATCAGAGGTACAATTACCAAACAACAGGAAATCAATTCAAAAAACAGTAGCATGCTTGCTTAAATTGGAATCGCTCTATGGTTGCATGTTCATGGATTAAAACTACTGGGATGAAATTAAAATTAATCAAACTAAATTAACCATATAACAAATAAATTATTTAATACAAATGAGGATAACAATTTCCCAAACTTTTGGAATAGTGAGACAGTTCTGATTATAATCAGGTCTATGAAGTAAGGCTTCAGCATTCTCTCTTTATATAAATGTTCATGTTTATATAAACATGAATATAGATCTATGTAGCAGCTTAACATTCTGCTATTGGATCCTGGTTAGCGTTTTCAATTTCATGTTGTGCAAGGCCAGATTTGTGAGGTTTTGATAAGACGGATGTGGTCTTGATGTTCAGATATACATTCCTTTATAGATCATCCTGTTTGTCCATATTAAGACAAGTTAACAAACATGGTATTTCATATAAGGCAGGTAGCATTATTGGTTTTGTGAATTTGATTGATGGTTTATAGGTAGCAATGAGTCAATATTCATCATTTTTGCCAAACGTTCAGAGATGCCTTTATATATGGTATAGGAGTCCTGTCTTCTTCTTATCTGGGTTGATTTGTAGGAGAGTGGTTAATTATTTTTTGGGTTGATATTGGATTATATCCATTTAGTAAGGCTGTTTCCTTAATAATTACCGATTCTTGTTTTAGAGATTCTGAAACTTCAGGTACTAAAAGGTTTGAGTTTTTAAGATCATCATCAAATTACTCATATGATAGTATGACATGAAAAATTACATCATTACTAACTTCCTATCTACAAATTTCCTCCAAATCAGTCTGTTACCTGTCAAGACTCAAACATTATCAGATCTTATATTTCTATCTTCTAAGGCACTTTTTACTATATCAATCCACCTATATCTTGGTCTTCCTCTGGGTCTTTTCACTGCCAACTTGGCAGACTACACTTGTTTTATCCATTCTGTTTAAGTGACCATACCAGCTGAGATTAGTTCTGCTAATGAATTCTTGGATGCTGAAAATGTCAAGTTCTTTCCTAATATCCTCGTTTTTAATATGATGTTGCCATTGATGCCATCTGTTCATGCCCCTAATCTTTCTCAGGACTCTCATATCTGCAGTCTATAGTCTTTGGCCAAGTGTTTTACTTCTGACCCAGCTCTCAGATCCATAAGTAAAAATTGACTTGAACACTGTCTGTATACAACCCATTTAGTGTTTTGGCTAATTTCTCTGCTATTCCATATAAATTTATTCAGTTGACTTTCTTTCAACTGAATAAACTGACCATACCAGCTTTGTTGATTTTGTTGCCTATTTCCATATTTAATTTAATATCTTCACTAAAAATTGTGCCTAAGTAGCTGAAATGTTTTACTTGTTCTATAGGTTCTCCATGCACAATGCAGTTGAATATTTCAATATTTCTGTCTATTTTCAATGTCTTTGTCTTTTTCATGTTGACCCTTCATACCATATCTATCACAACAGGTATTCACTTTAGTCAGGGAATCTTGCAGACTTGTAGCGATTTATTACAAGTATAACATCATCCGCATAAAGTAAAGAGCTGACATTAACTCCAATTTTGATATCAGGTTTAATACCACTTTACTTCATAATGTGATCCATATAGATAATGAATAACAGAGGAGATAATGCACATCTTTATCTGACACCAGATTTAACACTAAACCATCTGTGTTAAATCTGGCGTACTTCTTTCAATTCTAACTGCTGAGTAATAACTCAAATAATGACAAAGTATTGCTTGATATAATGTCCCATTTACACCACATAACTGCAGCGTTTTGAATAGCTTCTCTCTCGGAACCTTGTCATATGCCTTTTCCAGATCTACAAAACTTAAATACAGATCTTTGTTATATTCCCACGATTTCTCAACTATATGTCGTAAAGTGAAAATCTGATCCTGATAGCCTCTATTTGGATCGAATCCAGCTTGTTCTTCACTAAGCTTCTCTTCAACAATCCTTCTCAAACGTTTCTCAAATATACTTGCATATATCTTACCAGGCACACCCAGTAAGGATATATCTTTGTAATTCTCACATTCAGTTTTATTTCCCTTTTTATATATGGGTACTATGAGAGCTCTACTCCAATCATCTAGAATTTGTCCCTCTGTCCAGGCCTTCTGAACTATGCAGTGCAGCCACTGTAAGACTTTTATACCTTCATACTTGAGCATTTCTGGTCCAATATCATCTACTCCTGCTGCCTTTCCACATTGCAGGCTTTTGATGGCTTTTTCTACTTCAAGAATGGATATGTATTCCTGACTGCATACCTGGTCAGTGCTTTTTACCACTGCACTGTCATCACTGCTTGTTTCATTTAGCAATTTTTCAAAGTAATTACTCCATACTTCAAGGATATCTTTTTCTCCTGTTTTCATGTCACCTTTATTTCTGTAATTCTTTTTACAGCACTCTTTCCTCCATTTTTGAGAATATCTTCCAGCTGCTTGATATTTATTTTCTATGTTCTTACCAAAGTTCTCCCATGACTTTTGTTTAGCTAGTTTTACATAGTGTTTAGCTTTCTTACATTTGTTTCTGTATTCTCTAAGAGCAAAAGGTGACTTATTTGCCAGGAACGTTTGATATGCTTTCTTCTTTTCTTTCACTGATTTGTTTCTTTAACTTCCTGTGTCCACCATGGAGTTCTGATTTTTTATCCTTACAGACAACCTCACCACATGCCTCTCTATCTGAATCAATCAGTGTTTTCTTCAGAGCTTGCTAATGAATCTCCAAGGTTTGGTTGTTGTTCTCAAACTCTTTCATTTTTTCGTCAATCATGTTTGTGTATTTTAGTCTGCAGTTCCCATCTGAGAGCTGCTCAACTTTTATTTACTTTAAAACTTTTTTACAAGTTCTTCTTTTCAATATGAAATTCAATTTTATCCTCAAGACTAAATGGTGATCACTTCCAATTTCAAATCCTCTGTACACGCTGGTGTTTTCTCCTGGTGTCCTGCACCAGGGAGAAAACAACATTACTATCAACAATAACATAGTCAATGAGATTTTCTTATTCCTTACTAACCATGTGAATTTGTGCACATTTTTATGTTGGAATATTGTGTTAGTAATAACCAGTCCATGTCCTGAGCAGAAATCCAACAAGTATTTGTCATTATTATTCGCTTTACTCTTTTCATCAAATTTTCCCAATATATTTTTGTATGTCTGACAATCATTTCCTACTCTGCTATTTAGATTACCAACAAGGACCAACTTTTCATTTTTCAGTTGCGTCAGTTGCTTTCTCTAAAGCCTCAAAAGATTTCTCCACTTCTACTTTAGTAGAACCTTCTGTGGGATCATAGGCACAAATGACTCTCATTGTCCAGTTCCCCATTCTGATATTTGACCACATTATTCTACTTGAGACTGCCTACCATTGAAGATGATTAGTCTTGTAGCGTTGAATTCTATGGCTACTCCTTTTCCTTGATTGTCATTGCCTGAATATATAAACTGAATACAGTAAAACCCCGAAGTTACGCGGTATGTGGGACCAACAAAAAGCGCGTAAGTCGAATTCGCGTAACTCGGGATATAATTTTGCATGTAATTTATATATATACAAACATACAATTGGGACCCAAGGTTTACAAAAACACCTATATTTTTTAAGAAATATAATCATAATTGTAGTTTTTTGTACATAAAAAAAAGAAAGTTATTTCGATGGTGATGGTTTCATAAAATCTAACAGATTCGTCTTACGGCATAATAATTTTTCTTGTCAATCAAAATTTCTTCATAGCAAGCTAATGATTTTTTTTATTCCTTGCCTTTTGCCTTGTGGCTACAGTTCGTTCCTCATTAGAATCTATGTCCTCCAAAATCTGTAAACCTTTCTTTTATGATTGTTCTCACTGTGGATTCCTGTAGATCGAACTTCTTTGTTAGCTCACAAATTTTCATTTCGCCTTCAAAATCCTTAATAATGTTGAGTTTTGTTTCCAAAGTCAATGTTTTTCTTTTCTTGCTAGCTGTAAAAGAATCGGACTTGCTTCTTTTGGACGACATTATTATTTTTTATGTGATAAAATTTTTATCAAGAACATAACATTAAACAATCGCAAGGTTTGTAGACTATAAAAATCGTGTATGAATGGAGACCGCACAAAACACATCAGTGCTTGTTCACAGCATGTGCAACACTGGCGAATGCCGTCGGCGCCTGAAAGATACGACTAGTGGTGAGGTGTGAAGCGGGACGGGAATACGTACATATAAGAAACTGTGTAATTCCGGATTCACGTAAGTCGGGGTATGACTGTATGTTAAAAAATATAAACATAAATGGATGGAACACATTCAAAGAATGAAAACAGAAAGATTACCAAAACAAGCGTTAAAGTACAAGCCATTAGGAAAAAGAAAACCAGGTATATATTGTCCTCTTAAACGAAGACTTCTAAGGCCAGAACAGGCCATGCTAGGCTTAAATCCCTGATACGCATGATGATGATGATGAATATAACATTTTGTATTTATAGCTCAGAAAGACCTAACCAGTTTTTGTCTTTTTTGTTTCAGTCACCCCTATTATGTCGATCTGGTACTTATTCCTTAGCTAGCTCCATTTCTTTGCTATTCAGGCTTCTTACGTTGATGATAGTCCTGATCTTCTACTTTGGTGATGTTGAGTTGGGGTGGGTTTAGGATTTGTTCCAGTAGCTGACTTTTCGCTGTTTGCCCTGGTTCCCTGGTGAAAACAACGGAAGCCTTGTTTAACCGGGTGACGCCCCAGCCAGAACGAAATTCTGTCATGTTGTACCATAATTTTTTATTTTGATTTAAGCCAATAAGAATACAATTTGGTCAGCTAAATCCCAAATTGATATTCATAATTTTTGCCAAACGTTCAGAGATGCCATTAACATATGGTATTGGAGTCCTGTCTTCTTGTCTGGGTTGATTTGTAGGAGAGTGGTTGATTGTTATTGGATTATATCCATTAAGTAAGGCTCTTTCTTTGATAATTTCCAATTCTTGTTTTAGAGATTCTGAAACTTCAGAAACTAAAAGGTTTGAGTTTTTAAGTAACACCTGGATACCTTATTTTATCGTGGTTTTCCATAATTTAGTAATCTGATCAATATATACCTATTGAACAGAGTTGGAGATTAGCGACATCCATGTCTGATACCCTGATTTATTTCAATCTCTTCTGTTAATTTATTATCTATAGTTCGCCTACTGATTAGAGAGCCTTCGACACTTCTGTACACATCTCAGAAAAAGGAGAATCCATTCTGATAATAGGGTAATCAATCCGTATTGTGGGATGAGTTGTTTATTATTACCGGTCGGAAAGTTAACTTCTCTTTTATGATTATTGTAGTTAACTATGTTGTTTGTATAACAGTTGGAAAATTTTACCTATAAAGCACGTGATTTCGCATGTTGGCGACCAATTCGGACATCCTTCATTTCTTTCTCCCCTTCAGCACGAATCGACTATTCTTGGAAAGACGTGAAGCAGGGACCTACAAACGGTGGGCGAACTATAACTATATATATATATTTTTTGTATCTTTATATAAACTTTGTATAGCTTGTACGAAATATAATAAATATCCTTGTTTTTTTCATTATATTCCATAGTTTTTCATCTCTGTGTATTTCATCAAAAGTTTTCTAGTAATCTATAAAGGCTAGATGAGTTTGTAAATTAAATTCTCATCTTTTTCAATAATTTGTTTTTATATAGATATTGTCTATACCTGATCTTCCATGTCTGAAACCATTTTGTTCTTCTGAGGGTAGATTGTCTGCAATATTTCTAAGTCTTTTATTCAGGATTTTACTGTAAATTTTGTAACCTGTATTTAATAAACTTATTCCTCTGTAATTTCCACAATCTTTTAACCAATCTGATGGAACCTTTCATTTCCTCCAACAGTTATTTATTAATTTTAAGAATCTGTGATGTAAATATTCTCCATCATATTTCCAAAGCTCTATATTTATGCATTCTAATCTGACTTTGTATTTTTTGATACCTTTATTACTTCTTTTAGTCCTTCCAATTTTATTAGTTCTATGTTAGTACTGATTTCTGCATTATTATTTTCTATTATTAAATTTGGGTCAGAGCATAAATTCTTATAATATTCTACCCATTGTTTCTCTTGTATTATGTTGATTTGTGATGTATCTCTTTCTTTGTTGTTCATTTCCTTAATATTTTGTAGGCTATATCTTGTCATCCATGTATGTCTTCTGTTTTATTAATAAATCTGTCTCAAGCATCTTGCTGAGCTTTCTGTTCTATGGTTTTAGCTATATATATATATATATATATATATATATATATATTGTTCTATATTTCTTCTGTTTCCTTTGTATGCCATTTATTCTTTTTTTTTTATTGCATTTTCTATATCTGTGTTCCAGATTTTTAATGTTTTTCTTTTTAATATTTTATTTTTTGTTCCATGGACTTCAGACGCTGCTTTATGGAATATCTTTATTAAAGTTTTCCATTTTTCTTCTTCTATATCTTCACTGATTCGGACTTCTTTTAGGTAAGCTGTTGTTAATCATGATTAATACAGTATTCTAACGCTTTCTTCTTGTAATAGATATACATTGTATACTCGTTCTATTTCTCGTTTTTTCTTATTTACTTCCTTTCTCCATTTTGCTAGTATTTCTATTTTAGAGACTACTAAATAATGATCTGAAAAAAATTCACTTCCTCTGTAAACATATACAACTCTCACGTGTGGAGCTAGTTTCTGATTAGTAATGATATAATCAATTATAGATCTTGTTTTTCCGACATTCAAAGTATGTTTATCTATATTCTTTTTTTTGAAAAACATATTGGTTATTTTAAAATTATTGCAAGTACAGAAGCCTAATAGTTCTTGACCATTGTTATTCATGCAAATTTCCCCATGTTTTCTTAAGACATTTATTAGACATTTATTATCTTAAGATATTTTCTTTTGAGATTGGATTATTTCCAACTCTGGCATAAAGATCTTCTGCTATTAATATGTAGTCATTTTTATTACATATATTTAACTGTTTTTGTAGTTCCTCATAAAATTGTTCAGAATCCTCTTCTTGGGCACATAATCCTATGATATTTAAGTAGCTTCTATTTGTTTTAATTTAACTGTTATAATTCGATCATTTACAAAATTGTCGTTTCATATTCTATTTTTCTATTTATTATCAATTAAAATGGCCACACTACTAGAAGCTCTGATATGCTGGTCCACTCCACTATATAGCATAGTAAAATCATCTATACCTTTTGTTCCCTTTAATTTATTTTGTTTCTGTTATCATAGTTATATTAATATTTTTAGTTTTTAGTTGTTTTACTAATTCTAATTCCTTTGTTGTTAATGCTTTGCACGTTCCACGTGGCTACTTTTCAAATGTCCAAGATTCCTAATTGGTTACCTTTATCTTTACCTGGTCGTTTTCTGTTGTATTGATCCAATGAATTTTCCAGTTCAAGTGTTTGAGTTGTAGAAATTTTTTAATTGGTAAGATAACCAGCCTTATGCAAAACCCCCAACCTAGAGACTCTAAGTTTGGTCCCCACCTCTCAACCTGTTCAGCTAGAGAGGTCCTACCCAGTAGCTTAGCTACTGCTGGCATAGCTCGAGGTCATTGGTGCGTGTTGTAAGCCTCATTACAGAGATACCATTAAGGAGGTGATGAATTTCTGAGAGATAAATATCTTAAGCAGTATCTGACTGAAGCAACTAGAGACTTGAATGTTTTAGATTTGGGGATAACTTCACAGGATGTAGTTGTTGATGAGGAATTAACACTGCCACTGGTTGGTGAGAGTGATCATGAGGTACTTGTTTGGGAAGTGGTGCAACAAGAAAGGGTTACTGCAAAAAACAGATATATGTGGAAGTGTAAGGTGGGTGATTATGGGAAGCTATGTAGTCAATTAGCATTAATACGGTGGGTAGATGAACTGTGCAAAAAAGATGTTGATAGTTCATGGAAATTCATAAGACAGCATCTGACACAAGCAAGTATAACTGCATAAAGATTAAATGAGTAAATAGAATAGGAGTGAAATGGATGAACAGTGAAATCAAGCAAGCTGTGTTGGAAAAGAAAAGACTAAGGAGGGGGTACAAGATAGTTAGTGGTGATCAGATCCAAGAAGAGTATGAAGTGTAGGCTGGTAAGATCACGAGCATGGTAAAGAAAGAAAAGGTGCAGTATGAGAGAAGATTGGCTGGTTAGGCCAAGGTTAATTCAAGGGAATTTTTCCGCTATATGGCAAGCAAGAGAAAGAATAATTATGGCATGGTGATGCTGGTGGACAGTTATGGCAGCAGAGTGGCTGTTGCAAAGGATACAGTAGAATTATTGAACAAGCACTTTATCAGTGTATATCATACTGGTGTAAATGATGTCATGCAACATATTTCATACTGGCCTGGTTGGCCAAGTGGTTAGCATATCCACTCTCCAGTCAAAAGGCATGGATGTTTGTGATTGTCTGTGAAAATACTAGTGGTGGTGGGTGGTAGATGGCGTTGGTGGATTGAGTGGTGTAGACAGGAAGTTGTAGAGTAGGAGCCCTCCCTCGATGAGTCTTTGGACTCCCTGGAGGCGTCATGTAATAATAATATAGAAGGGAGGCAAGCATTATTACGATAATTGGAAATGAAAGAATCAGAGGTGTGTCAAATGTTGATTGGGTTAGATGTTAATAAGGCTATGAGAATGGATTACATATCACCACATATTCTTAAGAAATGTGCACAACAGTTAGCTATGTTCTTGATCTGATTGTTAATGGAAGTCTTGCAGTGGGTAAGGTATCTGAGGAGAGGAAAGGCAAAATAGTACCACTCCATAAGCATTGGTCTAGGACAGAAGTTTACAATTATAGACCAGTCTGTATAACTGCAGTTGATCAGTGTTGGAGAGATTGGTTAGGAATAGAATACAGGAGTGGGTTGATGGACATAGCATTCTTTATGATGGCCAGCATGGATTTGTAAAGGGTAAGTCTTGTTTTAGATAAGGGAGAGTCATATACACTTGGTCATTGACTTACGGTCGACTTCCGTTCTGGCTAACAGGTTGTAAGTCGATCTGGTAGTATGTCAGCCATATATTTATTAACAGTATTCTTTAACCTTTCTAATCTTTTTATCATCTTTATAATTTTTTAAATTTATAATTATGTATATTGTACATAATGTGAAAAATAATACTGTACTGTAAACATAAAAATACAATCTAAAATGAATGTAAAAATTAACAAATGAAATTTACAAAATCAATTTTTAATTTTTGCTTGTGCTGGGTTGTGGATCGTCAGGGTCATGTTCTTGGGTTGAGGTAGGAGATGTTCTCTTGATCAAGAACATGCTGTTGTGCCCCTATCTCTAATATAATTACTCTTTTAGTCTTTTATTCAAATTCTCGCTCAACTCTTTCTCAGGTATCACGTGGTACCTCTGTACAACCATGGAGTTGCCCCAGGGTCGAGCCAATACCAGAGTATCAGAGTATCTGAGATCAACCTCTCGTAAAATGCTAAGAAATTTATTTTTTTGCTGCGCCACTTAGCACTTTTAGATTAAATAATAATATCAATCAAGAGGCGATCTCTAGATAGTATTTTAGTGATACCTTAACCTTTGCAGACGTGGCCAAAATCTCTTCCTTCTAATTTCCCGCCTATGTTCATGTTAGTTTTTATAAGCGGTGCATCGGATTCCAAAATCACAGATAGACTTAATTGTATTCAAAAGCAAGGTTTATTAGATACTATAATTATATACATACAATATATGTAAACTTAAATCTCAATCTAAGAGAGTTCCTGACAGTCAGGTTAATATTAAAACATTTCAATATCACAAGTATACTCAGACTGACTATTGTTAATTCTTCAGTATAAATCTCATCAACATTAAAACACCTAAATTATGCATAACACTCTCTATAATTCCTTTTCTAATTCAGTTTCAATCAAACCACTCAAAATAGCACCTATATCTTTTACAATCTTGTCATTAATAGCAACCCTGAACTTTATCATAACCTCTTTAAACATATAACATAATTCGATCATAGTAGGAGACAGTTAATATACGGTAATTTTCTCAGGATCACTACAGTTCAGTTCTATATAGTATTATTAATGTTCCTTCCTTAGATTCATGGTGCGGTACAAATCCTTTCATTTGTAGTTAACAAATACTATAAAGTCTACTTATCTATCTTGAACTGCATCACATTAAGAGGTCCTCAGGAATCTGTCTCTCCTTAATCAAAATATCCTTGGGTTCCTATCTCTGGCTTTCTGTGGGCAGCCAGGCATACTCTTTCCGTGGAGATATGACCTTCTAGTTCCAGCGATGCCTCTATCGAAACCTTCCGGAATGGAGGCGCTGCTACCCTTCACCCGCTCACAACACCAACAACAGAAAAAAAGCTTCATGTGAGGGGGGGGGGGTGCTTGACCCTTATATTTCGCCTTGGTTCCCGGCGATTCATGCACTCCACGAGTGCATGAATCGCCTTGCGCTTTCACGTAGGTTGACGTCACAGCGTCCAGCCTTCTCCGCTACGGTTTTCGTGCGCTGTCGGCATGCGAATGCCCGGGGTAAACACCGCTCCCCTCGCATTACTGCTTCCCGCCTTTTGGACTCACCCCCCCCCCTTAGAATTTGTGCAAATCATTCTATAACTCCTAGTACATTCATTAGTAATCATTCTATAACTCCCTTGTTGAAATATTATATAAATAACTATTTGTTTTCTTTTAATTTGAAATATCTGATATATCTACAAAGCCGTATTTTGATACCTAGAGACAAGCATGGTATAATGTTTCTTATTGTGTGTTCGCTCTGTTATACAACAATAAGATGAAATATCTCGTGTTCCAACTTATCAGGGTATAACAATGCTGAGCTTTGTTTGAACAATTTTTGTTTTTTTTTCTTCATATATCTCACGATAGCAATGCACAGCATCTTGAATGATACGTTCAACCTTTGTGAATCGTTCGACATTAGGGTCCATTGCTTCGAAACTGGTGAGAGCTTTATTCAGTTGCAAAAAAGAATCTGATAAACTCTTCGCAGTGAATTTCTTTTCTGGTTCCTCTTCTTCTTTCTCTTCTTCTTCTCTCGCTTCTTCTTCTGACACTCTCTGTGCTTCCAATTCAACCAACTCTTCATCCGAAAGTTCTTTTATTTCACAATCTAGCAACTCCTTTACGTCTTCTATTTCACATTCTAATTTAAGATTTTTTGCAAGTTTAACTGTTTTTTCTGTAATCACTTCCAGTTCCTCTCCTTTTTCAAATCCTTCAAATGTATTCGCATAACATTTTAGACACTTTTCCAAATTCCCGACATACAATTCTTTGTTACACATTCCCATGCAGTCGAAATATTCTTGATACACTGAAGAATATTGTACTACTTCCAAAAGTCTCGCAAAGATAAATCAGCATCAGAATCCATCGCTTCGATGGCTTGTGCGAATGTCATTCTGAGGTAGTGAGCCTTCAATGCTGAAATAGCACCCTGATCCATGGGTTGAATGAGAGCGGCTGTGTCAGGAGGCATAAAAACCACTCTAACATCATGTTGAAGGTTGTCCAGATGAGGAGGGTGGCCAGGGGCATTGTCCATAATCAATAAAATCTTGAAAGGGATACCTCTCTCTCCACACAGTATTCAAGAGCCTGGGGAATAAAGCAGTTCATGAATCAGTCTTCGAATAGTGCTCGAGTCATCCAAGCTTTAGGGTTTGAACGGTAGTAAACGGGCAGTGTGTACTTGTTGATGTGCTTAAATGCACGAGAGTTTTCTGAATGATAAACGAGAAAAGGCTTCAGCTCAAAACACGCGGCATTCCCACTAAGTCAACCGATCCTTAAAAGCTTTGGATCGGTTGACTTAGTGGGAAATTTAACGTAGATGAAACCGGCATGCATTTCCATTGCAAGCCGGTTTCATCTACGTTAAATATTTGTTCCGGTAGATAACCTTCTTCTTTGATTAAAGAGTCGAAACTATCAACGAATTTTTGGGCTTCATCTTCATCCGCAGTTCCTGCTTCTCCTGTGACACGTACATTATGCAAAGTGAATCTTTTTTTTAAAATGCTTAAACCATCCAGTACTAGCCTGAAAATCTTCTGCGTAATCGTCTCCAGCACATGATTTTAAACTCTGAAACAGACTTCTAGCCTTCGCTTGCACTGTGCAAAGGCTCATGGGTGAATTTTTCTGTATTAAATCTTCCATCCACATAAACAACAATTTCTCATTTCATGGATGCGTCCCTGTCGTTGTTTGGTTAAAATTGTCGACTTCATAGGCGAGAACCTTTCACAGCTTCCCGAATTCTTTCTTTGTCATTAAGTATCGTCGATACTGTGGAATGTGATAACTTCAAGTCACATGCTATCGTATTCACTTTCTTTCTGCCTTCATACTTCTGGATAACTTTCATTTTGCACTCTAAATCAATAGTTTTCCTTGACTTCTTAGCTGGTGTATCTGTAGATGAAGGCATTTTCCTTTTACTAGACATTTTATGAGTAGTATTTCAGTAGAATTTTACTTAATACACCACATGCAACAGATGCTTGAAAGCGACTGAGTGTGAGAGATAGTTATCGTACGATAACTATCTTATCCCATAGTTATCGTACGCGCAGCTGCCTGATTTATTGGTTCTCAGCAAGTTGGGTATGATGGAGAAATCTTATAAAAGGAGGGTAACCAGTGGCATGTCCCCAGGATTCTGTTCTTGGACCCCCCCCCTGCAGTCAAACTTGTTTGTAAATGATATATCATGTGGAGTGACTTGGATCTTCAGTTGTTTGCTGATGATGCAAAGTTAGGGAGAATTATAAATAGCGCTGCTGATATTAATTCCCTTCAGGAAAATTTGAATAAACTTTTGATTTGGACAAAGGAGCGAGGTTGTAGTTTATTTAATATTAATAAGTGCAAGGTATTGAATTTTGGAGTGCAGAAATATAAGGTTTTGTACTATACTGATGATGCTATATGGCAGGAAGCAGATGAGATTCAAGATTTGGGAGTGATGGTTGAAAGAAGACTGAATTTGGAGGGCATATTGCAAGTGTTGCACATCATAGCAGCACTATGATTAGTGCACTACATCTGAGTAGTGCTTTATACAGTAGCGCACTAACATGTAGGGATAAGGAAGTGATTATGCAACTGTATAAAGCACTACTCAGACCACACTTAAACTATTGCACTCAAATTTAGTCACCTGGTTTTCAATGTAATGTGGAAACATTGGAGAGGGTCCAATCGAAAACTCGAAACATCACTTGAAAACTTTCTGCCTCTCCCAGGAAGGTCCAAACTCTTGTCTTCACATTTCTGTACATCTCCTACACCAACCTGACATATTTCTCTGGTACCTTCTTCTCCCTCAGACACCTCCAGACGTCTTGCCTTGGCACTCTATCGTACGCATTCTCCAGATCAATAAATGCCAGATATAGTTCCCATTGTTTCTCTTGAAACTTTTCCATCATCTACCATAACCCAAAGATAGCATCTGTCGTAGATCGACCAGACATGAAGCCAAATTGCTCCTTTGTAATCTCCACCTCTTTCCTCAGTCTTCCATCAAGAACCCTTTCTAGGATTTTCATTGTGTGGAACATCAACTTTATTCCTCTGTAATTTTTACAGTCTTGTGCATCCACTTTATCCTTGCAGATGGGGACAAGAGTACTTTCCCTCCACTCCTCGGGTATATTTTCCTGTTGGCAAACTTTTATGAACAGGTCCCACAGCAGGTCAATTACCTCTTCCCCCAGTGCCTTCCATGCCTCCACTGGGATCCTGTCAAAGCCCACCGATTTTCCATTCTTCATCCCCTTTATGGCCTCCTTCACTTCCACTCTGCTGATGTTCTGCACCATCCCCTCATAAGGCTGCCCATCTTCTCTGTGAGTCCTCGCATTTTCCTCATTCAAAAGCCCTTCAAAGTATATTCTCCATCTGTTTCTTATATCCACATCCCTCCTTAATACTCTTCCTACAGAGTCTTTGATCTGCCTTGCATGTTAAATGCCTTATTTCTACATTTTGCCAATCAATAAATTTTTCTCTGTCCTTCCTTTGTTTCTAATTGATCATAAAGATCTTCATATGCCATGGCCTTTGCCTGCACAACAACTCTCTCGGCTTCTCACTTTCTCTCTGTCCTCTTCCACTCTTGACTCATCCCACTTCTGCTTTACCTTCCTCTTATTCATTACTGCTTCCACCAACCCTCCTACTGCTCTTTGATCTTTCCAGATGTTTCATCAAGCACCTCAATTGCACAGCTCAGAATGGCTTTTGAATTATGCCTCTACCAATCTTGTACACTTTCTAGTCAATCCGAAATCCTCTCTAACACCCTCTACTTAAAAAGGTTCCTCAAATTCTCTTCTTTTAAGCGAAACCACTTAATTGTCTTCATCCCATGGCTTCCAAAGGTTCTTATCTTCAACCTTATTTTAAAGTCAGCACACAGCAGTCAGTGTTGCTGCGCCACTTGATCTGCTGGGATTACCTTACAATTTGTTACTTCCTTAAGATGTTTTCTTCTAGTCAAAATGTATTCGATCTGTGAACTGTTGTTACCTTCTAAATGTTATCAAACGTTTTTTTCCCGCTTGCAGAAAAACGAGTTCACAATTGCCAGATCAAATGCTACTGCAAAGTCCACAATCCTCTCTTCTTCCTGGTTCATCATTTCCTCTCCATGGCCGCCATGCACCCTTTCACAGTCCCTATTCTGTCTTCCTATGTGTTTGTTCAAGTCTCTTGCAACAATCACCACCTCGTTTTCTCCCAGTACCCTCATTTCTTCATCTAGCATGTTCCAGAACTCATCTTTCTTCTCTGCTGTACAGCCAACTTGTGAGGCATATGCACATAAGAAGACCACTTGCTCTTCTCCAAGAACCAGCTTCATTCACATGATCCTGTCATTCCTCCTACCCACTTCCAGTACTTCGCTCTTCATTCTACCACACCACAATTCTGACACCATTTCTTCCCTCTTTATTTGCTCCAGAGTAGAACAATTTAAACCTGTCTCCCAGTTCCTTTGCCTTTTCCCCCTTTCTACCTTGTCTCCTGCACACATAAAATGTCCAACTTCCTCATCATATCTTCCAGTCATGCTTCCAACATTCCCACTTGCAACATTCTCTCCACCCACTGGGCTTGCTTCTTTAACCACATCCACCCCTGATGCGGCAGCCCTAGTCCGCTTCTCGCAGTTGTAGGGCAATGTAGTTGGATGTCTCCTAAGGGATATGCCCTAGCTCTTGTATTCACTTTCTTAACTCATTTGATCATAGCTAGAGCTGGCAGTGAAGTTCTATGACCGGATGTGCTTCCTGATGTCAACACTCGCCATTTGTCCGGGCTTGGGACCAGCACCTATTGGAGCTAGCTTGCTCCTTTCGGTGGCTGCATAAGACAAAATGACATAGCAAAATAGGAAAGATTCACCCCTAGCCCTCAAATACTCTAATAGCATTGGGGGGAAAGGGGAGGAACAAGAAGAGAGAAAGAAGCAAAGAAAGAAGGGGAGGGACCAGTCTACAGATAATATAACAGATGTATATTACATGAAGTAAGACATGGTCCAGCAACATGTACCTCGGGTTTGCCATGCCCATACTCACTGAGTACAGGCATGGCAAACCCGAGCCTTAGAGGTACTCAAATGACTACTATACCATATATTAAAGGCATCTCTGAATGTGTGGCAAAAATGAAAAAAT
Source organism: Typopeltis vanoorti (assembly GCF_054136105.1). Taxonomy (NCBI): domain Eukaryota; kingdom Metazoa; phylum Arthropoda; class Arachnida; order Uropygi; family Thelyphonidae; genus Typopeltis; species Typopeltis vanoorti. Next base: position 127,761,179 of record NC_143556.1, on the reverse strand, counting down.
ATCAACTCATTGCTACCTATAAGCCCATCAACTAAATTCATAACCTACTACCTTCTCCAAAAGACAAACTCTCACCAATGATACTATCTGGCATATACCAAGTAACAAGTTTGTGCAACTTGTCTTACTATGGGCATACAGGAAGATATGCAAATAAATATATCTCTGAACACTTAAACCTCACAAATCTGGCCTGGCACAACACGGAATTGAGGATCCAATGGAAAAACACCAAGCTGCTGCAGCATACATCCACATATAAATATGAACATTTATACAAAGAAGGTGCTGAAACCCTCCTTCATTGTAATGACTGCCTCACCATTCCAAAAGTGTGGGAAACTGTTATCCTCAATTGCATTAAGTAAATTTTGAATCTTTTATATATATATATATGATATGGGAAAGGAGAGCTACGGACAGACAGCTTTGGAGTAATCTTGTATGTCTGGCGGTCCCTAATAAGGGCATCAATCATGGCTCTAGACACACAGCTCAGACCAATGGTCACAACTTCTGTCCAACTTAAGACTGCAGTTAGTTCTAAAGGGATGATATTATCAACAAACACAAAAATCTTTGAGAATCCAGATGTTAAGATTCATTTGATGTTTTTCTGATGAAAGGAGGAACATTTGTTCTGATGGCATCATATCTCAGAACTAACTCCACTCATGAGTTACTTGCATACATTATCCTACTCTGTTAGCACCTAGCCTAGGAACTAAATTTATCATATTTGACAATCCAGTTATTGTCTTATTTCTGCTACCTCAATTCTCTGAGATTTTGTTGTAATTTACAACACCAAAGGAACAAAATAAATTTATTTATCTGCTGATATTATGCTAAACTAGTATCTTTGGAGCACAACTAGTTTTGTCATTAGTGAAAAACACTCCCCAAATCTTAATGTAGAGGCTCTATTAATTTACCAAAAATTAGGAAGACATTTTAAGACTAGTTCTAACTTATTCTGCATAAATTTTTATTTTATCCAAAAATAAAGTGCACCAAATCAGGACTGCATTTCTTTACTTTTATCGGTTACAATTTTGAACAATTTCCACTAATCACTGATTTTCACTGCTTGTGTATATGTTACAGTTAAAGTGATAAATCCGGTTATTATTAATAATTACCAGTTAAAGTGAATAATTCCTAGAGGAGCCTCGTAAATGTAATAAAAACATGTTTACAGGTTTTATATATAGGTTTTCATTAAATTTCTTTGCCTAGGGGCATCAATAATCTCGGACCGCCCCTGTAGATAACCATAATTGACAAGCCCTGGAAGAAGTACTGATTACTACGTTAATAGGAGAGGTTGCTTTTTTTCTTATTTACATCAGTCGCTACTGAGTGTGTACATTTCTCCACATTTTCATTGATTTTATGTACCCATAAGCATAATGGGAGATTTAGAAATAATGAGAACATGATTTAATGACCAAGTTAATATGTTGAGATCGAAAAAAGGGACAAATAATCAGTTATTTACAAGAGAAGAGTATTAATAATTTTTAGCGAAAGTTAAAAAGAACAAAGATAAGGTTTCTGGCAAAACACCCGAAGATTATCAACGGTTATCAAGATTTGATATCGTAAAAATTGGAAATGTTGAAAAACTCGTCGTACCTGTTAAAAATGAAAGAGATCCGATTATGTATTACACTTTCTTGGAGGAAAATTTTCAGTTAATTCATGACACTCATATTGCCATTGGCCATGGAGGATGAAACAGAATGATGAAAGAGCTTAAAGAGAAGTATAAGAACATCCCAGTTGAAATTGTTATGATATATTTGAATCTTTGTGAACCCTGCCAAAAGAAATTTTGAGCATTCCAAAAAAAAAAAGGGCTCGTTGTTAAACCAATTAAAAGCAGCAAATTTAATTCTAGATGTCAGATTGATTTAATTGATATGCAGTCACAAGCTGATGGCGATTATAAATTTATAATGGTTTATCAAGACCATCTTACGAAATTTGTTCAACTTAGAGCTTTGAAAACAAAATGAGCTGCAGAAGTTGTACATCATCTATTGGATGTATTCACAATATTTGAAGCCCCATGCAACTTGCAAAGTGACAATTCGCAAATAAAATTATTGAAGAAGTCTGCGGAATGTGGAATGAGCTTAAGATTGTTCATGGGAAACCAGGGCAAAGTCAATCACAAGGCTCGGTTGAAAGAGCAAACCAAGACATTGAAAAAATGTTATCGACATGGCTTGAAACAAATAAAACAACAAAATGGTTGGAAGGGATAAAATTTATTCAGTTTATAAAAAACAGAGCACATCACTCTGGAATAGATCGCAGTCCCTATGAAGCCATGTTTGGCTGTAAAGATAAGGTAGGTTTGAAAACATACTTACCAGTCGATACCTTGTCAGAAATCACGAGTGAAGAAGATTTTGAGATGATATTAAAAGATCAAACCAATAAGGATGTTGAATGTGAGAAGATAATCTCAGAGAGGGAAAGCGGTATTAGTACAGAAAACGGTGACATGTAGAAGTGGAAACAGATGATACGAGTGATGACTTATCTGTTGGAGATCCAAACAAAAACAGAAATAAGAGTGTTAGCCAAATCAAAAGAAAACAACATTTTTCTGAAACAGGAACGATTGACAAGGACGATAACAAAATAAAAAATATAACTAATGTTGAATTAGAAAATAATGAAAAAAGTAACGCAAGTACTTCTTTTGCACTCAATGAAATCATAGAAAAAATTCAAGAATCTCGAAACTCTGCTAAGCAGTCACTTAAAAAGCAAGCTGAAAAAATGTTAAGGCTTTCAACGACTAAGTTTCCAATTGTAAATGTAGAAGAAAATGTTCGGATAAGAATTCCAGAAATAGACAGGGCTAAGACCAATAACCGGAATATTATAGCTGTTATCATTTCTATTGAGAATGAAAACCTATATAAATTAGGTACAAAATATGGTATTTTAAACTAACTCTATTCGACGAACGAATTTACCATTTGCAAGGAAACTTTTATTTCAGTTAATGAAGTTCCTGATATTGAGATAAGTCTAAGAGAATGTGCCCACAAGAATTCTAATTTAGGTGGTCAAGATTTCCAATATTGCAATGGTACAGCCCATTGTAACTCAAATCGCTGCAAATGTAAAAAGTCAGAAATCCTTTGTAATTCCAAGTGCCACAGAGGTCTTTCCTGCAAAAATAAGTAATTTGTTTTTTACTGGACAACAATATAATCATATAATAATGTATTTATCTCTTTTTCTCTCTGCTATTAAATAAAATATTTTTTATAAAACATGTTTTTATTACATTTACCAGGAATTATTCACTTTAACCGGTAATTATTAATAATAACCGGATTTATCACTTTAACCATAACATATATATATATTGACAAACTAGTTGTGCTCTGATTCAAGTTTAAAATTAAGTGAAATAGCAACTGCTAAATAAATTTCTTACTTATTTTTACCCTCCATTGTGAATTATACACAAAACCTCAAAGCAATGAATTCCATTACTTAATCTTTTCCATGTATTTCAAGTCTCTGTAAAATAACAAAAGCAGCTATCAACACACACAGGCAAAATTTAGCAACTAATCAGTGATTAAAAGTAGTCTTCACTTTTGATTTGCAGAACATTTTTGCCTCACTGTTAACTTTTGTATATATAGGCCCATAAATCACAAAAGGGATTTAACCTGCAGATTTTTTTAAAAATTAGTTATGAATTATTCATGCTTTAAAACTCTTTGTGACTTATGAGCCGCCCTGTATGTGGAAAAATCTGGAGAAATAAAAGCAGCTGAATTTGATGCTTTAAATTAATTTAATCATATTTAGCATAGAGGATTTTTTAATAAATAACTATCCCACAGTTTTCTAATATTCTTTGTGGGTGGCTAACATTTTCCTCTTGATTCTCATATTATATTAATGCTAAAATATTAGTTTCAACTATTAATTGTGCTGTGGGTTAATGTACCTCCATAACAAAGTTGATAGTGAAGACACTATAGTTGGAAAGACCAGGTTCAACTCTTGCCTAGAATATATGGAACATTTGTATTGCTTCTCAAATGAGTTAGTCGATCTGATATGGAGACAGCAGGATTTCTTATCTTGGATTTTTTTATCCTTCTCTTCCCCTCTATGAAAAGAAACAAACCAATATCTAAAGACTCTGTCCCTCCCATCCTTCAGAGAGACATATCCTGTGAAGACAGACTTTACCATCCTAACATTATGAAAATTAGGTCTATAACATAACAGGACATTTGATGCCTATGAAAAGGAAGATGGTGAAGGAATGCATGTGTGTGAATATATATATATACACACCTCCCCACACACATCCCTTCTCTTATATATCTCTAAGAGAATAAATTGATTGGAAATGTTTTATTTACATTTATTTATGAAATAATTACAGTATGAAATAAAGAACTAATGCTTAAAACTAATAAACACAAGAAGAATGTGAAAGTGTTCCTTATATTCACATTATTCTAACAAAAGTGAGTAAAGTAGTCATTTCTATAACTTGATGAACAGTAGGTTTTAATCCCACATGGAATGAATGGGTGCACTTTTATTATTTGCATAAGATTTTTAGCTTTTTCATATATGTGAAAAAGCTAAATATACCGTCTTGACCACATTTTACATGCAGACATATAAGTACACATAGCCAATATTTATTAGGAATGCTCAAAATGCTCATCTAATGTCACATTCCAATCATCACTTTACTTAATGGGATCTTGATATATGGCATTAAAACTTTGCTTCCAGAGTAAGCAGTGTTTACAATTTAACTCATCTATATAGTATAACAATGTCAGAATGCTGATATCATATGGTATACTAGAGTGACAACAGCTCTAGATATTTATTTTACTAGGGATGCTTTAAATAAATAAAAACATCCATTATGACATTATCATCATATCATAATTTGACTTACTGAAATTGCCTAAAATTACATAAAACATGTTAGGCTTAAAGAGTTCAGAATTTAATTGCAAGCTTTTCATAACTAGAGTTACCACTGCCACAACTTCTTACCATAACATGTTCATATCTTTTAATACTAAGTAGTAATTAATTATAAAATATGAATACTACAATAAAATAAAAAATGATTAATTTAATAATAAATCAGTATCATCAGTAAAATGTAGTATATACACATGATAAATATCCATACAGCTAAAAACAATATTTTCTGTAAACAAGTGCAAATTTTTGACATCATCTTGATATACAAAGTCAGCCATATTGCAATTTAAAAGAGTTTCATATAACGTCAACTAGATGACTCAGAGAACAGATCAATGAAAGATTCTGATGGAACTAAAGATATTCTCAAATGATGGAGAAAGAGATGAGTTAGCAAAATGATGTATAATATGGTCAAGTTATATTTCATGCAAGGCCAGTATTTTAAAAATATATTAAAAAAAAAAAAAAAGAAATTATTGAAATTTGAAAAAAACAACAACCTTACCCTACCCAATATACTAAATGTACTATCGGTTTAAAACCTCCATGGGTGGGAGTCATTAAAAAATTACTTAATGCAAGAAAAGACTATTTTTTATTATGCTCATAAAGAGGTTATTTTATTAGATAAGACTTATTTTGATTATATTAAATAGCTTAAATCAGACACTAGGTACTTACATACTTTTTATAATTTTTGTTACATGTGTAACAAAAATTATAAAAAACACATGTAACAAAAATTATATAGAATTTTGAATAGAATTTTATTCAAAAACTGCAATATATTTCATCCAATACTATGTGGGCATCATCAGGGAGAGAGAGAGACTGTTAACTAGATTCAAAACATGAATCACACTAATGAGTTATAAATGCATATATTAGCTCATGTCTGATGATATCCACATAATATTGGAGTTTTTGAATAAAACTCTACATAACTTTTGTTACATCTGTAGGCCATGAAAATTATTTTAATATGTCTAGTGCACATTTCATTAAACTAGTTAGATAATTAAAGTTTTTATTTATTAAGACTGACTTGATCGTTATGCTTGATTTCTTCAAATTCTTTTAATGCTGCTGGAGATGTGGCCTTCTCTGCTTTTCGATCATATTCAGGACTGAGGTTAAAACGAACTCTATGTTTCTGTTTAAGGTTATCTTTTTCCATATTAGATTTACTATTACAGTTTTCAGGAAGACTACAAATGCTGTAAAAGAAACATACAAAAAGTTTTTGATCGATGTGATATAATTTCCGTCAAAGTGATACATGTTTATTGAATTAGCATGAATAGCTATTAATATGAGTGTTTTTTTTTATTAAAAACGTTAAAAAAAATCATAAATCTTTAATACAGTAGCACTTGCTCTTTTCTGGAACTATGTTACTCACAAACTGTGACATGCAAATAAAACGATATATATGACGAGTAGGGAGAAACCTGAATTTAGTCCCACCTTAAAATTGACTAAACTCCATATTTTCCCTATAATATTCTATTTGCACATTGTAAACTGTCCATTTTTATGTTGACCCACACATGAAAGGTCACAAGACCTATAGCATTACAGTGCCATGTGTGGGCAAATGATTAAGAAGAAACATATAGCTTATTGATATGTTCTTAAATAGTGGGAGGTTGTACTCAGTGGGAAAAACAGTATGGGGGAGACTGTTCCAAAGAATAGAGGTGGATGGAATGAAGGAAGCCGATGAGAAGTTAGTTCAGTGTTCAAGTGTTGGACAATGGCTGCTTCTATGGTAAGAAGAAAGTGGAAGAATGGTAGAAGCCAATTCAGAGGAGCAATGCCCATTAAAAAATCCCTACAGAAAAGGCACAGAACTGAACAAAAGTACTTATGATAAAGTGACTGAAGGGAATCTGCGAGGGAAGGTCATCTATCATAAGTATTTTTGTTCAGTGCACTCTTCTCAATATCATCAATAATTCTTGGATAGGTCTTGGGTGCTCCACCCCAAATGTGGGAACAATATACCAAAGTTGGATGTATCTGAGACTTGTAGAGTGTTAGGAGTTGAGAGGAAAAGAAGTAATGTTTAGAACAGAAAAGAACACGAAGCTTTTAGAGGCTATGGAGGCTATGTTAGTAATATGTTTGTGCCAGGATAAACTGGATGGGACAGTCAACTCAGGAAGAGAGATTGATCTTGAAAGGAAACTGGAACATTATCAAAAATGAGAGGGGATGAGGTAGGATTTTTTCTGCAGGTAATGAAGTAAGGCTTGAGTATTTTTGGCATTGAAATTTACTAAGTTGTCTTCATCCCAATTTAGGATGTTAAGGAGGTTAGTGTTCAAATCACTGATTATGGAAGATAACGAGGCATCTAACATCAGGATATTGCAGGCTTTATCAAATGATGAAGAGGAATGAAGGGTATTGTCATCGGTGAAGCTGTGAATAGGATTTGAAATCAGAGAAAGGAGGTCATTGATGTAAAGGAGGAAGAGTGTAGGTGAGAGCAGAAATATACTACTATATTTGATTTCATTTTTTTAAAAACCTTTTAGTTTCAACTACCTCCCAACATCTATATTTATGAACAGTCAAAGTTTCTGCCATGATCTGCAAAACTGAAAAGTAAATCAGGAAACAGAGCTATAAATAGAAATGCAAGTAGAAGAAAGAATAATTATGAAGGACAATATTAGCGGATAGCTGAATATTTGGCAATATATTTAATAAATAATACTTTTCCTTGTGTTTACATATAGATAATTTATACTGTCGTAACAGACTCATTCTGTTGCCATATAATATGCAGATACTTTGATATTTACAAAGACAGAAGGTCCTAAGAAACCATGTGGATACTACATCTGTCTAATAATCTATTTAGTATGATATTATAGATTAAGTTTTTGTATGATACTATAAATTATATAATTATTTATGCAATTTTTATATGCTTTTATGATTAACCTTTTCTTCAGTGAAAGCATAATGCTACTAGCGATTTAACATCATGCAGCTCGTACTATTTTGAATAAATCAATTGTTTGCATTCTATCTTGTAAAAAAATGTTGTTTAAGCCACTGATGATAGTTTGTTAATTTCAAAATGAAATATTTGGCAGTATATTTAATAAATAATACTTTTCCTTGTGTTTATGTGTAGATATTTTATAGAGCAATTTATCAGGTTAATTCAGTCTCATAAATGTGACATCATGAGGTACTTGAGTGTAGAGGAAATGGAGGAGACATATTGCTACATGTCATAAAGGAGTATCTGAGGAGTTAAGAGCACCACTAGTATAGCTGTTTAACAAGAGCAAGAACAGAGCAAGTTCCAAAAGAGTAGAAAGCAGGGATAAAATTGTACCACTTCATAAAGTGGTTGATAAGATTGATGCCTCAAATTATAGGCCACTCTATGTGGTTGGGATTAAGGTGTTGTCAAGCTTGGTGAGAGATAAGCTTTCAGAACTGGGTTGAGAATAGCAGTATTTTTGGTGGTAGTCAAGCATGGGTTTGTTAAAGGGGGTCACATATTTAGCAATCTGCTTATGTTACAGTAACAAATTCATAAGGGAAATGCAGATACTGTGGTATACTTGATTTTTTTGAAGATAATTTGACAGATTCAATTTAGTTATCAACAATCTGGTAACTAAATTGGAATGGATGGGGTTAACAGATTGGCAGACTGGATAAATGATTTGCTGTTAGGTTGTAATTACTTCATGTAATTACTATCCTCCATTCAAAAATATACTTTCTGCTCCTTCAATTCACATTGCATTCCATTCTTCTGCCAAAAGATCAATCTCCATCTGGTAATGCTTCTCTTAACGATTTATGCCTCAATAGTTACATCACTTCTATCTGACAAAGTCTGCAATTAAATTTTCTCAATCCCCTGCTGTTCATGCTTCACAGATCAGATCTTAATTTTCTTCGTAATCCACCATGAAACCTTTTTTTCAGACTTGTCATCCACATGACTAATCAATGAAAGGTAATGGAGATGTCACCTGATCAGGGCTCCATGCAACCATATTCTTAGTATCTGCTTGTCAGCATCCTTTACATTATTGCAGCAATTCTCAAGGTTGTATTTATTACTCTTTAAAATATGTTCCCAGCATTTAAGTCTTAAGGCAATTAAGGATCACGGTTTGTATCATGAGTCTAGGTTCATACCCAGAGGTCAAAATGGGATATGAAAAAAGTTTGTATCTCAAAAAGTTCATATGTTGAGCAGTTCGTAAGTCGAGGTACCACTGTATATACAAGGGTGGCCTGAAAAGTTCTCAACCTAACAATGAAAAAACGAATTTATAATTTAAAAATTATTTTTATTTTTCAACATTACCCTTAAGACTAATACATTTATTCAAGTGATGCTCCAGCACCATTATCCCATCCCTGTAGTGGTTCTCAGTAAGATCTGCAAAATACCCCTCTACACCTGCGATCACCTCTTGATTATTCGAAGAAAAAAAAAAAAACACTGACCAGCAAAAAAGTTTTAGTTTTGGGAAGAGATAGAAGTCAGAGGGAGACAAATCTGGTGAATAGGGTGGATGTTCCAACAATTCATAGTGCAGATCACTTAATTTTCCCATTGTCAAAACACCTTCACGGGCAGGTGCATTGTCCTGATGAAAGATGATTTTTTTCTTCTGCAAACCATTTTTTTCTCATGCCTAGTCTGGTTAAAAGGTTGGAATAATATTCCCTGGTTTTACTCCCTTTCAAGATAATTAATAACAAAATGCCTTTAGCATTCCAAAACATCGATGCCATGACCTTTCCTGCTGATGGAACCAACTTTGTCTTCTTTGGCACTGAACAACTGGCTTCTGTCCACTGTTTTGACTGATGTTTGGATTCTGGTGTGTAATAGTGAATCCAAGTCACATCCATAATAATAAATTGACACAGATTTTCATGCAAGTGCGTTTTTGATCTGGTGTGAGCAAGAGCAGCACTTATCTTGCGCAAAACTTTTTCATTTGCAATTCTTCATGCAAAATATATCCTACACATTTCTTTTGAAATGCCTGTAGTTTCAGCAATTTCACACACTTTGACTCACCGGTCATCCAATACCATATTGTGCACTTGATCAATGATTTCTGGTGTTGTTACACTTTTTGGACATCCTTCACGTGGATCATCTTCAAATCTGGTACGGCCATGTTTAAACTCGGCAGCCCATTTCTTAATTGTCGAAAATGAAGGAGAAGAGTGCCCATAAATTTTATGAAATTCGAATGAATGAATTTACTCGGATGAATAGTTGATTTACTGTCAGACAGATATCAGTGGGTTGTGTATGGAAGAGTGATATTCCAAAAGAGGAAGTTCACCAGTGCAGTGCTACAGGGGTCTCATTTGGGAACCATTATTCTTTAACTTATATGTTAATGATATTTGAACAAGTTTAAATTGAGATTTCCAGCTGTTTGCAGATAATGAAAAGTTGCGAAGAAAAGTAGCACAGCAAAGCTGTAGCTTGCAGGAGGATCTCAACAGACTATGAGTGGAGCTCTCAATTTAAAGTTGCGAAGTGTAAGCTCTTAAAATATGATAGGCAAGTATGGGATGCAGAGTATACAAGTATGGGGAAATTTTGAAGGAGAGAGAAGAAATCTGGGGACGATCGCAGAGACTTCAAGTTTAGTGGTCCCACTGCTAAACCTGTGAGAACATCGCAATGGATTACGGTAAGGACAAGGAGGGCCTTGACATGTAGAAGCAAAGAGGTTATGGTTCCCTTGTATAATGCTACGATCAGACCATATATGGACTCCATATGGATAGTAGTTGGTGAGTGGAATGCATTGCCTGTGGTGAGTGCTGAAACTGAATGGGTTTAAGGCTCAGTCTGATGTCTTTTTGCATGAATCTTTAGATTCCTTGGAGGTCTGATAATAATATAATTAATACATTTTTTTTCTTATGTTTATTTATATAAATATATATATCCATAATATTTTTAAACAATACATTTATAAATATTTCATTTATTTGTACTTGTTTTATATTTATTTCATTATATATTCAGCAAAAAAAAAAAAAAAAGGCCTGATTGGCTGAGTGATTGATGTACCCACTCTCCAGCCAAAAGGCTGCAGGTTAGAATCTTGCTGTGGGCATGGATGAGATTCATTCATACAACTATGTATACACTTTCCCAAGATGGAGTGGGTCACCATTGAAGAAGTAGACCCAACTCTCCTGCAATGGGAGAGGCATTTACCCAGCAGTGGGGAAGATATAGGCTAAAAACCAAACCATATCCAGCATTCAGTCATATATAGTGAATATGATTGATCATAATTATTAACAATTAAGATTTTTATATATATATAAGTTTTAAGACATACCTTTCTTCAGTATCCAAACTGTCAGTAACAGATAAGTCTTTATCCACCGAAACCTTTTTTACTTCTGAAATAACAGACTGATCAGTTGTTTTCTTTAAAGGAGAAGAAAGTGATTTTGATAATGCTTTTTTATTTTCTGTTTTCCCAATCGCTTTCTCCTTAGGCACCTTCGATGAATTTGAACAGTGTTTACATTTAGTAATCACAATCTTCTTACACTTTGGAGTTTTACTTGTGACAGTAACTTTTGTTAGCTTCTCTTGTAGAGTCTTAGGAAACAATGTAAACAATTACGATACTTACAGTTTATGCATTTCAGTATTTAGAGGAAAAAGAGAGAATTAAACGACAACACACACACACACATATATAAACAATTAAAGAACAACAACATATATATATATATATATATATATATATATATATACACATATATACACACACACACATACTGACAATATTATAAGAAAAAAAAATTAAATGTTCATTATTACAGTGCTAGCATAAACAATTCATTTTAATGTAGCAGTGGTGTATCCTGAATTTTTCTAAAAGGAAAAGGAGGTGGGAAATTTTACTTCCTTTAAATTAATACTTTTTACCAATATGCTATGAAATAGTAGTGCAAATTCAACAAGATGAAATTTGCCAAAATGACATCATGATAAATGATGTCATTTTGATACATTACTTTTAAGATACAGTCAATATCCTTTGGACAAAAAATCCTAACAAGATAATAAGAGAGAAATTAGTCGGAACACTAAATTAGCTGTATACAAGACAGTGTGGACAACGGATCTGAGAGCTGGGTCAGAAGTAAAACACTTGACCAAAGACTAGAGACCACAGATATGAGAATTCTGAGAAAGATTAGAGGTGTGAACAGATGGCATCAATGGCAATATCATATTAAAAATGAGGATATTAGGAAAAAACCTGACATTGTCTGCATCCAGGAATGCGTTAGTAAAGCTAATCTCAGGTGGTATGGTCACTTAAACAGAATGGGTGAGGAAAGATTAGCAAAACAAGTGTTCTTTGCCAGGTTTGCAGGAAAACGACCCAGAGGAAGACCAAGATATAGGTGGATTGATATGGTACAAAGTGCCTTAGACAATAGAAATATAAGATCTGATAATGTTGGAGCCTTGACAAGTAACAGACTGATTTGGAGGAAAATTGTAGATAGGAAGTTCATAATGATGTAAATTTTCATGTAGTACTATCATATCCTGTACACCCCTTGAGGGTACATGTCAGGAATTTGACAATGATGATGATGATGATGATATATATATATATATATATATACGTAGAAATTTTTACCTTGGGTATATATTATGTTAAAGATACCAAGCAATTTTTTTTTTCTTCTTCACCCTTGGAATTTTTTAGGTCTTGCTCCCACTGACGAGACCTCAATAAAGGTCGAAACCGGCATGGGTAGTGCCGATACACCACTGCTATTATCTTAATGCATAGCATCACACATTTCTGCAAGGAAATGTGCTTTGCATTAGGGGAAAATTCTAAGGAAAGTGATCAGAGTTTGCTATTTGTTAGGTGAAAGAAAAAGGGTTTATTTATCAAACTATCACAACACAAGTTTACTAGACTTGTCATATAACTAAAGTAAATCTTTCTTCTAAGTTAACAGACTTAACTATACATAACTTCAGTATTCCAAGTTGAATTCTACCACAAGACAATATTAATTATGAATCAATTCACTGATCTCTAACATTTGGATCTACAATTTCTCTCAATGCTTAACTTATCAAACTTCAAGCATTACTAAGCTATAACATACTACATACAAATTAACACCACACTACATCAGAATTCACTCTCAGAGATAAAACATTCTGGTATCAGGCTAAGCTCTAAAGTCCTGTTTCATATCTTATATAGGTCCTACTAATGAATAATTTTGCACATTATTACACACAATGTTCTTTTATACACACAAAGGAAACTAAAAGATTCGTACGCTACCGAGACCTTTGGACTTTGCCGGGTCTATCTCTCAATCCTTACAATTCTTTCCACAGATCATTCCTTCTTCTTCTTCACAGTTGTTTTTTCGATGGGCCAACCTGGAACTCATAATCATGAATTATCCTCCCCGATGTAGACAAGAACAGCACTGCTTAAGTTGGTCCACGTGGTCTAGCATGACGATCAGCTTGTGTTGATTCTCCCGCTTTACTGACGAAATGCTAACACTTGGTTCGCTACTTGGCCGCATAACTGCATCTAGACATAGTTCTGTTGACTGCTTTCACGTATTCATCTCAGGGAATTACTCGAGCTTGGCCCCTCAAGTGACCTGCGCCAAAGTTGAGAGAGAAGAAAAAAGCCTACGAGAGACTGCAAGCTAGCGGCGCTCCTACAGTGTCATACTTTTTCGCTTGGCACTACTCCTTTGCATGTGGTTCTGGTCCTTCTCCTCACATCTCCCGGGAAACTCCTGCGCGCAACTTACTCCATGCATACGTGACTGCCGTGGGGCATGTTACTAATCTGAATGTCTCGTTTGCGAACTTTGAACTGACTTTTACATACTAACATAATTCTCATCAAATTTTCTACCATTGTTAAATTTACAAGAACAGGTAATATTTTCTTACATAGAATAGTCCAATATAAAAGGCGTTTATTTAAAATTTTTCAAGCAATTAACATCTCTACTTATAAACAAGTATTTCTCTCAGTGCATTTACTCCATGCATACGTGACTGCCGTGGGGCATGTTACTAATCTGAATGTCTCGTTTGTGAACTTTGAACTGACTTTTACATACTAACATAATTCTCATCAAATTTTCTACCATTGTTAAATTTACAAGAACAGGTAATATTTTCTTACATAGAATAGTCCAATATAAAAGGCGTTTATTTAAAATTTTTCAAGCAATTAACATCTCTACTTATAAACAAGTATTTCTCTCAGTGCATTTACTCCATGCATACGTGACTGCCGTGGGGCATGTTACTAATCTGAATGTCTCGTTTGTGAACTTTGAACTGACTTTTACATACTAACATAATTCTCATCAAATTTTCTACCATTGTTAAATTTACAAGAACAGGTAATATTTTCTTACATAGAATAGTCCAATATAAAAGGCGTTTATTTAAAATATTTCAAGCAATTAACATCTCTACTTATAAACAAGTATTTCTCTCAGTGTTTTGATGCTTGTAAAATCCTGAATGAGATATTTCACAACGAAATCTCTTCATTGAAGATTTAACAACTGCATGGTCTCTTTCACCAATTGGGGGCAATGTGATCACATTGGTTTTGAATAACTCTTCTGATCCTATGCCCAGGTCCAATACCCCCCCCTCAGTATGAAGATGATTTGATGGGAAGACATATTTAGTGGATGTTGCTATAGGCCATGTAATGTGGAGGGTGGTGATGAAGAAATGTATAAACAACTTGGGTTAGTGAACAAAGGAAGGGTAATTATTATGGGCAATTTAATTATGGCAGTATAGATTGGAATGAAGAGATAGCAGTTGGGAATAAGGAAAATGAATTTCTTGAGAGAAAACTAACTTCATCAGGGTGAAATCACGAGAAACTTAAGTGTAAGAGGACATAGGAGAGGACAGCTTAATTGTGAATAAGCAGGAAGTAATTTTGGAAATAAATTGTTCTACTGCATAAAGGTGGCTGTGGTGAAGGTACTAGAGATTGGTGAGAAGTAGGATACAGAAATGGGTTGACAACAGCAGTATTCTCTATGGTTATCAGCATGGGTTTGTTAAAGGGAGATAATTTTTTACTAACTTATTTATGTATTATAACAAGGTGACAAATGTCTCGGACAAGGGAGATGCATGTACAGTGGTATACTTAGATTTTGCAAATGCTTTTGATAGACTGCCACATGACAAGCTGTTAAATAAATTGAAACAGATGGGACTAGATAACAGACTTTCGAGTTGGATCAGTGACCGGCTGTCAGATAGGTATCAGAAAGTTGTATACGAGAGCAATATCCCAAAAGAGGAAGGCCACTAGTGATGTGTACAGGGATCAGTTTTGGGACCGTTGTTGATGAATTTGTATATATTAATGATATCGGGATGGGTTTAACTGTGATATGCAGCTGTTTGCAGACGATGCAAAATTGGGGAGAGCAATGCAGAGTCAAGTAGCTGGCCTTAGAGGAGAACTTGAGTCGATTTTGATTTGCATGAATGGGCAAGTAAGTGCAATTGTCAGTTCAATGTTGTGAAGTGTAAAGTTTTGAAATTTAGTAAGCAACGATGGGATGATAAGTATACACTTGGTGGGGGAAACTTTAAAGGAGGTAGAGGAGATGAGAGATGTGGACAAGGGCCTGAAATTCAGTGGCCACATTGCACAAGCTGTGGAGACGTCACATTGGATAATGACAGTGATGTGGAGGACCCTAACATGTAGAAATAAAGAGGTTATGATGAAATTGTATAACACCTTGATTAGGCCTCATGGATTATTGTGCACAGATTTTATCATCAGGTTTTCATGTTGATGAGGATATGTTAGAAAGGGCTCCAGATAAGATTCACAAAAGTGGTCAGTAGTCTTTGGAATGTGAAGTATGAGGACAGATTGAGAGAATGAACTGCAAAGCCTCATGAATAAACAGGAAGAGGAGGGGGGGGGGATATGATTGAGACATATAAGCTAGTCAGGGGTTGTTATCAGGTTGAAATGGAAGATTTTTCATAGAAGGAAGAGGAGTAGAACAAGAGGCCATCCTTGGAAACCGTATAAGGAGAGTGTGAGCAGAGGAGTGAGGTAAAGGTTTTTTTCATGGAGAGTGGCTGGTGAGTGAAACATTGCCTGAGTGTGTTGTAAATGTGGACAACACTGAATCAGTTTAAGGCACAGTTGGATGAGCTTTGTTTGCGATAGTAGGTGCCTCCCACAATGCGTCTCTAACTCAATGGAGGTCGGACGTTAATAATAATAATTTAAATGAAAAGGAGTACAATCTGAAGTCAGCAGGAAAACTATATACTGGAATGGTGGTCAGCTGAAGTAAATCATTGATATATATATATATATATATATATATATATAAATAAGAGGGGCCCAGAAATAGTTGCATAGTAATTAGGCAGAAGTTGGAACTGCATTAGAAGGACCTGAAAGCAAAATTGACATTGTAGATGCAGTTGTCTCCCTGGGCAAGACCATGCATTTGGAAGTTGATGCAGCAGATGTAGAGGTGCACAGCATTGAGCTGACTACTGAAGAGCTACAGGAGTAAAGAAGAGAGCTGGAAAAAGAAAGGGATGAGGAGAAAAAGCAAACGTCTTCAGAAGACAAAGAAGAGAGCAACAAAAAAGGGAGCAATTCCAACAAGTGACGTAAAAAAAATATTGCAGCACTGGGATGAATTGCAAGAATTGGCTAACAAGTGGCATTCAAATCAAGGTGTTGTTTTCTAGAGCTACCAATATCTTCAATGAAAATGTCATTAATCACTTTAGAAGGGTGTTAAGGAAATGACAGATTCAGTCGACGTTGGATAGGATTTTTATACCTCCCTCACCTAAGACAGCGCTTCCCAAACTGTGAGCTGTGGCCCCCTTGGGGCCGTAAGGTTTGCTGAGGGGAGCCGTGAAATAATGAAACCAAATTTAAAATGTTTTAAGACTAAGTCGATTTTTTTATCTTAAAAGAAACGTATTTAATTTTTATTATTTATTATTTCTTTTTTTGTTATTTTTTTTATATTTTAATGGAAAGAATCACACATTGGCGTTGATTCACAAATTTTGCTTCCTGCGTATTTCGGCGCTTAATGAATATTAGTAAATATATGCTTGTTCATATAAGTTTCATTTCAAAGGTATTGATAAGAAGCACAAAAATGCTTACAAACACAATATGTCGAATATAAATTGTATTGAATATAAATACAATAAATATTATAATAATATATGTCTGTATTACTATTTTTTTTTTCGATGGTGGCCGTGAAATATTTTAATTTTTCCAAAGGGGCCTTTACATCCATAAGTTTGGGAAGCACTGACCTAAGAGACAAAAAGAAGCAACTGATGACAACAAATCGAAAACTCCTGAACCACAAAAACCAACCACAAGAAAATTTATTATTTTTTTTTAATTTAACGGAAGATGATTTTCATACTAATCATGTAAAACCTAAGATTTCATAAATAAAAATTAATATGTAATGGTATACAAAATGCATATTTATAGTGTAAAAGTACTCCTCCATTTCTTTGCATTTTCTTCATTTAGTTGAGAATAGTTTATTTTTTTAATTAATTTATTTTTTTAAATTTTTGAATATGGGAACGGATTAATTGATTTCTCATAAGATATAGTGGAAAATTGGGTTTCGAGATACAAACCACGGTCAGGAACGAATTAAATTCATAAGTCGAGGTACCCCTATATTGTGTGAGGTCTTTAAAGTACAGCAACCCACAGCCAATGCAGGATGTTAAAATAACAAAGGCTTATGTTTATAACCCATCATCCTCATGTCACAAATCCTCAAGGGGCCAATTTTCCTCCAAATTACTCTGTTATTTGTCAGGACTCCAATACTTATATTTTGGTTTTCCACAGCATTCTAACTGCATCAATCTACTTAGATACTGATCTCCTCTGGGTCTTTTTCTGGCTATTTCAGCATCAAAATCTGTTTTGGTAATCTTTACTGCCAAATTTTATTTTACTGATTATATGACTTGAGATTAGCTCTATTCATACACCCCGATGCTAACAAAGTTAAGTTCCTTCCTAATATCTTCATTTTTAACATGATGCCATCTGTTCATTCCACTAATATATTACTTTGTTTTTTTTTCCTTAACCAACTCTCAAATCCCAAAATTAAAATTGATTTCAACTCTGTCTCATATACTACTAGTTTAGTGTTTTGGTTAATTTCTCTCTTATTACATATAAATTTATTTTAATGAATTTCTTCAACTCTTCAACCAGCTTTGTTTATTCTGCTATTTCCATATTTAATTTGACATATTCACTAAAACTTGTTATGAAATATTTTACTTGTTTATCATACAGTCATATAGGTTCTCTGCCAGAATAGAGCTATTTTTCATGATTTCTGTCTTTATGTTGCTGATTTTCATAGCAAATTTCTTACAGTGATTATTCAATCTAGTCAAAGAAGCTCAAGGATCTGCACTGGATTTATTTAGAAGTATAACATCATCTACATAAAATAAAGAGTTAAGTTGAATATACCCAATTCTGATAATAACATCACCTATATAAAGTAAAGAGTTAAGTTGAATATCTCCAATTCTGATATCAGGTATGATGCTACTTTCTTCATAATGTGATCCACATAGATATGAATAACAGCAGTGAATAATAGTGTTCACTTGTCTCACAAGTAATTCTACATTAAATCATCTTCCTGCATTCCCTTCAGCTCTAATTGCTGATGTACAACTTAAATATCGACTATATATACTCTATATATATTATATATATTAACTCAATACAATTTCCCATTTACACCATATTATTGTAGTCGTAGCATTTGAGCAGCATTTTCCAGAACTATAAAACTTAAATACAAATTTTTGTTATATTCCCATGATTTCCCAACTACAGTAAAGCATCAATATCTGTGGTAACTGAGGGACACTAGAGCTTGAATAATTGGGAAAAAAAAAAAAAAAAAAAAAAAAAAAAAAAAAAAAAACACACGATTACCTATATTATTGCGTATAATGCAAAAAATTTATGGTAAAAAATACTACTTAAAGTTAGGGGTTCACATTATATGCGGATCCTAAAAAATATAATATCTTATTAGACTTGCTATATTAATACATTTTGGAAAATTATGGAGACAACTAACTACCGTGTTTGAGTAAAACTTTAGTTTAATATAAACCAAAATCAATACTCGACGTTTCGACCTTTATATCAAGATCAATATAGTGGACATGCTTCTGGAGCATATACACTATATACAGAGAAACCATCTGCACTACAATCTATATGGTTTGCTAAAATTACTGACCAACCATTACAACAATTATTGGCCTGACCTCTGGTGAAAAAAACAAAACAAACAAACAAAAAAAAAACACTTTGGCTACATCAACGCTAGAGTCTTATTATTATCATTATTATCTATTGGTTACTAAATTACATTGGGCTGGAGAGCAACATGTTTATACACATAAATTTCAATTGGTATGGAATGGTTTCCAATACTAGCTGAAGGTTGCTTAAAGTCCTAAAGTATGCTGTAGGCTGAATATGTGCCATCCATATTCTTGGCATTTTCATGCTGCCATTATTGTTGATATTAGGGTGGTTAATCAGAATTTCGCAGGCTTCTTTAATTTTCTTTCATACCAGGTTTTTATATGGTGTAGAGAGCAGGTACTTTTCCAATCAATTTGGTGTAAGGTGTTGAGAGCGTGGTCTGAGAGGCCTGCTTCACCAAAATTGTTATATTTAATGTGCCTTTTGTGTTCTTTTTTTCTTATAGGGATTGTACGTCCAGTTTCACCAATATAAGGTAATTTACAGGTGCAGTAGATGCAGTAAACTCCAGGATGTGCCAATGGGAGGAGAGGATCCTTAGAGGAGTTGAATATGTATTTTAATTTTGTAGGATTCTGTTGAGTTCTTCTGATAACCCTTTAATGTATGGAATGGCTATGGTTTTACTGTAATCTAAATTCTTTTTTGATGAAGTTTTATTGAGGATTTTATTAATAGTATTTTAGTTGTAGCCATTATTTATAAATATGTTGCTAATAATTTTTAATTCTTGTTTAAGAGCTTGCTGTTTAGAGAAAATTGTTGTAGCTCTGCTTTTAAGGGTGTTAATGACTCCATATTTTTGTGATGGTTGGTGGTATGATTTAGCATGTATGTATTGGCCAGTTTGTGTCGGTTTGCGGTAGACCGTGAAGGATAGATTGCCTGAAGGAAGACGTGTGAACAGTGTATCCAGGAATGGGAGTAAGTTCTGATTTTCAATTTCGATAGTAAATTGTAGGCGTTCATATTGTTGGTTCAGGTGGCTAAGGAATGTGTCTAATGTTTGTCGCCCGTGTGGCCAGATTACAACAATTATCGAAAGAAAACATCGTCAACGTATCTAAGCTACAATGTAGGTTTTCTTTTAGGCTTACACGGTGATCAGAATTCTTAACTGCATCAAGCTAAAAAAAATTACTTCCACTAAAGAACTTCGTATCTATGTTCGCACAGAGAAAGCAATACTTAGAGAACAAATCAAAACAGCCCACAAAAATCTAGCATTAACTCAAATTCAGGTTTCAAAATTGCAATCCGAACTATCAAGTTATATAAATCCAGATATCCTACATGTACTGGAAAGAATCACTGACAATTCGGCTAAATATATCCTAGAAAATAATAAAGAAAAACTTAAGGCCAAATTTCACATTTTGAAACAATGGCGAAATGTGACTGCTAATCATACGAATCCAACCAATCAGGAGAGCTCTTCTCCGGTAAACAGCTCCAACAGTGAACAACAAACAAGTGAGACAAGGAGCGACCAACCACCGGCAAGCAAGAGTCATGTGATCAACTTATCTAGCCACATATTAAATAACGGCCAACTTGCACTACTGGATAAAGTCCTTAACTTCGCAAAACCGCTGAAAACTGTGAATAAATTGGATTTTATATGCCACATGGAAAGAGGCATCAGATCCATTCCTATTAATATAGCCGATAAAATTTGATTAGAAACCAGCAATGTTCTGAATAATAAGAAAACTTTGCACAGCAATCTTACAAAAACTGAACTAGCAGCAATCAAGTCATTGAAAGCTAATCAAGAGATAATCATAACAAAATCGGATAAAGGTAATGCCACTGTCATCCTTGACAGGTCAACATCCATCTATCGGACGAATCAACTAGTCTCCGATAACAGCACCTATCAGCTTGTAAACTATAACCCAACTAACAGAATAAAGAAAAAACTGAGAAACTACTTAAGTCCATCACTTCTTGGACGTCAGACACGATTAAAAAACTTATACCCCACTATGCCAGTTCTCCCAGAATATATGGTGTTCCTAAATTACACAAACAAAACATGCCGCTTCGCCCAATAGCTGAAGGAATAGATAGCCCTAATTATCACCTAGCCAAGAAATTAGCATCAACATTCAAGGAGTTGGTAGGTCATTCCCCCTCCTATATAAAGAACACACAACACTTTATAAACAAAATTAAAAACATAATACTCGGAAAAGATGATCTATTAATCAGTTTCGATGTTTCTGCCCTTTTCACAAATATCCCAATCAATGACACAATTCATCTCCTACAGAACAAATTTCCACCCGACATTACGGCCCTCTTTGTCCGCGTACTACGCTCCGGTTACTTCGTGTGGCAAAATAAATTTTACCTACAAAAAAAAGGTATGGCCATGGGCTCACCACTATCGCCCCCCCCCCCCCAAATGCTAACTTTTACATGGAAACCTTTGAGCAAAGTGCTCTTGATTCCTTCACTCAAAAACCTACAGTGTGGCTTAGATACGTTGACGATGTTTTCATTATCTGGCAACATGGGTGACAAACATTAGACACATTCCTTAGCCACCTGAACCAACAATATGAACGCATACAATTTACTATTGAAATTGAAAATCAGAACTCACTCCTGTTCCTGGATAGACTGGTCACACGTCTTCCTTCAGGCAATCTATCCTTCACTGTCTACCGCAAACCGACACATACTGGCCAATACATACATGCTAAATCATACCACCAACCATCACAAAAATATGGAGTCATTAACACCTCTAATCAGCAAGCTCTTAAACAAGAATTAAAAATTATTAGCAACACATTTATAAATAATGGCTACAACTAAAATACTATTAATAAAATCCTCCATAAAACTTCATCAAAAAAGAATTTAGATTACAATAAAACCATAGCCATCCCATACATTAAAGGGTTATCAGAAAAAAATCAAGAGAATCCTACACCATTATAATCTCAATGCCACCTTTAAAAAACATATTCAACTTCTCTAAGGATCCTCTCCTCCCATTGGCACATCCTGGAGTTTACTGCATCTACTGCACTTGTAACTTACCTTATATTGGTGAAATTGGAGGTACAATCCCTATAAGGGAAAAAGAACACAAAAGACACATTAAATATAACAATTTTGGTGAAGCAGGCCTCTCAGACCACGCTCTCAACACCTTACACCAAATTGATTGGAAAAGTATCTGCTTTCTACACCATACAAAAACCTGGTATGAAAGAAAATTTAAAGAAGCCTGCGAAATTCTGATTAACCACCCTAATATCAACAATAATGGCGGCATGAAAATGCCAAGAATACGGATGGTTATATTAGTACCCAGTATACTTTAGGACTTTAAGCAACCTTCAGCTAGTATTGGAGACCATTCCATACCAATTGGTTGAAATTTATGTGTATAATTATGTTTTTAATATATATATATAAATAAACATGTTGCTCTCCGGCCCAATGTAATTTAGTAACCAACAGATAATAATAGGACTCTAGCATTGATGTAGCCAAGGTGTTTTTTTTTTCCCACCAGAGGTCAGGCCAATAATTGTTGTAACGGCTGGTCAGTAATTTTAGCAAACCATATAGATTGTAGTGCAGCTTGTTTCTCTGTATATAGTGTATATGCTCCAGAAGATGATCTTGATATAAAGATCGAAACATTGAGTGTTGATTTTGGTTTATGTTAAACTAAAGTTTTACTCAAACATGGTAGTTGTCTCCATAATTTTCCAAAATGTATTCTGATCACCGTGTAAGCCTAAAAGAAAGGAGTCTATATTAAAATGACAATACACGCACTCTGGTGACAGAATGGGAAACTGTAACAGCGATGACAAATAAGTCTTGCTAGTAGGATGATACAATGTTATTTAAAAAATGTGTTGTAATGGCTTTGTGATTTTATGAATCCACTTGCATAATGAATTTTTTTAAAAAATGAAATTTACATGTACTAAAGAGGACCATGGTTAATCCAATCCCATAGATAACTGAGCCCTAGATATTCAGCATTTTACTCTCTCTCTCTTGGAGAAATCTGATCCTGACAGCTCTATTTGGCATCAAGAAATCATATATTTCATTACATAAAAGAAGAATCAATCTACATAAGAGATTAAATTTATTTATTTATTGTTAAAAAACCTACAAACAAATTTCCTGAAACCCAGTTTCAGGAAATTTTATCTGAAATAGGTAAGATATTCTAAAACAGTAAAATCAGAGTTCTACCTACTGAATGTTTTGAACCTGAAGTGCATAAATACCAGGCAGGTTAAGAATTAGATCCAGAAAAACAAATATGAAACTTTTTCAACCCTTCAGGGATGCAGTAAAAAGGATATAATGGTCTCATTCCAGATAATGAAAATCATTATCACTTAAGGATGTTCATTCATAATATGATGGGAATTATACTCACAGCCTGTAGGATGAAGAGCAAAGATGCTTTCATTGTGTACAATCCAATAAACTCTATTACATGCTTTTATAAAAATGAAATGTAAGCTTGTTAATATTAAAATAAATTTTACAGAAAAAGGAATAAGTACAAAAAGACAAATTACTTTAACAGAAGCTAACAGCTCAACTCTCTGAACTTCAAGTTGCTGAACATCTCCTTTCAATCTATCACGTTCTTTTTCTATAACTACAAAGCTATTCTTTAATCTTCTGATTTCAGATGACCATTTCATCTCTTGCCTCTTCATTTCTTCTTGCATTTGGACAACCTAATGTTATTAGAAAGTGCTTTAAATGTAATTAATAAGCAAAGAAAGATTTCTTAAATTTACTTTAAATTAATTGCCTGCTTTCTTTAAGGGAAAAAGAGCTACATGCTGAAGGTAAACTAAGGCATGTATGTTCATTTAAAAATCTTAAACAAAGTGGCCCAGAAAAAGTAATATTGAAATGACAATGTTACTGCTGTAGTATTTTAACTGATAAGGAACATTATGTGTTTATTCTTATTTGTCATAACAAACTCTGGGGCATTCAATGATGTTAACCATCATAATCCGTCACTGTCTGCTTATATTGAAACAAAAGCCAAAATATTTCTAATACTGAGTTTTGATCTCACAAGCAGTTGAATTATAAAAACATTGGTCTTTAAGCATTCCACCCAAACTGATACAGAAAACATCTAATAAATAAATTACTTTAATGCTACATAATTAATTCTTCATTTAGATATCCTTTTTCTAAGCTACCACAGCCAGCAAATGGATAGCTAAGTTGATGTTTCTCCACTTAGCCGTCTCTAGTCTCATCAAAGTTTCTGGAGATTAATTTACTCTCATCATACAGACCCACCTATGGTGCTAACGTGTTCTAGGTTTACAACCTTTTCAAGTATCATCAAAAAATTAAAAACAACAGAAACAGAAGTAAAATCTCACAACATTCAGCCGATAATAAAAGATACAAATTTATAAGCATCTAGAAAAACAATAATGTAAGAGACTTAATGAAATTTAAAAAAAAAAAAAAATTGTTTTTACAAGTTTTACTTACATTTCATCATGATGTTGAAATACCAACTTCCTTAACAGCTCAGCACACTGGAGAAATGGGCTTGATTACGTAAGACACTCCCATTGAGATTTGCACTTTACAGTCAATGTGTAACTTATACAAGAAGTACACTACACTGAGCTATGAACTAAGATACTGGAAGAGCACTACATTTTTGAGAAATCCAAACTGCATATACCTTAAAAGCATACAGTCCTCCTCCTCTAGAAGTGATCAAACTTCTCACCTTTCCAGGCATACTCACACAAACTTGTAGTAAGTATTTGTTGTTTTAAGGATACTTGCGACATAAGACTGAATGATATAATCACGTAATCACAAGAAAGATATTTATTTAACCAAATATTTCGGTCTGGAAATAGCAGACCATCATCGGTGGTATTACAAGAACAGTTTAAAAATTATACAAGCTAGAATACTAACAATAGATCGTTGAAATTTTCTACTTCAAAATATTTCGTTTCATACTTAGTGATATAACATCACGCGGCATGTTCTAATTTCAACGATCTATTGTTAGTATTCTAGCTTGTATAATTTTTAAACTGTTCTTGTAATACCACCGACGATGGTCTGCTATTTCCAGACCGAAATATTTGGTTAAATAAATATCTTTCTTGTGATTACGTGATTATATCATTGTAGTAAGTATGCCCAGAAAGGTGAGAATAATATCAGTTATATATTTTGGATCATTCTTTTAACAACAAATAATTCTTGAGGGCTATACATTTAAATTCATCCCAAAGGTGTTAGAGGATGCTGTGCAAACCATTCATGATTCACCATACATATATTTTACATATGGTAAAAAGGAATGCAGAATCGTACTGCAATGCCTGCAAGTATGATATTGTATTCCTTTCCTTAACTTTTGAACAGGATTCATTATGGTAAAATAAGGAACACTACTACTATGGTGAAGGAAGAGCTTTAATTTAACAAAAAACAACTAATTATTTGACATTTAAACAGTCACATTAAGGTGAATTGGAGTGTATATACACACACACACACACACACAAAATGTGCTACATTATGATACACACAAGTATACCAAAGTATTTCAAATATGGTCAAGTGTTGACTAATGGCTGACCACTAGTGATAAATTTTGGTGCAAGCTTTCTCAGATGAAAGGAAACAATTGTATAGGTATAGATACTAGTGTTGTATAGGTTGTAAACCTATACAACACTAGTATCATGAGTGGGTTCACAGATTTTGATATATATATATATATATGAGGGTGGTTTGAAAAGTTCTCGGCCTAACAATGAAAAAAAAAAAAATTTATAATTTCAAAATTATTTTTATTTTTCAACATAATCTCCCTTAAGACTAATACATTTATTCCAGCAATGCTCCAGCATCATTATCCTGTCCCCATAGTGGTTCTCAGTAAGATCTGCAAAATACCCCTCTACAGCTGCAATCACCTTTTGATTCGAAGAAAAAAGGTGACCAGAAAGGAAGAGTTTTAGTTTTGGGAAGAGATAGAAGTCACAGGGAGACAAATATGGGGAATAGGGTGGATGTTCCAACAATTCACAATGCAGATCCCTTAATTTTCCCATTGCCAAAACACCTTCAAGGGCAGGTGCATTGTCCTGATGAAAGATGATTTTTTTCTTCTACAAACCAGGTCTTTTTCTCATGAATTTTTTCTTCTATCTGGTTAAAAGATCGGAATAACATTCCATGGTTTAACCCCTTCCAAGATAATTAATAACAAAATGTCTTTAGCATCCCAAAACACCAATGCCATGACCTTTTCTACCGATGGAACCGACTTTGTCTTCTTTGGCGCTGAACAACTGGCTTTTGTCCACTGTTTTCACTGCTGTTTGAATTCTGGTGTGTAATGGTGAATCCAAGTCTCATTCATAGTAATAAATCGACATAGAGTGGCACCTATCTTGCACAAAACGTTTTCATTTGCAATTCTTCATGCAAAATATATTCTACACATTCTTTTGAAATGCCTATAGTCTCAGCAATTTCACGCACTTTGCTTTTCGGTCATCCAATACCATATCGTGCACTTGAACAATGATTTCTGGTGTTGTTACACTTTTTGGACATCCTTCACGTGGATCATCTTCAAGGATGGTATAGCCATGTTTAAACTCAGCAGCCCATTTCTTAATTGTCGAAAATGAATGAGAAGAGTGCCCATAAATTTTATGAAATAAAATTTATTTCATTTATTTAAAATTAATTTATTTGGGTAGATGCTAGGTTTTTTCGTGCCTCGTGGATCTGTTCTCTTAACAAAGCTTTTTCCAACCGGGCATAGATAAGGAGCGCTTTAGTTGATTTAAACTTCTTCTTTAGTTTAATGCAGTTGGGTATTAAGTTGCTGTCTCTACATCGTTTCAAAAAGGCTAGTCGATTAGTTAACAAGGAAACATGTATCTTTAGCTTATCATAGAGGCTGCACTGCTTGTGGATCACATCTTCATGGATTATGATGACTCCTTCTTCTTTTAAGGACACAAAACAAACATGTTGAAATGATTATTTTACTTATTATTAATAAGCATATTAATACGTATAAGATAAAAGCTACATGACACTGCACTATACCAAATCTTACCAGGAATCAGCAGGGAAATACCTCTGTAATTCTCACAATCAGTTTTATTTCCTTTTTTGTATATTTTTTGTATATAGTTACTATGAGAGCTCTACTCCAATCATCTGGAATCCTCCCTCTGCCTCCTGAACTATGCAGTGCAGCCACTGAAAGACTTTTATACCCCTATACTTGAGCATTTCTGGTTGAATATCATCTACTCCTGCTGCCTTTCCACATTTCAGGCTTTTCTTTCTTTTAAGGTTACACAGTAGTTAGCATTCATAGTGAAGAATTCATGGGGACACAACACATGTGTTAGAATAATTACTGTACTTAAACTTTAGGAAAGTAACTTTCGATGTTGACCTCTGTATTGAGGTCATAATCAGGAAAAATACATATGTATAAGATAAAAGCTACATGACACTGCACTATACAAAAGTAAGATGAATCTAAATGCTTGTTAATTATTTGACCTAGCCTGACCTCTTGTGGGAAAAATAAATAAATAAATAAATAAAATCCTAAATGCAATTTTGTTGAGTGTTTATTGCCACTGTGCAGTCACTGCTTGTTTCATTTATCAAGATATCAAGGATATCTTTTCCTGCAGTTTTCATATCACCATTAACATCTCTAATTCCTTTTACAGCACTCTTTCCTCCATTTCTGAGATTTTTCAACAGCCTCCAGAATATTTTGTCACCTTCTTGATAATTATTTTCTATGTTCTTACCAAAGTCTTCCCATAACTTTTGTTCAGCTAGTTTTACACAGTGTTTAGCTTTTTTACATTTGTCACTGTATTCTCTAAGAGCACAAGCTGACTTATTCACCAAGAACTTTTGATACCC
This sequence comes from Typopeltis vanoorti, assembly GCF_054136105.1. Lineage (NCBI taxonomy): Eukaryota > Metazoa > Arthropoda > Arachnida > Uropygi > Thelyphonidae > Typopeltis > Typopeltis vanoorti. Next base: position 127,732,740 of record NC_143556.1, on the reverse strand, counting down.
TTTCTTCTTTTCTTTCACTGCCTCTTTAACTTCCTGTGTCCACTATGGAGTTCTGATTTTTCTATCCTTGCAGACAACCTCACCACATGCCTCTCTGGCTGAATCAATCAATGTTTTCTTCAGTGATTGCCACTGAATCTCCAAGGCTTGGTTCCTGTTCTCAAACGCTTTAATTTTTTCTTCAATAATCTTTGTGTATTTTAGTCTACTGTTCACATCTGAGAGCTGCTCAACTTTTATTCACTTCAGAACTTTCTTACATGTTCTTCTTTTCAATATAAAATTCAATTTTATCCTGTTCAACACTAAATGGTGATCACTTCCAATTCCAAATCATCTGTACACTCTAGTGTCCTGCACATTGAGAAAACATTACCACCAACAATAACATAGTCAATGAGACTTTTCTTATTCTTTGCCTCTTCTCTCCATGTGAATTTATGTTGGAGCATTCTGTTAGTAATAACCAGTCCATATTCCTGAGCAGAAATCCAACAGGTATATTTGCCATTATTATTAGCTTTGCTCTTCTCCAAATTTTCCCAAAATATTTTTTGTATGTCTGACAATCATTTCCTAATCTGATATTTAGATCTCCAACAAGGACCAAGTTTTCCTTTTTTATTGTGTCAATTGCTTTCTCTAAAGCCTCAAAATTCCTCCACTTCTACATAAGCAGAACCTTCTGTGGGACCATAGACACAAATAAGTTTCATTGTCTAGTTCCCCATTCTGATATTTGCCCACATCACTCTACTTGACATTACTTGCCATTCAAGAAGATTAGCCTCGTATTTAGTATCGAATACTATAGCTACTTCCTCTTTTCGCTGATTGTTATTGACCGAATATAACATTCTGAATTTATTCTTAGAAAGATCTCACCAGATTTTGTCTTTTTTGTTTCAGTCACCCCTATGTCGATCTGGTACTTATCCAATTCCTCAGCTAGCTCTATTTCTTTGCTGTTCAGGCTACTTATATTGATAGTACTGATCTTGAACTCTGGTGATGTTGAATTGTAATGTGTTTCAGGATTATTTGTTCCAGTAGCTGACTTTTTGCTGTTCCCTGGGGAAAACAATGGGGGCATTGTTTAACTAGGCGAATTCCAGCTGACATGAAATTTGTCATGTACATCATTTTACTTGTGGTTTAAGCCAATAAGAATATAATTTGGTCAGCTAAATCCCAAATTGCAGCCCATCCTCATTTGTTTAGCATTCAGGTAGATACCTAACAGGGTGAAGCTTGAGAAGGTGAGGATAAGACATTAGGTCAGAAGCCCTGGTTGGTTCCCCACATTCCTTTAAAGGCTATGTGGAGGTCTCTTCTCAGTTATACAGCTTTGACCGTTAAGCATTACTTTAAGCATTTTTTTTAAACATAATCTGAAAACTTTGTTCTTGAGAACAAGATTTGCTAAACCATTAAATTAAAGTTGCCAAGAAATTATATTTTGATTTAATCTTTTATCCAAGCATAAGCAAAAAAAGTTTCATGTGAAAGCACACCTCATTTCAGATATGTATAAATGCAATGCATTATGAGAAGGACCACAAGTCAGACCAATTTCAACCTTTATTGGGACAAAAAAGTAAAGTGGCATTACTCACAGGCCTAGAGTAGTTGGTATAGGGATGCATGATGGTCTGATAGCATTAGGAGAAAGAAAAGACAGATGGAAGGTATGAGAGACAGAACGAAAAAAAGGCCTCGGCCCTTTTATACCATAATGTAGCCAAAGGCTATAATTTTTTTTCCCACCTGCCTTATTCAGCTGAACAACCAAAAGATCAAATTGAAACCATAGTGTAAAGATGACTGATATCCAGGTGGTTAGCCTTATCTAAATTAACCACCTTGAGTTGGCCTTCTTTGCCTGAGATTGCTCTCCAGTCATCTCCTCAAATGACAATGAGATCATAGTGAACTATGAGGATGAAACCATTTAAAAAACCTCTCATAATAAAAATAAACAGAATTTTATATTTCCCTGGTGAATATTGCATAATGTGGGTGGTCTACACTGGCTAACTAAAAATTTGGTATCTCCTAGAATGCTTCTTTCTAAATAGAAAAATCATCTGACTGAACAATAAAATTTCCAGAATACACCGACCGAATTTAAATAGAAATGGCTGTCTCTCTCAAAGATCTGTGAGACTTTTATCTTATGTAAAAAACCATTTATCTTAATAGATTAAATTTGTTAATTTCTATTATTTCATAGCACATGGTAACAATTGTATTTTAATAGGTGATCCACCGAATGTTCTGCTTGTATTCCATTCCTATTACTGTAACAGACACTGAAGATGTACTATTAATTTTAGTACGAAATATTTGTCCTTTTACTAATTAAAGATATCACTGTGGTTTTTTACGTGTTTCTTTATTAATTAATTTACTATGCCACAGGTTCCTCTTAAAATCAGAATCATCATTCTTCATGGGGAAGAATTTACTAAACTAACAGGAAAATTATCAGTTCTACAAGGTAAGCTTCGAGCACGGATTGCCTTCCTCAAAAAGTGCCGTAATACTAAAGTTATTCCCACTTTCGCTAGATTTAAAGAAACAATTCGGTCGCCTGGAGCCCCTCTATTTACATACGTGCAAGTTTTTCCTTAATTCGTAATCAACTTCGTACTGCCAAAAAAAAAAAAAAAAAAAAAAAAAGAATTAGCTTCTAATATCAATTCTATATCAGTTCTCGAAGAAGATATTTCAGCTGTTCTTAATGAAGAATTATTGGATATTGTTCTTTGCTTATCAAAACAATCCTTATCCCAGTCTTATGAGAGAAATTTTCAAGATCTTATGCAAAAATACAATTCTTTATATAAGAAGCAAAAGAAAAACCTTATCCCTGACAGTACGTCTACAAATAAATGGATTGTAAACATTTCTGAACGCCCGTTATCCAATGCTGAAACCAGTGCTTTAGCAAAGGGCCTTGATTTTGCTGTTATTCCTTCATGCATTCCTTATCTTGGTTTTTTACATAATATAGAACGCAATCTATCAGGACTTCCTAGCGAAGATGCCAACAAACTACGTTTTGAAGTTGCGACTTCGTTATTCAAAAGCAAATTACCTCCATGCAATTCATCAAATGCTGAAATCAAATGTCTAACTTCTTTAAGAAAAGATAATACAATATCCATTTCTAAGGCCGATAAAGGAAAAGCTATTGTAATTATGAATAAGACTGACTATGAGACAAAAGTATCCAGCCTATTAGAAGACACTGCAACCTACCAAGAGATCACACGTAATCCTACTAATTCATAAATTAAACAACTAAATAAATCACTTGATGAGGTTATCAGTTGGGATCCAAACTACGTGGATAAAATACACACCTACTTTGGAAGCACTTCTCATCTATATGGACTCCCTTAAATCCATAAAGAAGGTTGTCCTGTACGACCTATCATGAATTGCATCGATTCTCCAACTTATTGGATTGCAAAAGTATTATCGTGTTCCTTAAGTGCTCTCAGTGGTCATTCCAGATCCTATATAAAAAACTCAATAGATTTTCTTGAAAAAAACAAGGATATTAAAATTACAGATTCTGAATTGTTAGTCAGTTTTGACATAATTTCTCTGTTCACCAATATCCCATTAACCGACACAGTCAATTCTTTATATGAAGCTTACCCTCCATATATCGTAAGGATATTCGAATATGTCATTCACTCAGGCTATTTTAGTTGGAAAAACAAAATCTACAAACAAATTGAAGGTACTGCCATGGGTAGCCCTCTGTCTCCGCCTTTGGCAAACTACTATTTGAAACAATTCGCATATACTATGTTCTCATCCATTCATCCTCAACCATCTCTTTGGTACCGTTACATAGATGATGTTTTTGCTGTTTGGCCACACACTGAAGATGAACTTTCCACCTTTCTACAACGAATAAATAACCTTCATCCACGCATCCAATTCACTATGGAAAAAGAAAACTCTGGTACTTTACCATTTTTGGACATCCTCCTTACTAGAACGTCTTCTGGTACCTTATCTACAAGCGTCTTTCAAACACCCACATTTACTGGCAGATACGTTCACAAAAAGTCTGCGCGCCACTCAAAAATTTGGCATTCTTAATTCTCTAATTCATAGAGCACGTAAAATTTGCTCTTTCCCAATAATCTTACAAGAACTTTCCATCATTAAAAAGTTAATGGAATCAAATGATTACAACTCCAATCAAATCCAACAAATACCTGACTCTTATGTTCCAATACCTACAGCTTCTTCAACAGTCTGCAGAGTTCCTATTCCGTACATTCCAGGAATCTCAGAACCTATAGGTAGAATTCTGAAAAAGTATCAATTGATTCCAACATATATTCCTATTAACAATTTCTTCTTTATTACCTTCTACAAAGGATAAACTGTCTTCTTATTTCTTTGGTTGGCATTTACCAAATACCTTGCGAATGCGATCTCTTATTTTGGACAAACTGGCCGTTCTTTGGAAAAAAGAATAAAAGAACATCAATATTATATTGATTATAACAAACCTCTGAAGTCTGGTCTGGCGCAGCACAGTATTGACTCTATTCATAATGTCCAGTGGGATAAAGCTGTTCTTCTCCATAGATGCAGATTCAAATATGAACGCTTATTCAAAGAATGTTGTGAAACTATCTTACACCGACCGAATTTAAATAGAAATGACTGTATGTCTCTCTCAAAGATCTGGGAGACTTTTATCTTATGTAAAAAACCATTTATCTTAATAGATTAAATTTTTAATTTCTATTATTTCCTAGCACGTGGTAACAATTGTATTTTAATAGGTGATCCACCGAACGTTTTGCTTGATTCCATTCCTATTACTGTAACAGACACTGAAGATGTACTATTAATTTTAGTATGAAATATCTGTCCTTTTACTAATTAAAAATATCACCGTGTTTTTTTTTTACCTATTTCTTAATTAATTAATACCAAAATGTTGTAGCAGTCTTAAAGTTAAACACAGAATGTTGTACAGGTAGTTCCCGCCTTTACGAATTAATTGTTTCCTGGAGACCATTCGTAAATCGGGAATTTGGAAAGAGGGAGTTTATTTGCCTTAGAAATGATGTTATAAGTGAGAGTTACGTTTGTAAGAAGGAATATATAAAATAAATATTAAATTATGAGAAAAGACTTTATGGGATAAAGATTTGCATATTTAAAAAATAACGTAAGAAAAATTTTAAATTAAGAAAGATTTTTTGAGAAAAAAAATAGCTCATTTCTATATCACTGGGTGAATCTGCAGCCGTCGAGGTAGTAGAAGATATATTTGGAAGCTTCGATGCACCTTTTTTTCAAAGAAGGCCTCGAGTGTCATCTGCTTCATTGACTTTTGCTTCTTTTCATTTAAAATAGCTCGATAGCAAGCAGAAGCATTATTCATTTCATGGTAAAATTTACTAAATTGTTTAAAGTCTGAATCTTGTGATTCAAAGATTGCTTGAGCATTTTTTAAGAAGTATAAATGATTCTTCTAGGCCTTTTAAAGTGAAAAACCGAGTTGAAGCTTTGCTTCTTTCTTGTTCCTTTAATTCAAGGAGATCAGTGGGTGAGAGTTCCATGGTGTGAGATCGAAGCAGCTCATTAACATCACCTTCCGAAACTTCCATTTGCAACTGATTAGCCATACCACAGATCGCTTGAGTTTCAGAATTCACAATTTTTGTTGGGTCTTTAAATCCTTCAAAATAATCATTAAACTGTGGACAAAATTTATGCCCTCATCGTTGCATAGGTAATAGGCACGTTTAATCGTTGACTTTGGTCGCTTATCCAAGCAGTTAAAAGTTTTTCCATATGAGGAATTATACTGTTTCTTTATTACACATGTAGACTGCATAGATTGTACATTATTTACTTCTTTCAAATATTTTTCTTTATCCTTTAAAATGGTGCAAACTGTAGAAATGACAAGAGAAAATTTCTCAGAAAGAGCTTTAACAGTGCTACCCGCTTGATGGGTGGTAATAATTTCGTATTTTTTCTCTAACGTAGTTGCTATTCTTTGTTTCTTTTGATCCTTTTTTGGTTTTGCGCTGTTGCGTCTTTTTGACATTGTTGGAAAAGTAAAAGGGTTATAGTGAAAAAGAAAACTTCTTCTTCTTCTTTCTAACATGGAATTTAGGCCATGTGGCTTGTTCCAGTCTCATCCCATCTCTTTCTTGGTCTCTTCCAATTCTTCTTTTACACTTATTACTTCAAATAGCATACTCGTGTCGCCAAAGCTTGAGAATGACTGCGGCTCATTCTAACTGCTCATGATGTCATTACATACCGCATAAATTCTGAATCAATAAATTCGTAAAGATAAAAACTTGTAAAGCGAGAATTTGTCAAGTGAGAACTACCTGTGTTTAGGAATAATCTCAGCATTTAGATCTTTATAATCATTTACTCCAAACAGGGAGAAATGAAACCCCAGGTAGTACCTGAGGTCTGCACATGTGTAATTAGTCTGCAACATTTTATGGATTTTTGAAGCTGCAATTGCTTAAATAGTAGAATTTTAACACTAGAAGCCAAAAGCCTACATGCTTCTTAAGTGGAGAAGGGAATTCCAAGCATAGTGTGAGGCTCTCTTTTAGGGATTGGTCCAAAGGGAATGCTTCCAAGATATCAACTTCCAAAAACTTGTCATGTCAGCATTAGCAGTTAATTCAATAATTTTGCTGAATTTTTCCAAAATAACAAATAAGATGTATATGGAATTGTTATCCTTCAAAGCACCTACTACATTGTCAGGAAAATAAGATATGCTAATATCTTATTTTCCTTCATAGTTGAGGGAACTGTTATCCCTCACACAGCATGTATATTCTCGACTTCCAGCAAGAAAGGGTCAAGATTCAAGAACCAATGTAAAGAGCAATGGACTATACACCATACACTTGACTCCTTTTTGAATTTTGACCAAGTCTAATAGGAACCCATTAACTAGGAGGCAGGTAGTTGAACTGTCATAGGTTCCATTAATAATAGACAGCAGCCTTTTATCCACACCAATTTCCTGGAGGAAGTGAAACAGACATTATCAAATGCTTGAGTAAGGTCTGCTGATAGTACTGCCATTGGCTGCTTTTTCATATTAACTAGGTGGAGTAGACTGCATAATAGAAACAGACTGAATTCTACTGTTCAGCCTGGAACTCAAAAGACCTGTGTACTTTTAATTATGTATCTCATTCCTAATTTGAGCCTGTAATAGATCCTGCCTCCTAGTTAACGGGTCCCTAATAATAAATATACATGGACATCCCCAGATGGTAATATAAAGAACTGCATAGACTATATCATCATAAACAAACAATGGAAAAGATCAGTAAATAATGTACGAACATTAGGAAGTTTTGATTTTGACACTGACCACGAAATATTAACTGCCAAAGTGAAGATAAAATTCAACAGGAAAAATAATATCAGAAAAGAAGAAAACATCAACCTATCAAAACTAAAAGATAGCTCAAGCAGAAGTCGATTTTTAGAACAGATGTGCTTGAAATTAAAACCCTCCATCTTACAGAACAGCGGAAAATTCTGGGAAGAAGGAAAAGAAACAGTGTTATCAATTGCAAAAGACACTCTAGGTTCCAAACCCAAAATAAACAAACAGTGGATAACCCAAGAAATCATAGCTACCATAGAAGAGAAAAGAGAGGCCAAGATACTTGTAAACCAACAAAACAATGAAGAGAATAGAGAAAAATACAGAGCACTAAAAAATAAAGTTGATATCCTATGCAAAAAAGCCAAAGAAAAATGGTTAGAAGAAAAAGCTAAGAAATGCCAAGAAGCATACCAACAAAACAACCTAAAAGTCTTCCATGATACTGTAAGAGAAATTACAAAGGAATTCTCAGCAAAAGCAGTAACAATGATGAACAACAAGATGACTGAAACCGGGAATATTGAATATATAAGAAAAATCTGGTCAAACCATTTTAAGACTATCTTCCACCAAGGAAACAAAACTACAATGCCAACAATAGAAGAAAATAACGACCACCCAAAAATTTTACAAGAATAAGTTAGATACGCAATAAAACAGATGAAAAACAAAAGCACCAGGCATTGATACTATCCATACTGAACTGTGGTCATATGGAGGCAGCATATCAATAGAATATTTAACAACCCTATTCAATAAAATACTACAAACAGGAGAGATCCCAGATGACTGGAGAACTGGAAAGATCATCCCAATATACAAGAAAGGAGACAAAAGAGACTGCAGAAATTACTCCATCAATTTACTCCCTCACACCTATAAAATATTCATGAGAATTATACAAAATAGATTAAAAAACACCTATGAAGAAATGATAGGCATAGAACAAGCTGGTTTCCGAGGAAACTATTCAACAATAGACCAAATTTTCACATTGCACCAACTAGTAGAACTCAGCTGGGAAGACCATAAAGAACTATATTGTTGTTTTGTGGACTTTAAACAAGCTTTCGATAACATCAACAGAGAAATCCTTCTCAAAATTCTACTAGAAAAAGCAATAGACAAATATATAATACAGTTTCTGATAAAATATTACTCTAAGACAAATGCAATAATTAAAAAGGACACATTCACAACAGAACCCATAGAGATCCAAAAAGGAGTAATGCAAGGATGCCCATTATCCCCATGCCTATTCAACATATATCTAGAAGAAGTTGTAAAGAAAGCAATAGACAATGAGCCTGGAATCAATGTCAACGGTTTAAACATAAATAATATCAAATATGCAGATGACTCATCCTTATTGCAAGAACCCCAAATGAACTACAAAGGTTGATAAACAAGCTACGCAAAACCTGTAACACATATGACATGACAATAAATATACAAATGACAAAAGTGATGAAAATAGGGAGGAACAGAACTACCATCTCAGCCACCCTAAATGGAGAACAAGTAGACAACTTCATATACCTTGGATCAAAACTAACAGAAACAATAGATGAACTCAAAACAATCAAACACAGAATAGCGATAGGATGGACCACCATGGGAAAATTATAGAAAATCTGGAAAACAAACAAGATATCTAAGCAAGCCAAAAATCAAATTATACGAATCAATAATTATACCAACAGTCATCTATGGAGCAGAAGCGTGGACAATTAAGAAAAGAGAGGAGAAAAAACTGCTGGCATTTGAAATGAATGCTTAAGAAAAATAAATAGAACAAGTTGGATAGAAAAGAAAACGAACAGCACAGTCAGACAAGAATTATTGTATAAAAAGACAATAGAAAAAATTAGAAAACAACAACTGAGATGGTTTAGCTAACTGTATTCATGGACTTAGACTTCCTAATGTCCTAATCAGTACTTTTCCAACTGAAAAAAGGAGACCCGGCAGACCAAGAATTACCTGGTCGAAATTAATAAAGAACATTTCGGGATGCAGAACATATAAGGAACTTTTTAGAACAGCAAGGAATAGAGAAGACTCAACCCGTCTTAGATGGAAGAGAAGAAGAATAGATAATGCAGAAAAATATCTTGTAGTCAGTATTAGAAAGAGAAATAGGCCTCCAGCTGTTGATTAAGTATGATGTCTATTAGATTTTGGAATGAGGGCAGTATGGCTTGCTGCAAATTCACTTGGTACATGACCTAGGAAAGAAAAGATTTAAAGAGTATAACTAGAATGAGAAGAATAAAATCCAAGGCTTTGTGGTAAAGTTTTATCCATAGACTATCAGGTTCTGGAAATTTCCTTGTCTGAAAGAAAAGAAAAGATTTAAAGAGTATAACTAGAATGAGAAGAATAAAATCCAAGGCTTTGTGGTAAAGTTTTATCCATAGACTATCAGGTTCTGGAAATTTCCTTGTCTATCATTCTTCATAGGCTGTGGTAACGTCAGATGGTGCAATGGGTCTGTCAAACCAGCTTGGATATGAACAGGAATGCTGTTAATGTTGCAAGAGTTATAATTTCCTACAATACAGTCTTCAAATTTTTATAGTGTTTTTCAAAGGATGTCTTGAGTGGTGTCCTCTGCTTACATGCCGCTGTATTCTTATTTTAAAATTTCATTCTTCCACTTGTTTCTGCCTTTCCACTTCTATCTCTATGTTGATATTTCCAATGATGTCACTGCATTCTGTACCATTGTATTGGTTTGCTAACCAGCTTCTTTCTTTATACAGGTCTTTCAACTTTTTTTTTGTTTTGAGGAAAGATCGTTCCTTTCCCCATTTAATCATATTTTGTTTTACTGCTTGTCTGAATTTTAACCACGTATCCCAGTTCCAGATAACATAATTCCAGTTTGAACAAAGGATCTGGAGTTTGGTTGAAAAGATCAATGGAAAATTTTTACTTGTTCCATGCAGCAGAATATAAGTAGAACTGGATTATGATCTGACATGTTGATGTTAAGATGTTATATCTGAATTATCCTATTTATAAGGGAAGAAGAGATATAACTTCGATCAAGACAGGTACCAATACCTTAATTCATGTACATGTAAGCATGGAGATTAGGACTCAAATGAGAATCCACCTATGTCAACCAGTTGAGCATTGTCAAGACATATTTTTAACAATGCATATTCCACTTTTCCACCTTTGGGGTGTCCTCTTATTTTGTCTCATGTGAGGCTTTTCAATACAATTCCAATCTCCAGCTGCTATGACATAGTGGATACTGTATAAATATTGCTGCAATTCCTGAAAGAATTTTTCATCTACTGGGAGATTAAACATTTAAAAACTTTATTACACATATACAGTATTTCCAGTCTATAATCAAGATTCTCCTTGTGCATCACTTTGGATATTACAGAATGACCCAAAGAGGGGGAACAAGAATAAGAACCTCAACTCCAGTCCATAAATCTTCAAAAGCTCAAATAAGAAATAAGTGGATATCTATCCATTAAAGTTTTTATAAATTTTTATATCTGCAGAAGTATGTTTCTTGGAGGAACAAAAACGAGATATTATAGCATAAGTTTACATACGGCTTCTTGTTTAACTGGCCTGTGGAATCCTCACACATTTAATGAGGCAATGCAGATGGGAGATGTCACTTTTAAGTTGTTAACTTCTAAATTTTGGATGAACCTGATGAGGTTTTCATTCTGTGAAGGAGCAATTGTGTAGCCTACTTCTTGTAAATTCTTTCCCTAGTTTTTTTATACTTGCCATTATTTCAATTTCATGGCTACCGTTTTTGATTTGCAAGTTAGTTTTTTTTGTTTTTTTTTAGTGTAGATGCTAATCATACCGAGAAAAAATTGCATCAGTAAATTTATTATTTTTTCTTTAATTGTATCTCTTGTTTTCCCTTTATAGCACGAGACGGTTCCTCACAGTCTATAAACTTTTCTGAGCGCGAGGATTGCTCATTTCATGATCCACAACCTTCTTCATCTTTACATTTTTTTATCATTTCTTCTCCGTTTAAATTTTGTTCCTCTTTTTAGTTTTATTTTTAATTTTTTTTTGTTTATCCTCAATTTTTTAAAAAAAATTAATTCATCTCTGTATATTAAAGTCTTTCGGATGTCTTACTTGCTTTTCTGTTGCTTCTGCAGTTTCTCATTGTATAACAGTTTCATTTATTTGCATTTGGTCTTGTATCAGTTCAGTTGTTAGGCTACAGGGTGATTCAAAAAGATGGACTCATTGTAAGTCTACACATCAAACATAGAACTAGTGACAAATATGATGTAAATCTTTGTATATTTGATTATACTCACAATAAAGTTTATAGATGTTCAACGCCCCTCGGCTGCACGGCATTTGAATGGATACGGTGTAAGGAGACTTGAAAAAGTGTTGCTGAATGTAGTGGATGTGCAAAATCAGGGAAACTAGATTTATTAAGGGGGAGGGAGTTGATATACAGTCCTTAGGGAGGCAGTTGAATGTATGAATGAGTATAATATGCCATCATGGCTGATTGTAGATGATATAGCTAGTGGGATTGAATGTGATGGGTATAGTGTGTTCAGGAATGACAGGGAGAATAAAATGGGGGGAGGAGTATTGTTGATGATAGCTGATGAGCAGCCAAGGAGAATTGAAGTTGAATTGCAGGATAGAGAAAAGAGCACATTTGAGGCCATTTGGTTTGAGATTGTGGCTAGCAGAACAAAATATACAATTGGGCGCTGCTATAGCCCAGGTGATGGAAAAGATGGTGGTGACAGTATGCACAAGCAAATAAAAGAAATGAGTGGAAGGAGGATAATTATTATGGGAGATTTCAACTATGGTCACATCGATTGGAGTGAGGAGAGGACACACGGGAGGAAGGAATTGGATTTTATGCGGTTATTAAGGGATAACTATCTGCGACAGCATGTAATGGAAAATACTAGGGGTCAGAGAGTGCTTGACCTAGTAATTACATCTGAGGATTTGGCTGTAACAAATATGACCCACCAATTGGTGAGAGTGATCATAGGGTCTTGACTTGGGAGATGGCTAAAGGTGTGTAATTTACAATTAAGACAGGGTACATGTGGAATTATCGGGCTGGTAAGTATGACAAGCTTAAGAGTTTGATTGGTTCAGTGTCATGGCATGTACAACTGCAAGGGCTAGAAGTTGATAGTGCATGGGAGGCAGTTAAGAAGTGTTTGCATGAAGCAATGGCTACTGTATATCTAGAGTCTGAATAATAAATCAAGTAGGGGTTAAATGGATGAATAACACCATTAAGCATGAGCTGCAAAAAAAGAAACAACTATGGAGGGAATTTAAGGAGAAAGATGACCGGAAGGCACATGAACGGTATAAAGCACAGGCCAGAAGGGTAACGAGTGTGGTAAGAAAAACAAAAAAGGATTACGAAAGAACATTGGCCATGCAGGCTAAAGAGAATCCTAAACAGTTTTTTCGATATGTTGCAAGTAAAAGAAAAAATGTATATGGCAGAATGATTTTAAAGAATGCCGATGGTAGGGAGGTAACCGAATCAGTTGATATAGTTGAGTTACTGAGTGAGCACTTTGCAAGAATATATCATCCAGGTGGTGACATTGAGGAAACGAATGAACCAGTAGATTATACGGGAATTGTGGTGAATGAAGTGGAGGTGAGTAGTCTATTGCATAACCTCAATGTCAATACATCTGTGGCATTGGATGGTATACCAGCTCATGTCATACGAGAAGAGTCTAAAGAATTGTCAGTACCCTTGACCATTTTGTTTAATTTGAGTCTCTGGTCTGGGTTAGTCCCGAGGGGGTGTAAAGAGAGGGAAAATAGTTCCCCTGCATAAAGGTGGTTCCAAGACTGCTGTTGTAAATTACCGACCGATTAGCATATCAGGAATCATTGTCAAGGTTTTAGAGAAATTAGTCAAGAAAAGAATACAGGATTGGATAGATGAAAATGGGATATTGTATGGGGGACAACATGGTTTTGTGAAGGGTAGATCATGCCTCGGTAACTTGCTCACGTTTTTATAACACAGCGACGGCTGAAGTGTATAAGGGTAATGGGTTTACAGTGATTCTACTGGACCTTGCTAAGGCCTTTGACAGGATACCACATGGAACCCTAATCAGTAAACTGGAACAGATGGGGATGGATATAGGGTTGGTGAGATGGATAGGAGGGTGGTTGATGGAGAGATACCAGAGAGTGATTTATTCAGGAGTTGAGGCTAAAACACGGCTTGTGACTAGTGGTGTGCCACAGGGCTCTGTTCTTGGACCACTGCTTTTCAATTTGTTCATCAATGATATAGGAAAGGATCTGAGAGGAAGTGTTCACTTGTTTGCCGATGATGCAAAGTCGGGTAGAGCAATTGTGAGTGCACAGGATGTCAAAATTTTACAGGATGATTTGGACAGTTTGGAGGACTGGGCTAGGAAAAAATGGATGTTCAATTTAATGTGGCAAAGTATAAGGTTATGCACTTTGGGGTGAAAAGAATAGCAGCAGTATATCACATGGGTGGAACCGTACTCCAGGAGATTGATGAGGCCAGGGATTTGGGAGTGTTGGTGGATAGGGAATTGAAGTTTAGGGTGTACATTGCAAAAGTGGCTAAATCAGCTCATCAAATCACTTGGCTTCTGAAAAATACTTTAACATGCAGAGACAAACAAGTTGTTGTTCCTCTGTATCGAGCATTGATAAGACCCCATCTGGACTACTGTGCCCAGTTATGGGCACCAGGGTTTCTTCGTGATGGGGAGGAAGTGGAGAGGATCCAGAGACGAGTGACCAAGATGATAGCAGGTCTGTGGAATGAACCTTATGAGAACAGGTTGAAGATTTGTGAGTTGCAGAAATTGGTCGATAGGTGGAAAAGGGGTGATATGATTGAGACATTCAAATTACTGAAGGGTTTCTATAAGATTAATCCAGAAGATATTTTTGAAAATAGGACTGGTGGTGGGAGGACTAGGGGCCATGCATGGAAGCTGGGCAAGAATGTGGTATTAGAGCTAGGTTTTTTACTTGGAGAGTGGTGAATGAGTGGAATAAGCTGCCAGAGTCTGTTGTGGGTGCTACGACCGTGAATGAGTTCAAGGCAAAGTATGATCGATACTGTGTGAATGTCGAATAGTTGTTCTTGACATGATGTTAGGGCCTCCCTCGATGAGTCTGTCGACTCCTTGGAGTTGCCCGGAATAATTTTTTTTTTTATTTTTTTTTTTATTGTTCTTTCAAATATTTACATATGTACAATGATCATCTATTCAGTATATTATTTTACAAGGTTCAGCACTTTGTGCTACATATAATGAGATTTAAATAGTAATGATGATAACAGTTTTTTTTTATATAACAATCATAATAATAATTTACAATTATATTGTTCAGAGTTACATAAGTTGTATAATATTACATGTTGTGGTTTACTGTTTTTTTTTTTTTTTTTTTTTCAAGTTTGAAAAGGTGTGATTATACAACAGTATTTACACATATGCAATCTGAATATTATGTGTCCTTATTTTCACAAACATACGGTGTAAACTCATGATTTACTTTTAAAATAATTTTTTTTTTTTACATTGCATACATTTGTTACAGTTATTATATACATTACATACATTTGTTACAATTATTATATACATTACATTCATTTGTTTACATATGATACATTACTTACATTTGTTTACATGTGATATTTACATTACGTACATTGGTTTACATATAATACATACATTGGTTTTCTTGTGATACGTACATTACATGCATATGGTTACATATGATACATCTTGGATGAGAACTAATTTTTTTTTCCTTTCATCCTCGAAGCTTAAATGTAACACCAGTTGGTTATTATGTATTTTTTTATTTTTTATTTTTTTTTTGCTGTGTTAGGATGCAACGGAATCTATGATTGAGAAATTCACGCGCGCGCACTCACATGCATGCATGCACGCGCACACACAATAAATTGGAATGTACTGATGCGTCACTGAACTGGAAACCTGAGCGAATATACTGTGTTTCATTAAGTTAGTATGGTATTTTGGGTGCGTGTTTCTTGTTCATAGTATGTCCTTAGAGCTCTTTTCAGGCTATTGTAGTTTGTAAGGTTTCTGTATTCAAAAGGTAATTTGTTTATCATGTCTGGGATGTAGAAGTTTCGCGTGGCCTTTCCGTAGTGATTATTGTATTTATATGTGATATAATTAGTAGTCTGAGGTCTTGTTATACGGTATGTATTTCTAACTGTCGTGTAGTTGGCATCGAAATAATGTTTTAGCAAGGCTGCATAGTGACAAATGTTTTGCTGTTAGTATTTTGTGTTCTGCCATTGCAATGTTTATAAGGTCGTGATTTTCTCTTTGTTCCCAAAAGATCAGTTTTGTCATTTTGTACTGTAGCGACATTAATCTATTCAATTTGTAGGGTGCACAGAAAGCATACATTATTATAGCGTATCTTAGTATATTTTGGCATAGTGCTTTGTATATTAGTGTTTTTAGGCGTATGGGAACCATGTCTTTTAATCTGTAGAGTTTGCCACTTATTGTTCGGAGTTTGTTGTGTAGATGTTTTATATGGCTATTCCAGTTCATATCTGCATCGAGGTAAATTCCAAGGTATCGTATTGTTTGGTTGTGATTGTAGTGGTTTTGCTATTCTGTGTGTTTTTTGTGTTGGAAAGTGGATGTTGGATAGTTATATATTTGTTATCAACTGGTTGAGTCAGTGGATTTCTGAATATCATTAATTTTGTCTTTTCTGAGTTTAGGTGTATGGAGTTTTTCGTGAGCCAGTCTATGATCAGATTTATATCATGTTGCATATTTGTTTGGGCTATGCTTGTGTTATTATGGATGGATATTATTGCTGTATCGTCTGCGTACTGGAATATCTTACCTTTGAGTGGTAACTGATTAATATCGTGCGTGTAAATGTTGAATAGAGTTGGGGAGAGTACAGCTCCCTGTGGCACTCCACAGGTTACTGGTAGCTCTCTGCTTCGGTTTGATCCGATACGTGTGATATGCTTTCTATTTTGGAGGTAGTTTGTAAACCACCTGTGAAGAGGCCTGTCTATTCCAACATGCCTCAGCTTTTCTAACAAGGTTTGATGTGTAAGTGTATTGAATGCTTTGGTTAGATCTATAAAGACTACCATGGCTATTTTGTTTTTGTCTAAGGTGGTATTAATTAAGTCTGTAAAGTCTTCCAAGAGAGATGTTGTTCCCTTATTTTTCTGAAAACCATATTGTGTTTTGGGGATAATATTAAAGATCTCAGTGTATGGTGTGAGTTTCTTCAATATGATCCGCTCCATAATTTGATTGATAATTGGTAATGTTGCTATGGGTCTGTAATTGCTGATTAAATTTCTTTTTCCTTGTTTGTATATGGGTGTAATTATGGCAGTCTTTAGCATACTTGGTATCTGTCCTGTTTTAAATATTTTATTTATTAGTTTTAGTAAGACTGGACTTAAACTAGTTGCATGTTGCTTTATATCTTTAGGTCTGATACCATCTATTTCTGGGCCTTTGTTTGGTTTGATTTGATGTACTGCTGAGAGAAGTTCTGCTTCTTTTATGGTTGGGAACCATAATGTCTGTTTTGATCGCGGTCCAAGTGGAGGGTCTCGTTTTGTGATTGGGGGAATATTTCTGTGAAGTTCTTGGATGGAGTCTGCAAAGTATTGGTTAAAGTCATTTGCTAGTTGTTGGATAGGTTTTGCATCTTTCATGAAGCTGTGTTTTATGGTTTCGGAGGCAGTGGTGCTGGGAACAGAATCTAGCATCTCATTAATCAGATGCCAGGTTTGTTTCATGTTGTTTTGTGCGGAGGTTAGTTTGTCTCTGTAGTAGCTTCTTTTTGCATTTCTGATTTGTGTTGTAAGGCGATTCCTTGTTATCTTATATTCAGTTTTTAAAGTTGTGTTATTTGGATATTGCTTTAATTCTTTCCATAAAGCGTCCTTTCTGTGTATTTCTAGGATGCCAGGTGTGTTCCCAGTCTGTTTTTCTTATTTCGTGGTTGACTATTTCTTCGTCTATTATTGTTTTCTGTCGTTTTTCTTCTGTGGGACACTGCATGGGTATTGTCTTGGTGTGCAGGTTTAGAGCGGTCAAGTAATGGTCTGCTACTTTGCATTTTATGACTGGTGCAGTGATAATATTTCCGAATATTTCTTCTCTAGTACATGATGTTATTGTTGGTATTAGATTGTACATGGATAGTGTGTCTAGGTATTGTACAGTGTTGTTCTGGTTTTCATTTGCAATATTTATGTTTATGTCGCCAATTATCATTAGGTGTTCGGTTGAGCATATTTCTTGGCTTGAAAGCCAGCAATTGAGTTCATGTAAGAATTTTATCGTGTTTAGGTTTGGTGGCCTGTAAATAGTATTTAGTATTATGGGATGCTGTGTATTCGTGGTATTAATGATTTCGAGGCAGAGGGTTTCAACATGCTCAAACTGATAGGCCATTTCTTTTGCTATTAATTTTTGTTTCATAAATATTAGTATTCCACCCCCTCTTCTTGTTTGGCGGCATGATCTATGTTGTTGGAAGCCTGGAATTTGGAAAGCAATCGCTTCGTCATTAGTTATGGATACTTCTGTAAGAATCATTATTTCAATAATATCAGTGTAATTCCTCAGATAAGCCTGTAATAACAACCAATGTTTTCGGATGCTTCTGATGTTAATATGCAAGATTGAGAGACCTCTCGCTTGTACTGTGTTTTGTTTCCATGCATCAAGAGATTCGAAAGTACAATTACTGATGTATTCTGGTGTAATTACATCTATCTGATGGTTCACATTCATTTTTGTTGTGTTGAGATCTTCTTATTGAACTAAGTTAGAGTTTTTTGTTTCACTCCGGCAACCTGTCTATATCTTCCGAGCTTTTTATTTGTATAGACTTTGAAGTCTGTGACTTTCTCAAGAATATTTTGCCGTCTTTGATCCATAAAAATTGATACTTTTTTTCTGTTTTTTCCTTTCTTGTTTGGTACAAAAGATTCTGATTGAAAGGTGTTAAATACTCAGATAGAAAGATTGGCATATTGTCTTGCGATGCATTTAAATCCTTGACTACTGTTTTTTTCAGTCTGCTGGCTTTTATGAGATTGTCTCTTGTAACCTTGCTTGTCAGACGAACTATGACTGGTATCGGTCGTGGCGAACCTTGTTTTCTGTTCTTCCTAATAATAATAATAATAACAACATCAAGACAGTAGCTGAATTTATCCATATACCCGAAGAAGGATGTCTTGCGTCACTGAGTTCACTGCAGTTGTGATATGGTTTTTTAGGTCAAACAAAGTTGTTGGTGGAGGTCGTATATAAACTGCTTCTTTTATGAACACCAACCAGAAATGTCGCAGGGTGTGATATCGGATCTTGGGGACCAGAAATGAAGCACAAGGTCTTCATTCGCGATGCAACCTATCCATCATTGAGGTAGAGAGTCATTGAGAAAATCTCAAACATCCTGGTGCCAATGGGGTGGAGCTCTGTCCTGTTAGAAAATGAAATCTTCTGAATCTTCATTCATTTGAGGAAGAAGCCAGTTTTCAAGCATGTCCAGATACGTTACTCCAGTAACGGTCTCTTCAAAAAAGAAAGGTCTATAAACCCTTGTTCTTGATAAGATGCAAAACACATTAACTTTCGGGGAGTTCCTCTCATGTTGCAATGCTTCATGGGGATTTTGTAGTCCCCATATGCGAACATTGTGTTGGTTTACTTTCCTGCTTAGGCAGAACGTCACCTCGTCACTGAAAATTAAATGCGACAGAAAAGTGTCATCTTCCAAGTTTTGGAGCATACAGTCACAAATTTCGACACACTTTACCTTGTGGTTTGCGTGAAGAGTGTGAACCAGTTGTAGGCGGTATGGTTTGAACAGTAAACGGCACTTCAACACATGGCAGACAGTTATTTGTGGTATTGTAAATTCTCTGCTCGCTCTACGAGTTGACTTGCTTGGGCTACGCTCAAAAGTCTGTTGAATTAGTCTCACATTCTCCTCCGATACACACGGTCTGCTCGAGCTTTTTCCCTTACTCAGACAACCTGTTTGTTCAAATTGATAATTACAGTGACAAATGCTCTTCCTCTTTCTTTTTATTCACCTCATTGGAGGTTTAATGTTGAAACGACAACGAAACGCACGCTGCACTGCAGTCGTTGACTCGGTTTTAATGAGCTCATGAGCGCAAAAAATTTGTGCTGCATAGTAGCCTTTTGCTCACAACTGATGCTGCTGCACAGCTGTGTGTTAGGCATGTGCTCTAGCGGCAGTATATCAAACTTTAGGACCTCCTCTTTCAAATGTTATGTAGATCATTCACATACAATGTATAGTTCAGGAAATATAGCCATACAAAATTGAGTTCATCTTTTTGAATCACCCTGTATATTCACTACTGTTAATTTCAACTAATGTTGTTCCTTCCATATTTGACTAAGAAAGTGACTCTGAAGTTCTGGAATTTTTGGACTAATTTCTAGCTGATTTTGTTGGGCACTTTTTTTGTAATTTTGCCAAATATATTTTGTTTGTAAACACCATCTTTATTAGACTGAATTGGAAGATCTGGGATCTCTTCTTTATGCTTCTTTGATATATACTTTGTTCTAACTGGCTATACTGGTGCTACCACTCTTTCAGCGAAAATTCTATAAGGAATGGTAGTAATGTGATATTCAGAACTTTTGCATTTCTGACAGGGTTTGCGATGCTTATTAGCAACATGTCCGATCTCCATACAGTTAAAAACATTTAGCCTTGGGGCACTTGTCACCCAAGTGATCATGAACCACATTCCAAGTACTGCCTCCATACTCTGGGATAGTTCACCATAACTCAAGCTGTACTGATGTTGACAAAATTTGGTACAGGCATCCAATGAAGATTGGATTTTCACCTGATATATCCTTTTATATGTTACTAATTTTATCCTGTTTTGAGAGGTTCTGGTTAAGAATTTCATTACTGTTTTCTATATATTCCAATGGAAATCTCCCAATTTTTACTGTTTTAACCTGGGTTTCCTACCATTACAGGAATTATTGTGCTAGCTTGGAATGTAGAACCCTGTAGCAGTTTATACCTCGTTTCCACTCCACATCTCAAACTACAATTAAATACCCCCTCTACCATATGGCATGAAAGAATAAATCTTGCCAGCCCCAACTATCTCTTTTATTCACCTGTCTTGCTTCTTCACACCCTAGAATTTTAATTCCTAAGTTTAGTGCTCTTGGAGAAATTGGTACCATTATCTCAGGCAGAAGGGGGGGGGGATAAAACCTCTGCATTTGATTATAAGAGAAATCTTTCAGTTGTAAGACTGAAAATTAAATAATCCCATGATATAGAAACAATTTTACACCACCAGCAAACACTGCAGCTGAGCTACTATAAAATAGTGGCTGTGATATGGACAAAAGCAATCAAATAACGCAGCTATTAACTTCACTACCAGCAATCTAAATATTTATTTACATAATCCAGTGCTAGTCAGGGCAGAACCACCACTAGCAACAGTAAAATAAAATTAGAATATCAAAGTGAAAAATAAAGGAAAGTAAATCAAGTAAATCTTGCTGAAATCATCAATAGGTGGGAGCCAGATCCAGAATTAAAAATACCAAGAATTTATATTCTTGGCATCTAATCCTTTATTCAATGTGTATATGGGAATAAATATATGATTTTAGGTGAATTTCATTTCACACCCTAAAAAATGAAAATTTTCTAGGGTGTGAAGATCACTGCTCTGCTGACTGGAGGCCTGCAGTAGCTTGAAAAAGTTCCATGTTTGGCCTCTAGAGCAGAGTTTCTGGAATATGTAAAAAATAATTTAAAAAAAATACTAAAAAATATATAAAAGAGATAAAAAAAATCTCAGCTCAGCCATGATACAAAGTGTATTCTAGGTTTGCAAATAATCTTTCGTGGGTGGAAGTAAAATTAAAAAAGTGTAATCAAACAAAGTTTGCCCATGAAGCATATGACTTCTGCATTACTTCAATTTTGGTAACTCTTCTGGGTCTGGCTCCCACTGATGAGACTTCAATAAAGATCAAAACTAGGCTGACCCTTCTCATAATGCACTGCCCTTATACACATCAAAAGAAGAGGCAAGCTTTGCATTATGGGTACTCATTATGGGGCTCATTGTACTGAGGAGACTGATATGAGGTCATTAACCTCATACAAGTAGTCTGGTCATGAAGATACTTGTTGTGCAAACTTTGTTTGCTTACACTTGAACAAAGTGTAAGCAAAGATTAAACCAATAATATAATTTCTTGGAATCTTTAACTAAGTAAAACTAAGTAAAAAAAAAAAAAAAACCTTTCAACATTTATTTGCTGAACTTTCTTTGAGCCATTATAGGACTCCAATAGATGAAGCAGTCATCTCACATCAGGCAATGAAATTCATCTCCTGCATAAAGGCTTTCATAAATAGCCATGAACACAGTGGGATTTGAGCCCAAAACCTGTTGGTTGGGATGTGGGTATGCCAACCACTCTCAGTCAACCAGACCAAAATTCAGTTAATATGATATATGCACGTAAACCCAAGAAAGATATTTAATTAACCAAATATTTTGGTCTGGAAATAGCAGACCATCCTCAGTGATATTACAAGAACAGTTTAAAAAAAAAAAAAAATACAAGCTAGAATACTAACAATAGATCGTTAAAAATAGAACACGCCGCATGATGTTATATCACTAAGTATTAAGTATAAAATGGAATATTTTGAAGTAGAGACATGATTGGAAAAAAAATTGAATAAATAAATAAAAAAATAATAATGAGTAATCGTGATTAGACTTTCCCAGATTTTTGATATAGATATACAGTCATTACGATTCAAGTTGGGATGATGGAGCAAGGCCTCCATGCTTTGTCCTGAAAAAACGTTCGAACCTATAACGGGATCTATGTAAGAGGCAAGTCCTGGACCAAAAGATGCTGTGGTCAGTTTCAATCCCATGTTGAGCCAATCCAGACTTTTCAGGTTTGTTGTGAAGAATGGGGGATTGATGTTCTTGGATTCAATATCTTTCTTGTGTTTACGTGCATATATCATTCAGTCTTATGTCACAGGTATCCTTAAAACAGCAAATTCAGTTAATATGGCTAATTTTAGGCATATTAACTAATCAGTTAATATGTCTAATCAGTCTTCTCTATTCCTTGCTGTTCTAAAAAGTTCCTTATATGTTCTGCATCCCGAAATGTTCTTTATTAATTTCAACCAGGTAATTCTTGGTCTGCCGGGTCTCCTTTTTTCAGTTGGAAAAGTACTGATTAGGACATTAGGAAGTCTGTCTAAGTCCATGAATACAGTTAGCCAAACCATCTCAGTTGTTGTTTTCTAATTTTTTCTATTATTGTTCTTTTTATACAATAATTCTTGTCTGACTGTGCTGTTTGTTTTCTTTTCTATCCAACTTGTTCTATTTATTTTTCTTAAGCATTCATTTCAAATGCCAGCAGTTTTTTCTCCTCTCTTTTCTTAATTGTCCACGCTTCTGCTCCATTGATGACTGTTGGTATAATTATTGATTCGTATAATTTGATTTTTGGCTTGCTTAGATTTCTTGTTTGTTTTCCAGATTTTCTGTAATTTTCCCATGGTGGTCCATCCTATCGCTATTCTGTGTTTGATTGTTTTGAGTTCATCTATTGCTTCTGTTAGTTTGATCCAAGATACATGAAGTTGTCTACTTGTTCTCCATTTAGGGTGGCTGAGATGGTAGTTCTGTTCCTCCCTATTTTCATCACTTTTGTCATTTGTATATTTATTGTCATGTCATATGTGTTACAGGTTTTGCGTAGCTTGTTTATCAACCTTTGTAGTTCATTTGGGGTTCTTGCAATAAGGATGAGTCATCTGCATATTTGATATTATTTATGTTTAAACCATTGACATTGATTCCAGGCTCATTGTCTATTGCCTTCTTTACAACTTTGTCTAGATATATGTTGAATAGTCATGGGGATAATGGGCATCCTTGCATTACTCCTTTTTGGATCTCTATGGGTTCTTTGTGAGTGTGTCTTTTTAATTATTGCATTTGTCTTATTAGAGTAATATTTTATCAGAAACTGTATTATATACTTATCTATTGCATTATCCAATAGAACTTTAAGAAGGATTTCTCTATTGATGCTATCGAAAGCTTGTTTAAAGTCCACAAAACAACAGTATAGTTCTTTATGGTCTTCCCAGATGAGCTTTGCTAGTTGGTGCAATGTGAAAATCTGGTCTATTGTTGAATAGTTTCCTCAGAAACCGGCTTGTTCTATGCCTATCAGTTCTTCATAGGTTTTTTTTTTTTTTTTTTAATCTATTTTGTATAATTCTTAGGAATATTTTATAGGTGTGGGAGAGTAAATTGATTGGTGTGTAATCTCTGCAGTCTCTTTTATCTCCTTTCTTGTATATTGGGATGATCTTTCTAGTTCTCCAGTCATCTGGGGGTCTCTCCTGTTTGTAGTATTTTATTGAATAGCGTTGTTAAATATTCTATTTATGTGCTGTCTTCATATGACCACAGTTCAGTAGGGATAGTATCAATGCCTGGTGCTTTGTTTTTCATCTGTTTTATTGTGAATCTAACTTCTTCTTGTAAAATTTTTGGGTGGTCGTTATTTTCTTCTATTGTTGGCATTGTAGTTTTGTTTCCTTGGTGAAAGATAGTCTTAAAATGGTTTGACCAGATTTCCCGGATTCAGTCATCTTGTTGTTATCATTGTTACTGCTATTGTTGAGAATTCCTTTGTAATTTCTCTTATAGTGTCATGGAAGACTTAGATTATTTTGTTGGTATGCTTCTTGGCATTTCTTAGCTTTTTCTTCTAACCATTTTTCTTTGGCTTTTTTGCACAGTTTATCAACTTTATTTTTTAGTGCTCTGTATTTTCCTCTATTCTCTTCATTGTTTTGTTGGTTTACAAGTATCTTGGGTTATCCACTGTTTGTTTATTTTGGGTTTGGTACCTAGAGCGTCTATTGCAATTGATAACACTGTTTCTTTTCCTTTTCGCCAGTATTTTCCACTGTTCTAGAAGATGGAGGGCTTAATTTCAAGCACATCTGTTCTAAAAATCGACTTCTGCTTGAGATATCTTTTAGTTTTGGTAGGTTGATGTTTTCTTCTTTTCTGATATTCATTTTCCTGTTGAATTTTATCTCCACTTTGGCAGTTAATATTTCATCGTCAGTGTCGAAATCAAAGCTTCTTAATGTTCGAACATTATTTACTGATCTTTTCCATTGTTTATGATAATATGGTCTATACAATTCTTTATATTGCCATCTGGGGATGTCCATGTATATTTATTATCAGGGCATTGATAAAACAATGTGTTTGCAATCATTAGATCATTTGCTTTACAGAAGTGGAGTAGTTGTTCTCCTCTGTCATTAAGCTCTCCGTATCCAAATTTCCCCATCCATCACATCTTTTTTTGTCTGTTGTGAACTGTCCTATTTTAGCGTTAAAATCTCCCATCACTATCATGAGTTCTCTACTTTTGGAATTATCTATTTCCTGTTGTAGTTCTTCACAGAAATTTTCTATTTCTTCCTCTGAATGGTTACTGTCTGGTGCATATATTTGGATTATTTTAATTGTTTGACCTTTTCCTTTTGCTTGAAATTTGACTGTGATTATTCTAGGAGACACTGATTTTATTTCAATTATTGAGTATGCAAGCTTCTTCTCAATTAATAATGCAACTCCTTCTCTGTGTATGTTATCTTTTCTTCCTGAGAAGTATAGTCTTCCTTCTGGTGAATCCATTTCTGCACCAATGTGTCTCTGATAAACCTAAAATACTCCATTTCAGTCTTTTAAAATTTTCCTAGACTAATTGCACTTTTCAAGGTTGGTATAATGATCTTATGTTGAGGGTGGCTATGTGTTTCACGTCCTTTGCTGACCACAATGCTGATTTCTCACTTACTCTATGTGGTCTTCGAGTAGGTGCATCGGCTGTCCCGTACAAAGTAGCACTATCTCAGTTTGTAGACATTCTCTGGCTCATGGAAGTTACCTGCATAATAATGTAGCCAACTTGCCATGCCTCTGCTACATCCTTTGGTCCATGGCTCTTTATTCAGAGCAACCCATTTGGGTTTCCCTCATCTGCCACCTGGGGGACGTGCCTGGTAGGAGTGTGGTCTCCCTAATTAATGCCAGTTAATTATGCAATAAGGTTGGAGACACAGAATTGTCTAGAATGTCATTATAAGCTGCAGAGTTAAGATTCCCCCATCACGAAATAGGGCGCCCAGCTTGCACCATAAAACAACCCTGTGATGCCTGTCCACCAAACTCACAGCTGGCACAATACATTTGGACAGATAGCATTTTCCTATCATTTGTCAGACTGCCAGATTGTGAAGTGTGATTCTTTACTACGGAGTCCCATGGTGAGCTTTACACCATTCCACCTGATGCTGATGTTGGGTTTGCATGCTGCTGTGCAGCTATGAAAACTCACGTTCATCAACTTCTGACAAACAGTTGTGGTACTGGCCCCATTCGCAGAGGCTTTTTGGAACTCAGTAGCAAGTGGGGATAGGCAATTTTTTCACAACATATATGAGGGTGGTCTGTAAAGTTCTCAGCCTCGACCATAGATGGCAACACTATTGACAAGATTTTTTTTTTTGATAGTACATCTGTCATAAGCATCCATGTGAAATTGCAAGTCATTCTATCAAGTAGTTTGTTTTATACAACTGTCTGAAGCAAAACTGTTGTCTATATCCCTTGAAATAGATAAAATTGAATATCGTTTGGTTATAAAATTCTTTGGAAAAGGTTTAATACCAAACGAAATTCATTCGGAGTTCATAAAAGTTTATGGGCACTCTTCTCATTCGTTCTCGACAATTAAGAAATGGGCTGTGGAGTTTAAATGTGACCGTACCAGCCTTGAAGATGATCCACGTAAAGGACGTCCAAAAAGTGTAACAACACCAGAAATCATTGATCGAGCGCATGATATGGTATTGGATGACTGGAGAGTCAAAGTGTGTGAAATTTTGCATGAAGAATTGCAAATGAAAAAGCTTTGCACAAGACGGGTGCCACGCTTGCTCACAGCAGATCAAAAACGCACTTGTATGAAAATCTCTGAACAGTGCTTGGAGTGTTTTAACAAAAATAAAACTGATCTTGTGTGTCGATTTATTATTATGAATGAGACTTGGATTCACCATTACACACCAAAATCCAAACAACAGTCAAAACAGTGGACAGAAGCCAGTTGTTCAGTGCCAAAGAAGACAAAGTTGGTTCCATCAGCAGGAAAGGTCATGGCATCTGTGTTTAGATGCTAAAGGCATTTTGTTTATTAATTATCTTGAAAGAGTAAAACAATAACTGGACTGGAAAATATTATTCCGATCTTTTAACCTGACCAGAAGAAAAAATTCGTGAGAAAAGACCCAGTTTGCAGAAGAAAAAAATGATCTTTCATCAGGACAATGCACTTGCCCACAAAGGTGTTTTGGCAATGGGAAAATTAATGGATCTGCATTATGAATTGTTGGAACATCCACCCTATTCCCCATATTTGTCTCCCTGTGACTTCTATCTCTTCCCAAAACTAAAACTCTTCCTTGCTGATCAGCATTTTTCTTCGAATCAAGAGGTGATTGCAGCTGTAGAGGGGTATTTTGCAGATCTTAGTGAGGACACTACAGGGATGGAATAATGGTGCTAGAGCATCAATGGAATAAATGTATTAGTCTTAAGGGAGATTATGTCGAAAAATAAAAATAATTTTAAATAAAAGTTATTAAAATAACTAAAGTTATTAAAAAATGATTTGACAAACTGAATTTCTAGAGAGAGAGAGAGCGCCCTAGAAATTTTATGATAATCAAATTGATGCATACATCTGCCAGTAAAAGTAGGTTTCTGATAAACACTGGTTGACAAAGTACAAGAGAAGAAATTAGTAAGAAGAATGCCTAAGAAGGGTGAATGTCCAGAAATCTCCTTTGACATAAGAAACTGAATATGTGAATGTAGGATACTGATTGGATGTAAGAAGGTGGTTTCAAATGGCTACAACCCTTGTCAAATTAAATGGTAATTGACTCACACTGAAAGATACTTAAATGGAGTGCAGGGTTCCAATTCCATATATTTCAGGCATCTCTAAACCTATAAGCAGAATCATGAAATATCATCATATATATTTACCTATCAACAAAATTTCCAATCTCCTACCATCTAGAAAAGATATACTTTTGCCTCTGTCTCTATCTGGTGTTTACCAGACATCTTCTGAAGATAATCAAACATACTTTGGACAGACAGGTCATTCTGTGAAAAAAAAAAGAACTGGCAGACATCAAAACCTCACTGAATATCTTAAAGTTTAACATCTAGTTTTGCACAACATAGTACTGATACCACAATATCATTTGAAATGAGGCTCACCTTCTCCATAGTAGCAGGTTTAAATATGAACAACTCATCAGAGAAAATTCAAAGCTCTTTTATACTGGTCTAATCTGAAATGGAATGATTGCCCCCTCTTCTGAAAGTTTGAGTTTCATCTTGTGTAAATATCAGAAAAGATTATATATATATATATATATATATATACACACACATTGCATCAAGTCCAGTTACTTTAGATTCCAAGATACTATATCCAAGAAGAATCATGGTCTGGCAACGGGTAATCCTTTATCCCCTGTTGTTGCAAATATTTACTTGGAGGATTTGAAGCCAAGGTTATCTCTTCCTTTGCTTTAACACCTAAAGTTTGGAAACGTTATCTGGATGATGTTTTCCTCATTTGGAGCCATGGACATGATTCCATAATGGATTTCCTGAAACATCTCAATAGTCGACATCCAAGTATAAAGTTCACAGCAGAGCTTGAAACCGATAGTTCCCTGCATTTCCTAGATGTGAAACTGACCTGATCTTATGGTAAACTTAAAATTTCAATGTATAGAAAGTCTACACATACCAACAGATATCTTCATAGTCAGTCCCATCACTTCCCTCCCCAAAAACTTGGAATAATTTCTACCTTGGGACATAGAGCTCACTCTCTTCTTGATGACCCAAATGAACTTCAAAAAGAAATCAACTACCTCAAAACTACTTTCGTACTTAATGGATATTCTAAAAGAATTATTGGAAAATTCCTTCTTAATCCTCCTAGTCATCACACAGAAGAAATAAATACATTTAAAGGCAATATATCTATTCCTTACATAAGTTCACTTTCACAAAAATTAGCCAAGGTTCTAATAAAATACAATATCAGAACTCTGTTCACTCCACTTCCAAAAATCCGCTCCATAATAAGCCACCCAAAACCATGTCATCAACATCTTAAATTTCCTGGTGTGTACAAAATTTGGTGCGATTGTGATATTCCTTATTTTGGACAGACAGACAAATCTATTAAATTACGCATGGAGGAACACATGAGGGACATTGCTTACAAGAGGCAGCGAGTCAGTGCCTTATCAAGCCATATCCTTTTCTCGGCTAATCCTAATGATGACACCCCAAGTCATACAGTCCGCTGGGACAGATCTACTAACATCTTTCATTGCCATGATGAATTGGAGAGAAAAATCGCAGAATCTAGGGAAATCATCCTCAACCCTGAACATCTAAATAATAACTCGAGCTACAACCTCCCAGATAGTCATTCAGCTGTAATCATGTACTGGCGTTCACGTGATGCTGCAAGCACGCACTCTCCTAACAATGCAACAAACAAATGAACAGCTTTAAATACAACTACAACATTTTCATACTAATTATATATAGAGACTCTCTATGTTGTTCAGTTTTTTTAACCTTCAGTGTTTAGTGTTTTTTCTTTTATAATGTCACCTGATGAAGGCTGTTATAAGCCGAAACTAGTCATGTTTTACTATTAAATCCCCTTTTACCTAACTCTCGGTTTAAGTCATTCAACTCTTTTCACAATATATGATTCATCTAGTACACAGCAACTATTTCATTGGTTAACCAATTGTTGTATTTACCTTGTATTCTGTCTCTTTGAAATGCTTGTTTGTTTTACACACTGGTGAAGTACTGTTAATTTCAGTATAAAATATTGTGCTATTTTCATTACAGTTATTAAAGAAGTCCAATGTGTTTGTTCACTTTATGCTAATAAGACATGCTATTGAAAATAACTAAATAGGGTGGCCAGTGATTTAGAATATATAAGATTAGCAAGTTTTTATACATGCTGATTAATCTAACATGCACACACACACACACACACACACACACACACACACACACACACACACACACACACACACACACACACACACACACACAGAGAAGGACAATTAGACTTAAATGTGCCTATGGTTCCACACAATTCTGCTAAGGAAGAAGTGCATGAATTTTTGGAGATGCTAGAGAAGGTGCTGACAAAGAAAAATTTAGTCCTTGTTAAAGATGTAAAAAGCAGAGTAGGAAATGAGTACTAGACAAATATAAATGCTTTGAGAAAATCTGAAGAAAATGGCAAAGTTAATAATAATGGTAAGTACTTGCTGGATTGCTGTTCAGGACACAGGCCAGTCATTCACTAACACCACACTCCAGCATAAAGATGTGCACAAATTCAAAAAGAGAGAATACATAAGAAATAAGGAATCTCACTGACTGTGCTATCACAGATTATAACATTTTCAGATTTGTTTGAGATGAAAGAGCATACAGGTGATTTAAAATAGGAAGTGATCAACATTTAGTTTTTTTGAGCAGGATAAAAATGGATATTATATTCTTTCCTTTAGTGTTACATGGTGATTAGCATTCATTTCAGTAAAATTATGGAGACTACAACCGTGTTAGGAATAATTCTTAACATGGTTGTAGTCTCCATAATTTCAGTGAAATGGATATTACATTGGAAGGAAAAATATGTACTTATTAAGAATAATCAAAGTTGAACAGCGTCTACTGTTCAGAGGTGAACAGTAGACCTAAATATACAAATATTATTAAAAACAAAATGAAAGATTTGAAAACAGCAACCAAATCAAACCTCGAAGACTCAGTGTCATTCTGAAGAAAATGTTAATTGATCAGCCAAAAAAATGCATGTAGTGATACATAAAGTTACAGAAATCAGAACTTCATGGCACTCAGGAAGTTAAAGAATGACTGAAACTTACTAGCAAGTAAGTCATGAAATGCCTTGAGAGGATACAGACAAAAAAAAAATTAAGAAAGCTAACCTAAGTTTAAAAGTAGAAAAACAAAAGTAATGGGAAGAATATGGTAAGAAAACAGAAAATAAATATCAGGAAGGTGGCAAAATGGTCCTTTAACTGTATGCAATTTCATTACTGTTTTCAGAATCTTTCATTTTGTCTTGAATAACATTTGTAAATTTGGGTCTACTGTTCACCTCTGAGAGCTGCTCAACTTTGATTCTTTTTAAAACTTGTTAAAGGAATGAAAGATGATAACAGTGACACAAATATGAAGATAAGGGGCAATATGCAGTAGGAATGCAATCAGGAGCGCATATCAATTACATGAGGCAGAAAAAGTCATCACATTAATGTGGTGCAACTGAAGCAGATGATAGTGACAAGAAATGCTTAAGGAGGTATAAAAATTTACAGACTACACTACATAATTCAGATAGCCTGGTCAAGAGACAAATTGCAGATTATTGGAGTATAGTTCTCATAGTACCCATCTGTAAAAAGAAATAAAACAATGTGACAATTACAGGGAGTTTCCTTACTGAGTATTACAAGGAGTTTCCTTACTGAGTATTCCAGGTAAGATTTAAGAAGCATACTTGAAAAAAAAAAAATGAAATAACAGTGAACACTTATGGATCAAAGATATGGTTCATTATAACAATAATGCAAGGTTCACTATAGTGAAATGAGTAAAAGACACCCCATTTCATGAAATCACAAGAAAGAGAACAAAAGAAATCATTACAGGAAATAACACAACCAAATTTCGATTTTAATTGTAATAAACTCTAATGGAAGGATTGGAGTTTTGTAGATCTGTAAATGACGTGACAAGGTACCAAGAGAAAAGCTGTTCAAAACACTACATTTATATGGTATAAATGCCACACTGAAACAAGTGATACATAGTCGACATTAAAGTTATAATGTCAGCAGTTAGAACTGAAGGAGGTACAAGATATACATCAAAATTGGAGATATTCACAACCCAAATCTTTACTTTTTCGAGGTGATGTGATTTTAAATAAATCCAGTAAGGTCAGCAGGATTCCTTAACTGAATAAATACTGTAACATATTTGATATGAAAATTAGCAAAAAAATATGACAACTATGAAAATAGGTAGGAACACTGAAAAACATTAGCTGTCCTGAAAGGGAAACATACAGAACAAGTAAAACATTTCAGCTATTCGGGCAGACTTTTTAGTGAAGATGGCAATTAAATATAGAAATAGACAACAAAATTAGTAAAGCTGGTATGGCATAGAGTGAAATGAATAAATTTATATAGAATAAGAAATAAATTAGCCAAAACAATAAAGCAGCTGTATACAAGACCAATTTTTAATTTATAGATCTGACAGCTGACTTAGAAAACAGGACAGTTGATCAAAGATGGGAGACCATAGATACGAGAGCTCTGAGTAAAATTAGGGGTGTGAACAGATGGCATTGATGACTGTATTATGAACAAGTGTGACAACATGAGATGATGTGTCCAAGTTCAGCAGAATGATTATGTTCAACAGAATGGGAGAGAAAAGGTTATAAAAACACATGTTTAATGTCCAGATGCCAGGAAAAAGACCAAGAACTAGGTAGGCTGATACAGCAGGAAGTGACTTAGAAGATTGAACTATAAAATCTGAAAATATTGAAATTCTGATAGATAAGAGACTAATTTGGAAGAAAACTAACAGAAAGTTGGTCATAATATAAACTATTATAATATCATGTACATGCCTTGAAAGTATATATCAGGAATTTGATTATAATAATGTCCAGGAATCATAGTCAAAGATAAATTGCACAGTTTGGCAGCCTGGATACTCTCTGACCAACATACAGTATACGAAAATTCATCAAAGTTCACAATCATCTTGCTTATTGAAGGACTGAAATGGGTTAAAAGTTTCATGTTTGTCCCTAGAGCAGAATCCTCTGATTATCTAACAGTTAGTCTATTCACAGCACTAATAATGGCTATATGTTTCTAGTCTTTCCTGGGTTTATTAATATAAATAAGGTTTTATCTTCCTTTTTGAAATTTTACATTATCAGTCTGCTAGAAACAGTAATTCACTCAAACCATTTACATCTAGGATTGGTATTAAATGCGAAGAAATGTTTTCTTTCCCTATATATATATATATATATTTTTTTTTTCTTTTTATTGCAAGAATAAATTCTATATTTTATCTTCCCCTCCCAAGAGATCCTCATTTAAGTTATATTGATACTGGTAATATTGTTTATTTAAATATGATATTTACATACCTCCCTAGAATTCTTTCCTACAAGAGAAAATGTGCAAAAATCATGCAGACATGAGTGATGTTTTTAGTATACTTATTTAGAAAGGAATTTGGAAACTAGTAATAATTTTCAATCTGTTGCATTAATGGTAACATTCTGTGCATCCTGATTAGGGTTTGGAAATAAATGTATTTGTGAAAGTTTTATACTAATTAATGTGAGAATAAGCATGTACTTCTTGAATGTGAAATGATTTGGTTACCTGTTGTCTTAGGATGGTTAACTCTTCTCTTTCCTTTTTATCAGGAGCATTACTTCTAAATCGCTGAAACCTTTCAAATGCTTGCTTCTCACGTCTGTTAATGAGAAAGTCAATGTTAAAATTGAGAAACAATAGTAACGAAGATGAATATTAGTTATTTTTATAACTAAATATAACAGTTATCTTCTAAACTCTTATACAGCAGCAATTTTCAACTGAAAATAACGAGCGAGAGAGAGAATACACACTAATGTCTGACTGATGAAGAAAAATGTTCTGTAATGATATAGTTATTTTTCTTTATCATAAAATACACTCCAATCCAGTAACTCTAAATGAAATTGATGCCGCCTTCAAACTAACTAAAACAGGTAAAGCTGCTGGTGTATGGCATCTTTCCAGATTTTCTTACTCATCTTGGCCTAAGAGCAAAAACCTGGCTAATTTCTTCTCCTCAATAATAAATGATGAATGACTCCCAAACCTTTAGCATGAATTTAACTTAACAAACCCAATAAGTCAACTAATGACCCAACAACTACTGCCATATAGCTTTGCTCTGCATTCTTTACAAACTTTTGGAAAGGATTATCCTCTCTAGGATTTCTCCAAAAACAGAAGCCATCTCACCCAATGAACAAGCTGAGTTCAGACCTGGGAGAAGCTGCTATGACTGGGTTCCAGCCCTCACAAAAAAAAAAAAACACAGAAGCTGGATACCAAAAGGGTTTAAAAATGGATACTGCCTTCATAGACCTAACATCAGCTTACTGAAGAAGAGTTTACTGTATAAAACAATCAAAATTATCATATGCCAAGAAACTCTAAACTACTAGAACAAATGCTCTCCAATAGGAAAATAACGGTTCATTTGAATTCACAAAAAAAAAAAAAAAAAAGGCAGAACATTTATCCTACAGGATTGGTTGCAACGAGGATCTGTTCCTGCCCTGTATACAAGTGAAATCACTCAACAGTCAGTCAAAACGTTTATCTATGCTGATGACATAGCAATCGCCACTCAAGACTATACCTTCCAAGGCCTTGAGGAAACACTGAGTAAAGATCTGAGCTCACTGCAAACCTACTTTGAAAGCTGGAAACTATTCCCTAACACCTAGCAACAATGTTATGCTTTCCATCTAAATGACCATGAGAGATCTAATAATAAGCTTCTGCAGCAAAACTCTGATTGCAACCTAACATACTGACAATATTTGGAAACAACTGAGTTAAAGATATTTGCCAGGAACAACAACATAAACTCAGAGGCACAACTTTGGGTTGTAACACCTCAACACCTAGAACAGGAAGGAATGTATCTGCACTGTGCAGACACATTCCATTGCTAGACGGCTCAGGAACTTGCATTTACTCAGACTGATAAACTGAACTGTCAATCTACATATAGCAGGGATGGCCACAAAATGGCCCGTGAGCAACATGTGGTTCGCGTCCACGCGTCACTAGGCTCTTCATGATCTAACAGGAGAAAATAAACAAAAAGAGGAACAAAGTAAAAAAAAAGAGAGGAGAGAGAGAAAAACAGGATTAATAAAAATTACTGCAATAAAAAAGTTTAATTTGAAACACATTAAATGAAGTTTACTATGAACAATTAGAATCATTTTTAAGTTGAAACGATAATTTTAGTTACTTCTTTAATAGCAGAGGCCTTCCTTGTATCCATTTTCTTAGTAAGCTCCTTAAAATTAGGTGCATAATTATTTTTAATTATGCATCTAAAAAATTAGCAGTTCTTACAAGCTTGTTACACCTTGCCATGCGCAAGCTCACTCCTGTACCATAGCATCAGTCAAAGGTTGCAGCTCTTCTAAGTCTTACTGGAATTATTTTGGCTCCAAAAGGATGTGTGGTTGGCCATCGCTGATATACAGTTTTGTTCATTAATTTATTGTATTTTTATTCATACGTTAAATAAATAAATGTTCCAATTCAATACTATCATAAGCACAAATATCATCATATCTTGTACTGAATATAATCTAATAGCTTTTGATTTAGTAAATTCCATGTTAAAAAATTGTTGGAATTCCAATGAGGTTGAAAGAGCATTTAAACAGCTTAACAGTAATAAGGCCCAAAGTGCTGATGGAATCCCAGCAAAGTTAATTAAGACTATAGGGGATGGAGGGGTAAGAGTGATTCATACATTGATTACAAGGAAGGATATAGAAGACAGAATTATGGTTTAGAGACTGGAAGAAGTCAGATTTCATACCACTACATAAGAAGGAAGATATGAAGAGCTATTGAACTATTAGTTTAATATCTCATGCAAGCAAGATTTTATTAATAATAATTCTAAATAGTATTGAAGCCAAAGTTGAGAATGATGCCTGAGGAAATAACAGGTTTTAAGGAAGATAAGGGTTCCAGAGATGAGATCTTTTTGCTTAGACAGCTCATAGAAAAGTATAAAGAATTTAAACTCCCTATGGTAATATGTTTCATAGACTACTCTAAATCTTTTGATTGTTCAGCATGTGAAACTGTGGGAAGTAATGAAATTGAGGTCTCAAAAAACTTCCATCAACTATCGCTAATCCAGAGAATTTAAATAATAAGATGTTGACACCTTTTGGCAACTGGTATATGGTGATATGACTTCTGCATTACTTCCACCTTAGTATCACCACCTCTGGGTCTGGCTCCCACTGATGAGACCTCAATAAAGGTCAAAACCAGTCTGGGTAGTGGTCCTTCCCTTAATGCATAGCATTATACATGTCTGCAAGGAAATGTACTTTGCAATATGGGAGATAATAAGCAAGTGATCAGCATGTGAAATTTCACCTTTACCACAAGTTGCCCCAGTCCTGAAGATACTTCAGGTGCAAACTTTGTTTGCTTACACTTAGATAAAAGATTAAACCAAATATATGATTGGCAGCATAGCCAAGTGAAAAAACTTCCATAATCTGTATTTTGCTTTTGATAGCGCCCCCCACCAACACTATCACACGTTTCTTTGCCTATTATAAAACTATTTTAAATTTTTAGTGGAACCTGTGGCATAGTAATTAAATAATAAAGTAACATGTAAAAACCACAGTGAAATCTTTAATTAGTAAAAAGACAGATATTTCATACTAAAATTAATAGTACATCTTCAGTGTCTGTAACAGTAATATGAACGGAGTACTGGCAAACATTCGGTGGATCATCTATTAAAATACAACTGTTACCACGTGCTAGGAAATAACAGAAATTAAAAATTTCATCTATTAAGATAAATGGTTTTTTTACATAAGATAAAAGTCTCCCAGATCTTTGAGAGAGACATACAGTCATTTCTATTTAAATTCGGTCGGTGTAAGATAGTTTCAGAACTTTCTTCGAATAAGCGTTCATATTTGAATCTGCATCTATGGAGGAGAACAGCTTTATCCCACTGGACACTATGAGTAGAGTCAATACTGTGCTGCGCCAGACCAGACTTCAGAGGTTTGTTATAATCAATATAATATTTATGTTCTTTTATTCTTTATTCCAAAGAACGGCCAGTTTGTCCAAAATAAGAGATATCACATTTGCAAGGTATTTGCTAAACAGCATAGAAAGTAAAAAAAAAAAATGTTGTTATAGCATATTCAAAGAAAAAAATAAGATTCTGTATAAAGAGAAGTGCAGAAAAATTATTTCATGCTCTTCAGCTTTCTTCCTTTTTTTTTTTTTTTTTAAGGACAGAAAAAAAAAATTAACCTTCATGACATAAAGATGACTTTTTAAGTATGGACAATAACAGGTAATCTATCTGTAAAACTTTAACCGATTGCTATTCCCTGGAGAACTGAATACTGTGATTCAGAACGAAAACAAGGTGGTGTTTGTAATAAGAAAATTGCAACATATTAATATGGATTTAGATAAGAGAATAATTATTTTATTTCTCAACAGGTAAAGCAAAGTTATAGATTTCAGATAACCAATGTGAAATATCCACAAAGAAAAGTAAGAAATATGGAATTAGAAGAAAGTAGATATTTATAATTCAGTTATTGTGAGAAGCAATGGAAGTAGGAGGGGAGGGATTGTGATTGAAATACAGTGGTATCTCGCTAATCCAAACTGAAGTTTGAAAGAAAAAAAGTTTTATTTATTATGTATTATTATTTTGTGCTTAAGGGTCAAAAGCTGAAGGTGCTTAAGGGGGTGCTTAAGGGTCAAAGCTGTATAACTGAGAGGAGACCTCCACATAGCCTTTAAAGGAATTTAGAGAACTGACCAGGGCTTCTGACCTAATGTCCAATCCTCACCTTCTCGTGGTGCACCATGTTAGGTATATACTTGGATACTGAACGGACGAGGATGGGCTGGCAATTTGGGATTTAGCCGGCCAAATTGTATTCTTATTGGTTAAACCAAAATATAGAATGATGGTACAACATGACAAAATTTCATGCCGGCTGGGACGTCGCCCGGTTAAACAAGGCCCCCGTTGTTTTCGCCAGGTAACCAGGGCAAACAGCGAAAAGTCAGCTACTGGAACAAATCTGAAAATAAACCCCAACTCAACATCACCAGAGTTAAAGATCGATACTATCAATGTAAGAAGCCTGAATGGCAAAGAAATGGAGCTAGCTGAGGAATTAGATAAGTACCAGATCGACATAATAGGGGTGACTGAAACAAAAAAGACCAAAACTGGTGAGATCTCTCTGAGCAATAAATACAAAATGTTATATTCAGGCAATGACAATCAAGGAAAAGAAGGAGTAGCCATAGTATTCAACACAAAATACGAGGCTAATCTTCTTGAATGGCAGTCAGTCTCAAGTAGAGTAATGTGGGCAAATATGAGAATGGGGAACTGGACAATGTGCCTATGGTCCCACAGAAGGTTCTACTAAGGTAGAAGTGGAGGAATTTTTTGAGGCTTTAGAAAAAGCAACTGACACAATGAAAAATTGGTCCTTGTTGGAGATCTAAATAGCAGAGTAGGAAATGATTGTGAGATATACAAAAATATTTTGGGAAAATTTGGAGAAAAGAGCAAAGCTAATAATAATGGCAAATATCTGTTGGATTTCTGCTCAGGACATGGACTGGTTATTACTAACACCATGTTCCAACATAAAAATGTGCACAAATTCACATGGAGAGAAGAGGCAAGGAATAAGAAAAGTCTCACTGACTATGTTATTGTTAATAGTGATGTTTTCTCCCTGGTGCAGGACACCAGAGTGTACAGAGGATTTGAAATTGGAAGTGATCACTATTTAGTCTTGAGCAGGATAAAATTGAATTTCATATTGAAAAGAATAACATGTAAGAAAGTTTTAAAGCGAATAAAAGTTGAGCAGCTCTCAGATGTGAGCTGTAGACTAAAATACACAAAGATTATTGAAAGAAAAATGAAAGAGTTTGAGAACAGGAATCAAACCGTGGAGATTCAGTGGCAAACTCTGAAGAAAACATTGATTGATTCTGCCAAACAGGCATGTGGTGAGGTTGTCTGCAAGGATAAAAAAATCAGAACTCCCTGGTGGACACAGGAGGTTAAAGAGGCAGTGAAGGAAAAGAAGAAAGCATACCAAAAGTTCCTGTCAAATAAGTCAGCTTGTGCTCTTAGAGAATATAGAGACAAATGCAAGAATGCTAAACACTGTGTAAAACTAGCTAAACAAAAGTCATGGGAGGACTTTGGCAAGAATATAGAAAATAAATATCAAGAAGGTGGCAAAATATTCTGGAGGTTGTTGAAGAAGCTTAAGAATGGAGGAAAGAGTGCTATAAAAGGAATTAGAGATGATAAAGGTGACATGAAAATGGGAGAAAAAGATATCCTTGAAGTATGGAGTAATTACTTTGAAAAACTGCTAAATGAAACAAGCAGTGATGACAGCACAGTGGTAAAAAACACTGACCAGACATACAGTCAGGAATACATATCCATACTTGAAGTAGAAAAAGCCATCAAAGGCTTGAAATGTGGAAAGGCAGCAGGAGTAGATGATATTTGACCAGAAATGCTGAAGTATGGTGGTATAAGAGTCTTACAGTGGCTGCACTGCATAGTTCAGAAAGCCTGGACAGAGGGACGAATTCCCGATGATTGGAGTAGAGCTCTCATAGTACCCATATATAAAAAGGGAAATAAAACTGAATGTGAGAATTACAGAGGTATTTCCCTACTGAGTGTTCCTGGCAAGATCTATGCAAGTATACTTGAGAAATGGTTGAGAAGAATTGTGGAAGAAAAGCTTGGTGAAGAACAAGCTGGATTCAGGCCAAATAGAGGCTGTCAGGATCAGATCTTCACTTTACGACAAATAGTCGAGAAAGCATGGGAATATAACAAAGATCTGTATTTGAGTTTTGTCAATCTGGAAAAGGCATATGACAAGGTGCCAAGAGAGAAGCTATTCAATACGCTGCAGTTATATGGTGTCAATGGGACATTATATCAAGCAATACTTAGTCTTTATTTGAGTTGTAAGTCAGCAGTTAGAATTGAAGGAAGTACAGGAAGATGGTTTAATGTTAAATCTGGTGTGAGACAAGGATGTACATTATCTCCTCTGTTATTCATTATCTATATGGATCACATTATGAAGGAAAGTGGTATTAAACATGATATCAAAATTGGAGATGTTAATGTCAGCTCTTTGCTTTATGCGGATGATGTCATACTTCTAAATAAATCCGCTAC
Organism: Typopeltis vanoorti; assembly: GCF_054136105.1. Lineage (NCBI taxonomy): Eukaryota > Metazoa > Arthropoda > Arachnida > Uropygi > Thelyphonidae > Typopeltis > Typopeltis vanoorti. The sequence goes on along the minus strand of NC_143556.1, from coordinate 127,692,820 downwards.
AAGTCTGCAAGATTCTCTGACTAAATTGAATAGCTCTTGTAATATATATGGTATGAAGGTCAGCAATAAAAAGACAAAGACAATGAAAATAAGCAGAATCATTGAAAATGTTAACTGTGTTGTGAATGGAGAACCTGTGGAACAAGTAAAACATTTCAGCTATTTAGGCACAATTTTTACTGAAGATGGTAAATTAAATATAGAAATAGACAACAGAATCAGCAAAGCTGGCATGATGGGAAGTCAATTGAATAAATTCATATGGAATAAGAGAGAAATTAGTCGGAACACTAAATTAGCTGTATACAAGACAGTGTTCAAACCAGTTTTAACTTATGGATCTGAGAGCTGGGTCAGAAGTAAAACACTTGACCAAAGACTAGATACTTCAGATATGAGAGTCCTGAGAAAGATGGCATCAATGGCAGTATCATATTAAAAACGAGGATATTAGGAAAGAACTTGACATTGTCAGCATCCAGGAATGCGTTAGAAGAGCTAATCTCAGGTGGTATGGTCACTTAAACAGAATGGGCGAGGAAAGATTAGCAAAACAAGTGTTCTCTGCCAGGTTGGCAGGAAAACGACTGAGAGGAAGACCAAGATATAGGTGGATTGATACGGTACAAAGTGCTTTAGACGATAGAAATATAAGATCTGATAATATTGGAGTGTTGACAAGTAACAGACTGATTTGGAGGAAAATTGTAGATAGGAAATTAATAATAATGTAATTTTTTTCATGTAGTACTATCATATCCTGTACACCCCTTGAGGGTACATGGCAAGAATTTGATGATGATGATGATGATATTATTTTGTGTACTATTATTTTTATTTAATAATTATTATTTTAACTATTATTATTACGGTACAGTATTTTTTTCATACTGTCGATTGTATGGTTATATTATTTGTATAGAACGGGCTAAGCAGAATGATACACCATTCCACAAAATTTTAATTGCTAATGCAGCTCCAAGAAGAAGCATTCGAAAAAAGTTTAGCTTCCAAGAAGCAAAATAAAATCACTGACTTTTTTAAAAAGAAATAAAAAACTTTTTTTACATATGTACTGAACTATTCAATTTTATTAAATCAGAATCTTCAACAATACAGGTATAAACTAAATTTTTTACTAAAATAAACTTGTGTAATGTATTATTTTTTAAGTTTTACATTACAGCAGAGTAGCTTTTTTTCCATCAGTTACTTCATTTATTTACAGAATTAAATTGATGTACCATTAGAATCTGATTATTTTTGTCTTAAACGCTAGTTATTGTTGTCTCCTGGGGGAAAATTTGCTAATCTGAAGGAGCACAGTTTTTATTAGTCCAGATTAGCAAGATACCACTGTACTTCAAAATGAACATAAAATTTAAATTAATGTTTCAGATAATTTCAACGTATATTTTACAATAGTTAAGAAACAGTTATTATTAGTGAAATGAGCACACTACAAATAATAACAACAACATTAATAATAATGTTTCGTTTTCAACTGCAAGTTCATTTGAAATACTACTAAATATAAATTTTTGATGAGTGTTGCCCGGTTAAACAAGGCCCCCATTATTTTTGCCAGGGAACCAGGGTGAACAGCGAAAAATCAGTTACTGGAACAATTCTGAAAACACACCCCAACTCAACATCACCAGTGTTAAAGATTGGTACTATCAACATAAGAAAACTGAATGGCAAAGAAATGGAGCTAGCAGAGGATTTAGATAAGTACCAGATCGACATAATAGGGGTGACTGAAACAAAAAAGACAAAAACCGATGAGATCTTTCTGAGCAATAAATACAAAATGTTATATTCAGGCAATGACAATCAAGGAAAAGAAGGAGTAGCCATAGTATTCAACACAAAATACGAGGCTAATCTTCTTGAATGGCAGGCAGTGTCAAGTAGAGTGATTTGGGAAAATATCAGAATGGGGAACTGGACAATGAGACTTATTTGTGTCTATGGTCACACAGAAGGTTCTACTAAGGTAGAAGTGCAGGAATATTTTGAAGCTCTAGAGAAAGCTACTGACACAATGAGCAAGGAAAAGTTGGTCCTTGGGGATCTAAATAGCAGAGTAGGAAGTGATTGAAATATAAATTGAAAAGAGCAAAGCTAATAATAATGGCAGATACCTGTTGGATTTTTACCCAGGACATGAACTGGTTATTACTAACACCATGTTCCAACATAAAAATGTGCACAAATTCACATGGAGAGAAGAGGCAAGGAATAAGAAAAGTCTCATTGACTATGTTATTGTTGATAGTTATGTTTTCTCCCTGGTGCAGGACACCAGAGTGTACAGAGGATTTGAAATTGGAAGTGATCACTATTAGTCTTGAGCAGGATAAAATTGAATTTCATATCGAAAAGAATGACATGTAAGAAAGTTTTAAAGTTGAGCAGCTCTCAGATGTGAACTGTAGACTAAAATATGCAAACATTCTTCAAGAAAAAAATGAAAGAGTTTGAGAACAGGAACCAAACCTTAGAGATTCATTGGCAAGTCCTGAAGAAAACACTGATTGATTCAGCCAGAGAGGCATGTGGTGAGGTTGTCTGCAAGGATAGAAAAATCAGAACTCCCTGGTGGACACAGGAAGTTAAAGAGGCAGTGAAGGAAAAGAAGAAAGCATATCAAAAGTTCCTGGCAAATAAGTCAGCTTGTGCTCTTAGAGAATACAGAGACAAATGTAAGAAAGCTAAACAGTGTGTAAAACTAGCTAAACAAAAGTCATGGGAGAATTTTGGCAAGAACATAGAAAATACATATCAAGAAGTGGCAAAATATTCTGGAGATTGTTGAAGAAGCTTAGGAATGGAGAAAAGAGTGCTGTAAAAGGAGTTAGAGATGATAAAGGTGACATGAAAACGAGAGAAAAAAAGATATCCTTGAAGTATGGAGTAATTACTTTGAAAATTTAATGATATAATCACGTAATCACAAGAAAGATATTTATTTAACCAAATATTTCGGTCTGGAAATAGCAGACCATCTTCAGTGGTATTACAAGAACATTTTGAAAAATACAAGCTAGAATACTAACAATAGATCGTTAAAATTAGAACACGGCGCGTGTGTTCTAATTTTAACGATCTATTGTTAGTATTCTAGCTTGTATTTTTCAAAATGTTCTTGTAATACCACTGAAGATGGTCTGCTATTTCCAGACCGAAATATTTGGTTAAATAAATATCTTTCTTGTGATTACGTGATTATATCACTGAGTCATATGTCACAAGTATCCTTGAAACAACAAATACTTTGACAATTTGCTAAATGAAACAAGCAGTGATGACAAATAAGTGATAAAAAACACTGACCAGGCATGCAGTCAGGCATATATATCCATACTTGAAGTAGAAAAATCCATCAAAGGCTTGAAATGTGGAAAGGCAGCAGTAGTAGATGATATTCGACCAGAAATGCTGAAATATTACAGTGGCTGCACTGCATAGTTCAGAATGCCTGGACAGAGGTATGAATTCCAGACGATTGGAGTAGAGCTCTCATAGTACTAATAGTATTTCTCATAGAAATAAAACTGAATGTGAGAATTACAGAGGTATATCCCTACTGAGTGTTCCTAGTAAGATATATGCAAGTATACTTGAGAAACGGTTGAGAAGAATTGTGGAAGAAAAGCTTGGTGAAGAACAAGCTGGATTCAGGCTAAAATAGAGGCTGTCAGGATCAGATCTTCACTTTACGACAAATAGTTGAGAAAGCATGGGAATATAACAAAGATCTGTATTTAAATGTTGTTGATTTGGAAAAGGCATATGACAAGGTGACAAGAGAGCAGCTATTCAATACGCTACAGTTATATGGTGTCAATGGGGCATTATATCAAGCAATACTTAGTCTTTATTTGAGTTGTAAGTCAGCAGTTAGAATTGAAAGAAGTACAGGAAGATGGTTTAATGTTAAATCTGGTGTGAGACAAGGATGTACATTATCCCCTCTGTTATTCATTATCTATATGGATCACATTATGAAGGAAAGTAATAAACATGATATCAAAATTGGAGATGTTAATGTCACCTCTTTGCTTTATGCGGATGATGTTATACTTCTAAATAAATCCGCTACAAGTCTGCAAGATTCTCTGACTAAATTGAATAACTGTTGTAATAGATATGGTATGAAGGTCAGCAATACAAAGACAATGAAAATAGGCAGAATCACTGAAAATGTCAACTGTGTTGGTGAATGGAGAACCTGTGGAACAAGTAAAACATTTCAGCTACTTAGGCATGATTTTTTGTGAAGATGGTAAATTAAATATGGAAATAGACAACAGAATCAACAAAGCTGGTATAGTAAGAAGTCAATTGAATAAATTCATATGGAATAAGAGAGAAATTAGTCAGAACACTAAATTAGCTACAAGACAGTGTTCAAACCAGTTTTAACTTATGGATCTGAGAGCTGGGTCTGTAGTAAAACACTTGACCAAAGACTAGAGAGTCCTGAGAAAGATTATAGACGTGAACAGATGGCATCAATGGCAATATCATGTTAAAAACGATTATATTAGGAAAGAACTTGACATTGTAAGCATCCAGAAATGCATTAGCAGAGCTAATCTCAGGTGGTATGGTCACTTAAAAAGAATGGGCGAGGAAAGATTAACAAAACAAGTGTTCTCTGCCAAGTTGGCAGGAAAACGACCCAGAGGAAGACCAAGATATAGGTGGATTGATACGGTACAAAGTGCCTTAGACGATAGAAATATAAGATCCGATAATGTTGGAGTCATGACAAGTAACAGACTGATTTGGAGGAAAATTGTAGATAGGAAGTTAGTAATGATGTAAATTTTTCATGTAGTACTATCATATCCTGTACACTACTTGAGGGTACAGGGCAGTCATTTGATGATGATGAAGTATAACAATATGACATTTCCATAAATTGGAAGCAGCAAGAAAGAAAAAAGTAATGTTCAAACCATTTTTATTTCAATAAATGTTGCTCGATACTATCTTTTTTCAGAATATGTTAAAATAATTGTTCAACAGAAGTTTTAGAAATCAGTGCAAAAATAATTTCCACAATACTTTCAGTAACACATCTTCCAGAGTAAACATATATCTTGAAAACAAATAAAGAATAACTGGAATTTTCTAATAGACAACATTCCAAGTAACACAATTGAGTCTTCTAAATCAAGATGTCATAAAGCTGATAACTCTGATAAGTCTTCTTCTTCTGCAGCTTCTCCCATTTAAGTGGTGTCACCGTTGATGATGAGTCTCCTCCACATCCTCCTGTTTTGGGCTGTCACCACATCCAAGTTCTTCATCCTCAAGTCCTCTTCTACCAGCTCCCTCCATCTCTTCTTTGGCCGCCCACGCTTCCTCCTTCCTGGCACATCCATCTGCATGGCCCTCCTTCCCACATATTCGTTCTCCCTCCTCATCACATGGCCAAACCCTCTCAACCCTGCCCCCGTATCTTCACTCCTAAGTTCATAACTTTCACTGTTCCCCTCACATAGTCATTTCTTAGACCATCCTTTCTGGTGACACTGCACATCCACCTAAGCATTCTCATCTCTGCTACTTCCATCCTGCTGATGTTATTTTTTCTCAGGGCCACAGTTTCTATAGCATACGTCATAGTTGGCCTCACTACTGTCCTATAGATTTTGCCTTTCAGATTGATCGACACCCTCTTATTGCATAACACTCCCGCCATCTACCTCCAGTTCCTCCAACCCGCTTTTATCCTGCATCCCACTTTCTTCTCAGTTCCTCCATCTTCTCCCACTGTTGAACCTAAGTATCTAAAGTCCCTCACCTTCCTGAAGACATTTCCTTCCAGTTCCAGATCTGTCTCCTGGCTGCCGCCCACTGTGCAACACATATACCCTGTCTTACTTCTGCTCCGTCCCATACCTCTCTCTTCCAGTACTTTTCTCCATCTTTCCAGTTTAGTTCCCGCTTCTTCTCTTGAATCTGCACACAGCAAGATGTCATCTGCATACAACATTGTCCAATGCGCACCTTCTCTCACCTCCTTCGTCACTACCTCCATCACAATAATAAACAGAAACGGACTTAATGCTGACCCTTGATGCAAGCCAACTGTTACTTGAAAACTTTCTGTCTGTCCTAGACAGATCCGAACACTTGTCTTCACATTTCTGTATATCTCCCACACCAACCTAACATATTTCTCTGGAACCTTCTCCCTCAGACACCTCCAGACTTCCAGCCTTGGCACTCTATCGTATGCTTTCTCCAGATCAATAAATGCCAGATGTAGCTCCCGTTTTTTCTCTCGATACTTTTCCATCTGCCGTAACCTAAAGATAGCATCTGTTGTTGGTCTACCAGGCATAAACCAAATTGTTCCTTTGCAATCTCCACCTCCTTCCTCAATCTTCCATCAAGAACCCTTTCTAGGATTTTCATTGTGTGGGACATCAACTTTATTCCTCTGTAATTTTTACAGTCTTGTGCATCCCCTTTACCCTTGTAGATGGGGACAAGAGTACTCTCCCTCCATTCCTCGGGTACATTTTCCTGTTGGCAAACTTTCATTAACAGGTCCCATAGCAGGTCAATTCCCTCTTCCCCCAGTGTCTTCCATGCCTCCACTGGAATCCTGTCGGGGGTCCACCGATTTTCCATTCCTCATCCTCTTCATGGCCTCTGTCACTTCCACTCTACTGATGTTCTGCACCATCCCCTCAGAAGGCTGCCTCTGTGAGTCTTGCATTTCCCTCATTCAAAAGTCTCTCAAAGTATATTCTCCATCTGTTTCTTATGTCCACATCCCTCCATAATACTCTTCGTTCAGCGTTTTTGATCTGCCTCACATGTAAGATGTCCTTTGCTGCTTTATTTCTATATTTCGCTAGTTGGTAAATTTTTCTCTGTCCTTCCTTTGTTTCTTATTGATCATACAGATCTTGATATGCCATGGCCTGCACCTGTCCACAACTTTCTTGGCTTCTTGCTTTCGCTCTCTGTACACCTCTCTGTCCTCTTCCACTCTTGACTCATCCCACTTCTGCTTTGCCTTCCTCTTAGCTGTCACTGCCACTTGTACATTATTATTCCACCACCAACCCTCCTTCTGCTCTCTAATCTTTCCAGATGTCTCACCAAGCACCTCGATTGCATAGCTCGGGATTACTTTTGAATTATGTTTCCACCAATCTTGTACACTTTCCAGTCCATCCGAAATCCTCTCTAACACCCTCTCCCTAAAACGATTCCTCACACTCTCTTCTTTTAAGCGAAGCCACTTAATTGTCTTCATCCCATGGCTTACAGAGGTTCTTATCTTCGATCTAATTTTAAAGTCTGCACACAGCAGTCGGTGTTGCTGTGCCACTTGATCTGATGGAATTACTTTACAATTTGTCACAACCTTAAGATGTTTTCTTCTAGTCAAAATGTAGTCAATTTGTGAACTGTTGTTACCACTCCTAAATGTTATTAAATGTTCTCCCTCTTGTAGAAAAACGAGTTCACAATTGCCAGATCAAACGCTACTGCAAAGTCCACAACCCTCTCTCCTTCCTGGTTCATCATTTCCACTCTGTGGCCACCATGCACCCTTTCACAGTCTCTATTCTGTCTCCCTATGTGTCCATTCAAGTCTCCTCCAACAATCACCATCTCGTTTTCTTCCAGTTCCCTCATTTCTTCATCTAACACGTTCCAGAACTCATCTTTTTCCTCTGCTGTACAGCCAACTTGCGGGGCATATACACATAATACGACCACCAGCCCTTCTCCAAGACCCAATTTCATTCGCATGATCCAGTCGTTCCTTCTACCTACTTCCAGTACTTCGCCCTTCATTCTGCCACACACACACAATTCCTATCATTTCTTTCCTCGTTATTCGCTCCAGAGTAGAACAATTTATATCCATCTCCCAGTTCCTTTGCCTTTCCCCCCTTCCACCTTGTCTCCTACACACATAAAATGTCCAACTTCCTCTTCCTCATCATGTCTACCACTTCTCTTCCCCTTCCAGTCATGCTTCCAACATTCAGTGTTCCCACTCACAACATCCTCTCCACCAGCTGGGCTCGCTTCTTTAACCACACCCGCCCTTGATGCGGTAGCCCTCGTCCACTTCTCGCAGCTGTAGGGTGATGTGGCTGCGTGTCGCTTAAGGGGTACGCCCTAGCCCTTTATTTTCTCTTTGACTCATATCATAACTAGAGCTGGCAGTGAAGTTTTACGACCAGATGCCCTCCCTGACATTAACCCTCGCCATTTATCCGGGCTTGGGACCGGCACCTATTGAGGTTAGCTTGCCTCCTTTGGTGGCTGCATAAAACGAAATGACTTAGCAAGATAGGAAAGATTCACCCCTAGCCCTCGAATACTCTAATAGCATCAGGGGAAAGGAGTGAGGAGAGGAGAATGAAGGGGAGGGACCAGTCTACAGAATAATATAAGAGATGTATATTACATGAAGTAAGGCATGGTCCAACATCTGGTACCTCGGGTTTGCCACGCCCGTACTCACTAAAGTGAGCCCTTGAGGTAACTGATAACTCTGCTACTGTTAAGTTAATGTCATTCTTGTAATTATTTCAGATGTTCAGTTGACAAAAGTAGCAAGAAAATAATCATATGCACTTTGATTTCAAGAAAGAAAGAACATTGCAAATTTACTCAATTAAAAAAACAAACAAACCATATTTTCTTCTTTTTATTCTTGCTACAAGAAAATACCAGATAATAGCAAGAATTTCAAATGTGCAGTGATTTCTTCTTTTTCAAAGAAGAAATCACTGCACATTTGAAAAAGACTGCTAGTTTAGATAGGCAGTTTTGAAGTAGCTATACTTTTACTACTATATTACACTAAAATGTATGAAAATGTTCCCCAAGTAATTTACATTTGTAAAAACTGTCTTGTGAAAGCTTTGAAAATAAATTATCTGAAATCTACAGGTTAAATAGTTGGTAACTTCGAAAAAAAGTTGGACAATTATGTAACCTTTTTTTTTTTTTAAAAAAAAAATTCAAATATTTCTCCCCTTAGATAACTGTATCAAATAATTTATATTTTTTTGATAATAAAAGTGAAACTGTGATTATTATAAATTAACAAATTATTTTCAAATAAGTATTGTATCAGCCTATAAAAAGAAACATCAATATTTCTGTTTAGGATATCTGCTAATCAACAATTGAAAAATGAAACTAGACATCCCTGATGTATTTGCACTACTGCTTGAGGCTCCCTAGTGTGACTTCTGGGGAGGTGTTCTCTCTTGTCTTTCCCAATAGCAGTGAGAGTAATCTAAACTTTTAGCCTTATTTCAGAAATGAAAATCAGAAGCAGTAAAAGTACAATAGTAATATTTGGAATTTTTTTAAGAAAAATGAACACAGCTTTCTTTCTTTTTGTGGCAAGCATTTAAACAGCTTTATATAGTGAAAATATCATGTTATATTTCTAAAATTTAGAATAATTTCAGCAAAAGAGCTGAATAACTGATTATAGATCGCAAAGAAATAGTTCGAAATGAGATGTACCCACTTTGACAGATACAACAGCATTATATCTTTATTTCTTTTGTGAAAATGGTAAAATAGGTGCTTGTCTAAATGTTCACTTAAGTGTTTCTTAACTGAACCATCCTAATTGAACTTTCTTCTTTTCCTCAACTGCCTCTGTAACTTTCTAAGTCTATGATGGAGTCCTCATTTTTCTGTCCTTAGAGACCTCACTGCATGCCTCTCTGGCTGATTCAATCAATGTTTTCTTCAGGGTTTGCTACTGAATCTTCAATGTTTGGTTCTTGTTTTTGAACTGTTTCATTTTTCATTCAATGATGTTTGTGTATTTGAATCTACAGTACACCTCTGAGAACTGCTCAATCTGGATTTGTTTTACAACTTTCTTGCACACTGTTCTTTTCAATATGAATTTCAATTTTATCCTGCTCAAAATCAGATAGTGATCACTTCCTATTTCAAATCCTCTGTATACTCTTGTGTTCAGGACCAGTGGGAAAACTATAATATAGTCAATGAGACTACTTATTTCTTGCATTTTCTCTCCATGCGAATTTGTGTATATTTTTATCTTGGAACATGGTATTAACAATAACTAATCCATGTTCTGAAAAGAAATCAGGCAGGCATTTACCATTATTATTAGTTTTGAGCTTTTTTCCAATTTTTCAAAAAATTTCTATATGTCTGGTAATCATTTCCTACTCTGTTGTTAGATCCCAACTGAGACCAATTTTTCCTTTTTCATTGTGCCACCAGCCTTCTCTAATGTCTCAAAAAAATTCTTTCTGATATTAGCTCACATCACTCTACTTGATATTGCTTGCCATTCTAGAAGATTCTCCTCGTATTTTATGTTGAATATTATAAACAAACAAAGTTTTCACCTGAAGTATTTTCAGGACTGGGGCAACTTGTGGTAAAGGTGGTATGACTTCACATCACTTGCCTTAGTATCCCATAATGCAAAACACATCTCCTTTCAGACATGTTTAATGCTATGCATTATTGGAAGGGTCACTACCCAGACCAGTTACGAAATTTATTGAGGTCTCGTCATTGGGAGCCAGACCCAGAGGTGATACCAAGACAATTGACATTTATTCTTTAAGGGTGAAGCAAAATGCTTTTCATATTCCCCACTATCTGTCGTGGATTACAGTGAGGGTAAAATTTACGAGCAGTTTGCTCGCCCTGAATGGGCATGGAGATTATGTATCGCTATAGGAGGCTAATATAGTTTTTGGTCTTCTATATTTGAAAATATGTCCGTTGGCTCGTATGCTGCAGCTTGTTGAACCAAATCGTTGGGATGTGTGGACATCTTTAGAAAAAATTTGGAAGCTAAGGATTGTAGATAAGAGAGAATATAGGGAATATTTGTGTCTCTGTGGAGTTGGCTGTTTCTAACATACCACGGGGCGTTCAAAATCATTCTCAAGCACTTGTTCTGCACTCGCTGTATCTTAATAATGTTAGTATTAGAGGTGTGGCTCCAGGCTGGAGAGGCATAGGTGATTATAGGACGAATCGACATCTGGTATAGCTGCAATTTGATTCTGTTGCTGAGTTTGCTATTTCTATTAATTAGCGGGTAGATCTGAGCTATGGCTTTAGATGCTTTTGCACATGCAGACTTGATATGTTGGTTGAAAGATAGCTTTTTGTCGAGAATCACACCCAGGTAATTTGTTTCTTTCTGCCAGGGAATTTTAGTATTGAATAGTAACACATCTCCTGCAGGAGACATTGGCCTTTTTGAGAAAAGAACCGCTGAGCTTTTCAGGGGGTTGACTTCCAATCTCCACTTGGAGAACCAACCCTCCAGCTGTAGAAGATTTTCTTGAAGCTTTCTGGTAACGAAGTTGGGTCTGAGAGATCTGGTTAGTATTGCCATATCGTCTGCATACAGTGCTAAAATGGAAGTCATCGGATTGTGTGGGATGTCTGACATGTATACAGAAAACAGCAATGGAGCCAGTAGAGATCCCTGCGGCACTCCAGCAAAGATATGGTGCTGGGACGATGTAGAACCGTTAATTTTAACTTGCATTGATCTATTCTGAAGATATGAACGGATTAGATGAACCATTTTTAGTGAGATACCAGCTGAGATAAGTTTGTGCAGGAGTCCAAAATGCCAGATTTTGTCAAATGCTTTAGATAGGTCTAGGAATACAGCTCCTGTGCACTGGCGCCAGTTGTAGCTGGTGGTGATATATTCCACAATTCTGTGGATTTGTTGGGTAGTACTATGGTGTTGTCGAAAACCAAACTGTTCTTTAGGGAGGATGTTTAGGTCATTTACTGAGGTTTGGAGTCGTGAGAGGATGACCTTCTCTGCAACCTTACCCAGATTGGAGATGAGACTGATTGGACGATAATTCTGCGGTAAGTGTGGGTCTTTGCCTGGCTTATGTATAGGAATCACATCAGCCATTTTCCAGGTGGAAGGAAAATAGTGAAGTCTTAAGATTGCATTTATTATACTGGTCAGATGCACTATAGCTTTTCGAGGCAGCAGCTTGATCACCCTGTTTCAGATGCTGTCTGGTCCAGGGTGATACCAAGGTTGAAGTAATGGAAAAGTCATATTTTCACATACGAGTTGCCAAAAGGTGTCACATCCTATTATTATAATACTATGGATTAGAGATAGATAGTTGTTGTAAGTTTTTCATTTAGTTATACCATAAATTATAGATACCAAGAAATTATATACATGGTTTAATCCTTTATCCAAGTGTAAGCAAACAAAGTTTGTGCCTGAAGTATTTTCAGGACTAGGGCAACTCATGGTAAAAGTGGTATGACTTCGCATCACTTGCCTAAGTATCCCATAATGCAAAACAAATCTCCTTGCAGACATCTCTAAACATTATGGGAAGGGTCACCTCTGGATCTGGCTCCCATTGATGAGACCTCAATAAAGGTCGAAACCGGTCTAGGTAGTGACTCTTCTCATAATCCACAGCATGATACATTTTGAATGGTTCTCAGATGTGAACTGTAGACTAAAATACACAAACATGATTGAAGAAAAAATGAAAGAGTTTAAGAACAGCAACCAAACCTTGGAGATTCAGTGGCAAGCTCTGAAGAAAACACTGATTGATTGAGATAGAGAGGCATGTGGTGAGGTTGTCAGTAAGGATAGAAAAATCAGAACTCTATGGTGGACGCACGAAGTTAAAGAAAGAAAGCAGTGAAAGAAAAGGAAGAAAGCATATCAAAAGTTCCTGGCCAATAAGTCAGCTTATGCTCTTAGAGAATAAAGAAACAAATGTAAGAAAACTAAACACTGTGTAAAACTAGCTAAACAAAAGTCATGGGAGGACTTTCGTAAGAACATAGAAAATAAATATCAAGAAGGTGGCAAGATATTCTGGAGGTTGTTGAAGAAGCTCAGAAATGGAGGAAAGATGCTGTAAAAGGAATTAGAGATAATAAAGGTGACATGAAAACAGGAGAAAGAGATATCCTTGAAGTATGGAGTAATTACATTGAAAAATTGCTAAATGAAACAAGCAGTGATGACAGAGCAGTGGTAAAAAGCACTGACCAGCCATTCAGTCAGGAATACATATCCATACTTGAAGTAGAAAAAGCCATCAAAAGCCTGAAATGTGTCAAGGCAGCAGGAGTAGATAATATTCAACCAGAAATGCTCAAGTATGAGGTATAAAAGTCTTGCAGTGGCTACACTGCATAGTTCAGAAGGCCTGGACAGAGGGACAAATTCCAGATAATTGGGTAGAGCTCTTGTAGAAAATATATACAAAAAAGGGAAATAAAACTGAATGTAAGAATTATAGAGATATTTCCAAACCGAGTGTTCCTGGTAAGATTTAATCAAGTGTACTTGAGAAATGGCTCAGAAGGATTGTAGAAGGGAAGCTTGGTGAAGAACAAGCTGGATTCAGGCCAAATAGAGGCTGTCAGGATCAGATTTTCACTTTATGACAAATAGATGAGAAATCGTGGAAAAATAACAAACATCTGTATTTAAGTTTTGTAGACCTGCAAAAGGCATATGACAAGATACTAAGAGAAAAGCAATTCAAAATGCTACAGTTGTATGGTGTTAATGGGGAATTATATAAAGCAATATTTGTCTTTATTTAAGTTGTAAATCAGCAGTTAGAAATGAAGGAAGTACATTATCACCTCTGTTATTCATTATCTATATGGATCACATTATGAAGGAAAGTGGTATTAAACCTGATATCAAAATTGGAGATGTTAAACTGAGCTATTTACTTTATGCAGATGATATTACACTTTTAAATAAATCCCAGTACAAGTCTGCAAGATTCCCTGACTAAATTAAGTAACCGTTGTTATAAATTTGGTATGAAAATCAGCAATAAAAAGTGAAAGACAATTAAAACAGGCAGAAACATTAAAAATATCAACTGCATCGTGAATGCAGAACCTATAGAACAGGTAAAACATTTCAGCTACTTAGGCACAATTTTTAGTGAAGACAGTAAAAATTAAATATGGAAATAGACAACAGAATCAATAAAGCTGGTATGAAAGGAAGTCAGCTGAATAAATTTATATGCAATAAAAGAGAAATTAGTCAAAAGACTAAATTAGTTGCATACAAGACAGTGTTCAAACCAATTTTAACTTATTGATCTGAGAACTGGGTTAGAATTAAAACACTTGACCAAAGCTAGAGACCACAGATATGAGTCTTGAGAAAGATTAGGGGCATGAATAGATGGCAACAATGGCAATATCATATTAGAAACAAGGATATTAGGTAAGAACTTGACGTTCGTATCCAGGAATGTGTTAGCAGAGCTAATCTCAGGGGTATGGCCACGTAAACAGAACAGGCAAGGAAAGATTAGTTAAACAAATGTTCTTTACTAGGATGGCAGGAGAAACACCCAGAGGAAGACCATGATGTAGTTCGATTGATACAGTAAAAAGTACCTTAGAAGAAGAAATATAAGATCTGATAATACTGGAATGTTGACAGATAACAGGCTGATCTGGAGGAAAATTGTTCAAAGGAAGTTAGTAATGATGTAACGTTTCATGTAGTGCTATCATAAGATCCTGTACATCCTTCCCTGAGGATCATGACAAGTTCTTTAATTTCTTCACTAGGAGACCCAGCACCGCATCCAGTTTGATTTTGATCTAACATCCATGGCTTCGCTTCAAAATAAATAAATCCGAAAATCAATTTTTTTATTTTACCTTTTAAAGAACACAAATGATCTGAATAATTCCTAAGATCATTCTTGGTAAGGGATTTATTGAGTTCAGCTAATTATTACGTATCATCACATTTTTTTTCTTATTAAACCACTTTGAAATATTTCAGTTTTTTCATTGAAGGTTTTAACATGCATTTGCAGTCTATCACTGTAATTAATTTCCATTGAATATCCAATTCCATTGTCATTAAATTTTCGAAAAATCCAAGCCATATAGTATATGCTTTTTTGTGATCTCCTTTGCTTTCTAAAACACTAATTATTGTATCAAAAAGGTTTACACATATTATGCTATCCTTCAGAAAGTTGCCCAACTTCGGTATGTACAAAACGCCTCCTATAACTACTCCTTGTTATCAACACAATATTTTCTGTATAACTCTTATAACGGTATGTCTTAATGATTATAGTGAGAAATTAGATTGAAAAAGAACTGGACTAATATTTTTTGCAACTAGATAATGTTGGTGCACAATGTGACAAGAACTTCAGGACATATTTCCTTAGGTTAGTTATAAAAAAGCTTTGTCTTCCCACCATGGACGTAGCACAATCAGTGGCACAGGATACTAAATTTTCCAATGGTACTTGTTTTTCATCAAACCATTTTTATAGAAGCAAAATTGGATGCTCCAGTACAGTCTCTAAAGATTTGACAAACATCTGTTCTTGCAATTTACAATCATCATTGAAATAATGAATATATATGCCATTAGAGGGGTCCTTATTGTCAGTAACTGTGAATCCATCAATCTGAATAGAACATTTTCTCATTTTTAGTTTGTGAATTAGCTATTCTTCAACGTTAGCTGACATCTCATTGATTCATCTTTGAAATGAATCATTGCTCAATGGCAATGCTTTCAAAATATGCATCACTTTTGAAATTACATTCTCAGCAAGTCTATGAACACTATCAGTTTTTGCAATGATATCTGCAATTTTATAAGATGCAATCATTGCATTGTCATTTGTTTCTTTTCTTCTTAAATAAGAAAGTAACAGTGTTATGTTGCTCAAAATTCTGTTTTAAATTTTTAAAATATTCAATGTCTTTTTCAACTTTACCAGGATGTTTCCTTTTTAAGTGGTCTATAAGTCTTGATCACTTCATAGCCTATTTGAAAGGAGAACTATTACACACAAGGCACATAGGCTGTCGTGAGTTGAATGGGCTTTATATAAAACCATGAGCTAGATATTCATCCAGATACTGTCGACACCTTTTCATTTCCGCAGTTGATATGATTGAGGATGGGTTGAATAACTACAAAGAATTAAATAACAAAATACAAACTATTTTTATTCAACTCTTATAGCCCATGTCACTCACAAAAGCACCGTGGATAAAAAATAAACAACTTTATTGTTTCTATTACTTCAAAAAATAGCAAATGACTGAAACATTTCCTCATCCCATTCATGCCTCATATATTGATTAATGAAATAAAAAGTAAACAAACCATGTCCACCAAGGATCGAGGAGACATTCTGAAAGCACTTAGGCATTTAATGCATATGAAGAGCAAAAGTGGTTGAATTGCATCTCACCCACTATTTTCTTTTTATCAAAAAAATATACCCATATATCAAACAAAAGTTGTTTCAGGAAAAAACAACTTTTTTTTAATATATAGGTAAAAAAGGAAATCCAATGAGAGAAATTAAATAGTAAGGAATAAGGTGCTGTCAGATGGCCACAAACCACTATAATACTATGATTTTTTGCTTCCCCCCCCCTCCACAAAGAAAACATTTTTTTCTCCCCTTTGAGAATAACTGTGTTAGACCCACAAACAATAGGTTGGCTGGTCAACCTGTAGTACATTAGTATCAGACATGGGAAGAGGGTCTGAATAAGGAGGAACTTGTTCACATTAGATTTGAAGACCTGTGCATCCAATTCCTTAGGGAAACACATAGGAGTGGAGGCTGCTACAGAGTGCAGCAGCAGAAATGAAAGAGGAGGAGAAACTTGTGTGGGTTACGAATTGGATTGTGAAGGGACGGACGTTGGGTGGTAGATGCATGCATTTCAATGGATTTCTTGATACTAGTTCTGATGAACATTTATTTCACATGGATTTGATTTGCACTTATGTATTGTGTGTTTTATGTATTTTCTGTCAATCATTTTTCAAGCTTTTTCAATAGCCTTCAGAATATTTTGCCACTTCCTTATTTTAATCCATATTCTTACTAAAGTCATTCCAAGACTTTTGTTTAGCTACTTTTACATAGTGCTTTGGTTACTTACATTTATCTTTATATTCTCTCAGAGCATATGCTTATGTAAAATCTAGTATAGAGAGAATTTTGTACAAAATTCTTATATACCGATTTTACTTGAGAAAGAAAGTCAATACCAAATACTTGTAGTTTAATTAACAATTTTTATAAGTGTTTTATGTAATCTGGTAAAATATTAGAATGTATTACTAATTTATTTGACTGCCAATATTGTACAAACAAAGAGATAGCCCAGACAGGATTAGAAATGTGGGCCTGAAGCTATCACCAGGTGCGAAGGTCAGCAAAGTTATGGGGTTTTCCCACCATGACTCAGCAATTTTGTAGGGGGAAGGAACTCCTGGGGAACTTGATCTGAAGTTTCAAGGTCGTGAAGGTAGAATAAAAAGGAGACAGGCTCTCTGTTCCTGACTTGTTCCAGTGTCGCTTCGAAGAGGTCCCTGTGTCCAGCCGTTCCAAGGATAGAGGAAGGATATCCTGCTAGCAGTATTTCGATGATGATAGGAGATTTTTAATGGCAGTGTCAGCATATTCGAGAGTCCAATCGCAAAGTTCCTTAAGCGATCTCCGAGAATGCTGTATCATCGTTGCCATGGAGTAGTGTCCATTTGCGGTTCTAACGGGAAGGAAGATTATATTCGTGATCACTAGGATCTTGAATGCTGAAATGGCTGAGGCAAGTTTCAAGTAAGATTATTGTAGAACTGTTATGGAATGTGAACCTTAGAGCAGGAACTATTGATTATATAGTTGCTAGTATAATGTAAAGTTGTGTGGAAAACCGCACTTCTAATTTTTTGTGAAATAGTTTTCTGCAGAGTGCTGAGCATTTGTTAATGTTAAAAGGTTACTGTTAAGAGTTAGGGGTTAAGAATTAATGTTTGAAGGAGAGATTGAACGTGAAGCATAGCTAAGAATAATTCTATTAATGGTCTGAGTTAAATGGAGTGGAAATATGTGTGAAACTAATCACGTGTTTGACATATATGTGATCGTATAAATTTGTCTTTGTCTTTAAGCAATAAGCTACAAATGCGCTGATTTAGTTAATTTGAGAACCAGATAGGTGTGTTGCATTGTTAGCTTAGCAGAATTGATAAGAACAGATAAAAATTTGATAAGTGTAAACTCCTTTTCTTTTATGTTGTAACTACCATGTCTTAGTATGAATAAATTGTTTTGTTTGTTAATAACTTGCCCGATTGACTTACCAATGCACTTCTCATAAAAAATTAGAACCCGTGTGTCCTTAAAGTTAACCATAACTGACTAATAGTAAGTTACAAACGTTGCTTGATTTAGAACTGAGTTTTAGAGATAATTCCGTGTTCCACTGAGCATTTTTCTTACATGTGTAGGAAAGACAAACAATTCTTAAAGATCAGTGTAAGAGAAAGTCAGCTAGTTAGACAAAGGAAATTGGGTTCCAGCCAGAGGCAATTTCTGAATCTATACTCCACGCACACGTGAAAGTAGCATCGTAATGACCTTGAGAGGGGAGGGAATGAAATTGTGGACTAAAAGGATTAAAGGTGATAAGACTGGCTCAAGCAACGATTGCAACTCGGAGCACGACTGATAATAAGAGAAACAAAAAAAAATATAATATTGAGATATAATAAGGAAGTTCAAAAGGTACAACTTAAAGAACTTTCAGTATGCTTTCTTCTTTTCCATGATTTCCTCTAACTTCTTGAATTTACCATGAAGTTCTGGTAAATTCAAGACTGGTTTTTTCCATCCTTACAAACAACTTCACCACATGCCTCTGTAGCTGAATTAATCAATGTTTTCTTCATAGCCCACTACTGAGACCCCAAGGCTTAATGATTGTTTCCAAACTTCATCATTTACTCTCCACATAATATTTGTGCAGTAAGCATAGTTCATCTCTGAAATCTACTTGACGTTGATTCTGGTTTAAATTTTCTTATGCACTTTTCTTTTCAACATGATATTCAGTTTTATCTTGCTCAAAATTAAATGTAACATAGTCAATGAAACATTTCTTATTCTTACGTATTCCCTCTCTGTGAATTTGTGTACATCTTTATGCTGGAATATGGTATTAGCAAAACAGAAATCCAGCAGGCTCTTACCTTTATTATTAGCTTTGCCCTTTTCTCCAAATTCTCCAACATATTTCTATATGTCTAACATGCATTTTCTATCTGCTGTTAACATCTCCAACAAGGATCAGCTTTTCTTTGTTCTCTGAATCAGTTATCTTCTGTAATGACTCAAAAAATTCCTTCACTTCTTCTTCCTTTGCAGAACCCTCTGTTAGACCATAGGCACATATAAATCTCATTGTAGAATCTCCTATTTTGATGTTTGCCTACATCACTCTATCTGATATTGCCTGCCAATCATGAATTTATTATTTCATGCTTGGTGTTGTAGACTAGAACTATTCCTTCCTTTTCCTGATCATAATTGAATGTATGTAACATCTTATAGTTGTTATACAGAAAAAATCTCACCTATTTTTGTTTTCTTTTTGTTTCAGTAACATCAATTATGTTGATGTGACATTTCTCTCATTCTTCTGTCAGTTTCACTTTTTTTTCCCAGAGATACTTCTTATGTTATGGTGACTATCTTGAATTCTGCTGATGTTGAGTTTGTTCCAGTAGTTGACTTTTTGCTCTTCTACATGGTTCTTTTATGAAAATAGGGGAGGAGAAGGAAGAGAACTTGTTTAACTAAGCATTGCTCCAGCTGGCATGCTTTTCATCTTTTTTGTATCATCACTCACTTTTGGTTTAAGCCAATAAAGTATACAATTTGGACATTAAGCAAGAAGTCCTAGTCAGCCTTAAAAGGCTACATGGAGTTCTAATTCCAATTACTTTACCTTTTACCCTAAAGCAACCCATTAACCACAAAAGACAAAGAAGAGATGAATAAAGAGTAAGGGAAAACATAATATGGGAAAAAGACTTGCACAAATGTCATTCTCACAGAGGGGACAACATGGACATGTACTAGAAAAGAACAGATAATGTTGTCTATTCTTTAACCAACCATAACCACTTTTTTTTACAAGTAACAATGTACAAAACTGCTCTGATTTATACAACTAGTTTATTGATTTCTGGACTTATCAGTTTGATATTGAAGAAACTGACCAATGAGTTGGAAAAAGTAGTTCATCTAAATAATAAACTTGGCACAATATAATTTCTTCATTACAGATCACAACCACTTCTGTAACCAAACTGGATGAACGATGGATCATTATATACCTTTCTATTGGAAAAGATCAGAGTCAGATTATCTTGATGAGATGAATCTTTATAGGGACTTTTTCTACCAGAAACTAAGATTTTTTATTAATTTATTTTTATTCTGTATTCAAGCAAAATGGCCAGAGTACACATGCAATTTTCAGACAAAAACTACTATTAGTATGCATTTGTGGCATTGTTTGTAGATAAAGGACAGTGGCACAGCATTTTAGTATTGGCATTGGGAATAGACAGAGATTTAGCATACATGGTGGGTTGTGTTCAGTGAAGTGAAGTGTGCTCCTGCAATGAATCTTTGGACTACTTAGAGGTGTTATAATCATAACCACAGAAGCTAATCAACTGATAATAGTATTTTGTCTATACATGAAAGATTAAAATTGTTATTCTTTTGTAGTTTCCTGTATTTTGTAAAATGTTATGTATTTAACCAACATAGGATTTTTAAAATCTCTTCATATCCTTGAAAGACCCCCTCAAAAAGAATGGGATTTACATCAGAAGTAACAGATTTGTAAAGCATTGCTAAGATTGCTAACATGCAATGGTACATATTCTGATATAATTATGCAGAAAACCAATAGTAAATAGTAATTTATTTTTACAATTTCAATAGTATTTCTAACTGTACAGGATAAGAATATCCATTTCCTGCATTTATAAATATAAATACATGTATGTATATATGTATCTTGAACAAGGGCAGAATGTCATTATCAAATAAACACAATACCTTAATTGTTTTCGGCCCTCAGCCAATTCATTTTCTATTCTTTTTATTTCATCTGCTTGAAAATTTTCAAATTCCTTCTTTTCTTTATTCAGTTGTTCAAGAGTCTATAAAAAGCCAATAAACTTTAAAATATTATCTGTGTATAAAAATTTATAAGAAACATCAATTTTAGAAATTTATTATTTATGTATTTTACCAAATTCTAGCATCAGGTATGTTATAAGTGGATATCCCCCATGTCCCCCACATGCAAGAAACTGATAAAAAGTGTAATAAAACAAATGCTATGAAAACCAAAATGCACTTTACTGAGTTTGAGGAATAATTACTGGTAAAATCAAGTTACTTTTAAATATGATCAGGTTACTCTTACATTATAATTTCAGTTAATTATCAGTTATTTTAATGTAATTTCCCATACATTTTGGCTATATTTTCATTGTTTTTCATTCACTGTTACAGAAAACAGTATAGCTACCTTTTAATTAACTAGAAACAGCAAGTATAATTCCATTGTATTACTGCATATCCTGGCCAACTGTGCACAGATTTGGTCTCCCTTCCAAGAGAATAAAGAAGAGCTGTGGAAAGGATGTAAAGAAGAGTTACGAAGATTATATCGATACAGACTTTGGCTAACAGGAGAAAGAAAGGTGGTACTGGATATTATATGATGATATTTTTCGTTAAATGGAAAGTGGGGAAAAGAACATGGGGAGGGGATAGTCCATGGAAGTTAAGTTTGTTTGCAGTTAAGAAAGGGGTAAGGGCTAAGTTTTTCTCCCACAGAACAGTGAGTGAGCGGAATAGTTCGCCTCTGGTATAGTGAGTAGTGCAAATGACTTCAAAGGAAGGTACAACAGCTGGTCTGAGTGATGTATAGCCTCTCTTGATCAGTCCTTGACTCCCTGGAGGTCTCAGATAATAATAATATCAGCTATAATTTGTTGAAAGTGCTGCATAAGAGCAGATTTTGCTTTGGAAGATCATTTAACCACAAAACAAGCCACTATGTACATTTATGCTAGCCAAAGTGTCCATTAAAACTGAAATACCACTGATATTCCATTGAAGTAAAATGGATACAAACTAAGATGGTTTATGTATATCATTCATATGGACAAATGGCTGGTTAAAGAAAGTTGGAAAGCTCTTATTCATGCACAGAACTTAAATAAAAAACAGATGTTATTTCTACATAAAAATGAACATCCCAATGTTTTGTTCCTCAGCTAGCACCTGCGAGTGATGTCCTAGCCTTGAAGAAATGGTTATTTATAATGTATTTGCTAAAATTCCAGTTTTTACAAGGATTTAACTCCAAGATGTGAACACTGGCAATGATCATGCTGAGTCTGCATGCTTTGGCCCCATCCTTTGGCTCAGTGTTAGCAATAAAATGAATCAATAATTAGCCAATAATGATGATGCCAGTATTGGTAATGAGAGGTCATTAAACCAACCATTGAGTGACAATAGGGTTATGATGGTATAAGCAAAAAACTGTAGTAAATGAGATTTGTTATAACTGATTTATTATAAAGCATTTACTGTATTATAGGCATTTTCTTCCCAGCAAAACCAGTAATAATAAAATAAGAATATATTTTATCAGACCAACCTGTGGTAACTACCCACATACATTCTTTCCAGTTAGCAATGGTGAAGAGTTGGGGTTTCTACTTTGAAATTAAATGAAGTAAACTGTATGTGGTAGATGAACCGTAATTGCCTTGTGTAAGACTGAAACCCTACTTAATGGAGGCCTTAAGTCAATTGAAAAAAAAAAGTTCCATGCTTTGTCTCAACAGCAGCATTTCTAGAAGTATGAAAAGTTTACAACTTTTTGTGCATGATGTTCACATTAATAAAAAATAAATAAATAAGCCAGCCTGGCTGGCCACATGCTTCGAGTACCCACTCTGCAAGCAACAAGCTGTAAGTTTGAATCCTGTCTAGGACATGGATGTTTCTAATTGTCTTTTAGGTGGGAGATGAATTTCATTGTTTGTTGCAAGCCTCCACTTACTGGAAGCCTGAAAAAGCTTTAGTATCCAGAGTAGGGCTTACAGAATAAAAATAATTAAAATTTTTAATCTGTAATATTCCTTTTGTATTCCATTTTACTCTACATCAGATCAGTATACACTCCCACCCTAATTTTATTTATTTATTTTTAATTATGTATTTATTTTTTATAATGAAAATAATAAATTCCTTATCCCACCTATGGTACTGATGTATTATAGGTTTGCAACCTTTTGTAGATGGGAGACAAAAATAAATAAATAAAATTAGGGTGTGAGTGTATACTGATCTGATGTAGAGTAAAAGGATTACAAAACATATTTCAAACATATAAAAATAATGTTATGAAGACCTCAACATAGAAAAAGTACAATAGATGTGAAAAAGAATTTTGCAAAGAAGGGAATTGGTTCAAGATTATACTGTGAGAGGTCGTGTAGTTTGGCGCTCATGTGAAACTAGTATCTGTTTTGTGTTTTTGTCTTAGAAAATTAGTGTTTTATAGTGTATTGGTGTAGATTTTCGTCTTTTAAGAATATTTAGTGTCTTTATAACATTTATACTGTGATATTTGTGCTGGCCTGGTTGGCCAAGTGGCTAGCATATCTATCCCTCTCCAGCCAAAAGGCTCCAGGATCGAATCCTGTCGTGGGCATGGATGTTTGTGATTGTCTGTGGAAATAATAGTTGTGGAAGTGGGCGGTAGATGCGTTGGTGTAGTTACGGTTCATTGTAGTTGGTGGATTCAGTAGAGAAGACAGAGCTGTACAGTAGGTGCCCTCTCTCGATGAGTCCTTGGACTCCCTGGAGGTGTAATGTAATAATAATAATATTTATTGTGACATTGTTGGCATGCCACCAATACGACGAACAATGGCAGCAAAGACCACATTGTCGGGCGATTTGAAATTGTGGGATTTTATTCAGTGCAGCGTGTGTGAAATGTATTTGCCAAGAAAATTAAAGAATATGTAGAAGGAAATTGAAACTGGAGAGAGAGAGAGAGAGAGAGTACATATTAAGTTTGAAAAGTGAGTGTCTGTTAGTTGATGAGAACACAGCAAATACCAATAGTAAGAAGGAAAATGATGTTATTAATGTCGAATGTTCGTCTGCGGAAATAGAGGAGAATGAAATGGACATTAATAAAGAAATAGCATACTTAAATGTTATCCTTCATAGGACAAAGTGTGAAATTGAAAAATTTCAAAAAGAGCAAGAGATTAGCAGGGCTGAAAATAGAACAAAGCAGGTGGTCCAAAGGAATAATAGACTGACCAAACAAACAAAGAAAACAAGTAAAGGAGAAAATTATGTAGGGAGACTCAATGATCAGGGGAGTAATGTGTGACAAAGCCATGTTTCCTGGGTGCAAAAGGGTAAGTCGAAGGAAATGATTGTCTTTGTTGGTACAATGGTTTGAGAGGCAAGAAGTATTCTATGAGGGAGGATGTACAGGAGTTGTTAGAAAAGGCAAAACTAAAGAGTGAGATGGTGAAGACTAAGTCTCCTACCATGCTATGATAGAGGTGTACTGAGGAGGAGGGCATTGGTAGCCAGTGAGTCTATACATAATTATGCAGAAGGAATGATGTAGGATATGTTGATTTGTGGTCTGCGTTTGACAGAAAGAAGGATTTGTACAATGCTGATGGACTGCATCTAAATGGGTTTCGTGTTAGGCGTCTAGAGAGAACTTTTTTCACCAAGCATGCTGAAGTGCAAATTCAGGAAAACTTAAGCAATTGGGGTGGAAGCAAGTGAGTTTGTGTAAAGGCATCCATAAGGTGAGTGAGTGTGAGAATGATCAAGTGTGGAATCTCTTTCAAGAAAAAATATTGCATAGGGTAATCAATAATAAGGTAATTCAGGAAGTAAAGGTGGGTTGGGGCTAAAAAGATGCCCCATTAACAACTTATTAACAAGTAGAGATAGAAGTTGTTATTCCTCTTTATAAGGCCTTGATAAGCTCACATTTGGATTACTGTGCTCAAGTCTGGTCCTCTGGATTTCTTGGTGATGAGGAAGCGGTGGAGAGGATTCAGAGGCAAACATTCACAGGCCACTCACCGAGATGGTGAGTGGCCTGTGGAATGTTCCCTATGAGGATAGATTGAAGGTATGTGTATTGCAGTTGACTGAAGTTGGTTGATAAGAGAAAAAGAGGGGATATGATAGAGACATTTAAGTTGTTAAAAGGGTTTTATAGGATAGATGCAGGGGAAATGTTTCAGCACTTGGCTAGAGGGACCAGAACAAGGGGTCATTCCTGGAAGTTGAATAAAGGTGTAGTTAGTAGGGATTAACACCCCTACTAGATTACAAAAAATCTAGTTAAGACTAGATTTTTTGCTTGGAGAGTTGTGAATGAGTGAAATGGATTGCCAGAGTCAATTATGAGTGCTTTGTCTGTTAATGGGTTCAAGGAGAGGTATGATAGATTGAGTCTCCAGAGATGAATTATTATTATTATACAGCACCTCCATGGAGTTAGAAGACTCCACCATGGAGGTGCCTGTATAAATCTACAATAAGCAGTTAAAAATGGAGAATTACAAAGGTAATAAATTTATTTCTACTACCAGTGTGAAAGGTCCTGGCAGTTTCTAACAAAATTTTCCAATTAAAAACTGCTAACATC
Organism: Typopeltis vanoorti; assembly: GCF_054136105.1. Lineage (NCBI taxonomy): Eukaryota > Metazoa > Arthropoda > Arachnida > Uropygi > Thelyphonidae > Typopeltis > Typopeltis vanoorti. Next base: position 127,667,161 of record NC_143556.1, on the reverse strand, counting down.
CAATACAGTTTCTAACTGGAAACTGTATTGGATGTTTGCTTTTTTCACAAGAGGTAAAACCACAAATGTCTTTGATTAGAGGAATAGTATTCAAAAAGAAAATTCACTCTATAATCAAAAGAGGTTTTTAACCAATTTATAATATTTGTAATGTTTATTTTACTGTAAAATTTCTTGTAAAATTATTTTACAAAAAATTCATATATTTTTTAAAATAGTAGTTCAAAAATGTTTGCTCAATTTGTTCAATTACCAAGAATTCAACGTACAGATGACTATTATCACAACAAAATTGTAGCTCTCTAGAAAGCATAATATACTAGAGTAGATAATTTGTTGCAGTGAAATTTCTTAATAATGGCATGTGCTATGGGACTTTGGTCAGGATTTTTTGCTAATTTGTTACAGTGAGCAGGTTTTGTATAATAGTGTTTACTATATTATTTCAGCAATATGATGTACTTGGATTTGTATGAGACCCATTAACCTTGCATGTAGACATTTCTAGCTGAATAATATATCATACAGTAGGTATTTGTCATCCAGAAAAAGAGGAAGACAATAATGATTTTACCCCAGTCACTTGATTTCACTCCTAATGAGTGTCTGTGGAATGTGGTGGAAATGAAGTAGAACTGCTGTCTGTTTCTGAACAAGTGCAGGATACAAGATCAAACAATCATCTAATCAGAATTGGATTTCAGTCTGTGGTGAAATGACTATTGATGAATTCCCTTCTGATTTTATAATTATGTTTTTAATTATACCTTCATGTCTTAAGGGCAACTTTCCAAGACAGTGACATTTAAAAGGATAGCCGGAAACCTAGAACACAAGGAAGAATATATTTTAAAACCCTCTAACCTGTATGTTTCATCAAATTGTAATAATTTTTTTTCTCTATTAGGATATATAAGAAGAAATAAAATAAAATGAATTTATTTTTGTTCTAGGTGTTTATCAAAACTTTTCAGCTTCCCTGCCTCGTATTTCTAGCCATAAATACTGCTACAACTTGGACAGTGCATGAACCTTTAATTTAACAGTAAATCATTTACAGCTTTCAGCATACACAAGCCACATGTATAATGTGCATATAGCAGCACTCAATGTTCAAAATGTCTCCCTTTGTCTTCATGCATGTCTGAAGTCTGTGAGGCCACATATCAATGGTGGCACGCATAACATTAACAGAAACACTGCTACTGCTCACTCCAAATTCAAGCTGGTGATGCTGGGGTGTCATTTCTTGGGCTACTTTCTAACCACAATTTGAAGTCCAACAGATTCAGATCAGGACTTCCAGATGACTAATCAGATGGTTATAAGTGGTTGAGAACATCTGTCTCCAAACCACTGTTGTGTAGTCCTTGCCTTTTGGGTAGGGGCTGTGTCCTGTTGGAAGGTCCACTGCTACTGTAAAATATGGTGTTGTTCGGGGGCTGTACCACAGGTTCCAGCACGGCATCTTGATACACTTTGGCAGAGGTTTTGATCCCTTTTTCGCAGAAATTCAACTTGGATACCTCCCTCCTCCCGATAAGTAACCCCCCACCAAACCATCACTGATGCAGTATGATGATCTCTCTGAATCCTGGGTGCTATGGCATAGCACGTGCCATCCAATCAAAACCTACTTTGGTTCATCGATCAAATCTAAATAGAAACAATGCACTCAAATTATCTCTCTTATGGGAAATAGTTCTTCACAAATTCCAGAATTAATTTGACTTAATCATTTCTGGTCAAATAACTACTCCAGATGCCTTTCCGTATTTAAAATTTTTGATGGCTTTTTCTACCTCAAGTATTAGTATGTAATCCTGTTTGCATTTCTCTTGAAATTTTTTTACTATGGTTCTATCACTGCTTGTTTCATTTAACTGTCTTTGAGAGTAATTATTCCAGACATCTAGGATATTCTTATCTTCTTTTCGTGTCACCTTTATCATCTTTGATTCCTTTTACAGTACACCTTTCTCTATGTCTAAGCTTTTTCAACAGACTCAAGAACATTTTGCCAACTTCCTGATATTTATTTTCTATATTCTTACCAAAGTATTCCCATGACTTTTGTTTAGCTACTTTTACACATAGCTTAGCTCTCATATATTTTTTATTTGTTATTAAATCTTGTTAAAGTTATTTTTACTAGATCCTGAATATAATTAGATTATGATGCTCTACATAATGTATGGCTGCAGTTCGCACACATAATTGCTGAATATGTTGGTTTCTGTCATTGTTGTTTAATTTAGAAGTCATACTGAAGATGCCCTTGATTCTGGGGTCTTTTTCCTGCCATTCTGGTAAAGAACACTTGTTTACCTAATCTTTCCTTTTCTATTATGTTTAATTGGCCATGCCACCTGAGATTAGCTCTGCTAGTACATTCCTGAATGCTAACAATGTCAAGTTCTTTCCTAGTCGGCTCGGTTTTAATATGATACTGCCATTAATGCCAACTGTTCACTCAACTAATCTTTCTCAGGATCCTTATATCTGTGGTCTCCAGTCTTTGATCAAGAATTTCATTTCTAACCCAGCTCTCAGATCCATAAGTTAAAATTGGTTTGAAATGCTGTCTTGTATACTGCTAGTTTAGTGTTTTGACAATTAGTCAAAGCACTAATCATCACATCTTACAATTCCAATATCAAGTTCTTTCAGAGTTTTCCAGAGAGCTAGCTTCAAATCAATGCAACTGCTATGGAAAACTTCCAATTAAACAAGTCAGCATCATCATGCGTATCAAGGATTTAGGCCTAGCATGGCCTGTTCCAGCTTTAGAAGTCATCGTTGAATTGCTTAAGAGGACGTCCTGGTTTTCTTTTTCCTAATGGCTTGTACTTTAAGGCATGTTTTGGTAATCTTTTTGTTTTCATTCTTTGAACATGTTCCATCCATTTATGTTTATATTTTTTAATTTTTTCTATTACTGGTTCTTGGTTTAATTCTTTCATAATTTCTTCATTTCTTTTGTAATCAAATAGAGTATACTTTGCAGTTTTTCTCATAAACTTCATTTCTGCTGTTATTAATCTTTGTTTGCCTTTTTGTTTTATTGTCCAGATTTCGCTTCCATTCATTAAGACTTGTAAACGCGTTGTATACTTTTAGTCTGGTTTGTTTTTGAAGTAGGTTTGGTTTAAATATAGAGTTAATTACACCTGTTATTTTTAAATATTTTGCAATTTTTACGTTTATATCCTTTTCATTTTCTTATGTGATCACACATCCTAGGTAGTTAAATGAATTCACCTGTTCTAAGATTTTGATATCTATTACTATTTTAGTTCTTGCTGGATCTTGTCCTTTAAAGGCCATGGTTTTTGATTTTTCTGTTGATATTATCATACCATAATCTTTGGCTATCTCATTTAGATCTAAAATAGCTTTCTGTAAGTTATCTGCAGAATTTGTAATTATTATTTGGTCGTCGGCAAAAAGGAGAGTGTTTAAGTTCACCGTAGGAGAAAGTTTAATACCTTGATGTAAATTTTTATTCCATTTTATTATTATTTCATTCAAGTAAATATTAAAAAGAGTTGCTGAGAGGGGACATCCCTGTCGGACCCTTGGTTTATCTCTCTTGTATATGATAGCTCGTGATTTAATTATTTTCATATATACTTGTGATAGCTTTTAGGATATTATTTGGTATTTGTCTTTCTTTTAATATGTTAAATAATATGTTTCTTTTAATATGTTAAATAATATGTTTCTTTTAATTTTGTCAAATGTTTTTTCAAAGTCAATAAATGCAATATATGTTTCTAAATTGTGTTCTCTTCTTTTCTCTATTATTAATTTTAGGTAAAAGGCCGGGTCTATACATGATTGTCCTTTTCTAAATCCATTCTGTACTTCTAAAATAAAGTTTTCGGAATATTTCATTAGTTTGCTATTTAAGATTCTGCTATATATTTTGTTACATGAATTTAGTATACTGATACCTCTATAGTTTTTAGGTATCAGTATACTGATACCTAAAAATCCTATTACCATTCTATTGGGGAGATACCAGTTGAATAAATTTTATTTAAAAATAATAAGTCTTTCTTTGAGTCTTGTTCCTGCATATGTATATAGTTCTGAACCTAGCTTATCTTCTCCAGGTGATTTTCCGTTACTTGTTTCTTTCAGGCTGATTTCTAATTCTTCTTTAGTTATTTCCTTTTCATTTTCATTTTCATTAATTGTTTGCCAATTGTCTTTTTTTAAAATATTTGTCTGTCCACAATTCTGTGTAGTAATTTAGAAATTCTTCCAATTTCAATTCGGTGTTGTGTTTTCTTTGATATCTGCATTTAAGTGTTTCAAAATCTTATATACATTGGATCTTATTTTATATAAATCATGTTCTAAATTAGAAACAAATTTGTTCCATGATTCTCTATGTCTTTTTCTGACTTCTCTTTTAGTTATGGCTCTTATTCTTTTATATTCTATTTCATCTTCTAATCTTTTACTGCTTAACCATTTGTGATAGGTTTCTTTTTTCTTTTTGATTATTTCTTTGATTGTATCATCCCAGATCTTCATTTGTTTTTTTTTTCCTTTTATTGAATTTTTTGGTCTTTCCTAAGCTTTCATTTGCTGCTGCATTTAGTATTGTTTTTATATTAAGCCATTCTATTTCTATTTCTTCATTTTGTTTTATTTAATCTAGATATTGGTTAATTCTTTATTCATATAGCCATTGTACATTTGTATCATTCAATAATCTAGTTTTATAAACAAATGTTTCAAATTTTCTTTCTGTTCTTGTTACTTGTAGCCATTTAGGTGGTAATCTTAATTTTATTTTAACAAGGAAGTGGTCACTGCTTATTTCATATCCTCTGTGAACTCTAACATCTAGTGAAAATTTTGATGTCTTTTCATTTAATATAAAATAATCTAATGTCGATTTCCATCCTCTTGCTTCCCAAGTATATTTATGTATGTCTTTATGTTTATAGAATGAATTCATTATTTTTAGGTTATTATAAACTACAAAGTCGATCGATTTTTTACCATTCCTGTTTAGGGTATGTTCTCCATGTATTCCTATATTATTATTAATTTTGGTGTTTCCAATTCTTGCATTTAAGTCTCCTGCTAAAATTATGTAATCATTTTTATTTATTTTATTATACATGTTTTGTAGCTGATTATAAAAATCAATATTATCCTGTTCTCTTCCTTCTTCTGGGGCATATAAACCAATTATTGTTAAATAGCCTTTATCTATTTTTATTCTAGCTTTATTATTCTTTCATTCCATAATTTATAATGTTTTAAGTGTTTTGAAAGTGAGTTATGAATCCAAATCATGACTCCTGCTTGTTCTCTTTGGTCTCTGTCAACTCCACTGTATATCACATTAATATTTTCGGTTCTGAAAGTTCCTTTTAATTTCTTTTTTGTTTCAGTGATTACTGCTATTTTAAAATTTCTTTCATTTAATAGTTGGTCTAATTCTATTTCTTTATATGCTATTCCTCTTACATTCCAGTTTGCTATGTGCATTATATTTTGTTGTTTCCATTTTTGTTTTACCTTTTCCATAGATTCAATCTGATTATCTTTTTCTGTCAGCTTACAAGTAGAATTATGTTCTCCATGTCAGGGGACTAGCCTGATGATGGAATAGTTCAGTGGTGGGGCTGCTACCTTAAGGCTTCTGAACTAGCCTTCTTCCAAATTTAAACCCATAGGAGGAATAGGGTATATTGAAGGAGTAAAGAGCAGATTATAGTAGAATTATAGTAAGGTTTATAGAGAGCGCATAGTTATAAGGCCAGAAATGAAAAGACCCCATGGCCCTCGAGCACTCTAATAGCATAAGGGTCATAAAATAAGAAGAGTTGGCTGATAAGGCCTTATAGGAAAGATTAAAGTGAGTGGATTTTCCTCAAAGTAGAAGAAGAAGAGGATAGATCCAGCTAGGGTCCATGGGAGTGCCACTTCCCTTACAATCAAAGTGATTGCCCCTTATGGCCCTGTTGGTCCACGAGTCCTTATTCAGTATATTCGGACCACCCCACCATACACACACAATTAAACAAGTGAAACGTGTAAACAGGATCAGATTTCTTAAAAGATATAGAGTGGGCCAGGTAATACCTACCTTTACAGGTTAAGATAAACCTTTCAATCTTCCAAAGCTAAAAAGATGCACAGGCCAGTAGAGTGCTACTTACCGTACAGCTAACTAAGAAACTGAAGCCAAAAAATGCTTAGTCTTATTAAAATAATGAAATTAACTAGTTGTAACTATATCCCCAGATTTATTAGAAATAGTGCAGTACATTTTAACTTCTATTTCTAGAGATAAAATATTTGCCACTACATGGCAAAAGCTCATACAAAAAAGTTATCTTATCTATTCCATCAAAAAGACAGTCATTAATATCTAAGAATGGCCTCTCTCTACTCAAGAATTAAATGCGCTTTCTGTAGGTCCAGATTTCATGTTAGCAAAAAAGTCATTCCAGTAGTGGACTCTTTTCTGGTAGTTGACAAAGTGCTACATGATATTTCTTCAGATGTCGTTAACTGACTTCAGTTACAAATAGCACAAATATTTTCAAAACCAAACCTACTATTCCAGATTTGTCTTATCCAGAAATGAAGGCCTTAATATCTCTCTCTCTCTCTCTATGGAAGAATAATAATTTTATTATTACAAAAGCTTGAACCACTAATGGGAAAGCATTAGTGGTTCAAGATCAAAATGAATACTACAGAAAATTAACTTAAATGTTATGACTACTCTCTCTATATATAATCCTCTTGCTAATGATTCTGCTATGTTCTAGATTAGGGAATTAAGCATTCTCATAGATAATGTTTCTAACTGGGATGAGGAAACCTAGAAGAAACTCATGTACTACTATGGGCATCCTCCTAATCTATTTGGACTACCAAATGTCCACAAGATGAATATTCCATTAAGTCCTGTGGTGGACTGCATTGGTTCTCCATGTAACAAAATTGAATTCCAAATTGCTCTCGGCATTCACAGGAAAGTCTTCACCATTTATCAAAAATAGTTCTAATTTCACAGAAAAGATATGAGAGCTTCGTCTTTGCCCAGGTGATCTCCTTTTTAGCTTAGATATTGTGTCATTATTCACAAATATTCCTTTAGATGAAACATTTAACTTCCTCAAGCAAGATTTACAACAGATAATCAGCCTATTTGACTTTGTCATTCATTCTGGCTACTTCACACACAAAAACAAACTTTAACAACAAATTAAGGGCACATCAGTGGGTAGTCCTCTTTCTCCGAACACTGGCTGACTACTTCATGGAAAGATTTGAACAACGTATACTGAACAGCATCCTTCCTGAGCCATCCTATGGAACAGTTATGTTGATGTTTTCGCAGTTTGGCATGGGTCCTGCAGACCTACTAGAGTTTGTCAATAAGATCAACACTTTTCATCACTGTATCCAGTTTGCTCTTGAGTTAGAAGAGAACAATCAAACTGCCCTTTTAGATCTCTTATTACTTTATCAATCAAATGGTAGCATTCACTTCTCAGTATTCAGAAAGTAAACACATACTGGATTTTATATTCATCCTCTTTTACACCATCATAATTGTCAAAACTTTGGCACAATCAAGACTTTAGTAAATCGAGCAAACTCTCTTTGCTCCACTGAAATTCTGCTCTCCCAAGAAATAAATCACATCAAGTCCACCTTCCTCACTAATGACTTTACTGAAATCGTATGTCAACAGGATAATAATTTCGATGAGAGGCAAATGACAGTTTGCCTCTCATCAAAATTGTGATACAGAGGTGATTTGTAGTGTTTCCATTCCCTATGTTAAAGGTGTCTCAGAAGGCATAGCTAAACTACTTAGATCTGCTGGCCTACAGATGTCCTTCCATCCTATCAACAAGACATCTACTTTTCTAGGCTCAGCTAAAAGTAAAATTCTGCTTTTAGTCCACCCTGGAGTATATCAAATTCCTTGCCAGTGTAGATTATTATATTTGGTCAAAGAGGTAAATCGGTAGCTGTGAGTCATGATGAACATTTAAACTACATTAAGTTCCATGAGCCAGAGCAATTGGGACTTGCAAAATGCACTATCACCACCAGACATTGCATTCTTTGGAAAAAAATTAAGCTCTCCATAAAAGTAATAATCTCCTGGACTGTCTATACAAAGAGAGTTGTGAGATTTTGCTACATCGACTGAATCTAAACAGAAATGATGAACTTCAATTAATGTCTCTTACGAAAAATAGTTCACATTCACAAATTTCAGAATTAACTTAAATTTAATTATTTCTTATTAAATCTTGTTAAAGTTATTTTTAAATTCTTTTAACTTCAACAATGTATATTCATCAATGACATGTACAAGTTTGCACGTGTCACTGATGAATATACCATTTTTGTTCTTGTTAAATTTAGAGGTCATAACGAAGATGCTCTTGATACTAGGATGAAAATTGTATACTAATACAAATATATACATAAGTAATACATTTTATGTTATTAATTATCATGTTTTACATGATGGTACAACATAACAAAATTTCATGCTAGCTGGGGAGTCGCCCGGTTAAACAAGGCCCTCATTGTTTTCGCCAGGGAACCAAGGTGAACAGCGACAAGTCAGCTACTGGAACGAATCTGAAAGCACACCCCAACTCGATATCACCAGAGTTACAGATCGGTACTATCAACATAACTCCATTTCGAAGCCTGAATGGCAAAGAAATGAAGCAAGCGGAGGAATTAGATAAGTACCAGATCAACATAATAGGAGTGACTGAAACAAAAAAGGCAAAAACTGGTGAGATCTTTCTGCGCAATAAATACAAAATGTTATATTCAGGCAATGAAAATCAAGGAAAAGAAGGAGTAGCCATAGTATTCAACACAAAATACGAGGCTAATCTTCTTGAATGGCAGTCAGTCTCAAGTAGAGTGATGTGGGCAAATATGAGAATGGGGAACTGGACAATGAGACTTATTTGTGCCTATGGTCCCACAGAAGGTTCTACTAAGGTAGAGGTGGAGGAATTTTTTCAGGCTTTAGAAAAAGCAACTGACACAATGAAAAAGGAAAAGTTGGTCCTTGTTGGAGATCTAAATAGCAGAGTGGGAAATGATTGTGAGACATACAAAAATATTTTGGGAAAATTTGAAGAAAAGAGCAAAGCTAATAATAATGGCAAATATCTGTTGGATTTCTGCTCAGGACATGAACTGGTTATTACTAACACCATGTTCCAACATAAAAATGTGCACAAATTCACATGGAGAGAAGAGGCAAGGAATAAGAAAAGTCTCATTGACTGTGTTATTGTTGATAGTGATGTTTTCTTCCTGGTGCAGGACACCAGAGTGTACAGAGGATTTGAAACTGGAAATGATCACTATTTAGTCTTGAGCAGGATAAAATTGAATTTTATATTGAAAAGAATAACATGTAAGAAAGTTTTAAAGCAAATAAAAGTTGAGCAGCTCTCAGATGTGAGCTGTAGACTAAAATACACAAAGATTATTGAAGAAAAAATGAAAGAGTTTGAGAACAGGAATCAAACCTTGGAGATTCAGTGGCAAACCCTGAAGAAAACAGATTAATTCATCCAGAGAGGCATGTGGTGAGGTTGTCTGCAAGGATAGAAAAATCAGAACTCCATGGTGGACACAGGAAGTTAAAGAGGCACTGAAGGGAAAGAAGAAAGCATACCAAAAGTTCCTGTCAAATAAGTCAGCTTGTGCTCTTAGAGAATACAGAGACAAATGTAAGAAAGCTAAACAAAAGTCATGGGAGGACTTTGGCGAGAACAAAGAAAACAAATATCAAGAAGGTGGTGTTAAATTGTGAATGAAGATATTTATAATTAATAATACTTCATTCATAATTAACATGACCTACCATATCATAAGCAGGATTTATTTAAATTTATTTTGTTAGTCTCTTGCTTATAAAATGTTATTCATGTAATCCTTTTGAGTTTTGATAGTTAATTTTATGTAATTTTAAAATATATTATAGATATGAAAAAGCTCTGTATTAAAGTGTCATTTATTTTATTTACTTTATTCCTTTAATAATATTATAAGAAACTGTAATGTATAATTTAATATATCCAGAAGATTCTTTGTGATATCATTTGATTGGGTGTTGTGAGAAAACATACATATTTCTCCTAGCACGTGTTGGAGGGTGAACTACTATATACCAAGGAAAAAACAAGATTGATGTGAGCTAAACTGGTGAGAACCAGTTACTGGTGGGAAAAAGGAAGGAGTGGATATGAAAACGAAAGTAAAAAACAGTCTCGAGTAGGGGCGTATAGAGAACGGTAGCTGGAGACTGGAAGGGAATTTTGACATGCCGAAAACGGAATTTAAAGGACCGGGAATTGCTTGGTATTTTAACTAACCTTTTTCTGAGTTGCATTTATACCAAAACTTCCTAACGCCTAACAGTGGAATAGTGCAGGAAATAGGATAATACGTATAAGAAAAAGAAGAAATAGGTAGATAATTTAAACCAAGTGCATAAAAGTTATATTCTCCTGAGTCTATAAATCAGTCGTGGAAGCGGAAGATTCTTATAAGTCTGTGTTATTACAAAGTAAAAGTCAGCAAGGACTTTAAAAATGTTGTTCGATCTCCCTATGATGTGATGAAGCTATATCCTGGTAAGATTACTTTTGCTATACTTAGTGAGAAGTAACGAAAATTAATTCTGCCAATAGTATATTGTTCCTAGTTACTGTATTCAGTGGGTCAAGATTTAATGTGTGATGTCCTAAGACTTTTCCCTCTTCAAGTGATAAATGCTATATTATTGAAATAGGTGTTCATTGACTGAACGAGAATACTGAGAAGTCAATTTGTTGTAATTTAAGAATCTCGAACTTACAAGAACTAAAATTGATTGACTGAGCTTAGAGAAGTACAAATGAATGTCTGATGGTTCATGAGTTGTATTCATTCTGAATATCTTGAATTGATTTGATATTTAAATATTTTTAAATATAACCTTCATCAGAGTAAAGTTATGATAGAAGGCCTTTGTAACAAGAAGGATAAGATCCGTTAAATATAATTTTCAATTATAAAGTTTGACCTCAGCTGAGTGGTATACTAGAATCTTAATGAGAGTTTTGTATTCGTTTAATTATAATGTCCCTGTTGGAATGCTGTCTTATGATATAATTTATGTGACACTGCATTGAATAATTTTGTTTGAATTGAATCTTGTATTTGCCTGATTGTTTCATTGCACCGCTCATTAAAATAATACAAATCTCAGCAGGAACCCTATGTAATAAAAATAAAAATCTCGGCCTAAAATCAGCTTATGATAACCTAGTACGGTTGAAGGTTGATTTATCTAAGTCTCTTGCAATTCAGAATATGGAGTGGTGCAGTATAATATAAATTTTCTTCATTTCGATTGATATATCAGCCTACAACCAATTAAATACTAACAAGAGAGAGTTATAGGATGATAAAACTTGATTGAGCAGAAGCTACGATCCAACAGCGATAAGATATTTTGGAGGTTGTTGAAGAAGCTTAGAAATGGAGGAAAGAGTGCTCTAAAAGGTGTAGAGACGATAAAGGTGACATGAAAACAGGAGAAAAAGATATCCTCGAAGTATGGAGTAATTACTTTGAAAAATTGCTAAATGAAACAAGCAGTGATAGCACAGTGGTAAAAAACACTCTTACTCATACTAAAAAACAGGCATACAGTCTGGAATACATATCCATACTTGAAGTAGAAACAGCCATCAAAGGCTTGAAATATGAAAAGACAGCAGGAGTAGATGATATTCGACCAGAAATGCTGAAGTATGGTGGTATAAATGTCTTACAGTGGCTGCACTGCATAGTTCAGAAGGCTTGGATAAAGGGACGAATTCCTGATGATTGGAGTAGAGCTCTCATAGTACCCATATATAAAAAGAGAAATAAAACTGAATGTGAGAATTACAGAGGTATTTCTCTACTGAGTGTTCCTGGCAAAATCTATACAAGTATACTTGAGAAACAGTTCAGAAGAATTGTGGAAGAAAAGCTTGGTGAAGAACAAGCTGGATTCAGGCCAAATAGAAGCTGTCAGGATCAGATCTTCACTTTACGACAAATAGTTGAGAAAGCATGGGAATATAACAAAGATCTGTATTTAAGTTTTGCCGATCTGGAAAAGGCATATGACAAGGTGCCAAGAGAGAAGCTATTCAATACGCTACAGTTATATGGTGTCAATGGGGCATTATATCAAGCAATACTTTCTTTATATGAGTTGTAAGTCAGCAGTTAGAATTCAAGAAAGTACAGAAAGATGGTTTAATCTTAAATCTGGTGTGAGACAAGGATGTACATTATCACCTCTGTTATTCATTATCTATATGGATCACATTATGAAAGAAAGTGGTATTAAACATGATATAAGAATTGGAGATGTTATTGTCAGTTCTTTGCTTTATGCAGATGATGTTATACTTCTAAATAAATCCACTACAAGTTTGCAGGATTCCCTGACTAAATTGAGTAACTGTTGTAATAGATACTGTACGAAGGTCAGCAATAAAAAGATAAAGACAATGAAAATAGGTAGAATCGTTGAAAATGTCAACTGTGTTGTGAATGGAGAACCTGTGGAACAAGTAAAACATTTCAGCTACTTAGGCACGATTTTTACTGAAGATGGTAAATTAAATATGGAAATAGACAACAGAATCAACAAAGCTGGTATGGTAGGAAGTCAAATGAATAAATTCATATGGAATAAGAGAGAAATTAGTCGGAACACTAAGTTAGATGTATACAAGAGTGTTCAAACCAGTTTTAACTTATGGATCTGAGAGCTGGGTCAGAAGTAAAACACGTGCAAACACTAGAGACCGTAGATAAGAGAGTCCTGAGAAAGATTAGAGGCGTTAACAGATGGCATCAATGGCAATATTATATTAAAAACGAGGATATTAGGAAAGAACTTTTGTCAGCATCCAGGAATGCATTAGCAGAGCTAATCTCAGGTGGTATAGTCACTTAAACAGAATGGGTGAGGAAAGATTAGCAAAGCAAGTATTCTCTGCCAGGTTGGCAGGAAAATGACCCAGAGCAAGACCACGATATAGGTGGATTGATATGGTACAAAGTGCCTTAGACGATAGAAATATAAGATCTGATAATGTTGGAGTCTTGACAAGTAACAGACTGATTTGGAGGAAAATTGTAGATAGGTAGTAATGATGTAAATTTTTCATGTAGTACTATCATATCTTGTACACCCCTTGAGGGTACATGTCAGGAATTTGATGATGATGATACATTAAGTTATTATGAAATGATAACATGAATGGACACTGATATTACATAGGAAGTATATAGAGTAGTAGAAAGTTGCATTACTAAGTGATTCCTTTGAGTGTATATTATCTAGGCAGAGATAATGTAGTAACCGTTGCAGAAGTAGATAATCTGGACATGTTTACGATACCAATCTCAATGTGAATACAGTCATTGGAATGGATGAGATACCAGCCTGTGTTTTACAGGAAAGTGCAAGTGAAATGGCAGTATCTCTGATCATGTTCAAGTTTCAGAACTTGAAGAGTACCATGGGAGTAGAGAGAGCAGAATAATTCTGTTGCATAAAGGAGACTCTTAGCAAATTATAGACCAATTAGTACCAGGAGTGGTGGGGATTAAGGTAATTGAAAAAGCTGATTACATGGCTTCTTAAAGGGGGGGGGTTTAGAGAAGTCTTGTGTTAGTAATTTATCCCGCATTCTACAATAAAGTGACAGTCAACTTGAATAAAGGAAATGGCTATAGTGTCGTACTGCTAAACTTTGCAACATTTGGAGCAAAGTTCAATTTGTATATCAATAATATTGGGAATGATGTTTTTTGGGAGGGAGGTGGGAAACTGGTTGTTTGCTAGTGATACTCAAGGAAAAGCATTAGTTACAAAAGTGATGTAGAGATTCTGTAGAATGATCTAAAAAGGTGGTAGTTTTGGCAAAGGATTGTGGGTACTAGTTTAATATAGCAAAGTGTAAGTTATGCACTTTGGGCTGAAGAGATTACAAGCCGTTTATTATATGGATGGGATTGTATACTAAGAAAACTGATCAATCTTGGAATTTAGAAATAATGGTGGAACAGAGAGTTGAAGTTCAGAAGACATGCAAAAGAATGACAGGCAAGTCAGCTCAAATTACATGGATGTTAAGTCTTTGTTAGGGAGGAACCTAAATGTGATGGAAAGGATTCAGTGGCAAGTAATCCAAATAGTAACCAATTTCTAGAGTGTTCCTTATGATTAAAGGCCAAAGATTTGTGAGTTACAAATCACTTTGTGACTTGTAACAAAGTTATTTGTTACAAGTCACAAGTTCAGCTGATAGGTAAAAAACAGGTTATATGACAGAAACATGTAACTTGCTGCAGGCGTTTTACAAAGTTCATGTTAAAGAAATATTTTAATTGATGACTGAAAAGGAGAGAACTAAAGGGTCACAGCTCTGGAAGTTGTATAAGAGTGTGGTTAGCAAGAGTATAAATACCTTTTTTTTTTTTTTTTTTTTGCTTGAGAATGGTAAATGAGTGGAATGGGTTGTCAGAGTCAGTGATGTGTGCTTTCTTGGTGAATGAGTTTTAAGGAGAGGTATGATAGACATTCTGTGAATAATGTGTAGAGTAGACCTCAACATTGTGAGTCATGAATCATCAGATTCCTTCAGAGACAGGAAGCTAGTAGAAATGTTTCTGATGATGAAAATGAATGCAATTTATAAAATCACTTTAAAGAGAGTATTAAAAATGACATTAATAACAAGTGTTAAAATTTTACCTCTTCTCGCTGTTTCCGTAGCATTTTCAATGCTTTGTTTTCTTTCTTGAATATTTCTAGCTCATCTTCCAGTTCTTTAAGCCTATTCTGCAATGCTGAACTGTTTATATATTCTGAATTCTTTTCTTGTTGACTGATATGATCACTATCCTAGAAAGGCATATAATATTTTTCAAAATCATCTTAACTATTTTGTGATGTATTGTTTATTATAAAATAAACATAATATATTATATAACATATAAATTGTTGGAAGTTTTTCCACTTGGTTATACTAGAAATTAAAGATACAAAGAAATTATATAAATCCAAATATAAGCAAACAAAGCTTGCACCTGAAGTATTTTCAGGACTGGGGCATCTCGTATATAAGGCATAACACCTTTTGGCTACTTGCATATGAAAATACGACGTCTGCATTACTTCAACCTTAGTATTGCCTCTGCATCTGGCTCCCACTGATGAGAACTCAATAAAGGTTGAAACTGGCATGGGTAGTGACCCTTCCCATAATGCATAGCATTATACATGTCCACAAGGATATGTGCTTTGCATTATGGGATACTAAGGCAAATGATGTGAAGTCATTAGCTTCAATATATGAGTTGCCCCAGTCCTGAAAATACTTCAGGAGCAAACTTTGTTTGCTCCCACTTGGATAAAAGATTAAACCAAGTATATAATTTCTTGGTACCTTTAATTTATAACATATCAATCATGCATTTGGGGAGAGACAAAGAATATTTCTGATAATATATTCTTGCAAGTTAATTCAGACTGCCACAAATAGTAATGAATGTCAGCTGAATGTTGCAAAGCTCTAACTGTACATTTTTTTGGCTTCAGGAGATTACAAATTGAATATTATGATAATGAAAAATTGTTGCAAGTAGTCGATGAGGCACAAATTCTAGGAGTAATTAATAAAGAAGAAGAAATTAGGGCTACATTGCTAAAGTCACAATTAGTGTTCAGATATTGTCTTTTGGGTTTAGTGTGAAAATTCAGATGTTTGTTGCTTTATTATTATTATTATTATAAAGAGAGCCCTCCAGGGAGTCGGGGATTCATTCACACCGCTTGTACTTACAACATCCAATGGCAATCCATTCCAATCATGCACCACCCAATGAGAGAAAAATCTAGCCATCACCTCTTTCTTAAGCGGCATTCATTCTTTAAGGATACTTGTGCCATAATGTTTCTTAAAATTCACTTAACACAAGAAAAGGAATAAAATTTAATAAAGGGCCATATATTTTGATCTGAAAATTACAGATCATCAGTGGCATTAAGTAATAAAATACAATGTAGAACTAGAACAATAGACAAATTTAAAACAGTGCAAATCAAAAACTGAGGATACATAGTATTATTAGCTATTACTTAACTGTATTATTAATTATTTAAAAACTTTAATTATATGTAATTAGAATAAGACTTTTCCATATTTTTGAAAGTGAGAGGCAGTCATTCAAATTCAAGTTCAGACAATGGAGCAAGCGTGTTTCAGACCATAGGATACTGTATTCAGTATCTATTCCATGATGTGCAAGGCCAGATTACTCAGGTCCACTGATGATATAGAACTGGTGTTCTTGTGTTCTTTTCTCCACCAAAAATCCAGTTTGTCTAAAATAAGGGAGATGACAGTCGCATGGAATTTGGTATATTTAGGGAAGAGTGAGAGGAGAGAGTTTATCATTAGACAATGGGAACCATGACGACAGTTTGTTGAATGAAATAAACTTCGCCACAAGATAATATTTATAAGAATTCTAGAGATTGGTTCCGAGATGCCAGAAATGTATGGGATAGAGATTGTACTGTTTCCTTAATATTTAAGCTGGGTTATGGGCATAAAAAATACATTGTAGTCTGCTCTGAAGAGCCATAGCATGATGTAATAAAGTTTTAACAACACTTCTGACAGGGATAGTAAGCCAACTGCTATTGAATATTATATTGTGCTCAAACTATATGGAGCACACTGCAACAACTACAACAAGAACAATTGCATCAATAATCTAGTGGAAACGTTTATTCCATTCAACAAATTGTCATCATGGCCCCATCACCTAAAGATAAACATGCTCTCCCTGATATCTACCAAATTTAATGTGACTGTCACCTCTCTTATTTGGGACAAGCTGGACATTTAGTGGAGACGAATGCAAGAATACTAGTTGTACATCATCAATGGGAAACCTGAGAAATCAGGCCTTGTCTATTACAGAATATATATACTGAACACAATATCCTATGGTCTAAAACATGCTTACTCTGGTGATGTCACCATAAATTGAAATGTTTATTTAAAGGAAGTGCCCAAGTCTTGCTTCATTATCCTAACTCAAATTGGAACAACTGCTTCTCGCTTTCAAAAATATGGGAGTCTGTCAATATATAATTATTTTTTTTAAAATTATTAATAATACAATGAATTAACAGCTAATAATACTATGTTTCCTCAGTTTTTGTTTTGGCTGTTTTATGTGTAACATCACATGGTTCTCGTTCTACCTTGTATTCTATTACCTAATGCCAATGACAATGACCTGTAATTTTTAGAGAGAAATATATGGTTTTTATAAAGTTTTATTAGTTGTGTTATCATGAGAATTTTAAGAAATCAGATGTTCTTAACCAAGATAATGGTGGACTTGTGGAAATGTTTCACAAGTGTTTGATTCTCACCCAAGAGATAGTAAATCTACACGACATTAATATCATAAATAGATTAAGGATTAGCTTGCTTGAGAGAAGCCAAACTTTTCAAGCCACTTCAGGCACCCAATAAGAAAGACAGTCTCACAAAGAACAATGAAACTGATCTAAAGCCATTCACAAACAGTTATGTCCATGGAGGTTGAAGAGCAAATGTGCTACTCACTCAGTCAACTAGGCCACCAAAGAAATCAAAGATAAGGAGATATGATAGAACACCAAGTTAGTAATTTGTACAGTATACCAAGCAAACTTTTTAGAAATATATTAACCAAAAGATAAGTGTCTAAGAAGAAAGACGTAACATGCTGATGTTTCTTGAAATAGATGAGGTTATATTCCTCAGGAGGAAATGGCATAAGGAAGAAACTTCTGGAGAAAAGAGGAGGAAGAGATATTAATTCAGCAGGTTTGATGCTGAACTATGAATGGGTAATCACCAAGGGCTGCTTTTTTTTTTTTTTTTTTTTTTTTTGAGGCATCTCAGAAAGTAGATGACAGCAGTCCATTTAGAAGAATAGTGGCACAAAAATACCTATATAAAAGGCATAGAGCACAAAACAAAACTTCTACAAGGAAGTAATTATTGGTCATTATCATTATTAACTCCCACCTGCATTATTCATAACAGGTGAAGAAAAAAACAAGGGATCACTGTTAGAAGCTGAAAAAGGGTGTGGTCAACAAACATGTCAAGATTTTTCTTATGGTATTGGCAAAGAAATGGAATTACTTGCCAAAAGGAGTTGTTTGTTAAGTTAACGTGTTTCAAAGAGAGAGATATGAGAGGTTTTTAACTTAGACAGGAATATAATTGATAACCTGAAATCAACAAGCATTTTTTGATAAATTTAGTTTAATCCTTTATCCAAGTGTGAGCAAACAAAGTTTGCACCTGAAAGTATCTTCAGGACTGGGGTAAGGTAGTGCAACACCAGAACGACTCCTTCCAAAGGTGGAGCAAGCTACTAACACTCCTATCTCAGTATCTCCCATAATGCAAAACACATCTCCTTGTGGATATGTCTAATGTTATGCATTAAGGGAAGGGCCACTACCCAGACTAGTTTCGACCTTTATTGAGGTCTTTTCAGTGGGAGCCAGGCCCAAGTGGAGATACTAGCCAGAAGCATTAGCAAGGTCATCTCTACCTATAGGAGTTACCAAATGGTGTGCCACCTTTTTAATAAATTACTCTGGATTTGAGAAAGATGTTGAAAGTTTATTTTTCACTTGGTTAGGATATAATAAATTTAGTTTAATCCTTTATCCAAGTGTGAGCAAACAAAGTTTGCACCTGAACGTATCTTCAGGACTGGGGAAAGGTAGTGCAACACCTGGACGACTTTGTAAGGACGACTCCTTACAAAGGTGGAGCAAGGTTTGTGCCTGAAAGTATCTTCAGGACTGGGGTAAGGTAGTGCAACACCAGGGCGACTCCTTACAAAGTGGAGCAAGCTCTACCTTTGTAAGGAGTCGTCCTGGTGTTGCACTACCTCACCCCAGTCCTGAAGATACTTTCAGGCGCAAACTTTGTTTGCTCACACTTGGATAAAGGATTAAATTAAATTTATTATATCCTAACCAAGTGAAAAATAAACTTTCAACATCTTTCTCAAATCCAGAGTAATTTATTAAAAAGGTGGCACACCATTTGGTAACTCCTATAGGTAGAGATGACCTTGCTAATGCTTCTGGCTAGTATCTCCACTTGGGCCTGGCTCCCACTGAAGAGACCTCAATAAAGGTCGAAACTAGTCTGGGTAGTGGCCCTTCCCTTAATGCATAACATTAGACATATCCACAAGGAGATGTGTTTTGCATTATGGGAGATACTGAGATAGGAGTGTTAGTATCTTGCTCCAACTTTGCAAGGAGTCGTCCTGGTGTTGCACTACCTTACCCCAGTCCTGAAGATACTTTCAGGTGCAAACTTTGTTTGCTCACACTTGGATAAAGGATTAAACTAAATTTATTATATTCTAACCAAGTGAAAAATAAACTTTCAAGCATATTTTGGACAGAAACTATATATCCATCATCAGCGACCAATATTCTCTCTAATTTTTGCTGGCTCATGTGTACATGAAAAAAATTTTGTTCAAATTTCCAGTCTCAGGCTCAATATATCTTTGCTCACAACAGCAAAAGTCACAAGCCACAAACTTTTAATCTGATATACCTAATATTGGCGACAACATCTGTTAAAAAATCTTGTAACGCTGCATGATAAATATTTCTATAAGACCAAATATTTAGATATCATAATCATATTCAAATATTTCACTAAGTGTAACTCGCATGTTGTTCTTTGATGCTGGCAATGAATTTTCAACACGTTTGTCCAACTGCTCAAATTTAAACAAATTCGCAGTTTTTTCTGCATTCATTTTGACAGTAACATTTTGAGGGTTTAAAACACTAAAACCACTAATGTGATATTTCTCCTATTAATGTTATCCTTTTTGTTTATTTATGACCTGTGAAATTGCAACTACTACATTAATTTATTTGAATATGAGTAGGTACAAAAATCCATCACTATTTGCATGAGTTCAAGTGGCTGTACTGTTTAGACAGTACACATTCTAAACAAATATGCCTCTGCAACTTGCTGACATCAGAGTCAGTTTGTCCACACAGCACAGCACAGGCTAAAAGTAACTAATTAGACTATATTAAGCTGGTATGTGTTAGAGCAATATTGAAATAGAGACTGTAGAAATTACTAAATAAAATAAGTGATAAGTATGATTAATCATATAATTTGATTTCATAGTACATTAAAAAATTAAACTTCTTGCTATGATTATGTAGTCATCTGCAATCAAAAGTGTATTAAGTATAGTTCCATGAGCCAGTTTAAATTCTGGTTTTATATTTTTCTTCCATTTCTTTACTATTTCATCTACATAGATATTAAATAAGAGTAGTGACAATGGGCAAACTTGACAGATCTCTCTGTTTATGGATTTCCATTCTGCAACTTATTCATTGATTCTTACAGCTATTTGATTGTTCGGATACATTAGTTTTGCAGCAAGCAGCTGATTTGAAATCTTTAAATTCTTGAGTATGGCCCAGTTTGTTCCTTAAGACTCTGTCAAAGGTTTTCTGGTAATCTATAAATACCATGTGTGTGTGTTTCTATGTTGAATTTGTAATGTTTTTTCCCTTAAGATTTATAATGTAAAATATATAAATAACGTAAAATTTATAATTAAGTTCTTGCCTTGATGGTAGCTTTACAGAATCATATGATCGCACTGATATGATTGTTGGCTTGTCGAGAGCTCCTGAAAAGATTAGTAGTATTTTATGTTATCATTGGCAATTTTACTAGAATTTTATGTAGTATTGTTTGCTTTTCGTTTCTTGGTGTGTCTACGCGATTTCTGTGTGGTTTCCGTGTTATTTTAATTATTAATTTTAAGATAAGATAGCGTCCATATGGCACCGATGAAAAAAAAAAAAAAAAAGGCGCCCAGGTCGCCATGTTTGTTTAAAAGTTTTGATATGAAAGAGTATTTGCAGTGTGCTGTCTGTGAGATGTATGCTTTGCGAAGAGTAGTGGAAGTCTGGTTAGATGGTGATAGTGGAATTAATATGTGCAGAAAGTGTAAGGAGAATGAGGATCTAGAGCATGTTTCGAGTGGCGAGAGTGATATCGTTAAAGAAAGTCAGAATATAGAAAATAGTGATGTGATAAGGAATTGCGAGGTAGTACCAGATAGGTGTGAGAGCTTCGTTGATAGTGTAAATGAAGGTAGAAATACAGAATGAATGGATGATTTAAATGATAATGAAAATGGTGAGATACATGCAAGTAGTGAAATCGCTCAGTTGAGAAGAGCAATACACAGAGCAAAGCAGCAACTGGAGCATATGGAAAAATGTGTACTGAACATACTGACTAATAAAGCGAAAGTCTGTTATGAAAAATAAGAGGATGTTCGTAAACGTAAATAAAATGAAGGAGCGAGTGCTGTATGGAGATTCACTATTAAGAGGTGTGATAGTTGAGAGTTTGACTAAATCATACCAACCGGGTGCGAACATAAATGACGTCAGCGAATTTATTCGAGTACAAAAACAGAGGGTGAAAGAGATGATAGTCATGGCAGGAACAAATGATTTGAAAGAAAACAAAATGGAAATGAGAGAGGATGTGAGGGAATTACTTGAGGTACCAAAAGGGAAGAGTGAAAGAGTTAGGATGGCGAGTATTTTTCCACGATATGACAGTGAAGTGTTTAGAAGCAGAGCCATAATTGCCAATAACTTTATGCATGGGTTATGCATGGAGAGTGGTGTGGAATTTGTGGATGTGTGGAATTCGCTGATGTGGATGTGTGGAGTGAGTTCGATGGACGAAAGGATTTATATAAGATGGATGGGTTATATTTGAATGGATTTGGTATACGGAGGCTTGAAAAAGTGTTGATGAATGAAGTGGAAGTGGATGTACAGACTCAGGGAAACTAGATTTATTAAGGGGGGGGGAGGGGGGGAGTAGATATGCAGACTTTAGGGAAACAGTTGAGTGTATGAATGAGTATAATATGCCCGAGCGAGTACAAAGGACAACAAATCAGAATGGGATATTTAGTATAAGGCACCAAAGTAGGGATGGAAATAATGGGCTTCTGCAATTCATGTACACTAATGCCAGAAGTATCAGGAACAAGAAGGAAGAGTTTTTGGCCTTGGCACTTCCAGGCCACAGGTTGTTGGTATATTAGTGAAACATGGCTGACAGAAGATGATAAAGTGGGATTCAATGCGACAGGTATAGCATGTTCAGGAGTGATAGGGAGAATAAAAAGGGGGAGAGGAGTGTTATTGATGATAGCTGATGAGTTGCAGCTAAGGAGAATAGTAGTTGAAATGCAGGATAGAGAAAAGAGCACATTTGAGGCTATTTGGTGTGAGATTGAAACTAGCAGAACAAAATATACAATTTGGTGCTGCTATAGACCAGGTGATGAAATAGATGGTGGGGATAGTATGCATAGGCAAATAAAAGAAATGAGTGGAAGGAGGGTAATTATTATGGGAAATTTCAACTAGGGGTAACATTGATTGGAAGTAGGAGAGGGCACATGGGAGGAAGGAATTGGATTTTATGACGTTATTAAGGGACAACTATCTACGACAGCATGTAGTGGAAAATACTAGGGGGCAGAGAGTGCTTGACCTAGTAATTGCATCTGAGAATGTGGCTGTAACAAACATGACCATGTTGCCACCAACTGGTGAGAGTGATCATAAGGTCATGACTTGGGGAGTGGCTAAAGGAGTGGAATTTACAATTAAGAAAGGGTACATGTGGAATTACCGGGCTGATAAGTATGGCAAGCTTAGGAGTGTCCTTGGCTCAGTGCCATGGCATGTAAAACTAGAAGGGCTGGATGCTGATAGTGCATGAGAGGTGGTTAAGAAGTGTTTGCAGGAGACAATGGTTGACTGTATACCAAGAGTCCAAATAATAAATCAAGTAGGGGTTAAATGAATGAATAACACTATTAGGCTTGAGCTGCAAAAAAAGAAACAATTGTGGAGAGAATTTAAGGAGAAAGGTAACCAGCAGGTGCAGGAACAGTATAAAGCTCAGGCCAGAAAGGTAACAAAGGTGGTAAGAAAAGTAAAAGCAGATTACGAAAGAAAATTGGCCATGCAGGCTAAAGAGGATCCTAAACAGTTTTTTCGATATGTTGTAAGTAAAAGAAAAAATGTATATGGCAGATTTTAAAGGATGCCGATGGTAGGGAGGTAACTGAATCAGTTGATATATTTGAATTACTGAGCGAGCACTTTGCAAGAATATATCATCCAGGTGGTGACATTGCAGAAATGAATGAACCAATAGATCATACGGGAACTGTGGTGAATGAGGTGGAGGTGAGTAGTCTATTGCAAAACCTCAATGTCAATACATCTGTGGGATTGGATGATATAGCAGTTCATGTCGTACATGAAGCGGCTAAAGAATTGTCAGTGCCCTTGACCATTTTGTTTAATTTGAGCCTCGGTTCTCGGTCATAAATACAAAATGTTATGTTCAGGCAATGACAATCAAGAAAAGAATGAGTATCCATAGTATTCAACACAAAATACGAGACTAATCTTCTTGAATGGCAGTCATTCTCAAGTAGAGTGATGTGGGCAAATATGAGAATGGGGAACTGGACAATAAGACTTATTTGTGCCTATGGTCCCACAGAAGGTTCTACTAAGGTAGAAGTGGAGGAATTTTTTCAGGCTTTAGAAAAAGCAGCTGACACAATGAAAAAGGAAAAGTTGGTCCTTGTTGGGGAATTAAATAGCAGAGTAGGAAATGATTGTGACAAACAAAAATATTTTTGGGAAAATTTGGAGAAAAGAGCAAAGCTAATAATAATGGCAAATATCTGCTGGATTTCTGCTCAGGACATGGACTGGTTATTATTAACACCATGTTCCAACATAAAAATGTGCACAAATTCACATGGAGAGAAGAGACAAGGAATAAGAAAAGTCTCATTGACTATGTTATTGTTGATAGTGATGTTTTCTCCCTGGTGCAGGACACCAGAGTGTACAGAGGATTTGAAATTGGAAGTGATCACTATTTATTCTTGAGCAGGATAAAATTGAATTTCATATCGAAAAGCATAACATGTGAGCAAGTTTTAAAGCAAATAAAAATTGAGCAGCTCTCAGATGTGAATTGTAGACTAAAATACACAAAGATTATCGAAGAAAAAAATGAAAGAGTTTGAGAACAGGAATCAAACGTTGGAGATTCAGTGGCAAACTCTGAAGAAAACATTGATTGATTCTGCCAGAGAGGCATGTGGTGAGGTCTGCAAGGATAAAAAAAATCAGAACTCCCTGGTGGACACAGGAAGTTAAAGAGGCAGTGAAGGAAAAGAAGAAAGTATATCAAAAGTTCCTGTCAAATAAGTCAGCTTGTGCTCTTAGAGAATACAGAAACAAATGCAAGAATGCTAAACACTGTGTAAAACTAGCTAAACAAAAGTCATGGGAGGACTTGGGCAAGAATATAGAAAATAAATATCAAGAAGGTGGCAAAATATTCTGGAGGGTGTTGAAGAAGTTTAGGAATGGGGGAAAGAGCGCTGTAAAAGGAGTTAGAGATGATAAAGGTGACATGAAAATGGGAGAAAAAGATATCCTTGAAGTATGGAGTAATCACTTTGAAAAACTGCTAAATGAAACAAGCAGTGATGACAGCACAGTGGTAAAAAACACTGACCACGCATGCAGTCAGGAATACATATCCATACTTGAAGTAGAAAAAGCCATCAAAGGCTTGAAATGTGGAAAGGCAGCAGGAGTAGATGATATTCGACCAGAAATGCTAAAGTAAGTGGTATAAGAGTCTTACAGTGGCTGCACTGCATAATTCAGAAAGCCTGGACAGAGGGACGAATTCCCGATGATTGGAGTAGAGCTCTCATAGTACCCATATATCTTCTTCTTATTGTGCTATCTTCTATCGAAGGTCAGCGACCATCTTGGAGAACAAACTGCGGTCTTGTGCTAATCTGAGCAGTTGTGCACTGCTCTTTCCTGTCCACGTCTTGATGTTGTCAAACCATGATATTCTTTTTCTACCTCTAGTTCCTTTGCCATCAATTCTTCCTACCAAAATAGTTTGTAGAAGTTGGTATTTGCTGTTTCTCATGATGTGGCCAAGATATGATGTTTTTTCGTTTCTTGATTATTTGTACAAGATGTTCAGCTTTGCCAATGGATTTTAAGACCTCTTCATTGGTAATTTTTTCTGTCCATGATATCTTTAGCATTCTTCTGTATAGCCACATCTCAAAGGCTTCGATTTTCTTGATGGTTGTCACCTTCAATGTCCATGTTTCAACTCCATAGAGCAGAATAGACCACACGTAACATTTCAGCATTCGGCATCTGACTTCCATGTTTAGGTCTTTATTGCAGAATAGTGTTTTCATTTTCATGAAGGACTGCCGTGCAACTTCAATCCTTGTCTTTATATCTATTTCTGGATCCCACCGTTCATTAAGCCAACAACCAAGATATTTATATCTTGACACTTGATCAATATTTTTCCCATTGAGTGTCAGTTTCATTGATGAGGCTGGATGTTTGCTGATGATCATGTATTTTGTCTTGTTGATGTTTATATTTATTCCCATTCTTTGGCTTTCTATGTATACTCTGTCAATGAGTTTTTGGAGATCCATAATGTTATCTGCAATTAGCACAGTGTCATCTGCATATCGTAGGTTGTTAACAATCTTTCCATTTATTGTGATTCCCTCTGGACATTCTTCCAATGCTTTTTTAAAGATTACCTCTGCGTATATGTTGAACAGGAGTGGTGAGAGCACACATCCTTGTCTCACTCCTCTTTTGATGTTAATATCACTGGTGGTAATGTTGTCTAATTGAACAGTAGCAGACTGATTCCAATACAGATTTGTTATTAGTCTTATGTCTTGTTCGTCTAGCCTTGTTTGTTGAAGGACTTCTATTAAGTTAGTGTGTCTGACTTTGTCGAATGCTTTTTCAAAATCTATGAAACACATAAAGACAGATTTCTGTTTTTCTATGCATTTTTGTATCAATATTTGGGTATAGAAAAGGGCCTCTCTAGTACCAAAACCATTCCGAAAGCAGAATTGTGTTTCACTTAGAGTTTCTTCACTTTTTCAATAAATGCGATTCTGAATTACTTTCAAAAATATTTTTAATGTTTGGCTCATTAGACTAATAAGTCTGAAGTCACCACAGGAATTCGCTTTGGGTTTCTTTGGGATAGTGATAAATGTAGATTTGAGCCAATCTGATGGAAATTCATCACTTTCATATATTTCATTAAATAGTTTTTCAAGAAGTTTGATGTTATCTGGTTCTATTAATTTTAAAAATTCTGTTTGCACACCATCTGGTCCACTGGCTTTTCCTGTTTTACTTGTTCGTATAGCATTCTCTATTTCGCATTTCATGATTACTGGTCCTTGAATGTTATCTTTTATATTTATAGGCTTCTGTCTAGTATCATTGAAAAGTTCTGTTACATATTTTATCCAAATCTGTGCTTTATTCTCTTCTTCTAGAACTATTTTTCCATTTTCGTCTCT
The DNA here is from genome assembly GCF_054136105.1 of Typopeltis vanoorti. Taxonomy (NCBI): domain Eukaryota; kingdom Metazoa; phylum Arthropoda; class Arachnida; order Uropygi; family Thelyphonidae; genus Typopeltis; species Typopeltis vanoorti. The sequence goes on along the minus strand of NC_143556.1, from coordinate 127,640,461 downwards.
TAGAGACACTATTTGCTTTTTCCTCAGTTTTCCGGAAATTTTGTTGATTTTCTTATACAGAATGAAATTATCATGTTTCTTCTGAAGCAGTTCAATTTCAGTACATAAATTTTTCATCCAATTTTCCTTGGCTTCTTTTATTTTTTTCTTGATGATGTTATGTGTTTCTGTATACCTGGCTAGGTCTTTGTTTTTGTACATTCTTCTTGTATCAATAAGAGAAAGAATCTCATCTGTCATCCATTCCTGTTGTTTTATATTATTCACATAACCTACTTCTTCAATACTTGTTGTTACGATGGCATTCTTTAAGCTATTCCAAAGAGATTCCACACTTTTATTTACTTCTATGTTAATCTGTTGTAATCGCAGGTTAAGCTGTGTCTTGGCACTTTTATTTATGTTCGGGTCTTTCAGTTTTTCTACATAAATTTTCTTTTTCTTCTTTTGTGATTTTTTAGCTGATTTTAATCTAAGACGTACTTCTGCAACTATGGGATTGTGGTCTGATGAGATATCTGCTCCAGGATAAGTCTTTGCACTCTTTATACTACTGTGGAATCTTTTATTTATCAGTATATAATCAATTTGATTTCGGACAATGTTATGTTGGTTATCTTGAGGCGATTTCCAAGTGTACAGTCTTCTGGGTGGAAGTTTAAACCAGGTTTTTGCTATTGTTAGATCTTCTTCCTGACAGAACTGGACTAGGCGATCTCCTCTGTCATTTCTGGTGCCTAAGCCATGTTTGCCAACAATTTCTCCATCACCCCCTCTTCCTACTTTTGCATTGAAGTCACCCATCACTATGTTTATATCATGTTTCTTTGTTAGGTTTTTAATCTCTTTTAGGTGTTCATAAAACTTTTCAACATCTTCTTCACTTTTGTCAGCTGTGGGTGCATAAGCTTGGATGATATTTATGTTAACGAGGTATCCCTTAAGTTGTAACAGCATTATCCTTTCAGAAAATGGAATCCAATTTAGTACTGATTTATTGATTTCTTCATCTACTATTACAGCTACACCATGTCGATGTTTGTTTTCATCATTCCCAGAGTAATACATTGTTGTATTATCTTGTTGACACTTTCCAGATCCTGGCCATCTTGTCTTGCAAATTCCCAAAATCCAGATGCCCAGCCTCTTCATTTCTCTTGTGGCATTTCTTAATTTGTCAGCTTCATACAGAGTTCTGACATTCCAAATTGCAATTTTAAAAGTGGACACCATTTTGAGCCCGGAGATTCTTCGCACCCCTGTCCCATTTAAGGGACGCCGGGAACTTGGGGCCGATTGTAAGGGTTTGCTCGCCATGGTGGTTGTTCTGGAGATAAGGTAGAGCAGTAGTTTCTCCATTTGTTTTCTGCTCTGCAGTATTACAGACGTACACAATATAATCATATTGCCATCTGCAAATCTCTGATCACAAGCTTTTCCGTCATCATTTGGCTTCAACCTTGTGTCAGTACTGACAATGCTGCTTCCCAATGTCAGGGGCAGTGACCCCAGCAGGTACTTATTTAATGGTGGCGCTACTCGCCATGTCACCGAGTTGTCATTGGGCTTTGTGAGGTTTTAAGTGAGACAGAGTTGCCGCTTCTGCTCCCCCACACCCTGATAGCTCAGTTGCTGTTGGTCCACGGCTGCTTATTCGCCAGATTGCTCTGCTTATATCGCAGCTAGCCTCCATATCTGAAGGCTGTTCCCCGATCCGCCACCTGGGGATGCATCCGGTAGTAGTCAGCTCTGGCCCATATATAAAAAGGGAAATAAAACTGAATGTGAGAATTATAGAGGTATTTCCCTACTGAGTGTTCCTGGCAAGATCTATGCAAGTATACTTGAGAAACGGTTGAGAAGAATTGTGGAAGAAAAGCTTGGTGAAGAACAAGCTGGATTCAGGTCTAATAGAGGCTGTCAGGATCAGATCTTCACTTTACAACAAATAGTCGAGAAAGCATGGGAATATAACAAAGATCTGTATTTAAATTTTGTCGATTTGGAAAAGTCATATGGCAAGGTGCCAAGAGAGAAGCTATTCAATACACCGCAGTTATATCATGTCAATGAGGCATTATATCAAGCAATACTTAGTCTTTATTTAAGTTGTAAGTCTGCAGTTAGAATTGAAGAAAGTACAGGAAAGTGGTTTAATGTTAAATCTGGTGTGAGACAAGGATGTACATTATCCCCTCTGTTATTCATTATCTATATGGATCACATTATGAAGGAAAGTGGTATTAAACATGATATCAAAATTGGAGATGTTAATGTCAGTTCTTTGCTTTATGCGGATGATGTTATACTTCTAAATAAATCCGCTACAAGTCTGCAAGATTCTCTGACTAAACTGAATAACTGTTGTAATAGATATGGTATGAAGGACAGCAATAAAAAGACAAAGACAATGAAAATAGGCAGAATCATTGAAAATGTCACCTTTGTTGTGAATGGAGAACCTGTGGAACAAGTAAAACATTTCAGCTACTTAGGCACGATTTTTAGTGAAGATGGTAAATTAAATATAGAAATAGACAACAGAATCAGCAAAGCTTTTATGGTGGGAAATCAATTGAATAAATTCATATGGAATAAGAGAGAAATTAGTCGGAACACTAAATTAGCTGTATACATGACAGTGTTCAAACCAGTTTTAACTTATGGATCTGAGAGCTGGGTCAGAAGTAAAACACTTGACCAAAGACTAAAGACCGCAGATATGAGAGTCCTGAGAAAGATTATAGGTATGACCAGATGGCATCAATGGCAATATCATATTAAAAACGAGGATATTAGGAAAGAACTTGACATTGTCAACATCCAGGAATGCGTTAGCAGAGCTAATCTCAGGTGGTATGGCCACTTAAACAGAATGGGTGAAGAAAGATTAGCAAAACAAGTGTTCTCTGCCAAGTTGGCAGCAAAACGACCCAGAGGAAGACCAAGATATAGGTGGACTGATACGGTACAAAGTGCCTTAGACGATAGAAATATAAGATCCGATAATGTTGGAGTCTTGACAAGTAACAGACTGATTTGGAGGAAAATTGTAGATAATAAGTTAGTAATGATGTAAATTTTTCATGTGGTACTATCATATCCTGTACACCCCTTGAGGGTACATGGCAGGAATTTGATGATGAGTTTTGATTTGATGTTTTCTGCTAAAAAATGGTAAAAATTAACTTCTGTTTAATATATTATGTAGATAAAATAACATTTTATTTTATCTATAATTTTTATGTATTACTCGTAAGGGATTAAAAATTAATAAAATAATATCTTTAATTTTATTTTATTTTATTGTGCTTTAGTCAAGTAAAATGATTATGAGATTTGTGCACTGTAATATATTGGAAAAACTTATGTCTGATTGATCTTTATAAAAAAAACAAAAAATTCAGTATTATTGTTTATCTTTTGCTGATGTTAAAAATTGCATCTTTAAATTGCGTGGCTGTATATGGCAGCTAGAATTACACTTAAAGGCATATAAAAAAATATCCACACTCAACAGGATAGAAAGACTTTTAAGTAAAAATTCCGTCACTAATTTTTACATTCATTCAATCATACATGGCTTACAATATTCTTTGATTTTACTGTTCTAGTGTGATTTTTGATTATTTGGAAAGGTTCTCCCAATACTTAAAAGACACCAAATAATAATATGTTCCCCAAAATTTTGCATAAAACATTTCTCGATTTTGGCACGCACACTTAAAAAGGTTACCCACCCCGGCCCTAGAGCATGACATCTAGGAAAGCTAAATTATAAGCCTTTACCTTTTTCATAGTGAAGTTGATCCAAGGATGAAGACTGCTAATCTAAGAAGGGGAATCAATTCATTTTCTGGATGTAGGCAAACTGAAAATATCATCCACATAGAGACTCAAAGGGACGGATGAGCCAGGATTGGCAAAAGAGGACTCCCAATGTTATGTTTTCAGTCTACTCGTAAATCTTATTCTTCCAAATGGAGAAACTATCGTACATCACAACATTGAAAATTTTTACTCCATCAAGAGTAAAGGTCTTAAGATGAAACCCAAAGAGTTTTGGCCAGCCACAGAAACATTTGTAATAACAAGACAATAGCAAAGCTGGCAATCATATCAGTTAGCTGTAAAGACAGGTCCTTGATTTTAGTAAAACAATATGAATTTTTGATAAAAGATTGGGAGTGTCCTATATAAGCACTTAATAAACAAGAAAGAAACTTTCTTGTTCTAATGCAATGTAGGTAATCAATGATCAACTTCTTCAATACCAGGAAAACTGTCAACTAATCGACGACCACTAATATGAATTCTGCCAGTCAGGATCAACAACAAATCTCCTCATTTATATCACATAACTCCTGACATATGGAACAGAAAGGTTTGGAGAAGCTGCTTGTACTGTTGCACCAAGGCATTTGAAGAGGGATTCTCAGCAAATTGCCAACTTGTGGTCTGCCTTCTACCCTCTGTAATGGGATATTGCCAGTTTTCTTTTGGATCATTCACTTCATGTTATGGTGGATATTCTTTCTTCAAATTTTCTATGGTTTGCTCTATACATAACAATCCTCATAAATGACTTTCTTTCACTGACCTCAAATCCTATTCGCACTTTTGCTGATGATGGCACTCTCCATTCTTCCTACTCTAATGACAACCACTGGAGTGCTGAAACATCTCACATTTCATCATCAACTATCACGATCCTAGAATGAATGATTCTGAAACATAATTTTGTCTTGTTTCTTTCAAAAACCGTAGTTCTCCTTAACCTTTGATAATGCTTAGGTAGGCTAAACCAGATCACACTTTTTGAAATGACTTACCTGTAGTCTTTCCTGGCATAAACACATCACTTCTATCAGTATCCTCAGCTTCAAGAAAACTTGGAATCCTTTATTGCTGAAGACAATGTTTCTTATTTGTCTAGTTACTATACAAATCAGTTCAACCTTGGAACACTGCTCTTACATTTTGGTGGTGCATGTAGGATCTCTAAAAATATTCTATGCTGTTCAGAAGAGGGCACTTCAGCAAACTGAAGATCCCTCTCTCACAAATTCTCCAGACACTATCACAGATGGCCTGTTTCTGTGAGGTATTTGTCTCTTCTACAAATATTTCAACAGGTGCTGTTAAACTGAACTGGTATCCACTATGTTTCTCTCCCATTTCTGCTAAACATACAGTAACACAAGCCTCAATTACCCCAATGTCCTTTTATAGTTGAATTCATGATTCACTGAACCAGTATTCCCATTCATTTTTCATTCCTTCTGTGCTGGTTCTATGGGACAGCTTACCCCGTGAAGCATTCCCCCCAACGATTACAACCTTCAACTCTTCAAAACAAATACCAGATTATTTTTCACTTAACTCTTGGTCACACAGCACTGATTTGCTGTAAGTTTTACAGCATTTGTGATTAGCAGCGATTATTTCATATTAGGTTCAATGGTATGGCACAGCTAAGTAATTTGGCTTCTTAGAAATGTCATACTGCTTATGATAGGGTGGTAATTGCAGTTAATTCTAGCTGCACTGTATGCTACGGTTGTATAATTGTGTGAGTTCTTCTAGCTAGTCTGCCTATTTTGTGAGATGAAAATTTTGATGCTGTTCATGAAAATAGTTTCTAGAAGGAAAAAACCCAGTTTTCTCCATTTGAGACTAACTCACCTTCAGCTGAATTATTTTCCTTAAAAAATTCCGATAAACATCCTTTGCATCCTAGAGGGGATTTGAACTTTGGTCTTTCCAACCAAAGGGCTCTGTCTATACTGCGTTACACAAGTATATAAATTACCTGACATCAATTTCCATTCTCTGAAACAACCCTTGTAAGGTATTCCTGAAAGACAAGGGCCTCCAGCTGTTTTTTAAAAAAAAAATTAACATATTCCACTCCTCTCTCTCATCCCTATCCATATGACAGCAGTTTGGTGTAGTTGTGAAACATTTAATGAGATTCACATATGATCATCTCCTAATTATTCAACTTTCAAATAACTGAACTTTCAGTTAACTGTCTCCTGAACAGGTTAGTATGTCTCTGCCAACATCTGGTAAAACATGTAACTATACTTTTGTTTAACCAACCATTCAATTATAAAACTAGCAAACTGATTTCCCATGTGGCTAGATAATTGAGGGTTTATTGTGTATATATCAATAAATAAATAGATAAATAAATAATTTACATTACCTTTGAGTCATCCAATTTTCTAATTTCACTTCCAGAAGATGCAAAAACGAAATTTGTTTCTGAAAGAATGGTATCTGTTCTCATAAATATAATCAGCATATATTAATACAAAAAATGTATACAATTATACAGGTTAAAAAAAACATATACAGTATAGCTTTGGTATAGGTACAAAATTTTATATATACATATACACATTTCACAGATTTTTTTAACTGAATGGTTTAATGTGATTGAAATTCATAAATTTATAAACTTTATAAGAATTATCATAATTATTCAAATTATAAAGAGGAGATTAAACATATAATTTTATATCATGTCATAAATACTGTAACATATACAAGGTCTGACACAGAAAAAAAACAAGACTGTGCCTATCTCTCTTTTTATTTAACAAATTGAGAAAATTGGCTGCATACAATGCTGCCAATGTTCAAAGCAATTATGCAGATCATTTTCTGAAAGGCTGTTGAGGATCTCTGCCATTTTTGCTTTCACATCTTCTACTGACAAAAAATGGGTTCCTTTGAGCACTGACTTGATTTTTCGGAAGAGGCAGAAGTCACAGGGAGCCAGGTGAACAGGTTGGGTGCTCAAGCACAGTGGTGATCTGATTAGCTAAAAACTGCTTCACAGACGAAGCGTTGTGGGCTGGCACATTGTCTTGGTGCAAAATCCAACTGTTTCTCCACAATTCTGGCCATTTCCTTCTCATGCATTTGTGCAATTTTGTCAAGACTTCAAGATAATACCTGACTTACCGTCTGGCCACTGGGAACCCACTCTGCCATTACAATACTCTAGATAGCGAAGAAAACAATCAACATGGCCTTGAACTTCGAACGACTGATGCATGCTTTTTTGGTCTTGGTGATGTTGCTGACTTCTACCACATTGATTGTCGCTTGATTTTAGGATCATATGTAAATATCCAAGTTTCATCACAAATAATTACCGAATTCATCAAATCTGGTTCATCCTTAATGTGTTGCAAAAGGTCCAAACACAGTTCCTTTCATCATTCTTTTTGTTCTTTGCACAAACCTTTTTCATGTTCATTTCTTCCGTTAAAATGTGTCGAACACTTTCCCTGTTCATATAAGCTTTGAGCTACAGCTCGAACACCCAACCCTCTGTCTTTTCAAATCATATCTCGCACTTTTTTAATGTTGTCATCAGTAACTTCTGTGCACGAGCGGCCTGGACGATCATCATCTTTCACGCTTTCTCTGCCTTCCAAAAAACATTTGTGCCATTCAAAAATGCATGCATGAGACATGCACTCTTCACTATAAGCTGCAGTCAATAAATGAAAAGTTTCCATTGCGAATTTCTTCTGTTTCACAAGAAACTTGATGTTAACTCACTGTTCACCCTTGTACTCCAACATTTTCTGACCAAGGGTAAAAAAATGTCTATGTTTGGACAGCATCCACTCGTACTGAGTAAAGTGATGGAGTTGAGCCTTGTCTCATGGTGACAGGTTAGAACATGCTCTATAACCATCTCTTTGTCTATCCCCTCCTGCTCTTCGTTCCCAAGCTATAGGATTAGTCTCTCTCTCTCTTTTTTTTTTTTTTTTGTGTGTCGGACCTCGTATACAGTAATAATAGAGATCATGAGATGCAGCAGATTTTCACTGAAAATGAAGAACAATGGTGTATAAGCAAAAGCTAAGAAATTTAAAGAACCACTTCATACTCTCCCTTTAACTCCAAATGAGGCTCAAATGTGAATGATTTCCATACTTACTGATATCTTATTAGGATGAAACTGAAGAATTCCCTGTTAACATCTGAAAAATTACTGAATTTTTGACTCTTATGCACAAATAATAATGTTTACATGTGATCTGTACCATTTTCACTGTACTTGGGATATCAACAGCAGACAGAATACTACATTCAGTTATTCACTTTTTGACTCACTGCCTAAAGCGAACTTATCTCCAGTGTTTGCAGCAAATTATATATAACTAAGGAAAAACTGTGTTATTCTGAAGTTCATAGCAGCACAAGAAAAAAGTTAAATAAGTAAATAAAATCCTACATACTGCTTTAAAATTTTTTTTCCTGTTACTTTTGTATAATAGGAAAAAAAAAATCAACTAATGCCTTTTGTTCCCTAATAGGGAGTAGGCGAGGCCTTTATACCCTATCTAGCTTAAGGAGACTGAGTGGGCAGTTCAATCTCCACCAGTAGCCAATCAGATATAGCTGGCCCATGTCTATCACTAATTATAACATAGCAGCCACCGATGAAGAGGCTGGCAAACAAGTGCTGCCATCTCTTGGTACCTAACCCTAACAAGATATGTCACTGTCTGAAATAATGTGGGTACTACGGTCGATTTTCTTGAGTTTACGGGACGAAAAACCCGCTTGCCTGTGCCAGAGATCGACTAACTCGGGAACTGGTCGATGATAGGCTTAGAAAAAGTTCCTCCAGTCAGCGACTAGACTAGAACCTAGGTCTAACTTCAAGCAGCCAAGCGCCACTTCCACTGAGCTACACAGGCCTTGTATAATAGGATTTTATTATAAATATAAAATACATTTATTGCCGGATACAACTATACAAATTAATTCTCTGTAAAAATCGAAAACAACACGTGCTTTCAAATATGATAAAATATTCCTCAGTATCCTACAGAGCTCAACTACAGAAGCATAGTGCTGATCTCAAATGAACCAGAATACACATGTAGTAAGACCAATACAAACTATTCAGAGATCATTATGGAACAACTTCCTCTTTTTTTGTTGCTATGTAAACTGGACTGCCAATGCTTAATTTCAGGCATGCTATCATGCAGTTTATTTGCTTATGCTCACTATGCTGACTACCACTTATCAGTTAATTTTGTTTTTATTAAATGTCTATAGGGAAAATGACCAATATAAGTGGAGAAAGTGCAAGCTCACCTAGCAGCCATATTCTGCAGTCTTATTTTCCTTTATTTCAATGTGTTTTGGGTCAAACACAAGCAAACATCTAAATCAGGTGTCTTCATTTAATAGCATAATTAGAGAATTTGGCAGACAAGAGAACAAGAACACATGGCCTGTAAGTAGTAGTTGAGTCTGTATTTATACAGACTCTCTTACTTCTTCTCATAATACTGATTTTTGTATGTTGAATCACAAGCTGTAAGGCATGCAGCTCAGCAAGATAGTTACTGCATTTGGAAGATCAATGTGGCCAGGAAAAACAGCAGTGAATCCAACAGATAATTTGGATCAGCTGATAGAGAGAGACATGGGTAAGAAATTAGAGTCCTAAGTTCTGTATGCTAAAGAACTGCTGGTAGATTGATGACAGTTACTTCCATAGCTGGAGCAGTGAGAAACACAACAATTTGTATAATCATTTTCACACATATACCAAAGAGAGTTTGATGTGTGTTCTACTTAATTTCCCAATGCAGAGCAAAAATGCTCATTTATTTTTAAGGCACAGCTAAGTCATTAAGAGCTTCCACTGAAGCAAGAGAGTAGGTTCATTTGGCTTCAGCATCAAGACTCTAAAAGGGAAGATGTGCAAAATGACAGTGACTATTTGTACAAAGGTATTCATGTTTGCCTTTGTAGAAGTAGACTTGAGATCTATAATGAAGCTTTGGGTGAAAGTATACGCATATAAATGAAAAAAGGAACATTAATTGCCCTCCCCCATTTTGTAGAAGACAAAGCAAGCGGAACATTCATTGCTCGCTTGCATTTTTCTTTAGTTGATGAACGTGTGCAGTTATGTGAGCTTCTTGTCAAAAATGAGGACAGATAGGTATTCAAAAATCCAGGAACCTCCGGACCTGAAGGGTGCCGGATTTTTGAAAATGGCAGATTTCGGATGGTTATATATGCTGTATATTTTTAACAGAAAATGACTACCTGTACAGTCCTTTAAAGAAAGAAAAATAAACACTAAATGAAAAACTTATGAAATTTTAATGTTCGCCGACTAAATATAATGGTTCTACAGAATTTTAATTATTAAAATGTTGATGGTGGTGGCAGCACATCTGGTTGACTTGAAGTTAATAGCAGTGGATTATCTAGTGTGGACACCACTGCTGCTTCTTCCTGCTTCCTAGCTATTTTCTTGAATATATCATGCAGTGTCTGCTGCTTCATATATTTGGGTCTTTCTCTAATAAGTTTATCTTGGAGCAAGTAAACATTCATGATTTCTTGTTCACTTACAAAACTTCGTTGTTCTAGTCCAGTTCAGTTGTCAAATCTCTATTAACCTGTCAATAGAGATTCTTTCTCTCACATCTTCCTCATTTTCGTCACTGCTTTCATCTTCATCACTACCTGTAGAGGCATTTCTCTCCAGACTTTTAACCATATTTCCGAATCAGTGTAATGATGAACTGTAGGTACATTATCATCGATGAATATTCACACTTGTGTTGCAATCCCAGCTCTTCATGAAAAACATTTTGGCTTGTTCCTTTAATAAATCACCAGAAATTTTCACACCTTCACTTACACGAAAATTAAACCAGGTTATGAGAACTTGGTCCAGTTCCGAACTTTTTCCCTCCGTCATTGACTTCCTTACAAACATTTGCTTTTTTGATACACTGTCAGAAAAGAACTTTAACTTTAAAAGAACTTCCTCCTAACATGTATGATATTAAAAAACAAGAAAAAATCCTGTTTTTTAATATCATACACTGTTGAAGAGCCAATATCGTATGTTTCACAAATGATTCGCACAGACACGTCGCTATCAAGTTTGTTTAGCACTTCCACTATCTCTGCGATCGACAACACACGATGTTTACGTTTTACACCACCTCTTTTCTTTGCTGAATCCATAATGGGGCTATACAGCAGCAAATAAATGATAAAACGAGAAGGAATAAGCAGGTTATCGCAATGCTTATCGACTACAGCACCATCAAAACAAACAGAAAACAATGGTGCGCCAACGTGGTAAATTTGAAAATGTGCACTCCGAAATCCATGCTGGAGATCTGAAGGAACCAGATTATCGATGGCCAGATTTTTGAATGTCTACCTGTACAAGGAAGTATATGGCTTCTGTTGCTACTGGAATAAGTTCCTGGCCATAATTTTTGGTCTTCTTCTTCTTCCTCCTCACATGGAATTTAGGCCAAGTGGCCTGTTCCAGTGTCATGCCATCTCTTTCTTGGTCTTTCGATTCTTCTTTTTCCACTTATTTTGTATCTGTATAATATTTCTGGTAGTTTGCTGTTGTCCATTCAATTTAAATGTTCTAGCCATTTTTGTTTATACTGTCTTATGTAGTAATTAATTGGTTTTATTTTCAGGGATTGTAAGATTTCATTTGTTTTGTGGTCCCAATTGGTATATCCAGCTGTTTTTCTGAATAACTTCATTTCTGCTGTTTGAATTCATTTTTCATCTTTCCTTTTCATGGTCCACTTTTTGCTTCCGTATAGTAGAGTTGGTTTTGACAAGACATTATATAGTCTGATTCTAGTGTGTTTTTGTACTAGGGATTGCTTAAATATATTATTTATTATGCCATTTACTTTGACAAAGTTTGATATTTTAGTGTCTGTCTTTTTCTTCTTCATATGATAGATCACATCCTAAGTATCTGAAAGTGTTTACTTGTTCAAGTATTTTATTATCTATCACTATTTTACTTCTTATTGGGATTTCTCCTTTGAATGCCATTATTTTTGTTTTTTCTTTAGATATTGTCATATTATATTGCTTTGAGATATCATTTAATGATCTTTGTAAGTCATCTTCTGATGGAGCTAATACTATTTGATCATCTGCAAATAGTAGTGTATCTATCTTCATTTGCAGGGTCATTTGTATTCCAAATGGGTTATGCTGTTTCCAGATTGTTAATGTTTTATTTATATACATATATTGAAAAGCAGAGGTGAGAGGGTACATTCTTGTCGTACTCCTCTTGATATATCTTTCCATTCTGAGATGTGTTCTAATTTAACTGCTATTTTATTTCCTGTATACATTTCTTGAATAGATTGCAAAAGTTGGTTTGGTATGTTTAAATCGGTTAATATTTTAAACAATTTTTGTCTACTAATTTTGTCAAAGGCTTTTTCATAATCAATAAAGGCCACATGTGTTTCTTTTTGAAATTCTCTTCTCTTTTCGATTAATAATTTTAAAGTAAAAATTGGATCTATGCAGGATCGGCCTTTTCGGAAACCATTTTGTTCTTCTAGTAATTTGTCTTCTACAATGCTGCTTAGTTTCTCTTTTAATATTCCTGCATATATTTTATATCCTGTATTCAACAGGCTAATTCCCCTATAATTATTGCAATTGTCTTTATTTCTTTTTTTATAGATTGGGATAACCAGTGCTTTTTTCCAAGTTAGGAGTTTTTCCGGACATCCAAACCATATTAAAAAATTTCATGCATTTTTGTATAGTTCTATATTTATATTGTCTTCTTCAGGTGTTTTCCTATTTTTCATCTTCATTATATTTTTCGGTTCTAACATTGTGATATTTTTCTATTAGGTCATTCTTTGTCTTATAAAATTTTATTTCATTGTTCTCATCTGTCCAGAGATTTTGGAAATAGGTCACCCATTTTTCTAAATCTATTGTTTGTATTTTTATCTTTTATTTTATTTCTTTATTCATGTATTTTATTACTTTATAGGTTTTGGGTTGTGGCTTAAATAAATCCTTTTCTAGTTCTGTTACAAAATTGTTCCATCTTTCTCTATATTTTTTCCTTACTTCTCATTTTGCAATTGCACTATTTCTTTTATACTCTATTTCTGCTTCTATTGTTTTGGAATTTAGCCATTTCTGGTAACTGTTTTTTTTGGTTTTTATTATATTTTCTATTTAGTTGTTCCAGTCTCATAGTCCTCTTTTTCTAATCCATTTGTGCTTTATTCCTAAGGTTTCTTTTGTGCTTTTGTCAGAATTTGTTTCAAATTTTCCCATTCATCTTCTATGTCACTTGATTCATGTGTGGTTTCTGTTTTTAAGTTTGTGCATTTTTGATATTGTTGTCTAACTTGAGGATCCTGTAATGAAGAAATTTTGTAACTTGGCTGGTAAGAATTTTCAATTCTATGTGTTTTTAGCCACTTTGGTTTAAAACGAATTTTTGCTGATACCACATAATGATCAGAGTTTAATTCAAAGCCTCGATATGCTCTTATGTCTAAAATTAACTCCGCTAATTTAAAATTTGTGATAATGTAGTCAATTACTGATTTGTATCCTCTGGCTGAAAGTATATTTATGTATTTCCTTGTGTTTAAACATTGAATTCGTTATTCTCATATTATTATAAATGACAAAATCGCGCAATCTGCGACCATTTTGATTACATGCATCTTCACCACATTTACCTATGTTTGTTTTGTATTTTTTGTTTTTCCTATTCTGGCATTTAAATCTCCCTAGCAGTAAATAGTCAGTTTTGTTTGTTTTATCTATGGCATTCTGTAATTCTATATAAAATATATTACTGTTTTCTTCTTTTCCCTCATCTGGTGCATATGCACCAATTATTGTTATGTGGCCTCTTAATGTCTTGAGTCTAATTTCTATTAGTCTTTCATTCAAATAGTTGTAATATACAATATTGTTCTTTAGGGATTTTATGTACCATAATCATTATCATTGCTTTTGCTTCTTTTTTTACTCCACTGTAGATTTGTATATAGTTGTTTGTTTCATTTGTACCTTTTTGTTTTTTCTTTGTTTCTGTTACTATACATATCTTTATGTTAGCTTGGTTTAGTTGTTTATCAAGTTCTTCTTTGTGTGCAATGCTTCTTGCATTCCATGTTGCAATCTTCATTATGTGTTCCTTTTTCCAATTTCGTTTACCGTTTCCTGGGTTGTGGTCTTTTCCCTGAAAGTCCAGTGGTAGGGCTGCTACCTAACGCCTCTGGACAGGCAGATCTAACAGCATTTACTCTGTTAGGGTGTTAAGGTTATACTGCCCATACTCAGATGAAAATTCATCCTCACCAAAATTGAGTCTACCATACATCTAGGTTATATTATAAGCATCGTCCATATGTCAAAGAAACCAAAATATTGTATTCATGTTTCAGGAATGCATCTCCTCTGTTTAGACGTTTCTCAATGGATTAACCACTTTCTTCAAGATCTTATAAAGGCAACTGAGAGAGAATAATTGTTCGCTAGTTTTGGATCTTTTCCTATATATATGCTACCCCCCCCTCCTTTAATACTGATTTCATAGAACCTGAAGTACATTAATGCTGTATGGAGGGTGCAGATGAAGGCTGAGAAAGAAGTTTGTTGACGTTTTTATTGAAGAGCTGGAAGTTGCAATTATTTTGAAACACTTCAAGAAGAATGATGATAATCCAGAGGATAGAGGTGGATGAAAGAAATGAGGAAGAGGAGCAGGCCAGGACAACTGTCTTTTGTCATGAATCCAAAACGTCTCGTCAGTAAATAATTCTGTAACAGATCCATGGAAGATTTTATCATCTTCCACCAATAGCTGTTTGTATGGTTCAAGCATATGCTGCAGAGAAATTAAGTTGCTATTTTGCTTGTCATTCCTTGAGTGTCAAAAATTCAGGAGGAGTGAATTTGCTGATACTTGTTAAAGCTTTCGCCTAGGAATGAGAATGTGTGAAATTTGTTTTTGGATTGGCAGTTGCATATCCTTTGTTTCATGATCAAAAAATGATGTATGCATGTTCTATATCTTTTATACTCTTTATTTCCTGGATATTACTGATATAATTTTTTGAAATGGTTATATGATTAACAGATGATGAAAACTGGATCCAAGAATTGCTTCGAACTTTTAATTTTAATGTAATATGTGCTTTGGCCCAAGAATATTTAAAAGTTATGAGGTTCGATATGGTAGATCATCGACAAAAAGATATTGTACGAATATGCTCTGTCTTTTTTGCTGCTTAGAGCTTGAGATTCCACACTGCTTTAGGATAGCATGGAAATCAAGATGAAATATTCATCTTGATTTCCTGAATACCTGCAAATTACAATCTGTTACATACATTACTGCTCAGTGGTGTGTGTATAATTCAGGATTAAATTATACATGTTATGCAAAAGGTACTATTGAACCTGGTCAATTTTCACAAGAAAGTCATTACTTCGAAAAACATTCTCTTTGGCATCTCAACATTATACAGATATCTACATGGAGTTTGCACTCATTGCACGAGATCCATGAAATATTTCACCAAATGCTAACCAGGCCTTTGCATAATACCTGTCATACTTCACTTTAAACTCCCACCAACAAAAGCACTCACAAAAAAACTCTAGAAACCTGTTCCAATCATTCAATGCTCTCCAAGCAGAAAATCAAGTCATCATGCCCTTGCAAACCACACTTACTCAATTTCCCAGGATTATCATTAGTTCTTACTTGCTAACTGGGTTTTGCTAATAATTTTCCTCTGTATCAATTCTATAGATTGATATAAACCCTTTAAAGTAACTTATGTCTCTATATATCTCCATTTTTCTACCTACAAGCCAATTTCTGTAAAAAATTTTCCCTCTATCTTCATAAAGAACATTCTACAGACCACTATCTGGGTCATTTGCCTCTGTATCCTCTATTTGATTTCGTCATTCCTAACTCCATTTGATATATATAAGAGTTATAACTTTTATATATATTGCTTGTCAGTGTGTTCTTCAACAAACAGGTAATCCTATGAACTTTTATAGACACTTTTGCAACACATCCTCACAACTAACAGTTGACCACTATTCCCAAATTCCTATCCTCATAAATTAATTAATAATTAAATAAATTGATAAAAATTTAATTAGTTGGTACATATGGCAAGGTTTTAGCCAAAAAAAAAAAGCTAAATGTATTAACTGAATTATTTCCTAAAAAGAAATAATGTAGTCCATGTTATTCTTGAAGTTGACTGGTTGTGCATAGTGCCCTGGATTTATTTCATGGCCAGTAACTCTCTCTTAATTTATCAACTCAATGCAGCCAAAAAACAAAAATTCTGAATTTTTTTAAATACACTGATCTCCAAATTTAATTTAAGAGTGTTTAAATTATCTGAATTTAAAATAGTGCACAGCAAAATATTTATGGGATGAGAGATCATGGTACCATGTAATAGCATACTATAATTTAATTTGGTTTTGCTGAGGATTGTCAAATGCTCGTCTATAGGAAGTGCATAATTTTTAACTTTTCTGCTTATTTTTACTGATTTTTGTTTTATTACTCGTAAAGCTAGTAAGCATCCTGGCAAGCATTAAGTGATAGTAAGCACTCAAGAAAATCAATTTCCCTTAAAAGCAGCGCATTCAGGAAGAGGAGGCAGCAGTGAATGAAAACCATAGATTAAAGAAGAATGGAGTCTAACGAAAGGAATATTAAAGGCATTAAATCTTACAAATGAAGGCACCCTAATCTTGAACAAAACTCTTAAAGTACAATGTAAAGTTTACATTATGTCTTCATAGGTATTGCCAGCTGTCATGTGAGAAGAGGCAATGTGAAAAGCAACTAACTCTTGCTTCCTTTTCAAGCACTCAAGGAAGCAGTCAACTGAACCCTCCATCTCCAGGGTTAGTCTAACATCTCTACTCCCACATGTGTAATCTGAGAGAACAGAATTGACTAAGATGATTCCTCTTATCAATCTGCCTAAAGCCACCACCCTAATCCCCCTCTCACACACACACAACTGTTTGTGTTGAAGTATACATGTTGATCAAAGTGAACATACTTTTTTCTAACACACAAAAAAAAAAAAAAGAATGAATTTCTGTGGTTGCCTATCATTTTCTTTACAGCACACAGTCCTGCAATGCGATAAGAGGCCTATGAGAGTAATTCGCAACGTTGCAAGTTACTCTCACAGGCCTATTATCATGTTTTTTGGTGATTATTTGAGTGAATTCAAATCATGTTAGTTAGTTCAAGGACTCCTGATATTAGTGTTACAACAGCATCAATAAATAATGGAAGTTTACATTCCCATGGCTTGTTCATGGTCTATATCACTATTATGCATTTCAGATTGATATAAAAAACACAAATATAAAGAGGTATTAACAAGTTGCATGATTGTAACTAATCCTGCACTGAGGATGGGGGAGGACAGATGAAAAGGAATGCTCTTTTCAGAATATATTAAAAAACAATAATGAAATATTTGATTATTAGTTAATACATTTGATTTATTAAACGATGCAGAGAATAGCAAATATAAGGAAGTGAAAGAATAAGAGTGAATAGAAATACTTCCAGTATTATAATATGGATTATGAATAATTTACATCTTTGATATTATATGTGCAGTTGTGTTCTGGGATGGAGTAAAGAATACATGATCCTATAAACTCTAGACTTTCATATTTGCATTTATAATGGGCATAATTAAAAAAAAAACAAGCTTATGAATAAATGAAAAGGGAATGTAGCCACTATGCTGCAGATGCAAGAAAAACAAGTAGTTTTATTGTATCACTGAATAAGGCACAACTGCAGTCTGTGTAATATATTTGTCAACAAATAGTGCAATTAGAGAAAACTGGGATAAAAATGGCATTACCTAACAAAACATCCCCTCTCCCATAGAAATTATGGTGCAGACTCTCAAGCAAAACAGTTTGTTGTACCCGAACACAGCACCTAACTAAAAACAACTGTCCTAACATTTGTTCAAATTTTCAATTACATGAAATAAGTGTTCAATTGCATTTCAAATTTTCACTGTCATTGACAGATCACAAATGCCAACTTCCAATAAAATTCTACCGAAAGAATTGCAACAAACAATGGCACATGAACTTTGTGTCCGCAAGAGGCAGAAGCAGCACACAAATGGTAGCGAGAAGTTCTGTTTGTACGATAAACGTGCAAAACACTTCCTGACCTGAACTTGTTAAACATGAAGCTAAGCCTAAATAAGTATAGTGTTTCTACAGTTAAAGTAAAAAATAAACTTTCCTAAAACACTTTTATATACACTTCACTGACATCCTTAGCATCAACAGTAGCTTAAATAATGTGCATCATCTTCAGTCATCTAAACTTGATGTTTTGTTTCTGCCTGAACCCCAAATTTCTACTAAATCAATCACAACTCATCTTAACTGTTGAAATTACATTCTGTATGACTCTTCTGCCAAAAGAGAGGTACTTGTGCTTTTGTGCATTCTCATATTCCTTGCCAAAGGATGCCTAATCTGGAATCTCACCTCTTTGACCTCCTGTAGCTTAAAATTTCTTTGCCGCATTTTGTGGGATGTTGAGCAACATCTGCTTAACATTCCTTTAGAATTGAACTGCATACTCACTGAACTGGCTACTTCCAGTCATCTTTCATTCCTTACACCTCAATTCTGTGGAAGAGCTTCTCCCATGAAGCATTTCCAAAGAACTACAATCTCCAACAATTCAAGAAGAATATTGACAGAGTACTGTACACCCAACCCTGTCCACACACATTTGTTTGCTATAGGTGCTTTTGCTTTACACATGTAGGAGAAATATATATATATATATATATATATATATAAATAAAATTAATTTTTGCAGCAGCACTAAAGATATTCTTTGTATAAATTATATTGGATTTTTTTGTTCTGAAATGATTCATTTTAAGAAACTTGGGAATAATGTTATGGTCTCTACAAACAATCTCCACAATATTAAGATTGCTTAAACAATCACATCAAACTATGAAGAGTACACGAGTTTATAAAATCTACTGCAATTGTGGTGTTGGTTACATTGGACAGACAGAATATTCTAGAGAAATCCATCAAAACGAACATGTCAGGGATGTGGAGGAAAAAAACAAGAGAATAAATATGGATTTAGCATTTCACACCAACAATGAAAATCATCAAACCAATTGGCAAATAGCAAAAATCAAAAATACCATACATGGAATTTAATACTTACACAAATTTAAAGAGGCTAGTGAAATGATACAATGCCTGACCCAGTGTAATAAAAACCATGGCCATCTACATGTAGATCAATTAGGCTATGAGACACAATATGTCATAACTTGTAACAATGATCTATGCTCGTGATATCTCATTCCTGTGTTCAACCCCTGTCATGTGATGAATTAAATATATTAATAGTTTGTTATTTAGAAATCTCCATGTTAATAGGTCTTTATATTCGTGTTTTATTGTATCAATCAGAAGTACACAATATTGTTGCATGAAACTAGTCATTGCTTTATTAAATTATTTTACTTTTTTTTTTTTTTTTTACAAGGATACTAAATGTCAAAATGGAAAAGCAGCTAGTATTTCATACTGCATACCAAATGAACTATTCAAAATAGACAGATTTAACAGTGCTTATACTCTATCCATTTCTTAACCAAATACGGATGCAGGAAGAATGGAATATTGGGTTACTGATCAAAATACCAAAAAAAAAAAAGAGGAATTTAATTGATTGCAATAATTGGAGAGGAATATTATTATTAAAATATTAGCGAGAATAATATTAGAAAGAATGAAGAATGGAAATAGACCAAAAGCTAAGAGAAACACAAGCAGGATTCAGAGCTAAAAGGTCATGTATAGACCAAACAGCAACACTAAGAATAATAATAGAACATTCGATAGAATGACAGTCAAATCTTTATATCAACTTTGCAGAGTTCAGAAAAGCTTCTGATAGCTTTCACAGAGAAGCAATATGGAAATTAATGTCATATTATGATATCCCATGTAAAATTATCAACATGGTTAAAAAAATTTATGAAAAATATAAAATACAAATAATACACAACAGAGAACTTCCAGAAAAGTTTAAAATAAAAACAGGAGTTAGACATGCTTCATTCTCTCCCTAACAATATTTCGTATTGTTGTAGACTGAGTTATGAGAAATGCCATTAAAAACACAAAAGGAATATAGTGGAATTTAAAAGAACAGCTACGTGACCAGAATTTTGCAGATGACATATGTTTACCGGCACATATACAACAACATATGAAGACAAAAATAATGAAACTCAATGAAGAAGCCTTGAATGTTGGATTAAGAATAAAATGAAAACAAAAATAATGAAAATAAATAATAAACAAAGAGGAGACATAGTACTGGATGGTCAAATTTTAGAAACAGTGGAGAACTTTAATTACCTAGGATCAATAATAAATACATTAAGATGTTAGGGAAAATATGGAGATCAAGCACATAAGCTTAAAAAACAAAATCAGATTATTTAATACAAATATCTAATCAGTTCTACTCTATGCATCAGAAACATGGACAACAGCAGCAATTAGGATACAACTGCAAAGGTTTGTAAATAAATGTTCAGAAAAGATATCCAATAATGAGTTATGGCAAAAAAAAAACTAAACAAAAACTAATAATGTATGACAAAAATCAGAGAAACTGGAGATGGATAAGGCATTACTAAGAAAGCCTAAAAAAGACAACATCAAACAAGCATTAGGGTGGAATCTACAAGGAAAGAGGAAGAGAGATAGACCAAAGATGAGCTGGCAGAGAGGAGTAGAAGACTTTAGAGAGACTGGACACAGACGAAGAGAAAAGCACAAAACAGAGTCAGATTGAGATCTATGATTGAGGCCCTATGCTCCCAATGGAGTGAAGAGGAATAAGTAAGAAAATTAACAATTATGAATACTACAAGCCAAAAGAATAAACTATGTCCATGTTTGGTTTCTACAGCAGGGTTTCCAAGACTATGTAAAAAAATAAAAATATAAAAATGATAAAAAAAAAAATCTTTGGTCCACCTACAGTACTAATGTATAGGGTTATAACCTGATGGATAGGATACACACAAAAACATGAATAAATAAATTACTTCTTTTTACTAATTATTTATTGCTATTTTAAGTATAAAATATCTATTGTAATTTTTAATACATCTTTAAAACATTTTCACACTATTAGTATGTCAGATGTCATTACAGCTGTGATGACTTGTTATCCCCAAATGGGGAAGAATTTACAAAGCTAACATGCAAATGAGGTAAATTATCAATTTCACAAAACACTCTTTGCTCACATATTTCCTTTGTTGAAGAACACCACAATATTAACATTATTCTTATGTTTGTTAAATTCAAAGGACCATTAAGTCACCAGCTTTATATGAGGGTGGTCTGAAAATTTCTCGGCCTAACAAAGAAAAAAAAATTAATAATTTCAAAATTATTTTTCAGCATAATCTCCTTTAAGACTAATACATTTATTCCAGTGATGCTCCAGAGCCATTATCCCATTCCTGTAGTGGTTCTCAGTAAGATCTGCAAAATACCCCTCTACAACTGCAATCACCTCTTGATTCGAAGAAAAATGCTTACCAGAGAGGAGAATTTTAGTTTTAGGAAGACATAGAAGTCAAAGGGAGCCAAACCTGGGGAACAGGGTAGATGTTCCAACAATTCACAGTGCAGATCCCTTAATTTTCCCATTGCCAAAACGCCTTTGTGGGCAGGTGCATTGTTCTGATAAAAGATGATTTTTTTCTTTTACAAACCAGGTCTTTTCTCGTGAATTTTTTCGTCTAGTCTGGTTAAAACATCGGAATAATATTCCCGTTATTGTTTCACCTTTTCAAGATAATTAATAAACAAAATGCCTTTAGCATCCCAAAATAATGACCTTTTCTGCTGATGGAACCGACTTTGTCTTCTTTGGCATTGAGCAACTGGCTTCTGTCCACTGTGTTGACTGCTGTTTGGATTCTGGTATGTAATGGTAAATCTAAGTCTCTCCACAGTAATAAATTGACATACAAAATCAGTTTTATAACAGCTCCAAGCACTGTTCAGAGATTTTCATGCGAGCATGTTTCTGATTTGCTCTGAAAAAGTGTGGCACTCATCTTGCGCAAAGCTTTTTCATTTGCAATTCTTCATGCAAAATATATCCTACACGTTCTTTTGAAATGCCTATAGTCGTAGCAATTTCACGCACTTTGACTCGCTGGTCATCCAATACGATATCGTGCATTTGATCGATGATTTCTGGTGTTGTTAAACTTTTTTAGATGTCCTTTACGTGGATCATCTTCAAGGCTGATACAGCCACATTTAAACTCGGCAGCCTATTTCTTAATTGTCAAAAATGAAGGAGAAGAGTGCCCATAAACTTTTATTAACTTCAAATTAATTTCTTTTGGCGTTAAACCTTCTTTTACAAAGAATTTTATAACCGCATGATACTCAATTTTATCCATTTCAGGGTATACAGACAAAACTTTTGCTTCAGACAGCTGTATAAAATGAACCTTGATAGAATGACTTGCAATTTCAAATGGATGCTTATGACAGATGTACCAACTTAGAAAAAAAAAAAAAAAAAGTGCCAAAAATGTTGCCATCTATGGTCTGCAAAGTTCTCTAACAATAATTGGGGAATATTATTCTGATTTTTTAACCAGACTAGAAGAAAAAATTCATGAGAAAAGACCCAGTTTGCAGAAGAAAAAAATCATTTTTCATCAGGATAATGCACATGCCCATAAAGGTGTTTTGACAATGGGAAAATTAAGGAATCTGCACTATGAATTGCTGGAACATCCACCCTATTCCCCAGATTTGGCTCCCTCTGACTTCTATCTCTTCCCAAAATTAAAACTCTTCCTCGCTTGTCAAGGTTTTTCTTTGAATCAAGAGGTGATTGCAGCTGTAGAGGGGTATTTTGCACATCTTACTGAGAACCACTCCAGAGACGGGATAAGGCTGGAGAATCACTGGAATAAAGGTATTAGTCTTAAGGGAGATTATGATGAAAACTAAAAATAATAAAATAAAATAATTAAAATTATAAATCCATTTTTTCATTGTAAGGGAGATTATGTTGAAAAATAAAAATAATTTTGAAATTATAAATCCGTTTTTTCATTGTTAGGCCGAGAAATTTTCAGACCACCCTCATATTTGCACTAGCCATACTTAGCACACAATCAACTTCAGCTCAGTTAAAAAAAAAGAAAAGAAAAAAAAAAGATTTAGCTGCTAATATTATTATTATTATTAAACAAGACCTCATGGAGTCAAAGACTCATCTAGGAGGTCCTTTTATCTTACACACACATCTCATCATACCGCGTCTTAAACACATTCAAACTCCCTGCAGATACCACACTCTCAGGCAAGGCATTCCAATCACTCACAACTCTGCACGAAAAAAACCTGCCTCTCACTCCCCTACTCACACCCTCTTTATACAGTTTCCAGGGATGACCTCTGGTTCTCCCCTGATCTCCCACTATTCTCTGTAGAACTTCTCCACCATTGATCCTATAACAACCCCTTACCAACTTGTAGGTCTCTATCATATCTCCCCTCTTCCTTCTCTCCACTAGACTCTGCAAATTACATCTTTTCAATCTTTCCTCATACTCGACATTCCAGAGGTCAGAAACTACCTTAGTCAGTCGCCTTTGGACCCTTTCCAACATCTCTTCATCCTTCTGAAAACCAGGTGACCAAATCTGGGCACAATAGTCCATGTGTGGCCTAATCAAAGCCTTATACAATGGAACAAGAATCTCCCTACTTCTACACGTCAGTGTCCTCCGCAATATTCCCAGAAGTCTTTGTGTTGTCTTCACAATTTTGGCGATGTGTCCCCTAAATTTTAGATCCTTATCCACTATCACCCCCAGATCTCTTATTTCCTCTACTTCCAACAATAAATTCTCACCAAGCATAAATTCTGCATCCCATCTTTGTTTTCCAAATTTTAAAACCTTACATTTTGCAACATTGAACTCACATCCCCATTTGCTTGCCCAATCACTCAATTTATTCAAGTCTTCTTGCAAGGCCACAACATCTTCACTACTCTTTATGGTTCGTCCCAACTTCACATCATCTGCAAACAACTGAATATCTCCATCCAAATCTATCCCTTCTATCCTCACGAAACACATCATACCTTTCCATCTCTATTCCTGTCAGGATGTCATCCTCATCTAACCATGTCTCACTTATTCCGACAATCTCTGGGTGCACAGACGCAATTAGTGCAACCATTTCATCCGCCTTGTTTCTTATACTTCTAGCATTGGTATACCAACACAACAACTCATTTCTGGATCTACAGCTAGTTCCACTGATACCACTCACTCGATGTGATCTCTCCATGCTGGACTGGGGCCATTTCCCTTTCTGCTTCTTCATTTTAGAACCCTTTGCAATTCCATCTGTTTCCTTTTGATCCCTGATCATCCCATTACTTTTCTGCCTACACATGCTCCCACCTCCTCTTGGAGCATCCACCTTTCTCACGCTGTGTATCCCTGTCCACCCTGAGCCTCCCCGTTTCCCTGCTCCTCTTGCACACCCATTCTCTCATTTTCAATACTCATACCACTCACTTCCCCATTCATTTCCACTTCTTCAATCTCTCCTGTCTTATTCTCCTGCTCTTCCACATCACTCCCCTCTCGATCTGATTCATTCTCTCTATTCACTTCTCCACTTTCCAGCAGGAGTCTCTCCAAGCGACTCACACCATAACCACTCAAATGCAGTCCATCGCTTCCATACAGCTCATTTCGTCCCTCAAACTCATTCCACACATTAACAAACTGTACTCCCATCTCCTCACACATTTCAGCCAGAATATCATTCATAATCCTTGCTCTCCACCTCATTTCACCACAATCATACCTAGGCAACACACTGACTACCCTTCCTGTCACACTATTCTCTTTTATCTTTCCAAGCAGCCTCCTGACATTCATTCTGACATGCTCTTTGTTCTCTCTCAAATCATTTGTACCAATTAATACAATTAACTCTTTTGCTCGTTTCCGCCTCATATTCAATGCCTCAATCACTCTACTCATTTTACCGCCTGGAAAACATACCTTGTGCATTTTATCCTCTAGCACACCACCTTTAATAATGGAGTCGCCATACAATGCCACTCGCTCATCTTTCGTTAACTCTTTCATGCCATCATGATTTATTTTAATAGTTTTGACCTGAATTCTCTTAATTTCATTCCGCATCCATTTCATTTCTTACTTCATCGAATCCAATTCACCTTCCGAACCTCGCGACACATTCTCTCTATCATTAAATCTTTCTAACTTTCTAATTCTCGACTCCCTCTTCTCACTTTCCCTCTCATTCATCCTTCTTTGTTTCTGTACTTTCGGTCCAACATATGTCCAACTTTCACTATCATTCTTCTCACTTTCACTCTCACATATCTTTCTTTGTTTCCGTACTTTCGGACTAACATGCGTCCACCTTTCGCTATCATTCTTCTCACTTTTACTGTCATTTATCTTTCTTTGGTTCAGTATTTTCGTTCCAACATGTGTCCAACTTTCGCCATCATTCATTCTTTCGATTTTTTTTACTTGCGATTTCTGCATCACGCCATTTCTACTTTCATTCGTTCTCTCAATTTCGTTTCTTTCCGCCTCACTTTTGTCCCTTTTAACATCCGTTACGGTTGTCAAATCGCTCTTTTTCTTTTTTCCTGATTTTTTAACATTTTTTCACCTGTCTTAATCACCATCCTTCTCTTTCAAACGTGCACTCGCGACACAATCGGTACTAGCACTTTCTGTCATCAATTCCTCGTTCAAGTCACATTTCGCACACACACCCTTCTTCCATCCACACTAAACATCCACAAATCATTTATGTAATCGAAGGAATACATATAACAGACCTCACACTTAACGAAATGACTGAAATCTAAATTAAAATCATGGAATGACAATGCCGCCGCCATTTTTTATTTTTTATTTCTCTGCAGGTTACTAGGTCTAATATTAACGATTTCGTATTTAGTTTAGGCCAGAAAAAAAAACCCTCACTAATAATATCGGTAGCGTACAACGTTTACAGCCGCTCTTACTTAAACAATTATGCATATATACTTAATTATTCCTAGTAAAACTTATCTGAATCAGGAGCTCTTCAAAACACGTCAGTAGCGCTTGACCCACTAGCGCCCTAATATATAATTGATTTCTGATTAGGACATGTAATTTTTGCAACTGAATATTGTTTTAGCGATTCCAAAACAGTCATTAGCTCAGTTTAGAAAAGCATAAATGCAATCTTTAAACAACAATATGATTCCTTATAACGAAAATAGATATCTAACTTAAGAAAATCCCGTTTTAATGACAACTGGGTAGTGAACATTTCTCGTTGCCATGTGACTAATGCAGAGATCTAAGTTCTTGCTAAAGAGCATGATTTTGTTATCACCCTCAAAAAAAAAAAAAAAAAAAAAATCTAGATTTTAAATATTTCTGTGTCCATACTCAATTATTATTATTATTATTATTATTTCGGGCAACTGCAAGGAGTCGACAAACTCATTGAGGGAGGCCCTGATATCATGTCAAGAACAACTATTTGACATTCACACAGTATCTATCATACCTCGCCTTGAACTCGTTCACTGTCACAGCATCCACCACAGACTCTGGCAGCCCATTCCACTCATTCATCACTCTAAAAGTAAAGAACCTAGCTCTAACACTCTTACTAACCACACTTTTGCCCAGCTTCCATGGATGTCCCCTAGTCCTCCCACCACCAGCCCTGTTCTCAAAAATAACTTCTGAATTAATTTTATAGAAACCCTTCAGTAATTTGAATGTCTCAATCATACACCCCTTTTCTGCCTATCAACCAATTTTTGCAACCCACAAATCTTCAACCTGTTCTCATAAGATTCATTCCACAGACCTGCTATCATCTTGGTCACTCATCTTTGAATCTTCTCCACCTCCTCCCCATTAAGAGGAAACCCTGGCACCCATATCTAGGCACGGTAGTCTAGATGGGGTTTTATCAAGGCTCGATACAGAGGAACAATAACTTGTTTTTCTCTGCTTGTTAAAGTATTTTTTAGAAACCAAGTGATTTGATGAGCTGATTTAGCCACTTTTGTGATGTGCCCCCTACACTTCAACTCCCTATCCACCAACTCTCCCAAATCCATGGCCTCATCAATCTCGTGGAGTATGGTTCCACCAATGTGATATACTGCTGCTAATCTTTTCACCCCAAAATGCATAACCTTACACTTTGCCACATTAAATTGACATCCATTTTCCTTAGCACAGTCCTCCAAACTATTCAAATCATCTTGCAAAATTTTGACATCCTGTGCACTCACAATGGCTCTACCCAACTTTGCATCATCAGCAAACAAGTGACTGCTTCCTCCCAGATCCTTTCCTATATCGTTAATGAACAAATTGAAAAGTAGTGGTCCAAGAACAGAACCTTGCGGCACACCACTAGTCACAAGCCGTCTTTTGGATTCAACTCCTGAATAAACCACTCTGTGGTATCTCTCCATCAACCACCCTCCTATCCATCTCACCAACCCTATATCCATCCCCATCTGCTCCAGTTTACTGATTACAGTTCCATGTGGTATCCTATCAAAGGCCTTGGCAAGGTTCAGTAGAATCACTGTAAACCCATTAATCTTATCCAGTTCAGCCATCACTGTGTTATAAAACGTGAGCAAGTTACTAAGGCATGATCTACCCATCACAAAACCATGTTGTCCCCCATATAGTATCCCATTTTCATCTATCCAATCCTGTATTCTTCTCTTGACTAATTTCTCCAAGACCTTGACAATGATTCCTGATATGCTAATCAGTTGGTAATTTACAACAGCAGTCTTGGAACCCCCTTTATGCAGTGGAACTATTTTCCCATTTTTCCACCCCCTCGGTACTAACCCAGACCAGAGACTCAAATTAAACAAAATGGTCAAGGGTACTGACAATTCTTTAGCTGCTTCACGTACGACACGAGCTGGTATACCATCCAATCCCACAGATGTATTGACATTGAGGTATTGCAATAGACTACTCACCTCCACTTCATTCACCACAATTCCCGTATAATCTATTGGTTCATTCATTTCTGCATTGTCACCACCTGGATGATATATTCTTGCAAAGTGCTCGCTCAGTAATTCAAATATATCAACTGATTCGGTTACCTCCCTACCATCGGCATCCTTTAAAATCTGCCATATACATTTTTTCTTTTACTTGCAACATATCGAAAAAACTGTTTAGGATCCTCTTTAGCCTGCATGGCCAATGTTCTTTCGTAATCCTTTTTTGTTTTTCTTACCACACTCGTTACCCTTCTGGCCTGCGCTTTATACCGTTCATGTGCCTGCCGATCATCTTTCTCCTTAAATTCCCTTCATAGTTGTTTCTTTTTTTTGCAGCTAAAGCTTAATGGTGTTATTCATCCATTTAACCCCTACTTGATTTATTATTCGGACTCTAGATATACAGTCAGCCATTGCTTCATTGCTTCATCCAAACACTTCTTAACTGCCTCCCATGCACTATCAACTTCTAGCCCTTGCAGTTGTACATGCCATGGCAGTGAACCAATCAAACTCTTAAGCTTGTCATGCTTACCAGTCCAGTAATTCCACATATACCCTGTCTTAATTGTAAATTCCACACATTTAGCCACCTCCCAAGTCAAGATCCTATGATCACTCTCACCAATTGTGGCAACGTGGTCATATTCGTTACAGCCCAATTCTCAGATGCAATTACTAGGTCAAGCACTCTCTGACCCCTAGTATTTTCCATTACATGCTGTTGCAGATAGTTATACATTATTAACCGCATAAAATCCCATTCCTTCCTCCCATGTGTCCTATCCTCCTTTCAATGAATGTTACCATAGTTGAAATCTCCCATAATAATTACACTCCTTCCACTCATTTCTTCTATTTGCTTATGCATACTATCTCCACCATCTATTCCATTACCTGGTCTATAGCAGCACCCAACTGTATATTTTGTTCTGCTTGTTTCAATCTCACACCGAATAGCCTCATATGTGCTCTTTTCTCTATCCTGCAGTTCCACTTCTATTCTCCTTGGCTGTAGCTCATCAGCTATCATCAGTAACACTCCTCCACCCATTTTATTCTCCCTGTTGCTCCCGAACACACCATACCCCTCACATTCAATCCCACTAGCTGTGTCATCTTCTGTCAGCCATGTTTCACTAATGCCAATAACCTGTGGTCTGGAAGTGCCAACCAAGGGCAAAAATTCTTCCTTCTTGTTCCTAATACTTCTGGCATTAGTATACATGAATTGCAGAAGCCAATTTGTCCCATCCCTATTTTGATGCCTTATACTAACTATCCCATTCTGATTCGTGGTCTTTCCTACTCGCTTGGGCATATTACACATATTCACACACTCAACTGTCTCCCCGACGTCTGCATATCTATCCCCCCCCCCAATAACTCTAGTTTCCCTGATTCTGCACATTCACTTCCACTACATTTGACAACACCTTTTCAAATCTCCGTACACCAAATCCATTCAAATGTAAACCATCCATTTTATATAAATCCTTTCATCCATCGAACTCATTCCACACCACTCATACTGCATAATTCACGCATGAAGTCATTAGCAATTATGGCCCTCCTTCTATACTCTTCACTGTCATACCGCGGCAACAGACTCACCATCCTAACTCAAATAATTCCTTCACATCCTCACTCATAGCCATTTTGTTTCCTTTCAAATCATTTGTACCTGCCACCACTATCAATTCTTTCTCCCGCTGCTTTTGCATTCTAATTGACTCCTTTCATTTTATTTACACTCACTATCATACCCTTATTTTTTATATCATACTTTTGCTGATTATTAGTCGGTATGCTTGGTAAACATTTTTTCCAATGCTCCAGCTGCCGATGTGCCCTATGTATCACTCCGCATAATAGAGAGATCTCGCTCATTGCATCAGTGTCATCATTTTTATTCTCCGATGATTCATTCAATCATTCTGTATGTTAACTTCATTCTCACTTTTAACGCCACTCTCAACAGCTATCAGGTACTACCTTGCAAATATCACCATTCATACCTTGCATATCACTGTTATCTAGATTCTCACTTTCAACAACAATATCACTCATACGACCTGAAACACTCTTTAAATCCTCTCATTCTTTACAGTTTTTGTACACATTCACTCCACTATTGTTGTTTAACCTGACCCCAACCGCTCTCCTCAATGCATACATTTTGCAAACGGTACACTAAATCAAATCCTTTAAGTTAAAATTTTTAGACAAATATGGCAACCTGGATGCCATTTTTGTATTCCTCTTTATGGGAGCCATGTGCACAGATATAATCGTATCTATCAATTTACTATTAAAATACTCAGAAAAGACACAAAAAATCACCCAGACACACTAAAATACTAAAAGTAAACAATACTATATAAACACTATGCAAATTCACCAATTATTATTCAAAATATCACTTATCTGTTCAGGAGCTATCCACAAACACTATGTAGCCCTCTTTTGGGAATACGTATAACACTGAACATGGGCGCAATCTTGTTTTCCAACTGATGTTACTAACAGATTTCAGTTTGAAGTTGCTTCTTCCTTATTTGAAAATAATAGGCATATGTATATATATATATATATATACAGACATCAGGGGCTAATATTCCAGGTGTGCAGTGCTCATCCGCGAAATATCAGTCAGACCCATATTATATTTTTGCATTTATTCCCGTTAAAGTCTCCCCTAATTGTTTGCAGACTTCGTGTGATTCCTATAATTAAACACAATATACTAATGCTTCATTTCCCTCTTCACGAGGATAATGAAGCATTAGTGCTTCATGAAGATGGCACTTTTCGACACGTAAACATTGCGTCACATTCACGTTAATAGCCTGGGTGTGCTTTCACAATGCATACACCTTTGAGCCCTTTGAAAAAATGTAAAGAGGGCACAGCAGTTTAAATTCTTAGCGTTCTATTATTTTAAAAATACTAGAATGCTATGGTGAGGCTGGATGGTGCTCACTCAGCACCTAGCAGCTGTCATTGGTTGTGTCAGCCAATCCAATTGTATGTTGTCACTTGTCATGAGTTGAGCGCTTTCTGTATCTGAAGGCTGTATTACAAACAGCTGTTACACATGTTTTCTGGAACTGAAAATTTGAAAGTAGATGTTAGGAGAAAAAACTTAAATAATTCTCTTGCTTGTGCATTATAGCATCTGTTGAGGTTGCAAAGTTTTTCAGCAGTATAGAGACATTTTTATTATTGTCTTTGGAAACAACAGACAGTAAAAATTATCTATTCCTGAATAAAAATGAATATTCAGTGTATTATAAGACATTGTTCATCTACAAAAAAAAAAATACCAGGATATGAGATTGATAAGAGAGATGAACCACTGATAGTAAAAAAAAAAATCAAATGTTATGTACACTGAGTCTCAGTAAACAAAAGAAAATTCTTGGAAAATGGAACAAACCAGAAAAATACACATAACATGAGCAACAAATTTTTTAAAATTATTTGCTGCCCCATCAAACCATATTTATTCCTGCCATACTCTGTCTCCTCGTAAGTTTTTTTTTTTTTAATTATGCCATCATAAATTCACTTATTCATGTCTAGACTTTATAGGATCGTGCTGTTCACTCTACCCAGGAACACACACACACATATCGCAAATGTCAATTATTAATAATTCGTTTACCATTAATGAAAGTATTTCTACTGACTTATTCTTTACTTTCATTTCCTAATCTCATGTCTTATAAATGAAGGTTCACATATTTTCATCTTTGAGTTTCAAATATACCAACCAAATATAGCATTCCCCTTCATTGTTGTTTTCTAATAAATCCTAAAACAGATTGTTCCCCCACTCTACACATAAGTATTCAAAGTTATCCTGCAATTAATTGCATTGGACACTTTAAGATGAGCGCTGATATGCTATGCACTCTCAAAACTTTCATACATCGATAAAAATGCAATCACGCGGTCATGGGCATCAGCAGAAAAGCACTCCCCCCTGGGATCGAGTAAAAAATTCCAAAATTATAATCGTAAAAGTGATTGAGATATGTAACCTTACACCTTCAACCATGGGATGCTTTTCCTGTATTAAAATTTTATTATAGGTTGGCCTGTTTCGGTCCATGGCGAGGTAGCCATACAACTCGTTTTATTGCAGCAGTGTTCCTGTTTCTAGTTCGTCTTTTTCCAATTTGTGAAAAAAATGTTCATTACTGTTGTGAACAGTGACCAGTTCGTTTGCCCTCTGTGTCTAGTGAGTCAATGAGTGAAGGTGAATTGTAAATTTATAATGAAACAAATTTAAACAGAAAAATACATTTTTAAAAGGTAAATATATATAATTTAATATTATTTAACTTGTTAGTTTTATGATTTTTTTGCTTTTAAACTGAAATAATTTAATTTCGGATTTTTGGATTAATTAATTAGTTGATTTTTAATAAAGTATGCCAGTCAATTTTTTTTATATATGAAATTTTGCTAAAATCTACCTAATTCTGAATACTTTTTTTTCACAAGAATTAAAGATAATTAAAATCTATGTAAAATGAAAATAATGCATTTATAGTTTACATTGACAAATAATTACATTAAAAAATGCTAAAAGACGTTTATTGATGTAATTATTTGTCTCCAAGCTTTGCCTCCTCACGGAAAATTTTCTGCAGATGCCCATGCATACAGTCAAATTGATGTGAAATTTGTAGCGCGGGTTGCATAACCCACGTGACAGCAGCACACCCAACCGAAATGGGCATGTGACACCACTGATAGACATCTAATAAAGAAAAAAACTGATGCTCTGTCATCGATAAAGTAAATCATGAAAGAAAAATAGCCCTCTCTTTCTACAGGATAAGGTGTTCAAGAGCTGATCATGAGCTTTCATAACCCTTAAGCAGATGAATAAGCTCCCTAATGAAGATGTAAGTAGAAACGATAAGACAATAAACTATAGATTCATTTTAAGAGGGCTCCTTGTTTACATAGTCTTGTGAAAATACATAAAGGCTACCTTATGGCTGAAACCATGTGTCTACAGTCTGAAGACTCTTCCCAAATGTGTTATATAGTCAGGCTACTTCAGCTGTAAAAGTAAGATCCATAAACAGATTGAAGATACAGCTATGAAGAGGCCTGCATGCTCGCCCCTGGCTAATTAACCTTTTAACTGCTACAATCGAGTTAACTCGATTTGAACTTCAATGTGTAATACTCATTTCATTTAGTTTGTGAAAGCATTTGAATTGAGCAGGCTTATAGTGCCATCTCTTAGGATTAGAAGGAACTAATTTTCTTTAACTGCTGAGAACGTATTATTTGAAATTTGAACTGGTGCAACTAATTATATTAAGCGCCTCCATAGCACAATTGGAAGGACGACGGTACATTGTGCCCTTCGATTGGAAAAGGCCTAAGTTCGATTCTCGTCGTAATGGGAGGAATCTTTATATATGGACTTTTTCAATCGAAGGTGAGTTAGTCGATCTCATATGGAGATAGTAGGGTTTTATCTCCCAACTTGGGTTTTTCAGCCCGCATACAGACAAATCGGCCCTTCAGAACACAAGCAATTTACAGACAAAAAATACTAGTTATGGTGGAGGGTGGTAGATGGCGTTAATGTGGATGATTGGTAGTAGATGTTCAAGTGGAGACTGCGAGTTGTACAGTAGCTGTCTTCCCGCGATGAGTCTTTGGACTCCTTGGAGGTGTCACGAATAATAATAATATGCAGCATGATGCATAAACACGTGACTGTGGGGATTTCCGGAATGTCACAATATGGCGTCTACCAGTAAATATCCACGTCATCTTACTGATGATCAAATTGATGAATTGTTAACAAATAAGTCGGGAGAAGAATTGTCTGAGTTAAGGGAATTGTGTACTTCAGATGAAGATCCTGGTGATTCTACATAAATTAATGTGTGTAATTTGCATAATCAAGTGGACACATCTTGATTATGCAAATTTTATAAAAGACTATTATTCTCATTTTAGTGAGCGAACAAGTATATCAAGACTGTATGATGCTGTCCGGACTTCTTACTTCAGCAAGAATTTTAATTGATTTTATTTATAAATTTTTTGCAAAATTAATTCAGCACATGGGAAATGTCAGTAGAATATAAAATCAGCACTTAAAGGGTTAATATTCAAATCATCTGGAAAAGTATCTATTTTCCATCATTCACCCTTCAACTAATCAATATTCTACAACCACAAATTCAATTCATAATGGCAAAGAATTGAGCTCTGGGAGCTCATTCTTGCACATATTGGTAACCTTAAACACTGCTTGTAAACACTAGTGGGCAAAATATCACTAGTGTTTATCAAAAACTTACCTTCCCTGGCAGATATTACATATACTAGAAGTTCTACTTATCCTCCTAGATTGGAATTCTTAAAACTTTAGTTAACAGAGTACACAATGTCTGTTCCTCATCTTGACATTGAATTGAGAGCAGCAAGAGCTACTCTTAATCCAATCCTTAATGGAAAATCAAATAGTATAACACCCTGGACATATTCAACAATTTTTGACTCTTACAATCCTGCACCCAATGATAGCACAACTTTATTAAACTCCCCACTAGTGGAGATGGATGAAATATTCAGACCACCTTAGCATTTTTGATGGATCAAAACATCATTATCATTCTACCTCTTATCATGTAATTGCCTTCATCTGCCATATATCCCTTAACAGCAATTATAGTCATTTGTGAACTAAATACAATGGGGCAGCCTTTGTGTCACTTGACTTGAAGTCTACTGTGTTACTTGGAATATCCTTTACTGTCCTTCTATATTTAAACTTTTTGCTGCACAATTCATTGCGTCCCTTCCCAAAAATAAAAATGAATTTTTGTCACCTGTGAAAATATTTAATTAATCCTAAAATGACTACAGATCAGCCTTTGCAAAGAATTTATTTATTTATTAGTAGATTCGCTGTCTTTTATACTTCAAACCAGTGCAATGGAACAAGACAGCTTACGTTCTTTCATGTCTATCAGCAATGAAAATCATTATGTCAAATAAAATTGCAACAGTTCAGGGTTTTTTCCCCTGTTGAGTGCACACATTCTTATAATATCCAGTGCTTAACCACAGTAGATATAGCGAAAACATATGAAAGATATTCTATACAGACTGATTCAAAATTTATGCTTATTAGAAATTGAAGATTTATAATTGCACCCCCTCCTCTCTGCTCTTGGAACCTAAATTATACATAACTACCAATCTAATTTCCAACTGGTTTGAAAGTTTTCACATACAGTATTCAAAATCTATTACTTCATTTTAGTGTTTTGACAAAAGGAAATAATATTATTGTATCTGTCTAAGCATGTACTTTTAATTCCACACTATTTCTTTGCAATTAGCAATCATTTTTTCAGCTGTTTGCTGAAATTATTTAAAGTTTTAGAAATATTGCTATATTTGCACTATATAAAACTGTTTACGTGCATGCTCATGTTTATGTTCATAAAAAAAAAAAAAAGAAAGTTAAACAGTATTGGTGTTTCTTTTTTTTTCTTCTTCTTAAAACATTCCAAACTTTACTTCTTTTACTGTCTTAGAAATACTAGACAATAATCCCCTCAGCTGGAGGAAAAGGCTAAAAGCTTAGATTACTCTGATTATTGAGAAAGACAACAGAACACTTCTCCAGAAGTCAGACTAGAGAACCTCAAGTAATGGTGCAGAATACATCAGCAATCCTAAACAAAAATACTGATATTTCTGTTGCACAGTGATACAGTATTTATGCAAAAATAATTTTTTAATTGATAAATTTTATTTGATACTTTTTTTCCAAGATAATATTCCATTATCTTGGAAAAAAAGGTTTGCATTTTTTTAAAAAAAGATGCATATGTGTTACATAATTGCTCAACTTTTTTGGAAATTACCTATTTAACCTGTAGGTATTTCAGATAATTTATTTTCAAATCTTTCACAAGAAGACAAAAAGACAAACAAAGATTAACAACAGCAGAAATGAAGTTTATGAGAAAAACTGCAAAGTATACCCTATTTGATCACAAAAGAAACGAAGAAATTATGAAAGAATTAAACCAAGAACCAGTAATAGAAAAAATTAAAAAATATAAACATAAATGGATGGAACACGTTCAAAGAATGAAAACAGAAAGATTACCAAAACAAACCTTAAAGTACAAGTCATTAGGAAAAAGAAACCCAGGATGTCCTCTTAAATGATTCAACGATGACTTCTAAGGCTGAAACAGGCCATGCTAGGCCTAAATCCTTGATACGCATGATGATGATCTTTCACAAGACAATTTTTACGAACATGAATCACTTGGGGATTCATGTTCAAATGTGTAGTGATTCTTCAAAGAAGAATCACTACACATTTGAAGAAATTACCTTGCTGGTATTATATTATCATATAGATAATATAATACCAGCAAGAATTACAAGAAGAAAATATGGAGTATTTTTTTTACTTGAGTGAATTTGCAATGTTCTTTCTTTCTTTGTTTTTTAACAAAGTGCACATGATTATTTTCTTGCTACTTTTGTCAACTGAACATCTGAAATAATTATAAGAATTGCATTAACTTAACTGTAGCAAAGTAGCAACCTTCTTGACATCTTGAGAGTAATTTTTAAAACATTACCAATTCATATTGCATAGTATTTCAAATGAACTTGCAGTTAAAAATACAAAACAAATTATCATTGTTGTTATTATTTGTAAAGTGCTCATTTCACTAATAATAACTATTTCTTAACCACTGTAAAATATACAATGAAATTATCTGAGACATTAATTTAAATTTTATGTTCATTTTGAAGTATTCCAATCACAACTGTCCCCTCCCCCCACTGCAACAACTGTTCACAATAACTGAAACTGAATGATAAATATCTACTTTCTTTAAATTTCATATAGCTTAATTTTATTTGTGTGTATTTCACATTCATTATCTGAAATCTATAACTTCACTTTACCTGTTGAGAAATGAAATAATTATTCTCTTACCTATATCAGTATTAATTGGTTGCAATTTTCTTATTACAAAAACTATCTTGTTTTCTTTCTGGGTTATGGTATTCAGTTCTTTAGAGAATAGCAATCAGCTAAATTTTTACAAATAGATTATCTGTTATTGTCCATACTTAAAAATTCATCTTTTTAAGAGGCAAGGAATACGTCTCACCGACTATGTTATTGTTGATAGTGATGTTTTCTCCCTGGTGCAGGACACCAGTCTACAGAGGATTTGAAATTAGAAGTGATCACTATTTAGCCTTGAGCAGGATAAAATTGAATTTCATATTGAAAAGAAGAATATATAAGAAAGTTTTAAAGTGAATAAAAGTTTAGCAGCTCTTAGATGTGAACTGGAGGCTAAAATACACACACATTATTCAAGAAAAAATGAGAGTTTGAGAACAGGAACCAAACATTGAAGTGTTTTCTTCAGTGGCAAGCCCTGAAGAAAACACTGATTGATTCAGCCAGAGAGGCATGTGGTGAGGTTGTCTGCAAGGATAGAAAAATCAGAACTCCCTGGTGGACAGAGGAAGTTAAAGAGGCAGTGAAGGAAAAGAAGAAAGCATATCAAAAGTTCCTGGCAAATAAGTCAGCTTGTGCTCTTAGAGAATACAGAGACAAATGCAAGAATACTAAACACTGTGTAAAACTAGCTAAACAAAAGTCATGGGAAGACTTTGGTAAGAACATAGAAAATAAATATCAAGAACGTGGCAAGATATTCTGGAGGCTGTTGAAGAAGCTCAGAAATGGAGGAAAGAGTGCCATAAAAGGAATTAGAGCTGATAAAGGTGACATGAAAACCGGAGAAAAAGATATCCTTGAAGTATGGAGTAATTACTTTGAAAAATTACTAAATGAAATAAGCTGTTATCACTTACAAATGTGAAAAATTGTAAAGTAATTCCAACAGATCAAGTAGCACAGCAACTTGATCTGTTGCTGTGCTACTTGACTGTGCGCAGACTTTAAAATAAGATCGAAGATAAGAACCTCTGTAAGCCATGGGATGAAGACAATTAAGTGGTTTCGCTTAAACGAAGAGAGTGTGAGGAATCGTTTTAGGGAGAGGGTGGTAGAGAGGATTTTGGATGGACTGGAAAGTGTACAGGATTGGTGGAAACATAATTTCAAAAGTAATCCTAAGCTGTGCAATCGAGGTGCTTGGTGAGACATCTGGAAAGATTAGATTGCAGAAGGAGGGTTGTTGGTGGAATAATAGTGTACAAGTGGCAGTGACAGCTAATAAGAAGGCAAAGCAGAAGTGGGATGAGTCAAGAGTGGAAGAGAACAGAGAGGTGTACAGAGAGAGAAAGCAAGAAGCCGAGAGAGTTGTGGCACACGAAAAAGGCATATCAAGATCTGTATGATCAATTAGAAACAAAGGAAGGACAGAGAAAAATTTACCGACTAGCGAAATGTAGAAATAAAGCAGCAAAGGACATCTTACATGTGAGGCAGATCAAAGACGCTGTTAGATCCTGAATGGACGATTTTTAGAAATTATTCATTCAGAATCTAACATAAGAATTTGGCTAACTCAGATAATACTTGGTTGACAGCACACAGTTCTGAATTTATGTTGCAAAGAATTTGTATAATAACATGTAAATTGTACTAAAAAAATCTTGTAGTTGAAAGTTAAACTGAAGGATTATAGGATTAGTGAAATTTTAATAAGGAAATTGTAGTATAATCTTGTCCCATTATGCTGTCTCAAACTTAATAAGTCGCCAAAGAAGTTAAGAGTACGAGTGCAAAAGTCGAGTTACATATGCATGTATCGGCCGTAATGCAGCCAGCTACAATGTACGAGGAAGATGACGTAAGCGGGATTGCCAAGAATACAGCACTTAAACGGCAGCTAGGACTTAAGGATCACCTTAAGGGCATGAAAACGAAGGGTCGTATGGGAAAGAAGGGACGAAATATAAGCAGAATGCGCGCGATTATGCAGGGCTTTTTTTTCTGGTTGTTCCTGACTTCACTTCGAGGTTTCCTGAGTAGTGAACGGAGTAGAGACGAGTGAGAGAGATGTCCCACTCAAGTAGGATCAGAGAATGCGCTGTATCAAGGCAGTGAGAATTTCGAGTCTGGGAAGAATGTAAAACGGATGGCGTAGTCGTAAGCCCATTAACTTCGGAAGAAAAAGATTGGGTAACATAAAGACCTTTGTTGTATGTTTAAATGAGACAGAATTTAATGTTAGATCATATTAAGTGGATTTCCACCATTTCATAGTGGATTATAATAAGGATTTGAATTTTGAGATAGAGTAATTCTGCTAAACAAAGGAATGTCAGGAGTGAAATTTTAGCTGCATGTGACTGAGATTATATGTGAATTTGATATTTTGTAGATGATTTATATCAGAATAGTAATGGATTGAGAAATGTATTTTATTGTAGCAAGAATTAAGAGTTTGATTTAGAATAACATAGTTAGCTTGTTTTAATGTTGCATAGAGTATGAGTATGATAACTAATATTTAAGGAATTGACAGCGTATACTAGAAATATAGATTAAATAAACTTTAATATATACTTTCCGATATTTCGGCGAACGTCACGTTGCCATCTTCTTGGGAACTTACTAAAAGACACGTGCACACAAGTACTAATAACAGCAAATGAGACTGAAGCTAGGAAGCTAGCGTTTCCTAAAGTCCTGATGGTGCCCCCTGGCGGGCTATATTGGTAGTTCTTGGCCTTTGGGCTGAAGTTTTTCTGATAAAAGTTTCCCAAATTTGGGGCAGTTTCATGCATCCAAATTTGTTGAGGTTTGGCATGTTCCTAAGGGCCGAGGCTGATTCCATGAATAGTCTTTCATACTTGAACTTGCTGCGGTGTATTACTGTGGCTTTCTTCCATCTTATTCTGTGGCGAGTATCCAGAGCGTGGTCTGCAAGCCCAGAGTGGCTGTACTGGTAAAATCGGATGTAATCCTTGTGTTCTGAGATTCTGATATTTGCTGTCCTGCCTGTTTGGCCAAAGTAGGACAGTTTACAGCTGCAAGGGACCTGGTATACACCAGGTAGGTCTAGGGGAAGTGGTTGGTCTTTGGTGGAGCGGATAAGGGATGCCAGTTTTCTATGTGGTCTGTAACAAGTGGTCAAGTCATGTTTTTTTAGGATTTTATTGATTTTTTCCGAGGTGCCTCTGATGAAGGGAATCGTGATAGATTTAGAGTAATCTTTTTTGTGAAGGGGAGGGGGTGGTGGGTTGTGGATAGCTGGGTTAAGTATTTTTTGGATTTTTTGGAGGGGGTAGCCATTGGCTGAGAAAGTGTCACGCATGTGATTTAGTTCAGTGGTTAGGGCTTGATCATTAGAACAGATTATTTTTGCCCTGTTGAATAATGTTTTAATAACTCCATATTGTTGTGAGGGGGGGGGGATTGTTGGTGAATGTATCTGCCTGTATGGGTGGGTTTTCTATAAACTGAGAAAACCAAGGTTCCATCAGGTTGGCGGGTGACTAGTGTGTCTAGGAAGGGGAGGTTATTGTTTTCCTCTTTTTCCAGGGTGAATTTGATTCTAGGGTGTTGGTTGTTCAAGTGTGTTAGGAAGGAGAGGAGTGAATCCGGGCCATGTGGCCAAATAGCGAAAACATCATCAACGTAGCGAAGCCATATGGTAGGTTTTCGTGGGGCTGAGTTTAAGGCTTTCACTTCAAACATCTCCATGAAGAAGTTGGCCAAGGGTGGGGAAAGTGGTGAACCCATGGCTGTCCCCTCTATCTGTTTGTAGAATTTTTCCTGCCAAACGAAATAGCCTGAGTTCATTGTAAACTGAAATAGGGCTGAGATATCGGGAGGAAATTTAGCTTGGATTAGCTCTAAGGTTTCTTTGAGGGGGACATTCGTGAATAGGGAGGAGACATCAAAACTGACCATTATGTCATTATGTTGGAGTGTAAGGTTTTCTATACTAGCTTTGAAGTGGGCTGAGTTTTTTATGTGTGATGATGTGTTGCCAGCATAGTGTGAGAGCGCATTGGCTAAATAAAGCGCTCTCACAGATTTATTGGTCACGACTGCAATTAGAACCAGTATCTATTTAGTGCATATTAGAATGAATGCCAGTTAACCTAGGAATATTTCCATGAATTTTGAATAAGCTCATATTATAGGACTCTGGCTGGCCCAGCAATAAAAAATAAATTTGCTAGTATCTGAAAAGGAAGCATTCCTAGGTAGAGTTGAGTAGGGCATTATTAAGGAAGTAAGTTAGTATATTAAATAACAATAGCGAAAGAAAACAAGATTTAACAACGCTGAAGGAAGAGTATTATGGAGGGATGTGGACATAAGAAACAGATGGAAAATATACTTTGAGGGACTTTTGAATAAGGAAAATGCAAGGACTCAACAGAGGCAGCCTTCTGAGGGGATGGTGCAGAACATCAGCAGAGTGGAAGTGACGGAGGCCACGAAGAGGATGAGGAATGGAAAATCGGTGGGCCCCGACAGAATTCCAGTGGGGGCATGGAAGGCACTGGGAGAAGAGGGAATTGACCTGCTGTGGGACCTGTTCATGAAAGTTTGCCAACAGGAAAATATACCCAAAGAATGGAGGGAGAGTACTCTTGTCCCCATCTACGACGGTAAAGGGGATGCACAAGACTGTAAAAATTACAGAGGAATAAAGTTGATGTCCCACACAATGAAAATCCTAGAAAGGGTTCTTGATGGTAGATTGAGGAAGGAGGTGGAGATTGCAAAGGAACAATTTGGCTTCATGCCTGGTAGACCAACAACAGATGCTATCTTTCGGTTATGGCAGATGGAAAAGTATCGAGAGAAACAAAGGGAGCTACATCTGGCATTTATTGATATGGAAAAAGCATACGACAGAGTGCTAAGGCAGGAAGTCTGGAGGTGTCTGAGGGAGAAGAAGGTTCTGGAGAAATATGTCAGGTTGGTGCGGGAAATGTGCAGAAATGTGAAGACAAGTGTTCGGACC
Organism: Typopeltis vanoorti; assembly: GCF_054136105.1. NCBI lineage: Eukaryota > Metazoa > Arthropoda > Arachnida > Uropygi > Thelyphonidae > Typopeltis > Typopeltis vanoorti. The sequence goes on along the minus strand of NC_143556.1, from coordinate 127,598,368 downwards.
TGTCTGGGACAGACAGAAAGTTTTCAAGTAACAGTTGGCTTGCATCAAGGCACCATTTCTGTTTAATATTGTGATGGAGGTGGTAACAGAGGAAGTGAGAGAAGATGCGCCTTGGACAATGTTGTATGCAGTGACATCTTGCTGTGTACGAATTCAAGAGAAGAAGCGGGAACTAAACTGGAAAGATGGAAAAAAGTACTGGAAGAGAGAGGTATGAGACTGAGCAGAAGTAAGACAGAGTATATCTGTTGCACAGAGGGCGGCGAACAGGAAACAGATCCGGAGCGGGAAGGAAATGTCATCAGAAAGGTGAGAGACTTCAGATACTTAGGTTCAACAGTGGAAAAAGATGGAGGAGCTGAGAAGGAAGTGGGATGCAGGATACAAGCAGGATGGAGGAACTGGAGGGAGATGGCGGGAGTGTTATGCGATAAGAGGGTGCCGATCAATCTGAAAGGCAAAATCTATAGGACAGTAGTGAGGCCAGCTATGACATGTGATATAGAAACTGTGGCCCTGAGGAAAAATATCATCAGCATGATGGAAGTAGCAGAGAGGAGAATGCTTAGGTGGATGTGCGGTGTCACCAGAAAGGATGGTCTAAGAAATGACTATGTGAGGGGAACAGTGAAAGTTATGAACTTAGGAGTGAAGATACGGGGGCAGGGTTGAGAGGGTTTAGTCATGTGATGAGGAGGGAGGACGAATATGTGGAAGAAGGGTCATGCAGATAGATGTGCAAGGAAGGAGGAAGCGTGGGCAGCCAAAGAAGAGATGGAGGAAGCTGGTAGAAAAGGACTTGAGGATGAAGAACTTGGATGTGGTGACAGCCCAAAACAGGAGGATGTGGAGGAGACTCATCATCAACGGTGACCCCACTTAAGTGGGAGAAGCTGCAGAAGAAGAACAGGACAGTGGTAAAAAGCACTGACCAGGCATGCAGTCAAGAATATATATCCATACTTGAAGTAGAAAAACCCATCAAAGGCCTGAAATGTTGAAAGACAGCAGAAGTAGATGATTTTGAACAGCAATGCTCAAGTATGGAGATATAAAAGTCTTACAGTGGCTGCACTGCAAAGTTCAGAAGGCCAGACAGAGGGACGAATTCCTTTATGAGTGGAGTAGAGCATTCATAGTACCCATACATAAAAAGGGAAATAAAACTTAATGTGAGAATTACAGAGGTATTTCTCTACTGAGTGTTCCTGCTAAGATTTATGCAAGTATATTTGAGAAACAGTTCAGAAGGATTGTGGAAGAAAAGACTGGTGAAGAACAAGCTGGATTTAGGCCAAATAGAGGCTGACAGGATCAGATTTTCACTTTACGACAAGTAGTTGAGAAATCACGGGAATATTACAAAGATCTGTATTTAAGTTTTGTAGATCTGGAAAAGGCATATGACAAGGTGCCAAGAGAGAAGCTATTCAAAATGCTACAGTTATATGGTGTCATCATCAAATTCCTGCCATGTACCCTCAAGGGGTGTACAGGATATGATGGTACTACATGAAAAATTTACATCATTACTAACTTCCTATCTACAATTTTCCTCCAAATCAGTCTGTTACTTCTCAAGACTCCAACATTACCAGATCTTATATTTCTATGTCTAAGGCACTTTGTACCGTATCAATCCACCTATATCTTGGTCTTCCCCTGGGTCGTTTTCCTGCCAACTTGGCAGAGAACACTTGTTTTGCTAATCTTTCCTCGCCCATTCTGTTTAAGTGACCATACCACCTGAGATTAGCTCTGCTAACGCATTCCTGGATGCTAACAATGTCAAGTTCTTTCTTAATATCCTCACTTTTAACATGATATTTCCATTGATGCCATCTGTTCATGCCTGTAATCTTTCTCAGGACTCTGATATCTGCAGTCTCTAGTCTTTGGTCAAGTGTTTTACTTCTGATCCAGCTCTCAGATCCATAAGTTAAAACTGGTTTGAACACTGTCTTGTATGCAACAAATTTAGTATTCCCACTAATTTCTCTCTTATTCCATATGAATTCAATTGACTTCCTACCATACCAGCTTTGTTCATTCTGTTATCTAATTCCATATTTAATTTACCATCTTCACTAAAAAATCGTGCCTAAGTAGCTGAAATGTTTTACTTGTTCCACAGGTTCTCCATTCACAACAAAGGTGACATTTTCAATGATTCTGCCTATTTTCATTGTCTTTGTCTTTTTATTGCTGATTTTTATACTATATCTATTACAACAGCTATTCAATTTAGTCAGAGAATCTTGCAGACTTGTAGCGGATTTATTTAGAAGTATAACATCGTCTGCATAAAGCAAAGAGCTGACATTACATCTCCAATTCTGATATCATGTTTAATACCACTTTCCTTCATAATGTGATCCATATAGATAATGAATAACAGAGGGGATAATGTACATCCTTGTCTCAAACAAGATTTAACATTAAACCATCTTCCTGTACTTTCTTCAATTCTAACCGCTGATTGCTTGATATAATGCCCGATTGACACGATATAACTGTAGCGTATTGAATAGCTTCTCTCTTGGCACCTTGTCATATGCCTTTTCCAAATCGACAAAACTTAAATAGAGATCTTTGTTATATTCCCATGATTTCTCTACTATTTGTCATAAAGTGAAGATCTGATCCTGACAGCCTCTATTTGACCTGAATTCAGCTTGTTCTTCACCAAGCTTTTCATCCAGAATTTTTCTCAACCGTTTCTCAAGTATACTTGCATATAACTTACCAGGAACACTCAATAGGGATATACCTTTGTAATTCTCACATACATCTTTGACCCTTAAGCATCCCTTATGTTATATGTCAATGGGCATTATATCAAGCAATAGTTTGTCTTTATTTGAGTTGCAAGTCAGCAGTTAAACCTGGTGTCAGACAAGAATATACATTATCCTCTCTGTTATTCATTATCTATATGGAAAACATTATGAAGGAAGGTGGTATTAAAAATGATATCAAAATTCGAAATGTTAATCTCAGCTATTTGCTTTATGCAGACGATGTTATACCTCTAAATAAATCCACTACAAGTCTGCAAGATTTCCTGACTAAATTGAATAACTGTTGTATGATATGAAGGTCAGCAATAACAAGACAGTTATTGCTGATCTTCTAACACAGCTCTAGCATCAGTAAGAAATAAAACACTTGACCAAAGACTAGAGATCACAGATATGAATGTCCTGAGAAAGATTACGGGCATGAAAGATGGCATCAATGGCAATATCATATTAAAATCGAGGATATTAGGAAAGAACTTGACATTGTTAGCCTCCAGGAATGTGTCAGCATTGCTAATCTCAGGTGGTATGGCTGCTTAAACAGAATGAGAGAGAAGAAAGATTAGCAAAAGAAGTGTTCTCTGCCAGGAAAAAGACCCATAGGAAGACCAAGATATATGTGGATTGATACAGTAAAAAGTGCCTTAGAAGACAGAAATAATATCTGATAATTCTTCATTTATTGGAGTCTTGACAGGTAACAGATGGATTTGACGGAAAATTGTAGATAGGAAGTTATTAATGATGTAAACTTTTCATGTGGTACTATCATATCCTGTACACCCCTTGAGGGCACATAGCAGGAATTTGATGATGACGACAATAAAAAGATCATCTTTGTCATGAAAATTAGAATTAACGTTATTTTCTGTCTTAAAAAAGGAATTAAAATGAACAGCATGAAATAATTTTTCTGCACTTCTCTTTATAGAGAATCTTATTATTTTTCTTTTAATACGCTATAATGTTGTTTTTTTACTTTGCTATTTTGTCGTAAAAATTTGTGCTACTTTGAAATTTTTTCATCTATGACACACTGCTATGAAAATTTAAAAGACAGTTTCACTACTGGCAGACTATATTCTTACTTACTAAATAGTCTTATAATAGGCACATTTCAAAAAATGCCTGTGATAGCATTGCTGGAGAGGGGGGGGGGGAGGAAGAAGAAGTTTAGCCATTAAAGTCGAAATACAATTTGGTTTATATTATGAAAAATTTGGAAATGAAATTTCATTTTTTGCACATGTACCTGTATATATTTTGAATGATAAATTATAGCAAAAGTATTGCTTCTTCAAAATTACTACATAATATCTACACCAGCAGAAAAATATATATAAGTTTAGTACAACTGTAATTGTAATGATCAATTCTGGGAAGCAAAGAAAGTTGAAGCTCAAAGAACTATACATCTCATCATATAAATTATACATTACACGATATGATTCAAGATTTATGTATTATTCTCTATAATGCAAAATTGTAAAAGTGTGAACCTTCATGCAATCTGTGAAGTAGTCTTCGAACTATGATAATGAATAAAAAATAAAGAAAACTGAATCTAGAACATATGGGGGAGGGGTATATTTTTTTAAGAGTCAAAATTTCATTAATTTATACAATAATTGTTTTGTCAAACAATTATTGTATATAATTTTACTGTCGATTAATTGAATTGTACTGTCGAGAATAAAATGTACTGTCGATTAAGATATTAAACATAATTAGCAGAAAAAAGTATGAAATTATCTCTTATTTTGCACTGGCATTAAAAACTGTAATTATATGATAAAAATAATTTGTAGGTATTTAGTCTAATATAACTAAGATTCCAGTTATCGAGCATATAGCAAGGAACTGTGTTTTTTGCTATAGGCAATTGAATGCAGCTATGAATGCAAGTTAATCTGGTTAAGTGCTCTCTTCAGTATGATGGCCAACTTGAACTTCTTATTCATGTTCTTTCAACAGATAATATGGATCATATCCAGGTTTTGTTGGATGTATATATATATACATTATGGGCTGTAGGGACATTAAGAATAACAAAGCATTATACTGTGTTATTTGACAAAAAAAAAACATTCACTTTAGTACAATTTCCAGATTTATATATATATATATATATATAAAGAAAATTTACGAACTAGAAATTCTACTTCAACCAGTGATCATACAAGTAAAGAACATGCATATTTCAATAATAAAAAAAAGCATGTATGCATTTAGAATGTCAAGAGATAAAGAGAAACACTAAAGTAGCATAGGATTAATATTAACTCAATTACATGCCACATCAATTATTATAAAACATAAATGAAAAGAAAGAAGATCCCAGTGAATTAATAAAAATTTAAATGATAATATAATGATTATAAGTTTAAACACATTTGATAATCCTTTGCTTCTTTAAAGGGATAAACAATCCTACACTTGACTATTTGCCCTTTATTTCTTTTCTTTATTATTTGCTGATTATAACTTAAAGAACATAAAATTTCCTCTAGCTACAGAGGTTTTAAAAACTTACCACCACGATTTTCAGCACATATAGCAACATCTTCTCCATCTGGTTTGTCTGAATCACTTCCACAATTCTCCTCTGAACATAAACTTTCTTTCCAACTGTAATCATCATTAAAACTCTTCATATTCACATCCACCTCATGTTCAGATTCTTCATTTATTGTAAGAAGTGAATTTTTATCTGCCTTATATTCATAACTAATATCATTCATTTCATTTCCACTACAAACTTCAAAACTAGAATCTTTTGCTGTATCAAGCAGTTCTAATTCACTTTTATTAGTATGTGAAGCATCACATAATCGCAAATGATAAACTTTTTCATCAAGAAGTTTCTGTTTGGCTCTTAAAATCTGCAGAAAGTTCTGTAGCTGTTTAGTGCCTGGTGAGGGACAAGTAGTATTATTTTCATTATTTATGTCATGTCGATCAGAAGTCACTTGATTAAAATGATCATCCCTGGAAAGAAACAGAAAAATGTGTAACTTCAGGAAAACTATTGATTTACTTTTAATAAATGACTGCTGCCAAAATATAATGTACAACATTGAATTAATTACCAAGGAGTAGAAAGCCACAAAAAAGCTTCAAAGCAAAAATGAAATGGCAGCAGACCCTCACAGAAATCAGGAATGTGTTTCATAATAAAAGATGTACCGTATTTTATCTAATAAAGGTGATCTGGAAATCCTTCAGGATGATTTAACCACACTACTGGCCAAGATGTCTATAGACATCAACGTTATCAGGGATGCGAAGTGCATATTAAAATTGTAATACCATTGATATTACATTGAAATATATGATGGATACGAAGCGTATGAGGATGCGTATTTGATCCATAATGGCCGGTAAGGTGGTTAAACAGAATGACAGTGTGGGCAAAGGATAATGGTAGTTATTTCAATGTGGCACAGAGTAAGGTTATTCACTAAGGAAATTGAATGGACTAAGGACATTGGGTGATGGTAGATAGGGAGCTAAGTTCAGAAGGCATATTGCAAAATGGCCAAAAGCTGAGGAGATCACTTGGATGTTGAATACAGATGAGGAGGTTATTAGCCCACTGTATAAGACTTTGACACAGATAAATGAATCTAGACACACACACATGAACTACTGTATACAGATTAGATTGCCTTGGTTTCTTAGGATGAAGAAGTGGTGTGAATGAACAATATGGAAAAGTGTCCAAGATGGTGTCAGGTCTGAGGAGTGAGAGTCCTGTGAGATTGGAGTGAAGGTGTGTTAGTTACAAAGTTTAGCTGATAGGTAGAAAACAGGAGATATAAAAACATAAATCACTAAAGTGGTTTGTTTTGTAATATAGATACATATAAAATTTTCAAAGGTTTCAATATGACAGGAGTAGTAAAATCATATTATTTGATCTTAAATAATTAACATTTGTAAATAAATTTTAACTGGTGAAAATTCATTCATTTTATTTAATTATATTCTATTTGACATAGCTACACTATTTTTTGGATCAAATTTAGAACAAAACACTAGATTATCCTTGGTGAAGAAACAATTAAAAATGAGCATAAGAAAAATTAATTGATCATCAAAATTAGGATACAAATGCATTATAACTGTTTATGCTAGTTGCACTTAGCTCACTGTTCAGCGATGTGTCTAGAAAAGGCGCATATGAATTTCTTTTTCATAACAAAAAGAAAGTTTATTAAAAGCATCTGTTCAATGAGCATGTTTCCTTCCTTCCTGTTTTACAATTATGCCTTAGACCAGTGTTTCTCAAACTTCAATTATCCGTGTACCCCTTCTTAAATTTTCAATATTATCAAGTACCCCCTTATCAAAATAATAATAGTAATAATAAATAAGTATATTTCATTGTAAATGTTTATTTTATTTGGATTTGTAAATGTAAACAAAAACTATGATTTATTTTTAATAGAACAAAATTTATAAAGATACTATAAATTTTTACTTAATTTAATTAATTTATCATCAAAGAGAAGTGAAATTGCTTATGGCAGGATAAGATTTCAAAAAAATTTGGCTCTACAGTTGTTAATTTCAATCTCAGATGCAGTTCGACATCTATAATGCGGTTCCTCTTTGTCGTCTTACTATCTGCAATGACCTAAAATCCAACTTCGCACAGATATGAACTTGGAAATGGAAAAATGAACCTTAGTGCTTTATTTGTTAATTCAGGAAATTCATTCTGCATTGTAAGCAAAATGATGAAAACGTATTTTCGTTGTATTTATTTTTTAGGTAATCATCAGAAACTAGTTCTAAAAGTTGTTCTTCTATTGGCGACAGACCCTTTGGCAATGATTTCTTTGTATAAGATAGTGAATAATATATTTCAGTGTATAAGATACTGAAAGAGTATCTTATACACTGAAAATTAATGTCAAATTCAGGCAAATGCTTTTCTAGATTCATTTGTAAGCTTTGTAAATGCTGCATGATAGCAAATTTCACAACATCAATTTGTTCATTTGAACTTGCAAATCATGAAGAGAAGGAAACGCATCAAATTCTCCATTACCAATCTGCTCTTGCCATATCTTCATCTTTGCCAATGTGGTGTTCACTTTGTCTTGGACATGAATTATAGAAATTTCCTTGCTTTGTAAAGACAAATTAAGATTATTTAATACAGTAAATATATCTAAATATATATCTAATATATCTGCTAATTGACTGAGCCATTTCTAATTATGTAAATGTTTTTTCAATAGAAAATTTTCATCAAGAAAAACATATAAGAAGCACATATCACTTCTAAGTGAGGAGTTTCAGAAAAGAATGCCATTGAGTAATGAAGATGAAGTCTGCATAAAAGTGACCGAGGATCCATTTTCTGTTGAAGCAGGAAATCTACCTGTCAAACTCCAGATGGAAGTTATTTATCTCCAGTGTTCTGAAAACTATCGGGTCAAGCATAGGGAGAGTACTTTACAAGAGTTTTATTCTATTCTGGATCAGGATAAATTTAAAAGTTTGTTGGATACTGCCTACCAGGTGTTTGGGAGCACATATACTTGTGAACAAACATTTTCGGTCATGAACTTGAACAAAACCAAGCAGCATTCATCTTTAAGTGATATCAATTTAGAGGCCATATTAAGAACGGCCACTTGAAACATGACCAAACTTTGATAAAATAGTGGCAACAAAGAAATATAATGTGTCACATTGTGATATTCAGTCACTGATATTTCACTGAGAATAAGTGCGATATTCTCAGTGAAATTATTAGTAAACTTTGTGTTTACGTTTAAGTTGTTTTTATTGAGAAATTTTGCAGCTATATCTGTTTGTAAATAATTTTGATTATAATTTTAATTGTAACTCTCTAAAAAATTTAAATATGTATATTAATTAGTATTTACTGTAGACCTACTAACATATTTACTTAAGTTTAACTGTAGTGGATAAGTCTAAGATTCTCGGTCCAAAATGATCTGGCTCTTGATCAGGTGGTCCAAGTTGAGTTTGGCCCTCAAAGACAATCAAGTTGTGTAGGCCTGTTATACATGAAACTTTTTCAGACTAATTTTCAGGCTGAAATTCATGGTCTTTTAATAAATATCATTCAATTCTTTCCTCTTGTTATCTTGAATTTAAGAAAAACCTTATGGCACAAGTATCTCTTTGTTAGATCCTGGATGAAGAACTTTTATAAAGAAACTATTCATTCAGGATTTAACAAGTTTAATATAACAGCTGTAAGAGAAACTTGTACTCCAGCAGAAGATAAGGAAATTATTTACAAAAGAATAAATGTATCTCTTTATGTAGATTTATAAGATTCAATGTTTGGTGTCGAGGCTAGCTGGTGAACGGACATGCTATCGGAGAGCTCCTGAGAGATTTGTGTTTTTTGTTGATTTATTGATGTTTTGGATTCAATTTAATGGACTTAAGTGTGTAATTTTGTATATTATTGGAGCTTTATTAGCGTGGTTAGTGTACTAAAGTGTTTTATAACATAATCTATGTCGGGAAGTCGCCGCTAGATGAATTCGTAATGTGTAGTGTTCGTGCAAGCTCCAGATAAGATAAGTATCATTTTCAGTTATCGATACAAATTACTTAATATTGTGTAGTTTTGTTTTGTTTGCCTTGCGTATTCTAGTGCGTCTATTTTTGGTGTGTTATAACGTATAATTTGACAAAACACGTTGTAAATAAGTATGGCACCTGTGCGAAGGAAAATAGCGGCCAGTAACGAAGGTTCGCCATCGTTATCAAAGAACGGTATCATAAAAGAAATGAGTCAGTGTACTAGCTGTGAAATGTACGCTTTGCGGAGTGCGGTCGGAGTGTGGTTAGATGATAATAAAGGATTGAATGTGTGTAGAAAATGTAGGGAGAATGAGGAATTGAAGCGTATTTCGGATCGTGAGCGTGATATTTTTGTCAACCTTCAGAATGAAGGAAATAGCGATAGGACAAGAAACGGCAAGGTTGTACATGAAAATTGCGAGAGTGTGAATATAGAAAGTGTGAATGATAGTATAAATGGTTTCTCAGAGAACAAAAAAGATGAGATAGATGCATTGAGTGAGATCGCGTTGTTGAATAGTGCAATAGAAAGAGCAAAACAGCAGCTAGAGTGCATGAACAAATGTAGACTGAATGAACCAACCAATAATAAAAGGTATGACAGGAAAAATAGACGTATGAATGTGAACATGAACAAAATGAAGGATAGAGTGCTGTATGGAGACTTGTTAGTACGAGGTGTGTTAGTAGAGGATTTGACCAAATCGTACCAACCTGGTGCGACCATAAAGGACGTAACTGAGTCTATTAGAGAGCAAAAGGAAAGGGTGAAAGAAATGATTGTTGTGGCAGGTACGAATGATTTGAAAGGAGATAAAATGGAAATGATAGAAGACCTGAATGAATTGTTTGAGGTAGCAAAAGAAAAGAGTGAGAGAGTTAGAATGATTAGTCTTTTGCCACGGTATGAAAGTGAAATGTTTAAAAGGAGGGCTATAATTGCGAATGACTTTATGCGTGGGTTATGTATGACGATTGGTGTGGAATTTGTGGATGTGTGGAGTGAGTTTGATGGGCGAAAGGATCTATATAAGATGGATGGCTTGCATTTGAATGGTTACGGTGTAAGAAGACTTCAGAAAGTGTTGCTGAATGTAGTGGATGTGCAAATTCAGGGAAACTAGATTTGTTAAGGGGGGGGGGGAGTAGAGATACAGTCCTTATGGAGGCAGTTGAATGTAAGAATGAATATAATATGCCAGAGCAAATAAGGACAACAAATTTGAGTGGGATAGTTAATATAAGGCATCAAGGTAGGGTTGGGGCTAATGGGGGTCTTAAATTCATGTACACTAATACTAGGAGTATTAGGAACAAGAAGGAAGAGTTTTTGGCCATGGTTGGCACTTCCAGACCACAGGTTATAGGTATTAGTGAAACATGGCTGACTGTAAATGATATAACTAGTGGGATTGAATGTGATGGGTATAGTGTGTTCAGGAATGACAGAGAGAATAAAATGGGGGGAGGAGTATTGTTGATGATAGCTGATGAGCTCCAGCCAAGGAGAATAGAAGTTGAATTGCAGGATAGAGAAAAGAGCACATTTGAGGCCATTTGGTGTGAGATTGTGGATAGCAGAACTAAATATACAATTGGGTGCTGCTATAGACCAGGTGATGGAAACGATGGTGGTGACAGTATGCACAAGCAAATAGAAGAAATAGGTGGAAGGAGGGTGATTATTATGGGAGATTTTAACTATGGTCGCATTGATTGGAGTGAGGAGAGGACACACGGGAGGAAGGAACTGGATTTTATGCGGTTATTAAGGGATAACTATCTGCGACAGCATGTAATGGAAAATACTAGGGGTCAGAGAGTGCTTGACCTAGTAATTACATCTGAGGATTTGGGTGTAACAAATATGACCACATTGCCACCAATTGGTGAGAGTGATCATAGGGTCTTAACTTGGGAGGTGGCTAAAGGTGTAGAATTTTCAATTAAGACAGGGTACATGTGGAATTATCGGGCTGGAAAGTATGACAAGCTTAGGAGTTTGATTGGTTCAGTGCCATGGCATGTACAACTGCAAGGACTAGAAGTTGATAGTGCATGGGAGATAGTTAAGAAGTGCTTGCATGAAGCAATGGCTGACTGTATACCTAGAGTCCGAATAAAAAATCAAGTAGGGGTTAAATGGATGAATAACACCATTAAGCTTGAGTTGCAAAAAAAGAAACAACTATGGAGGGAATTTAAGGAGAAGGGTGACCGGAAGGCACATGAACGGTATAAAGCACAGGCCAGAAGGGTAACGAGTGTGGTAAGAAAAACAAAAAAGGATTACGAAAGAACATTGGCCATGCAGGCTAAAGAAAATCCTAAACAGTTTTTTCGATATGTTGCAAGTAAAAGAAAAAATGTATATGGCAGAATGATTTTAAAGAATGCCGATGGTAGGGAGGTAACCGAATCAGTTGATATAGTTGAGTTACTGAGTGAGCACTTTGCAAGAATATATCATCCAGGTGGTGACATTGCAGAAACGAATAAACCAGTAGATTATACGGGAATTGTGGTTAATGAAGTGGAGGTGAGTAGTCTATTGCATAACCTCAATGTCAATACATCTGTGGGATTGGATGGTATACCAGCTCGTGTTGTACGAGAAGCAGCTAAAGAATTGTCAGTACCCTTGACCATTTTGTTTAATTTGAGTCTCGGGTCTGGGTTAGTCCCGAGTGGGTGGAAAGAGGGGAAAATAGTTCCACTGCATAAAGGTGGTTCCAAGACTGCTGTTGTAAATTACCGACCGATTAGCATATCAGGAATCATTGTCAAGGTCTTAGAGAAATTAGTCAAGAAAAGAATACAGGATTGGATAGATGAAAATGGGATATTGTATGGGGGACAACATGGTTTTGTGAAGGGTAGATCATGCCTCAGTAACTTGCTCACGTTTTATAACACAGTGACGGCTGAACTGGATAGGGGTAATGGGTTTACAGTGATACTACTGGACCTTGCCAAGGCCTTTGATAGGATACCACATGGAACCCTAATCAGTAAACTGGAACAGATGGGGATGGATATAGGGTTGGTGAGATGGACAGGAGGGTGGTTGAAGGAGAGATATCAAAGAGTGGTTTATTCAGGAGTGGAGTCTAAAAAACGTCTTGTGACTAGTGGAGTGCCACAGGGCTCTGTTCTTGGACCACTGCTTTTCAATTTGTTCATCAATGATATTGGAAAGGATCTGAGAGGAGGTGTTCACTTGTTTGCTGATGATGCAAAGTTGGGTAGAGCAATTATGAGTACACAGGATGTCAAAATTTTACAGGATGATTTGGATAGTTTGGAGGACTGGGCTAGGAAAAATGGATGTCAATTTAATGCGGCAAAGTGTAAGGTTATGCACTTTGGGGTGAAAAGAATAGCAGCAGTATATCGCATTGGTGGAACCATACTCCACGAGATTGATGAGGCCAGGGATTTGGGAGTGTTGGTGGATAGGGAGTTGAAGTTTAGGGGGCACATTGCAAAAGTAACTAAAACAGCTCACCAAATCACTTGGCTTCTGAAAAATACTTTAACATGCAGAGACGAACAAGTTGTTGTTCCTCTGTATCGAGCCTTGATAAGACCCCATCTGGACTTCTGTGCCCAGCTATGGGCACCAGGGTTTCTTCGTGATGGGGAGGAAGTGGAGAGGGTCCAGAGACGAGTGACCAAGATGATAGCAGGTCTGTGGAATGAACCTTATGAGAATAGGTTGAAGATTTGTGGGTTGCAGAAATTGGACGATAGGCGAAGGAGGGGTGATATGATTGAGACATTCAAATTACTGAAGGGTTTTTATAAGATTGATCCAGAAGATATTTTTGAAAAGATGACTGGTGGTGGGAGGACTAGGGGCCATGCATGGAAGCTGGGCAAGAGCGTGGTTGACAAGAGTGTTAGAGCTAGGTTCTTTACTTGGAGAGTGGTAAATGAGTGGAATAAGCTTCCAGAATCTGTCGTGGGTGCTACGACCGTGAATGAGTTCAAGGCAAGATATGATAGATACTGTGTGAATGTTGAATAGTTGTTCTTGACATGATGTTAGGGCCTCCCTCGATGAGTCTGTCGACTCCTTGGAGTTTCCCGGAACAATAATAATAATAATAATAATGTTGTCTATCCAAAACTCATATAGAGGATTTGTGTGTTAATTATAGTTATATTATTGGATAATTATAAGTTATAATAAGTTATTTAATAATTATAAGTAATTTAACTTATAATAGTAATTATAAGTTAAACTTATAATATGGATCGCGTGCGAGCCATACTCTTGAGCATAAGGCTTGAAGCAAGGGCTTACACGGCAGGTGACTCCAGTTCACTTTCTGGAAAAGAGTGCTCGAAGAGGAGAAGGAGCATAACGGATCAGCCAAGGGACACTGAGGACAAGTTTCGTGTAGAAAAGGACAGCAGAAAAGAGGGCGCAAGGAAGAGAGAATAAACAGAGATTCGCGCCGTTTCTCGGCTCTTTTTTTTTGTCTCCTTTGAACCTGCTTGTTCCTGATCAATTCAAGGTGGTACGACGATGTTGGACGGTGAGCCCTTTCCTTTGGATGTTTGACAGATTCCGAACGGTGCCAAACATGAGATGTTGGCATCTATAGTTTTGAGCTTTCGCTAAGTGCCCCATCGGAAGGAAGCAGTAGAGTGTTTCCTTGCAACCGGCAGAACAGATGAGAATGATCGGCAGCAGATCCAGATAGACGGAGACACGATGTCAGGTGCAGAGTAAAGCCTAATCTGACGACTACCATGACCCTCCACATGGACATGATCTGATGGAAGTACCGAACCGAGTTCAACAAAGGTGAATGGATCTAATGGACCAGGTATCCCGGCCAAGAAATGGTAAAGTACAGAACTTTGTTATCTACTTCCCATTTAGGTTAGAGGAAAGAAAACTGTAATGTATTGGTCTAATGTGGACAGATTATTAGAGAACTTTAAGTGATCATCTAAATCTTATATAGGCAGATTTCCATTAGACAAGTTGTCTGGAAACATTTATAGATGAATGTGACAAATTTTAACATGTAAGACTAAGATTTTAGACAGAATTCATTAAAAGTTCATAGTATTTACATTATGTGTATTTGTGTTTATCTTAAGGGAAAGTGTTATTGGTCACATGCCATAGGGTTTACTTGTTTCTCCTAGTTTGATTTGGTATGATATTGAATTAATTGAGTGTGTGATATTATTGTAAATGTTTAAGGTAACAATAAACATGTTTTGTTTCTTATGCCTGAGTCTTGCCTGAATATGAAATCAAACTACCACTCATAAACTCAAGCCTAAGCAGAGGGAATAGAAGGTATATTGTATTAGATTAGAGGTCATGACTGCAAGCTGAGATTTAAATAGCTGTAGTTGAGTGTTTGTTTATGAGTATGAGCATAAAGTTCTGGAAAGGTCTCTCTGAATAAGAGTCCCTTCTATCCTAGGATACTGACTGGCGCAGCTTTAAAAAATAAATTCGTCAATATCTGAAAAGGAGGCTGCCCCAGATAGAAATTTCAAAGGATTCGTTCTTAATTAAGGAATAACCTTTAGTAGTTAGAATGAAAACGTGACAAAGTTTTAGAAATCGACCTGTGACACAGATTAGCTTTCCCTACGCACAAGAAGTGAGTTGAGAGTCTAAGTTTGTTGTAATTGAAGGGGCTAGGTCTTATTGAAAGGAAAAATTTATATTAAGGATAACAACAAAATTATACAGGGAAAAAACAACAACATAACATCTTAAAGAACTATGTCAAAGTACCAAGAGAAAAGCTGTTCGAAACATTACAGCTATATGGTGCAAATGAAACATCATCATCATCAAATTCCTGCCATATACCCTCAAGGGGTGTACAGGATATGATAGCCCTACATGAAAAATTTACATCATTACTAATTTACTATCTACAATTCTCCTCCAAATCAGTCTGTTACTTGTCAAGATTCCAACATTATTAGATTTTATATTTCTATCTTCTAAGGAACTTTTTACTGTTCTTATCCACATATATATTGGTCTTCCTCTGGTTCATTTTCCTACCAACCTGGCAGAGAACACTTGTTTTGGTAGTCTTTCCTCGCCCATTCTGCTTAAGTGACCATACCACCTGAGATTAGCTCTGTTTATGTATTCCTGGATGTGACAAGTTCAAGTTCTTTCCTAATATCCTCGTTTTTTATATGATATTGCCATCGATACCATTTGTTGGTGCCCCTAATCTTTCTCAGGACTCTCATAATCTGCTATCTCTGGTCTTTGGTCAAGTATTTTACTTATGACCCAGCTCTCAGCTCCATAAGTTAAAACTGGTTTGAAAACTGTCTTGTATACAGCTAATTTAATGTTCTGACTAATTTCTCTCTTATTTAATATGAATTTATTCAATTGACATCCTACTATTCCAGCTTTGCTGATTCTGTTGTATATTTCCATATTTAATTTACCATCTTCAATAAAAATCGTGCATAAGTAGCTGATATGTTTTACTTGTTCTATAGGTTTACCATTCACAATACAGTTGATATTTTCAATACTTCTGCATATTTTCATTGTCTTTGTCTTTTTAATGCTGACCTTCATACCATATCTACTACAACAGTTATTCAATATGGTCATGGAAACTTGCAGACTTGTAGCGGATTTATTTAGAAGTTAACATGTACAATGTTAGTTATGAGGACCGGCTGAGGGAGTGTTGATTGCAGAGTTTGGTGGACAGAAGGAGACGTGATATGATACTGTTGAGCGGTGGTTACAAGGTTGACACTGGGGAGTTCTTTCACTTGGTTGAACAGCGGGAAGGAGTCACGACAAGAGGCCATCCCTGGAAGTTACGAAAGGAAACTGTGATGATAGCACAGTGGTAAAAAACACTGACCAGGCATGCAGTCAGGAATAAATATCCACACTTGAAGTAGAAAAAGCCATCAAAGGGTTGAAATGTGGAAAGGCAGCAGGAGTAGATGATATTCGACCAGATATGCTGAAGTATGGCGGTATAAGAGTCTTACAGTGGCTGCACTGCATAGTTCAGAAAGCCTGGACAGAGGGATGAATTCCCGATGATTGGAGTAGAGCTCTCATAGTACCAATATATAAAAAGGGAAATAAAACTGAATGTGAGAATTACAGAGGTATTTCCCTACTGAGTGTTCCTGGCAAGATCTATGAATATACTTGAGAAATGGTAGAGAAAAATTGTGGAAGAAAAGCTTGGTGAAGAACAAGCTGGATTCAGGTCAAATAGAGGCTGTCAGGATAAGATATTCACTTTACGACAAAGAGTCGAGGATGCATGGGAATATAACAAAAATCTCTATTTGAGTTTTGCCGATTTGGAAAAAACATATGACAAGGTGCCAAGAGAGAAGCTATTCAAAACGCTGCAGTTATATGGTGTCAATGGGACATTATATCAAGCAATACTCAGTCTTTATTTGAGTTGTAAGTCAGCAGTTAGAATTGAAGGAAGTACAGGAAGGTGGTTTAATGTTAAATCTGGTGTGAGACAAGGATGTACATTATCCCCCTCTGTTATTCATTATCTATATGGATCACATTATTAAGGAAAGTGGTATTAAATCTGATATCAAAATTGGAGATGTTAATGTCAGCTTTTTGCTTTATGCGGATGATGTTATACTTCTAAATAAATCTGGTACAAGTCTGCAAGATTCCCTGAGTAAATTGAGTAACTGTTGTGATAGATATGGTATGAAGGTCAGCATTAAAAAAACAAAGACAATGAAAATAGGCAGAATTGTTGAAAATATCAGCTGCATTGTGAATGGAAAACCTGTGGAACAAGTAAAACATTTCAGCTACTTAGGCACGATTTTTAGTGAAGATGGTAAATTAAATATGGAAATAGACAACAGAATCAACAAAGCTGGTATGGGTGGAAGTCAACTGAATAAATTTATATAGAATAAGAGAGAAATTAGTCAAAACACTAAATTAGCTGTATACAAGACAGTGTTCAAACCAATTTTAACTTATGGATCTGAGAGCTGGGTCAGAAGTAAAACACTTGACCAAAGCTAGAGACCACAAATATGAGTCTTGAGAAAGATTAGAGGCGTGAACAGATGGCATCAATGGCAATATCATATTAAAAACGAGGATATTAGGAAAGAACTTGACATTGTCAGCATCCAGGAATGCATTAGCAGAGCTAATCTCAGGTGGTATGGTCACCTAAACAGAATGGGCAAGGAAAGATTAGCAAAACAAGTGTTCTCTGCCAGGTTGGCAGCAAAACGACCTGGAGGAAGACCAAGATATAGGTGGATTGATGCGGTACAAAGTGCTTTAGACGACAGAAATATAAGATCTGATAATGTTGGAGTCTTGACAAGTAACAGACTGATTTGGAGGAAAATTGTAGATAGGAAGTTAGTAATGATGTAATTTTTTTCATGTAGTACTATATATCCTGTACACTCCTTGAGGGTACATGGCAGGAATTTGATGATGATGATGACAAAGCGGAGAGCTGAGATTAACATCTCCAATTTTGATACCACTTTCCTTGATAATGTGATCCATATAGATAATGAATAGCAGAGGGAATAATGTACATTCTTGTTTGACACCTGATTTAACATTAAACTATCTTCCTGTACTTCCTTCAATTCTAATTGGTGACTTACAACTCAAATAAAGACTAAGTATTGCTTGATATAATGTCTCACTGACACCATATAACTGTAGCGTTTTGATAGCTTCTCTCTTGGCACCTTGTCATATGCCTTTTCTAGATCTATAAAACTTAAATATAAATCTTTGTTATATTCCCATGATTTCTCAATAATCTATAGTAAAGTGAAAATCTGATCCTGACAATGTCCATTTGGCCTTAATCCAGCTTGTCCTTCACCAAGCTTTTCTTGCACAATCCTTCTCAACCGTTTCTCAAGTATACTTGCATATATCTTACCAGGAACACTCGGTAGAGAAATACCTCTGTAATTCTCACAAGCAGTTTTATTTCCCTTTTTATATATGGGTACTATGAGTGCTCTACTCCACTCATCTGGAATTCGTCCCTCTGAACTATGCAGTGCAGCCACTGTAAGACTTTTATACCTCCATACTTGAGCATTTCTGGTCGAATATCATCTACTCCTGCTGCCTTTTCACATTTCAAGCCTTTGATGGCTTTTTCTACTTCAAGTATGGATATGTATTCCTGACTGCATGCCTGGTCAGTGTTTTTTTACCACTGTCATCACTGCTTGTTTCATTTAGCAGTTTTTTGAAGTAATTACTCCATACTTCAAGGATATCTTTTTCTCCCATTTTCATGTCACTTTTATCATCTCTAACTCCTCTTACAGCACTTTTTCCCCCATTTCTAAGCTTCTTCAACAACCTCCAAAATATTTTGACACCTTCTTGATATTTATTTTCTATATTCTTGCCAAAGTCCTCCCATGACTTTTGTTTAGCTAGTTTTACACAGTGTTTAGCATTCTTGCATTTGTGTCTAAATAACATAGTCATTGAGACTTTTCTTATTCCTTGTCTCTTTTCTCCATGTGAATTTGTGTGCATTTTTATGTTGGAACATGGTGTTAGTAATAACCAGTCCATGTCCTGAGCAGAAATTTGTCATTATTATTAGCTTTGCTCTTTTCTCCAAATTTTCTCAAAATATTTTTGTATGTCACACAATCATTTCCTAATCTGCTATTTAGATCCCCATCAAGGACCAACTTTTCTTTTTTCATTGTGTCAGTTGCTTTTTCTAAAGCCTCAAAAAATTCCTCCACTTCTACCTTAGTAGAACCTTCTGTGTGACAATAGGCACAAATAAGTCTCATTGTCCAGTTCCCCATTCTCATATTTGCCCACATCACTACTTGATATTGCCTGCCATTCAAGAAGATTAGCCTCATATTTAGTGTTGAATACTATGGCTACCTTCCTATCTATACCACAATAAAAACTGTTACAGAGAATCACTCAAAAATGAACTAAAAAAGTTAATCACAGCTACTACCATCGATGATGCTAATGAAATATTAACAAAATCTATCTTGAATTGTGCACTAGAAATAGGAGGTTAAAAAGCACCAAGGAGAGGAAAAACTAAGACAGGAAACCTTACATCTGATGAAGAAAAGAAGAGATATGAAAAGAGATTTGAATGACACCAATAAAATAGAACATACAGAAATTTGTAAAACTATACGTAAAAGGATGAAACATGGACTTAGATCATATAATAGTATAATAGAAAACAATAGTAATATGAAGGTCCTAAGACGAACATTATCAGTTGGAACAAAGGAAATAGCTGCTGTAAGAGGAAAAAATGGTGAAGTAATAAAAAATAGAGATGCAATAATCAAAAGAATTCAGGAATTTTATACTAAATTCCATGAAAACAAAGACTGGGACATCCAAGAATACTCTATGGATAACTCGAGTGAGGAAGACCATGATGCCCCTGAGATCTTACAAGGTGAAGTGGAAATGGCACTGCAGGAAACGAAGAATGGAAAGGCCCCAGGAGAAGATGGTATTATGGTAGACTTCTTAAAAGTGGGAGGAAGCCCTGTTATCAAACAGTTGAGTAAACTCTTCAATAAACGCCTAAAACAGAAAAATTCCGAAAAACTGGAACAATTCACTTCTAATATTAATTTTTAAAAAGGGCAATAAGGAAGAAATTAAAAACTACAGACCTATAAGCCTACTCCCCATCATATATAAAGTTTTCACAAAAATTATAAATAATAGAATAAAATCTAAACTAGAGGGAATGCAATCCTGTGAGCAAGCTGGATTTAGGAAGAATTACAATACTTTGGACCATATTCACACATTAAGACAACTCTTTGAAAAATCAATTGAATACAATAAACCCTTATGCCTGGCCTATATAGACTATGAAAAAGCATTTGATTCAGTTAAAACATCTCCAACACTAAAAGCACTTGAAATCCAGGGAACTGAGAAACCATATATTGAAACACTAAAACATATTTACAATAATGCAACTTCTGTAATTAAATTATATAAAAACTGTGAAAAGTTCCTAATACAAAAAGGCATCCGGCAAGGCGACACCATATCTCCCAAATTATTTACAGCTGCACTAGAGGAAGTCTTTAGAAGCCTTGATTGGGAAACAAAAGGAATAAACATAAATGGAGAAAGGCTGCATCATCTGAAATTTGCAGATGATATTGTCCTAATAGCAGATAATCTTGAAGATCTGAAGAAAGGCTAAATCAGCTAAATGAAGCCTCCAGAGAAATTGGATTAAAAATAAATAGAGAAAAAACAAAAATAATGATGAATAAATGCAATAAACCATAGAACTATCAAAGTTGAAAACCATGAAATAGAACAAGTTACTTCATATGTATATTTGGGCCAATTGTTATCCTTTGAGGAGTGCCAAAGAAAAGTGATTGAACGAAGAATTCGCCTTGGATGGATGGCTTATGGGAAAATGAGAGACATAATCAGAAGTGACATCCCTATGAATCTAAAAAGGAAAGCTTTCAACCAGTGCATGTTTCCTGTCCTAACATATGGAGGAGAAACATGGACTTTAACAGAAGCCCTAAACAAAAAAGCTGAGAACAACACAATATCGCATGGAAAGAAGTATGCTAAAAATAATATTAAGAGATAGGAAGACAAATATCTGGATAAGATCTCAAACAGGTGTCATGGATATTGTAAAATACATTAAACAGGCTAAGTGGAGATGGGCTGGCCATATTGCCAGATGCAGTGATGGAAGGTGGACTAGAAAAACAACAGAGTGGAGACCAATGAATGGAGCAAGACAAAGAGGAAGGCCACGAAGAAGGTGGAGAGATGAACTGGAACAAATTGCAGGAGTGAGATGGATGGGAGAGGCAGAAAACAGAGTGATCTGGAAAATCACGGGAGGGGGGGGACCTTCATCCAGCAGTGGACAGAACCAGAAGGTTGAAGAAGAAGACTATGGCTACTACTTGTTTTCCATGATTGTCATTGCCTGAATTTTTATTGCTCAGAAAGATCCCACCAGTTTTTGCCTTTTTTGTTTCAGCCACCCCTATTATGTTGATCTGGTACTTATCCAGTTCATCAGTTAAATCCATTTCTTTGCCATTCAGACTTTTTATGTTGATAGTACCGATCTTGAACTCTGGTGATATTGAGTTGGGGTGGGTTTTAGGATTTGTTCCAGTAGCTGACTTTTCGCTGTTCGCCCTGGTTCCCTGGTGAAAACAACGGGGGCCTTGTTTAACCAGACGACACCCCAGCCAGCATGAAATTCTGTCATGTTGTACCATCATTTTTTATTTTGGTTTAAGCCAATAAAGAGTACAATTTGGTCGGCTAAATTCCAAATTGCCAGCCCATCCTCATTCGTTCAGTATTCAGGTAGATACCTAACAGGTTGCACCACGAGAAGGCGAGGATTGGACATTAGCTCAGAAGTCCTGATCAGTTCTCCGCATTTCTTTAAAGATGTGATGTGGAGGTCTCCTCTCAGTTATATAGCTTTGACTCTTAAGCACCCCTTATTTAATATTAAATCCATCTTAATTATATCTCAGTTATTATTAGATGAAAAACTTGTTTAACTATCTATATTTTAGGAACAAGCTACAACACCTCTATGAGTTACCAACATCAAATTCCTGATATGTATCCAACAGGGAGTACAGGATAATACTATGTGAAAAGTTTGCATTATTATGAACTTCCTATCAACAATTTTTCTTCAAATTAGTCTGTTATTTGTAAGGTCCTAAATGAGTGAGATATAATGATACTACTACTGAATAAGAGTAGATCCTTATCAAAGCAGTAAATTAGGTGAGTTAATATTTCTGGAGCTAATCAATTAGATTTTGGAGAAGTTCATTACTACCTGTAAAGAAGAATGGATGGAATGGGATATAATATTCTAGAAGGAACAAAGAGACTCTACTGATATTTTATAATTGTCAAATGATAATAGATGGTAGTTCAATGATGCCAAATGGAAGGTTATGAATAGCGTAAAGAAGAGATTACAAACTGGTGAGACTTAACTGAAATGAATTTATCAAGGGTAATACTGGAGAGGCAGTTTTTCAAAGTGGAAACATGCTGAAAACAGCAAAGGATTGTTGCAATGATAAGAAAGCCATCAAAGTGTACAGAGAATATGTTATTAGAAAATCAAACAGCAGTTCTGTCTGATAGCAGGGCTTACACATTAGCTTAGCTATTCTTAAATTGTATTTAAAAAAAAAAAAAAATTCAATGTAGACTAATGTATTAACTAAAATAACTTAAATTAATACTTCCAACATTTTGCAAACTCAAATTGTCATCATCAGGAAACAATATAATATGAAATATGCTGAATTTTGGATATTTACAAAATAATTTTTTCTGGCAATTTTTTCCTCTTTCAGCAAATACTTAACTAAACATATTTAGGTATACTTATAACAAAGTACAGCTGCATCATCACCTGAGAAACACTTCGCAAAAAAACTCAAAGACATGCTACCACAGCAAACATGCAAAAGTCATTCTTTGGTAGCCCAAAAGTAACTTTTCACAAAAATAATATTTGAATGCACTAAATTTCAAGGACTTCTATTATCACAATCTATGATATTCCAATATAGTTAGCAATTTCTTCATTTGGGCAAAAGAGCAACCACATTATATACTGTATTTTCCGGTGTATAAGACGCACCTAAGAAATTTAATACAATTTTCTGGAAAAAACCTAAACTTTACCTAAACCACGCTCACAGGCTCCTTTGACTGCATGTGTACGAATCATTTTTGTTGAAATGGCAATGCCATTTTGCAGATTTTCTTGCACCCATTTCAAAGCTTCGTTCTTTAGTTCTGGCCATTTCGCAATTTTTCCACGTTCTGCACACTTTTCATTACGCAAATTGTACAAAATCGCCTTCTGACCACGCCAAGTTCTAATCATTTTTTCTGTAGGCGGAGGTCCAAAATGTCTTTCAGCTTCCCTATTCCCGTGTTCTTCCGCATATTTTACCTCCAATTTGTAACTTGAAGAATATGAATGTCGCCTGTTTTTTTCCATCACTAAAATCTATGGGGAAATATCAAATTGAACACAAAATATCTCAACACGTCAACTCAATACTGATAAAAATCGGTAACTGATTACTCAGATAAGATATTATGAAACTTGAATAGGGACTACCCGTTCTTAGCCAGTGACGCGCTAGAAGTCACGTGAAGGTCACGCATCGATATGATTGCACCATCCACCGTCTACAAAGATCTTGGAACATAAAAGGGAGTGCGTATGACTTTGAAAAGAGGAAACA
Source organism: Typopeltis vanoorti (assembly GCF_054136105.1). Lineage (NCBI taxonomy): Eukaryota > Metazoa > Arthropoda > Arachnida > Uropygi > Thelyphonidae > Typopeltis > Typopeltis vanoorti. The sequence continues at coordinate 127,574,651 of NC_143556.1, read as the reverse complement.
ATCTTTACCTTCATTATATAAGACTTACCCCATTTTTAAGATGAATTTTTAAGGTAAAAAAAAAGTGCATCTTATACACCGGAAAATACGGTAACTGTGTTAATGAGAGGAATGTGCATTATCATGGAAATGACTGAAGGAAAAAAACAAGGTTGTGTCCATCTGGTTCATATTTATTTAGCAAGTGAAAGGATGTAAGCATAAGCAAGATCAGATATAGAGATCTGCAAGTTGTCTAACTAGGTCACACAAACCATATAAGTGAGTATACAAAAAAAAGCATATGGGTAACTTATATGTCTCACCACAAATGCCAGGAATATCAAAAACAAAGTGTACAATATATATATATTGCCTTGGTATTAGGATTAGTGATACATAGTTATCAGAAGCAGATGTACTAAGTGGTACTGAATGTAAAGTGTACAGTATTTTTAGGAAGGCAAGGTTGGATAGGAGAGTAACAGGATGTGCTGCTAATGATATTGAATGATTTGAGTCCAGTTAAGGTAGCAAGCCATGACTGCAGTACCATTAACACTTTTCCCTGTGGCAGTGAGTTTGAATCCATCTGGTATGAGGTGAAGTCTAACAAGACCAAATACACAGTGGAGTGTTGTTAGAGACCTAGTAGATGGCTGCTGGTGATGGTGACATGCAATACCAAATAAATGTGATAGGTGCAAAACAAGAATCATCATAGGTGACTTTAATTATCTGAACAGAGAATAAGTAGTGGTGAAATCTCATGAGAAGAATGTCATCAAATTTACTGAGCAGTTCAAGATTACTTCCTCAAGCAACATGTGATAGTAGGAACTCGAGGTTGAAGAATGTAAGATCTGATTATAGTGTTAGAGGGGATTTAGTTAAAGAAGCTAACTGCTCTTCTTCCATTTGGTGACAATAATCATGTTATACTTGGGAAGTGGAAAGTTTATGAATGTTTCATCCCGAAAAAGTTATGTATTGAACTACAAAGCAGGAAATTATGACCAGGTGAGGAGTGCAGAATCAATAATGCAGAAGTGAAAAGGATGTGCAATCTTATTAAACATGACATTCTTAAGGAAAAAAATCATGTGGAAGGAATACCAAGTGCAAAAGTATGAAAATTATAAGGAACAGACCAGAAGAGTTACAAATGCTATACAGAAAGCTGAGTATGAAAAAAAACTTGTCTGCAAACTAAAGGAAACCAAAAGAATTCTATCATTTTATACTCAAAGTAAAAGAAAGAATAAGCATGAGGGAATAGCTGTAGTGAATGTAGATGGCATGAGTGTCACAGAGGCAGAAGAGATTGTTCAAGAGTGCTGATTTTACTAAAAGCTATTGACCTGACTTGGTGTAAGTAATTAACATCAAGCATATTGTTACCATTTAATTAAATGAAGGAAATCTGTTGTATGAGGAGGTACAACTGTTGCACAAACTGAATAACAATTTGGTAATATGGATGATGGAATATCAGCATGGATGGTAAAACAGCGTTTGGCTGAACTGGCTGTTCTTTTTGCCCAAGCTGTATAACTGATTCTCAGAACAGGGAAGATTCCACAGGAGTGAAAAAAAAATAATCCCATTACACAAGGATGGTGAAAAGACTGATATGTCCAACTATTGACCTATCAGTATCTCTGGAGTGGTAGCAAAGATTTTGGAAATGTTAGTAATAGCATGTATACAGAAACGAGATGACAGAATCTATAATTTGCAATAAAAGCGAGAGTTTACAAAGGGAAGGCCATGTTTGAGCAACTTGCTTACATTTTATGTTACCATCGAGGAAGACAAGGGAAATAGATACACCATATACTTTTAGACTATACTAAGGCTTTTGACAAGACAGCATGGAAGACTGTTGCATAAATTTGAGAATATGGGATTGGATTATCATCATGTTGTACCATCATTAACACGTTTGCTGCCACGCTACTTCGGCATGGTCTGTTCCCCTACGCCGAGCAATTTCACTTCTTCAAGGTCAGTACGATAATCTCGTTACCGGAGGTAAGTGTCCTACGAGTATACTCGTAGTTGGCTTGTACAGAGCATATACGGTCTATGAGAATACACACTTTCGATGCCAGCCCCACAAGCCAAGCATTTTCACTTCTTCAAGGTCACTACAATAATCTTGTCACCGGCGGTAAGCGTCATACGAGTTTACTCGTAGCTGGCTTGTGAAACAGGTTTACCCACTACGAGTATACTCGTAGTTGGCAGCGAAAGTGTTAAATATTGTGGTATCACCACAATATATCACCAGAATTGAAGATCGGTACTATCAACATAAGAAGCCTGAATGGCAAAGAAATGGAGCTAGCTGAGTAATTAGATACATACTAGATTGACATAATAGGGGTGACTGAAACAAAAAAGACCAAAACTGGTGAGCTCTTTCTGAGCAATAAATACAAAATGTTATATTCAGGCAATGACAATCATGGAAAAGAAGGAGTAGCCAAAGTATTCAACACTAAATACGAGGCTAATCTTCTTGAATGGCAGGCAGTCTCAAGTAGAGTGATGTGTGCAAATATCAGAATGGGGAACTGGACAATGAGACTTATTTATTCCTATGGTCCCACAGAAGGTTCTACTAAGGTTTAGAAGTGGAGGAATTTTTTTGAGGCTTTAGAAAAAGCAACTGACACAATGAAAAATTGGTCCTTGTTAGGGATCTAAATAGTACAGTAGGAAATGATTGTCAGACATACAACAATATTTTGGGAAAATTTGGAGAAAAGAGCAAAGCTAATAATAATGGTAAATACTTGTTGGATTTCTGCTCAGGACATGGACTAGTTATTACTAACACCATGTTCCAACATAAAAATGTGCACAAATTCACATGGAGAGAAGAGGCTAGGAATAAGAAAAGTCTCATTGACTATGTTATTGTTGATAGTGAGGTTTTCCTCTCTGGTGCAGGACACTAGAGTGTACAGAGGATTTGAAATTGGAAGTGATCACCATTTAATCTTAAGCAGGATAAAATTGAATTTCATATTGAAAAGAAGAATATGTAAGAAAGTTTTAAAATGAATAAAAATTGAGCACCTCTCAGATGTGAACTGTAGACTAAAATATACAAACCTTATTCAAGAAAAAATGAAAGAGTTTGAGAACAGGAATCAAACCATGATTGATTCTGCCAGAGAGGCATGTGGTGAGGATGTCTGCAAGGATAGAAAAATCAAAACTCCCTGGTGGACACAAGAAGTTAAAGAGGCAGTGAAGGAAAAGAAGAAAGCATATCAAAAAATCCTGGCAAATAAGTCAGCTGGTGCTCTTAGAGAAAATTGAGACAAATACAAGAATGCTAAACACTGTGTAAAACTAGCTAAACAAAAGTCATGGGAGGACTTCTGCAAGAATATAGAAAATAAATATCAAGAAGGTGGCAAAATATTCTGGAGGTTGTTGAAGAAGCTTAGGAATGAAGGAAAGAGTGCTGTAAAAGGAGTTAGAGATGATAAAGGTGACATGAAAACTGGAGAAAAAGATATCCTTGAAGTATGGAGTAATTACTTCGACAAATTGCTAAATGAAACAAGCAGTGATGACAGCATAGTGGTAAAAAACACTGACCAGGCATGCAGTCAGGAATACATATCCATACTTGAAGTAGAAAAAGCCATCAAAAGTCTGAAATGTGGAAAGGCAGCTGGAGTAGATGAAAGTAGACCAGAAATGCTCAAGTATAGAGGTATAAAAATTTTACAGTGGCTACATTGCATAGTTCAGAGGGCCTAGACAGAAGGACTAATTCCAGATGATTGGAATACCAATATATAAAAAGGGAAATAAAACTGATTGTGAGAATTACAGAGGTATTTCTCTACTAAGTGTTCCTGGTAAGATTTATGGCAGTATACTTGAAAAACGGTCGAGAAGGAGTGTGGAAGAGAAGCTTGGTGAGGAACAAGCTAGATTCAGGCAAAATAGAATCTGTCAGGATCAGATATTCACTTTACGACAAATAGTTGAAAAGTCACGGGAATATAACAAAGATCTGTATTTAAGTTTTGTAGATCTGGAGAAAGCATATGACAATGTGCCAAGAGAGAAGCTATTCAAAACGCTACAGTTGTATGGTGTCAGTGGATCATTATATCAAGCAATACTTAGTCTTTATTTGAGTTGTAAGTCAGCAGTTAGAATTGAAGTACAGGGAGATGGTTTAATGTTAAATCTGGTGTGAGACAAGGATGTATGTTATCACCTCTGTTATTCATTATCTATATGGATTACATTATGAAGGAAAGTGGTATTAAACCTGATAACAAAATTGGAGATGTTAATGTCAGCTCCTTGCTTTATGCAGATGATGTTATACTTCTAAATAAATCTACTACAAGTCTGCAAGATTCCCTGACTAAATTGAGTAACTGTTGTGATAGATATGGTATGAAGGTCAGCATTAAAAAAACAAAGACAATGAAAATAGGCAGAAGCATTGAAAATATCAGCTGCATTGTGAATGGAAAACCTGTGGAACAAGTAAAACATTTCAGCTACTTAGGCATGGATATTTAGTGAAGATGGTAAATTAAATATGGAAATAGACAACAGAATCAACAAAGCTGGTATGGGTGGAAGTAAACTGAATAAATTTATATGGAATAAGAGAGAAATTAGTCAAAACACTAAATTAGCTGTATACAAGACAGTGTTCAAACCAATTTTAGCTTATGGATCTGAGAGCTGGGTGAGACTAGAGACCACTAATATGAGAGTCCTGAGAAAGATTAGAGGCGTGAACAGATGGCAATATCATATTAAAAACGAGGATATTAGTTAAGAACTTGACATTGTCAGCATCCAGGAATGAGTTAGCAGAGCTAATCTCAGGTGGTATGGTCACTTAAACAGAATGGGCGAGGAAAGATTACCAAAACAAGTGTTCTCTGCCAGGTTGGCAGGAAAAATACCCAGAGGAAGACCAAGATATAGGTGGATTGATACGGTAAAAAGTATCTTCCTTAGAAGATAGATATCTAAATATAAGATCTGATTTTAGCTTTGACAGGTAATAGATTGATTTAGCAGAAAATTGTAGGTAGGAAGTTAGTAATGATGTAAATTTTTCAATGTAGTACTATCATATCCTGTACACCCCTTGACGGTAAATGTCAGGAATTTGATGATGGATTGGATTATACAATATTAGATTAGCACGGATAAGAGGATGGCTGACTGAAAGATATCAAAAATTCTTCTAAAATTTGAGATGTAAGCAGAAGAATTTAGCATAAAATATTAGTACCAGAATCACTTACCTTTAATATTTTTATTTGTAACCATTGAGTAAAACTTACTTTTTATTTTCTGTTAAGTAAAACCGGTTTTTTTCTACACAGTTTACTTTATTTGAGACAGGTGAACTCTGAAAAAAGATAATGAAGCTCAAGAGAGTTGATAAATAATTGGTAAAATGATATAACAGCATATATAGAATTTATTTAATTAAAATCAATAGTTGTTAATGGGTAATGCCATCATATTTCTTGATATAACCATATTTCATGATATAACCTCAAGAGAGTACAGAATACTATGTGTAGACTACCTGATTATAATTACATTTTCTCTAATTGCATATCCATTTTCCTCTAAATTAGTCTGTTATTTGTCAGGACTTGAGTAATATTATAAATTACATTAAGGGTCTTATTAGGCATTACTAACTGAATTGGTCCACCTACATGTGGATCTTCTTCTAGGTCTATTTCATACCATCCTGGTATCAAACCTGTTTTGCTATCCTTTCACCTCGCATTCTGTTTAAGTGGCCATCCATATTAAGATAACTCTACTTACTCCCACAATCCAGAATGATAACATTACATTCCTTTCTGATATCATTTTTAACATCATTCAGCCACTGATAACTGCTCACTATCCCCTAATTTTTCTCAAAACTCTTACATCTATGAGTTCTAGTCTTTAATGAATGGTTTTATTTCGAACTCAATTTTCAAGTCTAAGTTAAAATTGGCTTGAACACTGTCTTGTACACATCTGGTTTAAGGGTCTTAGCTGTTTTTTTCCCCTCTCTTAATTTACATGATTTATTATACTGGCACCCCACCAAACTAATTTGTTTATTATCCATTTCCATAGTTTTGCAATCTTCATTAAATATTGTATGTAAAAAAAAAAAAAACCTGAAACGTTTTACTTGTTCTGTAAGTTCTTCATCGAGAATGCACCTGTACTGCATGTTCCCCTTTTTTATCACTTATTATTTTTTATTGCTGATTTTCATAGCAAATATCTTAGGGAAGTTATGAAATTTAATACTTTTTTTTTTTGTTGTTGTTGTTCCCACCCATGAAAGGTTATACGCAACCTATAACACATTTTGTACTGTGGTTGAGCTAACGATTCTTTTTGCCATTTTTATCAATTTTATATATGTTTGTTTTTGTAATATTTATTTATTTATTTTACACAGTCTGATTCTATGTTTGATCTACAGACCAAACATAGAACTTTTCAAGCTACTTCAGCCCTCCAATGGTAAGGGCAGGCTGGTCTCCCACCTAAAGACAATCACAAACATCCATGCCTATGACGGACTTGAATGCACAACCAGATGGTTGGAGAATGAATGTGTTAACCACTCAGCCAGGCTGGCTAAATCTTCCCTCCATCAAAGGATACATAGCTTATATCAACATTAGTATCAAGAGTGGACTAGGGGTTAGATGATCCAGAAAGCCTGCTCTAGAAACCAAACATGAAACTTTTGTTAGGCCAATTCAGTCATCAAAATAAGCATGGTGGTGGTGGAGGTCTCCCACTGGGCAAGAAATTTATCTACCACCAAAAGACATTCATTCTTACAGTAGAAGACTTGTGATTATTTATTTACATCATCTCAACAAAATAAAGAGCTGAAATTAACACCTGCAATTTTGACATCAGGTTTAATGCTTACTTTTAAATGTGATCCACAGATGATGAATAATAGTGGAGATAAGGCTACACTTGTCTTACATCTGATTTTACATCAAATCATCTTACTTTATCTCAAATCCAACTGCTGACTTGCAACTTAAGTACAGTTGATTCTGGTTAACTGGAACACAAAACTGTACTAGAACATTTTGGTCCAATTAAGCAGATGCCTGAGAGCCTTCCTAACTCAGTCAGTATAGACAAAAGCCTTTGGTCAGAAAGACTTCAGTTCGATTCCTATCCATGATGTGAGAAACCTTTATCTTGTCGTTTTCAAGTAAAGGTGAGTTAGCCAGTCTCACACGGAGGTAGGAGTTTTTTCAAGTGGAATCTTGGGTTTTTCATCCACCAGAACAAGCAAATCAGCCCTGTGAACACAGATGCACGGATTTACAGCCATGAATACTTGCGACAATATGTGAAAGAGATAGAGTCCTCACTGCATGTCATTCTGCCTGTAGTCAACTATGAGTTACATCATGGTAACCAACCTCCTGGATCGCGGATGACACATAAAGGGAAGTAGCTGCCCCAATTATGCAAAGTTTCATGTTAATAGTTAAAAAGATATAAAACTAACATTTCACTGAGTAACAAATCATTTATAATACCAAAATATGTAGATATTTAAATTTCCCTTATTGTCAATATAAACAGAGTGACTGTTGTCACTTTGTTGTTGACTGTTGTCCTTGAAGTCCTTCAATGTGACCCTATTTAAAATCATCATGATCCAGCTTTCTTAGCTAACTCTTCTGACTTCTTTTTATAACATTGGACTACTGATGCACACTCCTCGTCCAGTTATAATGGAGAACCAGTGGTTTAGAATACCCTTGACATCAGGTTCTGTACCTTCATGCTTCCATTTTGGAATGTTCCTTCTTTTCCATGGGGTGTCCATTCTTTTCACAGACAATGATGACTAGTATTGGCTTTTGATTTGATCTAGTAAAGTAATTTTTTTGGCTACTGATTAATCTTTACATGGCATCTTGGTAAGGATCCAAAATTTTATAAAATTAAAAGTAAAATTATCAAAAAAAACAACAACAACGGAGCAATGAAAAATCTCAACACCTTTCTTATTGGGCATTGGCTGAGCATGAAAGATAACACAAGTGCCTGCAAAAACGCTAGTTATAAACTGTCCACCTTTAGAAGGTAATATGCTTTATAGCCTGAGTTGGTGAGAAGAGTAAAAAGTCATCTAAAACACATGTAGGAACAATACTAACAAGTCATTTGCAAGCTGTAGTTTGGAACTTTGCATTCCTTATGCCAATAAGCCTTAAACCAACCAACCATTTACAGGTGATTGCCTAAAATGGACAATCTTGAGTGCTGTATCTCCTGTTCCAAATAAACTTCTGTCCCAATTAACCAGATTCTACTGTATATACTTTTAAGTGCTGGCCTGGTTGGCCGAGTGGTTAGCATACCTGCTCTCCAGTCAAAAGACTGCGAGTTCAAATCTCAATGTGGGCATGGATGTTTGTGATTGTCTGTGAAAATACTAGTGGTGGTGGTGATCAGTAGATGGAGTTGGTGTAGATGATGCAGTTCGCTGTAGTTGGTGGATTGAGTGGTGGAGATGGAGTTGTAGAGTAAGTGCCCTCCCTTGATGAATCTTTGGACTCCTTGGAGGTATCACCTAATAATAATAATAATAAAAGCGATTGTTATATTCCAATTATTTACATTTTTTTGTCGTAGTAAAAACAGAATTCAGACAATTTCTGTTAGGCAAGAATCCAGCTTGTTCTTCCACAGTTTCTTAACTTCTGAAGTACAGGTTGATCAAAATTTTAAAGTATCCCTGTTTAAGGCCTTGTAAAGCATCATCCAGCAATCCAAATGCTGCGAAACTTTGCAGGAGTACACTATGCATCATGCAGAAGCCCCAAAATTCACCATCAGGGCATTGTAAACATCAAATGCACGGTATTTGCATATCGCACAACTTGGTATGTTCCAGGAGTGCTTAAAAAGATGGACATGGGATTTTCCCTTTCATTCTGGTTGTTAATACCTTCCATAGTGATAGCACTAACCTTTCCCTAATGTGTTTTGCAAGTGAAACTGTAAAATTGCAATGCTGCTGCTGCTGCATTCCACAAATTTCATCACCTGAACAAATGGCAATGAGGTCAGCTATCTCAATGTGTTCTGTGACAAATTATTAGTCATTTTGAAGAATGGGATCGTTGGGAGTTAGATCTGAAGAGGTCTTAAACCAAGTAGTTTGAAATTCACTACTAGGGGTAGTGAATTTCCGTCTGATGTACCAAATGCAGGATGTAGTAATTTTTTCTGCATGTCTAAGGAGAAAAGTGACACAAGCATAAATAACACATTTTTATTCACTTTCATTATGCATTTACAGGCTGTACAATATGCTACCCTTCCTGGTATGCCACAAACCGAATCCTTTGCACAGTATGTTCAATGGTAGAATGCAGATGGTCGGGACTGGTGATGAGCACATGCTGCATTATTCTGTCTTTCAGCACTGACATGTTATCAGGATGATACTGATCAACCTCGTCTTAGAGAAATCCCCAGAGCCAGAAGTCACAGAGGATCAGATCAGGTGAATGAGGTGGTCTTGCAGTGGTAAATACATGGATTCCATGAAATGTTCTCGAAGAACGTTCCATACACAGACTATGCAATGCATAGAGGGCCTTATCATGCATGAAAATGATTGAATCCATGCACAAATGCTGCTGTAGCTGTGGAGCAACAATCTTTGTTGTGCCTGATACCTCTCAGCAGTAACTGAGTAGGTCACAGAATCGACTGGCAAATGTCCTCAAAGAAGAATGGTCTAATGATAAAAGAAGCTGTAAACTCGCACTAGATAGTAGCTTTAGGCAAATCCAACAAAGGAATTTATTGGACTGCATGCTGATTTTACGTAGCCCAATTGTGGGTATTCACAGCTCTGTTGCAGTGAAAGTGAGTCTCGTCTCCCTATAAAATCATCGACAGCCATGTAGCATCCAACTCCACTCATCCAAGCAAAGAATGTTAAAGTGAATGTCAATCAACTTTCAAAGTCCTGTAGGTGCAATTCCTGTGTCAGGTCTCTTGAATGGTAGAAAAGTAGAATCTTCCATAAGATTTATGTTGTGTAAGGCACATGCAGCTGCAGGAACCAAAGCTATTATTCATGCCAGCTCCACAATAACAGTAGCAACTTCATTCACTTGTTGTGAACTGATTGGTTTGCGACCACTGCCAGGTCAAACTCCCAACGATCCCAGTTCTTCAAAATGACTAATCATTAGTCACAGAACACGTGGAGACAGTGGATCTCATCTAACATTTGTTCAGGCAACGAAATTTGCAGAATGCAGCAGCAGCATTGCAATTGTTTAGTTAGTACTGCTTCACAAGCAAAGCACACTGTGGCAAACTTAGTGCCATGACTGTGGATGGTATTAACAACCAGAATGAAGGGAAAAATCTCATGTCCATCATTTCAAGCACTCCTGGCACCTGCCAAGTTGTGTGATATGCAAATATCATGCATTTGATGTTTACAATGTTTCTGATGGTGAATTTTGGAAACCCCCCCCCCTTTTTTTTTCTCAGATATCACTTCTGAACAATGCATTCCTGCAAGTTTTGCAGCATTTAGATCACTGGATGGTGTTCCACAAAGTCCTAAACCGGGATACTTTAATTTTGATCACCTTGTATTTATTGATTCACATGTGTACTACAGTAAAAACGTATTTATTATTCAGATATTTCATCTCATGTATTGTAAGATCAGTGTGAGCAGAGAACAATGATAAGGAATTTGAATAAAAGAAACAGTAAAGCACATGCATTACATTGGAATCCCTCTATATATACAGTTGAGTGTTCACTGTGTTCACATTACACAGATCCATGTGTAATGGCCAACTATTACACATGGATCTGTGTAATAGTTGGCCATTTTCCCACTGGATCCTATGGCTAGAGTTTCAATCCTGTGTTGAGCTAGGCCAGATTTGTGAAGTTTGATGAGCTGGAATGTGGGTATATTTACTGACAGATCTTCCCCCTGTTCGTTCATAGCACAAGTTGCTTGAACATGTTGTTTTGTATATGCCAGTTAGAATCAAATAATTTTTGCCACTCATTCAAAGATGCCATTAATATATGATACAGGAGTCCTTTGGAGACTTCTTGTCTAGGTTGCTGTATAGGAGAGTTCTTAATTATTTTCTGTGTTATTCTTGGGTTGTATTCATTTAGTAAGGCTGTTTGTTTGATAGTTTCCAGTTCTTGCTTAAAAGATTACTGTATGCTCTATATAATAGGAATTTTATGACACTTTTTGAGATGGATAGTGCTGATGTATTGCAAATATAGTATCCTGTAAAATTTGGTTTTCAGCAGCAAAAAAGTGGAAATGGATCCAACATGTTTCTGCTGGATATATACATCTAGAAAAAGGAAATTCCTTTTGATGATTCTTTCCTAGCATGAACTTAATTCAAGGATGTAGGGTGTTGATTTTATGTAGAAATGAACAGAGTTCTGGTTCTATGTGACTCCAAAAGATATTAGCAGTTATTTTCAGTTTTTATGTCACCTTCATCAGCTACAATTCCTATCATGCAACTCTTTCCTCCATGCCCAAGTTTTATTTTTTCATATCCTCCAAAATATTCTGCCACACCCATGATATTTATATATTGTTCAATATTCTTAAGCAGTCTTCCCACAGCTTTTGTACATAGCTAATTTTACACATGGCTTAGCTTTGTTACATTTTTCTTTATATTCTCTGAGGGAATTGCAGACTTATTTTAAAAAATCTTTCATTATATTGTTTTATTTTCTAGAATTGCCTCCAAGTTCTCAAGTCTATCATGAAGTGCAGATTTTTTTTTAATCTTGCAAACTACTTTTCTGCATGCTTCTCTGGATGAATGGATCAAAATTTCATTCAAATTTTGCCACTGGATCTCCAAGATTTAGTTCTAGTTTTTGAACTCTTAATTTTTTTTCTCCAATAGCTTTAATATTTGAATCCTTCAGTTCACCTTTTAAAGTTACTATAATCTATAATCTGATTTCTTTTTTTCAAATTTATATATATATTTTTTTCTTTTCAGAAAATCATTTTAAATCTCATGCACTCTCTTATATTTTGTGAAGTGGTGTGACAATATTGCAGAATATTAGATAATGTATTTCTTGTTTACAAGGCAAAATATGACAGAACAAAAAGTTATAAAGAAAAAGGGAGAGGTAAAAACATGTAGTGAATCCATAATTAAAGATGTACTAAATGATTAAACTAAAAATGAAAGCTATTCTAGGAGCAACAATTCATGATGCCACTGTGGCTGCACACAGGTAGAACAACTGGAGGATATGACCATGTTTAGTTGTAACAAATGATTTGTACAGAGATAGGAATTGTATAAAAGGAGATATAAAAGAGTTGCGAATAAGTGAAAAAGTCGAGAAATGTGGATCTATTGGCAAAGTGTTACATGTGCTGAAATGGAGAGAGCTGTGATCACTAACGATTCAATAGGCAGACTATGCAGAGAAAATGGTACATATGTTGATGTATGGAGTATTTTTGATGGTAGTATTTGTAGGAAGGATTATACTTAAATGGATATGGTGTTAGGAGCTTGGAGAAATTGTTCATTGAAAGAAAGGACAAATGCACCAAGGTGAGATATGAAATGATGACAAAGTGAGTGAGAGAGAAAGAGAATGATGGGATTATTTTTGGAGGACAAGGAAGGCAGCAGGGAGGTAAGAAATTTGGTTGATAACTTAATTCAGTCAACTTATTTTAATCCATAATGTTTTAAGAGTAACTTGAATACATGATGGTCTGGTGATTGGATCATGTATGTTCATTTATTTGTAATGCCAGATGCTGAGGTGGAACTAGATGAAGCAATAGGGGTAGATGAGTTGGAGGAAATCAAGCTATTACAAGAGCCTGTTCCAAACACAGCAGTGGAAATGGATGGTAATATCAGCAAGAGTGCTGAAGGAATGTGCAAGAAAATTATCAGTGCTTCAGACTTGGTTATTAAACTTAGGTCTCAAGATAAGCACAATGCCCAATGAATAGAAGAAGGGCAAGATAATTTCATTATACAAGGGTGCAGCTAAGACAAAAGCATCCAATTAAAAACCAGTCACTATCCCTGGGATGGTCATTAAGGTGTTGGAGAGACTAATTAGTTTTTGCATCCAGAGGTCAGTGGAGTGGCACTTTGTTCTTCTATAGAGCGTACATATTTGTACTAATCTGTACTCTCTATAAATGTAAAGATAGGTCTTGATTTAGCAATTTGCTCATGTTTTATAATAGTTACTGCAGAGTTGTACAAGGGAAATGAATATACCACAATACATTTTTATTTTGTGAAGGCATTTCAATGAATTTCAAAGGCTTAGGAACAAGGACATGTATAGTTTCAATGGGGAGAATTAATTTTCCTCTTGGCTTTCTTCTTTGGAGGCATTTCTGACAAGGCAACAGGAGGAGATAAACAGAAAATAAGTTTGCAGTAGCTAAACAGCATTTGTATCTTGACATTATTCTTGTTAATCCAGAAGGGTTTGTCAGATCAAATAAAAAATTATTCAAGTAGGGATATTTCTAATATAATGGTGTATTTCCATATCAGTTGTAGAAATGGATACAGGAATTAGAGAAAAATTAACTTATTGAATGTTCCATGAAAAATTATGCATGCATACTTAACACATGAGAGAAAAAAAAAAGCTAAGAAAAATAAGCATTGATAGAAGATTTTTTAAACTTCAAGACAAAATAGATAAGAACTTCACATAAGTCTATAAAGGATGCAGAGAACTGACCCAATATCCAATCCTCACTTCCTCTTGGTGTGCTCCATTATTAGTATTCAGCTGAATACTGAACAGATGAGAATGGGCTGGCAATATGAGACTTAGTTGATCAATCTATTCTGTAAGAGCTTAAACCAGAGATAATGATCCAACACATACAACCTGATGTCCAGTGAGGAGTTGATTACAAAAGAACCTTGTTCATTTTGTCAAGGAAGCAGGATGACCAATGAAAAGTCAGATATTGGAGAAATCGAAAAATTAACAGAAGATAGGCAATGGTGTTTCTGGCAAAAATGAATGGAAAATAAATGCAAACACAGAAGAGTAAGAAAAGTACTGAGTTGACATAATTCGGTTCAGTGAGATAAAGAAGACAAAAACAGGTAAGAACTCTTAAATAATTATAAGATAGATATTATAGATATAAGATATATATATATATATATATGTTGACAATAGTGATCAAAGAAAGGAAGGAGTAGCAATAGTGCTACTCCACATTAAGCATGATCATAAACTTCAAGAAAGGCAGCCAATTTCAAGTAGGTTGATGTGGACAAATTTCAAAATGAGAAATTGGACAATTAACTATTTGTGCCAGTAGTCTGAGAGAAGATTCTAATAGGGAAGAAGCATAGGAATTTCTGCTCATCAGAGAGGACAATTGACACAGAAAATGGAAAAACTGTATCTTGTTGGAGACTAATAGTAGAGTAAGGAAAATTTTTCTCTAAATTTTCCTTTCTCTACTGTTAGAAGAACAAAACTAATAATAATGGTGTGTACCTGTTGGATTTATGTGATATGAATTACAGCTGACTCTCACTATAGCAAACTGAATTTCTTTTTTAGTATAGCATTATATCTATGAGAACTTGGTTAGGAACGTTTCATTAGTTTGTTACAGTGAGAGTAAACTGTAATAACTACTACCCATGCTAATATCCTTCACAAAAACAGGCTCCAACAAAAAGGAAGTGCATAAATTCACATGGAAAAAACAGGATAGAAATAAAGAAAGTTCATTATTATTGATATTAATCATTGTGATATCATTATACTGGTTCAGGATGGAAAATACATGAAATTTGAAACCAGAAATTAGCACATTAATATAAGGAAACTAGCAGAGGTTAAGCGTAAAAGCAAAAATATATGCAAATAGAAAAAGTGGAGAAGATTTGAAAATGAGAACCAAACTTTATGAACCTTATGGCAAAATCCAAAGCAAAAACTGAATGATTCAGCAAGAAGGCATATGTTAAAGTTGATTATTTAACCCTTTAACTGCTGATTTTATATTCTACTGACATTGTCCCATGTGCTGAATTAATTCTGCAAAAAATTTATAAATCAAATTAAAATTCTTACTGAAGTAAGAAGTCAGGAGAGCATCATACATTCTTGATATACACTTGTTCACTCACAAAAATGGCAATAATAGTTTTGCCATTTTTGTGAGTGTTGATTATGCCCCTTGATTATGCAAATTTTATAAAATTTGCATAATCAAGGGGGTGTCCACTTGATTAAGCAAATTACACACATTAATTTATGTAGACTCACCAGGATCTTCTTCTACAATTCACAATTCACGCCATCTACTGCCCTCCACCCCAACTAGTATTTTATTTTTTGTCTGTAAATTGCATGTGTTCTGAAGGGCCAATTTGTCTGTATGCGGAATGAAGAACCCAAGTTTCTGGGAGAAAAAACCCTGCTACCTCCGTATGAGATCAGCTAACTCGATTGAAAAAGTCCATATATAAAGATTTCTCCCATCATGACGAGAATCAAACTGAGGCCTTTTCCAATCGAAGGGCGCAATGTAACGTTCGTCTTTCAATTGCGCTATGGAGGTGCTTAATATGATTAGTTGCACCAGTTTAAATTTTTCTCTTTAGATGTCATACAAGGACAGAAACCCAAGTCAAATAAACTTCAATCGAGTTAACTCGACGGTAGCAGTTAAATGGTTAAATAATATTTATTATTTAATTATTTTTTGAAAGTAATCTGGAAACCCTGCATCCAGGGATTAATTAAACATGGAAAATTAATTAGACAAGGAACTTTAAACCACTTCGGGCCTCTAAGCAAGCACAGTGCTAAGATTCATCTCTCACCTACAAACATCCATATCTGCAATGAGATTTAAACTAGCAGTCAGCTGGCTGGCCAAACAGGCTGGAAATATAAGTTATATAGGTCAACAATATGGAATATTCTGGCTGCCTAGAATAACCACCTCAAAAAACTGTTAAATACCAAAGAGAGACAATTGTGATGGAAAATATTCAGGAGCAATAACATCTATAGTAAATATCAATGTTTAAGGTAGAATAAACCAAAAGAAACATGGAAAAGTACAGTTGTGGTATACTTGAGGAGTAATGTTTACCAACAATTTTCCAGATGGTGAGTATATCTGTTAAGAGTCATGGTGATTTTTATTTTATTTAATTCTTCTAACAGAAAGGAATCAGTGTACATCACTCCATACGTTCTGCTGATTATATAAGTTTTGATAGTGCCTATCTTCTGAGATGGATGTATCTGCTAGTAAAGGAAGGTTTTGACAAACAGAAAATTGAATATTTCCTGTAGAACAGTGGATTATTAAACCGACTAAAAAGTAAAGGCTGCTGTTAGATTTATGCAATAACTGAGTACGTGGAGTTTTCATTCAGAATTGTAGCAATTCTATCTGTAAATGTGACCACATTGTGAAGACATCATCTATGAAACAGACAAATACAAGGTTCAAGAAAAATGGTACTGAAAAGTTGACTTTAATTTGCCAGGTGAAAGAGCCCATCAAAAGAAATCACTGTTTCGTTGTGCAGCAAACAGAGATCTTCAATTTTATATTTGAAATTAATGCTTTTTTTAAATATAAGAATTAGTGACCAGTAAGGTTTGAAGAAGACTAAAAAATATTTAGCAAGAGCATATGCAGGAAAGTCCATAGATATGTTGAGAATGAGCATGATGAATCTTCCATTTATCAACAGTAGATGTACCTTAAGGATGCACCTGGTCCAATAATTTATTTAATTTGTTTAACTGCCTTTGAGTTAGGTCTATGCTGATTGCATTATAGGTAGATCTATCCATATGATTATACTCCATAGTATTCATCAAAATAGTGGCATTACATTTATCTGCTTTAGTCATCTCTAATAACATACAGACATCTCTAATAACCTTGCTACCTGTCAACTTTTAGATAATATGATTAACAACAGTTATGCCAAAACCTTCAGTTACAGCAAAAAGACGCAAATTGATAAATTCAACTTGCTATATGATAATTACATTAACTCTAAACTGTCTCTACCAGATAATCAAGTGATAATGAACCTATCTAAACACATTTTAACAAAACCTGAGATCTCAATTCTCAAAAAAGGATTCAATTTTGCCTTAAAATCTACTGCTATTCCTAAAATAGAGTTCATCTGCAACTTAGAAAAAGCCATCTTATTGCTACCATACCCAATAGCTAATGACTTACGATTAAAAAGCAGCATAATCCTCTCCGCTCCATCAAGATCTCATAACACCAACTCTAACCAAATGGAAAGAAGAACACTACTCAAATTAAAAAATAATAAAGACATCATCATACTTAAAGATCACAAAGGCAATAATACTGTTATCTTAAATACAAAAGATTATGAAGAGAAAATTAACAATCTATTATCAGACACGCCTGTCTATGACGTTCTCAGTACAGATCCTATGCAAAAAAACCATAACGATGCCAATGAACTATTACGTAGAATGACAAACTGGCCTATAGACTTAATAAGAAAGCTAAAATCCATGCACCCGTTGACTCCAAGATTGTATGGCATTCCTAAAATACACAAAGAAGGTACACCACTACGTCCAATAATTGATGGAATCTATTCTCCAACTTACCAACTGTCTAAATATCTAGCCAAGATTTTACAATAACACATTCACAATTCGGATACTTATATCAAAAACTCACATTTTATTGAAAAATTAAAAAACATCCCTATCACTGAAGATGATATACTAGCAAGTCTTGACGTCACATCTTTGTTTACAAACATTCCAGCTGTGGAAGTCATTAACATCTTAGACAACTTGTTCTCAAGAAACATCACTATGTTGTTCAATCATTGTTTAACTTCGAACTATTTCATTTGGCAAAAAACCGTCTACAAACAACTTACTGGATTAGCCACAGGTAGCCTCCTCTCTCCTTCTTGTGCTGACTTATTCATGGAAGACCTAGAAGATAAAATCTTATCTCAAATTACTCCAAAACCTAAAACTTGGTACAGATATGTATATTATATCTTTATCATTTGGAATCATAAGAAAGAAGAACTAATGGATTATCTCAACCAAATCAATAGTTTCCACCATACCATCAAATTCACATCAGAAATTGAAAAAGATGAAAAACTTCCATTCCTAGACATTCTAATAAAGAAACAAACCAATAACAGTATCAACCTGTCTGTGTATAGAAAACTTACGAATACTGGACGTTACCTCCGTTTCAACTCATCACATCATATATCCCAGAAACTTAGCATTATCCATATGCTTAAGAAAAGAGCTATACAGTACACCACAGACCAAGATGACTTACAAGAAGAATTAACTACAATATCCAGAGAGCTATCCTTAAATGGTTATCCTAAAAGACTCTGCAACAAGATTCTCTTTTCGGATATACCACAAAGACAATGTGATGACACCCAATACATCAGTACTATAACTATTCCATCTGTCAGCAGCATTTCCAAAAAATTGGCTATCCTTCTAAAACCACACAATATTAGAGTAGCATTCAAGCCAGTCAATACTATTCGGAAATTTTTAAGATCACCGAAAGATCCTCATCTATTCTACAAGTACTCTGGAGTATATAATATACCTTGTTCCTGTGGTGTTAATTACATTGGTCAGACCTCTAGAAGCTTCGAAACAAGACAGAAGGAGCACATAGGTTATGTTAGAAACAAGACAAATTTCAGGCCTTTCTTCCCACTTTGCCTCTACCAACCATCTTATTGAGTGGGATAAGAGTCATATGCCCTATATAGAAGAGAACTACCATTCCAGAACCTTCAAGGAGGCTGCTATGGTTGCCTGTTCAACAGGAAACCTAAATAAGAATCAAGGTCTAATCCTACTGGAAAATTGGAAAACTTTACTCAGATCGCTAAACATCAAAGAAATGAACTTTCACGCCAATTACATTAAGTCTCGTAACAAATAAATCATGTTCCTGAAACACGTGCATTGTCTCACACAGTACTAATTTTGTATGAATTAGAACTGTCAGTTAAAACCTAGTCTGTTATCTTCATATCGCTTACCAATTGTATCCTGAAGATGCCGATAGCAAAAATCGGTGAAACTAGTAGGATAATAAATACTACTCACTTGACTAACATTCCTAAAATGTGTTATAGTTTCTTATACAAGTTCAAGAAAGAAAATCACACTGAGATACATGTCAGTGTTGAATGCTGTTAAGTGATGCTTTCTTCTCTTCCTGACAATGTAGAAGTACACATGTGTGTACATACACACAACAATAGTGCATGTTTTGTAAAACAAATACATGTCATCACTCATTCTTTGAGCTAGGACAAATTGAAAATTAAAAGAATATGAAAATAAAACTAAAATAATTACTTACTGTCATTCTTACTTCATAGTATGATGATGATTTTAGCATAAGAATAGAAAATTAAGTATATAACACACGATTTATTAAGCAGAAATGTATTGTACAAGAATAAAAAAAAATAAGCAACAATAATTTTTAATGAAAACTTTATAGAGAAAATTTTTAAATATATAAAAAAAGTTTCATACAACAAATATCTAAACAATAGGCATGGTGAAAAATGAATTTCATTAAACAACTAATCTTATTTTCATGCTAGGTAAACGTAAAAAATTACTGAATATTACTAATTTCTAAATGTAATACATCTATTTTATAGTATACCATAAAAAAAAAGCACTGTGTGTGTGTGTATTTTTCTTTTTTTTTATGTGCTAACCATTATTTAATTCATTTGGTCCACAACATATCCTTAAAACATCTATTGTTTTCAATTTATTTATTTTTCATTTATGCAGATCTACCCACAAAATATTGTAAACCCACAATATATTAATACTGCAGGTGAACTATGACTTTTTTTAATTATTTAATTTTTTTATTTTTAGTTATTTATCAGGCAAGAACCATGTATCATGTATTAGAAAGAAAAATATTAAATGACTAGTTTTGTACATCATGTGAAGTACATCTTCAGATTAAGTAAAAACAGAAAAAAGTTATTAGCAGAGATATTTTTATATTAATAACAACATGCAGGAAAGGAAATGATATCCTTCTTTCAACTTCCAATGTGAACAGCATTTTATGACTTAGGCTGTTCAGGAAGTCTGTGAAATTGTGAAGGCATTCCTTGGATCCTAACCAAATAATAAAGATGTGTAGGTAAATTAATGACATCATTTGGTCAGGCTCTGAATAATTACCACAATTTTATAGAATTTCACAACTTAAATCACAAAATGCAGTTCACACTGGGAGTTGAAAGAAGCATAATGACTTTCTTTTATAATGTTCTCCCCTGAGTAAAAAATCATGGAAATCTTTCATTTGAAGTCTACAGGAAAGAGTTCAAAACTAGAAAATATCTATGTTCTAGTTCACATCATCATCATTCTATCAAAAAAAAAAAACTCAAAACACTCAAAGTGGGACTTTCATAATATCCAGTGAAAACAACAAAAAAGAAATAACATCTTAAAGATAGACTCCTAGAAAATGCATACAATCTTAAACATCGATAATCTCTTAAATAGACTATTACATATTCCAACGAACATAAAGCAGCTAGACAACTAGAAAAGCAGTTTTTTTTACTCTACATAAAAAATGCCATATGATAAAATAGCTAAAATACTTAAGCAACCCAACTTAAGTCATCTTCATGCCTCCACAAAAAAAGTGTCATTGACGCTAAGATCATCACATCACCCTCCTCTCAAATGACTAAGAGTGCACAAAATTTTCTGTACTTACAGTATCCGTTATGTTGGATAGATAGGTCAATTTGGAGACAACTTCAGAGAAATATATCAAAGATGTAGAGAAAAAATGGGCATATAAGTCAGGATTTCATACCACCAAAGAAAAACATCAGGTACTTTGGCAACTCACAGAAATGTCATACATAGAATTCAAATATATTTGCAGATTTAAAGAAGTTATTACTGAAATTATATGTCCAATTCAGTGAAATAAAAATTTAAGATTAGATCTTAAATCAAAGCTGGTTTAAGATCTCATCTTAAACCAGTTCTGGTCAGCATTTATCAAAGACCTGCATATTAATGAATTAGGCTATGAAAGAAATTACACAGCATGTAGCAAAAATGAGTCATGTGTCTGACATCTCGATACCATATTCAACATCTGGTTTAAGATCATTTAATGTATGACAGTTATTAATTTAGAAATCTCTTTGTTAATACTTATTTTTTTTCTATTTGTACTTAATCTGAAGATGTACATGACAGAATGTGTGACAGCAATTAAATATTTCTCTTTCTAATGTGTTATATGTGGTTCTTGCCTGATTAATAAATAAGGACATTTCATATCATAAAAATATCAGTTCACATTTATTTATTTTTAAAAAAATTATTTATGCAAAAAAATATTCAAGGGAAATGGAATTAGGAGTACATGTCACCACTCAAAAGAGAATAAGTCAACAATAGCCCAAAATGTGAAAAAGCAGGCAGCACTGAGAATATTCAGCCACTCTCTTTTCTGAATTAAGCAGTGAGTACAATGCATAATTTAGAAGAGCTGGTTAGAAGATTGAATCCCAGATGAATGAAGTAGAACTCTTGTAAACCCATATACAAAAGTAGAAATATAACTGAATGGAATTTCCATGATAAGTGTTCTAGATAAGAATTATGTAATAATACTTCAGAAGAGGATAAGAAAAACTGTGGAAGAAAAATAGGAGGAAGAACACACTAGGATCAGGTGAAACAGGGTACATCAGGACCAAATTTTTATTTCAAGAAAAAAGCTGTTCAAAACACCACCACCAGTTAAATGGAGCATTATAAATAGACAATACATGAAATATACTTAACTACAGAATGTATATGAGGATGGTTTGAAGCAAAATGAGATATAAGACTAATGTGCACACAATCCGATAGTATTATTTATCATCTATATGGATCACAATATGAAGGAAAGCCATTAAATCCGATACTGGAAAAGGAGACATTCAACACAGCTTTTTATTTTATACAGATGATGCTATACTTATAAATCTAATATAAGTCTAAGTCTTCAGGACTGTTTAACAAGTTCGCTGCCAACTATGAGTATACTCGTAGTTGGTAAACCAGCTACACAAGCCAGGTACGAGTATACTCGTATGACGCTTACCGCCAGCAACGAGATTACTGTACTGACCTTGAAGAAGTGAAAATGCTTGGCTTGTGGAGCTAGCATCAAAACTGTGTATTCTCATATAAGGTATATGCGCTGCACAAGCCAACTACGAGTATACTCGTATGACGCTTACCGCCAGCAACGAGATTACTGTACTGACCTTGAAGAAGTGAAAATGCTTGGCTTGTGGAGCTAGCATCAAAACTGTGTATTCTCATATAAGGTATATGCGCTGCACAAGCCAACTACGAGTATACTCGTCTGACGCTTACCAACGGCAACGAGATTACCGTACTGACCTTGAAGAAGTGAAATTGCTTGGCGTACGGGAACAGACTATGCCGAAGTAGTGTGGCAGCGAATGTGTTAAATACCATAATTGCTGATAAAAGTTGAAAAACCAGAAATTAAAACACATGGTTAACCCACTACACTTACTTGACCATAACATGTGTTCCATTTCGGTTGATTACACCACATTTTTTATTATTCAGTTATACAAAATACTGAAATAATAGTTCCTGACAAGTTTCGTAAATCATAGGATTTACATCTTCGGGGTGATAAATAGTATAACTTAAAGTTTAAACAAGAGAATTAATAAATACAAATCATAACCGTCTGGCTATTCATAAACTCAAATAACAGAATGCAGATATAAAACGTTATTGACGTTGAACAATACTGGACGATGTCATGTGTTCTTGTTCTCGTTCATACAGTCCGAGCTCAGATTGAGGTAGATTTTTTATTAGAGCTGACCACACTTGATGGAGAATTAAACCTTGATTTTTATTGCATTGGGTTGGGTTTTTCAGCATATTAGCAGTTTCTTTAAATTTTCTTATATAATTGTTGTTTTCTATGTATGACATCGTCATTTTTTACCAGAGTACATCATGTCCAGTGGAAGTGGTATGGAAAGCAAGACCCGTTTTTTGTTCTCTTTTGTATTGTATGTCTTTTTGGTGTTCAGCCATGCGTATTTCTCCAGATCTTCCTGTCTGTCCTACGTAGCAAATCCCGCAAGAGCAATGAATTTTGTAGACTTCTGGTTTTTTAAGAGGATGATGAGGTGGTTTTGTGGATGTAGGAATCTTGAGATTTTTTCCATAGGAAGGAAGGCTACTTTTATGTTGTGTTTGTTCATTAATTTGGCTAGCTTATCTGTAACATTTTTGATATAAGGAAGCGAGATTGCATTTTTGTAATCCTGTTTTATTGTGTTGTTAGTTGGAGGCATTTTAAGGATTTTCTTGATGGTTTTTGTTTCATACCCATTCTGTTGGAGGATTTGTGTTAAGTATTTTAGTTCTTCATTACATCTTTCCTGTGTGCTGGAGATATTGTATGCTCTGTCTCGAAGAGTTTTAATTAAGCTTATTTTTGTGAAGGATGGTAGTGTGAGGTTGCATTTAGAAATCTTCCAGTGTTTGTCGGCTTCCTATATACTGAGAAGGAGAGTTTACTTTCTTCATTAATTTCTAATAGAATATCCAGAAAAGGAAGTTTCCTATTTTTTTCTTGTTCTAAATTGCTGTGCAAATTGTTGAGATAATCTCTGAAATCGATAAGTTCACCTGTTGTTCCATTGAATATGATGAAAATATCGTCCACATAGCGTAGTCACATTATTGGGTTTTTTATGGTAATTCTTAAGAGCATTGTTTTCAAATTTTTCCATAAATAGGTTTGCTAATACCGTGATAATGATGAACCCATGGCCAGTCCTCCTTTTTGTTCCCAGATTCTGTCTTGATAGGTGAAAAAAGTATTGTTTATACAACGTTTAAAGAGATTTAAGATGTCCGGAGGGAAGAGGTCTTCTAGGAGATTCAAAATTTCTTGTCTCAGGACGTTTGTAAACAAGCTAATAATGTCTAGACTTGCTAAGATGTCTGTTGGACCAATATGTATATCTTTCACTTTTTCTATGAAATGTTTACTATTTTTTATGAAGGAAGATGTTTTTCCTATATGTTGTGAAATCACGTTGGTGAGGTATTTTGCCAAGTTGGAAGTCGGTGAATCTCTTCCATCTACTATTGGTCTTAAATGTATATCTGTCTTATGGATCTTTGGAACACCATATATTCTTGGTATCAAAGGATGTTTTGATTGTAAGAATTTTTTAAGTTCTTCCGTCCAAAGAGGCACTTTTTTTTATTAGATCATTTGTTTTTTTGTGTCTGTTAAGTCGGGTCTCTGTCTAAGGGTTTGTATCTTCCAGGAGACTTTTCATTTTGTTATCGTATTCTGTAGCATTTACAACGACAGTTGCGTTGCCTTTATCCGCTTTGATTATGACAATATTTTTGCCATCCTTTAACTTTTTAAGGCAAGCGTATTCATTGTAAGGTAGGTTCCTACGATGTAATCTGCTTTTTAATAGTAAAGCTGTACTTTCTATACGGATAAGATCTGCTGTGTTGTCCAGTAGATTTCTAATTCCTTTTTCTATTTGTGCTATGATATCAATTTTTGGTAGGAAACGTGGGGTTAAGGCGAAGTTAAAACCCTTAAGTAAAAGGTTATTCTCCTCTTTTGTTAGGACTCTCGAAGAAAGGTTAATAACTACTTTTGAATGATCTAGTTGTTTTTTATATATTTCCTTCTTCTGAAGGAGTATGTTGAACTTATGAATTAATGTATGTTTCTTCTCTTCTGAGATCGCTATTGCTTTGTTGAATGTAACACTATCGATGTTATACCATAGGCAGGATGGAAGAGATGTGGCCAGTTCATTAATGCTAATTCTGCTCTAGTAAATGTAATTCTTTCTCTTAGAAAAGCTAGTTCCATTTTATGATAAATTCTGGAGGCCTTGTTTGTATGGAATATGCGTTTGATTTTGATGAATTTTGGGATGACTTCGTTATCTCTGCATCGGATGAGGAAAATTAGACGGTTAATGAAGTTGAGATGTTTAATGCGTAGTTTCTCTAGTTGTAAAACTTTATGCCAAAAGCACTCACCGTAAGTTTGTAATTGCAGATGTAGATATCTGTGGCTAATTGGTTCAAAAGAAACAATTGTATGAACGAGAACAAGAACACATGACATTGTCCAGTATTGTTCAACGTCAATAACATTTTATATCTGCATTCTGTTATTTGAGTTTATGAATAGCCAGACGGTTATGATTTGTATTTATTAATTCTCTTGTTTAAACTTTAAGTTGTACTATTTACCCCCTGAAGATGTAAATCCTATGATTTACGAAACTTGTTGGGAACTATTATTTCAGTATTTTGTATAACTGAATAATAAAAAATGTGGTGTAATCACCGAAATATATCTTTTGAACCAAATAGCCACAGAAGTCTATGCCTGCAATGTTGTGTTCTGTGAAAATTGTTTTTACTGTCTGAAGTTAGTGGGCTGAAATCTGACAAATATCAGTAGCTTAATAAATAGCATTTGTTTCTTTTCTTGTGTGGTGTTCTGATTAAATACTATAAAAAAAGTTAGCATTTACAGCAGAAAATACATACATGGTCTGAAAAGTTCTCGGCCTTGACCATAAATGGCAACACTATTGGGAAGATTTTTTTTTTTTCTAAGTTGGTACATCTGTCATAAGCTTCCATGTGAAACTGCAAGTCATTCTATCCAGTAGTTTATTTTATACAGCTGTCTGAAGCAAAAGTATTGTCTATATCCCTTGAAATGGATAAAATTAATTATCACGCGGTTATAAAATCTTTGTAAAAAGAAGGTTTAATGGCAAAAGAAATTCATTCGAAGTTCATAAAAGTTTATGGGCACTCTTCTCCTTCATTTTCAACAATTAAGAAATGGGCTGCCGAGTTTAAATGTAGCCGTACCAGCCTTGAAGATGATCCACGTGAAGGATGTTAAAAAAGTGTAACAATACTAGAAATCATTGAGCAGTGCACGATATGGTATTGGATGACTGGCGAATCAAAGTGCGTGAAATATTGCTGACACTATAGGCATTTCAAAAAAACGTTCAAATTTTGCATGAAGAATTGCAAATGAAAAAGCTTTGTGCAAGATGGGTGCTGCACTGATCAAAAATGCACGGCAATGAAAATCTCAGAACAGTGCTTGGAGTGTTTTAACAAGAATAAAACTGATTGTGTGTGTCGATTTATTACTATGGATGAGACTTGGATTCACCATTACATACCAGAATACAAACAGCAGTCAAAACAGTGGACAGAAGCCAGTTGTTCAGTGCCAAAGAAGACAAGGTCATGGCATCGGTGCTTTGGGATGCTAAAGGCATTTTGCTTATTAATTATCTTGAAAAGGATAAAACAATAACCGGGGAATATTATTCTGATTTTTTAACCTGACTAGACGTAAAAATTCGTGAGAAAAGACCCAGTTTGTAGAAGAAAAAAATCATCTTTCATCAGGACAATGCACCTGTCCACAAAGGTGTTTTGCCAATGGGAAAATTAAAGAATCTGCATTATGAATTGTTGAACATCCACCCTATTCCCCAGATTTGGCTCCCTCTGACTTCTATTTCTTCCCAAAACTGAAACCCTTTCTTGCTGGGCAGCATTTCTTTTTTTGAATCAAGAAGTGATTGCAGCTGTAGAGGGGTATTTTGCAGAGGTATCTTACTGAGAACCTCTAGAGGGGTATCTTACTGAGAACCTCTAGAGGGGTATCTTACTGAGAACCTCTAGAGGGATGGGATAATGGCATTGGAGCATCGCTGGAATAAATGTATTAGTCTTAAGGGAGATTATGTTGAAAAATAATTTTGAAATTATTAATTCGTTTTTCAGTTAGGATGAGAACTTTTCAGACCACCCATGTAGCTACACTACACAATAATGACATTTTAAATTAAAATAAACATTTTTTAAACTTTCACAAAAACAAACCTGATAAGGTTTTTTTAATGCTCTTAAAACCAATGAGGAATCACTTGCAAACGAAGTATTTTCAGCTGCATTTTCTAGCATTTCAAACTCTTCTAATTCCTCTTGTTCCTCCTGGAAAAAATTTTAAAGTATAGATAAAGGCAAAGGAAAAAAAAACTAAACAAATAATATTAACCATATGGAGAAGCTTTATTACATTTACTTGGGGGCTAAAATATGATTATTCCTCACATGAAGTATTCATTACCTGGTATGAGACCACTACCTGCTTATTGGAATCCTGAAGTGGCTCGAAAAAGTTTCACATTTGGTCTCTAGAGCAGGGTTTCAGGACTATGTACAAAAAAAGTAAAAAAATACAATATATATATATATAAATCAATAAAAATGAAAAAAAAATCCTCAGCCCACCCATGGTAAGAATGTACTATAGGTTTAGAAATAAAACTTTTGTGGGTGGGAGCCAAATAAAAAAGTGGACATAAGGGTAGACCCTATAGTCACTCATACCTATCACCTCTACTTGAACATATTTACCAAAGTTATAACATTTAATGGGTAGGTCCATTCTACACCTTTGGTCAGATTCAGGGATAGCACACCAATTTCTATACCCCACTTGCAATAATGGGATCTTTTCCTGTCTCCCCATTTCTTTGGAACCTTGGTGTCCATACCCATGCACAGAAGTCCAGATGTGATCTGGACTTCCGTGCATGGAAGAATAACTTCCCTTTTCTTACAAGTTAGCGTTCACTTCAACAGTACAATTATCTAATGCAATGTGGCTCCAAATTTTTAATCATCTGTCCACAATATGCCATGTCTCTAGCTCTTCATCGACTATTTGAGGAAAATTCCATTTGTATAATACTCTGCCTGTGATGTGCCCTCTGTCCAAAATGCAAAGCCTTACACTTAGCAACACTGAACTAACATTCACTGTTATCTATTCGAGTCAACCTGCAGGAATTCTATATCAGGTATGTCCTTGATTACTCTTCCCAACTTAGCATCATCAACAAATAACTAGATATCATCACCTTCTAGTCCACCCCCAATATCATTAATATATAATTTAAGCAACAATGGTCCAAGTACAGAATGCAGTGATACACCACTGTTCATTTTCTTCTCAGCATATCCATGCTGAGAGGAGGAAGTTCATTTCGCATATGAACCGTGTTAAGTTGCATAACCTCTCCTCTCATGTAGTAGTTCATAAAATACCTTGGCAAAATCCAAGTGTATCAAGGTACACTTGGATTTTGCCAAAAATCCTTATTCAACTCTGCTATCACTCTATTATAGGATTCTAGCAGATTAAACATAACACACCTTTAACAAAACCATGCTGCCCTCTTCAGGGGGTTCTATTGCTGTCTACCTGCCTTTGGATGTGATTCCTAATCAGCGTCTCCAGTGCCCAAATGACTACATTTGGTATAGTCAGAGATACATAAACCTTGTATAATGGAATAATCTGACTCGCCTTACATTCATTAGGCAGAGTGGTACTGAGAAGCAAGCTAAACATTCAGGTCAGAGGGAACTGATAACTTTCTTGCACATTCTTTCAGCATTTGCAACATCCTAATCTGATTGCTGTATTCAAATCTACCACTCTTCTTTCATTTCATTCTTTGTTACATCCAGAGAGCTAATTGGTCCTCCCTTGAGTACACCCTTATTAAAGTGAACATTTAATGACTTAGCTAATTCTAGTGCATCTGACACTTTACCATCTACTAAGTTATGGACGGCCTGGAAAGGTAACTTTTTTTTTCTTTTACTTGCTAACATATCAATAAATTTTTCTTAGATCTCTTGTGGCTTGTTTGGCTAACTTCTTTTCATAATCTAATTTTGTCTTCCTCAACATTGCTGTTACTATCCTATGCTACTATTCTATTTATACTGTTCCTGATCCTTGCCATCACCCTTTTCACAATAACAAATCTGCAATATTCTGTTTTATTTCTTGAAGGCTTTACTGAACCATTTACTGCTCATGCTACTATTCTGCTGTGCGATGCAGACAGATATAGCAAGGCTGTTTGCAAAACAATTTCTTCTTTTATCAAATATATCGTCTGTTCCTAACATTAAAGAGAGAAATGAAAAAAAAAAAACATATGAAAATGGAATTATATAGGAATCAGCCTTGTCGAAACTTCATGACGCTAGGTCTACAGAAGAAAATGTAAGTTTGATTCTAGTCATTCACTAAAAGAACATTTTCAAAACTTTTTCAGTTTCTTGTGATTGCCATCTATCCTACATTGGACAAACTGGCGGCTCAATAGAAAAGATAATACAAGAACATCAATCATATATTTGTCACAGGAAATCTGAAAAATCTGGCTTAGCTGAACACAGACCACAATATTCTTTGGTGCTGAAGCCTTGCTTCACTGCCCATATTTGAATCACAATGACTGCCTATCTTTATCTAAAATATGGGAAAGTCATTAGAATAACATCTCATTAAATATTTTTTCCCCTTCTTTCTTTTACAGTTATGATAAACCTATGTTTTCTTAGTTACAACAGACTGTTGTCAGTATAACATCACGTGGCGCTTTCTGTTTTAAATCAATTGATTGTTTGCATTCTACCTTGTAATCAACTGTCATTGCCACCAAAGATGATCTGTAAGTTTCAGACCAAAATATCTGGCCTTCTAAACAAATAAATAGTATTACCTATGCCATGTGTTTTCATGTAAATAAGTAAAATAATATCACACACACACCTCTATCTCTTCATTCAATGTAGTGGTAGCATGCACTGTGCACTATGTCACACAAGCCAAGTTGATAGGTCTTGGCAAAGTGAGTACTCATTATTTAAGCTCTCTGCTTCTAACACAATAATTTAGAAAAAATTATTCTTTCACCTTCATTCTTTTATTTACTGGCAGCATAATGTATAATACTGGCAACTTTTCAAGACTGTACTTTATGGATTTCAAAACTCCTCTCACTCTTATTCTCATGATTTTTTTTTCATATCTTCTTATGGATCTCTTGCTTAATAAGACTTCTCATCCATTTCATTCCCATCCTATTTGTTCTTGGAAATCTAGGAACACATTCACATACCACATCATTTCAGCATCTTTTCAAAGCTTTCCATGCACTGCTGATATCCTCCCCATTCAATAACTGATACCATGGAACTGAAGATAAGATAACATTCTCCTAAGTTTGTAATAATTTCCAGATTTGTAGTTCAACATATAACTTCACCTGATTAAACACCCATAACAATTGGCTACTTTGATCCTGGTCACTAACTGGTGACAAAATAGTCATAATTAATCGAGACAGCTTTTGATGCTATGATGAAATCTAGCACTCTTTGACCTAGAGTTTCTTCTTTCACACGATGCTGAGAAAGTTGCCGTCTCTCATACCCAATCAATATACGAATAAGTCACAAATAATATCTACTTGTTTAGTACTCATCAAGGTAATTTAGCAACACATTGCTTCATCCTCAGCAAATGAACTGCCATGTCTATAGCAAATCCCACAATATGTTTTCTTCCTGTTAGCCACTTCATTCACACCAGACAGCCTCAGATTCAGTGCTATACAGTACATAATTACCAGTGTTGCTCTCACAAATTTCTACTGGATTAAAGTAATCTGATATCATTTGTAGTACTTCTCTCATATCTCTTATGTCATTCCTAAAATACTATACAATTCCAGTTACTATATCCAATTCTGACAGCCAGGTTTCACTAATGCCAACAATGTATTCACCAGAGCAACAAACTCCAGTACTTTGTTTCTAATTATCACCAACTTAGGAGTATGATGGGTTCTACACTATGGTAATGGTTGTAGGATCAGAAAAATATCGGAGTGCATTTAAAGGGTGCAGTATCAGAATGTGTGTCTCGAGTTTCAAGAAAAAATAAGGTAGAAGTGAAATGGATGTGTAATCTTATTAAGCAAGAAATTTGTAGAAAAAGAATCATATGGAAGAATAACATGTGTATAAAGATGTCAGTTATGAGAATTACATGCAACAGGCCAAAAGAGTCACAACTTTACTGAATGCAGATGGTGTGAGGGTGACATATGCAAAAGAGTTCATTCAGGTATTGAGTGCCCAATTTGCTAAAAGCTATCAACTGGTGTACGCAACATTGTGTTCACTGCTACCTCTTTGCAGGTTGAAGAAACTTATGTATGATGAGGAGGTACTGGAATTGTTGCACAAACTGAAAAAGAATTCAGCAATAGGGACTGATGCATGGATGTTAGTGTTCAGTTGAATTGACTATTCCTTTAACAAGGCTATATAATTGGAGTTTCAGTTTCAGAATAGAGAGGATTCTGCAAGAGCAGAAAGAATGCATGGCAATGGTTCATGTTTACCCATTATTGTATGTTTTTGTTTTTCCTAATCCAGAAGAAGCTGCTAGCATATGTGGCAAAACTAGTTGGCTATCATTATTAAATTCCTGATATGTACCCTCAAGAGGTGTATAGGATATGATAGTACTACATGAAAAACTTACATCATTACTATCTATCTACAATTTTCCTCCAAATCCATCTGTTACGTGTCAAGACTCCAACATTATCAGATCTTATATTTCTGTCTTCTAAGGTACTTTTTACTGTATCATTCCACCTATATCTTGGAGTTCCTCTGGGTCTTTTTCCTGCCAACCTGGCAGAGAACACTTGTTTTGCTAATCTTTCCTCAACATTCTGTTTAAGTGACTACCACCTGAGATCAGCTTTGCTAATGCATTCCTGGATGCTAACAATGTCAAGTTCTTTCCTAATATCCTCATTTTTAATATGATATTGCCATTGATGCCATCTGTTCACACCCCTAATCTTTCTCAGGACTCTCATATTTGAGATCTCTAGTCTTTGGATTAGACCCTTACTTCTGACCCAATTCTCAGATCCATAGGTTAAAATTGGTTTGAACATTCTCTTATATACAGCTAATTTAGTGTTTCGACTAATTTCTCTCTTATTCCATATAAATTTATTCAGTTGACTTCCTACCATACCAGCTTTGTTGATTCTGTTGTCTATTTCCATATTTAATTTATCATCTTCAATAAAAATTGTGCCTAAGTAGCTGACATGTTTTACTTGTTATATAGGTTCTCCATTCACGATACAGTTGATACAGTTATTCAATTTAGTCAGGGAATCTTGTAGGCTTGTAGTAGATTTATTTAGAAGTATAACAACATCTGCATAAAGCAAATAGCTGAGATCAACATCCCCAATTTTGATATTAGGTTTAATACCACTTTCCTTCATAATGTGATCCACATAGATAATGAATAACAGAGGGGACAATGTACATCCTTGTCTCACACCAGATTTAACATTAAACCCCCTTCCTGTACTTCCTTGAATTCTAACTGCTGACTTACAACTCAAATAAAGACTAAGTATTGCTTAGTATAATGCCCCATTGACAGCATACAACTGTAGCGCTTTGAATAGCTTCTCTCTTGGTGCCTTGTCATATGTCTTTTCCAGATCTACAAATCTTAAACACAGGTCTCTGTTAAATTCGCATGATTTCTCAACTATTTGTCGTAAAGTGAAAATCTGATCTTGACAGCCTCGATTTGGCCTGAATCTTGCTTGTTCTTCACCAAGCTTCTCTTCCACAATCCTTCTCAGCCGCTTCTCAAGTATACTTGCATAAATCTTACCAGAACATTCAGTTGAAAATACCTCTGTAATTCTCCTTCAACTTGACCTCTTGTTACAGACCATATAGAAAATTGGCATCCCTTATCTGCTCCACTAAAGACCAACCACTTCCCCTAGACCTACCTGGTATATACCAGGTCCCTTGCAGCTGTAAGCTGTCCTACTTTGGCCAAACAGGCAGGACAGTGAATATCAGAATTTCAGAACACAAGGACTACATCCATTTTCACCAGTACAGCCACTCTGGGCTGGCAGACCATGCTCTGGATACACGCCACAGAATACGGTGGAAGAAAGCCAAATAATACACCATAGCAAGTTCAAATTTGAAAGAATTTTCATGGAATCAGCCTCAGCCCTAAGAAACATACCAAACCTCAACAAATTTGGTTGCATGAGACTGCCCCAAATTTGGAAGACATAACCGAGTGATTATAAAATAACGTCAAATGTTCAGAGCACTCTAGCGAGTAATGTATTGGATGAAACACACCAATATTCGGCAGACGTGCACAGTGGAACATGGGTTTTCAATTTAACAAAAAAAAAGTACCAAAAGTTGCCAATAGGGGAAATTTTGGCGCTGTTTACAGAGTAAAATGCATTAATTTGTATTATCACGTTTCTTGTGAGCGATCATGCAATAAAAGGAAAGCCTGTGAGATTTCTTATCATTTGTAGAAGAACTGCTTTTCGATGCCTCTTATCTTACGTGAGCATGCTTTGTTAGTCAAACTCTATTATCAGTGGAACAATAATGGCAGTGCTTGTCTTCGTGATTTTTGGCGTATGAAAAATTTACGAAAAGGACCGTTTAGCGTAACAAACTTATGAAAACTGATTCGGCGATTTGAAACTACTGGAACTCTAGCAGTGCAGGTAGGCAGGGGACGCAAACCAATCAATCACCAACAAGTTGAACAAGTTGCAACTGCTATTGTGGAACAGGAGATGACGAATGTGCAGGGTACCAGCAGTGCACAAGCAATATCCTGGCAAACGGATACCGCATACACAATGTGTGGAAAATCCTACATCAGATGTTGAATTTTTACCCCTATAAAATCAGTCATGTTCAAGAATTGAGCCCTGGTGATGTGACCACAGGAATCGATTCATCTTTGAGATTCTTAGCGCACATGGAAGTGGATGATGCATGGCCGTGGCAGATTTTATGGAGTGACGAAGCGCACTTTTATTTGAACGGTGATATTAACACACACAACTGTCGCATTTGGGCTGCAACTAATCCGCACATGTGTCTGCAGATGCCTATCCACTTGCCCAAAGTCACATTGTGGTGCGGATTCACGGCATGTTTTATCATCGGTCCATACTTTTACGAGGAAAATCGCCAAAATGGACCAGTGGCCTGTTCCGTCAATGCTAACAGGTATGCCAATATGCTACAGAACTTTGTGGTTCCACAACTGCAGCAAAGAGGATGTCTTGATTCGATCATCTTCATGCAGGATGGTGCACCACCCCACATCGGACTTCAGGTACAGCGTGTTTTGCGACAACATTTCTCTGACAGAAGAATCATTAGTCGTGCATTTCCCACGCTATGGCCACCGAGATCGCCTGATCTCAATCCTTGTGACTTTTGGCTGTGGGGATTTCATAAAAGCATTGTGTATCAAGGACATGTACCCGATATTCCAACTTTGAAAGATCGAATAACGTTACACGTGAGACAAATCAATTCCGATATGTTGTGAGCCACTGTGGAAAATGTCGTGCACCATATGCAGTTCCTGTAACATCAGAATGGTGGTCATATCGAACCTCATTTGTAATTAACAATAAACGTCATGAAATTGATGTGTGCTGTTTTTCATTTGCCATTTAGTCATTCATTAATCACACCTACTAAAATTAATTTGGCAGCGCCAAAATTTCCCCTGTTGGCGACATTTGATACTTTTTTTTTTTTTTGTTAAATTAAATCCCCATGTTCCACTGTGTACGTGTACCGAATATTGGTGTGTTTCGTCCAATACATTACTCGCTAGAGAGCTCTGAACATGACATTATTTTATAATCACCTGGTACATTATGAGACCTTCAGCCCAACAGCCAAAAATAGCTACAGAGCCTGCTAGGGGGCACAATCAGGACTTTTAGGAGAAATGATAGCTTCCTGCTTCGTCCTCATTTACTGTATGTAGTGCCTGCGTGCACGTATCTTTATTGTAAGTTCCTTTGAAAATGGCAACGTGACGTTGCTGAAATATTGGAAATATATATTAAAGTTTAATTTAATTATATTCTATTGTATGTTGTGAATTCCTTAAGTCAATTAATAATAACTCTAATTCTCACATTCAGTTTTATTTCCCTTTTTATATGTGGGTACTATGAGAGCTCTACTCCAATCATCTGGAATTCATCCCTCTGTCCAGGTCTTCTGAACCATGCAGTGCAGCCACTGTAAGACTTTTATGCCTACATACTTGAGCATTTCTGGTTGAATATCACCTACTCCTGCTGCCTTTCCATATTTCAGCCTTTTGATGGCTTTTTTCTACTTCAAGTATGGATATGTATCCCTGATTGCATGCCTGCTGAGTGTTTTTTTTTTTTTATCGCTATGCTGTCACTGATTGTTTCATTTAGCAATTTTTCAAAGTAATTCTTCCATACTCCAAGGATATCTTTTTCAACAGTTTTCATATCACCATCATTTCCAATTCCTTTTACAGCACTCTATCCTCCATTTCTGAGCTTCAAAAACTTCTAGAATATCTTGCCACCTTCTTGATATTTATTTTATATGTTCTTACATATAAAGTCTTCCCATGACTTTTGTTTAGCTAGTTTCACACAGTGTTTAGCTTTCTTGCATTTGTCTCTGTATTCTCTAAGACTATAAGAACTTTTGATAAGCTTTCTTCTTTTCCTTCATTGCCTCTTTAACTTCCTGTGTCCATAATGGAGTTCTGATTTTTCTATTCTTGCAGACAATCTCACCACATGCCTCTCTGGCTGAATCAATCAATCAATCAATGTTTTCTTCAGCTACTGAATCTACAAGGTTTAGTTCCTGTTCTCAAACTCTTTCATTTTTTCTCGAATAATTTTTGTGTATTTTAGTCTACAGTTCACATCTGTAAACCGATTGGTTTAACTAAAAACTGTAAACTAACTGGTTTAACTATTTATATCATCATCATCCAATTCCTGACATGTACCTTCAAGGGGTGTACAAGAATATTATTATTATAGGAATATTTATATTGTCAAGGCCTATTAAAACCCAGTGTCAATTGTTTCTTGTCACAGCCATTTTTTTTTTTTGGTTTAAAAAAAAAATGTATATACTCATACAGATTTAACTCGAAGCCCTGCGATCAAAACTTTCCTATACAAAAGGGTTGCGCAAAATTCATTGCAAATATAGCAATTCCCCGCTAACCCATTAATCTGTCAAACAACAGACTAAGGTGAGCACAATCCAGAAAAACAAAACCCCAGCCATTCTAAACAAGTAAGGTTTTTATTTTTAAATTCACTGCTAGAAGTCCAAAATGGGTGAGCCAAAGGCTCAATAATATCCAAAGTCCGTTGTGGTCTACACCCAGCGGGAGACCATGACAAACAAATATCTCAGGACAAATGTCCCAAAACAATGCACTGAACAGGTCAAATTTATACACACACACACACACACACATATATATATATAAGAAAACTTACCATCAATATCCCACAGTGGGCAAGCCAAGTATTTAATAATCACCCTTAATCCAACGATGGGATAACAGACCAAAGGTCCAACCAATCTACTGTGCCCAGAGCCCAATCCTACATATCTATATCATACAGATAGCTAAACTGTTGAACAAATACCATCTCCACGGCAAGTTTAAACCTTATATGTAGTATAAAAATCTATTTTCATTTTAAGACTGCCTCTAACATAAACATAATACTCTCGATTTCCTGATCCCCTGAAGATGCCTTGATAAGACATAAGTTCTTTCCATTACAATTTGAATTGTTTCTCTATCTAATCATGTCCTGCATATAGTGAGCACTTCTGTTCACCAAATATAATATGAATTTGAAATTCAGTTATTAGCAGCATAACACATTGATTTATTTTGCTCTTTTAGGTGTTCATACCATTAAGCACATAAGTTACTTGTAATATGAGGGAGTTCTCCTCCCTTGGACATTTAGGATAAGTATTTACTAAAATAAAGAGCCAAAAGGCTTCACTTTGGCGATGCAAAATTTATAAAAATCAAGTGGATATTAAATCCAGCATTATTTCAAAGCCGAATATAGAAACTATAAAAGTTTTGTATTAATATAATTAACGGCTATTTTAGCCTGTTTTTGTTTAGGAGTGTCCCTTATATTTAATACATTGGCTAACATAACTCAAAGTGGTATATATATATATATTTTAGGACATTATGGACGAGTATAGAAGGCAATTATGGCAGAATAAAAAATGCGGAAAAATTATGTACATACCTTGTTTTTGGTTTAAAGATGCCTTCTAAATCCAAGCTCTTGTTGAAAGGTTGTGTGTAAACGAGGGGAGAGAGGGAAAGAACATGGGGATGTTCTCCCCCCCCCCCCGTTTACAAAATCAGGCTAAAATAGCTGTTAATTATATTAATAGTGTTTAAGAGGAGTAGCATGGGAATTTCCCAGAAATTATACTTAAAGTTTTGTATGAAATTTTGACTAGAGCTCTTACAGGAATACACTCACCGGTATTTACGAGTTGCCCTAGCCGAACATTATAGGTCTGGAAACTTTTATAGTTTCTATATTTGGCTTTGAAATAATGCTGGATTTAATATCCACTTGATTTTTGTAAATTTTGCATCGCCGATGTGAAGCCTTTTGGCTCTTTATTTTAGTAAATACTTTTACACACCGACTGAGAGTTCGTTTACGAAAAATACACCTCTCCAATGTTTCAAAAACTCTCCATACTAAGTTCCTTAGTATGGAGAGTTTTTGCTCTCTTAAGGTTTCTGCCTAGTCTCTAATGAAAACCCACCAGTTTGAAACAGCTGTCAGGCCAGTGAAACTTTATCAAAATGGATCAATAGGAGGCGAATTGGACGCTGTCATAGCAGGCATGTCTCATATAAGGTCTGGAGAGTGTATTCTCGTAAGCTCTCTGGTCAAAATTTCATAAGAAATGTTTACAGTTTCTATATTAGGCTTTGAAATAATGCTGGATTTAATATCCATTTGATTTTTTAGAAATGCAGGATAAGTTTTCACATTCTCTGATATAGGCCAGAGAATGTGGAGAGTATTGATTTGTAAAATGTTTAGACAATTTAGTTGTGCAAATAAAAGGAAGATGATCCTAATGGAAGATTTTAATTATAGGAATGTGGATTGGAAAGAAAATATTGTGTATAGTAACAATGGGAGTGAATTTGTTGAGTTTCTGCAGGATAACTATCTAAAGTAGCATGTGATGGAAATAACATGAGGTTTATCGGTATTAGATTTGGTAATATCATCACAAGATGTAGTTGTGAATGAGGAATCAACACTTGAAAGGTAGTCAAACTGGAAAAAGTTGTTATCAAGAAGTTCTATATATGGAAATATAAGGTGGGTGATTATGAGAAGCTCCATAGTCAACTAGCATCAATGAATGTTGCTGTTGACAGTGCATGGTAAATGATAAGGCAGTATCTAACACAAGCAATGTATAACTGCATACCCAAAGTTAAGCAAATAAATAGAGTAGGAGTGAGATGGATGAACAGCGAAATCAAGCAAGTGATGTTACAAAAGAAGTTATGGAGGAAGCACAAGACACTTTGCAGTGAACAGATACATGAAGAATATAAAGTGCAAGCAAGGAAAGTGACAATCTTGTGGTAATCTATGAAATCTTTTACAAATATGTTGGATAAGGGAGAGAATCATATACTGTGATATTCTTGGACTTTGCAAAAGATTTTATAGATTATCACAAAATAAGTTGGTGTACAACCTGCAGAGGATAGGAATAGATAGTATATTGGTTAGATGGATCAGAGATTGACTCTGAATACCAGCATGTTGTGTATGATGGAGCAGTGTCTCAGATAAGGAAGGTGACCAGTGGTGTGCCTCAGGGTTCTGTTCTTGGGCCCCTGTTGTTTAACTTATTTGTAAATGATATATTATGTGGACTGACAGGGAATCTTCAGTTGTTTGCTGATGATGCAAAGTTGAGGAGAATTATAAGTAGTGCTGCTAATGTTAATTCTCTATAGGAAGATTTGAATAGACTTAAGCTTGGACAAATGAGTGGAGGTTGCAGTTTTAATATTAATAAATGCAAGTGTTACTCTGGGATAGAGAGATAGGTGACGTACCATATTGGTGGAGCTGTACTTCAGGAAGTGGATGAGATTCGGGATCTTGGAGTGATGGCAGACAGTGGAATGAAGTTCTGAGGACACATCGCATTGCTGCTATGATAAAAAGTACATTGACATGTAAGGATAAGGAGGTTAGGTTAGAAGGTGGTGCTGCCTCTATATAAGGCATTGGTCAGACAACATATGGACTCTGGTTGCTCAGACAACGTATGGATAATGTGCTCAGATTTAGTCACCTAGTTTTCAATGTGATATGGAAACACTAGAGTGTCCAAAGGTAAAGAGATATCAGGACTGGAGTGTTGGCTATGAAGAGCATTTGAGAGAATGTTGATTACAGAGGTTGGTGCATAGGAGGAAAACAAGATGATATAGACATTCAAGTTAGTTAAGGTATTTTATCAGATTAATACATAAGGAATTATAAAAAGTAGATTTTAAGATGGGAAGAGGCCTGGAAGTTGTATAAAGATGTGGTGAAGAAAGGTGTGAGGAGTAGATTTTTTACGTGGAGAGTTGTTAGTGAATGGAATGCATTGCCAGAGTGCATTGTAAATGCAGGTAGTGTAAATAACTTCAAAGCTCATTAAGATAAACATGTTGCTGGTTAGGTTAAGTGGGCCTCCCATGATAAGTCTGTTGACTACATGGAGGTTACCATAGTAATAATAATATAGGCTTCATACTAATAGGATCAGAAGATATGTAGGTATCCAAAACTATTCAGAATTCTTCTGATGTTATTCTGCTTTTTTTTTTTTTTTTTTGTCTTTCTTAAGAAACACATCATGGTGAAGGGGAAGTTACTTGACCTTCATCATTAACTTCATGGGTTATGGCAGCCACCTCCTTGAAGTGATGTTAAAATAGCACTATCCGGATGTGAGGGAGGTGGAAACATAGACGAGGAGTAGTTGCACCCAAAGGGCTTGACAAAGGACCAGAAAGCTTGACTGTCACTTGAACAAAAGATCACTTATGTGCACTAAGTTCTTTCAAAGTGTGACTGAAAATTTATTGATAGTTTTTTTGCAGCTATTGAATGCTGCAATGTAGACTGATTGGAAGTAAAAGTTTTGTTCTCAAGTCACTTGTAATATGAGGGATTTCTCCTCTCTCCCTTGGACATGTAGGATAAGTTTAAGAGTGATCTGG
The DNA here is from genome assembly GCF_054136105.1 of Typopeltis vanoorti. Lineage (NCBI taxonomy): Eukaryota > Metazoa > Arthropoda > Arachnida > Uropygi > Thelyphonidae > Typopeltis > Typopeltis vanoorti. The sequence continues at coordinate 127,534,237 of NC_143556.1, read as the reverse complement.
GATTTGCAGAATATCTTCATTACATTAAGCATTATTTCAACTATATGATTGCAGCAGATGTTTTACGAAAGAAAAAAAAAAACATTATTCAACTAAGTATATGATAATAGAAGAGAAATTATACTGGTTTCCATAAATTAAGGAACAAAGAAGATAATTCAAAAACTGTAGGATAAATTTTTATGCAAATCACTGAAAAGCAGTAAGATGTTAGATGTCAAAGAAACACTCAAAAATTTATAAATAAATAGTTTATTTCAGTAAGAAATAGCTAAATGAAGACAATGGTCAAAAATAAGAGGTCAAAATGAGATTGTCAAAGTGCTGCAAAAGGAATGTGGTCACTCCTCAGGGCATACTGTTAGATCTTGAATGATGGTTCTATCAAGAATAGAGCTGCTCCATTCAAGATTTAACAAGAACAACCATATCAAGCAAAAGCACACTTGTATTCTTGGCAAAACAGACATAATATGTAAAAATGCAGATGTTAACTTTGCTTAAGAAGGGAATTAAAATATAAAGGAAGAAATTGAATCCTAAATTAAAATGAAATTGAAAAAGTAAATAAGTATTAGATTGTACTATGTTTAAAGTATTGTCTAAAATAGATGGAAATCTTAAACTTTCAAAAGCACCAATATTAAACTATGCCATGTATAAAATCGCGTATTGTCGTGCGAACGAAAGTACAAAGGTTGCTGTGTGACCACCAAAGATGATGTAACGAATGATGAGTAGGCATTCGTGGAAGGCGCTCGAATTTCGCATTTCCCGAAGAGAGCGATCCTCGTTCAGCGAGGAGGTGACAGCCAATTGGAAAGCGTCATAGACAAGCTTGGAGTATGGAAGAGGGCGCTATAGAAGAGTTTCAGCACAGCTGATATCTGATAAGACGGCAGCGAGCTTATTGCTCATAGTTCCGAGGCGGGTCAGCATGGCTGATATCCGATAAGATGGCATGGCGGCAATGTGTTTCTAGTTGCTGAGTGGCGTGAATCGAGGAAGTTGAGCACGAGATGACTACATTGTTTCGAGTTTCGGCCATCGGTCTGGTTCTAACCGATGAGAAGGCAGCAACAGATTCCCTTTGAAGATAATTTGTGTTAAAAGCAGTGTCGCGAAAAGTTCGTAAACCCAGAGGAAACAAAGAAAAAATCGGGACGAGCATGTGACTCCACGTGGTGGCAGATCACCGTAAAAGGGGACAATCCATAACAAAGAACAGACGGAAGGATCGAGAAATCGTCTAACAAGGTGGTAACGTACAAAATCCTCATTTTTTGTATTATCTATTAGTGATGAGTGTGAAAAATTGGACAGAGATTAGAAAAGAAGATAGTAAGAATTTAGAGACAATTTCATGTGTTAAGTTGATTGAATTGGACTGGTAGTCTATGTTCTTAGATTGTCTAAACCCTAGTTAATGTGTATGGGTCGTTAGTAGTAGTAATTTAGTTTGATATCGGGAACAATGTTTGTGATTTAGATGAATCATGAGAGTGTATAAATAACTTGCCTGTTTGATTACCACTGCCTTGCTTTACCTGTTTTTTAGTATTGATCTAGTAGTCTGAAAGCATGAGGGCCTGCAACACTTAGTTGAATGTGAATTGATCTTTGTTAGCAAGTTTTATTTAGAATTTGAACTAGTGTTTTATGATGAATGTATACTTATTTAACCTAGAGATGTAAGATTAGAGTATTTTGATAATTAGAATGTTCCTTATTGTTTAGCTAGAAAATTAGAAATTAGATATGACATACCCTTGATGTGTGGAAGCTTATTGTATGAAATTTTGATGATTAATAAACATGTTTTTTCTATGTAAGTCTGTCTGAGCATGAGATTGAAATTACCACTCGCTAAAGTTCGAACCTGTGAATAAGGGGAAATTAAAGAAAGTTTAGTCCATGACTGCAATGTGAAGTTTCTATAGGCACTTAATACTTTAATAAGATTAGGTAATACTTAAACTCTGGGAAGGTTTCTTTGTACAAGAACTCTTCTGTACTAGGACTCTGGCTGGTGCAGCTAAAATAAATAAATTTTGTCAGAGTTCCAAATAGAGAGGAGCAGCCCCAGAGAGATAGGTTAGAGATTTCAGGCTTAGTTGGTACGACAAGGATTTAAGATAGAAAATTTACAAGAAAGTGACGACACGCCAAGACAAAGAAAGAAGAAGAAGATATAACAATACAGTGCTCACAACAATGTTTCATACTGTTTATATCACATCCAGGAGCTCAGTTCGTAATAACAACCATTGCTCCTGCAAAGCTCTCTTTTAAGTCCCCTAAGGTTTTGGGGAGGGGTTGAGACCAGCAATGCGTCTATCTATGAGGGTGGACTGAAACATTCTCGGCATAACAATGAAAAAACGAATTTATAATTTCAAAATTATTTTTATTTTTCAACATAATCTCCCTTAAGACTAATACATTTATTCCAGCGATGCTCCAGCACCATTATCATCCCTGTGGTGGTTCTCAGTAAGAGCTGCAAAATACCCTTCTACTGCTGCAATCAACTCTTGATTCGAAGAAAAACACTGACCAGTAAGGAAGAGTTTTAATTTTGGGAAGAGACAGAAGTCAGAGGGAGCCAAATCTGGGGAATAGAGTGGATGTTCCAATAATTCACAGTGCAGATCCCTTAATTTTCCCATTGCCAAAACACCATTGTGGGCAGGTGCACTGTCCTGATGAAAGATGATTTTTTCCCTTTTGCAAACCAGGTCTTTTCTCACAAGTTTTTCACCTAGTCTGGTTAAATGATTGGAATAATATTCTTCAGTTATTGTTTTACCCTTTTCAAGATCATTAATAAACAAAATGCCTTTAGCATTCCAAAACACAAAGGTTAGTTGATTGGTAGAGCCTCTGCTACTAATGGCTCAGCAAAAAAGTTAAGCAAGTTTGAGCATGGTTAGTAGTTGGAAGGGATAAATCATTTGATGCTGTTGGCGCACTCTCCCTCGATGAGTCTTTGGACTCCCTGGAGGTGTCACATAATAATAATAACACCGATACCTCCACCTTTCCTGCTAATGGAACTGACTTTGTCTTGTTTGGCGCTGAACGACTTCTGTCCACTGTTTGGATACTGGTGTGTAATAATCCAAGTCTCATCCACAGTAATAAATCGATGCACAAAATCAGTTTTATTCTTGTTAAAATGCTCCAGAGATTTTCATGCGAGTGCATTTTTGATCTGCTGTGAGCAAGCGGGGCACCCATCTTGCGCAAAGCTTTTTCATTTGCAATTCTTCATGCAAAATATATCCTGCACGTTCTTTTGAAATGCATATAGTTTCAGCAATTTCATGCACTTTGACCTGCCTGTCATTCAATACCATATTGTGTGCCTGATCAATGATTTCTGGTGTTATTACATTTATTGGACGTCCTTCACATGGATCATTTTCAAGGCTGGTACGGCCATGTTTAAACTCTGCAGCCCATTTGTTAATTGCCAAAAACAAAAGAGAAGAGTGCCCATAAACTTTAATTAACTTAACTGAATTTCTTATGGTATTAAACTTTCTTTTACAAAGAATTTTATAACCGCATACTGGTGTTATTACATTTATTGGACGTCCTTCGTGTGGATCATCTTCAAGGCTGGTACAGCCACGTTTAAACTCGGCAGCCCATTTCTTAATTGCCAAATACAAAAGAGAAGAGTGCCCATAAACTTTTATTAACTTCAATTGAATTTCTTTGGATATTAAACCTTCTTTTACAAAGAATTTTATAACCACACGATACTCAATTTTATCCATTTCAAGGGATACAGACAACACTTTTGCTTCAGACAGCTGTATAAAACAAACTACTTGATAGAATGACTTGCAATTTCACATGGATGCTTATGATAGATGAACCAACTTAGGAAAAAAAAAAATCGTGCTGATAGTGTTGCCATCTATGGTCGAGGCCGAGAACTTTTCAGACCACCTTCATAGAGTATCCCAGACAATGCTCAATAGGATTAAGGTGAGGTCAGGAGACCTGGCTGACAAGTTGTTACGGAAAATAGCATCTTCTTGAAGATACTGATCCACAAGCTTTGCTTGATGAGGACAAGCATTATTGTCTTGAATAAAAAATCTTTTCCCTATCGCACCTGCACACAGATGAACATAGTTCATGGTTCTGTTGAGAAGCATCACACTATCTCCATCATTTGCTTTGTAGAGCAAATCAGGACTCAACTGTAAACAATACCAACCCCCCACTGCTCTTGGATACAGTTGATGTGGAGCTGGCCCATTTCAAACATTCGTGCCTGTGACATACAGACTATCAGTCACCTAGCATCTAGCCTTTTGCAAACAATGTAAGCAGATACCAATGTTCCTGTAGTCAATGCAAGGTCATTTGGTAGCTATTTGAGGATAGCACTCCTGTTTCAGCAAGTAGATAATTGTTGGTATCAGTCACCCATTGCGGTGTAGTCTATGGCCTTTCTTCACTGTATCTATCTCTGGGATGCTGTTTCTATTTATTTATTTATTGATATTTTAAATGTTGGAATTGATCCCACCACCTGTGAACCACAGAAAAATTCGCATTCAACCATCTGGCTACCTTGGTCAGCTTCTAGTCTTTTGATAGCTCACCACCCAAATTTGATTGCTTGCAGCCATATCCAGAAAGTATGCTATTATGAAATGTCTTGATCTCATTCCAGATAAAACAGAAAGCCACTCCAAAATGCCACAACATAGATTCCTGCTTTTATGTTGTGGCTCATTTGTATATACTACTGACAGTGCCACTGAATTGAGCTACAGCATAAAAGCAGGCATTTTAGAATGGTTTTCTGTTTCATATGGAATAACCAACCTCAGCATCACTTTTTACATAACGTACTTGATTTGTTTGTTTCTTTGTTCCTTAATTTATGGAAACCACTGTACATTCTCACTTTTAATCCTATACCCCACCATAACCAAAAGAGTTTGCACATGACGATACTCCATATGTAAACTTTATATACAAGTAGCCTTATCAATAATCTTCAAAAGGCTACTTGTACATGGAGGCTGTTGACTTCACATCAAATGCCTTTGAATCCCACAAAAAGCAAACTTCCTGTTGGATGGTATATTGTTATGAATTAAGGATGGAATAGATCACTACCCAGACCAGTTTTGACCTTTACTGAGGTCTCTTCAGTGGGAGCTAGACCCAGTTTTGCTTCTATATCAAGGCAAGTGAAGTTAACAGCCACTATATACAAGATGTCTAGTCGTGAAGATAATCCATGTAAAAACTTTATTTGCTTACACTTGGGCATAAGATTAAAACAAAAGTATAATTTCTTGTCTATTACAATTTATTTGATAACAAAGCAATAAAACTTTCTACAGCTATCTCTGATCCAGGGTATTTTAAACATATGTGAATATACCTTTTTACAACTTAAATATTGAAAATATATGAATTCTGCAAGGATTTAACCTGAGTATCTTTCTGATGAAATTCTTTCTCTCATGGATCAATGCAGATGATATAAAAATCATAATCCAACAAAATATACAGAGGTTCAAAAAATTATTCAACACAAGATCAAAAAAGCAAAAGAAATCTGGATGAATGAAAAATGTAAAGAAATAGAAATTCTACAGGAAAAACATGACAATTTTAATCTACACAAAAAGATGAAAGAGACCTCAGGTATATATAAGAAAAAACAATTCTGTATCCTTCGAAACAAAAAGGGAGAAATTATACCCAAAAAGGATGACAAAATACAAGAATGGGTGAAATATATAGAAGAACTCTTTACTGATGACAGACAGAACCCAGAAAATACTTATGAACATATGGAAGGTCCATGCATTCTAAAATCAGAGGTAGAATGTGCATTGAACTTTACTAAAAATGGTAAAGCCCTAGGACCAGATAGAATACCGGCAGAAATAGTAAAGTTATTAGAAGGTGACAACATCAACATATTAGTAAAGCTATTTAATAAGATCTACGATACAGGCATAATCCCTCAAGACTGGTTACAGTCGACCTTCATCATGCTACCTAAAAAAGTAAATGCAAAAACTTGTAATGACTATAGAATGATCAGCCTAATGAGTCACATTCTCAAAATGTTTCTGAAAATAATTCAAAAAAGAATATACAGAAAATGTGAAGACACCATCAGTGATACCCAATTCGGCTTTAGAAACGGCTTGGGAACAAGAGAGGCCCTTTTCTGTTCACAGATCTTATTTCAAAATGTATTGACCAAAACAAGGTAATATTCATTTGCTTCATCGACTTCGAGAAAGCATTTGACAAAGTCCAACATGCTAAAATGATTGTACTATTAAAAAGAATTGGATTAGATGGTAAAGACATCAGGATCATTGAAAACTTATATTGGAACCAAAAGGCATCTGTTCAAAGTTGATGACATTATTACAGACTCCATTAACATCAAACGAGGAGTAAGGCAAGGATGTGTGTGCTGTCACCTCTTCTTTTTAACATCTACTCAGAAGCCATATTTCAAAAAGTCTTGGAAGGAAGAAAGGAAGGGATTAGTGTAAATGGTGAAATCATCAGTAACATCCGATACCGATGATACAGCTCTTCTGGCTGACAATATTCAGGATCTTCAAAATCTTTTGGAGCTAATAAATGCAGAGAGTGAAAAAATGGGATTAAAAATAAATATCACCAAAACTAAATTCATGGTCATAAGTAAGAAACCAATTCTTAATTTAGCACTTTCTTTAAATAGGAAACAAATAGAAAGAGTGGCAAAGTTTAAATATCTCGGATGCTGGTTAAATGAAGATTGCAATCCAGAAATGGAAATAAAAGTTAGAATTGAAATGGCAAGAAAAAATTTTCTCTTGATGAAATCAACACTGTGTAACCGCAGTTTAAACTTAGAGCTTAGAGTACGCATGGTTAAATGCTATGTATGGTCTGTACTGCTGTACGGTGCAGAAACTTGGACCTTGAAGACAACATCAATAAAAAGACTTGAAGCCTTTGAGATGTAGTTATACAGACGAATGTTAAAAATCCCATGGACAGCAAAAACGTCCAATCAGGAAGTACTGAAACAAATGGGGAAATCACGTGAACTTTTAGATACCATAAAAAGAAGGAAAACTGCATATCTTGGTCACCTACTTCGTAATGAAAAATATAAGATACTTCAATTGATTATAAAAGGGAAGATAAATGGAAGAAGAGGACAAGGAAGACGAAGAAAATCTTGGCTGGCAGATATCAGACAGTGGACTGGTATGAACTCTGAGAGACTGCTCAGAATAGCTGAGAATCGCTCAAAATTTGCCAAGGTGGTCGCCGACCTCCGATGGGAGATGGCACTCAAAGAAGAAGATCTTTCTGAGTCTTGCTCAGGAAGATCTGAGGAAACCCGAATAAAGATCAATACCTAGACCTGGTAGTGATCTTTCCCATAATGCACAGAAATACACATACCCAAAAGGAAGTATGCTTTGCATTATGGGATATAAAGCCAAGCAATGTGAACTCAACAGTCCCTTATATACAAGTTTAGCCATGAAGATACATCACATTCAAGCTTTGTTTACTTTAATTATATACTTTGGTATATAATTAAAACAAAATATAATTTCCCATCATAATTTACTTGATAACAAAGTGAAAAAAAAAAAAAACTTCAAGTGATCCAACCAAGGAAAAGAGTAGAAATTAAAAAAATCCTCCCACATGTACATAAGGAACAAGGATATGCGACTAACTGTGGCTGGACAAAAAATGTTTTGTGGGAAAGGAAATCCAGACAAAGTTCTGGTCTAAGTTACCAAGAGGAGAGTGACATCCACAAGATACCTGGAAGGAGAACTGGTTAAGAAGGGATCAAAAGTGGTGGAAGGATGGAGAGAGAGAGAGTTTCTTGGTATTTTGAACAAGCAGACACACAATTTGTGAAATTTCATTAGTGATATCTTGGCATATCTTCCAACTTAATTATTGAAATTAAGAAATGAAGACCAAGAAGTCCCCAAGGAAGATGACTTGATATTTGGATATTTGGCTTAACAAAAAAATCAATCTTCATGGACAAATAATGAAAGAAGTTCAGAGTGATGATCATAATTTAAAGAGCGATAGAAACAATCAATGAATGCAATGAAGGAGACAAGAAAATTTTGAATCAGAGCAGACCTTAAAGGCAGAATTCAAGGTTTGAAATTCTGACATGAGGTGTCAACTCTGACAAATGTACATATTTTATCCTTTTGGTGGAAGAAACCATGCAGAACAGAATTTGGAAAGATGAAGTGGATAGTAACTTTGTGGCCACCAATTGATATTCTCTTAGAACTAGCAGGTCAGATTTAGATATATGCAAAGTCGTGGTGCAGATGATTTAAATTATAGTTAAGACCATGAATGATGGTGATGTGATTTATTTTTTTATATTTTTAAAATGTGTCTCACCATTCAAAAGGGGTCAAAATGTACAGATTCTATCCTTTTGGTGGAAGGAACCATGCTGAATGGAGTGTGGAAAGATGAAGTGCATAGTAACTGTTGAGGCCACCAATTGATATTCTCTTAGAAGCAGCAAGTCAGATTTAGATATATGCAAAGTTGTTGTGAAGATGATTTAAATTATAATTAAGACAATGAATGATGGTGATGTGATTTATTTTTTATTTTTTTAAAACATGTCTCCCCGTTCAAAAGGCTGTAAAGCAGCATTAAGAAATGGAGATGTCAGTCTCAGCTCTTTATGCAGATGATGAATACATACCTTTAATAAATTCGGTACAAGTCTGAAGGATTCCCTAACTAAACTGAATAACTGCTGTAATAAATTTGGTATGAAAATCAGCAATAAGAAGACGGAGACAATGAATATAAACAGGAACAACTGAAAACATTAACTACACCCTAAATGGAGAACCTACAGAACAAGTAAAACATTTTAGCTATTAGGCACAATTTTTAGTGAAGACAGCAAACTAAATATAAAAATAGTACTAAACTATTTCTAAACAAGACAATGTTGAAATCAATTTTAATATATGGATTTGAGAGCTGAGATAGAAGTAAAACAGTTGCTCAATAACTGGAGACGACGGACATGACAGTTAGGAAAAATTAGGGGGGTATGAACAGATAGCATTAGTGACAGAGCCATATTAAAAATTAAGATATTAGTAAAGTACTTGACATAGTTAGCATTCAGGAATTGTGAGAAGAGCTAATCTAAGGAGGTAATTTGGTCACTTAAACAGAATGGAAGAAGAAATGTTAGCAAAACAATTGTTTCTTGCCAGAATTGCAGCAAAAAGACCCACAGGAAGATCTGGATGGATTGATACAGTAAAAGTGTATTAGAAGTCCAAATTATATATGATCTGATAACATTGGACTCCCTACACATAAAAGATTAATTTGGAAGAAAACTGACAACATGAAGTTTGCAATGATATAAATTTTCATATATAAATATCATAACATCCTGAACCTTCCTTACAAGGTATATATCAGAAATTTGATAATGATGAAATATATATAAGTTGAAGAAACAGAACATTACTAACATCTGATTCGAAGATCTGAAAATTGTTCTTACTCTTAAACACACACACACACACACACACACACACACACACACACACACACACACACACACACACACACACACACACAAAATTCTCTATTTACATGGTAGATTGGTTCAAAAAAAAAAGTGTGAAAAAGAATACAATGCATATGAAAAAATAGAAGAATGGTTCAGATGTAAAAACCTGATACAAACAATAGGTTATTTTCAAACAAAACATATGAAAATCATTGAATAAAACTCTATTTCATTTTAATCAAATATTTTTTATTTTAAATACTCATTTAAAGTATATACATATGTATCTTTCTTAAAGAAAATAGTGTGTCACTAATAAAACAGAAATTCAAAAAGACCCAAATATACCCATGCATATAGTTAACTAATAAATTTTATTCGCTGTCACTTTCTGACAGCAGCTGCATTCTTTTCTGTGAGAATAGAATTAAATCATCCCACAACTTGAAAAACTTTGGCCGTCCTGTTCATACCGCAATGGCGAAACGTTTTATTCAGTAAAAGGAACTAAATTAGCACTAATAATTAATTGTTGAGATCCTGTTTTGACTAAATCTTTGTATAATTCTTCATATCGCACCATACATGATTTCAGTTCATGTTTAAACTGTTCAGCTCATTCAGTATTTGGATCATGTGTAAGCAAATGACTTTGCAATTTACTAGCCATTTGAAGCCTTTCTTTAATTAATCCTACAGTGAGCGGAATCTCTTCTTCATCATCATCACTTTTTTTCTTTTTCATCAAGATTCTCAAGGACAGCTTCTATTATTTCGTCATCACTAACAGCCTTGTCAACCATCAATTCTTCAATATCTGCAGATGAAAAATCATCAATCCTTCTCTGTCAACTGCATGTGCTAATCTGATGATATTTGGATATTCAGTTGTATGCAAGAGTACAGGGTTTTTCTTTTTCAAGCATTCTGGCCAAGCAGCTTTCCAGCATGCATTTAAAGTTGATGGTTTAAATTCTGATAATGCCAACTTAGCAAGTTTGATGCAATCCAAAATAGAAAATTTCTTCCACACATCAATAACTGTCAGTAAATTATCCTTATCTAGTTTATCCAAATTGTATTGGAATGTTCTCATGTAGCAAGCTTTGAAGGTAGTGATCAACACCCTGGTCTAGTGGTTGTATTAGGTGGCAGAAAACAAAATTCCACATTCGGGTGTTCTAAAACAGGATGGATAGGCACATTGTCTATAATCAATAAAATTTTAAAGTCCAGATTTTTTTTCCCATCAAATAGCATTTAACTTCCGGAACAAAACATTGATGAAATCATTCATTAAAAATTTCTTCTGTAACCCAACCTTTTTTGTTTGCCTTCCAGTGCACTGGTAGGCAAACAAAACCTTTCATTGCCTGCAGTCTTAGGGATCGATTAATGAGTAATGGTTTTAATACAAGATCTCATGAAGCATTGCTGCAAAATAATAGAGTCACATGATCCTTAGCTGCTTTGAAGCTTTAAAGCCACTAACACTTTTTTGTGATTTCGTTATATAAGTTCTACTTGGCATTCTTTTCCAAAAAAAAAAAAAAAAAAAAAAAAGGTCAGTGTCTCATTTGTGTTCAAAACTTGAAGATCAGGAGTGTGGCCACCATTTTCAATAATGCTGGACAGTTGTGAAAGAAATTCCCTAGTTGCTGGCTCATCTGCAGTTGAGGCTTCTCCTTTTATTTTTACATTATGAAGTGCATATCTTTTGAGAAATTTTGTAAGCCAACCTGTGCTTGCAGAAAAATCACAATTGTTGTTTGATGTTGTTGGCTCCTTTTCCTGAATCTGTTTGTACAACTGTAATGCTTTCTGTTTGATGACAACATTTCCATCTAAAGGTATTCCTTTTTTTTTTTTTTTTGTGAGCAATCTTCTATCCACATCACTGGGGCCTTTTCCATCTTCACTTTTATAATGTCTCTCTTATACGATGACGACTTGGCACACCTAATTTTGTTCCATAAAGAAGAGATTTTCTAATGGTCTCTTCATTTTTTTTAATCGTTCTCACAGCAGCTTCATTCAACCCAAACTATTTCCCCAAGGATGTTGAACCTTCTCCAGCTGTTAAATGATCTAAAATTTGGATCTTAGTTTCTAAAGAAATAGCTTTTCTTTTCTTCTTCTTGTCTAACTGAATTATCTGACATTGTGATTAATTGGGTAATGTTACAAAAATATCAGAAAATATTCAATAATTAATTTTACTAATTTGATACTACACGTACAAAACTTCAAAATTTAATACATACCAGTATAACTCTATTACACAAACAAAACACAAGATGTGTAAACATTTCGAACTGTAAACAAGAAATGATTGTTTGGCAAACAGCTTAACTCCTTCCTTTATATAGGCAGGCCTCCAGTAACGGACCAACTTAACTTCGAGTAATAAGCATAGCACCCTTCTGCTTCCAGGAAACAATGGCAAGTGAATATAATGGATCATCTGTCGGCTTAACTTCAGGGAATCATAATTACAAAAATTGATTTCTTTTTTATCACTGCCGCAGTTGTCTACATTCTGTAGCATAGAGAATCCCTGATATTTAAAACATCGAGGGTTTCCCCAAAATTTAAGTTTACGTACATATGTACCATTCTAGGAAATGATAATTATAATGGAAACACCCTTTTTAACAGAACTGAATTCAAACAGAAATTTTAAAAATAAGCACTATTTGAACCGTGTTAAATCAAAATAATGTAAAAAGAGAATTAGCTATATATGTGTGTGTGTGCGTGTGTACACACACATATATAATATATTAAGAAGAACAATTTTCAGATCTTCGAATCAGATATTAGTAATGTTCTGTCTTTTAAACTTTCTGCTCATCCACAGTACTAGTGTACTAAAGGTTGAACAACTTCTCATCCGCAAAGTTTTCATAAAGAATATAAACTGCTCACACTCAACTGCTCAGACAAGAAAAAGACATTGACTCAGAGAATTCTATTCAGTATATAGTGCAAATCCAGTACTATATGTTATAACTTGTTTCAAGTGATGGATCACTTTCTGTTGCCAAAGTGGAGAAAGTGATGAAGAAAATCAGATAATAAAAATGCAAAAATATCACATTAGATGAAAGGTTAAAAAAAAAAAAAAAGCTCAACAATTCTTTCTGGATTTCATTTATAAATACTTTCATTAATAGAAATTATTAATAATAGAAGAAAATACTGATTGTTCTAGCTAGACAGGGACATGTGGTTAGCTGTCTGCAAGATAGAAAAAAATCACTACTCCATGGTGGATTCAAGAAGTGAAAAGGCAGTCTTGAAAGAGAAGAAATAATATTGAAAGTTACTAGCAAATAATTCAGCAGATGCTCTATGGTGCAGGCATGTCAAACACACAGCCCACATGAGGCCTGTTAAACTTTGTAACCAATATGGTTATTTAACTTTTGACAACACCGATGTAAATAAACATATTTAAAAAATTAACATTTCCACTTAAGATTATTTTATATGCCAAACTACTCTGCAATTTCTAAAGGAAATAATGTTCTATTTGTCATTTCAAAAAATCTTATTACACCACTGTATAAATATCAAATTTTAACGAGCAAGTCCACATACGCAGCTACATCCGCTGACCACAGCAATTTTCAAGTTGTAAGAAAGTGTAGTGTTTTCTTTATTATTATTAATAAAGAATTTATAAAAATAATGTCGAAACCTTCAACCAGTATTAGTAAAAAAACGATTAATTAAAGAAGAACATCATAGTTTTCAAGAAAAATGGGAGTTACAATATTTTTGTGTTCAAGGAAAAAAAAAATTACCTGATATGTAGAAACACTATTGCAGTTTGCAAAGAATATAATATTAAAAGGCATTATGATACAAATCATAAAGAAACTATTACAAATATGTTGGGAAACTTCATGAAGATAAATTGTCAGAATTAAAGTACACTTCAAAATCAACAAAGTGTATTTACCAAACCTATTGAAGATAATAGAGCTACGGTAAAAACCAGTTATTTGTTATCACATTTAATTGCAAGCAAGTCGAAACCATTCACTGATGGGGAATTTATTCGCGAATGTATTATTAAAGCAGTTGAAGTGTTGTGTCCTGATCAATTAAAGAAATTTAAAAATATAAGCTTATCTCGAAATACCACTGTTAGCAGAACTGATGATACAGCCGGGAACTTAAGGAATCAACTAAAATCAATAATTCCAACATTTGAGACCTATTTCCTTGCAATTGATGAAAGTACAGATGTATGGGATATCGCTCAGCTGGCTGTTTTTATTCGTGGATGTGATATGAACTTAAAAGTAAGTGAAGAACTTCTAGAAATTATTCCTATGCACGATACAACCACTGGAGTTGATATTTTTGATGCCCTTATGGAAGTTTTGAATGAATACAATTTACCATTAAAAAAGCTAGTTTAATGTCTTGCAACTGACGGTGCTCCTGCCATGACTGGTGTTGTTAAAGGAGTTGTTACAAATTTAAAAGAAAAATGCAAAGAACAAAGTAATAATAATTTTCAACATTTTCATTGCATTGTTCATCAGTAAACACTATGCTCCAAAGTTTTAAATATTGGACATGTCCTAAAAAATATCAGTAAAATTGTAAATTATATTCGTGCATGTGGGCTTAATCATTGCCAATTTAGTAACTTTCTAGAAGATATAGAAAGTGAATATAGTGATCCACCTTATTATACAGAAATTAGATGGCCTTCCAGTCATAAAGTTTTAAAGTGATTCTTCAAATTGCTGGACCAAATTACCATTTTTTTTAGAATCGAAAAATTATGAATGTGATATATTAAAAAATGATCAATGGATAAAGGACATGGCTTTTTCAGTTGACATTACAAGTCATCTTAGTCAAATCTTAAGCTACAAGGCAAACATCAAATAGTTACCATGTTATTGGACAATATTAACATTTTCAAACAGAAATTATTACTTTGGCAAAAACAAATTCAAAAAGAAAATTTATCCCATTTTGAATGTTGTCAATTATTATTACAAAAATCACCGAAATTGAAATTTTCAGAATATGCCAATCAAATGAAGTTATTAGAAAATGAATTCTCTAATAACTTAGAAGATTTTTAGATATTAAGAAATATGAAAATCAATTTCACTTATTTACTTCTCCTCTATCAATTGATGTTGAAACGGTTGATGACAATTTACAGTTGGAATTAATCAAAATTCAGTGTGATTCCGTATTGAAACAAAAATATATGGATGTTGGAATTCCAAATTTCTATAATTATTTATCAGTCGATCGATACCCCAATGTGTTATGTGCAATTAGGCATATTTTATCTATGTTCAGTAGCACATATTTATGCGAACAACTATTTTCAACTTTAAAGAATAATAAAATTGCTGAAAGATCAAGATTAACAGACCAGCATGTGTAATCAATATTGAAAATAACTACAGCTCAACAAATTCAACCAAATTTTGAAGATTTTGTTAATGAAAAAGTCAAATTTCTTCAAAAAAATGATATGTATAATTTTATTTAAATATGTAAACTTTATATTTTATATGTATTTTTGTAATATGGTTGTATTTTGTACTCTTATATACTCTAATGTTAATATTAAAAAATCTGTTTCCTCTTTATTTCGAGATTTTTTTTTTCTGTTGCGGCCTGTGGCTTGATATATAATTCTTAATTTGGTCCTTGGAGGTAAACGAGTTTGACATTCCTGCTCTATGGGAACATAGCAAAAATGTAAGAAAGCAAAGCAATGCATAAGTTCCTAAACAAAAGTCTTGGGAAAACCTGTGAGAATACAGAAACTAAATCTTAGGAAGTGGCAAGATGTTCTGGAGGCTATTGAAAAGCTTTGAAACAGAGGAAAGAATACTGTAAAAGGAACCTGAGATGGTAAAGGTCACATGAAAACTGAAGATAAAGATATTTTAGATATATGGAGTAGTTATTTTATCAATGGAATATAACACTGGTCTGCATTTAGGTTTCATAAATCATCATCATCCAATTTTCATCTGGCAAAGGCCTATGACAAGATGCCAAGAGAAAAGTTGTCCAAAGCACTAGAGTTGTATAGCGTAAACATCAACCTCTAATATTTTATAAGATCAGATCTAACCAACCTTGGGGTATCGTTCCCACATTTGGGGTGGAGTACCCAAGACCTAATGATATTCAGAAGAGGGCAATTTGCTTAATAGATGACCTTCCTTCACAGACTCCTTTCAGTCACTTTCCCATATGCGCTCTGTTTCTGCACTATGCCTTTTCTATAGGTACTTTCATCAGCATTGCTCCTCTGAATTGGCTATGCCTCCACTTGATTCTAATCATATGAAAAATTACAACAGCCATGCCAACACTTGTACACTGCCAAGCCCAAACATACTGAACAACTTTCTCATCCATCTCTATTCTTTGGAACAATATGCAGTATATTGTTTTTCGTAATGAGTATAACCTCCCACTCTTTAAGAAACATATCAATAGGCACATTTTTCTCTTTAATCTCTTGCCAATACATGGTGCTGTAATGTTATATGTCCTGTGACCTTTCATGAGTGGGATCATTAAAAAAAAAATTAAACAAGATCGTACAAATAAATGAGAGAAAGTGAGTAAGGAGAAAACTTATAGTAAAACTTGTTATCTATGATAAGAATATTCACTGAAAGCATAACAAAATTTTTTCTCTAGTGTGAAAATTTAATAACATTAGTGAAGCTGTCAGGATACAAAACAGTAATATGAAAGAACAGATTGTTTTGACTAGAACGAACAACCCCAGAGAGAAGAAACTGTCAATACGAAAGGACTATAGAAATTGTTTAATGTAGTTCTGTTCCCCCACTCCCTCACTAGAGGTCACACTAGGATAAATGATTAACAAACATTTAGATTCATTATTTATTATTCATTATTTTATATGGTGCAATGGTATGCAGCTTGTATATTGTACATATGTTTTCCTGATGATGACCTCAATACAGAGGCTGAAATGTCGATTGTTACTTGCTGAATGTTAAGTAAAGTAATTATTCTAGCACGTGTGTTGTGTCTCCATAAATTCTTCACTATGAATCCTAACCACCATGTAACCATAAAAGAAAGAACAGATTGTTCTAGTTGGTGCTAATGACCTGAGAGACAAAAAGTAATGTATGAAGGAGGATGTGAAGGGCTGGAAGGGTTTAGTATTTTCAGGGAGGGTAGAGAAGACGCAGGAGACAGGTATGCAGATGGCAGTGCTTGAGGCAATCTAATGTGAGACAGAGCAAAATACAGTCAGATGCTGCTCCAGTCTAAGGTGGGGTACCAGGGAAGAAGTCAATTTGCTATCATCAGCAAATCTGCAAAAAGAGTGCAGACTGAGTAATTATTATGGGGAAACTTCAACTACGGAGAGATAGATTTGAAGGAGGAAAGATCAGCATGGCAGGAAGAAAGGGAATTTATACACTAACTGAAACATAATTCAATTGCATAAAGAGTGTGATAGCAAATTATTGACCAATCAGTATATTGGGAGTGGTGGTAAAGGTATTGGAAAAGTTAGTCAAGGATAGCATTCAGAAATGGGTGGATAATAATATGATACACTATGGGGCACCATGGCTTTCAGGGGATGTGGTGTTAATTCTTGAATGAAAAGTTTAATTTTATTGTAAAAATATTTCATTCAGATTTAGCAGGTAACAAAATTTCCAGAAGAATACTGGTATATAGGTGAAATTTAATAAAAAAACGAAAGTCTTTTAATTGTAAATTCTCCTGTGTATTATATTGTTATGTGTCCTTCTAAAACCGACAAGAGTTGAAATTTTGTAAGCATCAGAAAGTTAGATCAACATATACAATGAGATAATCAGCTTATAGATATGACCCGAGGCAGTCACATACTCGATGACTAAGTTGCACGTGGGAAGTCCCCATGTAGAACTCAGCAAGGAGAGAACAGTACCGAGTGCAAGAAATTTAGGTGCTGGGCGGAAAAGGTGACGTAGTAGGGAGAACAGCTCAGGAAGGATATATTGAGCTTGGTGATGCCAACTCAAGGGTTTTGCACTTTTCTCCCTTGGATTCCTGTTCCAGTCATTCCCTGAGGAGGAGTACATGAGCGCAGTCGAAAAGAATGATGTCCAGTGGCAACTATGCGGCCAAACAGCGATCCAGTGCGAGCATAATCATTAGTACGGCAGAAAAGTCAGCGCAGACCGAAACAACATGGACCAATCCCAGCAGAGCAGCTTCGCCCACATCGGAGAAGGTGATTCGTGATCATATTTGCCAATTTGTTCTGAAGACAGCAAACCGTAGGAGAAGGAAACAAGCCGTGTCAGTTTAATGAAAGATCGAGAGAAAGGACCAGGAATGTAGGAACTTTTCAATTCCTTGGTACATTAGAAAGAGTTAGAATGCAATAACGTGTGGATATGCTCAGTGATTGGACTTACATGCATTGAAACTTGACTTTAGAATCTAATCAACCTGTGAATTGTGTCATATCTGAGAATGAGATATTGTATAGAATAGAATTAATGTACTAATGTATGTCATCGCCTAGTATATCTTGAAATTAAATAAGGTAAATGCTTATATAGGATTGTCAAATGTTGTAGGAAGGAGCTAGTAATTTAAATTAGTTGCAGATATTGTCTAATGTTGAGAAAGATTAGGAATATTAAGGTTATATCTATTAAACCCATTTAACTTGTGGGAGAGATTGAGCTTAATTGAATAACCTTTAATAATCTGGCCCAAAATTGTCTTAGCAGCAAAAGAAAAACCAGCAGAAACAATAATGACAAGTCAAAATCCCACATGTACCAACAGAGCTTGAGAGAGAGAGGTCGACGAAAACAGGTGCAATCCTCAGGAATAATAATTAAGGGAAGGATATGTGGAAAACATTGTGACGCATTACTAGATACAGATTCCCAGGCCTCTATTATTTTGGGGGATTACTTTAAATGATTAGAACCCTGTGTGAGGAAACGAATCTCATATTTCAAAAGGCCAGTGACATTATCTGGAATATCTGCCTCCAAAATTCATGCGACCAAGTCAGTGCATTTGAGAGTATACTTACCAGAATTCAATGTGTGTTTGGCATGAGTTTTTAGTCCTGTATATTGTATTAGTGTGATGAATAAACCTTTTTTTTTTTCTAACAAAATTGCCTGATCTGAAATCGCCATGCACAACTCATTAAAATAGAACCTGAGCGAATCAATAGTCGGCGATAGCTACGACTGCAGTAAGGGAAAATCTATACATATAAAGTTTTGTAATTGGAAATATTAATTGCTTGATTGTCAATAAGTGTGTCATTCTGAGAAATAACTTCCTGGCAAAGAAGCTTCTCTTGTCTAAGAATTTGGATGGCGCAGCTTCAACAAATAAATTTTCCCAAATTCTGATACGGAATTAATTCCAGAGTTGTAACAAAGTAATTTGGCTCTAGCCTGAACTAATTTCTTTGTCCACCAAGTTTTGCACATGCAAGCAATTAGAGTAGTGGCCACAAAGTAGTTAGAAGTTAATTGGAATTGATATAGATAACAAAGGTAGAAACAAGCTCGAGAAAACATTAAGTATTAAGTATAATCACTTAACTAGTACAATAAGTGAGGTTAACAATCCTTACAATCCACAATAACCACGATATATATATATATAAAAAAAAATTTAATAATAGCGCAGCCGATTGGATTTGATTTACTCGATTAATCAAAGAGAGTAGGTTTTGGGTTAAGATCAGGCAGTTTGGGTACAAAAAATTTTGATAACAAATTTTGTGTGAGAAGGAAAATTATAGTGTGAACTTATATACAAGTATGACAACCATCAAGTTCTGGGGTAAATGACTGCGAGTTCTTTCGGACCATTAACACAACAAGTCTTTCCACGATTTTCTGGGGAGGAAACCAACGACATTTTAGCTTTCTTCAGCTACGTCGAAGAATTAAGGAAGGAAGGTAGGTGGACTGATTTTAAGCTCCTCATCCTGTTGCATAGTAAACTTGTAGGGAAGGTAAAGAACTTCCTATATTCCTCCCCTATCTTGAAAGAAACTCTAGATTATTCTAAATTTAAAGAAGTACTCATTTCCCAGTTTTCAAAATTAAGAAGTTTAGGGCCAAATTTATGGAAACTGCAGAAAAGTATGCAAAAGGACAGAGAAAGTGTAATGTAATTCTATAATAGGTTGTTGACCCTTGCTAACACCCTGAGCATCTCAAACGAGGATAAGCCCTACCTAGACTGGGAGTGAAACAAGAATTAAGGGAGACAGCCTACAAAAAGAAAATAACAAATATCGAAGACTGCTACAATGCCGTGAAAGAAAAAAAATAAATGCTCGGAGACATTAGTCCCACATCTGCTACCGGCTATGTTAACGTCATCAAAAAGGAAAATGATTCTGTTAGTAACCCTAAGACAGAAAAACAGTCTAATGAAAGGAAGGAAAAAACAAAGAACCTAGACAAAAGTGAAGGAAGCAGAGCTGGATCAGCCAACACCAATCGAATAACAGAAGGTATAACTGACATGAATGAAGTTCGATTAATAGTTAAGTAAGAAGTCGAGCGTCTGCAACAGCCCATCATGGACCGCTTTGATGCTGTTCTAAACCAATTGGCAGTGGTATTGTTACATCCTGAATGAAGAACTTTTAAAAGGAAACAATTCATTCAGAATTTAACAAGTCAGAAAAATCAGCTGAGAGAAAAAACTTGTACTCGAGCAGAAGAAATAAAGTACTAACTGTAAATAGAAATAGAAAGAAATAGCATTACCTCCTTTTAGTAGAATTGTAATACCATGTAAAGAACTTTGTGTATAAATTAGTATTATATGAATGCATCATGTATACAATGAATGGGTAAATTAGATGTAAACAATAGTCCAAAGGTCACGGGCGGGCCTGATGCATTGGCAATCTTGGAAAGCAACGCACATTAGTTTCCCAGAAGACGCTGCTAGAGATCTCGCGATGTGCTGAAATCCCCGCGGACGGGAAAAGATCGCAGAAAGTAAGAGGGTGCTAAAAAGGGAAGAAGTGAAGGGAGAATAAAAGGCGTTTGCACCCGTTTCTCAAGGATTTTTTTGCCTATTTTGCTGGATGATGATGATGATTCGACTTCTCCCGTGGACCGTACGTTCCTGATGGTGTTTCTTGGCGATAGTACAATATCGGACGGTGCACCTTTCCCTTCAATGTCTGAATTTCTGCCAGTACTAAAGCATGAGATGTCGGCAAGTGCTGTCTTTGCTCCTTAGCTGAAAGTTTCGATGGAATAATATAACAGATGTATACCAGAACCGGCAGTAGAAATAAGGATGGCCAGAAACAGATCGAGAATAGATGAGGAAAAAATGTGCAGAGTGTAGAGTATAGCGTAATCTGATGACCATAGTGACCCACCATGTGGACACAGGCTTATGGAAGTATCGAGAGGTAATTCAAACAAAGAAGGACAGTTCAGGTGGACCTGGAGATCCTACCCCAAGAAATGGTAAAGTACAGATTTTGTTGTATAATTACCCAGTCAGTAAAAGGGAAAGATCATTGTAGTGTAAAAATCGAGTATGGACAGTATTTAAGAACTTTAAGTGATTATTTAGCAGTGGCTAATGTCCATAAAACAAATTGTTTGGAATGATTATAGATGATTGTGATGTGCAAGCCTAACATACTAGTTTAATGTGCAAGACTAACATAGTAGGTAGAATATTGATTAGAAGTGTATAATATGTATATTATGTGTGTTTAATCTCTAACTTTAAAGAAGGATTTATTGTTCACGCATTAGAGTATTAATCAGTTTGATACAGTTTGATTTAACATGTCATTGAAAGTGAGATTAGTCTAAGTGTACATGTCTTTTCTTCTAAACCTGAGTTTTGCCTGTGATATCAATCAAAACTACCACTCATTAATCTGAACCATAGCAGGGGGGGGGAATTGAAAGAAAGGTATAACATGTTGTTATAGAAGTTATGACTGCAAACCAGAATTTACTTAGCCACAGTAAAGCGTTTAATTTATGAGTTTAAGCACTAAATTTATTCACCTAGGTGCATCAAAAGTCTGGAAAAGTCTCCCTGAATAAGAGTCCCCTTTATTCTAAGATATTGGCTGGCGCAGCTTTAAAAAATAAATTTGTCAAAATCTGAAGAGGAGATGGCCCCAGAAAGAAATTAGAGGATTCGTTTCTTTTAGCAAGGAATAACCTTTAACAGTCAGGGTAAGCACGTGAGTAAAATTAGGAATTGGCTAGAGATATAGAATTTGCTTTCCTTATAGAATGAACACGTAAGAAGTGATACAGATATTAGAGTCAAGGAAATTTTGTAAGTTTTGTAGTCATTCTACAGAGGTAAATTCATAAAGAAAGTAAATTATTTTAGGAAAAGAGTAACAACATAACAATGGCGCAGACGACAAGATTTAACATTATCCATGAAAACTTCTGAACTATCTGTCCCTCAGACCGAAAGGACTGCTGAAATGATACGCCTGGAAGCTGAAAGCTGCAGCAACCCATGCTAGACCATGTGGATGCTGTGATGAGGAAACTAGCCACAGTAGCAACACAAGATACCGCAGTGTCTCCTCTGAGATCAGAAAGAGTCAGTGAATGAAGTGAGAGAAGGGAATCACCTAGGTGTTTCAATTGCGACAAGATTGGGCATCTTGCCCGAAATTGTTTTAGCAGCAAGAGGAAAAACCAGCAGAAACATTAATGATGAGTCAAAATCCCACATGTATGCCAACAGAGCTTGGGAGAGAGGTCGACGAAAACAGGAGCAGTCCTCGGGAATAATAATTAAGGGAAGGATATGTGGAAAACATTGTGATGCATTACTAGATACAGGTTCCCAGGCCTCTATTACTTTGGGGGATTACTTTAAAAGATTAGAACCCTATGTGAGGAAACGAATCTCATATTTCAAAAGGCCAGTGACGTTATCTGGAATATCTGCCTCCGCAATTCATGCGACCAAGTCAGCGTATTTGAGAGTATACTTACCAGAATTCAATATGTCTGTTTGGCATGAGTGTTTAGTCCTGCCCAGGATTTCTCTCCCACACGTTAAATTGATTTCTGGAAATGATTTTCTTGTGAAGAACAAATTCTCATGTGACTACTAACAGAATGAAGTACACCTTTTGGGAAGAAGAAGGACAAATAAGGAAAATCAAGGATCATTGCATTCGAACAGACATAAGAACTCACTCGACATAGGAATGCAATGCAGAGATGTTGTACAACAGATTAAGGGAGTTGAAGAAAATTTAACATGCAATCAATTTGGTTCGGAAGAGGCCTCCACTTCAAGAGTGAGAGATCACTCTGAAGCTTGTTGCGTATCAGACGTCAAACTACCCGTTGAGCTTGGTAATGCAGAAGATCTGGAAGAAATTCATCCAAGAGCGATTGAAATCAATCTTATTAGTATTATTAAAAGACCTAGAGAAGATTGTAGAAGACCCAGGTATAATAGACACGCACCACATACAGCACAACAATGGAGAATTCATCTGTGACCAGAGAGTAGTACAAAGTAATGTAAGATATGAATTAGAAAAGTGAATCAAGGAATGCATTTTTGGAAATTATGGAGACAACTACCGTGTTTGAATAAAAACTTTAGTTTACAATTCGACGTTTCGGGCGACAAACGCCAAACACATTCCTCAGCCACCTAAACAAACAACATAAACACATACAATTTACCATCGAAATCGAAAACCAAAATTCACTCCCGTTCCTAGACACACTAGTTACACGTCTTCCTTCAGGCAGTCTATCCTTCACGGTCTACCGAAAACCGACACACACGGGCCAATACATACATGCTAATTCATACCACCACCCAGCACAAAAATATGGAGTCATAAACACCCTTAAAAACAGAGCCACAACTATTTGCTCTAACCAGCAAGCCCTGAAACAAGAACTAAAAATCATTAGTGACACATTCATAAACAATGGCTATAACAAAAATACTGTCAATAAAATACTCTATAAAACCACAACAAAAACTAATCTAGATTACAGTAAAACCATAGCCATCCCATACATTAAAGGGTTATCAGAAAAAATCAACAGAATCCTACAACATTATAACCTCAATGCCACCTTTAAACCACCCACTAAACTTAAAACCATATTCAGCTCCTCTAAGGATCCTCTCCTCCCATTAGCACATCCTGGAGTCTATTGCATCCGCTGCACCTGTAACTTACCGTACATTGGTGAAACAGGACGGACAATCCTTATACGCAAGAAAGAACACATTAGACACATTAAATATAACCATTATGGTGAAGCAGGCCTCTCAGACCATGCACTTAACACCTTACACCAAATCAACTGGAAAAGCACCTGCTCCTTACACCGCACAAAAACATGGTACGAAAGAAAATTTAAAGAATCCTGCGAAATCCTGATAAACCACCCAAATATCAACAATAAAGATGGTATGAAAATTCCAAGGATCTGGATAGCACACATTCAGCCAACCTAATATGAAAGATTCGACATAAGTCAGGACTCTAGCCAATCCGCTAGTATTAGAAACCATTCCACTCCAACTGGCTGGAATGATGTTAATATATGTATATAGTAGACAACACAAATAATAGGACTCTAGCGTTGATGTTTTTTATTATTTTTTTTTTATTTATTTATTTATTTTTTTTTTCACCAGAGGTCAGGCCAACAATTGTGGTAGCGGTTAGTCAGTGTCTTTAACAAACCAGTATGATTGTAGTATAGCTTGTTTCTTGTGTATATTTGTACGCTCCAGAAGATGACCTTGACATAAAGGTCGAAATGTCGAATTGTAAAATTTTAGTAATAGTAAACTAAAGTTTTTATTCAAACATGGTAGTCGTCTCCATAATTTCCAAAAATGCATTCGGATCACCGTGCAAGCCTAAAAGGAATGAATCAAGGAATTTTGTTCAACATAGAAATGACCTGAAACTCAGACAAAGTAGATAAGATCTCTACAGAAATTGTGTGTAGATGACACCAAAGAAAAAAATTTTTTTTTTGAAAAAAAAAATTTTTTTTTGGAAGGGGAAACCTTTGTTAAATCTTGAATGAAAGGTTTAATTTTATTGTAAAAATATTTCATTCAGATTTAACTGATAACAAAATTTCCAGAATACTTGTATATAGGTATAGGTGAAATTTAATGAAAAAAAGAAATAGTCTTTTAATTGTAAATTCTCCTATGTATTATATTGTTATGTGTCCTTGTAAAACCGACAAGAGTTGAAATTTAGTGAAAATTTTGTTTGCATGAGAAAGTTAGATCGATATACAAAGAGATAATCGGCTTATAGATATGACCTGAGGCAGTCACGTACTCAAAGACTAAGTTGCACGCAGGAAGTCCCCGTGGAGAACTCAGCGAGAGAATGGTGCCGAGTGCAAGAAACTTAGGTGCCGGGCAGAAGAGGTGACATAGCAGGAAGAGAACAGCTCAGGAAGGATATATAGAGCTTGGTGATGCCAATTCGAGGGTTTTGCCCTTTTCTCCCTTGGATTCCTGTTCCAGTCATTCCCTGAGGAGGATTATGTGAGCGCAGTCGAGAAGAATGACGTCCGGTGGTAACTATGCAGCCAAATAGTGATCCAGTGCGAGCATAATCATCTGTACAGTGGAAAAGTCAGCGCAGACCGAAACAACATGCAGAACCACGTATACCAATCCTGGCAGAGCAGCTTCGCCCACGTCGGAGAAGGCGATTCGTGATCGTATTTGCCAGTTTGTTCTGAAGACAGCAAACGGTAGGAGAAGATAACAAGCCGTGTCAGTTTAATGAAAGATCAAGAGAAAGGACCAGAGATCCAGTTACTCGGTAATGTAGGAACTTTTCAATTCCTTTGTTTATTAGAAAGAGTTAGAATGCAATAACATGCAGATATGCTCAGTGATTGGACTTACATGCATTGAAACAGGACTTTAGAATCTAATCAACCTGTGAATTGTGTCATATCTGAGAATGAGATATTATATAGTGTAGCATTAATGTACTAATGTATGTCATAGCCTAGTATATCTTGAAATTATATAAGTTAAATGCTTGTATAGGATGGTCAAATGTTGTAGGAAGGAGTTAGTAATTTAAATTAGTTGCAGATATTGTCTACCGTTGAGAAAGATTAGGAATATTAAGGTTATGTCTATTTAACCCATTTAACTTGTGGGAGAGATTTAGCTTAATTAAGTAACCTTTAGTAATTGTATATTGTATTAGTGTGATGAATAAACCTTTTTTTTTTCCTAACAAAATTGCCTGATCTGAAATTGCAATGCACCACTCATTAAAATAGAACCTGAGCGAATCAATAGTCGGGGATAGCAATGACTGCAGTAACGGAAAATCTATACATATAAAGTTTTGTAATTGAAAATATTAATTGCTTGAATGTTGATAAGTGTGTCATTCTGAGAAATAACTCCCTGGCAAAGAAGCTTCTCTTGTCTAAGAATTTGGATGAAACAGCTTCAACAAACAAATTTTTCCAAATTCTGATACACAGTTAATTCCAGAATTGTAACAAGTAATTTGGCTCTATGCTAAACTAATTTCTTTGTCCACTGAGTTTTGCACACACGAACAATTATAGTAGTGGCCACAAAGTAGTTAGAAGTTAATTGGAATTGATATAGATAGCAAAGGTAGAAACAAGCTCGAGAAAACGTATTAAGTATAATCACTTAACTAGTACAATAAGAGAGGTTTAACAATTTAACAATCCTTACAATCTACAATAACCATGATATATATATTAAAAAAATTTAACAGTGGCCATGCCTTACTAACATGTTATAAGTGTCAGCTGAGTTGTATAAAGGGAATGTCTACAATGAAACTGCTGGATTTTGCAAGACATATGATGGGATACCTTTTACAAATTGTGTTACATAAATTAGAATAAATGGGTATGGATATGAGAGTGGCTGATGCACAGATACCAAGAAGTATCAGAGTAGCACAATCTGGGAGAAAGCAATTGAGTAAGAGTGTGCTGCAAGGCTCACATCTTGGGCCACTACTGTTTAATTTGTACATGATGATATAGGAAACAATTTAAAGGAAAATATTCAGTTCTTAGTTAATGATGCAAAATTGTGTAGGAAATGTAGAGAGCATGTGGGATGATTTAAATAGGCTTACAGTATGGGTAAAAGATAATGGGTATCAGTTTAATGTTGAAAAGTGTTAACTTATGCATTTTGGGATAAAAAGATTACAAGTTGAGTACCCTTCCAGGATATTAATGAAGCTAGGCAAATAGGGAGAGGGGGGTAGCAGAGATGAGGTATTGAGGGCATACTGCTAAGATTGCCAAGATAGCTGATAAGATTACCTGGTTATTAAAGAACATACAAGGAGAGATAGGGAAGATATAATTCCTCTTTATAAGGCTGATCCACATCTGGATTACTATGCTCAGGATTGGTCACCTGGGTTTCTTGGGATGAGAGGTAATGAAGAAGATGCAGAGGCAAGTGACGAAGATGGTACAATTCTCCCATGATGAGACTACACATTCTGTGGAGGTGCCCGTGCAACAACAATAATAATAATAATTAAATTCAATAGAAGTTTGTAGGATTTCTTAACCACATTCAATAACAAATACTGAATGAAAATCAGCAATAAAAAGACCAAAACCATGAAAATAGGCAGTAGCATAAAAAATGTCAACTGCATTCTGAATGGACAAACCTACAAAATAAGTACAACATTTCAGCTACTTAGGCACAATTTTTAGTTAGGATGGCAAATTAAATATGGAAAAATCTAACAACAGAATGAGCAAAACTGGTATGGTGAGGAGTCAAACGAATCAATTTCTACAGAATAAGAGAGAAATGAGAGGACTAAAGCAGCAGTAAATATACAACACTGTTCAAGTCAATTTTAACTTATAAATCTGAGAGCTCTATTAGGTTCATCAAAGACTAGATACCACAGATATGAGAATCCTGAGGGAAAAATTAAGAAAGTGAGCAGATGGCATCAATGGAAGAATCATATAAAAAAGTTTAGAAAGGAAATTGAGATTGTTAGCAATCAGGATGTGTAAGCAGAGCTAATCTAAGGAGGTACAGTCACTTAATGGAAGAGGAAACATTAGCAATGCAGGTGCTTAATGCCAAGATGGCAAGAAAAAGACCAGAGGAAGACCAAAGTGTAGGTGGACTCAGGACTGGTTTTAGACTGTTAGACACCTGCGTGCTAGAGATAATTGGCCACCCTTGAGGGTAAGATATTATGTACTAATATTACTATTAATACGTTTTTATGACAGTATAATGTAGCCTAATTGACAAAGGAAAATTCATAAAATATTTTATATACTGTAGGCTATTTATTTTAATTTTATAAAAATAGAAAAAGTACAATGAATGTATAAATTATAAGCAGATGCAAATGTACAACTTCCCATAATTTTTCAGACAAATCCTTTTCTATTGCTAGCAATCCTAAGTCACTAACCTGTCTTGGGTTATAGATGTTCCTAAATATGTTTTTATAAGTTTGAGTTTCAAAAAGCTCCTTTCACTTGATGCTACACTAACAGGTAATGTGAGGAAAATTCTCAAAGCTATAAATAGATTTGGAAATGATGACATCAAGTTATTTTTTGCAATATATGTCAAATTTTTTAATGGGTCAGTTTCTGTAATGCCACTGCCACCGCTAAGTTCTGTATGTTATCAGCTCACTGAAGAGCTCAAAACCATCAATATCTTTAATATAGTCACTATCTTTATTAATTTTTTCTTCGGTCATTTCTCTGAATTCACAAAGAAATTCAAATACATTATTACATTCATTCAGAATTTCAAATCTTTCCTTAATGGAATTTAATGCAGTATCAACAATTACTAGATAAAATTGTATTCTAAACAATTCTTTTGAATTTTTTATTTCTTCATCAAGTCCATCTGGACTTTCATAATCTAAGTGGTGAACTTTAGTTCTGTTCCTTACAACTGGAAATTCGGATAATATGTTTACTTCTTTAGCTAAAACATCTGCATCTTTAATGTAAGTATTAAATGCTTCATCGCATCTAGCTGCCCTTAAAAATTTAACAAGCTCACCCAAAACATTAAGAGATTCATTTATATTACATTCAGGAAACTGCAACATTTTGCTTACGACATCAATTTTCGACAGAATATCGTTCCATATAACAATTGAGCAAATGAACTTGAAAGAAGCAATCTGATCGAACAAACACTGAGCTGTATGTTTTGTTTTCATGTTTCTGGAATTATCAGCTAATATATCATTTGAACTTTTTAAGACTTCACTTAATTGCAATCTGAGAGGTCGCACTGCTTTTATTCTGCTCTCTCATCTTGTATCACTTACAGGCTTTAGTGTCATTTAGGAATATTGCTTTTTAGTATATCCCATCTATAAGGGGATGCAGGGAAAAACGTATACAATTCTTGGATAATGTAAAAAAAATTAACTGTTTCAAATATTTTTTGGCAGCATCGTTTACAACAAGATTTAAAGAATGAAATGCACAAGGTACAAAAAAGGCTCTAGGATTTATATTCCTAATTTTGTTCTGCAAACCATTATGCTTGCCATGCATATTGGCCCCATTATCATACCCTTGTCCACGCATATTTTGAATATCTAATTCATAATCTCTCAAGAGTCCACCTAAAAGATAAGAGTCCACCTTCCCCTGTAGTGTCTGAAACTGGATAAAATCCAAGAAATAATTCTTGAATTGCAACGTCAGAAGTGTCAATATTTACAATTCTTACTACAAATGATATCTGTTCAATGTGACTGGCATCTGGAGTGCAATCGAGAATTATAGAAAAATAGTTCGCCCTTTTTTTTTACAAATTCCTTAATTTTTGATTTAATGTCGTTTGTTAAAACAGATATAATTTTGTTTTGAAAAGAATGGCCTAAGTAATGGGGTATACGATTTCTAGAATTTTGAGATTCTGTTATGTTATTTACATGCTGTGAAATAATAGAGTCAAATTTTGCCAACATTTCTACGGCCTTTAAAAAATTTCCATTATTTGCTTCATATAATTTATTATTTGTACCTCTGAAAGCTAAACACTGCCCTGCTAAAAATTTACAATTGCAACGATTCTTTTGATGATGTTATTTTTCAGATATCGTCTTTTTTCAGATTCAAAATACCATCATTGTTCTTTATCAATTGTACAATTGTTGTCAAGGCGTGTTTTTAATTCACACCACTTTTTACAATTTTGCATATGTTCTACACTCGTTTCATGTTGTGATAAATTAGTGACCAAATGTCACCAATCTGAAAACCCCTGACTATCTGTTAATTTGTTTTTCTTTAAACAGCTTACAACAAAAGCAAAATACACTTTTTTATTGGATTTTTCAGAATAGATTAACCAAGTTCTTTGAACTTTTTCACCATTAGGTAAGAGTCTTAAAAACTGTGATGTGGAAAATGATCTTCCATTGCTATCTTTAATAAAGTTTATATTTTGAAGTGTTACAGGTCCCTTATGAATTATGAGTTCTAATAAGCGATTATTAACAATAGATGGCCAGGTACAGGGATACCCTAAATCACATTCTGTCGTGAATTCAGCACAATTACCGGAAGGCCTACTTTGTAAATTATCCCCAAAGCTTGATTTTGGCATTGACTCTTCCTCCTGGCACAGTTCTGAACGAAATTCAAACTTTTCATTTGATTTTTCGCATTCCACTTTGATTTTGCCCTTACTGTCTGGAAAAGGTTCTGAAGTTATTGATGTTGTTGAGTTATCTTCATCTAACTTTACATATTTCAGTATGGATTCTCATAATTTTTCCTTTTCCTTATCACTTTCATTCTTTCTTTTGCGATAAAAAGCATCAGACAGACGTTTAGTTTTCCTATCCGACATATCTAAACATATAATAAAAAACATTAATAATAATGGTAATAATAAGCACAAATTATTTTTTCTCTTTTTGAATGAATAAATAAATGTTGTAATGACTCAAACTGACTTAAGCTTTTCTGTACAGATTCCGAAAAAAATCCGATCTGTCCATCTGTCTGTCTGTCAGGTCTATCTGAAAGACGGTGGTAGATTTTATAACACGTACTAGGAAAAAAAAAAAAAAAATTGTAATTCCGTTTTTTCACCCAATTATGTATTTTTAGTAGCAAAAAACTAGGCCAAAACTATGGTTTGCTTGAATGAACATTCCTTGTCGAGTGAGGTTTTTAAAGAGATAGAGAATGAAACCCAAAGAAGATATTTCGAAGCTAGCACCGCTATAAGTTTTAACAATGTTATTTTCCTTTTTCATCGCCAATATTTTAAAATTAACTATAGGCTATATCGAATTTATTCCATCGGCCACCCTAGAATTTATTCTACCCTAGAGATTTGGCCGCCTGCATGCATGCATGCTCTGCACACCTATTAGAACTGGCCTTGGGTGGACTGATGCAGTTCAAAGTGCCTTAGAAGCAATGTTCTCTCTCTAATTATTGCCACCCGTGTAAACATGAAAAACATTTTGTATGCAAGTTTTCAGTCTCAGACTCAATTTGTACACTAATGTAATATTTTTCATATTAAGTGCCCTTTTTTCTTCTTGCCATAACCTGTAAAACTGCAAGCACCAAATTAATTTGTTTAAATCCGCATAGGTACAAAAATTCAGCACCATCTGCATGAATTGACTGACTGTACTGTCGACAGTAGGCTCTAAACAAATATGCCTCTGCAACTTGCTGACATGTGCCACTTTGCCTACACAGTGTAGGCTAAAAGTAACAAATTACTTGATTAAGTTGGAATGGGTTAGAATAATACTGGAATGGAGACTTCAGGGAAATTATTAAATAAAATGACTGAAAAGTAAGATTTATCATATAATTCATTTTTATAGCATGGTAAAAAATTATTGACTGTAAATATCAAATTCTGAAAGTAAAAATTTTGTGTGCACAGTTGCTAGGCATGTGCACCCTTTTTCAATTGATGTGTGCAAACATACATGCACACCTTAGAGGGAACATTACTTAGGTCAAAATATGAGATTTGACAATATTGGAATCTTCGCAAATACAGTAATTTGGAGGAAAATTGTCAATAGGAAGTTAGCAATAATGTAAACATTTTATGCAGCACCATCATAGTATCCTGTAAACCTACTGAAGATATCAAGAATTTGATGATGATAAATGGTAGGACATTATTCTATTTACATTGTCCTGCTGTGATAGTTTTGAATGGAAAAATGTGCAATAGTTCATATGATGTAAACTTTAATTAAATTAACTACAATTCACACACAGTTCTGCATTCCTGAAATAAGAAATGACTGAGTAAAATATGAATGCATGCTCAAGTGATGCACACATAAATAATCTTCTCATCTTTCTGGAAGTTGAATTGCAGTCTATCCGCTAGTCTAATCACCCAAGACAATCTGTCTTGATAACAATTATAACATTCAGATTTATACATTTATATATACAGGGTGTTCGGGATAAATTTGACATATTTATAATTAATTATATTTTTCCGTAAGTTACATGTATTAACACACACTTCTCTTCATTTAAAAGTTTGGACCCTTCTTCATTCATATACAAGATGTCAGAAAGGATGGATAGCTGGAACCCACCTGAATCATGGAAGAGAATAACTTGTATCATGATGATTCGTGCCCGCCATCAAAATAAGGATATTACGACTGCTGCCCAATGCTCCCTGAATACAGTAAAAACAATCAGGCATGAACTAGAGACTTGCAATGGTGACTACGAGGATGTAGCAAGAAGAAAGATCCCTAGCAGACGATCTGATTGCGTTCGCACAGCAGAATTCCTCGCAAATCTGCAGGAACAGGTGTTGAAGAACCCTGGCATTGGAATTCGGGCTTTGTTCGTGGAGTTGCTAACTGTAGTCAAGCCCTGGATAACAAGGGTAGCCAATGGTAGGCCGTATGTATGGCAGCAGGATTCGGCCCCTTGCCACACCTCTGGGAAAAGTCAAAAATGGTTGTCTGAAAATTTCTACGACTTCACCAGTCCAAATGTTTGGCCTCCAAACTCCCCAGACCTTAACCCCATGGATTATTTTGTATGGGGCGCAGTTGAAAAAGACACCAATCGCACTTCCAGTAATACAAAAGCCCAGTTAATGGATAAAATTAAAACAGTTTTTGCGGCCCTTCCCAGGGAGACTGCAGCATCAGCTTGTTCGAGGTTCCGAAGCAGAATTGAAGCTGTGATCGATGCTAATGGTGGTTATTTTGAGTAAATCTTGTTGATAGTATTGTAATTAACTCTGCCTGTAATGTTTTTTTGTCAATTCATTAAATTTAATAGATACAAAGAAGATTTTCTTTTTCCTTACGAAACTGTCAAATTTATCCCGAACACCCTGTATATATTGCAAACACAACAGGTACAAGAACCTAAAGCACATCAGTGCTGTGTGTGTGAGGTGCAGATAAGGGTTCAGAAAGAAGAAACCCATCGACATAGGTGTGGCATATAATTAGTTGTATTTAATATTAATAAAAAAGTATAATTAAATTTTATTAAATTTTTGAAATTTAATATTGTACTCAGCCAAGTGATAAATATTCTGGATTAATAAAATTAAATATTAATTTCAAAATACTTAACTATGCTTAAACTGACCCAAAAAAAAAAGTTCTGATTAAGAACAGATTAAAAAAATTTTAATAAAACTTTAACTAACCTGTTTGTTTTGCTCGCTTTTTTTTAATTTTTTTAAAAAGGAAGAATCACCACATACATCACTTATTACCTGGCTATCTTCTTTGGATTTATTTTTAGTCAGCTGATTGCAAGCAGTACTTTTGTTGAAGTGGCAAGATGCAGTTGCTTTTGCATCTTTTATGTTTAAATCAGACAATGTCTCTTTTATACAGCTTCCTCGTTCTGATTTTTCAGTCTCTTTAGCTGCGAATAAATCTTGATTTTGATTTGCTAACTGCAAGAGATGGTGGGAAGAGGAAAAAGAAATATATGAGTTAATAGGACAAGAATGTTCAACACAGTGCAATTTTAAGAGATATTTGGATGAAAACAAAAATGTAAATGAACCTGTGGATATTCTAAACATCAAAGACACACCACAGTACAAGAGCTAAAATAACTGAAAGCATTTTTCTAATGACCTTATTTTTCTCATGTAGTTTTATATATGCAGGATAGGAAAACTAACACGTTCCATTCTAGGTATCAGTATTCAGATTCACTGCAAGAATCTTTATAAAGAATACTTGTAATTTGTAAATTATATCTGCAACACAACATGCTAGAGGAGCCAGGATTCTTTTCTTACAAAATGCTGAGCTATAATTTAATTCACATACTTGAAAGGATTAGTGAAACTAAAACCAAAGGATACACATAATATTTCTGTTTGGCCGAGTTACTAGCTATTCCTCATTTTACATTATATCATTTTACACATCCAAAAATAGAAACAAGCTAATATCATCACTGAAATCATAATATTTTTATTTTTTTGAATATGAATCTTACCCACAAAAAGTTGTAAACCTCTTGTATGTTAGTACCAAAGGTGGCCTAAGAGTTAAATAATCAGGAAACCTTATTCTAGAACACACATGGAACTTTTTCAAGATGCTTCAGAACTCTAAAAATCAAGGTGGTGGTGATCTCCCATCATGTGGTGAAATTCATCCTCACTTAAAAACATTCACAAATGATATTTGAACCTACAGCCTACTGGTTTGAGAGCAGAACTGTTATTGACCCAGTCACAAGACTGGCAAATTGGAACAGATATTCCTAATATTTACCGATATATAATATTTCTAATATAAACTGAGAATTACTTTACAGAGTTGGGTAGAAGGTATATGGAAGAAAAATTTTAAACCAAAGTTACCCAAGTTTTAAACCAAAATGCAGCAGAACACAGACATAAAATGTTTAATCACGTAAAATTTCAGCCAAGTATCAAGAGCATCTTCACTGTGAATTCAAAAAATTAAACAAGGTGCAAGTAACATTACATAAAGGATCACCAAGAGTGTGCCAGTCGTGTGAATAAAGCAGAATAGAAGGGTCTAAACTGCACTAAAATCCTAATGACACTTTTTAAGATATGTTTTTTAAAATAATATATATATATATATATATATATGTAATAATAAATTAAGTCACGTTGTGTGAGGAACAACGATTTCCCATAAGGGGCATAAATTAAGCCCACCCGATCTATTGAGAATGGAGAAATATAGCAAGGTTTTAGAGCTTTCTTTATGCAATTACAGCTTTTATGCTCTAATTATATAAAGAAAGCTATGTAGGTAGCTTTTTTTTTTATGTAGAACAGCTTTTATGTAAGACATAAAAGCTATTCATATAATAAACAGCTTTCATGTAGGACATCAGTCTTTTCCCACAGAATTCTATGTTTGGAGGATATGGCATGTTCAATTAGTCCAGATTATTATAGCCCATGGAATTTAATGTGGTCTAGATGCTTCTTGTAAAAAGCAGCTACAGATTGGTTGGTTTGGCTAGAGTATGATTATCTTTTGCTGAGTCTAGAAAGGGGGAAAGTTTATTAATCAGGCAAAAAGCCAAGATGCGATCAGTGGACTTAGGTAATCTGGAGAACCATTCATGTTTGGAAATATGTTTGACAACTTGAGAGATTAATGATGGAGAAACTCTATAACTGATAATGATCTTGTTGACTAAAGACTTTGCGAAGCCAGACAGACAAGAAGTAGTTTTGATAAAATGTATTTCTTGTGTTAGTAATACCTCAGTACAAAATAGTGAGTGAGCTTGATGAATAAGTTTTATTGGTGCTGGACTTTTGACTAGGATAGTGGCATGACTGAGCACAGATATAGTCTAGTGTGGATTTTCTTTCTAAAGACCAAAAACCAAAGGCTCCCAATTTTGCCAACAAAGAATAAGCAGGTCTAGGAAAGAAATACTCTGGTAATTTCTAGACTAAACTGCATACATGGATAAATAGCATTGATCTTTGAAAGCAAATTCTGAAGTTATAAGAAATCGTGATTTAATTCATAGATATCATCCAAATATCTGTACATTACTGAGAGAGCCCACAATGGTATCATCCTAGATTTCTTGGCAAAATTTGTTCTAACACATGAAGTAGAAGTACAAAAAAGCATATAACATCTAGGAAAATCTTATCTGAGTAACTCATATATTTCATCTAATGGACCTGATAATTTATCTAGAGTTACTCTGACAAGACTTCTCATTAAATCTCTCGAATTCTTCATGAATATGGTCTATTGTACTTCAGCCAGGGAAACATCTAAAGCATATTCAATTCTAAGAGCTGAAACCACCTTGCTGAACTTGCTATCTCTTCCAAACACACAATTACTTTAATAAATTTAGTTGAATCCTTTATCCAAGTGTGAGCAAACAAAGTTTGCACCTGAAAGTATCTTCAGGACTGGGGTAAGGTGGTGCAATACCAGAGCGACTCCTTGAATAACATTAATGCATAACATTAGACATATCTGCAAGGAGATGTGTTTTGCATTATGGGAGATACTGAGACAGGAGGGTTGGTGTCTTGCTCCACCTTTGCAAGGAGTCGCCCTGATGTTGCATCACCCCACCCCAGTCCTGAAGATACTTTCAGGTGCAAACTTTGTTTGCTCACACTTGGATAAAGGATTAAACTAAATTTATTATATTCTAACCAAGTGAAAAATAACCTTTCAACATCTTTCTCTAAATTCAGAGTAATTTATTAAAAAGGTGGCACACCATTTGGCAACTCCTATAGGTAGAGATGATCTTGCTAACACTTCTGCCTGGTATCTCCACTTGGGCCTGGCTCCCACTGAAGAGACCTCAATAAAGGTCGAAACTAGTCTGGGTAGTGGCCCTTCCCTTAATGCATAACATTATACATATCTGCAAGGAGATGTGTTTTGCATTATGGGAGATACTGAGATAGGAGTGATGTTAGCTTGCTCCACCTTTGCAACAAGTTGCCCAGTGTTGTACCGCCTTACCCCAGTCCTGAAGATACTTTCAGGTACAAACTTTGTTTGCTCACACTTGGATAAAGGATTAAACTAAATTTATTATATTCTAACCAAGTGAAAAATAAACTGTCAACATCTCCCATTCCATGAAAAATCTCTTCCATGTCTACCTGATAACAACCCCCGACCAGCTTATATGTCTCAATGTCCCCCCCCTTCCTCCTATTCACGAGGCTCTGCAATTTACATTCTCTCAATCTGTCCTCGTACTCCACATTCCAAAGACCACTGACTATCTTTGTGAATCTTCACTGTATCCTTACCAACATATCCTCGTCACCATGAAAACCTGGGGGCCAAATCCGAGCACAATAATCCATATGAGGCTTGATCAAGGCCTTATACAATGGAATCATAACCTCTCTATTTCTGCATGTCAGCGTTCTCCGCATCATTGCCATTATTCGATGCGATGTCTTCACAACTTGTGCAATGTGGCCCCTGAATTTCAGGTCCTTGTACACTATCACTCCTAGATCACTCATCTCCTCTACTTCTGTTAAAGTTCCCCCACCAAGTGTATACTTTGCATCCCATCATTGCTTACCAAATCTCAAAACCTTACACTTGGCAACATTGAACTGACAGTTGCACTTACCTGCCCATTCATGCAATCTATTCACGTCCTCTTGTAAGGCATTAACATCAGCCTGACTGTGCATTGCTCTCCCCAGTTTTGCATCATCTGCAAACAGCTGGATATCACTAGTTAAACCCAACCCAATATCATTAACATACAGACTGAACAACAATGGCCCCAAAACTGACCTCTGCAGCACACCACTGGTGACTTTCTCTTTCGAGATATTGCATCCCCATATACAACTTTCTGATACCTATCTGACAGTCAGTCACTGATCCAACACAGAAGTCTGTTATACAATCCCAATCTGTTTCAATTTATTTAAGAGCTTGTCGTGTGGCAGTCTATCAAAAGTCTTTGCAAAATCCAAGCACACCGCTGTCTATGCATAACATGCACTATATAATCGTTCTCTTATTTCTGTGTTTTTCTTTTTATTTAACCTAGTGAGTCCCAGGAGAGGTCTTAGAAACTTCACCTGTGCTGCTTCCAATCTTTGTCTGTTTCTTTGTTTTAGAATTCAAGTTTCACTTCCAAATATGAGAGATTCTTTAGAGGTCATATTATATAATCTTAATTGAGTTTCTTTAGTGATGTATTTTCCAAAATTTCTTTTAATTATGCCATTTATTCTATTGTAAAATTTGTAGTGTTGCTTCCAATTGTGAATCAGTATTGTATTGAGAGATTATATTTCCTAAGTAATTGAATTCTGTATCTTGTTCTATTATTGTTAAGCATCATTTTGACTTTTTGAATGGTGTTTCCACACATTGCCATAGCTATTGAAAGATGTTGAAAGTTTATTTTTCACTTGGTTAGAGTATAATAAATTTAGTTTAATCCTTTATCCAAGTGTGAGCAAACAAAGTTTGCGCCTGAAAGTATCTTCAGGACTGGGTTAGGGTGGTACAACACCAGGGCAACTTGTTGCAAAGGTGGAGCAAGCTACCAACACTCCTATCTCAGTATCTCCTATAATGCAAAACACATCTCCTTGCAGATACGTCTAATGTTATGCATTAAGGGAAGGGCCAATTCCCAGACTAGTTTCGACCTTTATTGAGGTCTCTTCAGTGGGAGCCAGGCCCAAGTGGAGATATCAGGCAGAAGCATTAGCAGGTCATCTCTACCTATAGGAATTGCCAGTTGGTGTGCCACCCTTTTTTAATAATTTACTCTGGATTTAGAGAAAGATGTTGAAAGTTTATTTTTCACTTGGTTAGAGTGAAAAATAATTCTATTCACGTCCTCTTGTAAGGCATTAACATCAGCCTGACTGTGCATTGCTCTCCCCAGTTTTGCATCATCTGCAAACAGCTGGATATCACTAGTTAAACCCAACCCAATATCATTAACATACAGACTGAACAACAATGGCCCCAAAACTGACCTCTGCAGCACACCACTGGTGACTTTCTCTTTCGAGATATTGCATCCCCATATACAACTTTCTGATACCTATCTGACAGTCAGTCACTGATCCAACACAGAAGTCTGTTATACAATCCCAATCTGTTTCAATTTATTTAAGAGCTTGTCGTGTGGCAGTCTATCAAAAGTCTTTGCAAAATCCAAGCACACCGCTGTCTATGCATAACATGCACTATATAATCGTTCTCTTATTTCTGTGTTTTTCTTTTTATTTAACCTAGTGAGTCCCAGGAGAGGTCTTAGAAACTTCACCTGTGCTGCTTCCAATCTTTGTCTGTTTCTTTGTTTTAGAATTCAAGTTTCACTTCCAAATATGAGAGATTCTTTAGAGGTCATATTATATAATCTTAATTGAGTTTCTTTAGTGATGTATTTTCCAAAATTTCTTTTAATTATGCCATTTATTCTATTGTAAAATTTGTAGTGTTGCTTCCAATTGTGAATCAGTATTGTATTGAGAGATTATATTTCCTAAGTAATTGAATTCTGTATCTTGTTCTATTATTGTTAAGCATCATTTTGACTTTTTGAATGGTGTTTCCACACATTGCCATAGCTATTGAAAGATGTTGAAAGTTTATTTTTCACTTGGTTAGAGTATAATAAATTTAGTTTAATCCTTTATCCAAGTGTGAGCAAACAAAGTTTGCGCCTGAAAGTATCTTCAGGACTGGGTTAGGGTGGTACAACACCAGGGCAACTTGTTGCAAAGGTGGAGCAAGCTACCAACACTCCTATCTCAGTATCTCCTATAATGCAAAACACATCTCCTTGCAGATACGTCTAATGTTATGCATTAAGGGAAGGGCCAATTCCCAGACTAGTTTCGACCTTTATTGAGGTCTCTTCAGTGGGAGCCAGGCCCAAGTGGAGATATCAGGCAGAAGCATTAGCAGGTCATCTCTACCTATAGGAATTGCCAGTTGGTGTGCCACCCTTTTTTAATAATTTACTCTGGATTTAGAGAAAGATGTTGAAAGTTTATTTTTCACTTGGTTAGAGTATAATAAATTTAGTTTAATCCTTTACCCAAGTGTGAGCAAACAAAGTTTGCGCCTGAAAGTATTCAGGACTGGGTTAAGGTGGTACAACACCAGGGCAACGCGTTGCAAAGGTGGAGCAAGATACCAACACTCCTATCTCAGTATCTCCTATAATGCAAAACACATCTCCTTGCGAATATGTCTAATGTTATGCATTAAGGGAAGGGCCACTACCCAAACTAGTTTCGACCTTTATTGAGGTCTCTTCAGTGGGAGCCAACACTCCTATCTCAGTATCTCCTATAATGCAAAACACATCTCCTTGCGAATATGTCTAATGTTATGCATTAAGGGAAGGGCCACTACCCAGACTAGTTTCGACCTTTATTGAGGTCTCTTCAGTGGGAGCCAGGCCCAAGTGGAGATATCAGGCAGAAGCATTTCCCTTAATGCATAACATTAGACATATCCGCAAGGAGATGTGTTTTGCATTATAGGAGATACTGAGATAGGAGCGTTGGTAGCTTGCTCCACCTTTGCAACGAGATGTCCTGGTGTTGTACCACCTTAACCCAGTCTTGAAGATACTTTCAGGTGCAAACTTTGTTTGCTCACACTTGGATAAAGGATTAAACTAAATTTACCATAGCTTTTGTTTCAGAGATTTTAATTTTTTTTTTTTTTGCTATTTCATTTAAATGGTTAGTTAATTTTTAATTATGCCATTTATTCTATTGTAAAATTTGTAGTGTTGCTTCCAATTGTGAATCAGTATTGTGTTGAGAGATTATATTTCCTAAGTAATTGAATTCTGTGTCTTGTTCTATTATTTTATTGTTAAGCATCATTTTGACTTTTTGAATGGTGTTTCCACACATTGCCATAGCTTTTGTTTCAGAGATTTTCATTTAAATGGTTAGTTGCAATTTGGAGTTTATCTTCTGAATCTGAAATTAGTACTTGATCATCTGCATAATATTGTATTTAGATGAATATTATTTGTTAGTTTAATTCCAACTTTGACAGTTGTTTTCTATTCTTTTAGGATTTTGTTTATATAAATGTTGAATAGAATTGGGGATAAGCCACAGGCCTTATCTTACTCCTTTATTTATAGTTATAGGTTCTGATAATGTTCCATCTGCAAATTTGATGCAAATGCTTATATCTCTATTTAGACTTTTTATTGCTTTAATTAATTGAGGAAGTATTTTACTGACCTGTAATATTTTCCAAAGTAGATTTCTGTTCAGGTTATCAAACGCTTTTTCGTAGTCAATAAATAAATAAATAGAAGGAAGGTGGGCAGGTTAAATTCTTTTTTTTCTATCATCTGTTATATTGTGAAAGAGGCATCTGTGCATCCTTTCCCTTTTATAAAACCACACTGTTCTTCTTCTAAATAATTTTCAGTATATTTAATTAGTGTTATTGATTACTGGTTCTCCCTCTGATCCAATTCATCGTGTTATTGGGTTATTTCCCACTCTAGCATTAAAATCATCCCATCAAGATTGCTTCTTCACTTTTATTTGTTTCATCAATACATTCCTGAAGTTTTCCGTAAAATTCTTGTCTCTTCCTCTTTTCCATTTACTGGTGCACAAATTCTGAAAATATTGAATGACTGATTCATAATTTTCATTCTAACTTTGACTTTTCTGTCTGATACCCAATTATAATCCGAAATTTTGTTTTTCTATTTTTTATTAATCCAAATTGCAACCCCAGATGAAGCCTATTTGTCTTCTGGAACTCAGGAGAATATCATGACATAATCTTCCAGAATTTTAGATCTTTTTTTTTCTCGTCTCAACTATTGCTACTATATCAATGTTTCTACTTTTTAGTTCTCTGTTTAGCTTGTCAATTTTGTGTGCGATTCCAAGGACATTCCACGTTGCTGTTTTTAATTTTCAAACAGAAGTCCCTGTCCATTAGCTGGGTCATTTCTAATTAAATCCAGCCTATTTTTCTTCTTCAGAGTTTTGCGAGTAATGTAATTTCCCCTGGACAGGCTACCACCTTAAGGCTTCCAAACCTGCACCCTGAGAGGGACAGCAGACTCCCACTGCATCATCAAGTCTTTCCGTGCCTACTAGCATATAAGGCTGCAATGCTGGTTATCCATCTTGCCTCCTTCATTTCAGATTCCATCATTCTTCACCAAGTTAATTTTGGACGACCTCTAGAGCATTTTTCTTCTGGAGCACAACTCAGTGCCACTTGGGGAATTCTGTTTATCCCCATGCGAAGAACATGTCCAGTCCATTTCCATCTTCTTAGGCGAATCTCTTCATCTATTGACTTGGAGAAGGTTTTCTTTAAAAGTTCCTGATTAGTAATTGTATTTGGCCAGAAGATTTTTAAAATTCTTCTTAAACACTTGTTTTGGAAAATGTCCAATTTATTACTTTGTGGCTTGGTAAGTTTCCAAGTTTCAGAGCCATATAGCAGTATTGTCCGCACAATAGATTTATAGACATTAATTTTCACTTTAACTGTAATATTTGATGCTTTCCATAATTTGTTTAATGATCTGAAACAATTTTGTGCTTTAACAATTTTTTGTAAAACGTCTTCGTCAGTGTCGCCTTGTTTATTTATTACTGATCCAGGGTATGTAAAAGTATCAACATCTTCAATTGTTTCATTTTTTAACTTAATTTCTTTATGTGATTTTTCATTTATTTGCATGACCTTGGTTTTCTTCTTGTTTATATGTAGACCACAGTTTCTGCGCAGCGAGCAAAGATATCAGTTGTTAGCTATAAGTCATTTAATTTGAAGGACAGGAGCACTATATCATCAGCAAAATCAAGGTCTTCCAGGGTGGATGTAAAGTCCCAATGTATTCCTCTCTTTTGATAATTAAGTGAGTTTTTCATAATCCAATCAATTAAAATTATAAATAACAGACCAAATAACACACAACCCTGCCTAACTCCTCTCCAATTTTCACACTTAGATCTCCTTTTTAAGGGATTTTTATAATTACTGCTCCTTTCCATTGTTCAGGAATTTTTTCTGTC
This sequence comes from Typopeltis vanoorti, assembly GCF_054136105.1. Taxonomy (NCBI): domain Eukaryota; kingdom Metazoa; phylum Arthropoda; class Arachnida; order Uropygi; family Thelyphonidae; genus Typopeltis; species Typopeltis vanoorti. The sequence continues at coordinate 127,491,453 of NC_143556.1, read as the reverse complement.
TTTGACATTTCATTGTATAACCTTTGTAATTTAGCAGCAGTTCTGTTAAGATCAGCTTTTAACATTTTGGCATTTATATCATTTCCACATGCTTTGTTAGATTTTTAGTGACTTCAGGACATCTTCGCTCAATGAAATCTCATCTTCAGAAATGTTCAAAGTGGGTGTTACACTAGTTGTAATATTTTGTGCCTGTTGAGATCCTATATCTAACTTTACATTTAAAGTTTCTTCAAAATAGTCTCTCCATCTTGCTTTGATGGAGTCAATTGTCAATAACTTTCCTTGTTTGTCTCTAATGGAGGAAGGGATTGCTTTTTTGTTACCACTGATTTGTTTTATAATCTGATAAAGTTGTCTAATTTGTCCATTTTCTGCAGTATGTTGCGCTTCTTTTGTAATTCATCAATATACTTTCTCTTGTCGGCTCTTGCAGCTCTCTTTACACTTTTATTTAGTTCATTATAGCAATTGCTATGCACCTTATACAATCGTTCTAAATTTTATTGTTCATTAATGATTTAATATTTTTTCTCTCTTCAATGATCTTCCAAGTTTCTGCAGTTAACCATTCTTTATTTTTCTTTTTTCTTTGTTTACCAATTACATTGTCAGCAACTTCATTATACGTATTCCTGAAGTTTTCCCAATATTCTTCTACTTTGTTGTTTTCTACTGTTTACATCTTGATTTTCCTCTATTTCTAATATATTGAATCTGTTCTTTATCTCCAAAGCAAACTTTTCTCTTGTTTCTTTAATTTTTAATTTTTGAATATCAAATGCAGTTCTTGAACTTCTTATCTTTCTTAATACACTTTGAAGTTTTAATTTCAATTTTGTCACTAACAAGAAGTGGTCAGAACCAACATCTGCACCACGTTCGACTTTCACATCAAGCTTGGATCTTACAAATTCACTATTGATAGCAACATGATCGATTTTTTTTTTGTGCTGCCATCCAGTGCAATCCAAGTCAATTTATGTATTTCTTTATGCTTGAATTTACTTCCTCCAATGGCAAAGTTGTTCAATTCACAAAAGGATACAAACATCATGCCATTTTCATTTCGGTCTCCACAAGCCTCGAAACCTAAGGATTTTTCTTCTACACATGACCTTGTACCCACTTTTGCATTAAGATCGCCAATGAGTATTATCATATCATGTTTTAGAATAGAATTTATTACTTTTTGGAGTTGTTCATAAAAGAATGTTTTTATGAAAGTAAACGAGAGAATTATAAAAGCCAGTTTTATTCCAAATGTATCAAACTTTCTATTGCGCAGGTTTACACACCTACTAATGATACATTTGGAATAAAACTGGCTTTTATAATTCTCTCATTTACTGGTTCCCATTCCATCAGGCTTATGGTTACTTTTGGGTTCAATATTAGTGCAACTCCTTTTTCATGCTTCTCCTCTGATCCAGAGTACAATATTGTCTTGTTGTCTTTAGTTATAAGTCTACCAAAACTAGTCCACCTGAGTTCACTGATGCCTAAAGTGTCTAACTTGTAATTGTCCATTTCATTTGTTACCTACCTAGATTTTCCTACCTGGCACAGTGTTCTGACATTCCATGATCCAATCTTTAAAATTTTTTGTGGCTTCATAAGTGACTCTTTCAACAACAAGGGTTCCGAAAGGCTTTCCCCTTGTGTGTCATATATACGTTATCCACATCAGACCAGGCTAGATAACCATCTTCTGGGGTCTCACAAGTCACGTCTGTTGCCAGGAGCATTTGTTCATCCAGATTTGCAGTTTCCGTAATCAGATAATTTTTACAGGGAGGGGCGATTATCCCTTCACCCAACCCCCAAAGGGGACCCAGCTATACCCCCAGGGACTGGGTCTCCATTTATCGCCTCTTACGATATGCAGGAGTGCGGTTGGGTTATTCTACTACCTGCCCCAACACGGGAACTCCCACTGCATAGGATGAAACAAAATAGTATAATAGGAAAGATTCACCCCTAGCGCTCAACTACTCTAATAGCATTGAGGGGAAGGAGCAAGAAGAACAAAGAAAGAAAGAATGATAGGAAACTGGTCTACAGATAATATACAGATGGATATTACATGAAGTAAGACACAGTCCAGCATCAGGTACCTCGGGTTCTCCGCTCCTGTACTCACTAAAGTGAGGCCCTTGAGGCCATTATCTTTAATTATTGTTTAATATATTCTGAAAAGAACATTCCTTTCCACCTATCCTCTCTCCTCAATGAAAGATTAGTTACAATTGAAGAAACTATTATGAAAATTTGCATGTTCAATGACAGACAGGAACAAAATTGCCCGTAATTTCACTCACTTTGACAGGTAGTTAGGTTTGCGGTGAGCAAGCTACTACCGCCCTGACTTGAACATGTTAAACAAAGTACCTACTGCTTTCAACAGGGAACCAGGGTGAACATCAGCTTCAAGTACAAGTTCAACCTTGGCAAAATTGAAGATAGGCATCAGGTCACATAATTGTTGTGATCAGACAAAGAAGAACCAAAACAGGTGGGATAATACTAAATAATAACTATAATATGCTATATTTATGCAAGAGTAATCAGGAAAGCATATATAGCAGTTATAGTACTCAGTATTAAACATGGCGATCAATATTCTTGAATGGCAGTCAATTTCAAGTAACTTGCAGTGGACAAATTTAAAAATTGGAAATTAAAGAATGAGACTCAGTTGTGCTTATGGTGCCATAGAACGTTCCAGAAGAGAAGAAAATTAGAGTAATTTCTCAGTCATTAGAGAAGACAGTTGACATAAGGAAAAAGGAAAAGTTGTTCTTGTTGAAGATATAAACAACAGAGTAAGAAACGTAAGAGTAAGACTTTATTGAAACGTTATAAGTGCTCATCATACTTTCACGATCGATTAACGATTGACTGATTTCGATCGTTCTTTGTCCAATATGATGCATATAGCATTCATTTGTTTTAGGCAGTTGTCATCGCCTACTTTTCATCACCTAAATATATTCGGCCTCTCTTGCATTCAAAGCGCCAGTACGTCCGTTGCAGGTTCTTACGCATTTATTCGTTTACTAACAAGCGAGAGCGGTGAGAGCTCCGATTCTGATCTGCGCACTGCTTTGAATAATAGCCTATATCTTCGGGAATTTTTCGAATTTCTTGATAAAAAGTTAGGAACATATTTTTAAAAGTACGTACTTTCAGAAAATAATATTAAAAATTCGATTTTTTTGATCCTCTAAATAGTACTGCCTCCTTAAAACTATCAAAAACTTACAAATCAGCAAAAAGAAAATGCCATAGACGAAAAACCTGACGTGATAGAGAAAAATTGGTTTTGATATTTGAAATCAGCGCACCCAAATTAGTAAAAAACAAGTGTCAGTTCATAATCAGCAGAAAAACATTTTTTTTGTTGGCCAGTGTTATCTATATGAATCGCATTATGAAGCAAAAGTGGTATTAAACCTTTATTTTACTTTCTTTTTCCTGGTATTAAACCTGATATCAAAACTGGAGATGTTAATCTCAGCTCTTTACTTTATGCAGATGATGTTATACTTTTAAATAAATCCAGTACAAATCTGCAAGATTCTGTGACTAAATTGAATAAATGTTATAATAGATATTGTATGCAGGTCAGCAATAACAAGACAATGAAAATAGGCAGAAGCATTGAAAATATCAACTGTATCATGAATGAAGAACCTATAGAATAAGTAAAACATTTCAGCTACTTAGGCACAATTTTTAATGAAGACAGTAAATTAAATATTGAAATAGACAAAGAATAAGCAAAGTAGTTTTAGTAGAAAGGCAACTGAACAAATTTATATGGAATAAGAGATAAATTAGTCAAAACAGTAAATTAGCTGTATACAAGACAATGTTCAAACCAATTTTAACTTATGGATCTGAGTGCTGGGTTAGAAAAAAATGCTTGACCAAAGACTAGAGACCACAGATATGAGACCTGAGAAAGATTTGGGGTGTGAACAGATGGCATCAATGGCAATATCATATTACAAATGAGAATATTAGGAAAGATCTTAACATTGTTAGCATCCAGGAATGTGTTAGCAGAGCTAATCTCAGATGATGTGGTCACTTAAACAGAATGGGAGAGGAAAGATTTGCAAAGCAAGTGTTCTCTGCCAGGTTGGCAGGAAAAAGACCCAGAGGAAGACCAAGATATAGGTGGATTGATACAGTAAAAAGTGCCTTAGAAGATAGAAATATGAGATCTGATAATGTTGGAGTCTTGACAGATAACAGATTTGGAGGAAAATTGTTAATAGGAAGTTAGTAATGATGTAAGTTATTCATGTAGTCTTCTTCTTCTCCCATAGTCCTAAATGAACCGTTGGGTCATTCATGGCTGGTAGGTGATACTCTTTTCTAGCCTCCTCCAGTCGTCTCGGTCTCTTGTTCTTGATGTCAGTTGAGAAAGGGAGGAATTTGTCCATTTTAATCGAGGTCGCCCCCTAACCCTTGATCCCAGAACAATTCATGTAGTACTATCATAATATCCTGTACACGCCTTGAAGGTACATGTCAGGAATTTGATGATGAAGATGAAAATCTATCAAATCCTCTAAGAATAGTTGAGCTCCAGACTGTAATCCTATCCAATATTTTTGGCTACTGTTTTGTCATTTCTATTTTCATTTAACAATCTCTCAAATTAATTAAATTACGCCATCTAAAATATCATAAACTTTAATTTTCTTGTCACCTTTCTCATCCCTGGTTACAAAAATAGTACTCTTTCTTCCATATCTGAGCTTTTTCAATGGCATCCAAAACATTTTGCCACCTTTCTGATATTTATCTTCTTATCCAGGTCTTCCAATGGCTTTCTCAGAGAACATTCTGACCTTGCTAGGAACTTTCAATATACTTTCTTCTTTTTCATAACTAAACTTCCCATGGAGTTCTGATTTCGCCATCCTTGCAGAGACACATATCTCTCTGCTTTAATCAAATCAATGATTTCTTCATTCTTTGTGAGTAGAATCTCCAAGGCTTTTATCCTTTACTTTAACTTTGATTCTTTTTGAAACGTTCTTACCTATTTTTCCTTATTAATCTGATATTTTTATCCCTCCCAACTAAATGGTGATCACCTCCTATTTCAAATCTCCTATACACTCATGTCCTGAATTGGCATGAAGATACCATCAAAAATAATGCTGTCAATGACACTTTTCTTAATTCTTGTCTTCTTCTTTCCACATGAAGCTGTGCACATCTTTATTTTGGAACAACATGCTAGTAATGACCAATCCACACCCTGAACAGAAATTCAGCCGTTACTTACCATTTCTGAATGGCTGGTATTCATGTCCTACTCTGCTGTATAAGTTTCCAACAAGGATGAACTTTTCTAATGATTCAAAAAATTCTTCCATTTCTTTCTTAGCAACTTCTGTGGCTGCATAGGTACAAATCAGTCTTAATGTGCAATTCCCAATTTTGATATTTGTTCACATTTCTTCTCTACTTGATACAGCCTAACATTTAAGAAGTTTAAGTTTAGTGTTGAATACTATAGCTAATGTTTCCTTTCCATGATCATTACTGCCTAAATATAACATCCTGTATTGTGATTTTAAAAGAATCTACTGTCTTGCCAGCTATGTTGATATGTTACTTCTTTAATTCTTCTGCCAGTTTCAGTTATTTTCCATTGGTACTTCTTACACTGGCTGACTTTTCACCCTGGTTTCCTGATGTGATCTGAAAACAAGAGGGGTCTTGTTTAATTGGGTGATGCCCCAGCCGGTACGAAATTTCACCATGTTGTACTATTATTTTGGTTTTGTTTAAGCCAATACAGAACAAAATTTGGATGGCTAAATCCCAAACTGCCAGAATATCACAAGTTTTTCAGATCCAGGCAGATATCTACTAACAGGGTATACCATGTGAATACTGACATTAGGTCAGAAGCCCTAGTTGGTCCTGTACATTGATCAAAAGGGTATGTGTGTGTGTGGAGGTCTCCTCCCAATTATCTAGCTTTGGCTCATAAGCAACCCATAAAAAATTGTTGACAGAAACAGTACTGAAGTCTTCACAGTACTGGATGATAATAATATTCAGTACACTTTTTGATGTAGATGGACTGTTGCAATGGTAATGCCTTAGAAGACTGAAAAGTAAGATTGGCAATGTTAGCATCCTGACCAAGAAGATTGATATGGAAGAAAACTGTTGATATGAAGTTATATTGCAATTTCTAAACTGCAATACTGTAAATTTAATAATGCAGCATTATCACAGTATATACTATACCCCCCCCCCCTTGTGTGGGATACTTATCAGGAATTCAATGATAATAAAGTATACTTCTTGAAAATATGTCATGAAAGGATGACAATGATTAATTATGTATTTCTTTGTTTTAATAACATCAGCCAGTATCACTGTTGTTGTGTACTTGGTTTTATAAACCATGATTATAAAATAAAAAAAAAGTGCACAGGAATTTGTATTAGGTTAAACAGTTTCTATTTAAAGCAGAGAGCATTATCTCACAGAAGTCTATTAGAGCTGTACTCATAATTTGATTCATACATATCAATGTATTTGAAGCTATTTTGTTTGCTACTTTGTGTATACATCAAGCAAATACTAGATATTAACTCAGAAAAAAACAATCTTTCAATTCTACTTTCTTATCAATAACTTCCTTCCGTGTTGGTATACAATTTATCAGTTTCCTGATTAATGAGTTCTTAAAGTTTTCTATAATATTTATAACTCTTATCTAACAACCACCCATCTATATCTCACTCTTCCCTTGTGTTTTCATTCCACTATTTTTGTTTCAGATGGTTGCTCCCCTAATTTTTCATTTCCCATTTTGTTTAAGTGACATACCTTATATTAGCTCTGCTTGCACATTGTTGAATGTTAACAATCTGAAGTTTTTTCTTATATCTTCATATTTAAACTACTTATGCCACTGTTGCTTAGAATTTCCTCAGAGCTCTGAGACCCCTAAGTTAAAACTGGTTTAGAGACTGTCTTTTATAAATGTAGCTTGAGATAATTTCTCTCTCTCTCTCTCTTTTGTGCATATATATATTTATTCAATAAGCTTTCCACTATACTAGCCTTACTTAATTAAATCAGCTGAAGTTTTCTGTTTACTGACTTCACTTATAAATAACACTGTTAATAGCATATGACCCTGCTTTACACCATACCTGATTTAATGCCATATCATCTTTCTGAACAGTCTTTAGTTCTGTTAATTCAAAACTTAAACACCACCTATGTATCATTGTTAAGAAAGCTTCAATTCTGACTACAGACTTAGTGTTTTGATTATTCCTTTTGTACTTCTTCATATGCTTTTTCAAGATCAATAAAGTTTAAATTATCTTCATAGGATAAAAATCTGACTTTGGTAATCCCTATGTGGCACGAATGTAGATGTTCTTTACCAATTTTCTTTTCAACTATTTTAATTTTGTCTTTTCTCAATAACTTATATAAGTTTTTCCTAAAGTATTAAATAAGGAAATCCATTGCTACATATTGCATTCTGTATCATTTGCTTTTTTTCCCCCCTCAAATAAACTGGTAACAAAAGCTCATCTGATTTAAACCTTCTGGGTTACACCCTACAGCTACTACAGAATTTCTTCAACTTCATATTACAGCATTACAGGTTGAATATCATCTGCTACCTTTTGATACTTCTAACTGCTTTCTATCTCTAGTACCAATATATATATATATATATGACTGCATTCCTTCCCAATATTTTCTATCACAGTTCTACTTCGGTACCTTAATCCTTTTAAGATTGTGGCTATCAGGCTTTCTTAACTGTGTGCAAATGCAATATTTATCTTCTATGTTTGTTACCATCACTTTGGTAAAGCTAATTTAGAAAAATAACTCGGCCTTCCTACATTCTGCCACATGTTTTCTATAAGCAAATACCATCTTAATGATGATCATTCTATGTGATTTCTTTCATTAACTGCATTTTTAGCTTTCTGTGGGCCACCATGGAGTTCTAATCTTTTTCTATCCTTACAGACTTCACTGCATGAATCTCTAGCTGAGTTAACGAATTTTTCTTAAGGAAGTGAAACTCAGTCTGTATGGTCTGGTTCTTATTTTCAAACACTTTGAGTGTGCAGTTCATGTGTAGGAGTTGTTGAATTTTGATTCTTTACAATGGGATACCAGTGTCCTCTTACTAAATTAACAGGGGCAGGGGAGAGTAAACAAATTTCAATTGGACAATTTTTTTTATTTATTATCTCAATTGTTTCTTTATGTTGTTATTACAAATCGATATGGATTATGCTTTAACCAGGAAGATACAGAAAAGTTTTTTATGCCTATCCCTTTTCAAGAAAATACAGGAAAACCTTGCTTAACGTGATTAATTAATCCATCAATTAAAGCTCGCTAAGCAGATCCAATAAACAACAGGAATAATTATAATTCATCCATCAGCGTAAGTTTGGGAAAAAAATTACAGTATAAGCTATATTAGAAGATAAAATCATCAAAATTAATAAAAATCAATTGTTTTAATTTTTATTTAATGTCTAAACATTTGATTGAGCTACTTTTTTTTTTTACAAAAAAATTAAGTAAAGATGTTTGAATTGTGCTCGACTTTTTCATCTTGTCCTGCAATTTGCGATAGCTGGCAATCGCTTTATCAAGAATTTAGCAGATATCGAACCTTCCTTCCATATCAGGATCAGCATCAAACAAAATTTCATTAGCATACTCAATGTGATTGAAAACTAGCTCAAGTTCTTTTTCAGTTAGTTCTTAGTCGTAACATTCTCTTCTTGTTCACACAACTTATCTTCTTCATATGCAAGTTGTTCATCTAGTTGAAGGAGATCATTCTTGATTAACTGTTCTGAATGGGAATCTAGCAAGTTTCTCACAACTTCATTATCCAGTTCTCATTAAATCCAAGTTCTTTTCCAACTGTGCTGATTTCTTCAATAATGTTAGCTCTTGGATTTTGCACACAATAAACTAACATAGGCTTGAGTTTAAAGTCACCTTCTGCATTGTCTGCTAATAAAAGCATAAGATGATCTTCAGATACTTTATATCTTGGTTAAGATGCTTCAGTTTTAGCTAGGAAAGTTTTTGTTGGCGCTCCCAAAAGAGACCAATTTCTTCGACATTGAATATTTGCCAATAGTCATAATCACCCTCCTGAATTATGCTTTGCAATTCTTCAGGAAACTTGGTCACAGAATCTTTATCAGTATTAGCAGATTCCCGTTATTCTTATGTTATGCAGTCCAGTTCAATTTTTAAAACAGTCAAACCATACTAAACTCGCAATAAAGCTTTCACATTCCTCTTGAAATTTGGTCTCTTTCAATGAGGTAAAAATATTGAGCGTTTTGCATGAATATTCCCTGTACTAAGAGGTATTCTTTTTTGGTTATAATCCTCAATACAAAGTGATAAAAGACGCTCCAATCTCGATCACTAAATGGCTTCTATTTCGGGTGATCTACATGCTTGTTGTAAGTGTAAATCCTTTATCCAAGAGTAAGCAAACAAGTTTGTGCTTAAACTATTTTCAGGACTGGGGCAACTCGTGGTAAAGGTGTATGACTTCACATCACTTACCTTAGTAGCATTATACATACCCATAAGGATATGTGCTTTGAATTATGGGATACTACGGCAAGTGATGTGAAGTCATTAGCCTCTATATATGAGTTGCCCCAGTCCTGAAAATAGTTCAGGCAGAAACTTGTTTGCTTAAACTTGGATGAAGGATTAAACCAAGTATATAATTTCTTGGTATCTTTAATTTATAGCTCTACATGCTTAAAGAAGCGGTAGCATCTTTTACTTGTTCTTTATATTCTTTGCTCTTATTTAATATAGTCCAAACTGTAGACTCACTGTATCCCAGGTCTCGCACAATCACTGTATTACTAGTGACACTTTCATGTCTCTTAACTTCCAGCTTTTCCGCTCGCTGCAGACTGGCAACAAAAAAATTTTGCATAACATAAAAAAATCGCGTTAACTGATTAATCACTCGCTTAACACGGGAAATGGTATCATTTTACTCAATCGTGAATATCGAATTCGAGTTAAGCGAGGTTTCCCTGTATGTAAAATACACAACTAGAAATTACTTTTTAATAAACATTTTTAACTTTTTTACTCAAAAACAAAAAATAATTAAACACTTATAAACATAACTCTCATTGTATTTTCATTAAAAAAGTTGAAAATTATTACAACTTTTTAATGAAAGAAATTAAAACTGCCATGCTAAACACATTCACTCTTCTCAATGATATAAAATATATTCAAACTAAAAATTTTTTTTCAATTTGCTAGTTCTGCTTTTGTCTAAAACAGATTCGCTAACATCAATTTATTTTTAGGAAGGATACAGAGAATAGGAGAGCGTGCTGCTAATGATATTGGATGACTTCAATCCAGTTAGTGTTGAGAACTATGATTGTGTAGTACCAATAATGGTATTTTGTGTGGCAGTAAATCTGAAGCCATCTGGTGTGAAGTGGAATCTAACAAGATCAATTACATAGTGGGGTGTTGTTAGAGAGCTGGTAGATCGGTTGCTAGTGACAAAGAAATGCATCACCAAACAGAAAAGATGGGTGCGATAAGTGTAATCATAATGGGAGATTTTAATTATCCAAATATTGATTGGATAGCAGTAGAATCTCATGAAAAAAATGAAAATGCGTTAATTGAGATGTTGCAGGACAAATTCTTCAACCAGCATGTGACAGAAGGAACACGAGGTCAAAGTGTTAATTTTGATTATAGTGTCAGAGGGCATTTCAGTTAAAGACATAACTATTCTGCCTCCGGTTGGTGACCGTGATCATGTGGTAGTCACTTGGGAAGTGACTAAGTTTATGAATATTCCATTCAGAAAAGGTTACATGCTGAACTACAAAGCAGGAAATTATGACCAACTGAGGAGTATATTGACTTCGGTGGAATGGAATCGGTTGCTGGATGAGAAGAATATAGACAGTGCACGGGAAGCATTTAACCAATGCTTAAATGATGCGGTATCAGAATGTGTCCCAAGAGTTTGAAGAATAAATAGGACAGGAGTCAAATGGATGTGTAATCTTATTAAGCAAGAGATTCGTAAGAAAAGGATGATGTGCAAGGAATACCGTGTGCATAAGGATGATGTCGATTATGAAAATTATAAGCAGCAGGCTAGAATAATCACAACTATTGTACAGAAAGCAAAGTCTGAGCATGAAAAGAAACTGGCTATGTATGCTAAAGACAACCCACAAGAATTCTATCGATATGCTGCAAGTAGAAGAAAGAATGAATATGAAAGAAGAGCTCATCTAAATGCAGATGGCATGAGGGTAACAGACACAGAAGAGGTTGTTCAACTAATGAGTGCCCATTTTGTTCAACGTTATCAACTGGTGTACACAACATTGAGCTCACTGCTCAATGGTAGGGTAATCAGGAATGCTGCTGATATGCAGTACTTGCAGAATGATTTGAGTATGCTGGAATTGGAGGGGGTGGGGATGGAAAAATGGATGTGAGTTAAATGTCAGTAAATGTAAAGTCATTCACCATGGCGTGATTAGATATCCAATGTTGTATTGTATTGGTGGAATTATGCTAGAAGAAAGTAATGAGGTTAGGAATCTTGGAGTATTAGTAGATAGGAAGTTGAAGTTCAAGGACCATGTAGCAAATACAACTCAAAAGATAATTGCAATGCTGAAATGAATGTTCACATGTAAAGATAAGGATGTCATTTGCATCATTACAAGGCCTTGATAACTCCTCACTTGGACCATTGTGTGCAGGTTTGGTTTCCTGGTTTCCATTGTGATTTTGATATAGTGGAGAGAGAGAGAGAGAGAGAGAGAAAGAAAGAAGAAGAGTGTTAAAAATGATACCAGGATTATGGAATACTGATTATGAAGACAGATTGAGAATTTGTAGACTGCAGACACTAGCAAGCAGGAGAAAGAGGGGTGATGTGATTGAGAGTTACAAACTTCTGAAAGGGTCATTATAGAATATCAGCTGATGGCATTTTTCAATTTATGGAGGATGGGGAAATGACAAGAGGGCATCCTTGGAAGCTGAGAATGAATGCCGCTAAGAAGGAGGAGAGGGCTACTGATTTTTCTCACATAGGGTGGTGCGTGATTGGAATGGACTGCCATTGGATGTTGTGAGTGCAAGCAGCGTTAATGAATTCAAGAATAAGTATGATAACTGGTGCATATAGTATGTGGCTTCTCTTGATGAGTCCCTGACTCCCTGGAGGTCTCTCTTAATAATAATAATAATAATAATCAATTTTCCTTCCTTCTTTCTTTTTTTTTGGTGGGGGAGGAGTGTTTGCAATATCTAAGTAAGCATAAAATTTATACTGAATCGTTAAAATTCACTTTCAATACATATTTTTAAATGTTCTGAAATCCCAAGACAGGTAAAGCATGCATGTCTATATGTACTTTATAGATTCATTGGATTATCATGCATGATACATGATCACTGAATCTTCTCAATGTGATAGAAATGCTACTCACATAAGAGATGAAAAGAGAATGAATTATTTTTCCTTTTTACTCATAACTGCACATAAAAACAAATCTAATACATAAAAAAAATGAAATAAATCCTTTAATGCTTCTTATTCCCCAAAGGGATTACAGAGCTCCTTTAGTTCTAATTTTTGAGACAAGGACAGCAGTCTCCAACTTGCAGCCTTCACTGATAGTGAAGCTGCCAACAACTTGACTGAGGTCAAGCTGCCATTTTACTGCAGCCCTAAACCTTAGCACTTGCATTTGCATCTGTGATATTGTGTTCTATGGTCAATTTTTTTTTTTGGAGATGTGGGTTAAAATCTCAGTTTCTGAAAAAATTGAATCGATAACTGTCTTTCTTCAGGAAACCTAGCACAATGGAAACTACCACTATTTCTAAAATGCTAAATAGGCTAACTAATATGTAAACACACACACACACAAAAAAAATTTTAAAAAATACTTTGAGTACATATTTCTGTTAATTATGTGAAGCATCACATGACATCTTGTGGGTTGAGTGTAGTGGTCACTACTTTAAATCCTCTTTTCATATACCTGTTTTTATAGGGTCCGTCCAGATAAATTTGATAAGTTGCTCAAGAAATACATAACAGATCTATAATCCTTCAACAAATAAAATACTACAGAACATTTAATCATTAAGACTTAATACAAAAGTTTTCAGAGGAAAAGTAAGATTATTTTGTTTAAAACATATTTATATATTTTTAGTGTAATTTAATCCTTTTTAGGGGTGCTTAAGGGTCAAAGCTGTATAACTGAGAGGAGACCTCCACATAGCCTTTAAAGGAATGCGGAGAACCGACCAGGGCTTCTGACCTAATGTCCAATCCTCACCTTCTCGTGGTGCACCCTGTTGGGTATCTACTTTGATACTGAACGAACGAGGATGGGCTGGCAATTTGGGATTTAGCCGACCAAATTGTATTCTTATTGGTTAAACCAAAATAAAAAATGATGGTACAACATGACGAAATTTCATGCCGGCTGGGGCGTCGCCCGGTTAAACAAGGCCCCCGTTGTTTTCGCCAGGGAACCAGGGTGAACAGCGAAAAGTCAGCTACTGGAACAAATCTGAAAACAAACCCCAACTCAACATCACCAGAGTTAAAGATCGGTACTATCAACGTAAGAAGCCTGAATGGCAAAGAAATGGAGCTAGCTGAGGAATTAGATAAGTACCAGATCGACATAATAGGGGTGACTGAAACAAAAAAGACCAAAACTGGTGAGATCTTTCTGAGCAATAAATACAAAATGTTATATTCAGGCAATAACAATCAAGGAAAAGAAGGAGTAGCCATAGTATTCAACACAAAATACGAGGCTAATCTTCTTGAATAGCAGTCAGTCTCAAGTAGAGTAATGTGGGCAAATATGAGAATGGGGAACTGGACAATGAGACTTATTTGTGCCTATGGTCCCACAGAAGGTTCTACTAAGGTAGAAGTGGAGGAATTTTTTGAGGCTTTAGAAAAAGCAACTGACACAATGAAAAAGGAAAAGTTGGTCCTTGTTGGGGATCTAAATAGTAGAGTAGGAAATGATTGTGAGACATACAAAAATATTTTGGGAAAATTTGGAGAAAAGAGCAAAGCTAATAATAATGGCAAATATCTGTTGGATTTCTGCTCAGGACATGGACTGGTTATTACTAACACCATGTTCCAACATAAAAATGTGCACAAATTCACATGGAGAGAAGAGGCTAGGAATAAGAAAAGTCTCATTGACTATGTTATTGTTGATAGTGATGTTTTCTCCAGGGTGCAGGACACCAGAGTGTACAGAGGATTTGAAATTGGAAGTGATCACTATTTAGTCTTGAGCAGGATAAAATTGAATTTCATATTGAAAAGAATAACATGTAAGAAAGTTTTAAAGCGAATAAAAGTTGAGCAGCTCTCAGATGTAAACTGTAGACTAAAATACAGAAATATTATTGAAAAGAAAATGAAAGAGTTTGAGAACAGGAATCAAACCTTGGAGATTCAGTGGCAAACTCTGAAGGAAACATTGATTGATTCTGCCAGAGAGGCATGTGGTGAGGTTGTGTGCAAAGATAAAAAAATCAGAACTCCCTGGTGGACACAGGAAGTTAAAGAGGCAGTGAAGGAAAAGAAGAAAGCATATCAAAAGTTCCTGGCAAATAAGTCAGCTTTTACTCTTACAGAATACAGAGACAAATGTAAGAAAGCTAAACAGTGTGTAAAACTAGCTAAACAAAAGTCATGGGAGGACTTTGGCAAGAATATAGAAAATAAATATCAAGAAGGTGGCAAAATATTCTGGAGGTTGTTGAAGAAGCTTAGGAATGGAGGAAAGAGTGCTGTAAAAGGAATTAGAGATGATAAAGGTGAAATGAAAACAGGAGAAAAAGATATCCTTGAAGTATGGAGTAATTACCTTGAAAAACTGCTAAATGAAACAAGCAGTGATGACAGCACAGTGATAAAAAACACTGACCAGGCATGCAGTCAGGAATACATATCCATACTTGAAGTAGAAAAAGCCATCAAAGGCTTGAAATGTGGAAAGGCAGCAGGAGTAGATGATATTCGACCAGAAATGCTGAAGTATGGTGGTATAAGAGTCTTACAGTGGCTGCACTGCATAGTTCAGAAAGCCTGGACAGAGGGACGAATTCCCGATGATTGGAGTAGAGCTCTCATAGTACCCATATATAAGAAGGGAAATAAAACTGAATGTGAGAATTACAGAGGTATTTCCCTACTGAGTGTTCCTGGCAAGATCTATGCAAGTATACTTGAGAAACGGTTGAGAAGAATTGTGGAAGAAAAGCTTGGTGAAGAACAAGCTGGATTCAGGCCAAATAGAGGCTGTCAGGATCAGATCTTCACTTTACGACAAATAGTCGAGAAAGCATGGGAATATAACAAAGATCTGTATTTAAGTTTTGTCGATTTGGAAAAGGCATATGACAAGGTGCCAAGAGAGAAGCTATTCAATACGCTGCAGTTATATGGTGTCAATGGGGCATTATATCAAGCAATACTTAGTCTTTATTTGAGTTGTGAGTCAGCAGTTAGAATTGAAGGAAGTACAGGAAGATGGTTTAATGTTAAATCTGGTGTGAGACAAGGATGTACATTATCCCCTCTGTTATTCATTATCTATATGGATCACATTATGAAGGAATGTGGTATTAAACCTGATATCAAAATTGGAGATGTTAATGTCAGCTCTTTGCTTTATGCAGATGATGTTATACTTCTAAATAAATCCGCTACAAGTCTGCAAGATTCTCTGACTAAATTGAATAGCTGTTGTAATAGATATGGTATGAAGGTCAGCAATAAAAAGACAAAGACAATGAAAATAGGCAGAATCATTGAAAATGTCAACTGTGTTGTGAATGGAGAACCTGTGGAACAAGTAAAACATTTCAGCTACTTAGGCACAATTTTTACTGAAGATGGTAAACTAAATATAGAAATAGACAACAGAATCAGCAAAGCTGGTATGGTGGGAAGTCAATTGAATAAATTCATATGGAATAAGAAAGAAATTAGTCGGAACACTAAATTAGCTGTATACAAGACTGTGTTCAAACCAATTTTAACTTATGGATCTGAGAGCTGGGTCAGAAGTAAAACACTTGACCAAAGACTAGAGACCGCAGATATGAGAGTCCTGAGAAAGATTAGAGGCGTGAACAGATGGCATCAATGGCAATATCATATTAAAAATGAGGATATTAGGAAAGAACTTGACATTGTCAGCATCCAGGAATGTGTTAGCAGAGCTAATCTCAGATGGTATGGTCACTTAAATAGAATGGGAGAGGAAAGATTAGCAAAACAAGTGTTCTCTGCCAGGTTGGCAGGAAAACGACCCAGAGGAAGACCAAGATATAGGTGGATTGATACGGTACAAAGTGCCTTAGACGATAGAAATATAAGATCTGATAATGTTGGAGTCTTGACAAGTAACAGACTGATTTGGAGGAAAATTGTAGATAGGAAGTTAGTAATGATGTAATTTTTTCATGTAGTACTGTCATATCCTGTACACCCCCTTGAGGGTACATGGCAGGAATTTGATGATGATGATGATGATGATAATCCTTTTAGTTTTATTTTAATCTTTTCAAATGCTACTATGTTTATACACACTTCTAGCTAACTAATTTTCATTTCTAATTATGAAATGCTATTGATTATATCAATACTGAAGTTACCAAACATGTGGAATTCTCTCTCGAACTATAAAGCTTGTAATTATGACAGACTTAGGAGTCATCTTGAAGCAGTGCCATGACTCGAGAAGCTACAAAGAAAGAACATCAGTAATGCATGAAAAGTGATCAGAGATCATTTGAGAGATGCAGTATCAGACTGCATAGCCAAAGTCAACAGGATAAACCAAGTGTAGATTAAGGAGATGAGTAGAGATATAAAGCAAGAGCTGAAAAAACACTGTAGAGGGAATATAAAGAAAAAAAAAAAAAGATCAGCAATACAAAGTATAAGCAAGAAGGGTGACAAGTATGGTAAGAAAGACAAAATCAGATTATTATAAGAGAATATTAGCTAGGCAAGCCAAAGTAAACCCAGAAGAGATTTTTCATTATGTAGCAAGTAAAAGAAAATGACTATAGTAGAATGGCTTTAAACATGCTGATGGTAGGAAGGTGATAGAGGCAAAAGAAAAATAGTTGAATTGCTCAGTGATCATTTTGCAAAGGTGTATCATCCAGAGAATTTTGCATTTGCTGATATGAGAGAGACATATCAAAATTGATGTTGTTCAGCATATTGAAAAATATGAATAAAACACAGAAGTGGGACGGGACAGCATTTCAGCCTATGTACTGCATGAATGTG
Source organism: Typopeltis vanoorti (assembly GCF_054136105.1). NCBI lineage: Eukaryota > Metazoa > Arthropoda > Arachnida > Uropygi > Thelyphonidae > Typopeltis > Typopeltis vanoorti. The sequence continues at coordinate 127,474,007 of NC_143556.1, read as the reverse complement.
TAAGAGAACAGGCATTACCTCTGATGAAGTTGTTCAATCTAAGTCTCAGCTTTGGCAGAGTTCCAGGCAAGTGGAAAGAGGGTAAGACGGTTTCATTGCATAAAAAGTGGCTCCAAGACAGAGGTAGCAAACTACAGATCAATTAATATCTCAGGAGTGGTTGTTAGAGTATGGGAAAAGTTGGTTAAAGGTAAAAACAACACTAGGTGGATAGAGATGTAATACTCTACAATGGGCAGCATGGCTTTGTAAAAGGTAGGTCCTGTCTAATTCACATTTGTGACATTGGAATTGGATAAAGGAAATGGCTACACCACTACCGCACTTTACAAAGGCATTTGACAGAACCATATGGATTTCTACTATTACAAAAGTTGGAGCAAATGGGAGTGCATATGAAGCTAGTGGCATGGATGGGGGGGGGGGAGCTGACAGACAGATGCCAGAGAGTAGTATATGGTAGAGTGGAATCTAGGAGAATGAGGGAGAGTAGTGGAGTGCTTCAGGGTTTGGTACTAGGGCCGCTATTCTTTAATTTGTATATCAATGATATGGGGAAGGATTTAAGAGGGAGGGGGGGATTCAATTGTTTGCCAATGATGCAAAACTAGGGAGAGAAATAGTAGATAAAGATGATGCAGATATTCTGCAAGATGATTTAAATAAACTAGCATTGTGGACAAAGGATAATGATTGTTAATTTAATGTAGCAAAATGTAAGGTTATGCACTTCAGCCTGAGAAGGCTACATATGGCTTATTATGCTGATGGTACTGGTTTGCAGGAAATTGATGAGGCTGGGGACTTAGGGATAATGGTGGACAGAGAATTGATGTCCAGAGAGCATATTGCCAAAGTTGGTAAAATTGCCAAAGGAGTACTAGGATGTTGAAAAGTATGCTGACAAGTAAAGAGAGAGAAGTTATTATTCCTTTTTATAAAGCTATGATTCAGCAGCATGTTGACTACTGTGCACAAGGTGCCAGAAAATTCAGAGATGAGTGACTAAGCTGGTTACAGGTCTGTGGAATGCTCCCTATGAGGAGAGTTTGAAGGTTTGTGGATTACAAACTTATCAAATATTAGAAAAATATTAAACAAATATTAGGTGATAGGCAGAAAAGAGAGGACATGATAGAAACTTTTAAGATATTAAAGGGGACTTATAAAAATTGATGCAAAGAAAATGTTTCAATATATTACAGGTAGTCAGAGAACTAGTGACCATCCATGGAAGTTGTGTAAGAGTGTGATTAGTAGGGATGTGCAGACCAGATTTTTTCATGGAGAGTGGTCAATGAATGGAATGAATTGTCAGAATTAGTTGCGAGTTCCCTGACAGTGAATGAGTTTAAGAAGAGGTATGATAAGTTTTGTGTACAACAGTTAGTTTGGGTATCCCACGATGAATCTCAGGACTCCATGGACATATAGTGTACTACTACTACTACTAATAATAAAGTAAATACTCTATTATTCATAAATGAACAATTAACCTAATAATAATAATAATAAAGCAAATACTCCATTATTCATAAATGAACAACACTGATCTAATAATAATAAAGCAAATACTCCATTATTCATAAATGAACAATTAAAAATACATATTTTTGTACAAATTTTCAGAAAAACCTAGAATGAAAAAAGCAGACGGATAGTACTAAAGTGAGCTCAGGTGGAGATAATGCTATTTTCCTTGTAGAATCCCTAGAACTAGGGGGGAAAAAAAAGTTAAACTAAATGAAGAAGGAATAAAGGAAGGTTTAAAAATCCCCTCTCCGCGAAAAAAAAAAAGCATTTAAATTCACAAATACAAGAGAACACTGGAAAGGCCTAATACAAAATGTGAATATCAGGGCAGGAATAACAAGAATAAAAATAAATTATAACTGGAACAAAATTTTTTTTTAGTAAATTAAAAAGCACATTTAAAGAAAATGTACTCAATTCCAAGAATATGAGTTAGAATCAAGGAGCTTAATAAAGAGAAACAAACTACAGACAAAACAGACATTGAAATATAGAAAGCTAGATCTCAGACTAGACATGGACAGAAAACAAAGCTAACATATATCTTTATTAATAATAGTAATAAAAACATGCAACTGACACTGCACTAGTGATGGAAGGAAAGAAAGACCAAGGATGGATAGATAAATTGAAAAAGAGGACAGTGACTCAGATGGGAAGAACACAGAATATAATGAAATGAAAAACACCCAAGAAAACCTTTGCATGACAATGGGCATAATGTGATTAATACACTAATTTTATCAGGTATTCACACATGATAGTAATTTAAATTTAGTAACTGTTAACTAACTAATAACAAAAAAAAGGTACTTCATATTTAAGTTAAATCTATCCAGAAAAGATATTTTATCACATTCTGCAACATAAACAATTCCCATGTCTGTATACAAACCGATTTAATTTATAAATTACCTTATGTACTGCTGTTTGAATTAAATCGTCTTTAGTTAAATGTTTAGCTAAAACATGTGCTTGAGCCTTTGGTTGAAATCTTGCTAATCCTGATCTTTTCTTTAGAAATGGCTGTTTAGGTTTCATGCTATTCTGTTTTTTGCTGGCTTGGTTCTGCAAATGAGAATAGCATTAAATGGGAATGAATATTAAACATTGGCAATTAATAAATACAACAAAAAATGAAATGGTGATAATAAATTGATTTACTTTTTTCTCTTGTTCCAGCTGTTGTTCTAAGTGCTGCTCAAAGGAATTCATTCCTTCTATATGAAAGACATTAAAAATTATGTCAGACATGTAAGGACAACAAAAATACATATGAGATATAATTTTTCTTGTTAAGAAAAACAGGCACTGATAAAGGGAGCACACAATCTATAGTTCATTATATAATTCAAATCTAAGCCATCGTTTCAGGCATTATTAATGCATTATTAACTTAAACTCACTGAAAAAAAAAAGCAAACATTAAAGCAACAATAAAAAATAACCTATAATGAAATAATGTGTAATGTCCAAATCAACAATTTCCTCCAAATTAATCTATTATCTGTCAAGACTCCAACATTATCGGATCTTATATTTCTGTCTTCTAATGCACTTTTTACTGTATCAATCCACCTACATCTTGGCCTTCCTTCCACTGGGTCTTTTTCCTGCCAACTTGGCAAAGAATATTTCTTTTGTTAATATTTCATCTCCCATTCTGCAAGTCTGCAGCAGGGTTTTCGGACTATGTAAAAATAAATTTAAAAAATCACAGCAAAATATATAAAACTGATAAAAATGAAGGGGGTAAATTCTTAGCCCACCCACAGTACATATGTACTATAGGTTCACTAATAACCTTTCATGGGTAGGAGCCACATTAAAAAAAAATCATAATCAAATTCTTGATATGTACCCTCAGGGAATGTACAGGATAATATGTTAGTACTACATGAAAAAGTTATACCATTACTAACTCTGATAGACAAATTTTCTCCAATTAATCCGTTATCTGTCAAGACACTTTTTCCTGCCAACCTGACAAAGAATACTTCTTTTGCTAATATTTCTCTCCCATTCTGTTTAAGTGACCATGCCAACTGAGATTAGCTCTGCTAACACACTCCTGAATGCTTATAACATCAAGTTCCTTCCTAATATCCATATTTTTAATGTGATACTGCCACTGATGCCATCTGTTCATTCCACTAATCTTTCTCAGAACTCCCATATCTATGGCCTCTAGTCTCTGATCAAGTGTTTTATTCTAACCCAACTCTCAGACCCAAAGGCTAAAATTGGTTTGAAGACAGTCTTGTATACAGCTAATTTAGTGTTTTGACTAGTTTCTTTTTTATTGATTCATTTGGCTTCCTACTATGTTGCCTATTTCATTTTTAATTTGCCATCTTCATTAAAAATTGTGTCTAAATAACTAAAATGTTCTACTATAGGTTCACAATTCAAGATACAGTTGATGTTTTCAATGTATCTACCTACTTTCACTGTCTGTCTTTTTATTGCTAATTTTCAAATCAAATTTTGGCAAAGGAAATCCCAAAGAGTTTTGTTACGTGGCAAGTAAGAGGAAAAATGACTTATAAATGTTAAAGGGTGCTGACGGTCATGAGGTTACAGATGTGGATAAAAAATAGTTGAGTTAATGAGTGACCACTTTTGCAAGGGTATATCATTCAAGTGAGGTGACTACTGTAACATGTGACAGACTGATATGAGAACAGATATGGATGAATTGGAGGTTCTTAGGTTATTGCAGAATCTCAGTGTAAATACAGCTGTGGGATTAGATGGGATGTTAGCTCAGGTTTTGTAGAAATGTGCAAGGAAAATGGCAATGCCTCTGACTAGCCACTTTAATATAAGTCTCAACTCTGGCAGAGTTCCAGGGGAGTGGAAAGATGGCAAAATAAATCGCTTGCATAAGGGAGGTTCTAAGACTGTAATAGCAAATTATAGACCAATCAGTAACTCAGACATGGTGGTAAAAGCACTTAAAAAAAATTGGTCAAAAAGAGAATTCAAGAATGGGTGAATAAAAATATGATACTGTATAAGGGGTAATATGGCTTTGTGAAAGTCAGTCATTCTGTAGTAATTTACTAGCTTTTTTATAATAAAGTAACAGCCGAGCTGGATAAAGGAAATAGCTACAAAATGATTCTGCAAAGGCATTTGACAGAATACCACATGGAACTCTGTTATGCAAATCAGAAGAAATGGGGATCCATATGACACTGGTTATGTGGATGAGAGTGTGGCTACTGGATAGATATCAAAAAGTGGTATATAGAGGGGCAGGATCAAGGAAGAAACAGATGACTAGTGGTGTGCTGCAAGGTTCAGTGCAGGGACTACTGCTTAATTTGTACATAGATATTATTCATATAATATTATCAGTTGTCTGCTGATAATACAAAATTAGGTAGAGTAATAGTTAATCAAGGTGATGTGAGCGCTTGCAGGACAATTTCCTAGGCTATCAGTATGAGGATAGAATTAAGGGTGTGTGGACTGCAGAAGTTAGTTGATGGAAGAAAAAGAGGAAATATGATAGAAACATTTAAATTGCTTAAACGGTTTTACAGGATTGATGCATGGAAAATGTTTCAATGTTTGGTTAGAGGGGCCAGAACAAGAAGTCATCCCTGGAAATTGAATAAAGATGTGATTATAGGAGTGTGAGAACTAGATTTTTGCTTGAAATGTTGCAAATCAGTACTATGGGTTGACCTAGTCAGCTGTGAGTGGTTTTCTGTTAATTAGTTCAAGAAGAGGTATGACAGATGGTATGCATAGTTTGGATCTCCCATGATGAGTCTGAGGACTCCATGGAGGTGCCCATCAAATAATAATTTATTACAACAATTATTCAATTTAATCAGAGAATCTTGCAGACTTGCACTGGATTTATTTAGAAGTATAATATCATATGCATAAACTAAAGAGCTAAGACTAATATCACCAATTTTGATATCAGATTTAATACCACTTTCTTTCATAATGCAAATAAAGTACAGAATCAAGTAGAGTGGAGATAATATGAATCCTTGTCCCAAACCTGATTTAACATCAAACCTCCTTCAATTGTAACTGCTAACTTATACCTTACATAGAGACTATACATTGCTAGATAAAATGTCCCATTTACACCATATAACTGTAGCATTGGGGTGGTTAAGAGTCAAAGCTGTATAACTGAGAGGAGACCTCCACATAGCCTTTAAAAGAATGCGGAGAACTGACCAGGGCTTCTGACCTCATGTCCAATCCTCACCTTCTCGTGGTGCACCCTGTTCGGAATCTACTTGGATACTGAACGAACGAGGATGGGCTGGCAATTTGGGATTTAGCCGACCAAATTGTATTCTTATTGGTTAAACCAAAAGAAAAAATGATGGTACAACATGACAAAATTTCATGCTGGTTGGAGCATTGCTCGGTTAAACAAGACCCCCGTTGTTTTCACCAGGGAACCAGGGCAAACAGCGAAAAGTCAGCTACTGGAACAAATTTGAAAACAAACCCCAACTCAACATCACCAGAGTTAAAGATTGGTACTATCAACGTAACAAGCCTGAATGGCAAGGAAATGGAGCTAGCTGAGGAATTAGATAAGTACCAGATCGACATAATAGGGGTGACTGAAACAAAAAAGACCAAAACTGGTTAGATCTTTCTGAGCAATAAATACAAAATGTTATATTCGTGCAATGACAATCAAGGAAAAGAAGGAGTAGCCATAGTATTCAACACAAAATATGAGGCTAATCTTCTTGAATGGCAGTCAGTCTCAAGTAGAGTAATGTGGGCAAATATGAGAATGGGGAACTGGACAATGAGACTTATTTGTGCCTATGGTCCCACAGAAGGTTCTACTAAGGTAGAAGTGGAGGAATTTTTTGAGGTTTTAGAAAAAGCAACTGACACAATGAAAAGGGAAAAGTTGATCCTAGTTGGGGATTTAAATAGCAGAGTAAGAAATGATTGTGAGACATACAAAAATATTTTGGGAAAATTTGGAGAAAAGAGCAAAGCTAATAATAATGGCAAATATCTGTTGGATTTCTGCTCAGGTTATGGACTGGTTATTACTAACACTATGTTCCAACGTAAAAATGTGCACAAATTCACATGGAGAGAAGAGGCAAGGAATAAGAAATGTCTCATTAACAATGTTATTGTTGATAGTGATGTTTTCTCCCTGGTGCAGGACACCAGAGTGTACAGAGGATTTGAAATTGGAAGTGATCACTATTTAGTCTTGAGCAGGATAAAATTGAATTTCATATTGAAAATAATAACATGTAAGAAAGTTTTAAAGCAAATAAAAGTTGAGCAGCTCTCAGATGTGAACTGTAGACTAAAATACACAAAGATTATTGAAGATAAAATGAAAGAGTTTGAGAACAGGAACCAAACGTTGGGGATTCAGAGGCGAACCTTGAAGAAAACTCTGATTGATACAGCCAGAGAGGTATGTGGTGAGGTTGTCTGCAAGGATAAAAAAATCAGAACTCCATAATGAACACAGGAAGTAAAAAAGGCAATGAAGGAAAAGAAGAAAGCATATCAAAAGTTCCTGGCAAATAAGTCAGCTTGTGCTCTTAGAGAATACAGAAACAAATGCAAGAATGCTAAACACTGTGTAGAACTAGCTAAACAAAAGTCATGGGAGGACTTTGGCAAGAATATAGAAAATAAATATCAAGAAGGTGGCAAAATATTCTGGAGATTGTTGAAAAAGCTTAGGAATGGAGGAAAGAATGCTGTAAAAGGAGTTAGAGATGAAAAAGGTCACATGAAAACAGGAGAAAAAGATATCCTTGAAGTATAGAGTAATTACTATGAAAAACTGCTAAATGAAACAAGCAGTGATGACAGCACAGTGGTAAAAAACACTGACCAGGCATGCAGTCAGGAATACATATCCACACTTGAAGTAGAAAAAGCCATCAAAGGCTTGAAATGTGGAAAGACTGCAGATATGACCAGAAATGCTGAAGTATGGTGGTATAAAAGTCTTACAGTGGCTGCATTGCATAGTTCAGAAAGCAGCCTGGACAGAGGGACGAATTCCCGATGATTGGAGTAGATATCTCATAGTACCCATATATATATATATAAAGGGAAATAAAACTGAATGTGAGAATTACAGAGGTATTTCCCTACTGAGTGTTCCTGGCAAGATCTATGCAACTATACTTGAGAAACGGTAGAGAAAAATTGTGGAAGAAAAGCTTGGCGAAGAACAAGCTGGATTCAGGCCAAACAGAGGCTGTCAGGATCAGATCCTCACTTTATGACAAATAGTCGAGAAAGCATGGGAATATAACAAAGATCTGTATTTAAGTTTTGTTGATTTGGAAAAGGCATATGACAAGGTGCCAAGAGAGAAGCTATTCAATACGCTAAAGTTATATGGTGTCAATGGGGCATTATATCAAGCAATACTTAGTCTTTATTTGAGTTGTAAGTCAGCAGTTAGAATTGAAGGAAGTACAAGAAGATGGTTTAATGTTAAATCTGGTGTGAGATCAAGGATGTACATTATTCCCTCTGTTATTCATTATCTATATGGATCTCATTATGAAGGAAAGTGGTATTAAACATGATATCAAAATTGGAGATGTTAATGTCAGCTCTTTGCTTTATGCGGATGATGTTATACTTGTAAATAAATCCGCTACAAGTCTGCAAGATTCTCTGACTAAATTGAATAGCTGTTGTAATAGATATGGTATGAAGGTCAGCAATAAAAAGACAAAGCCAATGAAAATAGGCAGAATCATTGAAAATGTCACCTGTGTTGTGAATGGAGAACCTGTGGAACAAGTAAAACATTTCAGCTGCTTAGGCACGATTTTTACTGAAGATGGTAAATTAAATATAGAAATAGACAACAGAATCAGCAAAGCTGGTATGGTGGGAAGTCAATTGAATAAATTCATATGGAATAAGAGAGAAATTAGTCGGAATACTAAATTAGCTGTATACAAGACAGTGTTCAAACCAGTTTTAAGTTATGGATCTGAGAGCTGGATCAGAAGTAAAACATTTGACCAAAGACTGCAGATATGAGAGTCCTGAGAAAGATTAGAGGTATGAACAGATGGCATCAATGGCAATAACATATTAAAAACGAGAATATTAGGAAAGAACTTGACATTGTCAGCATCCAGAAATGCGTTAACAGAGCTAATCTCAGGTGGTATAGTCACTTAAACAGAATGGGCGAGGAAAGATTAGCAAAACAAGTGTTCTTTGCCAGGTTGGCAGCAAAACGACCCAGAGGAAGACCAAGATATAGGTGGATTGATACGGTACAAAGTGCCTTAGACGATAGAAATATAAGATCTGATAATGTTGGAGTCTTGACAAGTAACAGACTGATTTGGAGGAAAATTGTAGATAGGAAGTTCGTAATGATGTTGTTTTTTTCATGTAGTACTATCATATCCTGTACACCCCTTGAGGGTACATGGCAGGAATTTGATGATGATGATGAACTGTAGCATTCTGAACAGCTTTTCTTTTCGCATCTTTTCATATGCCTTTTACAGATCTACAAAATTTAAATAACTAATCCACATTATATTCCCAAGATTTCTCAACTATTTGTCTTAAAGTGAAAACCTGATCCCGACCTCTATTTGGCCTGAATCCAGCTTGTTCTTCTTCTCCAAGCTTCCCTTTGACAACTTTTCATAGCCATTCCTCAAGTATACGTTCATAAATTTTACCAGGAACATTCAGGAAATACCTCTGTAATTCTGACATTCAGTTTTATTTCCTTTTTATAAATGGGTACTATGAGAGAGCTCTACTCCAATCATCCAGAATTCGACCTTCGGACCAGTCCTAAATTACGAAGTACAGCCATTGTAAAACCTTTATACCTCCATATTTGAGCATTTCTGGTCTACTCCGACTGCCTTTCCACATTTTTGATTGCTTCTTTCTACTTCAAGTATGGATATGTATTCCTGATTGCATTTCTGGTTTGAGTTTTTTACCACTGACACTGATTGTTTCATTTAGCAATCTTTCAAACTAACTACTCCAAACATCTAGAATATACCTTAACTACAGTGACACGAAAACTGAAGATCTGATTCCTTTCACATCACTTCTTCCTCCACTTCTAAGCTTTTTCAATGGCCTCCAGATTATTTTGTCACCTTCCTGATATTTATTTTCAATGTTCTTTCCAAAGTCTTCACATGGTAGTTAAATTTATTTACAGTCAAGAAAGGGGTAAGGGCTAGGTTTTTCTTCCAGAGAGCAGCGAGTGAGTGGAATAGTTTGCCTTTAGGGGTAGTTAGTGCATTTAGTGTAAATGGATTTAAGGGAAGGTATGCAACTGATTTGGGTGATTTATAGCCTCCCTTGAGATCTCAAATAATAATAATGACTTTTAAAGATGCCAAGCTATTTTAAACCTGGTTTTACTTCATTTCCCAAGTAAGCAAACAGACAAATAAGTCACGTTTGCACCTGCATGTAAAGGTAAAAAAAAACTTTCTAAATATTAATAATGACTTTTGTTCAGCTAGTTTTACTTAATGCTTCACTTCCTTACATTTTTCTCTGTATTTTCTAAGAGCACAAGCTAATTTACTTGCCAGGAACTTTTGATATGCTTTCTTTTATTCCTTGACCACCTTTTTAACTTCCTGAGTCTGATTTCTGACTCAGGAGTTTTTCTATCCTTACAGACAACTTCACTACATGCCTGTAGTGAAGTTGTCTGTATTGATTTATTCTGGCTGAATAAATCAATGATTTATTCAGGGTTTTTACCAATGATTCTCCAGGGTTTGGTTTGTGTTGTCAAACTTTATCATTTTTTCTTTAATGATGTTTGTGTATTTGAGTCTACAGTTTGTCTCTGAAAGCTGCTCAACTTTGATTCATTTTAAAAATTTCTTACTCTATCTTCTTTTCAATATGAAATTCAATTTTCCTGATCAGAACTAAATAGTGATCTCTTCCTATTTCAAATCCTTTGTAATTTTTAAAAAAAATGTTTGCGTGATTTCCACCCATGAAAGGTTATTACTAAACCTATAGGTACTATGAGAGCTTTACTCTAATCATCTAGAATTCGACCTAATGATGCATCCCACAATACACAGAATTATACATACCCGTAAGAATATGTGTTTTGCATCATGGGATACTAAGGCAAGTGATATGAAGTCATTAGCTTCTATATATGAGTTGCCCCAGTCCTGATTATATTTCAGGCACAAACTTTGTTTGCTTACACTTGGATAAAGGATTAAATCAAGTATATAATTTGTTGGTATCTTTAATTTATAGTATTAATAAGTGGGAAAACTTCCAATAACTATCTCTAATCCCGAGTATTTTAATATTAAGGTGCGACACCTTTTGACTACTTGTATATGAAGATATGACTTTGGCATTATCTCAACTTTGGTATCTAGGTTGATGTGAAGTCATTAGCTTCTATAAAATGAGTTGCCCCAGTCCTGATTATATTTCAGGCAAAAACTTTGCTTGTCTATACTTGAATAAAGATTAAACCAAGTATATAATTTCTTGATATCCTTAATTTATAGTATAACCAAGTGGAAAAACTTCCAATAATTGTCACTCTTACATTCATGTTCCCACCATTCTTCCCATTATAATTTAGTTTCCCTGACTCTCTGTGTTAGGTTTCATACCAGTTATTAGTTTTTCAAGACTCTTACTACCAAATGCATTTGGGTGTAGGCTGCTGTCTAATACAAAATCTTCCCTCAAACTCACTTCACACATTCAAAAACTAACCAACAGATTCAGTCACATGTTCAATCTGGAAGCAAGCCTAATGAAATAGCTTTACTGTTGTTTCCTCAAATGGAGGAAGTACTTTATCTTCAGTTCAATTAATTATGGTATGGAAACCATGTCCACCAAGGCCACCACTCTGCACTGCATGTAAGAATAAAGGGAGACAAGAGAAGCTACAAATATTATTTGACTACATGTAACTAATAATGGATATTGATCCATTATCAGTTTAAAATAAGCAGTCAAATAATGTCTGTACATTGCTGTTATGCAAATATTATTTTACTACGTATAAATGAAGTCTTGAATATTCAGTTGCATTATTTAAAAGGTGCAAACTCTATGAAAGAATCCATATATCTGCCTTTATCTCATTATTGTTATTTAAGTTCTTCTAGTCAAATAGTAATTTTAAACTGCAGCTCATCAAAGAAACTCATTTAAATTACATTTAAATTAATAGTTATTAACATGCAATTACATATATGCATATACACACACATATATATATATATATTACTATTACCTGAAATTTGTGACTGAATTGTCCTATTGTCAGGTTCCATAAAACAAGCACCTGGTTCCTGCGATGTAAATAAAGGTTAAGCAAACAAATTTAAACAGGCTTAAAGTTGTTTTTCTAATAACTGCTTTTCCATAAATCAGCATAGAGAATTTTCAGAAAATAATTTTTCTTTCTAAGAAACATTGCAAAGAAAAAAAATAATTACAGTGATTCTTTAATTAACACAGTTACTGAATTTTGAGAAAAATAATCCCATTCTAAGGAAATTGTACTAAATAAACATAATATTCAATATGAAAAATTATAATTGGTCCATGTACTTTACAAATATTTACTTTTTTTTTTTTTAAACCACATTTTTAATCTTTTTTTTTTTAAATTGCAATATAACTGTGAAGGATGATTCAAATAACTGCAATAAGTTACAAATCTTGGAAGTTTTATCCCCCTTGGTTAGACTATAATAAATTTAGTTTAATCCTATATCCAAGTGTAAGCAAACAAAGTTTGTGCCTGAAGTATCTTCAGAACTGAGGCAACTTGTGGTAAAGGTGAACCAAGCTCTCATCACTCCTTGTCTTAGTATCTCCCATAACGCAAAGCACATCTCCTTGCAGAGATGTATAATGCCATGCATTAAAGGTAAATATGACTTCTCCATTGCTTCTGCCTTAGTATCACCACCTCTGGGTCTGGCTCCCACTGACGAGACCTCAATAAAGGTTGAAACCGGTCTAGGTAGTGGCCCTTCCCTTAATGCATAGCATTATACATATCCACAAGGAGATGTGCTTTGCATTATGGGAGATACTGAGACAAGGAGTGATGAGAGCTTGGTCCACCTTTACCACGAGTTGCCTCAGTCCTGAAGATACTTCAGGCGCAAACTTTGTTTGCTTACACTTGGATCAAGGATTAAACTAATTATTTAAATTAAGGGGATATTAAATCCCACATTGTTTTAAAACCGAATAAGAAACTCAAAGATTGGAATCAGAGAGTTTCTTGCCGAATATAGTAAACTATAAAGTATCAGCGACCACTAGCTTGAGCTAATGCAAGTGACCCTAGTAAGTGGTACAATACCGGACAACTCATAGCAAAGGTGGTGAAGTTCTGATCGCTATTCTTAGGTATTTCCCATAATGTAAAAACACATTTCCTAGGAAATGTATGCTGTTATTACATTATGGTGGAAGGTCACTACCCAGACCAGTTTCAGCCTTTTTTGAGGCTTCATCAGTGAGTAGCTAGACCAATTAATACCAAAGTGTATAGCGAAAAGAACTTATATACTCTGCTATATGAGTTTCCAAACAGGTGCAACCATTAAGTTACTTAAATATAAATATAAAGAGCTAATAAGCTTCATTTCGGCGATATAAACATTATTTAAATTAAGGGGATATTAAATCCCACATTGTTTTAAAACCGAATAATAGCGATCAGAACTTCACCACCTTTGCTACGAGTTGTCCGGTATTGTACTACATACTAGGGTCACTTGCATTAGCTCACGCTAGTGGTCGCCGATACTTTATAGTTTACTATATTCGGCAAGAAACTCTCTGATTCCAATCTTTGAGTTTCTTATTCGGTTTTAAAACAATGTGGGATTTAATAACACCTTAATTTAAATAATGTTTATATCGCCGAAATGAAGCTTATTAGCTCTTTATATTTAAGGATTAAACTAAATTTATTAAAGTTACAAATCTGTTTGGGAAATATACTGGTTTTCATAATTTAAGGAACAAAGAGAAAAACTGCTATAACTGGGAGGGAGATACAAAAATCTGGTACATTATGTAAAACATAAAACACTGAGTTTAGTTATCGCATACAAATGAAAGGTGCAATCAGTGGTATGGAGTAGTTTTTCATTTCCTGATAGCAAAATATTTGGGTTATGGCAGCAAGACATTTTACCGATAAACACAGGTAGAGAGCTATCATAAGACCAGAGGACAGCCAAAGTCAGATGTTGCATTTCAATTGTTCCATGGTTCATAGACTGTGGAACTAATTCCGACAGTCACAAACAGAATCTTGAAGATACAGTGAAGGAAGGCCAAGGGCTACAACTGCAGTGGATGACTGATATCCCTGATTAGCTGAAATAGGAGTACTGCCCAAATCAGCTACAATCTGATCTCGAATTGGTTACAAGAATATTAGTATATGCTTCCACTGTGCACAGAAGGCTTTCCCAAGGTAGCCTCTATGCTACACCACTAGTCTGCATGTCCCATAGCACAGGAAAGAACATTTGAAATGGGCCAAGCTCCAGGTCAACTGGACACAAAGCCAATGGGGGTCAGTGTTATTTACAGATTAGTCCTGATTTGCTCTACAAAGTGATACCAGGCATGTTTTGATTTGGAGAGAACCAGAGACATATTATCATCTTTGTAATATCCATGAAAGGGGCACTTATGTAGAGGTAGTGTGATGATTTTGGGAGACATCTTGTTGGATGGATGCACCAAACTATATGTGCTTCCTAGTGGAACTATGAATGCTGCAAGACAAGGCTCTAAATTCCTATCTTTATGATATGCTAAATGATGGAGGGGGGGCATTTAATCCAAGACATTTAATGCTTGTCCTTATAGAGCAAAGCTCATGGATCAATATCTTCAAGAAAAGATTATCACATGTGTTGACTGTCCAGCTAGGTCTCCTCACCTTAATCCTCATATCTGGGATGATCTTGTTGGATGGATGCACCAAACTATATGTGCTTCCTAGTGGAACTATGAATGCTGCAAGACAAGGCTCTACATTCCTATCTTTATGATATGCTAAATGATGGAGGGGGGGGGCATTCAATCCAAGACATTTAATGCCTGTCCTTATAGAGCAAAGCTCATGGATCAATATCTTCAAGAAAAGATTATCACATGTGTTGACTGTCCAGCTAGGTCTCCTCACCTTAATCCTCATATCTGGGATGATCTAGATCATAGGTTCACAAACTTTTTCCAGCCACCACCCACTTTGCAAGACAAATTTTGTAAACGCCCCCCATTATAACAGTTTTCCACATTCAAGCCATTTGATATCAATCAATTTTTACAATAGCAAAAAATGAATACATTTTTTAACTACCGTATATTATCGTGTATAATGCGATCCACGTATAATGCGAACTAGAAATTTTGTTTGAAAACTAGCCCTAAAATGCCATGTCCACGTATAATGCGATCTGTTAATCTTGTTCCATAACATTATAAATAATACAATACGAATTAACGAAAGAAATATTTTAAACAAAATGTCAAATAAACAAAATACAAGACGAATTAACGAAAGAAATATTTATTTTAAAACAAAATGTCAAAATCGTTTAAATTCTTCATCTTTTGAGTCGTCAAACATTTCATTTATAAATTCATCTGTAGGGATTGCATCATCAGTGTAGCAGTTGTCATCATCGTCTTCATGCTCTCCAATTTGTTGTGTGTCATCCTCGCTTTTGTATATGACGTGATCTTCGGATCCATCCACTGAATTACTTATTCCACATTTAAGAAATGAGCGTTGAATCATTTCAGATAATATCGAATCCCATGCTTCTTTAACTCAGCTGGTGACTAGGGTGATCTCAGGCTTCTGAAAATTCCCACCCTTTGTCATCTTCACCAAACCAGATGACATCCATTCTCTCCATTTTTCATGTAAGTGATCTTTAAATGGCTTATTCAAGCTAACATCAAGCGGCTGCAAAACGGAAGTTAGACCACCCGGTAAGACTGCTAGGTCTGTACGTAGTTCACGTGCTTTCTCTTTGCTTGCCTCTGTTAAATGCGCCCGGAACATATCTCAGACTAACATGCTTTGTTGACGTAACAAGCTACCTGGACGTATGTTACATACTTGATCCAGCCACAATTGTACACCTTCTTCATTCATCCAACCTTTCTGATTGGCGTGAACAATTACACCTGGTGGAAATTTCATATGCTTTGGAATTTTCTTCCTTTTAAATATCACTGTTGGCTTTAATTTGGTTCCGTCTGCCATGCATGCTAGAACAACAGTAAAATGCGTTTTTTCATGTCCCGTTGTTTTTATGAAGACACCCTTTTCACCAACTGAGTTTGCTGTTAGATCCCCAGGCATATCAAAGTACATGGGCGTCTCATCCATATTGCCAATTTGGGAACGTTCATATCCGTGACACTTCCGTAATTTTATGATAAATTTATGGAAGGACTGCACTTTTTCTTCAAGCTGCTTTGGTAACTTCTGCGCAATTTTTGTTCGGTGTCGTAATGTTAATGCTTAGTGTTCCATAAATCTGTTGCACCACCCAAGCGAAGCAAGAAAAGATGAAATACCTGGTGTGTCCTTGAATTTACCATTCTTGAGTTGTAGAGCTCGAAAACAAATTGCATTTCTTGTTACTATAATGCCATCTTGTCGTTGCGTCAAAATCCATTCATTTAGCTCTTCTTTGAGTTCTGGAAAGGATGCTACATCTCCACGACGGGCACATTTCGTTTTGGGGATTTTTTCAAGACTGTCTTTTTGCTTATGCCAAAGTCTAATATTACTCTCTGCTACACCAAATTCTCTCATAGCAACAGTGTTATTATGTTCTTCTGCAAACTGCAAGACACGCAATTTAAATCCTGCTTCAGAAGATGAACGTTTATGTTTCTGTTGGCTCATTTTCAGGCTAGGTTTGTTTAACGAATAATATTTAAAATGAACTGTGATTAAACCGATATACCTAACTGTGCTCTATCTATCTCACTGTGCTTTAACATTCGGCGATGGAGAGCGCATGCGCAGATACGATGCATGCTCGGTCACCGAATGCGAGTGGGTCAAGTAGATTTGGTTGCATAGGCATTAGGTAGTATATATTGTGTGTGCAAGTCTAATAAGATGTCATATTTTTTAGGATCCGCATATAATGCGAAACCCTAACTTTAAGTAGTATTTTTTACCATAAATTTTTCGCATTATACGCGATAATATACGGTATATAAAAATAGAAGTTAAAATATTCTGTATGACACGTTCAATTTTTTATTTTGCACGCAAGCGTATTTTGTTCGTCTGACCACGGCACTGTCCGAATAATTATAAATAATAATTAATAAATAAAATAATTACACAAGATATAAACAACAAACCTACAAAACATAACCACAGAAAACAGTATAATAAGTTTTGAATAATATTTGCTTTGTTTTTTCCCTCTAGTCAGCAATATAAGTTGGTACTAACTAGGCTAACTAAAATTTATGATTTTATTTCTTTCTTGCCATCATTATTTTTACTTGTAATATTAAATTATAAAAAATTGGGTTTGTACAAATCAATTAGAAAAGTGGTTTTATATATATTTTGAAATGAAATATAACGAATATATTTGCTACTGTAAACATAACCTATTATACGCACATATATACATGCTCTATTTTCTTATTGAACATAGAAAATTGACATCTATTTCTATCTGACATGGTAAATTTTCAAATGATTAAATAATTGAAATAGAAAATTGATAAAAAAAATTGATCGTGTAAGACGGGCATAAGATGAATTATGCAATATTTAAATTTTAAATGATTATCTAATCGCAAAATCATGAAAATAATTAATTTTTAAATATATATTATTAATTTCTTCTATAAAGAGCCACCGACCCCTAGACCGCCTGAACACCCCCCAAATGCTTCTGATCCCACTATAGCCCCCCTAGAAGGCTTCAGCACCCACTGGGGGGCAGTATTGCCCACTTTGGGAACCTATGATCTAGACAGATACGTGTTTCTGCTCTCAACCCCCATTCCCATCCCCAAAACCTCGAGGAACTTAGAAGATTTCTGCAGGAGCAATGGCTGTTTTTACCAAACAAGTTCCTGGACACTATTATAAACAGTATGAATTGTGAGCTGAACACATGCCTTACTCAGGCACTTCGACAATATCATTTTAACCCAATTTTTGGCCACTGTCTTCATGTACTCATGTTTCCAAATTAAACTATTTATTTACAATTGTTGTGGGTATTTCTTTCACATCTCATGTCATGCCATAATGCTTTTCACCAAACTGCATAAAAATTCATCACACAGTTTTTTGGTTATTGTGATTTTTCTCAAATTAAACTATTTATAACTGTTGAGGATGTTTCTTTCGCATCTCATATCGTATTGCTTTTCATCGAATTGCGTAAAAACTCATCACACAGTTTTTGGGTTGGGATTTTTCCCTTTGTTCCTTAATTTATGGAAACCATTTTATTTCCACATGATAGTTTGAACCATTTTTAATGACAGCTGAAGAACGACCACCAACAAAAACAGAAGTTAACCAAGATTGTAGATCTGAGGGAAATGTCAGTCAGACAATCTTAAATGGTTCATTTAAGACTGTTGTGAGACAGAGGTCAATAGGACAAAATATATTGTTGATTGCTGCTATAGACTTGGGAGTCCAGAAAAAAATGTGGATGACATGCTTTGGCAGATTAACACAGTGATGCAGGCCAAGCAATTTAATGTGATAAAATGTAAGGGTAATGCACTTTGGATGAAAGTATTACTTACTTCGTATCATACTGGTGGTACGAGATTCCAGGAAACTGATGAGACTAGGGATCTGAAGGTGATGGTGGACAGAGATTTGAAATTCAGAGGACATATTGCAAGAGTTGGCAAAATAGCTTAGTAGATTACTTGGATTTTGAAGAACACACCGACAAGTAAAGACGATGGTTATCCCATATTCAACATGATTCAGCCACATGTTGAATATGGCTGAATCTGTGCATGGACTACCATGCACAGATTTAGTCACCTGCATTGCTAGAGGAATGGGAGGTGGTGGAGAGGATTCAGAGCTTAATGACCAAACTCATGACAAGTCTGTGAAAAGGTCCCTATTAGGATAGATTGAAGGTGTGTGGGTTACAGAGTTCAGCTGACAGGTGGAAGAGGGGATATGATAGAAGTTACTAAAGGGATTCTATAAGATTGACACAAAAGAATTTTTTCAGTATATGGAGGGGGAAAACAAAGGTCACACTTGGAAGTTGTCTTAGAGTGTGGTTAGTAAGGGTGTGCGGACTAGGTTCTTTACTTGGAGAGTGGTGAATGAGTGGAATGGATTGCTAGAGGTGGTTGTGAGTCCCCCAACAGTGAATGAGATGTATGATAGGTATTGCGTTAATGGATAGTGTGGGTCTTCCATGATGTGTCTTTTAACTCAATGGAGTACTTGTATAATGTACTCAATGGAGTTAAAAAGGGATCATGTCAAATTTGTTCACAACAATTATTTCATCTGCACATTTTTCTTACCTCACAATTTTTGGCATTTCCATCTTCATAAGCATGCTATTCATCTAAATTTCAAGGTCATCATTACTAAGTGTCTCTGAATGTGATTCGTGAACAAAGTCTATTTCATCTAAATCAAGCTTTCTTGCAATGTTAATTAATTTTTATATAAAATTATCTGCTTGCTTGTTTAAAGCCAATAAAATCCTTTGCAGCAAGCAAAAATCTTTTGTTTGATGTCACTTCATGCCATGATTCATGTTTTCCTTGGCATCTCTCTAATAGTATACTATTAGATATGGAGTACTTGTATAATGTACTCAATGGAGTTAAAAAGGGATCATGTCAAATTTGTTCACAACAATTATTTCATCTGCACATTTTTCTTACCTCACAATTTTTGGCATTTCCATCTTCATAAGCATGCTATTCATCTAAATTTCAAGGTCATCATTACTAAGTGTCTCTGAATGTGATTCGTGAACAAAGTCTATTTCATCTAAATCAAGCTTTCTTGCAATGTTAATTAATTTTTATATAAAATTATCTGCTTGCTTGTTTAAAGCCAATAAAATCCTTTGCAGCAAGCAAAAATCTTTTGTTTGATGTCACTTCATGCCATGATTCATGTTTTCCTTGGCATCTCTCTAATAGTATACTATTAGAGAGAAAAATTAATCCATCAGTTTTAATTGCCTGTGCAAAAGTTCTTCATAGAGAGAATGTACTAAAAGTTTTTGATTGTCCCTTTGATTCGTAGGCTGCAATTATGTTATATTTTCAAGTAAAAATTCCACATTCACATTTTCACTCATCACCAAATCCACTGGGATATCCAGGGGCATTATCCAAAATCAACAACTTTAAAAGTGATATCATCCTTTCAGGAATTTAGGCCTAGCGGCCTGTTCCGGTTTCATTTCAGCTTTTCCTTGGTCCCTGACTTCTATATTCATGATTCCTATACCAACTGGATGATATAGGAGTATTTTTTTTTTTTTTGGATAGTCTTTACTGTCCATTCTTTCGATATGTTCAATCCACTTCTTTTGGTATTCATATATTTAGTCCAATATTGAGTCTATTTTCAGTTCTTTATGTATTTCTGTGCTTCTTTTTTTTTCTTGTTCCAGAGAATATAGAACAGGAATTTCATTTCTCCAGTTTCTATTCTTTTTTCTTCTGCAGTTTTTATGGTCCATAATTCACTTCTGCACAGTAGAGAAAGTCTTGTCGAAATTTTATAAACTCTTATTCTTGTATGCTTTTGAGCTTGGTTAGATTTGAAAATATTGTTCATATCTGTTATCTTTAGAAAGTTTGAAATTTTTACATCAATTGAAGCAATTAATTTGTATTAAAATTTTATTTTCAATCATGATTTTACTTCTGACTGGAGATGGTCCTTTAAAAGCCATGATTTTTGTTTTGTCTATTGATGTTTGCATTCCAAATTTTTTTAGCAATTATGTTTAAGAAGTTCATCTTCACTTCGTTCTATGATTATGTAGTCATCTGCAAACAAAAGAGTATTAGGCATAGTTCCATGATCCAGTTTAAATGTTGCTTTTATATTTTTCTTCCATTTCTTTACTATTTCATCTATATAGATATTAAACAAGAGTGGTAACATTGGACATCCTTGACATACCTCTCTGTTTATTGATTTTCATTCTATAACTTTGTCATTGATTCTTATAGCTATTTGGTTGTTCTGATACATGTTAGTTATTGCAGCAAGCAGCTGATTTGAAATGTTTAGATTCTTGAGAATGGTCTGCAGTTTGTTCCTTAAGACTCTGTCAAAAGCTTTCCAGTAATGTACAAATGCTATGTGTGTGTGTTTTTCTATGTTGAATTCATAACGGTTTTCTATTAAGATTTGTAACGTAGAAGCTGGGTCAATGCATGATCATCCTTTTTGGAAGCCATTTTGTTCTTTGCAAAGTTTTTCTATATACAATTTAAATTTTGAAGTTAATATTCATGCATATAACTTATAACCAATAATGGAATAAATATAGCACATATATAAATAATTAAACAATACGTTTAATCACTTCTATATTTATGTCAATCACTGAGGCATTGTCAAGGAAACAGTATTAAAATTTCAAAAACACATTTGCACAAAACAATAAGTGGAAAAGATAAGACGGAAAGCCTAAAGTCCTATGAAGGGTGCATTCTATAGGTGCTGTTGGCTAGCATTAGGTGTGTTGAGTGGTAGACCTAAGAATTCAAGTTTCCCAAATTTTGAGAAGTTTAATACAACCATTTTATTAGTGTTTCAATAGGATATTCAATTGTTTGCTGATGATGCAAAATTGGGGAGGGCAATAGTAAATAAAGGTGATGTAGATATCCTCCATGATGATTTAAATAAATTTATCAAAATGACTGTGAATATATTGTTGCAAAATGTAAGGTTATGGACTTTGGGTTGAAAAAGTTTGATACTGTCTGTCACATTGATGGTACTAGATTACAGAAAATTGATGAACCAAGACTTTTGGATAATGATGGACAGAGAGTTGAAGTTCAGAAGGCACATTGCAAAAAGTGGGAAAAATAGCTCAGAGAATTACTTCGATGTTAAAAAACACATTAACAAGTAAACATGGAAAGTTATCCTTTTTATAAGGCTATGATTTGGCCCACATGTTCAATACTGTGCACATATTTTGTCTCCTGGTTTCTTGGGGATAAGGAGGTGGTAGAGGATTCAGAGATGAGTGACCAAGCTGTTGACAGGTCTGTGAAATGCCACCTATGAGGTCAGGTTGAAAGTGTGTGCGCATTACAAAGTTTAGTTGATAGGCAGACAAGAGAGGACATGATAGAGACTTATAAGATATTAAAATGGTTTTATAAAATTGATGCAAAGGAAATTTTTCGAACATATGACAAATAAAGAACTAGGGATCATCCATGGAAGTTGTTTAATTATGTGGTTAGTAAGGGTGCACGGACTAGTTTTTATGCATAGAGTGGGTGGAATGGATTGCCAGAATTAGTTTTATGAGTGCTGTGACAGTGAATGAGGTTAAGGAGAGATATGATAGGTTTTGTGTATAAGCTAATTGTGGGTCTCCCAAGGTGAGTCTCTGGACACCATGGAGACATCATACAATAATAATATTTCAGCATATGCTCAACATTTTCTTAACCCATCTAAACAATGAGCATCCCAATCAGATAGTCAAACTGTCATCAGAGATCACAGAACAATGATATGTGCATGCAGGCACTAACACTGTGTAAACAAGGCTGCCAAAGTTTGGCGTAGAGTCCTAAACGGTGCCTCCTAGTGAGCTAAATTGGGTAGTCTCAACCACTGTGCAAAAGATCTGAAGATGAGTATCTCCCAAATTTGGGGAAATTTCATGGACCCAAATTTGTTGAGGTTTGGAAAGTTCATCAGGGCCAAGGCGAGTCCAGGAATTGCCTCTCATATTGTATTTACTGCAGTGGAGTAGAGTGGGCCTTCTTCCAGCATATCCTGTGTTGGGTCTCCTGAGCGTTGTCAGCAAGTCCAAAGTGCCATAATGGATGAACAGAATGTAGTCCATGTGTTCAGAAATTTTGATATTGGCTGACCTGCCTGTTTCGCCATAGTAGGACAGTTTGCAGCTGCAAGGAACTTGGTAAACACTTGGCAGGTTTAGGGAACATGGCTGGTATTTGGTAGAGCAGATAAATGATGCTAGTTTTTTTATGTAGTCTGTAATTGGTTATAAGGTTGTATTTCTTAAGGATTTTTGTTAATTTTTCAGATGTACTCAAATATATAGAATAGTGTCCGAGAAGTTAGCCTAGTGGTTTTGTGCTTCGCAGCCATATGCCTGGGGAAGGAGTGTCCTGGGTTCGATTCCCATCGCCGACGTGAGGAGCTTAAGAATCTTCCTCAGCCATAGCCAAGTTAGCCGGTCTTGGGCATGGACAGCAGGGTTTTCCCCTAGTTTATCTGGGGTTTTTCATCCCGCAAGCAGGCAAACCGGCCCTGTGAACACACGGATCTACAGCCATAAATACTTAACCCCCCATGAGGGGGGGGCTCAACTCCCCCTATAGGGACGGGGGAGAAAAGAGAGGACACTCCATATGATAAATAAATATGGAATGGCGATAAATTTTATATAGTCTCTGTTCTGAAAGGAAAGGGTTTTTTTTTTTTTTTTTTTTAATGTTGGGCCCATACACAGGAGGTTGGTTGGTACATTCATACCATGTATGGGTAGTGGGTTGGGAAAGGAGAAATTTGTTTACATTTGATTTAAATGACTTGAAGCTGTATTCCTTGGGAAACACAGCAGGTGGGAGACTGTTCCACAGTCTCCCACCTGTGGAACAGTCTCCCACCCTGCAACTTCTTCATCCCTGAAGAAGTTGCAGGGTCGGAGACATCCCTGCAACTGTCCTCTCACAGTTGGTGAGAGGACAGTTGCAGGGATGAAGGAAGAGGAAAAGAAACTTCTTCTGTTTGTTTCTAGGTGTACTGTGAAGGAATGTTGTGCAGCAGCTGCACGTGTTCCAATGAGCTCAGTACTGAGCGGGGGAATTATTGATGTTATTTCAAATGAGCATTTCCCATGGAAATATTTGTTGAATAAACATACTGCAGAGACCATACGTCTGTGTGAAAGTGGGAGGAGAGAATTGGTAAGGGATAGATCATTGATAAGTCTAATTGCTCTCCTCTGTATTGAGTCAAGCATTTTGAGAGAGCTTTTAGGGGCCCCCATCCTATGTGGGAGCAGTATTCAATAGTTAGGCGGATTTGTGACTTGTATAATGTTAATAGTTGTTCAGGGGTGAAGTAACATCATGAACGAAAGAGAAATCCTAGTTTTTTTTGAGGCTGAGGATGCATTGTTTGAGATATGTTTATATGCCAGGAGAGGTTTGACGTGAGGGCGATTCCAAAGAGTGAGATCTCAAACTCTCTCTGGAAATTTGGGTATCATCAAAAAGGATACTGGGGAAAAATTGTTCTTTTTTATGGGAAATAGTACAGAACTGGGTTTGATTAGCATTGAAATTTATGAGGTTATCCGAACCCCATTGTAGGATGGCATGGAGATCGGAGTTGAGGGTGGTGGTGGTTGATGTTCTGTAGGTTGAGGTGAGTTGTGTAGGGTAAGGCTTATCAAATGCAAGCGAGGAGTGTAGTGTGCTGTCGTCTGCAAAACTGTGTATTGGGTTGGAGGTCAATTGCAGTAGGTCATTGATATAAAGCAGGAAGAGGGTTGGTGAGAGGACAGAACCTTGTGGGACCCCAGCATTAATTGAGTGGTGAGAGGACAGGGAGCCGTCCACCATCACACACAGTGTGCGTCTGGACAGAAAACTGGCAATCCACCTACAGAAGTCCTGTGTCAGACCGAATGATTGCAGTTATGAGGAATATTTTTTGGACATGGTGGGATTAATTTTGCTCTGTTATATAGGGTTCTTACAATTCCATATTACTGGGAGGGAGAGTGCTTTTTGGTGAATATCTACCAGTATATGTGGATACTATCTACCAGTATATGTGGATATTCTGTAAATAGCGAATGCTATGGATCCATTAGGTTGGCATGTAATCAGAGTATCTAGAAAGGGGAGACTGTTGTTTCCTTCTCCAAGGTGAAATGGATCATGGGATGCTTACTGTTTAGATGGGTTAAGAAAACGTTGAGAGTATCCAGTTCCATGTGGCCATCATGTACATAGCATAGCCAAACACTGGGTTTATGTAAGGCAGAGTTTTGTTATATATATAACACATACAAGGTCTAGCAGAAAAGTAATGAAACAAAATTCTTATATAATCATGCATTCAATTAATCATCTGATACATAGTGGTCATCCTCAAAGTAACTCCTCTTGCACAATGCACCAGTTCCAAGCTCAAACCTTTCTTCCATGCAGTATAACAGGATTGGAAATCCTCTTCTGTTAGCTCATTTATGGCCCCTGTCATGGCTCTTTGGATGTTTATTACGGTGTCAAAATGGGTACCTTTCATCTCAATTCTTGAGCTTTGGAAAAAGAAAAAAAATTACACAGAGACAAGTCAGGTGAGTACAGTTGTTCCAACACTGGAATGTTGGAACAACCTGAAATTTTTATTTTTCGACTAAATACTTGCAAATTAACAGCGCAGAATGAGGAGGTGCATTGTCATGATGCAAAATCTAATTATTCACAATCTCTGAATACACCCATAAGATGCATTTTCGCAGCCATTCAAGGATTTCTTAGTAAATTTGATCGATAATCGTTCTCACTTGGCATCTGTTCTTGTTGTGACAGGTTGTCGTGCATCACTCATCTTCCGTGCTTTCAATCCCCTCCAAAAATATCTTGTATCATTACCATATGCTTGATTAATTTTATCAAATGTTTTAGTAGCAAAATTCAATTGCAAAAAGTTGTTCAAGTTTTGCGTCTCCATTTTCGCGATGAATAGACCAGACATACACTTACTAAAAACCTAGTAACTTGATTGGTCTTTACTCTACCAACAAGAAATTGGTATTGGTGGAAAGAGCAGGAAACGTTAACATATGTCATCATCAATTCAACAGTACTGCCAACTGTCTCAAAAAAAAAAAAAAAAAAAAAAAAAAAAAAAAAAAAAAAAAACCTCATTACTTTTCTTCTTGACCTTGTACAGGTCAAGATGTCTGTTCTTGTTGCGACAGGTTGCCATGCATCTATCTTCCATGCTTTCTATCCCCTCCAAAAAATATCTCGTGCCATTTAAACATGAGTACACATTTAAATAAATATTAAAAAACACTGACTATAAATCAGCATTCATCACAAATCAAAAATTATCTAACCTCTTAAAACTCATAAAGATGCATACAAATGAAATAATATTCAAGTATCATAGTGTTGTGTATAGTTTCCCTCGTCGACTTTTTTTCAATACATAGAATCCTATTAAATTACTATGATTGAGCCTATAAGAGCATTTCAGAGACTGTAACACTCCTATTTCGGATAGCCTAAATAACACTAGCTAAAAGAAAAATAAATAAGAATTCTACAATGGCAAAGACTAAAATTGTAGCCCATGCTTTGGAAGAAAAACAACAAACTGAGAAAGCTATTATCTTAGATTTTTAAAATAACAAAACCAATATTACTGGTTTGTGGTATCTCAAGGGTAGATGTGTTATTTTAAAGCTCCTGTAATATGGGATTTTTTTTATTTTTTTATTTACCGAATTCATGGATTCCAACTGCGTGTGATGGTACTCGAGAGGGGCAGCTTCCCAGCAGCATCTTATACTCCGTGGGTGAAGACAGCTGCCTATAGAGCAGCTTACTCAGTCACTTGGAATATTCTGAGGCAGAGCAGTGTAGGCCAGGTAGGAACAAGGGCATGTTACTTATCTTTTTAGACACCAAGAGTGATAACATTAGTGGTGTTCCACAGCTCTAGTTAGATGGACTACTGCCAATTCGTCTTCATGGGAGAAAAGGCAAACCCCCCCCCCCCAATTAAAACCATGAATATGTTACATAGAAAAATGAGTCCATAGTATCCAGCATTGTTGGGCCTTATAATCCCTGGAGAACCTAGTTCAATAGAGAAACACAGTTACTGGACTGAACATGCTACTCCAAAGCAAAATAATAAAAGCAAGTGCAAGAAAACAAATTTCACAATTGCCACATAAAATGTATATGAACATTAGCAATGATGAAAAGGAAGAATTGGAATATGAAATAAACAAAACGAAATGTAAAATAATAGAACTAAGTGAAGTGAAAAGAAAATCGGAAGATTGCATACCACTAAAATCAGGAAAGGAGCTTTACTGGAGAAGACCAGATAATGTCAAACAGAGAGTAGGTTTCCTTATAAACAAAACTATAGCAAACTTCTTATTGTGCTATCTTCTATCGAAGGTCAGCGACCATCTTGGCGAACAAACTGCGATCTTGTGTTAATCTGAGCAGTTGTGCACTGCTCTTTCCTGTCCACGTCTTGATGTTGTCAAACCATGATATTCTTTTTCTTCCTCTAGTTCCTTTGCCATCAATTCTTCCTACCAAAATAGTTTGTAGAAGTTGGTATTTGCTGTTTCTCATGATGTGTCCAAGATATGATGTTTTTCGTTTCTTGATTATTTGTAAAAGATGTTTAGCTTTGCCAATGGATTTTAAGACATCTTCATTGGTAATTTTTTCTGTCCATGATATCTTTAGCATTCTTCTGTATAGCCACATCTCAAAGGCTTCGATTTTCTTGATGGTTGTCGCCTTCAATGTCCATGTTTCAACTCCATAGAGCAGAATAGACCACACGTAGCATTTCAGCATTCAGCATCTGACTTCCATGTTTAGCTCTTTATTGCAGAATAGTGTTCTCATTTTCATGAAGGACTGCCGTGCAACTTCAATCCTTGTCTTTATATCTATTTCTGGATCCCACCGTTCATTAAGCCAACAACCAAGATATTTATATCTTGACACTTGATCAATATATTTCCCATTGAGTGTCAGTTTCATTGATGAGAGTGGATGTTTGCTGATGATCATGTATTTTGTCTTGTTGATGTTTATATTTATTCCCATTCTTTGGCTTTCTATGTATACTCTGTCAACGAGTTTTTGGAGATCCATAATGTTATCTGCAATTAGCACGGTGTCATCTGCATATCATAGGTTGTTAACAATTTTTCCATTTATTGTGATTCCCTCTGGACATTCTTCCAATGCTTTTTTAAAGATTACCTCTGCATATATGTTGAACAGGAGTGGTGAGAGCACACATCCTTGTCTCACTCCTCTTTTGATGTTAATATCACTGGCGGTAATGTTGTCTAATTGAACGGTAGCTGACTGATTCCAATACAGATTTGTTATTAGTCTTATGTCTTGTTCGTCTAGCCTTGTTTGTTGAAGGACTTCTATTAAGTTAGTGTGTCTGACTTTGTCGAATGCTTTTTCAAAATCTATGAAACACATAAAGACAGATTTCTGTTTTTCTATGCATTTTTGTATCAATATTTGGGTACAGAAAAGGGCCTCTCTAGTACCAAAACCATTCCGAAAGCCGAATTGTGTTTCACTTAGAGTTTCTTCACTTTTTCTATAAATGCGATTCTGAATTACTTTCAAAAATATTTTTAATGTTTGGCTCATTAGACTAATAAGTCTGAAGTCACCACAGGAATTCGCTTTGGGTTTCTTTGGGATAGTGATAAATGTAGATTTGAGCCAATCTGATGGAAATTCATCACTTACATATATTTCATTAAATAGTTTTTCAAGAAGTTTGATGTTATCTGGTTCTATTAATTTTAAAAATTCTGTTTGCACACCATCTGGTCCACTGGCTTTTCCTGTTTTACTTGTTCGTATAGCATTCTCTATTTCGCATTTCATGATTACTGGTCCTTGAATGTTATCTTTTATATTTATAGGCTTCTGTCTAGTATCATTGAAAAGTTCTGTTACATATTTTATCCAAATCTGTGCTTTATTCTCTTCTTCTAGAACTATTTTTCCATTTTCGTCTCTTAGAGACACTATTTGCTTTTTCCTCAGTTTTCCGGAAATTTTGTTGATTTTCTTATACAGAATGAAATTATCATGTTTCTTCTGAAGCAGTTCAATTTCAGTACATAAATTTTTCATCCAATTTTCCTTGGCTTCTTTTATTTTTTTCTTGATGATGTTATGTGTTTCTGTATACCTGGCTAGGTCTTTGTTTTTGTACATTCTTCTTGTATCAATAAGAGAAAGAATCTCATCTGTCATCCATTCCTGTTGTTTTATATTATTCACATAACCTACTTCTTCAATACTTGTTGTTACGATGGCATTCTTTAAGCTATTCCAAAGAGATTCCACACTTTTATTTACTTCTATGTTAATCTGTTGTAATCGCAGGTTAAGCTGTGTCTTGGCACTTTTATTTATGTTCGGGTCTTTCAGTTTTTCTACATAAATTTTCTTTTTCTTCTTTTGTGATTTTTTAGCTGATTTTAATCTAAGACGTACTTCTGCAACTATGGAATTGTGGTCTGATGAGATATCTGCTCCAGGATAAGTCTTTGCACTCTTTATACTACTGTGGAATCTTTTATTTATCAGTATATAATCAATTTGATTTCGGACAATGTTATGTTGGTTATCTTGAGGCGATTTCCAAGTGTACAGTCTTCTGGGTGGAAGTTTAAACCAGGTTTTTGCTATTGTTAGATCTTCTTCCTGACAGAACTGGACTAGGCGATCTCCTCTGTCATTTCTGGTGCCTAAGCCATGTTCGCCAACAATTTCTCCATCACCCCCTCTTCCTACTTTTGCATTGAAGTCACCCATCACTATGTTTATATCATGTTTCTTTGTTAGGTTTTTAATCTCTTTTAGGTGTTCATAAAACTCTTCAACATCTTCTTCACTTTTGTCAGCTGTGGGTGCATAAGCTTGGATGATATTTATGTTAACGGGGTTTCCCTTAAGTTGTAACAGCATTATCCTTTCAGAAAATGGAATCCAATTTAGTACTGATTTATTGATTTCTTCATCTACTATTACAGCTACACCATGTTGATGTTTGTTTTCATCATTCCCAGAGTAATACATTGTTGTATTATCTTGTTGACACTTTCCAGATCCTGGCCATCTTGTCTTGCAAATTCCCAAAATCCAGATGCCCAGCCTCTTCATTTCTCTTGTGGCATTTCTTAATTTGTCAGCTTCATACAGAGTTCTGACATTCCAAATTGCAATTTTAAAAGTGGACACCATTTTGAGCACGGAGATTCTTCGCACCCCTGTCCCATTTAAGGGACGCCGGGAACTTGGGGCCGATTGTAAGGGTTTGCTCGCCATGGTGGTTGTTCTGGAGATAAGGTAGAGCAGTAGTTTCTCCATTTGTTTTCTGCTCCGCAGTATTACAGACGTACACAATATAATCATATTGCCATCTGCAAATCTCTGATCACAAGCTTTTCCGTCATCATTTGGCTTCAACCTTGTGTCAGTACTGACAATGCTGCTTCCCAATGTCAGGGGCAGTGACCCCAGCAGGTACTTATTTAATGGTGGCGCTACTCGCCATGTCACCGAATTGTCATTGGGCTTTGTGAGGTTTTAAGTGAGACAGAGTTGCCGCTTCTGCTCCCCCACGCCCTGATAGCTCAGTCGCTGTTGGTCCACGGCTGCTTATTCGCCAGATTGCTCTGCTTATATCGCAGCTAACCTCCATATCTGAAGGCTGTTCCCCGATCCGCCACCTGGGGACGCACCCGGTAGTAGTCAGCTCTGCCCCGGGGCAGAGCTGACTACTATATAGCAAACAAGGCTTTAAATATGCAGGAATATCAGATCACATAGCATATATGCCTTCCTGGTTGGCCAAGTGGTTAGAATATCCGCTCTCCAGTCAAAAGGCTGTGAGTTTGATTCCTGCTGTGGACATGGATGTTTGCGATTGTCTGTGAAAATACTAGCAATGTTTGTGGGCAGTAGATGGCATTGATGATGATGGTAGTTGCAGTTTGTTGTACTTGGTGGATTGAGTGGTGGAGACAGAGAGTTACAGAGTCGGTGCCCCCCCCCCCCCTCCACCCGATGAATCTTTGGACTCCCTGGAGATATCACGTAATAATAATATCTTAGTTCAAACATCAGAACAATAAACCATTAAAATAGTATAAATATACACCAACCAATAGCTATGAAGATGAAGTTGAAAAATTCCATGACAGTGTCCAATGCAATACAGCAGGATCCTACAGTTTACACAATAGTGTTGGGAAACTTTAATGCACAACTAGGAAAAAATAAAAATGAACTTGAAAAGTGTATAGGAAAAAATGGAATCAGAGTGTGAAATGAAAGAGAAAATATTATGTTAAACTTCACAGTGAGGAACAAGTTGAATACCATAAATACATTTTACAAGAAGACCAAACCAAAATTGGACAAGGATTAGTCCAAATGGACAAACAAAAAGTGAAATAGAATATATTTTATCATCTCATATGAAATGTTTAATCAAATAAGCATAGGAAGTGCTCACAGAATAGTTAGAGGGGGAAGATAACAGAAGAAAAAATTTACACAAAAAAAAAACAGAATAAAACAAAATAAGTAAAGATAAATAATGACATATTAGTAGCCAACAAAACATTATATCAATAGGAAATTGCAAAAAATATTATACAATCAAAGAAATAAGATGATAGAAAACAAAATTCCCAAATGGATAATATATAGCAAAATCTTAATCTAATCATTATAAGAAAACAGACATAAGTTTGCAAAGAATAAAAAGGTTAAAAATAAAAACCTTTCAGAGAAAACAAAAAGTTTGCTAGAGAAAAGACAATTGAAGAAGGAAAAAGAAATACAGTAGAACTTACAGAAATAAATGAAGCAATCAGAAAAAATATTAAAGACAAAATGGAAAAATGATACATGAAACAAAAGACAAAAATAAATTAAAGATACCAAGAAATTATATACTTGGTTTAATCCTTTATCTAAGTGTAAGCAAACAAAGTTTGCATCTGAAGTATTTTCAGGACTGGAACAACTCGTATATAGAGGCTAATGACTTCTCATCACTTGCCTTAGTATAATGCAAAGCACATTTCTTGTGGACATGTATATGCATTATGGGAAGGATCACCACCTAGACCAGTTTCAACCTTCATTAGGGTTGCTCATTATAGGCCTAGAGGGGTTAGTATAGGGGTGCAAGAGAGAGACGGATAGTATTAGGAGAAAAAAAAAAAAGACAGATAGATAGCATGAGAGGGAGAGTAGAGGCTAAGCTCTTTTATATCATGATATAGCCAAAGCTATCAGTTTTTCTTTTTCACCAATCTCATATAGATGAACAACCAAAAAACCAACTGAAACTAAAGCACAAAGATGACTGTTACCCAGGTAGTTAGCCCAGTCTTCTAACATTTCCAAGTTCTTGGACTAGTAATATTGGGTAAGTGGAGAAGGGAATCCCAAGTATAATGAGGGGCTCTCTGTCGGGTAAGTACAAAAGGAATGCCTCTAAGATCGCACTTTCCATAAACTTTAAATTTTGTCTTCTCTGCATTAATAATTAATCCGCAGCTTTTGCTGAAGGGGTGCTTAAGGGTCAAAGCTGTATAACTGAGAAGAGACCTCCACATAGCCTTTAAAGGAATGCAGAGAACCGACAAGGGCTTCTGACCTAATGTCCAATTATCACCTTCTCGTGGTGCACCCTGTTGGTTATCTACCTGGATACTGAACGAACGAGGAGGGGCTAGCAATTTGGGATTTAGCCGACCAAATTGTATTCTTATTGGCTTAAACCAATACAGAAAATGATGGTACAACACGACAAAATTTCATGCCGGCCGGGTCGTCGCCCAGTTAAACAAGGCCCCCGTTGTTTTCGCCAGGGAACCTGGGCGAACAGCGAAAAGTCAGCTACTGGAACAAATCTGAAAGCACACCCCAATCCAACATCACCAGAGTTAAAGATTGGTATTATCAACATAAGAAGCCTGAATGGCAAAGAAATGAAGCTAGCTGAGGAATTAGATAAGTACCAGATCGACATAATTGGGGTGACTAAAACAAAAAAAAAGAAAAAAACTGGTGAGATCTTTGTGAGCAATAAATACAAAATGTTATATTCAGGAAAGGACAATCAAGGAGTAGCCATAGTATTCAACACAGAATACGAGGCTAAACTTCTTGAATGGCAGGCAGTCTAAATAGAGTCATGTGGACAAATATGATAATGGGGAACTGGACAATGCGACTTATTTGTGCCTATGGTCCCATAGAAGGTTCTACTAAGATGGAAGTGGAGGAATTTTTTGATGCTTTAGAAAAAGCAACTGACACAATGAAAACAGGAAAAGTTGGTCCTTGTTGGGGATCTAAATAGCAGATTAGGGAATGATTGTGAGACATACAAAAATATTTTGGGAAAATTTAGAGAAAAGAGCAAAGCCAATAATAATGGCAAATACCTGTTCGATTTCTGCTCAGGACATGGACTGGTTATTACTAACACTATGTTCCAATGTAAAAATGTGCACAGATTCACATGGAGAGAAGAGGCAAGGAATAAGAAAAATCTCATTGACTATGTTATTGTTGATAGTGATGTTTTCTGCCTGGTGCAAGACACCAGAGTGTACAGAGGATCTGAAATTCGAAGTGACCACTATTTAGTCTTCAGCAGGATAAAACTGAATTTCATATTGAAAAGAATAAAATGTAAGAAAGTTTTAAAGCGAATAAAAGTTGAGCAGCTCTCAGATGTGAACTGTAGACTAAAATACACAAAGATTATTGAAGATAAAATGAAAGAGTTTGAGAACAGGAATCAAAACTTGGAGATTCAGTGACAAGCCTTGAAGAAAACCCTGATTGATTCAGCCAGAGAGGCATGTGGTGAAGTTCTCTGCAAGGATAGAAAAATTAAAACTCCATGGTGGACACAGGAAGTTAAAGAGGCAGTGAAGGAAAAGAAGAAAGCATATCAAAAGTTCCTGGCAAATAAGTCAGCTTTTGCTCTTAGAGAATACAGAGACAAATGTAAGGAAGTAAAACACAGTAAAACTAGCTAAACAAAAGTCATGGGAGGAATTTGGCAAGTACATAGAAAATAAATATCAAGGTGGTGGTAAGATATTCTGGAGGTTGATGAAGAAGCTAAGAAATGGAGGAAAGAGTGCTGTAAAAGGAGTTAGAGATGATAAAGGTGACATGAAAACAGGAGAAAAAGATATCCTTGAAGTATGGAGTAATTACTTCGAAAAATTGCTAAATGAAACAAGCAGTGATAACACAGTGGTAAAAAACGCTCAACAGGCATACAGTCAGGAATACATATCCATACTTGAAATAGAAAAAGCCATCAAAGGCTTGAAATGTGGAAAGGCAGCAGGAGTAGATGATATTCGACCAGAAATGCTGAAGTATGGTGGTATAAGAGTCTTACAGTGGCTGCACTGCATAGTTCAGAAAGCCTGGACAGAGGGACAAATTCCCGATGTAATAAATTTAGTTTAATCCTTTATCCAAGTGTGAGCAAACAAAGTTTGCGCCTGAAGGTGTCTTCAGGACTGGGGTAAGGTGGTGCAACACCAGGACGACTCATTGCAAAGGTGGGGCAAGCTACCAACACTCCTATCTCAGTATCTCCCATAATGCAAAACACATCTCCTTGCAGATATGTCTAAAGTTATGCATTAAGGGAAGGGCCACTACCCAGACTAGTTTCGACTTTTATTGAGGTCTCTTCAGTGGGAGCCAGGACGAAGTGGAGATACTAGCCGGAAACATTAGCAAGGTCATCTCTACCTATAGGAGTTACCAAATGGTATGCCACCTTTTTAATAAATTACTCTGGATTTAGAGAAAGATGTTGAAAGTTTATTTTTCACTTGATTAGAATATAATAAATTTAGTTTAATCCTTTATCCTAGTGTGAACAAAGTTTGCACCTGAAAGTATCTTCAGGACTGGGGTAAGGTGGTGCAACACCAGGACGACTCCTTGCAAAGGTGGAGCAAGCTACCAAGACTCCTATCTCAGTATCTCCCATAATGCAAAACACATCTCCTTGCAGATATGTCTAATGTTATGCATTAAGAGAAGGGCCACTACCCAGACTAGTTTCGACCTTTGGTCTCTTGAGTGGGAGCCAGGCCCAAGTGGAGACACCAGGCAGAAGTGTTAGCAAGGTCATCTCGCTCACACTTGGATAAAGGACTAAACTAAATTTATTATATTCTAACCAAGTGAAAAATAAACTTTCAACATCTTTCTCTAAATCCAGAGTAATTTATTAAAAAGGTGGCACACCATTTGGCAACTCCTATAGGTAGAGATGACCTTGCTAACACTTCTGCCTGGTATCTCCACTTGGGCCTGGCTCCCACTGAAGAGACCTCAATAAAGGTCGAAACTAGTCTGGGTAGTGGCCCTTCCCTTAATGCTTAACATTAGACATATCTGCAAGGAGATGTGTTTTGCATTATGGGAGATACTGAGATAGGAGTGTTGGTAGCTTGCTCGACCTTCGCATGGAGTTGAACCACCTTACCCCAGTCCTGAAGACACTTTCAGGCGCAAACTTTGTTTGCTCACACTTGGATAAAGGATTAAACTAAATTTATTATATTCTAACCAAGTGAAAAATAAACTTTCAACGAATTCCCGATGATTGGAGTAGAGCTCAAATAGTGCCCATATATAAAAAGGGAAATAAGGCTGAATGTGAGAATTACAGAGGTATTTCCCTACTGAGTGTTCCTGGCAAGATCTATGCAAGTATACTTGAGAAGCGGTGAGAAAAATTGTGGAAGAAAAGCTGGATTCGGACCAAATAGAGGCTGTCAGGATCAGATCTTCACTTTACGAGAAATAGTTGAGAAAGCATGGGAATATAACAAACATCTGTATTTAAATTTTGTCGATTTGGAAAAGGCATATGACAAGGTGCCAAGAGAGAAGCTATTCAATACGTTACAGTTATATGGTGTCAATGGGGCATTATATCAAGCAATACTTAGTCTATATTTGAGTTGTAAGTTGGCAATTAGAATTGAAGGAAGTAAAGGAAGATGGTTTAATGTTAAATCTGGTATGAGACAAGGATGTACATTATCCCCTCTGTTATTCAATATCTATATGGATCACATTATGAAGGAAAGTGGTATTAAGCCTGATATCAAAATTGGAGATGTTATTGTCATCTCTTTGCTTTATGCAGACAATGTTATACCTTTAAATAAATCCGCAACAAGTTGGCAAGATTCCCTGACTAAATTGAATAACTGTTGTAATAGATACTGTATAAGGTCAGCATTAAAAAGACAAAGACAATGAAAATGGGTAGAATTGTTGAAAATGTCAACTGTGTTGTGAATGGGAAACATGTGGAACAAGTAAAACATTTCAGCTACTTAGGCACGATTTTTACTTAAGATGGCAAATTATATATGGAAATAGACAACAGGATCAAGAAAGCTGGTATGTTGGGAAGTCAACTGAATAAATTCATATGGAATAAGAGAAAAATTATTCGTAACACTAAATTAGCTGTATACAAGACAGTGTTCAAACCAGTTTAACTTATGGATCTGAGAGCTGGGTCAGAAGTAAAACACTTGACAAAAGACTAGAGACCGCAGATATGAGAGTCCTGAGAAAGATTAGAGGCGTGAACCGATGGCATCAATGGCAATATCATATTAAAATGAGGATATTAGGAAAGAACTTGACATTGTCGGCATCCAGGAATGCGTGAGCAGAGCTAATCTCAGGTGGTATGGTCACTTAAACAGAATGGGCGAGGAAAGATTAGCAAAACAAGTGTTCTCTGCCAGGAAAATTACCTAGACTAAGGCCAAGATTAGGTGGATTGATACAGTACAAATCAGTCTGTTGACAAATAGCAGACTGATTTGGAAGAAAATTGTAGATAGGAAGTTAGTAACGACGTAAATTTTTCATGTAGTACTATCCTATCCTGTACACCCCTTGAGGGTACTTGTCAGGAATTTGATGATGCTTTTGCTGAATTTTTCCAAAATACCAAAAAATATATATATATATATATATAGTCATTATCCTTCAAAGTTCTGACTACATCTTCGGCATATGCTAATACCTTATTTTCCTTTTTAGTCGAAGGAACTATTATTCCTCACACAGCATGTGTATTGTTGACTTGTTGTAAGAAAGGTTTAAGACCTAATGCAAAGAGCAGTCAACTGAGAGGGCAACCTTGCTTGACTCCTTTTCAATTTTTACTGGGTCTGACAAGAATCATTAACTAGGAGGTGGGTGGTTGAATTGGCATAGGCTCCTTTGATAACAGATAGCAGTTTTTACCTACACCAATTTGCTGGAGGATATGGAACAGAAAGGGATGCCAGACATTATCGAATGCTTGAGTAAGGTCTACTGATAGCACTGCTTTTTAGTGTTAACTAAGCAGATTAGATCACATAGCAGAAACTGATTAAATTCTACTGCTCGACCTGGTACTCCATACACCTGTGTGCTTTTAATTATATATTTAATTCCCACTTTGAGCCTGTTATTGATAATGCGGAAAAATATCTTGTAGTCAGCATTAGATAGCGAAATAGGTCTCCAGCTGCTGATTAAGGTGTGATCTCTATTTAGTTTACGAATGAGGACAGTATGGCTTGGTATGTGTGCTGATGAGAGAAAGGAATTAAACAGTGTAACTAGAATGGGAAGAATAAAATCCCAGGCCTCACAATAAAGTTCTAGCCCTAGACCATTAGGCCCTGGGGATTTTCTTGTCTGGCATTCTTTATAGGCTGTGGTAACTTCAGATGCTGTAATGGGGCTGTCAAGTCCATCTTGGATATGAACAGGAAAGTCATAAATGTTCCAAGAGTTATGTCTGATCAGTGGGAGCCAGACTGAGAGGTGATACTAAGCTTAAAGTAATGCAGAAGCCATATTTTCATATACAAGTAGACAAAAGGTGTTACACCTTATTATTAAAATACCATGGATTAGAGATAGTTGTTGGAAGTTTTTACACTTAGTTATACTATAAATTAAAGATACCAAGAAACTACATACTTAGTTTAATCCTTTATCTAAGTGTAAGCAAACAAAGTTTGTGTCTGAAATATTTTCAGGACTGGGGCAACTCATATATAGAAGCTAATGACTCACATCACTTGCCTTAGTAGAATACATGCCCACAAGGATATGTGCTTTGCATTATGAGATACTAAGGCAAGTGATGTGAAGTCGTAACTCTATATATGAGTTGCCCAGTCCTGATAATACTTCAGTTGCAAACTTTGTTTGTTTACACTTGGATAAAGGATTAAACCAAGTATATAATTTCTTCTCTCGGAAGGCCCTGTAACCTCTAGAGAGCACGTCCCCTGGGTGGCAGATAGGGGAGCCCACCAGATATGGCAGGGTGGTCCGAATATGTTGAATAAGGACTCGTGGACCAACAGGGGGCAATTATTAGATCCTGAATGAAGAAATCATTCATTCAGAATCTAACATACTAAACTTACTAACAAAGAGAAATACGTGCACATCAGCTGAAATCAAAAGTGAAACTTCTTCGCTTTATGTATAAATTTGTAATTTTTATCTTATGTTCCATGTACTTTAATCTTTTGATTACTATTAGAATTAAATTAGAGAATGTCGTTAATATTAATTTTAAGCCTCACTTAATCTGTATAGATTAACTGTGAGTCACCAGATAGTAAGTAATAATTCTAAAAATTCTTAGAAAGTATACAAGTACACGTGTCCAGCGTAACCACGGTGGCAGTAGCTTACGTGGAACGTAACGTTGATGCATATTCCGTGAATCCAGGAGCATAACAGCGTCGGGAAAGCAAGGGATGAACCCAAGGGGTGAAAAGATATAGGTCATGTGCAAAAGGGACTCCAAAAAAGGGGTTGCTCTAACGAAGAATATAAGGGGACGAGCACTGTATTGGGGCCTCTCTTGTCGTATCGTTTTCCTGCTTGGTGGCTCAGAAGTTAGCGGGTAGTTTCGCATGGGGGGGGAGGGGATGAAGTCTGTGCTAAGATAAGATGTCAGACAGCGAGCTTTCTTGAGAATGGAGTAGGATTCTACGCAGAGCTGAAGGAAAAATTTCCAGTCCTAGCAGAATCAAGCCATCGCCGAAAAGTCCCATCAAAATGTATCCTGAAACACAGAGATTTTAGTCCGTTTTCGGCAGAAATCATAAAGATAGCGTAACCCCTACATTGGCATAAGGACAGCCAATAGACAAGAAGTAACCAGACGTCCACATGGTGCTGAGAGATGTGGGAAAAAGTTCGGTAAAGTAAAATTACTCTATTTTGTGTATAATATTCCTTAGAAGAGAGAAGATTATTTGCGAATGTAAATTAAGAACATTTTTCTAAAGAACTTTATGGACAGTCTCTAATTAGAAAGTTAACCTCCTTTGAGAGTAAGAAGAATTGTTTGGAAGAGATATTTTGTGTTGTTTGTGATAGAATTAACTTAACAAAATTAGAATAGTGGATTTATAGTAACTGAGTAACATAAGAATGTTTGTTTATATTATCTTATGAATAGCATTGCAGAAAGGAAATTTTTCTTAACTTCATATCATTTGCAATCTATCCCAATTTTCAATTACTGTGTTTTACAATGTTTCATAACCTTTGATTTAATTTAGAGTATGTTAATTTCTTAACTCAAGTCCTTTTATTTAGTATCGAGTCAAATTGAGTGTATGAATTTTTGTGTATTCTGTTTAGATATTCCAATAAACATGTCATATTTACCTAAACCTGAGTCATGCCTGATTACGATTCCAAATTACCACTTATAAAAACAGAACCTATTTTGGCAGCAAGGAATTAGTAAGTGTATATAATTATAGATTTAGGTCACGACTGCAATAATCTGAATCTATACGACAGTGTTAAAGTAAGATATTGTGTAAGAAAGCCTCAGAATCTAGTATTTCCATGAGTAAGGATCCTTTTCTGCTATAGGATATTGGCTGGTGCAGCAAAATATAAATTCGCCAGTATCCGAAGAGGAAACAATCCTAGATGTAAGCATATTAGGCCCGATATCTGATGAAGTAAAATAGCGATAGAAAGATAGAATAGGAAGAGATAAATCAGAAAATATAGAGAAAGTAACAACATAACAATAGAACAGCCGATAGGATTTTAATTGAATAAGGTTTTAAATAGGCAAGAATTTAATCAAGTAACAAACTAATTAAGTATAAAAATATAAATAGAAATATATTTAACATTATCATCTTGATAGCAAGGGAAGTGGCTTTCCCATGGTCTCTTAGCTGGGTCTATTCTCTCTCTTCCCTCTTCTTTGAGGTAGGCCACTTGCTCTTTAATCTTTCCTACATGGCATTCCTCATCCAACTCTTGTAACTCACGACCCTAATGCTATTAGAGTAATCGAGGGCTGTGGGGCATTCTATTTCTATCTCTACTCTATCTCTATGTCTTCTCTTTAAAATTCTCTCCTACCACTTAAGGTAAGCTTGAAGGCCTCAAGATGGCAGTCCCATCACCAAGCTAGATACTGCAGATGGCCAGTAACCCTCTCAGTCAAAATTTTAACCCACTAAAAAGACTCATGAAGATCGTAAACGGACAGACTTTTTTGGCAACGAACTGGCTTGGAATAAGGATTCGAGAAGAAAATTATCGAAAACAAAAAAAAAAAAGCAGAAATACACCTATTGGAATATAGCCACCTGGAATGTGAGAAGTATCCACCACAAAATCATAGAACTGGACCAAGCACTAGAAGAAAGAAATGTAAAAATAGCAGTAATTACAGAATTTAAAAAAAAGCAGAGAGGAACAGACGAAACTGAAAATTACATCTATATATACAGTGGGGCAAAAGCAGAAGAGAGAGCTAAATCTGGTGTAATGATCTTTCTACATAAATCTCTTAGAAACAATATAATCTATTACAACTTTTGGAGCGATAGAATAATAGAAATGAGAATTAAAATAGACAGAGGCTATATGACAGTAATTGGAACTTATGCACCTGAAGAATGAAAAGAGGAGGAATCAGAAAACTTCTACACCCAACTGCAGAACATATTAAATAAGACCAGTCCTAAGGATCACATTTTGGTAACAGGAGATCCAACGCAAGAATTGGCAATAAACCATATAAACCAAACATAGGATCTATCGGAGAACTTAACTGTAATAGAAATGGAAATAGATTAAGAGATTTTACTATAAGCAATAACCTTAAAATAATGAACACCTTCTTCAAACATAAAGACATCCACGGATACACCTGGGAAGCAAGAGACACAAGAAGCATTATTGATTACATAATCAGCAATATCAAAATGTCAGAAATGATAATAGATACAAGAGTATACAGAGGATCTGAAATAGAATCAGATCATTACCTTTCAAGTGGAAAAATAAAATGGGAAGCAAGATGGAAAACAACAAAAAAGCACAAGGAAAATAGAAATTTTGAATCTTTCAAAGTTAGACTTTTTGGACAACAGTAGTATTACAGACTTGTACAAAAAAGAATAAAGAACTGGATGACAAGTATAAAACAAAATCAGAACACAGAAGAAGAATGGTCAAACCTAAAAACCATAACGACAAAAGCTGCAAAAGAAAGTTTAGGAACAAAGAAAAAGTGGAAAAGAAAAAGAGGCCTTAGGGACTGGGATAATGAAATTAAATGCATTATTGAAGAGAAAAAAGCATATAAAAACTGGCTCAACCTAAAAACAATAGAATCAAAAATCAAATATAGCAGAAAAAAAAGCAATAGCAAAAGCAGCATGCAAGAGAATAAACAGAAACAGATGGAACAATTTTGTAACAAAATTAGAGAGATTGTACGCTCAAAAGACCTAATGCATATAAAATCCTCAAAGATCTAAACAATAAAACTAGAGAAAAGCAGATATTAATACCATTAAAATAGAAACATGGCAAAATTACTACCAAGATCTATGGTATGATGAAAACATTCAAAACAGAAAACTACCCTTTGTAAATATCTCTGATAACTTGGAAAACATCACTCTAGAAGAAAATTAACAGAAGCATTAACCCAAAGCAAAACAGGAAAGGCTCCAGGAGAAGACAATATAAACTTGGAACTTATCAAATATGCAGGACTTGAATTCTCACTCAGGTTACTTAACTTTTATAATATGATCTGGAAAGAAGGAAAATGCCCACAAGATTGGACCAAAGCAATAGTTATTCCCATCTACAAAAAAGGACACAAATCTGATTGTAACAATTATTGTGAAATCAGCTTACTTAATACCTGTTATAAAGTATATGCAAAAATCTTAGCATATAAACTTGAATGTATGGTAGACCCAAAATTAAAAGAAGAACAAAATGGATTGAGAAAAGGCAGGTCTTGCATAGACTCTGCATTTACGTTAAAATTATTAATTGAAAAATACAGAGAAATGAACATAGAAACAGACATAGCTTTTATAGATTACACCAAAGCATTTGATAAAATTATCAGAAAAACTATGGGAAATCCTAAAAGAATATGAAATACCAAACCAACTCTTTAGAGCCTTATATAATACTAGGGGGAGGGGGCTCCACCCCCTGATGCCTCCCGAGTTCCGGACTGGTAAGCCGGTTCTCCTTGAATTCTGATGACTTGAATTTTGAAGACTCGAAAGGGGAGGTTCCACCCCTGGCACCCACCCCCTGAGTTCCAGACTGGTAGGCCGGTTCTCTTTGAATTCTGATGACTCAAATGGGGGTCCCCCCAACGCCCCCCCCCCTCAAGTTCCCGACCGATAGGCTGGTTCTCCTTGAATTCTGATGACTCGAATTTTGAAAACTCAAAAGGGGGTTCAGGTAAATGACTTAAGGTAAATGACTGCATCCTGAAGGTGTAAAAAATTTTCAGTACCTTGGGTACACTGATAATCTAATTAAAAGTGAAAAAGAAAGCACACAGCTCTTCAATTCCATAAAAGCCTAATTAATATCTGGAAATCCAATCTCATTACCGCAAATACCAAAATGGTGGTTTACAAATTGTACAACCACCAGTCAAGTGACATTTACATTGGCTCTCACACATGGAACATTGCTACTAGATAAGTAGCTAATATCA
Organism: Typopeltis vanoorti; assembly: GCF_054136105.1. Taxonomy (NCBI): domain Eukaryota; kingdom Metazoa; phylum Arthropoda; class Arachnida; order Uropygi; family Thelyphonidae; genus Typopeltis; species Typopeltis vanoorti. Next base: position 127,431,226 of record NC_143556.1, on the reverse strand, counting down.
GTGGCTGTGGGACAATATGCTTTCGATCAATACTAGGATATAGTTGGCAAAAACATATTCTTAATATTGTCATTCTTGAAGAGAATTAGCAAAGACACCTAATAGAAACAATTCAGCAAACAAAACAAGTCAACTGAGGTGGTTGGGACACCAACTCAGATATCTACCCTTACCTATGTTCAAATGCTCTTGCTCTCTACAGACCAACTAATTGACAGAGGAAAGTTAGTATGTAATAGAAAAACATGATCCACCTTCATTTAGACTACCTCCATGAGTAGTTATATGCACATATATATGCGTGTGTGTGTGTGTGTGTGTGTGTGTGTGTAAGTAAGATTTTTTTACCTTGGGAATAATGTATATTAGTTATAAACTTGGTTATTTTACTCCTAATCCCAAGTAAGCAAACAGTTAAGTTTGCACCTGAAACATAGTTCAAGTCTAAAGGTGGTGCAACACCAGGGCAACTCATTGTAAAGGTGGGTAAAGCTCTGATCACTAAAGAATAGTGATCACTACCCAGACCAGTTTCAACCTTTTTTGAGGTCTCCTCAGTGAGTAGCTAGACCCTAAATACCAAGGTTTTAGTGATACAGAACCTTATCAACTTTATCTATGCAAGTTGCTAAAAGGTGTTTTTATTTTGAATAATCTCTGGAGGAGATATAGATCTTTTAGCAACTTGCATAGGTAAAGTTGATAAGGCTCTGTATTACTAAAACCTTGGTATTTAGGGTCTAGCTACTCACTGAGGAGACCTCAAAAAAGGTTGAAACCAGTCTGGGTAGTGACCCCACCCATAATGTATTGCAGTATACATCTCTTAGTGAGATGTGCTTTACATTATGGAAAATACTAAGAATAGTGATCAGAGCTTTACCCACCTTTACAATGAGTTGCCCTGGTGTTGCACCACCTTTAGACTTGAACTATGTTTCAGGAGCAAACTTAACTGTTTGCTAACTTGGGATTAGGAGTAAAATATCCAAGTCTATAAAATTACTTGGTAACCCTAATATATATATACATACACACACACATTTCCCTATTCATACAAGAATAAATGATGATGAAGTCCGTTTTTGTTTATATTCACTAATGCAATAATTTATTGGTTTTATATTTAGAGATTTCAACTTGACTAATTTTGGATTCATTTCGCATCTTTTTTCTTCATCACCCCCCCCTTTTTTTTTTACCATCGACATTTTGCTTCCATATGCTGTAATAAATATGATTTAGAGAACATTATAGTCTGATTCTAGTAAGTTTTATACTAAGAGTGGCTTAAATATATTATTTGTTATACTATTTACTTTGAAATTTGATATTTTAATGTCTACATCTTTTTTTATGACAAAGCACATCCCAGGTATCTGAAAGTATTTACTTATTCTAATATTTCATTATTTATCACTATTTTACTTTATACTGGCTTTTTCTCCTTTGTAAGTCATTATTTTTGTTTCTTCTTTGGATATTTTCATATTTATACTGGTCTGAGATTTCATTTAATGATTTTACTGATCGTTGCAAATTATGTCTATTTGTAGTTATTACAAGTAGGTCATCTGCAAATAATTTGTCTAATTTTCTTCGTGGGTTTATTTGTATTCCAAATAGATTCTGCTGTTTCCACACACACTAAAAAGGAGAGGTGATAGAATATATCCATGCTGTACTCCTTTTGATGTTTTTCCATGATGCATGTTCTAATTTGACTGCTATTCGATTTCCTGTGTACATTTCTTGAATTAAGTGGCTGAGTTAATTTGGTATGTTTTAGTTAATATTAAAAAAAAAAAGCCATTAATTTTATCAAAGCCATTTGTCGTTTTTTGTAATCAATAAGGACACATGTTTCTCTTTGAAATTCTTTTCTCCTTTTCAATTAATAATTTTAAAATATAGGTTGAATCTATGGAAGATCAGCTTTATAGGGATCCCATTTTTCTCCTTGTGGTTTTATTTCTACAGTACTATTCGGCTTTTCTTTTAATATCTCTATATATATTTTGTAACCAGCATTCAAGTACACTAATTCCTCTGTAGCTGTTGCAGTTATCATTATATGCATTTTTATTTCCTTTATTTAATTTGTCATCTTCTAAAATGTGGGTTTTCAATATAAATGATAACCTACATAGACTCTGTATAATGTCACATTTTATACTATATAATAGCAATATTTTAAAGAGCTTTTCTCTGAGCACCTTATATGCCAGGTCTTTAACTTTAAGTGTCCCAGATTTTTAACTTTAGTGGACAAGGCAAATATCACAGTTTATGTATACCAATGCCAGAAACATTTAAAATAAGGACAAGAAGTTTTTGGCATTTGTTGCTCAACTTGGCCAAAAGCTTCAGTATTAGCAAGATTTGTGACTGTGACTATATCATCCACATAGCTGAGGATGATATAATCATAGGGACAGAATGTAAAGAATATACTATCTTCAGAGAGGACAGAAGGTACAGGATAGAAAGGGGGGGGGGTTGCTAATGATAGAAGAATTGAAGCCAAAAAGAGAAGTAGTGCTACATCAGGAGGACAAGGATGCAGAGGACAGTTCATTTGAGTCTATCTGGTGTAAGATTGAGGACAAAAGGATGAAATATATAACTGGTTACTGTTATAATCCAGGGAATATAAAGAAGAATCTAAATGACATGCAATGGCAAACTAATACGATGAGTGCGAGTCGAGTAATTATTATGGGAGATTAACTATAGGGACATAGATTGGGAGGAGAAATAATCAGAAGGGAAGGAAATGGAATGCATACTACAGCTGCTAAGAGAATCTCAAGACACTATGTAATGCATGGGTCATGATATTCAAGAGTTCTCGATCTGGTCATAGCATCAGAGAACTTAACAGTAACCAATCTGCCTATGCTGCCTCTGCCTAGGGGAAAGTGATTATGTAATCTTGATGTGGTGGATTGTCAGGCATGTAAAATTTTCTATTAAGAAAAAAGATATATATCAGAATTATAAAACAGGTGATTATGACAAGCTGAGAAGTCGGTTTTCAGCAGTGTCATGGCATAACAATTTGTAGGGGAAAGTGGTGGTGGTGGTGTATGAGTGGTGGTCAAGGGATGTTTGAAGAAATTAATATCAGAATGTATATCCAGAGTCAAAAGGATAAATCAGGCATGAGTTAGATGAATAGCATCATTAGGCAGGAGTTATAGAAAAAGTTGTGGAGAGAGTATAAAGAAAAAGGTGATCAGCATTGTTGTCCACGAGCAGTACAAAGCATGGCACAATGGTTACTGTGGGAAGGAAGGCCAAAGCTATGTGGCATATGCTAAAGCTTTAGCTATGTGGCAAATAAAAGAAGGAACGACTAAGAAAGGATGACTTTAAAAAAGTGCTGATGGTAAGGAGGAACAAAAGCAACCCAAATAGTTGAGTTACTGACAGATCATTTAGCAAGAGTACCACCAAGGTGTTGATACTGCAATGCCGGATGTGACACTGACTGATGAGAGAATAGAGGTTGAAGAACTGGAGGTGTTTTGGATATTGCAGAACCTCAATGTAAACATGTCCATAAAAAAAGACAGCATATCTGTCCATTATTACAAGAATATGGAAGGGAACTATCAGTTCCTCTGACCAAGCTGTTTAATTTAAGCCTCGGCACTAGAAAGATGCCATGAAGTAGAAAGAAGGCAAAAGGTCCACTGATAAAGGAGATTCCAAGACAGAAGTAGAAAATTATAGGCTATTCAGCATCTCAGGAGCAGTGGTCAAAGTCTTGGGGAAATTGGTAAAAAACAGAATTCAAGACTAGGTGGACAGGAATATGATACTTTATTAGGGGGGGGGGAACATAATTATGTAAAAGGTAGGTCTTAGTTTAGCAATCTGTTTATTTTTATAATAAAGTGACAACAGAGTTGGATAAAGGAAATGGCAACTCAGTGATACTGCTGAACTTAGCAAACATATTTGATAACATTCCACAAAGAATTCTGCTGCATAAATTGGAGAAAATGGGGATAGATATGAATCTGGTAATTTGGATTAGAGTGTGGCTGATGGAAAAATATCAGTGTGTTTATGGAGGAGGTGAGTCCAGGATAAGACAGGCTACTAGTGGTGCACCAGAGGGCTGAATAGTTGGTCCTCTGTTATTTATGTACATCAATGATATAGGAAATGATGTGATGGGAAATATTCAGTTGTTTGCTGGTGATGAACAACTGGGAAGAGTGATGACAGGAAATGAAGATGATACATATAATTATAATATATAATTTTCATATAATGCACAGCATTATGGGATACTAAGGCAAGTGATGTGAAGTCATTAGCTTCTATATATGAGTTGCCCCAGTCCTGATTATATTTCAGGTGAAAACTTTGTTTGCTTACACTTGGATAAAGGATTAAACCAAGTATATAATTTCTTCATATCTTTAATTTAAAGAAATACTTAATTTTTTTTTTTTAATAGAATATGATTTTCATCCATACCAAGAGAATCTTCATACTTAAGATTCTTTGATATTTTATCATGGCCACCTTCCTAGATAGCATAATCTTCCCAAAATCCACAAAGCAGATGTTCCATTATGACCTGTAACTGATTGCATAGGTTCAACTCTGTTACAAAATTGCAAAGAAATACTGTCTTAATGTCTCTCTCTCTCTCTCTTTTCATGAACATTCTGTTAAATCCCATTCCATTAGATCAAAGGTTGGTAATCATTTTTTCAGTGAAGAGATATTTTTGATCTAAAAAAAAAAAAAAAGCCACACCTCAGTCAAGCTGGGAGAACAGGGGGTTTAAGAAATGAAGTAGAGTGGAAAGGTGTTTTATTTAAAAAAAAAAAATACATATTTTGAAATGTTACTTTTTATTAATACTGAAAAAATGTAGCAAACATCCAAGAGGAATGAATTAATATCACTTCTGCTGCAGAACTTCTTGACTGAGTCTCTTAACATCATGTGGATATGCCATAATTTTCATCTTAACATGCTGAGAGATTTGCATTGTTCAGACAATTTTGTGAGTTATTTTTTATATAGTTCATGTTCAAAATATTTTCTCACATATCTAGAACCAAAAACTGAGAAGTCCAAACACAAATATTTTTTAATTTATACACATGCCTGGTAAGCTACTCCATGCATCGAACACAGTTAATAAATTAAAGAGCCACGGTTACATGTGGCTTGGGAGCTGCATGCTGCTGATCCCAGTGTTAGATGAAACATGATAGTTACTTCTGATAAAACTTTCCCCATAGATGTTGTTTGTCTATATGATTTTGTCATCCACTCAGACTACTTCTGATAATAAATTTACGAGCACATAGAAGGTACTTCCATTGTCTACCTTTTTCAACCCTCATGAATTACTTGATGGAATGAATAGCAACATGAATCTATAACATCCATCCATCCTAAACTCTCAAGTATAAGTAAAGATATATGAATGATATCTTTACAGAATGGCAAAGGTTACTTGTTTGAAGTTCAAGATGTTTCTCACAAAGATTAATGGTGTTCATTCTTGCATACATTTATTCTTGAAACTGAAAAGGATAAAAGCATAGGTTTTGTTGGGGGGGGGGGGGGGGCGTGAAATAATGAAAACAAATTTAAAATGGTTTAAGAAGTAGATTTTTTATTTTAAAAGAAACGTATTTAACTTTTATTATTTCTTTTTTGTTATTTTTTATATTTTAATGGAAAAATTCACATATTGGTGCGGGTTCACAAACTTTGCTTCCTGCGTAATTCGGCGCTTAATTAATATTAGTAAATATTGCTTATTCATATGTTATGTTTCATTTCAAAGCAGTGGTTAATTGTATTTACTTCGAATGCTCTCCAGGGAAGCTCCAAATCTTCCTGTCCCTTTCATCACGCGTTCGTAATCAGGGACTGTTGATATTGACTTTATATACATATCAAAACTCGTTTCATATTATTACTGTTATCCGAGCTAGTTTTCTGTTACCAATAAAAGTTTTGCATATACTTCATACATGAAAAAAAGCTTAAACAAGTTCATGTGGGGATACAGTAACTCACTTGCAGTGGTAAACAACATGCGCTCCCTGACAGCCACTATACTGCAGAGGCAATAAAAATAAGTACTTTTATTATGCCAGTGAATAAGGTATGAGGAGTCTGTGTAATATATTTCTCAACAAATAGTGCAATTAGAGACAACTGGGATAAAAACACACTAATTAATGAATCACATGTCCCCTCATACAGAAACTATGCTGTATAGACTGAAACAAAACCACATGTTGCATGGGCAAACACAGCATCTAACTAAAAACTATTGTTATTAATTAGATGTGTGTGAGTTCGATTTCCCAAGGCAGCAATAAAATTCAACTGAACGTGTTAAAACTAAGTAATATATATATATATATATATATATATATATATATATATATATATATAATGAATGTTATGGCAGTTTCACATATGGAATTCGGTTGAAGAGAGTTAGCATTTCAACTCAGTTGTCAGCCATGCTTTTATCTTTTGGTTGCGCGATCTTTTATTAATACCGCACCAATCATATGCACGTTTTAATAACCTGCCTTTGCTGTCTGTTTCGCGTTAGGCTTAATTACCGTAAAGGGAGAAAAGTCACAAAAGAAAAAAATGTTCCTGGTCGGGGATTCCCTTATTCAGGTAATATTCACTAATTTCATGTTATCAGCCTGTGGTGTGCCAGTATCGGTAAGTGATGATATTAGTTGATCTATTCTACGTTAAAAAAATTTAACCCTGAGATGGATAAGTGGCTGATAAAAAAAAAATCCCGCGAGCAATCAGAAGAAGCAGAAACAGACTTAAAAAAAAGGACAGTATTTCATATTTTACCAGAACAGCCCGCATCGTCTTCAGAACCAAACAGTAAGAGGCAAAAAATGTAATACATGCATTTGATTTTTGCAATATTCGCTGTGTATGTTTTGTATTGAATATAAATACAATAAATATTATAATAATATATCTCTCTATTACGATTTTTTTTCGAGGGGGCCGTGAAATATTTTAATTTTTGCAAAGGGGGCCATGACATCCAGAAGTTTGGGAAGCACTGTACTAAGGCATAAGAAATGGATTGTATCAAAACCACTCTCTAATGGCTCTTCACTGAGTCTTGTAAATAAAGTTATTAAGAGTTGCAATGTTTCCTATCACTAGTCTCCCAAGAAGTTGTCAACCATATTGCCATCATATAAGTCAAATGTCCCTGAATGAATCTTCACGTTATTTAATTCCATTGGTCTCAAAGAGGAATTTTACCCAATTAATAAACTTTACTTCTTTCTAAACACTGCAAAGGACAAACTTTCTTCTTTAGGCTACCCTAATGGCCATCGCATTCTTTCCAGCTGTGACTTTGGCCAAACCAGCAGATAATTGGCTGTTTGTCACAGTGAACATCTAGACTACATTAGATTCCACAAGCTGGAACATATACCCAAACAGGCAGGACAGCTAGCATTAGGAAGTAGAGCACCAGGAGACTATACTTAATTTCCTAACTCTAGTCTGCTAACACTCAGAGTTAGCAGACTAGGGCTACTAACCACAGGATCTACTGATAAAAGGCCACTTTACTTCACACCAAAGCAATCATAAATATGATAATGTTCTTGCATAAACTAACCTAACCTCTCAACAAACATTGCTGCAATAAATATGTACCATCCCATATATATTTGTGGCACCTCTGAAAAGTAGAAAGACCCTTAAAAATAGAACCCTGTAACCACATTCTGGGAAACTCGTCCACAGATAATTGGCCCGACAGCCAATAATATTCACTGAAGCCCAATAGGTGGTGCAATTCTACTCATGTAGTGCTTCAGGACGCATATCTATACTAGTGTAATGTTCATGAAATCTAGATGTTCATCGTGACAAACAGCCACAGATCTTGGTTTGGCCAAAGTATGGTATACCACAGGTGTAGGGAATATAATTTGAAGTGTCAATTTAATTTTGTTGAAATAATGGAAGTAATAATTAAATCTTTGTAGTTATATCTTCTATGATGTAAGTTCCTATAACAAGATGAGTAGCAATCAGTGCATAAGCTTGAATGTTGGAAGGAAGTTCAATGGTTCTTCACTCTTAACTGCTTCAATCTACCTAGCTCTTGATCTTCCTCTGAATCTTTGTCTCAAAGGAAGACCAAGTTTCTCCCAGTCTTTTTCAAACATGCTTTGCTAATCTTTCTGTTCCCATTCTGTAGAGATGACCCTTAGGTTAGTTTATCTCATACATTCCTAAATGCTAAGTTACTTTCTAATATCTTAGAATTTTATGAAAGAATTATTTTAATGATTTTGTCATTGATGCCATCTATTCATTCTTCTACTTTTTCTCAGAACTCCTATATCTGTTATCTCTAGTCTTTGATCAAGTGTTTTATTTTTAACTCAACTCTCAGATCCATAAGTTAAAATCAGCTTAAGCATTGTCATGTATATTGCAAGTAAAGTATTCTGGTTAATTTCTTATTCGATCATAACCTTCGTTAATCAGCTTCCAACCTTACCAGCTTTATTCATTCTATTATCTATTTCCAACAAATTTGTCACCTTCACTAATTAGTGAAATACTTTAATGTTCTGTAATTTCTTCAGTGAGAATGCAGTTGATGCTTTCCATATTTCTGCCTGGACTCTTATTCAATATAAATTTATTTAACTAACTTCCCACCATACTAGCAGTACTTATTCTGTCATCTATTTACATCTTTACTTAAATTAGCTAAAATGCATAGCCTGTGCTATAGGTTCATTACTTGGAATGCAGTTGATATTGCTGGTGCTATTTTCCTGTTTGTTTGCATATGATGTTTGTTATATGCAAGCAGACAGGGAATTATCATGCCAACAAGCTAAGCATTACTAGATGTGTGCTTCATATGCTGCAATCTAGCAGCAACATTGGGAAATAGCCTAGCGAAAACCCGCAATGTGATATTTTGCTTAGTTATTGTACTACATTTGTTTGTGTCAACACATGTTCAATGCATCTGGTGAATTTTTGTTGCATTTAAATTGAGCAATTTTCATGATCAACAAATTTGTGTGAAATTTGTTGATCATGAAAGCAAGCAGACAGGGAATTATCATGCCAACAAGCTAAGCATTACTAGATGTGTGCTTCATATGCTGCAATCTAGCAGCAACATTGGGAAATAGCCTAGTGAAAACCCGCAATGTGATATTTTGCTTAGTTATTGTACTACATTTGTTTGTGTCAACACATGTTCAATGCATCTGGTGAATTTTTGTTGCATTTAAATTGAGCAATTTTCATGATCAACAAATTTGTGTGAAATTATGTGTCAAATTGGAAAAATCTTTCACAGAGACATCTGAAATGTTAAAAACAGCATTTAGGAATGAGGCTTTAGACAAACTCAAACCTATAAGTGGTGGAAATGTTTCAAAGATAGCCGAATTTCAGTATGAACCATCAATAAAGAAAATTGATGAAAATGTTGCAGAGGTTCATGAAATAATTTGTTCCAACTGCAGTTTAACTGTTCATGAGGTAGCTGAAGAAGTAAACATTTCAAAAACTGTCCATCATGAGATTCTTATGCAAAATTCAGGCATGCATCACATTGCAGTCAAATTTGTGTCTTGCCCTTTGAATGACAATCAAAAACACATTCGTGTTGATGTGAGCCAAGAGCTTTTGAGGATGAGAACTTTTTAAAAAACATCATTACTGAGGATAAGTGGGTTTACATTTATGACGTTGAAACAAAAGCTCAATCGTCACAGTGGGTGTCAAACTGGTCACCACAAGCCCAAAAAAGTAAGACAAGTGTGGTCAAATGTCAAACTGATGATGACAGGTTTTTTTTTTTTTTTGATTCTGAGGTCATCGTTCACCATGAATTTCTTTCACACAGCAAGACAGCGAACAAGGAGATCTTCAGGTGATGCAATGGGGTGAGGCTATCAGTAAAAAAAGCCTCATGGAGGGAAAAACTAATGGATGCTTCATCATGATAATGCACCTGTATTACTAATCTGTCAATTTTTGGCAAAACACGAAACAATGGTCGTTCCACAGCCTGCTTACTTCCTTGACCTCACCAGATTTTTTTTTTTTTTTTTTTTTTTGTTTATCAACCAAATTGAAATTGACATTGAAAGGCTGATGTTTTGAGTCGATTGACTCAATAATGGGAAAAAAAATTACTAGCAGAACTGTGCAGTAAACTTTTCTGGAATTCTTCTCGAAAGAAGAATTCCAGAAATGTTTCCAAGGATGGAAGAAATGCTAGCAGCAGTGGATACAAAGTGGAGGAAAGTATTCTGAATGCAACAAGGCCAAATAGCTTCTAAGTTAGACAAGAAAATTTTTATTTAAAAAGTTTGGGAATTTCTAGACAAACCTCATAGTTTGTCTTTTTTGTTTTGTGATTTTTCATACCAAATTCACCATAGCAACTATTTAGTTTGCTATAGACTTGAAGATCTGCACATAGAATAAAGAACAAACTTAATATCTCTTATCTGAAAATCAGATTTGACATCACTTTTCTTAATGATGTGATCCATTGCAGATTATAAATAACAATGAAAATGGCATACAAACCCTGCCTTACTCTTGATTTAATATTGACATTCCATAAGGTTATAAAGCTCCATTTGGACCATACAGATTGACAGTTCAGAAGTTTCTTTTTTGCAACTTGTTACATACATTTTTGAGAAAAACCTCTTAGAGATCCTTAGTATATCCACACGATTTCTTATCTTATGATTGCAGAATGGCTAATCTGAAAATTCTCTCTACATTCAATTTACATTAAATATCAAAAAAATACATATATAAATAAATAAATAAAAAATAACCATCTTCCTTGCTTCAACAACACAGATTCTAAAAGGAAGTCACACAGTAAATTACAAAACTTAGCACATTGGTGCATTACAACATTGGATCATGAGACTACTGTCTGAAGTATTTAAACTTGCAGGAGCAAGGTATGCTGTAGAACTCAAGGATGATCCAGATGGTGGAGGGGATTAGGATAGCAGACAAGGGAAAGTAATTTTTAGTAAGGCCTAAAGGAAGTCAGTCTCTATGTTATACTTTTTCAAAATGCATTGCATGCAATTGTTTCTGAGGTACCCAGAATGTGTGGGATGGCAATAGATTTTTTTGTGTTGTAGATTTTGGAGAAAGGGGGGGGGGGGTGGCCAGATGGGTAGAGAGCTCTGTTGATTTTGTTAAGAGGAATCATTGACTAAAAATGTGTCTCAAGCATGACTGATTGATTTCAGTGGAGACTAATTGGTCCAAGCAGATAGTTCTAGCTGTGTATGCTAAGATTTTGATAACACCATACTGATGGGAGAAATTGTGTGATAGGTGGCAGATGTACTTACCAGTGTGGGTGGGTTTTCTGTAGACTAAAAAAGATAAGGATCCATTTGGTAGCCAGGTAACCAGTGTGTTAAGAAAGGGCAGACAGTTATTTTTCCTTTTCAAGGGTGAAACAGAACTTTGTGTGTTGGTTGTTGAGGTATCCTAAAAATGTTTCTAACATATCCCTGCCATATGACCAAATGGAAAACACTTCATAAATATATTAGCCATATTGTGGGTTTGAGAGGGGAAGAGTTTAAGGCCATGTTTTCAAAATGTTCAATGTAAAGATTAGTGGTGGTGGTGGGGAGCATAGCTGTGCCTTCAATCATTTCATAGGTATGCACTCTGGCTATTTTACCCTGTCATGTAAAATAGCCAGAGTGCATGGTGAAGATGAATAAGGCTGATATGTCTGGAGGATAGAGAAGCTGAATAAGTTTTCAGCTTTCTTTTAGGGGTACATTAGTGAATAAGGAGGTTATATCAAAATTAACCATGACGTCAATGTCTTTGAGGATCATAACTGACAAGCAAGATTTGAAGTGCACAGAGTTTTTACATGGTAAGGAGTGTGGCCAGTAATGACAACTCTTTGGCTAATACCATCAACTGTGGTCGAAAAGGCACATTCTGTTTGTGCCTTTTTTGGTAACCCATAAATCCAGAGGTCTAGGAATTTATGGTTTAAGTTTTTGAATAGTTTCAGGAGGCCGTGGTACAACTTTGTCTAATAATTTTTGAAGAGTTATTTTTGTGTTTCAGTATGGTTAGCATCACTCAGGAGGTATGCCAGTCGATCTCTGATTAAGACTGACATTTTTCAATCATATTCAGAGTAATCAAGTATTATTATTTGACACGTTCAGGGAGTCCAAGGACTCATCTGACGGAGGGCACCATATAATGTTACCATAATGTATTATGGTAACATTATTCATATCCTCTTCAGTGATGATACGAGGGTGGTCTGAAAAGTTCTTGGCCTCAACCATAGATGGCAACACTATCAGGAAGATTTTTTTTTCCCTAAGTTGGTACATCTGTCATAAGCATCCATGTGAAATTGTAAGTCATTCTATCAAGTAGTTTGTTTTATACAGCTGTCTGAAGCAAAACTGTTGTCTGTATCCCTTCAAATGGATAAAATTGAGTATCATACAGTCATAAAATTCTTTGTAAAAGAAGGTTTAATGTGGCCATACAAGCCTTGAAGATGATCTACATGAAGGACGTCCAAAAAGTGTAACATTAGAAATCCTTGATCAAGTGTACGATATGGTATTGGATGACCGGCGATTCAAAGTGCGTGAAATTGCTGAGACTATAGGCATTTCAAAAGAAAGTGTAGGATATATTTTGCATGAAGAATTGGAAATGAAAAAGTTTTGCACAAGATGGGTGCCGCGCTTGCTCACAGCAGATCAAAAACGCACTCGCATGAAAATCTCTGAACAGTGCTTGGAACATTTTAACGAGAATAAAACTGATTTTGTGCATCGATTTATTACTATGGATGAGACTTGGATTCACCATTACACACCAGAATCCAAACAGCAGTCAAAACAGTAGACAGAAGCCAGCTGTTCAGCGCCAAAGTAGGTTTCATCACTTCGAAGAAAAGGTCATGGTTGGTGTTTTGGGATGCTAAAGGCATTGTGTTTATTAATTATCTTGAAAAGGGTAAAACAATAACCAGGGAATATTATTCCGATCTTTTAACCAAACTAGACAAAAAAAATTTTGTGAGAAAAGACCCGGTTTGCAGAAGAAAAAAATCATCTTTCATCAGGACAATGCACCCGTCCACAAAGCTGTTTTGGCAATGGAAAAATTAAGGGATCTGCACTATCCATCCTATTCCCCAGATTCTATCTCTTCCCAAAACTAAAACTCTTATTCACTGGTCAGCTTTTTCTTCGAATCAAGAGGTGATTGCAGCTGTAGATGGGTATTTTGCAGATCTTACTAAGAAACGCTACAGGGACAGGATAATGGGAGCATTGCTGGAATAATGTTGAAAAATAAACATAATTTTTAAATTATAAATTAGTTTTTTCATTGGTAGGCAGAGAACACTGCAGATCACCCTCATAATGTTCTGGTTCTGGCATAATTTTTAAGTGCACCTGAATATTACTGGCAATATGGGATGAGTGGCTGCAGATGTTATGTTCTATTTTTGCCATAATTTACAGCCTTGGTATTTCCTTCAGTGTTATGGCCAAGACTGACAGCTTAGATAACTTCTTTCTTGAGCTAATACTTGTTAATTACCAAGTGTTCTGGGATAACTGCAGCTTATTTATCTTCTTGGATAAATTATTAAGCTTTTGGATATGGGGGACCTTTATTTTTTTAAGTTCCTTTTGTGCTGAAGCATCAGAGACGTTCAAGAGAATGATCCAAAGCTTGGAATTCAGCATACTGAACAGCTTGTGCACTTAAAATCTTGTCAGATATCATTCCCAAAGACACTGACATCATGGTCATTTTTGGTATGCTTCCCTATATTCACTAATATGCCATAAAAGAAACCTAAAACTCATTCAGTCTCTATCCCCAGCCTTTTACAAATCAGTCTATTTGTCTTCCTACTAGCGTACCTACATGCATGTATTCAATATATTTCTTTGTGACCATGAAGATACTTTGGCAATTAAGACAAAATATTGACTTATTATTTATCTAATTAAATAAATTTAGTGACTTAATTATTAGTTTTAGATGCTGCAGTATATAAATGCAACATCTAAAACTACTAGGTAAACCAATAGGTTAGCAACATAAGTAAGATCTACCTACCTATGCTGATCACAAATGTATGACAAGATGGTATATTTTACATCCAAATACAATGCATTTTTCAAGTATTTAGCACACACTGAAAATTGGTCATTTGTGATTCTTCTTTGATAAAATACATATTGAGAGTCACCAATAACATTCTGTGCATACTCCTTCTGGACACCATTTCTGAGATGTACTGGATTAGACTAAACAACAATGGCATCATCATCATCATCAAATTCCTGATACATACCCTGAAGGGGTGTACAGGATATGATAGTACCACATGAAAAATTACATCATTACTAACTTCCTATCTACAATTTTCCTCCAAATCAGTCTTACCTGTCAAGGCTCCAACATAATCAGATCTTATATTTCTATCATCTAAGGCACTTTTTACCATATATCAATCCACCTATATTTGGTCTTCCTCTGGGTCTTTTTCCATGCAAATTTGCAGAGAACCCTTCTTTTGCTAATCTTTCCTCTCCCATTCTGTATATAAGTGACCATATCACCTGAAATTAGCTCCGCTAACACATTCCTGGATGCTGACAATGTCAAGTTCTTTCCTAATATACTCGTTTTTAATATGGCATTGTCATTGATGCCATCTGTTCATACCCCCTAATCTTTCTCAGTACTCCCATATCTGCGGTCTTTAGTCTTTGGTCAAGTGCTTTACTTCTGACCCAGCTCTCAGATCCATAAGTTAAAATTGGCTTGAATACTGTCTTGTACACAGTTAATTTAGTATTTTCACTAATTTCTCTCTTATTCCATATAAATTTATTCAGTTGACTTCCTACCATACCAGCTTTGTTGATTCTGTTGTATATTTCCATATTTAATTTACCATCTTAACTAAAAATCGTGCCTAAGTAGCTGAAATGTCTTACTTGTTCTATAGGTTCTCCATTACCAATGCAGTTGATATTTTCAATGTTTTTGGCCTATTTTCCTTGTCTTTTTAATGCTGACCTTCATACCATATCTATTACAACAGTTATTTACTTTAGTCAGGGAATCTTGCAGACTTGTAGCGGATTTATTTAGAAGTACAACATCATCCGCATAAAGCAAAGAACTGACATTAACATCTCCAATTTTGATATTAGGTTTAATACCACTTTCTTTCATAATGTAATCCATATAGATAATGAATAACAGAGGGGATAATGTACATCCTTGTCTCACACCAGATTTAACATTAAACCATCTTCCTGTACTTCCTTCAATTCTAACTGCTGACTTACAGCTCAAATAAAGACTAAGTATTGCTTGATATAATGCCCCAGTGACACCATATAACTGTAATGTTTCCAATAGCTTCTCTCTCGGCACCTTGTCATATGCCTTTTCCAGATCTACAAAACTTAAATACAGATCTTTGTTATGCTCCCATGATTTCTCAACTATCTGTCGTAAAGTGAAAATCTGATGCTGACAGCCTCTATTTGGCCTGAATCCAGCTTGTTCTTCACCAAGCTTCTCTTTCACAAATCTTCTCAACCATTTCTCAAGTATACTTGCATATATCTTACCAGGAACACTCAGCAGAGAAATACCTCTGTAATTCTCACATTCAGTTTTATTTCCTTTTCTGTATATTGGTACTATGAGAGCTCTGCTCTCATAGTACCAATATACAGAAAAGCAATATACAGAAAACCAATATACTTCTGAACCATGCAGTGCAGCCACTGTAGGACTTTTATATCTCCATACTTGAGCATTTTGGGATTCTTTAGGATCAAAGCTATATAACTAAGAGGAGACCTTCACATAGCCTTTAAAGGAATGTGGAGAATCGATCAGGGCTTCTGACCTAATGTCCAATTCTCACCTTCTAGTGGTGCACCCTGTTGGGTATCTGCTTGGATACTGAACGAACGAGGATGGGCTGGCAATTTGGGATTTAGCCGACCAAATTGTATTCTTATTGGCTTAAACTAAAATAAAAAACGATGGTGCAACATGACAGAATTTCATGCCAGCTGGGGCGTCATCTGGTTAAACAAGACCCCCTGTTGTTTTCACCAGGGAACCAGGGCAAACAGCGAAAAGTCAGCTACTGGAACAAATCCTAAAACTCACTGCAACCCAACATCACCAGAGTTCAAGATTGGTACTATCAACATAAGAATTCTGAATGGTAAAGAAATATAGCTAGCTGAGGAATTGGATAAGTACCAGATCGACATAATAGGGGTGACTGAAACAAAAAAAAAAAAAAAAAAAAAAAAAAGGCACAAAACTGTGAGATCTTTCTGAGCAATAAATACAAAATGTTATATTCAGGCAATGACAATCAAAGAAAAGAATGGGTAGCCATAGTATTCGACACCAAATATGAGGCTAATCTTCTTGAATTGCAGGCAGTCTCAAGTAGAGTGATGTGGGCAAATATCGGAATGGGGAACTGGACAATGAGACAACAATGGCATATATTGGAAATCTGTGATCTGTCTTGATGTAATCTGCATTGTTAGTTAGTTACCAACGGCATTACAGACGTGGGTAGGGGGTTTCTTGAATAAAATACTTAAAAAAGTTTACAGATAATATAAATTGGATCGATTCCCCTATAACTGGAGCAGATCATTACATTACACATCTTATAGACAAGCATTTAGTTCTCTGTTGCTTAATAATAACTGACATAGAAGTAAGCTATAAAAAAACAGACTGTAAACATAAGCAGAACTAACAGAAACATCCTGAATGGAGTTCCTATACAAAAAGTGAACATTTCAGCTATTTAGTTACAATTTTTAGAGTCAGTGGCAAATTAAACACGGAAATAAACAACAGAATAAGCATAACTGAATAAATTTATATGAATAAGAGAAAAGTTAATCTTGTATACTGATAGTTTAGTATTCTGACTGTGTTATGGATCTGAGACCTGGGTTAAAATAAAACAGATGACTGAAGACTAGAGACCATAGATATGAAAGTTCAAAAAATTGGGAGAGAGATAAACAGATGGCATCAGTGGCAAAATGATATTTAAAAAAGATATTAGGAAGGAACTTGACATTATTAGCATTCAGGAACGTGTAAGAGATAATCTCAAGTAGCATGATCACTTAAACAGAATTGGAGAGGGAAGGTAAGCAAAACAGATGATTAATGCAAGGATGATAGAAAAAAAGTTCATCCAAAGAGACCAAAATCTGGGTGGAGTGATGCAGTCAGAGGACCAAAATATAAGATCCAACAACAATATGATCTTAATAGTCTAATCTGGTTGGAAATTGCTATGAAATTATTAATATTGTAAACTCTTCTTATATGGTACTACACAGTATCCTCTACACCCCTTGAAGGTTCTTATCAGGAATTTGATGATGCCTCATACCTGATTTAATAATCAACGACATATCTTTCATTTCAATTACCATGAAACTTAAAAAGCTATATATTATATTTTAAGGCCCATTTTGATTTGAACAGATTTTTTTCTCTTAGCATCTCACATAAGCATGCATATGAAACACCCTTATTTTTCTGTAAGTGCACTTCGTGTCAAGAATAATCTTCAAAAAGGAATATTTTAGAACTGAATTTTCAATACTTACGGCATTTATTTTTTTATGATTTATGACCATAAGTTCATCTTCTGAATCTGGTAATGGATAAACTCCATCCAGGTTATCTCCTTTTTCTTCTTCACTGCTCTCTGATAATACTTTGGGAAGCTGTAAATTTAACTCATATTCCTGGGCCTATTTAATGGAAAAAATTTTTTTGCAGTAAATATAATAGGATGTTATTACATTTACAAACTTTTTAATCGCTACCTGTAACCTTATGCAAATATATATTTGTATAAAATACCAGTGTGTGTGTAGACTTTATTGGATGCATAATATGGAAGTGAAAAAAGACAAATGCAAAATAAACATTTCTGGAGAACAACAGCTATAAATTAAGTTACGATTGGATTGCTGACATTTGAAAGCATTCTGGATCCCACAGTATCCTTGAATGTGTTCACATAGGTGTATGCCACAGTTTGATGGCCAAGGAGTAAAAATCAGAGAGGTTATAGCTTAGGTTATATTAAGGCAGACCTGATTAAGATCAATTTCTGTTGATTCAACAATTTTTCTTTCAAGCTCACCATGGCATCTAAAAACGTTTTCTGGTTTATCCCAGATCACTAGGTGCATGGTAGCTTCATTGTTAGAGTTAACAGAATTAAGAACATGACTGGATAGAGCATTGGCTCTAATTCTGCCACAGATAGTGTGTCTCTCGCATGTTCCTCTATACATAGTTCAAGAGATTTTTCTGTCTAACCAAAATATGGCATATTTTGGTCAGACATTGAAGATAATGATGTAAACAGTTTTCTCTTCCATATATCAGCTTCATTTCACCAAATTTAGCCAAAGGAAGGAAAGGAGTTTGGTTAGAGGAGTGAAAGAAGTAATGACTTTATATTTTTTGAGAATTTTGGCTAAATTTGGTGAAATGAAGCTGATATATGGAAGAGAAAACCATTTACATCATTATCTTCAATACAGTAAGCAGGTGGATTAAACAGTAACTTATTAACACTCTGCTTATGAGTGATCTCTTCTTCATTGATGTGGGAGCAAGCCAATTTACTTAATGTAGAAATTATGCCAAGCTTTAATGAGATAGAGATCTTCAATTTTTTTGACATGTAAGTTTGCCATCCAGGAATGGGAGAGAACCATTATCTTCCAACTCATAGATAAATTGTATTTTTGTTTGTCAGTTGTTGAGATGGCTCGAGAACTCTTGGAGGATATCTCAACCATTGCTCCAAATTAAGAAAATATCATCTATATATCTTTACCATAATCTTGATTTCAGTGGGTGAGGAATTGATGGCTTTTCCCATGCCATGGTGAGCTTGAAAGAAAAATTGTTGAATGAACAGAAATTGATCTAAATCAGGTCCACCTTAATACTAACCTAAGGTATAACCTCTCCAATTTTTACTCCTTGGCCATAAATTTTCCAAAAGCATTTGGAAAATTATCAACATTCAAAAGCCAACTAATGTTATGCCTGAAGAGAAAAGTTTTTGACCAATGCATTCTTCCTATATTAACATATGGCTGTGAAACATGGATGCTAAATGCAAAGGAAATTCAAAAATTAAGATCACAATTTAGTATGGAAAGAAGTATGCTTGGTATCACAAGACTGGATTACAAAAAGGAATACGCAGATAAGAAATCAAACCGAAGTCCCTGACATCCTAGGAAGAGTGAAACACCTGAAGTGGCAATGGACTGGTATATTGCTGGAAGACAAGATCAACGATGGACAAAAGTACTGGATTGAATTCCACGAGAGGAAAAACGACCATGATGCCGACCTAAATCACGGTGGATTGATGATATCATCAGATTTGCAGGAGTGACATGGGAAAGGCCTCTTCAAGAAGTCTTGAAAAGGCCTTCATCCAGTAGTAGACCGACAAGGCTGATAATGATGAAAGGAGATAAAGGGTTGCCCATGGCCAAATCAAAGTTCTGTTTGTAAATAGTGTTTTAAAACAGGAAGTAATCAAAATTTACACAATGGATCAGGAATGATAATTTTTTTCTTAGACAATGTATGGTGATACAACAAATCACCATACTTCACATCTATTTTTTTCAAATTTCTTGGAATTTTTAGTGGTTCAATGATTTTCTTTGCATAAAATTCACATTGAAATGACTAGTGTCATTATGTGATCCAACTAAAGTACTTTACTGCATAAAACTTCTTGATGTATCAAACAGTGATAATGCTTAGTATCAATTTGTTGACAGAATCTTTTTTTAAGTAATATAATTGCACCAGTATATTTTCCAATCACAGATGGTGCCATCACTAAAAGTGCCACTGAGTTTGTCACTTGGAAGGTTAAGATTCTTCAAAATTTTAAATATTTCTTTGCAAATATTTTCTCCTGTAGTATGACCATGCAATGATCACATATCCACAAGTTCTTCAGTGATTTTGAAATTTTATTTATTGTATGTACATAAACTAATAATTAGGCAGTATTTTTAGAATCGCAACTCTCATCTACCACAATGGATTCTGCATGTTTCATTTTAAGAGTATCAATAAATTTTCAGGTATAAAAAAAACAGTCTTGAAAAAAATATTTTTTTCTCCAAACATATTTCTTCACAGATTAGTAAGAAACTTTTTTTTTTGTGGCATTCCCTTTGGTCAACAGCTGACCTGAATGTGCAATTTCAAGTGCAACCAAATATGTTGCTCTAGTCACTGCTGTATTTATTGCACTACTTTTTGTATAAATATTTTATTCTGACTGAAGATTTTTTTTTTAAACTCATTCACTTTTATGTCATGTGAAGATTTTTTGCAATTTTGTGTTAAAGTCTCTTTTAATATTATATTCTTTGGGCACAGCAATTGAATCATAGCATATCAGACATAAAAATTTAGTTTTATATTCAATTAAACAATACTTGTGTGTCCATTCTTCTTTAAACCATCTATGTTTGGAATCAATTTTTCTTTTCTCTTGTATACAATCACCATCCTGTGCTTTATGATGTTCTACAAATGTTCCATCAGGCGATGACCTGATGGAACATTTGTAGAATGTTCAGTAGTGCTGGATACCCAGCCACATTAGAATCAGAGGAATATAGTACTATCATAATATCCTGTACACCCCTTGCAGGTACATATCAGGAATTTGATGATAATAACAATAACACCAAAGATGCAGCTGTTAAATCAGCTTATACATTCTTTAAGTGCTGTTTGTCAGTGCCATATATAGACTACAAACAGCAACCTGTGGGAGGAAACACAAACATAATAACTGAATGAGAATAAGGCAGAAATTGAGCACTGGTAGACGTTTAAATAGAAAGAGAAGAGAGGACGTTGTACTTGCTAGACTGCACATAGATCACAATCATTTAACATTTATTTCTTATCAACCCTCGATAGATAGGAATGATCACCTACCTATGTGAAAACAACATAATACTTGTGCCATGTTTTGGTGAAGTGTACTTCACTTGAAAGAGGAATGCAATTTTTACTAATCTGGCTTAACCATATACACTTAGGCATATCTTAATAGAGTTGGACAAATTTCATGAAGATTTAACTTTTTATCTAATGCAATATGAAGGCTCCCTTTATCCAACATCACCGACCAAGATGGAAGAGGAACTGAACTGTTTCCTGACATCAATAAACCAACGCATTTAACCTACCTACCAAAATTGCAAATAATTCCCATCATTCTCTCAACACTACAGGGTTTTTCTTAACCAGCTCTCCTTCCAAATACTCTTGGAACTCTGACTATGAACTTGTCCATGTTTCTTTTACTACAGATGACCCTTCCCCCAGTCAATCTCGGCCTCATATCCTATGGCTCATATGATTCATATCGAATCATAATATGATTCTATATGAATCATATTATGAAATTAAATGGCCTAATATCAATATTGGAGATGTTCAACTTAGCTCTTTACATTATGACACTATCTCAAATAAATCCAACACCAGTCTGCAATATTTCTTAACTAAACTGAATAACTGCTGTAACAAATACGGCATAAAATCAATAATAAAAAGACAAACTGCCAGAAAGGGATAGGAACATAGAAAATATTACCTGTATTCTGATTGGTAAAATATTTTACCGATATAAAATATTTTAACTATTCAGAAATGATTTTTAATTGGTAAATTAAATATGGAAATAGATAACAGAAAGAGAAAACTGACTTTAGTGGGAAGTAAAACAAATATATTTATATGAAATAAGAGAAATTAGTCAGAACACTAAACTAGCTATATACAACACAGTGGTCAAACTAATTTTGATATGGAGATCTGAGAACTGAGTTAGAAATAAAACAGGTGACAAAGACTAGAGACTACAGATGTGAGAGTTCTGAAAAAAATCCAGAGTGAACAGATGGTATCTAAGGAAGAATCACAGTAAAAACAGTAAAAATGAAACAATTTAAAGATAACTTAAGATTATTAGCAGTTAACATGAATGTTACCAATTTCAAGTTAGCTTGAAGTTGACAGTAACAATTTCAAGTTAGCTTGAAATTGTTAGGATTCAGGAATTTGCAAGTAGAGCTAACCTCAGATAGTAGGGCCACAAACAGAATGGAATAGGGAAGATAAGAAAATCAGGTGTTGGATGCAAATAAAAATATTCAAAGACCAAACATTGGCAATGAAGTTTGAACTCTCCTGATCAAAAAATAACATCTCACAATACTGGCATCCTAAAAGATAAGACTAATTTGGAAGAAAATTGTTGATAGGAAGTTAGGTACACTTATCATAGTATTTTGAACATCCTTGGAGAGGCATATGAGGAATTTGATTATTACTATTTAATTCACTTTCCAGATATCAGTGGTATTCAGTATTTAAATTCCAGAATTTAAATACTGGATATCACTGATCTGAGAGTTCTGAAGAAAATCAGAACAGTGAACAGTGGCTTCAAAATCATACCAAAAGTGAAGACATTTCAAAATGATCTTTGCAAGACTAACATTCAAGAACATGCATGAGCTAATCTAATTTATACTGTATTCTCAATCTGGAGTGTAAGAGATCACTCCAGATGCAATGATGCAGTCAGAAATGATTGAGAAGACAGTGTGCCTGATCAAATCAGTAACTTCCCTTTGAATCCCCCTGAGGGTATGGATGAATGTGGTCCTAAATTAATTAAAGTCAACTTACAAGCATACCTTAGGTCAAAAGCTGCTTAATTAAGAATCATATTTGGTCCATAGATCAAGGTATCCAGATTTCTGAATCTTTAGCTCACTCATATGAATATTTCATCATCATCAAATTCCTGATATATATACCCTCAAGGGGTGTACAAGATATGATAGTACTACATGAAAAATTTACACCATTACTAACTTCCTATCAACAATTTTCCTCCAAATCCATCTGTTACCAGTCAAGACTCCAATATTATCAGGTGATTTATTTCTGCCTTCTAAGGCACTTTTTACTGTATCAATCAACCTATATCTTGGTCTTCCTCTATGTCTTTTTCCTGCCAACCTGGCAGAAAATTGTATTGCTGATCTTTCCTCTCCCATTCTGCTTAAGTGACCATAACACCTGAGATTAGCTCTGCTAATGCATTTCTGGATGCTGACAATGCAAGTTCATTCTTAATATCCTCGTTTTTAATATGATATGATATTGCCATTGATACCATCTGTTCAGGCCTCTAATCTTTCTCAGGACTCTCATATCTGCAGTCTCTAGTCTTTGGTCAAGTGTTTTTACTTCTAACTCATCTCTCAGATCCATAAGTTAATATTGGTTTGAAAACTGTCTTGTATACAGCTAATTTCTCTCTTATTCCATATAAATTTATTCAGTTGACTTCCTACCTATTTGAATTATATATTTACTGAATTATATCAATTACTATTTGAATTATATATATATATATATATATATATATTCAAATACCTATTTGAATGAAAGACTAATAGAAATTAGACTCAAGACATTAAGAGGCCACATAACAATAATTGGTGCATATGCACCAGAAGAGGGAAAAGAAGAAAACAGGAATATATTTTATAAAGAATTACAGAATACCACAGATAAAACAAACAAACAAAACTGACTATTTACTGCTAGCAGGAGACTTAAATGCCAGAACAGGAAACAAAAAATACAAAACAAACATAGGTAAATTTGGCGAAGATACATGTAATCAAAATGGTCGCATATTGCACGATTTTGTCATTTATAATAATATGAGAATAATGAATTCAATGTTTAAACACAAGGAAATACATAAATATACTTGGTCAGCCAGAGGATACAAATCAGTAATTGACTACGTTATCACAAATTTTAAATTAGCAGAGTTAATTTTAGACGTAAGAGCATATTGAGGCTTTGAATTAAACTCTTATAATTATATGGTATCAGCAAAAATTCGTTTTAAACCAAAGTGGCTAAAAACAGATAGAATTGAAAATTCTTACCAGTCAAGCTACAAAGTTTCTTCATTACAGGATCCTCAAGTTAGACTACAATATCAAAAATGCACAAACTTAAAAACATAAACCACACATGAATCAAGTGACATAGAAGATGAATAGGAAAATTTGAAACAAATTCTCACAAAAGCAGCAACAGAAACCTTAGGAATAAAGCACAAATGGATTAGAAAAAGAGGACTACGAGACTGGAACAAAGAAATAGAAAATATAATAAAAACCAAAAAGGACAGTTACCAGAAATGGCTAAATTCCAAAACAATAAAAGCAGAAATAGAATATAAAAGAAATAGTGCAATTGCAAAACGAGAAGTAAGGAAAAAACATAGAGAAAGATGGAACAATTTCGTAACAGAACTAGAAAAGGATTTATTTAAGCCACAACCCAAAACCTATAAAGAAATAAAATACATAGATAAAGAAATAAAAGAAAAGATAAAAATACAAACAATAGATTAAGAAAAATGGGTGACCTATTTCCAAAATCTCTGGACAGATGAGAACAATGAATTAAAATTTTATAAAACAAAGAATGACCTAGGGGTGCTTAAGGGTCAAAGCTGTATAACTGAGAGGAGACCTCCACATAGCCTTTAAAGGAATGCGGAGAACTGACCAGGGCTTCTGACCTAATGTCCAATCCTTACCTTCTAGTGGTGCACCCTGTTGGGTATCTGCTTGGATACTGAACGAACGAGGATGGGCTGGCAATTTGGGATTTAGCCGACCAAATTGTATTCTTATTGGTTAAACCAAAAGAAAAAATGATGGTACAACATGACAAAATTTCATGCTGGCTGGGGCATCGCCCAGTTAAACAAGTCCCCCGCTGTTTTTGCCAGGGAACCAGGGTGAACAGCGAAAAGTCAGCTACTGGAACAAATCTGAAAACATACCCCAACTCAACATCACCAGAGTTAAAGATCGGTACTATCAACGTAAGAAGCCGGAATGGCAAAGAAATGGAGCTAGCTGAGGAATTAGATAAGTACCAGATCGACATTATAGGGGTGACTAAAACAAAAAAGACAAAAACTGGCGAGATCTTTCTGACCAATAAATACAAAATGTTATATTCGTGCAATGACAATCAAGGAAAAGAAGGAGTAGCCATAGTATTCAACACAAAATATGAGGCTAATCTTCTTAAATGGCAGTCAATCTCAAGTAGAGTAATGTGGGCAAATATGAGAATGGGGAACTGGACAATGAGACTTATTTGTGCCTATGGTTCCACAGAAGGTTCTACTAAGGTAGAAGTGGAGGAATTTTTTGAGGCTTTAGAAAAAGCAACTGACACAATCAAAAAGAAAAAGTTGGTCCTTCTTGGGGATCTAAATAGCAGAGTAGGAAATGATGGTGAGACATACAAAAATATTTTGGGAAAATTTGGAGAAAAGAGCAAAGCAAATAATAATGGCAAATATCTGTTGGATTTCTGCTCAGGACATGGACTGGTTATTACTAACACCATGTTCCAACATAAAAATGTGCACAAATTCACATGGAGAGAAGAGGCTAGAAATAAGAAAAGTCTCATTGACTATGTTATTGTTGATAGTGATGTTTTCTCCCTGGTGCAGGACACCAGAGTGTACAGAGGATTTGAAATTGGAAGTGATCACTATTTAGTCTTGAGCAGGATAAAATTGAATTTCGTATTGAAAAGAATAACACGTAAGAAAGTTTTAAAGCGAATAAAAGTTGAGCAGCTCTCAGATGTGAACTGTAGACTAAAATACACAAAGATTATTGAAGATAAAATGAAAGAGTTTGAGAACAGGAACAAAACGTTGGGGATTCAGAGGCAAACCTTGAAGAAAACTCTGATTGATACAGCCAGAGAGGCATGTGGTGAGGTTGTGTGCAAGGATAAAAAAATCAGAACTCCCTGGTGGACACAGGAAGTTAAAGAGGCAGTGAAGGAAAAGAAGAAAGCATACCAAAACTTCTTGTCAAATAAGTCAGCTTGTGCTCTTAGATAATATAGAGACAAATGCAAGAATGCTAAACACTGTGTAAAACTAGCTAAACAAAAGTCATGGGAGGACTTTGGCAAGAATATAGAAAATAAATATCAAGAAGGTGGCAAAATATTCTGGAGGTTGTTGAAGAAGCTTAGGAATGGAGAAAAGAGTGCTGTAAAAGGAGTTAGAGATGATAAAGGTGACATGAAAACTGGAGAAAAAGATATCCTTGAAGTATGGAGTAATTACTTTGAAAAACTGCTAAAAGAAACAAGCAGTGATGACAGCACAGTGGTAAAAAACACTGACCAGGCATGCAGGCAGGATTACATATCCATACTTGAAGTAGAAAAAGCCATCAAAGGCTTAAAATGTGGAAAGGCAGCTGGAGTAGATGATATTCAACCAGAAATGCTGAAATATGGTGGTATAAGAGTCTTACAGTGGCTGCACTGCATAGTTCAGAAAGCATGGACAGAGGGACGAATTCCCGATGATTGGAGTAGAGCTCTCATAGTACCCATATATAAAAAGGGAAATAAACTGAATGTGCGAATTACAGAGGTATTTTTCTACTGAGTGTTCCTGGCCAGATCTATGCAAGTATACTTGAGAAACAGTTGAGAAGAATTGTGGAAGAAAAGCTTGGTGAAGAACAAGCTGGATTCAGGCCAAACAGAGGCTGTCAGGATCAGATCTTCACTCTACGACAAATAGTCGAGAAAGCATGGGAATATAACAAAGATCTGCATTTAAGTTTTGTCGATTTGGAAAAGGCATATAAGGTGCCAAGAGAATAGCTATTCAATACGTTGGAGTTATATGGTGTCAATGGGGCATTATATCAAGCAATACTTAGTCTTTATTTGAGTTGTAAGTCAGCAGTCAGAATTGAAGCAAGTACAGGAAGATGGTTTAATGTTAAATCTGGTGTGAGATCAAGGATGTACATTATCCCCTCTGTTATTCATTATCTATATGGATCACATTATGAAGGAAAGTTCTATTAAACACGATATCAAAATTGGTGATGTTAATGTCAGCTCTTTGCTTTATGCAGATGATGTTAAACATCTAAATAAATCCGCTACAAGTCTGCAAG
Organism: Typopeltis vanoorti; assembly: GCF_054136105.1. Classification (NCBI taxonomy): domain Eukaryota; kingdom Metazoa; phylum Arthropoda; class Arachnida; order Uropygi; family Thelyphonidae; genus Typopeltis; species Typopeltis vanoorti. Next base: position 127,403,906 of record NC_143556.1, on the reverse strand, counting down.
ATTTTCTGACTAAATGGAATAGCTGTTGTAATAGACATGGTATGAAGGTCAGCAATAAAAAGACAAAGACAATGAAAATAGGCAGAATCATTGAAAATGTCAACTGTGTTGTGAATGGAGAACCTGTGGAACAAGTAAAACATTTTAGCTACTTAGGCACGATTTTTACTGAAGATGGTAAATTAAATATAGAAATAGACAACAGAATCAGCAAAGCTGGTATGGTGGGAAGTCAATTGAATAAATTCATATGGAATAAGAGAGAAATTAGTCAGAACACTAAATTAGCTATATACAAGACAGTGTTCAAACCAGTTTTAACTTATGGAACTGAGAGCTGGGTCAGAAGTAAAACACTTGACCAAAGACTAGGGACCGCAGATATGAGAGTCCTGAGAAAGATTATAGGCATGAACAGATGGCATCAATGGCAATATCATATTAAAAATGAGGATATTAGGAAAGAACTTGACATTTTCATCATCCAGGAATGCGTTAGCAGTGCTAATCTCAGGTGGTATGGTCACCTAAACAGAATGGGTGAGGAAAGATTAGCAAAACAAGTGTTCTCTGCCAGGTTGGCAGGAAAACGACCCAGAGGAAGATCAAGATATAGGTGGTTTGATACGGTACAAAGTGCCTTAGACGATAAAAATGTAAGATCTGATAATGTTGGAGTCTTAACAAGTAACAGACTGATTTGGAGGAAAATTGTAGATAGGAAGTTAGTAATGATGTTGTTTTTTTCATGTAGTACTATCATATCCTGTACACCCCTTGTGGGTACACGGCAGGAATTTGATGATGAAGAATGACCTAGTAGAAAATATCACAATGTTAGAACTGAAAAATATAATAAAGAAGATGAAAAATAGGAAAACGCCATGAGAAGGCAATATAAATAAAAAACTATACAAAAATGCAGGTGAAAAATTTAATGAAAGACTTCTGAAATTTTTTAATATGGTTTGGATGTCCGGAAAAACCCCTAACTCTTGGAAAAAAGCACTGGTTATCCCAATCTATAAAAAAGGAAATAAAGACAATTGCAATAATTATAGGGGAATTAGCCTGCTGAATACAGGATAGAAAATATATGCAGGAATATTAAAAGAGAAACTAAGCAGCATTGTAGAAGTCAAATTACTAGAAGAACAAATGGTTTCCGAAAAGGCCGATCCTGCATAGATCCAATTTTTACTTTAAAATTATTAATAGAAAAGAGAAGAGAATTTCAAAATGAAACACACGTGGCCTTTATTGATTATGAAAAAGCCTTTGACAAAATTAGTAGACAAAAATTGTTTAAAATATTAACCGATTTAAACATACCAAACCAACTTTTACAATCTATTCAAGAAATATATACATGAAATAAAATAGCAGTTAAATTAGAACACATCTCAGAATGGAAAGATATATCAAGAGGAGTACGACAAGGATGTACCCCTCTCACCTCTGCTTTTCAATATATATATAAATGAAATATTAACAATCTGGAAACAGCATAACCCATTTGGTATACAAATGACTCTGCAAATGAAGAGAGATACACTACTATTTGCAGATGATCAAATAGTATTAGCTACATCAGAAGATGACTTACAAAGATCATTAAAATCATTAAATGACATCTCAAAGCACTATAATATGACAATATCCAAAGAAAAAACAAAAATAATGGCATTCAAAGGAGAAAACCCAATAAGAAGTAAAATAGTGATAGATAATAAAATACTAGAACAAGTAAACAATTTCAGATACTTGGGATGTGATCTATCATACGAAGAAGAAAAAGACAGACACTAAAATATCAAACTTTGTTCAAAGTAAATGGCATAATAAATAATATATTTAAGCCATCCCTGGTACAAAAACAGACTAGAATCAGACTATATAATGTCTTGTCAAAACCAACTCTACTATACGGAAGCGAAACATGGACCATGACAAGGAAAGATGAAAAACGAATTCAAACAGCAGAAATGAAGTTCCTCAGAAAAACAGCTGGATATACCAAGTGGGACCACAAAACAAATGAAAAAATCTTACAATCCCTGAAAATAAAACCAATTAATTACTACATAAGAGAGTATAAACAAAAATGGCTAGAACATTTAAATCGAATGGACAAGAGCAAACTACCAAAAATATTATACAGATACAAAATAAGTGGAAAAAGAAGAATCGGAAGAGCAAGAAAGAGATGGCATGAGACCGGAACAGGCCACATGGCCTAAATTCCATGTTAGGAAGAAGAAGAGACTTCCTACCATACCAGGTTTGTTGATTCTGTTGTCTATTTCCATATTTAATTTACCATCTTCACTAAAAATCCTGCCTAAGTAGCTGAAATGTTTTACTTGTTCTATAGGTTCTTCATTCACAATGCAGTTGATATTTTCAATGTTTCAGCCTATTTTCATTGTCTTTTTAATGCTGACCTTCAATACCATATCTATTACAACAGTTATTCAATTTAGTCAGGGAATCTTGCAGACTTGTAGCGGATTTATTTAGAAGTATAACAACATCCGCATAAAGCAAGAGCTGAGATTAACATCTCCAATTTCGAAATCAGGTTTAATACTACTTTTCTTCATAATGTGATTCATATAGATAATGAATAACAGAGTGGATAATGTACATCCTTGTTTATCACCAGATTTAACATTAAACCACCTTCCTGTACTTACTGGAATTCTAACAGCTGACATGCAACTCAAAGACTAAGTATTGCTTGATATAATGCCCCATTGACACCATATAACTGTAGCGTTTAGAATAGCTTCTCTCTTGGCACCTTGTCATATGCCTTTTCCAGATCTACAAAACTTAAATACAGATATAATAAATTTAGTTTAATCCTTTATCCAAGTGTGAGCAAACAAAGTTTGCACCTGAAAATATCTTCAAGACTGGAGTAAGATAGTACAACACTGGGCAACTCGTAGCAAAGGTGGAGCAAGCTCCCATCACTCCGATCCCAGTATCTCCCATAATGCAAGACGCATCTCCTTGTGGATATGTATAATGCTATGCATTAAGGGAAGGGCCACTACCCTTCTTAAAATTTTCTTTCATGTTCTTCTTTTCAATATGAAATTCAATTTTATCCTGCTCAAGACTAAATGGTGATCACTTCCCATTTCAAATCCTCTGTATACTCTGGTGTCCTGCACCAGTGGGAAAACATCTCTATCAACAATAACAATCAATGAGTTTTCTTATTCCTTGCCTCTACTCTCTCTCTCTCTCTCTCGTGCATGGATAGGATTCACATAAAAACAATAAAATAATAGAAAAATTAAGAAAAGTGTTGAAGTAATGATGATATTTTCATTATGTTGGACTTCCATAGATGCAACAAGACAATGCATTTTCCATAAGACAGTTATTGCCACTGATCACACAATGAATTCCAATGAGATCAAGCTCGTATCCAGGTATCAAGCTGCTCTTCATCATCATCAAATTCCTGACATGTACCATCAAGAGGCATACAGGATATTACACCCTCTATTCAAAAAGAAACCGAACTTTTTGAAAATAGAACTAGTGGCTCCACCTGTTGTATCTTTTTGTTGTCAAAAGCAGCCACCTTCATTAGTGTTGTGTCAACTGTTTATGACATTTGTTTCATTAGAAGCTGAGTATAGTGTCAAGAGTGACAGTGTGTTTTGACGAATGGTCGGCCATCACGATATTCATGCCGTACACGACGAATTCTTGCTATCAGTTGCTTCAAAACTTCGAGATAAAACTCAACATTGTCCATTTGGCCAGGTGGAACGAATTCTTTGTGGATAGACCCTTGGAATCATAGAAACAAATCAGCATTGTCTTTACTTTCAACTTCTCCAAGCGACTTTTTTTTGGATGCCGCTCTTCTGGTGGTCTCCACTCAGCACTCTGGAGCTTTGTTTCGGGCTCATACTCAAAACACCACATTGCATCACCAGTAACAATCATTTCAAGGAAGTTTGAGTCCTTACAAGAAGTTTTAATGAGGTCCTTGAAGTGTTCAATTCGATACTTTTTTGGTCGTAGGTCAACTTGTGGGGAACAAATCACGAATTCAATTTAAGAAGACCCAAACTGTCGGTCAAAATGTTGTGCACAGTTGATTTTGGAATTCCCAATTCATCTTCAATCAATTTCACAGAAGATTTCAGGTTTTCTTTGATCAAATCATGCACTTTTTGGATGTTGACTTCATTCAGTCCAGTTTTTGGATGGTCTGGCTTTTCGTTGTCCTCGAGCGTCTCACAACTTTCAGATCACCTAAACCACTTGTAAACTTGAGTATGGGATAAGCATTCATCACTGTACGTTTTTTGAAGCATTTCACGCATTTCAGTAAAACTTTAACCAAGTTTAACGCAAAAGTCAATAGCAGCTCTCTGTTTGAAACTCATTTTCCGACCATTCATCAAAACACACTGTCACTCTTGGCACTATAACTAGGCTTCTAATGAAACAAATGTCATAAACAGTTGACACAACACTAATGAAGATTGCCGCTTTCGACAAAAAAAGATACAACAGGTAGTGCCACTAGTTTCTTCTATTTTTGAAAAGTTTGGTTTCTTTTTGGACAGAGGGTGTATGATGGTACTAAATGAAAAATTTACATCATTATCAACTTCCTGTCAAAAATCTTCCTCCAAATCAAGCTGTTATCTGCAAATACTCCAACATTATCAGATATTATATTTCTGTCTTCTAAGGCACTTTTTACTCTATCAATCCACCTATATCTTGGTCTTCCTTGGTTTTCCAGCCAATCTGGCAGAGAATACTTGTTTTGCCAATCTTTCTTCTCTCATTCTGTTTAAGTGACCATACCACCTGAGATTAGCTCTGCTAAAACATTACTGGATGCTAACAATGTCAAGTTCTTTCCTAATATCCTCATTTTTAATATGATATTGTCATTAATGACATCTGTTCATGAGACTAATCTTTCTTAGGACTCTCATATCTATGGTCTCTAGTGCTTTGATCATGCATTGTATTTCTAATCCAGCTCTCAGATGCATAAGTTAAATTTGGTTTGAATACTGTCTTGTATACAGTGTTTTTGACTAATTTCCCTCTTATTCCATATAAATTTATTTAGTGGCATTTCTACTAAAACCACTTTGCTTATTCTGTTGTCTATTTTTGATATTTAATTTACCACCTTCACTTAAAATTGTGCCTAAATAGCTGAAATGTTTTACTTGTTCTACAGATTTCCCATTTAGGATATAGTTGATGTTTTCAATGTTTCTGCCAATTCTTGCAGACTTGTACTGGATTTATTTTAAAGTATAACATTATCTGCATATAGTAAAGAGCTGAGATTAACATCTATAATTTTGATACCAGGTTTCATACAGCTTTCCTTCACACTGTGATCCATATAGATAATGAATAACAGAAGGGATAATGTACATACTCATCCGACACCAGATTTAACAGTAAACTATCTTTCCTGTACTTCTTCCAATTCTAACTACTGACTTACAACTCAAAGACTAAGTATTGCTTGATACAATGCTCCACTGACACCATATAACTGTAGCGTTTTGAATAGCTTTTCTCTTGGTACCTTGTCATATGCTTTTTGCAGGTCTACAAAACTTAATATAGATCCTTGTTATATTCCCACGATTTCTAAACTATTTGTCATAAACTGAAAGTCTGATACTGACAGCTTTTATTCGGCCTCAATCCAGCTTGTTTTTCACCAAGCTTTCCTTCCACAATCCTTCTCAACCATTTCTCAAGTATATTTGCATAAATCTTACCAGGAATGCTCAGTAGGGAAATAACTCTGTAATTCTCACATTCAGCTTTATCTCCTTTTTTTTTATACATATGACTATGAGAGCTGTACTCGCATCTGGACAGGCTTTCTGGACTGTGCAGTGCAGCCACTTCAAGACTTTTATACCTCCATACTTGAGCATTTCTGGTCAAATATCATATTCTCCCACTGCCTTTCCACATTTCAGGCTTTTGATGGCTTTTTCTACTTCAAGTATGGATATGAATTTCTGATTGCATGCCTGTTGAGTGTTTTTTACTACTGTGCTGTCACTGCTTGTTTCATTTAGCAATTTTTCGAAGTAATTATTCCATACATCAAGGATATCTTTTTCTTCAGTTTTCATGTCACCTCTAATTTATATCTCATCATCTCTAATTCCTTTTAATGCACTCTTTCCTCCAAGCTTTTTCAACAGTCTCCAAAATATTTTCCCACCTTCTTGATATTTATTTTCTATGTTCTTACCATAGTCTTTCCATGACTTTTGTTTAGCTAGTACTCAGTGTTTAGATTTCTTACATTTGTCTCTGTATTTTCTAAGAGCACAAGCTGACTTATCCGACAGGATCTTTTGATATGCTTTCTTCTTTTCCTTCACTGCCTCTTTAACTTCCTGTGTCCACCATGGAGTTCTGATTTTTCTATCCTTGCAGACAACCTCACCACATGCGTCTCTGGCTGAATCAATCAATGTTTTCTTCAGGGTTTGTCAATGAATCTCCAAGGTTTGGTTCCTGTTCTGAAACTCAAATTTTTTCTTCAATAATCTTTCTGTATTTTAGTCTACAGTTCACATCTGAGAGCCTCAACTTTTATTCGCTTTAAGACTTTCTTATGTGCTCTTCTTTTCAGTATGAAATTCAATTTTATCCTGCTCAAGACTAAATGGTGATCGCTTCCAATTTAAAAAACCACTATCAATAATAACATAGTCAATGAGACTTTTCATATTCCTTGCTTCTTCTCTCCATGTGAATTTGTGCACATTTTTATGTTGGAACATTGTATTAGTAATTAAAAAAAGATTGTACCAAATATTTTTGTATGTCTGACAATCATTTTCTAATCTGCTATTTAGATCTCCAATAAGGACCAATTTTTCTTTTTTCATTGTGTCAGCTGCTTTCTCTAAAACCTCAAAAAATTCCTCCATTTCTACCTTAGTAGAACCTTCTGTGGGACTATAAGCACAAATAAGTCTCATTATAAAATCTCACGAGAAATTTTTTTAGTGAATTTTCGCTAAAGATTTTCCAATTTTTTTTGTCTGAATTAATAAGAAAAAATTGTGCTTAGCAAGATGTAAAAATAAAAAAAATAAATTACTATTAGAATGCGCCTGCACTTTAGACGTTTGTAAAAGCTTAATAGGAGTTAAGCCAGATTAGAGCTGAATACAACCAAAATCGTAAGGTCTCGGGCCAGCGATGACGTCAATTCTTTCATTGCTTCTGGCTAATCCTGGAATACTATTACTTAAGAACAAAGGACTGAAAATTGAATAAAAGGCAATGCAGCATGTGGTTCTGGGCTTTTTGGTCCTTGGTCTCTTGCTTGGCTCTTCACCTACCACTTCTACAGGAGTTCCTTCCCTGAATCCAGGAGGATCGTTCTTCCCGCCACCGATGCCAGCTCACTCTCTTTCTAGGTTCCGGGTAGCTACGGCAGAACCCCCAGCGTGTCCGACGAAAGAAAACTCTCAAGGATTAACTGGACGGAAGACGCTCCAGTCTCAACGTGTGTTACAGAATGTAAATCGGACTTTCCTCTCAAGAATGTAGCAAGTAAGCCATTATTTTGTTGTAATATGTTATGTGAATGTAACTCGAGATCATAAAAGATTGAGAGAGGTTACTTGTTAACTGGCAGTTAAATTGAAGTTGAATTAAGGGAAGAGTATGTATTGCTAAGTATGTCTAATTCATAAGTTGCTTGTGATAGTATCTGAAAGTGTATCAATTAAGTATTAAATGTGTTGGAAGAAAGTTAAAGTGATCCTTCTTGGAATATTTATGCATGCTTGCAGGCCAAGTGGTGTCATAGAAGACGCTGTTATTTCACAGAAAAATAAATTTTCTGATAGTGAATGCACTATAGTTTCTGTTGCTTAGGTAGCAAGTTGTCTTTGTGTGTTAAAGTGCTTTAGATTAAGTAATTCTTTTATTAACTTTTATGTGTTTTGTGTTATATCCTTTAGTTTGATAATAAACATGTTTTTGTTTTAATTACCTGGTTCTCATTTTTTAGCAAATGCACTATCCCAAAAATATTAACGAACGTGCGGGAATAGAATAAAGTTACGAGCTACGACTTGCATGTAAAGAAATTGTATAGAAGTATTAATTTATTTTTGTTTTCCCCTCACCCTGACTTTCAAACATAAAAGGGTCAATTAAGTGGTGCAGTCGTTACGAATAAATAAATTTCTTAATTGATATTGCACGATTGCTCAGGGACTGTTACATTAGATAGACATTACACGAGCTCTATCTAGCTACAGAAAAGGGGGGGGGGGTGCAAGAATAAATTTAAGTAGGGAAGTAGATAGATAGATAGAATAGATAAAGGGAAAAGCAAAGAAAGTAAATATTTTACAAAGATGCAACAGACAAAGATTTAATAGGATTTAATAAGAATTTAAAGAAACAACAATATATCACATCATTGTCCAGTTCTCCATTCTGATATTTGCCCACAAATATTCTGATATATATTTGTGGGAAAATATCAATATATATCAAATATAAGAATACAATTTGGTTGGCTAAATCCCAAATTGCCAGCCCATCTTCGTTTGTTCACAATTAGGTCAGAGGCCCCGATTGGTTCTCCACATTCCCTTAAAGGTTATGTGGAGATCTCCTCTCAGTTACACAGCTTTGACCCATAAGCACCACATATCAAGCTGTTTGAGTAAAATTGGTAGCACACTACATACAAATTTTACTCAAATAATATGATTTTATGCTCTTAATATTCAATGCTATTTATGATTTAAATTAGTTGCTCTTATAGGTATTATTTCTGGAAAAATTTCCGTGTTACTCTTCTAAGTAAATATTATTTTTATGGCTTATTTTTGTTTAGGAGTTAATCAAATTAGTCAATCAATTAGAAGTCAATCAAAAGGAGACAAAGACAATGAAAATAGGCAGAAGCACTGAAAATATCAACTGCATTGTGAATGGAGAACCTACAGAACAAGTAAAACATTTCAGCTACTTAGGCACAATTTTTGAAGATGGTAAATTAAATATAAAAATAGACAATAGAATCAACAAAGCCGGTATGGTAGGAAGTCAACTGAATAAATTTATATGGAATAAGAGAGAAATTAGTCAAAACACTAAATTAGCTGTATGCAAGACAGTGTTCAAACCAATTTTAACTTGTGGATCTGAGAGCTGGGTTAGAAGTAAAACACTTGACCAAAGACTAGAGACCACAGATATGAGTCCTGAGAAAGATTAGGGGCACGAACAGATGGCATCAATGGCAATATCATATTGAAAAGGAGGATATTAGGAAAGAACTTGAGAATGATCAGGTGGTATGGGAGAGGAAAGATTAGCAAAACAAGTGTTCTGTGCCAGTTTGGCAGGAAAAGACCAAGATTAAGATCAACATATAGGTGGATTGATACAGTAAAAAGTGACTTAGAAGATAGAAATATAAGATCTGACAATGTTGGAGCCTTGACAGGTAACAGATTGATTTGAAGGAAAATCATAGATAGAAGTTAGTAATGATGTAAATGTTTCATGTAGTACTATCATATCCTGTACACCTCTTGAGCGTAAATGTCAGGAATTTGATGATGATTGTATAGAAGTACCCTTTTTTTTTGTAATGCCATTGGCTTTTTATTCAATTTTTAGGGCATTATTGATGTTTTAAAGACAGATACAGGAAGAATATATAGAAAGAATAATTCGGACAAAACTTCATAGGATGTTGCTGGTTGTCTTCTTATTCAGCAGCATCTGGAGTATAGCGATATACATTTATATGCTGTTGACGTATGACTGAAAGGAAGGGGGTTGGAAATGTGGAGGATAGAGAGACGTGGGAGATTTATTAGTGAGGGAAGAGGTGTGTGAATTTTAAAAATAAAAACCTTGGTTTTGTAAGGGTGGGTAGGGAATTCTTTGGGAGGGAAGTGAGAGATAGAAATTTTTGGGGAAGGAGAAAGATATATGATAGGATCAAGGGTGAGAGTAACGGAGTGTGAGCCGTTTTGACAGTGAGTCATCTTTGGAGCTCGGGAGGGAAGTGGAAGCTATGGCTCACTCATGCCGGCTTGGCATTTTTGTCTTTATTGTAGCTGTGTTGTTTTCTTGATTGGTCAGAGTCGTGACCTAATTTTTATGTTTTGGAACTTCCAACTCATGGAGAGTATGTAGGGGCAGTGGACTTTTGAGTTTTTGTCACATTTTATAGCTATCGTTTCCGATATTTTAAGCACTGTTTCGTTTTCTTGTATGTCTATTATTATGGCTTTGTCGATTTGGGGGATATGCTTCTGTTCAAGGGTGTGGACTGCTATTTCGGTTTTTCTTGTATTTTGTATTCTGATTTTCTTTTGGTTGTTGCGTTTCTCATTGTTAGTTACTCTTGCCTGCAGATTAGATTTTTTACTAAATAATTTAAGGAAATTACAACGTCAACTAGGATATACATTAAAATAAATTTTAATATACTTCAATATTTTGGCAACGTCACGTTGCCATTTTCAAGAAACTTAAGAACAAGACACATGCACCCAGGCACAACAAACAGTAAGTGAGGAAGAAGCAGGAAACTATCATTTCTCCTAAAGTCCTGATGGTGTCCCCTAGCAGACAATATTGGTATTCTTGGGCGAATGGGCTGAAGGTCTTCTGATGTAGGTTTCCCAAATTTGAGGCAGTCTCATGCAGCCAAATTTGTTGAGGTTTGGATTGTTTCTGAGGGCTGAAGCTGATTCCATGAAAAGCCTTTCATATTTGTATTTACTACGGTGTATTATCGTGGCTTTCTTCCACCGTATTCTATGGCAGGTATCCAGCGCATGGTCAGCAAGACCAGAGTGGCTGTATTGGTGAAACCAGATGTAGTCCTTGTGTTCTGAAATTCTGATATTTGCTGTCCTGCCTGTTTGGCCAAAGTAGGACAGCTTACAGCTACAAGGGACCTGGTATACACCTGGTAGGTCTTGGGGGGGGGGGGGGGGTCTTTAATAGAGCAGATAAGGGATGCCAATTTTTTATATGGTCTGTAACAAGAAGTCATGTTTATTTAGGATTTTTGTAATTTTTTCCAAGGTGCCTCGGATATAGGGTATGGTGATGGATTTAGAGTAATCCTTGTTGTGAGAGGTGTGGTTTACTGGTTTCAATATTTTTTGGATTTTTTTTGGGGGGGGGGATAGCCATTGGCTGAAAAAGTGTTGAGAATATGGTTTAGTTCTGTGGTTAGGGCATTGTCATTTGAATAGATAAGTTTAGCCCTGTTGTGTAGTGTCTTAATGACTCCATATTGTTGCGAGGAGGGGTGGTGGGATTGTTGGTGAATGTATCTGCCTGTATGGGTGGGTTTTCTATAGACTGAGAAAACCAAGGTTCCATCAGGCTGGTGGGTGACTAGTGTGTCTAAGAAAGGAAGGCAGGTGTTTTTTTCCTCTTCCAGGGTGGATTTGATTCTGGGGTGTTGGTTGTTTAAGTGTGTTAGGAAGGAGAGGAGTGCATCGGAGCCATGTGGCCAAAAAGCGAACACATCAACATAGCGAAGCCAAATGGTTGGTTTTTGTGGGGCAGAGGTTAAGGCTTTCTCTTCAAGTCTCCATATAAAAGTTGGCCAAGGGTGGGGAGAGTGGAGAACCCATGGCTGTCCCCTCTATTTGTTTGTAGAATTTTCCTTGCCAAACAAAACAGCCTGAGTTCATTGTGAACTGAAACAGGGCTGTGATATTGGGAGGAAATTTAGCTTGGATTAGCTCTAAGGGACGTTTGAGTGGGACATTTGTGAATAGATATCAAAACTGACCATTATGTCAGTGTGTTTAAGTGTAAGGTTTTCTATGTATTTAATGTATATCCTAGTTGACGTAATTTCCTTAAATTATTTAGTAAAAAATGCATAACCAACGTCTAAGCCTTTCGACAAGAATGCCTGCAGATGTGCTTTTGATAGTTTGCTTATAGGTTTGATCAATGTAGTTTTCTTAATAAGTTATTCCATCTCTAAGATACACACTAGAAAATGGTGATGGCGACAGTGTACAGTGCTTATTATGCTGAAAGAAAGCTAAAATTTTTTATATATCATTCAATTTCAATAATAAGCTTTAGAGATAAATTTAATTTCCTGATATTAATTACAGTAAATAATCTCTTAGTTTACCTATTTACTTTGGGAAACCAATTTTCCTAATCAGTTAATTGAGTGTACCATTAAATTAATGTGCAGTTTCAGGAATCAGTAGACATGCCAATCCATCCAGGGATTGGTTAACTTATGTAGTTTGGTTATTTGTTGGACAATAACTGCAATATCACTGACTAAACTACTTTTTTTTAAGTGGAATTGTTTTTTTTAATACTCACCCCTTCAAGATCATGATTTACTTTGCAATCTCTTTTATCTGCAATAAACAGAAAACTTAAAAAAAAAAAAGCTTAATTACACCAAAAAATCAAATAACTACACATTCAAACATCCAACTATAAAAAAACTATCCTATCTTTGAATTACACAGAACACTACTTACTGAAGGTTTATTTTTCATTTGGTTAGACTATAATAAATTTAGTTTAATCCTTTATCCAAGTGTGAGCAAACAAAGTTAGTGCCTGAAAATATCTTCAGAACTGAGGTAAAGTAGTACAACAACACCGGGCAACTCGCAGCAAAGGTGGATCAAGATCTCAACTCCTTGTCTCAGTATCTCCCATAATGCACAGCACATCTCCTTGCGGACATGTATACTGCTATGCATTAAGGGGGGGGGGCATTACCCATACCGGTTTCGACCTTTAATGAGGTATCGTCAGTGGGAGCCAGGTCCAGAGTGGAGATACCAAGGCAGAAGCAATAGAAGAGGTCATCCTTACCTATAGGAGTTGCCAAAAGTTTGCTCACACTTGGATATATTCAAAGGACATATTCAATCCATATAAGCCAAAAGAATTTACCAAAGGACTTCATTGGCACTACTCAGAGAAAGAATCCAACACATCAGGTATGAAATGAATATAAGTGATGTTAATTGCTGCAACTATTTTGATGACATTTCTAATAGTCTAGATTACACGACCTGGAATAATACAGACCACATGATAGAATAGAGCTACGAAAAAACTTCCTTAAATAAAGCCAAACAAATTAGAAAATTTGAAAAACTTTACAAGAAAAAATACCAGACACACAAAGGCCTCCCAGATAACAAAGTGATTTTCAACATGTCGAATCACTGCCTTTCGAAACATGAATCAGATATACTAAAGAAAGGTTTTAACTTTTCAATCACTCCAAATTACATTCCTAAAATGGACTTTATGTGTGGAATTGAAAAAAAGTCTCTACCCACTACCACAAGTTGTAGCCAACGATATTAGATTCCAAAGCACGATCATCCTAGCAAAAGCAAAACAACCAAAACTGAATACCACTCCTGATAGGAAAGCTATTCAGAACTTGAGGAAGAACAAAGAAATAATAATAACTAAAGCAGACAAGGGGAATGCCACCGCCATCCTAAACTCAAAAGACTATTTCAAGAAGATAAAGGACTTACTATCAGACAGTTCCACGTACAAAATCCTCAACAAAGATCCTACCGTGAAGAACCATAATGAGACAAACTTCCTGATCCGTAACATGAATACTTTGGCCTGAAGAACTAAAAAGAAAACTTAAATCCTCACATTCCATTACTCCTAGACTGTATGGGGCATCTAAAGTGCATAAGGAAGAAGTGCCACTTTGTCTGATTGTGGATGGCAGGTCCTCCTCCACTTACCTATTAGCTAAGCACCTAGCGAACTTACTTAAGGGAAAAATTACACAAACAGAATCCTACATAAAAAATTCTCAACACTTTGTTGACAAACTCAAAAACGTGATGATAACACAAACAGACATAATGGCCAGTCTAAACGTAGTATCCTTGTTCATGAATGTAAAAGTAGAAGAAGTCATGAACATTATCAAAGATCTCTTTCCTGCTGATATTACAAGATGTTCAAGCATTGCCTACAATCAAATTTCTTCAAAGTTAACAACAAGGTATAGAAACAATTAGAAGGCCTAGCCATGGGCAGCCCTCTGTCGCAGACCTTTTCATGGAGAAATTTGAAAATTAAATCTTTACCAGCATTACTCCTAAACCTTCAATATGGTGGAGATATGTAGACAATATCTTCATCATATGGCAAGACAACATGGAAAACCTACATATGTTTGTCAATAGAATCAATGCACTCCACAATAAAATTTACTCTAGAAGTAGAAAACAACAAACAGCTACCCTTCTTGGACATACTAGTTAAAAGACAAGGTAACAATATCAAACTGTCCATTTACAAAAAACCTATGGACACTGGACAATATCTACATTACTCTTCAAACCATCATAGGTCACATAAACAAAGCATCATCCACATGTTGAGAAATCGAGCTAGAAACTTTATCTCCGACAAAGTAGTTCAAACAGAACTGTCTCAAATCGCTATAACATTATTGCAAAATGGTCATTCTCGAAATATCATCAACAAATTTCTATATAAAGATAACCAACAAGAAAGAACAGTCTCCCAGCAAATTTCAATAGCAGTCATCCCCTTTATGGGTTCAATTTCCACCAAAATTGCAAGACTGTTAAAGGCCCATAACATCAAGGTTGTATTTAAACCAACTACTAGCATCAGACAGGTTCTAAGATCTCCTAAAGACAGTGTTCCATTTTATAAATATCGTGTGTATAATATTCCATGCATGTGCGGTCTTTCCTACAAACTTCGAGAAGCCTGGAAATAAGACAGAAAGAACATGTCATCATCATCATCATCATCAAATTCCTGCCATGTACCCTCAAGGGGTGTACAGGATATGACAGTACTACATGAAAAAATTACATCATTACTAACTTCCTATCTACAATTTTCCTCCAAATCAGTCTGTTACTTGTAAAGACTCCAACATTATCAGATCTTATATTTCTATCGTCTAAGGCACTTTGTACCGTATCAATCCACCTATATCTTGGTCTTCCTCTGGGTCGTTTTCCTGCCAACCTGGCAGAGAACACTTGTTTTGCTAATCTTTCCTCTCCCATTCTATTTAAGTGACCATACCATCTGAGATTAGCTCTGCTAACGCATTCCTGGATGCTGACAATGTCAAGTTCTTTCCTAATATCCTCATTTTTAATATGATATTGCCATTGATGCCATCTGTTCACGCCTCTAATCTTTCTCAGGACTCTCATATCTGCGGTCTCTAGTCTTTGGTCAAGTGTTTTACTTCTGACCCAGCTCTCAGATCCATAAGTTAAAATTGGTTTGAACACAGTCTTGTATACAGCTAATTTAGTGTTCCGACTAATTTCTTTCTTATTCCATATGAATTTATTCAATTGACTTCCCACGATACCAGCTTTGCTGATTCTGTTGTCTATTTCTATATTTAGTTTACCATCTTCAGTAAAAATTGTGCCTAAGTAGCTGAAATGTTTTACTTGTTCCACAGGTTCTCCATTCACAACACAGTTGACATTTTCAATGATTCTGCCTATTTTCATTGTCTTTGTCTTTTTATTGCTGACCTTCATACCATATCTATTACAACAGCTATTCAATTTAGTCAGAGAATCTTGCAGATTTGTAGCGGATTTATTTAGAAGTATAACATCATCCGCATAAAGCAAAGAGCTGACATTAACATCTCCAATTTTGATATCAGGTTTAATACCACATTCCTTCATAATGTGATCCATATAGATAATGAATAACAGAGGGGATAATGTACATCCTTGTCTCACACCAGATTTAACCTTAAACCATCTTCCTGTACTTCCTTCAATTCGAACTGCTGACTCACAACTCAAATAAAGACTAAGTATTGCTTGATATAACGCACCAGTGACACCATATAACTGTAGCGTATTGAATAGCTTCTCTCTTGGCACCTTGTCATACGCCTTTTCCAGATCGACAAAACTTAAATACAGATCTTTGTTATATTCCCATTCTTTCTCGACTATTTGTCGTAAAGTGAAGATCTGATCCTGACAGCCTCTATTTGGCCTGAATCCAGCTTGTTCTTCCACAATTCTTCTCAACCGTTTCTCAAGTATACTTGCATAGATCTTGCAAGGAACACTTAGTAGGGAAATACCTCTGTAATTCTCACATGCAGTTTTATTTCCCTTTTTATATATGGGTACTATGAGAGCTCTACTCCAATCATCGAGAATTCGTTCCTCTGTCCAGGCTTTCTGAACTATGCAGTGCAGCCACTGTAAGACTCTTATACCACCATACTTCAGCATTTTTGGTCGAATATCATCTACTCCTGCTGCCTTTCCACATTTCAAGCCTTTGATGGCTTTTTCTACTTCTAGTATGTATATGTATTCCTGACTGCATGCCTGGTCAGTGTTTTTTATCACTGTGCTGTCATCACTGCTTGTTTCATTTAGCAGTTTTTCAAAGTAATTACTCCATACTTCAAGGATATCTTTTTCTCCCGTTTTCATGTCACCTTTATCATCTCTAATTCCATTTACAGCACTCTTTTAAAGAGTGCTGTAAATGGAATTAGCTTCTTAAGCTTCTTCAACAACCTCCAGAATATTTTGCCACCTTCTTGATATTTATTTTCTATATTTTTGCCAAAGTCCTCCCATGACTTTTGTTTAGCTAGTTTTACACAGTGTTTAGCATTCTTGCATTTGTCTCTATATTCTCTAAGAGCACAAGCTGAATTATTTGACAGGAACTTTTGGTATGCTTTCTTCTTTTCCTTCACTGCCTCTTTAACTTCCTGTGTCCACCAGGGAGTTCTGATTTTTTTATCCTTACAGATAACCTCACCACATGCCTCTCTGGCAGAATCAATCAATGTTTACTTCAGAGTTTGCCACTGAATCTCCAAGGTTTGATTCCTGTTCTCAAACTCTTTGATTTTTTCTTCAATAATCTTTGTGTATTTTAGCCTACAGTTCACATCTGAGAGTTGCTCAACTTTTATTCGCTTTAAAACTTTCTTACATGTTATTCTTTTCAATATGAAATTTAATTTTATCCTACTCAAGACTAAATAGTGATCACTTCCAATTTCAAATCCTCTGTACACTCTGGTGTCCTGCACCAGGGAGAAAACATCACTATCAACAATAACATAGTCAATGAGTCTTTTCTTATTCCTAGCCTCTTCTCTCCATGTGAATTTGTGCACATTTTTATGTTGGAACATGGTGTTAGTAATAACCAGTCCATGTCCTGAGCAGAAATCCAACAGATATTTGCCATTATTATTAGCTTTGCTCTTTTCTCCAAATTTTCCCAAAATATTTTTGTATGTCTCACAATCATTTCCTACTCTGCTATTTAGATCCCCAACAAGGACCAACTTTTCCTTTTTCATTGTGTCAGTTGCTTTTTCTAAAGCCTCAAAAAATTCCTCCACTTCTACCTTAGTAGAACCTTCTGTGGGACCATAAGCACAATAAAGTCTCATTGTCCAGTTCCCCATTCTCATATTTGCCGACATTACTCTACTTGAGACTGACTGCCATTCAAGAAGATTAGCCTCGTATTTTGTGTTGAATACTATGGCTACTCCTTTTCCTTGATTGTCATTGCCTGAATATAACATTTTGTATTTGTTGCTCAGAAAGATCTCACCAGTTTTGGTCTTTTTTGTTTCAGTCACCCCTATTATGTCGATCTGGTACTTATCTAATTCCTCAGCTAGCTCTATTTCTTTGCCATTCAGGCTTCTTACGTTGATAGTACCGATCTTTAACTCTGGTGATGTTGAGTTAATGTTTATTTTCAGATTTGTTCCAGTAGCTGACTTTTCGCTGTTCGCCCTGGTACCCTGGCAAAAACAACGGGGGCCTTGTTTAACCGGGCGATGCCCCAGCCGGCATGAAATTTTGTCATGTTGTACCATCATTCTATATTTTGGTTTAACCAATAAGAATACAATTTGGTCGGCTAAATCCCAAATTGCCAGCCCATCCTTGTCCGTTCAGTATCCAAGCAGATACCCAACAGGGTGCACCATGAGAAGGTGAGGATTGGACATTAGGTCAGAAGCCCTGGTCGGTTCTCCGCATTCCTTTAAAGGCTATGTGGAGGTCTCCTCTCAGTTATACAGCTTTGACCCTTAAGCACCCCATATATATATATATGTATGTATAAAATAAAAAGTGATGCTGGTTAGAACTAGCTATGTAGGCTGTTCAATAAGTAATAAGACTATTTATACAGAAAAAAAAACAGATTACCTTTAATTTTCATCATTTACATGGTCTTTTTCGAAGTAACTACCGTGAGACGCGATGCATTTGTCCCAACATTGCGTATACTTCTTAAACACATGTGAGAGTCCGTTTTGAGAGTTCTTTCAAAACCGCATCCGCAGCTTTTACACATGCTTTGTTGCTTTCGAAATGGCGGCCTCTTAGTGGTTTCTTGAGCTGATGAAACAGCCAGAAATCGCACAGTGCGAGATCAGGACTGTATGGAGGATGTGGTAGGATATCTGTGTTGTTCTTCTGCAAAACGTCCACTACACAACCAGCAATGTGTGGCCTTGCATTATCGTGGTGCAATAAGAGCCATTCTTCAGCAATGGATGCTTCCTTTTGACGTGCTTGATGATAATCGCTGCTGTGTTGATCATTGTCTCTGTGATGGACGTTGAAGGTCTTCCCTCACGTTCAAGATCTTCCACATTTTGCCTTCCTTCCTTAAAAGTTTTATGTCAGCAAAAAACACTTGCCCTCGACATTGCTTCATTGTGGAAAGCTTTGCATATCATGTTAAAAGTGTCCGATTGCGATTTTTGCAAACGCACACAAAATTTAATCGCATAACGCTGCTCCAAGGACACTTCCATTTCGAAGACTGGTCGCGCCTTGTAGGCGTGCCGAAACAAGCTTGCGTTTAGTCACGTGACACTCTGGCACATCAGCCCATATACACCATCTATCAACCTCTTTTGTCAATACAGACAGCAATATTTCTTTATTCCACAGAAATTAATATTGTGATGAGTGGTTTCGCCACAGTAAAATTAGTCTTATTACTTATTGAACAGCCCACGTATATATATATATATATATATATATATATATAGATATAGATATCTATATATATATATATATATGACTGCTGATTGTACATATATATGATCTTTTCATGGAAAATTTTGAATAAATAGGTTCCTGGCTAGTGCCAGGAACCTATTCACGACATTTTCATTATTTGGAAACAGCATTGCTGAGTTAAACGGTTTCCTTACTTCACCCAAAAAATAAAATTCACACTGGAAATTGAAAGAGATAGCAAACTACCACTGCTGAATAACATTCTGAAAAGTTCCACACGAGATGTTTATCACAAGCTTACTCATACCAGACATTACTTCCATTCATCTGCACCATCATCATCATTGCCCATGGGTCCAATGCCTGTAGGTGTCTGCTTGTTTCACCATTCCACTGCCAAGTGACTCAAATTCTGCAAACTCTTTCACACCATCTATCCATCTCACTTTGCCATCTTCTTCTGTTTATATTGTCCACTGTACCAAGCATCAAGGTTTTGATGTTTCTACAGTTATCCACTCTACAGATCTATTCAAAAAATTGTAGTTTCCATTGAATTATTGAAGCATCAAGGTTTTGATCTTTCTACCGTTATCCACTCTGCAGATCAAAAAATTGTAGTTTCCACTGAATTATTTTTTGCATTAGATTCTCTTTGCACCAATTAGTAGAATCTTTTCATAACATGGATAGCTAATATTCATCTCGCCGAATCACTGACCATCACTCATATCACAACCATAGACAGTGCTTGTGAATATGAATTTTTCCAGTAGTCGCAACTTTGTGGGAGGGCTCAATGATTTACTTTTCCATACTTTGTCCACTGCCTGTCGGTTTACTTTCACAATTGTTATCTGATATTAAATCATGCATCATGTTACTTACTATTATAATAACGGAATTAACTCAAGTAAATTATTCTTTATTCGTAGAATTTTCACCTGAGTATCACAGGCATCATAAGTACAGGCACAAAGGCTAATTAAACAATAGCTGTTATATTCACAAAGCACCACCTAAAGATTAAATTTCCTCAATTTATTAAAAAAAAAAATTTTTTTTTTCAATATATATATATGTGTATACAATTACAAGTTAGGAAATATTTGCTGATTTAGAGTACTATCTCCCACAAGGGGGAAGGACGTAGACCATCGGATCTGTTTAGGTTAAGGGAGTGAAGTAACATTTCACATGTTTCTTTGTAAAGCCATTCCATTAGGAACTGACTTTTGTGAATGACTTTTGTCTTGTTCCACTGAACTCTATGTCTGGTGTTGATGGCATGCTCTGCAAGTCCAGACTGTTCAGGTTCAAGGTACTGGATGTACAACTTGTGTTCTTCTAACCGGATCAGAGCAGATCTTCCTGTTTGTCCAAAATAAGATAATCCACAAGAACAGGGAATCTAGTAGACACCTGGATAGCTGAGATGTGGGAGCTCGTCCTTTAGAGACATGAGGAATGTGGAGATTGACGGATTGAAAGGCCACACAAATATTTAGTTGTTTTAACACTTTAGCTATGCGTTCACTAATACCTTGTACACAGGGGATAGGTGTACACATAGGTTCTTCTGTATTTGAAGAGGATGCTGGAGTATGACTACTTAAAGCTCTTTTTATGAAGGAATTCTTATAACCATTGGATATGAAGGAGGAATTAATATATCGTAATCTTTTTTGTAATAGTTCTTCTGAAGAACAAAAGGAGTGGGCTCTATGAACTAGTGTTTTTATGGTACCTGCCTTTTGACTGGGATGGTGACGTGATTCAGCATGGACGTACTGGCCTGTATGAGTCTCCTTCCTATAGACTGTGAATTATAGGTTACCATCTGGTTAGCAAAGAATTAAGAGGTCTAGAAATGCTAACTGCTTATTTACTTCTAGGGTGAATTGGATCCTTGGATGAAGTGTATTTATTTTTGAGAGAAACTGTTGTAATTCTTTCAAAGTGCCCTTCCATATGACAAAAATGTCGTCCACATATCTGAACCAAAGGTTAGGTCTAGGTGAAATGTTATCAAAAATATTTGTTCGAAGTGCTCCATGAAGAAGTTGGCAATAGCAGGAGATATACTGTTCCTTCGATTTGTTGGTATAACTGGTTTTTGAAGGAAAAATAACCGGACTTTATTACAAATTCAAATAATTTGACTATGTCTGGAGGAAATTCTTGGCATAGTAATTCAATGCTGTCCGCCAATGGAACATTCGTAAATAGCGAAACAACATCTAAAGTAATCATAATCTCTGAATTGTCTAGATGCAGATTGGAAATTTTATTTCTGAAATCTCTTAACATATATCCATGTAAACTGGTTAAAAAAAAAAAAAAAAAAAAAAACTATTCTTCAAAAATACCACTCCTCAACCAAATCCTGATATGCACTTTTTTTTTTTTAATCCTGTGCAGCTGTTTCCAAATTGATTGATGGAAGCAGCTGGATACAATCAGCGGAATGTTGCTTTCTCATATCGGCGATAACACAGCCTGCTGCTTGAAGAGTCTCTTGCACATCACAAAACCATAGACCTCTGAGGGGTTCTTCATTTTGGGGAACAAGTCGAAGTTGCAAGGATATCTGGTGAATACAACAGGATCTCAAGTAGAATTGCATTATCTCCTCAAATCTCATTCAAGTGGCATACAAACCCACTGTCACCATACATAACCTCCTCTGCTTTCCAAAAGACCCAAACCACATCTACAAACATTCTGGTTGGTTTATTTTATATCTTTGTAGATTAACAACCAAATAAAACCCAGTTTTTTAGTCACATAAGTTTAGAATCAGAGCCGATGTTGAAAGGGATACAAGCAGATCTAAGAAAAGCCTTTCATACTTGTATTTGCTTCTGCAAAGTAAGGTGATCCTTTGAAACACTAGAATTATTGAAATGAGGAGGAAAACATTTATATAAAGTAAAGAGGTTATGGTTTGATACAGGGCATGATCAAATAATTTGAAATATTTTCAAATGATGAGATTTCATGCCAGATGGGACATAGCCCATCTGGCATGAAAAACATTTAAACAAGGTCCCTGCTGTTTTCATCAGGGAACCAGGGCGAACATTGAAAAGTTAACTACTGGAACAAGTTCCAACTCAACATCTAGAAGAAGAAAAATACAACATCAGAAAAAGAAATGAAGATAGGAACCATCAATATAAGGAGTTTTAATGGAGAGGAAATCAAACTCACAGAGGAATTGGAAAAGTACCATGTGGACATAATTGGCATTACTGAGACAAAGAAAACAAAAACCAGTGAGATCTCACAAAATAAGTACAGGAACTCTCACTTAACACGATTAATTAATCCATCAATTAATGTGCACTGAACAAAATCGTGCCAAGCGAATACAATAAACAATAGGAATAATTATAATTCATCCAACAGTTAGCGTAAATTTGGAAAAAAAATACAGTATCAGCTATATTATAGGATAAAATCATCCAAGTTAATAAAAATCAACTGCTTAAATTTTTATTTAATGTCTAAACATTTGATTGAGCTACTTTTTTTACAAAAAAATTAAGTGAAGATGTTTGAATGGTGCTCGACTTTTTCATCTTGTCATGCAATTTGCGATAGCTTTATCGAGATTTCAGTGGACTTCGAAGCTTCGTTCCACATCAGGATCAGCATCAAATAAAATTTCCTTAGCATACTCAATGCGATTGAAAACTAGCTCAAGTTCTTTTGCAGTTAACTTCTTAGTCATAACATTCTCTTCTTGTTAATATTCCTTATCTTCCTCTTCTTCATATGCATGCTGTTCAAGTTAAAGGAGATCATTCTCGCTTAAATGTTCTGATGGGAATCGAGCAAGTTTCTTACATCTTCATTAAATCCAAGTTCTTTTTCAATTGTGCCGATTTCTTCATTAATGTTAGGTCTTGGATTTTGTGCATGATAAACTAACATAGGCTCGAGTTTCAAGTCGCCTTCTGCACTGCCTCCTAACAAAAGCATAAGACGATTTTTAGATACTTTGTATCCTGGTTGAGATGCTTCAGTTTTAGCATCTAGGAAAGTTTTTGTCGGCATATGCTTCCAAAAGAGACCAATTTCGTCGATGTTTAATATTTGCCGATCGTCATAATCACCACTGCTTAATTAAACATTCCATGGAATGTATTTCATTCTATTCATATCTGTCTTACACCATATTGCCTTACAACGGCCTTAGATCGCCTTATTCCCCCCCCCCCTTGCATCTCTATCTTGTATGGATAGGGATGGGCAAATTTGCAATTCTTCAGGAAACTTGGCTGCAGAATCTTTATCAGCATTAGCAGATTCCCCAGTTATTCTTGTGTCATGCAGTCCAGTTAGAATTTTAAAATAGTCAAACTATCCTCAACTCGCAGTAAAGCTTTCACATTCCTCTTGAAATTGGGTCTCTTTCAATGAGGTAAAAATATCGAGAACGTTTGCCTGAATATTCCCTATACTAAGAGGTATTCTTTTTTGGTTACAATCCTCAATCCAGAGTGATAGAAGACCCTCCATCTCGATCATTAAATGGCTTCTCTTTCGGGTGATCTGCATGCTTAAGGAAACAGCAGCAACTTTTCCTCGTTCTTTGTATTCTTTGCTGTTATTTAATATAGTCCAAACTGTAGACTTGCTGTATCCCAGGTCTCACACAATTATTGTATTACTCGGAAGGCAATTTCAAGATCTGGGCACACTTACAAATGAGAAAATGGATAATTTGTGCCTAGGGTCTCAAAGAAGGTTCTTTTAAGGAAGAGGTGCAATAATTTTTTTGAGTCATCAGAACAGGAAGCTAACATAACAACTATAACCCTTTCTTTTAGTGTTACACGGTGATCAGCATTCCTTTATGAAATTATGGATTCTACAACCATGTTAAAATAACTTTTTTTTATTATCCCGACGTTTCGATCTTCATATCAAGATTATCATCTGGAGCATACATAAATATACAAGACAAGCTGCATTACATTTCAAACTGTAAGCTAGAGAAACAATAATTTGATCACATGCTACTCACTGGCATAACCTCTAGTGAAAAAAAAAAAAAAAAAAAAAAAAATTACATCAAGCTAGATTTAATTTATGATTACATGAATAAACGTTCTTGCTTACAGATAGTTTTCCTTTTAGTAACAGTGATGTCCTATTTCTATTATTACAATTGTTATTTCTGATTTAAAAAATTATTTATAAATTACAAGATGAATAAACATTCTTTCTTACAGATGTTTTCCTTTAACAATGACGGCCTATTTTTTTAGTATTCAAGTTGTTATTTTAGATTTAGGATACTGAATTTTTCTGTCCTGTTTATAGTTGTTCTTAGAGAGTAAGGATTCGTGGGACGAATATATGCCTTCCATATGTATGGGATTTTTAGACCATCATTATTGTTTTGATTGAGGTGGTTGATAATCATCTCACAGGCTTCCTTAAATTTGCATTCATACCATGTTTTGGTGTGATGTAGACAACTAGTGCTTTTCCAGTCAATTCTATGTAAGGTTTTCAGGGTATGATCAGAAAGACCAGCTTCACCATAATTACTATATTTGATGTTTCGTTTATGTTCTTTTTGTCTGATCGGAATTGTGCATCCTGTTTCTCCTATGTATGGTATGTTGCAGGTGTAGTAAATACGGTATACTCCAGGGTGGGCCAGGGGAGGAAGTGGGTCTTTGAATGAGTTGAGTAAGCTTTTTAATTTTGCAGGAGGTTTAAAGGTGGCTTTGAGGTTGTATTATTTTGTCTGATGTCCCTTTAATGTAGGGAATGGTTATAGTTTTATTGTAGTCTCGTTTGTCTTTGTTTTTTATTGAGGTCTTGTACAGAATTTTGTTAATAGTGTTTTGGCTGTATCCATTTTTTCGAAAAGTATTGCTGATCACTTTAAATTTGTCTTTCAGTGCCTGTTCACTAGAACAGATCTTCAGAGCCCTGTTTTTTAGGGTATTGATAACACCAAGTTTTGTGTTGGGTGGTGGTAGGAGTTTACGTGTATATTATTATTATTATTGTTCCGGGAAACTCCAAGGAGTCGACAGACTCATCGAGGGAGGCCCTAACATCATGTCAAGAACAACTATTCAACATTCACACAGTATCTATCATACCTTGCCTTGAACTCATTCACGGTCGTAGCACCCACAACAGACTCTGGAAACTTATTCCACTCATTCACCACTCTCCAAGTAAAGAACCTAGCTCTAACACCCTTGTCAACCACGCTCTTGCCCAGCTTCCATGCATGGCCCCTAGTCCTCCCACCACCAGTCATATTTTCAAAAATATCTTCTGGATCAATCTTATAAAAACCCTTCAGTAATTTGAATGTCTCAATCATATCACCCCTCCTTCGCCTATCGTCCAATTTCTGCAACCCACAAATCTTCAACCTATTCTCATAAGGTTCATTCCACAGACCTGCTATCATCTTGGTCACTCGTCTCTGGACCCTCTCCACTTCCTCCCCATCACGAAGAAACCCTGGTGCCCATAGCTGGGCACAGAAGTCCAGATGGGGTCTTATCAAGGCTCGATACAGAGGAACAACAACTTGTTCGTCTCTGCATGTTAAAGTATTTTTCAGAAGCCAAGTGATTTGGTGAGCTGTTTTAGTTACTTTTGCAATGTGCCCCCTAAACTTAAACTCCCTATCCACCAACACTCCCAAATCCCTGGCCTCATCAATCTCCTGGAGTATGATTCCACCAATGCGATATACTGCTGCTATTCTTTTCACCCCAAAGTGCATAATCTTACACTTTGCCACATTAAATTGACATCCATTTTTCCTAGCCCAGTCCTCCAAACTATCCAAATCATCCTGTAAAATTTTGACATCTTGTGCACTCACAATTGCTCTACCCAACTTTGCATCATCAGCAAACAAGTGAACACTTCCTCTCAGATCCTTTCCAATATCATTGATGAACAAATTGAAAAGCAGTGATCCAAGAACAGAGCCGCGTGGCACTCCACTAGTCACAAGACGTCTTTTAGACTCCACTCCTGAATAAACCACTCTTTGATATCTCTCCTTCAACCACCCTCTTATCCATCTCACCAACCCTATATCTATACCCATCTGCTCCAGTTTACTGATTAGGGTTCCATGTGGTATCCTATCAAAGGCCTTGGCAAGGTCCAGTAGTATCACTGTAAACCCATTACCCCTATCCAGTTCAGCCGTCACTGTGTTATAAAACGTGAGCAAGTTACTGAGGCATGATCTACCCTTCACAAAACCATGTTGTCCCCCATACAATATCCCATTTTCATCTATCCAATCCTGTATTCTTTTCTTGACTAATTTCTCTAAGACCTTGACAATGATTCCTGATATGCTAATCGGTCGGTAATTTACAACAGCAGTCTTGGAACCACCTTTATGTAGTGGAACTATTTTCCCCTCTTTCCACCCGCTCGGAACTAACCCAGACCCGAGACTCAAATTAAACAAAATGGTCAAGGGTACTGACAATTCTTTAGCTGCTTCTCGTACAACACGAGCTGGTATACCATCCAATCCCACAGATGTATTGACATTGAGGTTATGCAATAGACTACTCACCTCCACTTCATTAACCACAATTCCCGTATAATCTACTGGTTTATTCGTTTCTGCAATGTCACCACCTGGATGATATACTTTTGCAAAGTGCTCACTCAGTAACTCAACTATCTCAACTGATTCAGTTACCTCCCTACCATCGGCATTCTTTAAAATCAATCTGCCATGTACATTTTTCCTTTTACTTGCTACATATCTAAAAAACTGTTTAGGATTCTCTTTAGCCTGCATGGCCAATGTTCTTTCGTAATCCTTTTTTGCTTTTCTTACCACACTCGTCACCCTTCTGGCCTGCGCTTTATACTGTTCATGTGCCTGCCGGTCACCTTTCTCCTTAAATTCCCTTCATAGTTGTTTCTTTTTTTGCAACTCAAGCTTAATGGTGTTATTCATCCATTTAACCCCTACTTGATTTATTATTCGGACTCGGTTTCCGGTAAACAGTGAAGGAAAGATTGCCAAGGGGAGATGTGTGACAAGTGTATCTAGAAACGGCAGTGTGTTATGTTTTTCAATCTCAATTGTGAACTGTACATGTTTGTGTTGCTTGTTTAGGTGGCTAAGAAATGTGTCTAGCGGCCACGAGACCAGATCGTGAAAACATCGTCAACGTATCTAAGCCAGACTTTGGGTTTTAAAAGAAGTAAGTTGTTCAAAATGTTCCATATAAAAGTTAGCAATGGGGGAGGAGATAATGGTGTGCCCATAGCTGTGCCTTCTTTTTGTATTTTTGTAGGTAGAAAGCGTTTTGCCATACAAAATAATCAGAACGTAATACACGCACAAAGAGCACCGTGATATCTGGAGGAAATTTGTTCTGTAAAAGAAGGATTTTGTCATTGATTGGGACATTCGTAAAGAGGGCAGAGACGTCAAAACTGACTAATAGATCATCTTTTTCTAATGTAATGTCTTTGATGATGTTTATGAAGTGTTGTGTGTTTTTGATATAGGAGGGGAAATGACCTACCAACTCCTTGAGTGTTGCCGGTAATTTTTGGCTGAGTGATAATTCAGGCTATCAATCCTTTCAACTATAGGCCATAGCAGAGTGTTTTCTTTGTGAATTTTCAGTAGCCTGTAAATTCTCAGGGGACGGCGTAGTGTGGAAATAGTTTTTTGACCGCATCTTCGGGCCATGTGGTAACTGACTTAAATAGATTCTCTGATTTCTTTTTTATTCTATTAGTTGGGTTATAGTTAACTAATTGGTATGTTTTATTGCCCGAGACCAGCAGATTCATTTTTTACACATAAGTGGTTCGGTTTAAGATAACAGTGGCACTTCCTTTATCTGCTCTGATTATTACGATGTTCAGATTTGACTTTAGTGATTTTATCGCTGTTAATTCGTGTTTAGTTAGGTTGCTTGTTATTGTTTTGTTATGATTTAAAATGTTGGTGGTTTCTAAACGTATTTTTTCTGCTATGTTATTTGGGATGAATCTTAGGCCTCTTTCAATATTACAAATAAAATCTAGTTTATTTATCGATTTGGGTGCTATGGCACAATTTAAACCTCTGTTAACTATTGAGATTTGTTCTTTGTTTAAAGCGTGGTTGGATAGGTTAACTATGTTACAGTTGCCTGTAGGTGATTGGTGGCTCCTTTTGTTTCTTGCTTCTGCTTGGATCTTATTGTTCACTGTGGAGAAATTTGAATATGACGGCTAGTTCTTTCGATCTTTTAGTCTTTGGAATTTGGAAATTAGGTTTTCTTTCTTCGTTTGGAGGATGTGGTTCGCCGTGTTGTCAGTAATCTTTTCCAGGATCATCCAGATATCTGCGTTTACGTAGCTTGAAAGTTCCGTTTTTTTTCTTTTTGTGGCTGATTTTGTGTAGCGGCTAAGTTCTTTCTGGAAGCTTGGATTTGTTTTCTGAGAAGTGCTTTCTCCATGCGGAAGTATATTCGTTGCACTTTTGCTGAGGTTAATTTTCTTTTTAGCCTGATGCAATTCTGAATGATATTGCTGTCCCTACAACATTTTAAAAAAGCCAGTCGATTGATCAAATTAGAAACCTGATTCTTCAGCTTAGCGTATTGATTGCATTGCTTGTGGGTCAAATCTCCATGAATTATCACAATCCTTTCTTTTAGTGTTACACGATGATCAGCATTCATTTCTGAAATTATGGATTCTACAACTGTGTTAAAATAACTCTTTTTATTATCCCGACGTTTCGATCTTCATATCAAGATCATCATCTGGAGCATACATAAATATAAAAGACAAGCTGCATTACATTTCAAATCGTAAGAAACAATGATTTGATCACATGCTACTCACTGGCATGAACTCCAATGAAAAAATATAAAATAAAATAAAAAATACATCAAGCTAGATTTCATTTATGATTACATGAATAAACATTCTTGCTTACAGATAGTTTTCCTTCCAGTAACAGTGATGTCCTATTTCTATTATTATAATTATTACATTTATAATAATAGATGTAACGCAGCTTGTCCTGCTGCCTTTCCACATTCAATCCTTTGATGGCTTTTTCTACTTCAAGTATGGATATGTACTCCTGACTGCATGCCTGGTCAGTGTTTTTTACCACTGTGCTGTCACCACTGCTTGTTTCATTTAACAGCCTTTCAAAGTAATTACTCCATACTTCAAGGATATCTTTTTCTCCTGTTTTCATGTCACCTTTTTCATCTCTAACTCCTTTTACAGCATTCTTTCCTCCATTCTTAAGCTTCTTCAACAACCTCCAGAATATTTTGCCACCTTCTTGATATTTATTTTCTATATTCTTGCCAAAGTCCTCCCATGACTTTTGTTTAGCTAGTTTTACACAGTGTTTAGCTTTCTTACATTTGTCTCTGTATTCTCTAAGAGCAAAAGCTGACTTATTTGCCAGGAACTTTTGATATACTTTCTTCTTTTCCTTCACTGCTTCTTTAACTTCTTGTGTTCACTATGGAGTTCTTATTTTTCTATCATTGCAGACAACCTCACCACATGCCTCTCTGCTGAATCAATCAGGGTTTTCTTCAAGGATTGCCACTGAATCTCCAAGGTTTGGTTCCTGTTCTCAAACTCTTTCAATTTATCTTCAATAATCTTTGTGTATTTTAGTCTACAGTTCACATCTGAGAGCTGCTCAACTTTTATTCGCTTTAAAACTTTCTTACATGTTATTCTTTTCAATATGAAATTCAATTTTATCCTGCTCAAGACTAAGTAGTGGTCACTTCCAATTTCAAATCCTCTGTACACTCTGGTGTGTCTTGCACCAGGGAGAAAACATCACTATCAACAATAACATAGTCAATGAGTCTTTTCTTATTCCTAGCCTCTTCTCTCCATGTGAATTTGTGCACATTTTTATGTTGGAACATGGTGTTAGTAATAACCAGTCCATGTCCTGAGCAGAAATCCAACAAATATTTGCCATTATTATTAGCTTTGCTCTTTTCTCCAAATTTTCCCAAAATATTTTCGTATGTCTCACAATCATTTCCTACTCTGCTATTTAGATCCCAAACAATGACCAACTTTTCCTTTTTCATTGTGTCAGTTTGCTTTTTCTTAAGCCTCAAAAAATTCCTCCACTTCTACCTTAGTAGAACCTTCTGTGGGACCATTGGCACAAATAAGTCTCATTGTCCAGTTCCCCATTCTGATATTTGCCCACATCACTCTACTTGAGACTGCCTGCCATTCAAGAAGATTAGCCTTGTATTGTGTTGAATACAATGGCTACTCCTTCTTTTCCTTGATTGCAATTGCCTGAATATAACATTTTTTATTTATCGCTCAGAAAGATCTCATCAGTTTTTGTTTTTTTTTTGTTTCAATCACCCCCTGGTATGTTGATCTTTGCCATTCAGACTTCTTATGTTAATAGTCCCAATCTTTAACTCTGGTGATGTTGGGTTGCAGTGAGTTTTAGGATTTGTTCCAGTAGCTGACTTTTCGCTGTTCGCCCTGGTTCCCTGGCAAAAACAACGGGGACCTTGTGTAACTGAGCGATGCCCCAGCCGGCATGAAATTTTGTCATGTTGTACTATCATTTTTCATTTTGGTTTAACCAATAAGAATACAATTTGGTCAGCTAAATCCCAAATTTTCAACCCATCCTGATTCGTTCAGTATCCAAGTAGATACCGAACAGGGTGCACCACAAGAACGCGAGGATTGGACATTAGGTCAGAAGCCCTGGTCGGTTCTCTGCATTCCTTTAAAGGCTATGTGGAGGTCTCCTTTCAGTTATACAGCTTTGACCCTTAAGCACCCTGAAGACCAAAGTCAAGGTGGATAAAATGTTAAAAAAAAAAAAAGTGTAAATGATGAAGAAAGAAATAACATATACTACAACAGTAAAAAAAATCTAGGTCATCAAACCATACCACTACAGTAAGATACTTGGAAATTATCAAAGCCACCTCTTTTATTTTTCTCTTGGAGATTTATTTCCATTCTAAAAAAGCTGTAGAGAAATTAATGACTTTCTAAGAACAAACAGAAATTATATGATCTTCATTTGTGGGCAATAATGATGTCACATCAAACAATAATTTGACCTAGTATGCGACATCACCACCTTACTTAACGGAGGCATATGATAAAATATGCCTCCTAAAATATAATAAGTGATATGATAAAAGTCGTGTTTCATCTCTAGTTCACACTTACAACTTATATAACAGATGGCCTATCTTCTTTTGCATGGTTTTTATGTCCTACAGTGTTTCAACTTTGCAAGGGAAGGATTATCATAAAGAGTTATAAATGTGCAACTTAAGCTACTTGTGTTTGGGTCACATGTGGTTCAATTTAGTTTTGACTGGACTTTTATATGTTGATATGTTTTTTTTTTGCTATACAATAATAATTGCATATGAAAAATTATCTTAATATATTTATCTGAGCTGAATCACATGATGTAATGAAATGTCAGACACACACACATGAATTCAATGTACTGCATAGTTTATGTCAGCAAAGTGCAGTAAGATACACTATTTAGCAGTGCTATACTTGTGCTGTGATAAAGATAATGAATATGCCTTATGTTTACATGGTACTGCATGGTACCAATGCAAAAGGGATGTGTATTATACATGATTTTTTCATTTTGCAAGTGGTAAACTTTGCTATAACATCTAACATGTTAGTATCATACATTCACTTTAGAAATATTTTGCAAATAATGTCTGTAGCATGTGCTAATGATTGTTTCTCATTCCTAAATGCTTGTTAGTCTCAATGGCCCATCATGGCAAAGTAACTTGGTATGTTTGAAATCTCATTAATCATTTGACAGGATGGTTAATCCTATCTGCAAAATATATTATGACTGTCAAAAGCATGTATTCTTATGGCTAGTTTGCTTGTTTTGCATGATGAAAAAAAAAAAAGATTCCGAGAGGAAAAAAATTCTGCCATCTTCATTATGAGAATGACTTAAAACTCATCATCACCTGAAAAGCCACACTAAAGGTTCTTTGAATCCTAAACAGGATTCAAAACCACATTAATCTAACCAAAGGGTGTCCTTGAAACTGACTGAGATATTCTACAGTTCATTCAAAAGAAACTGAAAAACAATGCTTTTCAGAAACAGTTTCTGTCAGATAAAAATAGAATAATAATAAGAAAATACTGATGATGCTCTATAAAATAACCAAACTCTGAATGAAGTTCAACTATTAATATTTTACCTATTCAGAAAAAGACGACATACAAAATATGGCCATTTTGCTTTTCTTCCTCTTATGAGAGATGCATGTTTGTAGCTTGTATAACATGTTCATTCTATTTTTATCCACTATTTTCTTATCTTCTCAAGTTCAGTATTAGAAATTCAGGAAAGAATTTCATCCTACATAAGAGTACAACTGAATTAGTGCTTACTACTATTGATGCAATAGCAGACTTTCTATATAAGTGAGCAGAACATGCACCCTAATATTAAAATGAATTTTATTCACACTTGGGTCAATACCAGGTGTTACTAAAATTAAAATGCAATCCTAATAAATAGTTTTTTTTTTCTTTTTTTCTCCCCATTTATTAACTATTTTACTATAAATTTTATAAGATCTCTGCATTGAATTTAAATTTCAGGATTTGTATCAAATAACTAAGAATTTGTGATTCACAAAAATACAAGTAAGCACATTTGTTTTCCCAACTTGAAAGTGGAAAAAAAAAAAAAAAATCTAAATACCCTTACTTTTAAAAATTAAAAATATTGGAATAATTATTCAAACTGATTAATAAAATTATTTAAGTAAACAACTTATTTTCTTACCTTTTTTAGGTGTAAATGATCTCCAGAAATTTTGCTGCTCTTTCTCCAGATTTTCTCTTTCTTGCTGCTGAATAATGCATAAGTGATTTAACTTTATCTGCTGCCATTTTTTTATTTCTTGCAAACGAGCAAACAGCACTGATGCAGTTTCTTGAAAAATTTAAATTACCAGTTAAATAGTTAAAAAGCTTATTTAAATTATCTAAAAAAATAATAGGTATAAAACAAAAATTTTAAAATGACCGTATTTGGGCACTAGTGATATGGAAGAGAAGCCATATAGATTACTACAGATAGCAAGTGACAACTAAACACAAAGATAAACTTCTTGAATGGAAAGCAATTTCAAGCAGTTCTTGGAAAAATTTAATAATGGGAAATTTGTCAT
The DNA here is from genome assembly GCF_054136105.1 of Typopeltis vanoorti. Lineage (NCBI taxonomy): Eukaryota > Metazoa > Arthropoda > Arachnida > Uropygi > Thelyphonidae > Typopeltis > Typopeltis vanoorti. Next base: position 127,370,521 of record NC_143556.1, on the reverse strand, counting down.
GAGATTTATTTGCCTACAGCCCTACAGAAGATTCTAATGGAGAATACATAAAATAATTTGAATCATGAGTTAAAGAAAAAAAAAAAAGGAAACATGACTCCTTTTGATATCCAAACTGTAGAGATGAAAAGAAATGTAAGCTACATGAATGCATTAACCCTGCGGAGGTCGTGACAGATACAAACAAATTGTTAAATATAAATATTCTTACAAATATCCAGTGAATAGCTTGGAGGTCATGAGTAGCTGTGCATGCATATATTACGAGTGATATTTCATAGTAAATTGTATCTGAGAGATACCATGACCTCCGATGTCAGTATAGTATTGGTTAATTTTTTTTTTTTTTTTTTCCCTATTGAAAATGGCTGGAAAAATATATCGATTCGTAATCCATCAGATGTTGAAGAGATTCAGCAATTTTGTTACTCGAGTCCGATGATGAAAATGATAGAGTCGGATGTGAAAGTGATATTCGATGTAAATTGTATCTGAGAGATACTGCGATCTCCGATGTCAGTATAGTATTGGTTTAGTTGTTTTTTCTTTTTTTCTTTGTTTTCGATAATTTTTAGATTGTAACTGAAAATAAATAAACCATCATGTGTTATATTTGCAGTGTTTTTTTTAAAGTTTTATCACATTTTAGCACATACTAGTAATGAATGTTAATTAAAAGAAATACACGTATTAACCACAGTTTAATTATTTAATTGTAAATATTTCATCCTAAGTATCTTAGGACATCATCAGTACAGTAGTTTAAACAATAATAGGAATAATACAGTTAGGTGCATGATTACAATAGAATCTCATTAAACGTGCGTAGCGTGTTACAGAAGTAAAAAAAAAAAAAAAACTAATAATAATTATTTAACACAATTTTGTATGACAATTTCTCATACTTTAGGAATAGTAAGAATGTCGTTGCGGTTTAAATTTGGTCTGTGTAGTAGGGCTTCAGAACTTTCTTTGTATAAATATTCATGTTTATATAGATCTATGTAAAAGTTTAGACTTTTCCCAATGGATCCTATGGCTTGGATTTTCAATTCCGTGTTGAGAGAGGCCAGATTTCTGCGGTTTAAAAAGACGGATGTGGTCTTGATGTTCCGAGATGCGTTTCTGAACAAACCTACCTGTCTGTCCAAAGTAAGACAATTTGCATGAGCATGGAATCTCATAAACGGCAGGCAAATCAAAGGTGAGAGTTTGTCCTTAGGAGAAGGTAACAAGTTGTAAATTTGGTTGATAGGTTTGTAAGTAGTGGCAAAACTGTATTTCTTCATAATTTTAGAAAGACGTTCGGAGATGCCTTTGACGTAAGGTATGGGAATCCTATGGACTTCTTCCTGTCTGGTTTGATGTGTGGAAAAGTGACCGATGATTTTTTGAGTTGTTTTAGGATTATATCCATTTAGGATGGCTGTATTTTTGATTACTTCTAATTCTTGGTTTAAAGATTCTTCAGAGGAGCAGAATTTGTGCGCTCTGGAAACTAGTGATTTAATAATGCCAGATTTCTGAGATGGATGATGAGCGGAAGAATTGTGAATGTAGAGACCTGAGAATGTAGGCTTGTGAAAGACAAACGTGGCAATGGAACCGTCTTCTTTTCTTTGGATGTGTAAATCCAAAAGGAGATACCCTGTGGAGATTCTTTTTCTGACGTAAAGAAAACTCAATTTAATTTTCTGAGTAGACAAAAACGTCAACTCAGAAAATTAAATAAGCTACTTAATGAAACTTCCTCCTTAGGTGAAGAAACAATCAAAAAACTTAAGACATACCATGCAAGACTTCCTAGAATTTATTGCTTACCTAAGCTACACAAACCTAATGTTCTACTCAGACTCATCGTAGACTGTCTCAGCAGTCCAACTTACAAGTTATCAAGATTCTTATCTAACCTTCTCCGTCCTCACATAGGCTACTCAGTCTCTTCAATCAAAAATCCTACAGAGTTTCACACAAAAATGAAAGACATTCAACTGTCAAAAACTGACTTGTTAATCAGCTTCAACATTGTCTCCCTCTTCATGAACATTCCCCATAAAGAAACAACAGAATTAACTCAAAAATTTCCATCTGATATAGTTGAATTGCTCAAGTTTGTTATTGCATCAGGTTACTTCACCTGGAAAGGTCAAATTTACAAGCAAGAAGAAGGAACAGTAATGGGATCTCCTTTATCACCAAACCTACCAAACTTGTTTCTAGAACACCTTGTGGAAAAAATATTCACTTTTGAACTCAAACCAAAAATTTGGTTAAGATATGTCGACGATGTATTTGCAGTCTGAGATCATCCCGAACATGAATTACAACTGTTTCTAGATAAAATTAACCTTCTTCATCATCGCATCAACTTTCCGTTAGAAAAAGAATCTCCACAGGGTATCTCCTTTTTGGATTTACACATCCAAAGAAAAGAAGACGGTTCCATCACCACGTTTGTCTTTTGCAAGCCTACATTCTCAGGTCTCTACATTCACAATTCTTCCGTTCATCATCCATCTCAGAAATCTGGCATTATTAAATCACTAGTTTCCAGAGCACACAAATTCTGCTCCTCTGAAGAATCTTTAAACCAAGAATTAGAAGTAATCAAAAATACAGCCATCCTAAATGGATATAATCCTAAAACAACTCAAAAAATCATCAGTCACTTTTCCACACATCAAACCAGACAGGAAGAAGTCCATAGGATTCCCATACCTTACGTCAAAGGCATCTCCGAACGTCTTTCTAAAATTATGAAGAAATACAATTTTGCCACTACTTACAAACCTATCAACCAAATTTACAACTTGTTACCTTTGACAAACTCTCACCTTTGATTTGCCTGGCGTTTATGAGATTCCATGCTCATGCAAATTGTCTTACTTTGGACAGACAGGTAGGTCTGTTCAGAAACGCGTCTTGGAACATCAAGACCACATCCGTCTTTTTAAACTGCAGAAATCTGGCCTCTCTTAACACGGAATTGAAAATCCAAGCCATAGGATCCATTGGGAAAAGTCTAAACTTTTACATAGATCTATATAAACATGAATGTTTATACAAAGAAAGTTCTGAAGCCCTACTACACAGACCAAATTTAAACCACAACGACGTTCTTACTATTCCTAAAGTATGGGAAATTGTCATACAAAATTGTGTTAAATAATTATTATTAGTTTTTTTTTTTTTTTACTTCTGTAACACATTACGCACGTTTAATGAAATTCTATTGTAATCGTGCACCCTAACTGTATGTTATTCTTATTATTGTTTAAACTACTGTACTGATGATGTCCTAAGATACTTAGGATGAAATATTTACAATTAAATAATTTTCACTGGGTTAATACGTGTGTTTCTTTTAATTATGATATCACCACAGATTTCGTTATTTAAAATAGTAATGAATGTATCTCTCAGATACACGCGACCTGCAGTGCAATTTTTTCAACCGTGACCTCCGCAAGGTTAAAAAATTTAGTGAAAAGAACAAATATAACTAAAATAGTAAATAGCTGCTAAATTTTCTGTTCAGGTGACAGGTGAGTTGGATAAGGGAAATAGTTACTTCACAAAGACATCTGACAGAAATTGAGACAGATATAAATAGATGATGCTGGTGATATGAATAAACAAGTGGTTGACAGAGAAAAAAAATGAGTAGTATATATAATGGAGCAGAATCTAGGAGAAAGTAGAGGACCAATGGTGGTACAGAACTCTATGCTTGGACCCTTAAATTTGCATGTTAATTATAATGGAGATTAATTGAAAAGGAGTATCCATTTGCTGATAATGCTAAACATCGGAGGACACAACAGCAAATAACCATAATACAAGATGATTTAAATACACTGTGCACTAAGGATAATGATCTCTAATTATGTATGGAAAGTTTGTTCTTCAGACCAAATAGAAATAGGTGTATTATTAAGTTAAGATAAAGGCATGCCCCAATCATAGGATCCAAGGCCACTGTTGTAAAGTGAATTTCATCATATAGCAAATCATTAGTGTTTTCCCACTTGTAGATGCACATAATGATATAGCAACATTTTCTTAAGCAGTCATATATGCATAACTGTCATATCAATTTATTTACCTAAATAAAGCATTTATTTACATCAGGTAAGTAAATGAGAAATTTCTTTTCTCTGTATATTTTTCAATAACAGGCATATTGATCTAAAATATGTTGCTTCACTAAATTTAATTTTAATCTTAATATTTAATGTAACAGGCTTACAAGCAGTGGTGAGCTATAAATGGCTCGCGCGAGCCCTTTGTTAAATTTTTTTTTCAAATTTGCGAGCCCCCAGTTCTTCTTGTTTAATAATCTTGTAAAACTAGAAAATACCACCGTGGAATGTATACATGCTACTATAATAGCTATTTTAAATTCATATGGATTTTCTGATAACTATATAAAAAATCATTTCATTGCATTTTGTTCTGATGGAGCTAGTGTAATATTAGAAAACAAATCAGGTGTTGCAATCAAACTTCTACAAAAATTTCCCAATGTTGTGATTCGGCACTGCACTCATCGTTTACACTTAGCATTAGACGATTCAATAAAAAAACATTAAAGAAATAAATCATTTTGAAATATTTATGGATAAATTATATGCTTTTTATCATCAATCACCAAAAAAAAAATCAACGAGAATTAAATAATTGCAAAATACCTTGGTTTTGAAATTTTAAAGATCGGCTGTGTGTTGGGATCATGATGGTCAGCTTGTAGTTTATGAATGGCTCTTGCTTTGTGGAGAAATTACCCAGCTTTATGCAAGCATTTTGCATCAAATGATAAATTAAGGGCTTTTTAAACCGACTTCTCAATTTGGAATTTTTAAAAGATCTAGCATTAATGATTGATATCCTACAGGAATTATCATATATATCTGCCAGAAGCTCTACAAAGTCGCAATATAAGTTATAAGGGATAAGTTAGGCCTTTCTTTGCTCGATGATGTGAGCCCTTTGTTAAAATTCCCATAGTTCACTACTGCTTACAAGTCATCCTTTTCACTGGAAGCAACAGTACCCTTACATTGATTTTTATCTGTCATTATTAACAATAAAATGTTCAAAATGTTGTTTGAAAAATGGAAATGTAACGAGCTATGGCTTTGTAAACAAACCAATCCATGAAACCTATGCTTCAGTAGATTCTTGACAGCATCATAACTAAATATAGCTAAAACTGTTGTATGAGTAAATGCAGCATTATATAAATGGGCATCGTCGTGATTGAAAATATCACAAGCAAATTTTTGTCAAAGAAAGAATTGTAAGGCAGGCTTTACTGCATTAATAATATCTAATTTTGGTGCTGGGTAGTGATAAGAATTTATGTGAGTATCAGCAAGTGTGGATTAATTCTGGGTAGCAAGCAGAGTTGCCAACTCTCCTAGAATGGATGACCGTATCTTAGAATCAAATATTCTCTTGAGCACAGACTTTCTTTGCACTCAAAATTATTTGGCAGTTTACAAAAAATAACTATTAATGTCATTATTTTAATTTTTATATTCCAAACTCCTTTGGTAATAAAGTTGGAATTCAAATTGAGTGAGCTTTCTATTTTTTATTAAAATACAAATAATATTTACTAATATCTTTGCATTTTAATAATAATTCTCGTAGATAGGCTTATACGTTGGTTAAGCATTTCTAAATAACTTAGGGAATTGAAACAACGTAGATACGAATATAAATTAAATAATACTTTAATAGATATTTCCGATATTTCGGCAATGTCTCATTGCCATTTTCTAAAGGAACTTACAGAAAGGCAGGAGCACACAGGCCCTAACAATACAGTAACTGGAAATGAAGATATGAAGCTATCTTTCTCCTAGAAGTCCTAATGGTGCCCTCTGGTGGGCTAAGTAGGCATTCTTGGCCGTTGGGCTGAAGGTCTGCTGATGTATGCCTCCCAAATTTGGGGCAGTCGCATACAACCAAATTTGTTGAGGTTTGGAGAGTTTCTTAGGGCAGAGGCTGATTCCATAAATAATCTTTCGAATTTATATTTGCTCCGGTGTATTATTTTTGCTTTCTTCCGCCGTATTCTGTGGCGAGTATCCAGAGCATGGTCTGCAAGACCAGAATGGCTATATTTGTAAAACCGGATGTAGTCCTTGTGTTCAGAAATTCTGATATTCGCTGTCCTGCCTGTTTGGCCAAAGTACGACAGTTTACAACTGCAAGGGACCTGGTATACACCAGGTAGGTCTAGGGGAAGTAGTTGGTCTTTGGTAGAGCGGATAAGGGATGCTAATTTTCTGTAAGGTCTGTAACAGGAGGTGAGGTCATGTTTTTTTAGAATTTTGGTAATTTTTTCTGAGGTGCCTCGGATGTAGGGAATGATGATGGATTTAGAGTATTCTTTTTTGTGGAGGGGGCTGTGGTTTGTAGGTTTTAATATTTTTTTTTTTGGATTTTTTTGGGGGGGTAGCCATTGGCTGAGAAAGTGTTTAGGATGTGATTTAGTTCAGTGTTAAGGGCTATGTCGTTAGAACAGATTAGTTTAGCCCTGTTGTATAGTGTTTTTACCACTCCATATTGTTGTGAGGGGAGGTGGTGAGATTGTTGGTGGATGTATCTGCCTGTATGGGTGGGTTTTCTGTAAACTGAGAAAACCAAAGTTCCATCAGGCTGGCGGGTGACTAGTGTGTCTAGGAAGGGGAGGCAGTTGTTTTCCTCTTTTTCCAGGGTGAACTTGATTCTGGCGTGTTGGTTGTTTAAGTGTGTGAGGAAGGAGAGGAGTGTTTCAGAGCCATGTGGCCAAATAGCGAACACATCATCAACGTAGCGAAGCCATATGGTTGGTTTTTGTGGGGCAGAGGCTAAAGCTTTTTCCTCAAAGGTCTCCATAAAGAAATTGGCTAAGGGTGGGGAGAGTGGTGAGCCCATGGCTGTCCCCTCTATTTGTTTGTAGAATTTTCCCTGCCAAACGAAATAGCCTGAGTTCATTGTGAACTGAAATAGGGCTGAGATATCGGGAGAGAATTTAGCTTGGATTAGCTCTAAAGTTTCCTTGAGTGGGACATTGGTGAATAAGGAGGAGACGTCGAAGCTGACCATTATGTCACTATGTTGGAGTGTAAGGTTTTCTATGCTGGCTTTGAAGTGGGCTGAGTTTTTTATGTGTGATGGTGTGTTGCCAGTATAGTGTGTGAGCTCTTTGGCCAAATATTTAGCTAATTTGTATGTGGGGGAATCAATGCCATCCACTATGGGATGTAATGGCACATTTTCTTTATGTATTTTTGGGAGTCCGTAAATACGGGGGGGGTATAGAGTTAAACGGTTTTAATCTGTTGGTAACTTCTACAGGCCAAGAAGTGACTTTCTTAAGGAGGCTGTGAAATTTTCTAATTTGTGAGTTGGTGGGATTGTAATTGATAGGGAGGTAAGTAGCCCGATCTAATAGGAGAGCATTCAGCTTACCTTTGTAGTCCTTTTGGTTAAGTACTACCGTTGCATTTCCTTTATCCGCTTTGGTGATGACTAATTCTTTATTATTTCTCAATTCCTGTAGGGCTTCAAATTCCTTGTTGGATATATTGGTTTTGGGTGGTTTTGCTATGGAAAGGACACAAGCTACATCCAGTCTTACACTGTAAGTCTTACACTTTTAATAATAATTAAAAGATGTTTACTGTAATTTTATCTTGTGTATATTTAAATATTTTTTTCTGAATGTTTATATTTGTTTGATTATAATCATATGCACATGCAAACTCTCATCTATTATTGCCATGGTGATGTATATTGCACATTTCACACTCCAATAGTATATCTCACACTTTTATACTGCATATGTGTATCTTGTATGTACACAAAAACAAAAATTTAATTACACATTATTAATAATCATGGCAGATATAATGCTTAAAAATTTAAGAATAATTAAAAGAGGGCTTGGCCACCTTATCCTGTGAATGGTTTGAGGTCCGATGATTAACAAAACCTCAACACCGCAAGGTAAAAGAGGTTAAAGGAGGATGAGATTATAGTCAAAGCTGTATAACTGAGAGGAGACCTCCACATAGCCTTTAAAGGAATGCGGAAAACCGACCAGGGCTTCTGACCTAATGTCCAATCCTCACCTTCTCGTGGTGCACCCTGTTGGGTATCTACCTGGATACTGAACGAACAAGCATGGGCTGGCAATTTGGGATTTAGTCAACCAAATTGTAATTCTTATCGGCTTAAACCAAATTACAAAATGATGGCACAACATGACAAAATTTCTTGCCGGCTGGGGCGTTGCCCGGTAAAACAAGGCCCCTGTTGTTTTCACGAGGGAACCAGGTTGAACAGCGAAAAGTCAGTTATTGGAACAAATCTGAAAAAACACCACAACTCAACATCACCAGAGTTAAAGATCAGTACTATCAACATAAGAAGCCTGAATGGCAAAGAAATGGAGCTAGCTGAGGAATTAGATAAGTACCAGATCAACATACCAGAGGGTGATTGAAACAAAAAAAAACAAAAATTGATGAGATCTTTCTGAGCGATAAATAAAAAATGTTACATTCAGGCAATGACAATCAAGGAAAAGAAGGAGTAGCCATTGTATTCAACACTAAATACAAGGCTAATCTTCTTGAATGGCAGGCAGTCTCAAGTAGAGTGATGTGGGCAAATATCAGAATGGGGAACTGGACAATGAGACTTATTTGTGCCAATGGTCCCACAGAAGGTTCTACTAAGGTAGAAGTGGAGGAATTTTTTGAGGATTTAGAGAAAGCATCTGACACAATGAAAAAGGAAAAGTTGGTCATTGTTGGGGATCTAAATAGCAGAGTAGGAAATAATTGTGAGACATTCAAAAATATTTTGGGAAAATTTGGAGAAAAGAGCAAAGACAATAATAATGGCAAATACCTGTTGGATTTCTGCTCAGGACATGGACTGGTTATTACTAACACCATGTTCCAATGTAAAAATGTGCACAAATTCACATGGAGAGAAGAGGCAAGAAATAAGAAAAATCTCATTGACTATGTTATTGTTGATAGTGATGTTTTCTCCCTGGTGCAAGACACCAGAGTGTACAGAGTATCTGAAATTGGAAGTGACCACTATTTAGTCTTCAGCAGGATAAAACTGAATTTCATATTGAAAAGAATAAAATGTAAGAAAGTTTTAAAGCGAATAAAAGTTGAGCAGCTCTCAGATGTGAACTGTAGACTAAAATACACAAAGATTATTGAAGATAAAATGAAAGAGTTTGAGAACAGGAACCAAACTTTAGAGATTCAGTTGCAAGCCTTGAAGAAAAGCCTGAATGATTCAGCCAGAGAAGCATGTGGTGTGGTTGTCTGCAAGGATAGAAAAATCAGAACTCCATGGTGGACACAGGAAGTTAAAGAGGCAGTGAAGGAAAAGAAGAAAGCATATCAAAAGTTCCTGGCAAATAAGTCAGCTTTTGCTCTTAGAGAATACAGAGACAAATGTAAGAAAGCGAAACACTGTGTAAAACTAGCTAAACAAAAGTCATGGGAGGACTTTGTTAAAAACATAGAAAATAAATATCAAGAAGGTGATAAGATATTCTGGAGATTGTTGAAGCTTAGAAATGGAGGAAAGAGTGCTGTAACAGGAGTTAGAGATGATAAAGGTGACATGAAAACGGGAGAAAAAGATATCCTTGAAGTATGGAGTAATTACTTCGAAAAATTGCTAAATGAAACAAGCAGCAATAGCACAGTGGTAAAAAACACTCAAGAGGCATACAGTCAGGAATACATAACCACACTTGAAGTAGAAAAAGCCATCAAAGGCTTGAAATGTGGAAAGGCAGCAGGAGTTAATATTCGACCAGAAATGCTTAAAGTATGGTGGTATAAAAGTCTTACAGTGGCTGCACTGCATAGTTCAGGTGTGGACAGAGGGATGAATTCCCGATGATTGGAGTAGAGTTCTCATAGTACCCATATATAAAAAGGGAAATAAAACTGAATGTGAGAATTACAAAGGTATTTCCCTACGGAATGTTCCTGGTAAGATTTATGCTAGTATACTTGAGAAACGGTTGAGAAGAATTGTAGAAGAAAAGCTTGGTGAAGAACAAGCTGGATTCAGACCAAATAGAGGCTGTCAGGATCAGATCTTCACTTTACGAGAAATAGTTGAGAAATCACGGGAATATAACAAAGATCTGTATTTAAGTTTCGTAGATCTGGAAAAGGCATATGATAAGGTGCCAAGAGAGAAGCTATTCAATATGCTGCAGTTATATGGTGTCAATGGGGCATTATATCAAGCAATACTTAGTCTTTATTTGAGTTGTAATCAGTAATTAGAATTGAAGGAAGTACAGGAAGATGGTTTAATGTTAAATCTGGTGTGGACTATACATTATTCCCTCTGTTATTCATTATCTATCTATTCATTATCTATGGATCAAATTTGAAGGAAAGTGGTATTAAACATGATATCAAAATTGGAGATGTTAATGTCAGCCCTTTGCTTTATGCGGATGATGTTATACTTATTAATAAATCCGCTATGAGTCTGCAAGATTCTTTGACTAAATTGAATAATTGTTGTAATAGATATGGTATGAAAGTCAGCAATAAAAAGACAAAGACAATGAAAATAGGCAGAATCGTTGAAAATGTCAACTGCATTTTGAATGGAGAACCTGTGGAACAAATAAAACATTTCAGCTACTTAGGCATAATTTTTAGTGAAGATGGTAAATTAAATATGGAAATAGACAACATAATCAATAAAGCTGATATAGTAGGAAGTCAATTGAATAAATTCATGTGGAGTAAGAGAGAAATTATTCGGAACATTAAATTAGCTGTATACAAGACAGTGTTCAAACTAGTTTTAACTTATAGATCTGAGCTGGGTCAGAAGTAAAACACTTGACCAAAGTCTAGAGACCACAGATATGAGAATCCTGAGAAAGATTAGAGTTGTGAACAGATGGCATCAATGGCAATATTATATTAAAAACGAGGATATTAGGAAAGAACTTGACATTGTCAGCATCCAGGAATGCGTTAGCAGAGCTAATCTCAGGTGGTATGGTCATTTAAACAGAATGGGCGAGGAAAGATTGGCAAAACAAGGATCTCTGCTAGGTTGGCAGGAAAACGACCCAGAGGAAGACCAAGATATAGGTGGATTGATATGGTACAAAGTGCCTTAGATGATAGAAATATAAGATCTGATAATATTGGGGTCTTGACAAGTAACAGACTGATGTGGAGGAAAATTGTAGATAGGAAGTTAGTAATGATGTAATTTTTTTTCATGTAGTACTATCATATCCTGTACACCCCTTGAGGGTACATGGCAGGAATTTGATGATGATGAAAAGATATTAATTTTATCTTGTGTATATTTAAATTTTTTTTTTTTTTTCAAAATATGTATTTTTGTTTGATTTTTTGTGGTTATATATCAGATACTTGACTTCTTGTATTATATTGCTATTATTATGGTGTGTGTGTAATAATAATCATCATCATCATCAAAATTTCCCACATACCTTCAGGAGGTACACAGAATCTTATGTATAGTACTACATGAAAAATTACATCATTACTAACTTCCTATCAACAATTTTCTTCCAGATTAGCCTGTTATCTGTCAATATTATAATAATTCTGTCTCATAATAATTCTTGAATATTATGAGATATGACATACTTGACTTCTTGTATTATATTGCTATTATTATTATTATGTGTGTGTGTAATAATCATCATCATCATCAAAATTCCACACATATACCTTCAGGAGGTACACAGAATCTTATGATAGTACTACATGAAAAATTACATCATTACTAACTACTTATCAACAATTTTCTTCCAGATTAGCCTGTTATCTGTCAATATTTCATATCTGATAATATTCCAATATTATCAGATATTATATTTCTGTCTTCTAAGGCACTTTTTACTCTTATCAATTCACCAATCTTGGTCTTCCTCTGGATGTTTTCCTTGCCATCCTAGTAAAGAACACTTGTTTAGTTACTCTTTCCTCTTCCATTCTATTTAAGTGGCCATACCACCTGAGATTAGCTCCGCTAACACATGCGTGAATGCTAACAATATCAAATTCTTTCCTAATAGTATTTTTAATATGATACTGCTATTGATGCCATCTGTACAGTCCTCTAAACTTTCTCAGGACTCTCATATCTGTGGCCTTTGATCAAGAGTTTTCATTTCTAACCCAGATCTCAGATCCATAAGTTAAAACTGGTTTGAACACTGTCTTGTATACAGCTAATTTAGTGTTCTGACTAATTTCTCTCTTATTCCATATAAATTTATTCTGTTGACTTCCTACCATACCAGGTTTGCTAATTCTGCTCTCTGTTTCCAAATTTAAATTGCCATCTTCACTATAAATTTATGTGTTATAATTTAAATATATAAAAAAAAAAAAAGTATAAAACATTTTTGGTCTTTTTTTTTCCATAAAATTAAGTGAAAAAAAAATCCCTCAAAATCATAGTTTTTAGCAGTTGGCAACCCTAGTAAAAGTTGAAAGAGAAAATCCAATGAAAATAAAATCTGAACTGAAATTATTTAAAATTTATTTTTAGATCTGAACCATATATATTAGCTAATAAGTTGATGTTTAGTTCACAAACAAAATAAGGATAATGATTACAAAAATAAAAATAAAAAGATACAGAAATTCAATATGTTAAAGATTCTCTTATGAAACCTTAACAGAGCACTGCTGTATCTGAATAGTGCTACATTCAAATCAAATACAAGAATCTCTTCAGATGGTTTAAAATCTTTTCTTACCTTATATGCTGAGATACATACCAGACATGTTGCACTGCCTGTAACCAATGTTATAACTCAGCAGATTCTCTTCCTCCAATTTCCTCTGTCTCTTGCTTCCTCCTTCATTTCCTGATATACTCTTGTGCCCATTATATCATCAAGCATCATTAGTCGTCTCCTTCCTCTTGGTCGCTTTCCTTCAATTTTCCCTTCTATCATTCTTTTCAGTAGGCTGTCTCCTCTTAATATATGTCCTCCAGTTATGCTTTCTTCTTCTTATGGTCTTTAGTAAATTCCTTTCTTCTTCAACTCTTTGTAATACTTCTTCAATGGTAATTTTTTTAAGTCCACTTTATTTTCTCCATAACCACATTTCAAATCCCTCCAACGTTTTAGCTTCTTTTTTCCCAATTGCCCATGTTTCTGATCCATATAAGTCATACTCCAAATATAACACTTAATAAGCCTTTTCTTTAGATTTTTATTCATTTTTTAATAAACAAATTTTTCTTGCTATAAAATGCATATTTTCCTTTGTTAATTCTTTCTTTTATTTCCATGTCACATTTTCCATTTTCTTGTATTATACTACCAAGGTGTTTGTATTGTCTCACTTGCTCTACACTTTCTCCATTCATCATCACTTTTGTTTTCTTTGTGTAAATTTTCATACCATATTTCTTGCATATACTTTCAAATTTTTGCATTAGGTGCTGTAGTTCATCTTCAGTATTAGATAATATTGCTTGATCATCTGCAAATCTAATCCTCTTTTCTCTTCATGAAATGCTTCTTTTATCATTTCTCTGCAAATATATTGAAGCGCGTCGGTGACAGGCAGCATCTCTGTCTTATACCTCTGCCAATCACACAATTTTTAGTTTTTTCTACTTTTGTCTTTATTATGGCCGTCTGGTTCAAATATAATTCAGCTATTAACCTTCGCCTCTCCAATCAAAACTTATTTTGCATAACATTTCCATCAGATTTTGCCATTTCACCATGTCAAATGCTTTTTCAAGTTCGACGAAACATAAATAAACTTCATTTACTTCTATATTCCTTTCACATATGGTCCTCATTACTTCAATTGCATCTCATCTTCGTTCCTCTGTCTTTTCTAAATCCAAATTGATCATCCCCCAGAAAACACTCCACTCTATTATACAATCATTGATTTAATATTCTTAGCAATACTTTGGAGGCATGCAAGAGTATGCTTATAGTTCTGTAGTCACTTAGCAGGACTGCTTTTCTTTTCAATTGGTGTAAGAATATTCTCAGTGAAATCTTTAGGCCAGAGTTTCTATGTTTCTGTTATACCTTTGTCCTCCAGTTGTTTTAGGATTTCACGAGGTATTCCATCTACTCCTTCCATCTTTCCACTTTTTAATTCCTTAATTGCTGTTTCTACTTCTATCTTTAGTATTTCAAGACCGCTTTCTTCTGTTGAGATTTCATTTTGCTCTTCCAATTCAATTTTTGTTGGTCTTTCATTTTTTTGCATCAAGTTCTTCGAGGTATTCCTTCCATCTTTCACCTTGTATTTCAATATCATAAATCAATTTTCCTTGCTTATCTTCTAATGGCAGATTTCTTTTGCTTTTTTTAATATTTGTAATTTCTTTTGCTTTTTCAAACATTTTATCATTTATCCCCCTTATATCCATTTCTTCAATTTCTTTACATTCTTCTTTTAACCATTCCTCTCTTGCTTTATCAGTTTCTCTTCTCAGTTCATTATTTAATACTTTGTATTTTCTTGTTCCCTCTTTGGTGTTTACATTTTTCCATCTTCTTCTTTCCTCCATTTTTCTTATCATTTCATTTGTAATCCATAGCTTCTTAATTCTTTTACCTTCCACAAAACCTATCTCTTCAGCAGCTGTTTCATATATCGAGTTTTTCAGTTGATTCCATTTTGCGTTAATATCAATAGTTTCTTCAGATATATCCTCTTTGTTTCTTATTTTATTCTCCAGTTCTTCTCTGAATTTCTTACCGGCATTCTCCTTCGAGTTTTTCTAGGTTCCACCTTTTCTTACTTTTACCTTTGTTTATTTTCTTAAATCATGTTCTTAATTCCATAACAAGCAAATTATGGTCTGAGTCAATATCAGCTCCTGGATATGTTGATATCCTTTTTACACTGTTTCTGTACCTGTTTTGTATTAACATATAATCAATCTGGTATCTTGCAATATCTCCTGGCATATTCCATGTATATCTTCTTCTCTTTGGAAGTTTAAACCAACTGGTAATATCAAGTATTACCAGTTGGATTATTACCAAGTATTACCAATGATTAGTTTGTGTCTTTTACAAAAACTCTATAAGTCTTTCACCTTTCTCATTCCTTTTTCCAAGGCCATATCTTCCTGTTATTACCTTCTCTACCTTTTCACCTACCACTGCATTCCAGTCTGCCATCCAAATGGTACACCTTTTAAGTTCTGCCTTTTTTCCCCATTATCTCTTCTATTTGATTATATATCTCTTCTACTTAATTTTCATCATGGTCACTTGTGGGCATATATATCTGTATAATCATTATGTCCACAGGCTTTGCTTTCAGTTTAATCATAATCACCCTGTCACTTTTATATATTATTTTTTCTACTGAATTTTTAACCTTTTCATTCAACACAAATGCTACTCCATTATCCCCCCCCCGCCATGTTCTACAGGAATATATAATTCTATAACCATCACTTTCAAAATCTCCTATATCTTCCCATCTAACTTCACTTAGTTCAACCACATCCAATTTATTCCTCACCATACATCAATGAAATTAAGAATACAAATGCCAATTCGAAGAGAAGAACACAACATTGCAGTGAATTGGGTGTTTCAAATTATTCTGCAGGAATCTTCCAGAAATTACTGAGTAGTAATACTGCTCTCTATCATAACTAATCATTAATGAAATTTTAGAAACTTTCATTATGAAGCCAACAAATGATGCTAAGATTTTTGCATTATGATTAGTCATTTTGACAGTTTCACTCCTAACAGCCTCCCCAGTTATTTCAAGACAGCAGCAATACACATTGCAATATGTTCTGTATAGCCTTGACACATCGCGGGAGAACTACAGCTTAGAGAAGGGATAAGAATTTCAAATACAGTGGCTGCACTGCATAGTTCAGAAAGCCTGGACAGAGGGACGAATTCCTGATGATTGGAGTAGAGCTCTCATAGTATCCATATATAAAAAGGGAAATAAAACTGAATGTGAGAATTACAGAGGTATTTCCCTACTGAGAGTTCCTGGCAAGATCTATGCAAGTATACTTGAGAAACGGTTGAGAAGAATTGTGGAAGAAAAGCTTGGTGAAGAACAAGCTGGATTCAGGCCAAACAGAGGCTGTCAGGATCAGATCTTCACTTTACGACAAATAGTCGAGAAAGCATGGGAATATAACAAAGATCTGTATTTAAGTTTTGTTGATTTGGAAAAGGCATATGACAAGGTGCCAAGAGAGAAGCTATTCAACACGTTACAGTCATATGGTGTCAATGGGGCATTATATCAAGCAATACTTAGTCTTTATTTGAGTTGTAAGTCAGCAGTCAGAATTGAAGCAAGTACAGGAAGATGGTTTAATGTTAAATCTGGTGTGAGATCAAGGATGTACATTATCCCCTCTGTTATTCATTATCTATATGGATCACATTATGAAGGAAAGTGGTATTAAACATGATATCAAAATTGGAGATGTTAATGTTAGCTCTTTGCTTTATGCGGATGATGTTATACTTCTAAATAAATCCACTACAAGTCTGCAATAGTCTCTGACTAAATTGAATAGCTGTTGTAATAGATATGGTATGAAGGTCAGCAATAAAAAGACAAAGACAATGAAAATAGGCAGAATCATTGAAAATGTCACCTGTGTTGTGAATGGACAACCTGTGGAACAAGTAAAACATTTCAGCTGCTTAGGCACAATTTTTACTGAAGATGGTAAATTAAATATAGAAATAGACAACAGAATCAGCAAAGCTGGTATGGTGGGAAGTCAATTGAATAAATTCATATGGAATAAGAGAGAAATTAGTCAGAACACTAAATTAGCTGTATACAAGACAGTGTTCAAACCAGTTTTAACTTATGGATCTGAGAGCTGGGTCAGAAGTAAAACACTTGACCAAAGACTAGAGGCCGCAGATATGAGAGTCCTGAGAAAGATTATAGGCGTGAACAGATGGCATCAATGGCAATATCATATTAAAAACGAGGATATTAGGAAAGAACTTGACATTGTCAGCATCCAGGAATGCGTTAGCAGAGCTAATCTCAGGTGGTATACGGTCACCTAAACATAATGGGCGAGGAAAGATTAGCAAAACAAGTGTTCTCTGCCAGGTTGGCAGCAAAACCACCCAGAGGAAGACCAAGATATAGGTGGATTGATACGGTACAAAGTGCCTTAGACGATAGAAATATAAGATCTGATAATGTTGGAGTCTTGACAAGTAACAGACTGATTTGGAGGAAAATTGTAGATAGGAAGTTAGTAATGATATAATTTTTTCATGTAGTAGTATCATATCCTGTACACCCCTTGTGGGTACATGGCAGGAATTTGATGATGATGATGAATGTAACGGAGAATAAATGTCTTCAACCCAATAAGAATTGCTTCAATAATGTATTCAACATATTACTGAACACTGAAAACAGAAATCCAACCTAAAAAATTAGACATAGAAATCACAGACACCCGTTTGGCCATATATCATGATGAAATAATATAATGGCATGATATAATGGCCACACATCATGATGAAATGGCCAATGAAAGTGCTTGTGAATGTTGCTCCATGAGAAAAATTAATACTAGATTGTAGTATGAATTGTAGATGACAAATATCTTGATCATTAAAGATGGAGATATAGTGCTTGGATAGTTGCTTACGGTTATCTGGTAAGCACATGAACCATTTGTGTAAGATCACTGGTGACAGTAAATGTTTTGACATCTCTACCTGCTTGATCGTTGCAGTTTGAACTGTGAATATTAAATTTTGAGATCAGGAAAACCTCACTATTAGGAAAGTTGAACTACAGAACATCAATATTTAAAGGAAAGATATTAAAAAGTTAAAAATGAATGGTGGTATTAAGAGAGCAACAGAGACAGTAAATTAATTTGATAACATGGCAGAAACCTTGAAGAATGAACCCTCTGACATAGTCTATGCCAGAGAATTTAAAGAACATATACACAGACTCCACCTGCTAGAAGAAAAAAAATCAAAGAGTGCATGTTTGAAAAAATGAGATGAATAGTGCTGGAAGAAGCTGAAATTTGAGTTTGTTACAAAAAGCATGGTTTCAGAGATGGAACTGAACCTTACTGGAGTTTAAACTAAGACTACATATATTTGTGAAGTAAACCTAGAATGTTTTGGGAGGTTTGCCTTTATCCATAGGTAATCTAGTTCTCTTTGCTTGACCTTTTATTGCTTTTTAGTTGAAATTGGAAGGACACGGACTATACATTAATGGATTTTTTTTTTACCAAGACACAAGGACCTGAAATTCAGGGGACACATTGCACAAGTTGTGAAGACATCACATTGGATAATGACATTGATGCAGAGGACCCTGCATGAAAAAATAAAGAGGTTATGATGCCATTGTATAAGACCTTGATCAGGCCTCATATGAGTTATTGTGCACAGATCTGGTCTCCGAGTTTTCATGATGACGAGGATATACTAGAAAATGTCAAGAGAAAATTTACAAAGGTTGTCAGTAGTCTTTGGACCACTTGACATTGTGAGAATGTAATTTGCAAAGCTTTTTGAATAGGAGGAAGAAGGGAGGGGATATGATTAAGACATATAAGCTAGTCAGGAGTTAAAGTTGACATGGAAGAGATTTTTCATAGAATGAGAGGCCATCACTGGAAACTGTATAAAGAGGGTGTGAGCAGAGGAGTGAGGAGAAGGTTCTTTGAATGGAGAGTGGTTGGTGAGGGAAATGCATTGCCTGAATGTGTTGTGAATGTAGACACATTGAATAATTTTAAAGCATGGTTGGATGAACACTGTATGCAGTAGTGTGTATCTGCCACAATGATTCTCTAACTCATGGAGGTTGGATGTTAATAACAACAACAACATGGAGAATTTCACCTGACTCCTCTGCCACTCACTCCACTTCAAAGAGGACCAATTCAAGAATCTTAAACAGCTCAGATATAATGGTCAGTTTCAATATATCAATCTTTACAAACATACCCAAAAAGAATATCTTACCATCAATATGAAATATCTTTTCCACTATCCAACATAGTTCTCAGCAATATTGGTTACTTCACAACTTCAGAGCATATTGGTTACTTCACAACAAAGGGAGAAAAAAAAATTGTACAGATAGAATGCACCACTATGGTTTCTCCCTCAATTCAAATTTCAACAAGGAAAATTTTGGAAAAAGAAAAAAATAATGCTCCTAACCAAACTATACTCAGGCCTAAAAGTTTGCCATTATAATGCATTTTCAATTATGTATTTTTTTTTTTTGTTTCAGAATCTGGGATCCAAGTCACATGGTGAAACAAAGAACTATCATACTTTGCTATTCACAATTCCTGACTAGTAACCAACATCTAAGAACCCAATTCATTATAGAAAAGAAAATGGTAATAACATCATGTCATGTTGTTATTATCATTATAACAACATAACAACAAATAAACTGAGGACAGTAATAATGTGTTCTTCCTGGAAACCTTAAAGCATTTTCTCAATGGCATCCACAAATACTCTCATCCTCCTCCTTTCTAACAATATGATATCATTTTGTTCATATACTGTCAAGACTAGGGGTGCATCAACATCAAAGCAGGATCTGGCCGAAGCACTGAGTATTAAGCCAAAGAATAACGAATGAAATTTTAGGAATGAATGTTTTTTTTTTTTAAAAAAAAACCTCATCAAAAATCAATAATTTTTTCAATATCAAAGCATTTTTGTTTCAGAGAATTGTATTAAACAGCAGTCGGTGCTCAAGAGTAATTATCAAAAAGAGCGTAAATGTATTCATTTTGGCATTGTAAAATAAACAGATCAATTCATATTTCATACACTCTTATGAAACTTGGAAAGTTTTTTTAGTTGTAAATCCATGCTCTGAAGATGACAGTTGGAAATCCAACAAAACATTAACATCTTAATTATTTATTGTGTTCTGTTCCTCTGGTGTCTATATTCTGCAGCACTGCTAGGAATCATTTTAATAAGGTGTGAGTTTGTTACACTATTATAAAACAAATATTACATTTTCAAGTTGTAATATGACAGCACAAAATTAAACTTCCCTATTCATTAAAGTTATTCATTAAAGTTACCTTTAATTAATACACTTTATATGCGTTGTTAATTCCGTAAACTAATTACCGGTTTCCCTATCATGAGAACGATTTTTTTTTTTTTTTTAACTTTCATTCAAACACACTTAGCCACTCAGAAAAAAAATAATGATAGTAACTGGGCATATTTAAGCTTAAAATTCTAAAGACAATGTAACATTTATATCTTACCTGTTACTTCTGGTGCCTTCAAAGGTCTTGGCTCAACTGTGTCAATCATTATCTGGCAAATCCAGTTATATATATATATATATATAAATATCTTTTTTTTTTCAAGTTTTGAACATGGCTAAAACAATAACAACACATATATGTAAGTTTCATATGAAAAATTAAAATATCAGCATAACATCTTTATTAAGAAGATAAATTCTTGTGTAGAAGTCAGTTACCAGTAACCTGATGATTTGGTGAAATTTATGATATGCAAATAATATTATACTATGGGACTTTTTCCCTGCATGCTGATGCTTTGCAATTCCCATTCCAACTCTCTATCTTATTCATATCCCACTTCATTTCAAGCCCTCACTCATCTGACCCTCAGTTATTTTAAGGGGGGGAAAAATGCCTATGATGCCTTTCCTTTTAAATGGCCTTCATCTGTAAGTATCTAATTATAAACATTTCACAATTTATATATTATTTATTTATGAATTCTGGGAAGTATTTTACTTTCACTTTGGCCCATTAGTCAAATAGTTGGGTTATTTGGAATTATGGCTGAAGCACTAATGCCAGTATATGTATGTTAATCATGCATGTTCTGTAAGAAGAAGAAAAAAAAAAAAACTGCTACCTCCATATAAGACTCCCTTCAGCTAAAAAAAAAAGAGTCCTTATTAAGGTTCTTCATCTCCTAAAGAAGATCAGAATTCAAGTCTTTCCAACCAAAGAGCACCACTACTGCTGGATAAGCTGGAAGTCTGTAATAGCAAGACTATCCTGTAAATGTAACTACAGTTTGTTAATATCAATCATTTGCATGCAAATCATAATGCATCCTTAACACTGGAATGCCACAAACACCTTATTAAAAATGCTTCATATCACTCAGACAGTTTTCACCCAAATTAGTGTTCTGATGTAGTGCCAATATCAACATGCAAGATGAATGTTGACATTTGTCAACATTTTTCCTGCAAATTTGTCAACAAAAAAAGAAGGTAATAAGCAGTCAAGATGTTGGTATGTTCAACACATGTGACTTCATTATGTGTAATGTGTGTATGATGTAATTGTCAACAGTGTGAGATTTAAGAGTGAAATGGGAAAAGAGCATGTCAAAAGTGTTTTGAGAGCAAATTTAAGCAAAGAGAAAAGGGAATGTAAGAGGAATAAAAAAGCATGTACTGTATAGTGATTACAATCAGAGATGTATCTCATGGGAATATATTTCTAAATACTTATACGGTTAACACATGGAAAAAATAAAGAATTTATTAAAAAATACCCCAATAACATTAACTGCATGTGCTCACAAGACACACATTTGTAAGCACATGTAATGTACTTACAAGTTCATGTCTTTGTCACAATGCACTATTAGAGTACAAAGGAACAATTGCAAAAGTTTCTACAATGAAATTTAAATAGTCTAAAAAATAAAATAAACTGAATAGTTAATGTTCATCACCTCCCAAAACACTAAAACTGGCATGGGATCAGAGTGATTAAGGTTCAGACGATTTCATAGTGTTTCCCACATTTCAAGGAAAAGACTATCAAATATGAATCTGCTGGGATGAAGAATCTTGGTCAGATTCAAAAGAACTCTGTGCCTATTGCCAATAACATGAGAAGCAAGGCCAGACTTGTTGAATCCAAAAATTCAATATAGCCTCTTGACGTTCTTTGATTCTAATAAAAGAGCAGCCAGTCTGTCCAAAGTAACAAAGATGACATGAACAGCGCACTTGATAGACAACTGGTAAGGAGAGAGGTGATAATTTGTTCTTGGTAGATAGCAGGAAAGAAGTTTCTGAGCTGATTTGAAGGATGTGTAATTTGTAAAGAATCTATACTATTTGTTTAGATGTTCCTTTAAGGAAGAGTATGATAATTCTTCTCATATCAGATTGTAGTCTGGCTGAGGATGATAACCATTAATAATTGGAATGTTCAGCACATAATAGTTTCATTGTAACCATTAGCCATTCAGAATGATTATTATTTTTTTTAATTCATCTAACAGAAGGGAATTAGAAGGACAGATTGCATAAGCTCCTTGTACTAGACTTTTGATAATCTTTTGAGATGAATGATGGTGAGAAGACAAATGGATGTATCTGCCAATAAAGGTTGGTTTTCAATAAACTGAAAATTCAACATGACTAGGATTTTGGATTATTAAGGCATCCAAAAAGGGAAGACTGTTGTTGAATTCACATTCAATCGTGAACTTGATAAAGGGTACAAAGAGTATTTTATCTAGGGATCGCAGTAATACTACCTGCGAATGGGAGGCAGAATTACTACAAAGACACCAACCAAATGAAGCCAAATATGCAGTTGAAGGAAACTGGTAGGAAAGAGTTGATTTTCTAGATGCTGCATGAGATAAGCCTGCCCATTACAAAGACTGAAGATGTGAGTAATGCTATTAGAACACAAAGAGATAAGTAAAGTGAAAGAACCTATAGTTTTGGCAGATATGAATGACTTCAAAGGTGACAAGTATGGAATGAGAGGATATGGAAGTGTTATGGAAAAAAAAGCTCTACCTATTAAGGAAGCAACAGATAAGTGTGTATGGACCACCATGGAGGTGAGCAAGTATCAACAGGAATGACTTAAGAATACTAAATGCATTTTTTCAGACTTCAAATCTGAATGAAACGGTTATCATAAGTTGCAAGAGTACCTCCAGACCAAAAGAGATATTGCAATTTATGTATTCTAATGCCAGACATACTGAGAATAAAGGTGAGAAGTTTTTGGAATTGATTAGTTTGACTTAGCTAAAAATTATAAATATTAGCAACACTTGCTTGACAAAAGAGGACAGAGAGAGGGGAATAGAATGCAAATACTCTATTTTCATGGAAGAATATCATCAGTGATATCAGAAAAAAACACAAACCAATAAGAGAAGTTCAACAGGAAAGCAGGGCCATAGGATACAGTGCAACGACCTGAATGATCAGATGGTGTGACGTAGAGGTCAATAAGACAAAATATGTAGTTGGTTGCCACTGAAGGCCTTAGTGCACAAAGAAATATGTAATTCCATGTCTGCAAATTAGCTAAATGAGCACAATGCAAGTAATCATTAAGGAAGACTAACTATGGGAATATACATTGGAAGGAGAAAAGGTCACATTACAGGAATTATAATTTAGGCGGCTACTGACAGATAATTATCTAAAATGGCATATAATTGAGAGAACATAGGTTAACAGTGCTAGACCTACTGATAAGATCACAGAATTTGTCCATAACCAAAGTTCCTCATCTGGATATGGTCTATTTTGCAAATGGAAAGAGGTCTTGAAGAATTTTCAGTATATTAAGAACTGATAATTGACACCTCAAACCATTTGAAGCAGTGATGCAGCATAGCAAACTCCAAGGGAAAATTGTTAAATGGACATGGGAAAGTAAGGAATATGTGAAGGAAGCAGCATTAGGCTCCACACCCTGAGCAAGGGTGTGGAGTCTGGTACAGGTATATCAGCTGGGAATTAGGTGGATGAGATCATTCAGTAGAAACTGGAAGGAAAAAAAGTGTTGAGGAATGAGGCATAAGCTCAAACAAGAAGGGTGACGAGCATGCAAAGTTAAAAGAAAAATAGATTGAGAGAGAATTGGCAAAAAAAAAAAAAAAAAAAACTGGCAAAAAAACTTTTATCATTATAAAAGTTACTTTATAATAATAAAAAAAAATTAATTATGGAGGGCTAACACAACTATACACCTCCGAATCAAAAAATTAGAATAATCAAAGAAAATGTGTTGAATGATTTGCAATTCTAATATATTGCATAGAAAATAATTATTATCAAATATGAATTAGCATCATCTAAATCTATATACTTTGTACACATAACCATGTCAACACATAAAAATGTAATATAAATTATAAGAAAACTGTTATTTGAAAACATTCACAAAATTATAATAATTTTTAACATGGTTCAAAATATTAGAATGCAAAAATAAATGCACAAAAATTAAAGTCAGAGGGAAACAGGTTAATTAGTACTTTGTTGCATCTCCCATAACTTTTATGACCATCCATAAATGGTTGGCCATATTATTTACTAGCAGTTCATGGTCTTTTTTTTTTTTTTATCAAATGCCCAATTTTTATCTCTTGGGCAAGTTCTTGAAGATGTTTCTTCATAATTCCCCACAAATTCAATGGGATTTAAATCTGGTGAGTTTGCCAGCTAATGAATTACATTGATTTGCCTTTCTTTGAGCCATCTAGTAGTGGTCTTGGAAGTGTGACAAGAAACTCAATCTTGCTGAAAAAGGAAATCACCATCACATAAATCTTCCGATGCCAGTAACGTAAGGATGAAGAATTTCTTGGAACACTTTGGAATTGACTCTTTCATACACAATACACAGCCTACCTGGACCCCCGTAGTCATACAAGCCCATACCATGATAGAGGTTGCAAATTTCACCGAGTATGTCATGCATTCTTTACCAAATGCTTCTTGCTTAGACGCCAAACACGTATCCCTTGATGACCATGGGACACACAAAATATACTTTCATCATAAAAAGTACCTTTTCCAAGTCCTCTTGACCTCACAATAGTCTCTGCTTACACCATCACACTCTAGCTGCCTTTTGCTTGGAAGTCATGAGTAGCAGCATCTTCGGCACATGTGATTTAAAACCCAATTTGTAAAGTCGTCTCAACACAGTACATTTAGACACATTCACACCTAGTTCTTTCCATCTCCTGTGAAAATACCTTACCCTTCGGAAGCAGTTTTTCTTCACATTATTCTTCAATCTCCTCTCATCTCTTGACCACTATTCCAGTAATTATTTTGAAAACTCCAGTTATTATAATATATCTCAATACTCTACTCACGTTGTTTGAGAACATTTTAATTCCTTAGTTATAAACTGTTCAGTTTGGCCTTCTTTGTGTAGAGACACCATACAAAACTTCTTAGCCTCCGATGTCACTCATTCGACCCATGTCGAACATAAGATGCACATAAAAAAATGTGGTACATCACATGCAAATAAAAAAAAATAATAATAATAATAAAATTACTAAAATATTTATATAAATTTCATTGCCGAACTGAAGTCTTTTGGCTCTTTATTTTAGTAATTGCTTTTACACACCAACCAAGAGTTCACTTACGAAAAATACATTTCTCTGACATTTCAAGTTCCTTAGTACTGAATGAAAGTTTTTGGTCTCTTAAAGGTTCTGCCTAGTCTCTGGAGAGAACCAACCAGTTCGAAACAGCTGTCAGGCCAGTGAAACCTTATCAAAATGGACTAATAAAAGGCAAATATATAGACACTTGGACAGTGCCTATATCTTTTAAGTAGTTCGCACTAAGGCAACTCGTGAATGTCGGGGAGTATATTCCCGTAAGCTCTCTGGTCAACTTACCTTACGAAACTTAAACTTTCATAGTTTCTACATTCGGCTTTGAAATAATGCTGGATCTAATATCCACTTTGCTTATATAATAAAATAAAATTTTACTTAACTTTTTTACCAGAGAAGCCAGCCAGTAGTAACTTGCAATTGAGCCCAACATGAAAAAAAGGAATAAATATGGAAACAAACAAATAAACAAAAAAATAATAAAATGGTCATTTTTTGAGAAAATGTAGGATGTCCTTTTAAAATAGAACTTTTAAGTAGCTAAAAGTGTTTTCCTTTAATATACATACTATGTATCCTTACCATTTTAGGGTTAACATTTTTTGTGTTAGGACTTAAATATTATCTTCAAACTATAACAGACAGGAACAAACAAAACTTGAAATGCATTCTCAATGGAGAACTCAAAAAAAAAAAAAAAAAAAAAAAATAGAACATTACAACTATTTAGGCACAATTTTTAGTGGAGATGGAAAATTAAATATATAAGATGTAAGATGAGAGAATAAACAAAGCTAGTATCATTGGAAGGTAAATGAATAAATTTAAATGGAATAAGTAAGATAGCCAAAACACAAAACTAGCTGGCGAAAAGACAGTGTTCAAACCACTTTTAACTTATTTATCTGAGAGCTGAATTAAAAGAAAAAAGTGAATAACTAGATACTGCAGTTATTAGAATTCTGAGAAAATAGGATAGTAAAAACATGGCAATGGCAGAATCATTAAAAATGAACATATTAGGAAGGAATTTGACACTATTGGCATTCAGGAATATGTGAACAGAGCTGATTTCTAGTGGCCACTTAAATAGAATGGAAGAAGAAAGATTAGCAAAGCCAGTGTTTGATGCACGATGGTAAAGAAAAAATACTCGGGGGAAGACCAACCAACATGCAGGCTGACTAATGCAGTTAAAAGTGCCTTATAAGGCCAAAATCCACATACCAGCCACTGATTTAAACTTTAATTTAATGCTGTGTTGGATTTCCTTTAGCCCGAATTACAGTACATATGCAGTTTGGTATAGATTCCATCTAAAGCATACCAGGCAATCGACAGCCAGTCCTTTAACTAGCTCAGATTTGACAGAAGAGGACTTTGTCCCAGGATCTGTTTTTCTAACGTTTCCCATACATTCTCAATGAGGTTCAGATCCAGGCTTTGTGGTGACTAAGGAAGATGGTAGAAAACACTGTCATGCTTGATGAACAATTTTTGCATTGTGGACAGTAGCATTGTCATCCATGAAAGTACAGTCACCTGCAGGATAAAAAGTCAAC
This sequence comes from Typopeltis vanoorti, assembly GCF_054136105.1. Lineage (NCBI taxonomy): Eukaryota > Metazoa > Arthropoda > Arachnida > Uropygi > Thelyphonidae > Typopeltis > Typopeltis vanoorti. The sequence continues at coordinate 127,343,464 of NC_143556.1, read as the reverse complement.
ATTGCAGGATGAACTTGATTAGCAACAATGTTCAGATATTCCTTGCAGGACACCCAAGCTTCCAGCAATATCAAGAAGGTTGTTCCGTACCAACAGAACATGACACCACCTCCACTGCCTTAAGTTGTATTTAGAAGGGTTCACTGCTTCATGGGCTCCTGTCAAACTCACCGCCTACTGTCTGTAGAGAACAAGGTGTACCGTGACTTGTTGGACCACAACTTTTTTTCCAATCTTCCAGTGTCCAGTCATGGTGTTCCTGATACCACTGTAAATGACCTTTCTAATTCTTTGCAGAAATCAGTGGTATCTGATTTCTCTAAACCGATCCTTTTTCAATTCCCTATACACAATTCAGTGAGATATGGGTTGGAAACAGTCTTCAAATGCTTTGGTTGATTGATGCACACTGGAAGTTCCATTTGTCTGTACAAGCCTTCTCAGGTGACAGCAATCTCGTTCCTGACAGTGTCTTAGGACCACAGTTATGCCTCTTAGGCAAGCAATGTGGGATATTTTTCCACGATTAAATACCTGAGATATCTTACCTTTTGAGAAACCAGTCAGCTTTGCTGTTTTCAAAATCATAGCTCCAGCAAGATGGGCACCCACAATAAGACCTTTATCAAACTTCTGAAATATCCTTTATTTTTCCTGTTGTGATGAACACTACTGATGATTACTGACCAGCAGCATTCTTAGTTGCCCAAAACACATGATGACACATGCACCCAACTATTTTGCATATATGTCGTAAGGGACGTTTACATGCATCTAAATAAAGGTTTCTAAAGTCAGTGGCCGGTATGTGCATAACATAACAATATTGGAGTCCTGGCAAATAACACTAATTTGGAGGAAAATTTTCTACAGGAAGTTGGCATTAATGTAAACTTTTCATGTAGTACCATCAAAGTATCTTTGATGGCACTACACGAAACTTTGAGGTTACATATTGGGAATTGGATGTTGATGGTATAAATTAAAGATACCAAGAAATTATATACTTGGTTAAACAAATAAAATTTATCCAAGTGTAAGCAAACAAAATTTATGCCTGAAGTATTTTCAGGACTGGGGCAACTTGTATATAGAAGCTGACTTCACATCACTTGCCTTAGTTCCCATAATGCAAAGCACGTCTTTACAGGTATGTATAATGCTATGCATTAGGGGAAGGGTCACTACCCTTCCCATATATTGCATATATGGGATTACATATCCCAGCTAAACAACTTGCTCAGGCAAAAGAAAACACCCAGCATAAGTTGCTCACACTAGGTGCTTTCATAGGCTGAATACTCCACCTTCTGATTATACATACTTTATGTAGATGACACAACCAAAAACAATCAATCTACAAAATGAATTTCTAGTTTTTTTATGATATTCTCATTCAGCACACTAAATTCTCTGGACTCTACTCCTATCACAATGTTGTCATACAATAATAATTACTTTACATGTTACTACTTGCATTACTTGCTTTTCTTTGATATATGTTATGCTATTCCACAGATATTGTGCAAAATTTTAGATAGCTTGAATATCAGTCCACGCAGGACTGAAAAAGCTTTCCACTTGACCTAGACCAATTCTGCACAAATGTAAATATTATTTTCCCACATCAATTGAAGATTTAATATGATAATGAATATGATTATTATCAAAAATATTTGTTCTGTCGATGTCTGTATTATCAATCTTTGCAATATTATCATCAAAGACCCCCCCCCCCATGGGGTCAAAGACTCATCGCAGGAGGTCCCAAGATGGGTCGCAGGTCATACATGAAGCTCATCATACCGTGCCTTAAATAATTCAGATTATCTCAAATTCTCAGACACCACACTCTCAGGCAATGCATTCCAATCATTCATAACTATCCATGCAAAAAAAAAACCCTGCTTCTCATTCCCTTGCTCGCACCCTCCTTATACAGCTTGCAGGGATAACCTCTTGTTCTCTCACCATTTTATGAAATATCTTTTGAACATTAATCTTATATCAACCCCTTACTGACTTATATGTCTCTATCATATCACTCCTACTCACTAGAATCAGCAATTTACATCATCTCAACATTTCGCAGAACAGAAATTATCTTAGTCAATCACCTCTGGACCTTCTCCAATATCTCTTCATCCTTTGAAAAGGTGGTGACCAAATGTGCACACAGTAGTCCATATGTGGTATAATCATGGCCTTATACAATGGAAAAAATTGTGTAAGACCAGAATTGTTTTACTTTTACAAGTCAGTATCCTCTGCATAATTGCCAGAATTTGCTGTGTTGTCCTCACAATTTCAGCAATCCCCTCTAAATTTTATATCCCTATCTACCATCACACCCCAAGTTCTTCGATTACCTCCACTTCTCCACAATATTCATCTTCTGCTATTTATCATCTCTCTCTTTCTGGCTCAAGATATATATTCCACATGTACCCAACTGTTTTTTTAATTAATATTAAACAGATAATTATATTATTATAATCTGCTGGTTTCATACGGAGGCAGCTGGGCTTTTTCTTCCTGCAACTAAAGTTTTTCATTCAATAAAATAGAGAAACCATTTCAGACAACATACTTAATATAGAGTGGGGGTAAAGAAAAGAAAAAGTTTGTCCTATGGTTGTGTAGTGCGTCCTGTCCCTGTGTGACAGAAATATCATGTAATAATTTTTGTTCTCGACTTGCATAGCGTTCATTTATGCCTACCTTACAGGCACTGCAAAGTACGTGTAAAGAAATAAAATAACACTAATTACCTGATATACCCAATTGGACAAATTTTATATATAATTAATTAATAGATTTTGGATTTGAAACAAATAAAACTCTTTTCGTAAACTTCGTACGAGTGTGCATTTTAAGAATGCCCACCTCTGTACGAGAAAATGACAAGAGTTAATAAACAACGCATACATTTGAAAATTCCGCGCTAACTCTGTATTTGTAGATAACAGAATGCGCTGATATACGTGTAGATGATAATAATGATTAAAGTAAACGATAATAATCAGTTGAAATTAATTTTAAATACACACAAATTGAACAATCACACATTACACCATCAAATCATATACTGTATACATTAAAAATAAATAAAAGAACTTAAATTTTCCGGGCTATAATACCAGCGACACCTACTAAAAATATATTAAATTTTACACTTAAACTTTGCGTACCGCTTAATTACTGATAGCCTTGAGCCATCTGTCTCTGATTGGGTACCAGTGGAGATTGAACTGCCCACTCAGTCTCCAAAAAGTTAGATAGGGCTAAATGGCCTCGCCTACTCCCGTATATACGGGAATAAAAAGGCGTTAGCTGATTTTTTTTTTTTAACTTTATTTAATGACCATAGTATTGCCTACAATTAAATAATTACGTCGACAAGGTACATAACATAACTACATAAAGTAATCCCAAACTTTTGAAATTAATCTCTGAGAGTTCAAAGGAAAGCAAAACGAAGAATGATTACCTATCACCTCATGGAGCAAATACTGAAATTACTGTCACAGAAACAGATATAAGAATAAAGATAGTTAAATGACAACTGTTCTGGCAAGACTGATCGATTGGATGTGTAGTACTTCATCCCTTTGTCAGATTCGCAACAAAATTGCTTGACTAGGGAATATCATTGAACCATGAACCATTGGCTTCTCCATTTTAGACTTCTGACAATGAGTTTTAAAAACTTACATGTTCAGTGTAGTTTTGCGATGTTTGCGATTTTCAGTATCACGCTAAGTTAACCGCATGGCAGATTAGAAGGTTAGGGTGGATAGCAGCATTTGCAAAGAATTTTGCAGCCTTTTTGTGAAGAAAAGTTTTGATCTCAATACCGTCGGATTTTATCCGATGGTTCGTGCGTTAAACACTATTCGTTAACACAAGTTTTGAATTATGTATACTTTGCTAGAGTTTGAATCCTCTGTGTGACTCCACATGGGCTGGCAATACATCAGCACTTGCCGGATCAGCATTTTCTATAACAGCAGTTTAAGTTCCGTGCTTAGCCGGCTACGACGATTCAGTAACGAGTACAGCTGGCCCAATTCCCTATTTGCTGTTGATCAGGCATGACTGATATGAGTTGTGAAACCAAGCTCTTTATCTAGTTGAATCCATAATTATTTGGCTATTAGTTACCATTAAATAGGGACCAAAAATGGCAAATTATTCATCCGGGGACACATATTTTTTTTCTTGAATACCTATGTAGTGCTGTTGTCTGAATTAACATCAATTCGTCATTTTTTGTACAGTTGGTTGCTCTAGTTTTGAGACTGCGTTTTGCAATTTTTCTGTTTCCAATCTAAGTTTCAAGGAGCACACTATTATTTCCGCATCATATGTGTATAGGGCTATTGTTCTGCAACTGTGTGTGGAATGTCAGCCACATAGATAGCAAAGAGTAAAGTAATACTTGGAAGCCAGGGGAAAGTCGGGTGTGGTGTTGCATTCAAACGATGTAATTCCCTGTAACTCCACACGGATTATAATCTGTGTGGAGTAATATATAATAATAATATTTATTATTATTATTATTATATATTATTATATTAAAAATCAGCCAACGCCTTTATATATATATATATATATAACTTAGATTGGAAACAGAAAAATTGCAAAACGCAGTCTCAAAACTAGAGCAACCAACTGTACAAAAAATGATGAAAACTGACTTAAAACCCGAGAATTATAACACAATGACATTTATTTGAAAAAACGCAACATTTTTCGTCAAGAACGACTTCATCAGGCGATAAGAACATAGAAAGATATTAAAAGACACGAAATTAACATTGACACATTCTAAAGCTATACAATTATAAAGCCATAATATTCGACTGTAAATTACAGTTATTATGAGCTTGAACTACAGTCCGAGTTAAAGTTCTATTGTTGTACACCTGTGCGTGTGTGGAATCACGCGATCTCCACTATCTAATAGTAGAGATGAAAGCGTCAGGCAAATTATAGCTAAGATTGTTATTCATGTGAAAAGGGTCCAAGGTGATTTCTTTCGACTCGACAATGCGGCGCTCTACTTCATCAAGGCAGATGTGTAGGTTTGAAGTTGATGTCCAGTTTATTTCATGTTGGTGGCTTTCGTTGTTCGTGCTTATTGAAAACTGGACATGGCTTGACAGAGCAGTTGCTCTGGTTCTTTTATAAGCAATGTCTCGCTGGTGCTCTTTGAGACGTAGTAAGATAGATTTCTCTGTCTGCCCATAGTAAGGCTTTCCGCATTCACAAGTGACCTTGTATACACCTGGGAATTGTAGAAGGTTGTGAGGTTGTTTATAGTTGTTGAATGGTGATCGATAAGCTTGAGTTGCAAAAAAAGAAACAACTATGGAGGGATTTTAAAGAAAGGGGTGACCTGCAGGCACACGAACGGTATAAAGTACAGGACAGAAGGGTAACGAGTGTGGTAAAAGTAACAAAAGCCGATTATGAAAGGAAACTAGCTATGCAAGCAAAAGAGATTCCCAAACAGATCTTTCAATAAGCTGCAAGCAAGAAAAAAACTGTACATGGCAAAATGATTTTAAGGAATGATGAAGGTAAAGAGTTCACTGAACCAGTCGATATAATGGAGTTACTGAGCGCGCACTTTGCAAAAGTATATCATCCAGGTGGTGACGTTGAAAAAATGAAGGAACCATTAGTTTATATGGGAATTGTGATGTGAATAGTGGAGGTGAATAGTCTATTACAGAACTTTAATGTGAATACATCTGTGGGATTGGATGGTATACCGGCACGGATCTTGCATGAAGATGCTCATGAATTATCAATGCCCTTGACCATGTTGTTTAATCTGAGTCTCGGGTCTGGCTTAGTCCCGAAGGCGTGGAAAGAGGGGAAAATAGTTTCACTGCATAAAGGAGGATCCAAGACTATGGTTGCAAATTACCGACCGATCAGCATATCAGGAGTCGTTGTCAAGGTCTTGGAGAAAGTAGTCAAGGGAAAAATACAAGAATGGATTGATGAAAATGAGATATTGTACAGAGGACAGCATGGCTTTCTGAAGGGTAGATCATGCCTCAGTAACTTGCTCAAGTTTTATAACAAGGTGACGGCTGAACTGGATAAGGGAAATGGGTTTACAGTGATACTGCTGGACCTGGAAAAGGCATTTGACAGGATACCACATGGTATTCTAATCCGTAAACTACAACATATGGGAATGGATATAGGGTTGGTGAGATGGATAGCTGGGTAGTTGATGGAGAGATATCAAAGAGTAGTTTATTCAGGAGTGGAGTCCAAAAGACGGCCTGTGACCAGTGGTGTGCCGCAGGGTTCTGTTCTGGGACCACTGCTGTTTAATCTGTTCATTAACGATATAGGGAAGGATATAAGTTGAACAGTTCATTTGTTCGCTGATGATGCAAAGTTGGGGAGGACGATAGTGAATGCAGAAGATGTCAAAGTCTTGCAGAATGACTTGGATAGATTGGAGTTCTGGGCTAAGGAGAATGGATGTCAATTTAATGTGACAAAATGTAAGGTTATGCATTTTGGGGTGAAAAGATTAGCAGCAGTATACCACATTGGTGGAATTGTACTCCAGGAGATTTATAAGGCCAGGGAATTGGGAGTGTTGGTGGATAGGGAGATGAAGTTTAGGGGGAACATTGCAAAAGTAGCTAAATCAGCTCATCAACTCACTTGGTTGTTGAAAAATACCTTAACGAGCAGAGACAAGCAAGTTATTGTACCTCCGTACCGAGCCTTGATAAGACCTCATCTTGACTACTGTGCCCAGATTTGGTCACCTTGGTTCCTTCTTGACGGGGAGGAGGTGGAGAGGATCCAGAGGTGAGTGACTAAGATGATAGCAGGTCTATGGAATGAACCATATGAAAACAGGTTGAAGATTTGTGGGTTGCAGAAACTGGTTGATAGGTGGAAAAGGGGGAGATAAGATTGAGACATTCAAATTGCTAAAAGGATTCTATAAGATTAATTCAGAGGATATTTTTGAGATCAGGACTGGTGGTGGGAGAACTATGGGACACCTATGGAAGCTGGGCAAGAGTGTGGTTAGCAGTGGTGTTAGAGCTGTGTTCTTTACTTTTAGAGTGATAAATGAGTGGAATAAGCTGCCAGAGTCTGTTGTGGGTGCTATGACAGTGAGCGAGTTCAAGGCAAGGTATGATAGATACTGTGAGAATGTTGAACAGCTGTGTGAACATGATGTTTAGGGCCTCCCTCGATGAGTCTAAGGACTCCTGGAGTAGCCCGTAGTAAGAATAATAATAATCCTCAGGTATCACAATCAAAGAAATATATAAAAAAATTACAGAGACTTAAAATTGTAATAACAGAACAAGTATAAAAAGACAGTAGCGTGTTTGAAAAACAAATGCGAGTATGAGTTCCAAACAAACGTATACTACGCGCTATCGCGAGTGCGCCAGTACTGAACAGAAGCAACGTATGCATCAGAGAGATTGTAACTCAAGCTGTTGTTGATATGAGAGGAATCCAGAGAAATTTCCCTGGATTCGACAATCTTTCTTTCGAGTTCATCGTAGCACACATGGATGTTAGAAGTATGAGTCCAGTTTACATTGTGTTGGCGGCCTTCGTCTGAGTTAGCTGAAAAGAGAACGTGGCTAGAGAGAGCGCTAGCTCTAGTCCTGTTATAGGAGATATCTCTACGGTGTTCATCCAAACGTAGAAGGATGGATTTGGAAGTCTGCTCATAGTATGGCTTTCCACAATCGCACAAAATCTTGTACACTCCTGGAAACTGAGTAGGAAGATGTTTCTGTTTATGTTTGCTAAGTAATGAACGAAGTTTTGGAAGCGAAGTTTGAAGTTAAATTTCTTGAGAATCTTGGCCAGTTTTGGTGAGGGAGAGCTGATGTAAGGCAAGGAGATGACGGGACTTGGGGAAGAGGGAGCTTCAGAAGTAGTTGAGTGCCTGGGGGGAAGAGAAATTTGTCAATTTTCTTTGGAGAGAAACCATTGTTAATGAAAGTTTTTTTAAGAAAAAGGAGTTCATTTTTAATTTCTGTTTCTTCTGTAAGTAATGATTTGGCTCGGTGAGCTAAGCTGGAAATAATACCACATTTTTGTGGGGGATAGTGATATGTGCACTATTAGATGTAGTAGAATAGTCAAATCTGCATCCAAAATAAATTGCAAACAAGTAATTACTTAATAAATTATTTTTAATTATAAACAATAAATTGATTACAAATTAAAGAACAGGTGAATGATAAGTAATAGTAATAACTTTCCAAAATTGATAACGTTTTTAGGCCATCGTTTTGTTCGGGTTTTTGTTATGGATGTGCATAACACAACTTTATTTGTACAGTCCTTCCAGAAAAAAAAAAAAAAATTTTTTTAGGTAACCGTTTGGTTTGATCCACCGAATCCTGTATTTTGTAAATAAGGCGTTGTTTGCTTGATTTAATTTGTTGAGTTCTTTAAATGAAAAGTATTCCTAATGTTTTTCAAGAGTACGAGCAATCCATCAATAATAATATAAGCTGCAAGAATGGAGAATTCTGAAAACTCAAGGTTAAATAGAGGAGGATATATATTTAAGAGAGATTAGAATGTATTGAGTTTGCGAACTGGACGGAAAGAGACTTTTATGTCAAAATGTACAAGAAGGCTTGTTATTTTTTCTGATAGTCCTTTAACAAATTCCGGTAATTGTGACTTGAGGCGGATTAAGCGACGGCCATAATTACTGATTATTTTATCGATAGTTTTTGCATTATAACCATTAGCGACAGAGGTAGGTCTGTTAGTATACAGTTCTTTGTTTAGTTCTCTTGGTTTTCTAATACACTGAGAGCTATATCAACCACCATTTGGTTGATGTAGAATGGAAACATCCAGAAAAGGGGAAAAAATATCATCCTCTACTGCCAGGGAGAATTTTATTCTTGGGGTTTTTTTTACAATGAATTTTTTCAAAAAAATTCATAGAGATAGTATAAGGAGGGATTCCATACAGCAAAATCGTCATCAACAAAGTAATTCTCTGGAGTTGAAGAGACCGAATAGCTGTTCCCTCTATCTGTTTGAATAGTTTGTTCCGGAGTCTAAAGTATCCTGAATTAATGAAAAAGTCAAATAATTTTACAGTATCAGGAGGAAATTTATTACAAAGTAATTCAATCGTATCTGTAAGATGGATATTTGTAACGAGTTAGACTGCGTAAAACTTATTAGACGGTCGGTGGATTGTAAGGATAATCTTGAAGGATAATTCATGGAATATTTAATGAAACAAGCAGAGTTTACCGTAAATGCATAAAGATGATCAGATGGGTATTAAGAAATCTTATGGGTCGGATATACTATGCAGTTCACGATATATTTCAATGACACCATTAAGGCCATACAGTCTTGGAGAAAAGCATGATGAATATTTAGCCATTTAACTGTTTCTTCATCCCAAGAATGAAGTTCGTCCTAGAGAATGTAAAAGTTAATTGACTTGTCATTGAGTTGAGTCACTTCTTTAGTAATAATTATGATCTTATGGTGATTCAGACAAAACCAAACAAACATTGACAACCAAACGTGAATAAAAACGATTGTGATTAAACCTTGATTAATTTTGGGAAGTTATGGTCACTAATACTCAGCTCTCATGTAAGAGGGAGGACTGAAAATTTCTCTGCCATGAACGCAGATGGCAACACTATCGGAATGTTTTTTCTAAGTTGGTACATCTGTCGTAAGCATCATGTGAAATGCCAAGTCATTCTATCACGTAGCTTGTTTTATACAGCTGTCTGAAACAAAAGTGTTGTTTATATCCCTTAAAATGGATAAAATCGAGTATTGTGTGGTTATAAAATTCTTTTTAAAAGAAAGTTTAACCACAAAAGAAATTCATTCGAAGTTCATAAAAGATTATGGGCACTCTTCTCCTTCGTTTTCGACAATTAAGAAATGGGCTGTGGAGTTTAAACGTGGCCGTACCAGCCTTGAAGATGTTCCACGTAAAGGACGTCCAAAATGTGTAAGAAAACCAGAAATCATTGATCAAGTGAATGATATGGTACTGGATGACCGGCGAGCCAATTTCGCTGAAATTGCTGAGGTTATAGGCATTTCAAAAGAACGCGTAAGATATATTTTGCATGAAGAATTGCAAATGAAAAATCTTTGCAGAAGATGGGTGCCAAGATGTGTTGACAATGGGAAAATTAAGGGATCTGCACAATGAATTGTTGGAACATCCACCCTGTTCCACAGATTTCGCTCCCTCTGACTTCTTTCTCTTTCCAAAACTAAAACTCTTCTTCGCTGGTCAGCGTTTTTCTTCGAATCAAGAGGTATTTTCTTCGAAAATACCCATCTACAGATTGCATCTGGAGATGGGTATTTTCAGATCTTACTGAGAAAATCTACAGGGACAGGAAAATGGTGCTGCAGCATCGCTGGAATAAATGTGTTACTCTTAAGGAAATTATGTTGAAGAATAAAATAATTTTGAAATAATAAATTCCCTTTTTATTGCTAGGTCGAGAACTTTTCAGAGCACCCTAGTATTCCTTAATTTGAAATTAATTTATTGTTTATATTTAAACATAATTTATTAACCGAATTATTTATTGCAAGTAATTTTGGATATTTATTAACGCAGATGTGGCGATTCTCCTGCAGCCAATAGTGCACAAAATATCATGCGCTTTTCCTTTTTAATTTAATTGCTTCTTTATTTTGTATTTTCATATAATTTTACTGCCAATGGCTATGCAACTTATCTGCAAATTTTAGAAATAATTACAATTAATTTAACAGAAGTTTCCGTTATTAATACGTTAGGATGAATTCTTACCTTTACTTCTCCTTTTTTAAACACTTTATGCTGCTTGGAAAAAAGTTAACATATACTATTGGATGTGCTCAGGCCCGGCAGGTGGCTTGTGCGAAGTGTGCAATATACACAGGCGCCGCAGAAGAAAAGGCGCCTAAAAGATGTCAAAAAATATGAGATAAGAGTTTAAGCGAACAACGAATGGTACATATAATTAAGAATATACGTCGTCTTCCGTTCGGGGCCCCCTCAGATCGTCCCGGAAACGAACAAATAAATTCTGAAATTGTACTTAAATAGGAATATTGTACCCTGGACCCGATTATGTCACTATAATTTTTGATTAAAATTTACGAAAATATACCTAAAATCGTTCTTTATTTTCTGATGTATCATAAATCAACTTATGATTAATTGTTGAATTCCGTGTAAAAAAAATTTTATAAGCAGGAGTAATCCGTAGGTAACATTACACTGAAGGAAAAATAAACGAGTCAAGTGTCTTTGCAGTTACGACAATTCGTTCATCTTGTGAAGTTATCGTATTGTGTTGTGGTGATTGGTATCCAGGAAAGTAAAGTAAAGTAAAGTAAAATAATGGGTGAGCCACAAAAGTCATTGAAATTTTCTTTCTTCAGGAAGATAGCATGAGACAAAACTCTTCACCTAGCTCTAAAAGGATGGAAACCGATTATTATTTTAGAAGACACGTACATTGTGATGTATTTATCCAGGACCACTTGGGAAAAATTATGCAGGAAGTGGTCTGATATCCTCGGCTACTTGCAAAGAAGAGTTGACTACGAAATGGACCTCGGTGATTGTTATATTCTGAAATGCCAAGATGGGGAACTAATACTTGATGATACAGGAGCTGATGGAAGTAAGGTTTTTTCTATTAGTTGTGAATAAGCTGAGAGATTTTCACCAAAAATGTACGACATTGATAATCATTTACTATTTACACAAACATACACATAAATATACACAAACAAAAACTGTTTGTGTATATTTGCTGACAAAAGAATACACAGAATGATTAGGGAGGCATGGTGTCATTTCCAGACTGACACAATATCAAATGTATGGAAGTGTGGTTACCATGGTATCTGATTTAAAAATTCTTTTGCGTGACCAGCTATTTTGATGTAATGCAACCAAGAAACAGTGAGTAACAAAAAATTTTATTCATTGTACTCATTGGAAAATATTAAGAGCCTAAACTAAATACTGGGAAATATTTTTAGGTAATTACATGTTTCGAGTTTTTCTCAGTGAATATACTTGTAAATAGTATTTCAGCAAAATAAAATATGCATTTGTAAACTTAAACGAAGAAAGATGTGTGGTTTTGTTGTTGTGTTTTTCCACAGTGAATTTTTACTCAGTTATTCTGATTAGATCTTGATATTTAAATCCACAACTTTATATCTTAATGCAATTCTGTTTAATTATTTAAAAAAATCACAACTGTGAAATTAATGCCAGGACAGGAAAAAAGGATTGAAAACGAATATCCATGTATTGATTATTTTAGAAATTGTCTAATGCTACCTGTTGACATTATTTGAGTTATCTGAAAATAAATCGTTCACATAATCGAAAATCCGAACTGTTAGAATTTGGTTATTTTACAGAGAGAGAGAGAGAAAGAGAGAAGCACCTAATTAAACCAACAAAACGTGACTTTAACTCTTCTTTAAAGTTTGGCATAGAGAAAATGTTTGTACACTACAGATAACACATATACAAATTTTAACTTTCCCTACACAAAGTAAGATAAAAACACACCAACAGTATATCCAACAGCATGTGAAAACATGTCATTGAGTCATCTGCACAAAAGGTTCATTTTTGAAGGAACGGTCAGGGTAGGGGATGGTAAGTGTAAACAGTACTATAAGAAAATATCATAGAGTCGAGTGACTTTGGACTTAAGGTAATCGTTCATCCACTGCTGCTGCTGCTTTGTGATTTGTGTTTGGTAATGTAAAAATAATGGGTGAGCCACAAATTCTTTGAAAGTTTCTTTGTGAAAAGTTCTAATTGTTTAGAATTTTGTAAACGAAAGTTACCATAAAGTATACGATCAGAGCTAATAATCAGTGAAATAATAATAAATAACTATTTATTTGTGGTGCCATATGAAGTAATCGAAGAAGAAGAATGAAGGAAAACGATTATGAAAAATCGACAGTGGGTGAAAAATACGAAATTTCAGTTATCATTGGGATAATTGATTGCCAATTTCTTTTGAATAAGAGTTCAAATTTATTTCCTAAAGAAATTTGTATTTCTGATGGAATTAGTGTAAGATATGCAGTGACAAAATCACTTTGTAGTTGGAAAGAATTACCTGAAAGAGTTAAAAAACAGAATTCTTGGTTAATAAAATATAACCATCAGCTGAAGTGGGAAATTGGTTCACTAGCTTTGGACAAACTAAGAGATTCGATGATAGAATCAACATGCAAATATCATATATTACTTGCCAAAGGAAGAGAAAAATCAAAAACATTAACGAAGTTAATAGGGAGGCCTCTTCTTGGTTTAAATGAAATTGGATGCCCAAAACGTGAAAACATAACGTGTACTTTTAAATGCTTTTAGAAACATAATGAAAGATTCTGTGCTTTTAATAATTCTCTGAAGTATACGTATTGGATTCGAAAATATAAATATGCAACCCTTAATTTTACTACCGTAATAAATTCCCAACAAACACCAAATGAAAATTAACTTTCAGATGAGAGTCACATTGTCAAAACCATACGATTGGCAATTCCACAAGCATGGAAGAACCTTTGATGTATTTTTCAATTTATTTATTTTCTGTATTGTTAGATTCAGTAAATACAATTTGTAAATAATAAATAAATAAATAAATAAATAAATCAGCTAACGCCTTTTATTCCCTTATAGGGAGTAGGCGAGGCCTTTATACCCTATCTAGCTTTTGGAGACTGAGTGGGCAGTTCAATCTCCACCAGTAGCCAATCAGAGATAGCTGGCCCATGTCTATCACTAATTATAGCAGCCACCGATGAAGAGGCTGGCAAACAAGTGCTGCCATCTCTTGGACCTAACCCTAACAAGATATGTCACTGTCTGAAATAATGTGGGTACTACGGTCGATTTTCTTGTGTTTACGGGATGAAAAACCCGTTTCGTTCAAATAAAATGTGTAAATTTAAATGAACAAATTGGGTGTCGTAGATGTGTTATACAAATTTAAGAAGGAAGATAACATTGTTTGTTTTTCCTTGTGAAATTTCATGCCACAAAGTAACCAGAGAATTTTTTTTTTGATTCATTGAATTAAAAGTCTTATTTGTTCATTCAAGCCCTCAAATATATTCAAGAAACTCCTGTCAAATCTTGGAAGCAAAAGAAATAATCGGGTATTAAATTAATAGCTAGAATTTTAGTGGTGAAGATTTCACCTGAAAAGTCACAATACTGTTAGAGTTTGGTTATTTAGATATTTAAAACCAACGACACATTACAAAAACTCTTAAAAATATTTCTGTAGAAAAACTGCAGAGAGTTCAAAACCTTGTTTGTCTCATATCACTTACTTAAAATTTACTAATGCTAAAGAAAAATAAATAAAATAAATAAATTCCACTTACAGAAATAGGTTAAAAGCACAAGGAATCGAAGGTAAAATTAATAGTTATATTGGTAATTTCCCAACGGAAACCAAGAGTTCGAACCAAAACACACGATTTCTCACCTACGTACAACAAATAGCGAGCGGATAAGTGAGATATATTCAAGATAAGACTTAATGAGAAATATACAGTGTTGGAAAATAAATTCACATACACTTTATATATATATATATATATATTAATTTTGCTCAGTTATTCTGTTAGAATATGACCTTTAAAAGTAAAATACAGAAAATAACCAATCAATTTGAAAAAAAAAAAATAATAATAATAATTTCACTTGTCAGAATTCCATACTCTAACAGCAATCGGAATTCGAAACCGGAATTAACACTCAACCTAAACAAAACGGTGCATAGACTTTCGCACCGAGCTTGGGCAACAGTGGGAAAGAATTAATACAGAGAACCAATCGGATAGTAATCTAAATTAACATTAAATGTAAACATTAATTACTACACCAATGAATAACGACGGTAACGAAGAATGAATAATTTTAGGATATTTGTCATTCAAACATGTGGATACTAATCCCTTAGTCATATGTAAGTATTTGAGAAATATCCAAACTTGAGGAAATGCTACCTTTTGAACAATACCCTAATTTACGGATGTGACTCATGTCATCCCCTTTGAAGAAAACCGCTCACTGGGGGATATTGCAAATGACGAAACATCAGCATCTACGGTCTGTAATCTAAAGGACGAAGTAACTAGTTCAGGTTACAGTATTTACAGAAATTTCATTCTTTGTGGTTTTTGTTTGTGTTGTGGATATAAAATTCAACTATTTTGGAATATTCGTATTTAGAAGAGTCATCTCGAAAGCAGTAAGTACTTTTTTGAACTTAAACATAACAACTGATCGTATGTTTTTGGTAAGCGTAATTCTAATACTGAACAGTTAATTAATAAAATTGATCAACACTTGATCGGTTAACCAAATATTATTATTTACTGAATAGTTTTTTTTTTTCATAAATCATAGGGTATATATTAGAGTATCAACATGGATACATTGGCGATTTTTTATGTCTAATATGTATATGTGTGTGTATGTGTGTGTGTTTAAGGACAGGTTTTTTAAGTATATAATTAATTGTTCAGAAAAACTCGAAACACGAGAGCCATCACGACTTTCTCTAAGAATTCCCACACTTTAACAGGAAAGAAATACCCAAAATGTATTGGAAAATTAGTACAACCATCTATAGAAGGAAAAAACTGTATGTTTGTGTGACATAGCATATAGTTAAATTAAATTATCATTCCAAACTCAATAACAACAAACATTCACGTCACGAATCCTAATCTTATCTTGATCTTGATCTTGTCAGAAGTGTCCCACCAATCACGACACGATTACTTAACCATTGAAATCATCCTTCCCATTCAAAACAATAACATCACTTATTTACAACTAACAACAAATATTCCCATCACGATTCCTTATCTTATCTTGATCTTGATCTTGTCAAGATCAAGATCTTGTCAAGATCAAGTGGTGTGTGTGTGTCAAGAAGTGTCCACCAATGACAACAAGATTACTTATACACTAATATATTTCCCTTTCCATTCAAAACAATAACGTCACTTATTTACAACTAACAAATGACGTCACTTATCTACATCTCATAACAAACATTCACGTCACGATTCCTTATCTTATCTTGATCTTGATCTTGTCAGAAGTGTCCACCAATCATCACACGATTTCTTATCCACTAATATCATCCTTTCCATTCAAAACAATAACGTCACTTATTTACAAATAACAAATGACGTCACTTATTTACAGCTAACAAATGACATCACTTATCTACATCTCATAACAAAACACACCCACGTCACCATTCCTTATCTTATCTTGATCTTCATCTTGTCAGAATTGCACCACCAATCACAACACGAATCCTTATCTCTACCATCACCCATAATCCCATACGCGAACCAAAACACAAGAACTGAAGCCAGTGACACATATGCCCACAGGGAAATTCCAAACATTCCACACCCATGAAGCCACTCACACAATGACGTCATCAACCAATCACATCACGATTCCTTATCTTATCTTTATCTTGTCAGAAGAGCCTCCCATACTACTCTCCCAAGTCAGTACAACTTTGTCCGGGTGAAATGGTTGCGAGAAGGGAATTGAAGGATATTGAAAGAGGAGTTGCAATAGGATGCGATGTTTCATACTATCTGTTCCTCAAACTGTTTACAAATTGGACATCCAAAGTCAACAGTCAGTGATACCATACAGAGATGAACAGAAGGGGGGTCAACTGCAAGTGATACCCACTGCAAGTGGTGTGTGTGTGTGTGTGTGTGTGGCGGATGTTTGGTGAAGTCGCTAGTAGTAGTATACTAGGCGCTTTGAACAAGATCAAAATCGATTGATGTCATTGGTTGCAGAGATGATGCCGTCATTGTGTGCGTGTGACGTCATGGGATTGGAATGTTTGGAATTTCCCTGGGGGCATATGGGTCAATGTGTTCAGTTCTTGTGTTTTGTTCGCGCATGGGATTATGGGCGATGTTAGAGATAAGGATTCGTGTCATGATTGGTGGGGCACTTTGAACAAAATCAAGATTAGATAAGGAATAATGTCGTGAATGTTTGCTATTATCAGACGTAGATAAGTGATGTAATTTGTTAGTTGTAAATAAGTGACGTTATTGTATTGAATCGAAAAGGGAGATATATTAGTGGATAAGGATTGGTGTTGTGATTGGAGGGACAATTTTGACAAGATCAAGATAAGATAAGGAATCGTGACGTGTATGTGTGTTGTTTTCAGATGAAAATAAATGACGGGATTTGTTAATTGTAAATAAGTGACGTGATTGTTATTTGTAAATAAGTGATGTTCTTGTTTTGAATGGAAAAGGAAGATATTAGTGGATAAAGATTCGTGTCGTGATTGATGGGATACTATGAACAAATTAGGGGTAGGTTGAATGGGGAAGCGATGTCAGTGTCTTGGATGTGTATTGTTATGAGTTGTAGATAAGTAAATGGTTTGGCATTATGGGTGATTGATAGTGATAAGATAAATTTTGGAATATTTGAAATTTCGTTGGACCCCCCCCCTTCTGTCAGGGACATCACGTGGTGTGCTAGATTCGCGTAAAGCATAGTGGGTGATATTTAGAGATAAGGAATCGTGACATTTTGTGTTTGGAAATTTCAGGGGAGCATATGTCTCTCTGTGATATCACATGGTGTTTTGGTTTGCCTTTGGAATTGTGGGCGATGTTTTTGAGATAAGATATCTTGGAATTTTCCCAGGATGACACACATCCGTCATTGTTTTGTCTTTGGTGGTCTATAGATGTCTGTACTAATTTTCCAATACATTTTGGGGTATTTCTTTCCTGTTAAAGTGTGGGAATTCTTATAGTAGGGTCGCGATGGAGGCAGTGATTAGGCTTTTCTGAATAATTTAATTGTATGCTGGTGTCCCTCCAACACACTTTTTTCCCATACCTCATACATATTTTATTCTTTTTTCATATTGGAATTCATGTTTTATTCATAATTCATCCGAATATTTTGATTTGTCTAAATTTAAGATCTTAAAGTTCAATAAATAAATAAATATTTTGTGTGTGAATTCACTGTGATTTCAAAATGATCTTACGTAAATAAGCATAGCTCATCAACGAGACCGTTTGTTCATTTAATTTTAAGTTTACACATTTTATTTCACAGATATTATTTACAATGAAATATACAGAAATAGTAATTTACAGATATCATCAATGCATGTGGAGTTTTTCTTGTCGTACCATTTCTTTGATGAGACGTGCGATTGGGTGATTTTGATACTGCTTCCCATATGAGAATAGACAGTTCAAAATACATAAGTATAAATAGTACTTCTATCATAACAAACATATGCCATTTTTGCGATGGTTCTTGATTTTCACCTGCAAAGAAAAAAACTTATTGTTAGTGATGGAAAAATTAGAAGATTACTATAATCTTAATACAATAGTAAATTTTGGATGTATCAAAGCTTTACAGAAATATTCAAATTTGCCACATGAAACCGTGAAAAGTTAATTAGCAACACATCCTACTTATGTGAGACATAAACCCATTAGAAGACAGTTTAAACGCAATCAAATCAAAGTCCCGTCACTTTTCAATGTGATTTGGCAGACATGTCATCCCATGCAGAAGAGAATGGGGCCGTGTGTTTCCTTCGTGTATGCATTGATTGTTTTTCCCGATTTGCGTGGGTTCGAACACTGAAGAAGAAAACTGCAGACGCTGTTGTTAATGCTTTCGAGTCTATTTTTAAAGAAGTGTCATGTTACATAAACACTGATCAAGGAAAAGAGTTTTGTAACAAGAAAGTTCGTGCATTGTTCAAGAACCATAATATTCATTTCTACATGACCAGGAGCGAAATGAAAGCACCTATTGCAGAAAGATTTATCAGAACATTGAAAACAAAAATCTACAAATGGATGAAGTATACTAAAAGTAAAAGTTATACGAAAGTTTTGCCGACCCTTGTACATACTTATAACCTCACACTACACTACACTATCGGTATGGCTCCTTCGGAAGTTAACCTTCACAACGATGATCGTGTTTGGAAATATTTGTACGGAACCCAAGTAGGGACTAACAAACCAAAATTTCAAGTAGGTGATAGTGTGGTTTTAAGTGATGATACCCACAAATTTAGAAAACGGTATTTGGGTAACTGGAGTCGAGAATTGTTCACTAATGCTCAGGTTATTAATAGAAACCCTGTAGTATATAGAGTTCGCAGTCGGAACGGAGAGATAGTGGAGGGAACTTTCTATGAACCTCAACTACAAAAGGCTGATATATACCCAATGAACTTCCGGAAGACGTGTATCTAATCGAACAAATACTTAAACACCACAAACAGAAAGGAAACCTTCAGTATTTTGTTAAGTAGTTCGGTTATCCATCATCGTATAATTCTTGGGTTCGTAGAGAAGATGTTTTACTTAATCCTTTCCAGTAACGCCAGTATGAAAATGTTTCCTACTAAAACGCAAACGAAATTTCAAGAGGAATTACCACACGAGATCAGACTTAAAAGTAAATGGGAAGTTGCTCTTGTCGAAATACATCTTCCAAGAGAATATTTAACATCGATTCCGGTTGCAATGAGTTTCATGTGATACGTGGAGTTGGAGGGGATGGAGCCAACACTATTGACAACAATAACATCACAGGAAATAAAGTTTTAGAAAAGTCTAAAGAAGGATTTTACAAAGTGTACAAGATTCCCCATGGCAGTTACAATTCACCCCCTGAATTTCTTCAAGCAGTGTTTGATGTGACATCTGTGATGACTGGAAAAAAGAACCCAAACAACTCCATTTCTCTGACAGTCCCAAAAGATTACAACCTGTCGTTTCCTAAGGAGGCCTCGGGTTTGGGCCTTCTACAGGGTTTTAATCAGATTACTGTTAAACTGAAAGGTGCAATCACTGGGAAATATCCAGTTGATATAAAGAGGTGTGTAGCCGCATATTTTGTTTATTCTGATTTAATCCAAGAACAATTGGTGATACATGTGCACCATTGTTAGTTTTTCGGTGCAGCACCATGTGTTCCTTCGTTTTTGCTCACCATGATTATTATCCGTTACGAAAACAAACATTTCAGTCAATTAGCATTGAATTTCGTTCTGACAGCGGCGAGTTGTTCCACTTTCGTGGCGGTAAGTCAATAGTTAAATTACAGTCCCGACAAGTGAAGGATGACTGATTATTTCAGATAATACACAATGAAGGCAGGTGGGGCTCAAATGCTTATGGGGCCCCTAATACAGCTTAGGTATGGATTAGGTAGCATTTTCAGAAGTGCCTTCTCCTTTCTAAGTCCACTTTTAAAACCTGCAGCTCAATTTGTCGGATGTCAAGCATTAAAATCCGGTCAGCATATAATAGGAGATGTATTGAAAGGGGTACCTCTACATCGAGCCTTTATAAACAGAGCATCAGAAGCTGGGAAAACCATTACTGAAAAGGCTCAGCGTCGATTACTTCAGAGAGAGGTCAAGGAAGCAAGAAGAAAAAAACGAATACTAAAAACCGCAAGCGAGAAGACATCTTTTGTTGAGGATATGATGTCAGAGTTGGATCTTTTTTCCTACCCTCGTGTTAACATGTGTATGTAGAAAGAAGTTCTTATGTCACCTACCAACCAATATCCAGTACTGACAGTGGAGATCCTGTAGAATTTTGCATACCAGGTATATCTGAAGAATATTTGGATTTGGAAAAATCGTACCTACGCGTTCGTGTGCGCATCACTAACAATGATAGTAAACCTATTGTAGATTCTTCAGGTGGTGTTGCGAATAATGTTTTCCATTCCCTGTTCAGTCAAATTGACTTTTTTCTCCAAGATAAACTAGTGATTGTGGCATCAGACACGTATCCTTATAGGGCGTATATTGAAAACCTACTAAATTATGACAGATATGCTAAAAAGAGTCAACTGACAAATTAACTATTTAAATATAAACTTATTTATTAATTACTGACCATTTACGAAAAACAAACTACATTAGAGCCCATCAGTTTTGCCAGCAAACTGTCTGGCTTTTTCATGAAAAAGCCGGACAGTTTGTATTACAGTTATATAAACGACCAAATATGTTTAGTTTAAATGAACTATTTGTTAAACATAATGTGGCTAATGTTAGTGATATGTTTACCAAAAGTGAATGTGGGATGCGTAGATGACAAACTCGAATTTACCAATCAAAAGTGTCGAGATGCTTGGTCGAATACACGCTGATATCATGCACCAAGACCGGTACTTGATCAACAACGTTTCTGTTCGTGTTCGTATGGTTCGCAGTTCTCCTGAATTTTGTATACAAACTGCAAATGCTGATGCTAAGGCTAAAGTGCAAATTGAAGAGGCTACACGTTTTGTCCGCAAAGTCAAATAAACTCAAAGATTCAACTGGCTCACCTGTCTGTGTTAGACAAGTCAAACATGGTATATCCCATCAATCCAGTGCAAGTGTCTTATTTTTCGATTCCCAAGGGGTATGTCAGATGCCACACGAGACAACCTGTATCTAGGTGAAATACCATCTAGATTAATTATTGGACTGGTCACTAGTGATGGATTTAATGGCACTTTCAACATAAATCCATTTAATTTCATCATTTCAATCTGAATTTTCTTGTGGTGACAGCTGACGGTATTCAGTATCTTTCGCAACCTTTGACTCCGAACTTCAAAGAAAGGCATTACAGCAGATGTTATATGTCATTGTTCACATCGCTAGGCAAATGGATAGAGACTGTGGTAATGATATTTCTTATGAGGAATACCTAAAGGGAAACGTTCTATATGGATTCGACTTATCGCCATATCAAAATGCAGTTGCCCCCCATGTCAGTCTGTTAAGAAGTGGAAGTGTGCGACTCGAATTTAAATTTGCTCGACCTCTTCCTGAAAACATCACAGTGCTGCTTTGTGGAGAATTTGAGTATACGTTATCAGTTACAAAGGATCATTCTGTGTTACTGGACTATGAACACTGAACAATGAGTTCATTGTTCATAGTCCAATAATGTTTGTCGATGTTTGTCGTGAAAACAGATCCGACTTAGTTGCCAGGACAACATTGGCAAGCTATCTATATTAAAGACAAACACGGTGATTTTTTCGATGGCTTCGGTCGTCCACCCGAAAGTGATATTGTTAACTTTCTGAATATCAACACTAATATACGGCATTATAATAGTGTACCTGTACAAGCTAACGCTTCTGTCGCGTGTGGTTTGTACTGTGTATATTTTTTTTTAACATTGAGATGTCGTGGTCTTTCTATGCAAAATATTATTAGCAAATATTATTCTAAGGATTTGTGGTTAAATAATATTGTAGTAACTTATTCTGTTACAGATCATTTACTGAAAATAAAAAATAATTTAAAAAAATTGTTTTTTTCACTTACCATTTTTTCCACAACAGTTTCTTATTCCCACGTAAATTTCAGTGAGACAAAAAGACGAACTTAGTACTGGTTCTTCGAGCTCTCCTGTAGGTTGGGAGTGGACTGGAAGCAAATTCCTCACTGGGACTAGTTGAAGTTGATGGTTGATAGGAATAGTACTGGGTATTCGGTTTGTTCAGTGTAGGCTCTGGATGTGACAGTCTATGTTCCTGTTGCTCTCCTTCTGTGTGAGCGAATTGATTTTTCAAACTTAAATACTTCTGCAAAACAACTAAATATGCTTTTACTTTTTCTTCTGGATTTTGATTTCTCATTTTTAAAATGGCACTCATCTCATCATCTAGTGTGTACACGCTCCTCTGATGATTAGAGGAGTGTAAAGGTTTTAAACATATGATTCATTTTCTAATAAGTGAACTCAGTAAAGGAACAATGATACTGCCTAATAATGGGAACAGTGCTTCCCCGTGCTGTAAAACCAGTTTTCTTCTAGCAATGAAGGGAAGCGATTTGTTACTTAGTGCTCTTATAATTTTTTTTCCTTTCATAGGCGTGACTTCTGGTTGTGTTTTAGTGGAATATTTCCAGATAAAACATTTTTGCAGATTTCACGGAGTGTGGTGATTTGGCTGGAAATGCAGTGTTTTAAAGTATCATTTGCTTGTTTGGGAGAGGAATGATATAAGTACTTAATGAGATGTTCACATCGTTTGAGTCTATCAGCCATTCAGGGATAAACACTGTATTGGTTCTTCTCCTGGAAAAATCCGTGACCTTAATAAAATAAAATTTCCGTCTAAAGTCGAAAACTAAATATGAGTGGGGTTATCGGGTTGCATCTTTATAAATCTGAACTAATACGTTCGTTTGTCCTGGAAATACTTGGGAAGCTAAATGAGAAAACTGTAAACAGTCTCGGGGATTTTTAAAAGCAATAACATAATGGCTATTGAGAGAAATTATCGAAAATGTGTACCTTTACAGAATAAATTGTGTCAGTAGAATGACACTGAGGTTATGGTGATGTGAACCTTTCATGAAAACATCAGCTATTTCCGTGCTGTCCTTAGCCTGTGAACCAAATCATCGATTATGAGTAAATTTCTCACATTAGAATCAAATTCAGGTAACTTCAAACCATTCACGAAATCTATGTTGGTATTTTTTTTTTTAATTTACCCTAATTTGCACTGTAACACCCCGGTGGTGGTTTGATTAGTTGATTATAATATTCTATGAGAAAAAACAGGAATGTTGTTTTTCCTGACTGAGTAGCTGTGGAAATAGTACAGGTAAATGGATGTATGAACATAGCAAAAATGATAATATAATTAGACTGTGATTATTTTTATATAATCAGAGATCATGTTAAAAACAGATAGATACTTGTTTTTAATATAAAAAAATCTCCCCATTAAGATTTTTTTTATCACAGTCACCATGTAATCATGCCAAGACGACTTTTTTCTTTTTAAATTATAAGAAAGAAAAAGCTATTTTGGAATAATAATAACATAATAGTTATGTGAAAACTGCACAAGAGAAGGGCCACTGCAAGTTATCGTGCTGGGAAACAATCATGGATTTTTACCTACCAGGTAGAATGTTTAGTTTTCTGTTCCATAGATGGCATCTTTTGCTTATGGCTATGTGAGTGTAAGGAATTATCCTTGAAAATACCCATAGGGAAAAGTGCATGTGTCTGTTGACAGCATGCACTTCGCAAAAGTGTATCAAAATATTTTTGTTACGGGTTTTGAGTTGACAGCTCCAGTTGTCTCTATGGACAGAAAATGGTACAGGTATTTGGATGTTTTGTGGCTCACCCCTTACTTCAGCTATCATAGATATTCATATAAATATTCCAGATTAATATCAGTGACTGCATGAGAATTTAAAGTAATGCCTTTGCATTTGGTCACAATCTAACCCCCCTCTCCCCCCGCATTCTGTAGGAATAAGATTTGGGGCCTGTGGTAACAAACTCAACTAAAAAGTGACCATCGAGTTCGACGCCTAGCTCCCCAAGGTAGTGACCAGTGGACGGTGAGTAATCGCCTGGGTTTTCACTGAAAATGACAGAATCGGTAACTGTATACAAAAGCCGTCTTTGCAAAGGTTCCATGACCTCACATAACTTTATCCTACTGTAGGCAGCTACAAATGATGAGACGACAGCATTCCCTTTCCTATTTTCAGGCTCACTGTCTTTAATAGGAGAGTAGGCAACCATCGTCTGGATTTCTGAAACTAACCTGGCATCTTGGATAAGTTTACTCTTATCTAAAAAACGTTCTAAGAGGTCTTCATAAGAGGAAATCACCTGGGTCTGAGTTCTAAACATTCTCATACCAAGCCTCCCCATAGGGAATTCAAATAAAGCTTAGCAGTGAACGTTTACCAGGATTTTTACTAATGTGTTCACTATTTAACATAGCACCTTTTCTTAGCAAAAACTCATCCAGATAAGACTGTCGATTTTGACTGTCAGGCCATCCAGATGCTTCCTGTTTCAGCTTCAGAAAGGTATCAATGTAGTGAGCAACGAAGTTTTCTTCGCATTCAAATTTTTTAGAAAAATGCCACACCTCGTAAAATTCTATAACTTTATAACTGCGAGCACGTGCTAAATCTAATTCTGGAGTGCACCAAAAACCTGTAAAAGATCAGTCCGTATGAGAGCATAATGGGGCCATTTTGGAAGCACACTTTCCAAACAGGTAGAAGATTAATTTTTTTGTTCACTCTGATGGGAAAAACCGGTAAAAAGAGATCGGTAGGTGCTTCCACTTTTGCATGGCAAATACCAAAGTATACCCTAGGAGAATAGTCGAAAATTATCAAGAATAACTTTGGGATGCCCAATAGGAAATATCTGGTATTTCATTACCCATGGATAAAGGCTATTCAAGTCCAAATAGTGAACAACTTCCCCTTCTGACTGAATTTTATGATACATTTTGTAGCAATCCGTTCTGCCACCATGCATAGCAGTACAAGGTAAAATGGGATCTGGAATATTAAGAGTAGCAATAAAGTTTTTCAAGGCTGTGTTTTCAGAAATTTCTGTATTAAATTGGCATTCCCAAATTGAGATCACATCGAATCCTTTGCTACGAAAATAGTTTTCGCGATTCTCTGTTTGTTCAAAAAGGGTGATCTTGTTTGTATTTCTATATGGTTGGTAAGCATTAGCTCTATAGCATTCCTGACAACTATGATAGAAGCCACGGTAGTATTCATATAAAGTACTTTCACATATCCCATCGACAAAATATGGTCCGATGCGGACTCCCCCCCCCCCCCACAGAACGTGAGTGTTGTATGGTTATGTTGTTTTTGCCATTTGAGCCAAGCCAAAGCCTTTCGACTTTTCACATTTGCCCCCCTGTAACCCTGAGCAGGCAGTATGGTCAAAGTGTTAGATTTTAAAAAGTTCTGGAGAAATATTCTCAAACATACCCCTGCCATTGTAATGTCATGAAGAAATGGATCGATCTGGGTGAGCTGTACGAAGAGAGTGCGAAAATTGTTGCAGCTGTCACGCAAAACACACACGTCATCCTTCGTATAATCCAAAAGTTCGGTTTCAAACAGTATTCAATGTCTAGCCGATTTTCGTATCAAGTCTCGAACTCTGTACGAGTTTCTTTGTTCATAAATTCTGGCTGGAAATATGATTTTTCGGGGATGACTCCGCGATAATACAGAGAAACCTATGAGGAAAGAAACTTTTTCGAACTTCTGGGAGATCGAACATGAGTGGTAGTTTCCTTAGAGGGAACACTGATGTAGGGAAAACTATGAAGAAATATGATGCTTAATAGGTCATAATAGATAGCAAGTATCTTCAATCCGTCAAACACGACATGGGGTTGGAAATTTTTGGCAAAAAGATATTCCAAAATAAAGTACCCATCTAAACCACGAAAACTGTGTGCAATCACATGGACATTTTTGTATTTTGGTTTGACAGTCCAAAGGATCCTACCACCTTGTCCCCTTTTCATGATATTCTTGACAGAAAACAACTCATCTAGGAACTGACCCACACAGTTTTCACCCCAGAACTCGCGTTCATGACTACCAAAATCAACTATACATAATTTTTGAACATGACGATGATTTTTATCAACAATTTCTGTGTCAAAATAAATCATAGAAACTTGCTCATTTGAGACCTCTGCATTTTGCACAAAACATATATCTGTGTTGGGTGCTCTGATTTGCAGTGGCGGCAGTAATTTTCAGGTGGACACACGTGGCTTTTATCTGTAGAGAAAGTAGCCAAACACTGTCCACAATGATGGATTTTTGGAGAAATATTATTTTGTATATGCAAATTCAGACATTGATTGCCATAGAAAAATCTATGGCATGACTTGCACAAAATAAGGTCCCACACACTATGACTGGAGTTTGTGCGGCAGCGGATGCATATAATTTTACATCTATGCATTTTCAGTTCAATTGGTTTTTTGAATGTTCTTATGCAAGTGGAGCAGTAATAGCTATTCCCAAACAGAGCTGGTACACTATGCAGTAAATCATAATGAGAGTTGGTGAAAAAAAAGATAGATCTGTTTACTTGCATTTGATCCCCGAAACACCACAGAAAAATCAGCATCTGCCGAAAAAATTACGATTTGGTATTCCGGAGTCAAATCCTGTTGAAAGAGACCTGCTTCTGGAATACCGCAAGAAGTGAGCAGAACCCCTGCAATTTTGTGGAGAGTTAAAGCGCTCTTTGTTTATATCTTTTTACAATCTAACTGCACTTTTATGTATGTTTGGGCATCATCAGTGTGTGCAGAAACACCAAGAACAAGTGCTTGGGCATGCAAAGATTGTTTTTGTTGTTCATTTCCACAATAGCTTTTTTATTTTCAGAAATTCATCCAGGCTAAGCAGCATTCTTCTTTTTACATTGGTTTTTCTACCACCACAACCACCATTGTTACTGATGTTAATAAGTACAATATCAATAGTAAGATCATTTGCCAAAAGAAACTAATTTCGATTGGGCGACAGCATAAAATGCATCAACTATCCTTTGGATAGTTAATTCAGAAAGCAACATGAATGGTAAGTTAATATTGCTTTCTAAACTGGATGCACTAACGCCGAACCGAACGTGAGAAAAAGTTTCTAAACTCGATAAACGTTGAAAGATCTCATTAAGCATATCTCGAAACATTTCAAGAAAACATTCTGGTGGGAGGAATTTCGTGATCACGAAATTGAATTTGATACTCGTTTTGACGAGTTTGATATTTGATAGAATTACGTGATCGGCCCACTGAAACAATATAAAAATCCCTGTAGAGTGAGGGGTCAGTAGTGGTAGAAGAGCTTTTAGTTTCACATTTAGAATGTAAAAATTGTGGGGGGGTGGGGGTCACAAGAGCTTCCAACTAAACCAACAAGAGAAACACGTGGATTAACGCCATGACCTGCATGCTGTTGTTCATTTTCACTTAGAGATGAATCTGTTAAATCAACTTCGACAATAATTGGCGCATGATTATGTACAATACCATCACTAACAAACCGAATGACTGATGGTCGCTATAAAAAATTTACTTTCTAGATTCAGAAATCTCGTTTATAAATAAATGTTAATCATCAAAAAGTGATTTTGCAATTGCGAACTACATGCGTCTTTCACTAACACAATTTTACTAAGCATCGGCCCTCAAAATCTTTCCCAAAAATCCTAACAAGTAAAAAAAAAAAAAATAAATAAATAAAAAAAAAGTCTTATGGACATTTCACTAAACACGATACAATTTGAAGTATTTTCATGAACATGTTTTTAATTCCATTGCAAAATCACCTTATAAACTTATATATTAAAAACTTAGACATTTAAAAAAATTACTTTCTAGATTTCAGATAAATGCTGCTCATCATAAAGTGTTTTTGCAATTTCGACACTATGCGATGGTTTTACTAACACATTTTACTAAACAACAGCCCTGAAAAACAGACATTAAAAAAATACTTTCTAGATTTGAGATAAATGTTACTCATCATAATATGTTTTTGCAATTTCGACACTACGCTATGCTTTCACTAACACATTTTTACTAAATAACCACCCTCAATATCTTTTACCATTCAATAAGCAAAAATAATAATAATAATATATATATATATAATGACTTATGGGATTTCACTTAACACAAAACAGATTGAAAATCATGAACATGATTTTTAATTTTCCATTGCAAAAACCATATAACCTTATAGACAAATTCGCTAATGTAGCCACTAAAAAAAATTCAACTAATGTTAATATTTTTTAATGAAAATGACATAAAAAAAATAACTTACATTTTCTCCAGAAAACTCATTTTGGAACTACGAACTTCTGAATGCATACAGATATTCTAAATACTTGAAAGACAATGGGAAGCACTGACCCCATTAGTCTATTTATAAAAAATCAGAACCAATGGAAAAGCAATAACGACAACACGTGACATCGAATAACTTAGTACTCATCGATCACATGAGATTAAATTGCTAACCTTTGGTACCCAACACTAGTGCAAACAATTTCTGTATCACCCCTCGAAAACATTTAGTCACATCAGAAATCATGAGTGATGTACAACCCTGGGAAAAAATTTACCTTTGAAGAAACCACGATACATCTATGAAAGGAAGTGATTCTAATGACTTAGTTCTCATCGATCACATGAGGTCAAATTGCAAACTTTTGCTACCCAACAATAGTGTAAGCATTTCGTCACATCAGAAATCATGAGTAATGCACAACCCTGGGAAAATTTTACCTTTGAAGAAACAGCAATACGTCTATGAAAGGAAGTGATTATTTATTCATTTACAAATGTCCAACTAATGTTCCCAAGCTCTGAACGAAGACTGACCAGATATGGGTCACTCAGTTATCTACAAACAATTCTAATGAAAATTAACAGTGTGGGAAAATAATTCACACAGAGTTTATTTATTTATTTTACTCTGGTTATACTATGTAGTTAACTGAATATTTTAAGTAAAATAGAAAATAACGAATCATTTGAAAAAAAAAGAACCATATAAAAAAAAATCCACTTCTTCTAATGGGTGTATGTCTCACAAAAGTAGGCTGTGGTGTTACTAATTAACTTTTCACGGTTTCATGTGGCATATTTGTATGTTTCTGTAAAGCTTTGATACTTCCAAAACTAACTACTGTATTAGGATTATAGTAATCATCTAACTTTTCCATCACTAACAATAAGTTTTATCTTTGCAGGTGAAAATCAAGAACCATCGCAAAAAATTGCAGATGTTTGTTATGATAGAAGTACTATTTATACTTATGTATTTTGAACTGTCTATTCTCATATGGGAAGCAGTATCAAAATCACCCAATCGTACGTCTCATCAAAGAAATGATACGACAAGGAAAAACTCCACATGCATTGGTGATATCTGTAAATTACTATTTCTGCATATTTCATTGTAAATAATATCTGTGAAATAAAATGTGTAAACTTAAATGAACAAACAGTTTCGTTGATGTGCTATGCATATTTAAGTAAGATCATTTTGAAATCACAGTGAATTCACACACAATTTATTTATTTATTGAACTTTAAGATCTTAAATTTAGACAAATCAAAATATTCGGATGAATTATGAATAAAATATGAATTCGAGTATGAATAAAGAATAAAATACGTATTAGGTATGGGGAAAAAGTGTTTTTTTGAGGGACACCAGCATATAATTAAATTATTCAGAAAAGCCTAATCACTGCTGCCATAGCGACTCTACTATAAGAATTCCCACACTTTAACAGGAAAGAAATACCCCAAAATGTATTGGAAAATTAGTACAGACATCTATAGACCACCAAAGACAAACATGACGACAATGATGGATGTGTGTTGCCCTGGGAAAATTCCAAGATATCTTATCTCAAAAACATCGCCCACAATTCCAAAGGCAAACCAAAACACCATGTGATATCACAGAGAGACATATGCTCCCCAGAAATTTCCAAACACAAAATGTCACGATTCCTTATCTCTAAATATTACCCACCATACTTTACGCGAACCCAACACACCACGTGATGTCCCTGACAGAAGGTGGGGTCCAACGAAATTTCAAATATTTCAAAATTTATCTTATCACTATCAATCACCCATAATGCCAAACCATTTACTTATCTACAACTCATAACAATACATATCCATGACACTGACGTCGCTTCCTCATTCAACCTACCCCTAATTTGTTCATAGTATCCCATCAATCACGACACGAATCTTTATCCACTATCTTCCTTTTCCATTCAAAACAAGAACGTCACTTATTTACAAATAACAATTACGTCACTTATTTATAACTAAACAAATCCCGTCAATTATCTTCATCTGAAAACAACACACATACACGTCGCAATTCCTTATCTTATCTTGATCTTGTCAAAAGTGTCCCACCAATCCACTTATCCACTAATATATCTCCCTTTTCGTTTCAAAACAATAACGTCACTTATTTACAACTAACAAATTATGTCTCATTTTCAACTAACAAATTATGTCACTCATTTTCAACTAATAAATGACGTCACTTATCTACGTCTGATAATAGCAAACATTCACGACATTATTCCTTATCTTATCTTGATCTTGATTTTGTTCAAAGTGCCCAACCAATTACGGCACGAATTCTTAACTCTGACATCACCCATAATCCCATACGTGAACAAAACACAAGAACTGAAAACATTGACACATATTGACCATGGGAATACACTCTAATATTGTCACCTTCAGATACCTGCTGATTGTATCCCATGCACTGCTATCATATTTATGAATATGAGTTCCCTCCATTTTGCTCCCTAATAATAATTTTAGATTAATTACATACATAATCAGGTAATGTGATTTTTCGAAATTTCTGTTCCTTAAATCACATTATATCGAAGAGAAATTATATCATATAAATCACATTATATATTTATGAAAATGAGTTCAATGCTAATATTCGCAATAAATAGATGATGGGTCAAAGTAATCCACTGACTTCGAAGCTTGAGTTAGCTTTTCTGAAGCCAGCAGGATTAACGATTAACTAAACTTTTTCTTTTCTTAGCGTTTGTTATTGCTTAATATGTTTTTTGTGAAATGTACGGTAAGTGTTGCAGTTCTAAGTGTGCTAATGCAATTTTCATAGTTCGGATTTTAATGTTCTGTAACTGTTCAGATGTTTTACTTTTATATGGCAAGTTGTTCAGTAATGTTGGTATAAAATGGTTCCTCATGGGTGCTCCATAAAAATTTCTATAATGGTTGTGAAGAGGGTTGTGTTTGGTCTGTTTGCGCTGTACGTTTCTCTTTTATTGCGGTAAGCGTTGCTGAAATTGCGTCTTAGTAACAGTATGTAGTATCTTAGATTCTTTATACTCAGGATTTTGATTTTCCATTAGGGGTTCGTTATTTTCTTGTATGTATTGCGTCTCCAAAGCACCAAACTTCTTCGGTGAAGTTTTCTAAATTTGATAAGAGACTGTCTGCTGTGTTTACATAAACAGTACCTGAGTATTGTTTCACATGTTTCATGATATATGAGTTTGTTTATTTTTTTTTTTTTTTACTTTGGTCGGCATCATATCTTTTGTTTCGAAGAGTTTTGCAGCGATACTGCGTAGTTTGTTATAAAGGTATTCTATGTGTTTAGTAAATTTAAGGTTGTTGTCAATGTATAAACCGAGCTATTTGGTATGATTTCGGACAGTGGCCATGCTTAATGCAACGGTATCATCATCACGAAGCATGGGCTTTCTGCCAATTGGTTCACTGCTTACTATTTTCTCCCAGCTTTCTTTGTGCAGTGCACAGTGTCTGTACACCCATTCCACACCAGTCCTTTATTTCGTCGATCCATTCCCTGCATGGTCTACCACTTCTGTTTACACCATGCAATGGTATCTGTGACTATATATATTGTTAGTGGTATTACCTTGATGGACCTGTGTTTCACTCAGGATTTCTCCATGAGTACCGGTCACAAAGATGCCTCCAATGATCTCCATCTTGAGCCTCTCTCTTCCGTGTTATACCCATCGATTTCACTAGTGGATCTTCCGATCCTGTAGTTGGCCTTCCTGGGTTTCTATTTATTCTCGGTTGCCAGTTGAGTATTCTATATGTCCATCTGTTATCCCTGAGTCTGGCTATGTGACCTGCTCATCTCATCTTGCTTTCATCTACTGCAGTTACTGCATCTTTTATGCCTGATCTCCTTCTTAGTTCCGTGTTTCTAACATGTTCCATTCTGCTGAAGTTACAAATCCTACGTTCTTTTGCATGCCGTGTTATTCTGAGAGTTTCTTCTTCTTTTCATGTCGTATTCCATGTTTCTAATCCATGTGATTGATGGAAGAATGTCACTATTAAATAGTTTTGCCTTTGCAGAGATGTCAAGATTTGGATCAGTAAGTGTTTCTTTTAGTCTGTTGAATGATATCCATGCAGCTTTTTTTTTTTTTTGCTAGTTCTTTAGATAAATCGTTATTCGTTTTTATTGTTTTTCGTAATAATTGTAGGAGTCAACTTCTTCTATTGGAACGTTATTAATACATAGGTGACTGTTCCTTGTGTAGATTTTGTGATCCATTTTGTTTTTTCTAGATTCATTTCTGAGCCTATCTTACTGCTGTTTGTGTATATTTTTTCACCCATTTCTATTCCCACATGAAATCCCACAACCCACAAGACCTATTCTAGGTCTTGTGGGTTGTGGGATTTCAGTACTAGATCATCAGCAAACAAGGATTTGTAGGTTTTCACAATCTATGCTTACTCCTCCATTTAGGTCTACTTTTTTTTCAGAATGTATTCTAAAGTGCTAGTAAATAAATTAGGGGAGATTACATCGCCTTGGCGGACCCCCCTCTTTATATCTATATTTATAGGTTGATCAATTTTTTTTGTTAATTTCTTTTATCATGTGGATGTAAGTAGGATCTACAGTTATTTCCAGTAAGGCACTAAAGACTGCATTGTGTTCTGTGATATCGAATGTTTATTATTATTATTATTATTATTATTATTATTATTATTATTATTATTATTATTATTATTATTATTGTTGTTTTAATACAATTTTTGAAAGGGGGGGGTTAGTTTTGAAGGATATTTCCCCGAAGTTATTACTTAAATATTTATGCTTAAGTTTTCCAACGAATCGTTTATAAAGTTTTTATTAAGTTTATAACCCTTTATTATTTATCTGTATTATTTATATTATTCAACAGTTTAATTAAACCAGAGCATTGCGTAACGAAAACGTAAGAATGCGATTTCATACGCCATATCTGGTTTCTTGATTTCAAAATATGGTGTCTGTGTTTTGTAAGTGAAAAGTGCTCTTCGGTTCTTTTGTTGATTAAGTGAAATCTGCCCGTTATGGTATTATAATGTTTATATTCTCTGAGGAAATAATCAAGTTTTTGGAAATTCAAGCAAAGGTAAGTTAGATATTAATAGGTGATGGTAATTAAATATCGTATGTTCAAAACGTAAATTGTCAATCAAAGATATCAATGATGCAATGCTGTCTATCCATAAAATTGGTTTTCATTTGTCTAGTACTCGTAAGTGAAAAAAAATCAGAGGTAAATGAAAACATTACCTGATTACATCTACTATAGTTTTAAATTAACGACGGTTTATTCCAAATAGTTACTGAAGTGTTTTTGTTAATTAAAGTGCTACACCAAGAAAGCAATGCGGTGTTTATATTGTATGTAATTGTAGTCAGAGACTCCCACGATGAGTCTCTGACTCCATGGAGGTCAAATGTTGATAATAGTAATCTGCAAATCTGTTTATTTTGTTGACGGAAGAAATACACGTTTTTAGCAAGTAAAATTGTTCGATTATTTAGTTAAACTCAACTCCAGAATCAAAATAAACAGATTTGCAGATTACATACAACATAAAGACGGCTTCGCACTTTAAATTTCTTGGTGCAGCAGTTTAACAAAAACACCTCAATAACCATTTGGAATAAGCGTGACATTTTATATAAGGTAACGTTTAATTTTTGCAAAATTGGAGGAAGATATTCCCCGTAAATTACGATGATGATGATTCTTTCTTGGTTTATAGATAATTATATTTGAATACCAGAAAACATAAAAAATAATGAAATGATTACTCACATTTGAATGAGTTCTCAGACTAATATACTTATATACCCAAGGTAAAAATAATAATAAAAAAACTTTCTACACACACACACACACACACACACATATATATATATATATATGCATATATATATATATATATATATATATATGCATATATATATATATATATATATATATGAAACGTACTATTAACTAATTATGATTCTAATAGATTATGTATGCCATATTACGTGAACCCTCATAGATACAGTCATTGTATTTAAAAGGGTAAATTCAAATAAATGTCATTGTGTTATAATTCTCGGGTTTAAGTCAGTTAATTTAAAAAATGAATATATATATATATATATATATATATATATATATATATATATATATATATATATATATATATATATATATATATATAAAGTTTTTTTAACTTGGGTACAATATATGTTAAAGATGCCAAGCTATTTTAAACCTGGTTTTACTCCATTTCCCAAGTAAGCAAACAGACAAATAAGTCAAGCTTGCGCCTGCATGTATTGCAAGTCTAGGTGACCGGTAAAGTAGTGCAAGTCTAGGCAACTCGTGGTAAAGGTGAAATAAGCTCTGATCACTATTCTTAATATTTACCCTTAATGCAAAACCCATCTCCTTGAGGGGATGTATGATGCTATGCACTAAAGGCAAGGGGCCACTACCCAGACCGGTTTCCACCTTTATTGATATCTCATCAGTGGGAGCCAGGCTTAGAAATACCAAGGTTAAGTAATATAGAGCTTATAAGTATTTTACCAAAACAAGTTACCGTAAAGTGCTTTGACCTTATTAAATAAAAATCTCAGGATGAGAGATAGATGTATAAAGTTCTTTTAACCTTGGTTAAATATATGTTAAAGATGCCAAGCTAATTTAAACCTGGTTTTCCTGAGATTATTATTTAATAAGGTCAAAGCACCTTATGGTAACTTGTTTTGGTAAAATACTTATAAGCTCCGTATTACTTAACCTTGGTATTTCTAAGCCTGGCTCCCACTGATGAGACCTCAATAAAGGTCGAAACCGGTCTGAGTAGTGGCCCCTTGTCTTTAATGCATAGCATCATACATCCCCTCAAGGAGATGGGATTTGCATTAAGGGTAAATATTAAGAATAGTGATCAGAGCTTATTTCACCTTTACCACGAGTTGCCTAGACTTGCACTACTTTACGGGTCACCTAGACTTGCAATACCTGCAGGAGCAAACTTGACTTATTTGTCTGTTTGCTTACTTGGGAAATGGAGTAAAACCAGTTTTAAAATAGCTTGGCATCTTTAACATGTATCTATCTATCTATATATATAAAGTCCGAGAAGTCATTCAAATGTGAGCAATCCGTTGATAATTTAAAACTATAGTTGATGTAATAAATAACGTTTTTATGTATCTCTGATGATTTTTTTAGTTGAAATGTTCTTACATATAAATTTCCTTTCCTGGACGAGATTTAAAGCTAACGTCGTTCTGTAAGTCAAGTACCCATGAATTTTGATAACCACCGACACAACCGTTAACTATTGATACCAGTATTTCGGATATATGAAAGATCCATTAAAACTCACCATAGCTATAATTATAAAACATATTTATTTTTGCTTAAAAATTCAATTCTCTGAAGGCAACCAGAATATCAGTATATATATAACGAAAATAAATAAACAAACAAATAAATATCAAATCCGCTATTACTTTATATTCGCCAAAGGGAGAAGCCCATTTGGTCCTGACTAACTTTGGAGATTAAGAGAGCAATATATAATAATACTCTGTTATTCTTTTGCATGTCGTGTATGGTAAAGTACAGAGCAGGAGGTGAAGAAATGTTACATGAGGAATATAAAGTTCAAGCGAGGATAGAAGGTAACTAGAATAGTAAGGAGGAAATTAGAATATCATATGAGACTAGCTGGGATCATATACCTAATGTCTCTCTCTAAGCAAAGTACCCATGAGTCGAAGTTTTGATAACCACCGACACAACCGTAGGTGGTTATCACACATCTCAGATTCCTTAGCAGACATTAAGACAAGAAGATAGAAAGCACTCCAGTTCCACAGAAGTCTTAATAAAGTATGGAAGTCGAGCCTCATCTCAAAGGAGACGAAGATTCGTCTTTACAAGTGCGCTAGCCAATCTTTCTGTAGTGACATCTCCCAGACCTGGAACATCTCAACAAAAGCAGCAACCAATATTATATTATAAATAGCTTTGGAATTACTTGTCTAAGAAATATCCTGGATTACTCCTGGCAAGACCACATTCCCAACTCTATTATATATTAGATGAAACCCAGCAAGATCCTCTACTCAGCACTGTTCAAAGAAACCAAATAAAATGGCTCGCCCACCGACTCAGACATCCATCCGCTGCACCTTTTGATACTCTGGTCCTCTATGCCCCTACAGATGGAGAAAGAAAAAGAGGCAGACACCCGAACTTAATACTGGAAATACATCAGCAATATTCACCCCGTTTCCCCCAACTATCCGCATCAGAGATCAGTCAATTAGCATAAGACAGAGAAGCCTGGTTTTCCTTCACTTCATAAGAACCCCCAAGTCCTACCTTAGTGTACACACTGTGCTCATGTTTTGATTGGTTTCCATATTTATAATTGTAAAAAAATATATAAAAAAATATATATATATAAATAAACGATGATGAGACTGGCTACATTTAAGGGACAGTTTCAAGGTATTCTCGAAGTTCATTTTGTGGCCTGCAAAAGATGATATGATATACTAGATTGTGGTCGAATGATCAATGCTGTTAAATAACAGGGATGTTTTATGAATACCTCAGTAACACCCATCATTCTAGCAAAACAGATTTTATTTCCCGAATATTCCCTAGAATACTGAATATTCTATAAATGTCTACTTCACTTACTTCCAATCCTTTGGTCCTCCCCATCTCCTACAGGGTATGAGTTAATCAGATATTGGTGAGCAGTTGACTCTAAGCAATGTTTCCTTGTATCAGCATATAGAAATTGGGTATGTAGGGGAACTGTTGCATCTTAAAATAGAGCAGTGGTATAAGGAGGGGCTAATCCTGGAAGCTAGGTATGTGAATAAGCGAGAATAAAATTATTTTTGCATATACTGTAGTAAAAGAGTGAAATTTCCTTGAGTATATATATATATAATTTCCATGTCGGCTGAATGGTTATCGTATTCGCTCTCTAGCCAAAAGGGTGCGGGTTCGAATCCCGCCGTGGGCATGGATGTTTGTATTTGTCTGTGGAAATACTAGCGGTGCTGGTGATGGGCGGTAGATGGCATTGGTGTAGTTCTGGTTAGTTGTAGTTGGATTTGAGTGGTGGAGACAGAGTTGTAGAGTAGGTGTCCTCCTCCCCAGTGAGTCTTTGGATTCCCTGGAGGTATCACGCAACCATCATAATAATAATGTATGACGGGAGTAGGTAGTGAGTGTACTAGTGCCACACGTATGAGAGCACTAGTACACTCACTAGTGCTATACACGTATGAGAGCAAGATAAGATATGCATTGTGATATGAAGAAAATACACTGGCGTTCAAAACCTAAGGGCAAACACTAGTTCTGAAGATGAAACGATAAATTCAGATGGATCACCTAGTGACAGTTTGCATAACTGACGATTTCGAGTGGAATGCGGGTACACATTCATATTTTTTAATCAAACTGAAAGGAGTCACGTGGTAGCACTCAGCGAATTGTATTTGAAGGAAGCTCTTTTCATAATGGAATAAAACTGCAAATATGGATGTCATATGTTTCAAAGACATCTAGATGAGTTCACATGGGGAAGAATTATTGGAAAGCTTGACGAAGGCCGCAGAATCACTGATCTTGCAGGAGAGTTTGAAATCTCACATAGCGTTGTATCCTCTCCCTAGGCAGTGTTTCAGACCGATGGAATGTGCTCGAGACATTTGCTAAGACGTTTCTTTCACTATACTACGGTGCACGAAACAAATTTTTTGGTTATAATAGCAAAATGTAATCGATGGGCCACGGCTGTTCAAAGTGCAAATCGGCTGCATTCAAGCACAGGTACACGGATATCTCGAACTGTGGAAAGTTGTCTGCGACTTTCCATCCACAGCTCATCAGCTCTTCCATAATAATTGGACAAGACACCAATGGGCTAATGTACTCTTAACAGATAAAAGCGTTTTAGTCGTTCCTCGGAATTTAGACGACATCGGGTGTAAAAGTGGTACTGTTTACCATCGCGAGAACGTTTTTGAAAGGGATTAATACGACGGTGCTGCAGTCATAGTATGAGGAGGCATTATGCTTAATGGACGCACAGAGTTACATGTGCTGGGAAAATGGACTGTAACTGGTGAACGATATTGCAACTTCGTTGCAATAGCGTTCACCAGTTACAGTCCATTTTACAGTCCAGTTACAGAACGATATTGCAACTTCGTTGCAATATCGTTCACCAGTCAGCACTCTCCCCAGAACACAACCCTACAGAACAGGTTTGAGATGCAATGCTTTATACTTACTCTGAAGGAGGAGTGGGCAAATTTGCCTCAAGAATTGAATCACTTGGTAAGCATGGTACGACTGCAAAGTTTGGGGTGGACATATTTCATATTGAAATGTCTCTTTGCATAGTTTTCTGTTAGCACTATATGCTAATTCCTTAACTACATCCTCAGGAATTTTGTAACTTTTGCCAAATCATATTTCAGTTTAATTTGTATGAAAATTTTAACATTTTCGTGTAATATGATTTATTAGTATGCTGACAAACGTATGTCTATATTTGACTGTATCATGAAAATTTATTCATATAAAGGTAAAAATGTAGTTCGTCTTTAGGTTTTGGACAGCAGTGTCAAATAAACTTATGTATCTCTCATGAGTCTGAGTCGTGTCACTTCATAGAAGCTAAATATGCAATAAATAAAAATATATCAATCTAAGGGGAGGAAATATACGCTGCTTGGAAAGATGTCAACAGACACTCGCTCAACATGGGTAAAGCGCATCGTGCCATGTAACGAGTCAAGTGTTTTTAGCCGGTATAAATTGCAGGGATATGATGCTCATGACTCAGTGCAACTGTATCCAAGTGAAACGGCTGCGAGAAGGTAACTGACATAGTTTGAAAGAGGCGTTGATAGAATGCCATGATGCAGACCTCTGTTCGGCAAATTGTTGACAAATTGGACCATCTCAGGTCAACAATCCGTGATAATCATACTGAGATGGAAGCACAGGGAATAAACTGCAAGTGCTTTGGTCTCATTCTGTTTATTGGTTTTAGCTACAGATGCCTTCAAAGTGGGAAAGTTATTTTATGGCCGTCCTGTGTACGTATGTATATATATACACACACATATATACGTACACACACACATATATATATATACGTACACACACACACACACACACATATATATATATATATATATATTTTTTTTTTAAATAACGAAACCTGTGGTGCGTTCATAATTAGAAGAAACACACGTATAAACCACAGTGAAAATTATTTAATTGTAAATATTTCATCCTAAGTATCTTAGGACATCATCAGTACAGTAATTAAACAAAAATTAGGAATAACATACAGTTAGGGCGCATGATTACAATAGAATCTCATGAAATCTATTGTAATCATGCGCCCTAACTGTATGTTATTCCTAATTTTTGTTTAAATACTGTACTGATGATGTCCTAAGATACTTAGGATGAAATATTTACAATTAAATAATTTTCACTGTGGTTTATACGTGTGTTTCTTCTAATTATATATATATATAATTTTTATTTATTTTTGAAACAGATTAATTTACTATACGCCGAGATAAAAATACACACACACTATTTTAATTTAAATAAACAGCACAACTAGTTTCGTCTTCTTAGAAGACTTCATCGAGTGCATAACATGAGAAAAATACCAACGAATATTGCGAGAGAACAAACCTAATCATTAAAACATGACGTATTAACATTTAAATTTCGTGTATCTCTTCATTGTTGGGCTTGCGCACGCGTTCAAGGTCTCGGTAACTCCAAAATTAGATAACTGTGCGATGAGTCTGAGAGATTATAGCTGAGGCTAATGTTGATATGTACTAGATTGAGGCGGATTTTTTTACGTTCTACAATTTTTCTCTCCAGTTCATCATAACATCGAAAGATATTTTCCGATTTGTCCCATTATTTATTTAGCGAATGATGTGCAGGTCTCAGGATAATACAGATAAATTACGTAAAACAGCATAAAAACAATTGTAAAAATCATATTAAAAAGGGTACACTAGGTTGATATTATTAAACATCAAAATTAAGAATCAGGAGTCAGAGTTTAATCTTTAAATCCTGGATCCACTCCAGGGATTCTGGGGTCAGTTTAAAAAAAGTCCTCTTTAGAACCTGAGAATGAGTAGATAGGGCACTCAAGCACAGTGTGATTGATGGTCTGGATCCCTCTTATGCATTCACAGTTTGGAGTTGTATCTTCCGCTGGTTGTGCAATTGTAAACGTATGTTATTTTTGCCTATGCATTGTAACTTTATTTCTATCTTTACTCTCTTCTATCTTTATTCTATTCCTAATTCTTTATAACTTTACTCTAATGTGCTTTTGTCTCTTATCCGTTTTCATTTACTCTACTGCATACTATAATTAACAACCTTCCCTATTTACTAGTCGAATGCCTATGAATACTGGAAATTTATTTGTCAGCCTACGCTACCAATATATCATTTAACTGGTATAAGACTAAATAAAACTTCCGGTAGATTTCCCTCTCTCTCACGAGCGAAGTTTCTTTTATCAATGTTACTTTAACAGTCGTGGTTCATAAGTAACTGAACTGCGTTTTTATTGCCTTAAATTATTTCCCGCTCACAAGTCCGATTTATTTAAGAACAGTGCAGTTGTAAAATAAAAGATCAGGCAGCACTCTTTTACCAAATAATTAAAACACATTTATTTACAAATTATACATGAATTAAACAATAGGGAGATTGCTTCTCTATTCATTTAAAAATTTATTTAAATTTTTAAATGGATAGAGAAATTCAACTTTCAACTAGAAGTTTACTTTGCAAGTAAACTTCTAGTTTACTTGCAAAGAGGTTAGCTAACTATGTTATCTTTACAATTTTTATATCAACTTCCAACATGCCAATCGATTCTTTTAATGATACTTCTTACTGCTATTAACAAATTCTTAAAAGCTTTTCTATAACGCACTATAAGAGGAATTATACAAAAGTATGGAACTTACAAAGGCTATGTATCGTGCATTCAGTCAAAAGTCTTGCACAAAAAGTTCTAAGGGAATTCTTTCATCTCAGATCTTCAGCTTCCTCAAGAATGTCTGGCTTCAGTAATATCTCATCGGGAAAATAGCAGGCTGTGGACTGCAGTACTCATTCAGCTCCGGCAAAAGGTTGTTCTCCCACGGCGAAAAGAAAAACTTCCGAGCTGAGCTGCCTCGGGTAATTTACATCGCCTTTTCTCCTCTGCTTTGGCTCGCCGAAAATGCCTGGACGACTGCCGTCTCCAATAGCTCGAACTCCCGCCAACTCTCTCAACCGGGATCTCTCTTTTTGGTGTCTGGAAGCCTTTCCTTTTTCGGCAATGTCTGAAGCCCCCTCTCTGGTCTGGAAGCTCCTCTTTGGCAGCGAACTGGAACAGGGAAGCTCTTTATGCTCTGCTCAGTCTCCTTTTATTTTGCGATCTACCGACCTTGCATTAAGGGTAGTAAATCCCAAAGAATTATTCGGCATGATTCTTTCATCTTCTTTTTAGTTTAACCTGCTCTTTGTTCTCCTCCGTTCTGATCTTTTGATCGTATTTTGTCGAGCGCGGAAACTTGTCTAAAACTAGCAGACCTCTTTGATACTTTGCTTCTCCTTTCGGGCTCGTGGAAACTTCTCTAAATCTAGCGGCACTCTTAGATACTATCTTTAAAGGTGTTAGCGCAATAAGCAACTCTTATATACAAAACTAGTAAACAACTTTTCCTGCGCTCTTACACATAACTATATACATATACAAAGTTCGCCTGGGAAAGCATTGCCTTTGTTTTTGATGTTAAAACAGGAAATATATTCACTTCCCACAGGGTTAGCTACATTAATAAAATACATACATACAAACAAGATTTTTGTAACAGTTCACATGAGACTTGACCTCTAAAAAAGCAATGTAAAGCGCTTTGTTATTTTTAAGCTATATCGATATTTTACAGAGTATCAGACCAGCTCCGTTTATGCAAGAGATGCTTACATCTCCCATGTCCTGTTCTGACCTGATTTAAAGTGTTACACACGAGATGTCAGATTTAAAATTGGAATTTGAAGATTGGAGGTATGTTGAAACCAATACTCTCCCCATGGCTTGCATAGGTCGAAGTTCTGGTCGTTTATTTGTATTGTACTCCTCCAGGCAGGGTGCCTGGATTTCAGTCTTTGTGAAGTATGGAAGGAAATGACTTGGTGGATAGGCAAGGAACTGTTTCCAATTATTTTGTCCATAATTTGCTTAAGGCTTGGGTCCTGCAGAGTGAGGGAGGCACTATATTACTGAGTTGAGAGCCAGTATACAGGAGTAGATCTTAAAGCTCCAGAGATTATCCTCATAGTTTGATTCAGCTGGACATCGACTAAAGAAGCGTGTGCGCTGTTCTGCCATACAGGAGCACAATACTCTGCCGTAGAATAAACCAACAGTGCGGTAGTATGCAGTGTTGGCATCAGCACCCCAAGAAGTACCAGCAAGTTTATGCATTATATTATGAGTTTTTAATTTTTCAGCAATATTTTCTAGATGATATTTAAATGTCAAACTTCTGTCTAGGGTAACTGCTAGGTATTTTGGATGATTGCTAAATTTCGCCTGTTTATTTCTGAAGTAAACTTTTGGGATATAGTTGGCCTGGATATTACTTAAATGAAAGGATGCTGCTTCAGTTTTGTTCAGGTTAGGTTGTAATCGCCATGGTCTAAAGTATTTATCAAGTACAACCAGATCTTCAGTTAAGGTGTTCTCAGCTTTTTGGAATGTTGAATTGCAATGGCAATATCGTCAGCATACATGAATCTTCGTGATGCTGTCTCTGAGATATCACTTATATAAGTTAAAGAGCAATGGGGCAAGAACTGACCCCTGAGGTAGGCCATTTTTAATCTTAAAGAATTTACTTTTGGATTCATTGAGAGATACTTGTATCCATCTGTCTGCTAGTATGATTGAAACTAGCCAACCTAATTTGATTAATTAGGTTGGCTAGTTTTGGTGATGGGATAGTTTCTAGGAATTTTGAGATAAGACCCTCTCTCCACACTGTCATAGGCAGCAGAGAGGTCTAGGAATACTGCTATTGTTTTCAACTGTTTTTCATAACCGTTCTCTATAAAACTTGTCAAGGCCAGTACTTGATCGCAACAACTTCTGTGAGGTTTGAAGCCAGCATGTTCCTGTGGAGTTGTTATGTATATATACTTGAAGAAATTCTGTTGTATAGCATTTG
The DNA here is from genome assembly GCF_054136105.1 of Typopeltis vanoorti. Taxonomy (NCBI): domain Eukaryota; kingdom Metazoa; phylum Arthropoda; class Arachnida; order Uropygi; family Thelyphonidae; genus Typopeltis; species Typopeltis vanoorti. The sequence continues at coordinate 127,299,269 of NC_143556.1, read as the reverse complement.
TCCCATATGACTGGGTGAATGATAATCGTTAGCGTGATCAGAATTGAGGACGTGGTTCGACAGAGCGTTTGCCCTAGTTTTGCCTTATGTGACGTCTCTTTTATGTTCTTCTAGACATAATGGATGGATTTTTCAGTCTGGCCAAAATACGTCATGTTGCAGTTGCACTAAATATGGTAAATGCTGTGATATTTCAAATGGTTATGTTTTTGCTTAGGCATACTGAGCAAGGAATGGAGCTTAGGTAGAGGAGTGAAAGAAGTCAGGATGTTATGTTTTTTGAGAACTTGAACTCATTTAGGTGAAACCAAACTGATATATTGTAGGGACATGTAGCATTTTTCATTATCTATATATCTATCTTATATATGGCGAGGTGGTGGACTGAATAGTAACTTATTAACTGTTTGTTTGTTTAGAATAACCATTTTGCTGAGAAGTTGCAAGAAGAAATTGAAGTTGTTTGTTTTCTTCTTCACAGATATAACGAGCATGTTTGCCTACTATTGTATTGATAATGACAAGTTTTTGAGGCGTATAGTGATGGGACCATGCATGGCAATATAAAACTTCAATGGGAAATTTATGGTTGCAAGCTAATTGCAGTCATCGTCTTTCTGTACAACAGGGGACAACCAAAAGGTGAAGAATTTTGTGGTCAACAAAATTTTGACATGTGATCATGAAACGAGAAAAGTTTAAAACCAACCAGCCATCACATTTTGGAGAATAAAAGTTGTCAGTAGATTTATTTTAACATTCTAATATTAATTACCTTAAATTCTAAAGTAATTTTTAACACTATTACAGTAGAAGCTGTATAAATAAACGGTCCTTTGAGGGAACAAAATCTGTGAATGCAACCAACGTACAACACTAAGACGTGTAATGCAATTCAGAACTAAATGCACTTTGAGGGATTCATTAATCTGGTTTCATAAGCTTAAAATTCATTCATTTATAATATTCTTGTTAATATTTAAAGGTCAAAAGTTACATTGTTCGCAGTACGGTAATAACATAAAATCTATAAAAAAATAAAATAAATCCTCCAATGCCTTCTATTTTCCAAAGGGAGAAGGCTTAGCTCCATTAGCATTAGTAAACTTTTCTGAAGACAAATGTATAGCCAGTTTCCATCCTTCAAGTATTCACTGTGCAGCAAGTCTCCCTTATACAAGCATTCTGAAGTTTAAAGGTTAGGACTCAGAGGATAATTGCGAAGTTCAATTGAACTTTGTCATGAAAGGATAAGGAATTCATTTTGCCTCTTTATAGGGCCACACCCTATATGTTGAGGCTTAAGTGCTGTGAAGAATTCATGTTAGTGGTTTAATGGAATATTAACAGCACTGAGAAAGAATTAAAACTAAATTTAATACTTTCAATATTTCGTCTCCGTCACAGAGACGTCTTCGGGGATTACAAAAACTTTTTGTAACAACACACACACAAATACAATACAAAGTGAAACTAAAGTGCTATCTAGGTGATGCGTCCTCTATGGGCATTTGCAGGTGGCCTGGGATGTAAAGAGGGATCTCTGGTAATTAAAGTTTCCTAAATTTTGGGAAGTTTAATGCAACCGTATTTGTTTAAATTAGGTTGATTCCTGAGTGCAGATGCAGATTCAAAGAATAGTCTTTCTTTTTTGAATTTACTATGGTGGAGCACGGTAGTTTTTTTTCCAGATCCTGTGGGATGTATCCAAAACATGGTCTGCAAGGCCAGATTGACCATAATCGTGTTTGCAGATGTAAGAACTGTGTTCTTCTAACCGGATGGATCCCACAGGATCTCCTGGAAAAAAACTACCATGCTCCACCATAGTAAATTCAAAAAAGAAAGACTATTGTTTGAATCTGCATCTGCACTCAGGAATCAACCTAATTTAAACAAATACGATTGCATTAAACTTCCCAAAATTTGGGAAACTTTAATTATCAAAGATCCCTCTTTACATCCCAGGCCACCTGCAAATGTCCATAGAGGGCGTGCCACCTAGATAGGACTTTGGTTTCACTTTGTATTGTATTTGTGTGTGCGCTGTTACAAAAAGTTTTTGTAATCCCTGAAGATGTCTCTGTGACGGAGACAAAATATTGGAAGTATTAAAATTAGTTTTAATCCTTTCTCAGTGCTGTTAATATTCCATTAAACCTCTAAAATGGATTTGTAGGCTTTACACATAGTGTTCTTGATTTGGTGCATAATAAGTTTTTATGCTGAGATTTACTGCTACACAGTATCCATCAGCCATTTCAGTGAATAGGTGATGTTTCAGTGTTTGTTTAGTCTTAGGAAGAGAACTGGTGATATATTTTAGGAAGGCATTTTTTTTTTTTTTTTTTTTTTTGCTACTGCTCTAGTTGTGAATGTTTCAGGTATATTTATTAGGCCTAGGTCTCCAGCTTCTACTACACGAAACTGTTTTGTACACCACTTTAGGTTCATATCGAAGATCCCATATATTATTATTATTACGTGATCCCTCCAGGGAGTCTAGACTCATCGAGGGAGGGCACCTACTCTACAGCTCTCCATCTCCACCACTCAATCCATCAGCTGCAATGAACAGCAAATACCATCTACACCAATGCCATCTACCTCCCAACACTACCACCACCAGCACTTTCACAAACAATCACAAACATTCATGCCCACAGCAGAACTCGAACCCACAGCCCCTTGGCTGGAGAGCGGATATGCTAACCGCTCGGCCAACCAGGCTGGCAAATGATATGAATTTATGTCGCTATTTTACATGGTATGGGATATTGTGTATTTTAAACCAACAATCAAGAGGCTATGTACATGTGGCAAAACTTGACTTTGCTTCTCACAAAAAGTTGTCTTCTACGCTCATTTTTCTAGAAATTGCTTCATACAATTCTTTCCACAATTCTTCATAATTTTAATTCCTAATAATGCTAAGCATTTTTTCTCCATATCCCTGCTAATATTTTAGGTTTCTTTTTCCAGATGTCAATCAAAATCTGATGACATTTTGCCAAGTTTAACTAAAGAGCCAAGGCCTCGCTAGAAGAATTCAATATGTACTGTATATTGTTTCCTCCAGGAACTTTTTACCTTCCAAGGTTAATGGTGATGACAACAGTTTTGCTTCACTTTCTCCATGAATATTGGACCAATGAATTGTTTTATTGGTGTTTATTGTCTTAATTAATGGTTCACGGGCCAAAGAAAAGAGGGCTATAGAGAAAGAGAGAGTGCTCTTATAGGACCAAACACTGAATCTGGAAAAGTTTGAAGAGATTTTTGTTCATAGTTACTCAGTTTTCAACAATTTCCTTAAAAAACTTTCCATCAATTCTTGAAATTTGCCCTAAATGTATTGCCAGATAAAGGGTATGAGTATATTGTGCCCAGGAAACTGAACACAGTATTCCTATCACAAAAAAAGGAACATAAATGACACATGAAATTTAATAACTACAGTAAATCTGGCCTTTCTGATCATGCCCTGAATACTCTACACAGACTGACTGGACCTTTTCATTACATCACACCAAAAGGTAGTATGAACAAAAATTAAAGAGGCCTGTGAAATTCTTATCAACTACCCTAGGGTAAATCTTAACAATAATGGTGGTTTCAAAATCCCAAGAATATGAATGGCCCATGCTCTACTCACTTAACCTTTTGTTTTAAGAGTTCATTTTAATTTATAATTAAGACGATTAATTCAGGATCTTACCCTGGTGTTAAATTATTGATTAAGCCACCACTATTGCTGTATTAAAAGTATCAATATGAATTTGATTTCTGACAATGTTATAAACAGGATATAGCCAACAATCAAGATGTAGAATTTTCCCCCTTCTTCACTAGAGGTCAGGCCAGTAGAATAATGGTTGATCAATGGTTGTCACTTTGGCATACTATGTGAAATGTAATATAGCTTCTCTCTCTCTCTCTGTGTGTGTGTGTGTGTGTGTGTGTGTGTGTGCATGCGTGCACGCGCACATACTCCAGTTGATGACTTTAATATGAATGTTGAATGTCGGGAAATTAAAGTCATTATTCTTAACACGGTTGTAGTCTCCATAATTTTATAGAAATTAATGCTGATTACCAAATGTAACATTAAAGGAAAAGATCCATGTTTTCTTTTTTGACATCTTTAAAATGTCCTGACATGCAGATTTCTCTCAAATACTCTGTTTGACCAGTATAAATGCTACATGAACAAATTTTATAGACATCTGGCTTCATGAGGAGAGGGGTAAGGAGATTGAGGCTGTAGGAATATAAAGATCTTGTACAGCAGACTAAAAGCCACTTCTATGTCATGACTTTAGAGAAGCTAAGAAATTTTACCTTAACAGTGTAGATATGAGGAAGGGTGTTACTGTATTAGGGTAAAGGTAAAGGTAATACAGTAAAGGGTCTTTACTGTATTACCACATTCCTGGCCTGTTGACTGACTTGTATATTAACTTTGTCTTCCACCCACAAAAAGTTGTAAGTCTGTAGTCAATTAGTACAATGCTCGGGTTAAGGATTTTTTTTTTTTTTTTTTAATTTATATTTTTTCATTGCTTGGTCTCAACACCAGGCAATGAAATTCATCTTCCACTTAAAGACTAACACAAAACATCAATGTCCATTGCAGGATTCAAATCCATAACCTGCTGGTTGAAGAGTGGGTATTTGGAATTTCCTCTATAAATCTTGAAGTTTCATTCTTAACAGGAATGAAACCTCCAATTAACAGATATAGCAGACTACAGAAATAACCTAAGTCAACCTATTCTGTCTGTTTGGCTTCGAATGCACTCAAAAGCATATGCATTCCAGAAGCCATAATAACAATCTCTTAATGGCTGTAGCATGAGAATTACACTCCTAGAAAATTTTCATCGCATAATTACACTTTATCTGAAAGATGATTACCCACATTCTAAACATTTTTTTTAGCATTCTTCTTTCTTGTCACTTCAAATGTTGGACTACTTCACGGTCTTTTCCAAGAGTCTAAGATTCCTTTTTCATGTAATTCAAATTATGAGCAGACTAGCTTTTTCTGAAATAAGAAGGTAAAAAATACAGATAGTATCTGAAAGTGTTCCACCAACATGGAAATAAGGATTTCCAGATTAAATCATGCCTGTAAACCTGTTAAAATTTATCCTCTAAATATAGATCAGGACATGATTAAGTTAAAATACATGATCCTAATCATATCACAGCTAATAAATTCATACACATTTGTTTAGAAGAAATCTTTCGAAGCATTGGAGTTTATCAAACAAACTTAATGATAATGATTTAATGTCCATTTTGAAGATATGGGAAGAATCCAATAGGAGCATTTATGTTTATTAAATTTTAACAGCAGCATTTATTGTACTCTCACAGAGATAGGTTCCTCTATAGAACTTTATGTGTTTTCTAGCTATGGCTATGACATTGTTGTCTGCACGTCTTAACTAATTTATTATTTAGTCTATTGTCATGCTCTAATGAGGCTAGCTGACATAACTGAACGACATTTTAATAAGTTGTATGGATATAATTCTGTTAAAGAAACATTATAAAATTCAAATATTATCATGAACATCGTTTGAAGTTCTGTCACAACCATATGTATTTACCAGTGACACATACTTAGTAGAAAGCGAAGTGTCCATGGGGTTTGTAATGAATACCTCCTAAGTATACATCTCCCTTAAGGAGGATGTATATACTTTACTGCAAATCAAAATGAGATGGTACATGATACATCATTGATGAATTGCATTTTAATGAATATTTTTACTAATTGACAACACACTGGAAAAGAAATAAAGGAAAAATACATTTAAAGATGCTCTCAATTTTAAAAAAAATCAAATCCCATAGACCTGCCAGCAATATACCGTTGATATATATTTTTAATATACTATCTGTTTAGGTCAAGTGTTCCACTAATGTTGCTTGTTCATTACATGAATCATTAGATAATTTATTAAGTTAAAAAAAAAAAATTTAATTAAAATCAAAGACATCAACCTGCAAGTTTATTCATAGAAGAAATTTGGGTGTACAAAGCATGTTTAGCAGTAGTGCCATTCAGTCATTTTGAAATAGTTATAACGTTAGAAAAATTATTTGAAAGTGATCATTTATATCACATCTGAAGGATTCTACCTAGTTTTAGGTGTGAAAAATGGAAAAGGATAAAAAGAAGGAATTAAGTTAATCTATTTCTTAGCATGTAATCTTGTTAGTTAAAAACTAACATTTATCTTGAATGTGTGTGTGTGTGTGTCAGAGAAGTAAAAAATATATATAAAAGTTGTACGTTTACATTTCTGGTTTTGCTTGATTCTGTTATTAATCCATATTTATAATAAAAAATATGGATTAATAACAGCTAATAGTGCAACCTGAATCTCCTCATTTGTACAACACACACACACACACAAAAAAATTAATCTTCTTTCACTGAGAATATTTTGAATAAAATTCTTTCATGAAATTTACTAGTTGTTTGGTTTCTTCCACTGAAATTGCATTAAATAAGGAAATCCTAATTCCTCCCACAGACCTGAAATTATACAAATTATTCCATAGAATTATTTACTGAATATTTTCACATACAAGATTACCAAAAGATTATACCAAGTTTCTTAATGATTAGTAATAACACTGAATTTTTCTAAGTTAATACTTTTATGAAAAATGTTACTTTTATAGAAAATACTTGACACACATATCCTAGTAATATCAACAGATGAAATTTGCTATGTATTATTATTATTCAGGCCTCCATGGAGTCAAATGACTCATTGTGGGAGGTCCTTCTTAGGAAACACAAAGTCTACCATACCATTTCTTGAACCCATTGACCGTTCTTGCTCTTACCAGGAAATGCATTCCACGGTTCAACCACCCTCCAGCAAAGAAACCACTCCTCACCCTTTTACTCACAGCTTCCTTACGTAACTTCCAGGGATGGCCCTTTGTCATCGCTCCTTCCCGCTGTTCCACCAAGCAAAAGAACTCCCTAATGTTCACCCTGTAACTGCCTCTCAACAGTTTAAAAGTCTCGATCATATCACCTCTCTTCTTCTATCCACCAAACTCTGTAGTCCACATTCCCTCAACCGATCCTCATAACTGATATTGTACAGTCCTGAAACCATCTTTGTTATCTGCCTCTGTATCCTTTCTGCAGTTAATTTATCCCCTTCAAATCCTGGGGACTAAATTTGGGAACAATAGTCCAAGCATGGTCTGATCAGGGTCTTATACAATGGAATGATAACCCCTTTATCTCTACAGGTCAGCATCCTTCTCAGAATTGCAGCAATCCTCTGGGTTACCTTCACCACCTTTGCAATATGCTCTCTGAATTTCAGTTTTCTATCAATCATCAACCCCAGATCTAGTCTTCCCTACTTCCTCCAGTACAGCTACTCCAATCAAGTATGCAGCCTCCCATCAATGGATCCCAAACTTCAAGATTTTACATTTTGCTGCATTAAACTGACCCCCATTCATTTGCCCATCTGTCTAGTTTATTCAAATCCTCTTGCAGGGCTGCCACATCTGCACTATTACTGATAACCCTTCCCAGCTTCACATCATCTGCAAACAACTCAATATCCCCTTGCAATCCATTGACAATGTCATTAATACAATACAGGTCCCAGTGCTGAGCCCTATGGAACCCCACTTGTAATATCAAGTGTGGGATTATATCAAGGAAGCTTGATATAATCCCACATATAAAACCTTATTACTGTGGTTACGTGTGTATGTTTAGTCAAAGGAAAATAGCCTTAATAAGTATGGGGGTTGAACTGCATACAGGTATTAAACAGTGGTTACCCATGTTCTTATATGATTAGACAAAAATGGGGGAGGTTGTAGTGGCTAGACCAGTGGAGCAAAGCTCACAAAAGTATCTTTTAAAAAAGCATAATGGAGAAACGAAGCCTATGAGAAATCACTTTCTCATAGATCTGTTCTCACATTTGGTGCATCACCAAATGTGACAACAGTATTCTAAAGGTCGGTTATTATTATTATCGAGGGAGGCTATAAATCACCCAAATCTGCTGTCATACCTTCCCTTAAATTCATTCACACTAGATGCACTCACTACAACTATTCCACTCACTCACTGCTCTCTGGGAGAAAAACCTAGCTCTTGCCCCTTTGTTGACTACAAATAAATTTAACTTCCATGGATGCCCCTGTGTTCTTTTCCCACCTTCCATGTGACTAAAACTTTCATCAGATGATATCCTATAACACCCATTCAAAAGTTTATAGACCTCTATCATATCACCCCTCTTTCTCCTGTTAACCAGAGTCTGCAATCCAAATACTCACAATCTGTTCTCATAATCTAAATCCCATAATCTGGATATAATCTTTGTAACTCTTCTTTGCACTCTTTCCACAGCTTCTTTATCCCCTTGGAACCAGGGAGATCAAATCAGCACACAATAATCCAGGTGTGGTCTTATCAAAGCTTTATAAAGAGGCAAAATAACTTCCTTGTCCTTACATGTCAAGGTTTGCTTCAACATTGCAGTTATCCTCCGATTTGTATTTGCAACTTTTGCTATGTGACCTTTGAACTTCAAATCCCTATCCACCAAAATGCCAAGATCCTTTGCCTCCTCAGTTTCTTGAAGCACAACCCCACTAATATAATATGCCGCTGGAACTCTAATCATGACAAAGTGCATAATTTTACACTTACTAACATTAAACCGACAGCTATTTTTGTTTGCCCAAATTTCCAGCCTATTCAAATCATTTTGTAAGTGCTGAATATTCAGTAGCATCTCTGATTGCCCTGCTTATCATCGCATCATAGGCCGAAAATGGTACATCTGATGTTAGACCCTACCTGATGTCATTAATGTACAGATTGAACAATAATGGCCAAAGGACTGGACCCTGAGGTACACCACTGGTCACCTTAAATCTGCAGATTAACACCTACTGTATACCACTTTTTGATATCTGTCTGTCAACCATCCTCTGATCCAAGTGGAGAGTTTGTATTCCAATCGCATATTCTCCAGTTTATGCAACAGCCTTTCGTGTGGTATCCTATCAAATGCCTTAGAAAAATCCAACATTATCATAGTGTATCCATTCCCTTTATCGAACTCAGCCATAACACTGTTATAAAATGAGCAAATTGCTAAGACATGACCTTCCTTAGTAAATCCATGCCGCTCCTTGCCAAGCTATAGCTACCCGTTTCTGTATGTGAGTTCTTCCCAACTTCCCTAAAGACTACCAACACCAGAGGTACTGATAGGTCGGAAGTTAGATATATCAGTTTTTGCACCACCCTTGTATAATGGAACTATCACATATTCCTTCCATTCCTGTGGTATCATTCCTGAGCTGAGACTCAAGTTATACAAACATGTGAAAGGCCTAGCTAATTTGGCTAGGCCTTTCACATCAAACGGGCTGATATTCCATCTGTCCCTATAGACAAATTTTTATCCAGGTTATGCAACCTGCGAAACAATTCCAGAATAATTTGCTCCAGAGTAGAACAATTGTTCTACTCTGGAGCAAATAAAGAGGGAAGAAATGGTGTCAGAATTGTGGTGTGTGGCAGAATGAAGGGTGAAGTACTGGAAGTAGGTAGGAGGAACGACAGGATCATGCGAATGAAACTGGTTCTTGGAGAAGAGCAACTGGTCGTCTTATGTGTATATGCCCCACAAGCTGGCTGTACAGCAGAAGAGAAGGATGAATTCTGGAACGTGCTAGATGAAGAAATGAGGGAACTGGAAGAAAACGAGATGGTGATTGTCAGAGGAGACTTGAACAGACACATAGGGAGACAGAATAAGGACTGTGAAAGGGTGCATGGTGGCCATGGAGTGGAAATGATGAACCAGGAAGGATAGAGGATTTTGGACTTTGCAGAGGGGTTGAAAATTTTTTTTTTTCAACGCTACTGCAAAAGTAGCGTTGAAAAAAAAAACTATGGACTGCACAGCAGTCACATATGGACTGCTGTGTACATATTTAGTTGTTTGTATTTCAAGGGGATGAGGATATCTTCTTAGAGAGGATCCAGGGAAATTTTATTAAGTCGGCATCAAGTTTATGGAATGTGGGCTGCAAGGACAGATTAGGGAATGCAATTTGCAGAACCTTGCATATAGAAGGAGAGAGGATATGATGGGGATGTTGCCAGTTAGTGAAGGATCATTACCAGATTAATGTAGATTTTTCACCGAATTTTTTCAATTCGGTGAAAAATCTTGTGTGGTATCTTTTGATATTACTATTCCAAATTTTTTTGCAATTGTGTTTAAGGAAAATACTGATATCTAGAGTTCATCTTAACTTCTTGCTATGAAGTATTTGGTCATCTGCAAACATGTAAGTGCTACGTATAGTTCCATGATCTAGTTTAAATGCCAATTTTAAATTTCTCTTCCATTTATTTATTCATTTTTTTAATATCTATATAGATGAAATACTAGAGGGATAACATCAGGCATCATTGATGGACTCTGCTATTTATTGGTTTCCATTCCTGAGGTTCTTCATTGAGTTTTACAAGTATTTCATTCTTTTGGTACATTAGTTACTGCTTATGTTCCAAATAAGCAGCTAATTTGGAACACAAATTACTCAAGTATGATATTATGACTGTCAGAGGTCTGGTCCCTGAGGTACACCACTGGTCACCTTAATTTTGACAGATTTACATCCACCTCACATCCACTTTCTGATATCTGCCCATCAACCACTTATCCAAGTCAACAATTTATATTCCAATTCCATATTCTCCAGTTTATGCAACAGCCTTTCACATAGTATTTTCTATCTGGTTATCTACAAATAATGTGTGTTTCTATTTGAATCCACAATGCTTTTCCATAAAGATTGTTAATGCAAAAGCTGGATGAGTACACGATTGAATAAAATGCCTTCTGAAAGGGACAAAGTTTATCTTCTAGACATGATTTCAGTTTTGAAGTTAATATTCATGTGTTGTAGCTTATAACCAGTATTTTAGAAGCCTTATTCCTGTATAGCTTTCATAGTTACACTTACAGCTTTTTTTCATATATATATGAGAATGATGACTGCATTCCAGTTTTCCATTATTTTTCTTGACTATGAGACATGGTTTGCATTGTTATCTGAGGCCTCCAGGGAATCAAGGACTCAACAAGGAAGGCTATACATCATCCATGCAAAATCTAACAGTATCACAATTTATCCATTCTCTTTATCCAACTCAGCTGTAACACTAAAATGTGATAAAATAAAATATGACCTTCCTCTAGTAAATCCATGCTATTCCTTGCAGAGTACAGTGTCTGTCAACCCATTTCTGTATGAGAGTTTTTAAAAACTTCTCTAAAATCCTCACCACTCCAGATACACTGATAAGTGTATTGTATGCCCACATTTCATAGAATCGAGTCTGGCAGATTGCCAAGAATAGTCAATTCATGCTGAAGGGGAGAAAGAAATAAAGGATGTATGAAGTGGTCACCAACATGCGAAATCATATGCTTTATACATAAAATTTTCCAACTGTTATACAAACAAAATAGTTATCACTTTATAAAACTACAATGTTCATAAAAGAAAAGAAAAGTTAATTTTCTGACATGTAATAATAAACAACTCATCCCACAAGACGGATTGATTACCCTATTATCGGAATGGATTCTCCTTCTTCTGCCATGCACAAGTGTCAAAGGGTCTCACATCTGTGGGCACCATAGTTAGATTGGTTTAAATCAGCTTTGGTGTCATCACTATCTTGCCATAAGTTTTGGAATAAGTGAAGTTGGGATTTTCTCTTTGATTATTTCAAGTTTAACTTTTTCCTTTTATCTTCCTGTTCACATTTTTAATATTTTGCATGTATTTGGTCTCTTCATTCTGAGATTTCTTTTCAGTTTCGTTATGAATTGATCCTGTGTTTCTATATTTGTTATTGCTCTTTTGTGTTTATAATTAATTTCTGTTTCCAGTGATTTTGTATTCATCCAATGTTTATGATTCTTTCTTGTTACTGATTATTGTTTCCATATTCTTATCCCAGTTTCTTATTCTCTTTCATTTAATTTTTGGTTCTAAGACAAGACATTCTGTTTCTGCACTTACTAACATGATTTTTAAATTATTCCATTCTGTTTTTATATCACTTTTCTTTCATTTGTTCTAGTTTTTCAATTATTCTTTGCAAACAGAAGTAATTAATACTTTTGTTATAATTTATACTTTTGTTTTCAGTTGAATTTTAAATTATTTCTGGGGATTTTTTTTTATCATCATCATTAAATTACTGATATGTAAAAGGATATTATGACAGTATAATATGAAAACATTACTAACTTCCTACTGACAAAATAACATGATTTTTCTTTCATTCTGTTAATTTTAAATGATTATTATTATTATTATTACTGACACCTCCAGGGAGTCCAAGGGCTCATCACGGGAGGGCAACCCATTCAACTTTGCTAAATACATCTCACCCTCTCCACTACTAAATTCTCCTACTGAGACACTATCAATGGCATCTACCACCCATCATCACCAACAACAATATTTTTTGTCTGTAAATTGCATGTGTTCTGAAGGCCATTTTGTCTGTGGGATGAAAAACCTGAGTTTCCAGGAGAAAAAACTTTGCTATCTCCATATGAGATCAGCTAACTCACCTTCAGTTGAAAAAGCCCATATAAGGATTCCCCTTGTCACAACTAGAATTGAATCCAGTTCTTTTCCAATCGAAGGGCACAATGTTCCACTGTTCTTCCAATAGCGCTATGGAGTACTCAATGATCTTGGACGTATTTTCAATTTTCTTTATAACAGATAATAATTTGATTGTATTTCTGCTCCTCTCAATACTCTGCTATCATCCAGTATCATGTTAGCTGTTCTCCTATTAGTTATATAGTCTAATTTACTTTTTTATGCTTCTCAATTCTTAAATGAATTTATGGCAGTCTTTATGCTTAAAAAAAGTGTCAACAATTTTTAAGTTATTATTCATGATGAGATCTAAGTATATATCCATTTTCAACATGTAGATTCATCATTTGTTCCTATATTTTTACCAACTAGACTTCTCTATTCAGGTACTGAAATCTCCCAATATTAAAAGATGGTCATTTGGGTTTATTTTATCTGTTATTTTTTGTAAGTCTGAATAGAATTTGTTATCTTCCTATAATCCTTCCTCTGGAACACAAACACCAATGAGAATGATGACTCATAAAGCCACAACTCATTGTAATCCTAGTTCTAAATTCTCTTGCTCCAGCATTAATAACATATGGTGTTTTCCTTAATTGATTTTTGAATGATACATTAAAATAAAGATGTAATATCTCTTTCATTTGAACTTTTTTTACTTTTTTTCTTTGTTATTGTTACTGATTTGATATTTCTTTTGATTAGAGTTTTATCTAAATCTCAGTATTTGTGATGAATATGTCTGACACTTTAAGTGGGGCATTACCAGAACGCTTCAGCAACCCTCATTCCAGAAACACTGGAATTTCATAATACTTCCAGTAATATTCTCACTTAAAGGACAAGCAAATTAGCTGTTTCATTCCATTAAACCATAATTCAGTATTAGTATGTATAATGAATAATTCATTATTCATTATTCAGTATACATACAGTGCAATTGGAAGAAGAATTAGACATTGCATTCTTCAGTTCGAAAAGTGCCTAAGTTTGATTCTTGTCACGATGACAGGACAGGAATCATTATATATGATATGTGCTGTGCATTATGGGATACTAAGGCAAGTGATGTGGAGTCATAAGCTTCTATATAAGAGTTGCCCCAATCCTAAAAATCCTTCAGGTGCAAACTTTGTTTGCTTACACTTGGATAAAGGATTAAACCAAGCATATAATTTCTTGGTATCTTTAATTTATAGTATAACCAAGTGGAAAAACTTCCAACAACTATCACTAAGCCAGAGTATTTTATTAATAAGGTGTGACACCTTTTGGCTACTTGTATATGAAAATATGACTTCTGCATTACTTCAACCTTTGTATCACCTCTGGGTCTGGCTCCCACTGATGAGACCTCAATGAAGGTTGAAACCAGTCAGGCCCTTCCCATAACGCATAGCATTATACATGTCTGCAAGGATATGTGCTTTGCATTATGGGTTACTAAGGCAAGTGATGTGAAGTTACAAGCTTCTATATATATGAGTTGCCCCAGTCCTGAAAATCCTTCAGGTGCAAACTTTGTTTGCTAACACTTGCATAAAGGATTAAACCAAATGTATAATTTCTTGGTATCTTTAATTTATAGATCTTGGAATCAAAAATTGCATTAAATCCTGTTCACATTAATGTCAGCCACAGCCTTTCTGATTGTTACTCCTCTGCTATTCAGCTATGGCAGTCTCGAGACCACATCTTGTGCACAAGAACAACAACACAACTGATCTGTGAATCCACTCTAATTTGAGCAATAAGTTAATGATTTAAATCTTTAGTTATGTACCAAAGTAAGGTTTTTTGTGTATGCTTTTCTCTTCTATGTATTATGCACCTGATGAAGTTTTCTAGAAAAATGAAACTAGTAGTGAAAAATATATTAGTTATTTAACATTCGGTTATATAGTCATATAAGTGATTCTCCTTAATATATATATATATATATATATATTTAACCTCCTAAGTTTTACTTGTTCAAAAGCTCAATGCTCACAGGCCACTGCAAAATCTTGATTAATATCAATTTTCTTTACAGACTATGAAGTTAAAAAAATAAATACTAATCATACCTGTGACCTTTTAGGGATATCATGCCTCTCTGCTCAGCCTCATTTATAAACTTCTTTTCTAAAGCAGGAGATGGCCCGTTTGGCCCTTCTATCCGAAATGGTATATTCATTCGGCTATGGCTTTTCTTATTTATTGCTGAACTATAGAATATTACTAAAAATTAGATATGTGATAGTTAATAACAACTGCACATTTTAACATAAATATGACCTGAATGCTAAAAACATTTTCATAACATTCTTAAGCATGCAGTGGTTCAAGAAATGTGCATCTTGTGAAAAACATAGATGTGATTCACAAACTATTTTTTTTTAAATTTTTTTATTCAATTATTGTAGAATATGATTCATATTTTCAACCCTCTTCCAACTATACATGATTAATATATTTTGGAAAGTGTCTGGCTCCTAACAAGACTTTGCCAAACTAACTGGTAAGACCTATTACTACTAATGAAAAGCTTGGAAAAAAGTCAATGGACAATATAAAATGAGCAACAAACAACCATGGCCCATGATGCCCACCTTAATAAGATGTAGGACCCTTGTTGCTGAGATGAATGTAACAATCCTGTGGGCCATACTTTTCACAAGCGTATGATAGCAATCAATGGGAATTATGGACCATTCTGCCTATAGGCATGTAATGAGGTTCTGGGCTGTTGTGAGGTGGATGTCCCTTGACCTTACTCGATGCTCCATTTCATCCCACAGATATTCATTAGGGTTGAGACCAGGGCTCTGTGGAGGCCAGTCAAGTGTGGTGATGTTCATGTCCACAAACCATGTGGTTACAGCAGCAGCTTTATGACATGGTGCATTGTCTTGCTCAAAGAGACAATAGTCATTACCTTAAAAATCACCACAAAGTAGGAAGCATTATACAGAATGTTCAGATACCTCTCGGAATTTAATGTTTGTGGCACCAAAAACAGTGGCCTGAGGCCAAACAGTACCACACCATCACAATGCCACCTGTGAATGTCATGGTTGGGGTTATGAACTCTGGTAAGAGACATCTACTGAGCATGTGCCCCCCCACTAGTCTATCTGCTTGATAGAAGGTGTAGCATGATTTGTCACTCCATAACACAGCTTTCAAAGCTTCCACATCTTGCTGTATATGTGCTTTGCATCACTGAAGATGATGGATGCATTGCATTCTTACCATGGTAACCCACGTTGTGTGCCTCGGTTGTGTTCCAGTCGATGCCCGGAACTCTGTATTCAACGTGTCAGCCGACAAACGGTGATTTTTCGATATTATTCTTCATGGCACCCACGATCATTCACTGAGTGTGGTGGGTCATCTATTGCAGGTAGCACCTGCAGTTGACTTCCTTTGTTTCTATCAGTATGGTATTACTGATTGTTGACCTGGGATGGCCGAATTTGTTAACAATTTGCCGAACAGATAGGCCTGCAATATAGCATCCTATCATAATGTCTCTTTCAAACTCCATCAGTTCGCTACTCGCAACCATTTCACACTTGGACACAGTTGCACTGACTTGGGAATATCATATTCTTTCAATTTATACCAGCTACAAACATGTGGCTTAATACATGGTACAATGCACCTTGCCTATGAGGGTGTCTGTTGACTTCTTTCCGAGCAGCATATATATATATTTCTTTATATAGTGTAATGTAGTTATAAGAATGACATGACAAATATGCTTTGGCTGGAAAGACTCTCATTTATAATGGGAGGACTCTTTATAAGGGCTTTTCAATTATTAGTTGGGCTAATACAGAGAGGAAACTGGATGTTCCTCCTGCTAAACAAAATTTAGCTGCACTCATGCAGTTATATAAAGGATATAACTTCAACATGATCCTCAAATAACATTCTCCAATAGCTTAATGCAAAATAGAGGTCAGAACTAAGCTAGCTCAGACCTAACACTGCAGGCATTTAATTTTGATGAAATTAAGTTATTTTGTCACCTTATCCTGTAGACATGAAAGAAAATATTTTTCTTAATTTTTTTTCTAGCATCCTATTAATTATGAGTCATTTTTATTTGCTGAATCCACAAAATTTTTATAATTTATAATTTCATAAGAATTGTAATTATTCTCAATTCTTTCAGATCCATAATTTTAAGTAATTCTTCTTTTTGGCGTTGATGTTGATTTTTTCCTTTGTTTTATGTGTTTTCTGTTTATCTGAATGTATTTCTGCACTCAGTTGTCAGTATCTTGTGCTCAACACTTTAATTATATACTGTCTTGGCTCTGTTCAAGTCTTGGGCCAAGTTTTTTAAGATCTTTGCCTTCAAAAATTTTCGCAGGTATCTAAATTAATATCCTTTAATTAAAGCATGATTTAATTTTATTTTTAACATAGTCATCACAAAAGAGACTACTCCATTGAAAAAATCTTACCTTTTTTACAACTTTAAAACAAGTGTTTACTTTTATAACAGTAACTTAGCAATGTGTGCAATGTAATTTCATCTTGCTCGAGTTTGCCAAGAACAGGTGCACTGAAGTTTGATTTGCTTACAAAATTTTGTTCTATGTTAATCAATTCTGTAGGTATAAGTTTTCAAAAAGTCGAGTATGCACAGACTTACCTAATACAAGTTCTAGGAGTTCATTTTTCTTGTACAGGTCCAGAGTGATCTCTTAATGATTTTGAAACAGTTTTTTTTTTTACTAAAATAAACAGCC
The DNA here is from genome assembly GCF_054136105.1 of Typopeltis vanoorti. Lineage (NCBI taxonomy): Eukaryota > Metazoa > Arthropoda > Arachnida > Uropygi > Thelyphonidae > Typopeltis > Typopeltis vanoorti. Next base: position 127,281,795 of record NC_143556.1, on the reverse strand, counting down.
AAAAGGCTTCACTTCAGCGATGCAAAATTATTTAAATTAAGTGGATATTAAATCCAACATCATTTCAAAGCCGAATACAGAAATTATACAAGTTTCGTGCAAAAATTGACCAGAGAGAGCGGAAATCCACCACCGCCATACTACGAGTTGCCCTAGCAGAACTGTATAGGTGATGACAAACACTGTGAACATCCGTATATTCATCTCCTATTGGTTCATTATAAGGTTTCACTAGCCTGACAACTGTTTCAAACTCAGTGGTTTTCGTCAGAGACTAGTTTCTGTACTAAGGAACTCTTAGTCAGTGCGTAAAGTATTTATTAAAATAAAGAGCCAAAAGGCTTCACTTCAGCGATGCAAAATTATCTAAATTAACTGGATATTAAATCCAACATCATTTCAAAGTCGAATACAGACTATAAAAGTTTCATGCGAAAATTGACCAGAGAGTTAGCATTAATACACTGCCGGCATGCTATGAGTTACGCTTACGGAAAATACACCTCTCCAATGCTTCAAGTTCCTTAGTACAGAGTTTTTGCTCTCTAGGTTTCTGACTAGTCTCTGATAAAAACCAATGAGTTTGAAACAGCTGTCAGGATAGTGAAACCTTATAATGAACCAATAGGAGGTGAATATACGGATGCTCACAGCGTTCGTTGTCACCTATACGGTTCGGACTAGGCACCTCATAGTATGGCGGTAGCGTATTACCACTAGCTCTCTCTGGTCATTTTTCATACGAAACTTTTATAGTTTCTGTATTCGGCTTTGAAATGATGCTGGATTTAATAGCCACTTAATTTAGATTTTTTTTAGAATTTATTATTTTTTTTTCATTTGTAACAAAAAAATAAAAAATTTTATATACTGCTTATAGTAATATATATATACAGATATTTACAATATTACCTACAAATGATCTAAGTTTTCTAATGTTTTAATGATGTCACTTAATTCTCTCATCTATTAATTGAGATGGTCTAGTATAAAGTTTCTGACATGCTTCTTTAACAAAAAAGACCAAGGAGAACTCCACTGTCACATTTATTTAACTGGAGTACAAATGCAACTTCACACCAAGAGAGCTAACTGAATAAAACTGAGGTGAGGAGTGAAAGGGAAATGGATGGCAAATAACATGACCTGCATCACTTTGCATCAGCATGTTGTTTGATGGGTCACAGGCACTATTTTCAAACTTGTCTGTATTGCTGCAAAGTTCTGAAGCCTCCAGAATTCTTTCAGATTTGGACATAAGAATTTTAGTTTTACATAATTCCTGTTTATATCTTACTCTTTTCTTGATTAAATTGTTACCATATCTCATGTTAACCAGCCATTAGCCATATAAACCATTAATGACCACTTGATTTTATCATTTTAGTTAAGAAAATGCTATTCTCTCTGGAAAATCAAATGGATTGATTTGAAATTAAATTATAGATTGAACTAGAACTAGAGTTCTTTTGATTAGATGTTTGACACTGTGTACTTGTACATAACTAATTTTTTTTTTGCTTTCAACATTCATTTTTTTAGTATGTAATTACATACTAGACAAGTAATAGGGAATAACTGTTTCTCCCAGCATAGCTAACTTCAGAAAAAAACACTGCCCATTAAAACATATACATTTCTACCTACACACATCTCTAACACACTACTCAGTATTTTACAAAATTAGGACAGGCTCTTGCTTAACAAATACATACAGTTATACATAATCACAATCCAAAAACATTGATATGATGTGATTACTCACAGTTTTTCCTTTATAAACAGTCCTTTACTACAAACAAAGTTTTCATCGGAACATCTCGTGTCTTTGCCTTGATCTGGATACTTCTTTCTTTAACTTGGATGTTTCAGTATGCTATATACCGTCACGGTTGTCCTGGCCTGAGTAGCAAAAGATATCCTTCCTTCCTTTTCTTTCTTCCCCAGCTGGCAGCTGCCTGTTGTTTACACTAGTAGGTAACTGGGGAGACTATGATTTTGTTTTCAATGTTTATCCATCAGACCTCGGTCAGTTGTGCTTCAGATTGTGGGAGCACAACCTGCTATACTGCGAGGTACATTGGCAGATGTGCTTCAGAAACTGCCCAGAGAAGGACCATGGACAAAACTCCAACGATTAACCATGATTGTCCTCTCAGGGTCAAGAGGTATGACCCTGCCAAGAACTCCTAATCATCTCCTCTCCCTCTCTTTTTTTATTTCGATTTTTTAGCTCCTTAAAATTCCTCCTCGTTCTTTGTTTTTGACTCTGAAGTGTCTGCCATCACCCACCGGCGCGATGACGTCACTCGTGTTCTCTCTTGCTGAAAGTCTGTTTTAGGTGCCTAAATTCTTTTCTTTAATCTGACCAGCTTAATATCCTTTTTTTTTTTTTTTTTTGCTGACTTACTATACTACTAAGGCATAATCCCTTTCCTCTGTCTTTAAACACTACACTATACAGGTAATATTGAATACATCACACAAAATAGTCGATTCATATCTTACAAAAAAAAAACAATACATTGTATTTTCTACAATATTTTGATTTGACACCCTTGTAAAATTGAGCTCGATATGTTAACTAAATTAACTTATCGTGCAAGATTTTACACACTTATTCCTTCAATTTTAGGGAAAATGAAAGGACAATGCAAGAATTTCATTCTCTTTATTTCAGATACTTGTAGCATTCATATACAAAGATTATTTATTTCTGGTTCTATAACAAGTCCCACTGACTCCTTCATACCTCTCCCTTGCATTTTTCTCCATCATCACTAATCTTACAACCCACCCAAAGACCCAAATACTTCCCCCCCTCCATCACATTCCAGGCCATGATAATCCTTTGTCTACACCCATTCACCTCTGAATCCAGCATCCACATCTCTCCCACAGTGTCTCCTAGTACATAGATGGCGAACCTGTGGCATGTCCGAGAATTTTGCTGGCCAACCAACGATTTATAGGTGATATCCTTTTATACGCTTATAAATTATTCAACCTTTTTTTTTTTTTTAATTGTTACAATACATACAAGTTAAATTTTGTTTTACACGATAGAGAGCATCTGCGAAGACGTGCATATGATTGGTGCGGTATTAACAAAAGATTGCGAAACTCAAAGATAAAAGCAAGCGACAATTTTTGAATTGAGATGCTAATTATCTTCAACTGAATCCCATAACATCTGATTCATAACAACATTCACTATATATTTCTTAGTTTTAACACATTCATGACGGGGTGTTATCGTTCCGACAGAACTTCTCATTACCGGCAGGGCTAAACTCACACAAAAGTTTCAACTCTTGGTTGATTTTTATTGATGCTGTTTGCGTTTGAGCTGGCACAGGAACTCACACAAGCATTATATGGCATGTTTCAATTTGTGCTAGCATTTTATTTGAACACTTATTTCATATAATTGAAAAATTGGACAATAGTTTTTAGTTAGATACTGTGTTTCCGGTGCAGCATGGTGGGTTTTGCTCCAGTCTATACAGCATAGTTTCTGTGAGAGGGGACATGTGATTCATTAGTTAGCGCTGTTTTAATTTCAGCTGTCTCTAATTGTACTATTTGTTGAGAAATATATTACACAGACAGCAAAAGCCTCTGTACCTTATTCAGGGATACAATAAAACTACTTGTTTTTCTTGCATCTGCAGTATAATGGCTGTTGGGAAGGGTGTGTTGTTAACCGTGAGGAGCGAGTTACTATCACCTCGGCGTGAACATGTTTAAACATTTTTTCGTGTCCAAGGTATATGCAAGTCTTTTTTCATAAAGTAAAATCAGTCGTGCGAGTTATATGCGAGGGCAGGTTATTTTCGAATAAATACGGTAAGCGTTTCTCCGACAAGCTGACACCGTTCTGCTGCCTCTACTGCTCAGCTGACTTCTATGGTGAATTATAATGCATAGATGTATTTCTCACTACCGTTTTTTTTTCAAACCATCATTAAAATAAATTTAATAATACAATAATAAATTTTACGCTGAATAATATTATAAATTTATATATAAATAAATATTACAAATAAAATAGGGGTGCTTAAGGGTCAAAGCTGTATAATGAGAGGAGACATTCACATAGCCTTTAAAGGAATGCAGAGAACCGACCAGGGCTTCTGACCTAATTTCCAATCCTCGCCTTCTCGTGGTGCACCCTGTTGGGTATCTACCTGGATACTGAACGAACGAGGATGGGCTGACAATTTGGAATGCAGCCAACTAAATTGTATTCTTATTGGCTTAAACCAAAATACAAAATGATGGTACAACATGACCAAATTTCATGCCAGCTGTAGCGTCACCCGGTTAAACAAGGCCCTGTTGTTTTCGCCAGGGAACCAGGGTGAACAGCGAAAGGCCCCGTTGTTTTCGCCAGGGAACCAGGGTGAACAGCGAAAAGTCAGCTACTGGAACAAACCCTAAAACACACCCCAACTTAATATCACCAGCGTTGAAGATCAGTACTATCAACATAAGAAGCTTGAATGGCAAAGAAATGGAGCTAGCTGAGGAATTAGATAAGTACCAGATCAACATAACATGGGGTGATTGAAACCAAAAAAAAAAAAAAAAAAAAAAAAACTGATGAGATCTTTCTGAGCGATAAATAAAGAATGTTATATTCAGGCAATGACAATCAAGGAAAAGGAGGAGTAGCCATTGTATTCAACACTAAATACAAGGCTAATCTTCTTGAATGGCAGGCAGGCTCAAGTAGAGTGATGTGGGCAAATATCAGAATGGGGAACGGTACAATGAGACTTATTTGTGTCAATGGTTCCACAGAAGGTTCTACTAAGGTAGAAGTGGAGGAATTTTTTGAGGATTTAGAGAAAGCATCTGACACAATGAAAAAGGAAAAGTTGATCATTGTTGGGGATCTAAATAGCAGAGTAGGAAATGATTGTCAGACATACGAAAATATATTAGGCAAATTTGGAGAAAAGAGCAAAGCTAATAATAATGGCAAATATTTGTTGGATTTCTGCTCAGGACATGGACTGGTTATTACTAACACCATGTTCCAACATAAAAATGTGCACATATTCACATGGAGAGAAGAGGCAAGAAATAAGAAAAGTCTCATTGACTATGTTATTATTGATAGTGATGTTTTCTCCCTGGTGCAAGACACCAGAGTGTACAGAGGATTTGAAATTGGAAGTGATCACTATTTAATTTTGAGCAGAATAAAATTGAATTTCATATTGAAAAGAATAACATGTAAGAAAGCTTTAAAGCAAATAAAAGTTGAGCAGCTCTAAGATGTGAACTGTACACTAAAATATATAAAGATTATTGAAGATAAAATGAGAGTTTGAGAACAGGAACCAAACATTGGAGATTCAGTGGCAAACCTTGAAGAAAACCCTGATTGATACAGCCAGAGAGGCATGTGGTGGTTGTCTGCAAGGATAAAAAAATCAGAACTCCATTCTGATTTTTTTTCCTCCAGTGAAAGAAAAAAACTTTTTTCTTCACTGGAGAAAAAAGATTTTTTTATCTAGTGAAGAAAAAGATCTTTTCCTTCACTGCCTCTTTTACTTAGGGAGTAAGAGAGGCAGTGAAGGAAAAGAAGAAAGCATATCAAAAGTTCCTGGCAAATAAGTCAGCTTGTGCTCTTAGAGAATACAGAGACAAATGCAAGAAAGTGAAACACTGTGTAAAACAAGCTAAACAAAAGTAATATGAGGACTTTGGCAAGAACATAGAAAATAAATATCAAGAAGGTGGTAAGATAATCTGGAGGTTGTTGAAGAAGCTTAGAAATGGAGGAAAGATTGTTGTAAAAGGAGTTAGAGATGATAAAGGTGACATGAAAATGGCAGAAAAAGATATTCTTGAAGTATGGAGTAATTAATTCGAAAAATTGCTAAGTGAAACAGGCAGTGATAGCACAGAGGTAAAAAACACTCAAGAGGCATACAGTCAGGAATACATATCCATACTTGAAGTAGAAAAAGCCATCCAAGGTTTGAAATGTGGAAAGGCAGCAGGAGTAGATGATATTCGACTAGAAATGCTGAAATATGGTGGTATAAAGTCTTACAGTGGCTGAACTGCATAGTTCAGAAAGCCCGGACAGAGGGACAAATTGATTGGAGTAGAGCCCTAATAGTACCCATATATAAAAAGGGAAATAAAACTGAATGTGAGAATTACAAAGGTATTTCCCTATTGAGTGTTCTTGGCAAGATCTATGCAAGTATACTTGAAAAACGGTTGAGAAGAATTGTGAAAGAAAAGCTTGGTGAAGAACAAGCTGGATTCAGGCCAAATAGAGGCTGTCAGGATCAGATCTCTACTTTACGACAAATAGTTGAGAAAGCATGAGAATATTACAAAGATCTGTATTTAAGTTTTGTCGATCTGGAAAAGGCATATGACAAGGTGCAAGAGAGAAGCTATTCAATACGCTACAGTTATATGATGTCAATGGGGCATTATATCAAGCAATACTTAGTTTATTTGAGTTGTAAATCAGCAGTTAGAATTGAACTACAGGAAGATGGTTTAATGTTAAATTTGGTGTGAGACAAGGATGTACATTATATATATTGATCACATTATGAAGGAAAGTGGTATTAAACATGATATCAGAATTGGAGATGTTAATGTCAGCTCTTTGCTTTATGCGGACGATGTTATACTTCTAAATAAATCCGCTACAAGTTTGCAAGATTCCCTTACTAAATTGAATAACTGTTGTAATAGATATGGTATGAAGGTCAGCATTAAAAAGACAAAGACAATGAAAATAGTTAGAATTGTTGAAAATGTTAACTGTGTTTTGAACGGAGAACTGGTGGAACAAGTAAAACATGTCAGCTACTTAGGCACAATTTTTAGTGAAGATGAATTAAATATGGAAATAGACAACAGAATCAACAAAGCTGAACGGTAGGAAGGCAATTGAATAAATTCATATGGAATAAGAGAGAAATTAGTCGGAACACTAAGTTAGCTGTATACAAGACAGTGTTCAAACCAGTTTTAACTTATGGATCTGAGAACTGGGTCAGAAATAAAACACTTGACAAAGACTAGAGACCACAGATATGAGAGTCCTGAGAAAGATTAGAGACGTGAACAGATGGCATCAATGGCAATATCATATTAGAAACGAGGATATTAGGAAAGAACTTGACATTGTCAGCATCCAGGAATGTGTTAGCAGAGCTAATCTCAAGTGGTACGGTCACTTAAACAGAATGGGCGAGGAAAGATTAGCAAAACAAGTGTTCTCCGCCAGGTTGGCAGGAAAACGACTCAGAGGAAGACCAAGATATAGCTGGATTGATACGGTACAAAGTGCCTTAGACAATAGAAATATAAGATCTGATAATGTTGGAGTTTTGACAAGTAACAGACTGATTTGGAGGGAAAATGTAGACAGGAAGTTAGTAATGATGTAAATTTTTCATGTAGTACTATCATATTCTGTACACCCCTTGAGCGTACATGGCAGGAATTTGATGATGATGACAAATAAAATAAAATATTTATAAAACTATAAATAATTATAATATATATATTATAAATAAATAAATAAAAGAATTAAGTTAGATTAATTTTCTATTAATTTTTCCCCTATTAAAAACTTCTCGGCAAGTCAGCAACTCAATTTGTAAATTTTCGGCATGCACACATACATCAACTCCCATTTTCCCTGTTGTTGTGTTCTTGTCTTCTCATTCCCTTCACCTACACTACTCATCTCTCCATTCACAAACTTTCCTATCTTACTGTCCTGCTCTTGCACATCACCTCTTACTTCGATCTAATTCATTGTAATTATTATACTCTCCTTCCATCTATAGTCCCTCTAGCTGACTGAAGCCAAAACCATTTAAATTCAGTCTCTCTATCTCTCTTATACAGTTCCATACATCGATCAGATTCATCCCACATTAAAAAAAAAAAGGCACCCCCTTTCTCTGCATAAAGCTCTATTAGCATATGATTCATGATCATTTTTTCCTGCCATCTCAACTTATCACTATTACATCTGGACAACACTGGCTACTTTTCTTACCAAACTGATCTTTCTGTCCTTAACAACCTACTGATATCAATTCCCATATTCTCCTTGTTCCCAACCAAATCATTCATTCCTACTACCTGTATCAAAAGCTTGCTTACTCATCATGTCCAATACTCCAATCACCCTGCTCATTCTACTTCCAGGAAAACATACTTTGTGTACCTTCATATTCATCATACCTCTGATAATCAAATCTTCATACAGAGCCACTCTCGAATCACTTGTTACCGCTTTCCCATCTTTTGTTCTGCTCTTCCTAGCATATCTACAATTCTCCTAATTTCACTCTGAATACTCATCTTCACCAACTCTGCTTTCTTGTTTTGAATTACTTTCTTGCTGCCTTTCACTTCTGTTATCTTACTGCCAGTTGCATTTTCTTTCTCACCATAAACTTCTCATGCTTATATATTACACTCCTGATCTCTGACTCTGCCTTTTGTCCATACTGCTCAGATTCAAAGCTGCCTCACAGTTTACATGCATGCTGCACTTTGTACATAACCATTTTCCCATGCATGTATTACATTCACAGCATCTTACCATTTTTGAAATATATATACTGCTTCACATTTGTCTTTCATGCAGATCTATGTGCTGACTTAACCATCATTTTGGTTAAGTAGGCAAAGGAACACGGAAATTAATTAATATGCAATCTAAAACTCGAATACTGCATAAAAATATTAGCTATCACACATCAAAATTCATTTCAAAACTATTGATAATGCTACACAACAGAAATAAAATATCTTTTAGCAGTTCTCTGAACAACTATCTTATCTTCACTTACTGAATTAAATTTTTAGAAATTTAATTTATATTTAAATGAATATACTCAAATTTATATGCTTAATACATTTTTACACTTACTTGAAGAATCCATTGGAAGATTCTAACATATCATAAACTAATTTTGCTTTGGTATCACTCTTTTTATCCATGCCTTCTATACCACCATTTTCCTTCACCCACTGTAACACTTGTCCCAATATATAAATACTAAAAGGAGTAAAAAAATTATCTTAAGTATATTTTGTATAATCCATGTTACATGCATATATTTTTCTTTTAACTTTTTCACCACCATGACAACCAACAGAGGATGGCCATCAGACTACACAACAGCACCACTCGACAGAAGGTGACAAACTGGTGTTATAGTATATTACTGTTACTACATGACACCTCCAAAGATTATAAGGACTCATGGTATAACTGATGAAATCATTATTAAATCTTAGAGCTAAGAAATGTGACACATTGTGGGTAGCCTTGAATACAAATATGCTTTCAAAAGGGTCTTGAAATATTAGAGATTTAAGCAATGATCACCAACTATTTTGTTGGCAGATGCTTAAAATATGATAAACATGTTTAAACATGATTCAGTGACAATGCAACAGATAGTTAATAAATAGTCTGAAAGTTCCTCCTTCTTGAGCACATTGCAGGTATCACAGTAATTAGGTATGATTTAGTTTTCATATGTATTCTGTTCTTTTCTAAACAATATTCATTTTCAGTAGCAAGGAGATGTATCTATGTGTAAAATTTTTAAGTTTGCATTTTGGGATGAAAATATTACAATCTTTGTACAATATTAACAGAACTGTATTCCAGGAATTTTCGAAGCTAGGGTGTTGTGGTGTCAGTGGATAGCCAGCTGGAGTTCAGAGGTATTGCAAAAGTGGAGGTAGCTCATAGGATTACTTGGTTACTGAAGAATAATACACTAACATGAAGATATAAAGGTTATTATTCCTCATTAAGGTTCAGATTTGATACAGATACATCTAGATTACTGTGTATGGGTCTTGTCACCTGAGTTTCTTGGGAATGAGGCAGTGTAGATCTTAAGAGATGGAGAGTTTGTGGACTTCAGAAGTTTTTTTTTTTTTTTTAAATATCTGATCCAAACATGACAGACCACAAGACGTATAAGCATACTAGTGCTGTGGGTGGACAAGAGGAATAGAAGAAAGGAGGAAACTGCTCACATTTTGCTTGAGGATTGTAGTCTTTGGGAAAGGCAGAATGGGGGAAGACTGTTCCAAAGGACAGAAGTAGATGGAATAAAAGAGGAGGCAGTCAAGTTGGTTTGGTGAGTTTTATGGTGGACTGTAAAAGGGTGTTTGCTAGCAGTGACTCTTGTTTTAATGATTTTGGAGGAGAGTGGAAGAAAAATAATCCCAGCCTGGTTAGCCGAGTGGTTAGTGTATCCGCTCTCCAGCCATAAGGCTGCAAGTTCGAATCCTGCCTTGGATATGGATGTTCGTTATGATTGTCTGAAAAAATACTAATGGCGGTGGTGGGCAATAGATGGCACTGGTGTAGTTGCAGTTCGTTGTAGTTGGTGGAAACAGAGTTGTAGAGTAGGCGCACCCCCTTGTTGAGTCTTTGGACTCCCTGGAGGTGTTGCTTAATAATAATAATAATAATAATAATAGTGGCTAATTCTGCAGAGCACTGTCCAGGAAAGTATCCGAAGAAGAGGCATAAGGCAGAAACAATGACTGTGAGAGAGAGAGAGAGAGGGATGGATTGAAGTGGGTTTGTGAGAGAGGAATCATTAATTAGCCAGAGTGCTCTCTTCTGGATAAAATCAAGCAATCTTAGAGAGGATTTTGGTGCACCATTCCAAATATGGGAGCAATATTCCATGGATGGCCAGATTTGGACTTTGTATAGAGTTAGCAGCTGTGAAGTAGTGTCTTGTGTGAAACAATACACCAAGTTTTTTGGCAGCTGCAGAAGCTATAGTTGAAATATGGTTGTGCCAGGAAAGATTAGAGGTGCAAGTCAGTCCAAGAGGAGGAAATCTGGCCGTTTTTTGATATTCCAGTATTACTGAAGGTAAGGGGAGGGGAGAGATGCAAGCTCTTTCTTGTGACAGATCAGACAGAAATGAGTTTTGGTGGCATTGAGGTTTGCAAGGTTGTCTTTGTTCCACTGGGATATAGCTAGGAGATCTGAGTTCAGGTCCCTGGTTATGGTAAATCTTGAGGATTCTAATACTTGAGCACTAACATGTTTGTAAAATGAAAAGGAGGAATGGAACATACTGTTGTCAGAAAAGCTATGGATAGGATTGGAATTCTCTGTGAGAGCAGGTCGTTTATATACAAGAGGAAGGGAGTGGGTGAAAGAACATAACCCTGGGGTATTCCTGCATTGGTGGGGAAATAGGAGAGCAAGCTGTTCACCATGACATATAGTGAGCGACCAGTGAGAAAGTTGACAATTCAGTTGCAGAGTGAGGAAGGCATACCATAGGATGTGAATAGGCTACAGTACCAAAAACAATCAAATGCCTTTGAAATGTCGAGGGCAACCACATGAGTTTCTACAAATTTCTCCATGGCCTGAGTCCAGAGGTGGGTGGTGAAAGCAAGAAGATCAGCTGCAGATTGCAAGTGGCGGAATCCATACTGCAAGTCACTGATTAGCTGGTATGTCTCTAGGTTATTCAAGAGTTGGTCATTGATAACCTTCTCCATAATTTTTGAGAGAATACAAGTGAATGCAATTAGATGGCAGTTCGATGGTTGACTTTTATCACCTTTCTTTAGGATGAGCTGAATGTGGAGCTGTTTCTTTCCATGTTGTCAGTTAGATGCCAGTTGAAGAGGATAGATTGAAGAAACGATACAGGATAGGTGTTAGCTCTGGGGCACAATTTTTTAACACAATAGATGGAATACCATCAGGACCAGATGCCTTGTTTGTGTTCAAGTTGTTCAGGATTTTTTGGATTTCTTTTTGTCGGAAGACTATGGGAGACATGGAGGGAGTCATTTTTTGTTGCGTGGAGGGAACTTTGCCCAGGTCACCAATGCAGGAATTCGAAGAGAAGAGTGATGCAAACTAAGTTGGCCTTGTCTTTTGTTGAGGTGACTACAGTACCATCTGGATGCGAGAGTGGTGAAAACATGGGTGGGCAGAAAGGAGCCCACAAACGTGGGTGGGCTCCTTCTGGTCCCTTGCCAAGGCCGCTGGGTGCAACCTAGCAGCCTTGGCAAGGGACCAGAAGGAGCAACTGTCATTTGGACAGGATGTGTGTTTGTAGCATTTGGCCCTTTCAACGTCTGACTTGGACTTGGCGATGATTCTTTTGCAATTGTTGTGGGCTGCAGTATGAGCAGAGAGGGCAGCTGGAGTTTTGGTCTTGAGCCAATTGTGGAGCAAAGTTTTCTTCTTTTACAACATTGGCACACTTTTTTTGAGAACCAAAGCTTGGATGGTGACCGAGAATTTGGAGTGGAATATGGGATGAAAGCCTTCATTCCTGTGAGGATGATTTCTCTTATTCAGTCTGAGCAGGTGTTTGGATCAGAAGAACTGAAGCAGTAGTCACACCAGAAGTCACAGATGTCCTCCCAGTTGGCACACTTGTAGCGCCTAAGGACACAAGACTGTGAACTGGTGGGTTTAGGTTGTTCTTTTCCTCCTTCCCATGGTCCGACTACTGCTTCCATTCTTCTGATCCAAATATCTGCTCATACCAAATAACAGAAATCATTTACACAGGAATGAAAGGGAAGCCAATATGATTTATGGACATTGAGGTCCCCAAGAAGGATGACCTCACTATTCGGGTACTTAGACTGAGAGGGAGCATATGAAAAGGACAGGTTGATTTTATAGAGAAATTTTGAGCCAAAGCAAATCAAACAGTGGGGATTCAAGGATTTGCAGTCCCTGGCATGGTATGTCGGTCCTCAAAAACACAAGTGCCACCATTGTGGCAGAAAGAGTTGTGTAGTGTGTAGTTTGGGCAGTTGAGGATGTCAGCTGGGATTCTGAAAGCAATAGTAATTTAGGTTTAGATAATTGTAGGTGGTGGTGGTGCACATTATTTATATTGCCGTTTAGGCCACGAATGTTGGTGAAGTGGATGTGGAAACTTTTTTTTTGGTAAGAATTAGTGTTGGTGGGTTGTTTGGTTGGATTTCTGTTGGTTATGATTTTTTTTTAGGTAGGATTTTTGATGTTTTTATGGGTTCTTTTGAACTAATTTGTGTGGGAGTTTTTTTGAGATCTACAGTAAAAACGCATTTCTTTCAGTTGTGATTCATTGTATTTAAATAAAGAGATAAAAAGGAAGTAGAACATGCAATGAGAGATGACAGACTTGCAAACACACTACCCACACAGAGAGGAGTCGGTCCCCTGTCCATACGTGGTCTCGACAGTTCCCCTGAAGCCACAGTATTTGGTTTCCCTCCAGTCACAAGCTGGCAAAATACATGGTTGCAGGATTTTTCACTAGCTGATTGGGAAGCCTCCAGGTTCGTTACTACCCAGTTTGGACCCGTATACTACCAGCAGCCGGCCTGCGGAATTGTTTTACTGCTGTACCCTCAAATGGGGGAGGGTCCAAGCCTCTACAGTGGCATGTCTTTGAGGGAGTTGGCTGATAGCCACAAAAACAAAGATATGATAGAAACATTTACGTTTCTAAAAGGTTTTTATCGATTGATGTGGAGGAAATCTTTCAGCAATTAGCCAGAGGGAGACAGAACAAGAAGTCATCTCTGAAAACTGAGTACATGAATGTGGTCAATAAAGGCTTAAAGGACTATTTTTCTGCTTGGAGATTAGTGAATGAGTGGAATGAGCTGCCAGAGTTCATTCTGAGTGCTTTGTCAGTGAATATGTTTAAATGAGAGGTGTGCCTCCTGTCATGAATCTTCAAACTCTATATAAATTTCCATGCAATTATAATAAAGTTTACAAACTCCAAGCAATTAAGTGAAAGAAGCACATCGGATGTCCATCCACTTACCATTATTGATTAGGGTAAAAATAAATAACCATGCTAAGCAAATTTCGCTACAAAATAGGAACCATTCCCCCCCCCCCCAATAAAACTATTAAATTGATTTTTATGGTGCTGTTAATAAAAATATAAAGATGGTGTTATAACAAAGAATATGTAAAAGATACAGTCATAACCTTTTTTAAAGAAAATATATATGTAAAAACAAATGACTATCTGCTGAAGAACAAAAAAAAAATAAACACTTATAACTAATGCTGCATTTTAATTTAAAAAAATGCTGAAAACTTGAAAAAAAAACTTGACCAAAAATTGTTAAAGTGAAAAAATGGCATGTTCACCTTTTTTCTATTTGTTCAAACAGAAAAAAAATGAACAATACAAAGTATCACATTCAAATCCATAAATTTTGTACATTCACAAGTTTTGTACTGTTATTTTTAATAAGGATATTGCAATGTACAAATTTTACTATTTTGCCAGTATAAAGGAACAATGTATAGAATGATATGTGCATGAAGGCACTACATTGGATAAATGAGACTGGAGAAAGCAAACAAAGGTAGGCCTAAAGTCCTCAATTGTACCATTTAGCCATTGGACTGAAGAATGAGAATGAGCATTTTCCATATTTGAGTCAGTTTCATGCACCCAAATTTATACAGCATTAAAAAATTGTTTTTTTTTTAAGCATATTCCACGAAGGTGGCTTCCTCCAGCATATCTTGTGGTGGATGTCCGAAGTGTGGTCTGTAAGTTCTGAGTGGCTGTAGTGGTGGAAACCAGATGTAGTCCTTATGCTTGGAAATTATGTTGACTGTCTTGAATGTTTGTCCAATTGTGGCCAAACAGGCAGTAGCACTTTACACCAACAGTTACTTGATACAGTATATATTAGGCAGGTCTAGAGACTGTAGTCCTTACAAAAAATTACTCTTATCCACTTCAAGTTCTTTGGGAGCAGTGAATAAATGACAATTTTTTTGCTTTTTGTTTTTAGGATTTTAATGAGCTTTTCTGATGTGTAGTTATGAGGTACTAATATTTCTCGATTTTGGTAGGAAGAGGAGATTGTATCCATTAGCTAAGAAGGTGTTGTGAACATAGGCAAATTTAACAGGGAAGACATTATTATCCAAACATTGATATCACTGATAAATAAATTAAATAGGAGTGGTTTGAGTGCAGAGCCCTACAGCACACCACTACTTACCAGCCTTCTCCATATACTATTCCTTGGTATATGTCCATTATATTGAAAGATTTATGTATTGAAATTCAGATATCCCACAAGTTTAAAATATATAAATGAATTCAAGTTGGTAATAAAGTATTTATTTTGTAATGTAGTTAGTTAAACATCTGCCTTTGTGTGAGCAAGATGTTTTGAGATGTTATTTTTTTTCCTTTGGCTACTGAGGTCTTGTTTAGATATAGAATAAATTTATTTAAATTAGATATTAGCAGTTAAATATAATTTAATATGAGCTGTCAAAAGTTTTTTAATGTTAGCATTGTTTGTATCTAAACAAACATTTATAATATGTTGTCAATAGCGAGTGAAGTGAAACTCACTGCTATATTATCAGAAATGATTAAATAATCTTACCTCAGTGTGAAAATATTGCAAAGTAAAGAACTTATAATTTTTAGCTATTTCATTGCAAAACTGTAATTAAATAAACTTTTCTGCACTGAAGAAGGAACTTCATCATTTCAAGCCCAATGCTGGAAAGCAGTAAGGGCAGCACACAATGGTGGAACTTGAGCAGGAGTTTCTCAGCTGCATTTCTGAGCAAGTGCAGTATCAAAAAGAACATTATCGAACACTGCTAAGTGTTCAGTTGTTGAGGGAGTAAAAAAGGAACACAACAGGAGAAAATTGTGGCGTGTGTCTTCAATATATGACTGGACAGAAATTAGAAGAAATGTTAGAAATAGAAGACACAGAGGATATCCTTATATAAAGAGATAAGTGTGAAATTTTCAGGAATCATTAATTCATATAGGATTTATTTCAGTAAAGGCTGAAAGGAACTTGTTTGATTTCCAGTTAATATAGAATGATCACAGGAAAGTTTTTTAGTTAGGATTCTCAGTCTGATAGGTGATTTCCAACTTTTAGTTGGCATGTTTTAGTTATTTCTTCAGAAGCTTTCATATATCAACAACCTTATTGTTGATAAGGTTTTAAGAAGAATGTTGTGACTTTCACATAGAAAATTAATTCACTGTAAAGTGATGATATGGTTTTTAGTAGTTTATTCAGTGGAGTTTGTTGTTACTTTCATATACAAAGTGAAATTCTATAATTTCTGTAATTATAGAATTATAGAAGAAATTATATATTCAGGAGTTTTGTCCATATAAGATAATAACTGTTAGTTTGTGATTGAAAAGAAATTGTGCACATGGTTTTCTTGTTGTGAATTGAAGAAAATACACTGGTATGTGCATAACAGTTAATTTGATATATATATATATATATATATATGTATGTTTTTTTTTTTTTTTTTGTAAATTAAAGATTTTTATTTTGATTAAAATGTGATTGAAGACTCAATCTCTTAATGGATTTAATGAGTTAAATGAAATTTAACAAGTTAATTTACAAATTAGATATCCTGGGATACAAACCTGTGTGCAAGTTAGATTTGGAGTTCAGTTTTGGTGTTTGCTTTTAATATTGAATTAAAAAGTTTTAAACCAATTTAAATCACTCTGAGTTTGTGAGGATGAAAGTAAACAAAAATATACACTCCCACATACCAACACTACACATAAGATAACGTATCTATTCAAGTATCACTTGTCATAATGATTGGTAGCAGTAAAGCCAATTGTATTATGCACTTCATTGTACTGCACAATACTCTAAGCAGGTGGCATGCATCTTTCTATATGTGACTGGTAAAACGAATAATAGTATACATTTTTCCCCCCCCACCGATTTTTTTTTTCATATCACAGATAATAAAAATAAGTAATAAGACTGTCTCGATGTCAAAATGAATTCAGGCTTTTGGAAAGCTCAAAAAACTAACAAAGAGAATGTGCGATAGTGAAAATTATTATTATTTTAAGAGAGACTGCTAGGGAGTCAGAGACTCATCAAGGGAGGCCACATACTATACACACCAGCTATCATACTTATTCTTGAATTCATTCACACTGCTTGTACTCGCATCCAATGGCAATCCATTCCAATCATGAACCACCCTATGAGAGAAAAATCTAGCCCTCACCTCTTCTTAGTGGCATTTATTCTTAACTTCCAAGGATGCTCTCTTGTCCTCTCCCCGCCCTCCATAAATTGAAATATTCCATCAATTGAAATCATGTAAGACAGTTTCAGAAGTTTGTAAGTCCAGGGGTGAATGCTGGTCTTGAAATTCATGCTTGCTCTTGTTATCATTTAGGGAATGAGAGGTGTGATTGAAGTCTAATTAGCGGAATAATGAATTACCGACCATTTAAAACTATGTACAGGTAACCCTCGTATAACGCGGATGTTAGGTTCCGCAGAAATGCCGCTTTATGCGAGTCTCAGATCACATAGAAAAAGTAGGGTTATGTTCTGAAATCGTTTTTTTTTTTTTTTTTAATTATATAAACAACAATGACATATCCAACAAAAAAAAATATTTTTATTTAATTCAGGTAATTCATATAAGTTAAGAAAACATAAACTATGAAACAAATACATAGTATAAAAATTACAAATTGTACTTAAATTTCATTGCACATAATGCATAAATGTTTTATGCATTATGTGCAAATTGTATGCACATACAATTTTATGCATTATGTATACACATACAATTTTATGCATTATGTATACACATACAATTTTATGCATTATGTATACACATACAATTTTATGCATTATGTATACAAATTACAAATTGTACTTAAATTTCATTGCACATAATGCATAAATGTTTTAGGCAAGATTAAAATAGTGCATATTTTAATCTTTCATAGCACAAGGATTTGAAGATTAGTTAATAAACACTGGTTTTGTCATGTAATCGCCTGATGCATTACTACAAAACAACAGAGTAATTCTATCTTTGGAAACTTTGAATCCAGGAGCTGATCTTTCGTTTTTCGAAATATAGGTGCGTTTTTGCACTTTTTTCCAATATAACCCAGATTCATCTGCATTGAACACCTGGTCTGCACTATAAATGTTTATAAACTTTGAGAGTTTTTTGTTTAATAAGATTTCCATCCATAGGAATTTTCTTTTGAGGTGCAATCTTCTATCGAAATCATTAGAGATTTCTCTATTTTTCCATTAGAATATCATGTACACGAGCAACGTGCTTTGCACTTATCGTTGACTCAGCAATAAACACTTTCTCGGATTTTATGTTCATTTTGTTTAATTGTTCGAATTGTTGATTCATTTAAATTCAAAGTCCCCTGCAAAAACTCCTGGTTTTTCTCCATTTTTCAACCGATCCAATATTTTGAATATTTTTCTTCGAGAGAAATTAATTTTGTTTTCAATGTTGGTTTTTCCCCTTTTGTTGCAGTTTGTGGCCATTATTATTTTT
Organism: Typopeltis vanoorti; assembly: GCF_054136105.1. Classification (NCBI taxonomy): domain Eukaryota; kingdom Metazoa; phylum Arthropoda; class Arachnida; order Uropygi; family Thelyphonidae; genus Typopeltis; species Typopeltis vanoorti. The sequence continues at coordinate 127,263,386 of NC_143556.1, read as the reverse complement.
ACACAAAAATTATTTTTGTATAAAAATAATTTTTTACACAAAAAAAGCAAGCATTACATATTGTATGTAACTCACCAGAAAATAAAGTGCTCAGCTTGAGATGAACACACATGATTTTGAATGCACTTTCCTGGCAGAAACGAGGACAATTTTCAACAATAAACGTTTTATACGGTAAACAATTGAGGTAGATGCGTGCTAAAGAGTATTTCCCCTAATATAAATTCGCTACTTATAATTACATGCGGGATACAGGCAGACACAAATTTAAACGAAGATAAAATTTGATTTTTAAGTTGCGCGGTGAAAAACATATGAAAAGATAAAGGGTTACTACAATTTGTAGACCGTGTTTTTATCGGAACCGTGTGTTGTATAAATACCGAGTTCAACAAGGGTTACTACAATTGTAGTCCATGTTGTATAAGTACCGTGTTATACAAGGGTTACCTGTATTTAGAAATTTATGTACATTTAATCATACAAATACAACAAATATTTTACAAATGATATTCTATCTTTTTCAATTTAGCTACTTGAATACAAATTCTACCCTATGGTTCTTCTTTATGAACTGGTCAATAATGTCATCATAAAAAGTTGGTTGTAACTTAATTTTCCCAAGCAACATGCACACTTGTAAAGGCTGGCTGAAGCTCAATGGCTAGAGCTACTTTGACTGCATATGGCCCGTGTTTAAGCAACAGGGTGAGATGATGTGGAGGGGAGCAGAAATGGCTATGCGCACATATGAAATCACAGTGCTGAAGCAAGGAACTGGATGCTCCAAGAACCAAGCAAGCCAAGATAGCTTGACTAGCGTCGGACTTCGATACACAATGCAAAACTCAATTATTGCCGCGCAAGCTTAAAACGCTTTCTGTCTACAAAACTAAAAGCCTAAATGGAATGCTTATAAATGCATGCATTTATTAACAAATAAATATTACTTCTTTCTCAATTAATGAGCTTGTGCAGCAAACATAGCAAGCATGGAGAATTCGCCACTGTGTAAGTCTCAATCACATCATCCCTCTTGCTCTTGTTTGCAGTCTACAAATTCTCAATCTGTCTTCATAATCAGTATTCCACAATCCTGATATCACTTTTAACACTCTACAACATATCAGAATCACAACGGAAATCTGGACACCAGACCTGCCCACAATAGTCCAAGTGTGGTCTTATCAAGGCCTAAAGATAAAGATGTCATTTTGCTTCTAAAGAAGCAAAATGACATCTTTATCTTTACATGTCAAAGTTTCAGCATTGCAATTATCTTATGAGCTGTATTCGCAATCTTTGCCACATGGCTCCTGAATTGCAACTTCCTATCTACTAATACTCCAAGATCCCTAGCCTCATCAGTTTCTTCAAGCATAATACTACCAGCATAATATGACATTGGATATCTAATCATGCCAAAGTGAATGACATTTACTGACATTGAATTGACATCCATTTTCTTATGCCCACAGTTCCAGCCTATTCAAATCATTCTGCAAGTACTGCATATCAGCAGCATTCCTGATTACATTACCTATCTTGGCATCATCAGCAAATAGCTGTATGTCGCTTGTCAAATCCTTCCCAATATTTAATGTACAGATTTAATAACAGCGGACCAAGCACTGATCCTTGTTGTACACCACTTTTTGATATCTGTCAGTCAGCCATCCTCTTATCCATAATGTTTTATAACTCAAATCCATATTGTCCAATTTGTGCAACAGTCTGCCATGCTGTATTCTGTCAAAAGCCTTAGCAAAATCCAAAAGTATCATGGTGTATCCATTCCTGTTGTCCAGCTCAATGGTAACATTATTACAGAACGGGTCACGTTATAGAATGTTGAACAAGTTGCTAAAAATGACCTTCCCTTAGTAAACCCATTGTAAACACATTGCTTATTGTAAAGTAGAGATTCACTGTCAACCCATTTCTGAATTCGAGTCCTAACCAATTTTTCAAAAAAATCTTCACCACCACTCCTAACTAATTGGTTGATTGTTGGATACATCAGTCTTTGCACCACCCTTCTGCAATGGAATTACCATACATTCTTTCCATTCCTGCAGAATCTTCACTGATTTGAGATTCACATTAAACAGCCTGGTCAAAGGAATAGCTAGTTCAGCTGAACACTCTTTTAGCACACGTGCTGATATCCAATCTGCCCCTAGTGCCGAATTCTTATTCAGATCGTGCAACAGCTCTATACCTCATCCTCATACACCTGAGTTTCTTTCTCCAGTGAAGAGGTAGCAGTAAGCTCAATGTCGTATACACCAGGTTGTTAGCTTTTAACAAAATGAGCACTCATTAATTGAACAACCTCTTCTGCATCTGTAACCTCACGCCATCTGCATTTAGAAGAGTTATTCTTTAACGTTCATTCTTTCTTTTATTTGTAGCATATCGATAGAATTCTTGTGGGTTGTCTTTAGCACTCAGAGTCAGTTTCTTTTCATAATCAGACTTTGCTTTCCGTACAACAGTTCTGACTATTCTAGTGTGTTGCTTATAACTTTCATAATGAAGATCATCCTTATGTACATGGTATTCCTTCCACATCTGTCCTTTTCTTACGAATCTCTTGCTTAATAAGATTTACACATCAATTTGACTCCTACTTATTCTTCAAACTTTCAGAATGCACTGTGATATTGCATCATGTAAGTATTGCTTAAATGCTCCTTATGCGCTGTCGATATTCTTCCCATTCAGGAACTGATCCCATTCCATTGAACTTTGGATATTCCTCAGAGATGGTCATAATTTCCTGCTTTATAGTTCAGCATGTAACCTTTTTTTGAATGGAACATTCATAAACTTAGTCACTTCCCAAGTGAGTACCGCATGATCACTGTCACCAACTGGAGTCAGAATAGTTACATCTTTAACTGAAACGTCCTCTGACACTATAATCAAATCTAACACTCTTTGACCTCGAGTTCCTTCTGTCAAATGCTGCTTGAGGAAGTTGTCCCACAACAGCTCAATAAATGCATGTTCATTCTTCTCTTGAGATGCTACTGCTACCCAATAAATATTTAGATGATTAAAGTCTCCCATTATGATTACTCTTTTTGCACTCATCCTTTCTATTTGGTGATGCATTTCTTCATTACTAGCCACCAATCCACCAGTTCTGTAACAATACCCCACTATGTTATTGATCTTGTTAGATTCCGTCTCAAACCAGATGGCTTCAAACTCACTGCCACGTGAAAAATTGTTACAGTCATAGGTCTCAACTCTAACTGGATTCAAGACATTTGCCATTAGCAGCACACCTTCTTCTCTATCCTGTATAACTCCTATCCTGTCTTTCTTTCTTTCCCAAAAATACTGTACCTTTTACACTCAATACCAGTTAGTATGTCTGATTCTGATAGCCAAGTCTCATTAATTCCTGCAATCTGAGGTCGCAACATACTGACCAAGGCAATAAACTACCCGTTTGTTTCTGAAACTCCCGGTTTTGAGTACAGACATAATAATCTACCTGCATGTTTTGTATATCTTTGGCTGCAGTCGGCATGACACAGTTGGAAAACTTGCAGATCTCTATTCTTCTCTAGTATCTTATACATGTAGACATCTTTGATCACATTTGATGGGTCCGAACCAGAGAAACACTAAGTCGAAATCGTTCTCTCCTTGTCAATATTTCCATGACAAAGCCCATTCACATCATTAACATAGTTAACATTGTCACTCTTACACTCACATTCTCACCATTCCTCCCTTTATAATTTAGTTTCCCTGATTCTCTGTGTTAGGTCTCATACCAGTTGTTAGTTTTTCCAGATTCCTGATGCCAAATGCATTCAGGTGTAGGCCGTCCCTCTTATACAAATCCAATCTTCCCTCAAACTCACTTCACACATCTAAAAACTTGCATACATTCCTTCTACACAGCCTACGAATCTAATTGTTTGCCATCACAGTCCTTCTTCTTAATTAATTTTTATCACATCGAGGCAACATACTAAAGATTTTCACCTTTTCACTCTTACCTCTTCCAACAATCCTTTCATGTCCCCTCTCATATTGAACTTATCGCCAGTTAAGTCATTAGTACCTACTACAATTTCGTTTACTTTTCTTTTCTGTTTTCGAATTGCTTCCTTTATATTCTTAATTTTCCCTCCAAGAAAACTTGAAGTTATAACTTGCTCATCAATAGCATGTTTTATTATAGAGTCACTATACCAAATAACTTCTTTCTTTTTATTAACGTCACTTACTTGATTTCCGTTACTTCCTGTTACCTGTTTCAGTGCTTTGTTTCTTATTTTCCAGCTTAATTTTATTTTTATCCTTCTGTTCATTTAAATGTCTCTGATGATCTGCTTGTATTTTGCTATTTTGGAGGTTAATTCATTTTCATTAATCTCCTCCACAATTCCAGTAACCTTGTTAGTGGGGCTAGCCTTCTCGTTCTTGCCTGCAGTGCTTTTTTTTAGCATTACTTTTCTTGTGTATTTTTGGAGCTATTTTAAACTTATAATTGAAATATTATAATAAAAATATGTTATAAAATACTAAATACACTAAAACACTAAAATCTACACTAATATACTATAAAACAATAATTTTCTAAGGTTAAAAACACAATAAGACAGACAAAAATCACCAATTTTACAGGAGTGCTAAATTCACCTACCAACCACAGCGTATCCAATTATCCTAATGGAACATGTATAAATGACACATGCGTGCGATATGGGTTCTGAAAACCTATTGTTCATTCAAAAAATATTAAAAAAAACAATGAATATCAGTATACGGCCATTTAGGTAGTCACTTCTTTAAGATGAAATTATTATTATCATTAACAGAAACCTCCAGGGAGTCGGGGACTCATCGAGGGAAGTCATATATTATACGCACCAGCTATTATACTTGTTCATGAACTCATTCACAATGCTTGCACACACACAACATCTAATGGCAATCCATTCCAATCACACACACACACACCACTCTATGAGAGAAAAATCTAGATCTTACCCCTTCTTAGCAGCATTCATTCTCAACTTCCAAGGATACCCTCCTTTCCTTTCTCCATCCTCTATAAAATGAAAAATTCTATCAGCTGAAATCTTGTATGACTCTTTCAGAAGTTTGTAAGTCTCAATCATATCACCCCTCTTTCTCCTGTTTGCAAGTGTCTGCAGCCTGCAAATTCTCAATCTGTGTTTAATCAGTATTCCAGAATCCTGATATGATTTTTAACTCTCCTTTGCACTCTTCCCACTGTATGAGAATCATAACAGAAACCAGGAAACTAGACCTGTGTACAAGTGAGGTCTTATCAAGGCCTTGTAAAGAGGCAAAATGACATCTTTATCTTTACATGTCAAAGTCGTTTCAGCATTGCAATTATCTTCTGAGTTGTATCTGCAACCTTTGCTACATGGCCCCCCTGAACTTCAACTTCCTATCTACTAACACTCAAAAGATCCCTAGCCTAATCAGTTTCTCTAGCATAATCCCACCAACATAATATGACATTGGATATCTAATCATGCCAAAGTACATGACTTTACATTTACCGACATTGAACTGACATTCAATTTCCCATGCCCACAATTACAGCCTATTCAGATCGTTCTACGAGTACCGCATAACATCCGCATTCCTGATTACACTGCCTATTTTTGCATCAGCATATAGCTGTGTGTCCCCTGTCAAGTCCTCCCAAATGTCATTAATGCACAGATTGAATAGCAGTGGACCAAGAACTGATCCATGTGGTACACCCCTGGTTACCTTAAATCTTGCAGACTCACATCACCCATATACACTTTTTGATAACTGTCAGTCAGCTATTCTCTTATCCACACTAATATTTCATAATCCAAACCCATATTCTCCAATTTATGCAAGTCTTCCATGCTGTATTCTGTCAAAAGCCTTAGCAAAATCCAAAAGTATCATGGTCTATCCATTCCTGTTGTCCAGCTCAATGGTAACATTGAGCTGGACAACAGGAATGGATATTATTATTATATCAACATTATTATAGAATGTCGAACAAGTTGCTAAAAATGACCTTCCTTTAGTAAACCCATGCTGTTCATTACAAAGTAGAAATTCTCTGTCAAGCTATTTCTGAATGCAATCCCCAACTTTTCCAAAATGACAAACATTATTAAACAGGAACTGCATACGAAAAAGAGGCTATGGAAGAGATATAAGGAGACAGGTGAAGAGAAGATACATGAAGAATATAAGACACAGGCCAGGAGAGTGACTAGTATGGTAAGGAAGGCAAAACTGGAATACGAGAAGAGATTGGCCCTAAGATCCAAAGAAAATCCTAGGGAATTTTTTAGCTATGTGACAAGTAGGGGGAGAAATGATTGTGGAAGAATGACATTGTGGGATAAAAATAGAATAGTGTGACTGATCCAGAGGACATAGTGGAATTGTGCATTGAACACTTTATTGGAGTATTTCATCCTGGAGGAGTAAATTTTAATACTAGAGGGATAGGGCAGGTTTGAGGTTTAGAGGTGCAGGAGGAGAGTGTGTTCCAAATACTGAGTACTCTGGATATCAGTAAAGCTGTGGGACTGGATGGTATTTCACCACGAGTTCTGAGAGAATGTGCTAAAGAACTAACAGTTCCTTTGACCTGGCTTTTCAAGTCTGCGGTAGCAGACTGGAAGTGTCTAATTATAGTTTGTATGTCATCAGTAGTTGTTAAGATCTTGGAGAAATTAGTGAGGGACCATATACCGTATTGGGCATATGAGGGTAATGTTATCTTAAGAGTCAACAATGATTTGTTAAAGGGTGCTCTTGTTTCAGTAATATGCTAGCCTTTTATAATAAAGTAACAAGAGCAGTAGATGAGGGAAAGGCATATACTGCCATTTTCTTGGACTTAGCGAAGGCATTTGACAGGGTGCCACATGATAAGCTGATATTTAAGTTGCAGCACATGGGTCTGGATGTCAGGTTGGTCAACTGGATTCAGGATTGGCTGTCCGATAGGTATCAGAGAGTTGTGTATGGTGGGGCAGTTTCAAAGGAGGCAGAGGGTTACAAGTGGGGTCTCATAGGGCTCAGTGCTGGGACCTATATTGTTTAACCTTTATATCAATGACATTATCAGTGGATTGCAGGGGGATATTCAGTTTTCATTTTAGAAATTATGGACTTTACAACCGTGTTATAAATAACTCTTAATATCCTGACGTTTCGATCTTCATATTGAGATAATCACCTGGAGCATATACAAATATACAGGACAAGCTATGTTACATTACATACAGTAAGCTAGAGAAACAATGAATTGATCACAAGTTATTCTACTGGCATGACCTCTATTGAAAAAAAAATTAATTAATTATTTATAAACTACATCAAGCTAAATTCTATTTCTGATAATATGAATAAACATTCTTTCTTACAGATAGTAACAATGATGTCCTGCTTTTATAATTACAATTGTTATTTTTGAATTAGGATCCTGGATCCTAAATCAATAGGTCCCAGTACTGATCTACAGTCCTGTTTATAGTTGCTTTTAAAGAGGAAGGTTCCGTGGGTTGAATATATGCCTTAGATGTTTGGGATTTTTAGACCATCATTATTGTTCAGATTGGGGTGGTTGGTAATAATCTTACAGGCTTCCTAAAATTTGCGTTCATACCATGTTTTGGTGTGATGTAGACAACTAGTGCTTTTCCAGTCAATTCTATGTAAGGAGTTCAGGGCATGATCCGAAAGGCCAGCTTCACCATAATTATTATATTTGATGTGTCGTTTATGTTCTTTTTGTCTGATAGGAATAGTGCGTCCTGTTTCTCCTATATATGATATGTTACAAGTGCAATAAATGCGGTATACTCCAGGGTGGACCAGCAGAGGGAGTGGGTCTTTGGACGAGTTGAGTAAGCTTTTTAATTTTGCAAGAGGTTTAAAGGTGGCTTTGAGGTTGTATTTTTGTAGTATTCTGTTTATTTTATCTGATGTCCCTTTAATGTAAGGATTATAGTTTTATTATAGTCTGGTTTGTCTTTGTTTTTTTTTATTGAAGTCTTGTAGAGAATTTTGTTAATAGTGTTTTGGTTGTACCCATTTTTTTTAAAAGTATTGTATTGCTGATAACTTTAAATTCGTCTTTTAGTGCCTGTTCACTGGAGCAGATCTTCAGAGCCCTGTTTTTTAGAGTATTAATGACACCTAGTTTTTGTGTTGGGTGGTGGTAGGAGTTTATGTGTATATATTGGCCAATATGTGTCGGTTTCTGGTAACCGTGAAGGAAAGATTGCCAGAAGGAAGACGTGTGACAAGTGTATCTAGAAATGGAAGTGTGTTCTGTTTTTCAATCTCAGTTGTGAACTGTTTGTGTTGTTTGTTTAGGTGGCTAAGTTGTAAACAACTGGTGGAAAAGCACCAGTTGTTTTACATCACAACAAAACATGGCATGAAAGCAAATTTAAGCTAGCCTGTGAGATTATTATCAACCATCCCAATTTGAACAATAATGATGGTCTAAAAATCCCAAGCATATGGAAGGCACATATTCGACCCATGGAACCTTTCTCTCTAAGATTTAACTATAAACAGTTAAATACTATAGATAATCCAGGATCCTAAATCAAAAATAACAATTGTAATGCTAAAAATAGGACATCATTGTTACTGAAAGAAAACTATCTATAAGAAAGAATGTTTGCTCATGTTATCTTAAATAGAATTTAGGCTTGATGTAGTTTCTAAATAATTAATTTATAATTTTTTTTTTCCACTAGAGGTCATGCCAGTAGAATAACCGGTAACCAAATCATTGTTTCTTTAGCTTACTGTCTGTAATGTAACTCAGCTTGTCCCGTATATTTGTATATGCTCCAGATGATGATCTTAATATGAAGATTGAAACGTCAGGAAATTAAAAGAGTTATTTATAACACGATTGTAAAGTCCATAACCCCAATGTATTTGATCTTGTTAGATTCCACCTCACATCAGATGGCTTGAAATTCACTGCCACATGAAAAATGTTACTATATTCCAATCATATGTCTCAACTCTAATTGGATTATTCAAATTATACTATAGTAGTCACAGTAGAATACTTGGTAGAAAGAATAGAATACCTGGGAGAAAGTAGTAGATGGTTTTTTAGAATAAATTTAATTCAATCTTTGAATTATGACTCCTATATTGCAATCATCCTCAGGAATGACTGCAGTCATAATGCACGATACTGATACTTAGTGGGTAGAAAAACTAAATGAAGCAAACAAAAGTAAACTTCATCTTATGACAATAAAATAATCTAAACTGAACACTACCAAAAAAAAATTACCTTAAAAATCAGTTTAGTATGTGTGTAGTTATTAAAGAAATCCTCGTTGTCTTCACAGTCAAATGCAAAGATTTTCTGTTGCCATTTGTTTCGATCCTTTTTCATCCTTTTCATTGGGCACAAATATGACCTTTCTTAATCACCATTTTCAGAAATCTGATTGCCTTGATCCAACATGTCGTGTCTTACCATCACCCCATTTCTCTAAGAAATCATTTTTCAAGTAATTGATGCCTTCAGGAGATGTACAAGAAAATAACAGGATATTCTTTTCCAAAGAATATTTCAATCATCTGTTACATGTCAGAATACTGCTTCAGTGGCCATATTTTTCTAACTTGAAGTACTTTTCCAAAAAATAGTTGAAATGCTTCATTCCTTTAATGTGTCCTGTGTTTTGACAATATCCATGTTTCCATGGCATAAAGAGCAATACTTCAGACATACTTGCACAAAGCTTTTTTCATAGACCAAATTTATGCTGGATGAGAATAAATGCCATCTTTTAAATCATCCTTTGCTAGTGTGTTATTTTCTCTTCAGCCTATTGAATAGTCCTCTTATTGAGTTCCCCAAATATTCACAACTTGAAATTATTTCACTCAAGATTTTGGCAGTTACTGATGAGTTTCTACTCTTGACCAGGACTGGTATTTATATTTACATCATTTTTTAAAACAATTTTCACCATAACCACCAAAGCATTTTGAAGTTCTATTTCTGATGAACAGACCAATACAATGATGTAATTTCAAGGTTAATCTGCAAGGAAAGGATACTGAAATTTATAATCTTGGTTTAGTTTGAATGTATAATTCATGCTTAACATTTCAACTTGTAGAAATGGTCATAAGTCATTTGAGCATTTTTAATATCAATTTTGAGATGCACATTGTTGGATCAGTTGGTGCCAGTGCTAGTAACATGGGCAATTATGGTTTTGTAATCACTAGTTTTATATCATTTATGCCTTAATCATACAATAGATTTAGCTGCTTGTCTTTTTTCTGATAATGAAAGTCAGCACTTTTGATGAAAATGAAGACTTTGATAATAGCTTGATTTTGAAGATGATTTCTCAGAAAGTGACAACAAATCACCTCCATAACGCAACTGGAAGAACAATGGCATGTGCCCTTCAACTGGAGAAGATCTGCATTTGATTCTCCTCATGATGAGAGGAATCTTAATATGGGCTTTTTCATTTGAAGGCAAGTTAGCTGATCTCATATGGTAGTAGGAGGGCCCCCCCCCCTCCTGGAAACTCAGGTTTTTCATCCTGCATACAGGCAAATCGGCCATGAGAAGAGAAGCAATTTAGAGACAGACAAGACTGTTGGTGGACAGTAGATGGCATAGATGATAATAGTATTGTTGAAGAATTAAGTAATAAGGGAGATGGTGAGATGTGTGTAGTGGAGTAGAGTAGAATGCTCTCTTGCACTGAGTTACTGGAAGTGTCATGTAATAATAATAATAAAGAATTTGAAGCTGATAAACTTGAATTAGCAAAGTCATTATTATTATTATTACGTAACACCTCCAGGGAGTCCAAAGACTCATTGAGGAAGGACACCTACACTACAACTCTCCATTTCTACCACTCCATGAACTGCAACTACCTTCATAATCTACGCCACCGCCATCTATCGCCGACCACGACCACTAGTATTTTCACAGACAATCACAAACATCCATGCCTGCGGCAGGATTTGAACCCACAGCCTTTTGGCTGGAGAGCAGATATGCTAACCAATCAGCCAACCAGGCCGGCATGATTTAAATGAAAATATTCAAAATGTTCATGATGCAGTTAAGTATTTTAAGACTTCAACTATAGGCAAGAGTCCAAAAATGATTACATACAGTTGAAATCTTGTAAGAAAACACTGAACAAAAAGCTTAAGTCATACAACAAAAAATAGTGAATTGAAACATAAGGTGGAATTAGTTATGGATGTTAAAACATGTTGGAACTTGCTTGATATGATTCCAACATTTTTAAGACTAAGTTTATTGAAGAGGTTTAAAGATAGAGATATTTATTGGTAGTGTAAATTTAATCAAATACCTCAACATTCGACTGTTCTATGATTTGAATAATTTACAGAAGCCAATTAACCTAACTGTTGAAGCACTTAATAGACAAGATGTAATTTTTTATTCAGCAGATTTGCCAGTTACCTTCATAGCAAACTGAACACTAACAGTATTGACTTGAAAGATAAAATTAAACGTCTATGTTTGCTGGGCAATGAAATAATGGTTTCTTTTGATGTAGTTTCCTTAGTCATCAGCACACCACTTCAAGAAACTAGTTCTTACAAGCTGATTTTCTGTGAATATTGTTATTTTGTTTAAATTCACAATATACACAGGTTGCTTTACATGCCACGATAAGCAGATTGAGGTAATAGCTATATCATCAGCTCTGGCTGACTATTTCACGAAACATTTGAAAAGTCAACCTTTCAGTATCATTTTTCATCAGCCTCTTATCTGGCTTCACTTTGTTGATGATATCTTTGCAGTTAGGTCCTACTCAGAGAAAGAATTGATACAATTTTGAGATAAAATAAACTAACTTCATGTATTCCAATTAAAGTTCAATATTGAAAGTGAATTTTCTGTTTATCAAAAAACTTCCTTTACTGTCGAAAGTTTAAAGTTTATTTTCCACTTGGTTAGAGTATAATAAATTTAGTTTAATCCTTTATCCAAGTGTGAGCAAACACAGTTTGCGCCTGAAAGTATCTTCAGGACTGGGTTAAGGTGGTACACACCAGGGCAACTCGTTGCAAAGGTGGAGCAAGCTACCAACACTCCTATCCTAGTATCTCCTATAATGCAAAACACATCTCCTTGCGGATATGTCTATTGTTATGCATTAAGGGAAGGGCCACTACCCAGACCGGTTTCGACCTTTATTGAGGTCTCTTCAGTGGGAGCCAGGCCCAAGTCGAGAAATCAGGCAGAAGCATTTGCAGGTCATCTCCACCTATAGGAATTGCCAATTGGTGTGCCACCCTTTTTTAATAAATTACTCTGGATTTAGAGAAAGATGTTGAAAGTTTATTTTCCACTTGGTTAGAGTATAATAAATTTAGTTTAATCCTTTATCCAAGTGTGAGCAAACACAGTTTGCGCCTGAAAGTATCTTCAGGACTGGGTTAAGGTGGTACACACCAGGGCAACTCGTTGCAAAGGTGGAGCAAGCTACCAACACTCCTATCCTAGTATCTCCTATAATGCAAAACACATCTCCTTGCGGATATGTCTATTGTTATGCATTAAGGGAAGGGCCACTACCCAGACCGGTTTCGACCTTTATTGAGGTCTCTTCAGTGGGAGCCAGGCCCAAGTCGAGAAATCAGGCAGAAGCATTTGCAGGTCATCTCCACCTATAGGAATTGCCAATTGGTGTGCCACCCTTTTTTAATAAATTACTCTGGATTTAGAGAAAGATGTTGAAAGTTTATTTTCCACTTGGTTAGAGTATAATAAATTTAGTTTAATCCTTTATCCAAGTGTGAGCAAACACAGTTTGCGCCTGAAAGTATCTTCAGGACTGGGTTAAGGTGGTACACACCAGGGCAACTCGTTGCAAAGGTGGAGCAAGGTGTGAGCAAACTGTGTTTGCTCACACTTGGATAAAGGATTAAACTAAATTTATTATTCCTTTACTGTCATATACATCACCATCACAAAAGAGTTATTTTCCAAACTCTTACTCAGAGCTCATTCCATCTGTTTTTCTTATTTCTTTTGGTTGGAAGAATTAAAGAAAATAAAAGCCATTTTAACTACTAATGGCTATACCCAAGCTGCCATCTAGAAAATCATTGATAGACAATCCTTACAGAGAGTTCACTATCTGTTTTTCTTATTCTCTTCTTTTGGGAAAATTAAATAAAATAAAAATCACCTTGACTACATCTTGGCTATAACCAAGCTGCCATCCAGAAAACTGACAGAATATAACCTTTTAATTAGATTATGGTTTGATGTAAAAAAGTATTTCCATATCCTACCTTAAGGAGTATTATTATTATTATTATTATTATTATTAATATTATTGTTCCGGGCAACTCCAAGGAGTCGACAGACTCATCTAGGGAGGCCCTAACATCATGTCAAGAACAACTATTCGACATTGACACAGTATCTATCATACCTTGCCTTGAACTCATTCATGGTTTTGGCACCCACAACAGACTCTGGAAGCTTATTCCACTCATTCACCACTCTCCAAGTAAAAAACTTAGCTCTAACACCCTAGTCAACCACGCTTTCTTGCCCAGCTTCCATGCATGGCCTCCCACCACCAGTCATATTTTCAAAAATATCTTCTCGATCAATCTTATAGAAACCCTTCAGTAATTTGAATGTCTCAATCATATCACCCCTCCTTCGCCTATCGTCCAATCTCTGCAACCCACAAATCTTCAACCTATTCTCATAAGGTTCATTCCACAGACCTGCTATCAACTTGGTCACTCGTCTCTGGATCCTCTCCACTTCCTCCTCATCACGAAGAAACCCTGGTGCCCATAACTGGGCACAGTAGTCGAGACGGGGTCTTATCAAGGCTCGATACAGAGGAACAACAACTTGTTTGTCTCTGCATGTTAAAGTATTTTTCAGAAGCCAAGTGATTTGATGAGCTGATTTAGTCACTTTTACAATGTGCTCCCTAAACTTCAATTCCCTATCCACCAACACTCCCAAATCCCTGGCCTCATCAATCTCCTGGAGTACGGTTCCACCAATGTGATATACTGCTGCCATTCTTTTTACCCCCAAGTGCATAACCTTACACTTTGCCACATTAAATTGACATCCATTTTTCCTAGCCCAGTCCTCCAAACTATCCAAATCATCCTGTAAAATTTTGACATCCTGTCCACTCACAATTCCTCTACCCAACTTTGCATCATCAGCAAACAAGTGAACACTTCCTCTCAAATCCTTTCCTATATCATTGATGAACAAATTGAAAAGCAGTGGTCCAAGAACAGAGCCCTGTGGCACACCACTAGTCACAAGCCGTCTTTTAGACTCCACTCCTGATAAACCTGACTCTCTGGTATCTCTCCTTCAACCACCCTCCTATCCATCTTACCAACCCTATATCTATCGCGATCTGCTCGAGTTTACTGATTAGGGTTCCATGTGGTATCCTGTCAAAGGCCTTGGCAAGGTCCAGTAGTATCACTGTAAACCCCATTACCCCTATCCAGTTCAGCCATCACTGTGTTATAAAACATGAGCAAGTTACTGAGGCATGATCTACCCTTCACAAAACCATGTTGTCCCCCATACAATATCCCATTTTCATCTATCCAATCCTGTATTCTTTTCTTGACTAATTTCTCTAAGACCCTGACAATGATTCCTGATATGCTAATCGGTCGGTAATTTACAACAGCAGTCTTGGAACCGCCTTTATGCAGTGGAACTATTTTCCCCTCTTTCCACCCCCTTGGGACTAACCCAGACCCGAGACTCAAATTAAACAAAACGGTCAAGGGTACTGACAATTCTTTAGCTGCTTCTCGTACGACACGAGCTGGTATACCATCCAATCCCACGGATGTATTGACATTGAGGTTATGCAATAGACTACTCACCTCCACTTCATTCACCACAATTCCCGTATAATCTACTGGTTTATTTGTTTCTGCAATGTCACCACCTGGTTGATATATACTTGCAAAGTGCTCACTCAGTAACTCAACTATATCAACTGACTCAGTTACCTCCCTACCATCTGTCTTCTTTAAAATCATTCTGCCATGTACTTTTTTCCTTTTACTTGCTACATATCTAAAAAACTGTTTAGGATTCTCTTTAGCCTGCATGGCCAATGTTCTTTCGTAATCCTTTTTTGCTTTTCTTACCACACTCGTTACCCTTCTGGCCTGTGCTTTATAGAGTTCATGTGCCTGCCGGTCACCTTTCTCCTTAAATTCCCTCCATAGTTGTTTCTTTTTTTGCAGCTCAAGCTTAATGGTGTTATTCATCCATTTAACCCCTACTTGATTTATTATTCGGACTCTAGGTATACAGTCAGCCATTGCTTCATGCAAACACTTCTTAACTGCCTCCCATGCACTATCAACTTCTAGTCCTTGCAGTTGTACATGCCATGGCACTGAACCAATCAAGCTCCTAAGCTTGTCATACTTTCCAGCCTGATAATTCCACATGTACCCTGTCTTAATTGAAAATTCCACACCTTTAGCCACCTCCCAAGTCAAGACCCTATGATCACTCTCACCAATCGGTGGCAATGTGGTCATATTTGTTACAGCCAAATCCTCAGATGTAATTACTAGGCCAAGCACTCTCTAACCCATAGTATTTTCCATTACATGCTGTCGCAGATAGTCATCCCTTAATAACCGCATAAAATCCAATTCCTTCCTCCCGTGTGTCCTCTCCTCACTCCAATTAATGCGACCATAATTGAAATCTCCCATAATAATTACCCTCCTCCCACTCATTTCTTCTATTTGCTTGTGCATACTGTCACCACCATCTTTTCCATCACCTGGTCTATAGCAGCACCCAATTGTATATTTAGTTCTGCTAGCCACAATCTCCCACCAAATGGCCTCAAATGTGCTCTTTTCTCTATCCTGCAATTCAACTTCTATTCTCCTTGGCTGTAGCTCATCAGCTATCATCAACAATACTCCTCCTTCCATTTTATTCTCCCTGTCATTCCTGAACACACTATATCCATCACATTCAATCCCACTAGCTATATCATCTAAATTCAGCCATGATTCACTAATACCAATAACCTGTGGTCTGGAAGTGCCAACCATGGCCAAAAACTCTTCCTTCTTGTTCCTAATACTCCTAGCATTAGTGTACATGAATTTAAACCCCCATTTGTCCCAACCCTACCTTGATGCCTTATGTTAACTATCCCACTCTGATTTGTTGTCCTTATTCGCTCGGGCATATTATATTCATTCATACATTCAACTGCCTCCCTAAGGACTATATATCTACCCCCCCCCATTAATAAATCTAGTTTCTCTGAATTTGCACATCTACTACATTCAGCAACACTTTCTCAAGTCTCCTTACACTGTAACCATTCAAATGCAAGCCATCCATGTTATATAGATCCTTTCGCCCATCGAACTCACTCCACACATCCACAAATTCCACACCACTCGTCATACATAACCCACGCATAAAGTCATTCGCAATTATGGCCCTCCTTTTAAACATTTCACTGTCATACTGTGGCAAAAGACTAATCATTCTAACTCTAACACTCTTTTCTTTTGCTACCTCAAACAATTCATTCAGGTCTTCTATCATTTCCATTTTATCTCCTTTCAAATCATTCATACCTGCCACAACAATCATTTCTTTCACCCTTTCCTTTTGCTCTCTAATAGACTCAGTTACATCCTTTATGGTCGCACCAGGTTGGTACGATTTTGTCAAATCCTCTACTAACACACCTCGTACTAACGAGTCTCCATACAGCACTCTATCCTTCATTTTGTTCATGTTCATACTCATACGCCTATTTTTCTTACTTTTGCTCATACGCTCTAGCTGCTGTTTTGCCCTTTGTATCGCACCATTCAACAACGTGATCTCACTCATTGCATCTATCTCATCTTTTTTATTCTCTGTAAAACCATTAATACTATCATTCACACTTTCTACATTCACACTCTCACAATTCTCTGGTACAACCTCGCCGTTTTTTGTCATATCCCTACTTTCTTCATTCTGAAGTTGACAAGAATATCACACTCACGATCCGAAATACACTTGAATTTCTCATTCTCCCTACATTTTCTACACACAATCACTCCTTTATTATCATCTAACCACACTCCGACCGCACTCCGCAAAGCATACATTTCGCAGATAGTACACTGAATCATCTCCTTTATATTACCATTCTTAAAAGAAGATGGTGAACCATCATTACTGGCCACCATTTTCCTTCGTACTGGAGCCATACTTACTTGTAACGTATTTTATCAAATTATAAATTATAAAACACCAAATACACACAAAGAGATGCACTAAGATATGCAAGGCAAACAAAACTACGCAATATTAAAGTAAATTTATCAACGATAACTGAAAATAACACTTATCTTATCAGGAGCTTTCACGAACACTACACACTACGAATCCCTCTAGCGGCGACTTCCTATGGGGGCATGGGAACAACCAGCACACGTTCTTCAGAAGTATAATTTATATGCCACCTTCAAATAAGTTTGGAAACTGTCTTCTTTTTTAACATCCATAAAAGATAAGTTACTACCTCTCTCCTTGTTTAACGTCTGTCAAGTACGCCGGTTGTGTAAAACTTTATTGCACAGAAAATTGTTATTTTGCCATTTCGATGTGATCAGAGTTCTAGAACACCAGTACTACATCAAATTCAAGGAATCTAATAAGTCTGGTTTCACTTACCATGACAATGATGTTCTTTGGATCAAAATAAGATTCTGCACTGTAGTCAATTAAAATTTGATAATCTCTTCCTTGAAACCCGTGAAACTTTCCTGCATCATCTATCAGATGTTCTGATTGCATGCCTATCTCAAAGTTTTGAGAAATAATCATGATTAACCATATACCCCCCCCCCCACTACCATTTTTTTTTTTTTTTTTTTTTTTTTTTTAAAGGGAGGGGGAGATGTAGTCTACTGGAAGTTCAAAGCTATTGTTTCTTTCTGAAAAACTGTTGTTTTTGAAAACTCAAAACTATTATTTCTTTCTGAAATCTAATAGCATATTCTCCTGTTTACTCAGCTGTGATCGAGATACTAGCAAGTAAACACATGCTATTTGACTCCTGCCTTGGAATAATGTTTTGAATGCTGTCGACTAATCTCTCTCTCTCTCTCTCTCTCTCTGATATAACAAGGAAAAAATATATAGGAGTGAATGAATTCTATTTTTCAGTATATGATGCGTAAACTGTAACCGTATACTACACATTTCTTTAAAACATGTATATGCTATTCTGTATTAGCCTAAACCAAATGACAATGATGCTACAACAGGGTGAAATGTCATGCTTGTTAGGATGTTACCCAGTTAAACAAGGCCCACTGTTTTTGTCAGGAAACTAGAGTAAACAGAACAAATTCCAACTTAGCATCACCAGAATTCATCATCACTATAAGAAGTGTTAACAGAAAAGAAGCAGACCCAGCAGAAGTATTAGGGAAACACAAGTCGGTATAATTGATATTAGTGAAACAAAGACAAAAATGCATGAGATTCCTCTAAATGACAAGGTGTTATATTCAGTCAATAATGATCAGGGAAAGGAAGGAACAGCTATAATATTGAACACTAAACATGAGGATAACCTTCCTGAATGGTTGGCAATATCAAGGGTGATGTGGGCAGACATCAAAACGGAAAATTGGACAAAGATTATTTATCCCTCTGTTTCCATAGGGAAAAAAATCCTTTAGTGTAGATGAATATCTTGAGACCATCTCTGATAATTTAAAATTCCTAGCAAAGAAAAGTTGGTTCATATTGGAGATCTAAACAGCAGAGTATGAAATGAATACCAGGCATATGGAAATGTTTTGCTAATAATAATGGTAAGTACAGGATACGAAGATGGACTAGTCATTACTAATATTGATGTTCCAACATAATGATGTGCACAAATTCACATAGTGACAGACAGACAAGATATAAAAAAAAAAAGAGTCATTACTTTCTTGAATTGCAATAACAAAGTCAAAGCTATATATGCATTAAACATGATATTAAAACTGGAGATCTTAATCTCTGCTCTTTATGCATAGGTTATAATTGGTTCCCAAATTGTGTTCCACAGTGCCCTGGGCAGCACAAATTCAATTTTTTCATTTATTTATTTTTTCAAATGGCTACTAAGTTATTAAGCAGACTGGACCTAACTGCTTAATACATGGAACTGTTAGGTATTTCTATTAGCCTAGGGCTACTTTGAAAAAAATTACTGAGACACTAAGAACATCGTGAACCAAGAAAGTTTGAGGACCTTTGTCTTACATAAATCTAGGTTTGCAGGATTTCTTAACTAAATCAAATAACTGCTGACAAAATTTGGTATACAGATGGTTAAAAGTCAAACCACAAAAATAAGCTGGAATACGGAAAACAACTACTTCCCAAATGCAAAACCTACACAATAAAATATTTGTTATTTAGGCACAAATTTTTAGTAGACAGTAAATTAAATATTGAAACAGACAACAGAATAAGAAAAGCAGGCATGATAGGGAGCCAACTGAATAAATTTATGTTGGAAGTTTTTTCACTTGGTTATGACTGAGAATATGATATCTTCAATATGAATATCTTCAGGACTGGGAAATATGACTTCTGAATTGCTTCAACCTTGATATCACCCTCTGGGTCTGGCTCCCACTGAAGAGACCTCAATAAAGGTCAAAACCGGTCTCGGTAGTGACCCTTCCCATAATGCATAGCATTATACATGTCAGCAAGATGTGCTTTGCATTATGGGATACTAAGGCAAGTGGTGTGAAGTTAGTCCACCTTTGCCACGAATTGCCCCAGTCCTGAAGATACTTCAGGCGCAAACTTTGTATGCTTACACTTGGATAAAGGATTAAACCAAATATATAATTTACAGTATAACCAAGTGAAAAAACTTCCAACATCTTTCTCTAATCCAAAGTAATTTAGTAATAAGGTGTGACACCTTTTGTCAACTCGTATAGGGAAATATATGAGTTGAGGACTGTACACTTAAAATAGCCTAATTTCTTTCACTTGTTCATGTTTTTGTGTGTGTTATTAAAATTTTATTAAAAGGAATATAAAGGTGTCACAGTGACATCTTTATATTCCTAAAGGTGTCACTGTGACAGACAAAATATTGGAACGATTAAACCTGCTTAATTATCACCCTATATATTGTTTTCATAGCCATTTGAAAATGATCCACATTTTTTAGGCTGCATCTGGCAAATGCCAGATTTACTTCTGCTCTTGTTTCTCCTCATTTTCTACAGCTACATTTTTCACACTTTAAAAGGCTAAATAATTCTGACCTTGTTTTCTGTTAAAACACAGTTAAAGTCACCAGGAGCCAACCTGGCTGGCTGAGTGGTTAGTGTATCCGCTCTCCGGCTAAAGGCTGCGGGTTCGAATCTTGCCATGGGCATGGATGTTTCTGATTGTAATTGGAAATACTAGTGGTGGTGGGTGGCAGTAGATGGCATTGGTGTAGTTGCAGTCAGTTGGTGGATTGAGTGGTGGAGATAGAGTTGTAGAGCAGTTGAAACAGTCCCTCCCTTGATGAGTCTTTGGACTCCCTGGAGGTGTCTAATAATAATAATAATAAAGTAATGCTTCACACCAGTCTTCTAGGATTAGCCTTATTCAGGGCTGCATTTACCATAAAGTGCATTAGGTGCAAGCTGGGGCCTAACTCTCTATGGGGCCACATTTTAAAACCTTACATCTGAACAAGCATTTGAAAATTCACGAAAAAAACATTCTTCTATATTGTCAGTCAAGTGAAACAACATAAAGTTGTCTTCTTCCATTGCACAAATTTGAAGAATAAAAGACAGCAAATTTGCTATTCATTGAAAAGGCTGATCTGGTCATTTCAGGATTGATTATTTTCTCACATGAAATTTGTTTTTATTTTTGGGAAGAGACAATAAATAAATTGTGCAGCAAAAAAGGGTCAGATATCATAGGACAGTAAAGGAAATTCCAAGTAACAGAGTACACATAGACAAATGACACAAATGTCACTCCACCACAGTTACTCCATTAACAGCTCTAAAATCGCCATTCAGGGATTAATGATGAAGGGGGTACAAGATAAAAGGAAGAATACCGATGAAGTTTTGATTCGTGAAAAATGCTGGGGTGGTCTGGCTATTTCAGTCACCTTGGCCGATAGGGAGTTAACTACTTTGTTTGTGTCATTACGCACTCATAACAACTGATATCTTAGTTATCATTATTTAGCTAATGTATTTGTAAAGCAGCATACAAGTGTATATACCTAATTATACGGTTAAAGTAGTTGTCATAGTCGGTAAGAATATATATTTCAATGAATTTATTATTCTTATTTTACTGTTACTCGTTTATTTTAACAAAACCAAGATACTAATATTTCTATTTTTGTACTGTAACTTTTAACGTAATTATTTATTTTATTTATTTATATGTTTATTTTGGATTTAATAAATATTTATTTCGCTTTTGATAGTATAAAACACATAATGATGCCAAGAAAAATTGAATCCGAGCTAGAAAGAAAACGACCCAGTGAAAAGGAAAAACAGCTAAATAGTCAAAAGGGAGCAAATTTGTCTTTTTCTTATGTTCTTCTGAAAATGAAGGAAGTGAAGAATTTCATAGAACTCATTTTCACTTCATCTCCTCCTGATACTGATACCAATGTTTCGCTTTCATTCCGAAAAGCTTGAAACTGTACTTCAAACTTTTCGGAATGAAAGCGAAACATTGGTATCAGTATCAGGAAGAGATGAAGTGAAAATGAAGAACATGAAAATAATATGGAAAACATAGAAGTAGAGTGAGAAGTAAATGAAACAAATCAAGAGGGTTTTTAAGAAAATTTTCAATCGGAGTCTGTACTTACCAGCAAGCAAGCTATCTCTTATCCTACCGATATAGCAGTGTGTGGCCAATTAGTATTAATGAAGAATTTATCGAGCATTATTTAATAAATATGCCTCAGAATGCGCACTCCATGAAAGTGGCAAGTGAGAAACTAAATACAATGGCTGACACATAGATTATGTTAGCGACAAGAGAATGTCTTCATAATACACAACTTAATATTTTAAACTATAATAAAATTTCTGTAAGTAATACAAATATCCAAATCCGATAAGTACATAAATTTTTTAAATGCTTTACATATCGCTTTGACAAAACAATTTCAATAACAGGCATTTCGCAAGTGCCGACAATGCGTGTTATGAAACTAAAACTAATAAACATACTAACATAAACAATACGTAAAAATATTCAGAATTTTAAATTATGATTATTTTTACATCAGTTCCATCTTTCTCTAAAAAAATTTTTTTGTAAAAAAAAATTTTAAATAATTAGCCTATATCTAGCAAAACTTTTAATGCTTATTCCTAGATCTTAAAAAATAACAACATTCTTGCTGATCATTATTTACACTCTCGGAATCACTGGTTTCAGAATCATCTGATGCTAGAGATAATTCAGATTTTTCTTCTTCCAATTTACTATATAATGAGCCTGTGTAGCTCAGTGGATGTGGCGTTTGCACACCACGGCGCTTGGCCGCACGAAGGAAGACTTGGTTTCGAGTCTAGTCGGCGACTAGAGGAAATTTTTCTAAGCCTTTTTTCGACCAGTTCCCGAGTTAGTCAATCTCTGGCATGGGCAAGCAGGTTTTTCCTCCCGGAAACTCGGGTTTTTCGTCCTGTAAACTCAAGAAAATCGACCGTAGAACCCACATTATTTCAGACATTAAATATATTGTGTTAGGGACCACGAGATGGCAGCACATTTGAGCCGTCTCTCTTCACTGTGTATCGCTTAATTAGTGATAGCCTTGGGCCATCTATCTCTGATTGGTACCAGTGGAGATTGAACTGCCCACTCAGTCTCCAAAGTTAGATAGGGCTAAATGGCCTCGCCTACTCCCGTATACGGGAATAAAAAAGGCGTTAGCTGATTTTTAAAAAATTTTTTTTTAATTTACTATACTTACAAATCTCATTTCTATACTTTCCAAATATTTCATTTAAACCATTTGAATTATGCCCTAAATCTACAGAATCATCGCTATCAGAATCAAATTCTACAGGTGTCTGAGATTCTACAGGTTTCCAAAATTCTTTATCCTTATTAACTAAATTAGAGGTATTTTCACATTCTTCTGGCTTATTTAACTAACCTATGATATTCTGCTATAATTTCATCATTGTTAGGGTAAAGTCAGTTTGATTATCATCACTCTTACATTGTACATTATCTGAATTATTTACCTTGGGATTTCTAAAATTTCTTGCATTAGGTTTTGTTTTACCCAAATTTCTTAATTTTCTCCCTTGCTGTGTATTTGAAATATGAGGTTTAAAACTATTCCCTTTCCTACTATCTGATTGCGAATGAGATGCACAATTAGTACTAGGAAAACAACTCTCATCTTTCAATATTCTATTCATATTATCTCCTAATATAACTAAATTTCTACTCCCTAAAAAATACTTTTTTAACCTATCAGAGTGTACATTCATAATTTTACTAGGATTTTTGACATCTTGAATCCTAAAATTCACAGGAGAAAATTTCTCTAAAATTCTATATGGACCTAAAGCTTTCCTTCCTAATTTTCCAACTCTTTTTATACTAGATTTGTCATCTAACAATACTAAATCACCTGGTGCAAATGACTTATACTTTCTAAAGCGATTTATATACTGCCTAGTTTTCTGTGAACTTAATTTACTTATTTCACCTACTGTGAGTAGTGGAAAATTTATCTACTACTGTTTCAAGATACTAATTTATGTCAATGTATCCTGTATTAGGAATGACTGAAACAAGTTCATTAATAAAGACTGGATCAAAGCCATATAAAGCAAAAGATGGTTTTTCTTTGATAGCAGAATGAAAAGCAGATCTGCATGCAAATAATGCTTGAGAAAGATATGTGTCCCAATCATTCATTTTAGTGTTTGCCAGATTGTAGAGTATTTGCTTCATATTTTTATTCAGCCTTTCATACTGTTATATTTCTCTCTCTCTAATTTCTTATTTTATATACTTCATTAACCGCTATTATCTTTTCTTGTGTATAGACTAACTAGATTCCACCTAGGGATATTTCCTTTTCAGATACTGGCAAATTCATATTTATACTGCGCCAGCCAGTATCCTATAACAAGAATTTTATTCAAGTTCAGAGAAATATTCCTAGATTCACTGGCATACACTCTAACACACACTTAAATAGATATCGTTACTTTGCAGTCGTGACCAATGATCTATTACTTAAACATATATATCTAAAATTTCTCCCGCCATGGTTCTAATTATATAAGTGGTAATTTGATATCTAGAATTCAGGCATATGCAATAAAACATGTTTATTGGAACTAAATGACAATTACAACTAAATTGAATCAAATTACTAAAACTTCTAAATCTCTTGCTAAGCTAAATCTCATGCTAAGATAATTCTCACAATTCTAAATTAATCAAGTTCACCTAGACAGATCAAATTGTTAATCACACAGAACAACAGAAAGCAATGACAATATTACACTAAATTAAGATTCTGTCATGCATGCTATTCATAGAGTACATACTATACAACTTGTTGCTTTCTCAGTTAAGGTTATCTACTAAACAAAATGCACTTATTACTTCAGTCACATACAATTATATTCGTTCCTGACAATTCCTTGTGTAACAGAATTTTGCTGTCTCAAATACGAAATCTTATCCAAGTTCTCTAAAGGATTGTCCACATTACTTAATCATACATAACTTTCAATCTTCTATCACTTCTATAACATATAACAAAGATCTCTACATTACCCAGTTCTTTTCGAAGGTCTATTAACTACCACGTGTTGTTCTGTCATCCTTTGATTGGCAATCTCAGTGCCTGGCTTTTGGCTACGTCATCCTTTCTACTGCTGCCGGACTCTAACTATTTTCTTCCACGACTGAGGGCTATCTCCACTCCTTTCCGATGGGACATCCAGCAGCTGGCTTGATTTCTGCATAGGCTGATGATTCGCATACGGCCTGTCGTGGAATCTTGTTCAGCATAATCAGGAAAACGGCCCGCTGTCCGACATCATAGAACCCTGGCTCGTCCTTTCTCCGACCGCCGGTCAACAATCCTGAACAAAAAGCCCCACAATATGGCATGCATTGCCTTATATCCCATGTTCTAGCGCCCTCTTTTTGTTGTATCCTTTTTTCCGTATGACCCTTAGTTTTAATGCTTTTAAGATGATCCCTACTCTCTCCCTATTGCTGTTAGGTGCTGTCTTCGAGGAAAGCGTGTTACATTATTTTCCGCGCACGCTGTAGCCTCTGGCGCTACGACCGATACGTGCGTTTCAGACGCGACCTTTGCACTGTTACTCATGACATGTGTCTGTCGACTTACATTATTTGAGACAGCTTAATAGGACACAAATTTAACCTAATATTTCTTTTATATGGAATCATTAATTTGTACACAATTCTCTAGTTTAGTTTTCCGTTTTTGACTACAAATATTTCTAATATTCACATATTAATATGCATTCTCTTATACAACAAACAAGGTCTTATTACTTTCTGCTGGTGTGCAGGTATTATTTTAAATTAGAATTTTCATGTTAGATTCTGAATGAACAACTTCTTAGAAAATCCTCCATTCAGGATCTAATAACACATACCATTACACTGTGGGTGGTAAGATGTAATAAAAATCTTCCTAATATTAAGTAATTTACACAATTGTAATAACAGTTCAGATATAAATTTGCTCCTTGATCTAAAAGTAAGGTCTGAGGAGTTCCATATCTACAAATCATCATATTCAAGAACTTTCTTGCAATAGTCTTTGTAGTTTGATCCCTCATTGACACTGCCTCAGGAAATCTAGTTAGCATGTCTATGGCTACTAGAATGTGCCCTGTTGCCTTTTTTAGTAATTGGCAGTGGACCTACTACATCAATAGCAACAGCCTGAAAAGGTCTAGTTGGAATTGGAGTGGAGCTTTTCCTCTGAAAGGGGATCTTATTTGGCACTTATGGCATGATTTGACATATGTGAGTATGTCACTCTTCATACTTTCCAGATGTAACGATCCTTTATTCTTTCCCAAGTTCTAGAAAATCCTTGGTGTCTTACCAAGTCAGAATCATGGAAAGTGTACATAATCCAAGGAATCATTTGAGTTGGTGTCAATATTTTCACCTTCAACCTTCCATTTGTCTAGATAAAAGTAATTCATCTTTATCTAAATATAAGTTTTCCAAGTTTAAAAATGTATCCAGTTGAGTTTCACCCTTCAATACTGCTTCATAAATAATTTTAAGTACAGGATCATCTTTCTGAGTTCAGACAATCTTATCCTTTTCCCAAATTTGTGAACTAGGTTCCTTATTCTTTAGAGTTTCAATATTAAATGCTTGATCATTATCATCAGGATGTTTAAAAACTTTAGGAGACTGCTCTAATTTTCCATTGTCACCTGATGTCCTGTCTAAATGGCATTCTAGTCCATACAAGGACACTGTACCATCACCAAATTTGCACACAAAACCATGACGTTTCAAGAAAATCAATTCCAGAGACCAGTAGTAGAAGTACAGAAACTTCTATTTAAGATATCTGGTTTAACACTATCCATTAGATTTACAAGAGAAAGATTGATTATCTGTAAGATTATTGGATAGTGTTAAACCAGATATCTTAAATAGAAGTTTCTGTACTTCTACTACTGGTCTCTGTTGTCTTTCTATTTCTTCACTAAGAAATGTTTTCAGTTCCTCTAATTTTCCCAAATCATGTAATTGTACCTTGGAATCAGATTCTGGAACATTTTCTGTTAGATTTACAGAAATTTCCTTAGACTGTTTCTTTTTCTTAGCACGTTTATATTTTTGAAATTTCCCTTCTCTCACTTTATCTGTAGCCACTGTGTCAGGAGAATGAGTTTCATTATACTGAAAAAAAGTTTACCTGTTTATTATTTGCAGAATCAAATATATCTCTAAGTTTCTCTTCCTTTTCCTTAACAAGTTCAAAACACTGTTCAAAATTTTTAACTTTTTTCTTGTATGCTGTTTCTTTCAAATTATCTTTAAGGCCATGCCTAAATTGATTAAACAGCAACCATTCTAAAGAGGATTTCTCTTCAGATGAAATATTAAATTTATGAGCAATGCTCCAGAGTCTATGATAATATTCTGAAACAGACTCATTACTACCTTGAATGCACTGATGAATTTTTCAAATGTTGGGCCCTAATTCTCTTACACTTGAAAATTCTGATGTTAGCAAATCTTTAAATGTTGCATAACTGTCGGTGTCTCTCAGTAAAGGAGATGTGTTTAAGAATGTTTTGGCTTTGCCCAATAATTTATTACGAAGTATAATCAACAAATGAAAATCTGATCATTTTCCTAAATCTCTAATTTTTTCTGCATATCCAAAAAATGTTTCTATACTTTCACTACTATCTCCTGAGAAAGAAGGTATTACTAAAGTTGGATTAATTAACCTAAAAAATTCTTCATCTTTAATTGAAGAAACTTCACTACTAGAATTACTGTCTCCTGTAGCCATTTTACTTGAGTCAAGATTTACTTTCTGGATTCTAAAAAATCTCTGTTTCTAACAATTATTTTTTTAATTCCAAATGTATCTATATATGCACAAGGATTCACTCCGATTGGTGCAATGACCTCTTTTTTACTATTGCTTTCAGAATCCAAAAAATCACTAACTCAAGACCAAAATACAAAATAAACACATTTAATAAACCACAAACAATATATATACACTTCAAACAATATTACATAACTATAACTAACTACAGAATTAACTGGATCCAAGGTCTTTTAAAATAAACTTACACTTAAGACTAGACTAAACACTTTGTTTTCACAATGACATATTCATAGGCAGATAGGCAGTGTCTTTCTCTGTTAAGGCCCTTTTCCAAAGATATATGACTTTATTCTTCATTTTCATAGGATCCTTCTCATCACTCACGTAGCACACATTAATTCTTCCCGATTCAATTTTGTCTTCTTTTAAGTAGAAATAATAGTTAGATCCGGCGTCCTTAAGACAGATGAAATTTCCTAATCAGAGTTTTCTCGAGCATTCCTTTAGAACATAAATAGCAATTTCTTCTTTTATTCAATAATGCTTATTGACAGTCTTAACTCTTCCACTTTAAAAAATTCACAGTTCTCTGATTCCCTTTTCGGAATTTACTATAAATCTTCCAATTAGCGTTTCCTCGAATATTCCTTTTAAAACGATCTATAGCAATATTTTCTTTTATTTATCAATACTTATTCCACTTTGAAACTTCATAGTTCCACGATTCCTTTTTCGGAATATACTATTAATTTTCCTCCGACTGTCACATAAAAAACTTAAGTTCCTTCAAATCTAAATATTTTTTAAATACTTTACATATCACTTTGACAAAACAATTTCAATAATGGGCACATCACAAGTGCCGACAATGCGTGTTATAAAACTAAAACTAATAAACATACTAACATAAACAATATGTAAAAATATTCAGAATTTTAAATTATGATTATTTTTACAGCAATGTGTGGCCAATTAGTATTAATGAACAATTTATCAAGCATTATTTAATAAATATGCCTCAGAATGTTGGTAAAATTTAAAATTTAAAAAAAGAATACACAGAACGCAATAGAATATATGTCAGAAATGTAAATGAATCACAATTTTACTGTAAAAAGGCAAATGGAACAAAGGAGAAACGAGAGTGACTAATTTATTCAGAAACCAGCAAAGCAATTTACTGCTTTGTTTGTAAATTGTTTTCTAAGTCAAATAATAGCTTAATGAAGGGTTTTAATGACTGGAGAAATATAACACAAACCTTATGTGATCATGATCCTTCTGCTGAGCATATACAAGCGATGTGCAACATATTGCAAAAGGAAATCAAGTTCTTTAAATAGTCAAAATGATGAAACAAATACAATCTGAAGAAAATTATTGGAAAGAGGTTTTAAAAAGAATAACAGCTACCATAAAGTTACTGAGTAAACTAGGCTAGCATTTATGGCAATACAAGCGATATTTTTTCGATTCTTGCTGAAATTATTTAGTGTTTACATTATTGAAGTGAATTTGATGATTTTTTAAAACATCACATGAATATGCCAACTGTGATTCTGGCAGATCAAATTATCTTTCTTACCACGCTTGTGACGAATTCATAGCATTAATAACTAATAAAACAAGAAAAATCTTATCAGAAACAGGCCCAACTCTACAATGGTGTAATATGTGCATTTGCAAGGAGCAGCAAGTTTTTTGGGGAGGCAAAATTGGCCTAAACCATATGAAAAATAAATCATAAAAAAAGTCATATCAGACGATGTGAAATATCATGCATTTATTTCCGATTCCATTCTTGGCCATGAGTTGACCTTGACCTGATGTTAAATCCCATTTAACCAATGACACCAAACGATGATTATGAGATAACTGGTTAAAAGTAAACCAATTAAGGAAATAGAATCAATATACATAAATACAGTTGTGCAGTGATTGTTAATAATAATTTTTTTGATACAGTTATCAGGATTTGGCTTTTAAAATAATATTAACATTTCAATGTCTGATAAAAGAAAAAAAGCTATCAGGTGCAGAATATTGCAAATGAAAATCGGAAAAAGAACGCGGTATTCAGAAACAAAAACAAGGCTAGGCATAAATATCTAAAAACTGAAACAGCTAATGTAGTACAAGAGAAAATAAGCGAAAGAAAGGACTGAAACCAAAATTCTGAGCTCATAGCAAGTACTTCTAATTGCAATCCCAGTAATGTCAATATTAGTAACAATCAGGGTGAAAACTAAACTGATTTTACATCTTCCTCTTCAAAAAAATTAAGTGATGAACTTGAAATGAACATTGATCCAGCAAGATGGAATCCCTCTTTAAATGATGCTGAAAGACTGGAAATCGTAATGAAAGATCCGTCGGTATGGCTGATGGACCAAAATATTCCATAAAATTATTGATTTTTCAAATAAACTAACTTTTAATAATTGCCACTTTGTTATAATTTAACTTTTACTTTGTGTTTGATGAGTATACTCGTCTTCGCTTGATTTAATTACCCATGCAAAAACACATGATATGCAGAAACAAAGCAAGGCTTTGCATAAGTATCTAAAATTATCTCTTTTTGCCGGCCTGGTTGGCTGAGTGGTTAGCATATCTGCTCTCCAGCAAAATGTTGCATGTTAGAATCCCGGCATGGGCATGGATGTTTGTGATTGTCTGTGGAAATACTGGTGGTGGGTGGTAGATGGCATTTGTGTAGTTGGTGGATTGAATGGTGGAGACAGAGTTGTAGAGTAGGTGCCCTCCCTCGACGAGTCTTTGGACTCGCTGAAGGTGTCACGTAATAATAATAATAATGGAGATGCACATTTTCAGAACAAAATTCCACTGTTAAAGGGTTAATTATATTTCTCTTTCTGTAAAAAATATAGTTTATAATCATTTGTTCATTAACTTATGAATTTTCATTAGCTAATGCTATTTGATCAGACATGTTGAAGCCTAGCTTAACATCATGGCTTTTAAGATGTCATTAACATTATTTAGGGGGAAGGGGTGTCAAAATTCCTAGGAGCAGCCCTGATCAGAAATTAAGGAAGCTGCTTATTTTGCAATAATATTCGAATCAATGCCAGATGTTGCCCATAATGACCAATAGCTATAATATTTAAGTACGTTACCACAAATTCTGACATTAGAAAAACATTTATCGGGTTCATCAGTATTACACAACACAATTCCTTATATTTAGAAGAGGTAGTATTAAAAAAATTAGAAGAAATCTTTGGAGATAAAAATGTGCAGATGGCAAAGCTATGATGACGCTGCCAATATGAAAGGTGTTTATACAGGTTTAAAGGTGGGCTGAAAATACATAGTCCTTGTACACATTATATACCATGCTCCTGTCATTCCTTAAATTAATTGGCAACTATGCTGTGGAATTGGACTATAAACTTTCTTATGAAAAATAAACTTTCAACATCTTTCTCTAAATCCAGAGTAATTTATTAAAAAGGTGGCACACCATTTGGCAACTCCTATAGGTAGAGATGACTTTACTAATGCTTCTAGCTGGTATCTCCACTTGGCCCTGGCTGCCACTGAAGAGACCTCAATAAAGATCGAAACTAGTCTGGGTAGTGGCCCTTCTCTTAATGCATAACATTGGACATATCCGCAAGGAGATGTGGTTTGCATTATGGGAGATACTGAGATAGGAGTGTTAGTAGCTTGCTCCACCTTTGCAAGGGGTCGTCCTGGTGTTGCACTACCTTACCCCAGTCCTGAAGATACTTTCAGGCGCAAATTTTGTTTGCTCACACTTGGATAAAGGATTAAACTAAATTTATTATAAGATATTACTGTTTTGCTCCTATTTAAACAGAGTCTCCATCTTTTAAAATATTCATCCAGAATAGTTAAGTCAGCTTTTAGAATTTCTTCTGTACGATTTATGCTGTGTAGTTATTGCTATCGTCAGCATAACAAAATTTCCTTGATGTAGTGACGAGAAGATCAGATTGAATAATAACGGAAATAAAACAGATCCCTGTGGCAATCCATTATTTAACTTCCTTTCGCTGCTAGTTTTATTACCTATAGCCACTATAAATCTTCTATCGCTTAGCATATTGTTAATAATATGGACTATTGTTTTACATGGGATAATTTTATATAATTTATATAGAAGGCCTTGTCTCCAAATGGTGTCAAAGGCTGTTGACAAATCAATAAATGCTGCAGATGTTTTTAAACCTTTTTGAAAACCAGCATCTATGTGAGTTACTAAAGAGAGAACCTGGTCACAATACCCACGATTTGGTCTGAAACCAGCTTGTTCTATTGGGACATATTTAAAAATTGTGGAGCTTATTCTATTATAAATAAGTCTTTCAAAGAGTTTATAGGTCGGTAACTTTCTGGTTTATGATTAGGCTTGCCAGGCTTTAAAATTGAAAGTATTTTTGCTTTTTTAAAAATAGTGGGGAGTTTACCAGTTGTAAGAATGTCAATATAGAACTTAGTTAACCATAATCTTGCATTTCTTCCCAGATTAATCAAAAATTCTGGATGAATGTTATCAAAACCAGGAGCTTTACCAGGCTTTAATTCCTTTAAGGCTGCTTCAACTTCTTGCTGAGTAAAAGGGTGTGCAAAATTTGAAGTTATAGGTGAAGACTTGCTAAATTCTTTTAATTTTCTCTTAATATATCTTGTATGATTTTTATTGATTGGGATACGTGCTATATTAACAATATGTACAGCTAGTTGATCTGGGGTGATTCTTGGTTGTTCTTTAATCAAAGGAGCACTACCACCTAGTTTCCTATGAAGGCTCCAAGCTTTACAGCTGGAATGAGTAAAGTTTATACCTTCAACTGTATTTACCCATTATACAGTATAAACAAATTAAAGTGGCATTATTTGAACTATCCATTTCTCCTCATGAACATTAAAATAGCTGTTTTTGACAATTCAAAAACAGCAATTTTAACAGTTGTGTGAGACAAAATTTTACAACGAATAAATGCTACTAGTAAATCTCTACAAGATCCCAATATGGATTTGTTGTTAGCTAATAATTTGTTACAGTCTTTAGTTGGTTTTATTTTAGATATAAGAATTTGCATTTTGTTGCTTTAAATGAAGAAGCGAATTTATTAGCAGATGAGACAAAATTTAAAGATGAGAAGGAAAGAATGAAAAAATGGAAAAAAAATTTGTGACGAAGTTTTACAAATCTAACAATGAGATTATATTACATGGAAAAGAAAATTTCATTGTTAATACTTTTAATGTGATTTCCATTAAGCTAATTTTGGAAATTAATGAAAGACCAAAAAGCTACGTAGAAGTATTAGATATGCTTGACATTTTTTTGAAGAAAGATAGAGATCAAGACAAGTACAAGACTAGTATTAACAAAATTTTACAAACTTATTGGACTGGTATTGACTCAAAAAATTTATTGATCAAGTTAAGCAATTTTTAATAATGATAAAGGAAGAAAATTCTTCAATTAAAAATATGTACAAATTTATAAGCGATGGATTAAGGTTACTTTTCCGAACTTAGAAACAATTTTAAAAATATTTTTGACGATGCTTATTTCAACTGCAAGTGCTGAACACTCATTTTCAGTGTTGAAATGAATGAAATATTATTTAAGAACAAATTAAAACAAATGATGTTGTTATTATGCATTGAATCAGATGTAACGAACTCAATTAATTATGATGACATTATAGATATATTTGCTAAAACCAAAGCCAGAAAAATTAATAACTAAAAAAGATTTGGCTATTAATTTTTTTAAATTTAAATTTGAACTGAATTTATTTTTATACTTTTTTAAATGCAAATATATTTATACCAATGTTGTGTTATTTTTATTTTATTAAAATGAATTATTATGGAAATAACTTTTATTTCCAATAAACTAAAAAAAAATGCATATGAATTGATTACTGAAACAGACTCATTCTTTTGAGGCCTCATAATGATGTTGCACCTAGGGCCTCCAAAAGTATAAATGTGGCCCTGGCTTTATGTGAAGCTTAAAGTAACATTAATATTTCAGCTGTTTTGTTAAATATGAGAAATGGATTTGTTAGCATTACTAAATGCAAAAAAGTAAGGTTCCATATGATTTTTTTTTTGAAAAAAAAAAAAAAAATCTTGGGTGCAGTATTTGGATAAGAAAACAGAACATCTTACCTAAATGTTGGTGGTGTGTTATAGAGAGATTTATTTTCTGCATTAATTTTGTAGTCAAATACAACAGGACAGATTTTCATTGATATACCTATCAAATCTTCTCGAACAATTACAACTGTCAGTCCAGCAATTCCAATATTCTTTTGTGCTCCAGCAAAAATCACACCAAACTACAAAAATGAAAAAATAGGAAGGGAAAGGAGAAAAAAGAATATAATGATGATATAATTATTATAGTTTGTATAAGTTAAATAATTCTTCCTTCCACTAGGAACAGATTATTACTACTGTCATACTATTGCCAAATTATAGTTACTTGGTTGGTTATGACCATATCTTCAAAAGTGAAGGCTTAGGTGTTGGTATTTGTTTTAGTTATTCAGTAGTATTAGCTATATGCCACAAGAATAATATAATTTATTATGCAGAGTTTGCAGGATTTCAAGTCAGGATTCTTGGAAGAAAAAAAAATGCAAAACATAGCATTAACAATCAAGTGATTGCAAGTATAGCTGAAAATTGTAATGAACTGGACTACCATTCTGTTTTGGAACTTAAAGTAGTTTACTGTTGCTATGCTGAGGGTGGTCTTAAAACAAATCTTAATATTAAGTTAATGTCTTCATACTTTGAAGACATTAACATATCAGACTTTAATGGAAATCATCAGTAGTTATGAGCTCAGCTGTTGGTAACAGTTAGGGGAGGAGGCAGGCTGCATACAGCTAAAAGATCTCTGCCTGCTGTCTTTGGGGAATAAAAAAGCAGCTAGACTATTTAATGTAGCCATACTTGATGATTTGAAAAGTGCTCCATTGATGATTCAGACTCCAAAAACAGTCTCTTTGACCTGTAGTGGTGTCTATGAAATACTAGTCTCCCTCCTTTTATAGAGTATACTACTATCATTATGACAAAGCAGGACTGGAGTGTCCATGAGTTGAACACTCTATAAAAGGAGGGAGACTGAACATAAGAAATACATATTCAAAGCAGACATAAACGAATCTACCTGTCTCTTAGTCAACATGCAGGTGCAAGGCACTACTTTTATACTTTTTGGATGTGTCAAAGATGGAGTTGGTCCTTAGGAGAATGAAAATACTAAACTAACAACATTATCCAAAGTGATGCGAAGATCGTATTTATTTAGTACTTTGGCTATTATTTTGGAAACGGATTTGAAATCTGGTAAATTATCAACAGCTTGACAAATGATATTTATATTGTTCTTATAGTGTTGGGAGTTGATGTGAAATAATTAAAATGAATAATTACCAGCAAGCCTTTTACACATTTTAAGATTCTCCACAGAAATGATATCATACAAAGCAAACAATCTACAGCTTCTCTTTGGTATATCTGAATTGCCAGCATTACTACTCTTGCACTTCCATTATTAAGTAAAATATGGGTTACTTGAACACAAGCAATGCGATAGCTGATCTAATAACGAAGGTGGCTACTAAGTAACTAACAGACAGTAGTGTATACAGTACAGTGTGGATACGCTGGACAAAGGGATGATTCGTGTCCCAGGTGGGATGGCTCGAGAGCTCATCAAGCTATTCAGAACGCCATGCAATTTAAAACTTATAAATTGATTCTGATGGTTTCTAGAATTTTCCATTTAATATTTTTGAACTGGGGTGACCGTAGGTAGCTGAAATTGCGGAAAGCGAACCCACGATTTATGGGCAACCCTGTATTTGTCTTTTTACTTTTTATTGCTGATTTTCATACCAAATTTATTACAGCTGTTATTCAGTTTAGTAAGGGAATCTTGCAGATTTCTTGCGATATATTTAGGCCTTCAACATCTGCATAAAGTAAAGCGCTGAGATGAATATCTCCAATTTTGATAGCAGGCCTAAAGCCATGTGGAGATAATGTGCACCCATATACTTGAATTAGCACTGAACCATCTTCCTGTGGTTGCTTCAATTCTAATTGCTTATTTACAACTCAAATAACAGACCATGTACTACTTGAGATAATATCCTATTTATGCCATGTAATTGGGATATATTTTTAGCATTTTGAACAGCTTTACTCTTGGTACCTTGTCATATGCCTTTTCCAAATTTACAAAACTCAAACAGATCCTTGCTTGCATAAATCTTTCTTGGGAAAATTCCTTTAATTCTCACATTCAATATTTTTTACCCTTTTTACTGATCAGTTGCCATGAGTGTTCAGTTGTCCAGAATCTGACCTTTTGATCAGGCCTTTGGAATTATGCAGTGTGGCCACTGTAAAGCTTATACCTTTATATTTGAGTATTTCTGGTCTAATATCATCTGCTCCAGCCAATGTTTCCATATAATTTTTTTAATAAATATATATATACATATATTTTTTTTTTTTTTTTTTTACAGCTGCATGGACCTGCTACTGCTCTGTGCAGAAAATTTATACATGCCTTGAAGACTGAGCAGTACTAAGTTTCTTGTAATGTACACAGAAAACAAATGACTAAGTCAACAGCTGCATGGAAACAATTCAGTGTGTGTGTATGTTTGAGCACTTCTTTTACTATATGGCTAGCAACTTAGAGGAAACCCAGACTACAACTGCCTTTCTGCATTTTATGTTTTTAATGGCTTTTTCTACCTTAAGTACTGATATGAGCTCCTGATTCCCCTTGACTATTTCCTACCACTGCTGTCACTTCTTGGTTCATTCAGTAATCTTTCAAATTAATTACTTCAGTCAACTAGAATATGTCTTCAGTTTTCATGTCATGCTTATCATCTCTAATTCCTTTTTACAATATTTCTTCCTTGACCTCTAGAACGCATGAAAAGGCTTATTGTTGCAGTAGATGTTAATTTATTTTCATGATATTGATTACAACACAGAATGATATGAAAATAATTAAATTTATTAACCTATTAGTTGATATTTTGCTGATATTATATCCAGCATCTTCAGAGAACAAGAACAGTGTCATAATACATGAAGCAACAATATGGTATAACAGCAGGACAAGTTCAAAAAATTGTAATGGACAACACAAGGAACTAAAGTCCTAATTAGGTTGGAAAAAGAGAGAAAACAAGTATTAACCAAATCTTAAAATGACTGTCTCCCAGATTTTTGGTAAATTTATATAGCCATATTTATTGAGGTTTCGAATATGTTTTAAAGCTGCTGTTGATTCCAAAAAACAGCCTCTCTGACTGACTTCTGTATAGCACTTTTGTTTTCTTTCATTTGATCCTGTGTGAAGTGGTATCCAAGGCATGGTCTGGTAGACCTGACTTGCCATAACAATAGATAGTGCTGAATGTATATTTCATGTTCGCCACAGTGGATGTCAACAGTTTTTGTCTGTACATAGTAAACTAGGTCACAAGAACAGGGTACTTCATAAACTCCTGAATGTGATAAAGAAGAGAGTTTGTCCTTAGGTGAACAGATGAGAGTTGACAATTTGACATATGGTTTAAATATGGTGCATAGCTGATGTTTATTAAGCCCTCTAGATATTTTTTCAGATGGACCGTGAATGTATGGGATGATAACATTTAGCTGTAGTCTTGTGTGATAAGCAATAGAGGGGATTTCTGGGGAAGCATTTAGCATTTTTTCTATCCTATGGGGATTATAGCCATTGGCTAAGAAAGTGTGACATAAATGAGTAAGTTCAGTGGTAAGAGCATTGTCAGTGGAACAGATAGCTCTAGCTCTGTGAATTAGTGTTTTTAGGATGCCAGACTATTGTGATGGATGGTGGTGTGACTGTTTGTGCAAATATCTCCTTGCATGTGTGGGTTTTCTATAAACAGAAAAACAGAAAGGGCAGGCAGTCATTAGCTCCTTGTGCCATTGTGAAGTGGATTTTAGGGTGTTGGCTATTTAAATGCACTAAAAATGTATCCAATGTGTCTAGACCATGTGGCCAAATAGCAAACACATGAACAACACAGAAATATCAGCTAATAAGTTAATAAATATTAATTATTTTCTTATCATTCTGTGGTGTAATCAATACAGTGAAAATAAATAAACTTGACCTCTAGATTTCTTCAACAGTTTCTAGAACTGCCACCTTCTTGATATTTATCTTTATGCTTACCAAAGTGTTTCCATGACTTATTTAGCTGCTGTTTCCCCCCTCTGTATTCTTCCAAAATGCATGCTGATTTACTTGCTAACAAAGTACTTTCAGTATGCCACCCCTCCCTCTTCCATGCCTGTCTCTAACTTGCAGAGTCTGTTATACAGTTCTGATTTTTCTATCCTTACAGACAACTTCACCATATAACTCCCTGGATGAATCAATATTTGTTTCCAAGGTTTGGATTCTATCTTCAAACTTTCATTTTTTTTTTGCTTAATAATATATTTGAGTCTACACAGTTCACCTCTGAAATCAGCCTTGCCTTTCATTTAAAAACTTTCTTATATACGTTACTTTTCAATACAATATTATCCTGCAAAAGAATAAACAGTGATCACTCCTATTTCAAATCCCATGAATACTTGCACCAAACCAATGTGAAGATCAGCAATAATATAGTCACATTTTATTGTATGTATCACATTTTATACTCCTCCTCACATACATCCCTGATATTTTTCAGTGATTCAAAGTAATTTTTCCTGTTTGATCTTTTATATCAAGAGAAAAAAAAAAACTAAATGGGACTATAATGGGTCACAACTCTCCTTCAGTCAATTCTGATATGGATATTTTCAAGACTTCATGATCACTCTCAAAGCAATTTAAATTTATTGACAAATAGTCAAATGCTGTTACCAGATTCAATATTTTACAAGTCCTTTCGATCACATGCCGAGTAAATTCTATAAATATTTTTCTCAACTTGGATCTTTTCTCCTTCCTCCAGTGTATATTCCTATAGATGAAATAACCATGAAATTCGAAAGAGCAAAAAAGCAGGAAACTAGCAGCCTGCCCAAACAGCAGTCGAGCCTTTTGGTCTCTCACCAAAGCAATTGGCCGTAACTTCTGTCCAACACTATTCCCACCCCTATCATACTCAGATGGCTTTACTGCACCATCACCCACAGAAAAAGCCAATCTTCTGACTTCATACTTTGCTTCAAATGCATGCATAACTGATGATGGTAAATGTCCTCCAACCATTCCAGACACCCAACATACAATGCCCCTATATCCTTTTGCCAAGATGAGATCAGAAACATACTGTCCAAATTAGACAAAAAAGTCTCCTGGCTCTGATGGCATTCCCCCCAATTGTTCTGAAAGTTTGTGCTCCAGAACTGACCCTCTATCTTATGTTACCTATATATATATATATATATATATATATATATATATATATATATATATATATATATATATATATATATATATATATATATATATATATATATATATATATATATATTAGACAAAATATATATATATATGTTGTGAATCTATCCCACAAACTGGAAATTGGTCTATATTCAGCCCATTCCCAAGAAGGGTGACAAGTTACTACCATCAATTACTGTCCTATCTCGCTTACCTCAGTCCTATCAAAAGTAATGGAAAAAAATCATCAATTCTCAACTCCTACACTATCTTGAAGACACTCACTAAATAAATGACTGCCAATATGGCTTCCGCCACTGCTGACCAACAGGAGATCTACTCACATACGTCACGCATATCTGGACAAATGCTATGGAGAGATTTGGTGAATCTCAAGTGGTTGCACTATATATCTCCAAAGCCTTTGACCGGGTCTGGCACAAAGGCCTACTAGGCAAACTACCATCATTCAGTCTGACCCAGAACTTCTGTAGTTGGATTGCCAGCTTTCTCGATGCACACTGTGTGTGTGATGGTGGACGGCTCCCTATCCTGTCACCACTCAATTAATGCTGGGGTCCCACAAGGTTCTGTCCTCTCACCAACCCTCTTCCTGCTATATATCAATGACACAATTGACCTCCAATCCCATACACAGTTTTGCAGACAACAGCACACTACACTCCTCACTTGCATTTGATAAGCCGTATCATACACAATTCACCTCAACCTACAGAACATCAACCACTGCCACCCTCAACTCCGATCTCCAAGCCATCCTACAATGGGGTTTGGATAACCACATAAATTTCAATGCCAATAAAACCCAGTTCTGTACTATTTCCCATAAAAAAAAGAACCATTTTTTCCAGTATCTTTTTTGATGATACCCAAATTTCCAGACAGTTTGAGATCTCGCTTCTTGGAATCATCCTCATATCAAATCTCTCCTGGCATAAACATATCACAACCATTGCATCCTCAGCCTCAAAAAAAAAACAAAAAAACTAGGATTTCTCTTTCGCTCAAGACGGTACTTCACCCCGAACAGCTATTAACATTATACAAATCACAAATCTGCCCAACTATTGAATATTGCTCCCACATGTGGGGTGGGGCCCCTAAAAGCTCTCTCAAAATGCTCAACTCAATACAGAGTAGAGCAATTAGACTTATCAATGATCCATCCCTTACCAACTCTCTCCCCCCACTTTCACACAGACGTATGATCTCTGCAGTATGTTTATTCTACAAATATTTCCATGGGAAATGCTCATCTGAAATAGCATCAATAATTCCTCCGCTCAGTACTAAGCTTATTGGAACATGTGAGCTACTGCACAACATCCCTTCACAGTACACCTAGAAACAAACAGAACAAGTTTCTTTTCCTCTTCCTTCATCCCTGCAACTGCTGCACTGTAGAACAGTCTTCCACCTGCTGTGTTTCCCAAGAAATACAATTTAAAGTCATTCAAATCAAATGTAAACAAATTCTTCCTTTCCCGACCCACTACCCATACACGGTACTAATGCACTATAGGTTAACCAACCAACTTCCTATGTATGGGCCAAAAAAAAACACCATCATGAGTAGTTCTCATTGTATTCATAAGATGTATCTATTATCTATGTAGTTCACCATCCTCCTTAGATGATCCTGGTCTGTAGCAGCATTCAATTATGTATTTTGTTCTTGTTAATTTCCATTCTATTAAAGAATTCTACTCTGGTTGGAGTTAAGTTTTCTTCTGCAGCTATTTGTAAAACTTCCTCACACTTATCTATCCTTCTGAATATACTGAACCCATCACATTCTGGTGCTATAAAAAAAATCTTCCTCTGCCAGGTCATGCTAATACCA
This sequence comes from Typopeltis vanoorti, assembly GCF_054136105.1. Taxonomy (NCBI): domain Eukaryota; kingdom Metazoa; phylum Arthropoda; class Arachnida; order Uropygi; family Thelyphonidae; genus Typopeltis; species Typopeltis vanoorti. Next base: position 127,222,306 of record NC_143556.1, on the reverse strand, counting down.
AAAATTTTTGGACTCACTACATCTACCATTCTAAGAACTTCACATTAACTTCATCTCAAAACATCTAGTTCAAACAAGTTACTGGAGCTGATTCTTCAACCAATTCCCCTTCCCTATTTCCAGAGTATACACTTTTCTTTTTGATAAAATTAGCCCTGAATTTCCTGGAGTCATCTGTAATAGGCCATCATTCTCTCTCTCTTTGTTACACCCACAATTTCAACCAGTTAATTTAATGCATACATCCATGCTTTCATGCAACCACCAGACTTATCCAGTTTCCCTGCTAATTCCCATTCACTCTTTCACCTAAAAACAACTTTTCCAAGTAAAAAATCTTCCTCTGCCAGGTCTTGCTAATACCAAACATTTTTGGACTCACTACATCTACCATGCTAAGAACTTCGCCTTTATTCCTGACGCTTCTGGAATTAGTGTATATGCATGCAAGTCAATAACTAGGCTGATCATTGTTCAGGCACATCTCAAAACATCTAGTTCAAACAAGTTACTGGAGCTGATTCTTCAACCAATTCCCCTTCCCTGTTTTCAGAGTATACACTTTTCTTTTTGATAAAATTAGCCTTGAATTTCCTGGAGTCATCTCTAATAGGCCATCATTCTCTCTCTCTCTCTCTCTCTCTCTCTCTTTGTTACACCCACAATTTCAACCAGTTAATTTAATGCATACATCCATGCTTTCATGCAACCACCAGACATATCCAGTTTCCCTGCTAATTCTCATTCACTCTTTCACCAAAACCAATTTTTCCAAGTACCTGACACTAAAACCATTTAAGTGAAATCCAACTTGTAAATAGACATCCTTTTGACCATTATAATTGCCCTTGTAATCACTGTTCTTCTACTAACTTTGCAAATCTCACATTGAGATTTGTAGAGCTTGTATGTGAATAAGTAAGTAACATCTAAAGCAGAAGAGGCCATGTTTTTTTTGGGACAAGAGAAAACTGACATGATATTTATTATTTAGCATATGGGTAAAAATATAAGAAACTGATCAGCAAAACTATATATATATAGGTAGTAGTTCAGTTATCCAATCTATGGTATTATTTGAGCGTAAGTGAAAGTTCTAAGGCTTTCAAAGTAAGGAGCATATGGACAATCAGTGATAAGATGCATAGTCTGTCTAAAATCACACATACAAAAGGGTGATTGAAATTCTCCACTGATGTAGTAGGTGGGCACATCAGCCTTGTTCAGTCCTAAATCTCTTTAAGTTGGTTCTAGAGGCTGTTGAGGTAGTTGAATCGTGAAGGTTTAGCAATTGTGTCTATGATCAGCTGCTTGTTTGTAGTTCATTAGCGTCTTCACCACCAGCGTGGAGGACCATCACTTCATGTTTCCATGAGTCAGATCACAACCTCAACAACCACTATCCATCTCTACTGTCCAAACTACACATTAAGCAGTTCCTTCTATCACAAGAGTGGCACTTCTGCATTCATCAGAACCAACATCCCATGTCAAATTGCAAACCCTCAAATCCTCCCTGTTTGTTCTGCTTTAGCTCAAAATTTCCTTACAAAACCAACCTGTTATTTTCATATGTTGTTTCTATTGCTCCCCAAACTCCAATAATCACCTGACCCCCCCCCTCTCTAAAGCTGCTCAATTTTTTGCAGTTGAAATCTAATAGTGACTTCAGCATCCACAATTCAAATCGGCTTCCCTTCACCAAGCAAGCAAGGTATATGCCATTAATAATGACCTATCAAAGGTTGTTAATCTCCCTACCAGAATATCTGGACCCCCTCCAGTCTGACAACATATGCTGTTCTTAACAAGTTATGAATAACAGATTACATCAACTGACTGGCATCAGTCTGTAAAATTAACAAAGGTGACAATCACTAGGTTGTTATGATTTTAAAAATATTTCTAATTATGCATTGCATTGTTAAGTATGTCGTACATGTTTATGCATCCAGATTAGCCAAATGGGTGTATATTAATGCATAAACATGCATAACATACTCAACAATGCAATGTACAATAAAAAAACTTTTGTATCACTCTTGTATGACTTTGTTATACTATAGTGACCGTGACCTTTGTTAATATTTACTGTTTATCTACTAGTTTTTGTTCTTATACCTGAAAAAAAAATCCTATGTAAATAGGATGATACATTGTTTCTTAATTAAAATAATTATATCTTATTCTGGTTTTCTGCCTTTTAATTAATTCCTGTGTAAAAGAATTAGAAACTCTACATATAATGCCATGTCATTCAATCGTTTTATCTAATTAAATCAGTAACAGTGAATTCTTATAAGAAGAATGAAGCAGTTTATTGAGCTATTGCAAGACAACTTCAAGCAGCATGTGACAGAAGGAACTCTAAGTCAAAGAGTATTAGATCTGATTACAGTGTCAGAAGGGGAGGGTGGTTCTGTTCAAGACTTACTATACTGTCTCTGATGGTGCCAGTGATCATGCAATAATGATTTGGGAAGCGGCTAAGGTCCATTCAGAAAAAGTTACATGCTGAACTACAAACTGGCATATCAAAAAGTGGTATATAGTGGATGCGAGCCTGCAAGATTTAAGGTAACCAGTGATGTACTACAAAATATCAGTCCTTGGTCCAGTGTTATTCAAACTATATCTTAGTGACATTGGGAAGGATTTGACAGAAGACATTGAAGTTCAAGAGCCATACAGTAAAGACAACTCAGAAGGTAACTGTAAGGCTGAAACAAACCTTGACATGTAAAGATAAGAAAGTTATTTTGCTTCTTTACAAGGCCTTGATAAGACCTCACTTGAACTATTGTATACAAGTCTGGTCTCCTAGTTTTTGTGGTGATTCTGATACAGACAGACAAGAGAGAAAAGGGGAGTGCTAAAAATGATACTGGGATTGTGGAATACAGAATATAACTGACACTTAAAACTTCTGAAAGGGACATACAGGATATAAGCAGATGGAATTTTTCATTTTATGAAGGGTGAGGAAAAGATGAGAATGAAAATGACATGAAGGGGGTGAGAGCTCAATTTTTCTCTCATGGACAGGTGCATTATTGGAATTGTCACTAGTTGTGGTCAGTGCAGGTAGTGTGAACCAGTTCAAGAACAGGCATGACAGCTTGTGGGGGATAGTATGTGGCCTACTTCAATGAGTCCCTGACTCCCTGGAGGTGTCTCTTAATAATAATAATTTATTTTATTGCATTTCAAAGTTAATTATTTTAATTTTAGTTTTGGCTTTAATTGCAATCTTGTTTTATTTTGTAACTACCTCTTTGGTGGCACTCTGGCATGTGGTTCAGCTCTGTAAAAAGGATTAACATTCTTTGTTCTAGCTTCACCTTGTGATTATATTGATGCAATGATGATGGCCAGTTAATTTCAGGCTGAAGCATTTACAATAATAAAATTCTTCTTCTTTATTCTTGTGAAAACATGCAATAATCGTTACTATGTCACAAGTGCCATTAAAAACTCATTGACAACATGGGTAGAACATTTTCAAAATCTCCTGAACTTACTCATAACAGAGAAAATTAAGCATAAATTGAGGAACCAGCCTTTCTTGTGGAGGAACTAAGTAAAAGAGGTTGTTAGGTTACCTGGACAGGACTAGATTTACTACTGAAGCATGGCAGGAAAGAGTTGTGGCAGTAGGGACATACTCTTTTGAAAGAGAAATGAAAAAGGATAAAATAACAGAATGGAATATGGCCATTATAAAACCTATCAAAAAGAAAAATGACAGGATGGACTATCAAAACTGTAGGGGAATTTTGATTTTAAACATCACCTATAAAGTCCTTTTAAAATTATACTATACATACTTGTACCATAAATAGATTATCAGTGAATACAAATGTGGTGGATTCCAATTGGGAAGATTGACTGCTGTTCATATATCCACAATATGGAATATTTTAGAGAAGGGCTATAAATGTAACATAACTTTCATGAACTTTTCATTGATTTTATTTTGCTATTTGGCCACATTCTTAAGAAGAACTTTCCACATTTCTACAACAGATAAATAGCCTTCACTCATGTATTCGATTCACCATGGAAAAAGAAAATTCTGGTAGTTTACCATTCTTGGGCATCCTCCTTACATGTACATCTTCTGGTACCTTTATCTACAAGTGTTCATCGAAAACCTACATTTACTGGTAGATACATTCATCAAAAGTCTGCTCATCACACATCTCAAAAAGTTGGCATTATCAAATCCTTAATTAATAGAGCACATAAAGTGTGCTCCTCTCCAGTAATCTTACAACATGAACTTTTCACTATAAAACAGTCAATAATAATAAAGTCAATAAAATAGAAGCTGTCAGGATCAGATCTTCACTTTACGACAAATAGTTGAGAAAGCATGGGAATATAACAAAGATCTGTATTTAAGTTTTGTTGATCTGGAAAAGGCATATGACAAGGTGCCAAGAGAGAAGCTATTCAATATGCTACAGTTATATGGTGTCAATGGGCATATATCAAGATTAGCAAAACAAGTGTTCTCTGCCAGGTTGGGAGGAAAACGACCCAGAGGAAGACCAAGATATAGGTGGATTGATACGGTACAATATGCCTTAGACGATAGAAATATAAGATCTGATAATGATAATATTGGAGTCTTCACAAGTGACAGACTGATTTGGAGGAAAATTGTAGATAGGAAGTTAGTAATGATGAAAGTCTGTATTTGAGTTGTAAGTCGGCAGTTAGAATAGAAGGAAGTACAGAAAGATGGTTTAATGTTAAATCTGGTGTGAGACAAGGAAGTACATTATCCCCTCTGTTATTCATTATCTATATGGATCACATTATGAAGGAAAGTGGTATTAAACGTGATATCAGAATTGGAGATGTTAATGTCAGCTCTTTGCTTTATGCAGACGATGTTATACTTCTATATAAATCCGCTACAAGTTTGCAAGAGTCCCTGACTAAACTGAATAACCGTTGTAATAGATATGGTAGGAAGGTGAGCATTAAAAAGACAAAGACAATGACAATAGGTAGAATTGTTGAAAATGTCAGCTGTGTTGTGAACGGGGAACCTGTGGAACAAATAAATCATTTCAGCTACTTAGGCATGATTTTTAGTGAAGATAGTAAATTAAATATGGAAATAGACAATGGAATCAACAAAGCTGGTATGGTAGGAAGTCAGTCGAATAAATTCATATGGAATAAGAGAGAAATTAGTCAGAACACTAAATTAGCTGTATACAAGGCAGTGTTCAAACCAGTTTTAACTTATGGATCTGAGAGCTGGGTCAGAAGTAAAACACTTGACCAAAGACTAGAGACCACAGATATGAGAGTCCTGAGAAAGATTAGAGGCACGAACAGATGGCATCAATGGCAATATCATATTAAAAACAAGGATATTAGGAAAAGAACTTGACATTGTCGGCATTCAGGAATGTGTTAGCAGAGCTAATCTCAGGTGGTATGGTCACTTGAACAAAATGGGCGAGGAAAGATTAGCAAAACAAGTGTTCTCTGCCAGGATGGCAGGAAAACGACCCAGAGGAAGACCAAGATATAGGTGGATTGATATGGTACAATGTGCCTTAGATGATAGAAATATAAGATCTGATAATGATAATACTGGAGTCTTGACAAGTGACAGACTGATTTGGAGTTAAACTGTAGATAGGAAGTTAGTAATGATGTAAATTTTTCATGTAGTACTATCATATCCTGTACACCCCTTGAGGGTACATGTCAGGAATTTGATGATGATGATGAACAGTCAATAGAATCAAATGGTTACTACCCCAATCAAATCCAGCAGATAATTGAGTCCTATGTTCCAATACCTCAGGTTTCTTCAACAGACTGCAGAGTTCCAATCCCTTACTTTCCAGGCATCTCAGAACCGATAGGCAGAATTTTGAAGAAGTATCATCTGATTCCCACGTATATTCCTATTAACAAAATATCTTCTTTATTGCCATCTACAAAAGATAAACTGTCTCCTCTATCTTTGGCTGCCATTTACCAAATACCGTGTGAATGCAATGTATCTTATTTTGGACAAACAGGCCATTCTGTCGAAAAAAGAATTAAGGAACATCAATATTATATTGAATACATGAAACCTCATAAGTCTGGTCTAGCACAACACAACATTGACACTACTCATAATATCTAGTGGGATAAAGCTCTTCTCCTCCATAGATGCAGGTTCAAATACGAACACCTTTTTAAAGAAAGTTGTGAAGCTATTTTACATCGGCTGAATTTAAATCGAAATGACTGTCTCTCTCTCTCTCTCTCTCAAAAATCTGGGAGACTTATTTTATGCAGCTAGCAATAAAAATTAATTATCTTTAAAGGTTTATTTAATAATATTTAGTAATTATTCTCCTAGCACGCGGCAACAATTCTATGTGGTGATTCACCGACTGTTCTGTATTTTGTATTCCATTCTTTTAACTGTTTGTATGACACTGAAGATGTACTGTAAATTTCAGTATGAAATATTTGTACCTTTATTAATTAAAAGTTATTACTGTGGTCTTTACATGTTCTATTAATAAATATACTATGCCACAGATACCTCTGAAGATTGAATTGCTCCTGTTAGAGGTCTTCGCTTACTTTCTTCTTGAAGAATGACAGTATTAGGAATGTGAACTTTCAATTTATATTGTAATAATGATTGAAGGCATATTGTCCAAAACCTATTGATGATATTAACTGTATATTGAGTAGTGAAGTTCCATATCAGGAGACCGTATGTAAATATGGCTTGACCTAGTAGTTTTATATAGAAATTTTGGTGTTTGTGGTGAGGAGTTTTGGTTTCCCAATATTGGTTAGGCTTTTATAGAACTGAAAAGTTTTGTATTTTGTATTTTCTTTTCACTATGTAAGCTAGGAGTATCGATGTAAGAATCAACGTACTGAAAATCTTAATTCTTGTAGATAAGTTTATGCATTGGTTAGATGTACTTCTAATTTTTTAGGAAATGACAATGAAAACTAAATTATTAATTATAAAAACTTTAATTAATAACCACCTATAGTTTGGCGATGTTGCATTGCCACCTTCCAGGATCACAAAACAAAGATATGTGCACACAGGCACTCACACTAAGCAAATGAGGCTGAAGAAAGGCAACTGAAGTCGATCCTAGAGTCCTAAAAGGTGCCCCCTAGTAGGCTAAATTGGGTTGTCTTTGCCACTGGGCTGACAATCTTAAAATGTATGCTTTCTAAATTTGGGGCAGTCTTATGAACATTCTTCATGGGAAGTTTTTCAGAGATGAGGCTGATTCAAGGAATAATCTTTAGTACTTGTTACAGCATAGTAAAGTGGCCATCTTCCACCATGTTCTGTGGTGGGTGTCCAATGCATGGTCAGCATTGGACCATGAGTGGCTGTATTGGTGGAACTGGATGTAGGCCTTGTGTTTGGATTTTTTTTTTTTTTTTTTTTTTTTTTTTTTTTTTTTAATGTTGGGCCCATATACACGAGGTTGGTTGATCAACCTATAGTACGTTAGTACCGTATATGGGTGGTGGGTTGCGAAAGGAGAAACCTGTTTACATTTGATTTGAATGACTGTATGTTGTACTCCTTGGGAAATATGTTTGGGGGAAGACTGTTCCACAGTACTGCAGTAGCAGGGATGAATGAGGAGGAAAAGAAACTTGTTCTGTGGGTTTCGAGGTGTACTGTGAAAGGATGTTGGGTGGCAGCTGTACGTGTTCAAATGGGCTTAGTACAGGGTGAGGGAATTATTAATGCTGTTTCAGATGAGCATTTTCCATGGAAATATTTATAGAATATACAGATTGCAGAGACCAAGCATCTATGTGAAAGTGAGGGGAGTGAGTTGGTGAGGGATGGGTCATTTATTAGCCTAATTGCTCTCCTCTGTATTGAGTCAAGTATTTTGAGAGAGAGCTTTTTGGAGCCTTACTCCAGATGTGAGAGCAGTATTCGAGAGCTGGGCGGATTTGTGACTTGTCTAGTGTTAACAGCTGTTTAGAGGTGAAGTAGCATCTTGAACAAAAGAGAAAACCTAGTTTTTTGGAAGTTGAGGATGCAATGGTTGTGATGTGTTTATGCCAGGGGAGGCTTGATGTCCAAGTAATTCCGAGAAGAAAAATTTCCTCGTCTGAGAATTTGAGTGTTATCAAAAACAATGCTGGGTGAAAATGGTTCTTTTTTGTGAGAAATAAGACAGAACTGGGTTTTACTAGCATTGAAGTTGACAAGGTTATCTGAGCCTCATTGGCAGATGGCTTGGAGGTCAGAATTAAGGGCAGTGGTGGTTGATGTTCTGTGGGTTGAGGTGAGTTGTGTAGAGTAGGGTTTGTCAAATGAAAGGGAGGAATGTAATGTGCTATCATCTGCAAGACTGTGTATTGGATTAGAGGTCAATTGAAGTAGGTCGTTGATATACAGAAGGAAGAGGGTCGGTGAGAGAACTGAACCTTGTGGGATCCCAGCATTAGTTGGATGGTGAGAGGATAGGGAGCCATCTACCATCACACATAGTGTGCATCCAGACAGGAAGCTCGTAATCCATCTGCAGAAGTCTTGAGGCAGTCCAAATGATGGGAGTTTGCTTAGTAAGCCTTTGTGCCAGACTCGGTCAAAGGCTTTGGAGATATCAAGTGCAACTACTTGGGATTCACCGAATTTCTCCATGGCTTTTGTCCAGTGATGGGTGATGTATGAGAGTAGATCTCCTGTTGAACGGCTTTGATGGAATCCGTACTGGTGGTCGCTTAATAGCGTACCTTCAAGGTAGATTTTAGGAGTTGAGAATTGATGATTTTCTCCATTACTTTAGATAGGACTGAAGTGAGTGACATAGGGTGGTAGTTAGATGGCAGTGATTTGTCACCCTTTTTGGGAATGGGTTGAATGTAGCCCAGTTTCCAGGTGTTGGGATATATATATATACCAGTGGAGTAAGAGAGTGTGTACAGATGAGACATAGGATAGGAGTCAGTTCCGATGCACAAACCTTCAGGATAATTGGAGGAATGACATCAGGGGCAGGAGACTTTTTGTGTCTAATTTAGACAATAGGTTTGTGATGTCTTTTTGGCAAAAGGATACAGGGGCATTGTTGGATATATTAATTACTGTTTGGCCGTAGTAGGACAGTTTGCAACTGCAAGGGGTCTGGCATACTCCAGAGGGAGTGGCTGATCTTAGGTGAAGTGGATAAGAGATGCCAATTTCTTATGTGGTTTGCAACTAGTTGTGAGGTCATATTTCTTAGGATTTTTGTTAGTTTTTCGAATATACTCTGGATATATGGAAGTGATAGATTTAGAGTAATCTCTGCTATGAAGGGGGAGAGGGTTAAGTGATTTTAATATTTTTTCCTAACATTTTTAATAGTAAAATCATAATATTAAGATTAATATTTTTAATAATAATAATAATTTTTTTAAATATTTCTTGCCAAACCTCAACAAATTTGAGTGCATGTGACTGCCCCAAATTTGGGAAGCTTACATCCTAAGATTGTCAACCCAACAGCCAAGGCAACCCAATTTAGTCTGCTAGGTGGGGGGGGGGGTCACCTTTTAGGACTCTAGGATCGACTTCAGTTGCCTTTCTTCAGCCTCATTTGCTTAGTGTGAGTGTCTGCATGCACATATCATTGTTTTGTGATCCCTGAAGATGGCAATATTACATTGCTGAAATATAGGTAGTTATTAATTAATGTTTTTATAATGAATTTAGTTTACATTGTCATTTACTAAAAAATTAAAAGTACTGAAAATCTTAATTCAAGCGCATGGTCAATTAGCTTAATGTTTCTTTCTATTCAGCCTAAAATAGAATAGAACCATATGCAAACAGAAAAATTCCAGAAAAACAGGCAGGTGGAAGTGGAACAAAATCAGATGGCAAAAATTGATTATGAAAGTACAAGAAAATTTCAAAAGGAAGTATTTCTCTCTCTTATTGATTATAAGAAGGTATTTGATTGTTGATCCTGACTGTGGAATGTGATGAGAGCAATGGGAATATCTGAGCATCTAATTTTCTTAATCAGAGAATTGTATGACAATCAAAAAGCTTCAGTAAAAACATTCTTTGGAGAAGTGGACAGGGTTTCATTGGGAAAAGGATGCAGCAGGGTGGTATATTATGAAAATGGTTGACGTAGATAAAGACACCCAGTAGGAATTAAGATGATTGCAGAAAAATAAATAATTTAAGATATGCAGATGACACAACTGTCAAAGCAGAAATTAAGAAAGATCCAGAGCAGTTGATTCTGACAGTTAAGAATGAAAGCAAAAAAGCTGAGCTAAATTTAAATATCAACAGAACAAAAGTAATGGCATCTGGCAATTTTGATGAATTCATGATTGATTGTGGAAGGTACAATAGAGGTGATTGAAAATTACTTGATTTACTGGGGTCCAGAATAAGAAATGATGATCATGAAAGTTAAAATTAAAAGAAGAAAGAACATGGGATGGTGTCTGTATGTATGGTTGGGGGATGATATGTTAAACTTGACAAAAATCGTAAAAGACAGATTGGCAAATGTGCAAAAATTAGTACCGTTACGACAATACCATTTCCATTAGCGATGTATGGATATGAACGGGGGGCTCATTAAGAATGAAAAACAGAGCCAATTGGGTCATTTGAATTATGAATATTGAGATTTAAGAATCCTATGGATTACAAGAATGACTAAAGTTTTATAGAACATAAAGAGAATGCTCCTGTTGGAGGCAATGATTACTAAACAGAAGTTAATGTATCTTGGACATATGATGCGAGCAGATGAATCACTAGAAAAGGCAATTATGTTGGGGAAGATTGAGGAAAATAGTGAAAGAGTTGGATGGCCAACAAAGGATCTTCCCAACATCAATTTATAACTCAAAAGAAAAGACAAGAGATTGAATGAGATGGAGTTTATGTTCACAAGATCCTGAAGAGCTGGAAATACAATTCCTTTTATTCTGTTTTTTAGGACTTGAGTTTTACTATTGTTGACTGCCAGTGCAACATTTTTAAATAAATTATTAAGGTGGTTTTGGGCACTATGGATGTTAGTGTCAATTCTCATAATTAGGTTTAATAGAATGAAAACAGCACAAATAGTTTAACACAGGTTTCATAGTTCCAGTATTTTGTCTGTCAGAGATACAATATCCTACTTAATGGTATCTCCAGCTTAATGCGGCAAGGAGGCTTGTGCACACCAATGAATTCAAAAGATATGTCAGTGGTAGCTAAGCTGGTAGGGCCACCCTAGCTGGAAAGGTTGAGAGGTAGGGGCCAGACCTACTCCTCCAGATTGGGGTTTTTGCATAAGGCCGGTTACCTTACCAAGTAAACAATTCTACAACTCATATGTTGTAGAATTGTTAGACTGAAACAATAGAAAACAACCATGTAAGGATAAAGGTAACTGATTAAGAATCTTGGACATTTTAAAAGTAGCCACATTGAATGTGCGATGCATAACAACAAAGGAATTAGAATTAGTAAAACAACTAAAAACTAAAAATATTAATATAGCCATGATAACAGAAACAAAACAGAAATTAAAGGGAACAAAAGGTATATAGATGGTTTCACTATGCAGTATAGTGGAGTGGACCAACATGTCAGAGCTTCTAGTGGTGTGGACATTTTAATCAATAATAAATGGAAAAATTGAATAAGGAAGTACAGTTTTGTAAATGATTGAATTAAAACAGTTAAATTAAAAACAGTGTCCATGTAAGCAACTTAAATGTCATAGTAGTATATGCCCCTGAAGAAGGTAGGAAAGAGGATTCCGAACAATTTTATGAGGAACTACAAAAACAGTTAAATAAATGTAATAAAAATGACTATATATTATTAGCAGGAGATCTTAGTGCCAGAACTGGAAATAATCCATTCCCAAATGTTTTAGGGAAATTTGCATGAATAACAATGGTCAAGAACTATTAGACTTTTGTACTTTCAGTAATTTTAAAATAATCGATACTTTTTTTTCAAAAAAAAAAAAAAAAAGAATATAAATAAATATACTTGGAATGGCAGAGGAAAAATATAGCTCCACATATTAGAGATGTCCATGTTCACAGAGGAAGTAAAATTTTTTCAGATCATTATTTTGTAGTCTCTAAAATAGAAATACTAGCAAAATGGAGAAAGGAAGTAAATAAGAAAAAAAAAGAAATAGAACAAGTATACAAAGTATATCTATTGCAAGAAGAAAGCATTAGAATGTCAATCATGATTAACAGATTACCTAAAAGAAGCCCAAATCACTTTGGGCTTTAATTTGATAATCCATAAAGCAGCCTCTGAAATACTTAGAAAGAAAAATAAAATATTAAAAAGAAAAACATTAAAAATCTGGAACACAGATACAAAATGCAATAAAAGGAAAACAAATGGCATAGAAATCACTGATTCAAAACCATACAAAACAAATAGAAAAAATATACAAAAACAAAAGAAATATAACTAAAACCATAGTACAGAAAGCTCACCAAGATTCTTGGGACAGATTTGTTAATAAAATAGAAGACATACATAGAAGACAAGACATAGCCTACAAAATATTAAGGAAATTAATTAACAAAGAAAGAGATACAGCACAAATCAACAAGTATCCAGTTATCCAGAAGAACTGTTATCAATAAAATGCTGTATGCAGATGATCAGATTATATTATAAGACAATGAAGATGAATGTCCATGTGGTTAGCCTAGTGGCTATGAGCTTCGCAACCATATGCCTGGGGAAGGAAGTGTTAGGGGTTCAATTCCTGTTGCTGACGTGAGGAGCTTAAGGATCTTTCTCAGTCATAGCTAAGTTAGCTGGTATTGGGCATGGACAGCAAGGTTTTTCTCCCCATTTTATCTGTAGTTTTTTCCCTCCTGCAAGCAGGCAAACCGGCCCTGTGAACACATACGGACTCCATTCATGAATACTGCCCTTAGGGGATGCAGCAGACGAGTGACAAACCGGCTGCATTAATTCGGCGTAAAGCTCCCTCACTGGGGGGGGGGGGGGGGCTCAACCCGTCCTAGGATGGGTGAGAAAGATAGGAATGAAGATGACCTTCAAAATCAGGCAACAATACAATTTAAAAATTTCACAAAAGAAAACAAAAGTCATGGCATTTAAAGGTTGAGATCATGTTAGATCAAAAATAGTTATAGAAAATAAAATAATAGAAAAGATGCCACAGTTTTAATTATTTAGGCTGCATAATAATATATCTAAAGGATAGATTTCAGAAAATCTGTGGAACAATTAAAACAACACTTGAATAAAAATACAAGATGAGAAACTCAACTAAAAGTTCATAAAATAATGTGGCCACTCCCACTCTATTATATAGTTCAGGAACATGGACTGTTAAAAAGAAAGATGAAAGTAAAACGCAAGCTGCAAAGATGAGATGTTTAAGAGCAATTAAAGGATGCACAAAATTGGACTAAATAAGAAATGAAGACATCAGAAAAGAACTAGATATTTATCATGTAAATGAAAAGATCAAGGAATATATATATATATATAGAGAGAGAGAGAGAAATGGAAAGAACATCTATTTAAGATGGAAAGATATCGGCTACCAAAAGAGGTGGATAGATATAGGCCATAGGAAAAAAAAAGAGTGAGAAAGACCAACTGCAAGATGGAGAGACCAGTGAAGCTAGAACAGGCAAGTGCCTAATCCTTGAAGAGAAGAAGAAGATACAATATAGAACATTTAATAACACACACAAAAAACATGAACAATAAGTGAAAGATTGATTAGATGCCTAAGTAGCTATACTTGGATGTTGAGACGCATAGTCCAAGAATTAATCCAAAAACTTGGTAAGTTTAGCACAACTATATTCAGATTAGGGTGATTTTTAAACACTGCTGCCGATTTTTTTTTTTTTTAAATCTTTTCACGTTTGTATTTGCTGTATTGAAGCATAGTAGTGTTTTTATTTTTATTTATTTATTTTTTCCATTTCATTCTATACAAGGTATCCAAAGGCATGGTTAGTAAGACTGACTGACCATAGCTGTGTGAGAGATAAACAGTAGCTAACAAATTAATCTGAACACCCACATTTTAAAGAAAAATTTTAATTTTGTAAGAAAATAAGTATCAAAATTAAACTCCAACCTTTCCTAATCATTTATATGTGTTTCTCTATTCCTGATAAGTTAATTAATTTGCTTAGGCATGGATTCTACCAATGTAGAACACATTTTTCATATTTCCGCATCTTGAAACTTTCTAAGTCTCTTTCAATATGGCCCATCAAATTTTCTATTGGGTTAATGTCAGGAGAGTTACTTCATTGAAGCAATTGAGATTTTTGAGGAACTCTCATTTTTTTTGAAGTGTGGCATGGAGTGAGATCCTGTTGGAAGATAAGTTCTTTGTCTTTCTGGCTCTGTGGGACCACTCTTTTCTCCGATATTTTTATGTAATGGCCACTTTTCATCATACCAGTCAATACTTGTGTCTACAAGCAATTCTGAACGGCCATGTGTAAAACAACCCCAGAACATCTTTTTAGCTGGTTGTTTAGGAGCTTGTTGAAGGTGGGTGGGAGAAGTCTTCTCAGTCACTGATTTGCGAACATAGGATACTTGTTCTACATGGACAAAGAAATGGCTCTCATCTGAGAATATGACTTTCTTCCATTTCTCAACAGTCTGTACACTTTTTGCCCACTGGAACCTCATTTTCTTCATAGCCTTCATCAACAGTTTTTTTTTTTTTTTTTTTTTGAGGGGGGGGGGTCTATTGGCAGTCCTCCCTACTTCCAACAATCTTCGATGGACTGTCATGTCAAAAATATTAATCCCACTAGCTTAGAAACTACATTTGAGTAAGCATAGTTTTCATCCACATTTCCTTTTCTGTTGGGAGAAAAGGTACTTGTCTCCATATACCTCTTTAAAATTGCATCAACAGTATACAGACCGACACCACACTCATTGCCAATTTCTCTTTGAGTCATGGATGTGTGCTAAAAAAAAGTACATATTTTTGAACACTTTCTTGGAGAAGTATCCATTTTATAGCTACACAAAATGAATAAAACACTGCAAATGTCTATGCTATTAAAAATGCACAACACTAATAATAAACATCATAGAGACAGTAAAAACATGCACCACACTAGCCAAAACAGTGAATCAAAATCAAAAGTTATGAAAATTTAGCTTGTTCATATTAATTTGTTTGCTATGGTATTTGTGTTCAAGGCAGATGGTTGAAAATCTCCTATTATGCCTAGAGGCGAAAAAATGTTAAAAAATCAGGAAAAAAGAAAAATGGTGATTTGAAAACCATAACGGATGTTAAAAGGGACGAAAGTGAGGTGAGAGTGGCGGAAAGAAACGAAATTGAGAGAACGAATGAAAGTAGAAATGGTGTGACGCAGAAATCGCAAGTGAAAAAAATCGAAAGAAAAATGATAGCAAAAAAAGAAGGAATGATGGTGAAAGTTGGACGCATGTTGGACTGAAAGTACTGAAACAAAGAAAGATGAATGAGAGTAAAAGTGAGAAGAATGATAGCAAAAGTTGGATGCATGTCAATCCGAAAGTACGGAAACAAAGAAAGATAAATAAGAGCGAAAGTGAGAAGAATGATAGCGAAAGTTGGACCGAAAGTATGGAAAAAAAAGAAGGATGAATGAGAGAGAAAGTGAGAAAAGGGGGTCGAGAGTTAGAAAGATTGATAGAGAGAATGTGCCGCGAGATTCGGAAAGTGAATTGGATTGGATGAGGCAAGAAATGAAATGGATGTGGAATGAAATTAAGAGAATTCAGGTCAAAACTATTAAAATAAATCATGATGGCATGAAAGAGTTAACGAAAGATGAGTGAGTGGCGTTGTATGGCGACTCCATTATTCAAGGTGTGCTAGAGGATAAAATGCACAAGGTATGTTTTCCAGGCGGCAAAATGAGTAGAGTGATTGAGGCATGATATGAGGCAGGCACGAGCAAAAGAGTTAATAGTATTAATTGGTACAAATGATTTGAGAGAGAACAAAGAGCATGTCAGAATGAATATCAGGAGACTGCTTGGAAAGATAAAAGAGAATAGTGTGACAGGAAGGGTAGTCAGTGTGTTGCCTAGGTATGATTGTGGTGAAATGAGGCGGAGAGCAAGGATTATGAATGATATTCTGGCTGAAATGTGTGAGGAGATGGGAGTACAGTTTGTTAATGTGTGGAATGAGTTTGAGGGACGAAGTGAGCTGTGTGGGAGCGATGGACTGCATTTGAGTGGTTATGGTGTGAATCACTTGGAGAGACTGCTGCTGGAAGGTAGAGAAGTGAATAGAGAGAATGAATCAGTTCGAGAGGGGAGTGATGTAGAAGAGCAGGAGAGTAAGACAGGAGAGATTGAAGAAATGGATATGAATGGGGAAGTGAGTGGTATGAGTATTGAAAATGAGAGAATGGGTGTGCAAGAGGAGCAGGGAAACGGGGAGGCTCAGGGTGATCAGGGGTACACAGCGTGAGAAAGGTGGATGCTCCAAGAGGAGGTGAGAGCATGTGTGGGCAGGAAAGAAATGGGATGACCAGGGATCAAGAGTAAACAGATAGAATTGAAAAGTGTTCTAAAATGAAGAAGCAGAAAGGGAAATGGCCCCAGTCTAGCATGGAGAGATCACGAGTGAGTGGCATCAGTGGAACTAGCTGTAGATCCAGAAATGAGCTGTTGTGTTTGTATATCAATGCTAGCAGTATAAGAAACAAGGTGGATGAAATGGTTGCACTAATTGCGTCTGTTCACCCAAAGATTGCTGGAATAAGTGAGACATGGTTAGATGAGACGACATCCTGACAGGAATAGAGATGGAAGGGTATGATATGTTACGTGAGGATAGAAGGGGTAAAAAGGGAGGGGGAGCACTATTGATGATAGAGAAAGAGTTATGTCCATACAAGGTAGAGATGAATAGAATCAAATACTTGGTGGGATGTTGTTATAGACCTGGTAATGTGGATGGTGGTGATAGTGAAATGTATAGTCAAATAAGCCAAGCAAATAAGAAAAGAGTGATCATAATGGGTGATTTTAATTATGGTAATATAGACTGGAATGAAGAGAGCAACTGGAAGTAAAGAAAATGAGTTTCTTGAGTTTTTGAGGGATAACTACCTCAGACAGTATGTAATAGAGAGCACACGAGGATTAAGGGTCTTGGATTTGGTCATCTCATCAGAGGATGTAATTATAAATGAGGTGTCAAATCATCCACCAATTGGTGAAAGTGACCATGAGGTGATTACCTGGGTGGTTGCCAGCAGTGCAAGGACCCCTGTGAAAAAAGGAGACAGCTTGCGGGTGTAGCATGGAATGAGGAGTTAGCTGGAAAAGAGATCAATGCAGCTTGGGGGATTTTCAAAAACTATTTAGTAGGGGATTTTCAAAAACTATTTAGTAGATGCAATGTCTAAATGTATTCCAAGGGTGAGAAGTTAAATAAGGTAGGTGTGAGATGGATGAATAAAAAGATTAAGCATGCGATACAGAGAAAAAGGGCATTGTGGGGGCAGCATAAGAGAAGTGGAAGTAACCAATTTCATGAGGTCTACAAAGACCAGGCAAGGAGAGTGACTTGGTTAGTGAGAGTAGAGGAAATAAGTAGATCTGGGGGTGATGGTGGATAAGGATCTAAAATTTAGGCGACACTTCGCTAAAGAGAGGTATGAACAGCAGTTAGCTAATGAAGCCAAAAAGAATCCTAGGAAGTTCTTTCGATATTTAGCCAGCAAAAGAAAGAATGATTATGGAAGGATGACATTGATTGGAGGAAATGGTATAAAGACAGCTGTTGCAGAATGTGTGGTGGAGATACTTAATGAGCAGTTCATAAAGATCTTTCAATGTTGTGAATGTGACTTCATGGAGAGATTGAGAGCAGTTGATGATGGGGAGGTAAGACTGACTGTAAGTGAGCAAGAGGTGTTTAGGGAGTTGAGTAAACTAGATGTAAGTAAGGCTGTGGGACTCGATAATATATCACCGCGTATTCTGAAGGAATGTGCCAGAGAGTTGACACCTGCCTTGACATATTTTTTTAATACAAGTCTTGCACTGGGTCAAGTACCTAAAGAGTGGAAGGAGGGCAAGATTTGTGCCACTTCATAAAGAAGGTGACCGAACTCTAGCATCAAACTATAGGCCAATCTCTGTGTCAGGTGTTGTGGTTAAGTTGTTGGAGAAGCTTGTGAGAACCAGGATCCAGAGTTGGGTTGACAACAATGGTATAATCTTTGATGGACAGCATGAATTTGCTAAAGGGAGGTCATGTTTTAGTAATCTACTTACTTATTACAATAAAGTGACTGCTTCCTTGGACAGAGGAGAAGGATACACAGTAATATACTTGGATTTTGCAAAAGCTTTTGATAGAGTACCTCATGATAAGTTGACAGTCAAACTAGAGCAGATGGGGTTGAATATTAGATTAGTGCATTGGATTGGCTATCTGATAGGTATCAACACGTTCTGTATGGGGGAGGGAACGATATCCAGGAAAAGGAAAGTCACTAGTGGAGTGCCTCAGGGGTATGTTTTAGGGCCATTACTATTTAATTTGTATATTAATGATATTGGCGAAGATTTGGATGGAGATATTCAGTTGTTTGCAGATGATGCAAAGTTGGGACGAACCATAAAGAGTAGTGAAGATGTTGTGGCCTTGCAAGAAGACTTGAACAAATTGAGTGATTGGGCAAGCAAATGGGGATGTGAGTTCAATGTTGCAAAATGCAAGGTTTTAAAATTTGGAAAACAAAGATGGGATGCAGAATTTATGCTTGGTGAGAATATATTGTTGGAGGTAGAGGAAATAAGAGATCTGGGGGTGATGGTGGATAAGGATCTAAAATTTAGGCGACACATCGCCAAAATTGTGAAGACAACACAATGACTTCTGGGAATGATGCGGAGGACACTGACGTGTAGAAGTAGGGAGATTCTTGTTCCATTGTATAAGGCTTTGATTAGGCCACACATGGACTGTTGTGCCCAGATTTGGTCACCGGATTTTCAGAAGGATGAAGAGATGTTGGAAAGGGTCCAAAGGCAACTGACTAAGGTAGTTTCTGACCTCTGGAATGTTGAGTATGAGGAAAGATTGAGAAGATGTAATTTGCAGAGTCTGGTGGAGAGAAGGAAGAGGGGAGATATGATAGAGACCTACAAGTTGGTAAGGGGTTGTTATAAGATCAATGGTGGAGAAGTTCTACAGAGAATAGTGGGAGATCAGGGGAGAACCGGAGATCATCCCTGGAAACTGTATAAAGAGGGTGTGAGTAGGGGAGTGAGGGGCAGGTTTTTTTTGTGCAGAGTTTTGAATGATCGGAATGCCTTGCCTGAGAGTGTGGTGTCTGCAAGGAGTTTGAGTGTGTTTAAGACACGGTATGATGAGATGTGTGTGTGTGATAAAAGGACCTTCCAGATGAGTCTTTGGCTCCATGAGGTCTTGGGTAATAATAATAATAATAATAATGACAATTTGAAATCTCTGTATTACTTGCAAACCTCATAATGAAGCTGGCTGTTATCATCTTCACTGTCCTTAAGATAAATTTGCTCCCCTCTCTGTTCAAGGTATGCATACTGTGCATAGGGTGCTGTGTTCTTGCAATTTGTCATATTATAAACAAACTAGGAGATCTGCCAATGTTCAGGTTGAAAAACATCCACTGCCACAACTATGGTGTCAGCTCTAGCTGACAATGTCTAAATACCTTGCATGGAATCAAATGTGGAGAAAAAACAAAGCTTCACAACAGCAAATACAAACTTCAAAGACCATTTATGGAATTAGCAGCAAATTTAAAAAACTTGCCTAATCTTAATAAATATGGCTGTTTAAAACTTTCCAAGACTTGGGAAACATTAATTCTCAGACCTCCTGCTCAACAGCCAAAGCTGATTACTAGCATCAATAGAAGGCACCTTCTTATGACTTTATGCTTCTATCATCTTCCACTTATGTGTGTTTCGTTGTGTACTTACAATTTTAATATCATATCCCTGAAGATATATGAAGACCTACAGTAGCGAAGAAACTAATCTGAGCAAGCTGAATTTCCATCAAGTCTTTGGTTTTAGTTTCGGTTTACTATTTTCAGTTCTGATTTGAGTTCACTATTTTGGTTGAGAGCTGCATGTTTTAACTGTCTCTACAATGTTTATTCATAGTGTTGTGCATTTTTAATAATATAAACAAGTTGACATTCATAGAATTTTATTCATTTTGTGTGGAAATAAAATGAATACATCTCCAAGAAAAATGTGCTCTTTCTCAGCACACATCCATGATTCAAAGACAAACTACCAATGAGTGTGATGTTCGTTTGGGAACTGTTAATGTGATTTTAAAGAGGTTCAGGGAGACGAGCACCTTTTCTCCTGACAGAAAAGGAAAACTACACTTACTCAAGATCATTTACTAGTTAGGAAAAGCAAAATTAATCAAGACTGTCTGCTGTAGATTTAGAGATGGCATCTATTTATTGTATTTCATTCTTATAAAGTCTGTTTGGAATCACTGATAACTTTTTACACATTTTGAGCCATTGAAAATAAGTTGCTTTTTTATCATGGACAGTAGAGGCACTTTTTTTTTTTTTTTGAGAACCAGGGCTTGGATACATGTTAGGGGTTTGCAGTGGGGTAAGGAATGAAGGCGCTCATTCCGGTGAAGATTACTAGTTCAGTGCAGGTATTTGGATCATCATCATCATCAAATTCCTGATATGTACCCTCAAGTAGTGTACAGGATATGATAATACTGCATGAAAAATTTACACCATTACTAACTTCCTATCTACAATTTTCCACCAAATCAATCTGTTACCTGTCAAGACTTCAACATTGTCAGATCTTATATTTCAATCTTCTAAGGCACTATTTACTGTATCAATCCATCTATATCTGATCTTCCTCTGCATCTTTTTTCTGCCAACCTGGAAAAGAACCCTTGTTTTGCTAATCTTTCCTCTCCCATTCTGTTTAAATGACCATACCACCTGAGATTAGCTTTGCTAACACATTCCTGGATGCTAACAATATTAAGTACAGTCATACCCCAACTTACACGAATCCGGAGTTACGTGGTTTCATATATGTACGTAATCCCATCCCGCTTCATGCCTCACCACTAGTTGTATCTTTCCAGTGCTGGCCGCATTCGCCAGTGTCACACATGCTGTGAACAAGCACTGACATGTTTCGCGCGGTCTCCATTCATACACGATTTTTATAGTCTACAAACATTGCGATTGTTTAATGTTATGTTCTTGATAAAAATTTTATCACATAAAAAATAATAATGCCGTCCAAAGGAAGCAAGTCCAATTCTTCTACAGCTAGCAAGAAACGAAAATCATTCACTTTGGAAACAAAACTCAACATTATTAAGGATTTTGAAGGTGGAATGAAAATTTGGCTAGCAAAGAAGTTCGATCTACAGGAATCCACAGTAAGAATACATCATAAAAGAAAGGTTTATAGATTTTGGAGGACATAGATTCTAACGAGGAATGAATTGTAGCCACAAGGCAAAGAATAAAAAAATCATTAGCTTGCTATGAAAACAAATTTTGCGTGACAAGAAAAAGACATTATGCCGTCAGACGAATCTATTAGATTTTATGAAACCATTGACATCGAAATAACTTTCTTTTTTTATGTACGAAAAACTACAATTATGATTATATTTCTTAAAAAATATAGGTGTTTTTGTAAACCCTTGGTCCCTATTAACTAATATTTTGTATGTTTGTATGCAAAATTATACCTGAGTTACGCGAATTCGACTTACGCGCTTTTTGTTGGTCCCACCTACCGCGTAACTTCGGGGTATGACTGTACTCTCCTAATATCTCAATTTTTAATATGATGTTGTCATTGATGCCATCTGTTCACCCCCCTCTAATCTTTCTCAGGACTCATATCTGTGGTCTCTAGTCTTTCGTCGTGTTTTGTTTCTAATCTAACTCTCAGATCCATAAGTTAAAATTGGTTTGAACACTGTCTTTTATACAACTAATTTAGTGTTTTGACTAATTTCTCTCTTATTCCATATAAATTTATTCAGTTGACTTCCTACCATACCAGCTTTGTTGATTCTGTTGTTTATTCCATATTTAATTTTTCGTCTTCATTAAAAATCATGCCTAAGTAGCTGAAATGTTTTACTTTTCTATAGATTTTTTACTATAGATTCTCTGTTCAAATGCAGTTGATATTTTCAATTCTTCTGCCTATTTTCGATGTCTTTGTCTTGCTATTGCTGACCTTCATACCAAATCTATTACAAGAGTTATTCAATTAAGTCAGGGAAACTTGCAGACTTGTAGCAGATTTATTTAGAAGTATAACATAATCTGCATAAAGTAAAGAGCTGAGATTAACATCTCCAATTTTGATATCAGACTTAATACCACTTTCCTTCATAATGTGATCCATAGAGATAATAAATAACAGAAGACATAATGTACATACTTATCTGACACCAGATTTAAGACTAAGTATTGCTTGATATAATGCCCCATTGACACATAATTGACATATAACTGTAGCATTTAGAATAGCTTCTCTCTTAGCACCTTGTCATATGTCTTTTCCAGATCTACAAAACTTAAATACAGATATTTGTTATATTTCCACGATTTCTCAACTATATGTTGTAACGTGAAAAATTTGATCCTGACAGCCTCTATTTGGCCTGAATCCAGTTTGTTTTTTACCAAGCTTTTCTTCCACAATTCTTCTCAACTGTTTCTCAAGTATATTTGCATAGATCTTACCAGGAACACTCAGTAGAGAAATACCTCGGTAATTCTCACATTTAGTTTTATTTCCCTTTTTATATATGGATACTATGAGAGCTCTACTACAATCATCTAGAATTCATCTCTGCCCAGGCCTTCTAAACTGTGCTGCAGTGCAGGGACTGTAAGAATTTTATGCCTCCATACTTGACCATTTCTGGTCGATTATCATCTACTCCTGCTGCCTTTCCACATTTCAGGCTTTTGATGACTTTTTCTACTTCAACTATGGATATGCATTCCTGAGTGCATATCGGGTGAATGATTTTTACTAGTGTGCTGTGATCACTGCTAGTTTCATTTAGTAATTTTTCGAATAATTACTCCATACTTCAAGGATATCTTTTTCACCAGTTTCCATGTCACCTTTATCATCTTTAATTCCTTTTACAACACTCTTTCTTCCATTTCTGAGCTTTTTCAGCAGCCTCCAGAATATTTTGTCACCTTCTTGATATTTATTTTCTATGTTCTTACCAAAGTCTTCCCATGACTTTTGTTTAGCTTTCTTACATTTGTTTCTGTATTCATCCTGCAACACTGGGAAAACATCACTATCAACAATAACATAGTCAATGAGACTTTTGTTATTACTTGCCTCTTCTCTCCATGTAAATTTGTGCACATTTTTATGTTGAAACATGGTGTTAGTAATAACCAGTCCTGAGCAGAAATGCAACAGGTATTTGCCATTATTATTAGCTTTGCCCTTTTCTCAAAATTTTCCCAAAATCTTTTTGTATGTCTGACAATTATTTCCTACCCTGCTATTTAGATCCCCAACAAGGACTAACTTTTCCTTTTTCGTTGTGTCAGTTGCTTTTTCTAAAGCCCTCAAAAAATTCCTCCTCTTCCTTAGTAGAACCTTCTGTGGGACCATAGGCACAAATAAGTCTCATTGTCCAATTCCCCTTTCTGATATTTGCCCACATCACTCTACTTGATATTGCTTGCCATTCAAGAAGATTAGCCTCGTATTTTGTGTTCAATACTATAGCTACTTCTTTTCCCTGATTGTCACTGCCTTAATATAACATTTTGTATTTATTGTTCGGAAAAATCTCACCAGATTTTGTCTTTTTTGTTTCAGTCACCCCTATTATGTTGATCTGGTACCAGTGGCGTATTTAGGTATAGGTCGTATAGTCCCGGGGCTAGAGCGGCAAATTTTGAGGGGTGGCGGAAATTTTCGGGCTCTCATTTTTGTAATTATATTTATATTATGAATTTACGATATAAATAGGTTATGCATGTAAATCAACATGTTCATTAAATATGGAGGTGGTGTTCTGCAGGCCTAGGTGCAGGAAATACCTAAATACGCTTCTGTCTGGTACTTATTCAATTCCTCAGCTAACTCCATTTCTTTGCCATTCAGGATTCTTATGTTGATAGTACCAATCGTGAACTCTGGTGATGAGCTGGGGTGTGTTTTTGTTCCAGTAGCTGACTTTTTGCTGTTCACCCTTGTCCCCTGGCAAAAACAACAGGGGGCCTTGTTTATCCAGGCAAAGCCCCATCCTGCATGAAATTCTGTCATGTTGTACCATCATTTTATATTTTGGTTTAAGCTAATAAGAATATAATTTAGTCGGCTAAATCCCAAATTGCCAGTCCATCCTCGTACATTCAATATCCAGGTAGATACCTAACAGGGTGCACCACGAGAAGGTGAGGATTGCACATTAGGTCAGAAGTCCCGGTCGGTTCTCCACATTCCTTTAAAGGCGATGTGGAGGTCTCCTCTCAGTTATATAGCTTTGACCCTTAAGCACCCCAGTATTTGGGTCATAATAGCGAAAACAGTAATCTGACCATGGAAAAGCAGCATAAAAATTACAGAGGTCATCCCAGTAAGAAAGAACAATTATAGTGATATAGAGTATGAAGCTAAGATTGGCTAGGTGGAGGATGAACTGTAGAGAAGGAAACTTGAAAAAGATTGTAGTCAAAGTTTCCAATGAGAGAGCAGACATCCACAGTATATTTGGAGGGAGAGTTGGTTATGAAAAGGTCATAAACTTAGTTAGAATAATGAGGTTTTTATAGTATTCTGAATGGTAGATTGACTATTTGTATTAGGTCATGACTGATGGCAAATGATTCAGCTTCCCTACCAGCTTGATCTATGATGCTGAAGTAGGGAAGCCAGTTTGTGCTATGGACATTAAAGTCTCTATGAAGGACAATCTCACAATTTGGGTAATTGGTTTGTAAGAAATAAATTTTTAGTGATAGGTAGTCAAAAAAGGACAGCAGCATTGTCAGTTACGAGAGTGGTAAAGGTAGCAAATGAAGGCTGTAAAGTGAGGTAAGGAAATTTTAAGCCAGAGCAGATCAAAAAGTGGGGATTCTAAGTTGGATAGCATTTGACAGCAGATATCACATTTCACAGAAGCATATATTCTATCCTTTTGTGAAATGCATTGTGTAGGATGGGATAATTGAGGTGGATGCCAACTGTGGTTCTGTTAGGAAAAAGACATTACGTTTTGATGCATAAGTGGTGATGTATGTCACTAATTGTTTGTATTAATTAGCACAATATCTTTAAAGCAGAGGTTGCTTACGTAAATTTGGTTTGCTACATAATATTCAAGTGTTATTTCATATCCATTTCTTGAGTTTGTAAACAGTCAAGGGTAATAATAAAAAGATATGGTGCTGAAGAGTCTCTTACAGAACTTCAGTGGTAATGGGAAAGTTTCAGTCAACACTCCCTTAATTATTATTCTTACATGTAATTCTGGTATGGTTCTGCTTTTGCTTTGATTATTTTCAAGGGGATGCCATAATAACTGAGAATTTCAAACATCCTTTTGTCTGTAGATTGAATTTAAGGCTTTTGAAAAATCTATAAAGTTTAAGATTTAAAAGAAAGTTTCATCTTTCTCTTTTTAGGCCATTTAAGACAGTAATGTGCTTGATAGTACTTCTGTCTCCTCTTTTTTTTTTTTTTTTTTTTTTTTTTTTTTTTTTTTTTTGTTTCACACCAACTGAGTATGCTTCATTATATTATACTTGAAAACAAGGGTAAGGATTAAAACAAGAAATTATATTCTTGTTTTAATCCTTACCCAAGTGTAAACAAACAAAGTTTGTATGTGACATTCCAACAAATGAGCATGCCTACCATTTGTATGTAGAAACATTCATGATGTAAATATATCCAAAACTATTGAACCCTTACAAAACAAATGGGAATTTTAAAATATTTAGTAACTATTAAATCAAAACTATACAGAATTCAAAGTTTCCCTATTTATGTAAAATATAGGGAAACTTTGAATTCTGTATAGGTATTATCAAGAGCATACGTACATGACTTGCTACAGCCTAAGTTGTAATGTTATATTTCTGCTACTTAAGAAATATAACCCTGCCTTTTGAGAGGAAACCATACATGATGATCTCATCATCATCATCATCAAAATCCTGACATGTATACCCTTAAGGGGTGGACAGGATATGATAGTATACTACATGAAAAAACTTACATCATTACTAACTTACTATCTACAGTTTTCTGGAATCTGTTACCTGTCAAGACTCCAACATTATCATATCTTATATTTCTATCTTATAAGGTACTTTTTTACTGTATCAATCCACATATATCTTGGTCTTCCTCTGGGTATTTTTCCTGCCAACCTGGCAGAGAACACTTATTTTGCTAATCTTTCCTCTCCCTTTCTCTAGAACTCTAAATCTTTCTACAAAATAGGTCAGTTCAGGAGGTTAATTTCATTTTTTTTTTTTTTTAACATGTCAACAGGATGTTTCAATAAGAGGTCACTTGAATATTTCAGAGTACTTGAGGCTGTAAGGAACAAGCTTTCAAGATCATGATTTTGACCTATGCAGTAGTTCAGTTTATTTATTTATTCTTATGGCAAAAGGAATACAATACAGCTACAGGTCAATGTCCAGTCTAGAAAGCAATCCAGGGTAGAGTTTAGCTGGGTGTCTATAATGTTAGTGTGTGCAATTCTTTCCCAGATGGGGTCACAGTATTCTGCTGCAGAGAATGTGAGGGCTAGTGCAGACAATCTTAGGACTTCTGCACCACAACCCCAGGTTGTTCCAGCAAGCCTTGAAATGATATTGTTTCTTGTTTTAATTTTGTTGGACAGGTTGGTGATGTGTTTTTTATAGATTAGGCTTCTGTCCAGGCTCACTCCAAGGTATTTTGGGTGAGGCTCGTGTTCTACCATTTTGCCACTGAAAGAGAGGTTGAGGTGTCTATTTGCCTCTGCATTGTTCAGGTGGAATACTGTGGACACAGTTTTTGTTGGATTTGGCTTCAGATACCATTGCTTGAAGTACTCTTTCAGGATGTTCAGGTCTGTGTTCAAGGTTGATTCCAGGTTGGCAAAAGAGGTAGATTGGTGTAGGATTGCTAGATCATTGGCATAAATATATTTGCTTGAGCTGGTATGTGGTAAGTCAGACACATAGATGTTAAAGAGTAGAGGGGCTAGTACAGAGCCCTGTGGAGACTATTGTGGAGGAATCTGGGCCTGCTCTTTTTTCCACCAATATGGACCCGGATCTTTCTGTTGGAGAAAATAGATTCAAAAAGATGGAAATTATTTTGCACCTTATAATAAGGTTGGCAAAAGAGGTAGATTGGTGTAGGATCGCTAGGTCATTGGCGTAAATATATTTGCTTGAGCTGGTATGTGGTAAGTCAGACACGTAGATGTTAGAGTAGAGGGGGCTAGCATATAATATGATTATATTAATAGTGTGAAATGCTGTTTTAGATCAAATTTTTAATTTATTTAGGAATATAATAAATTTCATTTCATAAGTCATGAACTCAAAATATAGCATTTGAATATAAAATTAAAAGACAAAATGTCTCCTAAACTAGATAATGAATTTAACCACACCAACCTTTGAAATATCTATAGGCCTGGTTATAATGTTTGATGACATATCACACACTAGAGGGATACCATTAGTTTCAGGAATGAAGTCAAACTCAACACCTGAAAAAAAGAGGGAAAAGTGTAAAAATCATAATTTAAAAATATGGTCAAATTCTTATATATATAAAGAAAATTTAAAAGTAGCAAGCTGCACACTATTAATAGGAATAAATAGTATGAGAATTTCTCCATGGCTTGAATATTAGAAAGCAGCAACCTGGACTGTATCCATTTGTACCTCTGTTGCAATAGGATGGGTGACCACAATGGTGGTCTTGCATCTTTCCACTGAG
This sequence comes from Typopeltis vanoorti, assembly GCF_054136105.1. Taxonomy (NCBI): domain Eukaryota; kingdom Metazoa; phylum Arthropoda; class Arachnida; order Uropygi; family Thelyphonidae; genus Typopeltis; species Typopeltis vanoorti. The sequence continues at coordinate 127,194,237 of NC_143556.1, read as the reverse complement.
AAGTGTCCAAAATATATACATCAGTATCAGGGGGCACCACCAGGTGAGGGTAGACAAGAAAATGATATGTCTCTATACTTATTATTCACATTCAGAAACACATTCATTTAAAAAATTGAATATGAGTGATTTTGTGTCACATAGCACAACATCTATATAAGATATGCTTGTTAGCATAGGTGACAGTTTTGCGAGTGATGAGTGAAAATGGTCAATGAGCATGACAAATGTATTGAAAGTTATCAGTGTATCGGAAGTGTGCATTATGTCAGAAACAAGTTAGCATAATTGTAAATGAATGATTATCATCATGCGCATCAAGGATTTAGGCCTAGTGGGCTGTTCCGGCCTTAGAAGTCATCGTTGAATTGTACTTTAAGGCTTGTTTTGATAATCTTTCTGTTTTCATTCTTTGAACATGTTCCATCCATTTATGTTTATATTTTTTAATTTTTTCTATTACTGGTTCTTGGTTTAATTCTTTCATAATTTCTTCATTTCTTTTGTGATCAAATAGGGTATACTTTGCAGTTTTTCTCATAAACTTCATTTCTGCTGTTGTTAATTTTGTTTGTCTTTTTGTTTTATTGTCCAGATTTCGCTTCCATACATTAAGACTGGTAGGGCTAATGTATTGTATACTTTTAGTCTGGTTTGTTTTTGAACTAGGTTTGGTTTAAATATAGAGTTAATTACACCTGTTATTTTTAAATATTTTGCAATTTTTACGTTTATATCTTTTTCATTTTCATATGTGATCGTACATCCTAGGTACGATATATGTGAATGAATGATAAGGGGCACAAATGTGCCCCTTATCATTCATTCACAATTCACTCATGCAGGTGTAAGAGTGAATTAAGGTGAAAGAATAATGAATGAGAGAGAGATAGGGAAAAAAAATGGAAGAGCGGAATATAAGATGACAGGCAGGGTGGAAGTTATGAAACAGTGCTTCTACTGAGTATTATGCTGAAGTCAAATAGATGAAGAAATTATTAACAAGCAGTATGGAGAAGAGAGAAAAGAAGTATGAGGAAAGATAGGAAAAATGCAGTGAGAAAGCAAAATATTTGATTGTAACAGGTAGAAATAATTTGTGAAAGGATGAGCCAAGAAAGAGTCACTGGAGTAAGCAAAAAAAAGTGCAATGTAAGTACAATTATGGCCATTATGGCAATGAGTAAATCAGAAGAGTTGTACTCAGAATTTACTGAAATTTCTTCTTTTATCTGGATATTATAATTGTTGACATTTCAAAATTAAATTGTAAATTTATCTGAAAAAATTTGAAATCCTAACTTAGTTAATTTTCAAATAAGAAAGACCTCAGTTGTTAAAAGTAGGTTACCAAAGTCTTGCTTGCTATATACAAAATAGAGATGGAAAATAAAAAGGGAATCTATAATTTTATAATCTGGATATCTCTCTAGAGACAAACATGGAACTTTCTCAAGATACTACTAAAGGGAAGTTGACTATATGCTGAGTGATGAAATTCACTACCCATGTCATGACAATTACAAACATCCATGCCAACCACATGGGTAATCATGATGGCAATTTACAGAAATTCTACAACTGCAGTTTGCCTCAGCTAATCCCAACTACATCTTGCATGATGCTGGAACATGCACTTTTGTCATATCTGACGTTCCTTGTCAAAAATTATTAAACCAGAAATTCTTGCCTTATCTGCTCTAGCTCAAAGTTTCTTCGATATACATTATAGTCTTCATTTGTTACCAGTGCTTCTACCATAATTCAGAAAATTTCTCTCAAAACTCAGAAAATTCAGATCTCTCTGAAAGTTGATATAATCTAATTACCCAAACTGTGAGATTATCGTTGGAGACTAATGTTTATAGTTCAAACTAGCTATCTTTCTCTAACTTCACAAATCAGGCTGAAAGGGATCCGATATCATTTGCTATCAAGTGACAATATAACACAAATTGTTCACCTGCCAATCAGAATACAAGATAATTCTCATTCCCAGCACTTGGGACCTTTTTTTAACTGCCTTTTTCTCCAAATGCACTATAGGTGTCTTCTCTCCTTTGTGCAACTCCAGCCATAACCTCATCCACATTTTTCTACAGATCTATTTTCTCCCACCAGTCTCAGCTTTGTCTTATGGCACTGTGGATAGAATGATCCCAGGATTTCTGTGCTGCTTTTACAAGTCTTATTACTGTTTTAACTTGACTGATCTAAGCACATGCTTTGATCAAATGGCTAAAATAATCTTTATGGAATGAGAGCCTTTGTTTCACAGCCAGAGGGCTCCCAGCCACTGCTAGGTACTGGTTCTTTAGGAAATGTGCTTTGCATTCAAGATAAAAAAAAATTTAGTGTGTGTGTGAATTTTATTTATTTTATTTTTTTCAATGGTTGTAATCTAAAACTCCAGTTTTTCATTCAGACTGCACTGTGACCTAAAAGAAATATAAGAAAATCATCAATGAATCCAATCTTTGAATGTTACACGGTGATCAGCATTCATTTTGATAAAATTATGGAAACTACTACCAAGTTAAGAATAATTCCAATATTTCAACCTTCATATTAAAGTCATCACCTGGGATATACACATAAACAGAAACAAGCTATATTACAATTCAAGCAGTATGCCAAAGTGACACTGATTCAGTTAACCATTATCCTACTGGCTTGACCTCTACTGAAACAAAAAAAATACACCAAAGCTATATTCTATTTTTCATAACAAGGCCAGAGAACAAATTCATATCACTGTTTAATACAATAACAGTAGTGGTGACCTAAACAATAATATAACGTAAGTGTTTTTTATTATATTAAGGCTAAGATATTCTGGAGTACTACAGTCCTAACTATAATATATAATAAACACTCTTAGAACAAAAGGTTATGAGGGTAGAATATGTGCCATCCATATTCTTAGACTATCATTAACGTTAAGATTAGGGTGAATGATCAGAATTTTATAAGCTTCCTTAAATTTGCACTCCTACCACATTCTGAATGTAATGAACAGGTGTCTTTCCAGTCCATCATTTATGTTTCTTTTTCCAGATTGTGCATTCTGTTTCATCTATATAAGGTGAAACAGAATGCACGATCTGGAAAAAGTGCACATGTAATCTTACAGGTCACATGTGCACTGAATATGGTATATTCCAGGGTAGGGTGTGTGGTGGGGGGAGAGAAGGAAATCATTGGAGGAGTTGAATAAGTTTAAATTTTACAGAAGGTTTAAAGGTAGCATTAAGGTTGTATTTGTCTTATATTCTGTTTATTTATTTTATCCCTTTATTAAGTGCGGTCTTGTGAAGAATTTATTATTATTATTATTCTTCAGGCCTCCATGGAGTCAAAAGACTCATTTTGGGGAAGGTCCTTTCTAGAAAATAAAGTCTATCATACCACTCCTTGAACTCACCGGCTGTTTGTGCTCTAACCACTCTATCAAGCAATGCACATTCAACAGTTCAACGACCCTCCATGCAAAGAAATCACTCCTCACCCTCTTGCTCACAGCTTCCTTACTTAACTTTTGCTGTAGTCATTTTTTAGGAAAATAAATGCCAAAAATGTTTAATTCAAGTTTAAGTACTTGCTCATTGGAACAAATCTTTAAAGTACTGGTTTTTAGTGTGTTAATGACACTTAGTTTTTGTGCTGGTTGATGATGAGAGTTTATGTCTATATAGTAGCCAGTATGTGTAGGCTTACTGGTAGACAGTAAAAGTAAAACTGTCAGAAGGAAGACATATAAGTGTATCTAGAAATGGAAGTGTGTTCTAACTTTCAACTTCAATTGTAAATTGTATATGTTTGTGTTGTAAGATGTCTAAAGTATGGTGGCGATAAGACCAGTGGCATATTTTGGTATTTCCCGCCCCTAGGCCCACAGAAAGTGCCGCCGCCCCATATTTAATGAACATGTTGATTTACATGCATAACTTATTTATATCGTAAATTTGTAATATGAATATAATTACAAAAATGAGAGCACGGAAATTTCCACCGCCCCTCAAAATTTGCCGCTCTAGGCCCGGGCCTATACCTAAATACACCACTGGATAAGACCCGATAATATCATAAACACACCTAAGTGAGACTGGGTTTTAAAGTAAAGGAATCTGGAGTACATTGCTAACTTTCATATGGAATCTTTTAAGCAATGTGTATGTGTGTGTGTATGAAGGGGGGGGGGATACTGACGGCCGCATGGTTGTACCTTATTTTTGTAAGTATAAAAAAGTATTCCGCCACACAAAATAACCAGCACATAGTACATGGGAAAAGAACACCTTGATATTGGGCATAAAGACAAATATGGCATCCAGGTAGCCATCTTTGTCTAAAACTTTTAATTTAAAGGATTTTATTCAGTGTAGTGTTTGTGAAATGTATGCATTCAGGAGAGCGGTTGGAGCCTGGTTAGACAACGATAGTGGAGTGAATGTGTGCAGAAAGTGTAAGGAATGCGAGGATTTAAAGAGTGTTTCAGGTCGTGAGAGTGATATCGTTATTGAAAGTGAGAATGTAGAAAATAGTGATATGCGAAGTAGTACCAGATAGCTGTGAGAGTGGCGTTGAAAGTGAGAATGAAGGTAAACATACAGAACGAATGAATGAATGAATTAACGGATAATAAAAATGATGAGACAGATGCAGTGAGTGAGATCACACGGTTATGCGGAGCAATACACAGAGAAATCAGCAGCTGGAGCACTGGCAAAAATGTTTACCGAGCGTACCAACTAATAAATTACTATTACTATTACTATTATTACGGGCAACTCCAGGGAGTCATTAGACTCATCGAGGGAGGCCCCAAATCATATTCATCACAACTATCTGACATTCATACAGTATCTATCATACCTCGCCTTAAACTCATTCACTGTCACAGCATCCACTACAGACTCAGGGAGCGCATTCCACTCATTCACTACTCTAAAAGTAAAGAACCCAGCTCTAACACCTTTACTAACCACACTTTTGCCCAGTTTCCATGGATGTCCCCTAGTCCTCCCACAACCAGCCCTGTTCTCAAAAATATCTTCTGAATTAATTTTATAGAAACCCTTCAGTAATTTGAATGTCTCAATCATATCTCCCCTCCTCCGTATTTCAACCAATTTTTGCAACCCACAAATCCTCAACCTGTTCTCATACGGTTCATTCCACAGACCTGCTATCATCTTGGTCACTCGCCTCTGGATCCTCTCCACATCCTCCCCATCAAGAAGAAACCTAGGTGACCAAATCTGAGCACAGTAGTCTAGATGGGGTCTTATCAAGGCTCGATAGAGAGGAACAATAACCTGCTTGTCTCTGCTTGTCAACGTATTCTTCAGCAACCAAGTGATTTGATGAGCTGTTTTGGTCACTTTTGCAATGTGTCCCCTAAATTTCAATTCCTTATCCACCAACACTCCTAAATCTCGTGCCTCATCAATTTCCTGGAGCAGGGTTCCACCAATGCAGTAAACTGCCGCCAATCTTTTCACCCCAAAATGCATAACCTTACATTTTGCCACATTAAACTGACATCCATTCTCCTTAGCCCAGACCTCCAATCTATCCAAATCATCCTGCAAAATTTTGACGTCATCTGCATTCACTATTGCCCTACCCAACTTCGCATCATCCGCAAACAAATGAACTGTTCCTCTCAGATCATTTCCTATATCATTTATGAACAAATTAAACAGCAGTGGTCCAAGAACAGATCCTTGTGGCACACCACTAGTCACAGGCCGTCTTGTGGACTCTACTCCCGAGTAAACCACTCTCTGATATCTCTCCGTCAACCACCCTCCTATCCATCTCACCAACCCTATGTCCATTCCCATAAAATGGCAAAAGTATGATAAGAAAAATAATATGATAGTGAGTGTAAACAAAATGAAAGAGCGAGTGTTGTACGGAGATTCTAAAGAATCTCCGTACAACATCTATCACACCTCTTACTGATGACAGTTTAACAAAATCGCACCAACCTGGTAAGAACGTTAAGGATGTAAGCGAGTCAATTAGAATGCAAAAACAGAGGGTGAAAGAATTGATAGTAGTAGTAGCAGGAATGAATGATTTGAAAGGAGACAAAATGGCTGAGAGAGGATTTGAAAGAATTACTTGAGGTAACAAAAGAGAAGAGTGAGAGAGTTAGGATGGTGAGACTGTTGCTGCGGTATGACAGTAAAGAGTAGAAGGAGGGCCAAAATTGCTAATGACTTTATGTGTGGATCATGCAGAAGGAGTGGTGTGGAATTTGTGAATGTGTGGAGTGAGTTTGATGGGCAAAAGGATTTATATAAGATGGATGGTTTATATTTGAATGGATGTAGTGTATGGAGACTTGAAAACGTGTTGTTGAATGAAGCGGAAGTGCAGAATCAGGGAAACTAGAGTTATTAAGGGGGGGAAGTAGATATGCAGATTTTAGGGAGACAGTTGAGTGTATGAATGTGTGTAATATGCCCAAGCGACTACGAAGGACAACAAACCAGAATGGGATAGTTAGTATAAGGCATCAAAATAGGGATGGGATAAATGGACTTCTGCAATTCATGTATACTAATGCCAAAAGTATTAGGAACAAGAAGGAAGAATATTTGGCCTTTGTTGGCACTTCCAGGCCACAGGTTATAAGTATTAGTGAAACATGGCTGACAGAAGATGATATAGCTAATGGGATTGAATGTGAGGGGTATGGTGTTTTCAGAAGTGACAGGGAGAATAAAATCGGGGGAGGAGTGTTATTGATGATAGCTGATGAGCTACAGCCAAGGAGAATAGAAGTGGAACTGCAGGATAAAGAAAAGAGCACATTTGAGGCTATTTTGTGTGAGATCGAGGCTAGCAGAACAAAATATACAGTTGGGTACTGCTATAGACCAGGTGATGGAATAGATGGTGCAGGTAGTATGCATAAGCAAATAGAAGAAATGATTGGAAGGAGGGTAATTATTATGGGTGATTTCAACTATGGTAACATTGATTGGAAGGAGGAGAGGACACATGGGAGGATGGAATTGGATTTTATGCGGTTATTAAGGGATAACTATCTGCGACAGCATGTAATGGAAACTACTAGAGGTCAGAGAGTGCTTGACCTAGTAATTGCATCTGAGAATTTGGCTGTAATGAATATGACTATGTTGCCACCAGTTGGTGAGAGTGATCACAGGGGTCTTGACTTGGGAAGTGGCTAAAGGTGTGGAATTTACAATTAAGACAGGGTAGATGTGGCATTATCGGGCTGGTAAGTATGACAAGCTTAGGAGTTTGATTGGTTCAGTGCCATGGCATGTAAAACTGCAAGAGCTGGATGTTGATAGTGCATGGGAGGTGGTTAAGAAGTATTTGCATGAGGCAATGGCTGACTGTATACCTGGAGTCTGAATAATAAATCAAGTAGGAGTTAAATGGATGAATAACACCAATAAGGTTGAGCTGCAAAAAAATAAACAACTGTGGAGGGAATTTAAGGAGAAAGGTGACCGGCAGGCACATGAACAGTATAAAGCGCAGGCCAGAAGGGTAACGAGTGTGGTAAGAAAAGCAAAAGCGGATTATGAAAGAACATTAGCCATGCAGGCTAAAGAGAATCCCAAACAGTTTTTTCGATATGTTGCAAGTAAAAGAAAAAATGTATATGGTAGAATGATTTTAAAGAATGCCGATGGTAGGGAGGTAACCGAATCAGTTGATATAGTTGAATTACTGAGCGAGCACTTTGCAAGAGTATATCATTCAGGTGGTGAAACTGCAGGAATGAATGAACCAATAGTTTATACGGGAATTGTGGTGAATGAAGTGGAAGTGAATAGTCTATTACAAACCCTCAATGTCAATACATCTGTGGGATTGGATGGTATACCAGCTCGTGTCATATGTGACGTGGCTAAAGAATTGTCAGTGCCCTTGACCATTTCGTTTACTTTGAGTCTGGGTTAGTCCCGAGGGGGTGGAAAGAGGGGAAAATAGTTCCACTGCATAAAGGAGGGTCCACAAAACTGCTATTGTAAATCACCGATCGATCAGCATATCAGGAATCGTTGTCAAGGTCTTGAAGAAAATAGTCAAGAGAAAAATAGAAGATTGGATTGATGAAAATGGGATACTGTATAGGGGACAGCATGGTTTTGTGAAAGGGCAGAATATGTCTCAGTAACTTGCTCAAGTTTTATAACACAGTGACGGCTGAACTGGATAAGGGTAATGGGTTTACAGTTATTCTACTGGACCTTGCTAAGCACTTTGAGAGGATATCACATGGAATTCTAATCAGTAAACTGCAGCATATGGGGATGGATTAGGGTTGTTGAGATGGATAGTAGGGTGGTTGATGGAGAGATATCAGAGAATGGTTTATAATAGAGTCCAAAAGACGGCCTGTGACTAGTGGTGTGTCGCAGGGTTCTGTTCTTGGACCACTACTTTTCCATTTGTTCATTAACGATATAGGAAAGGATCTGAGAGAAAGTGTTCCTTTGTTTGCTGATGATGCAAAGTTGGTAGGGCAATAGTGAGTGCACAGGATGTCAAAATTTTGCAAGATGATTTGGATAGTTTAGAGGACTGGGCTAAGGAGAATGGATGTTAATTTAATGTGGCAAAGTGCAAGGTTATGAACTTTGGGGTGAAAAGAATAGCAGCAGTATATCACATTGGTGGAACCGTACTCCAGGAGATTGACGAGGCCAGGGATTTGGGAGTGTTGTTGGATAGGGAGTTGAAGTTTAGGGGGGGGGGGGCAGATCGCAAAAGTAGCTAAATCAGCTCATCAAATCACTTGGTTGCTGAAAAATACTTTAACATGCAGAGACAAACAGGTTATTGTTCCTCTGTATCGAGCCCATCTAGACTACTGTGCTCAGTTATCGGTGCCAGGGTTTCTTCTTGATGAGGAGGAGGTGGAGAGGATCCAGAGGCGAATGACCAAGATGATAGCAGGTCTATGGAATGAACCTTATGAGAACAGGTTGAAGATTTATCGATTGCAGAAATTGGTTGATAGATGGAAAAGGGGTGATATGATTGAGACATTCAAATTACTGAAAGGTTTCTATAAGATTAATTCAGAAGATATTTTTGAGAATAGGACTGGTGGTGGGAGGACTAAGGGCCATATATGGAAGCTGGATAAGAGTGTGGTTAGCAAGAGTGTTAGAGCTAGGTTTTTTACTTGGAGAGTGGTAAATGAGTGGAATAAGCTGACAGAGTCTGTTGTGGGTGCCATGACTGTGAATGGGTCCAAGGCGAAGTATGATGGATGGTGTGTGAATGTCGAATAGTTGTTCTTGACATGATGTTAGGGCCTCCCTCGATGAGTCTAAGGACTCCTTGGAGTTGCCTGTAATAATAATAAATGTGTCTTGTAAAAGAAGAATTGTGTCATTGGATTGGGACATTTGTGAAAAGTGCAGGTACCTCAAAATGACTAATAAATTGCATTTATTAAGTGTGATGTTTTTTACATAAGAGATGAAATAACCTACTTGAGTGTTGATGCTAATTTCTTGGATGATAATTGCGGATGTTGATACCTTCAACTATTGGCCGAAGCATGTTCTCCTTATGAATTTTAGACAGACTAAATTTTCAGGAGACGAGTGTAGTGCAGAAGTAGATATTTTACCTGTGTCTGTGAGTCAGAAGTGAGTGATTTAAGTAATTCAGTTATCTTTTTAATTCAATTAGTTGGGTTATTTTTCTCAAGTTGATAGGTGCTATTGTCAGATTACATGATTAATTTTTTGAAGGCAAGTATGTTCAGTTTAAAATAACAGTAGCATTTTCTTTCCTGGTTCTAGTAACTACAATATTCTGATTTGTTTTTAAAAGATTTCGTGGTTGCTAATTCATTTTTGGTAAGGTTTTAGTTTTATTTAAAATGTTAGAAATTTCTAATTCATCAGCTATGTTAGTTTGGGAGAAAACTTATACTTCTCTCAAATATGGTATAAAATCCAATTTTTTAACTGTTCTGGATGCCATGGCAAAGTTTTGGCCTTTACTAAGCAGCGCGAGTTCATTATTCAGGGCATGGCTTAAGAGGTTAATCACATGACTGCCTATTGAAGGCAGTTGGTTGCCACTCACTCAGTGTTTGTAGTTAATAATTCATGCTATCAATGGCTTCTGGTTGACTGTTTTCAAAATCATTCAATGATGAGAAATTTACATTTGTTCATTAGTTGTTTAAATCTAAAAAATTTGGCTATAAGTTTTACTTTGTTTCCAGGGTATGTTAAGCTGAGTTGTCTGTTAGTAATCCTCAAGGACATTCCAAATATCTGGATTTAAATAACTGAAAACTTCTGATTTTAAATTTGGAACTTGTTCTGAACAAGTAGTTTGAATTTACTCTGAGCACTGCTTCCTTTGTATGGTTATAGATTCTGAGCACTTTTGCTGAGGTGAACTTCCTTTTAAGCTTGATACAGTTAGGAAGAAGATTGCTGTTGCTATATATTTTTAATCTGCCTAGTGAGTACATATAAAAATGGCATGAGGAAGTTTTGTAAAAAAACATTTTTTTTAAACCACCTGTCCACACACTGTACTTATAGGTTTTGTTGCCTATATGGAAAAAACTGGTAGAAGCAGTGAGAGAGTAATGATTATGAGCATCAACAGACTAATAGCAGTGAATAAAGAAGGGTCACAAGAGAAAACATTCAATGCATAGGGTTGTGTGGAAGGAGGAATAGTGCACAGTTTGCCTGTGTGGAGTGATTGTCAATGGCAGAGTGCTTAAATATGATAGTCTGAACTTGAATGGATTTGAAGCAAGGTGTATCTGTTCGCTGAGCAGACCTATGTAGAATTGTGAAAACTAGAGAGATGTATGGCAATTTACACATATTTGTGTGTATGTCTGCATAATAATGAGGTAGTGAATATAAAAATTGGAAACAATTCAAGAATGATGATGACGGAGTCATCTCAAGTGACCCATTGGAATACTGAAATGCATTTTTACTAATACTAGAAAAATAGAAATAAGGAGGAGGAGTTTTTGGAATTAGTTAGTTCGATTTTGTCAAATGTTATAAGCCTTCACCGGGATAAAATGTAAGGGATATTGTATTTCTCAGGAGAACAGACTGAACAGGATGCAATAGAGGTGTGTGTGTGTGTGTGTGTGTGTGTGTGTGTGTGTGTGTGTGTGTGTGTGTGTGTGTGTGTGTGTGTGTGTGTGTGTGTGTTGGGGGGGGGGGAGGACACTCGAAATTCCATTTTCCTTCTACCATGTACCCTTTCTCGCTTCTTCCTATGGGACTAGAAGCAGGAAAAGGCATACAGGAAGAAGGAAATAGAAATTGTGCAGCTACTAACCATTATCTAAAACAGCATTTGATAAATAGATTTGAGAGTGATAGATCTGGTAAAGGCATCAGGGATTTCTATAAGCAAAGGTTGCCAACTGTGTCCCTGAATGAGTAAAGAGATCATGAAATCCTAATTTTGGAAGGGGGGGGGTATTAAGTGGCCCTTACCTGTGGGATTACATAGCAGATAATTATGACATGCTTAAAAAGTAGTTCTGAGCACTGATTGAAGCTGCACGGAAAAGATATTAACAGTGCAAGGAGTGTATGAGGAAAGCAAAATTATTAGATTTCATTCCCAGAATTAGGAACATAAATCAAGATGAGTTGAATGGATGACAAGAATCAGCAAGCAAGAGATGCATAAAAAAAATGTTGTGGAAAATCAGGAGAAATAAGAATAAGCGCTCACAAGCAGCATAAAACATATAAGAGTGACCAGCATAGAAAAAAAGTCAAAATCAGATGCGAGGAAATTAGTTTAGAACACCGCTGGAAATCTCTAAGAGAGATTCCTCTCTCTCTCAGATATGATTCTTATCCTCTCATCATCCCTACAAAAAAAAGTCAAAATTAGATGCGAGGCAATTAGTTTAGAACACTCCTGGAAATCTCTAAGAGAGATTTCTCTCTTAGAGAAATCTGTGCGGTTAGCCTAGTGGCTTTGCGCTTCGCAACAATATGCCTGGGGAAGGAGTGTCCTAGGTTTAATTCCTGTCAGCAACGTGAGGAGCTTAAGGATCATCCTCAGCCATAGCCAAGTTGGCCACTCCTGGGAGTGGACAGCAAGGTTTTTTCTGCCAGTTTATCTGGTGTTTTTCATCCTGCAAACAGGCAAACCGGTCTGAGGACACATGGATTACAGTCAGGAATATTGACCCAGCTATAGGTCTGATTCGTTCAGCCTATGCTGGTTCCAGAGCCCGGATAAAATTTGGGGGGAACTAGATGGTACCGTGAACTCCTGTAAAAAAGGGGGAACGCAGTATCATCACACGGAATTTATTTATCATCGCTACAGATGGCAGGAAAATGATAGCAACAAAAAAAAGATGAATTACTGATAGTTCATTCACTGACAGGTTACCATTCAGGAGGAGATAATACAAAGCTTAAAGTGATGGAGAAGAGATGTGAGAACAGAAGTAAACAAAAGGGAGATGCTCAGTTATAGAATAATCTCAATGTGATTGAACAAGGATTAGGTGAGATAGCTACACATGTATAACAAGAAGGTACAAGATAATTGAAATACTACTACTGACTTCAATATTGAATTACTATTTTTTCAGCACACACACATGGTTCAAGGAAACAAAAGGATAGTTCCACAACATAAAGGAGATCCAAGACAGAGATAGCAAATGAGACAAACTGGTCTTTCAGGAATATTAGGAAAAGTTGATTAAGGCTAAAAATCAGAAATATGTAGATAAGAATGAGGGAACAACATGAGTTTGTAGACAGAAAACAGTCCGTAATTTACTAGCTTTCTATAATAATGAAAGATGAATTAGGTAAATGAATTTGCTATTCCATGATGCTTCTGAACTTCAAAGACACCTGACAGGATACTGCATTTGTTATAAGATATTACCATGCAGTCAACACTCATCATGGGAAGGCTTATTCAAGGTGCAACACATTTATCATAATGAACCTGAAACTCATTTGTACTACTAGCATTCATAAAACATGTAGTAATGCATGAACATGTAGTAATGAAGCAGGCAAAATAGCCATAATTATAATAATGTAGTAATGCATTCCACTCCCACTATCTTTATTAAAAAATATATTCTTCCCTGCCTTTTCACCACATTCTCCTACATTACCTTCTGCTCCCTATATAATATTTTCTGTATTAAAGATATGACAAACTTAAATATTTGTTTTATCACCTTTTCCAGGTGATAAAGGTAATCTGCTAAACCAGGGGTGTTCAACCCGTCGATCGTGGAGCTATTTTTGGTCAATCTCGTGTATTACTCCTTACTTACAAATTTAATTAAAACTGAAAACATAATATTTTATTTATCATTATTTTGTATTATTTTTAATTTGCTTTAAGTGTATTGCTATTGTTTATTTATTTTTCATTAAAATTGACAAATCGGTAATTTTCTTATAAGTCCGGGTAAATGAATTAATTTGGAGCAGTGGAAGTCAAACAGCGAGCCAAGTGAATACGATTATAAGCAAAGTGTAAAAACTCGATTATAGCTTAAATATTAAATATTCCAAAGCACATTACATCGATTTTTTATTTAGGTTAAGTCCCATGTGAATATTGTAAAAAAATAAACTTTGTTTGTCTCAGTATAGTTTGTATTAGATGTTTTTATAAATAACTCTTTTGAAGCTAACTGTATATACTGCTTTAATAAAAGTTAGAGTGTTAAAAACAAAGGCAATGTTTTTGTCGCTGAAGCTGTACATGGCGGCATTAGAAAGATTGTTATTGAAACTTGTATGTATGAGAAAGGCTTGCAGGCTTTAAGTGTAAGCATCTCCGAAGTCAGTCAGAAAGAGTTCAAACAACTTTCCAATGGCTGGCAACTTACAATCAAATGAAAGCGGAGGAGAACAAAAGGCATGCCGAACTTGAAACTTAAGATGCAAGACTCATACCTATTCTTTTGGGGTTGCCAAACTTCATGCGAGGTCTCAGAGGAGGCCTAATAAAAAGGGACTGAAACAAGCAGAAGGGGTTCTGGTTCCAGAATTGCTGTCAGAGAGGAGGCCACCCGGTCCAGAGTCGCCATCAGAGAGACTGCCCAGATCCACGTTGCTTGAGAGAGGAGTTTCCTGCGTCCAGAAAGGAGCTTCTCGGTTCGAGATATCGCTAGAGAGAGACTACTTCTAGGCCACAGACAAGATTTCAAATTGCCGAAAGGAAGAGTTCCAATTGCCGGAGAAAAGTTTCCAGGCCAGGTTAATGTCAGGCATTCACCAATGTGTTGCGTTTTCATTACAATTTGATGAATCAAATGACTTCACTGATATTGCTCAGTTAATGGTATTTATTCGCATGGTATTTCAAGATTATTCAAGTAAAGAAGAACTTTTGAAAATTATACCGTTATTGGGAAGGACTAGGGGAGAAGACATTTTTTCGGCATTTGATGAATTTGCGAAACAACACAAACTTCCTCTTTTTAAACTTGTGTCTATTACTACTGATAGTGCTCCTGCAATGATAGGTAATAAATCAGGCTTCATTTCATTATGTAAAAACGATGAGAAATATCCAGATTTTTAACGTACCACTATATTATTCACCAACAAGTACTGTGTAGTAAAAGATTAAACACAAAAGATGTTTTGGATATTACATTTAAAATTGTAAATTCTGTTAATTCGAGGAAAAGCCCTGCAATGGCAGTTATTTAAATTACAGCCAGATAATAGGGAGCTTCTGTTGTACAATAATGTTTGCTGGCTCAGCAGAAGTCAATTTTTAGAAAGATTTCTTGTATTAATTAACGATATAGAAATTTTTCTTGATGAAAAAGGAAATATTTATCCACAATTGAGTGATAAAAGATGGTTGTTACACTTATCATTTTTAGTAGATTTCTGTACGAAATTAAGCAATTTAAATTTAGAGTTACAAGGTAGAGATAAAAATTTAATTGACATGTTAAGTTCAATAAAAACTTTCCAACAATACTTACTTTTATTAAAGAAAAATATAAATGACCGTGAATTTAGACGTCTCCCATATTTATTAAAATGTCTTGAACAAAATCAAGAAATGCTTCGCTGTGATTTAAAAGAATTTATTCGTGAAATAGAATTAGTTGAGGAAGAAATAAATTCAAGATTTAAAGATTTTAATAAAACAAATGATTGTAATCTTTTATCAATAATCCATTTCAAGAATACTTTAACATCACAGAAATTTCAAATAAAATTAGTGGGCTGTTTGATATAAACCAAGCTGAAGTAGAACTTGAGATAATAAACATTCGGAATAGTTTACATTTAAAATCAATAAACAATGAAGTCATTTGGAAGTATGCACATGAAAAATTCCCAATATTAACTGATATTGCGCGAAAAATTCTGTCCTGTTTCGGATCAACATACTTGTCAGAATCCGCTTTTTCAAATATGACCTTCACAAAAAATCAATTAAAAAACCAAATTACAAATAATCATTTGGATGATTGTCTGTGATTGGCCACTTCTTCATATCGACTTGACTATGAAAATATTGAGAGGTCCAAACAATGCCAAATTTCATATTAACTTTTTTTTTTTTTTTTTTTTTTTAAATCAACCAGCATTTCCTGTAACTTGTGAGTTTGTAATCAATCTGTTGTTTTTTCTAACTTTGGTTTTCCAAAATAGAGAAATAAATATTTTATTCCAATATATTTGTTTTTTTTTTCATTGTATTAAAATAACTAAAAGTGATAAATAAATTTTTAAATACACAAATAAAGTTTTTAGTTGTGTATTTTTTTTTAGTTGTTTATTTGTGCGTAATCAGATATCAGGTTAGGGGAACGTGATCTATATAAGAGAGTAGATCGTCGAATAACTTATAAGAGAGTAGATCACCGAATAACTTTTTATAGAAAAGTAGCTCGCATAGTAAAAAAGGTTAAACACCACTCTGCTAAACCATGAATTTTACATTTTCACAACCTCTATTTCCATATGGGGAAGAATCACTTTTAAAATAAATGCATAAGCTGTGTAATGAAATATGGAGATCAGGGTATACCTCCGAAGAGTGGAAAAAATCGGTCTTGGTTGTTCTTCATAAGAAAGGTAGTGCTTTAGAATGCACCAATTACAGAACTATTGCATTAATGAGTCATCTTGGCAAAGTGCTGATGAAAATACTAACAGAATGCCTGAAGGGTCATATGGAAGCATCTTCCTGATGAGCAAGCCAGATTTCGAAAATATCGAAGTACAGTGCAACCAATACTCGCACTAAGACTAATAGCAGAGAAAGCTCGAAGACAGAACAAAAAGATATACAGCTGTTTCGTGGACTTCCAAAAAGCATTTGATAATATTGACCAAAATATAACATGGGCTGTCTTGGAATCCTGCGGTGTGGACAATAAATTGATCTGACTGCTGAAAGATATAAACAGCCAAGCACAAGCAAAAATCAGGATAGCCAGTGCGACTGGAGATTGGTTTGCCACTAGTCAAGGCAAACCAATCTCCAATGGCATGAGATGGCAAAATGGCAAAAAACAATGGCATGAGAATAAACTACCTCTGCTTTGCAAATGACATCGTCCTGATTGAAGAAGATGCAGCAAGGCTGGAACATACATTACAAACACTATACACAGAAGAAAAAGATATGGACTAAATGTCAACTTTGAAAAAACTAAAACAATGATATCTGGACAACAGGAGTTACTATAGATAGATTTCATCTGGAAAATGCGGAACACTTCACATATCTTGGATGCCACATGACGCAAGATTTGGACCCCAAAAAGAGATAAAAATTAGAATAGCCAGAGCAACAACTATTTTAAAAGCCATGGACAAAATATGGAAGAGCCGAGCTATAAAGTGGCAAACTAAACTGCACATTGTAGAAACCTGTATCTTCAGAAGTGCTCTATGGAGCGAGTATTCCTGAGAGAATCTGAAAGGAGGATATTAGCATCTGAGAGGAAGTGCTATAGAAAGATCTTGAGAATAAGCTGGATCCAGAAAGTGAACAGTGAGGAAATCTACAGGCGAATACAACCAAAAGAAAACCTGGTCCAGAAAATAATTAAAAGGAAATTACGTCTCTTTGGCCATATATGTAGAATGAATGATGAGAGGAAAATAAAAATGCTGCTATTTGGGATGATTGAAGAAAAGAACAAAAAAGGAAGACCAAAGAGAGAATGGTGATGACATTGTCAAATGGCACGGAAACTCTGTACATAAACTGAGTCATCTTGCACAAGATAGAATGCGATGGAAGAATCATATCAAGATGGCATCAGACACCTATGGGCGTTGGACTCATGGTGGTTGTTGTTGATGATCTCCATAACCAACATTCCAGAATCTTGAAAAAGTATCTTAGTTATTCATCTTTGTACCCTCAGCAGTTTCTCCATCATAATGGTAACTATTATTATTATCCTGGGCAACTCCAAGGAGTCGACACACTCATCGAGGGAGGCCCTAACATCATGTCAAGAACAACTATTCGAATTCACACAGTATCTATCATACCTTGCCTTGAACTCATTCACGGTCGTAGCACCAACAACAGACTCTGGCAGCTTATTCCACTCATTCACCACTCTCTAAGTAAAAAAACTCGCTCTAACACCCTTGTTAACCACGTTCTTAACCAGCTTCCATGCATGGCCCCCTAGTCCTCACACCACCAGTCCTATTTTCAAAAATATCTTCTGGATTAATCTTATAGATACCCTTCAGTAATTTGAATGTCTCAATCATATCACTCCTTTTCCACCTATCTATCAATTTTTGCAACCCAAAAATCTTCAACCTATTCTCATAATTTCATTCCACAGATCATCTTGGTCACTCGACTCTGGATCCTCTCCACTTCCTCCCCATCATGAAGAAACCCTGACACCGATAACTGGGCACAGTAGTCCAGATGGGGTCTTATCAAGGCTCGATACAGAAACAATAACTTGTTTGTCTCTGCATGTTAAACAAGTGATTTGATGAGCTGATTTAGCCACTTTTGCAATGTGCCCCCTAAACTTAAATTCTGTATCCACCAACACTCCCAAATCCCTGGCCTCGTCAATCTCCTGGAGTACGGTTCCACCAATGCGATATACTGCTGCTATTCTTTTCACCCCAAAATGCATAACCTTACACTTTTCCACATTAAATTGACATCCATTTTTCCTAGCCCAGTCCTCCAAACTATCCAAATCATCCTGTAAAATTTTGACATCCTGTGCACTCACAATTGCCCTACCCAACTTTGCATCATCAGCAAACAAGTGAACACTTCCTCTCAGATCCTTTCCTATATCACTGATGAACAAATTGAAAAGTAGTGGTCCAAGAACAGAGCCCTGCGGCACACCACTAGTCACAAGCTGTCTTTTCGACTCAACTCCCGAATAAACCACTCTCTGGTATCTCTCCATCAGCCACCTTCCTATCCATCTCACCAACCCTATATCCATCCCCATCTGGTCCAGTTTACTGATTAGGGTTCCATGTGGTATCCAGTCAAAGGCCTTGGCAAGGTTCAGTAGTATCACGGTAAACCCATGACATCAAGTTCAGCCATCACTGTGTTATAAAATGTGAGCAAGTTCCTGAGGCATGATCTACCCTTCACAAAACCATGTTGTCCCATACAATATTCCATTTTCATCTATCCAATCCTGTATTCTTTTCTTGACCAATTTCTCTAAGACATTGACAATGATTCCTGATATGCTAATCGGTCGGTAATTTACAACAGCAGTCTTGGAACCACCTTTATGCAGTGGAACTATTTCCCCCTCGGACTAACCCAGACATGAGACTCAAATTAAACAAAATGGTCAAGGGTACTGACAATTCTTTAGCCGCTTCTCGTACGACACGAGCTGGTATACCATTCAATCCCACAGATGTATTGACATTGAGGTTATGCAACAGACTACTCACCTCCACTTCATTCACCCCAATTCCTGTATAATCTACTGGTTCATTCATTTCTGCAGTGTCACCACCTGGATGATATATTCTTGCAAAGTGCTCACTCAGTAACTCAACTATATGAACTGATTCAGTTACCTCCCTACCATCGGCATTCTTTAAAATCATTCTGCCATATACATTTTTCCTTTTACTTGCAACATATCGAAAAAACTGTTTAGGATTCTCTTTAGCCTGAATGGCCAATGTTCTTTCGTAATCCTTTTTTGTTTTTCTTACCATACTCGTTACCCTTCTGGCCTGTGCTTTATACCGTTCATGTGCCTGCCGGTCACCTTTCTCCTTAAATTCCCTCCACAGTTGTTTCTTTTTTTTGAAAATGGTTGGTACCATTTTGTCAAATCCTCTACTAACAAGTCTCCATGCAGCACTCTCTCCTTCATTTTGTTTACGTTCACACTCATACGCTTATTTTTCCTATCATACTTTTTATTATTGGCTGGTACACTCAGTCGACTTTTGTTCATAAGCTTTAGCTGTAACTTTGCCCTTTGTATCGCTCCGCTTAACAACGCGATCTCACTCATTGCATCTATCTCATCTTTTTTATTCTCTGTAAAACCATTAATTTGCTCTGAATTAATACCATCATTCACACTTTCTACATTCACGCCCTCACAGTTCTCTGGTACAACCTCGCCATTTCTTGTCATATCACTATTTTCTTCATTCTGAAGTTTGACAAAAATATCACACTCATGACCTGAAATACACTTTAAATTCTCATTCTCCTTACATTTTCTACACATATGCACTCCTTTATTATCATCTAACCATACTCCGACCGCACTCCGCAAAGCGTATATTTCACAGATAGTCACAGATGAATAATAATTTATTATTCATCCTCACCTTTCCCAGCTTGTACACCAAACTGCATATGGCAATCAAATGCATTGGCAAAGTCCAAGAATATCACACTGTGCAGGGAACTCTTATTATATACAGGGGTGGTTCAAAATTCCACGTACAAACTTTGAGGGGAGGTAGAGAACATACATCAAAATCAACGATATTCACATAGGAAAACATGACCGGAAATGCCACCGGAAGACTAACAGGGACACAAAGATACAGAAATAACACAAGGCAGTAAGTAGTCTAAAAAACTTTATTAGGCGTAACTGAACAGTTCAATAGTAGTTGGATACATAATATGGTTTCACATCAGGTGCTCAAAGTTACGACCATTAGCAGTGATGCATGCCTGACACCGACGACGCACTGATTGCCGTACATTTTCAAAAATACCTGGAGTTTCCCGAATATTAGCAGTGCCGATGGCGATTCTTGCCACAAGGTCCATGTCAGAGGCAACAGGCATTTTGTACACCATGGCTTTAAGGGGGCCCCCCACAGAAAGAAATCAATGCTCGATAATCAGGTGAGCGTGCGGGCCATGCGAAGGGTTCACAATGGCCAATCCATCGAGCGCCAAAGGACCTGTCCAAATACTGACGCACAGAAATGCCAAAATGGGCTAGAGCCCCATTGTGTTGGAACTACATCTGCCGATGCACAGTCAATGGAACATTGTTCAGTAAATCCAGCAGAACTTCTTCCAGAAAGGTCCAATATTTCTGGGAGTCTAGTCGGGGTGGTAATAGGTATGGGCCGACTAAACAGTCAGTGATGATACTTGCCCATACATTAATGGCGAAACTTTGTTGTGCAGCATGTGATCGCACAGCATGTGGGTTCTCATGGGCCCATGAGCATTGTGGTGATTGAAGACCCCGTCGCAGGTAAATGAAGCTTCATCTGTGAACAAAACACAAGTTGGAAAATCCGGGTCTATGGCACTTAACTTCAGAAACCACTGCACGAATTCCACACATCTAGGATAATCTTCGGCCATCAGTATCTGGACCCATTGCAGATGAAATGGAGGTAAGGACTCAAAGTGCAAAATGCACAACACACTGGATCAAGATATTCCTATAGCAGAGGTAACAGCACGTGTGCTTGTCTCTGGATTATTGTCCATTGCATGCAACACCTCCTCTTCCATGGCGTGATTTTGCATCGATCGTGGCTGCCCACTATCATGCCTGCAATCCCTGAATGATCCATAGTCTCACAAATTCTGATGCAAATGTGCAAACATTTGGTGATGCGGTACATGTCTGTTTGGGGACCTTTCGCAATACATTCGTACAGCAGCTCGTCCATTACCATCAGCTAACCTGCAAACGAGGTGCATGTCTGCCATCTCAGCATTCGTAAAATGACACGTTCTTCTTACGACGTTGAAAGCTTGAATGAGAAAGCCCCAATTGCTCACCTGTAGTGCTGGCAAACAGCACCACCTATCACTTTTGGGTAGCATTTCCAGTAATGCTTTCCTATGTGAATATGGTTGATTTTGATGTGTTCTACCTCCCCTCAAAGTTTGTACGTGGAATTTTGAACAACCCTGTATATAGGTCAAGTTACTGTGAAATTGCCATGTATATCTAAAATGTGTAAAACGAGCGGCTGAAAACAGAGGATAATAGAGGTTGCTTTCCCAAATGAGTGATATTCCAATCCTTCAAAATTAATTTAACTGAAAATGCACCTATTTTTCATATATATAAAGGCATAAGAGTAGTTATACAAAGGTTTGGTTGCTTTTTATCTTTTCTCAGTTTTCCATACAAATTTTTTGCTTTCCCCTCATTCAATTGTGTTTGGCTGGGGCAGATGTTCTGCTGCTCGATCCATACAGTCAGCATCCTTTAAATTTTCTCAATTTCATGAGATCAAGATATCATTACTCTGGTCACAGACATTCGTGAACAATGAAGCACTCTTATGAATTGTATTAGCATTATTGTGACTGGTTCCCAGTGTATCATTCAGTCCTGACAGTGGTCCTTTGAATGTCAATACTGCATTCACCTCTGTCAAACTGATTCAGAATTTTCAACTTCACCTGTAAAGAATGGGGTTTTCTTGGCCTTTTCTTCTTGATCTTGTTCAGATTTTTCTTTTCACCCTTAGTTTCCTCTCAAAGGGCACAAAAATTATTTGCAGATAAAGACAATACTGTACTGCATAGACCAATAATGCAGTAGGAACTTAAAATGGACACTGAGCACAGCAGACAAAGGTAGAAGACATGGTATACACAAGCTTCCACAACTTTGGATAGAAAACAGTGGGTCCTTCTGTACTGAAATGAAATTGGATATATGCGAAAATGTGGATAACAAAAGCTAATGTAATGAGAGTTACTTGTATATTAATCTCAAAAGATTATCACTGTATATGATAAAGTAAAGAGCATATCAAATATGTCACCTTATCATAAAATGCAAATAAATTGCTTGTCCTTCACAAACCTATGCTGAAAGTGAGTTTGTGGGAAGGCACTCATGAAGTGAGGGTGAAAATGACCAAGTGAGGAATCTAGTCTCTCAAGCAAAATTATTGAATTGGGTAGTCAATTCAGAAAGTAAAGGTGGGTGGGGAATAAAGAGATGTTGCTGTTTCTATATACTTCTATGTCATCAAGTCCACCCAGACCTGTATTATTACTGCAAATAAATGAATACTAAACACACTGATGAAAACTGAAGAAGTTTTCATCAGTTTTCATTGGCAAGAATTAAGCAGGGCTGAAAAAAGAAAGAAGCAGGTGATTCAAAAGAATAATAAAGACTGACTGAATAAACAAGAAAAACAAGTTAAGGAGAAAATCATGTATGAAAACTCAGTAATCAGTGAAGTACTTAACAAAAGTATGATAAAATTGTGTTTCTCAGGAGCAAAAATTCACAATATTAGCCATGCCATTCAAATACAAAAAGGTAAGTTGAAGGAAATGATTGTCTTTGTTGGTACCAATGATTTGAGAGGTGAGAAGTATTCTATGAGGGAGGATGTAGAGGAGTTGTTAGAAGAGGCAAACCTGAAGGGCAAGAAGGTGAAGATTGTAAGTCACCTATCATGCTGTGATAGAGGGAAAAAGATGAGGGCATTGATAGGCAATGAATCTATACGTAGATTGTCTCTCACAATCTACGTATAGATTGTGCAAAAGGGAAATTGTAAAATTGAGCAAAAGGAATGATGTAGAATTTGTGAATCTGTGGTCTCTGTTTGATGGAAAGAAGGATTTGTACAATGCGGATAGACTGCATCTGAATGGTTTTGGTGTCAGGAGAGAGTTTTGTTCATCAAGCATGCTGACATGCAAATTCAGGGAAACTTAAGCAATTAGGGTGGAAGCAAGTGAGTTTGTGGGAAGGCACTCATGAAGTAAGTGAGTGTGAGAATGGCCAAGTGAGAAATCTAGTCTCTCAAGCAAAAATATTGAATAGGGTAGTCAATTCAGAAAGTAAAGGTGGGTGGGAGAATAAAGAGATGTTGCTGTTTCTATATACTAGTGCCAGAAGTATCAGGAAAGAAGGAGTTTTTGGCATTGGTAAGTGCAACCTTGCCAAAAGTTATAGGCATTAGTGAGACTTAGCTAACAGCAGATGATACAGTTACAGAAACTGAATGTAAAGGGTTTAGTATTTATTATTATTATTATTACATGACACCTCCAGGGAGTCCAAAGACTCATCGAGGGAGGGCACCTACTCTACAACTCTCCATCTCCACCACTCAATCCACCAACTACAGTGAACCGCAACTACATCCATGCCATCTACTGCTGACCACCACCACTAGTATTTCCACAGACAATTGCAAACATCCATGCCCACGGAGGGATTCGAATCCATAGCCTTTTGGCTGGAGAGCGAATACGCTAACCATTCGGCCAACCAGGCTGGCATTTTCATGGAAGATAGGTGGAGGAGTACTGCTGATGATAGCAGATGAATTACAACCAAAAAGAATAGGAGACAGGTGGGAGGGTGGCTGTTCATTTGAAGCAATCTAGTGTGAGATTAAGACCAATAGGACAAAATACCAATAGAGTTGGTTGTTGCTATAGGCCAGGGAATTCCGCAGATGTCTGGAAGACATGCATCACCAAAGTACAGGTCGAGTGATTATTATGGGGGACTTCAACTATGGAGATAGAGACTGGAAGGAAGAAAGATCACATGTCAGAAAGGAAATAGAATTTATACACCTGCTGAGAGACAATTATTTAAGGCAGCATGTGATGGAGGGAACTAGGAGATGATAGAGTATTGGACCTGGTCATAGGATCAGAAGAGCTATCCATAACCAAGGTAACAATGCCTGCCTCCAATTGGTGAAAGTGACCATGCGGTCTTGACTTGGGAGATTGTAAAACATGAGATTTATTCTATCAAGAAGAGGGTATTTGGAACTACAAGGCAAGTGATTATGACTTGGTTAGGAAAAGGCTTAAATCTGTACCATGGCATAAAACACTGCAGAGTAAGGATATTAGTAGTGTATGGGATATAGTTAAGGGTGATCTAGAGGAAGCAGTATTAAATGCATACCTAGGGTAAGGAGGGTTAATCGGGTAGGAGTTAAATGGATGAGTAATATCATTAAGCATGAGCTGCATAAGAAGAAAATGCTTTGGAAGATATATAAAGGGAAAGGTGACCAGCAAACTCATGAACAGTACAAAGCTCAGGCAAGAAAGGTGACCACCATAGCAAGGAAGGCAAAATCAGATTATAAGAAGAATTTAGTCAAGCATGCCAAAGGAAATCCCAAAGAATTCTTTGGGATTTCCTTTGGAATGACTATGGACGATTAACGTCAATGACTATGGAAGATTAACGTTAATGAGTGATGAGGGTCATGAGGAGACAGAAGCGGATAAAATAGTTGAGTTACTGAGTGATCACTTTGCAAGCATATATCTTCCTAGTGAGGTTACTGCTTTAACCTATGTGACAAACACTAATGTGGGAACAGAGGTGGATGAATTGGAGGTTCTTAGGATTATTGCAGAATCTCAATGAAAATACTATTTTCATTGAGATTAACCAGCTGTGGGATTAGATGGGATATCAGCCAGGATTTTGCAAGAATGTGCAAGGGAACTGGCAGTGCCTTTGACTAAGCCGTTAATTTAAGTCTCAGCTCTGGTAGAGTTCCAAAGGAGTGGAAAGAGGGCAAAATTATTCCTTTGCATAAGGGAGGTTCTAGGACTACTGTAGCAAATTATAGACCAATCAAATTGGTAAAAATTGGTAAAGAGAATTCAAGAATGGGTAGATAAAAATATGATACTGTATGAGGGTCAACTTAGCTTGGTGAAGGGTCAGTCATGCCTTAGTAATTTACTAACTTTTTATAATAGAGTAACAGCTGAGTTGAATGAAGGAAATGGCTATACGATGATTTTGCTGGATTTTGTAAAGGCATCTGACAGAATACCACATGGAACACTATTACACAAATTAGAACAAATGGGGATGGATATGACACTAGTTAAGTGGATAAGAGGGGGGGGGGTGCTGGACAGATATCAAAAAATGGTATATGGAGGGGCAGAATTGAGGTGAAAACAGGTGACTAGTGGTGTGCCACAAGATTCAATGCTGGGACCATTGCTGTTTAATTTGTACATAAATTATATAGGAAATAACTTGAAAGGAAATATTTGGCTGTTTGCTGATGATGCAAAATTTGGCAAAGTAATAGTTAATCAAGGCGATGTGGAGAGCTTTCAGATAATTTAAATAGGCTGTCAGTATGGGCAAAGGTTAATGGGTGTCAGTTTAATATCGAGGAATGTAAAGTTATGAATTTTGGGATAAACAGATTACAAGCCGTGTATCATATTGATGGCACTGTACTACAGGAAATAGATCAAGCTAGAGATTTAGGGGTGGTAGTAGACAGAGAGTTAAAGTTTATAGGACATATGGCTAAGGTAGCGCACAAGATTACTTGGCTAGCGAAGAGTACATTAACAAGTAGAGATAAGAAAGTTGTAATTCCTCTTTAAAAGGCCTTGATACACCCACATCTGGATTACTGTTTTCCCTTAGGTTTCTTGGGGATGAGGAGGCAGTGGCGAGTGAATAAGATGTTGAGTGGTCTGTGGAATGTTCCCTGTGAGGATAGACTGGTGTGTGGATTGCAGAAATTGGCTGATAGAAGAAAAAGAGCGGTTCTGATAGAAACATTTAGGTTACTTAAAGGATTTCATACGATAAATGCAGGGGAAATGTTTCAGCACTTTGCTACAGGAACCAGAACAAGAGGTCATCCCTGGAAGTTAAATAAAGGTGTGGTCAGTACTGATGCGAAGACTAGATTTTTTGCTTGGAGAATGGTGAATGAGTGGAATGGGTTGCCAGAGTCAGTTGCGAGTGCTTTTTCTGTTAATAGGTTCAAGGAGAGATATGATAGATTGGGTCTCCTGCGATGAGTCTTTGGACTCCATGGAGGTGCACGTATAATAATAATAATAAATTTATTACAAAACTTCACAGCTAATATTGTCTGGTATCACATTAGCATCAGAGCAATAAGGAGACTGAAATCAAGCATAATTCAAATAATTTCAAAAATTCCTTTAACATGAATTATTTAGCATACAGAAATTGTCACTGTGCCTAACATTACTTCTTAAAAGATTGAAATTGTTACATCAATTATTTACCTTTAGTTCCTGTTTCTCTGATGCTGGTATGAAACTGGAGAAATATTTGCCATAGGTTTTGTAATAAATTTTAATTCTTTTTTCTTCCTCATGTTATCAGTTAAATTTCTGCTACGCTACATGTACACCTAAGTTTAAAAACTAAAACTGTTGTGATTTTTAAACTTATGTGTCCATATAACATAATAAGAAGTGTATGACTTCTGCATCAATTCAGCCTTGGTATTTCTTCTGGATCTAGCTCCCAAATGATGAGACTTCAATAACGGTCAAAACTGGTCTGGGTAATGGCCCTTCCCATAATAAATATTATTAAGCATGCCTAAAAGGAAGTGTGCTTTGCATTATTAGATGCCAAGACAACTGATGTGCAGTCACCAGCCTCTATTATATAAATAGCATAGTTACAAAGATTTCACACATAAACTTTGTTGCTTACATGTGAATAAAGGATTAAACAAGAATATAATTTCTCATCATCAAATTCCTGCCATGTACCATGGCAGTTGATTAGCATCTCACTTGTCCTGTGGTTTAGTTTAATCATATATATATATATATATATATAAAATAAATTAGTTTGAATGACTATAATACTGAGAATAAAAAAGAATAAAGTTTAATGCTGAGATAGTACTAGTTTCGTTGAAAAAATCTACTTTTCAGGTATCAAACACAAAGAATTATAT
Source organism: Typopeltis vanoorti (assembly GCF_054136105.1). Classification (NCBI taxonomy): domain Eukaryota; kingdom Metazoa; phylum Arthropoda; class Arachnida; order Uropygi; family Thelyphonidae; genus Typopeltis; species Typopeltis vanoorti. The sequence continues at coordinate 127,166,989 of NC_143556.1, read as the reverse complement.
AAAAAATAACAGAAACATTAGAAAATTACATCAACAGATCTAATATAAAAGACTGTAGTACAGTTTAAACAGGAATGCATGCTGGAGTTCCAATCGAAGTTGACTACGTGTGCGAGTTATCACTAGAGCGCCAATACTGGACAGTGACAATGTGTGCGTTCAGAAAGATTGTAACTAAGGCTGTTGTTTATATAGGATGAATCAAAGGATATTTGTTTAGATTCCATTATCTTTGTTTCGTGCTCATCATAACACATATGTATATTAGAAGTTTGCGGCCAGTCTACAAGGTGTTGGTGGCCTTCATCCGAGTTAAGAGAACGTGGCTTGAGAGAGCGCTGATTCTGGTCCTATTGTAGGATATGTCTCTTCTGTGTTCCTCAATACGTAAAAGGATAGATTTAGCCGTCTGATCGTAATATGATTTGCCATATTCATACATGATCTTGTAGACTCCTGGATACTGAAGAGGGAGATTTTTATTTTTGGTCTACTTCGTATGGAGCGAAGTTTTGGAAACTTAGTGAAACAAGTTCTAATCTAATGTTGAATTTCTTAAGAATTTTTGTCAGTTTTTGGGGGAGAGAGCTGATGTATGGCAAAGATATAAATGCTCTTGGAGAAGAAGAATCTTCAATAGTATATGTGAACGATGGTGAGAGATAAATTTATCAATCTTCTTAAGAGAGAAACCATTGTTGACAAAAGTCCTTTTTAGTAAATTAAGTTCATCTTCAATCTCTGTTTCGCCTGTTAATAAAGATCTGGCTCGATGTACCAGGGTTGAAATAATACAAAATTTTTGCGGAGGGTAGTGATTGGAAGAAGCATGAAAGTATCTGTCTGTGTGTGTGGGTTTTCTAAAAATAGAGATTTTGATATTTTCAGCACATCTTATAAGTTTTAAGTCCAAAAAGGGAAGACAGTTGTTGGATTCCAGTTCGTAGGTGAAATTGATTTTCTCATGAAACTTGTTGAGATGGTCTAAAAAAATATTGAGGTTGTTTAAACTGTGTTCCCAAATGAGGAATACATCATATATATAACAGTACCAGATTTTGGGTTTTAGTGTTGAGGAATTAATCACCTTTTCTTCGAAGTCTTTAAGAAATATATCAGCAAGAATCGGAGAGAGAGCGGACTGCTTATAGCCAATCCTGAGTTCTGTTTGTAAATCTTATTTTCGACATTGAAGTATCCTGAATTTACACAGTGAGAGAGTAAGGAAAAGAATTTTAAGGACTTCGAAGAAAAGGCGATTAATTTTTCTTTGAAGAGGAGAAGCTTGTGGGCTTCCCAGCCCGCAGTCTTCTCCTCAAAGTGGTGGCTCCAGTGATTTGCTGTGGAATCTCACCGACTGTGCTCAGGGGGAAATCGGAGTTTGTACCACGCATACCACTCATACCATCAAAGTACCCCTTTGAGTTCAAGAGGCTGCAGTTCACCCTCAAGGTATGCTTTGCTATGACCATCAATAAGTCCCAAGTTCAGTCACTGAAGGTGGCAGGGATTGACTTGAGGGAGGGCTGCTTCTCACATGAGGAGTTCTATGTGGTGTCTGCTCCAGAATGAGCTCATCCAGCAGCCCAGTGATCTTAGCACCTGAGGGGAGAACCAACAATGTGGTCTACAAAAAGGTCCTTAAGTAGAGAAAAAAAAAAGTTGTAGGTATTTTTCATGTTATTTTTTTCACTACAACTTTCTCTTTTTTATTTTTTCATCAAATGTTACATTTCAAATTTCACTTCATTGTTTTTCTGCATCAACATGCTTCACTTTCTTCAAACTATATATACTTTTTCTTTAGTAGTTTTCATTTACTTTTGCAAACACCTTTGCGAAGCATGGGTACTATCAGTGGCGTATTTAGGTATAGGCCATATAGGCCCGGGCCTAGAGAGGCAAATTTTGAGGGGCGGCAGAAATTTCCAGGCTCTCATTTTTGTAATTATAACATGTTCCTTATATGCCGCATCATTGTAAGTTTAGTCTGCAAGCATATTGGCATGTAATCAGATTCTGCATAACTATACAGACCGAGACACGCGCATAGAAAGCTACTGTATTGTTGTCGGTAACTTGACACAAAGGCAATGGGGATTGCGGTCGGGAGAGATTGATGCTAATTAATTTTGTGTTGGTATTATTCTTACTAACTGTAACAACTTTTCTTTCTTTATTATTTCAAATTCAAATTAAGATTGTTAATTGTTGCCCTTCCTTCAACTCTTTAGTTCAGTATCCTGATATTTTTGTGGCAGTTAAGATGTGCTAAATCTGAAATTATTTTTAGAGTTTTCAGTGTCCTTGTCATATGTTGTCATCAGAGTGGAGGTAATACTGTTTTATTGTTTGGCTTTTAAAAAGTTATAAATTGTGTAAATCATTCCGATACTTCCTGTGTGTTTTAAATTACTATTTAAATTTTAAAACATGAGTGACGATAGAAAGCGACTTAGTGGTAGTGAATATAAGAAGAAGAGAAAAGAAAAGAAGCGAAAATTAATGAAGTAGTATCAAAGACAAGAACACTGGACAGTTTTTTGCATCAGTATCTGCTAATAGTAATTGTGATTTGAAAAGAACAAGAAGTGGTTGAGGAGACGGAAATTGAATCTGTTTCAAATGACGTGCCTACAAAAAATCCCAACAATTTGGCAGCACAGGTGATAGTGAGTAATAACCCAGCTGAACGGATTCTAAATGACATAACACGCAAGTATATCACAGTTAACAGGTTTCCACAAAATTTAGATAGTGATCTTTCAAAATCACAAAAGAGCTTATCCTTACAAAGTAAGACATGTTTCTAAGAAACTCATTGAGAGGAATCTGATTAATGGAAAAAAATAATAAGAGATTTTCTTGTTTACTCTCCTAGTACTCGAAAGATCTTCTGTGCACCTTGTCGCCTTTTTGGTGGAGGGGAAGCTGACGATAGTCACTTTGTCAGTGGATTTAATGACTGGAAAAATACAGAAGCAAGAGTGAGTCATCATGAGAAAGCAACTAGTAATATGAACTGTCTGATAGCTCTGAAACAAAGAGAAAATTTTGCAGGGAGAATTGACTTACAAATAACTCAGCAACTGGAAGAAGAAATTAAGTACTGAAGGCGGTGTTAAAATGAGTAGTTGCAGTTGTAAAAACATTGGCCAGTTGAGGACTTGCTTTGAAGGGAAAGGATGACATTTTTGGTTCTATGCATAATGGAAATATAATGACGTGTCTAGAGTTAATTAGTGAATTTGATCCCTTTCTTGCTGAACACATTGCCAAAAGCGGGGAAAAAGGAAAACGTTTTGTTTCCTATCTTCCTTTGCCACGTATGAGGAATAAAATAATGGATGAGAAAGTAATCAAATTTATTGTGGAAGAACTTAAAATAGCTAAGTACTATTCCAGAAGTGTTGACTCAAACTCGACACCAGACTTGTCTAGTGTTGATCAGCTGTCCTTCGTTGTACGATATGTGAAAGAACATGGAACTCCTGTGGAGTATTTCTGGCATTTCATTCCTAACAAAAGTCACAAATCTGAAGAGTTACAAGAGGCAGTTTGGACTTCATTAAACGAGCTTGGAATTGATGTAGCAAATTGCAGAGGGTAGGCATATGATAATGCTAGTAACATGTCAGGCAAGTACACAGGACTGCAAGAAAGAATTCTTGAAATAAATCCATTGGCAGAATTCACACCGTGCGCTGGGCATTCTCTGTCTCTAATTGGTACTTGCGCTGCCGAATCCTGTCGGTACTCTTCCGCATTTTTTGATGTCCTTCAAAAACTGTACGTATTTTTCATATCTTCAACAAATCGGTGGAGTGTTCTAAGAAAGCACCTGGAAACTTCTGCAAATGTAATCAAACATCCTTCACCTACTCGTTGGTCAGCTCATGGTGATGCCTGTCGGAGTCTTCATGAGGGATGGAAGGAAATAATTTCCACTTTGTCCGAAATTGAAAATGACACCACCCAGAAGAAAGTTAAGTGAAGCGAAACAATTCTATGGTAACTTCAGTCACTGGAGGTTGGGATGATTATGACCAGCCTAGGGGGTGATATTCTCGCAAGAATGAATGCCACAAGCAAGAAATTACAAAGTGTAAACATTGATATGTGTGTGAACTGTACAGGTCCCTCGAAGAATATTTCAAAGAACTAGAGTTATTCTATGAATCCTATGAAGAACAGGGCAAGAGTGAAGTTGACTTGTATGAGGAAGAGAAAAAGAGGAAGAAAAAGCCCACCAGGTTTTTTGACAACAGTGCAGATGAAAGTAATGAAAATGAAGACGAGTACAATCCATCAGTCAGTTTCCGAACTGATACTTATGACACAATTTTGCACAGTCTCTCATTCAAAATGAATCAAAGAAAAGTGTCATATGAAAACCTCTCGAAGGAGTTCCGGTTTCTCACAACAATGAATGTGATATGTGAAAAGGACGTCATAAAAGGGGCAAAAAAACTTCAAGGACACTTTGATTGATATTGAACCTGAATTTGTAAATGAATGTCTGCACTTCAGAGCACACCTGAAATCAAATGGCCTAGAAATAAATACATTCCTACAACTTTCACAGAAAATTCGACAGGAAGACCTATAGTGTATATTCTAATCTGGACACTGCTGTTATGATTTTTCTGTGTAAGATGGCAACAAATTGCTCAGCTGAATTATCGTTTTCCACTTTCAAAAGTCAAAGACTACCATAGAACAACTACGAGTGAAAAAAGGCTCAGTAATATCGCTCTTAAATTCTTGTAATATCACTCTCAATTTATAGAACTTGGCAGTTCTACAAATTGAGAGCGATATTACAAGAGCACTGGGCTATGAGGACGTGATAAATACCTTTGCCGACCGAGCGGCAAGACGTAGAATATTCTAGGACATTTTGGGTGAGTCATAAATATATATATATTTATATTACGAATTTATGATATAAATAGGTTATGCATGTAAATCAACGTGTTCATTAAATATGAGGGGCGGCACTTTCTGCGGGCCTAGGGGCGGGAAATACCTAAATACGCCACTGGGTACTATGCTATTATATAACAACAACCAATTCAAAAAATTCCCTTACCATAATGCATTGCATTATACATGTCCATAAAGATACATGCTTTGCATTATGGGATACTAAGGCAAGTGATTAGCTTCTATTTACAAGTTTCCCAGTCCTGAAATTACTTCAAGTGCAAATTGCTTACACTTGGATCATGGATTAAATCGAGAATATAATTTCTTGGCATCTTTTAATTTATAGCGTAACCAAGTGGAAAAACTTCCAACATGGTATAGTGTAGGTATTCACCAAATCATCTCTACCATCTTATTGCATTTGAAATGCCACAGAAGCCACTAACTAAGTACTATCCTCCTCTCCTGTTACACCATTTAAAATTTTTTTTTTCTTAATGTACACCTGCTGTCCAAAAAGAAACCGAACTTTTGATAGAAAATAAAACAAAGGCCAATTATAATTATTTAAATCATTTATTTCAATCAATATACTCTCCCTCAGCTTTGATACAGCATTTGGCATGGTCAATTAATTCGTTAAATGAGTTTTTTTTATAACCGGTTTTCAGGATACTGTTGAGAGTCGTGGTTACTGCCGCTTGAACATTTCCAATGGTGTCGAATCGCTTTCCTTTCATCAGCAAATGAAGTCGGGGGGGGAAGAGAAAGAAGTCACAGGGTGCAAAATCAGGTGAATACGGCGAGTGATCCAACACACAAACTTGGTTTTTGCTCAAAAACTGTCTCACAATGTTCGAACGATGAGATGGTGCATTATGCTACGACCGTGAATGAGTTCAAGGCAAGATATGATAGATACTGTGTGAATGCTGAATAGTTGTTCCAGACATGATGTTAGGGCCTCCCTCGATGAGTCTGTCGACTCCTTGGAGTTTCCCGGAACAACAACAATAATAATAATAATAATTATCGTGCAAAAGTGACCAGCTGCCTGCATCGCGATATTCATGCCATACATGATGAATTCTCGCTATCAATTGCTTCAAAACTTTGAGATAAAACTCACCATTGACCATTTTGCCAGGCGGAATGAATTCTTTGTGGATAATGCCCTTAGAAACAAATCAGCATTGTCTTTACTTTTGACTTCTCCAAGTGAACTTTTTTTCGGATGCCCCTCTTCTGTTGGTCTCCACTCAGCACTTTGGTGCTTTGTTTCGGGCTCATATTCAAAACACTACATTTTGACACCAGTAACGATCGTTTCAAGGAAGTTTGAGTCCTTACGAGTGGTTTTAATGAAGTCCTTGCAGTGTTCGATTTGATACATTTTTTGGTTGTCGGTCAACTTGTGGGGAACAAATTGCAAATTCAATTTACGAAGGTCCAAACATTATGCAGAGTTGATTTTGGAATCCCCAATTCATCTTCAATCAATCTCAAGGACGATTTCGGGTTTTCTTTGATGGAATAGTGCACTTTTTGGATGTTAACTTCGCCCACTCCAGTTTTTGGATGGCCTGGCTTTTCCTTGTCCTCAAGCGTCTCATGACCACTTTGAAATCGCTTAAACCACTCGTAAACTTGAGTACGGGATAAGCATTCATCACCATATGCTTTTTGAAGCATTTGATGCATTTTAGTAAAAAAACTTTTACCAAGTTTAACACAAAAGTCAATTGTTTGAAACTCATTTTCCCACCGTTCGTCAAAACACACTGTCACTTGTGGCACTATAACTTGGCTTATAATGAAACAAATGCCATAAACAGTTGACACAACACTAATGAAGGTTGTCGCTTTTGACAACAAAAAGATACAACAGGTGGCACCACTAGTTTCTTCTATTTTCGAAAAGTTTATTTTTGGACAGAGGGTGTATTTACTCAATCCCATCCTGTAATCTTTGTGTGTTAGGCTCAGTAGCCTATCACAGCTGAGTAACTTCACTAAGTTGAGAATTTAGTGATTTTAGGCTAGTAAATCCTAGCAGTATGATGTATTGTGGCTGTCAGTTTTGTGTGTGTTTGTATTCTTCTAGCTGGTTTGCCTGTCTTGCAGGATGTAGAAGCAGTTTTCAGGAGGAAAAATCCTGCCATATCCTCACAGTTCCTCACGTCCAGTCTTTGAAGTTAAGAACTTTTATTAGGACTTTCCAACTAAACTGAAACTGACTGAACTATGGAGGCTTTTATTTATATTTTTTTATTATTCAGGCATCTCCATGAAAGGCATCTTCATCATGAAAAGAACTACACATTGATTATCACATCTTAAATTCATTCACTGCTTCTGGTAATCGATTTCACTTGTTCTCTTTGTTTCCTCCCCACACACACACACACACATACAAAGAATGTTGTCCTTACATCCTTCCTAACTACATTTTAATTCAATTTCCAGAGAAACAGTACAAGCATTGTAGTTTGCAAGGTTGTAAGGTATAGTTATTCAACTTCCTCCTCCTCCAATCTTTAAACCAAATTCTTCTGGATTAAAATTTAGTTCAAATTTCTGGATTGAATTTAGTACAAGTTTCTATCATAAGGGATAAAGAACTTTTCTGCCTATCTCTAAATTTGGGCAACTTACAACCCTATCCCCTTACTTATCTACTTCTGAATCTTCACTTCAGAGAACAGTGTTCTAGATTTGTTTGTATTAAGGCTTTACAAGGAGAGTGAAATATAACTTCCTTATCCATATGCAGCGTGTTCATTCATTCATCCATCATATCATATCATTGAATGTCTAATGACACATCTATAAGTGATCCTTTACGTGTTTTACTTATCTTGGCATTAGAATACTTTAACTTCAACTTCCTGTCTACCATCAATAACAAATCTCTGATCTCATTCTTGGAGGGTAGTCCAATCAATTTAATACATGGCTCAAAAAACTTTCAAAGTGCACAACTTTAAACTTTGCAACACTGAATTAGCAGTTATCCTAGGACCACATCAGTCACTTCAAATCCTACTGCAGGATTTCTCCATCACTTTCATTTATTACTGTGCTCTCCAGCTTAGCATCATCATCAGCAGACAACTGGATATTATTCCTATTCAAATCATTCCCAGTATCATTAATATACAAATTAAACAGTGGTCTAAACACAAATACCTATGGATAAAGGTCACTAATGGTCATCTGCATCCTTCTAGACCCAGCTTTGCCATGTACTACTACTATTACTACTCTCTAATGATCATCTATCAGAAACCCTCCTATCCATATCACTGACTATGTCTCCTTCGCCATTTATCTGGTTTACATAATGTGTACCTGCTTGTCACAATGGATTATTACAGCAATTTTTTTTTAAACCTGCGCTAAGAAAATAGGGCTTAAATGTCATGCTATGCAGATATTTTTTAACAGTGCATTTTTTTTTAACACTGCATATAGGCTCATTTTGCAGTGTCTGAATGAAATTTCAATAAGTTAGCATAAGTCCCACCATGGACATTTCAATTCAAAGATCAAGTTCTGAAACTGCACTTTGTCCAGTTAATATGCTATGAACACACACACACAAAATACAGATTCACTGCACATCAATGTATAAGTTGATGCACATGTCTTATCAACACAAAGGCCATTACAGCTAATTACTACTTTTCAAACATTCATTTGTAGATAAATAAGGCAGATATGTATGAAATTTCAAGGTATGTACTTGCTCAAAGTAGGACAGAATAGTATTTTGCCATAACTGCAAGCATATAGTATTGCGACTGTTAAAGAAGTTAAGGCTACGAGATTAGCATGTTACATTAATTATGCATGTTCTTTTGGCTGTTTTGCCTGTTTAGCAAGATGAACAAGCCAAGTTTACGAAAGAAAAATCCCAGTACCTTCATATGAGACTAATTTCCCTTTTAGGCAAAAAAACTCTTATAGAATATAATAAATTTAGTTTAATCCTTTATCCAAGTGTAAGCAAACAAAGTTTGCGCCTGAAAATATCTTCAGGACTGAGGTAAGGTGGTACATCCCTTGGCAACTCGTAGCAAAGGTGAACCAAGCTCTCATCACTCCTTGTCTCAGTATCTCCCATAATGCAAAGCACATCTCCTTGCAGACATGTATACTGCTATGCATTAAGGCTAGGGCCACTACCCGCTGCATGTAGTTTGCAAGGTTGTAAGGTATAGTTATTCAACTTCTTCCTCCTCCAATCTTTAAACCAAATTTCTTCTGGATTAAAATTTAGTATAAATTTCTGGATTGAATTTAGTACAAGTTTCTATCATAAGGGATAAAGAAGTTAAAGCAAACTTTGTTTGCTTACACTTGGATAAAGGATTAAACTAAATTTATTATATTTTTGTACTAGATTTCACGGTTTGATATGAACACAGATGATTAAGAAAATAACTATTTATTAACTTAAAAGCTAATATTTTGCTGGTATTATATCCAGCATCTTCAGAGCACACAACACAAAGTTTGTTACAAATGCAAAACAACCACAATCCGGTGTAACAGTGGAGCTAGTAAAAATAATTGCAACGTGCAACACAAGACTAAAGTCCTAATACGGCACCATCTAGGTTTAAAAAAAAATATAAATAAATAAAAAATATATATAAAAAAAATTCAAAGTTTTGAAATAGTAGTCCAAATGATAGTCTCAGAAGGTTTGAAAAAAATGAAATAAAATAAAAGTAATAAATATTAATTTGGTCTTAAGATGACTGTCTCCCAAATCTTTGGTAGATTTATACAGCCATACTTGTTAAGGTTTGGAGTATGTTTTAAGGCTTCTGTTGATTTCAGGAACAACCTCTCTGACTTGTAGAAAATTCTATGCATTACTTTTGTTTCTTTCCATTTGATCCTGTGTGCAGGGTATCCAAAGCATGGTCTGCCAGACCTGACTTGCCATAGCGAAAGTGTCAGATATATTTTTTGTGTTCACTGAGGCGGATGTCCACAGTTCTTCCTGTCTGTCCTTAGTAATCTTGATGGCAAGAACAGGGCACTTCTGGTATATGTGTGCACCAAATGTGACGTTCGACTCTGTGTAGAGCCCTGTTTTGAAAAATATCATTCCATACTAAATTTTTAGGATTTTCATACCCTGGCACTTGGTAGGCCTCTTAGTAATAACTGTGTTGTAAATAATAGTGCTCTTTATATATTTTGATTAATTTAAATATCATAAATTAATGTGTGTAATTTGCATATTTAAGTGGATACCTCCTCAAGTGGACACTCCTTGATTATACAAATTTTATAAAACACTATTATTGCCATTTTTGTGAGTGAACAAGTGTATATCAAGAATGTATGATGCTGTGTGGACTTCTTACTTCAGTAAGAATTTTAATTGATTTTATTTATAATTTTTTTGCAAAATTAATTCAGCACATAGAATGAGTTAATTAATTCATTCCCATCTCATCCCACTGTAGGGATGAGATGGGAATGAAACATATTGGTTCAAAAGGTTACTTCTAACCCTAACACGAATGAGTTAAGAAACACTGCTCCGAAGATAAAGTAATGCATGTACATCCTATTCTATTATCAGTCATATTTTCCTCATAGGATATTTTATAAGCTGATGACATTGTCTTGATGAGCAATGATCTGGAAGACTTAGCTGATGCTAGATAAGTGGAGGACAGCAACGGAGCAAATTAACAGACAGAACAGTGTGTACATGCTGTGATTTTTTGAATGCCTCTAGCAATAATCATACTTTCAAGATACCCCACTCAAGAATGTTGACAGCTTTAAGCAGTTGGCTCAATTCTTACAAAGGATGATACCATCAACATAGACATGGAACACCACACGAACACCAGCTGAATGAAATGGAGAATGCTGTCTGGAGTATTACGTGACAGAAGGATGCCATTGAGAGTAAAGGGAAAGTATAAAAAACAGTAGTATGACTTGCCATTATATATGGTGCTGAATGTTGACCTCTCTTCTTCTTTAGTATTCTGCAATCTAGCATTGTTTTCTTTACTCTTCCTCTGGGTCTTTTTCCATCTATTTTTCCTTCGATGCCATCTGATGATTTCATTCCCTCTCAGAATATGTCCGATACAGTTTCCCTTGCTTCTTTTTATCCTCCTTAACAGACTTCTTTCTTCTTCTACTATTTTTAAGCCCTCTTCATTAGTTATTTTATCTGTCCATTTGATTTTTTCCATCCTTCTCTAAATCCACATCTCAAAGCTTTCCAAAATCTTAATTTTTTCTTTCTTCAATGTCCAAGTTTCAGATGCATAGAGGACAACACTCCACACATAACATTTTATTAGTCTTTTCTTTAGGTTTCTATCCATTTTACTTCTGAATAAATTCCATTTTCTATTAAAGGCATCGCTTCCCATCGCTATTCTTGCTTTTATGTCAATCTCCCATCATTGCTAATAACACTTCCTAGATATTTAAATGTCTTTACTTGATTCAATTTTTCCCCATTTATTCTGATATCCATACTTACCTCTTTCCTTGCTATTTTCATCACCTTTGTTTTTCTGATGTTAATTTTCATTCCATAATTGATACAGGATTCCAATAATCTGTTCAACAGATGTTGTAGTCCTGTTTCAGTGTTTGATAGTAATGCTCATCTGCATATCTTATTGCAAATATCTGTCTATCTCCAATCTTTATTCCTTCTTCCGAATTCTCCAGTGCTTCTTTTAGAATTGCTTCAGAATAGATGTTGAACAAAATTGGTGACAGAGAACAGCCTTGTCTTACTCCTAAGACAAGGCTGTTGACCTCTAAGAAACAAGAAAAGGAGCTACATGTCACTGAGATGAAGATGCTGAGGTGGGCCAAGGAGTTAGCGTGCTGGATGAAGTGCATAAAAAATACATTTGTGGGAGCTTCAAACATTGATCTATTACTGATAAAATAATTGAGCACTGGCTTAAATAGTATGGATGCATCATGAGATACATGTAAATCACATGACACAGAAGGTAATGGAAGTGTGTGTGTGGAACTAAGGGGATGTGGTAGGTCTCGTTTAATATGGATGTTTCTTATAAAAAGACCTTTAAACTGTTGGAGACACAGCTCAGGACAGAATATCCTGAGGATTACAGCCTAGGAGAGCCGACCTCGAGTGAAATGGAATAATGGTGAGGACAAAGAAGAAGTAATCTATCATTTATCCAACCCTCAAGAGCCGACCTCAAGTGAAATGGAATAACAGTTAGGACAAAGAAGAAGTAATCTGTCATTTATCCAACCCTTCAATTATCAGAACTTGCCATGCTGATGATTAAAGGGATAGATAAAAAAAAAAATAATTAACACCTTTTATTCCCTTATAGGGATAGGCAAGGTCTTTTAACCTTACTAAATATAATTATCACTAATTATAAGCAGAATAGTATGACGTGAAATCTCAATAAATAAAACGAAATCAATAGCATTTCAAGATAAAGAAATAAAAAGATGCAAACTAGTCATCCACAACAAAGTAATAGAACAAGTGAACAAATTTAAATATCTAGGAAATTACATAAGCCCGAATGGAGAAATCGACAGTGAATATAAAAATCAAAAATTCCTAGCAGTCACTGGAACTTTGAATAGACACTTCAATAAACAGATGTCTAGAACAACCCAAATAAAATTATACAAAATAATACCAAACCAATTCTGAAATATGGCAGTGAAACATGGACATAGAGAGAGAATGAGATAAAAGACAAGTGGAAGCTGCAGAAATGAAGTTCCTAAGACCACTTGTAGGCTATAAAAGAATAGACAAGATAAGAAATGAAGTAAACAGTTATCCATAATTAACATAACAGAAGACATCACAAATTATAGAAAGAACTGGAAAAGCTGCATAAAAAGAATGAATGAAGACTGATGGCCAAATATTGCTTGGAAATATAAACCAAAGGGACACCAATCAAGAGGAAGACCCAGGAGGAGATGGGTAGAAGACTTTTTAAACCCTTGTAAAAGTTACAGCAAACAATTGCCTAATACGAGAAGCCAAGAAGATGATAAGCAGCAACAGATGAAAAGACTGGCAAACATATGCTGCCATCTCTTGGTACCTAACAGGATATGTTATTGTCTGATATAGTGTGGGTTATATGGTCGATTTTCTTGAGTTTACAGAACAAAAAAGCTTGAGTTTCTGGTAGAAAAAACCGAATTGCTCAGGAACTGGTCAAAGAAAGGCTTAAAAAAGTTCCTCCACTCACCAACTAGACTTGAATTTAAATCTACCTTCAGGCAACTTAGCACAGAAGATGCAAATGCCACTTCCACTAAGCTATATGGGCTTAAGGTTGAATAACTGAAGTACAGTCACATAGTGCTCTACCAGCAGTCTGTTGACTTGCAAGGGTTGGTTAATTGAAAAATCATTAGTTTGGGATAAACAGTAAATTGGGATAAAAAGTAAATAAAAACAGGGTGGGATAAACAGTAAATTACTGTATATACTACATCCTTATCTTTAATGTTTCTTTTTCAGCTTATTACTATGAATTATTTCATAGTAATAGGTCATTTTTTTTTTTACATCAGTTTTTCTTTTTTCACAAACCTGTAATATTTGTCTCATCCCTATTAAGACAGATTTTTGCAGTCATTTGCTTATTTTTGCAGTTATTTGCACAAAGGTTGGTCAATTGGTATAACCTCTGATACTAATAACTCACACAAAAAGTTAAGCAAGTTTGAGTGCAGTTAGTGGTTGGAAAGGGATTCAATCGTTCGATGCTGTTGGCACACTCTCCCTCGATGAGTCTTTGGACTCCCTGGAGGTGTCACATAATAATAATATTGACAGCAAAAAATAGGTGGGAAGCACAGATATACTGCCTTCTAAATATCATCTCCTCCTTGCTCACTTCATTGCTAAGAAAAGAAATGAAGCTGAAAACAGATAACAATCATTCATTTATTCAAAGACTCTTCTTCGTTTTAACATTTAACACCATCAATTCACGATTTTGTGTACGATATGCATATAGTCTGCTTTTAGTATATATACTTAGTAATATAGTAATGGACTTAGATACATATATAGAAGCTTTTCAATATTATCCAAGATTTTCATTTTTGTTCTAAGTACTATTCTTATTTTGATAAACAGATCTTTGTTTGAACAATAGTAACACATCATCTAGGCATTAAAAAACTGCAACATTTCTTATATAATGATGATGTTATTGAAGTAAATTACTTTATATGATTAAACTTCTATAGTAACTTTGTTTCTTGAATGGGTGATTATTATATATACTGTGTAATAACCAGATTGAAAAATACATACCATGGATAGTTTCATTAGCACAGTAGTAAACATAAGATGCATTAGGACTTAATTTCCAAGTAGTGGGATCAGGTATACCTGAAATTTAAAATTAAGCAATAAACTGTTGTGAAATGAGTATTTCATAAACGTAAATTTTGCATATCATAAGTGCATATATTTTATAAAGATTATATCTCTCTTTATGGTCACTTTTTTATTATAATTTTTTTTAAGTGGCTATCAGCAAACCTCAATTTTATATATTAGCAAAGGTTGGTCGATTGGTAGAACCTCTGCTACTAATGGCTCACAAAATGTTAAGCAAGTTTGAGTGCAGTTGGTAGTTGGAAGGAGATCAATTGTTCGATGCTGTTGCCACACTCTCCCTCGATGAGTCTTTGGACTCCCTGGAGGTGTCACATAATAATAATAATATATTGTAATTTTTTATTTTTACAGTCTGGAACTCTAGAGAAACTAAACATTGAACTTTTTCAAGACACTTCAGGTCTCCAATAAGTGGGGCAGAAGTCTCACACTGGGTGATGAAATTCATCTCCTGCCTAAAGACAAACAAATGCATGCCCACAGTGAGATTTAAACATGCAACCTGTCGGTACACTAACCACTTTTTTTTTTTGGTCTAGGAACCAGAGTGAATAACAGTGAAAAGTCAGCTACTGGAAAAGACTCAAGTTCAGCTTCTAGAAGAAGAACAAACCCAACATCAGAAGAATCAGTAGCAATAGCATTCAACACCAAACAAGAAGATAAACTTCTTGATTGGAAGGCAGTTTTAAGAAGTTATGTGGGAAACTTCAAAATGGACAGTGAAACATGTGTTTATGGTCTCACAAAAGGATCTCCTAAGGAAGATTTTGAGTCACTAGAGCAGGCAACTGATGAAAGAAATGGAAAAAGAGATACTTGTTGGAGATCTAAACAGCAGAGTAGGAAGTCTACCTACTCTAGGTTTTCTACCTCAAAGAGATGAGGTAGAAAAAGCCATCAAAAGTTGAAATGTGGAATGTCAGCTGGAGTAGATGATATTCAACCATAAATACTCTACTATGGAGGTATAAGGTGATTCCAGATTATAAGGAGGTATATATTCTAGATTAGTGGTCGGCATCCATTTTCATATGAAGGACGCAATACTGCAGGAGCCATGACGCGCGTGGGCACTATGTTGCTGACTCCTCCTGATTTAAATAATGAAACCTAAAATTACAATTGGCATGAATGGTTTTGAAATGTCTTTCTACATTACTTTTTTCAGAAATAGCCACACTATTATTGCATAATAAACAAATACATTTGCCATTGTGATTGATAAAAGCAAGGCGCTCGCATCTGATCTGACAGATACATGCTAATTGTTAACATGAATATTCTTTTTGTATTCATTTTTAATGGTATTTTATATTCATTCATATGTGACAAAAATATGTTGTAAAAGCGAGGTAAATAAAATAATGTTAAAATTTGAAATCTCATTTTTCTTAAAAACAACTAATCATAGAAATTCTAAGCCTGAAATGAGAGAAAAAATGCCTGTGTCATGATATTGTGCTCTTCATATTAAAAAGGTTGCTGACCTCTGCAAGATGTGCTTTACATTTATGTAAAATACTAAGGAAAGCGGTCTGGAGTTTGCTCCACCTTTACTACGAGTTGCCCATAAGGCACTACTTATGCTTGCATCTGCCGAATCTTTTAGTTTCTATATATTCTGCACGAAACTCTTGTAGTTTCTATATTGGGCTATGAAATAATTTTGGATTCAATATTCACTTAATTTGTACCATCACGTATTATATTTGCAGTGTTTTTTCTTTATGTTTTCTTGCATTTTAGCACATATTAGTAATGAATGTATCTCTCAGATATACTGCGATCTACGCTGCAAAATTACCACTGCGAGCTCCAAAGCAGTTTACAATAATTTTTCTGAGAGCACACTAAAAATTCACTGCAGGCACCATGGTGCTCGCAGGCACTGCGTTACCGACCTCTGTTCTAGATGATTGGAGAACTCTCATAGTACCCATGTATGAAAAAGCGAGTAAAGCTGAATGTGAGAATTACAGAGGAATTTCTCTACTAATTCTTACTTGGAACATTATTTCCTCCTGAGGAAAATTGTAGAAGAGAAACTTTTCAAGCCAAATAGAAATTGTCAAAATCAGATTTTCACTTCATGATAAATAATTGAGAAATCATGCTAGTATGACAAGGATCTGTAGTTTTGTAGATCTCGAAAAGCTTTTCGAAACACTACAGTCATATGGGTCGATGAATATGATACAGAGCATTATATACTCTAAATTTAAGTTGTCAGTCAGAAGTTAGAATACAGGAAGGTGATTTGATATAAAATCAGGGACAAGACAAGGATATACATTATCTCCACTGTTACTTATCATCTATATGGATCACATTTATGAAAGAAAGTGGCATTAAGCCTGATATTAGAATTAGAGATGACAAAACTTGGCTTTTTGCAGATGATGTTTACTCCTAAACACATCTAGTGCAAGTCTTCAGGATTCTCTAACTAAATTGAATAACAGCTGTAACAAATTTGGAATGAAAATCAGCAATAAGAAGATCAAAACTATGAAAATAACAGGAGCACAGAAAACTTCAGCCACATTCTGAATGCAGAGCCTACAGACCAAGCAAAATATTTTAACTATTTAGGCACAGTTTTTAGTGAAGATAGAATGTTAAATCTAGAAATAGACACCAGAATAAACAAAGATGAATAAATTTATATGTAATAAGAGAGAAATTAGCCCAAACACCAAACTATCATTACACAAGATAGGGTTCAAACCAATTTGAAGTTATGGATCGAAGAGATGGGTTAGAAATAAAGCACTTAATCAAAGATTAGAGACCACAGATATGAGAGTTTTTGAAAACATTAGGGCCCTTAACAGACGACATCAATGGTATAATTATTCAAAATGAAGAAATTAGGAAGGAACTTGCCACTTTGCATTCAAGAATGTGTGAGCAGGGCTAATCTACAGCAGTTTGGCCACTTCAACAGAATGGTAGAGGAAAGATTAGCAAAAGAGGTGTTTAAAGCCAAAATAACTGGATTTTGGCTTCAAACCACCAAGGTCTAGGTGGCTTAGAAGGATGAAATATTAGACGTGACAATATTGGAGTGCTGAAAAGTAATAGACAAAAAAAAAATTATTGATAGGAGATTAATAATAATGTAAAGTTAATCATGTAGTTCTGTCGTAATAGCCTGAATGCCCCTTGAAGGTGCTTATTAGGAAATTGATGATTTATATCTGTGTATCAATATTATGAACTTAAGAACTACAATAAAGTTATTTTATTTCAAACAAATTTTAACATTTTCCAAGCCAAGATACATACTTCCCAGTCAAATAGTGTTTAACTCAGTGGACAATATTTGAAGTATTGCTCTTATTCTCAGAAACATTAAGAGACAAAATTACGTTTATGCTAATAAATGTTAAGAATAATGTAAGTTTTCATTAGCAATTCTATGCCAACTGAGATGCTGTTGTTCAGAAGTACAGTACAATACAGGCATACTCTGATAATATGACTTGTTAGGTTCCAGACCACTGTCGTATAGAGAATTTTTTTTTGGTCAATAAAAACATTGTCTCAACCCCCACCCCCTCTCACTCAAATGTATTTAATAACATTTTTAAGCAGTCAGATATACACATATACATAAATGAAGTAAATAACACATTTATTTACATCACACGTTCACAGTTTTTAGAATAATTTTCTCAAAAAGTAATTCTGAATAGCTTGGTTTAAGGAAATACACCAACAGTTTGGTGTAGTTTGGTTATCAATCTACACCATTAAAGGTTATTCCACTTTGGCAATACAATTGTCACTTTTAAGGATAACTGTAGTACTGTAGTATAGCAATTAATCGTTATTGTGAACAACTGTAACAACAGTAGTGTGGTAAGTTTAGCCTGTGGTCTATCTCACTGTTAGATATGCCAACATCATCATCAAATTCCCAACAAATATACCCTCAGGAAGTGTACAAGATCTTACGATAGTACTACATGAAAAAAGTTAGATCATTACCTACTTTCTATCAACAGTTTTCCTCCAGCTTAGTCTGTTATCTGTTAATGTTCCATCTTTTCAGATCTTATATTTCTGTCTTCTAAGGCATTCTTTACTGTACCAATACACCTACATCTTGGTCTTCCTCTGGGTCTTTTTCCTGCCATCCTGGAAAAGAACACTTGATCAGCTAATCTTCACTTTCCAGTTCTGTTTAAGTGACCATACCACCTGACATTAGTTCTGCTAATACATTCCTGGATGCCAACAATGTCAAGTATCCTTATATCCTCATTTTTATATGATTACTGCCATTGATGCCACCTGTTCACTCTCCTAATCTTTCTTAAGATTCTATGGTCTCCAGTCTTTGATCAAGAGTTTTATTTCTTGCCTAGCTCTCAGATCTACAAGCTAAAATTGGTTTGAATACTATCTTCTATACAGCTAGTTTAGTGTTTTGATTAATCTCTCTTATTCCATATAAATTTATTCAGTTGACTTCCTACAATACCATCTTTGCTAATTTTGTTGTGTATTTCCAAATTTAATTTGCCATCTTCACTAAAACTGTACCTAAATATCTGAAATGTTTTACTTGTTCTATAGGTTCCCAATTTAGGATGTGATTGATGTTTCAGCCTATTTTCATTGTCTTTATTTTTTTAATGCTGAGTTCATACCAAATTTATTACAGCAGTTATTCAATTTGGTCAGGGAATCCTGCAGACTTGTCCTGGATTTAGAGGTATAACATCATCAGCATAAAGTAAAGGGCTAAGATTAACATTTCCAATTTTGGCATAAGGTTTAATACTGCTTTCCTTCATAATGTGATCCATACAGATCAGCGTTTCCCAAACTGTGTTCCTCGGAACACTGGTGTTCCACAGAAAGTGGAAAGTGTTCAGTGAAAAATTATCAAAATTAATATGAGTCTTTGACTCCATGGGGGTCTTGGGTAATAATAATATAAGCCTGGAATGGTTTTAAATGCTGCAACAAGTTCAAACATGTTTAAAAATCAGGTACTCCTCACTTTGCGAGTGGATTGTGCTATTAAGGCCAGAGCGTGCTGGCTGCCTGCGGTTGTTTACACCTCTGAGTGTGAGTGAAGTACAGAGGTATCTATTCTAGGAAACATGCGGTCAGAATCAAGGTCAATGTGATGCACTGCAGCCTGGCATGCCTGTAATGTGCGCTGTTGCATTTTTGCGATGCGATACAGCCTGCTGTGGTAATAGTGTGTGCTTAGCTTTACTTTGAATGCAAGACAGATGATACTAGACTCTAACCAAGGTGTTTTGTTAAAATTTCAGGATTTGTGAAGTGTTCCATCATAGGAAAAGTTTGAGAAATGCTGATATAGATGATGAATAACAGTGCAGATAATGCACACCCTTGTCGCACCTGACCTATCAAATCATCTTACTGTATCTTCTTCAATTCTAACTGCTGATTTACAACTCAAATAGAGACCTATGTATTGCTTGATATACTGTCTCCCATTTACACCATATAAATGGAGTGTTTTTAACAGCTTTCCTCTTTGCACCTTGTCATATGCCTTTTCCAGATCTGCAAAACTTAAATACAGATTCTTGTTACATTTCCATGATTTCTCAACTATTTGTCTTTGAAAATCTGATCCTGGCAATCTCTATTGCCTGAACTCAGCTTGTTCTTCCTCAAGCTTTCTTAGCCGTTTCTCAAGAATACTTGTATAAATCTTATCAGAAACATTCAATAGAGAAATTCCCACCGCAGCTTTATTCCCTATTTTTTATAAATGGGTACTATGAGCGCTCTACTCCAATCATCTGGAATTGGACCTCTGACCAGGCCTTCTGAATTGTGCAGTGTAGCCACTGTAAAACTTTTATACCTCTGTATTTTACCATTTCTGGTTGAATATTATTATTATTATTACATGACACCAAAGACTTATCGAGGGAAGGCACCTACTCTACAACTCTGTATTCGCCACTTAATCCACCAACTACAATGAACTGCAACTACACCAACACCTTCTACTGGCGACCATTAATATTTTTACAGACAATCACAAATATCCATGCCCAAGATGGGATTCGAACCTGCAGCCTTTTGGCTGGAGAGTGGATACACTAACAATGTGGCCAACTAGGCGGCAATATCATTTACTTCAGCTGCCTTTCCACATTTCAGGTTTGTAATGTGAGGAGCTGAAGGGTCTTCCTCAGCCATAGCCAAGTTAGCTGGTCTTGGGCATGGACAGTAGAGTTTTTCATCCCGCATAGCAGACAAACCGCCCTTGAGAGCTCATCACTACTGAGACACATAGGATACACTGGGGTGTAGGGCTGACCACCTTATCCTGTGAACAGTTTAAGGTCTGATAATTAATAAGTCCTTGACACCGCAAGGTAAAAGAGGGAAAAGGAAGATGAGAGAGAGTGATAGATTAAAATTTTTCTTTGAAATGAATTTCAAATTAATTTGTTTGTTACTGTATTTGAGGCTACAGTTCACATCTGATAATTGTTCAACTTTGATTTTGATCACTAAATTTTATAATTTTACTTTTTAGCATGTAATGTAGTAAGTTTACAAGTCTTCTTTTCACTGGAGCAACAGTACTCTTACTATGAATTCCATTTTCCATTACTAACAATAAAATAAGTTATAAACAGCAAAATATAGATGTAGCAAGCAACTATATTATAAATAAACTGAGTTCACAAATACTGTGAATCAGTTGATTCATGGAAGCATCATGTTGCTAAATTGTTCTACGAGTAAATGCAATGTCAGATAAATGGGCATTCCTCATAATTGAAAAGCATCATATGAGAAAATGCAGAGCCATAAAAATGGGCACTGGTCACAGTCGATAAGTGTCATATGATTAGATTGTTGTAAAATGAATTATATACATGGAGAATTGCACAGTTTTCCATCTTGAAACAATTCAAGGAAGAATATACAACTTCAATGCAAGACAGGAGACTTTCAAGAAATGAATATAAATAGAAAAAACTGGGTATTTTTAATGGTTTTAAGTAATTACTGTAATTAATGAACTTGCTAGTCTTGCCACTAAATCTGGTGGCTTCTTCTGGGTAAATATATAAAAATAAATGTAAAGTCTGCAAACTAAAACTTTATCAAACAAAGCTAAGTAGGAACCATTACAATATAAGTCAGAGAAACATGTGGAATGTGAGGTAGTACAAGCTAGATGTTGCTCAGTATTGTTTGCAAATAGTTGGCTGAAAAGTTGAAATCTGACATATGAAAAGATCTGATTAGCAATCAGATCAAATATAACAGGATCATTCCTTGCTTCTTATTAAGAATGACATGTGAAAAGATGACCATAGTACATTCTTTTATGTTTTGAGTGATGAAGTTGTCTTCTACATAAAGCACTTGTTTTGATCCATATATGAGGGAATAAATGATATGCCAGGCCAGATTTTGATTCTTTATTATACATGTCAACCCAGAAGAAGCCACAAGGTTTAGTAGCAAAACTAGTAGGATCATTAATTACTGTACTTGTATACCATATAACCATTAAAAAAATGCCAAGATGTTTCCTAAACTTCAGGGCATATCTTTAATGTAAACTCACAATTTCTAATGAAACTATGCTAATTATAAGATATTTGTCTTGAGACAGCCAGGAGATATTATACAATTTCAGTACATAACTCTGCTAAACCTCAAAAGTCTACAACAGACTACTTATTAAAATTAATGATCACCCACCTTAAACTGGATATATATATTGAATTTCAGTATAGTCTAGAAAACTGTACATTCAAAGATCTTGCATATATCTTCATACACATACTAGCTGCTGGATTAGAAACTTACTGTGTTGGATCTCCTTTAGTCTAAATCACAGCACAATGCATTTTGGCATAGATTTTAGATGCAATCCAAGGTATTGGATTGCATCTATGTCTATAACATACCAGGCATTCACCACAGTCTTTTAACTGGCACAGATTTAACAGAAGAGGACTTTGCTCCATCTGTTCTTCTAACATGTTCCATGCATTCTCAATGGGGTTCAAATCTTGGCTTTGTTGTGGCCAGGGAAGATGGCAAAAGTCTCTGTCATGCTTACCGAACCACTGCTGAACAATTCTTGCACAATGGACAGTAGCATTGTTGTCCATGCAACAACTGTCACCTGCTGGGGGAAAAAAAGTCAACATTACAGGATGGACTTGATCGTTAACAATGTTCACCCGATCTTCCAGCAATATCATGGGATTTGTTTTCATACCAACAGAAGATGCCCGACTACCTCCAGAATCTTGAGAGTTGTTTACAAAGCATGCTGGGTTCATTGCTTCATGTGATTCTGCCAACCTATTTGCCTACTATTAGTATAGAACAAGGTATACCGTGACTCAGACCACGATCACCCTTCCCCCCAGTCGTTTGGTGTCCAGTCATGATGTTCCTGACCAATGCAGACAAACTTACTTTCTAGTTCTTTGCAGAAATCAGTGGTTTCTTTATAGGAATGCTGCAACTGCTCATACTGATCCTCTTCAATTCCCATATCTCATCATAGGTCGATGAGATATGCATCAGGAAGAGCATTCAATTGAATGCTTTGAATTGGTACACAAAAGAAGTTCTCTTTGTCTCTACAAGCCCTCACTAATCTCATTACTGACAGACTGTCTTAGCACTGGAGTTATGCCTCTTAAATAAGCCATATAGGTTATTTTTCCACTGATTATACACCTGGAATATCTCAAAATTTGAAAAAGCAGGCAGCTCTGCTGTTTTCAAAATCATGGCTCCGGCCAGACAGGCACCCACAATAAGCTCTTTTACTCCAAAAGATCCTTTGTTTTTCCCATTGTGATCAACACTGTTGATGATTACTGATCAGCAGCATTATTAAATAGTTGCCTAGAACACATGGTGGTGCACACGTGACCAAGTATTTTGCATATATGCTGTGTACGTACATCTGCAGAAAGGTTTTTAATTCAGTGGCTGGTATGTGTACTAGCCAAGGTCACACCTCTGCAGCCCCAAGAAACCACCACGTTTATTTGAAAATATGAAGTGGCCAAAATTGGTTTTGGCCACTATTCCATGTTATCAAATAATTATAAAGAATAAACAACTGAGAGTAGATGAGCAGCAAATGTAAATAGAAGGGTAGAATTTATTTATTTAGCATATGGTAAAAAAAAAAGACATTACATCAAAATATGTATTTGTGCAGACAAAAATGAGACAGGTAGTGTACATATACATAGAAATAACAGGTAAAAAAAGTCACTAAAATTTTAAGTCTAGTTCAGATAACCATTCAAGAGCTAAAGGATCTGCCTGAAAAAAAAAAAGTCTCTCAGGTCACCAGGGTAGACTCTTATGCTGCAGTCCTCCACAATGTGCTGGATGGTTTATGGCCCCATAGTCACATTGGGGTATAGGTGATCTTCCCACTTCTGCAAGCTGTCTGCACAGATACCATATCTTGTGCATATCCTATTTTCCATAGGTGATGTGGAAGCTCAATTCCTTTTGGAATTTGTGTGGGAAAAATATACTTGTTTCAGTCTGGTGGCAATTTTTCTTTGCAAGTTTCTAGCCATTTTGAATTAATATTTAAATCACTATTCACTAATTCTTCAGCCACTATTAATGGAGGCTGTCAGGATTTAAGGAGATTTATACTTATATGTGGGAGGTCTTCCTGGGTATCTTATGCAGTTCTTTTTAAGCTAACAATCTTAGCTTAATATTTGTGGCAAAGGAACCTTTAAGGCTGCAGCATGGAAGAGGGAATACAACCCAGACCTCTGCTTTGTTAACCAAAATTTGCATTAATGTTTAAATTAATGTTTAGTTTAAATCACTATTTAGTAATTCTTCAGCCACTATTAATGGAGGCCGTTGGGATTTAAGGCGATTTATACTTATATGTGGGAGGTCTTCATATATTTATTGGCAACTGGGGATTGCTGTTTATTTTTTTGTACTCTTTTACAAGAACAACAGCATCTTGTCTACACAGCTTTCGTGGTGCAATGTTGCTCAAAGTTGGTAGCCAGTAGAAGGGAGTGGATTTGACACAGCCTGTTACTATCCTCATCGCTGCATTTATTTGTGTGTCTATTTTCTTGATACGAGGACTGCTTAGCCATACTGGTGAACAATATTCTGCTGCAGACTAGACCCAACATGAAGTATTACAGTGTAGTAGCAGAAGAACTCCCATGTAGAACCACACAGTTTTTGTGCGATGTCATCATGGATTCTGATCTTTAAAGAGATATTCTCCAGACTTCTTTTGAAAGATAGTGTTCTATCCAAGGTAACACCCAGATATTTAGGGAAATCTTGGTGGCACAGCATTGTGTTGTTAAAGTTGACCTACAGTTTCCTATTTGTCAGTTTGGTGTTTAGGTGAAGAGAGCTAACCTCAGGCTTATTGAGGTTTGGTGTTAGTCTCCATTTATGAAAGAATTTCCTAATAGGTTCTAAGGTCATTTGTGAGAATATCTTCAGTGATGAGAGCTATATCATCAGCATAAGCAAATTTTCTTGACCTAGTTGTCGGTAAATCAGATGTATATAAGTTGAATAAGATTGGTGCTAATACGGAGCCCTGCAGGAGCCTGTTATTCAGCTTTCTCAATTTGTTTCTCAGTACCACATGAAAGAACCTGTCAGAAAGCATGTTACCATTGTCATATGATGGATTGGCATGGTATGACTTGTATCAGTTTGTATAGCAACCCTTCTTTCCATACTGTGTCGTATGCAGCAGTAAGTTCAACAAACACAGCAGAAGTTTTCAAACATCTCTAAAAGCCTGTCTCGATATGAGTAGTAAGACTTAGTACTTGATCTGTACAACTACACTGAGCCCTAAAGCCTGCTTACTCAACAGGGATAACTCCAGCTATATTTGACCCAATTCTGTTAAGGAGGAGTCTTTTGAGCTTATATATATAACAGCAACTGAGGAGTGCAATTGGGTGATAGTTCTCTGCTTGATCTTGAGGCTTGTTGGATTTTAATATGGCTTTATTTTGGTTCTATTAAAGGCTGTTAGAAGGTTTCCTATCCTTAAAATGTGAGAAAAGAATCTTGTTAACCCTTGATGAGCATTTTTTCCACAGTTAACCAAGAATTCAGGATGAATACCATCAAAGCCTGATGCTTTGCAGGTTTTAACTTCCTTTAATGCCTGTTATTTTGTCTGTGGTAAATTCTCTTGAAAATTGGGAATTATCAGCTACACTTTGTCTAAGTTTCTGAGTGATCTTTTAACCTCCCGTGTGCGTGTTGATAATCTTGAGGGCTCTAGACAGCGAGGTTATTCTGACAGTAACTGGAGTCACTAAAGGATCTTTACAAGTGACTGGGTTACTTCCACCTAGCTTACACTTTGATAAAGGATGAAACCAAGAATCTAATTTCTTGGCCTCTTTAATTTATAATATAACCAAGTGGAAAAATTTTCAGCAATCTATATTATTTATGTAGCTCCATACATAGTTTATTCTTTGCTCCAACTTGCAAACATACATTTTTTAATAGGCTCCATGCTTTTCTACTTGATTTTTTAAAGTCTAAGTCCTCTGTACTTTTTATTCATTTTTCTCTGTGCTTGTTATCAAGCTTCTGGAGTAATTCATCAGATATGGCAGTCACCAAATCCTAAAGAGACTTGGTATAGCTCTTCACAGTCTTTATTCCAGCCAGGTATGTAATCCTTTCAGAAACTCTTTGGAATATACTTCTTTGCTATTGTTATGACTGCTCCAATGAATCTGTTGTAGTTTTCACTCACAAGTGGTATCCATCTTACTATTTATTTTATCCAGTTCTTGTGAAAAATCCTGCCAGTTCACTTTCCTAAAATTCCATCTTGGTCGTGGAATTTACCATATTATTGGTATTTGTATTCCTACTTTTACCAATACTGGACGATGTTGGCTGTGTGGAAAATCTTGTTTAGCAGCTGATCACTGATAGTTAAAAGATCACTCTTCCATGCTGCAGCCTTAAAGGTTCCTTTGCCACAAATATTAAGCTAAGATTGTTAGCTTAAAAAGAACTGCATAAGATACCCAGGTGCAAGAGATAATTAGTGATTCAAGAGTAGCTACATGGAGATTTCAATATTAAAGGTATGGTGGATGAGGACGATCACATTCGCTCAGGAGGATGTGTAGGATAATTAAGAGAAGAGAATGTATCTGAAGTTATTGAAGACAGTGAATGATAGCATCGTGGGAAATGTAGAATGCTGTAAGGTAAGACAGTGGTATGCTGGCATGACAACCAAAGATGAACAGTATGTTTGCAAGTTGGAGCAAAGAATAAAGTTTATGTATGGAGCTATATAAATAATATAGATTGCTGAAAATTTTTCATCCTTTATCAAAATGTAAGCAAAGTTTACACATGAAATCATTTCACAACTGGACTACTTGTACATAGAGGTTAATGATTTCACATTGTTGGCCTCAGTATCCCGAAATGCAACATACATATCTTTACAGAGATGTATAATGCATAGCATTATACATGGATTTGTAGCAATTGTGTTATAATTATGCATAAAACAATGAAATTTACAGGAAGAAATTAGGTTGTTCACATAGCTGAAAGGATGTTTTCCTGTTTTGCTTTGTATTATATAATTTGCATTTCAGTTTTCTTGGATGTTCTCTTTTAATACCGATTTGTTTTTAATTGCATTTTATGTTATGTATCGATCGGTATTTTTTTTTTGTCTTGAAATTTTCTGTTTTCTTATATGCAAATTGTTTTGCAGTCTGCTTAGTGTGATGCCACATGACTGAAGTCAATGGATGTAGCCTCAGTCTCGTCACTGTTAAGCTAGTCAAATGGTTTCTTGAATTCTCAATTATCAGAGAAGACCATCTCTACAACTTGTATAGGCACTATACATGCTGTCAGTTATTTCTAGGCCATAACAGTTACTTCCATTAGGAATTTTGTGATGCTTATCTTTGAATGTTTGTAAAGATGTTTTACATTAAAAAATGTACTCGCCTAAGACCTTCTCCCCTCTTTTTTTTTTTTAAATTATATATACCAATAAGAGTGCGATAAAATGATTAGTGGTGCTATATCATTGTTGTATCATTTCAAAAAGGAGAAAGCAAAAAATCAAAATGATCCTTTCAGGGATTTAGACCCAGTTGCTTGTTTCAGTCTCCTTCCATCTTTATCGTTCCTGACTTCTATATCCTCTAACTGGTATTGGAGTATTTTTTTTAGGAGGGTAGGGAGGTAGTCTTGCACTGTCCATTCTTTCAATATGGTCAATCCATTTCTTTCAATATTCATATACTTTGTCCAACACCGAGTCTATTTTTAGTTCTTTACGTATTTCTGTGTTTTTTCCCCCAGAGTATGGCCTGCTGTCCGTTGCAGGAATTTCATTTCTCCAGTTTTTATTTTTTTTCCTTCTAGTTTTTATGGTCCATAATTCACTTCAATACAAGTCTTAAGAAAACATATATAATTGTTGTATGCATTTGAACTGGGTTAGGTGTGAAAATATTATTGATCATTCCTGTTATCTTTAGAAAATTTGTCAATGTCAGCTTCTCTTATATATGATAAAGCACACCCATGGTATTTAAAGCAGTTAATTTGTTCTATATTTTATTTTCAGTCACAATTTTATTTCTGACTGGAATTGGTCCTCTAAAAGCCATTTATTTTAATTTAAAAATCAGCATATGCCTTAAACATAGGTGCAAATTTTTTGAACCTATGTTTAAGGCATATGCTGATTTTTGGAGTTCATCACTTCTTTCTATGATTATTTGGTCACCTCTAAACAGAAAGGTATTAAGTATAGTTCCATGATTCAGTTTAATTGGTTTTATATTTTACTTCCATTTCTTTACTAATTCACCTGTATAGATATTAAATAACAGTGGCGACAATGGAGCCCTCTGTTTATTTACATTCTGTAACTTTTTTTTTTTTAAATTGATTCTTATAGCTAATTGGTGGTTCCGATATATTTTAGTTACTGCAGCAAGCAACTGATTTGGAATGTTTATATTTTTGAGTATGGTCCACAGGTTGTTCCTTAAGACTGTCAAAGGCTTTCTAGTAATCTACAAATGTTATGTGCATTTCTATGTTGTATTCTTAACATTTTTCGATTAAGATTTTTAATGTAAAAGCTGGGTCAATACACAATTGTCCTCTTTAAAAGCCATTTTGTTCTTTACAAAGTTTATCTTCTACATATGATTTAAGTTTTGAAGTTAATATTCATGCATATAACTTATAACCAGTATTTAGAAGACTGACTCCTCTAATTTCACAGTTATACTGATCACCTTTTTTTTTTTTTTTTTTTTTTATATACAGGGTGTTCGGGATAAATTTGACAGTTTCGTAAGGAAAAAGAAAATCTTCTTTGTATCTATTAAATTTAATGAATTGACAAAAAAACATTACAGGCAGAGTTAATTACAATACTATCAACAAGATTTACTCAAAATAACCACCATTAGCATCGATCACAGCTTCAATTCTGCTTCGGAACCTCGAACAAGCTGATGCTACAGTCTCCCTGGGAAGGGCCGCAAAAACTGTTTTAATTTTATCCATTAACTGGGCTTTTGTATTACTGGAAGTGCGATTGGTGTCTTTTTCAACTGCGCCCCATACAAAATAATCCATGGGGTTAAGGTCTGGGGAGTTTGGAGGCCAAACATTTGGACTGGTGAAGTCGTAGAAATTTTCAGACAACCATTTTTGACTTTTCCCAGAGGTGTGGCAAGGGGCTGAATCCTGCTGCCATACATACGGCCTACCATTGGCTACCCTTGTTATCCAGGGCTCGACTACAGTTAGCAACTCCACGAACAAAGCCCGAATTCCAATGCCAGGGTTCTTCAACACCTGTTCCTGCAGATTTGCGAGGAATTCTGCTGTACGAACGCAATCAGATCGTCTGCTAGGGATCTTTCTTCTTGCTACATCCTCGTAGTCACCATTGCAAGTCTCTAGTTCATGCCTGATTGTTTTTACTGTATTCAGGGAGCATTGGGCAGCAGTCGTAATATCCTTATTTTGATGGCGGGCACGAATCATCATGATACAAGTTATTTTCTTCCATGATTCAGGTGGGTTCCAGCTATCCATCCTTTCTGACATCTTGTATATGAATGAAGAAGGGTCCAAACTTTTAAATGAAGAGAAGTGTGTGTTAATACATGTAACTTACGGAAAAATATAATTATAAATATGTCAAATTTATCCCGAACACCCTGTATATATTGAGATAACTGCCTTAATCCAACTTTCTGGGGTTTTTCCTTACTGCCAGATATTAAATAATTTTAAAAATCATTTGATGAATAGGATGCCTACATATTTTATATGTTCTATATTTATTCCATCTTCTCCAAGGGATTTTCCTCATTTGCTCTGCTGTATTGCTTGTTAGGTTCTTGAGATGTTATTTCTTCCACTATATAGTTAGTAGTAAGCATTATATCATTTTCAGATTTGCTACTATCTTGTCATAAGTTTTTTTTTGGAAAAAGTGCAACCAGGTTTTCTTTGATTATTTCATGTTTCATTTTTTCTTTTACCTCTTTATTCATATTTCTTAGAATTTTATATGTATTTGGTCTCTTCACAGCAAGATCTCTTTTCAATTTTGCTATGAAGTTATTCCATGTTTCTTTATTTGACATGCTCTTTTGCAATTGCTTTTGTATTTATAATTTTTGCTTCTAGTGATTTTGTTTATATGCTTCTTTCTCATCTTTGATTATTGCTTCAATGTCTTTATTTTTGTTTCTTATTCTCTTTCTCCTCTTCCATTTACCATTTTTTTTGTTCCAAGGCATTTGAACCAATGCCTTGGAACAAATTTGATTCATTTGAATCGCTAATTTAAATGAATCAATTCACTTTGTCTTTCTTGTTAATAATCCAGCTTTCACATCCATATATCACTACTGGAAATACCACTGCTTTGACAATTCCAACTTTCTTGGCCTTGATCACACCTCTATCTTTCATAATTTCTGTCAGGTTTAACATTTCCCATGACTATCCTTTTAATTTTATTCACATTTACCAATATTTCTGACTCTGCAGCCCAATAAATCATAACTTTCAATGATTTCTATTTTATCTCCATCAATTATAAATTCATTTAAATTACCAGAAGCACCTTTGTTTTGCTGGTGGTTAAATTAAGCCCGGGTTTGTTACTTTCCCTCTAACAATAAAATCAACTGCTCCAGATCTTCCTTAGTTCCTGCTAAGGAAGATCTGGAGTTGTATCATCTGCATATCTTAAGTTATTTTTCTGCCAATCTTAATTCCAGTCCTCTCTTTGTCTAAGTTAACCATTCTTATAATTTATTCACAATAAATATGAAAAACATAGGGCAATAGTATATAACCCTGCTGTTCACCTTTTTCCACTTGAACACTGTTTTTCTAAAGCTTCTCAGTTGTCATTAGATGCACAGGTATTCCCAATAATCTCATTACAATCCATAGTCTCGCAATTCCTGCAATCAGAAGCTTTCTTATAATCAATAAAACAGAGGAATACTTCCTTCTGAAATTCTCTTGTTCTTTCCATAACCCATCTCAAATTTGCTATTTGGTCTCTAGTTCCTCTGCCTCTCCTAAAGGCTTTCTGTACTTGTGACATTCTCTATGAATTCTGAATTCACATATGGGCTCCAGCCTTTGTTGGATCATTTTCAGTATAACTTTACTTGCATATGAAATTGAAGTGATGGTTCTATAATTCTCACAATCTCTGGGATTTGATTTTTTTGGAATTGAGATGAATACTGATGTTTTCCAATCGCTAGGCCAGTGCATTTTCTTCCAAACCTGTTGACAAATTTCAATCAATACATTCACTACTTCATCCAGCTGTTCTCAATAATTCCACCAACACTATCAGCTTTAGGAACGTTTAAACTGGTCACTTTCCATATCAAGGATCGTCAACTCTCCTACAATATTATCTTTCTTGTACAAATCCTCTGTATTCTTTCCATTGCTTTTTCACTGCTTCTTCCATCAGACATTTTGCTGAATTACTTTTTATTACAACTCCTACTCTAGAAATAAACTTCCCTGTGACACTTGTTTTTCTAAACAGATTTCTTGTTTTACCTGTAATTCCTTGTACCTTTTGTTTAGTGTTTTTCCTAATCTTTCCAAACCTGTCTCTAGAAACGCCCACTTAAAACAATAAATTACATAATCACAATAACTTTAATGAAATTAAAGTACAGATATTTCATACTGAAAATAACAGTACATCAGTGTGTAGAAACAAGCAAATCAAAAGGAACAGGAATACGTAGTACACATATCAGTCTGTTTTACCAATTAAAAATTGGTGCTGCATACTAGAAATTAATATTAAAATCATTTTTGATTGTTACATAAGATAAGAATCTCCCAAACTTTTGGGAGAGAGAGAATTGTTCCTATTCCGATTTGGGAAACTTAAAAGGGCTTTGCCACTTTCTTTGAAAAAGGCATTTATATTTAAACCTGCTTCTATGGAGAAGACGAACTTCCTCCCATTTGATACAATGTTTAGTGTCAATACTATGTTGTGCCAGACCAAACTTTTGAGGTTTCATGTATTCAATATAATATCAATGTTTGTTAATTCTTTTTTTCCCACAGAACAGCCTGCCTGCCTGCCCAAAGTATGTTAGATTACATTCACAAGGTATCTAGTAAACGGCCACTAATGATAGAGGTGACAGTTTGCATTCTGTAGATGGCAACAGATGAGAAATTTTGGTGATAGGAAAATACACAGGAATGAGATACTTCAAAATTCTACCAATTGGTTCAGATGCCAGAAATAAGGGACTGGAACCCTGTGGTCTGTTGAAGAATTCTGAGGTGTTGGAACATAGGAGTCAGTTATCTGCTGGATTTGATTAGAGTTGTAACCATTAAATTCCATTAACGTTTTGATATTGGCAAGTTCTTATTACAAGCTTGAGGGAGAGGAGCACACATTATGTGCTCTATTAATTAAATACTTGATATCAACTTTTGAGAGGTGTGATGAGCAGACTTTGATGAATGTATCTGCCTGTAAAGGTAGGTTTTCAATAAATTACCGGACGGTGCATATAAGGATGTCTAAGAATGGTAAACAACCAGCCTTTTCTCTTTCCATAGTGAATTGAATGTGTGGGTAAAAGTTATTGATCTGTTGTAGGAATGACAAGTTCATTTTCAGAATGAACTTGCCACATTCCTACACTCACACATTCAATTCACCACAGAAAAAAAAAAAAGGCTGATGGTTAGGGCCTATTTCTTCAACCAACTGAATAGTCTTATTAATAGAGAATTGCCTCTACATTATTTTTTTTATAGTAAACATTTTTGGGGATCAGCTTTATGTCCCCCCCCCTCCAGTCTTCTGCAATTTTCTGTGCTTCTAGCTCTATAAGATCTTAATTTGCAATCTCTTCAACAGCTTCTGTAAACTGCACTATGTCTTCACTGCCAATCTCCAACATTATCTTGTCAGTATCCTTTTGCAAGGCTGTGTGTTTGTTGAATCTTGTGAATGTATGAACATATTTTCAGTAACCTTCTAAACTCTATTCATGCATTGTCAATTAATGCCAAGAAATGATATTCTTGTTTAATCCTTTATTCAACTGTAAGCAAAGTTTGTGCATGAAGTTTCTTCAGGACTAAGCTATTTGTATTCATAACTTATTTTAATAGTATTACACACCACCAAAACAAAAAAGATGTTTATTAACCGATTTACATTTTTCTGGATTTCAAGCAATCTTATGAAGTTAATGTTATGTTAAAGTTATGAAGCAATCTAACCTGAACATATCTGTTCAGGTTAGATTGCTTCATAGCTATGAATGACTAAAATTTTCTAACAACTTCTATAAAGCACATTGTTTTTTTTTCCTCATCTTATCCTCTGTGAAAGGGTGTCCAAAAAATATAGTCTGCCAGTCCAAACTTACCATAATATGGCAAATTTTTTTTTTTTTTTTTTTTTTGTTTTCCAAGGCAACATCTGTTGACATCAGGAAGATGTCAACAGATGTTCTTGTCTGTTGACAAGACACTTTGCAATGAACAGATGCATGTAGATATAAAGTGCAGGCCAGAAAAGTGACAAGCATGGTTAAAAAAGAAAAAGTAGAATATGAGAGGACTGGCCAGTCAGGTCAAAGCTAATCCAAGGGAATATTTCTGCAGTGTGCAAGCAAGAGGGAAAATAATTATGGCAGGTTGATGCTGATGGATAGCAGAGTAACCATAGCAATTGATACAGTGGAATTACTTAAACAGTTCATCAGCATATATCACCAGTGGTGTGAATGATGCTGTGCAACATGTAGAAGGGAGGCAAGAATTAAAGGTGAAAGAATCAGGTGTATGAAGTGTTCTTGGGTTAGATGCTGATAAGCCTGTGGGAATGGATGACATATTGTTACATATTTTTAAAGAAAGTTAGGGCAAAACTAATGAAAGTCTTGCAGTTGGGAAAGTTCCTAAGGAGTGGAAAGAAGGCAAAGTATTTCTCCACAAGCATGGTTCAAGAACAAACGTTTCCCTATTATAGACCAGTCTGTATATCTGCAGTTATGATCAAAGTATTGGAAAAATAGTTAAATATAGAATACAGGATTGGGTGGATGGACATAAGATTCTTTATGGTCAGCATGGGTTTGTAAAGGGCAAGTCTTGTTTTAGCAATCTGCTTATGTTTTATGATAAGGTGGCAAATGCATTAGATAAAGGTGAATCATAGTGATATTCTTAGACTTAGCAAAATCATTTGATAGATTAGAAATAAGTTAGTGTACAAGCTGCAGTGGACAGGAATAGATATATTGGTTAGATGAGTTTCAGATTTTCTCTCTGAATGATAGCAACAAGTTGTGTATGATGAAGCAGTATCTCAGAAAAGGAAGGTGACCAGTGGCATGCCTCAGGGTTCTGTTCTTGGGCCCCTACTGTTTAACTTATTTGTTAATGATACATCATGTGGGCTGACTGGGGATCTCCAGTTGTTTGCTGATGATGGAAAGTTGAAGAGAATTATAAGTAGCACTGCTGATGTTAATTCTCTACATGAAGATTTAAATAGACTTTTGGCTTGGACAAATGAGTGAAGGTTGCAGTTCCAATATTAATAAATGCAAGTGTTACACTCGGGATAGAGAGATATAATGCGATGTACTGTATTGGTGGAATTGTACTTTAGCAAGTGGATGAGATTTGGGAACTTGGTGTGATGGTAGACAATGGACTGAAGTTCTAAGGGCACAATGCAAGTGTTGCAGAGACTGCACATCATGTTGCTGCTATGATAAAAAGTCTGACATGTAGAGATAAGGAGGTATATAAGAGGCTGATCAGACCACCTATGGATTATTGTGCTCAGATTTAGCCAATTAGTTTTCAATGTGACGTGGAACACTAGATCTAAAGAACAAATAACCAAAGTGATATCAAGACTCTGGAGAGTTGGTTATGAAGAGCATTACTAAAAGGTAGCACCTACTTTAATTTACTTGCATTTTAAGATAGTGACAACAGAATTAGATAAGGGAAATTGCTACACCATGATGTTGCTGCACTATGCAAAGGCATTTAACAGAATACCATATGGGAAAGCTATTGCATAAGTTAGAGCAAATGGGAATGGAAATCTAGGAGAATGAGAGAGACTAGTAGAATGCTTCCTTCAAGAATCTGTACTAGGATATCACTGTTTAATTTGTGTATTAATGATAGAGCAAATGATTTCAAGTTGGATATTGAGTTTACTAATGATACAAAACTGGTTATCTTGATTAAAATTTAGATATCTCACTAGTTAAAAATATATTTAACTTAACGATAAGAAGTTAGTAATAAATATTTTATAAAAGTAGTTAGTTAAATTATGCTTCTTTTTGTAAGTCTAAAGCAAAGACATTTAAAGATATTTTGTTTTTGACTACTGAAGTCTTGCTTAGATGTGAAATTTATAAAAATTAGTCATAAGAATGCAATTATATTTTTGTATGAGCTGTCAAAAGTTTTACAGCGTGTTTGTATGTAAACAAATGTTGCTTACAATGTTTTCACTGACAAAGGAAGTGAAGGTTACTGCTGTAATACATGTTGCATGAATTTAGTGAACTTGCCTCACTCAGTACATAAAAGATTATGAAATGTTGCTGTTTCATTACAAAATTGTAATTTTGTAATGAAATTTTATGTTATTTACAATTAAACTTTTCTGCACTTTGAAATGAACTTTGCCACTTTGAGTACAGCACTGAAGGAAATAATGGTGGGACACTAAAAGTGGACAGGAGTAGAAGTTGCTTTAATGAATTTCAGAGCATGCATGGAAGTGAAAAGGACATTGCTAGCTGTTTGGGGAATAGAAAAGAAACAAAAAAAAATGTAGTTTGTGTCTTCAATGTATGAAGTTTTTTGTATTTTATTTATTTTTTATATCTGATCTAATTGCGAAAGGCCACAAGACCTATAGCACATTAGTGCTATGTGTGAGCAAGAGGAACAGAAGGAGGAATCTGTTTAAATTTTGCTTGAACAGCTGAGGAGTTATGTTTGGTGAAGGCAGAGTGTGTGTGGGGGGGGGGGGAACCGTTATAAGAACAGAAGTAGATTGAATGAAAGAGGCAGTGTAGTTGGTTCAGCGAGTTTCACTATGAACTGCAAAAGGGTGTTGGTTAGCAATGGTTCTTGTTTTAATGATTTTGGACGAGAGTAGGGGAATAATAGTGGCCAATTCAGTAGAGCACTGTCCATGAAAGTATCAGTAGAAAAGCACAAGGCAGAAACTGAATGTCTGTGAGAGAGAAGTGGGTATGTGAAAAGGGATCATTAATTAGCCAGAATGATCTCTTCTGGATAGAATCAAGCAATCTTAGAGAAGATTTTGGTACACCATACCAAATACATGAGCAATATTCCATGGCTGGACAGATTTGG
This sequence comes from Typopeltis vanoorti, assembly GCF_054136105.1. Taxonomy (NCBI): domain Eukaryota; kingdom Metazoa; phylum Arthropoda; class Arachnida; order Uropygi; family Thelyphonidae; genus Typopeltis; species Typopeltis vanoorti. The sequence continues at coordinate 127,130,610 of NC_143556.1, read as the reverse complement.
GCTTTGTATAGTTAGCAGCTGTGAAAGCATGAAGTACTGTCTTGTACGAAAAATACACCAAGTGTTTCAGCAGCTGAAGAAGTTATAGTGGAAATGCAGTTATAACAGGAAAGACAGATGTGGATCAGTCCAAGAATTGAAATCTGGTCCTGTTTGCATATTTCAGCATTACTGAAGGGAAGGGGATAAGCTTTGTGAGGGATCAGACAGGACTGAGTTTTAGTAGCATTGAAGTTTACATGGTTGTGGTAGATCTTGAGGATTCTAATACTTTAGCACTACAGGGCTTGTCAAATGAAAGGGGGAAATGGAGTGTACTGTCATTGGCAAAGTTATGGATAGGACAGGAAGCCTGTGAGAACAAATCATTTACATACAAGAGGAAGAGAGTGGGTGAAAGAACAGAACCCTGCAATACTCTTGCATTGGTGGGAAAATCTGAGCAGAAAAAACTGTCCACCACAACATGTAGTGAGCAACTAGTGAGAAAGTTGAATATCCAATTGCAGTATGAGGAAGGCAGACCATAGGATGGCAGTTTGTTAAGTAGGTACCTGTACCAAACTCAAATGCCCCGATATGTTGAGATATGCTGAACAGTTTTGTTATTCTGCAACGACATTGTCTGGAAGACTATTTTTATGCAAGAAGGAGCACCTTCCCACATTGCAACTGATACAGCAGATTCTTATGGCATCACTTAATAGAAAAAAGAATGATTAGTTGCTTCTTTCCAGTTTCATAGCCATCTCGCTCTGCTGACATTACTCCATGCAATTTTTGGGTTATCTGAAGGCCAGTATCTATCATGGTCTTGAAGTTGGCAACCTTAAAGGACAGCATATTATGGACTGTAACAAATATTCATTCAGACATGCTGTTATGAATGCAAATCCTGGTCAACTAGAGCAGTGGCCATATTGAATGAGGTCCTCTTTTGCATTTGTGAACTCTATGTGCTCAAGCTATAGAACAGGTTTGCAACAATACCTATGCTCCAGTAACTGTAATAAAATAACTGCACTAAATTAAACTGATATTAAATGTTTTATTGCTGTGTTATCATAAGTGCAACACAAAGATTGTCTTTCATTTCATTTAATCTTTGTTATCCATTTTTATATTGTACATCACCATATTCTCTTTATCAGCAACTTTTCAAACTAACATTAAGAATCCATCTACCCACGTCTTGATTTGGGTGCCTACCAAATTTGGTGATATTCAAGTTGTTAGATCGATCTACATAAGGCTCTGAATGGGGAAGTTTATGGCCATCAAGATTTCAGACCATCATTCCTGCATAGATTTGGTTAATATAGAACACTACAAAAAAAATCAACTTCATGGAGTAACGTAGGTAGTCACATTTGAATCTAGTTCTAACAAGGATTTTTAAGCGACTCGCATTCAATGTTCTTTGCTGCAAGAGACTTGTACAAAGGATGATAAATGCTTTCCAAAGGGGGAGGGAAATCACTGGATATAAATCTTTAATGTTAACTATGCTAAATAAGAAATAGTCACTTGCATTAAGAATAGCATTGTTACTACTGTCTACCAACCAACTAAACTCCAGTGCAGACAGATTAAGTACCTCTGCAAGGGTCTATGGATTAACTATCACAAATGTATTTATGTCCATCTGTGCAATGGGGACAATATGAGTACCTCCAATTCCATCCGGCATTGGATGGAATTGGACTTAGCATCGCCCAAATATCATTCTTGGCGATTTCAGCAGCCATCATCCTTTGTAGATAATAACATTACCTTAATGAAGACATGGTTAACTGGAAAGTATGAACTTATTAATTTCTGACGCTAAAGACAAGTTTCCACTAATTTTGATAGAAAATGGATAAAATCTTGATCTCTGCTTTATGACTTTGATAATCAGACAACTTATAAGCAGAAAAGTATTTGATAGCTTCTATTACCAATAGATCATTCTTAGTTTAATCCTTTATCCAAGTGTAAACAAAGTTTGCACCTGAAGTAACTTCAGTACTGGGTAACTTGTATATAGTCTAATGACCTTCACATCACTTGTCTTAATATTCCATAATGCAATGCACATCCTTTTGGACATGTATAATGCTATGCATTATGGGATGGGTCACTAACCAGCCTGGTTTCTATCTTTACTGAGGTCTCATTGGGAGCCAAACTGATGCCAAGGTTGAAGTAATGCAGAAGTGATATTTCCATATACAAGTAGCCAAAAGGTGTCACCTTATTCTAAATTACTCTGGATTAAAGAAAGATGGGAAAACTGGTTGGGTAGTGACCCTTCCCATAATACATAGCATTATGCATGTCTGAAAGAATGTGCTTTGCATCATGGGATACTAAAGCAAGTGATGTGAAGTCATTAGCTTCTATATATATATGAGTTGCCTGGTCCTGAAATTACTTCAGACACAAATTTTGTTTGCTTACACTTGGATAAAGGATTAAGCCAAGAATATAATTTCTTAGCATCTTTAACTTATAGTATAACCCAGTGGAACAAACTTTCAACTCCTATTACCAAGTTTGTCATCTGACCTAGGTGGTAAATTTTCATAAAGCTGACTGGAGATCTTCCGTAAGGCAAGAGGATTCCAACTTGAGGTGTATCAAACTCAATGGTAATAACTATGAGAGAGTTGCTACCATTGGGTAGCAACTCTCTCATAGTTGCTAAAAATGTGGCTCAAGTGCCATTAAAAGGCTAACTATGAACAATTGGGTGTGTTCCCCAATTGGAAAACCCAATTGGACAATTCTAACAGATTATGGAAAGGAGGAATATATCCTGGTGTAAAAAAATTGTTTTTATAATTAATTCTTGTTCTCACTTTGTCTTTGAAAAATCTTGTATTTTTTTTTGTTATTTACTTATATGTTATGTTTTGTCCCTTGTCTAATGTTATTCTTTGGTAGTACTTCAAACTTATGGCCGCCACTAATATATTGCTTGAGTGTGCAAAACTGATAACAAAGACAGTGCCTCGGGATAGAGCCAAATTCTTTGTTAGATTACTAGTGCTCAATCTGATTAAAAATTTTGGAAATTTATTTGTTTAAGCTGTGCCACCAAAATTTACAGGATAAAAGAATTTTCTTTATCCAAGATTAAAACACTCAGTATGGCACAATCCTTAATTCTCTATCTTATTCCTATAGTATAATCATGTTTCTCACTTTGCAGTTGTGACTATCCAAATACATACGCATAGGTTCTGTTTATGAGCAGTGCATTGAATTCAATGATCAGGCAAGTTATTTGTTTGACAAGAAAATAATTTATTCTTATTAAGAAAAAGAGATATGCAATTGTCATTCAATAAATTCAACTGAGTCTAGCATATAGGTTCTATTAAGCAACTCAATAGAATATATACACTCCTGTTCCTTAGCTAATCTTGAACTTTTCAGGGACCACGTGCCTAGAAACTTACCCCTTAAAACTTTAGCTTATTTTTAGATTATCACATAAAACTCAGGTTAAGGAATTATTTATTATCAGATTCTAGTATTACACTCTATAACTTAGCTATGATCTCTAGCACAGAGTAATTGATTTCATCTAATGGTGTAGTTCCTGAAGTCCTGCATTACTACATAAAGTACAATTCCAGTTAATTTTCATTTACTGTCACAAAATTTGCCAATTTTCTTCCTACTAGATAAATGGAAAGTTCTTACTTGGTAGCAAAGTTGGGATCTCTGGCTTTTACTTGCAAACATCTTGTTAATTCCTGTGGCTCGTAATTTCACATCAGTTTTTCCTAGATGAGTTTCTTTTGCTGCTATGTTCCTCTGGCCTTTACTTCTTGTATGTAGGTCTGGGAATACGGTCACAATTCATTTCCTACGATCCTTGCAAAGCGAAGCTGCCGTTGTCCGACCTCTTATTTCCACATAATCTCCTCAGGTTGCATTGACTTCATTGCCATATGGAGTCCTAAATCTTACGTCCGAATTCTACTTGACCACATAACTGCACTCTGACACTCCACTCCCGGCCGTACTGGAACTTCGACTCTCCGGAACCAACAGGAAAAAGCCCCTTTTCGGCGTCGTAAACTTCTATATATTCAGCTCTGATGACCTTCCCGCTCTTACGTCATCATCCACTCAGCACCTCGATACTCTGCACCAGACACTGTTGCTTGTCGTTGCATTTCCATGGGAAACCCCTTCACAACGTTGACCTTTGCATTCGTGTTAGCTTCAGGTCACTAATTAATCTTATTTTGCCTGGAACTTTAGCTTGACCTTGGTATACTTATGCACAATTCACCACATAAAATTTATTTTTCTCGTACAAAACTCGATAATACAATATTCAAAATTGAAAGGAAAAGATATTAACATTATTTCATTTACACTCAATTTCTCTTATTAACAGAGAAGTACTTTAGCAGGATTTTTGATACTTGTTAAATCAGAATAGGAATTATATTTCTAAAATTCCCTCTATTCAAGATTTAACACTGGGATGATGAAAGTGAAAGACTTCAAGTAGAGGACAATTTTAGCTTAATTGTTGCACTCTTGACAAGGCTAGGAAAGATAATTGGATCAAGGCATTGAATAATGCTAACTTCACCCACTACAGCACAAAGGCCTGGTTTTTAAACAAAAATCCGATTCCAGCACTATAGAGTTAAAAAAAAATTCTCATTAACATTAATGACATTGCAAAATATATCACATCTCCCTCAAGACTTACCCACTTGACAAATGTGCTACAACAGAGATAAAGGCAGGTTGAAATCCATGAGAAACACTCCATCACTTATTCCTTCTTTCACAAGCTTTCATATCTAGAAACTACAGTGGTATCTCGCTAATCCGAACTAATAAAAACTGTGCTCGTTCGGATTAACGAATTTTCGCCCAAGAGAGAACAATAACTAGCGTTTGAGACAAAAAAAAATCAGATTCTAATGGTACATCAATTTAATTTTGTAAATAAATGTATCTGATAGAAAAAAGCTATTATACTGCAATGTAAAACTTAAAATAATACAGTACACAAGTTTATTTTAGTAAAAAATTTAGTTTGTATGTACCTGTATTGTTGAGGATTCTGATTTAATAAAACTGCAATAAAAAAGCTATCAGTACATAACTTAATTTGTGTAAAAAATATTACTTTCTTGTACACAACCCACAAAAAAAGTTTCACAAAATAACACAAGTTTTTTTTGTATTTCTTTGTAAAAAAAATAACTGATTTTCTTTTGCTTCTTGGAAGCAAAACTTTTTTTCGAATGCTTCTTCTCAGAGCTGCATTAGCAATAAAATTTTGTGGAATGGCACATCATTCTGCTTATCCCATTCTATACACATTAAAACTGTCAACTACCTCTTTATGTGTTACTTTTTCCATTCCGTAACTTTTATTTGTGAAATTTCAACATCTGGATTTATATTTTTAACCAAATTATGCACGATTTGAATTTCCTCTTTTTGTGTATCACCGTAGTTATCTTGGTAAATTCTAGAAGGTCACAGTTTTTTCCATGATGCTCAAATTGTTTCAGGTTCGAAGGCTTCCCAGGCAAACATGAACATACAATAAATCAAAATAGACCTACACTATAACCGTACAATCGACAACGTGAAAAAATACTCTACTGTAATAATAATAAAATAAATAATAGTTAAAATAATAATTATTAACTAAAAATAATAATACGTAATAAATAAAACTTTTCTTTCAAACCCCAGTTCGGATTACTGGAGGGTTCGGACTAAAGAGGTTCGGATTAGCGAGATACCACTGTATAGGCAAAAAACTAGTAAAACAGCTGGGTCTGGAATTAAAAATGTGGCTCAAGTGCATCAAAAGGCTAACTAATATGTATAACGACTTCTTAGATAAAAAAGATACATTGAGCCCTCATCACTATTTCTGTTTGAGATGAACACTTGTCTTCATCTCAAACCGAAACTGATTTGTGAAACAAAGATTGGCATTATCAGATTAGCTTTGTTCAAAAACTTGAACGTAAGAGAATTCGTCTAGTGTAACGTGTGCGGGAGGTATGCTTTCCACAAAAGAGGCTGGAGTCTGGATAGATAATGACGGAAGACTGTACCCAGAATGTAAGAGAAGTGAGGAATCGAAGTGTGTGTCAGGTCGTGAGATAGTTGTAGAAGAAAGCCAGAATGTGAGAGAAAATAGTGGTTTGATAGTAAATTGTGATGTTGTACAAGATAGCAATGAGAGTGGTGATGAAAGAGAGAGAGAAGGTAATTATACAGAGAGAGAAAATAGTTTGAATGATGACAAAAATGAGACATTAGCTGTAATGAGCGAGATTGCACGGTTATGCAGAGTAATACATAGAGCAAAGCAGCAGTTGGAGCGACTGCAAAATCTTTCCCGAGTGCCTTGGTTAACGGAAATAAGCAATTGTATGAAAGGGAAAAAAGCGTATGACTGGGAGTGTTTCAGAAATGAAGGAAAAAGTGTTGTACAGTGACTCATTAGTAAGAGGTGTGATAGATGAGAGCGACTAAATCGTACTTACCAGGTGCAAAAATTAAGGATGTAAGTGCGAAAGCAGAGGGTGAAAGAAATGATAGTCTTCTCCTTGGCTGCATTTCATGTATACTAATGCCAAGAGTATTAGAAACAAGGAGGAAGAATTTTTGGCTTTGGGGGGGCCTCTTCCTTGCCACAGGTGATTGGCATTAGTGAAACATGGCTGACAGAAGATGATATAGTGAGATAGAATGTGTAGGGTATAGTGTGTTCAAGAGGGACACAGAATAAAATGGGGGAGAGAAGTGTTATTGATGATAGCTGATGAACTGCAGCCAAGGAGAATAGAAGTTCTATTGCAGGATAGTGAAAAGAGTTCATTTGAGGGCTATTTGGTGTGAGATTGAGACTAACGGAACAAAATGTACAGTTGGGTGCTGCTATAGACCAGGTGATGGAATGGATGGAGATAGTATGCATAGACAAATTGATGAAATGAGTGGAAGGAGGGTAATTATTATGGGGAATTTCAACTATGGTAACATTGATTGGAAGGAGGAGATGACACATGTGAGGAATGAACTGGATTTTATTCAGTTACTAAGGGATAACTATCTGACACAGCATGTACTGGAAAATACTAGGGGTTTGAGAATGCTTGACCTAGTAACAGCACCTGAGAATATTTGACTGTAATGAATATGACCATGTTGCCACCTATTGGTGAGAGTGATCATAGGGTCTTGACCTGAAAGGTGGCTAAATGTGTGAAATTTTCGATTAAGACAGGGTACTTGTGGAATTACCGTGCTGGCAAGTATGACAAGCTTAGGAGATTGCTTGGTTCAGTGCCATGGCATGTAAAACTGCAAGACCTGGATGTTGATAGGGCATGGGAAGAGGTCAAGGAGCATTTGCAGGAGGTTAGCGCTGACTGTATATCTAGCGTCCAAATAGTAAATCAAGTAAGGGTTAAATGGATGAATAACACCATTAAACTTGAGTTGCAAAAAAAGAAACGACTGTGGAAGGAATTTAAGGAGAAAGGTGACCTGCAGGCACATGACTGGTATAAAGTACAGGCCAGAAGGATAATAAGTGTGGTAAGAAAAGCAAAAGCAGATTATGAAAGGAAATTAGCTGTGCAAGCTAAAGAGAATCCCAAACAGTTCTTTCAATATGCTGAAAGTTAAAGAAAAACTGTACACGGCAGAATGATTAAGGAATACCGATGGTAGGGAGGTCACTGAATCAGTCGATATAGTGGAATTACTGAGCGAGCGCTTTGCAAGAGTATATCATCCACGTGGCGACACTGAAAGAATGAAGGAACCATTAGTTTATACGAGAATTGTGGCGAATGAAGTCTGAGTGAATAGTCTATTACAGAACCTTGATGTGAATACATCTGTGGGATTGGATGGTATACCAGCTCATGTTGTATGTGAAGCGGCTAAAGGATTGTCAGTGCCCTTGACCATTTTTTAATTTGAGTCTCGGGTCTGGGTTAGTCCTGAGGGGGTGGAAAGAGGAGAAAATAGTTCTACTGCATAAAGGAGGATCCAAGACTGTTGCAAATTACTGACCGATCAGCATATCAGGCGTCATTGTCAAGGTCTTGGAGAAAGTAGTCAAGGGAAAAATACAGGAATGACCCAGACCCGAGACTCAAATTAAAAATAATGGTCAAGGGCACTGACAATCCTTTAGCCGCTTCATACAGTATCTCATTTTCTTTTGAAAATGAGATACTGTATAGGGGACAGGATGGTTTTGTGAAGGGTAGATCATGCCTCAGTGACAGCTGAACTGGATAAGGGTAAAGGGTTTAGTGATACTGCTGGACCTGGCTAAGGCCTTTGACAGGATACCACATAGAATTCTACTCCGTAAAGTGCAACGTGGTTAGTGAGATGGATAGGAGAGTGGTTGATGGAGAGATACCAGAGAGTAGTTTACTTAGGAGTAGAGTCCAAAAGACAGCCTGTGACTAATGGTGTGCTGCAGGATTCTGTTCTTGGACCAGTGCTGTTTAATTTGTTCATTAATGATATAGGGAAGGAACTGAGAGGAATGATGCAAAGTTGGGTAGGGCAATAGGGAATGCAGAAGATGTCAAAATTTAACAGGATGATTTGGATAGATTGGAGTTCTGGGCTAAAGAGAATGAATATCAATTTAATGTGGCAAAATGTAAGGTTATGCATTTTGGGGTGAAAAGATTAGCAGCAGTATATTAAATTGGTGGAACTGTACTCCAGGAGACTGATGAGGCCAGGGACTTGGGAGTGTTGATGGATAGGGATTTGAAGTTTAGGGGCACATTGCAAAAGTGGCTAAATCAGTTCATCAAATCACTTGGATGCTGAAGAATACTTTGACGAGCAGAGATAAGCAAGTTATTGTTTCTCTGTATTGAGCCTTGATAAGAACCCATTGACTATTGTGCCCAGATCTGGTCAGGTTTCTTCTTGATTGGGAGGAGGTTGAGAGGAATCCAGAGGCAAGTGACCAAGATGATAGCAGGTGTATGGAATGAACCTTATGAAAACAGATTGAAGATTTGTGGGTTGCAGAAAAGGGGAGATATGATTTAGACATTCAAATTGCTGGAAGGTTTCTATAGGATTAATTCAGAGGATATTTTTGAGAACAGGACTGGTGGTGGGAGGACTAGGGAACATCCATGGAAATTGGGCAAGAGTGTGGTTAGTAAGGGTGTTAGAGCTGGTTTTTTTTTTTACTTTTAGAGTGGTGAACGAGTGGAATAAGCTGCCAGAGTGTGGTGTGGGTGCTATGACAGTGAATGAGTTCAAAGCAAAGTATGATAGATACTGTGTGAATGCTGAATAGTTGTGATGGACATGTTTAGGGCCTCCTCGATGAGTCTGACTCCTTGGAGTCACCCGTAATAATAATAATTATGTAGTAGTTAACTAAGCTTGCTCTTGTGAAGGACTTCAGTCTTCTATATGCTTGTAGATAATAGCATGTTTTACAAGTCCAGAATATTCTAAATCATGGTACATAATGCACTTTAAGTTCATCATAAAAATTATCTACAGAACTTCTGAATTGGCCAAAGCAGGAGAGATCACAGGCACAAGTAATGTAACAAACACCAGAATACCATTGAGGAAAGACTTAATCGAACAATTAAAAATGAAGAAATCTCTTGTTAGTTGAGAGCATTGTGTTTTGAACATAATGTGCTATCATTGTATTATATTCAGATATAGACTGAACATAGTAATTGTCACTTGGTTGGCCCCCTTCAGTTTGCTGAAACCATTAGATAAATGCAGTGGATTTCATATGTTCTAATTTTTCTGTCAAAAAACTGACTTTGTAATCTATATACAAGCTATAGCACCCAATTCCTACCCCCATTTCTTGTAAGTCTTTTTTCCTTATATAAGTTAAACGAATGAGAGTAATGAAATGTTATACTTAAAAATATAGGCTTTTATTATCCCCCCCCCCCTTTCTTTGAATGTCTGATAAAGAAAACAGTGAAAAAGAAAGAATAGGAAGAACCAATACAAGAATATTAACCTGTGTACTTATCTGTCTTAGGAATAACTCTGTTTACAGTACAATATTTTTCTGCTTCTTTTGCAGCTTTGGATGACCAGCTGCCAGTAACAATATAGTCAGCAACACCATCTTTCTCAGGACAAAGATTTAATGGCACTGCAGAAAATTGGCCTGTACCACCACCTTGTAAAAATAGTACTCTATAATTAGATGGAATGTCTCTGTAAGAAAAGCAAAGAAAACAATTAACCTTAATTCGACTAAAATTAGTGCTTTCACTTTTTCTTGAAATGCTTTTTTAAAAATAAATATATGTATATATAAAAAAACAAGTGCTCATCCATTTTCCAACCTTTCCCATCATCACAACTTTCAATCATTTGGAATATTCTTTTCAAACTTCAGAGCTTAACCTTTATAGAAGGACCACAGCCATATTAAAAAAAAAAAAACTTAATCCCTACTGGTCAAGTAGCTAACCATGGAAGGTCCATTCTAGCTGTAAATATGATGTGAAGATATCTGTCTCCATATATGAGTAGAAAGGTTGTGAAGATAATTCACAGTTTACTTATGCTTAGTAAAGGATTAAAAGAAATAAATTTGTCTAGTATAAATTTATTTTGTAATAAAGCAAAAAACTAATCAGAAAAAATAAATCCGCTAATGACTTATTCCCTTATAGGGAGTAGGCAAGGCCTTCAATACCTATCTAGCTTTTTGAAGACTGAGTGAGCAGTTCAATCTCCACTGGTAGCCATTCAGAGATAGCTGGCCCATGTCTATCACTAATTATAGCAGCCACCAATGAAGAGGCTGGCAAACAAGTGCTGCAATCTCTTGGTACCTAACCCTAACAAGATATGTTACCGTCTGAAATAATGTGGGCATTATGGTTGATTTCCTTAAGTTTACAAGATGAAAAACCTGATTTTCCAAGAGGAAAAACCCATCTGCCTGTGCCAGAGATCAACTAACTTGGGAATCGGTCAAAGAAAGGCTTAGAAGTTCCTCCAGTCGGCAACTAGACTTGAACTTACGTCTAACTTCGAGTGACCAAGCAAAAAAAAAACCTTTATAGTTCTCTAATCTGGAGTATTTTAATATGGTGATACACCAATTTGCTACTTGCATGTAAAAAATGACTTCTGCAATGATTTAGCTCCCACTGATGAGACCAAGTTTTATCTGGTCTAAAGCCACATCCTATAATGTAGGATATATATTTCTGCAGGTAAGTGTGCTGTGCATCATGGGATAATTGGACAATCTGATGTAGTCATCTGCTTCCATATATTGATATAGCTTCTTGTGCAGGATAATTTGCTATATCATTTATGTCTGCCACACAAATTTCTAACGTCTATCCTCAGGAAGCGTATAGGATATTATAATAGTGTTACATGAAAAGGTTATATCATTGACTTCCTATGAACAATTTACTTCCAAATTAATTTGTCAGGACTCCAATCTTGTGAAATCTTAAATTTGTCTCAGGCACTTCATACTATATTAGTTCACCTACATGTCTTCCTGTGTATCTTTCCTGTTATCTTGGTGGAAAAAAAAAACTTATTTTGCTATTTCCTCTTCCATTCTGTTTAAGTGACCATCTCAGATTAGATATATACTCACATTGCTGAATGCTAAAAATCTCAATTTCATTCCTAATATCTTCATTTCTTAGATTATTCTACTCCCCCTCAAAAGTCCAACTTTATAAGGTTCAATGCAGAAAACTTAAACTGCTCAAATTTAAAACAAATGCTTTTAAATCTCCTGGGCACAATTTCTGCCTTCTTGCACTTTCACCTCTCCCATCCAGATGGAAACAGAATAGCATAGCTCAAATATGAAGCTTACCTCTTTGCATCACTTTTTTTCTCTCCAACTAATGTATAGATTAGTACTCTATATCGAAAATCGCCTCACTATATCGAAAACAACTCACCTGCATTGACTCCTCTTATCATTTGCCAAAAAGACACGAGAAGAATCCTTCATAGCTTAGACATCAAATCTAAAATGGTTGACCACCTCCCACAATGAGTCTTTGGACTCTAGATAATGCTAGATGTATTGAAGCAAGCCTGTATTTATTCCCCCACCAAAAAAAAAAAAAAAAGTAAACAGAAATCAGCCATCAAGCATTTCATTTTCCTAGCATCTCAGTCCTCTTGAAAATAATCAAGGTCAAACCTATTACTTAGTGACAAGTAATATGGATTCTTCCACCTTCCCAACAGATGTAACCAATTTTATCTACCTCTGGACACATGGCAGTGAAAGATATGAAGAAACTTTAATGGTTGCCTTTGAAATTTCAAGGCATTTAACTGGGTCTGACATATTTACTCAACTGTCTTAATGGTTTGCCTTCTGCTCTTTGCACTTGGGTTGTCAGATTGTTCAATGTATCATAGTAAATGGTCCAAACTTTTCTCACCTTAGCATACTTCTCTCTCTCACACATTTGGGGATGGTACATCCAAAATCTACCTAAAAATGCTTAATACTATCCAGATAATGGTAGTCTGCTTAATAGATGATCTTTTCTCTAAGTCACATCAATCAATTTTCATAGAAAAATTAACTAGAAAGCACATGAAAAAACATGAGCAGAACTGGTTGACATTCATACACAATTCATCTTCAAATTTTTTCATCTTTCTATTCACGTGTGGACAGACTTATGTGTTCGTCGAACATGTTGTTTATTATTTTAACGGTATAATAGAACACAGAAACTAAGTAAATAATTAATTTATTAACTTGATGCTGATATTTCGCTGGTATTATAACCAGCATCTTCAGAGCACAAAAACACTGTTTGTCACAATACGCGAGACTAAAACAACATGGTGTACATTAACAAAATTGTAGCAACAACACAAAGACTAGAGTCCTGATTTTGGCGCCCTCTATCTGAAAAAAAAAAAAAAAAAAAAAAACACTATCATATATTGCTAGAGTCCTAGAAAAGTGCTAGTTTTTCCTTAATATGACTGTCTCCCAGATCTTCGGCAAGTTAATACAGCCATATTTGTTGAGATTTGGGGTGTGTTTTAGGGCTTCTGTCGCCTCTAAGAATAATCTCTCTGATTTATATGGGTTTCTGTGTAGTACTTTTGTGTTTTTCCAGTTGATCCTGTGTGCAGGGGTATCCAGAGCATGGTCTGCTAGGCCCGACTTCCCATAGTGATATTTCCGGACGTATCGTTTATGTTTGCTGATGCGGATATTCACAGTTCTTCCTGTTTGACCGTAGTAGGCTTGATTGCATGAGCAGGGTACTTGGTAGACTCCTGGATGTGATAAAGGAGGAATGCTGTCCTTGGGTGAGCGGATGAGGGTGGCTAATTTGCTACATGGTCTGAATGTAGTGCGTAGTTTATGTTTAATGAGAATTCTTGAGATCTTTTCGGATGTGCCTTTAATGTAAGGGATGGTGACTGTTTTGTTGTAGTTCTCTATGGTGGATGGTGGGAGTGTAGCGCTTTTACGCGAACAAATTAACACCACTCGCCGGGAATTAGCACAAGCAAATACAACCATCAGCGCATTACGAGAATCACTGCATAATATTCTAAATACGGAACTTTGGCAGATCTTAGAGAACATCACCGACGCAACGGCAAAAAAAGAATTCGACAGAGTCAAAAACCGGCACCAAAAGAAGTTCGAAAATCTACAACAACGGAACACCATACAACGACCGCAATTACAACAAGACCTCGTCGTTGTGAATCTATCGTCACTCACCTTAAGCAAAGAAGCCACAACTGCTTTAAGTCGAGGGCACATCTTTGCCATAACTCCCAAGCAAGTTCCAAAAGCCGAAATAATGGCGTCCATCGAACGAGGAATTTACGACCTGCCTCCAACAATAGCTAACAACATACGTTTAGATGTGGCCAACATCCTAATCAAGTCCAAGCCTCCAAAAAGTAATATCCCACATAAGGAATTCATGGCTATAAAAGAGCTACACAACAACAGCCAGATTACCATAACAAAAGCAGACAAAGGAAATGCAACCGTGGTGATGGACACAACTGAATATGAAAACAAAATGCACACACTATTACAAGATCAGTCAACATACAAAATTATAGATCGCAATCCCACCAACACACAAAAGAATAAGGCACGAAAATTATTAAAAAAAGTCACTTCCTGGCCCAAAGACACAGTTAACAAACTCAAACCCTTCCATGTTAGAACACCGAGGATCTATGGATCACCAAAAATTCACAAACCAGGCACACCCCTACGCCCAATTGTGGACAGTATAAATAGTCCCACATACAAACTGGCTAGACATTTAGCAAAGCTACTAGCCACTCTCACTAACAATTCTCCCTCCTTTATCAAAAATTCAGCACACCTAAAAAGCATCTTACAACACCTCACCCTAAAAAGCTCAGACTTAATAGTAAGCTTTGACATCACTTCACTATTCACAAATATACCACTAATAGAAACCCTCAATCTACTGAAGTCACACTTCCCCCCTGATATATTTGAACTATTCAAATTCACAATACATGCAGGATATTTCACATGGAAAGGGAAAATATATAAACAAATTGATGGGACAGCCATGGGCTCCCCCCTTTCTCCCCCCCTAGCCAACTTTTACATAGAACACCTGGAAAAACAAGCAATCAATACAGCCACTCTCAAACCAACACTTTGGCTACGCTATGTTGATGATGTGCTTGCCATTTGGCCACATGGCCCTGAGACATTGAAAACATTCCTAGCACATTTAAATAGCCAACACCCAAAAATCCACTTTACTATGGAACCGGAAGCCAACAACTGTCTGCCCTTCCTGGATACACTCATTACACGTCTCCCAGATGGTTCCTTATCATTTTCAGTTTTCAGAAAACCCACACATACAGGCAGATACTTACACAAACAATCACACCATCATCCTTCTCAACAATATGGCATTTTAAAAACGCTAACCCATAGAGCGAGAGCAATCTGTTCAAATGACAAGGCTCTTACTGCTGAACTGACTCACTTACACCACACCTTCTTGGCCAACGGCTACAATCCACAAAAAATAAACAAAATACTAAACACTCCTAAGAAACCCCTCCCACCATCCACCACAGAGAACTACAACAAAACAGTCACCATCCCTTACATTAAAGGCACATCCGAAAAGATCTCAAGAATTCTCATTAAACATAAACTACGCACTACATTCAGACCATGTAGCAAATTAGCCACCCTCATCCGCTCACCCAAGGACAGCATTCCTCCTTTATCACATCCAGGAGTCTACCAAGTACCCTGCTCATGCAATCAAGCCTACTACGGTCAAACAGGAAGAACTGTGAATATCCGCATCAGCAAACATAAACGATACGTCCGGAAATATCATTATGGGAAGTCGGGCCTAGCAGACCATGCTCTGGATACCCCTGCACACAGGATCAACTGGAAAAACACAAAAGTACTACACAGAAACCCATATAAATCAGAGAGATTGTTCTTAGAGGCGACAGAAGCCCTAAAACACACCCCAAATCTCAACAAATATGGCTGTATTAACTTGCCGAAGATCTGGGAGACAGTCATATTAAGGAAAAACTAGCACTTTTCTAGGACTCTAGCAATATATGATAGAGTGTTTTTTTTTTTTTTTTCAGATAGAGGGCGCCAAAATCAGGACTCTAGTCTTTGTGTTGTTGCTACAATTTTGTTAATGTACACCATGTTGTTTTAGTCTCGCGTATTGTGACAGTGTTTTTGTGCTCTGAAGATGCTGGTTATAATACCAGCGAAATATCAGCATCAAGTTAATAAATTAATTATTTACTTAGTTTCTGTGTTCTATTATACCGTTAAAATAATAAACAACATCTTTCTATTCAATTCTTCTTTTGTTGTTTTCCTTGCACCAATTTACCGAACGATTACAATTTCCAGCTGTTCAAAAAATAATTTTCCTGCTTTCTCCTTAATCACTTGTCTGCAAATGTTTATATTACAGGTTTTATGAATATCATGTATGAATTGATTAAAAAACAATACACACACACCAATGTTATTTCATTGCAACTTTAAACATTGATCCCAAAAACTGGGGACAACTGTTCCCCAGTTTTTGAGATTACTTGTCCCTACTCATAATACTGGAGCACATAGCCTGAACATCAATACAACATATAGAAAAAAAAGGAAAGGGCAGAGATGTAAACTTTATAGATGAGTGGCCATAGCAAAATGTTAAGAAAAAGCATTGCTCATGAATCGGACTGTCCCAACATTGTAATTATGTAAGTGCAGCTTTAATCACATATACTAATAATATATCAAATTAGATTAACATCAGACTATGGAATCTAAAGACTCATCACAGGAAGCAAATACTGTTACATTTAAACCCACCAAACCATGGTTTACACACACTCAATGTATTTTCATTCACCACAATGTTAGGCGCAGCATTCCACTGACCAACCATTCTTCATGCAAAAACCTACTGTTTATGCCACCGCTAATGCCCTCCTTTTACAACTTCCAGGCATGTCCCATTGTTCTACTCACTTCCTCAATTGTAAAAACAATTTCCTCCTCATTAACCTGGTTATAACCCATTACCAACTTAAATGTCTAATTCATATCCCCTTTCTTTCTCCTATTCACAAGGCTTTGTAAATCGCATTACCTCAGTCTTTCATATTCCACATTCCAAAGACTAGTTCCCACCTTAGTCTTCTCTGGTCCCTTTCCAATATATCCTCATCACCATGAAAACCATGGGACCAAATCTGTGCACAATAACCCATGGGGCCTGATTAAGGTCTTATACAATGGAACTAGAACCTCTATTTCTAAAGGTTCAGGTCCTCCGCATCATTGCCATCATCTGATGTGACATCTTCACAACTTCTGCAATGTGGCTAATGAATTTTGGATCCTTGTCCACCACCACAACTCTAAGGTCTCTTGTCTCCTCAACTTCCCTCTAAGGTCTCTTGTCTCCTCAACTTCCTCCAAAATTTCCCTGCTAAATGTATAGTTTGCATCACATTGTTACCTACCAAATTTCAGAACCTTACACTTAGCAACATTGAATTGACATTTCCATACTATTGCCCATTCATACAATCTATTCAAGTCCTGTGAGACTTCGTGTGATTGAATTCTTACCCTTCCCAGTTTTACATCATCTGCAAACATTTGTATTTCACCAGTTTAATCTATCCCAAAATCATAAATTAAATAGCAATGGTTTTAAAACTGATCCTTGCAGCACATCACTAGTGACTTTCCTCTTGATTGCCAAAATCTTATGGGAAGATCACATAAGAAATTCAAATCAGTGTAAAAACTAACCTTGCACAATTACAGTTCAGGTATTTACAATTTTGTAGGGGCATATTTTATTTGGCTGAGTGGTTAGTGTGTTCACTCTCCAACCATCAAGGATGCAGGTTCCATTCCCATCATGGATATAGATATTTGTGGCTATTTATAGGTGGAAGATGAGCTTCATACAGTGTGAGACCACCACCACCCTGGTTATTATATACCAAGATGGCTTTAATGTTTCATGTTTAAAATATTAAATTATTAAAAAATATAAATATTAAAAATTATAAATACAAAAATTACATAAACTTAAGAAAAACCACCTTAGCCTGCCTGGGTACTACAGGTTTAAAATCCTTTTCAAGAAATAAAAATGCCAGTATTTCTTATGAAATGTATAAAAACTAAATTCTATGACATTTGTGTGATTAATGGTAAATCATAGGTTATATGGATTCTAATTATTTACCCCATGATGTAATTTCTTTGTCACCTTCAGTCAGATATAAGTGATATTTAAATAACAGTAGTCTTCATCTCAGTGTTAGATGCATGAAATGAGTTTTAATAATTTTTTTCTTTTTTTTTTGAAAAAAAAAAACTTCCTACGAAATAAGAAATAGCATTCAACATTGTCATGTTTACATAAATGTTATGGAATTACAAAAACAAATTGCTAGAACTGGCCTTTATCTTTATTCCTTTTTCTGCCATATGAAAAATCTGTACCCATCCAATAAATATGTTTCAATCACCCCTTTTGTTCCCTTTCCAAGCAGATTACATGCCTTCAGTCTATCCTCATAACTTGTTCTGGTAATATCACTCTACAGGTATTTCATTCAAACAGAACTACCATCTTATTTCTGCAGGTCAACATTTTTAGTAATACAGCAATCTTCTGGGTTCTCTATGGAATGCCTGAAATCAGATGTATGCGATTTCTGTAATGAGTTAACAATACAGCATTCATGTTATCATCATTGCATTTTCTGTCAGGTAATTTCTTTTTTTCAGAAAAAGGAAAATAAGATAAAATATTAGAAGAAATATCAAATAACTCACTCCTATCAGTATAGGAAACTTTCTTTTTAGATTAATAACAATTCAGCGTTTTGAATTCTTACAGAAAATAAAGAACATTTATTTTACTTCAAATGGAATTTAAATAATCTGGAAAGCAAAAATCGATTGTACCAGATTCATGTTTGCAACCCACATTGCTTTGGGAGTTCGATTTGAATACTACTTGGCCCATTTTCTTTTATTAAGTATTCAGAATGCATGTTTTAATCAAAATGTTTGCACCTCAGAATGAGATGTTTAGAACTGTTTTCCAACTGATGTCTAATAGTAATTCTGCAACTCCTACACCAACATTTCAGAGCTCTGAAGAGTCATAAGACTCGTGTGGAAGGTCAGTTTGCCTTAGATAAGTCTATCATAGAACTCCTTAAACTCATTTCGTTGTCTATACTCTCCTTACCTGATCAGGTATATTTTATGCTCCTACCACTTTCCATGCAAAAAAACTTACTCTTACAATTTAGTTCAAAGAATGGCCTTTTGTCTTTATTCCTTTTCTTGCAAAATGAAAATTCTGTACCCATCCAATAAATGTGTCTCAATCACCTCTTTTGTTCCCTTTCCAAGCAGATTATATGCCTTTAGTCTATCCTCATAATTTGTTTTGGTAATATCACCCTCTCTACAGGTATTTCATTCAAATAGAACTACCATCCTATTTCTGCACGTAAACATTCTTAGTAATATAGCAATCTTCTGGGTTGCCTTTACAACTTTTGTATTAAACCTCTGAATTCCAAATCTCTATCTACTGCCACAAGATTGGTTGCTTCCTCCATTTTTCCCCAATGTAGCCTGGCTACACAGACATGCCAATTCATTTGACTCACATTGCCAGCTTATTCAAATCTTCTCTTGAAGAACCACACTAGTACTATTACTAATAACATTCTCAGCTTCACATAATTGGCAAATTTGTGAATATCTCCCTATAATCTAGTGACAATATTGGCAAAAGCTGAGTAGTAATTGTTGTAGTTCTAAACCCAATGACTGCTTGCCACCTACCCTGATACTGCTTCCTCATACACATCTGATTTATCAGTAACCCAATTTCAAATTTAGTCCACTATCCCATGTAAACCTAAATATAAACTATTATTATCGGCTGTTATAGCCTGTTGTTTAGGAGTGACCCTTATTTAAATACATTGGCTATCAATACTCGAAGGGGTATATATATTTAGGGCATTATTGGCAAGTATAAAAGGCAATTAAGGTAGAATAAAAGAGGTGGAAAAATTTGGTACATACCTTTGCTTGAGCAAAAGGTATGTACAAAGGCTTGTAACAACCTTAAGCGAGATCATAGAAGCTTCCACTTCCATGATCTCGCTTAAGGTTGTTACAAGCGGGGGGGGGCATTTTATTTTTCCCACGTCTAAGCACCCCCCCGCTTGCAACAACCTTCAGCGTGATCATGGAAGTGGAAGACATCATAGAATTAATAAAGGTATGTACCAAATTTTTCAACCTCTTTTATTCTACCTTAATTGCCTTCTATACTCACCAATAATGCCCTAAATATATATACCCCTTTGAGTATTGATAGCTAATGTATTTAAATAAAGGTCACTTCTAAACAACAGGCTATAACAGCCGTAATTATAATAGTGTTTAAGATGAGTATCATGGGATTTTTCCCAGAGACTATACTTACTAAATATAAACTTTTAGACTAATTCTTATTTTTAGAGGTACCTATGGGATAATATAATTCTTAAAAGAACACGTAAGAGCGCAGTAATAACTATTTAATTAATAAGGAAGGTACAGATATTTCATACTAAAACTAACAGTGTCACACAAACAGTTATAGGAATGGAATACAAGTAATGAACATCTGGTGGATCACCTATTAAAATATTGTTGCTGCGTGCTAGGAAATAATAGCAAATAATTATTTAAGATAATTGTTTTTTTATTGATTACATAAAACATAAAAAAAGTCTCGTAGATCTTTGTGGGAGAGAATCATTGCGATTTAAATTCGGTTGATGTAAAATAGCTTCACAACGTTCTTTAAAAAGGCGTTCATATTTGCACCTGCATCTATGGAGGAGAATAGCTTTATCCCAATGGATATTGAGTAGTGTTAATACTGTGTTGACCAGACTTCTGAGGTTTGTTGCATTCAATATAATATTGATGTTCTTTAATTTTTTTTCCCACAGAACGGCCAGTTTGTCCAAAATAAGAAACATCGCATTCACATGATATTTGGTAAATGCCAGCCAAAGATAGAGATTTTTAAATGAATAGAGATGACAGTTTATCCTTTGTAGAAGGCAATAAAGAGGAAATTTTGTTGATAGGAACATGTGGGAATCAATTGGTACTTTTTCAAAATTATACCTATAGGTTCTGATCCTGGAATGTAGCAGATTGACACTCTGCAGACTGTTGAAGAAACCTTAGGTATTGGAACATAAGATTCAATTATCTGTAACCAACTTCGTACTGCCAAGAAAGAATTAGCTTCTAATATTAAGTCTATTTTGGATCTCGAAGAAATTTTGGCTGCTCTTAATGAATTGCTAGATATTGTTCGTTTATCAAAACAATCTTTAACCCATTCTTACGAAAGAAATTTTCAGACTTATGCAAAAATATAATTCTTTATATCACAAGCAAAAGAAAAACTTAACCTCTGACATCAATTCTAATAAATTATTATTGTTCCGGGCAACTCCAAGGAGTCGACGGACTCATCAAGGGAGACCCTAACATCATGTCAAGAACAACTATTTGACATTGACACAGTATCTACCATACCTTGCCTTGAACTCATTCATGGACGTAGCACCCACAACAGACTCTGGAAGCTTATTCCACTCATTCACCACTCTAAGTAAAAAACCTAGCTCTAACACCCTTGTCAACCATGCTCTTGCCCAGCTTCCATGCATGGCCCCCCTAGTCCTCCAACCACCAGTCATATTTTCAAAAATATCTTCTGGATCAATCTTATAGAAACCCTTCAGTAATTTGAATGTCTCAATAATATCACCCCTCCTTCGCCTATCGTCCAATCTTTGCAACCCACAAATCTTCAACCTATTCTCATAAGGTTCATTCCACAGACCTGCTATCATCTTGGTCACTCGTCTCTGGATCCTTTCCACTTCCCCCACATCACGAAGAAACCCTGGTGCCCATAACTGGGCACAGCAGTCCCGATGGGGTCTTATCAAGGCTCGATACAGAGGAACAGTAACTTGTTTGTCTCTGCATGTTAAAGTATTTTTCAGAAGCCAAGTGATTTGATGAGATGATTTAGTCACTTTTGCAATGTGCCCCCCTAAACTTCAATTCCCTATCCACCAACACTCCCAAATCCCTGGCCTCAATCTCCTGGAGTACGGTACCACCAATGCAATATACTGCTGCTATTCTTTTCACCCCAAAGTGCATAACCTTACACTTTGCCACATTAAATTGACATCCATTTTTCCTAGCCCAGTCCTCCAAACTATCCAAATCATCCTGTACACTCACAATTGCTCTACCCAACTTTGCATCATCAGCAAACAAGTGAGCATTTCCTCTCAAATCCTTTCCTATATCATTGATGAACAAATTGAAAAGCAGTGGTTCAAGAACAGAGCCCTGCAGCACACTAGTCACAAGCCGTCTTTTAGGCTCCACTCCTGAATAAACCACTCTCTGGTATCTCTCCTTCAACCACCCTCCTATCCATCTCACCAACCCTATATCTATTCCCATCTGCTCGAGTTTACTGATTAGGGTTCCATGTGGTATCCTGTCAAAGGCCTTGGCAAGGTCCAGTAGTATCACTGTAAACCCATTACCCCTATCCAGTTCAGCTGTCACTGTGTTATAAAACGTGAGCAAGTTACTGAGGCATGATCTACCCTTCACAAAACCATGTTGTCCCCTATACAATATCCCATTTTCATCTATCCAATCCTGTATTCTTTTCTTGACTAATTTCTTTAAGACCTTGACAATGATTCCTGATATGCTAATCGGTCAGTAATTTACAACAGCAGTCTTGGAACCACCTTTATGCTGTGGAACTATTTTCCCCTCTTTGCACCCCCAAGACTCAAATTAAACAAAATGGTCAAGGGTACTGACAATTCTTTAGCTGCTTCTCGTATGACACGAGCTGGTATACCATCCAATACGACAGATGTATTGACATCGAGGTTATGCAATAGACTATTCACCTCCACTTCATCCACCACAATTCCCTTATAATCTACTGGTTTATTCGTTTCTGCAATGTCACCACCTGGATGATATATACTTGCAAAGTGCTCATTCAGTAACTCAACTATATCAACTGATTCCATTACCTCCCTACCATCGGCATTCTTTAAAATCATTCTGCCATGTACATTTTTCCTTTTACTTGCTACATATCTAAAAAACTGTTTAGGATTCTCTTTAGCCTGCATGGCCAATGTTCTTTCTTAATCCTTTTTTGCTTTTCTTACCACACTCGTTACCGTTCATGTGTCTGCCGGTCATCTTTCTCCTTAAATTCCCTCTATAGTTGTTTCTTTTTTTGCAGCTCAAGCTTAATGGTGTTATTCATCCATTTAACCCCTACTTGATTTATTATTCGGACTCTAGGTATACAGTCAGCCATTGCTTCATGCAAACACTTAACTGCCTCCAATGCAGTATCAACTTCTAGTCCTTGCAGTTGTACATGCCATGGCACTGAACCAATCAAACTCCTAAGCTTGTCATACTTTCCAGCCCGATAATTCCACATGTACCCTGTCTTAATTGAAAATTCCACACTTTTAGCCACCTCCCAAGTCAAGACCCTATGATCACTCTCACCAATTGGTGGGAATGTGGTCATATTTGTTACAGCCAAATCCTCAGATGTAATTACTAAGTCAAGCACTCTCCGACCCCTAGTATTTTCCATTACATGCTGTCGCAGTTAGTTATCCCTTAATAACCGCATAAAATCCAATTCCTTCCTCCCGTGTATCCTCTCCTCACTCCAATCAATGCGACCATAGTTGAAATCTCCCATAATAATTACCCTCCATCCACTCATTTCTTCTATTTGCTTGTGCATACTGTCACAACCATCTTTTCCATCAACTGGTCTATAACAGCACCCAATTGTATATTTAGTTCTGCTAGCCACAATTTCACACCAAATGGCCTCAAATGTGCTCTTTTCTCTATCCAGCAATTCAACTGCTATTATCTTTGGTTGTAGCTCATCAGCTATCATCAACAATACTCCTCCCCCCATTTTATTCTCCTTGTCATTCCAGAACACACTATACTCATCACATTCAATCCCACTAGCTATATCATCTACAGTCAGCCATGATTCACTAATACCAATAAATGGATTGTTAATATTTCCAATCGCCCTTTATCCAACACCAAAACCAGTGCTTTAGCAAAAGGCCTTGATTTTGCAGTTATTCCTACAAGCATTCCGTATCTTGATTTTTTACATAATAGAACTCAATCTGTCAAGACTTTCTAGCAACGATGCTAACAAACTTTGTTTTGAAGTTGCGACTTTGTTATTTAGAAGCAAATTACTTCCATGCAACTTATCAAATGCTGAAATCAAAGGGCTAACTTCTTTAAGGAGAGATAATAACATATTTCTAAGGCCAATAAAGGAAAAGCTATTGTAATCATGAATAAGACTACGAGACAAAAGTATCCAGCCTTTTAGAAGATGCCTCTACCTACCAAGTGATCATGCATAATCCTACAAATTAAACAAATTACTTGATGAGGTTATCAGTTCGGACCCAAATTATGTGGATAAATTACGCATTTACTTTGGAAGAACTCTGTCTATATGGACTCCCAAAAACCCATAAAGAAGGCTATCCAGTGTGACCCATCGTGAATTGCATTCATTCTCTTAATTATCGAATTGCAAAGGTCTTGTCACGTTCTTTAAGTGCTTTCACTGGACATTCCAGATCCTGCATAAAAAATTCAGATTTTCTTGAAAAAATCAAGGATATAAAAATCAAAGAGTCTGAGTTGCTAGTCAGTTTTGACATTCTCTGTTTACCAATATTCCATTAGCCGACACAGTCAAATTATTATATTAAGATTACCCTCCAGATATCGCAAAGATTTTCGAATTTGTTATCCATTCAGGTTATTTCCGCTGGAAAAACAAGCTCTACAAACAAGTTGAAGGTCATGGGTAGCCCTCTGTCACCACCTTTGGCAAACTATTTTTTTGAAACAATTTGAAGACACTATGTTTTCATCCATTCATCCTCAACCATCTCTTCGGTATCATTTTTTTTTTGCTATTTGGTCATATACTGAAGATAAGCTTTCCACTTTTCTACAACAGATAAATAGCCTTCACCCACATATTCAGTTCACACTGGAAAAAGAATATTCTGGTACCTGACCATTTTTGGACATCCTCCTTACTCTAACTCCTTTTGGTACCCTATCTTTCGAAAGCCAACATTTACTGGCAGATACATTCATAAAAAGTCTGCTCACTACACATCTCAAAAATTTGGGATTCTTAAATCTCTAATTGATAGAGCACATAAAGTTTGCTCTTCTCCAGTAATCTTACAACAAGAACTTTCCATCATTAAAAAGTTAATGGAATCGAATAATTACAACCTCAATCAAATCCCACAGAATTGAATCTTGAGTTCCAATCCCTTACATTCCAGGAATCTCAGAACCTATGTTCCTATCAACAAAATTTCCTCTTTATTGCCTTCTTTCTACAGAGAAGGAAACTGTCATCTCTATCTTTGGGTGACGTTTACCAAATACCATGTAA
The DNA here is from genome assembly GCF_054136105.1 of Typopeltis vanoorti. Classification (NCBI taxonomy): domain Eukaryota; kingdom Metazoa; phylum Arthropoda; class Arachnida; order Uropygi; family Thelyphonidae; genus Typopeltis; species Typopeltis vanoorti. Next base: position 127,105,375 of record NC_143556.1, on the reverse strand, counting down.
ATGCGATGTTTCTTATTTTGGACAAACTGACCGTTCTGTGGAAAATAGAATTAGAGAACATTAATATTATATTGAATACAACAAGCCTCAGAAGTCTGGTCTAGCACAACACAGTATTAATACTACTCATAATATCCAGTGGGATAAAGCTATTCTCCTCCATAGATGCAGGTTCAAATATGAATGCTTTTTTAAAGAAAGTTGCGAGGCTATTTTACACTGACCGAATTTAAATCTAAATGATCATCTCTCTCTCGAAGATCTGGGAGACTTATGTAATCAATAAAAAAAACCCGATTAAGTCTCCCAGATCTTTGAGAGAGAGACGATCATTTAGATTTAAATTCGGTCGGTGTAAAATAGCTTCAACTTTCTTTAAAAAGGTGTTTATATTTTCATTCACTGTCCAAGTGAATGAAAATATAACTTCTGCAATTGGCAAACCCTCAGTCTATCCTCATAGGTCTGGTGGTAAGGCTTATATGTTGGTGATTCATAACTATTTTTTTAAGGAAATTACATCACAGACCACTATACTAACTGAAATAAATTTAATACTTTCAGTATTTTAACAAAGTCAAATTGTCACTGTCAAGGAACAAAATATAGTAAGATACATGCAACTACACCAAGTAGTGAAGATGAAGCATGTCATCTGAGATTCATCATTAAAAAAAAATTATGAAAAACAACTATGCTGTTATAGTAAAACTTCAGTTTAATATAAACTGAAATAATCACTGTTTCTACCTTCATATGAAGGTCATCATTTGGGGTGTATATATACAAAGAAACAACCTACATTACCATCTAAATGGTATTCTGAAGTCACAGTAATTTGGTCAACTGTGAAAACTACTGGCCTGACCTCTGGTGAAAAAATCCCTCACTAAGCTAGAGTCCTGTTATCTATTTGGTTACAAATCACTAAGAGATACATTAAGTTAGCAAGCAATCTGCTCACATAAAACTAGAACAAAACAGTAAGATGGTAGCCAATAAGAGCTGAAATTATTGTTTAGAGTCATAAAGTAAGGGTTTGCTGGAAAACTTGTAAAACTTAAGTGGGCTGAATTTGTGCCATTTAGATTCTTGGGATTTTTATATCATTATTGTTAAGATTAGAATGGTTGATCAAAATTTCAGGCTTCTTTAAATGTGCATTCATACCAGGTTTTTGTGTGATGCAAAGAACAGGTACTTTTCCAATCCATTTGGTGTAAACTGTTAAGAACGATCTAAGATGCCTGCTTTACCAAAATTGTTAAATTTAATGCTTTTATTTTTTAAACAGATAGGAATTGTGTCCAGTTGCATCAGCAATAGTTTTAATGGTTGACCAAATTTCGGTGACTTTAGCATACTATGTAGATTGTTTCTTTGTGTCTGTTATGTTCCATCGAGTCATTTGACTCCTGGTGATTCTATGAACATACAATCTCCATTCAGATCCGTCCTTGTCCATATCTTTCAGAATTTCCAGGTGCATCCCAGTTGCTTCTTTTACTCCATTCACCCATCTAATTCTTGGTCTTCCTCTTCTACTTCCATCAACTTTAGAAAGCATCATCTTCTCCAGACTGTCATTTGCTCATATAATATGTCCAAAGTATGACAATTTTTGCTTCATGATCATAGCTTCGAGGGAGCAACCTGGCTTTATTTTCTGTCTATCACTGATTTATTGGTTTACTTTGCAGTCTGTAGTATTCTTAGTAAGTATCTCTAAACCCATAATTCAAATGCATCTATCTTCCTTCTTTCACTCTTTTTCAGGGTCCAACTTTCACATCCATACAGTACCACAGGGAATAGCATTGCTTTCATGATTCTGATTTTTGTTGTAAGGCTAATATCTTTAAAGATCTTGCTTAATTTGTCATTGCTTTCTTTCCGAGTAATAATCTAACTTCTTCAGTACGATACCCATCTTTATCAATCTGGAATCCTAGGAGTACAAAATTGATAACTACTTCCATTTTCTCCTCATCTACTTCAAAATCATTAAGTTCATATGTTGCCATAACTTGTCTTTTTGATGTAAGTTTAAGGCTATAACATTCATAAGTTCTTCCAAATCTTCTTTGCATTCTGCTAGAAAGGTGGTATCATCTGCATACATCAAATTATTTCTTCCACCAATTTTAATTCCAACTGAAGATACCTCCAACCCTGCCATTCTTAAAATAAATATATGTGTGTACTCCAGATACTTTGATATGAAGGGCAAAACATCAAGTGATTATTTTTGTTTATATTAAAACTGAAGTTTTACTAAAAAAGTTTCAGTAGTTTTTTTAATAAAAAAAATGCTCATCACCATACAATGCTCATCCTTCTTCATATAGAAGGATGTCAAACAGAGAGTAGGCCTAAAATCCTAAATAGTGCCTTCTAATGGACTAAATTGGATGTCTTTTGAGAGCTTCCCAAATCTAGCACGTAATTTCATGCAACCAAATTTGTTGAGTTTAGGGTAGTTTAGGGCAGAAGCAGATTCAAGGAAAAAGTACGAATCATATTTATATTTGCTGCGATGGAATAAAGTGGCTTTCTTCCAAAGTATTCTATGGCAGGTATCTAAAGCATGGTCAGCAACAGATAATCTGTATGATCGGCAATTCTGATGTTGATCCTGTCTGTTTGGCCATAGGATAATTTACAACTACAAGGGATGTGATAAAACCTAGCTGGTCTTTGGTGGAACAGATAAAGGATGTTAATTTTTTATATCATCTAACTGACTGAAAAGGTGTATTTAAGATTTTTGTTAGTTTCTCAGATGTGCCTTGGATATATGGAATAGTGATAGCTTTGGTGTAGTCTGTTCTGGAGTTGGGAGGTATGGATTTGGGCTTAACAATTTTTGAATATAGTAGGAATTATAACCATTGGCTAAGAAGGTTTCATGAAAGTGGTCAAGTTCAATGAAGAGGGCACTTATCTGAACTAATTTAGCCCTGTTATATAAAGTTTTAATAATTCCATACTGTTGAGAGGAGAAGGGATGTGACTATCTACTATAGTGTGGATTCGATGCAAAATGCCAGAGATCCATCAGGCTGGCATGTAATTAAAATGTCTAGGAAAAGGGAGAGGTGGAACTCATTTTCTAATGAACTGGATCCTGGGATGTTTAGGTATGTTAAAAATGTTGAGAATCTAGGCCATGTGGCCAAATGAGGGACGCATCATCAAAAAAGCATAGCCAAACAGTAGGTCTATATTGGATAGAGTTCAGAACTTTCTCGTCAAATGTTTTTAAGAAATTAGAGGGGGGCGACGGAAGAATCTATGGGCTATCTGCTTTGTCATTCCACTCACTAATTTCTTCATGGAAACATTCATATTGGCTATTAACAAATGGGGTTGTTTTTTTTTTCTTTTAACATGATGGTCATCATCATCATCATCAAATTCCTGCCATGTACCCTCAAGGGGTGTACAGGATATGACAGTACTACATGAAAAAATTACATCATTACTAACTTCCTATCTACAATTTTCCTCCAAATCAGTCTGTTACTTGTCAAGACTCCAACATTATCAGATCTTATATTTCTATCGTCTAAGGCACTTTGTACCGTATCAATCCACCTATATCTTGGTCTTCCTCTGGGTCGTTTTCCTGCCAACCTGGCAGAGAACACTTGTTTTGCTAATCTTCCCTCTCCCATTCTATTTAAGTGACCATACCATCTGAGATTAGCTCTGCTAACGCATTCCTGGATGCTGACAATGTCAAGTTCATTCCTAATATCCTCATTTTTAATATGATATTGCCATTGATGCCATCTGTTTACGCCTCTAATCTTTCTCAGGACTCTCATATCTGCGGTCTCTAGTCTCTGGTCAAGTGTTTTACTTCTGACACAGCTCTCAGATCCATAAGTTAAAATTGGTTTGAACACAGTCTTGTATACAGCTAATTTAGTGTTCCGACTAATTTCTTTCTTATTCCATATGAATTTATTCAACTGACTTCCCACGATACCAGCTTTGCTGATTCTGTTATCTATTTCTATATTTAGTTTACCATCTTCAGTAAAAATTGTGCCTAAGTAGCTGAAATGTTTTACTTGTTCCACAGGTTCTCCATTCACAACACAGTTGACATTTTCAATGATTCTGCCTATTTTCATTGTCTTTGTCTTTTTATTGCTGACCTTCATACCATATCTATTACAACAGCTATTCAATTTAGTCAGAGAATCTTGCAGACTTGTAGCGGATTTATTTAGAAGTATAACATCACCCGCATAAAGCAAAGAGCTGACATTAACATCTCCAATTTTGATATCAGGTTTAATACCACATTCCTTCATAATGTGATCCATATAGATAATGAATAACAGAGGGGATAATGTACATCCTTGTCTCACACCAGATTTAACATTAAACCATCTTCCTGTACTTCCTTCAATTCTAACTGCTGACTCACAACTCATATAAAGACTAAGTATTGCTTGATATAATGCCCCATTGACACCATATAACTGCAGCGTATTGAATAGCTTCTCTCTTGGCACCTTGTCATATGCCTTTTCCAAATCGACAAAACTTAAATACAGATCTTTGTTATATTCCCATGCTTTCTCGACTATTTGTCGTAAAGTGAAGATCTGATCCTGACAGCCTCTGTTTGGCCTGAATCCAGCTTGTTCTTCACCAAGCTTTTCTTCCACAATTCTTCTCAACCGTTTCTCAAGTATACTTGCATAGATCTTGCCAGGAACACTCAGTAGGGAAATACCTCTATAATTCTCACATTCAGTTTTATTTCCCTTTTTATATATGGGTACTATGAGAGCTCTACTCCAATCATCGGGAATTCGTCCCTCTGTCCAGGCTTTCTGAACTATGCAGTGCAGCCACTGTAAGACTCTTATACCACCATACTTCAGCATTTCTGGTCGAATATCATCTACTCCTGCTGCCTTTCCACATTTCAAGCCTTTGATGGCTTTTTCTACTTCAAGTATGGATATATATTCCTGACTGCATGCCTCGTCAGTGTTTTTTATCACTGTGCTGTAATCACTGCTTGTTTCATTTAGCAGTTTTTCAAAGTAATTACTCCATACTTCAAGGATATCTTTTTCTCCTGTTTTCATTTCACCTTTATCATCTCTAATTCCTTTTACAGCACTCTTTCCTCCATTCCTAAGCTTCTTCAACAACCTCCAGAATATTTTGCCACCTTCTTGATATTTATTTTCAATATTCTTGCCAAAGTCCTCCCATGACTTTTGTTTAGCTAGTTTTACACACTGTTTAGCTTTCTTATATTTGTCTCTGTATTCTGTAAGAGACAAAGCTGACTTATTTGCCAGGAACTTTTGATATGCTTTCTTCTTTTCCTTCACTGCCTCTTTAACTTCCTGTGTCCACCAGGGAGTTCGGATTTTTTTATCCTTGCACACAACCTCACCACATGCCTCTCTGGCAGAATTAATCAATGTTTCCTTCAGAGTTTGCCACTGAATCCCAAAGGTTTGATTCCTGTTCTCAAACTCTTTTATTTTCTTTTCAATAATATTTCTATATTTTAGTCTACAGTTCACATCTGAGAGCTGCTCAACTTTTATTCGCTTTAAAACTTTCTTACATGTTATTCTTTTCAATATCAAATTCAATTTTATCCTGCTCAAGACTAAATAGTGATCACTTCCAATTTCAAATCCTCTGTACACTCTGGTGTCCTGCACCAGGGAGAAAACATCACTATCAACAATAACATAGTCAATGAGACTTTTCTTATTCGTAGCCTCTTCTCTCCATGTGAATTTGTGCACATTTTTATGTTGGAACATGGTGTTAGTAATAACCAGTCCATGTCCTGAGCAGAAATCCAACAGTTATTTGTTATTATTATTAGCTTTGCTCTTTTCTCCAAATTTTCCCAAAATATTTTTGTATGTCTCACAATCATTTCCTACTCTACTATTTAGATCCCCAACAAGGACCAACTTTTCCTTTTTCATTGTGTCAGTTGCTTTTTCTAAAGCCTCAAAAAATTCCTCCACTTCTACCTTAGTAGAACCTTCTGTGGGACCATAGGCACAAATAAGTCTCATTGTCCGGTTCCCCATTCTCATATTTGCCCACATTACTCTATTTGAGACTGACTGCCATTCAAGAAGATTAGCCTCGTATTTTGTGTTGAATACTATGGCTACTCCTTTTCCTTGATTGTCATTGCCTGAATATAACATTTTGTATTTATTGCTCAGAAAGATCTCACCAGTTTTGGTCTTTTTTGTTTCAGTCACCCCTATTATGTCGATCTGGTACTTATCTAATTCCTCAGCTAGCTCCATTTCTTTGCCATTCAGGCTTCTTACGTTGATAGTACCGATCTTTAACTCTGGTGATGTTGAGTTGGGGTTTGTTTTCAGATTTGTTCCAGTAGCTGACTTTTCGCTGTTCGCCCTGGTTCCCTGGCGAAAACAACGGGGGGGGGGGCCTTGTTTAACCGGGCGACGCCCCAGCCAGCATGGAATTTTGTCATGTTGTACCATCATTTTTTATTTTGGTTTAACCAATAAGAATACAATTTTGTCGGCTAAATCCCAAATTGCCAGCCCATCCTCGTTCGTTCAGTATCAAAGTAGATACCCAACAGGGTGTACCACGAGAAGGTGAGGATTGGACATTAGGTCAGAAGCCCTGGTCGGTTCTCCACATTCCTTTAAAGGCTATGTGGAGGTCTCCTCTCAGTTATACAGCTTTGACCCTTAAGCACCCCTAACATGATGGTTGAAATGGGAAATTAATGTTATTAGTCTTAGCCATGCCACCAGCTAGCAAGTCTATAGACGTCAAGGTTATCATGGATGCAAAGTGCATATTAAAATTGTAATACCATTGATATTACACTGAAATATATAATGGATTATGAAGCATATGGGGATGCATATTTGATCCATAATGGCCGGTTAGGTGGTTAAAGCAGTACATAAAGGTATTAATAAGCCAGCTTGGTTACCATTAACATATCTGCTCTCTAGCAGAAAGACTGCAGGTTCGAATCCCACCGTGGGCATGAATGCTTGCGATTATCTGAAAATACTAGTGGTGGTGGGAGGTAGATGGTGTTGGTGTAGTTGTAGACAGTTGTAGAGTAAACCTTCCGAAGAGTCTTTGGATTCCCTGGAGGTATCATGTATAATAATAAGTCATAAAGGAATAAACAATCAACAAAGGAAATGAAGAAATTATGAAAGAATTAAACCAAGAATCAGTAACAGAAAAAATTAAACATAAATGAATGGAACATGTTGAAAGAATGAAAATAGAAAGATTACCAAAACAAGCCTTTAAGTACAAGCCATTAGGAAAAAGGAAACCAAGACATCCTCTTAAAAGATTCAACGATGACTTCTAAGGCCGGAACAGACCACGCTAGGCCTAAATCCTTGATATGCATGATGATGAAAGGAATAAATAAAATGCATGTACAAAAAATTAATTTGTTTGTATAAATTAATTTTGTAAAAAGTTAAAGCATGCAATTTATCCAAGTCAGATAATATTATTACTACTTGACACATCCAGGGAGTCCAAAGACTCATTGAGGGAGGGCACCTACTTTACAACTGTCTCCACCCCTCAGTTCACCAAATATGATGAACTATACCACCATCTACTGCCCATGACCAGTATTTTCACAGGCAATCGCAAACATCCATGCCCATAGTGGGATTCAAGCCCTGCAGCCTTTTGGCTGTAAAGCAGATATGCTAACCACTTGGCCAATCAGGCTGGTTATATCTGTTGGAGTATGTGGCTTGGCATGATAAGTAAAAATTTCATTCCTCTCCTATGTGACATGCTGACACTCCACTAGAATGTGACAAACGGGCAAGATCTGTTGCATTTTTTTTTTTTTTTTTTTTTAACACATAGGTATGTCATCTGTATCCTATACAATTTTTGCACTGGTCATTTGATTGAGGAAGTACATTGGATCCAAGATTTTCAATTATGATCTCACATAACATGCTTTGGCCCAGGTACACCTTAAAGCTATCAAGTTTGATGTGGTGGGCTATCCACAAAATATACCCCATGCTTGGCGTTGATCATTTTTGCCTGCCTGGCATTCTGCATTCCAGAAAGGCTTTGGATAGACTGGAAATCAAGATGTTCTAGTCAGCAATAGCTTCCATTGCTGCCTGTTACATACTTGACTGCTTTATTTATAGGTGTTTGACTTATCAGCATTAAATTTTGCAAGATAGGGAAAAGTGTTCCACACCTGGTTCATTTTCTATATGGCATTTGTGTAGCAGAGCATGATTCCTCTGAAGACATCATGCATAGATCAGGAAAGTGATTATTTCCGTATGTATTCTCTTCAATGTCCCATGTGAGCAGTGGAAGAGAAATATGTTGCAAGAACAATTGCAGAATATGAATGAATAGGCACATGGAAGAAAGTATCGAGTATATTATTCAAAAGGGAGAAGTCATTATTGTCAAGAATTCTTTCAACAATTCAACCTCTTCTCTGTGTTGGTGATATCCATAGAGTATTGTGACCATTAACCACCCATGTATATACGTCCACGTTAACATGGATGCGAAGTGCATATTAAAATTGTAATACCATTGATATTACATTGAAATATGATGGATATGAAGTGTAGAGGAGTGATGTATTTTATCCATATTGACAGCGACATGGTTAAATTCACCAATAAGTATTATTCTGAGTTGTAAGATAATGTTATCAAGATTAATTTCATTTAACTACTCAGTGGTCAGTAAATTGAACATACTATAATATGAAATCCTATAGATAGGTCAATTGCTACTGCTTCCAGAGCAATATTAAGTTGGACATGATGGAAAGGTGTATGACTGCCTATTAGGTTAGCTAGTCCTCCATGAACAGACCACATCCAGTTCTGTTCTTTGCATACAACAGTAAAATTCCTTAAGATAGGATCCTCAATGGGTGTTAAGTATGTTTCTTGTAGATAGAAACAGACAGGCGTGTTTCTGCAACAAAATCTTGATATTAATATTCTGCAAAACCCATGACAGTTCCATCGTAAAAATTTTTCTTTTGGCTTTATAGACTTCTGGTTTCTGGGAGATAAAGGACTTGCCTTGTTAGGTTTATATTTATCAACTGTTTTTGGGAAGTATGAACAGCCAGTGTCTATCTATTCCTTTGGTAAAATATTCAATTACATTTGATGTGTTGGGTTAGCTGACAAGTTTAATAACATATCCATTTTTTCTGTGGGGGCGTCTGGTTGTTTATTTTTAAGCGATGTCTTTGCCATAATTTTTTTTTGACGAGTTCTCATCAAATGGAACCATTTTTGGAGTTGTCTTTGGAGCAAGACCATAGGTCATGTGATAGATGTACTCAACAGAGAAGCACTTGCAATCATGAGGTTCAGGTATGGTGGAATAGAAGTGTTTGAGATGCTGTTGAAATTTTCTTAGCTGCAGCCTTCTCAGCATAAGAGGATTTCAAAACAGGTATAATGATGGTTAACTTTTTTGCATTCTAATAGGATATATTTTGTTCTATTTTCATTTGTTGTATTTCTTTTCCATCTTTCCACTTCTGACATGCACAAGAGTAAGCTAGATGATCTCCCTGACAGTTGACATTTAGCTTATTTTGCAGAACAAGATTTGTTATGCTCTTTACTATCACATCAGGCACAGATGATAGAGCTATGACTGGCAGTATGCGCATGCTCATTTCTGACATTTAAAGCATCTTTGTGGATTATGGGCATACTCTTTAACAGGACTGTTGAGATACCCTGCTTTTACATATGTTGGAGGCTTAGATGTATCAAAAGTAAAGATGATGTTCCTGGTTTGAACCAGGTGACCATCCCTACATGTCAGAATATGCCTCACACCTGCCATTCCCTGATCTTTCAGCTCTGGACATCAAGGAGATCCTATTCTGACACTCACCTATAAGAGTTGAGTGTTTTGTGAAGTGTTACTGTGATGTTACTCCCAGTAGTTTCTCAGAATGTTCTTGAGACAATATTTCCACAAGGAAATCACAAGAATTTAATTTAGCAGTTCCTACCCATCTTAAACCCTTTTAAATAGACACAGGTGACATTTTCCCTATCTTTGCTTCTTATTTCTGTTACCAAATGCTGTATCTATAGTATCAGTACTTGGTTAGGGCTCCTGGAACATTTGAGAATTAAGAATTCATGCATAAGGAGTTTTTATTGGTTCAGTGCCAGAGTACCCCACCCATTGACCAGCAAGCAATTGCTCAGGAGTGGAATGCCAGGGCTACCCCAGATGCTATACCAGCACCACTGCAAGTCTTGGATCCTGATCCTTACTGCAATGCCACTGACCCTTGCAGGTAAGCCTACTAGCCAAATGATCCTGGCTAGGCCATCCAGGACAACCTGTCTTGCTGAAGCAGAGGCTAAAGTATAGCAAGACTACCAGGATTCCACCTTTTAGGATGCCCATGGGTCACTGTCCAGCAAACACAGTATTGCATGTCAGTGATAGTGGTCTGTAAAAAAGGATAATAAAAAAACTCAGAAGTAAAGCAAAGAATATAAGAAAAGTAAAGAAAAAAAGAGTAGAATGAAAGAGCCAGTATCATCACTGAGAGGTTTCCCTCCACCATGAACAGGTGCCCCACAGGGAGGGATCCTATGAAGGAAAGCAAGCTGTACTCTCTCTGGGAGGGGGGAAAGCACAGAAATACAAACTAAAAATAGACTCTGTTGGACAAAGTATATGAATAATGAAAGAAGTGGATTGAACACATTGAAAGGATGGACACTTCAACACTACCCAAAAAGATACTTCAATACCACCTAGTTGGAAAATACAGAAGTCAAGGATGACCAAGGAGAAGATGGAATGAGACCAGAACAGGTCATTGGGCCTAAATCCCCAAAAGGATGACTGACAATTCACAAATACTAGTTTTACATGCAAATTCTACTGAAAAAAATGAAACTGGCATAGCATACTGAATTTGTGTCTGGCAGATGCAGAAAGGATATATGATAAAGAAAGTTCCATATGTGGTCTCTAGAGCATGACTTCTAGACTATGTAAAAAAAAATAAAAATACAGAAAAATGAATTTAAAAAAATTATAAATTCCACTGCACACCTCATGGCACTAATGTATTATACATTAGTGCCATGGGGTGTGCCTCCAAAACTCAGACTAACTCGGAAAACAGTAAAGCTCTTAAAAGATTTACCATTCAAATGTTACCAAAAATTAGTTAACCTTATCTGCTCACTAAAAATGGCTCCATTTAGATCACCCCAGCATCCATAGGATATCCTTTTCTTACAAATTAACCTACTTTGGGAAACTGGAAGAGGTGCTAATCATTTTCCTGGATAAACAAATACATTCAGTACCTAACCAACAACAGCTCAAGGGATTGCAGACCATGCCAATCACTTATCACTGTTGAGCGTTTTTTCCCTTGGTCAGACTATAATATATTTAGTTTAATCCTTTATCCAAGTGTGTGCAAACAAAGTTTGCGCCTGAAAGTATCTTCAGGACTGGGGTAAAGTGGTACAACACCGGGTGACTCCTTGCAAAGGTGGAGCAAGCTACCAACACTCTTATCTCAGTATTTCCCATAATGCAAAACATCTCCTTGCAGATATGTATAATGTTATGCATTAAGGGAAGGGCCACCACCCAGACTAGTTTCAACCTTTATTGAAGTCTTTTATCACTGTATAGCATAAGGGAGAGGGGGAATACGCTGCAGTGTAACATTCCCATAAGCTAAGTAAATATGTCTCATGCTACTGCACAATAAATGTGGGAGTTATGAGATTATCAGCATGACAATCAAGATTTCTTTATTGTGCCCTGTAGAAGGTACTAAAGCCTTAAAACATGAAGATGCTCTGGTTACCAAAACAAATATAGGCTGAATAATTAAATATTCCTAGATTTTTTTCTTTTTATGTGATGGAAAGAAAAACACCAAGATTGAATGTATCAAAAAAACACTTAAACATCTGGTTATATAAAATTGTAATTAAAAATTATCACAAGAACTCCATGGAGTAAGCCATTCATCATTATGCCCTGTGCCACAAAAGTATATATCATACCTCAAATTCCTTCATCTGCACTCTCACCACCCTTGACAGTCACTGAATCCTGCAAATCTAACATTATGTCAAAAAAAACTATTACTACCTTCTACAGATTCCAAGGATGTGCACCCTCCTCACTTGTTTTTTCCTATGGAAAATTTCATGTCATCTGGTAAGAATTTGTCAATAAGCTGACATACTACATCATTTAAAACCATCCTCCTAAAATCTTGCAGATATTCTGTGATATCATTTTACCTAGAGCTGCATTTTATATATGTAAGGAAGAGTGATGAGCATTTGACTTATATCTAAAAATGTGTACTATTGCAGTAGTTCAACTTGTTTGTTAATATTTATGCATTTTAGAAGGAGATGTTTGTTGATAAAAAGTTGGGAAGAGTTATAAAAAGCAATGACATTATCAATTCCCTTCAGAAAAATTGAACAGTGAAGGATTGAATAAATGAGTGAACTTAATTTTAACACCATTCATTTGTCCCACTTATGCACTTGGGACTGAAAAATTATGCTGTACACCATATTAGTGGACCTGGGCACTCAAGAACTTGGGATGATAGATTAAATAAGTCAGGCCACTTAGCTTATCTCTGCTATAATGAAAAAGACTGATAAGGAGGCATTTAGATCAAAAGTAGATTCTTGTGCACAGATTTGGTCCCCTAGCTGAAATGATGAAGAAACAAAGGATCTAGAGATGTATACATAACATTTCAGGGACTCCACACATTACGAAGACAAGATGAGGGAATTAAACAGAGCATTGTGGAGAAAAGCGATATGATAGCCATTTTTGGAAAGTGGAAGTATTTTACAAATTTAATATGAAATTAATTATTCACAGAATGGTGCCATTCTTTGAAGTTGTATAAGACTTTTTCAATATGAAAAGTGATGGGCAAAAAATTACATTCATAGTGCTAGAAAGTGTAAATGCATTTACACTTTAAATATGATAATTTACTATTGGAGGGTGGCTTTCAGCAGTGAGAATCTGTGAAGGTATTATTATTATTATTATTATTATTATTATTATTATTATTCAGGCCTCCAAGGAGTCAAAAGACTCATCGAGGGAGGTCCTTCCTAAGACATAAAGTCTGTCAAGACTCATCGAGGGGAGGTCCCCCCCTGAGAAACACAAAGTTTATCATACCACTCTTTAAAGTCACTGACCGTTCTTGCTCCCACCACTCCATCAGGCAATGCATTCCACGGCTCAACCACCCTCCACACAAAGAAACCACTCCTTACCCTCTTGCTCACAGTTTCCTTTCGTAACTTCCAGGGATGGCCTCTTGTCATCACTCCTTCCCACTGATCAACCAAGCGAAAGAACTCCCCAGTGTCAACCCTGTAACCACCTCTCAACAGTTTAAAAGTCTCAATCATATCACCTCTCCTTCTATCTGCCAAACTCTGCAGTCCACATTCTCTCAGCCGATCCTCATAACTATCCTTGTACAGTCCTGAAACCATCTTTGTCATCCGTCTTTGTATCCTTTCCACAGTTAATTTATCCCCTTCAAATCCTGGGGACCAAATCTGAGAACAATAGTCCAAGTGTGGTCTGATCAGAGACTTATACAACGGAATGATAACCCTCTTATCTCTGCAAGTCAGTGTCCTTCTCATAATAGCAGCAATCCTCTGTGTTACCTTCACCACCTTTGCAATATGTCCCCTAAACTTCAGGTTTCTATCAATCATCAACCCCAGATCTCTTGTCTCCCCTACTTCCTCCAGTATAACTCCTCCCATAGAGTATGCAGCATCCCATCGATGTTTCCCAAACCTCAAGACCTTACATTTTGCTGCATTAAACTGACACCCCCATTCATTTGCCCATCTATCTAGTTTATTTAAATCCTCTTGCAGGGCTACCACATCTGCGCTATTACTAATAATCCTTCCCAGCTTCGCATCATCCGCAAACAACTGAATATCCCCCTGCAATCCACTGGCTATGTCATTGATATAAAGGTTAAACAATATAGGTCCTAGTACTGAGCCCTGTGGGACCCCACTTGTAACCCTCTGCCTCCTGGAAACTGCTCCACCATACACAACTCTCTGATACCTATCAGACAGCCAATCCTGAATCCAGTTGACCAATCTGACATCCAGACCCATGTGCTGCAACTTAAATATCAGCTTATCATGTGGCACCCTGTCAAATGCCTTCGCCAAGTCTAAGAAAATTGCAGTATATGCCTTTCCCTCATCTAATGCTCTTGTAACTTTATTATAAAAGGCTAGCATATTGCTAAAACAAGAGCGTCCTTTCACAAATCCATGTTGATTCTCACAGATAACATTACCCTCATCTGCCCAATGCTGTACACGGTCCCTCACTACTTTCTCCAAGATCTTAACAACTACTGATGACACACAGACTGGCCTATAATTAGACACTTCCAGTCTGTTACCACCCTTATGCAATGGCACTATCTTACCTTCCTTCCATTCCCTGGGCACCTTTGCCAAAGCCAGACTTTCATTGTATAGCCACGTTAAAGGTATTGTCAATTCGCTAGCACATTCTCTCAAAACTCGTGGCGAAATACCATCCAGTCCCACAGCTTTACTGACATCCAGAGTACTCAGTATCTGAAACACACTCTCCTCCTGTACCTCCAGACCTCGTACCAGTCCTATCCCTCTAGCATTAAAACTGACTCCTCTAGGATGAAATACTCCAATAAAGTGTTCATTGAACAATTCCACTATGTCCTCTGCATCAGTCACTCTATTCCCATTTTTATCCCACAATATCATTCTTCCACTGTCATTTCTCCTCCTACTGGCCACATAGCTAAAAAATTCCCTAGGATTTTCTTTGGATCTTAGGGCCAATCTCCTCTCATATTCCAGTTTCGCTTTCCTTACCACACGAGTCACTCTTCTGGCCTGTGTCTTATATTCTTCACCCATCCTCTCTTCACCTGTCTCCTTATATCTCTTCCATAGCCTCTTTTTCACATGCAGTTCCTGTTTAATGTTGTTTGTCATCCACTTTACTCCAAATTGCACCCTCTTCTTCACTCGTGGTATACAACTTACCATTGCTGATAACAAATATTCTTTCACAATTTCCCATGCACTGGTGATATCCCGGCCGTCCAATTCCTCCCTCCATGAAACTTCCCGAAGTTGACGTCTAAGACTATTATAATTTTAAGAAAATTAATCCCTACTCACTTATTCAATCCTCATCTTTTATATATTTTTCTGAAGGGACTTAAATATTATCTTCAAAATGACATTTCTATTGCTAAAGTGACAGCAATAGAAAAAACAATCTTGTATGTTCACACTAGGATCTTGACAATTTTTCTGTTGCTGGGAATCACGACATTTTTATTCCAATTACCAGGAATTCTCAGACAAAAATTTTTTAAGAGTGAAATTGTATATTTTAAATACATTATTATTTATTTTTTTTTTTTAAAGTAAACTGGTAAATGAATGATAACATTAAGACAGAATGATGGCTACTTTGTTTTTAATTATTCCAAATTCTTGCATTTAGAAGTCCACAAGATTTGAAACATCAATTGATGAATATTTTCCACATATACAAACTAATCAAATTAAATTTTTACATCCCATGAATTAACAGTAATACTTCATTGTCTTATTTCCAATATTAGTCCAATTATCAAAGATAAGTAAAACAAGGATAACATACTTAAATATAATGAGCCAACAGACTTCATTTCGGCATTGTAAACATTAAGGGGATATTAGATCCCACATTGTTTTAAAACCAAATAAGAAACTCAAAGATTGGAATCAGAGAGTTTCATGCCGAATACAGTATAAAAAAGTTGACTGTGTTTGTACTACAGTCTAGGACTACTTGCATTCAGCTCACACTAGTATTTGCCAATACTTTTATAGTTTTTTATACTATATTTGTCATGAAACTGATTCCAATTTTTGAGTTACTTATTCGGTTTTAAAACAATGTGAGATCTAATATCCCTTTAATTTAATTAAGGATAACATTTCCATTAGTTGTTTATTACTTGCTCTTACAATATGATTGATTCTAATACATAATTCTTTTATAGACAAATCAATTTCAAAGTAGAACTATTTCAATCTAGATATACTCTGACTTGATTTTTTTGCTTTCCAAAAGTAAAATCAACTCGGCCTTAATTCTTTAAGCCATTTGAAGGGTCTACATTTTCCTCACTCCTTTTAAAATGGGATTCATGCATATGTTTTAGATGCTTTATCAGTCCATTTAATGTTAGATTCCTTGCATGAATTCTGTTTTGAACATTATCTGCAATTAGCTGCTTCATTTTTACATTTCAGAGAATCTTGCAGACTTGTAGTGGATTTATTTAGAAGTATAACATCATCTGCATAAAGCAAAGAGCTGACATTAACATCTCCAATTTTGATATCAGGTTTAATACCACATTCCTTCATAATGTGATCCATATAGATAATGAATAACAGAGGAGATAATGTACATCATTGTCTCACACCAGATTTAACATTAAACCATCTTCCTATAAGTCCTTCAGTTCTAACTGCAGACTAACAACTCAAATACTTAATCTTATTTGAGTTGTTAGTCAGCAGTTAGAACTGAACGACATACAGGAAGATGGTTTAATGTTAAATCTGGTGCGAGACAATGATGTACATTATCTCCTCTGTTATTCATTATCTATATGGATCACATAATGCCCCATTGACACCATATAACTGTAGCGTATTGACTAGCTTCTCTCTTGGCACCTTGTCATATGCCTTTTCCAAATCGACAAAACTTAAATACAGATCTGTTATATTCCCATGCTTTCTTGACTATTTGTCGTAAAGTGAAGATCTGATCCTGACAGCCTCTATTTGGCCTGAATCCAGCTTGTTCTTCACCAAGCTTTTCTTCCACAATTCTTCTCAACCATACTTACATATATCCTACCAAGAACACTCAGTAGGGATATACCTCTGTAATTCTCAGATTGTTTTATTTCCCTTTTTATATATAGGTACTATGAAGCTCTACTACAATCATCTGGAATTTGTCCCTCTATCCAGGCATTCTAAACTATGCAGCGCAGCCACTGTAAGACTCTTAAACCACCATACTTGAGCATTTCTGGTCGAATATCATCTGCTCCTGCTGCCTTTCCACATTTCAAGCCTTTGATGGCTTTTTCTACTTCAAGTATGGATATGTATTCCTGACTGCATTCCTGGTCTGTTTTTTTTTTTTTTTTTTTTTAAATCACTGTGCTGTCATCACTGCTTGTTTCATTCAGCAGTTTTTCAAAGTAATTACTCCATACTTCAAAGATATCTTTTCCTCCCGTTTTCATGTCACCTTTATTATCTCTTACTTCTTTTACAGCACTCTTTCCTCCATTCCTAAGCTTATTCAACAACCTCCAGAATATTTTGCTACCTTCTTGATATTTATATTTTATGTTCTTGCCAAAGTCCTCCCATGACTTTTGTTTAGCTAGTTTTACATAGTGTTGAGCTTTCTTACATTTTTCTCTGTATTCTAAGAGCACAAGCTGACTTATTTGCCAGGAACTTTTGATATGCTTTCTTCTTTTCCTTCACTGCCTCTTTAACTTCCTGTGTCCACCAGGGAATTCTGATTATTTTTAATCTTTGCAGACAACCTCACCACATGCCTCTCTGGCAGAATCAATGTTTTCTTCAGAGTTTGCCACTGAATCTCCAAGGTTTGGTTCCTGTTCTCAAACTCTTCAATAATCTTTGTGTATTTTAGTCTACATCTGAGAGCTGCTCAACTTTAATTCGCTTTAAAACTTTCTTATATGTTATTCTTTTCAATATGAAATTCAATTTTATCCTGTTCAAGACTAAATAGCGATTGCTTCGAATTTCAAATCCTCTGTACACTCTGGTGTCCTACACCAGGGAGAAAACATCACTATCAACAATAACATTGTCAATGAGACTTTTCTTATTCCTTGCCTCTTCTCTCCATGTGAATTTATGCACATTTTTATGTTGGAACATGTTAGTAATACCCAGTCCATGTCCTGAGCAGAAATCCAACAGGTATTTGCCATTCATATTAGCTTTGCTCTTTTCTCCAAATTTTCCCAAAATATTTTTGTATGTCTGACAATCACTTCCTACTCTGCTATTTAGATCCCCAACAAGGACCAACTTTTCCTTTTTCATTGTGTCGGTAGCTTTCTCTAGAGCCTCAAAAAATTCCTCCACTTCTACCTTAGAACCTTTTGTGGGACCACAGGCACAAATAAGTCTTATCCAGTTCCCCATTCTGATATTTGCCCAAATCACTCTACTTGATATTGCCTGCCATTCAAGAAGATTAGCCTCGTATTTTGTGTTGAATACTATGGCTACTCCTTTTCCTTGATTGTCATTGCCTGAATATAAACATTTTGTATTTATTGCTCAGAAAGATCTCGCCAGTTTTTGTCTTTGTTTGTCACCCCTATTATGTCGATCATGTACTTATCTAATCCCTTAGCTAGCTCCATTTCTTTGCCATTCAGGCTTCTTATGTTGATAGTACTGATCTTTAACTCTGGTGATGTTGAGTTGGGGTGTGTTTTCAGATTTTTTCCAGTAGCTGACTTTTCACTGTTTGCCCTAGTTCCCTGCCGAAAACGGGGGCCTTGTTTAACCGGGCGACACCCCAGCTGGCATGAAATTTTGTCATGTTGTTCCATCATTTTGGTTTACCCAATAGGAATACAATTTGGTCGGCTAATTTCCAAATTGCCAGCCCATCCTCATTCGTTCAGTATCCAAGTAGATACCCAACAGGGTGCACCACGAGAAGGTCAGGATTGGACATTAGGTCAGAAGCCCTGGTCAGTTCTCCGCATTCCTTTAAAGGCTATGTGTAGGTCTCCTCTCAGTTATACAGCTTTGACCCTTACGCACCCCAAAATAAAAATTTTTAAATTATAAATCATGAAAAATTAAAATTATATTATAAAATAATTTTCTTACCAACAAAGTTATGTATTCCATATTTAATAATGAAAAATAAAAACTACACACATTACAATATAAAGTTCATTTCGTAGTGGTTTCCATTCCCCCCCCCAAACAGTTAAACAGTCTGATAATGAGGATAGTTTCAGGAACTAACTGACTAGAAGGGACCAAGTGTAATAAAAATGTATTATTAGATGTGGCTGTTTCATTGCACTTGATTTATAGATGTAGACAGCCATGATATATTTAAGAGAAAAACAATATAAATAATTTGACATTTATTGCAGTCAAACAGTTTCATTAATTCATAATAAAATTTTAATCATCTATATCAGGGGTTCCCAACCTTTGTTTCCTAGACATTCTAAAATACTGGTAGGGCAACGGGCACCATCTATTTTTTCAAGCAAATTTTTTGAATTCAATTGTTAAATGAATACATACAAAGTTTACATTATAATCAAATGTTTTATTATTTAAAAGTTTACATTATATAAAAATTTAAATATATATATAAGTTAGTGTGATCTCTGGCATTCCATTTCATTGGCCTGTGCTTTATAATTAGCAGAATATGATGGTATTCCAGTTCTTAAACTGGAATGAACAACTTTGAATGCACGTCCACTTTACGTTGTATGCATTTAATACTATTCATGTGTCATTAACGCATGTGTCATATAGCATGACATGAATTGTTGCACGATTATTTCAAACTATACGGCACACAGTTGAACAGCGGTGGGCACACACAAATTGGTCGATGTGCGCCATGGTGCCCGCAGGCATAGGGTTGGGAACCCCTGATCTATATGATAGAATTCATTTCAATTATAAATTCAGACACATGTTTCAAGTAAGCAAATTTATGGAAGATCTTGAAACCCTAATCCACATGCTAATTGACAAACCATGAAAATAGATACTTACAGAAGGTCTCTAAGACTTTGTTCAGCATCATCAATAATCTTACCAAAGATTGGACTCCGATGACTTAATTCTGAAAATCAAAAATAACATTTAAGTACAAACATTGATTTATATATCACTCCAAGCAAGCAATGCTTGCCTGAAGGTCCACTGTCACTCTAGCTATGAACTATAACAGATGAAACAGAGTTCAGGAAGAAATGATTACAGATGCAGTATAAAATCATATTTCATAAAAGATTTGAGCACAATATTAGGGATGGAGAAAAGTAATGAATAGGATATTAAAATGGAAAAATTTTTATGACCAAATATAAAAACAAAAACTTAAGTTTTGAAATTTACCAGAGAGCTTATTTGAATAATAAGCTTCAGCTTCAGAATTGCCTTGGTATGCACTGCTTAATCCTGTTTGCTCTTTAGACTATCCTGTCTGTTGGTGATATTAGAGTGGACAGCTCCCTGTGAGCTGGTACAGGGTGGTGCAAAAGTAGTGAAGGGGTTTATTTTACATTAATTTGTGGTTTAAACTAAGTTTTGAATTTATTTCTCTTCAAAACAGTAACATAATCCATGGAGAATTTTGTGAGCTAGGTATGGAAGACTGTCCTGTAAGTGGCTGCCATTTTCAGCTTTACAAAGTTGGGCTCTTTTGAGAACATTTTCCATTATGCATGTCAGAGTATCTGGCATTAATTCCCATATTTCAGCTTGAATGTTCTCCTTGAGCTGTTTTGTGGTTCTAGGTTTATTCACATACATCCTCTCTTTAAGATATCTCCAAAGGAAAAGTCAGGAGCCATTAAATCTGGCAAACTAGCAGACCAATTGAATGCTTAATTTCTTGAAATTAAGCATTCATCAAAAATCTCCCTTAAGACCCCTATCGTGGGATGAGCAGTGTGTGCGCGTGCAGCAGCCCCATTCTGTTGGAACCACATCTCTGGAGTATCAGCAAGAGCTGGTCTTAAATAATTGCTCACCAGTTACATCACTTCGGGCAGAACATGGTCTTTCAGATCTCAGGTATCCCAAATGTACTTCACAAGCTCTGAAAAGAAAAATTAGAACAACATTTAATCAAAAAATTATTTTTTTTCCCAACCACTTCGCTACTTTTGCACCACCAGGTAGTAGGTGGCATTAGCTCAACAAGGAACAATCTGATCTTTTATATTTGCAAATATGTTGGTTGTAGTTGAACACTTGACAAATTAGTTGATTAGGATGAATGTTAACAGCTAGGAATTTTCTAGCAAAAGCTTTGATGCAGGAATTTATGTCTTGGATTTGTTTAGTTAATTGTTTCTAATAAACCATGGGGCACTGAGTGCCATTTCCAGACATTTTGTATAATTTGTAGTTCGTGAATATTCTGTTCTGATCCTCAGGCTGGTGATAACTTTAAAGATCTTATTTATATCCAGTTATGAGAATTTAATACTAACCAATCTAGCGACACTGCCTCTGCTTGGAGAAAGTGATCATGTATTCTTGACTTGAAAGATTGCAAAATATGCATTTTTTTTATATTTTTTTTATTTTTATTTATTAATAAGGGATATGTGGAATTATAAAGCCGGTGATTATGACAAGCTAAGGTGGTAGCTTTCAGCAGAACAATGGCATATGAATTTGCAGGGGGAGAGATGCATGGGAGGTGGTCAAAAGGTGTTTTTAGAAAGCAGTATCTGAATGTATATGTAGAGTCAGAAGGATGAACCAGATAGAAGGGATTATAAAGAAAGTGATCAGCATAAGGCAGAGGCAAGAAAGCTGACTGGTATGGTGAGGAAGGCTTAATCACACCTAGGGACTTGGGTGTGATTATAGGCAGGATGTTTAGAGGGCATATTATAAAAAGGTAACCAAAACAGCATATCAGATTACATGGTTATTGAAGAACACAACAAATGGGAATAGAGAGGTTATTATTCCCCTATATAAGGCTGATATATAGACTGATGGTCTGTAGGTTTCAAAAATTAGCTGATAGATGGGGAAAAAAAAAAAAAAAAAACGACATGATAGAAGTTATTAAAGGGGATTTATAGGATTGACAAGATTTTTCAGTACACAAAAAAGGGAGAGAACAAGGGATTAACAGTGGAAGTTGCGTAAGACTATAGCAAGGACGTTAGGACTAGAATTTTTGCTTAGAGGATGGTGAATAGGTTGCTAGAGGTGGCTGTGGGTGTTTCATCAATGAACAAATTTAAAGAGAAGTATGATAGGTATGGTGTGATTGATGGCTAGTGTGTGAATAAACAGATCTCCCATGATGAATCTTCTTACTCCATGGAGATACCTGCATAATAATATTGCACAGCAATGTTCCTATCATATAGGAACATAGCTGTTAGCTTTCAAAATAACAAAAATTGTATTTAAATCAGGTCTTATCTAATTGGCCTCTGAAGTACTTGGCTATTGATCCCAAAGGAATGCAAGTTCAACACCTGTATTACATTGCTTAGATTCATACATCAAGTGAATAGAACTGTTATTTATTTTTCAGGATTGATAGCAATACACCACTTTTAAAACCAATTCTCTACAGGGGTCGGCAACATGGGGCTCACCACCACCCAAGTGCCTGCCACTGAAGTGATGAACAACCTTCAAATTTTTCATAATTGATGTGCAAACGGCACATCAATTATGAGTCATGCACTTCTGTCACACTAGGCTAGTAGCCTAAATTCTTTTCTATGACAATCAGTTGTTTAATTGATGTTTCTAATAATTTTATATTTTTTTTTTTACAACCCCATGATGGATAACATAAGATTTATAACAGAGTGGGAAGAACAATTTGGTTTTATTTATTTTATGTGTATGATTTTTATGCAATGCAAGAGTTCTGTTCCTAACAAAGTTTAAACGTAGAGACATTTCAAAACTATTCATAAAAACTTTAATACAAACTTTCCTATAAATTCTATAATTAGAAAAAGATTTGTAAGCTGAAACTAAAGAATTCTGTATTAATAAATTCATTTAAAATAAATGTGTTCAATGTACTTTAAGCTTAAAACAGGGGTGCTTAAGGGTCAAACCTGTATAACTGAGAGGAAAACTCCATATAGCCTTTAAAGGAATGCAGAGAACCGACCAGGGCTTCTGACCTAATGTCCAATCCTCACCTTCTCGTGGTGCACCCTGTTGGGTATCTACCTGGATACTGAACGAACGAGGATGGGCTGGCAATTTGGGATTTAGCCAACCAAATTGTATTCCTATTGGTTAAACCAAAATAAAAAATGGTACAACATGACAAAATTTCATGCCACCTGGGGCGTCACCCAGTTAAACAAGGCCCCCGTTCTTTTTGCCAGGAAACCAGGGCAAACAGTGAAAAGTCAGCTACTGGAACAAATCTGAAAACACAGCAACTCAACATCAAAGTTAAAGATCAATATTATCACCATTAGAAGCCTGAATGGCAAAGAAATGGAGCTAGCTGAGGGATTAGATAAGCATAAGATCGATATAATAGGGGTGACAAACAAAGACAAAAACTGGCGAGATCTTTCTGAGCGATAAATAAAAAATGTTATATTCAGGCAATGACAATCAAGGAAAAGAAGGAGTAGCCATTGTATTCAACACTAAATACAAGGTTAATCTTCTTGAATGGTAGGCAGTCTCAAGTAGAGTGATGTGGACAAATATGAGAATTGGGGAACTAGACAATGAGACTTATTTGTGCCTATCGTCCCACAGAAGTTTCTACTAAGGTAGAAATGGAAGAATTTTTTGATGCTTTAGAAAAAGCAACTGTCACAATGAAAAAGGAAAATTTGGTCCTTGTTGGGGATCTCAATAGCAGAGTAGAAAATGATTGTCAGACATACAAAAATATTTTGGGAAAATTTGGAGAAAATAGCAAAGTTAATAATTGCAAATACCTGTCGGATTTCTGCTCTGGACATGGACTGGTTATTACTAACACCATGTTCCAACATAAAAATGTTGCACAAATTCACATTGAGAGAAGAGGCAAGGGATAAGAAAAGTCTCATTGACAATGTTATTATTAATAGTGATGTTTTCTCCCTGGTGTAGGACACCAGAGTGTACAGAGGATTTGAAATTCTAAGCAATCGCTATTTAGTCTTGAACAGGATAAAATTGAATTTCATATTGAAAAGAATAACGTGTAAGAAAGTTTTAAAGCAAATTAAAGTTGAGCAGCTCTCAGATGTGAACTGTAGACTAACATACACAAAGATTATTGAAGAAAAAATGAAAGAGTTTGAGAACAGAAACCAAACCTTGGAGATTCAGTGGCAAGCCATGAAGAAAACCCTGATTGATTCAGCAAGAGAGGCATATGGTGAGGTTGTCTGCAAGGATAGAAAAATCAGGACTCCAGGGTGGACTCAGGAAGTGAAGTTAGAGGCAGTGAAGGAAAAGAAGAAATCATATCAAATGTTCCTGGCAAATAAGTCAGCTTTTGCTCTTAGAGAATACAGAGACAAATGTAAAAGAGCAAAACACTGTAAAACTAGCTAAACAAAAGTCATGGGAGGACTTTGGCAAGAATATAGATAATAATTATCAAGAAGGTGGCAAGATATTCTGGAGGTTGTTGAAGAAGCTTAGAAATGGAGGAAAGTGTTGTAAAGGGAATTAGAGATGATAAAGGTGACATGAAAACAGGAGAAAAAGATATCCTTAATTTAAAGAGTAATTACTTCAAGAAATTGTTAAATGAAACAAGAAGTGATGGCACAGTGGTAAACACTCAACAGGCATACAGTCAGGAATACATAATACTTGAAGTAGAAAAAGCCATCAAAGGCTTGAAATGTGGAAAGGCAACAGGAGTAGATGATATTCGATCAGAAATGCTGAAGTATGGTGGTATAAAAGTCTTACTGTGGCTGCACTGCATAGCTCAGAAAGCCAGGAGAGAAGGACGAATTCCCAATGATTGGAGTAGAGCTCTAGTAGTGCCCATATATAAAAAGGGAAATAAAACTGAATGAGAATTACAGAGGTACTTCCCTACTGAGTGTTCCTGGCAAGATCTATACAAGTATACTTGAGAAATGGTTGAGAAGAATTTTGGAAGAAAAGCTTGGTGAAGAACAAGCTGGATTCAGGCCAAATAGAGACTGAGGATCAGATCACTTTACGATAAATAGTCAAGAAAGCATGAGAATATAACAAAGATCTGTATTTAAAAGTTTTGTCGATCTGGAAAAGGCATATAACGAGGTGCCAAGAGAGAAGCTATTCAATATGCTACAGTTATATGGTGTCAATGGCACATTATATCAAGCAATACTTAGTCTTTATTTGAGTTGTAAGTCAGCAGTTAGAACTGAAGGACGTACAGGAAGATAGTTTAATGTTAAATCTGGTGTGAGACAATTATCTCCTCTGTTATTCATTATCTATATGGATCACATTATGAAGGAAAGTGGTATTAAACATGA
The DNA here is from genome assembly GCF_054136105.1 of Typopeltis vanoorti. Taxonomy (NCBI): domain Eukaryota; kingdom Metazoa; phylum Arthropoda; class Arachnida; order Uropygi; family Thelyphonidae; genus Typopeltis; species Typopeltis vanoorti. The sequence goes on along the minus strand of NC_143556.1, from coordinate 127,079,895 downwards.
TATCAAAATTGGAGATGTTAATGTCAGCTCTTTGCTTTATGCGGATGTTATATTTCTAAATAAATCTGCTAAAAGTTTGCAAGATTCCCTGACTAAATTGAATAACTGTTTTAATAGATATGGTATAAAGGTCAGCAATAAAAAGACAGACAATGAAAATAGGCAGAATTGTTGAAAATGTCAACTGTGTTGTGAACGGGGAACAAAAAACATTTCGGCTACTTAAGCATAATTTTTAGTGAAAATGGTAAATTAAATATGGAAACAGACAACAGAATCAACAAAGCTGGTATGGTAAGAAGTCAATTGAATAAATTCATATGGAATAAGAGAGAAATTAGTCCACTAAATTAGCTATATACAAGACAGTGTTTCACACCAGTTTTAACTTATGGATCTGAGAGCTGGGTCAGAAGTAAAACACTTGACCAGAGACAACAGATATGAGAATCCTGAGAAAGAATAGAGGTGTGAACAGATGGCATCAATGGTGATATATTAAAAACGAGGATATTAGGAAAGACCTTGACATTGTCAGCATCCAGGAATTAGCAGAGCTAATCTCTGGTGGTGTTGTGACGTTGTTCTCTTGATGTTCGAATCCACCATCTTGTTAAAAGTCACTTTCATAAAATAAAAGAAAACTAATTGTAAATTGATCACTGATCTAAGGGTAGAGAAATTTCTATTATACTGCACCACTCTATCCTTAGATAAGGATATATGAAATAGTAGGATCAATTCAAAGTTAGTTAGCAGTCTTCTCATTCATTCAGGCCGAAGTATTTATTTTCTCTCTTTGGGATTCCCGCTAGATTCGAATTTTTGTGAACGGTGCAGTAAAAAGAATTTCAGGCAAATGCAACAGTTAGGTTAACAAATAAAACATTTAATATAGGTCATATAACACTTACATAAATTTTACTTCTAATTTTAAACAATAGAGATAAGGCAAACATTAAGTCAAGTCAATTACATTAGCACAATCTTCCAAGTCTTCACATACACCTTCTGGGTTATAAAGTTTTTACACTTAAATGAATAACTGAACATTCAATCTAATTAGTTTTCACACATTTCTCAGTCATGCTATAAATTCAAAATATTACAGGATCTAATAGCTGAAAATATCTTTCAAACAATTCTTATCTCCAACTCTCAATCACGAAGGGTTTCCACAGTTAAAGTTAATAATACACTATGATAGACCTTACTGGAAATGGTTCCTAGAACATCAATTATGTTGTGAGCAAACTTCTGGAATTTACTTATCACACATCTACAAAACTTATCTGCAGTTATACTTAAAGCACTATGAATTACGCTTCAGAATTCTTGACATAAATTACAGGGCACTTCAACCATCCTTATTACCACTCATAAATTAATTAAAACACTGAGGTTCTCTTTAGGGCAAATCTGAAATAAGCTGCAATACTAGATCAGCTGGGTTTATTCAGAATTCTTCCTTGAACGTCCAGCTTTTTATTTTATCCGATTGTAGCTTTAATTTCCCTTCTATTATTATTGCTGATGTCACTTTCAGCTAACCATAAAATTCGTTACGTTCTTGCTCACTTATAAAAATTATCCACTTAACTCCTACCCTTAGGAACCTTTTATTTACTTCTACTTTATTTTATCACCCTGCTTCCTTTCACTTCCCAGTTTCCGTCCCAACTCCTTACTTTTTATATATTTTTATTATTCTCTCTTTAGCCCACGCTCTGTTACACTCGTGCTCGTTTATTTCACGCGTCTCCATGAAAACAGACAAACATTCTCACCAATGTTAGATAAGGCTATACTACTACATTGAGTCATTACATACCGTTAAGCTTTATACACAAATAGGAATAATTAGAATATTTGCTTTTCAATAAATGTGTAATATTGCAAATACAAGTTTTTATAATATTGACATAACAATAAATAAAATAGCTTAATATTTAATACAGAATCTTATTACCATTAACACATTTCTTTGATTAAATAATTAAATATTTGATATAATTAAGGTGGTTATATGATATCAAATTATAATTTACGTTATTTACATTAAATAATATTTACAAATGCAGCCTTTGTGATGGAAAATCATGTTGGATTCTGAATCAAATACCATTTATTCTATTTTCTACATAATTAGAATCCAACAGTGGTATGGTCACTTAAACAGCATGGGCAAGGAAAGATTGGCAGAACAAGTGTTGTCTGCCAGGTTGGTAGGAAAACGATCCAGAGGAAGACCAAGATATAGGTGGATTGATATGGTACAATGTGCCTTGGACAATAGAAATATAAGATCTGATAATGATAATATTGGAGTCTTGACAATACTGATTTGAAGGAAAATTATAGATAGGAAGTTAGTAATGATGTAAATTTTTCATGTAGTACTATCATATCGTGTACACCCCTTGAGGGTACATGTCAGGAATTTGATAAGCTTACAACTTTCCCTCCAGCAAAATAAAAGTAAAGCGCTCTTTTTAGTGAAAAGGTTGCCGAACTCTGCTCTAGACCAAGGAGAGCAAACTGAAGTTCATTTTATTTTTAATAATTAGGCTTGAACTAAGTGATCTGGATATTAAAACAGCATCGTTAGCATAGTTCCATAGTAGATGATAGCACACAAGAGAAATCAGTCATGAAGATGGAGAATACTGGCGAAAGTAAGGAACCTTTAGAGAACTCCCCCACTTATTCTTTCCAAGGATCTCGATTCTGTTAAACTATACTTTAAACTCTCAGTTCCAAATTCCTACTGATTCACTGATTTCAGTTCAGTCAGTAGGAATTTGGCTTGGAATAATTTTGGCAGTAGTGCCAGACCTTACTGAATGCTTTAGAAACATTCAAGAAGGTTGCATCTGCATTATATCTCCATTCAGTAATGTGTTCATTGAGCCCACACTAACATGTTCAATGACTATCTGTTGCATCATGGAATGTCCTTTTTGGAAACCAAACTGCTCATCCAGAATTATTCCTTCAGCAACCATTGCTTCCTGTAAACATGAAAGCATGACCAACTGTAGTCTTCCCATACAAGGGAGCAAGCTGATAGGCCAATAATTCTCAAAAAGTTGCAACTCCATGCCCAGTCTGAGAATTAAAATATCAGCAAGCTTCTAGCATTGTACAAAATATAACATTGAACAGATAATCTCAACTAAATGCACAACTCCTTTATATGAAAGATGTTTTATCAGTTGAAAATTCTGTCAAGATTTGGGCCTTCTTACATTTTCAATTTTTTTTATAACAAATTTTAGCTAGTGATAGTAGTCTGATATTGAGTTCTGTGTTTTTGATTGCTCTGCATACATTATGCACTTTATGAAGTCTGCACTGAGGTTTTATTTTTTTTATAAGAAACCAATGCACATAGGCTGGTTAATCTATAGTACATTAGTACCATGGATTGGCAAGAAAAAAAAAGTTCATTTACCTTGAAGAGCTGTGAATTTTATTCCTTGGAAATAAAAATAGCATGACAATGTTCCAGAGGGTAGCAGTGGAAGGGATGAACTAAGAGGAGAAATTTGTTCAATTTAGAAGGTTCACTGTGAGAGTGTTGATTAGCTACTGCCCATGTTTGAATGGATGAACAGTGGGGAATATTTTATTGATGCTAATTCTGGTGAAAAATGGATGTAGAAGATGCAAGCTGCAGAAACTGACCACCTATGTAGAAGCAAGGAGTTTATTAATGAGAGATGGATCATTAATCAGTCTGACTATCCTTTTCTTTAGGGAGCTCTTAGGGACACCACCCAATTTCAGTGGTCAGACATTTGCGATTTATATCAAGTTATCGCATGGGCACCTTCACAGAATGTGAACTTATCGCAGGAGACCCAATCTATTATACCTCTCCCCGAACCCATTAACAGACAAATCACTCACAATAGACTCTGGCAACTCATTCACGACTATATAAACAAAATCTAGTCCTCGCTCCTATTAACCACACCTTTATTCAACTTCAAGGAATGACCCCTTGTTCTGGTCCCACTAGCCAAGTGCTGAAACATTTCCCCTGCAGCTATCCTATAAAACCCTTTAAGCAACTTAAATGTTTCTATCATATTCTCTCCTTTTCTACTATCAACCAACTTGTGCCATCTACACACCTTCAATCTATCCTTATAGGGAAAATTCCACAGGCCACTCACCTGCAAAGTTAGAAGTTGTCCTGAGTTATTGTAATGCTGCAAGCAAAACCACCCCCCCCGATATATTTCAATAATTATTTATCATAAGAATTGAATTCTCCATCTATTGATAGACTTCACTCAGTGATTCACTAGACAGAGGGCAAACTGGTTGCTGTTCACAACAGTAACGAACGCTATTTTCAGCAATCAGAAAAAGATGAACTAAAAACAGTTGTTTTATTGCTGCAATAGATGAAACCCCACCAAGGACTGAAACCAGCCAACCCATAATAAAATTTTAAGACAAACAAAGCATCTCATGGTCGAGGGTGTAAAGTTACATATCTCAATCACTTTTACGATTATAATTTGTAGAATGTTTTTTTTTATTTGATCCCTGGGGAGACAAGTGCCCCTACAGACTCCCATGAACGATCTAGATACATGTCACAAGATCTGATGGAAACATCCACCTTACTCCAAAGCAAATTGCAATTTGAAAAGCTTTCCCTCAAATCTGCTGATCTTGACATGAAATATGGTTGCATCAAACTGCCTTTCATATGAGAACTCATCTACAAACAGTCAGCTCAACAGCCATGAACATCAAATTTAAGGCAGTAGGTAGCACTTTTAGGATGATAAGCTTCACTGTATTTCTTGGTCATTGTCATTTACTAGTATGCCTGTATGCAATGTTGATGCAAGAATATGAGTGAATCCCTTGAAGATGCCAATTTAACTTTGGTAAAATACTGGAAATAGTTATTTAATCTGCAATGTCAAATGGATATTGAAATTTTTTCTCCTATATGCATTGTTTGGATTATTTTTTTTTTTTTGCTGTTTTGGGAGATTTTTATGATGGTAATGAAAACTACAGTTGTCTTGATGAGAGGGAGAAAGAGTTACAGATCAGATGTATGCAACGGAAAGCAAGACAAACATTGCCCATATAGAGGGAATGCAGTGTGACCTCAAACAAAGATATGGCAGACCACCTGTTCTTGTTTATAACCAAAGCAAATCTCCTATTCTGGGAAGTACTGGTAGCATTCCTCCTCTGATCTTTGGTCAGAACATTAAAAAAAAATATTGAACAGCATCTATACTAATAAGCCTAGGTGCAGATAGTAATATCCTTCCAAACAAAATTTGTGCTTGTAGAATTAAGTGTCAATTCTATGAACTTGTGCTTAGAGAATTAACACTGTCATAATATCTGACCCACAAACAAAAGGTTGTAAAACATAGCACATTACTGGTAAGTTGTGTTATTCAGCTGACATCTACCCAACAGCATGGAAATGAGCATTTATCCAACCTGTCCCTAAAATGGGAGATAAAATCAGCCATCCTGCCAACTAGAGTGAGCATGAAGATTATCCATAACCTGCTTCTTTATTACATGGAGATTCATCCCTTAATTAGTGGTCAAATATTCTGACATTCTACAGTAGATCTTTTCTAATCTGATCTACCTTTGGACACTGGAAATATTTAGAGAAACTCATTTAGTCAACTTGATATTTTCAAGGCATTTAATTATCTTTCATTAGTTTTTTTTTTTTTTTTTTTTAATTTCATATACGGTTACCCCCTTTTCCTCCCCATCCCTTAGAACAGGTTGAGCCCTCCTAATGAGGGATTAAGTATATTTTTTATGACTGTAGATCCATGTATTCATAGGGCCGAAAAACATACGTTTCCAGGTGAAAAACCCTCTACCTCCATATGAGATAGACTAACTCACCTTAAGTCAAAAATTAAAGTCTTTATCAAACTACTGTCTTGTGGTTCAAATCCTGCTCTTTGTGATTAGGTTGCCAATTTCTTTTCTGGTACTTAACTATTCATGGTAGATGGCTCCCTCTTAGATTACTTCAATGGAGCATCCCAGAGTTCTATACTCTGGTACATACTCTTCTTCCTATATTTTCAAATCCCATTACATTGTTTTGTCAAGACAGTACTTTCTGTTCCTCTTCTTCATTCAAGAAACCACATACTCAAATGATACAAACTTGAAGATTTTCATAAGCAATGTCTTTAGCACTGATCTAATCAACATTCTCAAGTGGGATAAAAATAATGAATTTTAATGCTATCGAAACAAAATCTTAACATATTACCTAGAAGAATGACCTGACTTCATCCTTCATGATAATGTTGAAATTTCCAATCCAGATCAGCTTTTACTTGGCTTTCACATTTAGCTTATCCTCCTATAAACATCACATCCATAGCCGCCCCACTCCAGGTCCAGAAAACTTGGAATCTTTTGTTCAAAACAGCTATTGTTTAACTCTTAACACTTCATAAATCCAATCTTTAGCTTCTAGTTATCAAAGAAAACTAGATAGTCGTGCTACAAAAATATGTATATTTAACAAAAATTTATTGAAATGAAGAATATTCTCTTCACATTTGGGATGATACACTCAAACCTTCAAATTCTGGATTATTTATAGACTCCTGTCACTTTATAAGTATGTGACAAGGCTTGCATGTTGCACTACATGTTATTTTATTTCAAATGTATTGATTACAACACAGAATGATATAAAAAATAATATTTATTAAATATATCTGGTATCTTCAGAGCACAAGAACAGGTTTTCCATAGTACATGAAATAACCATTTGGTATAATTTTATTTTATTTTAAATATAAAAAATTTAATGGACAACACAAGGGACTAGAGTGCAATTTGGTGCTGTTGGAAAAAGAGAAAGCAAGTATTAATTAGATCTTAAAATTATTCTCCGAGATTTTTGGTAAGTTTATACAGCCATACTTTATGTTTGGAGTATGTTTTAAAGCTGCTGTTGATTCGAAAAACAATCAGACTTCTGTATAGCACTTTTTTTTCCTCCATTTGATCCTGTGTGAAATGGCATCAAAAGGCATGGACTGCTAGACCTGACCTGCAATAACGATAGTGCTGAATGTATTTTTTCATGTTCACTACAGTAGATGGCAACAGTTCTTGTCTGTCCATAATAATTATTATTACGGGCAACTCCAGGGAGTCATTAGACTCATCGAGGGAGGCCCCAAATCATATTCATCACAACTATTTGACATCCATACAGTATCTATCATACCTCGCCTTAAACTCATTCACTGTCACAGCATCCACCACAGACTCAGGGAGCGCATTCCACTCATTCACCACTCTAAAAGTAAAGAAGCCAGCTCTAATACCCTTACTAACCACACTTTTGCCTGGTTTCCATGGATGTCCCCTAGTCCTCCCACAACCAGCCCTGTTCTCAAAAATATCTTCTGAATTAATTTTATAGAAACCCTTCAGTAATTTGAATGTCTCAACCATATCTTCCCTCCTCTGCCTATCAACCAATTTTTGCAACCCACAAATCCTCAACCTGTTCTCATACGGTTCATTCCACAGACCTGCTATCATCTTGGTCACTCGCCGCTGGATCCTCCCCATCAAGAAGAAACCTAGGTGACCAAATCTGAGCACAGTAGTCTAGATGGGGTCTTATGAAGGCTCGATACAGAGGAACAATAACCTGCTTGTCAACGTATTCTTCAGCAACCAAGTGATTTGATGAGCTGATTTGGCCACTTTTGCAATGTGTCCCCTAAATTTCAATTCCTTATCCACCAACACTCCTAAATCTCATGCCTCAATTTCCTGGAGCATGGTTCCACCAATGCAGTAAACTGCCACCAATCTTTTCACCCCAAAATGCATAACCTTACATTTTGCCACATTAAATTGACATGCATTCTCCTTAGCCCAGACCTCCAATCTATCCAAATCATCCTGCAAAATTTTGACATCATCTGCATTCACTATTGCCCTACCCAACTTCGCATCATCCGCAAACAAATGAACTGTTCCTCTCAGATCCTTTCCTATATCATTTATGAACAAATTAAACAGCAGTGGTCCAACAACAGATCCTTGTGACACACTACTAGTCACAGGCCGTCTTGTGGACTCTACTACTGAGTAAACCACTCTGATATCTCTCCGTCAACCTCCCTCCTATCCATCTCACCAACCCTATGTCCATTCCCATATGCTGCAATTTACTGATTAGAATTCCATGTGGTATCCTGTCAAAGGCCTTAGCAAGGTCCAGTAGAATTAATGTAAACCCATTACCCTTATCCAGTTCAGCCGTCACTGTGTTATAATACGTGAGCAAGTTACTGAGGCATGACCTACCCTTCACAAAACCATGCTGTCCCCGATACAGTATCCCATTTTCTTCTATCCAATCTTGTATTTTCTTCTTGACTATTTTCTCTAAGACCTTGATAATGATTCCTGTTATGCTGATTGGCCGGTAATTTTCAACAGCAGCCTTGGATCCACCTTTGTGCAGTGGAACTATTTTCCCCTCTTTCCACCCCCTTGGGACTGACCCAGTCCCGAGGCTCAAATTAAACAAAATGGTCAAGGGCACTGACAATTCTTTGGCCGCTTCACTTACGACACGAGCTGGTATACCATCCAATCCCACAGATGTATTGACATTGAGGTTCTGTAATAGACTGGTTACCTTTACTTCATTCATCACAATTCCAGTATAAGCTGTTGGTTCTTCCATTCCTGCAAAGTCACCACCTGGATGATATACTCTTGCAAAGAGCTCGCTCAGTAATTCCACAATATCGACTGATTCGGTTACCTCCCTACCCTCAGCATTTTTTAAGATCATTCTACCATGAGCATTTTTCCTTTTACTTGCAACATATTGAAAAAACTGTTTGGGATTCTCTTTAGCCTGCGTGGCCAATTTCCTTTCGTAATCTGCTTTTACTTTTCTTACCACCCTTGTTACCATCCTGGCCTGAGCTTTATACTGTTCCTGCACCTGATGGTCATCCTTCTCCTTAAATTCCCTCCACAATTGTTTCTTTTTTTTGCAGCTCAAGCTTAATAGTGTTATTCATCCATTTAACCCCTACTTGATTTATTATTCGGACTCTTGGTATACAGTCAACCATTGCCTCCTGCAAACAGTTCTTAACCACCTCCCATGCACTATCAACATCCAGCCCTTGCAGTTTTACATGCCATGGCATTGAGCCAAGCACACACCTAAGCTTGTCATACTTACCAGCCCGGTAATTCCACATGTACCCTGTCTTAATTGTAAATTCGACTCCTTTGGCCACCTCCCAAGTCATGACCTTATGGTCACTCTCACCAATTGGTGGCAACATGGTCATGTTCGTTACAGCCACATTCTCTGTTGCAATTACTAGATCCAGCACTCTCTGCCCCCTGGTATTTTCCAATACATGTTGCCGTAGATAGTTGTCCCTTAATAACCGCATAAAATCCAATTCCTTCCTCCCATGTGCCCTCTCCTCTTTCCAGTCAATGTTACCATAATTGAAATCACCCATAATAATTACCCTCTTTCCACTCATTTCTTCTATTTGCTTATGCATACTATCCCCACCATCCACTCCATCACCCGGTCTATAGCAGCACCCAATTGTATATTTTGTTCTGCTAGATTCTATCTCACACCAAACAGCCTCAAATGTGCTTTTTACCCCATCATGCAGTTCAACTTCTATACTCCTTGGCTGAAGCTCATCAGCTATCATCAATAACACTCCTCCCCCCCTTTTTATTCACTCTGTCACTCCTGAATACGCTATACCCATCGTATTCAATCCCACTAGCTTTATCATCTTCTGTCAGCCATGTTTCACTAATACCGTCAACCTGTGGCCTGGACGTGCTAACCATGGCCAAAAACTCTTCCTTCTTGTTCCTAATACTCCTGGCATTAGTGTACATGAATCGCAGAAGCCCATTTGTCCCATCCCTACTTTGATGCCTTATACTAACTATCCCATTCTGATTTGTTGTCCGTCGCACTCGCTCGGGCATAATATACTCATTCATACACTTAACTGCCCCCTAAAGTCTGCATATCTACCCCCCCTCTTAATAAATCTAGTTTCCCTGAGTCTGTACATCCACTTCCACATCATTCATCAACACTCTTTCAAGTCTCCGTACACCAACTCCATTCAAATGCAACCCATCCATCTTATATAAGTCCTTTTGCCCATCAAACTCATTCCACACCACTCTCCATGCATAACCAACGGATGAAATCATTGGCAATTATGGCCCTCCTAAACACTTCGCTGTCATACCGTGGTAAGATACTCACCATCCTAACTCTCTCACTCTTCTCTTTTGCTACCTCAAACAACTCCCTCACATCCTCTATCATTTCCATTTTGTCCTCTTTCAAATCATTCGTTCCTGCCACGATTAGCATCTCTTTCACCCTCTGTTTTTGCAGTCTAATAGATTCACTGACGTCCTTTATGTTCGCACCCGGCTGGTATGACTTCGTTAAACTCTCAATTATTACGCCTCTTAATAGCGAATCCCCATACAGCACTCGCTCCTTCATTTTATTGACGTTAACAAGAACAAGGCACTTCATAAACTCTTGGATGAAATAAGTGTCCTCTGGTGAGTGGATGAGAGTTGCCAATTTGACATATGGTTTAAATATGGTGCATAGCTGATATTTATTAAGCACTCTATATATCTTTTCAGATGTGCGTTGAATGCATGGGATGGTAACAATTTAGTTGTCTTGAGTGATAGACAATGGAGAGGATTTCTGGGAAGCATTTAGTTTTTTTTTTTTTTTTTTATCCTATAGGGATTATAGCCATTGGCTAATAAAGTGCGACAAGTGAATTAGAAGCATCGTCACTGGAACAGATAGCTGTAGTTTTGAGAATTTATTTATTTTTTTGGGATACCATCCTGTTGAGTTGGATGGTGTGAATGTTCGAGCAAATCTCCCTGAATGTGTGGAATTTCTATAAACAATGAAAAAAAACTGTGTTTATAAATAACAATGCTTACAACATTATATAAATGCAATACAACATGTTAAAGGTTACAGCTTGTTTTGACATTGAATAGTTAATTGTTCAATTAACACCTTAGATTACGAAACAAATGCACTGCAATCTAACACCAATATTAGTTTATGCTCGCCATTGCACGTTACGTCATTAGATACACTGCTGCTTGGGCAGTGTATCATAAGTTTACACGTGTTATTTCTGTGAGATATGAAACGTTTATTGGTGCGTGTTCGTGGTGAACTATTTTTTTTGTAAATCTTATTTTATTTTGTTAAAATAAAAATTATTATAGATAAAAGGCTGAATTATGACAAGTGTCCCTGTTGAAAATATGAAAAGAATTATATTTTTTCAATTATCGTTACATGAAACGAATGCACTGCGATCTAATGCCGATATTCGTTTGTGCTTCTCATTGCTATTGATATGAAACTTTTATTATTGGTGTTTATTCGTGGCGAGGCTGAAATATTTTTAATATGTAAATTTATTAATAAATTAGTTACTGATTAAGAAAGTTTTTTTTGTATATGCAGCACTCCCACTTAAAATTTTCAGCCGCCACTGGATATATCAGTCTTTGCACCATCCTTCAATGGAATTACCATGCATTCCTTCCATTCCTGCAGAATCTTCCCTGGTCTGAGACTCATTAAACATCCTGGTCAAAAGGAATGGTCAGTTCAGCCAAACACTTAGCACATGCTGATATTCCATCAGTCCCTATTGCTGAATTCTTATTCAGTTTGTCCAACAGCTTTAATACCTCAGCCTCATACACCTGCATTTCTTCATCTAATGAACAGATAACAGTGAGCTCAATGTTGTGTTCACCAGGTTGATAGCTTTTAACAAAATGGGCACTCATTAACTGCACAACTTCTTCTGCATCTGTAACCTTCACGCCATCTGCATTTAGAAGAATTATTCTTTAATGTTCATTCTTTCTTTTACTTGTAGCATATTGATAGAATTCTTGTGATTGTCTTTAGCACACAAAGCCAGTTTCTTTTCATAATCAGACTTTGCTTTCCGTACAACAGTTGACTATTCTAGCGTGTTGCTTATAACTTTCATAATGGAGATCATCCTTATGCAAATGGTATTCCTTCCACATCATCCTTTTCATACAAATCTCCTGCTTAATAAGATTTGCACATCAATTTGACTCCTATCCTACTTACTGTTCAAACTTTCAAGACGCACTCTGATATTGCATCATGAGAGTATTACTTGAATGTAATTTAAGTAATACTCTCATGTGCTGTTGATAGGAACTGATCCCATTCCATTTAACTCAGAATACTCCTCAGATGGTCATAATTTCCTGCTTCATAGTTCAGCATGTACCCTTTTTTGTTTCTTGAAGTGACTAAGTTTATGACTTTTTTTTGAAGTGACTAAGTTTATGAATGGAACAATCATAAACTTCCCAAGTCACTTCCCAAGTGAGTACTGCATGATCAGTCACCAACTGGAGGCAGAATAGGTACATCTTTATCTGAAACACCCTCTGACACTATAATCAAATCTAACACTCTTTGACCTTGAGTTCTTTCTGTTACGTGCTACTTGAAGTTGCCCTGCAACAGCTCAATAAATGAATTTTCATTCTTCTCATGAGATTCTACTGCTACCCAATCAATATTTGGATAATTAAAGTTTTCCATTATGATTACGCTTTTCATGCTCACCTTTTCTATTTGTTGATGCATTTCTTCATCATCGGCATGATGTGAATGTTTGAACAAATATCTTCCTGTATGTGTGGAGTTTCTATAAATAGAAAAAACAATGAACCATCAGGAAGCCATGTAATTAGTATCATCAAGGAAGGGCAGACAATCATTAGCTTCCTATTCCATTGTGAAGTGGATTTTAGGGTGCTGACTATTATGACCATGTTGTCACCTATTGGTGGGAGTGATCATCAGGTCTTGACCTGGGAGGTGGCTAAAGGTATTGAATCTTTGATTAAAACAGGTTATATGTGGAATTACCATGCTGGCAACTATGATAAGCATAGGAGATTGCTTGGTTCAGTGCCATGGCATGTAAAACTGCAAGATCTGGATGTTGATAGGGCATGGGAAGAGGTCAAGGAGCATTTGCAGGAGTTCATGGCTGATTATATACCTAGGGTCCGAATAGTAAAACAAGTAGGGATTAAATGGATGAATAACACAATTAAGCTTGAGCTGCAAAAAAAGAAACAACTGTGGAGGGAATTTAAAGAGAAAGGTGACCTGCAGGCACACGAACTGTATAAAGCACAGGCCAGAAGGCTAACGAGTGTGGTAAGAAAAGCAAAAGCGGATTATGAAAGGAAATTAGCTGTGCAAGCTAAAGAGAATCCCAAACAGTTCTTTAAAAATACTGCAAGCAAAAAAAAAATTATACGTGGCAAAATGGATTTTAGGGAATGCCAATGGTAAGGAGGTTACCGAATCAGTCGATATAGTGCAATTACTGAGTAAGCACTTCGCAAGAGTATATCATCCAGGTGGTGACACTGAAAGGAATGAAGGAACCATTAGTTTATACAAGAATTGTGATGAATGAAGTCTGAGCGAGTAGTCTATTATAGAACCTTAATGTGAATACATCTGTGGGATTGGATGGTATACTGCCACAGGTCTTACTTGAAGCAACTAAAGAATTATCAGTGCCCTTGACCATGTTGTTTAATCTAAGTCTTGGGTCTGGTTTAGTTCCGAAGGTGTGGAAAGAAGGGAAATAGTTCCACTGCATAAAGGAGAATCCAAGACTACTGTTGCAAATTACCGACCGATCAACACATCAGGAGTCGTTGTCAAGGTCTTGAAGAAAGTAGTCAAGGAAAAAATACAGGAATGGATTGATGAAAATGAGATACTGTATGGGAACAGCATGGCTTTGTGAAGGGTAGATCATGCCTCAGTAACTTGAAGTTTTAACACAGTGACAGCTGAACTGGATAAGGGTAATGGGTTTACAGTGATATTGCTGGACCTGGCCAAGGCCTTTGACAGGATACCACATGGAATTTAATCCGTAAACTGCAACATATGGGAATGGATATAGGGTTAGTGAGATGGATAGGCTGGTGGTTGATGGAGAGATATCAGAGAGTAGTTTATTCAGGAGTAGAATCCAAAAGACAGCCTGTGACTAGTGGTGTGCGATAGAGTTCTGTTCTTGGACCACTGCTGTTTAATTTGTTCATTAACGATATAGGGAAGGATCTAAGAGGAACAGTTTTTGTTCACTGATGATGCAAAGTTGGGTAGGGCAATAGTGAATGCAGAAGATGTCAAAATCTTGCAGGATGATTTGGATAGATTGGAGTTCTGGGCTAAGGAGAATGGATGTCAATTTAATGTGACAAAATGTAAGGTTATACATTTTGGGGTGAAAAGATTAGCAGCAGTATACCACATTGGTGGAACTGTACTCCAGGAGATTCATGAGGCCAGGGACTTTGGAGTATTGGTGGATAGGGAGATGAAGTTTAAGGGACACATTGCAAAAGTGGCTAAATCAGCTCATCAAATCACTTGGTTGCTGAAAAATACTTTGAGCAGAGACAAGTTATTGTTCCTCTGTATCAAGCCTTGATAAGACTTCATCTTGACTACTGTGCCCAGATTTGGTCACCTAGATTTCTTCTTGATGGGGAGAAGGTGGAGAGAATCCAGAGGCAAGTGACTGACATGATAGCATGTCTGTGGAAGGAACCTTATGAGAACAGGTTGAAGATTTGTGTGTTGCAGAAATTGGTTGATAGGCAAAAAAGGGAGATATGATTGAGACATTCAAATTGCTGAAGGGTTTCTATAGGATTAATTCAGAGGATATTTTTGAGATCAGGACTGGTGGTGGGAGAACTAGGGGACATCTATGGAAACTGGGCAAGGGTGTTAGAGCTAGGTTCTTTACTTTTAGAGTGGTAAATGAATGGAATAAGCTGCCAAGAGTCTATTGTGGGTGAATGAGTTCAAGGCAAGGTATGATAGATACTGTGAGAATGTCGAATAGTTGTGTTGACATGATGTTTAGGGCCTCCCTCGATGAGTCCGACTCCCTGTAATACTGACTCGCCTGTAGTCGCCCGTAATAATAAATACACTAAAATTGTATCCAATGAGTAGACGACCATGTGGCCAAATAGCAAACATCAACATTCTTTTCTTTTATCCCTTTTTATAGCCACCTCTTCTATAGGTCTCCCAATTCTCTCCATCTGTTTCTATCCTGAGCTTGTTGGTGCCAGAAAGTTCCAGTTGTTTTCCTTATATCATCTAACAATCTTCCTTCGGGTCTTCCAGCTGATTTTTTACCTTCATATGGCAGCCACTCAGTTGTCCATCTACTGTTCTTTAGTATAATAAATTTAGTTTAATCCTTTATCCAAGTTTGAGCAAACAAAGTTTGCACCTGAAAGTATCTTCAGGACTGGGATAAGGTGGTACAACACCGAGCAACTCCTTGCAAAGGTGGAGCAAGCTACCAACACTCTTATCTCAGTATCTCCCATTATGCAAAACACATCTCCTTGCAGATATGTATAATGTTATGCATTAAGGGAAGGGCCACTACCCATACTAGTTTTTACCTTTATTGAGGTCTCTTCAGTGGGAGCCAGGCCCAAGTGGAGATACCAGGCAGAAGCATTAGCAAGGTCATCTCTACCTATAGGAGTTGCCAAACAGTGTGCCACCTTCATCAAAATGTTCTTTAGTATGTCACTTCCATTTGCATTTCTTTCAAAGAGTTTCCTCCAATATTTAAGAATTTTGTAGTAGCTCTTTCTTGATTTTCTTTGAGTTTTGTTTAGCAGACATCTTTCTAGTTTTTTTGCATTTTATCTATTTCCTTTTTAATTAGCCAGGTTGCTGCTCCAAATATCATAACAGGCAGTACACATTTGTTGAACAGTATTTCTCTGTTCTCAGGGTTTATTTTGCTCTTTAAAAATCTCAATTTTCCAAAAGCTGACCATCTCATTCCTATTCTTTTTTTTTCACTTCCACGACTATGTTTCTTCATTGTTAACAATTTCCTTAAGTATACATACCCATCTACTATTTCAATTTCTTTATTGCTTGCTTTAATGTTTTTCATCTTGTCCTTTTCAGTTTGTCATTGTTTTAGTTTTCTCAGAATTAATATCTAATCCAATTTCTGCTAATTTAGTTGTTAGATCTATTATTTCTTTTAAATCTTCCATATTGTCTGCAATAAGAATATCAGTAAATCTTAAACAACCTAAGATTTACTGACTCCTTTATTGAACTATTCTAAATTGCCCATATGCTCTAGTGTTAATGTGAAGAGTTTAGGAAAAATGGCATCTCTTTGCATCCTCAACATAGCATAGCCAAACCATTGGTTTGAGAGTGGCTATATTTCATAGATAAGTCTTTTAAGTGTTCTATGTAGAAATTGGATATGGCAAAGAAATGGGAGGGGAGACCATTGCTGTCCTATCTAGTTATTTGTATATCTTTCCTTTCCATCCAAAATAACCTGCATGTACTTTAAATTTAAATAATTCAAATATTTCTGGGTAAAATTAGACTTTAGCATATCAAATGGATTCAATTATTGGTACATTAGTAAATAGTGAAGTAATATCAAACTAGGTTGGTCTACTGATAGAGACTCTGCTACTAATGGCTCATGAAAAAAGTTAAAGTCTGAGCACAGTTCATAGTTGGAAGAGGATCGATCGTTCAATGCTGTTGGCACACGCTCCCTTGATGAGTCACATGCTGTCTGAACTTTAAGATATGGTTTTCTAATATACTTTATATATATTAGAATATATATACAGGGTGTTCGGGATAAATTTGACAGTTTCGTAAGGAAAAAGAAAATCTTCTTTGTATCTATTAAATTTAATGAATTGACAAAAAAACATTACAGGCAGAGTTAATTACAATACTATCAACAAGATTTACTCAAAATAACCACCATTAGCATCGATCACAGCTTCAATTCTGCTTCGGAACCTCGAACAAGCTGATGCTACAGTCTCCCTAGGAAGGGCCGCAAAAACTGTTTTAATTTTATCCATTAACTGGGCTTTTGTATTACTGGAAGTGCGATTGGTGTCTTTTTCAACTGCGCCCCTTACAAAATAATCCATGGGGTTAAGGTCTGGGGAGTTTGGAGGCCAAACATTTGGACTGGTGAAGTCGTAGAAATTTTCAGACAACCATTTTTGACTTTTCCCAGAGGTGTGGCAAGGGGCCGAATCCTGCTGCCATACATACGGCCTACCATTGGCTACCCTTGTTATCCAGGGCTTGACTACAGTTAGCAACTCCACGAACAAAGCCCGAATTCCAATGCCAGGGTTCTTCAACACCTGTTCCTGCAGATTTGCGAGGAATTCTGCTGTACGAACGCAATCAGATCGTCTGCTAGGGATCTTTCTTCTTGCTACATCCTCGTAGTCACCATTGCAAGTCTCTAGTTCATGCCTGATTGTTTTTACTGTATTCAGGGAGCATTGGGCAGCAGTCGTAATATCCTTATTTTGATGGCGGGCACGAATCATCATGATACAAGTTATTCTCTTCCATGATTCAGGTGGGTTCCAGCTATCCATCCTTTCTGACATCTTGTATATGAATGAAGAAGGGTCCAAACTTTTAAATGAAGAGAAGTGTGTGTTAATACATGTAACTTACGGAAAAATATAATTAATTATAAATATGTCAAATTTATCCCGAACACCCTGTATATATATAAACAATTTTTTTTTTCTGCAAACAAGGAAAAATTATTTGAGTGGGGGTAGTAATTTATGTAGTGGAAGTTGAAAAACTGTTTTTTTTTTAACTTGCACTACATTCACATCACTTTTTTTTCAAAACTTTTTTGCTATGTTTATTCACCGACCTTTTCAAACTAACCCTCTTTGTAGCATTCTCTCTACTAAACACTTTCAGTTACCAATACATTACCACTCAAGTCCTCATTTCTATCACACTTTGCATATCCCCTCCTTCCATCCACCTTAAATATCCATAATTTATCTACATAATCGAACAAACACACACAGCACACCTCACAAAATGACCGAAATCAAAATTAAATCCCAGCAAAGACAAAGGCCAACACCATCTTTCCTTCGCCAGTTACAATACTAAGCTCAACGATTTCATAAGCAAACTTAAACAAGCCCACACACTAGAAACACTTCAAGTGCACAATTTGTACAGCCTCTGTTGCTCACAAACACTTATTTATAATTATTCAAAATTGAATGGGGGGGGAAGTCTTTGCACAAACATGTCTCAAGGAAGTGGTGATCTTGTTGTAATTGCAGATCTTTTGTAGCATTACAATGTTGGAGGGATTTCAAATTTTTTCTGGTACATACCAGTCAGGTATCATGTTTCTACATTACACCATTTATAAGTATTTTCATGGATTTTGTGCCACCAAACTGGCAACTACTATTCCATTGTTTTTATCATGTATAAAAAAGCAACCATTAACATCTGCATAATTTGATTTTGAACATTTCAAACAAATTTTTCTTCCACAAATTCCATCTAGCTGTTCTTTGAAACAGCTATTCCAATACTGTTTCTCCTAATGCATGCAACTCTCCAGCTTCAAGTTTTCTCTTTAACCACATGCACTTGTGTTATAGATGATTTGCTATTGTTTGTGTGGAGGAAGGGGAGATTATAATTCAGTTTTAAAATAGTAAAACTGCATGTAATAGGCCTGTACTTAGCCACACACTTTAGAAAACTATATTGAAAACTTAATTGTGCACCAGTCAGAAACTTAGCTGAATAAACCTGTTTCTGTTGCACCTGTTTGTGCAACAGAAACAGGTTTATTCAGCTAAGTATTTACTGAAACTAAAATCAGATTTTTGGACAGAATCACTCAATCCATCTTTGAAATTTTACCTTATAGAAACCAAGTAACCACATCTATACACAATTTCAAGTGGGATCTACTGACTTCAGGAAAACTAGTTTTTCCATTACAAAAGGAAAACATTTGTAGGAAAAAATTTATTCTTGGTAATGGGTATAAAACTGAGTCACTTTCTTTATCTAGAGTTTTAGTTTTGTATAATCTATTTTTGAACAACTGGTCTCATTTAGACTGCCCCTGGACTCTTGTGCAGACTTCATTTCTAAAGTGATGCAAAACTAATAAGAACGTAGACAAACGACCATAGTATTTAGTACAAAATGTTGGTAATAATGAAGGAAATATGAATTTGACTTTAGCAAATAGGCAGAGAAAGAAGAAATATGGGCATTTAACCAACAGAATTATAATGGAGACCAATAGATGAATAGGTAAGAGGTCATCCCTGGAAGATGTAAATGGTGCAAAGAGTGGCAGTTTAATACAATGTTTAGCTATAGTGTGAATGAGTTTAATTTGCTGGTGAAGTGATTGATATCTCCAACAATGATGTTTCACTCAACCAATTATTAAACTGAATACATATCCATGTCTCTAGACACTTTAGCAATTAGTATTCATTTTTGACACTTTCATCATGAAGTTTTGAGATTAATTTACACCTCAAGTTATTAACTAATAACTATGTAAATATTAGGAAACTTATTGGCCTCTGCATAAAGTTCCTTAATATGAATTTTTATAGTTGTAAAATACAATTAATAAGAACAAAAATAATGCTTATTCTCTGGAATACAAGTTATTTTTAAGACAATCTAATTTATCCAAATACTTTTTTTCATTGTTCTCAATATCTCTTGCTTAGTCCTGATAAGCAAGTAATGAAATGTGAAAAATAATTTGTATTTTTTTAAAATTATAGTAAGATACTTCTATATAAAATACTATCCTGGATGATGGCCTTTTGAAATTAACTGTCTGCAGATCTTGCATTATTATTACTACTATAAAATTAATTCTGCTATCAAATATACGTGGTATAAAGTTTTATAGAATGAGAATTTTTAATCCCTGCCAAGTATGAAAACACATAGCAAGAGCAGTGATCTACACCCAACTAAGTAGAAAATCGATATCAGAACTTGCGTCAGGCAACTGTCCCTATACGTATAGTAGCATATACAACAATCCTGGCACGAAACTATCATTGCATGTGAGGGCTTGGCAAATCCGTGCGGTCAATATCACTGCAGTAAGAACTGTGTCCTTGATACATATATACATGGACATTGTTTCACCGTTATATGTCAACAGTGTACATTTTAAGTGAAGTTATTGAAGACAAGTTTTCCGTATTTACACATCAAAACCGCATATTAGTAAGACGATTACCGACTAATACTTTAGAAATAAGAAGAATTATTCTTTTCCTGTCACCTGCACTCATAGAAAAAAAAAACAAGAATGAAAAGAAATATTGGTCATTCAAATGAACCAAAGAAAAAAAGGTTCAAGGAAGATAGTTCTCTACCTATAGGAACACGTCAAGCTGGATACATGAATAAACACGTGAGTAAATTTTCATAAATTGAGTACAATGGTATAATCATCATGGCGATTTAGTGGGATTGTTTATTTTGTCAAAACTAAAAAACTTAAGATACAATTACATATGACCTAATTTTGTTTTTATCAACGAGTTTTAATTCTTCATCCAACACTTCGTTTCTCAAAATCTACAATAATCTCACGCCACCTAGTAGCATAGTCGATTTTTTTTTATTAAATCGCATTGCGTAGAGACAAATTTTAACATGCAGTTTACAAACGGTAACGTCATCACCAAAAAAGTAGTTCTTAGGTAAAACTTTCATTTATAACTTCTAAAAAAATGCAAAGTGAATTTGACTCAACTTAATTCGAGTTGAGTCAAATTTGCAGATCCCATACTCCCGCGTCATTAACGGCAAGTTATTCGGAAGTTAACTGAACGGAGGAAGTGAAATTATGTTCTTTTCTGTTTACTTGGCACTGCACCAGTTCTGGAGATATATCATTCAAGGCCGACAAAAGCGAGAAAAAGTACACCAATTACAGAGGCTCGACGGTCTTGAGACGGAGGAGGGACTTTTGCACATATTTATCGAATGAATTAGCATTAATAACCGGCCCACCGTGGTTGTGGGGGGGAAAAAATCTCCACACTGGCCCGAACTTCCTATTGTAAACCGTGAAACTCATCTTAAATACAGTTACTGGATTATAACGTAACGACAAGTTCACGAATTTTTAAAAAACTAAGATTCAATTTACGGAGCGAATAGCTGATGCGAGTTTCGCATCAAAATTCCTTTTGATTATACTCTGACAACTGCGATATATGTATATCGTAAAAGACAAACTATTTTCCTGTAACTTTGAACTATTAATTAAAAAAAATACTGCTATCCAGGGGAACTGACTTTTTAGATGTAAGCGTAGGGTTCTGTGATTAAGCGGTTCTGTAGGTAGTTTTCAGTATTGAGACTACATATTAATAAAGAGTTTATTCAATAATAAACAATTAAAAAAAACGACAAGTTTCGTGCGTCGTAAGACTTACATCATCAGGGATAATGGTACATAAGTTTTATTATTTGACGTTTCCAAGGAGTACTAAGACTCATCGAGGGAGGGCACCTACTCTACAACTTTCCGTCTCCACCACTCAACCTGATCCACAAACCACCTCACCTACACCATCACCACTATTATTTTCAGACAATCACAAACAACCATACCCACGGCGGGATTCGAATCCGCAGCCGTTTGGCCGGAGAGTGGATATGCTAACTACTAGGCCAACCATTACACAACAAAAGCATATTGACAATTAATTACACGTTTTAATAACTTCACAACTGTTAAATAATGGAGAAACCAGAATACAAATGATATATTCGTTATTACTGTATGCGTGTTGAAACATTGCTAGTTGTCATGTTCTGTGGTTCACGTGCTATATCCTAGGTCCGTGACGGCTAAATTTTTGATGAAGGCCGACCACACTTTATGTAATATCAAGCCTTGATCGTTATTGCACTGTGGAAGGATTCTAAGCATTTGTGTGGCTTCTTTAAATTTTCTTGTGAAACAACATGTTTGTCTGCTGCCAGAGTACTTGATGGCCAGTAGTGGCTGTGTGGCATGCTAAACCTGATTTGTGCTCCTTCCTTTTTCGATGTCTTTTGTATGTTCAGGCATGTGGATCTCTCTCGACCTTCCTGTCTGGCCTACACAACAAATACTACAAGAGCAACGCATCTCAGACACCTGGTTTTTTCATGGGGTGATGTGGCGGTTTTGGTGGATGTAGGAATGTCGATATCTTTTGTAAAAGGTAGAAAAGCCACTTTTACGTGGTTCACATATGCTATATCCTAGGTCCGTGACAGTTAAATTTTTGATGAAGGTCAAACACACTTGATGCAAAACCAAGCTTTGATTTTTATTGCACTGTGTAGGGATCTTAAGCATTTGTGCGGCTTCTTTAAATTTTCTTACGAAAACAGTTATATCTTTTGTAAAAAGGTAGAAAAACCACTTTTATGTTGCACTCACGAAGCAACATAGCCACTTTGTCCGTGACATTTTTGAGGTACAGCAGCATGATTGCATTCTTGAAATCGTGTTAAGGAAGTTGAAGGAAATGTATTAAGAATTTTTTTGATGGCCTTAGGTTCAAAACCATTAAGTACGAGGTTCTGTGCCAGGTAGTGCAATTCTTCATTTCTTTTGAACTTTTCAATTTTTAAAACTTTGCAAGACAGGGTATACAATATATCTAGCACACCGATTAAAAG
The DNA here is from genome assembly GCF_054136105.1 of Typopeltis vanoorti. Taxonomy (NCBI): domain Eukaryota; kingdom Metazoa; phylum Arthropoda; class Arachnida; order Uropygi; family Thelyphonidae; genus Typopeltis; species Typopeltis vanoorti. The sequence goes on along the minus strand of NC_143556.1, from coordinate 127,057,103 downwards.
ATATGAAGAATTTAATTCTTTTAAAACCTTCTTGCATAGTGTTATTTACGAGGGTGGTCTCGGCCTCGACCATAGATGGCAACACAATCGGCAAAGTTTTTTTTTCCAAGTTGGTACATCTGTTATAAGCATCCGTGTGAAACTGCAAGTCATTCTATCGAGTAGTTTGTTTTATACACAGTGGCAGATTACCCATTAAGGCAATGAGGCACGTGCCTAGGGGGCCCCAAGCCAAGACATTTTCCTATAGTGTTTTAAAATAGATTAATGTTTTCAGTAAACATAAAAATTTTGATTTTAAGCGAAAATTTTTTCGAAAAAAATTATTACGTTTTAATACCTATTTTGAACAGCGTGCACTATCTATGCTTTAAATAATGCCGCAATACCAATGTCGGCGCTAGTTGACAAGCTTCGTATTTTGAACAGCGCGCGCTATCTATGCTTTAAATTAAACCGCATTACCAATGTCGGCGCACGGCGCTGTTGACAGCTTCGAGGTCATGAAAACCGATTGCATTGCCGAGATAGGAAGTTTCGCCTGGTTCTGCCTCAACTTCATTCGTTATTGAATCGTCTAAGAGTGAGGTGTTTGCTTCAAAAATAACTTTTTAGTGCGACTTTGTGTTTATTATTTGAGTATAGTACAAGTAAAAAAAATTTTTGTAAAAAAAACTGATAAAAATTTAAAAAAATAAAAAGTTTTATCATCCTTTAACCAGCAGAAAAATCGAGAAGTTCAAAAAATTCAAGAGTACAAAATTTCATTTATTTTCCACCTAACTTTTATTTTATTTATTATTTCTTGGGGGGGGGGCAAATATAATTTGTCTAGGGGCTCCAATTATCCTTAATTCGTTACTGTTTAAGAAGCAAAGGGTTGTCTGTATCCCTAGAAATGGCTAAAATTGAGTATCGTGCAGTTATAAAATTCTTTGCAAAAGGTTCAACGCCAAAAGAAAATTCATTCGAAGTTTCATAAAAGTTTATTGCACTTTTCTTCGTTTTCAACAATCAAGTGGGCTGCCGAGTTTAAACGTTGCTGTACCAGCCTTGAAGATTATCTACATGAAGAACGTTCAAAAAGTGTAACACCAGAAATCATTAATCAAGTGCACTATGTGGTATTGGATGACCAGCGAGCGAAAGTGCGAGTGCTAAAACTATAGGCATTTCAAAAGAACGTGTAGAATATATTTTGCATGAAGAATTGCAAATGAAAAAGCTTTGCGCAAGATGGGTGCCACGCTTGTTCACAGCAGATCAAAAACGAACTCGCATTAAAATCTCTGAACAGTGGAGCGCTTTAACAAGAATAAAACTGATTTTGTACATTGACTTATACTATGATTCAGAATGCAAACAGCAGTCAAAACAGTGGATAGAAACCAGTTGTTCAGCAACAAAGTCTGTTCCATCAGACAGGAAAGGTCATAGAATCTGTGTTTTGGTATGCTGAAGCCATTGTTTATTATCTTGAAAAGGGTAAAATAACCAGGGAATATTGCAGCCTTTTAACCAGCCTAACGAAAAAAATCGTGAGAAAAGACCTGGTTTTCAGAGAAAAAAAAAATCATCTTTCATCAGGACAATACACCTGCCCACAAAGGTGTTTTGGCAATGGAAAAATTAAGGGATTTTCACTATGAATTATTGGAATATTCCCCAGATTTGGCTTCCTCTGACATCTATTTCTTCCCTAAACAAACTCTTTCTCGCTGGTCAGCGTTTTTCTTCGAATCAAGGTGATTGCAGCTGTAGAGGGGTATTTTGAATATCTTACTGAGAACCACTACAGGGACGGGATAATGGCGCTGGAATAAATGTATTAGTCTTAAGGAAGGTTATGTTGAAAAATAAAAATTCGTTTACTCATTGTGAGGCGGAGAACCTTTCACATCACCCTCGTAAATGCAGTTTAACATGATTTTCCTTTACTCTGCTAAAACGATGAATGCAATAATTTCAGACTCAGAATCAAATTTCTAGGAACATTCGCGATTTGATTTTGATAGTGGGGTACCTTGAAACATTCTGAAATTTCGCTGACGATTTCATCTCCATGTTAGTTTCTGCTAACCAGATCATATTCTGAAGTTTGATCACTTTCAGATACTGAAAGATGGAGTCCACAATAAAATGCAACTTTAAGACCACACCTGGATTATTGTGTACAGATTTGGTCTCCCGGGTTCCAAGGGGATAAAAAACTGGGGAAAGGGTGCAAAGAAGAATTACAAAGATTATATCCAGATTACAGGGCAGATTGGAGTAGTATGTGGATTGCAGACTCTGGTAAACAGGAGAAAGATGGGTGATAATGTAGAGGTCTATAAACTTTTAAATGAGTGTTATTAGGATATATGAAATTTGTTATATGAAAGGTGGGGAGAGAACACAGGGTATCCATGGAAATTAAGTTTGTTCACAGTCAAGAAAGGGGTAAGACCCCCCCGGGTTTTTCCTCCTAGAATCAAGTGAGTGAGTGGAATTGTTTGCTTTAGGGGTAATGAGTGCGTCTAGCGTGAATGAATTTAAGGGAAGATATGACAGCTGGTATGGGCTATTTAGTGTCTCCCTGGAAAACAGATAATTTCTGTTTGTTTCACTAATCCTTGGCATAGGAAATTGACTGAATTTGACCAGATATTTCGTGCATATGATCAGCAGTTAAAAAAAAATGGATGTGTTGGTGTGTATACATAAGTATTTTCATAATAATAATAAAAAAATGGTTCTGACTCGTGAATAAAGCTCACTGTAAAGCATTATTTTTGGAATAAATATGCCTTGTGCCAAGAAGCTATTCAAAAATCATTTCGATTTTTGTGTTAGACCAGTTAAATTTCGATAGCATTATGGTAGGCATGTAGATTGTGAAGGGTGTTTCTGGGTCACCTGCACCGAGTCTTTGGATTCCATGGAGATACCCGTTAATATGATCGACAAACCACAGTTGCACGGTCTGAACAACTGCACGCAAATTCACGACTTTTCTGCGAGTGCAACGCATCCACAAGTTGCGAACTAACGATCGCGCTGTTAGATTATTGTAGTTGGTTTAACTCAGTTGTTCATAACTCTGAGAGCTGGATTTTTTTTTTTTTTTTTTTAACTTAATGAAGGGTTTAAACCCAGTGGTTATGTTAATCACTAAGGAAAAATCTTAATTAAAAGCATTCGCGTACTTAAAGTTCGTGCATCACTACTGGAAAATCTGCGTTTGGTAGGCGATCATGGCACATGATTATGTGATCTAACATTCTTTGGAAACATCGAAAGCAAAACGTCAAGATATTTTAATACAGTTCGTTACTTTGACGTCGATGAGAAATACGCAGTTTCAGCTAGATAGATCTACTTATAAAAATCGTACGGTATTTGACAGCTTCTTTTAAAGAATACTTGAAAGCAGCAATGAGCAACCCACGGCGCGCCGAAATGTTGCACTTCATTTAGCAGAAGTGTAAAACTTTTAGCAAAAGGTTATCAAAAAGAGGTAATGTGTTATCAATAGGAAGCACGTATTAAGAGGTCACGTGAAAAATATTTGCTCGCTACGATAATTCCAACGATTGTGCCATTCGCCTTTGCATTTTCAGTCGCACTTCAACGATAAATGAAAGTAGTTGCATTATTCTTGAATAAACTAATTGATACAAGTTCTTTCAAAACCTAAGAAAATTATAAATTTATAACAGTGATAATTTCTTCTTTAAAAAAACATTGCGTCTTTACAAACAGAACCCTTTGTTTAATCAAGAGTTCAAAATCTAGAAAACGCAAAGTTGAGGATGAAAATCCTCAGTTTAACGAAAGATGGGACATGCGACCAGTGGCGCACGCAGACGGAGTGCAAGGGGTTCTGGCCCCACAAAGAAAAAAACACTAGAAAGTTTTCCAAAATTCTTTTCGTACTTAAAATTTATTTATTTTAATAATTATGTCGTGCCGTGTCTTCGATTTCTATACTATAGATGAACTAGCAATCATTGCAGATGCTCAGTCACATGTAGTATGCGATGCGTAGTGTGTATTCTCAAATTGTCTACATCTATCCCCCCCCCCTCCCAAGATTAAATCTTGGGTGTGCTACTGAATGCGACTATTTTCACTTGTATAAAAGAAAATGCTGTTTGCTTGATATGTTCAAGGAATATAACATCAAGAAGATTATAAAACTAAACATTCAAAATTTGAAAGGACAAAGTGAATCAACTGCAAAAAAAACCTTGAACGGCGCAATGTAATTTATTTAGAGCTGCTTCGTTAACCGCAGATACTGCAGTTCGTACAAGCTACATTGTTAGCCAAATTTTGGCAAAAAAGAATGAAATCATTCTTTGATGGAGAAATAGTAAAATAATGCTTAGTAGCGGTGGCAGATGTCGCTTGCCCTGATAAAGATATAATTTCGAAAATCAACTTCTTGCGATTGTAAATCGCAAGAAGGATTGACAATCTTTCGCAAAGAATTCAGGAAATTTTGCAGGGGCATATTTCTAAGTAAGAATAGATTTCTTTGGCTTTGGATGAAAGTTGCGATATTCGTGAGACGGCACAACTTTGCCGTCTTTTTGAGAGGAACAGATTCTAGTTTTAACATCACTGAAGAATTTGCATCTTTAGTTCCACTGAAAGGAACTACGTCCGCAAAAGATAGAGACACACGCGGAACTGAAAACTGTTCTTAAATAACCCAATAAGAAAAGATCGTCGGTATAACAACAGATGGGAGCTCGAGCCATATCTATGGTCTGTCGGGATTATTATCCTTCTTTGAGTGCCATCTATCGGAGGTCGGCGACCACCTTGGCAAATTTTGAGCGATTCTCAGCCACTCTGAGCAGTCTCTCAGAGTTCAGGCCAGTCAAGATGTTCTTAGTCTTCCTTGTCCATTTATCTTCCCTTTTATAATCAATTGAAGTATCTTATACTTTTCATTATGAAGTAAATGACCAAAATATGCAGTTCTTCCTTTTTAATGGTATCTAGAAGTTCACGTGATTTTCCCCATTTGTTCCAGTACTTCCTGATCGGAAGTTTTTGCTGTCCATGGGATTTTTAACTCATCTGTATAACCACATCTCAAAGGCTTCAAGTCTTTCTATTGATGTTGTCTTCAAGGTCAAAATTTCTGCCCGTACAGACCATGTATAGCATTTAACCATGCTTACTCTAAGCTCTAAATTTAAACCGCAGTTAGTGTTGATTTCATCAAGAGAAAATTTTTTCTTGCCATTTCAATTTTTATTTCCATTTCTGGATTGCAATCTAGTATCCGAGATATTTAAACTTGGCTGCTTTTTCTATTTGTTTCCCCATTTAAAGAAAGTACCGAATTGGTTTCTTGCTTATGACCATGGAGATATACTGGTATATATGTTTTATTTATCATCTTGTATTATTTTTTAATTCTTAAATATATTGCAATTGTTTATTTTTCGTTAAAATTGTCAAAACGGTAATTTTCTTGCAAGTCCGGATAAATGAATTAATTTGGATCAGTGGAAGTCAAACAGCGAGCCGAGTGAATACGATTATAAAGAAAGCAACTCGTACGCGTTTCGTTTATAATCTTGTTTATTCATAACTACACCACACACACACTGTTAGAATTTCAGGTTGCTCTAAATTTATCGTTGGATTTACCATTATTTTGTTCGCTAAATGATAAGTTAAACATTTATTTTAATAAAATATTTAAGTTATTTTAATTTTAGGATAATCATGTGTATCAAAGACGTATCATTTTCGCAAGGAATGGGAAATATATTATTTCTTTACAATGGTAAATGGAAAGTGTTGTTTGATTTATAATTCATCTGTAGCAATTCCAAAAAATGTAATATTCAGAGACATTTTAGATCGCTACATGCAAAATATGAAGATTTTCCCAAAAATTCCGAAATACGCGAATAAAAAATTATAAATTAAAAAGGCAGGACTTAATGGACAACAAAATATGATTTCGAAAGTAATAAATAAACCAATATCAGCCACTATCGCATCTTTCAAACTGTTATTTATTAGCAAAAGCAAAAAAGCCTTTTACTGATGGAGTTAGTAAAAGAATCTTTTCTTGCAGCAGAATCTTTATTTTCCGATTTTAAAAATAAAAAAATTTCGAATATTAAAGATTTACAACTTTCCAGAACGGTTATGAGAAGATTTGAAATTTTAAGTGCCGATCTGAATACTCAGCTAATATCAGATATTCAGTGTGTTGCGTTTTCATTACAATTTGATGAATCAAATGACTTCACTGATACTGCTCAGTTAATGGTATTTCACGATTATTCATGTAAAGAATTTTTGAAAATTGTACCATTATTGGTAAGGACTAGGGCAGAAGACATTTTTTCGGCATTTGATAAATTTGTGAAACACAAACTTCCACTTTTTTAAAGTTTTCTATTACTACTGCTGGTGCTCCTGCAATGATAAGTAATAAAGCAGACTTCATTTCATTATGTAAAAACGATGACAGACCTCCAGATATTTTAACGTACCACTGTATTATCCACCAACAAGTACTGTGTAGTAAAAGATTAAACACAAAAGATGTTTTGGGTATTACATTTATAACTATAAATTATGTTCGAGGAAATGCCCTGCAACGGCAGTTATTTAAATTACAGCCAGATGATAGGGAACTTCTGTTGTACAATGATGTTCGCTGGCTCAGCAGAAGTCAATTTTTTGAAAGATTTCTTGTATTAATTAACGATATTAATTTTTCTTGATGAAAACGGGAGATATTTATCCACAATTGAGTGATAAAAGATAGTTGTTACACTTATTTTTAGTAGATTTCTGTACGAAATTAAGCAATATAAATTTAGAGTATCAAGGTAGAGATAAAAATTTAATTGACATGTTAAGTTCAATAAAAACTTAACAATACTTACTTTTATTAAAGAAAAATTATAAATGACCGTGAATTGAGACGTCTCCCATATTTATCAAAAAATTTTGAACAAAATCAAGAAATGCTTCACTATGATGTAAAAGAATTTATTCGTGAAATAGAATTAGTTGAGTAAGAAATAAATTTGAGATTTAAAGATTTTAATAAAACTGAAATGATTGTATCTTTCATCAATAATCCATTTCAAGAAAACTTTAACATCACAGAAATTTCAAATAAAATTAGTGGGCTGTTTGATATAAACCGAGCTGAAGTAGAACTTGAGATAAACATTCAGAATAGTTTACATTTAAAATCATTTGGAAGTATGCACATGAAAAATTCCCAATATTAACTGATATTGCGCGAAAAATTCTGTCCTGTTTCGGATCAACATACTTGTCAGAATCCGCTTTTTCAAATATGACCTACATAAAAATTCAATTAAGAAACCGAATTACAAATAATCATTTGGATGATTGTCTGCGATTGGCCACTTCTTCATATCAATTTGCCTATGAAAATATTGTGAGGTCCAAACAATGCCAAATTTCATATTTTTTTTTAAATCAACCAACATTTCCTGTAACTTGAGTTTGTAATCTGTTTTTTCTAACTTTGGTTTTCCAAAATAGAGAAATATTTTATTTCAATACATGCCTTATTTTTTGTATTAAAATAATTAAAAGTGATAAATGTTTAAATATACAAATAAAGTTTTTAGGGCTGAGAGAGTGGGTCCTCCGAAGTGAGTGAGCGCATTTAACTGCATAGTTGTGCGTAATCAGATATCAGGTTGGGGGAACGTGATATACATAAGAGCAGATCGCCTAATAACTTGGTATAGAATAGTAGCTCGCATAGTAAAAAAGGTTGAACACCACTGCTCTGTCGAAAGATGTCCATAGAGGGTGCCCACCTAGTTAGGACTAGTTCTTCATCCATGCGTTTCAGTTTCTAATTAACGTTATCTTTTTTACAAAATGTTTGGCAATTGGTATTTTTTACTTTATAGTCAAGAGAAAAACTAAACGGCATTTAAAAAATAAATTAAAATAAACTTCAATGGCTTACAAAACCCTTTGTATGTATTCTAGAAATTCTAATGATAATTTAAATCACTGTCTTTCCAGAATGGCTATTCTAAATGCGAATATTCCAAAATAGTTGAATTTTATATCCACAGCACAACACACGCTCACGATTTGGAAGAACAATATTTCTGTAAATAACCAGAAAATCTAGTTGACTAGATCCTTTCGATTTCCAGCCGTTTGGTTCCGTTCGTTAATTCCTTCCCACTGTTCTCATGCTATGTGTTTCCCAAGCTATCTGTCCCAATGACATTACACTGTTGAGCCTACTAGCGATTTCCTGTCTTTGGAATTCTGGTAGATTTGTTATTAAGACTCTTAATTTTTTTCTCTATTTTACTTTAAAAATCAGTTAACTACATTTTTTTTCTACCCAGAATAACCGAACAATAAATAACTGGGTGAATTTTTTCCCCCCAGTGTTTATATTTTCATTAGTCTTTCTTGAACATTAGTCAAGAATTTCCGGTGTTAGTTTTCGGTCCTATTTCAGTTTCCATGGTGACTAAGTGATTTTAGCGTTCACGTGAGTTTTACTGTAGAGGCAACAATTTTCCATTAACTCAACACGTCTTTTCCTAAGATCCGACAAATTCGCATCTCTAGAAGTGTAGGGATGCGGTTTTTTTTTTTTTTTTTTAGAATTAAACAGAATTGCATTAAGGTATAATGTTACAAATTTCTATATCAATTTGTAATCAGAATAACTGAGTAAAGTTTCACTGTGGAAAAAACCAACGACATCACATATCTTTGTTCATTATGTTACAAATGCATATTTTTTATTGCTCAAATATTAAATCACCAAATGCTAACAGTTGCACGTTAATTCCAAACCTCAGAACTTATGTAACTGAAATTTTTCTTTCTTTAGCATTAGTAAATTAAGCAACGAAAATGAGACAAACAAGGTGTTTTCGTTCCTAACTTAAAAAAAAAAAATTAAGATATTAAATTTAACGTGTCTGAAAGCAAGGTTACCATATTTCTTGAAAACAAGATGAAGCAATGTCAACCATCAAAAAAATTTTGAAGAAAAAGAAAAAAAATGTTTACCTTCAAATAAATATTTATGATCGCACCAAGCAAGAAATTCACCCTTTCAAAGTTCTGAAATTCCTACCGATAGTTTTCATCATTTGGTATCATTTAAATGAACGGATCTGATGTTTTTTTTTTTTTTTGATTTTTCTCTTCCAATGACGAGTATTATTTGATATTGATTCACTTGTTATCTGCATGCTACGATACCTTTTTTTTATTTCTACAACAAAAATTTTTTAAGAGTTTAGTAACTTGATGGGTTAAAATATCTAATGTCTCTCAGTAAATAACCAAATTCTAACAATCTTACTTTAAGACTTTTTTTTGTAGTCTGTTGCAGGTATCTACAGATATAATAACAATATGGTCACTTTTTCAGGTGAAAAATTCTGGCTATTAATTTAATACCCAACTCCTTATGCTACCAAGAGTTGACAGTCTCTTGAAATATTTGAGGGTTTGCATGAACAAATAAGACTTAATTCACTGAGTGGATTTTCAAAAAAAGTCTGGTTAGTTTGTGGCATGAAATTTCACAAGAAAAAAGATAGTCTTACTTAACTTTGTATAACACGTCAACGACACCCTTTTGTTCATTTTTATTTAAATATTTTGAGCGACACTTTTTTTTTTTTTTTAGATAACAGTAAAAGTTATCCAAGAGCTATGCATGTTGATTCTTTGTTATCTGCATGCTACCTTTTTATTTTCTACAGCAATCTTTTAAAGAGTTTATCTCAGCCCTATTTCAGTTCACAATGAACTCAGGCTATTTCATTTGCCAAGGAAAGTTCTACAAACAGATAGAGGGGACAGCCATGGGTTCACCACTTTCCCCACCCTTGGCCAATTTCTTTATGGAGACCTTTGAAGAGAAAGCCTTAAACTCCGCCCCACAAAAACCGACTATTTGGCTTCGTTACGTGGATGATGTGTTTGCTATTTGGCCACATGGCTCAGATTCACTCCACTCCTTCCTAACATGCTTAAACAACCAACACCCCAGAGTCCAGTTCACCTTAGAAAAAGAGGAAAACAACACCCTCCACTTCCTAGACACTTTAATCACTTGCCAGCTTGATGGATCTTTGGTTTTCTGTTTACAGAAAATCCACCCATACTGGCAGATACATTCACCAGCAATTCCCCCCCCACACACACAACAATATGGGGTTATAAAAACACTATCAGAGCAAAGTTAATCTGCTCAGATGACAAGGCCTTAACTACTGAACTAAACCACATCCATAACACTCTTAGCCAATGGCTATAACCCCCAAAAAATCCAAACAATACTAAAACCAGTAAACCACAACCCCCCTCCACAAGAAAGGTTATACCAAATCTATTACCATCCCTTACATCCAGGGCACCTTTGAGAAAATAACCAATATCCTCAAAAAATATGAACTTACGTCCTGTTACAGACCATATAAAAAGTTGGCATCCCTTATCTGCTCTACCAAAGACCAACCACTTCCCCTAGACCTACCTGGTGTATACCAGGTTCCTACTTTGGCCAAACAGGCAGAACAACAAATATCAGGATTTCAGAACACCAAGACTACATCCGGTTTCACCAGTACAGCTGCTCTGGGCTGGCAGACCATGCCTTAGATACCCACCATAGAATTTGTTGGAAGAAAACAAAAATACACCACAGCAAGTTTAAATACGAAAGATTATTCAAGGAATCATCAGCAGCTCTAAAAAACGTTCCTGACCTCAACAAATTTGGGTGCATGAAACTATCCCAAATTTGGGAGACTTACATTATGAGAACTTCAGCCCAACTGCCAAGACAACCAAATTAGCCCGCCAGAGAGCACCATTAGGACTTTAGGAACAATATTAGTTTCTTGCTTTCTTCCTCATTTGCTTTTGTTAGTGCCTGCATGCACATACCATATCTTTATGTTCCTGAAGATGGCAACATGACATTGCCGAAATATAGAAGTTATTCATTAAAGTTACCTTTAATTAATATACTTTATATGCGTTGTTAATTCTGTAAACAAATTACCAGTTAGTAACATGATGGGCTAAAATATCTGCGCTCTGTAAAATAATCAAATTCTAACAGTTGTACTGTTTGAATTTGGTACGACTGTTTTTCTAGTCTGGTGAAGTTATCTACAGATATAGGAACAAAATTGTCATTTTTCAGTTCCTTCGTATTTTATTCAAAATTACAATTCTGTTATTTGTTATGGTCTGTTTTTAATTCCCCATCACTAGAATGTACAGGTGGTAAAGTTGTGAAATAAGTCGACTCTCACTTAAGTCACTTGATTTTAAATTTTATCATCTACAGTTGTGTGAAAAAAAAAGTACTCTATTTTTGAAAACAGCATAAATGTTTTCTATTTCTTCTTTATCCTGTTTTCTCACACCCCAAAATTTGTATTTTTGCTTTCTGCACACAGTACGATACCTTTTATTTTCTATGTCAAACTTGAAGAGTTTTAGTAATGTAATGGGTTAAAAAAAAAAAATTATATATAGACATACACTGTCTCTGTAAAATAACCAAATTCTAACAGTTGTGCTGTTAGTATTTATTTGGTACAAGTGTTTTCTTCTGGTGGAGCTATCTACAAATAGTCACAAAATGTCACTTTTCACTTCATTTGTACTTTATTCACGAAACTACAATTCTGTTATTTGCTATGACCTCTGTTTTTAATTTCCCTACACAAAAATAGTATGGGTTGTAAAGTTGTGAAATAAGTTTTGACTCTCAGTCACTTGATTTTAAAGTTTTATCATGTACAGATGTGTGAAAAGAAAATGTACCTTCTCTTTATTTTGAAAGCACCATACAAGTTTTTGGTCTATTACTTCTTGTTACCTTGTATGAACATTAATTTATCCTGTCTTCTCAATCCCCAAAATTTGTATTATCTGGCACAGTACGATATCTTTTTTTTTTTTTTTTTTAAAGAGAATTGCATTAAGGTATATAAAGTTATGGATTTTTTTCTTTATCAAATTCTAAAAACAGAATAAATGTGTAAAAATTTCATTGTGGAAAACACACATCTTTGTTCATTTAAGTTTATAAATGAAAATTTTAACTTGCTGAAATATTATTTACAGAGAAATAAAAAATTAGAAATATGCAATTACCAAAAAATATTTCAAGACTTTTGTGGTTCACTCATTATTTTACTTTACTGGACACAAAATATCACAACACAACAGCTGCACTGGATGAACAAATTGCAGTAACTGAAAAGCCACTTGACTCAGTTGTTTTACTTATAGTACTCTATTGTTTTCCTTATAATACCCTTTCACCTCCGCTACCTAATGCTATTTTTTCCCCATCCCAACAATTTAAGACATATGAGTGAGAGAACTAGTCACATGCTCTAACATCAAAAACGCTGTTTGAGGATAAAATACTTAACATAATGACAAATATAGAATACCCTTCGAGCCACAGAAATAAGGTTTGCCCAATGATGTCACAAAGTAAGATAATCTCGCATCAACATCATATCCAACAGCATGCAGAAACATGTCTGAGTCATCTGCGTGAAAGTTTCATTTTTTATTTTTCTTTTGATGGTTGATATTGTTTTCAAAAAATATGGTAACCCAGCTTTCAGACACGTGTTAAGTTTACTGTCTTAATTTTTTTTTTTAGTTGGGAATGCAAAAACACCTTGTTTGTCTCATTTTTGTTATTTAAGTTACTAATGCTAAAGAAAGAAAAAGACAATAAATTTTAGTTGCATAAGTAAGATCAGAGGTTTGGAATTAAAGTGCAACTGTTAGCATTTGGTGATTTAATATTTGAGCAATATAAAATATGCATTTGTAACATAATGAACAAAGATGTGTGCTGTTGTTGCGTTTTCCACAATGAAACTTTACTCAGTTATTCTGATTACAAATTGATATAGAAAATTTGTAACATTATACCTTAATGCAATTATGTTTAATTATTGTAAAAAACACATCTCTACCCTTCCAGACGTGCAAATTTGTCGGGTCTTAGTCAGGAAAAGACATGTTGAGTTAATACAAAATTGTTGCCTCACGTGAATGCTAAAATCACTTAGTCACTGTGGGAACTGAAAGGGGACCAAAAACTAAGACTGGAAATCAATGACTAATCTTCAAGACAGACTACTGAAAATATTAACACTGTGGGGGAAAAAAAATTTCAGTTATTTATTGCTCAGTTATTCTGGGTAGAAAAAATGTAGTTAACTGATTTTTAAAGTAAAATAGAGAGTAAAAAAATTATGAATCTTAACAAATCTACCAGAATTCCAAAGACAGGAAATCTCTAGTAGGCTCAATAGTATGATGTCATTGGGGACAGATAGCTTGGGAAAAACACAGTATGAGAACTGTGGGAAGGAATTAATGAACAAAACCAAACGGCCGGAAATCGAAAGGATGTAGTCAACTAAATTTTCTGGTTATTTACAGAAATATTGTTCTTTCAATATCATGTGCGAGCGTGTGTGTTGTGGATATAAAATTCAACTATTTTGGAATATTTGCATTTAGAAGAGCTATTCTGGAAAGACAGGTCTTACCTCTATTAGCTCCAGAGACATCTGCATTATTGATGTGCCATACTTTCTTATCAAGACCTGTGTAGCTCAGTGGAAGTGGTATTTGCATCCTCTGTGCTAGGCTACCTGAACATAGACTAAAATTCAATTCTAGTCACCAATCTCCAGAATAGGTAAGGTGTGTTTCTCCTTTGAACTAGTTTTCATCCCAAAAACTAGAAAAAAATCAATTGTAGAACCCATGCTATTTCAGACCATAACATATCCTGTTAGGGTTAAAGACCAGGAGATGGCAGCACTTGTTTGCTAGTCTCTTCATCAGCTGCCACTTATAATTAGTGATAGTCTTCAGCCAGCTATCTGATTGGCTACCAGTGGAGATTGAACAGTCCACTTGATCTTCGCAAGTTACATGGGGCTAAAACGGCCTTGCATACTCTTTACAAGCAGATAAAAAAGGAATTAACTGATTTGAATCATTATCCTCTTATATAAGAAGAAAATAACTTATTATAAAAAAATTACTTTAGGGCTATCAGGCTAGTTAGGGACACATTACACACATCTGATTTGAAGGTAACCCTGTGAAAATTAGGTATCAGATGGTAAATGGATATTTCCAATACATAAGTTTACATGGACACAACCATCTGGAGGTCTGAAATTAATAACCAATCTGAATGTGGGACAAATATGGTGATAAGATTGCATCTCGTTGCATCTATGAGGCAATAAGATCTATGATCTGATTCAGCTAGAAAGCCATGCTATAAAGTTCTGTGCAAGGATAAAAATATGACCATGCTGGATGCAAGAAGTTAAAGCAGTTCTGGAAAAGAAAGCATAAGTCAGCAGATGCTACTAAAACAATACATAAAATGTAAGAAATATGTAAAATACATAAATTGTAAGGCTATTCCGATAAGCGACACCTGTGAATTAGTTGTTAAACTTGTGCTCCCGAATTTTTACTGGTAATTGCAAGTATCTTTTGTGCAAAATAATCAGCAAGTGGAAAACCAACAGGGTACTAAGGAGCCAATTACTTCCACACACCTCATAAGTACCCAGTCCTTCATATCAGTTATTTTTACAATTAATAAACAGCCATGTGAAAGCACCCACTATGCCTACCACGGCAAGTAAATATGGCAGCAATAAAGAAAGATTACTTAGAGTTCTGTCAGCATGGTGCAGCTGATAGCCAACAAACCAAATGACAATATGAAGTCCTGCAGCTACCGAAAGGGGAAAAAAAGTGTATTGTGTTATTTCTGTTGCAACTAGCTACGTACTTACTGCATGAAAATAGATGAATCAGTGCACAAGCTTTTTAGCTAACTGAACCAGCCTTTCTTCTGTTTGATGTGGCTTCCTTCCATTAAACAGCTGCTGAACCTAGCAAAACAAATTGAAAATCTAACATCTTAATACGATCGATACTTTCTCTTCCAAATTCCAAAAGCCGGAAACTAAGCTCGAGATGCTCAATGACTAGAGGCTGATTGCAAGTGCATCCATACCTGCTAATGAACTCTGCGATCTAATCACATCAACTGCACATGAGTCGCTAGAGGCCAAAAACAGGAGACTCAATGGCATTATTCTGAACTTGCCATTTTCTTCTGGAAAATCATTAAAAGAAGACTTCAACAAGCTAACAGATGAATGCAACTTTGATCCCAGAAATATGGTCAAATGCCATCATTTCAAACCCATAAACAAAAGAAAGGACAGAACAACCTGTGATATACCAACAAACATCCAAATTAATAACGCAGCTAAATAGCAAGCTAAAGGACAGGTGACGCCAATTGCCGACCTGATTTACCCTTTGCACAAAGGGAACAAAAGACCAACTCCAAAGATAGCTAGAAGAAAAATGCCAAAATGGAGACAGTTGGAATATAGACTACAAACGAAACTAGTGCAAAAACTAAGTGACTCCACTAGTAGCCACCAAGGAGACTAGTATGCAGGCACTGCATAGGAAACATGCAAGACCTTTGGTATCCAGAAAAGTGGCCCCCTCTAATTTTGCCTCCTGTAGATAATGAGTAGGCTACAAAATGTAAATAATACACCTAATTTTTTAATAATTCTAATTTATTTTGTTTAAATAGAATAAATGCACATTGTTTAAAACGCTAAGTTGTATGCAATGCCTCTAAAAAGGTAAATCAATCACGTTACGATTTTGAAAATCTTGGACTATTCTTTTGATTCTAGCAGAAATTCTAGCTTTGATTGCCTGAATTACCAGCAATTAGTTGTGTAATTTCAAAATTGTGCAGTCCTTTTTTCTTTAAAGAAAAAAGGAATCAGTAAATATTTGGAAATAAAGTAGCACAAGTTTCTTGAAATCCCCTGTGCCACCCCAAGATCATCGTGTTCGCATGTAAACATTCCACAATTCGATGGCAAAAATGGGTAATTGCCAGCCTCTCCGTTGTCTTCTTCCAATATGTATCTTGGAAGTAGTTTGCAATCACCATAGCGTCAATGGGGAAGTCATCAGCTTCAATTAAATATTCAAAAATGCTTGAATAATGTTAGCATGAGAAATAAATGCCAGTGCTGGAATCATTTGGTCTTTTCAGGAAAAATAAAGCAACTGGTATTTACAAAACCAGGAAATTCTTGTTGGAATGCTTACATAGCACTTTGTTTGAAATCTGTCATCATAAGTTGCTGGGGTTGGAGACTCAGTTGTAGATTTTTAACTTCTTAAGCAACTTGATGTGACATGAGTTTTTGGCAGACATGTGTAGACTATTGCCCTCGTAGAGTATGTATTCTTTCCATTGTAAAAGGATTAACAGTTCCAGTTAATCCTTTCACAAATGGAAAGAGAACCCTGAAGACATACAAAAGAGGAGAAATTAGTTTAAAAGCTACGTGACAATTTGTACACGAATGTAATCTTCAAAATTTGTTCGAAAAAGTTAATTATCAGAAGTTCAGTTCAAGTAATCAAGAGAGTTTAACATTAAATCTCCACTAAAGGGGCTAGGACTATAATAAAAATTCAAGTTATTGATAGTTGACTGTACTCACATTTTTGTAACCTACTCAGTATCTATAGAGGCCAAATGCAAGGGGCCACTTTTCCATAAATCAAGACCTTTGCAGTCAAAGCCATGCCTCTCAGAACCTTGCATATCCACTACACCAACATCCATAGTATCAACTCCAACATTAAGTGTCCACTATCATCTGCAGTCAACCAAACCTCCACCTACTTTTCTTAAAAACTCAAATCTCACCTTCCCCCAGCACTATACATCTCAACCATCCAAACTACACTATTTAACTCCCTTCGACCCAAGGATGGTATCTGTGGATTGGAAGTATCTGTGCACATATCTGCTCTGACATACCCTGCCAGAGAGAACTTAACTTAGAATCCAACTTCGACCTCCTTTGGTTTAAAATATCCCTCCTCTACTCAGTCAAATTCATCTGCTGTATTGGTCTCCTAATACTACCAACCATTCAGCTCTTCAGTTTCCTCTCCTTAAAAGTTGATTTTCTCCAGTCCCACTCTCCTAATAGTGAAATGGTCCTCCTAGGTGATTTTGATGTCCATAACACCAACTGGCTTTCATCTTCCAGTTGTACAGATTCTGTAGGCAGAGATGCTGAAATATTTGCCATCACCAACAACCTTACACAAATCAACTAGAATACTGGATAACCCAAATCACTCCCCAAATACCCTAGATCTCTTCCTTATCAGTGACCCTTCCAAATATATAGTGAATGTAGTGAGCCCCAGGGTAATTCTGACCACAACTTAGTGGTCATCTCCTGCCTCATGCAACAAGAGTCATATCCATATAAGAGTAGTTTCGCATTATAAAAGAGCCAAATGGGACTGCCTCTGAGACTACTATGCTTCATTTCCATAGATGGACTATTGTTTGCAGTCTTCCAATCCAAATATATGCATGAACATATCACCAAAGTAATCCTCACGGGCATGGAAACATACATTCCCCACACTTCTCTGAACTGCTATCCTCTATCCAAACCCTGGTTCTCCAAACGATGTGCCAAGGCTGCACAAATGAAAAATCAGGCATACCATAACTGGCACAAATTAAGAATCCCATCCTCCTTCAGCCTATACTGAAACCCAAACCAGATGCAAAAAACTATCAATGATTCCAAAATTGGTCACAACTTTTGCCCTACACTACTCGCACTCCTATCATAACCAGATGGCTCGATTGCAACATCGCCCACAGAAAAGCTAATCTTATGGCTTTTCACTTTGCCTCCAATGCATGCATAATGACAATAGCAAATACTCCCTAGTCATTCCAGCTGAAGGTTAGGAGTGAGGCCCCACAGGGGTCAGTACTGGAACCTGTATTTTTTAACTTCATCTGCAACAACTGAATATCCCCTTGCAATCAAGGATATTGTCAGTTGATTGCAAGGGGATATTCAGTTGTTTGTAGATGTGAAGGGTTATTAGTAATAATGTAGATGTGGCAGCCCTACAAGAGGATTTGAATAAACTGGACAGATGAGAAATGAATGGAGGCAGCAAAATGTAGTCTTGAAGTTTGGGATACATCAATGGGAGACTGCATACTCAATTGGCATAAGTAGGGGAGACAAGATATCTGGGGGTGATGATTGATAGAAAACAAATTCAGGGAGCATATTATAAAGGTGGTGAAGGTAATCCAGGATTGCCACAATATTGAGAAGGATGCTGAGATAAGAGTTGCCATTCAATTGTATAAGACCCTGATCAGACCACACTTAGACTAACTATTGTTCTCAATTTTGGTCCCCAGGACCAAATTTGACAACATGAAGGGGTTAAATTAACTGTGGAAAGGGTACAGAGGCATATAACAAAGACTGTTTCAAGACTGTAGAATGTTAGTTATGAGGACAGGCTCAGGGAATGTGGACTACAGAGTTTGGTGGATAGAAGGAGAAATGATATGATTGAGAACTTTTAAACTGTTGAAGGGCAGTTATAAGGTTGACACTGGGAAGTTCTTTTACTTGGTAGAAAAGAGTGAAGACAAGGAGCCAACCCCTGAAGTTACAAAAGGAAGTTGTGAGCAAGAGGGTGAGGAGTGGTTTCTTTTGATGGAGTAGTTGAACCGTGGAATGCAGTGCCTGATAGAGTGGTGAGAACAAGAATGGTTGGCAAGTTCAACGAGTAATATACTGTTTTCTAGGAAGGACCTCCCATGAGTCTTTTGGACTACATGGAGGCCTGAATAATAATATAGGAAGATGGGTTGATAGAAAAATCAAGTATAGAAGGATAGATGCACATTATCTCCATTCTTAATCATTTATATCGATTACATTATGAATGCATTAATCCTGATATTCTAATCAGAGAATAATGTATTTTAAGTAATGGCTTCATACATGTAAGACGAAACTAAATAGACTATTACTTCTATGTCCTTTATTACTTCTCTTACATGCACAAAGCAGTTATTTAAAATATTGTCTGACACGTCTATTAAATGTATAAAATCAGAGAGAATCCAACTTAGCTCTTGGTTTTATGCAGATGTACTCCTGAACACATTCAGTGCCAGTATCAAGGATTCTCTAAATTGAATAACAGTTTTAATAAAGTTGGTAGGAAAAAACTGAAAATATGCAGGAATATAAACCTCAGCTGCATTCTCAACACAGACCCTATAAAACAAGTAAACTATTTTAGCCATGTAGGAGTGCAGGTGACAAATTAAGTTTGGAAATAAACAATAAGCTAAGCTGGTAGAGTTCAGAGATTTATTTCAAGGAGAAATAAATTGTCTTAATACACCACATAGTATAAGAATTTTCCTGTCTTAAATGTTGAAAAAAGTTTAATCATTTACTTTGTATTTCGGCAATATACTTAAAGAAACAAGGTATATAGATATTTAAATAATTCAATGGTGTTAAATCTTGAAAGGTTTATTATATTGTAAAATATTTCATTCAGATTTAACAGGTACAAAAATTTCCAGAGAAAACGTGTATGAGTGAAATTGTTGACAGAAGTAACGATAATTATTTAATTGTAAATTCTCCTATTATAATGTTAAGTGTTCTTGTAAAACTGACGAGGTTTGAATGTTATGTTAACATGAGAAAGTTAGATCTAAGTATACGAGATAATCGGCTTAAAGAAATGACCCCAGGCAGTCGTATACGCAACATTCAAGTTGCGTGCATGGAGAATGCAACGAGGAGAGAACGGTTCTGAGTGTAAGAATTTTAAGTGCTGGCCAGAAAAGAGTGAAGTAAGAGGGAGAACAGCTCAGCAAGGATATATAGAGCTTGGTAACTCCAACTTTGGGATTCCTGTTGGAGTCATTCCTGGAGAAGTTGGTGAGAGCGGTCGAAAAGAAAGATGTCCAGTGGCAGCCATGCAGCCAGATAGCAATCTGGTGCAGGCATAATCATCAGTACAATGGAAAAGCCAGCACAAACCAATCAGCATGTGGACTGAACCCAGCAGAGCAGCTTCGCCCACAGTGGAAATGGTGGTTTGTGATCTTAATCGCTAGTTTGTCCTACCTGAAGACAACTGATCATAAGAGAGGATAACAAGCCGTATAAATTTTTCGAAAGATCAAGAAAAAAAGACAAGAGAGATCCTGATGCTCAATAATGTAGAAAATTTTCAATTCTTTATATGCAAGAAACAGTGTGCAGTAATGTGCAGATATGCTCAGTGACTGGACTTACAAAACTGAACCAGGACTTGAATATTTAATAACTGGTAGATTGTCTTAGCTCTGAGTAAGAATTCATGTACAGTGTGATATTGAATTGCTAAAGTATGTTATAGCCTGATAGTTCTTGAACCTAGAATAAGATAAATGCTTGTACAAGAATGTTAGTTGAAAAGGATCAAGTCAGAAATTTAACTGGTAGTAGATATTGTCTCATTGTTTATGACTAGTTAATCATTTTCAATTTTGTAGGAGAGATTCAGTTTTAAGTGATCTTATTTGTATATCATATTAGCATAATGAATAAACCCTTCTTTTTCTTACCTAAGAAATTGCCTGATCTGTGAACTCAATGCACCACTCAAAAATAGAACCAGTGCGAGTTAATTTATGGGGATAGCTATGACTGCCGTAAGAGTAAAAATATAAGAGGTCTTTGTAATTGGGAATTTTAATTGCTTGATTATTGAATAGTGTGTCATTCTGAGTGTTAACTCCCTGACGAGGAAGATTCTTCTGTCTAAGAATTTGGATGGTGCAGCTTTAACAAACAAATTTTTCCATATTCTGAGACAGAGTTAATTCCAGATTTGTATCAAAGAAATTTGGCTCTAGTTGTGGGCAAATTTCTTTCTCTACCAAGTTTTGCACATGTGAACAATTTAAGTAGTGGCCACAGAGCGGAAAGGGTGAAAGCAAACACGAGAAATTATATCAAGTAATAGGGATATTCACTAAAGATAACAATCTTAAGCTTTAACAATAACAAATTAAAAACACATAAGGTAAGAATTTAAAAAGGTAAAGAAATAACAATGGTACCTTGCTGTTGGAGTGAGGGGGGGTAATGGGAAAGTTTATGTATCTGCCTATGTGGGTGGGCTTACTGCATGCTTAATTAGCCTTAATGATTTCACTTTAAATGAAAGTATTTCCATTTGGAGTGAAATATTCTTCGACCAAGTTTCTTGGTTATCCACTAAATAAGTTTAAGGTACAATTTTTTAAGCTAGAATATAGACCTCTTGAGCTGACAGAAACAAACCAGAAGCTGTAGGTCTGGTGATTTTCTCCAACTAGGGAAGGTGAAATTAATGGGTTCAGAGCCATGCTTATGAAGACTGGCACACCCTTGCAAGTCCAATTATATTTACTAATTTTATTATTAAAGAGAGACCTCCAAGGAGTCAGGGATTCATTGAGGAACAAAGTATAGAGATACAAGGCAAACAGGCCTCTAAACAAATTCAACTAGACCTTTTTCAAAAGAGATTACTAGTTAGGATTAAAAATGTGGAATTACAGCAGATTGTCTGCAGTTTCTTAATATTTCATCTGAGCATACTGGCAAAATATTTTGCTAATCTTAATGAAAAAAGGTAGAACCAGTGCTAATATTCTAAAGATCCTATAACGATACAAGTAGCATTTTACTTATTTTGAACAAATTACAAAAATCTTTCTTGAATTTATAGCATTTGATTTTGAGTATTTCTTATGTCCAAATGTTCTCACATGTCATTTCATAGTTCTCTTAGGAGGCCTATATTAGCAATTATTCAGACAGCTCTATTTTTAAGTGTACTTTTACAACTTTCTGTAGCTAAGGAATTTTATACAGAAAAAAAATTTAAGCATTCTCCAAAAAAAAATTATCCTTGTTCTTTTATCAAAATGTTTTAAACTACATATCATTAACTCATTCTTTTGGGAATGATCCTAAAAGCTTGTTACTATCTTGGTAGTCTAACTATGAATCCTATCTTAATACTCAAAAAACTTAAATAACCAAAATTAATCAGAGTGGCCTTATCAAGATCAGAAAGGAACAAGGGCCATTAACTTCCTTATCCCTTCTTGTCAGAACATTACAATATCCATGATCCTGTGTATTAAGGCTTAAGTGTGCAGAAGCCCATCCACATAAACAGATACATTAAAACTGCCATTACTGCTCCCCACCCTCCAACAATAATGGATCGTTAAAACACTAACCAGTAGAGCCTATAACTATTGTTCTAATGAGTTCTCTTACAGCAGAACTTAATCATATAGGCCACACCTTATCTAATGGCCAGTTTCCACAGTATCAAAAAATAATCCTCCCACTCCATCTTTGACCATTTCTTTGGAAAAATTTTAGTTAATGCCATCATCCCCTATATCAAAAGGGCACTTCTGAAAAAAATAGCCAGGATCTTAAAGAAATACTTGCATAGCTTTCATGCATCACCAAAAGCTTGCTACTTTTAATACATTCCACTAAAGATCAGCTCCCTCCTCTGTGCCTGGAAAATATAAACTGCCCTTTCTTCCTGCAAGTTGGCCTACCCTATTATGGACAGACAGCGATCAGCCAACATCTGCAGTCATGACTGGTCAATCAGGCTTTGCTTTAAATATGACTCAATCAATTGGAAAAAGACCATGCTCCATTGCAGTCACTTTAGAAGACCATTTTTGAAATATGCTGCTACTCTCAGAAATCAGCCTAATTTAAATAAATATGGTTGCAGTAAACTTACCAAAATATGGGAAACACTAATACTTCAAGATTCCAGTTTGCATTCTAGGCTGTTGTAAACAGGTACCCACAGAAAGCAACCCACCTAGTTAGGCCTATTTTTTCATTCATGTGTTTTATTTTAGTTGGGTTCATGTATGCTTTACTGCTGTACTCCCTGACAATATCTCAGTAACAAAAAATTTTTTTAAAATTCTTTTTCAGTAGTGTTTCCCTCCATTAACCATTCAACATGAGTGAGATCCCAGGTTATATTTCATCCACTTTCAGAGTGGTCCCTCAAGTTTACTGTCTAGCACTATTACTTTCTGATCCATACATAATTTCTTGCACTACATTTCCCTTTGTGTAAAAGCATAGTTTCTCAAAATGCATCACCTTATGTTTAGCAACACTGACAACTACTTCCTTTGCACACAATTTCAATCTACTCAAATCCTCCAGCAAGATCTTTATTTCAGAATTATGGTCAGAGCATCCAAGGCTGAGGCCAATATATTATGCTAATAAGAATGTTCTTCAGAATGGATTTCATGTTTTGCAGGAGGAAAAAAACACTGCCACATCTATGCAGGGGTGTAGTCTTAAAAGAAATAGTGCCAGAGCTCTAGTTCGGAAACAAAAATCCAGAGCACGAAGTGTGGCATTATTATTATTGTGACGGCATGTGGCAGAGATAGCCTAGTTTTCTGAAACCAAAATGAAAAGCACGGCAAGCTGCTATTTTTTGACCGAAAGCTGGGGATGCATTATAAGTCTCATTATTATAATGAATTTAAAAGTTTTGATAATTTTAAAAAAGTACCAGGGCGATGCCCTGGCCCTACTACACCCCAGCATCTATGAGAAAATGTGCAGCAAACAACTGTATATTCTCTTTGAATGTATTTCCAATAACATTCCTTAAGGAATTAAACAGCAGTGATTTATAACAGATGGGGTCTTAATCTCTTAATCCTTTACTTAATTCTCTTATTAAGTAATAAGAGATTACTAAGGATATTCTCTTAATCCTTTACTCATGCAATTAAATCATGATCAAGTAGGATCTAATGTTAAATTTCTTTTTTAAATCAGATTTAGCAGATATTCACGATTTACCAATCACCAAAAGGCCATATGAAATAGTTACCCCGATTAATAGTTATGCAGGGTAACCATTTCATTCATTATTTTGATCTTACAAAAATGATGACCCAAAATTCATGAGCATTTATCATAACCAGATGAAAAGAAAATTACAAATAAGTTTTTTACTGCTTTCTTCTCTTCCATCCCACAATTAAATCATGATCAAGTAGGCTATCTGAGATAGCCTTCTAAGTTTTCGAGATACGTGTCCTTCACTACGCTTGCTAAATAGGACGTGAACAAGAAAAAAAAAAGGAGGGGTTTATAAGAGATCATGCAAACAAGTTTTAGCATTATCCGTTGTTTGATACCTTTTAGAAATATTACGCATTGACTTAAATTTCCAACAATGAACGGATTTGCGTTAACTTTTAACTCTAGTGTTTGGTAAACCAAAGTTTAGCAAGTACTAGCAAAACTAACGTAAGCTGATTATCCTATTCATAAATTGCTACCGATTTACGACTTGCTCATGAGTCTTCTGCGTCAAGTATGACGGAGTTAAATATACCACAGCTAACATAGTACGTCATCAAATCATCTTTTCTGATAAGTATCTTTCTCGTATTCCACAGTAGAAACTGGAATTATCCGCTTACCTATGACACTGATGCCTTGGTCTTTGTAGTTAAGGAAGTCAGCATAAGCTCTTTCAATAACCTATAAATATATATAATAGCTGTAATAACTGCAGCAGTACTTAAAACAAGCTATAAAGCATTAGTAATAATTAAGTAATTATGAGTAATTTTTTGTTTTGACTCGTTATCAATGCCATTTAAAGCGCCCCTGAAGCCAGGGCGTATACTGGAGCGTTCATCTCAAGGAATTATATATGAAGAAACGCTCACCCACCCACCCTCATCTGTTGAAAGAATATCCCAAACAGATCTCCACGGAAGACTTTTTCAATAGTAGTTTTAGCAAGTTTTGGGGGAGATTAACATATTCACTTTATATATACATATTTAATATGCAGTTTCAAATCGCCATAATAAGTCTATTCCATTTACTTTTCAGGTATTAGTTACAAAATAATTATTAAAGATATGAAAATCCGTGTACCTCAGATGGAACTTTCGCGGGACCTGGAGCGAAGTTTATGACTTTTGATGCCATCTTCAAATCCTTAATATTTTTTCTCAAGCCAATCCGTTCGTTACGAAATGCCCAAAAGACCGCGGACTTTAACTCTGTTACATTCCTTTTATTAACACCACCTGCTCTGCGGCATCCACTTCTTATCAGATTTGCGGCATGACGTCATCAATATTCATTTGGAAGCGCCCCTAGCGGGAAAGAGTAAAAGTAAGGGGCAAAGGATGAAGGTCATTTAGCATAGTGCTTCCGCTGTAGGGTGGAAGAAAAGGAGTGCCCGGCAAAGTTATAACTTTTTCTTCTTATATTTTGGTTATCGTTTGCGCTTATTTTTATTTGCTATCAGGTAAAGTGAGCAGCTGCAAAGCATTTTGGCTGCCTCAATAGCCACTGACATTTTCTATATTATGATATTTCTCATCTATGCTTATATGCCCTTCATGTGCATTATTTTATAAATTATAAAAAACAAATAAATAACAAATCAAACGTGTTTAATTTTTTTAACCAACGATGTTGTTTTCAGCCTGTCAACTTTCATGATAGTGAAACTAATTTAAATTGTACATAACCTGTAGTAACGTATTTAAAGTAATTCATTGTCGATTAACCTTGGCAGAATATTTAAGAATTAACTACATGTACTTTTTAATCATTTTACAAAAAAAAAAAAAAAGAAAGTATTGCATTATAATTATAACTGCCAACATTACAAGAACTTTAAATAACTCTGAATATATTTAAAAAAAAAAACCTAGTATATATATATATTGCTCTGTATTCCCAAAAGATTTTACCCATTTGTGATTCAAGATTTGTATTTTACAATTATTTTAATGTTTTGAATGTTCGTAAGGAGACAATTTGAATTATGTTAGTGGTATTGGTTGCAAAGTCTGATTATTACATGTAAATTAATGTGTACTAATTGATCACGTAGAGGAGAAGCAGGTCATAATACTTAGTTACTTCTCCCGTGGACTTTTTTTTTGGGGGGGGTAGGATATTTTACTTTAAACATTAAAGTAACCATGCTCATCAGTCTCCACTACACAGTAATTTTAATTTAGTTTCTAAGGCTTTGTTTATAGTTACATGTTAATTTGCAATTGGACATTAAACAACAGGGATGCCAGTAATGATTAACTGCGAATAGAAGAAAGTGGGCCAGTTGATTTTCTATGTAAGTCACGCACCCACAAATTTGTTATGGACGAGAATGTGGAGGGGAAAAACGTTCCTTTTTTTAATCCAAGGAATTCAGAATTTCGATGTTGATGGTGGACAATTAGTTCTGCACTTTTAAGTACCTATACCAGAGTAACGCAACAGTGAATAGCAACTTTAATAACACTCCATACATGTGATTAAATTTATATTCTGGAATAATTTGATATGCCCTTCAAGTAAATAA
Organism: Typopeltis vanoorti; assembly: GCF_054136105.1. Classification (NCBI taxonomy): domain Eukaryota; kingdom Metazoa; phylum Arthropoda; class Arachnida; order Uropygi; family Thelyphonidae; genus Typopeltis; species Typopeltis vanoorti. The sequence continues at coordinate 127,030,640 of NC_143556.1, read as the reverse complement.
TTTTCATCTCTCGATGACAACTTACTGAGAACGTCGTCAATCATTATATGTAGCGTAGGATTGAAATTGCATATGTGGAAACTTCAATGGTTAAAAAATATCAGACAAAAATGGGGATTTTATATTTCATTAAAGCAGGCTTTCGAATTCCGCTGTAGTTATTACGAGCTGAGGAACCTATGTGAAGTTATGTCTTCCTCTCAATTTTATATATGAAATATTGCCGGCAAAGGTTGGTCGATTGGTAGAGCTTTGTTACTAATGGCTCAGTTAAGTAAGTTTGAGTGCGGTTAGTAGTTGGAAGTTGACCAATCGCCCGATGCTGTTGGCACACTCTCCCTCGATGAGCCTGGAGGTGTCAAATAATAATAATAATAAATATTCTTGAACGTAAAAGATAACTAAACATTAACCAACTTTTCATTACCATATTTTTTTCCCTCTTGTAATTTGCATGCGGACGGCAGGTTAAGAAATACTGTTTTCTTATGTAAAGTTTTATTTTGTTTTCTTTATTAAGAAGTTAACCGTGAATGACAACTGACCAAGAAAAGGTAGAAATGAGACATTTTTTGACGGGAGGGGTATTTAGGACTCATAATACAAAGAAATCAAACTGATTAAAAATTAGCGTTTTAAACATCAAAGTAAATGAAACCAGTTATTTTATCTGTGCCTTTCCAAAGTATGACGTTTGTAATTGCACTTAGTGAAAGAAATTTAGTTTCGAAAAGTATATATTTTATTATTATTATTATTATTATTTACAATAAACATTGTAAGAGCCATCCCCGGAAATAGTGTAAGGTTGTGGTGAATAAGAGGGTGAGAATCCCCCCCCCCTATTTGGAGAGTGTTTGGTAAGTGTAATGCTTGCCTGAGTATGAATGAGTATAAGCTTGCCTATTATAGTATGTTACAGGTAGGAAATATTTTCCATACGTCTGTGGACTGTAGTATATATATACTTATTTTACATTGTAATATAATGTGATGCAATGGTGTAAACCTTGCTCTTTCTTCCTCGATGAGTCTTCGATTCCAGGAGAGTTAATGTTATAATAATACTTAAAAAGTGTTAAAAACCGCTCAAAACAATGTGGCATGACCTTTATACTATTCATGATTATACATATGAAAATATCAGTATTTTCAAGAAATAATTAAAGGTTTGCGCTTTATGGTACGTTTTTTTTTTAAATCTTAACAATGTTTGTTTTTTAAGTAAGCTTCGATATAGAAAAATATAACTTTTTATACTGATTATTATAAACCACATTCCCAGGAGCCGCTTACCGAGTATGAGAATGGTTACTTTTATTAATTATTAGCCGTCTTTTTTTTTTTTTTTTTTTTGTACATTGCATAGCCAAAATATTTTAGGTGTGAAGGATCCGTGAACGAGAAAGAAAAATGCTGTTTTGTGTTTAAAAATGAAACACTTCTCCCTTTTTTTATAATAATCACGCCGCTCAGTATTCCTATTGCCGGATTAAACAGGAATCATACAAGAACTATTTAGAGCTGATCCTAAAATAAAATAAAAATAAGCCCATGGAAGTTAGTTTATGAAAGCGAGAAGTCGCTCTCTGTTCACTAAGATATGTAAAAAATAAGATTTAAGCAGCTATCGATACATTTAATAGCCGATGCCACCATTGATTATAAGGTTCGAGAAATATGCTTGAATTTTAACATAGTAATAATTTTAATATATATATATATATATATATATATATTGGCGTTGGTTGTGGAATCTTACATTAGAAAGCAAACGCCGTTTTGGGGATTTTTTCACCGCCGTGAAAATTGGCTATTCTAAAAATCGTATAAAGAAAAGACATGGTATTTACTTTTTTTTTTTTAATGCTAGTCGTGTGTTTAAAATAAGGTTCAATATTTTAAAACAGATTCTCTTACGGAGAAGTGTCGATTTTTATAATAGTGCAATTCAGAGGGTGGAAGAGAGAAAAGGAAACTCGAAGTTTGGCTTAGGTACCATCCAATTACAGCAGCTTTATCCTTAGCGTAAAGCACGGTAGAGACCTAGATTCCATAACTGTTCATAGCCATCCCGCAGCCAAGAATTTTTTTTTACGTTATAGAAAGATAGTTTAACGTCAGTAGCGTCGACAGGGTGTAGCATAGAGGCAGCCTACCTCACGGCGCGGCTTAATAAGGGCGCTCGTTCAGCCATATTGCTGTAAGAGCCGTCGCTACGCTAACAATTTCTGTTAGCTTAGCAAGTGTGAAAAGAAGTTTCTTCAAGCTTAAACTGATTAAAAATTATTTGCGAACAGTAGTGACCCAAGAAAGATTGCTTGGTCTAGCAACTGTCGATAGAGGCCGACATAGCCTATGATTTAAATTTAGAGCAGCTTAAAAACAGTTTTTTATTGTGCGATATCCCTGTACAGCAAACATTTAATTAATATTGTTATGTAATCGTTTTGCATCAGTGTTAATAAAAACAAAATAGCAATTGGAGATTTTCTTATATTTTTGTCTTATAATCCATCAGGGGCAATATTTAATTGTTTGCCTCAGAATGCAATCTAATCTGGAAACGGCCCTGTTTAATGTTAGTTCTTATTCTGATAACATGCTATCCACTCTGGCTGGCTGAGTCGCTAGCGTGTTGCCTCTCCAGTCAAGAGGCTGTGGGTTCGAATCCTGCCATGGATGTTTGTGATTGTCTGGGGAAATACTAGTGGTGGTGGTGGTCGCCGGTAGATGGGGTTGTGTAGTTGCGGTCAGTTGGTGGGTTGTGAGTGGTGGAAGCAGAGTTATAGAGTGGATGCCCTCCCTCGATGAGTCTTTGGACTCCCTGGAGGTGACAAATAATGATAATAATATCATACTGCAAATGCTTACAAACAGCTACTTATATGCAGAAAGCTTAAAAGTAGCTGTTTATTAGCTGCAATTAGTTTGGTATCTATAGATGATGATTATTTAAAGGTCTTTGTAGAAAGAGAAGTATTTAAAAGGCATTTCTACCAGAAATTTACCATTTCTGAAACTTCCCTGCTGAAGAGGTTACCGTCAAAGAACACCCGCTTAAGTATTCAATTGTCACGTCAAGTCATTTAATGAAAATTACTTAATTGTAATAGGCCGATTTAATTTATAAAATAGTGTTTGACTGTAAACACTAACTTTTTTTTTATACGTCTAATTAAGCAAAATTTTGGACAGTGATTTCTGATAGCATGGTAGCACCTTTCATGTATTGCAGCCTCAAGTAAGATCGTGATAACATCATTTTACATGGAAGAGCATATGGAGCAAGTGTTTAGAATATCATGGTCATTTAGTATGATATCAAAAGTACATCTTAGATAACAATGATTTTACCTATATTTTGGTTTGTCTCAATTGCCACATACAAGCTGATTAAATGTGGAATAGTCAATGTAGGGACCAAATTGAGGAAACTGGGTCATGTGGCCAAACAATTAGGCAACATGATGGAATGATCTAACAGAACAGGTTGCCTTCCTCCCTTTCTGTAGTTCATGGAAATTTTCCTTAATACTCTATGCAAATAGCAAATTTTTTGAGTTCAAAAGAAATGTAAAACTTGCAAAGAGTTTTAATTATTATTAAAATGCAGTCAAATTTCACAAAAGCAATAACCACATTGAATTCCTTGGTGAATTTATTGTGTATGCTGGTCCTTCAATAATAATAAAAAAGTACGTTTTTTATTATTATTATTATATGACACCTCCAGGGAGTCTAAAGACTCATTGAGGGGGAGTGTGCTAACAGCATCGAACGATAAAACCACTTCCAAATACTAACTGCACTCAAACTTGCTTAACTTTTTGTGTGAGCCATTAGTAGCAGGGCTTTACCAATCGACCAACCTTTGCCAGGAAGTTTGCAAAAATTGATTTAAGGAAGGGCAGCTGAATTAAAGCTTCTACTTCATAGGGAAACATAAATAATATTTTTGTTTTGTCATCTTATCCTTGAGATCAGGTGTATTTATTATGTGTTAATGGGCAGGCAGTGTGCAGTATACAGCCATTCCATGAAATAGGACATGGCATTCCCATGCTATGTCCTGTTTCCTCAAATGGATTTCTGGTCAGAGTCAAAGAACTTTAAAACTTTTGTGAATTTGCAGGAAACAATTATGGAAAAATTATTAGTACATAAAAATACCAGATTTTTGTTCTTGATCATCATTTGATGGATTTTATCATATTTGATGGATGCTCATATTTTCTTTGTCAAAAGAAATGCTGTGAAATTCTGAAAAAATATTTGAAGATTTCTCTTTGAAATTATAGCTCTCATTCACAAGATATCAAGTTTCTACATTCTAAACATATATTATCTTTAATGAAAAAGATATTCCAGCCTATAGAGGTAGCTTTGAATATTGGAAATCTTACATTATTGGAAGCCAGAAAAAAATGAACTCTTTATGACAACAGATGTTAAAAATGAACAAAAAATGTTAGATTGGAGGTGAAGTTAGTGAGGTCAAGTTATTTTTGAAGTAATTAAAAACTTTTATGAAACTAGCTTAGAATATATAAACAAGTGGAAATGCAAAAGTATATATTAAAAAATTTAAATAGATATACTGTGAAATGTACCTGAATAGAAAAAATGCAGGATAGTATTAATGAGGCGCTCATTGCACAAATGGTAACAGATGAATACATGTGTAATCTTTAGAACAAGTAAAGCATTTCAGCTATATAAGTACATTTTTAATGAAGATGGAAAATTTGAAAAAGAAAATGAGGTTATTAGAAATGAACTTGGTATTATTAGCATTCTAGAATACGAGTAGAGCTGTGATCATTTCAGCACCTGTTTAACAAAACAGGTGTTTGATGGTAGGAAAGACACCCAGAACAAGATCAAAATTCTCTTAAGGCAATATTAGCATCTTACTGTATCAAACCTGACAAATTCAAGGTTAATTTTGATGAAAATTAATAAGGAAACATAAGAATGTTAATTTAATTCTATAGCATTATAGTTGTAGTAGCTCATCTCTTGAGAGAGAAGGAGGGAGAATGCATATCAGGAAATGATGACAAGCATGATAGGCCTGGCAGTGCTTTCTTATTTGATAAACGGTATCGCATGCAGTACACTGTCAGAATGTAGCTACAGTCTGCTCCTCTATTTGCTGTCACCTGTTCTCAAGCATTACAAAATGAAACTCTCTGTAGTATAAAATAATTTTTATCTATACATCATTCAGTGATTATAGAGCATCATACAATGCTGCAATCACTTTTCAGATGGTTTCATTATTCAAGTTGTTTTCTCACTGTCATTTTTCTTTTACTGATAAAAATTGTTTGTGGCAGCTTTTGTCTTTTGATTTGACTCATTTCCAACAAAAGCTAGTAAACTGCAATTTCAAGTATTTATCGGAATTTTAAATTAGTTAATTTTTTTTTTCTTTTTGCATATAAATTTATAATTAAATATTTCTTTCCAATTTTTTTTTATAGATGGCAACTACATCAAGTCCTCTGTACAATTCTGAGGAGTATTGCTGGTTAGATCACCTTAGTGCATTGAATATCAATTATCCGCCTGTATATACCCGATTAACCAGCATAATTTGTACCATAGGTAGGTTTAATTTAAAATCATTTTTAGTAACTTTGTTTGCCAAGCATGCAAGTATCTGATGACTGAACATAGTCAGTGCATACATAAATAGCATTTTTTTTTAATTTGGTTAAAATTAAGCTTGTTCACATTCCATAACTTTCAATTTTTTTTCCTCATTTCAAAAAATATTTGGTACTTCTTTAGAACATAATGATTCCAAATTGTTATCGATATAGCAGAGATGAACAGTGTGGTTTATCTCTGAAATGGTTGAGCATATTTGACTTTGTTGAATTCTTTTTCTCTTTAAAATCCTTAAACTTCATATAGATACACTGTTTCAGAATGCTAATTAAAATAATGTAAATTTGGAATGAGAGGGAGTTTAATTGATTCAACTATACAGTACCTCCGAACCTTTTAACATATTTCCTTTGGAAAGATATGCATTTGTATATTGTATAAGTTTGATTCATGATAGTTTGCTCTACATCCATAATTCATGTGAATCAGTTCACTTTTTTTTGTCAGTCTTCTTAATGATCCAGAATTCGCATACTTCACCACTAGGAAAACTGTTGCTTTAAAATGCTAACTTTTGTGGCCTTATATTTCTGTCTTTCATCATTTCTGTCCAGTTTAACATCTCTTTCTGTCGTGATGGCTTTCCTTTTAATTTCATCTCCATACTAACCATCATTCCTTATTCTGTACTATAGTAAATCATAACTTTCATTAAAATAATACTTCTGTTATCTCTCTCCTCTCTTGATCATTTGGGATGTGATATTTATGCCTGGAATGTGCTTGCAAAAACCTATTTTTTTTAAATTTTTTTTTAGGAGTTCTTACCTGTAGATTAGTGGTTACTATCACCTTCAAAATAATCCCCTCATGCAGCAGTGCACATAGTCAGACAATGCTGCCATTGTTCAAAACATTTTTGGCTTCTTCTTGAATGCTTTTTATTACTATCACCAAATATTAGTTATCAGAAAATCTGTGTCCTTTCACTGCATTCTTCAGTTTTAGGAACAGCCAAAAATTGCAAGGGACTTAGTCTGGTAAACATGGAGGATGGCCATTTTTTTTAAGCTGCATGGCGAGATATTTTGTTTATAGAAAGTTCTCATTAGTGATTCCAACTAAAGAAAACACTGTTTCTTTTGAAGACCGACCTACAGCACAAGTAGCACATGAATCATAGACATATGGAATGAATTCTAATCTAATTCTGTGGCTTCCTCTATTAAGTGGGTTGCAGCTGATGAACAGTCTGCTTCCATGCCTCTTTATCTCTTGCTTCTGTAAGACTTTGCCTGTCTAGTCTTTGATGTTGTCTTTCCATTGCAGTCGGAGTCTTACTCTTCCCTCTACCATCCCCTGTAATATGATTCTGGGGAGCTCTCCAGAAGAACCCCTTGTTTAAATGTCCTGCAAATGCTATTTTTCTTCTTTGGATATTAGCCATATAGATAGTCTCTTTTCATTTTGAATCTTTCAAGAACCTCTTCATTACTCACTCTTTCATTCCAGCTGATATGATCCATTTTTCTCAAGCACCACATTTCAAATGCATTCAGTCAGTCACTCATCTCCTTATTGATTGTCCAGGACTCATATATACATGTCTTCAGGATTCTTACTTTTAACTGTTTGCTCAGATTTCTGTTTCCTAATATGTTTTATACAACAATCCCTCGATTAATGTGCCTCTAAAATTTGATTAATGCGCCTATATACATCTTAAAAATAAATGTTACCGATTTTAAAAATTTTCTATCTATACATTTTTTATGGCTAATTATTTAAAAAAATCACTCACTAGGATGAAATAATTTAGCTACCAATTTAAAACATTTTACAAAGTTATTTTTTAATGGAATACTACATTATTTCTATCTACACTATGTTCCAAATTTAATGCTTAAATTAATGTCATTCTGCTAATTACATAGCATTTTGATGATCATATCTCGTTCCTCCATTGCAATTGTTTTCCTTACTTTTTTTTTATTTTAAAGTATTTTCCCAATCTTTCATCATAAGTAAAAGAATTAGTGAGCAAAAATGTGGAAGTGTGAAAATGATTCGAAAAGTAATCTCATTGGAAGAAAAACTTTAAATAATAAAGAAAATGAACAAGGTGAGTCCAGAGCAAAGATAGGACAAGAACACAAAAATGGGTGAATCAACTATAAGAGAAATTTTAAGCAAAAACTGCTGAATACATAGAGAAAGATAAGGTTGCTTCCAGTTCATCATGCATGCACCCGAAATCAAAGTATTATAATCATTGAATTGGAGAAATGTCTTTCTACATGGATCAAAGATTGTAATGAAAAACGGATCCACTGACCTTATTAAATCAAAAGCATTACGTCTCTTTGCATCCTTGAAAGAAAAGGCTATCAATGATGGAAGAGAAGAATTCCACACTAGTGCTGGGTGGTTTGAACGTTTCATAAAGAGAAATAGCCTACATAGTGTTCTAATCATAGGCGAAGCTGCAAGTGCAGATAATGAAGTGGCCGCAAATTATCCAGAGATTTTGAAGCAAATTGTGGACAAAGTGGGCTATTTTGACCAATAAATATTTAATGTTGATGAAAGTGGCCTTTTTGGAAGTGAACCTTCCAAGACTTTTCTGGCCAAATCAGAGAAATCTCAGCCTAGTTATAAAGTCGAATGAAATTACTGCGAGCAATATGCGACCCATTTGGAAGTACGTTCTTCCACATTGTGCAAATGATTTTAGAGGCTTTTCAAATGAATCTGAGTCAATTAAATCTCATTCTGAGAAATTGAGTGATTCCGGCCTGCATCTAAATTCCTAAATTTAGATGCACAGCAGGAAGATCCCAAAGAATATGAAGAAAATTTAATCACTGATAAGCCCAAAGAGATTTCACAGAAACAAATTGAAATATTTTTCATGCAACCGAAGTTCTTAAACAGTAATGCTTAGAGGCTGACCTTGATAAAGAGAGAAGCAGTAAAATTTGCAGAAGTTGCAATAGGGCCATACCGTCAGTTGTGTGAAAAATAGAAACAATGCCTACCAAACTATGTTAGCTGAATTCTTTGTTAAGTAGCAGAATAATAAATTTATATTCTGAATATATTTTATTGTCTTCCAGCTTCATGGTTTTCCTTTAACTAGGCCCTGAGACATACCCTAATTCATTTATAAAAAAATTAAATGTCAAAAAAGAAATTCGAGGAACGAATTATACTTTTTCCCATAGGTTATTATATTTGATTAATGCGCCTGTTTTAAAGAACGCATTAGGTGCATTAATCGAGGGATTGCTGTATTTGGAAAAATGCAGCTTTTGCTTTTTTAATTCTGTTTTTAATTTCATAATTAGATCTATTGTCTGTTATCCAACTCCCAAGATATTCAAAACTTTTTACATTCTCTATTCTTTGTCTGTTCAAAGTGATTTCCTTTCCTTGAAATCTTCATCACTTTTGTCTTTTTTAATATTTATTTTCATTTTATATCTCTCATTTCCAAATCTGTTCAGTCTATGCAAAATTCTTTGCAAACCTTTCTCTGTTTGACTCATAAGTACAATATCATTTGCATATCTTATATTATTTATTAGATGTCCATTTATCTTTATTCCATCCTTCAGATCTAATAAGGCCTCCCTCATCATCCATTCACTATAGACATTTAAAAGGAGTTAAGACATCCCACATCCTTGCCTCATTCTTTCTTATGGGGATCCATTTGGTATCCTCTTCAAATCTAATCCTGGCTTATTGAGTTTTTCTGAACAACAGTGATAATTTTTTCATCTATTCCTATTTTATGCAAATATCAAATAAAACAGAGTGATTAACATTATCAAAAGCTTTTCGTAATCCACAAAGCATATCTATAAATACTTATTGCACTCAATCATTCTTTACCCCAATATCTATAGTGTTGTAATAGCCTTCTCCTGAAACCAAATTGTTCTTCATTTAATTCTCTCTTTTTCATCTGTTCCATTCTTCTATATATTATGTTGATTAGGACTTTTGCAACGTGGCTAATCAAGCTGATAGTTCTATGCTTATTGCAATCCATCATTCCTGTAGTCTTTGGAATAGGAATAAAAATAGATTTTACGAAGTCTTTAGGTATTCTATCCTCCTCCAGACTTCTATTAAAGATGATGAATAGAAATTTTATTCCTTCCTTTCCCAATGCCTTCAGCAGCTCTCCTTGAATATCATCCACTCCTGGAACTTTCCTATCCTTTATTCTTTTAATGGCGGCTTCAGTTTCCCATTTCTTAATTGCTGGGGTATCATCATTTTCTATCTGATAACATTCCAGATTATCTTCATCTCCATAAAGTTCTGTTACATACTTCTTCCACCTTATCATTTTTTCATTTTTTTCCAACAAAATCTTTCTTTTTTCATCTTTCAAGCACTGCTTTCTGTCCCTCTCTTCTTCCTTGAAATCAAGTTCAGGCCTTCATAGACCTTTCTGATATCCTTTACCGTATCATTTTCCTCTATTTCCTTGCAGAATGAATTATCTCTGAAGTATTTGATCTGAATGTTCTCACAAGGAGAACATACAGATGAAAGATAAATTATTGGCTGTGTATTGTGATATCCTTAGATTGGTTCAGCATGTGAGAGTATACATGGGATTTGAATTAGGTAGTGAATACCGTGTAATTTTGAGCAGGACATTGCTAGAATATTGAAAAAAAAAATACAAAAGTTTTACAAATTTCAAGTCTTTACAAACTGTACACTCCCTAAAATGGATATCAGGAGGCTGCTTAGATGGATAAAAGAGAATAGTGTGACAGGAAGGGTAGTAAGTGTGTTGCCTAGCTATGACTGTGGTGAGATGAAGTGAGAGCAAGGATTATTATTATTCAGGCCTCCATGGAGTCAAAAGACTTATCATGGGAGGTCCTTCCTAAGAAACACAAAGTCTATCAAGACTCATCGAGGGGAGGTCCCCCCCTAAGAAACACAGTCTATCATACGACTCCTTAAACTCATTGACCGTTCTCGCTCTCACCACTCCATCAGGCAATGCATTCCATGGTTAAACCACCCTCCATGCAAAGAAACCACTCCTCACCCTCTTGCTCACAGTTTCCTTTCATAACTTCCAGGGATGACCTCTTGTCATCACTCCTTCCTGCTGTTCAACCAAGCGAAAGAACTCCCAGTGTCAACCCTGTAACCACCTCTCAACAGTTTAAAAGTCTCAATCATATCGCCTCTCCTTCTATCCACCAAACTCTGCAGTCCACATTCCCCAGAAACCACCTTTGTTATCTGCCTTTGAACCCTTTCCACAGTTAATTTATCCCCTTCAAATCCTGGGGAGCAAATCTGAGAACAATAGTGTAAGTGTGGTCTGATCAGGGTCTTATACAGTGGAATGATAACTCTTTTATCTCTGCAGGTCAGTGTCCTTCTCATTATTGCTGCAATCCTCTGTGATACCTTCACCACCTTTGCAATATGTGCCCTGAATTTCAGATTTCTATCAATCATTAACTCCAAATGTCTTATTTGTTCAGTATTGCTTCCCCAATAGAGTATGCAGCGTCCCATCAATGTGTCCCAAACCTCAAGACCTTACGTTTTGCTGCATTAAACTGACATCCCCATTCATTTGCCCATCTATCTAGCTTATTCAAATCCTCTTGCAGGGCTGCTGCATCTGCACTATTACTAATAATCTTTCCCAGCTTTGCATCATCTGCAAACAACTGAATATCCCCTTGCAATCTGCTGACAATGTCATTGATATAAAGGTTAAACAATATAGGTCCCAGTACTGAGACCTGTGGGACCCCACTTGTAATCCTCTGCTTCCTTGAAACTGTCCCACCATACACAACTCTCTGATACCTATCGGACAGCCAATCCTGAATCCAGTTAACCAATCTGACATCCAGACCCATGTGCTGCAACTTAAATATCAGTTTATCATGTGGCACCCTGTCAAATGCCTTCGCTAAGTCTAAGAAAATGGCAATATATGCCTTTTCCCCCATCTAATGCTCTTGTAACTTTATCATAAAAGGCTAGCATATTGCTAAAACAAGAGTGCCCCTTCACAAATCCATGTTGACTCTCACAGATAACATTACCCTCATCTGTCCAATGCTGTATACATCCTTCACTACTTTCTCCAAGATCTTACTAACTACAGATGACACACAAACTGGCCTATAATTAGACACTTCCTGTCTGCTACTGCCCTTATGCAATGACACTATCTTACTTTCCTTCCATTCCATGGGCACCTTTCCTGCAGCCAGACTTTCATTGAAAATCCAGGTCAAAGGTACTGTCAGTTCCCTAGCACATTCTCTCAAAACTCATGGTGAAATACCATCCAGTCCCACAGCTTTACTGACATCCAGAGTACTCAGTATTTGAAACACACTCCCCTTCCTTTACCTCTAAACCTGGAACCAGCCCTATCCCTCTAGCATTAAAATTGGCTCCTCCAGGATGAAATACTCCAATAAAGTGTTCATTGAACAATTCTACTATGTCCTCTGCATCAGTCAGTCTATTCCCATTTTTATCCCACAGTATCATTCTTCCATAGTCATTTCTCCTCCTACTGGCCACATATCTAAAAAAAATTCCCTAGGATTTTCTTTGGATCTTAGGGCTAATCTCCTCTCATATTCCAGTTTCGTCTTCCTTACCATACTAGTCACTCTTCGGGCCTGTGTCTTATACTCTTCATGCGTTGGCTGAAATGTGTGAGGAGAGTGGAGTACAATTTGTTAATGTGTGGAATTAGTTTGAAGGACGAATTGAACTGTATAGGAGCGATGGACTGCATTTGAGTGGTTATGGTGTGAGTCGCTTGGAGAGACTGTTGCTGGAAGGTAGAGAAGTGAGTGTAGAGAATGAATCAATCAAGTGGGAAGTGATGTGGAAGAGCAGGAGAGATTGAAGTGGTGGTTATGAATGAAGAAGTTAGTGGCATGAGTATGGAAAATGAGAGAATGGGTGTGCAAGATGAACAGGGAAACAGGGAGGCTCAGGATGGACATGGGTTCACAGCGTGAGAAAGGTGGATGCTCCAAAAGGATGTGAGAGCATCTATAGGCAGGAAAGGAATGGGATGACCAGGGATCAAGAGGAACACATTTGGAATTGAAGAAGGTTCTAAAATTAATAAACAGAAAGTGAAAGAGTCCCCGTCGAGCATAGAGAGATCACATAGAATGAGTGTTATCAGTGGAACGATCTGTAGATCCAGGAATGAGCTGTTGTGTTTATATACAAATGCTAGAAGTGTAAGAAACTAAGCAGATGAAATGGTTGCACTAATTGAGTCTGTTCACCCAAAAATTGTTGGAATAAGTGAGACATGGTTAGATGACGACGACATCCTGACAGGAATAGAAATGGAAGGATGTGATGTGTTTCATGAGGATAGAAGTGATAGAAAGGGAGAGAGTGCTATTGATGATAGAGAAAGAGTTCTGTCCATACAAAGTAGAGATGCAAGAGGGAAATAGTGCCAGTGTTTTTCAGGAAGTACGTGTGAGAAAGAGGTGAATGGAATGCTTGGTTGGATGTTGTTATAGACCAGGAAATGTGGATGGTAGTGACTATGAAATGTATAATCAAATTAGTCAAGCAAATAAGAAAAGAGTTATAATAATGGGCGATTTTAATTATGGCAATATAGACTGGAATGATGATATAGCAACTGGAAGTAAAGAAAATGAGTTTTTGAGGGATAACTACCTCAGACAGTATGTAACAGAGAGCACATGAGGATTGAGGGTCTTGGATTTGATCATCTCATCAGAGGATGTAATTATAAATGAGGTGTCAAATCACCCACCAATTGGTGAGAGTGACCATGAGGTGATTACCTGGGTGGTTGCCAGCAGTGTGAGGACCTCTGTAAGAAAAGGGTATATGTGGAACTACAAGGGGAGGGGGGGGATGTGATTATGAAGAGCTCAGGAGACAGCTTGCAGGTGTAACATGGAATGAGGAGTTAGCTGGCAAAGAGATCAATTCAGCTTGGGGGATTTTCAAAATCTATCTAATAGATGCAATGTCTAAATATATTCCAAGGGTGAGAAGGTTAAATAAGGTAGGTGTGAAATGGATGAATAAAGAGATTAAGCATGCAATAGAGAAAAAGGGCATTATTGAGGCAGCATAAGAGAAGTGGAAATAACCAATTCCATGAGGACTACAAAGACAAGGCAAGGGGTGTGACTTGGTTGGTGAGGGGTAGCTAAAGAGAGGTATGAGCAGCAGTTAGCTAATGAAGCCAAAAAGAATCCTTAGGAGTTCTTTCGATGTGTAGCCAGCAAATGAAAGAATGATAATGGAAGGATGACATTGATTGGAGAAAATGGTATAAAGACAGCTGTTGCAGAAAATATAGTGGAGATACTTAATGAGCAGTTCATAAAGGCCTTTCAATCTTGTGAATATGACTTCATGGAGAGATTGAGAGCAGTTGATGATGGGGAAGAGAGACTGCCTGTAAGTGAGCAAGAGTTGTATGGGGAGTTGAGCAAACTAGATGTAAATGAGGCTGCAGGACTTGATGATATATCACCACATATTCTGGAGGAGTGTGCCAGGGAGTTGATGCTGGCCTTGACATATTTTTTTAATATGAGTCTTGCAATGGGTCAAGTTCCTAAGGTGGATAAGATTGTGCCATTTCATAAAGGAGGTGATAGAACTCAAGCATTAAACTATAGGCCTATCTGTGTGTCAGGTGTTGTATTTAAGTTGTTGGATAAACTTGTGAGAACTAGGATTCAGAATTGGGTTGGCAAGAATGGTATTATTGTAAAATTATGGTTTTTTTCTTATATATCCTTATCCTGGATTTTATTGCCTCTTTTGTAATCGGGGGGTTTATTTTATAATATCATCACTTAATCTTACACGTTCCTCCTTTTGTACTCTGGATTCCTGTCTTCTGTATTCTATACTCCTACCTGAGAGCAATGCAAAAATTTATTTAGATTTTGACTGCACCATCCATGCCTCAGTATGGTGTGAGAAATATACTACTTCCAGTAGGTTATTAAATCTTCCACAACAAAAATCTCTTAATCGTCCCCAAGTTAATCGTTTGCTTTGCAGTCCTGGCCATTTTCTCACTTACTATTTATATCAATGTTTCCCGCTCAGGTTCGTTTTTTATTTAAGATTAATGCATTGCAACTAAAATAAGATCAGGCAAAAACTTCGTTAAAATACAACATGGGATTTAATGGTCATCAAACAGGCATAATATACACTATAAAACAGAGGGTGATCCTCTGTAATTCAAAAAAAGGAAACTTTAAAGACAAACTTGCATATATCTACTTCAAATTAATACAAGGCACACACATTATGTTATCTATCTAGCTCATAGTTATCGTTTATAAACTTCTTAATATTTGCATATATCTCTTTAATTTATACAAGGCACACATTATGCGATCTATCTGGCTTAGAGAATTATCATTTAACAAACTTCTTAGTACCTGCACATATTTCTCTTCAATTAATACAATGCACACATCATGTTACCTATCTCGCTAAAAGAATCTTCACTTAACCAATTTCTTAATATCTCTCTTAATATTAAGTGCAGATTTCTTAATATCTTCTTTTATCTATATAAGGCACACATTATGTTATCTATCTGGCTCAAAGAGATTCTCACTTAACAAACAACTTAATACTTGGACAATCGGCGTTAAGGATATGTTACGAATAGTATAAAGTATAAATTTAAAATTTCATACAAGATTACATACAGGTGTTAATTTCAAATTCATAACCCAAAATACTTCCTAGGAATTAGCTATACTCTTTCTTAGATGCAACTATCAAAGTTATATTCATTCTTAAATGCAATCATCAAATTTCAGACAGAGCAAGTCTCTCAAGGTTATTTTAGCTATTCACGTCCCTATACATGCAATTTTTCCAATTTCTACCCTATTCTTATAGCTTCGCACATTAAAAACAAAACAATTTAACTCGCATGGGCTGTCTTCTATTGGGTTGCACTCTCAGATCCTATTGGCTGCGACTTCCTATATTTTCTTTTCTTCGTCTTGCGTTTTCGATCTCTCCTCATTCAGATCCTTGGGATACTGGCCGTTCATCAGGTTGTCTCGCGGGATGTGGATGACGATTTTTCAGCATGTTGATACACCGGCGAAGGGTCGTGAATTGTCAGGGCCTTCACGGACTTAGATAAGCGGAACAGCTCATAGACAAGTTCAGCGGTACCTCAGCTGATTCGTCCCCTGATCATCTACACGTCTGGGCTGAATGATGGCTGGCGGCATGGCTTCCCTCCTTGACACGTCAGGACATCACTCTCAGGCCTTTCTACCACATCGTCTCCTCATATGCTCGTTTCTTCTCTGTGCCAGAAAAAAAACTCCCTGTGTCTCTGGAAGTCCCATCTCATATTTCATCAGTTTCGAGACGCTGGGTTCAGTTTTCTAAACTCCATGCACTTACGCGAACCCCTTACATTGTCATATGATTCCCGGTTTCCGGAACCTTCGACAAGCCCTTTCGTCTCCATCTTCGTGTTCTAATCTCATTAAGTCAGTCAGCGGAACATCCGTTTGAATTTTGCCGCCCCCTTTTTTTCATTGACCTTGAAGTCACTTAGGGTTGAACTCACAAACACACTTTCAAACGGCGTTCCGACTGTAGAGCATTTCCCTTAGCCTTGAAAGTTTGCATCTTTTTTCAGAGAGATAGCTAATTCCCATTGGACTGTACATATGTTATACACAATACAAAAATGTTAAAAGAAAGGACTATTTATAGGTGTTCTGGGTTCTGCCTAACTGTAAAAACTCGATGCATTTGTTATACAAAATTTATTCTTGTTGCATCGAATTTTTACATTATCTTTCATGGACAGCATGGATTTACTAAAGGGAGGTCATGTTTTAGTAATCTGCTTACTCATTACAATAAGGTGACTGCTTCCATGGACAGAGGAGAAGGATACACAGTAATATACTTAGATTTTGCAAAGGCTTTTGATAGATTACTGCATGATAAGTTGATAGTCAAACTGGAGGGGATGGGGTTAGATATTAGATTGGTGCAATGGATTGGAGACTGGCTATCTGATAGGTATCAACAAGTTGTGTATGGGGTAGTGATATCCAGGAAAAGGAACGTCACTAGTGGTGTGCTTCAGGTGTCTGTTTTAGGGCCATTGCTGTTTGACTTGTATATTAATGATATTGGTGAAGATTTAGATGGAGATATTCAGCTGTTTGCAGATGATGCAAAGTTGGGATGAACAGTGAAGAATAGAGATGTTGTGGCCTTACAAGAAGACTTGAATAAATTGAGTGATTGGGCATAGGAATGGGGATGTGAGTTCAATGTTGCAAAATGTAAGGTTTTAAAATTTGGAAATCAAAATTGGGATGCAGAATTTATGCTTGGTGAGGATATATTGTCGGAGGTGGAGGAAATAAAGAGATCTTGGGGTGATAGTGGATAAGGATCTGAAATTTAGGGGACACATAGTCAAAATTGTGAAGACAACACAAAGGCTACTGGGAATGATGTGGAATGAGACACTTACTTGTAGAAGTAGGGAGATTCTTGTTTCATTGTATAAGGCTTTGATTAGTCCACACATGGACTATTGTGCCCAGATTTGGTCACCTGGTTTTCAGAAGCATGAAGAGATGTTGGAAAGGGTCCAGAGGCGACTGACTAAGGTAGTCTCTAACCTCTGGAATGTCGAGTATGAGGAAAGATTGTGAAGATGCAACTTGCAGAGTCTGGTGGACAGGAGGAAGAAGGGAGATATGATAGAGACCTACAAGCTATTAAGGGGTTGTTATAGGATCAACTGGAGAGGTTCTACAGAATATAGTGGGAGATCAGGGGAGAACCAGAGGTCATCCCTGGAAACTGCATAAAGCGGGTGTGAGTAGGGGAGTGAGAAGCAGGTTTATTTTCATGCAGAGTTGTGAATGATTGGAATGCCTTTTTTATATAACGAAACCTGTGGTGAATTTATCACCAAAAACACACGTTTTTAGTGATGAAAATTTCCAACACGGAGTTGAAAATCCAAACCATAAGATCCATTGGGAGAAGTCGAAACTTTTACAGATCTTTATATAAATATAAACATTTATATAAAGAAAGTGCTGAAGCCCTACTACACAGACCAAATTTAAACTGCAATGATGTTCTTACTATTCCTAAAGTATGGGAAATTGTCATACAAAATTGTGTAAAATAATCTTTATATATATATATATTTTTTTTTTATTTTATTTATTTATTTTTTTTTTTCAGTTATATTTAATATTTAATTTACTTCTGATTCCATTGTAATCATGCATCCTAACTACTGTACTGATGATGTCCCAAGATACTTGGGATGAAATATTTACGAATTAAATAGTCATTACTGTGGTTATTATGTTTTTTTTGAGTGCCTTGCCTGAAAGTGTGGTGTCTGCAGAGAAATTGAGTGTGTTTAAAGCACGGTATGATGAGCTGTGTGTTTGATCAAAGGACTTCCTAGATGAGTCTTTGACTCCATGGGGTCTTAGGTAATAATAAAAAAATTAATGTAACTGAGGAAAAAATAATTTTAAAGTGAGAACCAAAGCAATGAAGAATACATTGATCATTAGAGTAAGAGAAACATTTTCAGAGAAAAAGTCATCTAGGAAAGAAGAACTTTATGGTAATCTCAAAAAATGAAAAATAGTCCTGAAAATGAAGAAATCATATAGAAAGTTTCTGGAAATTAAATTAGCATATATCCAGAGAGAATACATCATCATTTTTTCAAAGGATTTAGACCTAGAGTGGCCTGTTCCAGGCTTTAGAAGTCATCATTGAATTTCTTTAGAGGACATCCTGGTTTTTCTTTTTCCTAATCCAGAGAGAATATAGAGAAAAAAAAATGGCTGAGAGAGAAGTTGAAAGTCATAAGAGTCATGGATGACAGTGAGAGAAGGATGAATGAATCTGTTTGGGGTGTCATGTATGGAGATTCAATGATTCGGGGTGTGCAGAGGAGGGCTTGCCTCGTGGACTGATAGTGTGGCAATGGCAGTAAAGAGGAGAGGAAAGTGTGGAGGATATGATAGTAATGTTTGGACGAATGACCTGAGAGGTAGTGTGAATTATGTAGCATGAAATTTGAGGTTGATGTTAAACATAGTGTAGCAGAAAGGTGTCAGAGGAATGATAGTGTGTGTTGTCCTGGTATGATAATGTGGAATGGAGGAGAAGAACATTGTTGATGAATGAGATGATAGCGAGAATGTACAGGAAAAGGGTCTGGAATATGTGGATATGTGAAAATTGTTTGAAGATAGAAGGGGTATATGCAAAAAACAGCTTGTATTCGAATGCAGAAGGGAATAAGCATTTGGAGGCTGTTGTTTTCTGGGCAAGTGAGTGTGTCAGGACAGGGAAACTATAATTGCATAGGTGGAACACTGCAGGGATGCACTGTTCCACCTCATCTCGTAAGCCACTATTCCCTCGTGGGAATAGTGGCTTACGAGATGAGGGGTGTGCACTATATTGCAGAGCCAGGTAGAGTATGAGGGGAGTAATAATGGCTATAAGAAGACTAGCAATACACTGGTTTTTCTGTATACACATGCTAGGAGCATTAGGAATAAAGGGAATGCATTTGTGGCATTGATTGACTCAGTCTCTCCAAAGGTGGTTGGTGATACTTGGATAACTAAGGGGGATGTTCTAACAGGGATAGAAATTGAAGGATATAGCATATTTCAGCAGGATAGAGAAGGTAAACGTGGAGTGTTACTCATGTTAATTGTGCTCTCGCAGGATGGAGAATCTCAGTGGAAATAACACTAATGGTTATCAGTAGTATTTAGTGTGAAATGGACATTTATAGGACAAGATATTTAGTGGGATATTGCTACAGACCAGGGAATTATAACTGGTGATGAGCAGGAAATGTTACGGCAAATAAGTATGGCAAGCACAAAGCAAATGATCATGAGAACTTCAACTATAGTGATATAAACTGAGCAGAGGAGACAGCATGCAATAATAAGGGAACTGAATTTTTAATTTCTTCAGGGAAAGCTCTTTTACACAAAATGTAGTGGAGGGAACACGAGGATTGATGGTTCTGGATTTGGTCATAGCATCAGAGGATCTGATTGTGACCGAGTTGACAAACTTAGTATGAGTAGGTGCCCTCCATCAATGGGTTTGGATTCCTTGGAGCTGTTATGTAATAATAATAATAATAATGCAGATGTTTTGGCTGTCCAAGGGATTTGAATAAGCTGGAAGGGTAGGAAAGGCATGGGGATGTCAGTTTAATGCAACTAAATTTAAGGTTTTAAAATTTGGGATCCACAGAAGGGATGCTTAATATTACTTAGTGCAGTTATACTGGAAGAAATGGAGGAAGCAAGAGATTTTGGAGTGATTGTGGATAAAAATTTAAATTTCTAGGGACATATTGCGAAGGTTTTGAAGCCATCTCATAGAATTGTGGTGATTAGAACATTGACCATGAGAATTAATTGTGCTGGTGCCATTGTATAAAGTTTTGATCAGACTACATCTGGATTTCTGTGCTCAGATGTGGTTGCCAGGATTTGAAAGAGATGAAGTAACCTTGGAGAAGGTGCAGAGACAGATACCAAAAATGATATTAGGACTGTACAAAATTGATTGAGGATAAACTGAGATCATGCAGAGTTTGGTGAATAGAAGGTAAAGGGGGGGATATGATCGAGACATTTTGCTGTTGAAGGGTTATTTTATTATCATATTAACACTGAGGAGAGTTTTCATATGGTAGAACGAGGCAAAGGAACAAGGACACGAAGCCATCCCTGGAAGTTGCAAAAGGAGGTGGTGAGTAAAAGGGTAAGAAGTTTTTTGCATGGAGAGTGGTAGCAGCATGGAATCATATTCTTGGTTTCATCCTTTATCCAAGTCTACTTGCAACATGAGTCACAAGTAGCCTCATGACTGGGCTACTTGTATATAGAGGCTCAGGACTTCACATCAGTTACTTTAGTATATAACCAAGAATATAATTCCTTAGCATCTTTAATTTATAGTATAACCAAGTGAAAATAACTTTCAATATCTATCTCTTATCCAGAGTATTTTAGCAATAAGGTTTGATGCCTTTTAACTACTTGTTAAAAGGAAGGGCATGTTTTACTAATCTGCTTACTTATTATAATAAAGCATTAGAAAGTGAAGTGCATACACAGACGTACTTTAATTTTGCAAATGGCTTTTGATAAATTGCCACATAAGTTGATAGTTAAACTGAAATGGATGGGATTAGATATCAGTTAGTGCAGTGGGTTGGAGATTGGCTGTCTGATAGATATCAGCAATGCTCAGTAATGTGCTGATAGATATCAGCACATCACTGAGCATATGGCATCTGTTGATGTCTAATGCACAGATGGATGAAATGGAAGGGAGAAGAGATTTATAATAAGGCAAGTTTTTTAGGAGTTTTATCAGGATAAAAGAAGAGGTTTTTAATAGAATGATACAAAATGGGAAGAGAACAAGATGATATCCCTGGAAGCTGTATGAGGAGAAGATGAGTAAAGGAGTGAGAAACAGGTTTATTGCATAGAGAATGGTGAATGATTGGTGACTGCAGGGAATACAAGTGTATTTAAGGCAAGGTATGAAGAGGTGTATGTGTGACAGGAGGACCTCCCACGATGAGTTTGACTCTATGGACATGTCAATATAATAAAAGATAGCTATTTTCCTAACCATTCCTACCCATTCTGTTTATGTGATCATATTGCATTAGATTAGCTGTACACACACACTGGTTTTGCATAGAGATATGGTGAATAATTGGTGACTGCAGAAAATGTGTGTGTTTAAGGAAAGGTAAAGGGCATGTGTGATGGGGGGACCTCCCATGATGAGCTTTTGACTCTATGGAGATCTGAATATAATAAAAAAATTTTTTGATAATCTTTCCTCCCCCATTTTATTTTTAATCTATTGTCTCCGATCTCTAATCCAACCTGTCATATCCATAATTTAAAATTGTTTTCCAACACTGTCTTGTATACTGCTAGTTTTGCTTTTGCTGCTTTATCGTTTAGTCCATATAAATTTATTCATTTGGCTCCCCACTCTACCAATTTTTCTTATTCTATAAGTTCAACTGTCAATATAGCAGAGCTCATAGAAATCACAGGAATGGTTTGCTATAATGAATTACTTTTATCATGGATTATAAAGCACCTAGGTTTAGCATATCATTTTATGTATGGGGCATTGTTTGGAACATTTCACTAATGAGTTCACTATAGCAAGAACTGGTAATATTTCTATATTTAGTTTACCGATTTTTCACTAAAAATTGTTTCTAAATAGCTGATTTTATTCGCTCTTAAATTTTTGTGTTCTTGATTCTTATTCTCTATTTCTTAGTGTTTTGTTCAGTTTAATTAAGAGTCTTGACAGCACAAACCAGCTTTATTTTAGAGTTTAATATCAGGATAAGAACAAGACTTTAGCCTATTTGTGAATTGCTTCTGATTTTAATATTGGCTTTAACAACTGTATCGGCCATGACATATTTGCATGTCGCTAAATACATGGATGTGCCTATTGAATTTGAAATAATATTTGAATATTATTTAAAAAACATTGATAAGAATCATAACTTATTTGACACATTTCATCCATGTGGTCATTTGGGTGGTGAACATTACTTTTGTTCATTTGATCCAAATAGGTGAAGAATAAGAGTAAATATAATCTACACTCTTGTCATCAACATAAAATTCTTGACATGTACACTAAGGGGTGTAGAGAATATTATGGTAGTACTACATTATAAAGGTGGTGTGAAAAGTTCTCGGCCTCGACCATAGATGGCAACACTATCGGCAAGATTTTTTTTTTTTTCCAAGTTGATACATCTGTCATAAGCATCCATGTGAAGTTGCAAGTCATTCTATCAAGTAGTTTGTTTTATACAGCTATCTGAAGCAAAAGTGTTGTCTGTATCCCTTGAAATGGATAAAATTGAGTATCGTGTGGTTATAAAATTCTTTGTAAAAGAAGGTTTAACACCAAAAGAAATTCATTCAAAGTTCATAAAAGTTTATTGGCACTCTTCCTTCATTTTCAACAATTAAGAAATGAGCTGCTGAGTTTAAACGTGGCCTTACCAGCCTCGAAGATGATCCACGTCAAGGACATTCAAAAAGTGTAACAACACCAGAAATCATTGATCAAGTGCACAATATGGTATACATCATCACAACTTTCTGTTGACCATTTTCCTCCAAATTAATGTTTTCGATCGAGACTCCAACATAATCAGATCTTATATTTCTATCTTCTAAGGCACATTTTACTGTATCAGGCTACTCTAGGCCTTGGTCTTTCTCCTTTTTTTTTTTTTTTTTAATCCCGCTTCCCTACTAGGTATAATTAGCAATAATCCTGATGTCTGTTTCCATATTTAATTTCCCATCTTTACTAAAAATTGCACCTAAATAGCTGTTTTATTTGTCCTATAGATTCTTCATTCAGAATGCAGTTCATGTTTTCAGTGTTTGTCTCTGTCATTTTGTTTTGCTGATTTTCACACCAAATTTATTACAGCAGTTATTCAATTTAGTCAGTGAATCCTACAGACTTGTACTGGATTTATTTAGAGGTATAACATTATCTGCATAAAGCAAAGATTGGTTGGTTAGTTTATCGTTTATTGGTGCAAGAACAGTAAAGAGCATATTGCACCATAAAGCAAAGAGCTGTGATTGACATTTCCAATTTTGATAGCAAGTTTAATATCACTGTTCTTCATAAGATGATCCATATAGATTAGAAATAACAGTGAAGATTATGTGTCCTGTCATTTCACACCTGATTTAATATCAAACTATTTTCCTATATCTTCTTCGGTAATAACTGGCAACTTACAACTCAAATATAGACTGAGTATTGCTTCATATAAAGTCCCATTTATAACGATGCAACTGTAGTTTTTTGAAACTTTTCTCTTTGTATCTTACTGCCTTTTCCAAAACTGGGAAACTTATTTATATTCTTGTTGTTGTTGTTATTATTTATATGAGTACTCCAAGAAATCAAAAGACTCGTTGCAGGAGACTCACTCTGTCCATTAACACAATACCTATCATACATCTCCTTAAACCTATTCACTGTTGGGACACTCACAATCACCTCTGGCAATCCATCCTGCTCATTTATTACTCTCCAAGTAAAGAACCTAGTCTGCATACTCTTAGACAACTTCCAAATGTGACCTCTTGTTTTACCCCTACTCCCCCATGTATTAAAAAATTTCTTCTGTGTCAATCTTATAGAATCCCTTTAGTAACTTATAAGTTTCTATCATGTCCCTTCACTTCTGCCTATTAGATAAACTCTGCAACCCACAAACTCTCAATTTGTCCTTGTAGGAATCATTCCACATACCTGTCACTAGCTTGGTCATTTGTCTTTGAATCCTTTCCACCAATTCCCAAGAAATGTAGCTGATCAAATCTGTGCAAGTAGTAAACATGTGGCCAAAACATAGTCTTATAAAGAATGATAATAACCTCCCTGTCTCTATTTAGTCAACTTGTTCTTCAGTATCCAAATAATCCTCTAAGCTATTTTGCCAAATCTTGCAATATGTCCTCTGAATTTCAAATCTTTATCCACCAATCTCCAGATCCTTAGCCTCATCAATTTCCTGTAAACTAGTACATCAGTATGATACGAAGTTTGTAATCTTTTCATTGCAAAATGCATTACCTTACATTTTACAACATTGAATTGACAACCATTTGCCCACACTGCCAATTTATATAAATCATCCTGTAAGATGATTTAAATAAATTGGCATCACCTTTATCAACTCTTGCCCTCTAGTTTTGCATCATCAGCAAACAACTGAATACCCCCTTTCAAATCTTCTGTAATAATGTAATTTGTAATAGATTTTCTTGCAGTATTGTAATGCCTTTGCAAAGGCCATTAGTCTCATGGTGTGGCCATTTCCTTTATCCAATTCTGCTGTCACCTTATTATAAAATATGAATAAATTACTGTGGCAAGACCTACCTTTTACAAAGCCATGCTGCCCCTTATAGAGTATTATATTGCTACCCACCCTTTCCTGAATTTTATTTCTAACTTTTCCCATTCTTTAACTACCACTCCAGAGATACTGATTGGTCTGTAATTTTCTACTTTTGCCTTGGAGCCAACTTTATATAATGGAACTGTCTTACCCTCTTTCCACTCCCTTTGGAACGTTGCCAGAGCTGAGACTTAGATTAAACAACTTCTTGAGAGGCACTGCTGGTTCACTTGCAAATTCTTGTAGCACACAAGCTGACATATCGTCCAGATCCACCGAATAAAGTTATCTTTCCATAGTCATTCTTTCTCTTACTTGCTACATAGCGAAAAATCTCTTTTGGATTTACTTTGGCCTGCTTAGCTAATTTTCTCTCAAAATCTGATTTAGCCTTCCTTACCATGTTACTCTTCTTGCTTGTGCTTTATGTTACTCATGGGCATGCTGTGATTACCTTGTTGTTTATATTCCTTCCACAATGCTTTTTTTTTTTCAGCTCCTGCTTTATATTGCTAGTCATCCACTTAATCTCTACTCTATTTATCCTCCTGACCCTGAGTTATTTATCCTGATATTGCCTTACTCAAACAATCCTTTCAGTGTGGCTAAAGTATTTCAACTTTCTTCCGTCAATATCCTTAAAGAAGCCTTAAGGTTCTATCGATGCTGTCTAGCACCCGAACATTTGTCTACCTTTCAGTATATGATATCCTTAACAGCCTTCTGTAACACATCTCAAAAGCACATATTCCTCTCCATTAGATTGTGCAATTTAAATTTTCTCAACCTTTTTTCATAATTTTCTGTGCATTACTTCTACAAGTCAGCATCCTCTATGCCAGAGTTCAATTTTGGCAATGTTTCCTCTATATTTTACATCCCTATACTCTATCATCTGAAGATTTCTTATTTCCTCCACCTTCTCCAATTTATCCCCTACAACTGTATATGCTATATCTTATTGTTAGATCCTGAATGGAGAGCTTTACAAGTAAATTCTTTATTCAGGATTTAACATGATAAATACTACTAATTAAGGAGATATCTGCACATCAACTGATAATTATGAAGTATTATTTTATGTTATGTAATAATGTGTAGTCCATGTGTGCCATATAGTGAGAGTTTTTCCTGCATAACTGAAATGAGCAGCAGAGAATTTTGTGTCAAAATAGTATGAATTGTGTAAGAGAATTGTTAAGTTATTTGTAATTCCCATTAAGCTGTCTAGTACATTACGAAATTCTGAGAAAAAATTATAAGTAGTAATCCGGAATAATCACGTATAATCTGTACGAGTCGAGTGTAGCGATGGAGGCTATACCTATGCGGAAAATGACGTCAGAACAGCTACCTGGAATATTATAACCTAACAGATTAGGGAGAGTGTAGAATCATCCAAGGGGCATGAACGATGGGGTTCGTGGGCGAAAACCACATGGAATAGAGGGCGCCCGAAAAGTGTGAATAAAAGACGAAGCGCACCATTTTGCATGGCTTTTTCCTTGCGGTTCCTGGATTCGAGTTTTAGGAGGTTTGTTGGGGGAGTCGTGAGAGAGAGTGGTGGATCGACTACGGTGATGACGGACGGCAGGTTCTTTTCTTGAGAATGCTTGAAGATTTCCAAGCGGAGCTGATCGCGATATGATGGCCTATGCGGAATCGAGCCTTAGCAGAATATCCCATTAGAGAAAGTTTCCTGCGGAGCAATAGACAGCACACCACAGTCGGAAACGATTAAAAGAAAAGTGTAGTGCATCGCCAGGTGCAAAGACAGCCGATGAATATACAGTAAGGTAATCCAGATCTACATGAGATGGTGGCATGAAGTCTGAAAGGATCCGGTAATGTAAAGATTTTCATTCTATGTTAAAAATCGCTTAGAAGAATAGGAAATTTGTGTATACTGTAAACTAGAGGACACTAGTAGAGAACTTTTAAGTGAGAATTGATTGAGAATGGATAGGCTTGCGTAATGAAATTTAGAATTAAGATAGTTATTGATAGTATTAATGAAAGTGTTCAACGCATGTTCTGTGAATAACTTGTGAAAGGAATTATATCCTAGTAGTATTATGCTTACACTTAATCTTATCCTTTCAAGGATTTAGCATACTCAGATTCATTGTGATTTAGTATGAACCTTAACTTAGAGTAAATTTTGATCCAATGAATAATTGAATTTTCTTAACTGTAAATGTTTTATGTTTTTCCAATAAACATGTTTTGGACCTTATACCCGAGTTTATGCCTGACTACGAATTCAAACTACCACTTATGAAATAGAACCTTTTGGCAGGAAGGAATTTAGATATATTTGCTTAAGTGAGATTCGAGTCATGACTGCTAACTGAATCTGCACAGCGCTAGCATGAGATTAATTATTGAGTGTATCCCTTTTGAATTTAGAATTGTTTCCCTGAACAAGAGTGCCCTCTGTTATAGAATGTTGGCTGGCGCAGCATAATATAAATTTTGCCAATATCCAAAGAGGAGATAAATCTGAATTAATATTTTAGGGGCACGACAGTAGATTAGAAGGAGGGCTATTTAGAGGTAGAACAAGATATAAATATAGAGAAAATGGCGACATAACAATAGAGCAGCTGGTACTACTTAAATTGAGTAAGGTTTAAAGAGAAAGGATTTAATCATTCAAGCAACTAATTAAGTATAAACAAATATAAATAAATATTTAACATTATCTTTGTTTACTAAATTTTAAAACCTTGCACTTTGTCACACTGAACTGGCAACTCCACAGCCATGCCCATTCACTCAATCTATTCTAGACCTCTTGTAAGGCCACAACAATCTGCTTTACTCATCATAGTTCTTACTAACTTTGCATCATCTGCAAAGATTATCTCCATTCCAACTTTCCCCAATATCATACAAGTTAAACAGCAATGGTCCTAAAACAGATTCTTGAAGCACACTTCTAGTGATTTTCCTCTTCAGAGATATTGTTCCCTCTCACATTCCATACACAACTTGCTAAAAATTCCTCCTTTATTTCTGATACTCTGGGCATTTGTGTATATACATTTCAACATCTCCTTGGGCCCACAGTCACCTTTACATAATGTTATTACCTATCCATTCAGATTCAGAACCTGTGAAACTGCATCCACCTCTCACAATCATTCCTGCACTCATGCTTATTTATTCCATGGATGGCTTTTTCCACACAGTCATTCTTGCACTCACACATATTTGTTCTAGGAGTGAATAGAATTTTATTCCCATGATTTTTTACCTATTTGTCTTAAAGTGAAAATCCGATCTTGACCACTGCTATTTGGCCTGAACCCACCTTGTTCTTCTCCAAACTTCTCTTCTACAATTTTTCTTTACCTTTTCTCAAGTATACTTGCATATATTGGTGATGAGGGGCAATCCTTATATGGGCTTTTTCAATTGAAGGTGAGTTATCCGATCTCATACTGAGCTAGCAGGATTTTTTCTCCTGGAAACTGGTTTTTCATCCCACATACAGACAAATCTGTCTTCAGAACACACACAGTATACAGACAAAAAATACTGTTGTTGGTGATGATGATGGGTAATAGATGACATTGCTGGCTGTCATAATAGGAGAATTTAGTAGTGGAGAGGGTGAGATTTATTTAGCGAAGTAGACTGCCCTCCCATGATGGGTCCTTGGATTCCCTGGAGGTGTCACGTAATAATAATAATGAATCTTACCTGGAACATTGAGTAGAGAAATTCTCACATTGTTTTATTTTCCTTTTTTATAAATGGGTACAATGAGAGCTTTAATCCAGTTATCTGGAATTTGACACTCTAACCAGGTATTATGAATTATGCAGTTAGCCATGCTAAACCTTTTATACCACATTTGAGCATTTCCCTTTGGAATATAATCTACTCCAGCTGTTTTTCTGCATTTCAGGTTTTTGATGGCTATCTGTACTGCAAGCTTTGATTTGGTTTCCTGTTGAGTGTTTTCTGTGGTATCGCTGCGTGTTTCATTTAGCAATCTTTCAAAGTAATCACTCAGACATCTAGTATATATTTATCCTTAGTTTTCATGTCAACTTTGTTATCTTTATTCCTTTTGCAGTAATCTACAGCCAGCACTAATGAATAGCCACCACAATATTTTATCACCTTCTTTATATTTATTTTCTATATTTTTACTAAGTCTTCTCATGATTTTTGTTTAGCTAGCCAGCTTTCATAGTGCAAGCTGACTTACTTGTCAGGAAATATGCTTTCTTTTCCTTAACTGCTACTTTAACTTCCTAAGTACACCATGGTGTTCTGATTTTTCTGTCCTTGCAGACGACCTCACCATTTGACCGTCTAGCTGAAGCAATTATTGTTTTCTTCATGGTTTGCCACTGAATTTCCAGGGTTTGGTTTTTCTTTTCAAAGTCTTTCATTTATTGTTAAATAATATTTTGTGTGCTCAAGTACACAAAAAAATATTTTTTTGTGTACTTGAGTCTACAGTTCACCCTCAGAAAGCTACTCAACTTTGATTTGCTTTATAACTTTCTTACACCATCTTCTTTTCAATATGATATTCAATTTTATCATATGTCAAAATTAAATAGTATACTCTTGTGTCCTGACCCAGTGCAGAGATATTTCTATCAACAATAAGAGTTAATGAGACTTTTCTTATTTCTCACATCTTCTCTTCATGTAAATTTGTGTACACCTTTATGTTGGAACATGTCATTAATAATGACTAGTCTATGTCTTCAACAGAAATTTAGCAAGCATTTTCCATTCTTATTAGCTTTGCTAAAGCTGGTATGGTAGGAAGTCAATTGAATAAATTCATATGGAATAAGAGAGAAATTAGTCTGAACATTAAATTAGCTGTATACAAGACAGTATTCAAACCAGTTTTAACTTATGGATCTGAGAGCTGGTTCAGAAGTAAAACACTTGACCAAAGACCAGAGATCGCAGATATGAGAGTCCTGAGAAAGATTAGAGGTGTGAACAGATGGCATCAATGACAATATCATATTAAAAACGAAGATATTAGGAAAGAACTTGATATTGTCAGCATCCAGGAATGCGTTAGCAGAGCTAATATCAGGCGGTATGGTCACTTAAACAGAATGGGCGAGGAAAGATTAGCAAAACAAGTGTTCTCCACCAGGTTGGCAGGAAAACGACCCAGAGGAAGACCAAGAAATAGGTGGATTGATGCGGTACAAAGTGCCTTAAACGATAGAAATGTAAGATCTGATAATGTTGGAGTCTTGACAAGTAACAGACTGATTTGGAGGAAAATTGTAGATAGGAAGTTAGTAATGATGTAAATTTTTCATGTAGTACTATCATATCCTGTACACCCCTTGAGGGTACATGGCAGGAATATGATGATGATTATCTTTACTATCATCAGATTTTTACAATAACATATCTATATAGTCAAATAACTTGGAGGAGACTTCCATCTTTCAGGAATGTGGACAGCCGACTGAATCTTCTGACCTATCTTCACCTTCATGCAGTGCATCTTTATAATTGGTATCAATTAGGAACTGAATGAACAAGGATGAGCTGCCAATTTGGGATTTAGTCAATCAAATTGTACTCTCTGTTGGCTTATGCATATGATGGTACAACATGATGAGATTTCATGCTGGTTAGGGCATTGCCTAATTAAACTAGAGCCCTACTATTTTTGCCAGGGAATCAAGGCAAATGAAAAGTCAACTACTGGAACAAGCTCGAATTCAGCATCTAGTAGAAGACTAAACCTAATGACAGAAGAATTGAGGATATGAACCATCAATATAAGTGCTATTAATGGAAAGGAAATCGAACTTGCAAAAGAATTGGAAAAGTACCACTTGGACATAATTGCCATTACTGAGACAAAGAAGACGAAAAGAGTTGAACTCTTACTGAATGAATATAGGATGTTATATTCGGGCAATAACAGTCAAAGAAAGGAAGGAGTAGTGATAGCATTCAGCACCAAACATGAAGATAAACTTGATTGAAGGCAATTTCAGGTAGTGATGTGGGCACACTTCAAAATGGAGAAATAGGCAATGAATCCTATGCTCCCACAGAAGGTCCTACTGAGTAAAAATGTTGAATTTTTTGCATCATTACTTACAATTATAACAACAGAATTAGCTCACGTAAAATATTCTTTATTAGTAGAATTTTCGCCTGCATATCACAGGCATCAGCAGTACAAGTACGAAGGCTAATTGAACAATAACTGGCATATTCACAAGGCGCCACCTACGTAGCTAAAGATAGATAACTAAAAACAGTTCTTGAATTTCCTAAACTTGTTAAAAAAAAAAACTATATATATATGTGTGTGTGTGTGTGTGTGTGTGTGTGTGTATACAATTACAAAAATTAGGAAAGATTCGCTGAATTATAGAGTACTATTTCCCACAAAGGGTATAGACGTAGACCATCGGATCTGTTTAAGTTAGGGGGGGGTGAAGTAATGTCACTGTTACTCTGTGACTATTCAACTTACAGGCCCCTCACTTCAGATCCTACTGGTAGTCAAATAAAAAAAAACTTAATGCTCTTATAGATAATATATCGATATGGGATGAAGATCAAAAGAAAACATTAAAACCTCCTTCAGGCACTAATCTAGATTATACGGTCTTCCAAAAGTACATAAGCCAGGAATTCCATTAAGACCTGTTGTAGACTGTATAGGTTGTCCCACTTACAAAAGTTCTCTCAAATTTACTCTCTTCTTCAACTAGAAGAACTGCTACGTATATAAAAAATTCTTTGGATTTCAGAAATAAAATTTTGGATCTTCATATAGATGATTCAGATATTATGATTAGTCTAGATGTTGTTTCTCTGTTTACGAATGTTCCGTTAGCAGATGGCATTGGTGTTTTAAGGATACTTGTGACATAAGGCTGAATGATATATGCACGTAAACACAAGAAAGATATTTAATTAACCAAATATTTCGGTCTGGAAATAGCAGACCATCCTCAGTGGTATTACAAGAACAGTTTAAAAAAAATAAAAATACAAGCTAGAATACTAACAATAGATCATTAAAAATAGAACACGCCGCGTGATGTTATATCACTAAGTATTAAATATAAAACGGAATATTTTTAAGTAGAGACATGATTGGGGAAAAAAATAAATAAATAAATAATGAGTAATCTTGATTAGACTTTCCCAGATTTTTGATATAGATATACAGTCATTACAATTCAGGTTGGGATGATGGAACAAGGCCTCCACGTTTTCCTTGAACAAACATTCAAACCTATAACAGGATCTATGTAAAAGGCGAGTCCTGGACCAAAAGATGCTGTGGTCAGTTTCAATCCCAATAATCCTCTACAAAACAACAAAGTTTCAATACATCGAGTGCCTATTCCTTATATCTCCGGTATTTCAGAACCTATCGCAATAATTTTAAAGAAATATGATTTAACAACTACGTATTCACCTATTAACAAATTGTCTTCTCATTTTCCTTCTCCTAAAGACAAATGCTCAACTTTATCTCTTCCTGGAGTTTATCAAATTCCTTGCAACTGTGATCTCTCCTATTTTGGACAGACTTGGACGTGCTCTTGAAAAAAGAATCCAAGAACATCAATCCTCCATTCTTCACAACAAACCTGAAAAGTCTGGATTGGCTCAACACAGGATTGAAACTGACCATAGCATCTTTTGAGTACCCGTGTTCATTGCTTAAGGTTGGAAGGTAATAGAGGGAAATGATTTCAGGGATCATTCAGAAAATACCAGACATCTGTTCAAAGTAAAATCTTTCCTTTGTTTAGCTAGAAATAAGAAGATTGTGACGGTGATTTAATTAAGGGACTTGTTTTATAGTGATACTTGAGGACTTTAAGCCTTATGCTGATATTTGAAGTATTTTGTTATATGTGAGAGAAGGTCTGACTAAAATTTAAGGTGAAACATCGTGTATTTAATGTTATAGCTATTGCCTAAACCTGCAGAATGTTATGTAAAAATTGATCTAAGTATTACTAAGTTCAACGAGAGAAAATTATAGACACGTGGTCTTACTAGAATTGATTATGATGAACTAAATTCTAAACGTCATTAGTTGCGATTTGAAGATAGAAGCTAATTTACTTAGTACTTAAAATTGACCCATTGTACATTTCATTGATGTTAAATAAATTGTTTTCTTGTTTAAATAACTTGCTTGATTTCTATTTCCAATGCACTACTCATTAATTCGAATCTGTGAGCCTTAAGGTAGATATTGTCACGACTGCATAACAGAAAATTTAAGTTGCTAGATTTACTTAGAATTAAGAGAGAAAAGTTCCATGTGGTTTACTGTGTGTTATTTTTTGGAGGGAGATTCAACTCCTGCCCACGAATTTGGTGGCGCAGCTAGAAACTGAATAAATTTTCCAAATTCAGTTGAGAATAAACACCAGTAGGTCAGATAAAGAGATTGGCTCCAGCCAGAGGCAATTTCTTTGTTCTGTAAGTTTTGCACACATAGGCTTTATATTATTTGCAACCATATGTCAGAAGTATAGTAAAGGTTAAGGAGAAAGGTTTAAACGAGATAACTATAGTTTTTACAAAGGCGCAGAAGGCAAGATATATTTGAAGATTTGATAACATATTTAAAATAACATATTTTAACACCAGGATTATCCAAGTAAATTGAATAACAGCTGTAACAAATTTGGCATTAAAATCAGCAATAAGAAGACCAAAACTATGAAAATAGGCAGAAACATTGAACACATCAACTGCATTCTGAATGGAGAGCCTATAGAACAAAGTAAAATATATCAGCCCATTAGGAGCAGTTTATAGTGAAGATGTCAAGTTAAATCTGGAAATAGACAAAATAAGCAAAACTAGTATGGTGAGTACATATGGATTAAGAGAGAAATTAGCCAAAACAGTCAATAGGCAGCATACAAGACAGTGTTCAAACCAATTTTAACTTGCATATCTGAGATTTGGGTTAGAAATTAGTCTTGAGCTGAGACCATTGACCATAGATATGAAGGTTCTGAGAAAAATTAGGAGAGAGTGAACAGATGGCATCCATGGCAGAATCATATTAAAAACGAAGATATTAGAAATGAACTTGACAATGTTAACGTTGAAGAATTTGTAAGCAAAACTGATATAAGGGCTTCATGGACAATTCATCGCAGACAAAATTCTCTGAAAACGTTATTCGCTAGAAAAGTGAAATGATATTGATTGATACCAATATATAAAAAGTATATGTAGTGCCAGATAAATTTCACAAAATGTAGTTTTTTTTTTATGTATATATGTATTATTTGTTTAGATTTTAATTTGATTTTCATAATATTTTTATTCTTATACAATGAAAGTAATATATTTATCGATCGGTGATTTTCCTAATTTCAGTTTCGTTGTAATTGTTTTTCATTTTAACCTTTTTCGGAAATCCTGCTCAAATTTCATAACCAAACATGGAAACCACTCGATCCACTTCAGGCCTCCAATAAGCACTGCTGTTGTCTCACATAAAATGATGAAATTCATCTCTTACCTAAAAACAATTACAAACATCTTTGCCCATTGCAAGTTTTGAACCCCCAGCTCATTGGTGGGAGAGGGTACGCTATCTAGTTGGATGTTGACGACATGATATTTCTGATTACAGTTTATTTTTGAACATTTCACAAGAGAAGTAATCGATTATTTATTTCACTCTGGGAGCATGCATGCATGTGTGTGTGTGTGTGTGTGTGTTTCAGTAAAGAATACTAAATATAAAATTTTAAATTTCTTACTGTTATAAGGTACTAGTATTGGAGGAAAAGGTAAAGACTAGTATTGCACCTGCAGATGGCAATTTAGTTTATGCTGCTTTAGATAATGATAATACAATTTATAATTTTATTATCATTTTCTTTAATATAATTACTCAAAAGTGAACCTATGATCTTAAACTAGCTTTGTAAACAATAGCTGCGTACAATGTCTTTCGTATGCAGGAAAAGTGGAGTCATTTTCAAAATACACATGTATTCAATAATTGAAACACGTCACCTTCTGAATTAGTTCAGACAAAAAAAAAATATCATACCTGGATGGATGTCTAAATGTGCAGAACAGAAAAATAGTGAACGGTTAAAAGAATAAATATTCTTAAATATTGTGCCCTTTCTCCTTAACTATTCTTAAATATTTTATTTTCCCTAATAACTATTCTAACTATTAATAGAATAGTTTATAGGAATATGTAAATAGTTAACTATAAATATTAGTTGGACATAACTATTCCCTGTAAATATGGTGCTCTTTCTCCCTAACCATCCTATCTCAGTTCTGTAACAATTAATATTCCATCTACAGAGCCTGTAGTAAGAAAGAATATTAATAACTTTATACGGAATAAAAATATTTTTTTTTTAAATATTTCTTCTTTTTCTTTTCACTGCTTATGTAGAACAGGTGTTTGATGCCAAGATGGCAATCAAGAGGTAAAGAGATCCAGAGGAAGACCAAGGTTTAGGTTATTTGATTTAGTTAGAAATTCCATATTATTATTATTTAGTCCTCCATGTAGTGAAAAGACTCGTCGCAGGAGGGCCTTCCTAGGAAACACAAAGTCTATCAAAACTCATCGCGGGCGGTCCCTCCTAGGAAACACAGTCTATCATACGACCCCTTAAACTCATTGACCATTCTAGCTCTCACCACTCCATCAGGCAATGCATTCCATGGTTCAACCACTCTCCATGCAAAGAAACCACTCCTCACCCTCTTTCTCACAGTTTCCTTTCATAACTTCCAGGGATGGCCCATTGTCATCACTCCTTCCTGTTGTTCAACCAAGCAAAAGAACTCCCCAGTGTCAACCCTGTAACCACCTCTCAACAGTTCAAAAGTCTCAATCATATCACTTCTCCTTCTTCTATCACCAAACTCTGCAGTCCACATTCCCTCAGCCAATCCTCATAACTAACATTGTACAGTCCAGAAACCATCTTTGTTATCTGCCTTTGTACCCTTTCCACAGTTAATTTATCCCCTTCAAATCCTGGGGAGCAAATCTGAGAACAGTAGTCTTAGTGTGGTCTGATCAGGGTCTTATACAGTGGAATGATAACTCTTTTATCTCTACAGGTCAGCATCCTCATTATTGCAGCAATCCTCTGTGTTACTTTCACTACCTTTGCATTATGTCCCCTGAATTTCAGGTTTCTGTCAATCATCAACCCCAGATCTCTTGTCTCCCCTACTTCCTCCAGTACAGCTCCTCCAATAGAGTATGCAGTGTCCCAAACCAGAAGATCTTACATTTTGCTGCATTAAACAGATACCCACATTCATTTGCCTATTTGTCTAGCTTATTCAAGCCATAGAAGCACAAAATATTAGAAATTGACAATATTGGAGTGGTAATAAGTGATAAACTAATTTGGAGGAATTTGTGAATAGGAGATTAATAATGTAAATTTAATTATGTAGTGATTTCATAGTAGCCTTGAACATCCCTGGATGGTACATATCAGGAAATTGATATCTATATGGTAATAATTTCATACTCTGCAGTTTAGATCTCCATCAAGGACCAACTTTTTGTTTTTCATTGTGTTATCTGTCTTCTGTAATGCCTTTAAACATCAACTTCTTTCTTAGTAGAACCTTCTTTTGGACTATAGGCACTGTTATGTCATTGATAAATATATTGAAGGGGTTGAAATGTTGTGGCTATTGGGGATAAACGAAAGCTCAGAAATGGAGAATAGGATGCTTAAAAAAATGGTCAGATATTATTAAGGTGAAATGAAAATGCATGAAATTAAATAAGATTATTCTGGATGTCTGGAATAAGTATCTCAAAAGATAGTTAATCCATGTTAGCATTTTGATAGAAACTGTTGAAGAGAAATGCTATCAGCATTGAGATATGGAAAGTCACTAGAAAACTAATGTTTGAAAATCAGCTGTATAGTTATTTGCTCTGAAGCTTTCATATAGGAGGCCTAATTCTGTGTGATTAGAATACAGACCTCATAGTCATGGTTTCTTGATATGCACTCTCCGATAGTACTGTGATGTACCTTATTACTAGCTTCCTGTCAACTTATCTTTGCAATTAATCTTATTTATTGGGTTCATTATTCTCACATCTTGCATTTTGTACTTTTGGAGCATTGTTAACTGCATCTGTCCTACAAGATCTTTATGATTCCTCCAGGTCTCTTACATAATATTGTAAAACATTTGTCTTTTATAAACCTTTTTCCACTCTGACCTGTTTAGGTCAGTGACCATATGCTCATAGAAATAAATGTATAGGATGCGACATTTATTTATTTTTTATATCTGATCCACACACAAAAGGCCATAAGACCTATAGCACATTAGTATCACGTGTGGACAAGAGGAATAGAAGAAAGGAGGAATCTGTTCACAATTAGATTGAACATCATAATTAGGAAATTACAACAAACTTGACAAATTGCAAATATTTCAAAATGGAGTGCAGAGTGATTTTTTTTCATTGAAAAAAAATATACTGGTATCAAAATTTTGTTCAACTACACAGTTTTACTAACATTCCAAGCTAAAAATTCACAATTTGCTATTTCATACTTTGTGGTTTTCCTTTTGCATTTATTACAGATCGGCATCAGCATTGACAAAATCAATTTCCTGATGGATGCAACTGACAATTCATGGTTTTCATATATAATGGCTTCTTGGAGTTCCCAAACACATTCCTGGATGCTAACAATGTTAAGTTCTTTCCTAATATCTTCATTTTTAATACGATATTGATACTGTTGCCATCTGTTCATGCCTCTAATCTTTCTCAGGACTCGCATATCTTCATTTCCCCATCTTCACATTAAACCCCATTTGTTACATAAAGTTTGTTCATAGTTAACTAACTAGAAATAAAAACCAATCTAATACATAATACTGTAATAGCACTGGGGAGAAGGAGGAAGAAGGAAAGAAAAAAAAGAGGGAGGTTGATACGCTCCATGCTCTTGATGTTATGCATCAGTTTCAATTTTTAATTAATTTAACTGTGTTACTCCATTCTTCTTTTTTTACCAGTAAATGTTAGTGTACCTATTTTCTTGTCCTGAAGAAGCCAGGCAGAATTTGCTGGTGAAACTTGTCGACAACTGTATATTTATGAATAACTATGGTCTGCTAATAAATCCAAAAGGAAAATATCTCATACTTAGTGTTAAGTTACCAAATATAAAAGGTTACAATGAATTAATTTTACTATTCCCCATTTTCTGACTTAATTTTTTTTTTATTTTGAGCATAACATTCACATATCTCTTAGATGCCTTATCAAACAATAAGCACATCAATCAACATTGTTTTTTGTTATAATGACTTGATTATAATCTGTAGATACATAAAGAAAGCACCCCACTTCATCAAGTTCTTGATATTGTTGGTGGGTCTGTTTACTCACTTTTAGCTATCAAAGAAACATAGTTTCCTTAATAAAATTTCTTCCACACAACAAATACTGTGCGAGAGCATATAAATTTTACTATAACAAATGTAGGTCTATGCGCGCACACTTGTGCAGCTGATATAAAGTAAAAAAAAAAAAAAAATTAATTTCATTGCGTTTGAGAAATCATTATTGGTTTGATATTCTTTTCAGGATGATCTTGCTAGCTAAGTGTATTTCGGATCGTGAGTGTGATATTTTTGTCAAACTTCAGAATGAAGAAAATAGCGATATGACAAGAAACGGCAAGGTTGTACATGAGAATTATGAGAGTGTGAATGTAGAAAGTGGAAATGATAGTATTAATGGTTTAGAGAATAAAAAAGATGAAATAGATGCATTGAGTGAGATCGCGTTGTTGAATGGTGCGATAGAAAGGGAAAAACAGCAGCTAGAGTGCATGAACAAAAGTCGACTGAATGAACCAACCAATAATAAAAGGTATGACAGGAAAAATAGACGTATGAATGTGAACATGAACAAAATGAAGGATAGAGTGCTGTATGGAGACTCGTTAGTATGAGGTGTGTTAGTAGAGGATTTGACAAAATCGTACCAACCTGGTGCGACCATAAAGGATGTAACTGAGTCTATTAGAGAGCAAAAGGAAAGGGTGAAAGAAATGATTGTTGTGGCAGGTACGAATGATTTGAAAGGAGATAAAATGGAAATGATAGAAGACCTGAATGAATTGTTTGAGGTAGCAAAAGAAAAGAGTGAAGAGAGTTAGAATGATTAGTCTTTTGCCACGGTATGACAGTGAAATGTTTAAAAGGAGGGCCATAATTGCGAATCACTTTATGCGTGGGTTATGTATGACGAGTGGTGTGGAATTTGTGGAGTGAGTTCGATGGGCGAAAGGATCTATATAACATGGATGGCTTGCATTTGAATGGTTACGGTGTAAGAAGACTTGAGAAGTGTTGCTGAATGTAGTGGATGTGCAAATTCAGGGAAACTAGATTTGTTAAGGGGGGGGGAGTATATATACAGTCCTTAGGGAGGCAGTTGAATGTAAGAATGAATATAATATGTTAGAGCAAATAAGGACAACAAACCAGAGTGGGATATATAAGTCATCAAGGTAGGGTTGGGGCTAATGGGGGTCTTAAATTCATGTACACTAATACTAGGAGTATTAGGAACAAGAAGGAAGAGTTTTTGGCCATGGTTGGCACTTCCAGACCACAGGTTATTGATATCAGTGAAACATGGCTGACTGTCGATGATATAGCTAGTGGGATTGAATGTGATGGGTATAGTGTGTTCAGGAATGACAGAGAGAATAAAATGGGGGGAGGAGTATTGTTGATGATAGCTGATGAGCTACAGCCAAGGAGAATAGAAGTTGAATTGCAGGATAGAGAAAAGAGCACATTTGAGGCCATTTGGTGTGAGATTGTGGCTAGCAGAACTAAATATACAAGTGGGTGCTGCTATAGACCAGATGATGGAAAAGATGGTGGTGACAGTATGCACAAGCAAATAGAAGAAATGAGGTGGAAGGAGGGTGATTATTATGGAAGATTTCAACTATGGTCGCATTGATTGGAGTGAGGAGAGGACACACGGGAGGAAGGAATTGGATTTTATGCGGTTATTAAGGGATAACTATCTGCGACAGCATGTAATGGAAAATACTAGGGGGTCAGAGTGCTTGACCTAGTAATTACATCTGAGGATTTGGCTGTAACAAATATGACCACATTGCCACCAATCGGTGAGAGTGATCATAGGGTCTTGACTTGGGAGGTGGCTAAAGGTGTAGAATTTTCAATTAAGACAGGGTACATGTGGAATTATCAGGCTGGAGAGTATAACAAGCTTAGGAGTTTGATTGGCTCAGTGCCATGGCATGTACAACTGCAAGGACTAGAAGTTGATAGTGCATGGGAGGTAGTTAAGAAGTGCTTGCATGAAGCAATGGCTGACTGTATACCTAGAGTCCGAATAATAAATCAAGTAGGGGTTAAATGGATGAATAACACCATTAAGCTTGAGCTGCAAAAAAAGAAACAACTATGGAGGGAATTTAAGGAGAAAGGTGACCGGCAGGCACATGAACGGTATAAAGCGCAGGCCAGAAGGGTGAAGAGTGTGGTAAGAAAAGCGAAAAAGGATTACGAAAGAACATTGGCCATGCAGGCTAAAGAGAATTCTAAACAGTTTTTTAGATATGTAGCAAGTAAAAGGAAAAATGTACATGCCAGAATGATTTTAAAGAATGCCGATGGTAGGGAGGTAACTGAATCAGTTGAGATAGTTGAGTTACTGAGTGAGCACTTTGCAAGAATATATCATCCAGGTGGTGACATTGCAGAAACGAATAAACCAGTAGATTATACGGGAATTGTGGTGAATGAAGTGGAGGTGAGTAGTTTATTGCATAACCTCAATGTCAATACATCTGTGGGATTGGATGGTATACCAGCTCATGTAGTACGAGAAGCAGCTAAAGAATTGTCAGTACCCTTGACTATTTTGTTTAATTTGAGTCTCGGGTCTGGGTTAGTCCCAAGCAGGTGGAAGGAGGGGAAAATAGTTCCACTGCATAAAGGTGGTTCCAAGACTGCTGTTGTAAATTACCGACCGATTAGCATATCAGGAATCATTGTCAAGGTCTTAGAGAAATTAGTCAAGAAAAGAATACAGGATTGGATAGATGAAAATGGGATATTGTATGGGGGACAACATGGTTTTGTGAAGGGTAGATCATGCCTCAGTAACTTTCTCACGTTTTATAACACAGTGACGGCTGAACTGGATAGGGATGAGTGGGTTTACAGTGATACTACTGAACCTTGCCAAGGCCTTTGACTGGATACCACATGGAACTCTAATCAGTAAACTGGAGCAGATGGGGATGGATATAGGTTTGGTGAGATGGATAGGAGGGTGGTTGAAGGAGAGATACCAGAGAGTGAGAGAGTGGTTTATTCAGGAGTGGAGTCAAAAAGACGGCTTGTGGCTAGTGGAGTGCCGCAGGGCTCTGTTCTCGGACCACTGCTTTTCAATTTGTTCATCAATGATATTGGAAAGGATTTGAGAGGAAGTGTTCACTTGTTTGCTGATGATGCAAAGTTGGGTAGAGCAATTGTGAGTGCATAGGATGTCAAAATTTTACAGGATGATTTGGATAGTTTGATGGACTGGGCTAGGAAAAATGGATGTCAGTTTAATGTGGCAAAGTGTAAGGTTATGCACTTTGGGGTGAAAAGAATAGCAGCAGTATATCGCATTGGTGGAACCGTACTCCAGAAGATTGATGAGGCCAGGGATTTGGGAGTGCTGGTGGATAGAGAGTTGAAGTTTAGGGGGCACATTGCAAAAGTGACTAAAACAGCTCACCAAATCACTTGGCTTCTGAAAAATACTTTAACATGCGGAGACAAACAAGTTGTTGTTCCTCTGTATCGAGCCTTGATAAGACCCCATCTGGACTACTGTGCCCAGTTATGGGCACCAGGGTTTCTTCGTGATGGGGAGGAAGTGGAGAGGGTCCAGAGACAAGTGACCAAGATGATAGCAGGTCTGTGGAATGAACCTTATGAGAATAGGTTGAAGATTTGTGGGTTGCAGAAATTGGACGATAGGCGAAGGAGGGGTGATATGATTGAGACATTCAAATTACTAAAGGGTTTCTATAAGATTGATCCAGAAGATATTTTTGAAAATATGACTGGTGGTGGGAGGACTAGGGGCCATGCATGGAAGCTGGGCAAGAGCATGGTTGACAAGGTGTTAGAGCTAGGTTTTTTTACTTGGAGAGTGGTGAATGAGTGGAATAAGCTTCCAGAGTCTGTTGTGGGTGCTACAACTGTGAATGAGTTCAAGGCAAGATATGATAGATACTGTGTGAATGTTGAATAGTTGTTCCAGACATGATGTTAGGGCCTCCCTCGATGAGTCTGTCGACTCCTTGGAGTTTCCCGGAACAATAATAATAATAATAAGTGGCACGTAGAATAATACACAGGAATATACCACACCCAGTGTCATTGCACTGATGTTTTTTGAACTACAGTCATGCTAGTAGCTGGTTAACTTTTTAACACGTTCGCTGCCACGCTACTTCAGCATAGTCTGTTCCCGTACGCCGAGCAATTTCACTTCTTCATGG
Source organism: Typopeltis vanoorti (assembly GCF_054136105.1). Lineage (NCBI taxonomy): Eukaryota > Metazoa > Arthropoda > Arachnida > Uropygi > Thelyphonidae > Typopeltis > Typopeltis vanoorti. The sequence continues at coordinate 126,988,286 of NC_143556.1, read as the reverse complement.
TCAGTACGGTAATCTCATTGCCAGTGGTAAGTGTCATACAAGTATACTCGTGGTTGGCTTGTGCAGAGCATATACTATCTATGAGTATACACAGTTTTGATGCTAGCTCTACAAGCCAAGCATTTTCACTTCTTCAAGGTCAGTACAGTAATCTCGTTGCCAGCAGTAAGCGTCATACGCGTTTACTCGTAGCTGGTTTACCAACTACGAGTATGCTCGTAGTTGGCAGCTAACGTTAAGCAAGATTATTAAATCTAACACATCTGTAGTATGCTATTTACATTAAACTTATTTCAAAGATTGATGTGATACTTTTACTGCTCAAGGTGATAATTTTTATTTTAAAAATAATTTACTTTTATAATTTATTTTAAATAAGGTCCTGCTTCCAGAGATGTTGAGGTATTAATAAAGATGATAAAGGCTGGAATGAATATTGCAAGGTTAAATTTCTCCCATGGTACTTATGAGGTATAACTTCGTCTTGAATGCATGAAGATAATTTATTATTTTTGTACATGTGAACATTTGTTTAGAATTCTTGATCAAAGAATATTGCAAATTTGATATAATAATATAATCTAAATGTAATACTTGTTTTAGAGAGTATTAAGATTATTCTTACGAGATTATTTCTGATAAGATGGTTTGTCTTAGACATTTTTACATTATCATGAATCATCCATGATAATTCAAGTTGTCCAACTCTTCTATCGCTTTCATAGTTAATTCTAAAGCGATGAATATTTTTCTTTTTATTTATTGTTTGTGATGGTTAACAAAAATGCAGTAAAATCCTGTCAATTGGATAGTATTTGTGATTCATTCATAATCCGTGCATACCATAAAAGCTGAAGTGAGTCCCATTCCTAGTTAATTTAATACTTTTGTAGCCAGCCTTTTCATTAGCCATACCCAGAAGCATATCAAGTTGTGAAATAGGGCTAATTTCAATTTACAATGCAGTCTCATTAAGCATTTATTGTCAGTTTCCTTATAAGCAAGCCATATAAGGAAATAATCAGAGAATTCATTTGTACAGAAAGGTCTCATTTCATATCTGAATTTTATGTGCAGCATGCAAAGTGACCAATCTATACTATATGGCTTCTCATTCTATGATTATCCAAATTACGTGTACTTGTACTTTAAAGCCAGGCAAGTGATGACCATGGTTTACAGCAACTTCTTTTTTGTTTTCCTAATTAAAAGTACTCAGACATTTGCTATTAAAAGAAAATAAAACCAAAATTATAATATTTTTAACATTAAAGTTTTTCAAAATGAGTAAATTTTAATTACATGTAATAAATAGTAAACTGTGGATACCTGGATTCCTGCATAGTGTGCATGGTTCATAAATAGTATATGAACCAATAGACAGCAAAAACTGTCTAATCAAGGACATTTTTTATTTAAAGCTCTTGAATTTTACGCTTCTCCATTCTTAGTTTAATGTTTATTGTGATTGTTGTTGGTATAGCGTAATAGGAACGCGGTGCAGGAAAATATTTTGCCAGCAAAGGTTGGTCGATTGGTAGAGCCTCTGCTACTAATGGCTCACAAAAAGTTAAGCAAGCTTGTGCTCGGTTTGTAGTTGGAAGGGAACCAATCGTTCACTGCTGTTGGCACACTCTCCCTCGATGAGTCTTTGGACTCCCTGGAGGTATCACATAATAATATTATTATTAGGCTTCTAGTGTCTGATGTTGATAATACTATGTTTAATAATGGGAGGTTCCTACTATCAAACATAGCACTTAAACACAAGTCATGACTTGAAGCTGTTTTCTATTTTCTGCACTCACCACACCTTCAGGCAACGCATTCCATTTAGAAATTGGTAGGCAAGTGGAATGTATTATGTGAGAGTGTGGTAAGTCAACTCATGTCTTACTCATATTACCCCTGCCTAATCAGAACCTCAGGAATCTTAAATAACATAGTTTTGTATGCCGTTGTCCTCATTGTTGTCATAATCCAGTTATTGTCTTCAGAATTCCTGCAATTAAAAGAAAGGTGTGATCTGTCATCAAGACTAGGTCTCTTATATTTCAGTACATCCATGAGTTATAATACATCATCCCATCCTTTCCTTGCAAAATTTCAGATCCTTAAACTATACAACATTAAACTGTTATTCCAACTCATGTACACTCATAGTCTATTCAAATGTTCCTGCAGAATCACAACATCCATTTTATTCATTTTCCTTCAATCCTAATGATAATTTATAGTACATGCAGGCCTTGCAGTTTGCCCAGGTTTTCTTTGTAACCATAATTTAGGATAAGGTAATTACTCTTATGCCTCATTATATACTTTTGTGTATAAATTTTGTGCATTCTCCTGGCCAGTATTCCTGATTGTAAGATAAAAAACTCAACTTTCCTGGAGGAAAAAATCCCAGCCATCTCTCCATGAGACATGCTAATACACCTTTAGTTGAAAAGTCCTGATGTGTTCTTTCTTCCTAGACAGGATTTTAACCCTGTCTTTCCAACCAAAGCACTTTGTCAAAACAAAGTAAGATATGATGGTGCTTATTCACTCTCCCCTAACTATCATTAAAGCAAACTATTCCATCTTATCTCATCTTCCCTTTACGTGTTAGGCTGAAGGTCCTGTCATGGCCATGTATCTTTACTGAAGAGAAACCTAACTAATGCACTGATAGAGAAGTTAATCCTGTCTGCATAATGATTTCTATCCATTAAAGCAAAAATATAGAGATGATAAAGTAAATAAATTACAGAAAAAAATCTATCCAAATCATCCTGCAAAATTTTGACGTCATCTGCATTCACTATTGCCCTACCCAACTTCGCATCATCCGCAAACAAATGAACTGTTCCTCTCAGATCCTTTCCTATATCATTTATGAACAAATTAAACAGCAGTGGTCCAAGAACAGATCCTTGTGGTGCACCACTAGTCACAGGCCGTCTTGTGGACTCTACTCCTGAGTAAACCACTCTGATATCTCTCCGTCAACCACCCTCCTATCCATCTCACCAACCCTATATCCATTCCCATATGCTGCAATTTACTGATTACAATTCCATGTGGTATCCTGTCAAAGGCCTTAGCAAGGTCCAGTAGAATCACTTTAAACCCATTACCCTTATCCAGCTCAGCCGTCACTGTGTTATAATACGTGAGCAAGTTACTGAGGCATGACCTACCCTTCACAAAACCATGCTGTCCCCGATACAGTATCCCATTTTCTTCTATCCAGTCTTGTATTTTCCTCTTGACTATTTTCTCTAAGACCTTGATAATGATTCCTGTTATGCTGATTGGCCGGTAATTTTCAACAGCAGCCTTGGAACCACCTTTGTGCAGTGGAACTATTTTCCCCTCTTTCCACCCCCTTGGGACTGACCCAGTCCTGAGGCTCAAATTAAACAAAATGGTCAAGGGCACTAACAATTCTTTGGCCGCTTCACTTACGACACGAGCTGGTATACCATCCAATCCCACAGATGTATTGACATTGAGGTTCTGTAATAGACTGGTTACCTTTACTTCATTCATCACAATTCCAGTATAAGCTGTTGGTTCTTCCATTCCTGCAAAGTCACCACCTGGATGATATACTCTTGCAAAGTGCTCGCTCAGTAATTCCACAATATCGACTGATTCGGTTACCTCCCTACCCTCAGCATTTTTTAAGATCATTCTACCATGAGCATTTTTCCTTTTACTTGCAACATATTGAAAAAACTGTTTGGGATTCTCTTTAGCCTGCGTGGCCAATTTCCTTTCGTAATCTGCTTTTACTTTTCTTACCACCCTTGTTACCATCCTGGCCTGAGCTTTATACTGTTCCTGCGCCTGATGGTCATCCTTCTCCTTAAATTCCCTCCACAATTGTTTCTTTTTTTGCAGCTCAAGCTTAATAGTGTTATTCATCCATTTAACCCCTACTTGATTTATTATTCGGACTCTTGGTATACAGTCAACCATTGCCTCCTGCAAACAGTTCTTAACCACCTCCCATGCACTATCAACATCCAGCCCTTGCAGTTTTACATGCCATGGCATTGAGCCAAGCACACACCTAAGCTTGTCATACTTACCAGCCCGGTAATTCCACATGTACCCTGTCTTAATTGTAAATTCGACTCCTTTAGCCACCTCCCAAGTCATGACCTTATGGTCACTCTCACCAATTGGTGGCAACATGGTCATGTTCGTTACAGCCACATTATCAGTTGCAATTACTAGGTCCAGCACTCTCTGCCCCCTGGTATTTTCCAATACATGTTTCCATAGATAGTTGTCCCTTAATAACCTCATAAAATCCAATTCCTTCCTCCCATGTGCCCTCTCCTCTTTCCAGTCAATTGTTATGAGGGTGACTAGTTTGGTGGAGCATTACTATAAAAATGCATATAGAAAAGACATAAGACAAAAATACAATGTCTGTAAGAAAAAGATTGGAGTTAAGTCTGTGAGAGAAAGGAATCATTTATTAAGTGAATTTTCATGCTCTGCATGGTACTAAACATTTTAAGGGAGGTTTTTGATTTACCCTTAATGTGAGAATAGTATTCGAAGATTGAGCAAACTGGGGATTTATGTATTGTTAGGAATTGTCTGAGAAGTATTACATCTACATGGCATCATAATTATGCTAGGGATGTGATGTACAATATTTATGCTAGTAAAGCCGAGAGGTGTAAATCAACCCAACAAGAGCATTATAAAAAAGTTTTTTTGTGATCCTTACCTGTGGAAGGTTGAACTATAGTACCTTAGTACCATAGATAGGCAAAGATTTTTATTTTATTTTATGTAATCCAGATGCTCTGCTCTAGTGACCAAATGTAGAACTTTTTCAGATCACTTCAGGCCTCCAGTATAGCACTTGTTTCACACCAGGTGTTAAAATTTATCTTCAGCCTAAAGACATTCACAGACATCCATGGTGGGTTTTGAACCCACATCCTGTAAGTGAGACTGAGTATGCTAATCGCTTGGCCAACAAGTCATTTAAGTTAGATCATTCCAAGGAGAAATAATGGTGTCAAGCAAAAGACAAGGCCAACTTCTCTTTTAGTGAGGTGTACCCACCAGTTCACAGTCTCATGTCCTTAGACACTACAAGGGTGCCAACTGGGATGACCTCTGTGACTTCTGTTCCGTTTTTCTGATCCGAACACCTGCTCAGACCGAATAACGGAAATAATTTTCACTGGAATGAAGGTTTTCATCCCCTGTTCCACTCCAAATTCTTAGCCACCGTCCAAGCCTTGGTTCTCAAAAAAAAGTTTGCCAATGCTGTAAAAGAAAAAAAACCACTGCTTATACTGCAGCATTCAACAGTTGCAAAAGAATCATTACTGAATAACAGAGATCATCCTCTCTAACAGATAAGCTTAGGTGTTGATGGTTATTCATGACTTATTTTTCACGGTATTAACAACAGCACAAACACTTTTATCAACAAAGATGTTTTATTAATGCTTATATTTCGCTGATTTTCAACTCAGCATCATCAGAGCACAACACACATGTAAACGCGACAGCGAGTGAGTGAAACAATATAATTACAAAAGATCTGAAGTCCTATTTTTTTGGCGCCCTCTAACGAGAAGAGGAAAAAAAAATAATAAACAGTAGTTATCCAGGAGCTTTTCTTAGGATAACTGTCTCCCAAATTTTTGGCAAATTAATGCAACCATATTTGTTAAGGTTGGGAGAATTCTTCAAAGCCATTGCTGACTCAAAAATATAATCTTTCAGATCTATAATGACTCCTAAATAGCACATTCATTTTCCTCCATCTAATCCTGTTTGAAGGAGTGTCCAAAGCGTGGTCTGCCAGTCCCGACTTGCCATAGTAATAGTAGCGAATGTATCTTTCATGTTCTTCCAGGCAGATGTTCACTGATCTTCCTGTTTGCCCATAATAGGCCAAGTCACACAGAACTTCATACACTCCTGGGTGTGCTAAAGGGTGAAGTTTATCCTTAGGCAAGCAGATCAGAGTTGCCAGCTTGACATGAGGTTTGAAAGTGGTGCGAAGGCCATGTTTCGACAATACTTTGGCTATCTTTTCCGATGTCCCTCTCCAAAATTCTACAAACAGATTAATGGTACTGCTATGGGTTCCCCCCTCTCTCCCCTGTTAGCAAATTTTTACATGGAACACTTTGAAAACAAAGTACTTACCACAGCTACATACAAGCCACAAGTATGGTTACGCTATGTAGATGATGTGTTTGATATCTGGCCCCATGGACAAAACACTTTGGATGCTTTTGTCACCTACCTAAACAGCCAACACCCCAAAATTCACTTCACAGTAGAAAAATAATCAAATAACTGTTTACCATTTCTTGACACATTAGTCACTCGCCTTTCAGATGGATCACTATCTTTTTGTTTTTACAGAAAGCCTACACACACAGGAAGATACCTACATAAACAATCACATCATCATCCAGTCCAACAGTACGGCATTTTAAAAACACTTGCACACAGAGCCATTTGTTCTAACGATACAGCTCTGACCACTGAACTCCAATACCTGCACCATACATTCTTAGCCAACGGCTACAATCCCTACAAAATAGATTAAATACTACATAGGCTCATTACTCTGCCCTCCCCTAATACACAAGAATACAACATGACCATTTCTATTCCCTATATCAGAGGTACATCGGAAAAGATAGCCAAAGTATTGTTAAAACATGGCCTTCGCACCACTTTCAAACCTCATGTCAAGCTGGCAACTCTGATCTGCTCGCTTAAGGATAAACTTCACCCTTTAGCACACCCAGAAGTGTATGAAGTTCCGTGTGACTGTGACTTGGCCTATTATGGGCAAACAGGAAGATCAGTGAACATCCGCCTGGAAGAACATGAAAGATACATTCGCTACTATTACTATGGCAAGTCGGGACTGGCAGACCACGCTTTGGACACTTCTTCACACAGGATTAGATGGAGGAAAATGAATGTGCTATTTAGGAGTTGTTATAGATCTGAAAGATTATTTTTTGAGTCAGCAATGGCTTTGAAGAATTCTCCCAGCCTTAACAAATATGGTTGCATTAATTTGCCAAAAATTTGGGAGATGGTTATCCTAAGAAAAACTCCTGGATAACTGCTTTTTTTTTTTCCCCTCGTTAGAGGGTGCCAAAAAATAGGACTTTAGATCTTTTGTCTTTTGCAATTATATTGTTTCACTCACTCGCTGTCGCGTTTACATGTGTGTTGTGCTCTGATGATGCTGAGGTTGAAAATCAGCGAAATATAAGCGTTAATAAAACATCTTTGTTGATAAAAGTATTTGTGGCGTTGTTAATACCGTGAAAAATAAGTCATGGAGAGATCATCCTCACAGGAATGAAGACTTTCATTCCTTATTCTATCCCAAATTCTCAGCCACCATCCAAGTCTTGGTAATCAAAAAAGTGTGCCAATGCTGTTAAAGAGAAACCAGAATGACTCAAGACCAGAACTCCAGCTACCAACTCTGCCTATTCTGCAGCAAGCAACAATTGCAAAAGAATCATCACCAAGTCCAAGTCAGACTTCAAAAGGGCCAAATGCTGCAAACTCACCTCCTGCTCAAATGGCAGTCATTCCTTCTGGTTCCTTGCCAAAGCCATTGGGCACAACTTCTGCCCACTCAGGTTTCCACTACTCTTGCATCTGGATGGTACTGTAGTCACCTCACCAAAAGACAAGGCCAACTTAGTTGCTTCACTCTTCTCTTCGAATTCCTGCATTGATGACCTCTACTCCACAAAGAACAGCTCTCTCCATGTGTCCCATAGTCTTCCGACAAAAAGAAATCCGAAGAATCCTGAACAACCTGAACACAAGGCATCTGGTCCTGATTGTATCCCACCTATTATGTTAAAAAATTGTGCCCCAGAGCTAAAAGTCAACGATCAAACTACTGTCCAATTGCTCTTACCTCTGTTCTCTCAAAAATTATGGAGAAGATTATCAACAACCAACTCTTGAACCACTTTATTAAAGATGCAAAGAAATTATATTCTTGGTTTAATCCTTTATCCAAGTGTAACTTGGTGTACTTGGTATCCAAAATTACACTTGGATAAAGGATTAAACCAAGAATATAATTTTTTGGCATCTTTAATTTATAGTATAACCAAGTGGGAAAAACTTCCAACAACTATCTTGAACCACCTAGAGACATACCAACTAATGACCAGCAGTGTGGATTCCACCACTCACAATCTACAGCTGATCTTCTTGCTTTCACTATCCACCACTACTCAACAAACTATCATCATATGATCTGCCTTTCTCACTGGTCGCTCACTACATGTCATGGTGGATGGCTTACTCTCCTCAGATTTCTGCACCAATGCAGGAGTATCCCAGGATTATATTCTTTCACCCACTCTCTTCTTCTTGTATATAAACAACCTGCTCTCACAGACTTCCAATCCTATTCATAGCTTTTCTGATGACAGTACGCTCCATTCCTCCTTTTCATTCGACAAACCTGTTAGTGCTCAAGTATTAGAATCCTCAAGATCTATCATGACCATGGACCTGAACTCAGATCGTCTAGCTATATCACAGTGGGGCAAGGACAACTTCATAAATTTCAATGCCACCTAAACCCAGTTCTGTCTAATCTCTCACAAGAAAGAGCTCGCATCTCTCCCCATTTCCTTCATAATAGCGAGATATCCAAACACGGTCAGTTTTGGTCTGACTTGCACTTCCGATGTCTCCTGGCAATACCATATTTCAGCTATAGCTTCTACAGCTTCCAAAAAACTTGGTGTCCTTTTTTGCACAAGACATTACTTCACAGCTGCTAACTCTATACAAAGTTCAAATCCACCCATCCATGGCATATTGTTCTCATATTTGGAGTAGTACACCAGAGTACTCTCTAAGATTGCTCAATTCTATCCAGAACAGGACAGTCTGGCTAATTAATGATCCCTCTCACAAACCCACTTCAATCCCTCTCTCTCTCTCACAGGCGATCAGTTTCTGCCTTGTGCCTCTTCTACAGATAATTTCACGGACAGTGCTCTGCTGAATTGGCCACTGTTATTCCTCCACTCCTTCAAAAATTCACTAAAACAAGAGCCACTGCTAACCAACACCCTTTTATAGTCCACCTTAAAACTCACGGAACCAACTTTACTGCCTCCTCTTTTGTTCCATTTACTTCTGTCCTTGGAAAGTCTCCCCCAGTCTGCCTTCCCTAATGACTACAACCCTCAGCTGTTCAAGCAAAATGTGAACAGACTCCTCCCTTTTTCTGTTCCTCTTGCCCACATACAGTACTAGTGTGCTGTAGGTCTTGTGACCTTATCTTATGAACTGTATCTTGCATGCTTTCTAGTCATACCCTTACAACATTCCCAGAGATGAGCTCAAGTTCTTTTCCACATGTTATATCTCATTATGCCTATACTATTAGATTCTCTTATCAAGTTATGTTTCTACATGTCGTGACGCCTCTCTTCTACTTGTTGGTTACTCATTGTTAAATAATTTTATTCATTTCCTCTGACTATATCTGTTCACAGTAGACAATACAGTAGACAAGACACCCTATTGTTAAAGCTTCATATAGTAGGACAATAACTAAACAAGATTTTTTTTAAGATGACATTTTGTAACCTTATCAAAGATAAAATAAAATGACAAGATAACATCTTGTCACCTTCATACAGAAAGGCTTAGGTATTGTTCATTATTCATAATGAAGCTTAATAGTATAACTAACACCAAGAGGAAAAAAGACATTTATTAAACTCGCCAATATTTCACTGGTTTTCCACCCAGCATCATCAGAGCACAATGAAACTGTGATGGGCACACAGCACTAAACAAAATATTTGTAGAAACAATTTAAATTGTAGCTGACACCTAATGAGCTTATATGGCTCTATGGATCAGATAAGTACAAAGTTCATTCAGATAAGTCTGGTTAGGTCTTAAAATGATAGTCTTCCATATCTTGGTAAATTAATGTGACCATATTTGTTGAGGTTACAAGAGTGCTTCATAGCTGATGCTGATTCTTAGAATAGCCTCTCAGACCTATAACGACTTCTACCTAATAAAGATGTTTTTTTCCGTCTGGTCAGATGTGAAGGAGTATCCAGAGCATGGTCTGCCCATCCTGACTTGCCATACAGATGATCTCAGATAAAATTTTTATTTTCTTCAAGGCATATGTTTACTGATCTACCAATCTGTCCAAGGTAGATTTAAGTTGCTGGCACAAGGAACTGTACACTTTCAGATGTTCAAGAAGATATAGTCAATCTTTAGAAGAACGTATAAAAGTAGATAGTTGAAGGAAAGGTTTGAAAGTGCTATGGAAATCATATTTGCATAGAACTTTGGCTATTTTTTTTTTTTTTTTTTTTTTTTTGATGTATCCTTAACATTTGAAATGAGAATGATTTTGCTGTGATCCTGTGTGTTGGGTGTAGGAGGGATAGGGGTGCATGTAGTATTTTATTTATTTTATATTGGCTGTAGCCATTGGTGAAAAAGGTTCCTAAGCTCAGTTTCAAGGGTTGTGTTATTTGAACAAATAGCCCCGGCTTGGTGAGGAAGTAAGAGTGTTGTGGGAAGGGTGGTGGTGTTGTTGATGTGATTGTTTATGTAAATATCTACCAGTATGAGTGAGTTTTCTGTAGATAAAGATAATGAGCCATTAGGAAGTCGTGTCACTAGTGTATCTAAAAAGAGGAGACTATTGTAAGAAGTAAAGTAAGAGTGTTGTGGGAAGGGTGGTGGTGGTGTTGTTGATGTGATTGTTTATGTAAATATCTACCAGTATGAGTGAGTTTTCTGTAGATAAAGATAATGAGCCATTAGGAAGTCGTGTCACTAGTGTATCTAAAAAGAGGAGACTAGTGTTACTTTCTTTTTCTGTGGTGAAGGTTTATTTTAGGATGTTGACTGCTTATATGTGCCAAAAATGTATCTGTTGTTATCCTACAAATTAGTGTCCTATGTGCAACATTGCATTTATGCAGTGTGATGATGTAATCACCTTAGCAATAGGACTCACTTTAGTTCTCCCCCACCCCCACACACACACCTGCAAAATCTCTTCTGTCACTGACTACTTGGCAAATTACCATTAATCCAGTACTCTGCTTGAATTGTCCTCAATCCAAAATGTATAAACTTGTATTCAGCAATATGGACATTCACTTATGCATAGATCCAGTTTGTTCATATTAGCCTAACCATACTGGAAATGCAAGGTAATCACTGTTTATGATATTGGTTACGGGAGGTCTTGAATTGTTTGAGCACTACAAGATTTGTCTGGTGAAGAAGAATGGAATGTATAGTCATCAAAAACAACAATAAAAAACTACGAATAGGATTTGAAGTTAGAGAAGTTATTAATGTATGGAAGGATGATTATAAGTGAATGTTCAGAGCCCTAGAGCACTCTGGAATTATTAGAGAGAGAGAACCAATAACACAGGGAAAAATCTAAAAAGAGAAACTGACAATCAATTGGCATAAAGTTTCCACTAACCCTAACATAAGATACCTTGGTAAGGGTTCTGTGCAAAATTCAATTTTTCTTCAGGGAATGTAGAGCAGTCATTAGGATTTCCATGGTTTATTTCAGAAGATGAATACTGTTCACAAGTGATCTAGCCTTTCTTGTGGTGAAGGTGGTGATCTATGGTGATCACTTAATTGCTGGTCTGAAGCTTTTTTTGGATGGACTGAAGTGAGAATAGTGAGATGACTAACTTCTCTTGCTGTTTATTTTTATGATAGGCTATGAACTGGACATGGTAATCCTTAATGGAAATATTTTAAAAAAATTAAATATAAAAGTCTTTATGTGCTCTCAGAAGGTGTATAGGATATCATGATAGCACTCCATGAAAAGATTGTTGTTACATCATTACCAACTTCCAACAAGAGTTTTCAAGAATTTTTCTCCAAAACAGTCTATTATCTCTCAGGACTTGAATATCATCGGATCTCATATTTTGGTCTTCTGAGGCACTTCTTTCTGTATTGGTCCACCTAGATATATAAAATTTCCTAATAAAGGTAATTCCAGGTAACACAGTTCACTCTTCTAAGGCAAGGTTGCAATTCTGCTACATTTAAGTTAATATCATTCTTATAATTATTTCAGACGTTCAGTTGGCAAAAATAACAAGAAAATAATCATGTGCGCTTTCTTTTCAAAAAAAAAGAAAGAATATTATAAATTCACCCAATGAAAAAGAAAATACTTCATATTTTTCTTCTTGTTATCTTATCATTATCTAGTTTTTTGTTGAAGTACAAAGAACTCACTGCATATGTGAGAAATACGTTTACTTGCTAGGTTAGATATGTGACATTTTTGAAGTAGCTATATGTTCACTACTATTTTACACTAAAATGTATAAGCATATTCCCCCAAGTGATTTATGTTTGCAACAATTGCCTTGTGAACCATTTTGAAAAGAAATTATCTGAAATATCTGCTGATTGAATAAGTGGATAACCACCCAAAAAAGTTAAACAATTATGTACACGCATGCTCCTTTTTTGAAAATATTCAAATCCTTTTTTTATAAGATAATTGGATCAGATAATTTATAATGTTTTGATAATAAAATTCAAACTGTGTTTATTATTACTATTATTAATAGAGACCTCCAGGGACTCATCAAGGGAGGTGACAAGCTGTCATAATTGTTCTTGAATTCATTCACATTACTTGCACACACAACATTCCAATCATTCACCACTCATTGAGAGAAAAACCTAGCTCTCACCTTCTTGATGGCATTTAGTGTCAGCTTCCCAAGATGCCTTCTTGTCCTTTCACCTTCCTTAATAAAATGAAAAATTCCATCAACTGAAATCCTGTATGACTTTCAGAAGTTTGTTAGTCTCAATCATGGTGCTAGTGTCACAACAAGAAGTAGCAGTGTATTTGAAAATACAAAAAGTGTCTTTTTCCCCTTAATTATATCATGTAGATTTGTATAATAGTGCTTTTGTGTAATAGTCAGACTCATTGTAATCATTGTACTGTGGTAATGTGGTTTGAAGTGTTCGCTTCAGTTATCTTGATTATTGTGGTAGTGCTAGTAAATCTTACAAAAACGGTGACACTGGCAGCTAAGGAGCATACACTAGTGGCATGGAAGGTCTCAACTCTGAGTTTTTCCCTGGATCTTTCACAGTGTATGAGATGCGACAGTTGTTTTATGTATGTGTCCAAAAATGTTAAAGATTTATGGAGTGTTAGATTGAACTATAAAAAGCAACATATTATAGTATGTGAGAAGTGCAATGAAAGGCTAGGATGTTCCAAAAATGAGAATGATGTTACCAAAAATAATCAGAAAGTGGCTGGAAGTGCTTGCGATGGTAATAATGAAAGTGACATGGAAGAGCTTAGGCAAGAGTTAATGAAAATTAGGAGTCAAGTTATGTGTATAAAGGAAATTAAACATTTAAAGAAGAACATAGCTAATGTAAATGACAATGAAGTTAATAAGAAGCAGCAAGTATCTAAGGATGATATGGTTGCTTTATATGGTGACTCAATCATTAAAGGTGTGGTAAAAAATAAAGTGCACAAGACTGGTGGTACAAAAAAAACGAATATCAGTTGCTTTACATAGAAGGAACGGACATCAGAATTAGTGGTAGTGATGGGCACAAATGACTTACAGAGAATGTGAAAAGAGATTTGAAGAAGTTGTTGCAGGCAGTGAAGGATAATAGTGTCATTGGGAAAGTGTTTAATTAGTTGGTTGCCCAGATATGACAGTAGTGAACTGAGGAGAGCAATGATACTGAATTGTTTCATGTGGAGAGTGTTCAATTTGTGAATGTATGGAATGAATTCAAAGGGAAGGTAGAATGGTTCAATGCTGATTTGAAAGAGTTTTGAGTGGTCATTTGAAACGATTGTTGTTTGCTAAGAGTACACAGGGTTCATATGAAATTAGTACCACTAAGAGTCAGAAAGAGGTTGTGGAAGGACAGGAAGATGATGGATACAAAGGTGAGTTAATGATTATGGCAGAGTAAAGTGATATAGTGAAAAACCATGGGGATAAGAATATAAATGAAAATCAGAGTCAGGATCATGGAAACAGGGATGGTCAGGATGAAGAGAGAAGTGCACCATAGCAGAGAGAGTAAAAAGTGATTGTGTTGATGGGATGGTCTTAAAGAGTGGAGAATTATTCTGCTTGTATACCAATGTACAAAGAACCAGAAATAAAAGGACTTGGTTTTTATTGATTGAATCAGTATGCCCAAAGATAAATCTCTTAAGTGAAACTTAGTTAACTGAGGATGATATACTGTCGGGACTTGAAATGGTGGAATATAGAATTTTCTGAAAGGATAGGAAGATGAATTTTCCACTTTGACTCATGAAGGCAGAATTGTGCCTTCAAGAGTCAAAGTGGAAATAGCAGTACGTGTGAAGATTTTGAAGCCGTTTGGTGTGAAGTTGAGATCAATAGAATAGTATATTTAATAGGATGCTGTTATGCGCTAGAGAATGTGGAGAGTATTGATTGTGAAATGTTTAGACAAATTTGTTGAGCACGTAAAAGGAAGATGATCCTAATGGGAGATTTTTATTATAGGAATGTGGATTGGAAAGAAAACATAGTGTATAATAAAAGGAGAGTGAATTTTTTTAGCTTTCTGTGGGAAAGCTATCTAAAGCTGCATATAATGGAAACAACACAAGGTTTATTGGTATTATCCTCACAGGATGTGGTTGTGAGATGTCAACACTACCACCTGCTGGTTAAAGTGATCATGAAGTATCGGTTTGGACGGCAGTCAAACAGGAAAAAGTTGATAGCAAGAAGGTCTATATGTGAAAGTATAAGGTGGGTGATTATCAGTAGCTCCATAGTCAACTAGCATCTATACATTAGGTTGATGAATTGTGTAGAAAAGATGTTGACAGTGCATGGGAAGTGATAAGGCATTATCTAACAAAAGCAATGCTTAACTGCATACCAAGAATTAAGCAGATAGAGTAGGAGTGAGATGGATGAACAGTGAAATCAAGCAAGCGGTGTTACAATAGAAGAGTTATGGAGGAAGTAAAAGACAGTTTCACTGTAAACTGTCTTTTACTTCTGTCTTCTATGACAAGCATGGTTAAAAAACAAAGTAGGATATGAGAAGAGATTGGCTAGTCAGATCAAAGCTAATGCAGGGAAATTTTTCTGCAATGTGCAAGCAAGTGAGAAAATAATTATGACAGGTTGATGCTGGTGGATAGCAGAGTAACTATAGCAATTGATATAGTGGAATTACTTAACGAACATCAGTGTATAACATAGTGCTGTGAATGAAGCTGTGCAACATGTAGAAGGGAGGCGAGAATTAGGAGAATTAAAGGTTTTCACCTTTAATCAGAGGTGTATGGGTTAGATGTTAATAAAAGTCTGGGAAGGAATGACATATCGCCACATAGTTTTAAAGAATGTGCAAAAGAGTTAGCCATGCCCTTGTCCTGGTTATTTAACAAAAGTCTTGCAGTGGGGAAGTTTCCTAAGGAGAAGAAAGAAGGCAAAATAATGCCTGTCCACAAGCATGGTTCAAGAACAGAAGTTTCCAATTATAGACTGGTCTGTATATATGCAGTTGCGATCAAATTGTTGGAAAAATTGTTAGAAATAGAATACAGGATTGGACTGATAGGTATAAGTTTCTCTATGATGGTTAGCATGGATTTGTGAACGGCAGGTCTTGGTTTAGCAATCTGTTTATGTTTTATGATAAAGTGGCAAATGCATTAAATAGGGGAGAATCGTATGCAGTGATATTCTTGGACTTAGCAAAACCATTTGATTGATTACCAAATAAGTTGGTGTACAAGCTGCAGAGGATAGGAATAGAGTATATTGGTTAGATGCAGTGGCGAGCTGTAAGGGGCTGGCGCGAGCCCTTTGTTAATTTTTTCTCAAATTTGCGAGCCCCTTGTTTTTCTTGTTTAATAATCTTGTAGAACTAGAAAATACTACCGTGGAATGTATATATGCTATTATAATTACTACTTTAAATTCATATGGATTTTCTGATAACTATTTAAAAAATCATCTCATTGCATTTTGTTCTGATGGAGCTAGTGTAATGTTAGGAGACAAATCAGGTGTTGCAATCAAACTTCTACAAAAAATTTCCCAACATTGTGATTTGGCATTGTGTTGCTCATCGTTTACAATTAGCATTAGACAATTTGAGAAAAAACATTAAAGAAATAAATCATTTTGAAATATTTATGGATAAATTATATGCTTTTTATCATCAATAACCAAAAAATCAATGAGAATTAAATTGCAAAAGACCTTGTATCGAAATTTTAAACATCAGACGTGTGTTTGGAAGCTTTATGCAAGCATTTAGCATCGAACAATAAATATAAGGGCTTTTTAAACAGATATCTCAATTTGGAATTTTTAAAAGATCTAGTAGTAATGATTGATATCCTACAGGAATTATCATATCTGTCAGAAACTCTACAAAGTTGCAAAATAAGCATTATAAGGGCTAAGTTAGCTTTTTTTTTTTTTTTTTGCTCGATGATGCGAGCCCTTCGTTAAAATTTCCATAGCTCACCGCTGGTTAGATGGATCAGAGATTGACTACCTGAGTAATACCAGCAAGTTGTATATAATATGGAGCCATGTTTCAAAAAAAGGTGACCAATGGTGTGCCTCAGGGCTTTGTTCTTGGGCCCCTACTGTTTAACTTTTTTGTTAATGATATTTCATGTGAATTGACTGGGGATCTTCAAATGTGTGCTGATGATTAAGTTAGGTACAATTATCAGGAGTAGTGCTGATGTTAATTCTCTACAGGAAGATTTGAATAGACATTTGGCTTGGATAGATGAGTGGGGTTGCAGTTTTAATGTTAATAAATGCAAGGTGTTACACTCTAGGATACAGAGATATAAGGCCATGTACTGTATTGGTGGACCTGTACTTCAGGAAGTGGATGAGATTTGGATCTTGGAGTGATGATGGACAGCGAATTGAAGTTTGTGGGCACATGTTGCGAAGACTGCAATCATATAGCTGCATGATAAAAAGTATACATTGACATGTAGAGATAAGGAGGTGGTGGTGGTGCCTCTGAAGGCATTGTCAGATCACATATGGACTACTGCAATCAAATTTGGTCACCTAGTTTTCATTGTCATGTGGAAACACTAGAGAGGGTCCAAAGACAAATAACCAAGTAATATCAGTACTCTGGAGTGATGGCTATGAAGAGCATTTGAGAAAATGTGGATTACAGAGGTTGATGGATAGTAGGTAAAGAGGAGATATGATCGAGACCTTCAGGTTAGTTAAGAGATTCTATCAGGTTAATACAGAAGAAACAAAAAGGTTGGATGTTAAGAAGAGGAGAATGAGAGGCCATCCCTGGAAGTTGTATAATGATGTGGTGAAGAAGGGTGTGAGAAGTAGGTTTTTTTTTTTTTTTTTACATGGAGAGTTTGTTAGTGAGTGGAATGCATAGCATGAGTGCAGGTAGTGTAAATGACTTCAAAGCTCATTATGATAGACAGGTTGCTGGTTGAGAGGGCTTTCCACAATGAGTCTGCTGACTCCATGGAGGTTACCAAATAATAATAATAATATCCTATTTCTCCTGTTTGTTAGTGTCTGCAGTCTACAAATTCTCAATGTCTTCATAATCAGTATCCCACAAACCTGAAATCAGTATTGACACTTTCCTTTGTGCACTCTCCACTGTATAAGAATCGCCAAGGAGACAGACCTGTGCAAATAGCCCAAGTGAATTCTTATGTAGTCCTTGTAAAGAGGCAAAATGACATCCTTAACTTTACATGTCAAAGTTTGTTTCAGCATTACAATTATCCTTTCAGGTATATTTGCCATTCTTATTATATGGCCCTTGAATTTCATCTTCTTATGTACTAAAACTCCAAGATCTCAAGCCTGATCACTTTCTTCTAGCATAATCCCACAAATATAATATGACATTGAATATCTAATTTAACCAAAATGCTTGATTTTACATTTTCGGACATTGAACTGATAGCCATTTTCCTATACCCAAAATTCCACCTATTGAAATCATTCAGCAAGTAATACATATCAGCCAAATTATCCTGCCTATCTTTGCATCATCAGCAAATAGCTGTATATCGCCTGTCAAATGCTTCCCAATGTCATTAATGTACAGATTGAATAACAGGTGCCAAAGACATATACAACCCATATACAACTTTTTGATATGTCAGTCCACCATCCTTTTATACGCACTAATATTTTAAAATCCAAATCCATATTCTCTAATTTATGCAACAGACATCCATTCTATATTCTCTCAAAAGCCTTTACAAAATCCAAAAGTATCATGGTGTATCCATTTCCCTTGTTTAACTCAATGGTAACATAATAAAATGTGAGCAGGTTACTAAAACATGACTTTCCCTTAGTAAACTCGTGCTCTTCATTACAAAGTAGAGATAACTTATAGATCGATAGTTGGATATGAGTCTTTGCACGACCCTTGTGCAATGGGATTACTATCTGCTATGAGTATCTGAAACAAAGGGAAACATTTGTTTCAGATATAAACATATCTGAAACAAACAAACATTTGTTGCCTTTATCAATATGTTGGGACTTCATATTGTCAGGATTAGTCATACTTTGCCATCAGAAGCAGACATATGGTACTAACTGGTATCGATAACTGTACATTATATAAAAAGCATATAAAAATACTTTTTAAAAAGGATATAAAAAGTACATTATTTTTAGGAAGGATAGAGAGGATGAGGTGTGTTACTAATGATATTGAGTGACTTGAATTCAATTAATGTTGAGACATGTGACTGTAATACTAGTAACAGTTTTTCATCTGTTAGTGAGTTTGAAGCCATCTGGTGTGAGGTGGAAGTTAATAAGATAAAATACATAGTGGAGTATTGTTACAGACCTAATGGTGGATCAATTGCTAGTGCTAAAGAAATGCATAACCAAATAAAGACAGTTGGGCAAAGAGTAATCATAATGGGCGAGGAGGCTTTAGTTATCCAATACAGTGAAATGTCATGGGAAGAATGAATCTGAATTTAATGAGCTGTTGCGAGACAACTTCCTCAATCAGCATATAACAGAAGAAACTTGAAGTCAAAGAGTGGTAGATTAGATGACATTGTCTTATGAGATTTCAGTTAGACAGGACTGTTCTACCTGCGGTTGTTGACATTGACCATGTGGTACTCACTTGGAAAGTGGCTAAATTTATGAATATTCCATTCAAATAAGAAGGTGACAAATGCAAAAGAGATTGTTGAACAAATGAGTGTCCATTTTGCTAAAAGCTATCAACCTGGTATATTGCAATATTGTGCTCAAATGATACTGCTTCACTGAATGAAGAAACTGATGTATGAGAAGGAGATAATAGAGCTGTTATGCAAAGTGAACAAGAATATCAGCACTGGTGCTAAAAGAGTGTTCAGTTGAACTGGCTATTCCTTTGTCTAAGCTATATAATTTAAGTCTTATAACAGGGAAGATTCCACAGGAGTGGAAAGAATGTTTGGTAATCCCATTGCAGAAGGGTGATGCAAGGACTGATGTATCCAGCTATCGACCTGTTAGTATCTCTGGAGTGGTTGTGAACATTTTCGAAAAGTTGAGGTTTTCATTCAGAAATGGGTTGATAGAGAATCTCTACTATGCAATGAACAGCATGAGTTTACTAAGGGAAGGTCATGTTTTAGCAACTTGCTCACATTTTATAATAATGCTAACATTGAGCTAGACACCATGATACTTTTAGAATTTTTTATGACTTTTGACAGAATAGAGCATGAAAGGCATAAATTGGACAGTATGGGTTTGGATTATAAACTGTTGGCATGGATAAGAGGATGACTGACTGACAGATATCAAAAAGTCTTATATGGGGGTATGAATCTGCAAGATTCAAGGTAACCACTGGTGTGTCTCAAGGACTGGTGTCCTTGGTCCATTGTTATTCAATCTGTACATTAATGACATTGGAAGTTATTTAGCAGGTGACATACATCTGTTTACTGATGATGCAAAAATAGGCTGGGTAATCACCTGATTTTTTTTATGGTGCAAAGACATTAAAGGTCATATTTTTCCAGGACACAGTTTATAGCAATAAATATTTTAAATGGTTGGTAGTATTTGTTGTTGAACTCATTTGTTCAACAATTTCTTCTGCTTCTGTCATCCTCGCACCATCTGCATTCAGTAAAGTTATTCTTTCATATTCATTCTTCCTTTTACTTGCAGCATAACAATAGAATTCTTTGGAGTTTTATTTAGCTAGCATAGCCAGTTTCTTTTCATACTTGGCCTTAGCTTACTATACAACACTTGTGACTCTTTTGGCCTGCTGCATATAATTTTCATAACAGACATCGTCCTTATGCACATGATAATCCTTCCATATCATCGTTTTCTTATGAATCTCTTGCTTGGTAATATTACACATCCATTTCACTCCTAATTCTTCAGACTCTAGGGACACATGTCTGATATGGCACTATTTAAGTATGTTTTAAACACTGTCCATGCACTGTTGATATCCTACCTGTATTTTGTCATAAATACTGTATTAGTCTGTAAAAGAAATTGTTGAGAAGGAATAAAAGATAATAGTGTGATAGGAAAGGTAGTCAGTGTGTGTTGCTCAGGTATATAAGAGTGATGAGATGAGGCAGAGAGCAAGAATTATGAATGATATATTAGCATAAATGTGTGAAGAGAAAGGAGTGCATTTTGTAAATGTGTGAAATGAGCTTGAAGGAAAAATTAAACTGTATAAGAGTGATGTATTTGAATGGTTTTGGTGTGTCATTTGAAGAGACTGCCACTGAAGGGAGAGTAATGAGTACAGAGAATGAATCTGAGCAATTAAAAAGGAATGTGAAAGAGTGTGAGAGTAAGGAAGGAGAGAGATTGAAGTAGTGCTTATGAATGAAGAAGTTGGTAGCATGAATGTGGAGAATAAGAGAACAAGCATGCATGGCAAACAGGGAAACTTGGAGACTCAGGGTGGACATGGGAACAAAGCACGAGAGAGGTTGATGTTCCAGGAAAATGTGAATTTATGTGTAGACAAAAAGGGAAGGGAATGACTTGGGATCTATGGAAAACAGTGTAATTTGAGGAAGATTCTGGAATGAATTAAATGAAAGAAATGGCTTGAGGAAAGTATGGAGAAGTCACATCTAATAAGTGGTATCTGTGAAACTTGTTATAGATCCAGGAATGAGCTGTTATGTTTGTATACAAATGGTTGCATTGATTGAGTTTGTTTACCCAAAAATTGTTGGAATAAGTGACACATGTTGGATGTGGATGATATTCTGACAGAAATAGAGATAGAAGGGTATGATGTATTTCCTGAAGATAAAGGAGATCTATGATAGAAAAAAGAGTTATGTCCATACAATTGGGAAAAAGTGGTGGTGATTTTGAGGCAGTATGGTGTTGTGATAGAAGTGAATAAAATGAAATAATTTGTTGGATGTTGCTATAGAACTGGTAAGGGTAATAAAAGGAAATTCATAAGCAAATTAGCCAAGCAAATGGGAAAAGGATGATCATGTGGGTTATTTTAATTACAGCCATGTAGATTGGGATGACTAGATAGCAACCAGAAGTAAAGAAACCAAGTTTCTAAAGTTTTTGAAGGACAACACCCTCAGGCAGTATGTAACAGATGGCACACGAGGATTTAAGTGTCTCGGATTTGATCACCTCATCAGAGGTTATAAATGAGGTGTCAAATCTTCCTCCGGTTGGTGTGAGTAATCATGAAGTAATTACCTGGGTCGTTGCCAACCATGTGAGGAGTTCCGTGAAGAAAGGGTATATAGGGAACTACAAGCTGGTGATTATGAGAAGCTCAGCAGGCAGCTTGTAGCTGTAGCATGGAATGAGGAGTTTGGTGGAAAGGAGATCAATGCTGTTTGGGTGATATTCAAGAACTATCTAGTAGAAGTATTGCCTAAATGTATTCCAAAGGTCAGAAGGTTAAATAAGATAGGTTTGAAATGGACAAATGAAGAGATTAAGCAGGCAATACAGAGAAAAAATATTATGGAGGCAACATAGGGTGAGTGGTAACAATCAATTCCATGAGGAATACAAAGAACAAGCGAGCAGGATGACTGCTTTGGTAAGAGTAGCAAAATTGAGGCACGAGCAACAGTTAGCTAATATAGCCCCTCCCCCAATAATAATAAAAAAAAATCCTAGGGAGTATTTTTTTTGTATGTAGCCAGCAAAAAAAAAAAAAGTCAGTATGGTAGAATTGCATTGATTGAAGAAATAATGTGAAACAAAGTGTCGTTCAGGTGCTATACCACAGGTTCCAGCATGGTATCTTAATACACTCTGGCAGAAGTTTGGACCCCTTTATCACAGAAATGTCACTTGGATAACCCCTGATTTGCAGATTATATAGTTTTTATTTGTAATGAGCAGTTCATAAAATTCTTTTCTTTGTGAATGTGACATCATGGAAAGTTTGAGAGCTGTGGATAAGGAGGACAGGTCACAGTGTCAAAGCTGTATAACTGAGAGGAGATCTCCACATAACCTTTAAAGGAATGCAGAGAACCAACCACAGCTTTTGACCTAATGTTCAATCCTCACCTTCTCATGATGAACCCTGTTAGGTATCTACCTGGATACTGAACGAATGAGGATGAGCTGGCAATTTGGGATTTAGCCAACCAAATTGTATTCTTATTGGTTTAAACCACAATGTAAATTGATGGTACAACATAACAAAATTTCATGCCAGCTGGAGCGTCATCCGGTTAAACAAGACCCTCCCTGTGGTCTTCACCAGGGAACCAGGGCATACAGCAAAAAGTCAGCTACTGGAACAAATCCTAAAACACACCCCAACTCAACATCACCAGAGTTCAAGATCTCTACTATCAACATAGAAAGCCTGAATGACAAAGAAATGGAGCTAGCTGAGGAATTGGATAAGTACCAGATCGACAATAGGGATGACCTGAAACAAAAAAAGACAAAAACTGGTGGAATCTTTCTGAGCAATAAATACAAAATGTTATTCAGGCTATGACAATCAAAGAAAAGGAGTAGCCATAGTATTCAACACTAAATATGAGGCTAATCTTGAATGCAGGCAATCTCAAATAGAGTGATGTGGGCAAATATCAGAATGGAGAGCTGGACAATGAGACTTAGTTGTGCCTATGGTCCCACACAGTGGTGCCCCCAAAGAAAAGAGAAAAAACACTAAAAAATTTCTAAAAAATCTTTTCCTAATTAAAATTCTTTTTTTTTTTTTTTTAATTTAAATTGTGTCATGTCATCTATTTCTATACTACTTATGAATTAGCAGTCATTGCAGATGCTCAGTCATAGGTCATATGTGATGTGCAGTATATATTCTCAAATCGCCTACTGAACTCTGGGTCCCCTCCAAGATTAAATCGTGAGTGCGCTACTGGTCCCACAAAAGGTTCTACTAAGGTAGAAGTGGGGGAATTTTTTTCACATCTCACCCACTCAGTTATTATTTTGAAGCAAATGAACAGGCTCTATCACTTAAGTGAAAACAGTTGTCTCTTAATTATGTCCTAGAAATAAAGTATTTCAGAGCATCCTACATAGATTAGTTTCTTTTCTCTGCTTTGGAAAGCTCAATATCACACTCATCAAACTGCCATAAGTCCTTTTGGTATGCTTATTAAAGAGATTAAGCAAGCTGTTGGCATGAATGTTGGCAACATTGCCTGCACCAAACATAACAGCATTCCTCCATGGTAGTTTTTACACTCCATCCTGCAACCTTGCACAGTGTCAACTACAAAAGTCTCATATTCCATTGGTCTACCTGCAATTGTTCAATGCATACAGAGCAGCCTGCTATGATTTCTTGCCAATCTATACTGATGGCTCCGGAACTGACGCCTGTGTTTCCTGTCATTACCATCTCCAACCAGATCCCACTTGATTACATTAATTATACAGCAGAGTTGCATGTCATGTAGCTTACACTTCTACATATTAAAGAAAGCTTCTACCAAAATGTGTAATTTATACAGACTTATTGAGTTCTTTACAGGCTATTTCCTCTCCTGTGTACAATCCAGATCTACTGCTGTATAAGGTGTTACACCTGTTGTACAAAATGAAGATCCTTAATTTTGATGTTGGTTGTGCTACATTCTCAGCCACATTGGAATTAAGGGAAGTGAGACTGCTAGATCAGCTCATATTTTTTTGATGTACTGTCTGACAGTACCATATACATACTATAGACAGTTTATAAGATCAAACCTAATTGTCTAGTGGCTGTTATGGCAGGAAGACTGGCAAACAAATTACATGATATTAAGCCTGAAGTTAAGCACTGGTGGTCTAATCCATCGCTTCCCAATTAACTTCTAATCCATCGCTTCCCAAGAAACGTATTTAACTTTTATTATTTATTTCTTTTTTGTTATTTTTTATATTTTAATGGAAAATTCACACATTGGTGTTGGTTCACAAACTTTGCTTCCTGCGTATTTCGGCACTTAATGAATATTAGTACATATTGCTTATTGATATGTTTCATTTCAAAGCAGTGGTTAATTGTATTTACTTCGAATGCTCTCCAGGGAAGCTCCAAATCTTCCTGTCCCATTCATCATGCGTTCAGTAATCAGGGACTGTTGATATTGACTTTATATACATATCAAAACTTGTTTTATATTATCACTGTCATCCGAGCTAGTTTTCTGTTACCAATAAAAGTTTCGCATATACTTTACACATGAAAAATAGCTTAAACAAGTTCATGTGGGGAGATAGTAACTCGCTTGCAGTGGTAAACAACACCCCTCCCTAACAGCCACTATACTGCAGAGGCAATTAAAAAAAAAAAAGTACTTTTATTATGCCAGTCAATAAGGTATGAGGAGTCAGTGTAATATATTTCTCAACAAATAGTGCAATTAGAGACAACTGGGATAAAAACACACTAATTAATGAATCACATTTCCCCTCATACAGAAACTATGCTGTATAGACTGAAACAAAACCATATGTTGCATGGGCAAACACATTATCTAACTAAAAACTATTGTTATTAATTAGATGTGTGTGAATTCAATTTCCAAAGGCAGCAATAAAATTCAACCAAACGTGTTAAAATTCGTAAAAGTGTTAAACCTAAGTAATATATATATATATATATATATATATATATAATGAATATTATGGGTTTCACGTATGGAATTCGGTTGAAGAGAGTTAGAATTTCAACTCAATTGCCAGCTATGCTTTTATCTTTCGGTTGCACGATCTTTTGTTAATACCGCACCAATCATATGCACGTTTTAATAACCTGCCTTTGCTGTTTGTTTCGCATTAGGCTTAAATTACCTTAAAGGGAGAAAAGTCACAAAAGAGAAAAATGTTCCTGGTCCGGGGATTCCCTTATTCAGGTAATATTCACTAATTTCATGTTATCAGCCTGTGGTGTGCCAGTATCGGTAAGTGGTGATATTTGATTTATTCTATGTTAAAAAATTTAACCCTGAGATGGATAAGTGGCTGATAAAAAAAAATTCCCGCGAACAATCAGAAGAAGCAGAAACAGACTCAAAAAAAAAAAAAAAAGGACAGTATTTCATATTTTACCAGAACAGCCCGCATCGTCTTCAGAACCAAACAGTAAGAGGCAAAAAATGTAATATATGCATTTGATTTTTGCAATATTCACTGTGTGTATGTTTTGTATTAAATATAAATACAATAAATATTATAATAATATATCTCTCTATTACAATTTTCTTTCGAGGGGGGGGGCGTGAAATATTTTAATTTTTGCAAAGGGGGCCCTGACATCCAGAAGTTTGGGAAGCACTGGTCTAATCAATGTAGAAAGAGAAGAGAGAAAGTTCTTCTTGCTAGGGTCTGCATAGGTCAGTCATCTTACACATTCTTATTTTATCTCTCACATTTTTCACACACAGCTGGGTCATCAGAGTATGAAAAATGCAACACTTATCTTACCATTTATCATATTTTGGTGGTGTCAGCACTTCACAAGGGAGAGAGGAATGAACTTTTTACCTGTCTAGCTGAGCCATATATATACTCAGGCAGATGTTATCAGACTCGTAAGTCAAATTTCATGATGTTTTTAGCTTTTTAAAAAGAATTAATTTGTACAAACACATTTGATTTCTATATGTAGATACTGCATTGCCCTACTTAATTTTTGTACATACCTATCATTTACTAACTTTTCTCTGATTGTTTATTAATAACCTTGCATAGTGCTGTAACCTTTTGCTATGCTGCAATATGATTTTTGCTGTCCTTGCACCAATAAACCATAAATCAACAAACCAACCAATTGCAGAGTTGTTTTCATGCTGTTTCATACTGAAGGTTGACTAAGGATATTTTTTGTTGCTGTTTTTATTAATCCTAAATTTTTTATTTTTTTTGTGTGTGTGATATAGAAGCCCTGCTCTAGTGAACAAATATGGAACTTCTTTCAATCAGCTTCAGTTCTCCTGGAATCAGGATGGGAATCTTACACTAGATGATTGAATTCATCTCCTTGCCCATGGGCCTAAGATCTGTGCCCTGCCCAGCATGGTGGAGAGCTATTTGCAACATGTTGATTGCCTTATTGGTTTTAGTAAGTAAATCTTGAGTGTGCTAGTTCTCCCCCCCCCCCCATTAGAAAATAAACTTGGTGTTCTTGAAAGTATGCAGGAAGCTTTTAGCAAATGAAATTTGTGCTTTAATTTTACTCAGTTGGGAATAACATTTCTACAGTGTTTTAAAAAAGGCTATCATATTAAATTGCTTTCGTTAAATTTCAGTGTTAATTTATCCAACTGATGTGTCTTTTGTGCCAGTAAATCTGTGTACTAACAAGACTTGTATGAATTCTTATAATTTCTTATTACGCACTTATATGTTAATCATTGCCTCAATATTTTTAAGATAATGGCAATCTGTACAATCTCATAACTGAATGGTAACCAAGAGGTGATTTTGTTGATATTGAAAAAAAGGGGGAACTAAATTATATCATTTCAGGATCTTAGCAATCATATCAAAGATGCCTATGATATGTGGGCTAAGGACTCGTTCTTTGGACAAACAGCAGGTTCTGTTGAAGAAAGTCTACAAGAACACCACTCTTATATTAACCATAATAAACCTGAAAATTCCTGACCTGTTTAGCATGGAGTGCACACTGATCACGATATCCTATAGTCCAATACCTAGCTTTTAAATTTCTGCAGGTTTAGGTTTGAGCAGTTATTTAGAGTGCTGAAGCATTTCTACACTGCTCAAATTTAAATTGAAATGACTGACTTTCTGTTGCCAAGATCTGGGAGAGAGTCTCATCCTCTCGTGGCAAGCAATAATGTTTCTCCCCAATTTTAATTATTATTTATTTTTATTTATTAAATTTTATTTTATTTCAAATCACTTAATTTAAAATTTGGGGCTTAATTGTAAGCTTATTTGATTATAACCACCCACTAGGTGGCATCACTTGCTACATATACATCATCATCATCAAATTCCTGCCATGTACCCTCAAGGGGTGTACAGGATATGATAGTACTACATAAAAAAAATTACATCATTATTAATTTCCTATCTACAATTTTCCTCCAAATCAGTCTGTTACTTGTCAACACTCCAATATTATCAGCTCTTATATTTCTATCGTCTAAAGCACTTTGTACCGTATCAATCCACCTATATCTTGGTCTTCCTCTCGGTCGTTTTCCTGCCAACCTGGCAGAGAACACTTGTTTTGCTAATATATAGAATGATGGTACAAATTATACATTTAGTTTAATCCTTTATCCAAGTGTAAGCAAACAAAGTTTGCACCTGAAGTATCTTCATGACTAAAGCAACTCGTGGCAAAGGTGGATCAACCTTCACATCACTTGCCTTAGTATCCCATAATGCAAAGCACATCCTTGCGGACATGTATAATGCTATGCATTATGGGAAGGGTCATTACCCAGGACTCTTTCCCTGTTCAAGTGCAAGGTTACCTCTCCAAAAACTCTTGAGATCCCTCTGGATCACCCAACAATGAGCGACCCACAGGATCATAAACTCAGCATTGTTCCCCTCAGTAACAGGCTCATCCTGCCACTGAGAAGAGCTCTCAGCACTGGCCCTGCCTCGAGGCAGGCAGGCAGGCTCACCCCACCACCGAACAGAGCCACTCATATTTCATCTGGGGAGGGGGGGGGTAACAGCAATAACTGTGCCTCAGTTGACTTCATGGGCCACAACATTGTCATTCATTACCCAAGCTTCCAACCTGTTTCAACATTTATTGAGGTCTCTTCAGTGGGAGCCAGACCCAGAGGTGGTACCAAGGTTGAAGCAATGCAGAAGTCATATTTACCTATACGAGTTGCCAAAAGGTGTCACACCTTATTTATAAATTACTCTGGATTAGAGAATGATGTTGGAAGTTTTTTCCCACTTGGTTAGACTATAAATTATATATTTAGTTTAATCCTTTATCCAAGTGTAAGCAAACAAACTTTGCACCTGAAGTATCTTCAGGACTGGAGGACTAGGGCAACTTGTGGCAAAGGTGGATCAAGCTTCACATCATTTTCTTTAGTATCCCATAATGCAAAGCACATCTCCTTGCAGACATGAAGAGACCTCAATAAAGGTCGAAACTGGTCTGGGTAGTGATCTTTCCCATAAACTGCATATTATTATTGTTATTATTATTATCATTATGTGACACTTCCAGGAAGTCCAAAGACTTATCGAGGGAGGACCCCTACTCCACAACTCTCTGTCTCCACCAACCGCAACTGCCTTCATCATCTATGCCAATGCCATCTACCTCCGACCAGCACTTTCATAGACATTCACAAACACCCATGCCCTCGCCGGGATTTGAACTCGCAGCTTTTCAGCTGGAGAGCGGACACGCTAACCATTCGGCCAACCAGGCCAGCAGTGTACATGGAGATGTGCTCTGCATTATGGGATGCTAAGGCAAGTGATGTGAAGCTTGATCCACCTTTGCCACGAGTTGCCCCAGTCCTGAAGATACTTCAGGTTCAAACTTTGTTTGCTTACCCGTGTGTTGAGGCTTAAGTGCTGTGCAGAATTCATGTTGGATGCAGGATTCATGGTTTAATGGAATAACTATGAGCACTGAGAAAGGATTAAAAATAATTTTAATACTTCCATTGGAAGTATTGAAATTATTTTTTATTAATTATATATTATAATATATAACTTTAATATATTAATTATTAAAGTATTAAAAATAATTTTAATACTTCCATTGGAAGTATTGAAATTATTTTTAATCCTTTCTCAGTGCTGATAATTATTCTATTAAACCTCCAACATGAATTTGTTTGCTTACACTTGGATAAAGGATTAAACTAAATATATAATTTATAATCTAACCAAGTGGGGAAAAACTTCCAACATCACTTGCTACATGGCCCAGCTCTGTAAATTGGATTAACATTTTTTTTATTCTTACTAGAATATTGTAGTTAGGTATTGAGGTATTGAGGAACTGTTTGATTAATAATTCAATGGAAATTATCTACTTCTAGTATCATGCTGGAACAGTTGCAAATGTTCGAGAAGCAGTGAAAAAGCTTAGTGAAGAACTGAATACACCACATTATCCTGTAGCTATTGCTCTAGATACCAAAGGTCCTGAAATTAGAACTGGTCTCTTAGAAGGAGTAAGTATGTGTTTTCAGAATGCAATTCTTATGCATTGAAATGTGTATTTTTATATTTTAACATAAGAATTATTTTAGTACTGAGAATTCATGTTGCAGTTCATAATCATTTTATCAACAGAAAGTAATTAAAATCAGTTGAAATTGCTGAAAATTTGAAGTAATTTCAACCGATTAGAATCACTGTAAGAGGCAGAAATATTAATAACCTAAGATATGCAGATGACACGGTTCTTCTAGCTGAAAACAAATATGACCTCAAAACTCTTATAGATGAAACCCTACAAAAAAAAGTTTATAAGAAATATTTTTATGCAAGGCCCTTTTTCCAAAATATTATTGGTATATTTGAGGCTCTAGACTTGAGCATCTCATCACCCATGAGAATCCCAAGTGTAGATGAAATGGAAGAAGATGGCTTGGTGACTAAGCAAGAGGTATACAGGGAGAGAACTATTGATGTCAATAAGGCAGCAGGACTTGATGGCATATCCCCATGTTTTAAGTACATGTTCCAGGGAGTTAGCATTAGCTTAACTGTTTAACAAGAGTCTTGCAGTAGCACAAATTTCAAAGGAATAGAAGAAAAGTAAAATTGTACCACTTTATCCATCCCCTTTGTAAAAAAGTGGTAAGAAAATGCCCTATAATTTAGGGCACTCTACTTTGCTAAACACATCTCACCTTCTCCACCACTACTTAATTCTCCTACTACTACTGGCATCATCAACACTATCTACCACCCATCATCACCAACAACAGTATTTTTTTGTCTGTAAATTGTGAATGTGTTTTGAAGGCCGATTTATCTGTACACCAGATGAAAAACCAGAATTTCTGGGTGGAAAACCCTGCTACCTCCGTATAAGATTGGCTAACCCACCTTCAGTTGAAAAAGTCCATATGAGGATCCCCCTCATTACAACGAGAATCAAACCCGGATCTTTTCCAATCGAAGGATGCAATATTCTGCTGTTCTTCCAATTGCGCTACAGAGGCACTTAAATTATAGGATTTCTTTTGTATTTGGAGTTAAGGTGTTGGAGAGGTTGCTGAGTGCTAGGCTACAGAAATAGGTTGTAAACAGTAGTATTCTCTGTGGTTGTCAGCTAGCTTTGATAAAGCAACATCATGTTTTACCAGTTTACTTATATACTATAACAAGGTGATGAATGCATTGACAAGGGAAATGCATATACAGTACTATACTTAGATTTTGCAAAATCTTTGGATGAATTGCATTGCCTCACAATGAGTTGGTAACTACATTGGAATGGATGGGATTTGATACTGGATTAGTAAGATAGGTAGGCGATTGGCTGTGAAATAGGTAATAACAAATTGTGTATGGTGGTGCAGCATCTTCAAAGAGGCAAGATAGTCATTGGTGATGTGGTGCAGGCATCTGTTTTGGGACCATTGTTGTTTAACTTGTATATTAATGATATTAGGATGGGTATAACTGGTGATATGCAACTGTTTGCTGCTAATTCAAAATTGGAGAGAACGATCAGGAGTCAAGTAGAGGATTTGGATAGATTGTGCAGGTAGGCAAGTGAGTGCAACTGTCAGTTCATTGTTGCAAAGCATAATGTTCTGAAATTTGGTATGCAGTGATGTTATTCAAAGTATTCACTTTGCATAAAGTTGCTCTTCACATTGCATTATGGCAGTGTTGATGAGGACCTTAACTTGCAGAAATAAAGGATATGATTCCATTGAGAAAGACCTTGATCAGGCCTCATATGGATTACTGTGCACAGATTTGGTCACTTGGTTTTTATGGGGGATGAAGATGTATTACAAAGGATCTAGAAAGAACTTACTTTTGTAAAGCCTCTTGAATAGGATGAGAGTGGATGTGAGTGAGACATTTAAATTAATATAGGTCTGTTTCCAGTAACTAATCTTTACTGGGAACAGACTGCATCTTTGAGAATAAATAGAGAGACTTCAGAAGAATTCCCAGTTCAGAAAGGTGTGAGACAAGGCTGTGTCTTTTCTCCGATTCTCTTTAACCTGTACACAGAAGAAATGTTTAATAAAATTAGTAACCTCAAATGAATCACTGTAGGGGGCAGAAATATTAATAACGTAAGATATGCAGATGACACGGTTCTTCTAGCTGAAAACAAATATGACCTCAAAACTCTTATAGATGAAACCTTCAAGTATAGCGAACAGTATGGCCTCAGTTTAACTTTAAAAAGACAAAAATTGTGATAATTTCAAGAGGAAAAAAAAATACCAAAAATATGCATCAATATAAAAGGAAATAAATTAGAACAGGTGCAAAAATATATATACCTCGGACACTTGATCACAGAGAATAGCAGGACAGAAGATGAAGGATTGAAATTGCAAGGTCAACTTTCAACAGTATGAAAAATCTACTAACATCTAGAGAATTAAATCTGAAAACAAGACTAAGAATCTCCAAATGCTACATATGGTCTACATTGTTATATGGAGTACAGAAATGGACACTCCAATCTGAGTGTGAAAAAACTGGAGGTCTTTGAAATGTGGATGCTGTAAAGAATTTAAAGAATTATGAGAATATCATGAAAAGACAAATGAAGAGGTACTAGAGATGGCAGGCATAACCTGATGAAAGAAATTAAAAAGAGAAAAGTCAGATATTTTGGACATATTCTGAGACATAACTGCCTACAAAGGGCACCTCGCGAAGGAACTGTTGAGGGGAAGACAAAGACTGGAGTGCATGAAAAATATACAAGACTGGACCTATCTCTCATATGAGGAATGCAGCAGAGAGGTGCAGAATAGGACATGGTGGAGACACATGGTAGTCAATCTCCTGGAGGGAGAAGACACCTGACGGGACAGAGGGTTGTTACCAAGTTAATGTAGAAGAAATATTTCATAGAATGGTAGGGATATAGAACAAGAGGCCTTTGGAAATTCTATAAGGAAGGGTGTGAGCAAGAGAGTAAGAAGTTGGTTTTTTACATAGAGATTTATTGGTGAGTGGAATGCATTGCCTGACATCATGTTGGAGGTTTAATGGAATATTATCAGCACTGGGAAAGGGCTAAAACTACTTTTAATGCTTCCAATATTTTGTCTCACTCCCTGAGACATCTTCAGGGATCACAAATAACTTTTGTAGCAACATGCTCAAATTCAATACAATACCAAGTGAAACACGTGGGTGACTCGAAAGTCCTATCTTGGTTGTGCGCTGTCTATGGGCGTTTGTAGGTAGCCTAGGATGTAACGTGGGATCTCTGATAGCTAATGTTTCCCAAATTTTGGGAAGTTTTATGTAACCGTATTTATTTAAATTCAGTTGATTTCTGAGTGCTGCTGCAGGTTCTAAAAACTGTCTTTCTTTTTTGAATTTACTATGATGGAGCATGGTGGTGTTATTTTTTATAATCTTTATATATTATATTCCCTCTTTTTTTTATATATATATATATAGTATATTAACTATTTAGTCTACCGGCTGTGCCTTTGTTAATAATTATACTATATACTTATGAGGTGATTTATTATATAAATCTCTTTTACTAACAATTATTTTTATTTTGACTCCGAGTCCCTATATGTTATTGTATTGCACAAAAGTTCACTCCAATTGGTGCAATGACTTTAACTCTCTCTTTCAGAATCCAACTAATCATTGACTCAAAACCAAGTACAAAATAAACACATTTAATAAAACTGAAACAATAAATATACACTTCTAGCAATAAATCATAACTATAACTACAGATTATATGGATCCAAGGCCTTATTTAAAAATATAAACTTACTCTTAAGACTAAACACTTTTTCTTTCACAATCACAAAAAAAATGTTCATAGTCTTTTTCTCTTTCTGTTAAGGCTCTTTTCCAGAAGTTATACAGCTCTGTACTTCATTTTCAGGATCCTTTTCATCAATCAATGTAACACACATAAAAGTCTTCTTGACTAAATCTTGTTTCCTTTTAGTAGCAATACTCATCAGATCAGGCATCCTTAATACCTAAAAATCTTCTTAATCAATATATTTTCTAAACATTCACTTTCAGGCATCCTTAATACTTATAGAACTTCCTTATCAATATTTTCTCTAAGAAAAACATTCACTTTAGAATGTAAGCAACAAGTTCTCCTTTCATTCACAATTCTAAATGACAGGCTTAACTTTTTCCACTTTAAAAAAACTTAGTTTCAAGATTCCCTTTTATTCATTACTTATTCCTCCTTGAAACCTATTATTTCCACTATTCCTTTTTTGGAATACACTATAAAATTTCTTCCGACTGCCACACACAAAAAAAAATAGAGTTTCTTCCAACTTGAATATTTACCGGCCAGTGTTCTAAAAACTTCCAAACGCTCTCTTGTTTTCAACCGTTACTTGGATACGCAACGCTTTCCTTGTCAGCTGTCAATCACACATCAAATCCTCTCTGGGAGCATGCGCACTCCACAAAAGTCAGAAACTACGTACTGCAACAAAATGGCTGACTCGCTGTATCCATTAGCGCTAAGAGAAAGTCTTTCACAAAACACAAAATTCAACATTTTTAAACCACAACAAACTTTCTTATAAGTAACACAAATATTCAGTTTAGTAAGTACATCAATTTTTTTACTTCTTTACATGTTACTTCTAATATAACATTTTCATAACGAGCACATCACAAGTGCAGACACTGCGTGTATGAAAACAAAACTAACAAGCATAGTTAATACGTAAAAATATTCAGAATTTTTAATATGATTATTTTTACAGTGGTTTTTCTCCAAGAGATCCTGTGAATTGTATCCAAAACATGGTCTGCAAGGCCAGATTGACCATAGTCGTGATTGCAAATATATGATTTGTGTTCTAGAAAAACACGAAGTATTGTATTTGAGTGTGTTGTTACAAAAGTTATTTGTAATCCTTGAAGATGTCTCAGTGACTGAGACGAAATATTGGAAGCATCAAAAGTAGTTTTAATCCTTTCCCAGTGGATAATATTATAATATTCCATTAACCCTCCAACATGATGTCCTCACAGGACTTAAGCCTCAACACACGCATTGCCTGACAGTTTGGTGTATGTAGATGTGGTGAATGAGTCTTGACTCTGTAGAGGTCTGGTGTTATTATTATTAACACTTAGGAGAATATGAGTTGCAGGTTTATGGAGAAGAAGCCAACAAGATAAATTTGTTCTGTAGTAATTTTTGTAATGTCTAAAAGCATGAGTAATGTATAGAAAAAGTGAATATTAAATCCAATGTTCTTTCAAAGCGGAAGGTTTGTAGAAACTATGAAAGTTTTAAGTTGACCTGAGAGCTTGCAAGAATACAATCCTCGACATCCCCGAGTTGCCTTAGCTTGGACTACTTAAAAGACATGGATGCTGCCCAAACGTCCATGTATTTGCCTTTTATTAGTCCATTTGATAAAGGTTTCTGGCCTGACAGCTGTTTCAAACTGGTTGATTCTCTTCAGAGACTAGGGAGAAACCTTAAGAGACCAAAAACTCTTGTTCAGTAGGAACAAGAGTTTTTGGAAACAAGGAAATCAAAATACGTTTCTCTGACAAATATCAGAGAAATGAATTTTTTGTAAGTGAACACTTGGTCAGTGCTTAAAAGTAATTACTAAAGAAATTTATATTATAAACATTATATCCAACGTGATATTCTCGTAATCTCTCAGGGCAGCTTACAAAACTTTCATAGTTTCTACAAACATTCGACTTTGAAAATAATATTGGATTTAATATCTGTTTTGCCTATGTCATTTTATATTGCCGAAATGAAGCCTTTTGGCTCTTTCTTTAGTAATTACTTTTCTCATGTGCCAACTAAAATTTTGGGAACATATTATTTGGTGTCTTTTAACTATCGGGAGAACATTTTCAAATAATCAAAAATCACACTAGAGCAGTAAAATCAAAGAATATTGTAAGAGTGATTATTGTAAGTCATGTAAGATTGAATGAATGTAAAAATTAGTGACATAATTTTTACTCAAGTTCTTCTACCCTGTTGATAGTGTGGATATTTTTTATTTGCCTTTAAGTGTAATTCTAGCTGCCATATACATCCATACAATTTAAAGACACAATATTTAACATCAGCAAAAGAGTAAACAATAATTCTGAATTTTCTTTTTTTTTTTCTTTTTTTTTTTATAAAGATCAGTCAGGCATAAGTTTTTCCAATATATTACAGTGCACAATCTTTTTACTTGACTAAAGCACAATAAAAGAAAATAAAATTAAAGATATTCTTTTATTAATTCTTAATCCCTTATGAATAATACATAAAAATTTCAGATAAAATAATGTGTTATTTTACCTACATAATATATTAAACAGAAGTTAATCTTTACTATTTTTAGCAGAAAACATCAAATCAAAATTAGAGAAAGAAAAATACTGAATGTTTTATTTATTTAGCATCAATCAATGAGACTTCTGCTGCTGCATCACTGATGACAGATAATTTATATCAGGTCTATATTTTGTAACCTTTAGAGATATGCATGCACTAATAGTTTCATCTGTAAGGCTACTATTATGAGACTTAACAAAAGTTCATCAGTGAGAGCAGTGATCCACAAGAATATGTAGAAGAAAAAATGGATAGTAATGCTGTTGCAAGAGTTTACAAAGTTTCTGGACTAATATTCCAAGTCCTTAGTATCTTGTTTTCCCTCACTTCTCTCTGTTACTCTAATCACCCCTTTTCAATATTTTCCAAGTCAACTCTGAGGGAATAAATTTCTGCCTCCAAATTCAGTTACTTTGAAAAACAGCTGCATTTCAAGATCATCCATATTTATTCACAAAAACCTTTGCAAGTTTAATTCATTCAGTTTTATAATGTTTGAAAACTTAATGAATTTTGCAGTCTCTTCTCATTCTCTGAACTTAACAAATCTTGGAATTGCTCAATAATTGAACTGTGATGTTTAAAAATACCTTTTGAAGGCATTGGCAGTGTCTGTTTTGTTATCCTTTTGGAGATCGATATATGTCTTTAGGTTTGGAAAATATCTAAATCTCTCAATGTCTGCCTCCCTCTTAAAAACTCCTAGTTTCATTTCAAATGCCTTTTATGCCATCAATCATAACATCAAGAGTCTTACCAGAGCCCTGTAATTTTAGATTCAAGTCATTTAACTGCAGAAAACATCAGTTTACAAACTGCACATTGTCATACATTTCTTTATAAGACATTTGTTGATTACAATTGACATTCCAGTTCAGACATTCAACAAATCGTTTCAGAATATGACCTTGAACTAAATCAACAAACATTGTTTTACATTATTAGTCCTTTGTACACTGAATCCATGTCATTTAATATCTGAAATTGTCTTTTATTCAAAGCACGTGCAGAAATGTAATGAACAGATGAAAAACCAGTTTCTGGGTGAAACTTCCGTATGAGATTGACTAACTCACCTTCAATTGAAAAAGAAGGTGACTTTGCAACAGATTTACAAACGGTAACTTTGGTTACTGTTTGCATCACTTCTTGAAGTTCCTTTAGGTCAGCTTTTGCAAATAAAGTCTTCTAATGTATGATGCAATGAAAACTTATCAGTGGATGACCAACATGTTTTGCAAACAGATTTACAAATCTTGCTTCTTTACCAATCATGTCGGGTGCACCATCTGTTGTGATGGATACTACTTTTGAAATATCAATTTGCCGAATAGATAATTTGTTCATAACTGCTTTACATATTTCAACCCCAGTGGTATGCTCAGGTAGTGTTACAATCTTCACGTACTTTGTCAATCCTACGAAATCAAGCAAAGATTGCTAGCATAGCTGATGTAATGTCTGTGCTCTCATCAACACAAATAGAAAAGAACTTACATGAAGCCAAATCTTTTGTTAATTGTTCTGCTGTATTCCTTTCCAACTTAAGGATAGGGTGTACCATGGAATTGGAAAAAAAAATTAATGTTAATTAAATTTTATTTTAATTATTATAATTATTAAATAGTAAATAAAAATGATATTAAATAATTATTAATTATATAAAAATTAATTAGATTAATTAAAAAATCAAATTTTTATTTTAAAATATGCATTTTTGTGTCACTTTTTAATGAAACAAATAATTTTTTTTGTTCAAATTTGCTACGGATATTCTATCGTGTCTGTTAAACAATATAAACTAAAATTTAGCAAATATCAGTTCCTTTAAAGTTATGAAATTTAATTTGTCCATATAATGATTATTACACAAATCTTGCATGTTTGAAAAATAAACTTTAAAAATGACAATACATATCAATGATTATAATTTTAGTTCAATATATTCTGGATATATTAAGCTGTGTTAGAAAAAAAAATTAATATTCTAGGACTAATAGTTTTTAAGATATCTTGCCAAAACCAACTGCAATGTGTTAAAATTTAAAAACCAGAGAAAATTCAATTTAAAGTTTATAACTATATATTTAAAATGTAGGAAGTTTTTGAGTACGAAAATTATGGAATGTATTCTTTAGTATAAAAATAAAAAAAAATAAAAAAAAATTTTCTTATTTTTACCTCAAAACTATGATTTTTTGGGGGTATCCTATCCTTAACTGTTTTTCTACTCATAGACAAATCTTTAATGTCATGAATAATTTTTACCTTTTCTGAAAGATTGTCAAAGAGGAAAGGCGCACATCAATCCAGCCATCTTCTTTAATATACTCCCCATCACTAAGTGGTTTTTCCATGTTGGACAATCTTCTTCTGCAGCTTATCCCACTTAAAGTAGAGTTGCTGTTTTTAATGAGTCTCCTCCACATCCTCCTGTCTTGGGCTGCAACCCCATCCAAGTCCTTCATCCTCCTCCACCAGCTCCCTCCATCTCTTCTTTGGCCACCCATGCTTCCTTCTCCCCTGCACATCTATCTGCATGATCTTTCTCCCCACACATACTCATCCTCCCTCCTTGTCACATGACCAAACCATCTCAACCTTTATATTTGCTCCTAAGTTCATAACTTTCACTGTTCTCCCCTTACAGCCATTTCTTTAAATAACTTTTGAAACTCAAAACTGGTAGCAACTAACAAATAGAGATATTGGAGTTTTCATAGCTCTTTTTAAAGCCTTGATACAACCACACCTGGGTTTTTTGAGGATGAGGAAGTGCTTGAGAGAATCCAGAGACAAGTAACTAAGATTGTAGTCTGTGGAATGTTCCCTATAAGGATAGATTGAGGGTTTGTGGATTGCAAAAGTCGGTTAATAGGCATAAAAAAAGGGAGGGATTGATAGAAATATTTAAGTTAAAAGATGTTATAGGATTGGTGCAGGGGAAATGATTCAGCACTTGGCTAGTGGGGGTCAGATTAAGAGGTCATCCCTGGAAGTTGGGCAAGAGTGTGAGTAGCAAGGGCATGAGGACTAGATTTTTTGCTTGGAGAATGGATTTCAGGTTGCCTGAGTCAGTTGCATGAGTATGTTTCTGTTAATGGTTTTAAGGAGACGTATGATAGATATTGTGCTGACAGTTTGGGTCTCTCACAATGAGTCTTAGGACTCCATGGAGGTGCCTGTGCAATAATAATAATTAAACTTGCTTGCTAGATAAAGATATATGTAAACATACTAGTCCAGTGTAGTATCCAATTTCTATTATTGTGAATTAACTTTCCATATTCCCATATAAATCAAATGTATCATAAACTTTTGCTTTTCTTCGTTAGCTTTATTTTACTGTTCATTTAATTCCTTTGTTTCTTTCTGAATAATTATTCATCTTATTGTATTATTTTCTTGAGATTAGGATAAATTTTCCTCAAGTGTTTTTTCAATCAAGGAAAAATTAAACTTACTGAGTATTATCCAATTTGTTCGCATAAGATTTCATCTTTCTGACTCTGCTCATTTCTCTCGCTATCTGTAATAGTGGCACAACTCAAAATTCTTCATTTTTGAATTACTACACCATTTTGATTGTGCAGTAGTAACATAACTGAAAAAAATCATGATTCTGAGATAATGAGAAAAATTTGTCTTTTAGTTTCTTCAGAATTGAAGAAATTATGTGAAAAAAAAATTATTTTCAGAGGCAGATAATTATATTCTAGTTGTAATTTCCTCTCTTGTTGCATGGATACTGATACTCTCAGAGCTAGATGTAAATCTTCCACTGACACACATAAACTGAAATGAACTGTTCATCAAGAAAAAGTTAATAATGGCTGCCAAACTGTCATTAGTATAATGATAGGGCCTTTTATGACAATAGAGTTTTCATTTAACAAATTCATTGAATCAAATAAAGACCATTTAATTTATTACAGACATCAGGGCTCTGGTTAGTACAGTTAATCAATGAGCCCTTTGTTTTTTAACATGTATGTTCTTTAATTGCAAACATCTTAGGACAAAAAACAGTTATAAAAAGATTCATAATTGTAAATTACAATTATGAATTAAGAACACCATAAAAATAATTGGAAATTACTTAAGTATAAAGAGCTAATAAGCTTCATTTCAGCAATGAAAACATTACTTAAATTAAGGGGATATTAAATCCCACATAGTTTTAAAACCGAATAAGAAACTCAAAGATTGGAATCAGAGAGTTTCTTGCCGAATATAGTAAACTATAAAGTATCGGCGACACTAGCATTAGCCAATGCAAGTGATCCTAGTACGTAGTACAATACCAGGGCAACTCGTTGCTAAGGTGGTGGAAGTTCAGATCGCTATTCTTAGGTATTTTCCATAATGTAAAAACACATTTCCTAGGAAATGTATGCTGTTATTACATTATGGAGGGAGGTCACTGATGAAGCCTCAAAAAAGGCTGAAACCGGTCTGGGTAGTGACCTCCCTCCATAATGTAATAACAGCATACATTTCCTAGGAAATGTGTTTTTCATTATGGAAAATACCTAAGAATAGCGATCTGAAATTCTCCCACCTTTGCAACGAGTTGCCCTGGTATTGTACTACGTACTAGGATCACTTGCATTGGCTAACGCTAGTGTCGCCGATACTTTATAGTTTACTATATTCGGCAAGAAACTCTCTGATTCCAATCTTTGAGTTTCTTATTGGAAATTATTTTTATAGTGCTCTTAATTCCGATCTCATCAATTTTCATTTCCATCTGTTTTCCAAACTACACTTTTCCTAACAAAACAGATTTCAAGTTCTTCAAGTACTTCTCTCAGTTATCCTACCTACTCTTCAACTCTTTTTTGTCTTGTCTTGAAGGAGGCATCTGTGTATATTGTTGCCTTGATTTGAATTTACTGTTCAAAGGAAAGAAAATATCCTTGCTAGGAAAAAAGCAAAAAGTAAAAGGTGAATCCAGTAACTGAGGTCCAATTGCAAATGAATGAAGTGACATTTTCAGTATTAATTATCAAGCTTATGCATACTGTCAGCTGCTTCTCCACACTTGTATCCCCCTCTTTGAAGTAGTCTGCAGCCAGTGTTATGACCTAATCCCATGGATATCATGCTTTCTCTGATAGAGAATTATTGAGCTGCTAAAAACCTCTTCATGTAGAGAAAAGATTGAAATCACTGGTGCAAAATCTAGGCAATAAGGTGGCTGTTGGAAGACTTCCCAGTCAAATTATTCAAGCATTTCTCAAGTTTGAGCAGTGTGTCTCATTATGTCATGAATCAAACGGTTCCAAAGCTGAGAAATCATCTTCTTTTGAATAAACTATTGCAATTTTTTTAGAATATCACAATAAACATCTGCATTTAGTGTTGTTTCTTGAGTTATAAAGCCAATTAGCCAAACACTGCATCTGTCCCAAAATATGCTACACATTGTCTTCCTGTAGGAAAGCATTTTCTTGAATTTCTTTGAATCTCTTGGTGATGCTTTTGGAGATCCATTATGCTGACATTGTATTGTTTGCTGCATACTGTTAAACTCTGAATGAAAAGAAAGGTCAACACCTTTACCTTCATTCAGATTTAACACGATTTATCAATTCCGGAGCCAGTATCAACATATCAAGAGAAAAATAATCAATTGTAAATTATCAGTTCCGTTAATATTTAAGAAAATTTTATCTAATGCATCATATTGAAATTAAATAAGTGTTCTGTAAAATTTAAACTATGTGTAATCTATGTACGTGTTATTACAATGTTGAAGGCAAAAGGCAATCCGATTATACAGCAATGGCCTGAGGTCACACACGTGCACCTAATAGAAGACGTACGCGGATGACCTCCGAATAGAATGCTAGGGGTGAGATTGGTGCTAAGTGTTCATAGGAATGATGTGCCCGGAGAAATCAGGATGACGCAGGCAAGAAACATAGGGTGTGCATTTTAAAAGATGCTGCGGCACCAGCTCATGGCTTTTTTCTCGTTCCCTGTACTGCAGTCATCAGCGGAGAAGTCCATCGTGAGGTCATCGCGGCTAGCAGCAGTATCCAAGGGCAGTTCTGGACTATGGAATGACCTGACACGGTAGAGTTCCAGATTGCGCCAAAGATCGTAGACCCATGCCCAGCCGATTTGATGAGTGAGCGGGGAGCCAAAATTGTTTTCCCCATCAGTGATGTGTCATGTCCGAATCCAATTGATGTATAGAAAAGCCGAGGTAAATCTAGGAGGTTAATCAGAAAATTGAAAGTGCTGTAGGGATATGCATGAAGGTCTAGTGCATCCCCAACTACTAGTAATGTAGTTTCTTATTTGTTAATGTAAAAATTGTGTAGGGGACATTGATTTAGATATATGTAAGATTTCAACTCAGGACTAAGCCCTCATTGAAAGAACTTTAGGAGTTATGCTGAGGAAATTTAGGAACTCTATAGTTTAATTGAAATAATAGTGTGGAGCTAATTGTGATTGAAATAATAGTGTAAAGATAATTTTGAATGTATGTGATTTATAGAAAGTATATAGTCTTTTATGGTATCTTACATAAATGAGAGTTAGATTTTGTAAGAATGAATGAATTGAAATTTTGATTTTTTATGTTAAGGAGATTTTGCAGTCATAAGTGAAACTACTCTCTTCCCACTATTATCTAGAGTAACCTTATGTCAGTAAAAATATTTCTCATAACTTGTATTATGTATATTCAGTTAATTAAATGTTAATTTCTTTTGAAATGAATATGAAGACTCGCCTGATTTCCATTTTACTGAACCGTTCATAAAAGTTCAAACCTAAGCGGGAGATGACTAACAAACATAAATTAAGGGGCTACGACTGTGAGATAAGTCCTAACAGTGAGATTGTTCAAGAATTAAGAGACTGTGTTTGGTTCCATGAATAAATATTCATCAAGTACATTTTAGGGTGGCGCAGTATAAATATAAATTTTCTCTAAAATTAAGACGGAACCAGTACCTGATATGAAACAAAGGAATTGGCACCAATTAACGACATTTCCTTTGTCTTTATAGCTCACGTGCACATCTTGTATAATTGCTTATCGGCCTAGATTGAAAGTTAAGATATAACTCACTGATAGTTTAAGAAATTACTAAAAAGGGGAAGCCGTTAAGAAAAATAATATAAGAAAATATAACAGAACGACAAGAGATATAAACACGGGATATAACAATACTCTCTTATGTCACATGAGAAAAATCCAGGTTTCATTTCCTGTCACAGTTTAGTTCAAAAAATTTGTTCCCTTCATTATGATACTATT
The DNA here is from genome assembly GCF_054136105.1 of Typopeltis vanoorti. Classification (NCBI taxonomy): domain Eukaryota; kingdom Metazoa; phylum Arthropoda; class Arachnida; order Uropygi; family Thelyphonidae; genus Typopeltis; species Typopeltis vanoorti. Next base: position 126,944,866 of record NC_143556.1, on the reverse strand, counting down.
CCAAAAAAAAAAAAAAAAAAATTATTGCCACAATGTGTTGTGATCATCAGTAAGAATTTTTGGCACACATCTTGCATTTAGTTTGTAATTCTGTAAGTATTCCTTGATTTCTTGTAGTAAAGAATAAAAAATGTGCAGAAATTTGTATTCAACTCAAAATTGGTGAAATCTCATTAATCTACTCAAGCAGATGAGCAGTGATTCATGTGAGGAGCTAGTTTTAGTTCTTCATTGTGCACATTTGTCTGATTAGTGTGATCCCTGTACACATTTTAGCACACCTCATTATCTTACAAAATCTGCAATATTCATAGAACATCACTATGAATAGCACCACTGTTGTGCCTCAAGTCAAGTGGCTCTCTTTATTCTGCCATTTGAGTCTTCATTGAGTATCTATCTTTAAAGTGCTCAGATAATGCAGCTTGAGCTGGTAAAATATGGACATTATTTAAATAATGTATGAACTAAGTTAAATATTTATTTTTAATTCAGTCCCACTTAGCTTTTTTTGTTAGAGAAGACTTCAACATGAGTGGATGTGAGTTCTGATGCACCTTAACAGAGAGCTTCCAACTTAGAATCTTCTTCTCTCTCTCCCTGAAAATCTCTTTGCTCCATTCTATGAAATTTATATGCAATTGTCATTCTCCTAATACTGACAGCCATTCTGACTTTTGATTTCCTTCAGTCCTGCTTTCTCAACAGTAGTCATCTTCTTTATAGATTGCAGTATTAACAACTCGTTGGCTTTACTCTTCCATTGCACTTTTTTTTATTTCGTGTACGAAACTATAGAGAATATAAAAGCCTATATATAAATGGTTAAAAGCATATGTTTAAAAGAATAGGCATAAAAATGCTACTTGCATAAAATATTACATAAAATGTCAAATTTCACTCATCCAGCGACTAATATACTTTAAAGCTGTTTCATTACACTGCATTAAATCTTCTTGGGTACATATGTTATTATTGTCTACTAAGCAGCATTGCAGAAGATGTTCCATGGTTTTTTGTTTCATCACATGTGTGGCTGTCATTCTCTGTGTAGCCCCATCTGATCATGTTCTTCTTTGATCTGCTCATTCCAATAACAAAGTCTATTCATTATCTTCCATCTTTGTCAGAAGGAAAAGATTTGTTTAAGTTCAGAGCCTCTGGAGATTGTTCTTGTCACATTGTTAACCTTGTAGCTTTTATGGAATCAACTAGCGTTTCCACTGTTTGAGTCAAACGTTTCCTCGATCTTAACCTCCTATGTGTATTAACATGTCCATTCAAAGGATGCTGTTCATCATTTAGTCATTGTTTCTGCTCATATCTACTCTGTGTTGTCAGTTTTAGCTGCTGTTTTCGCAATATGAGGAGGTACAATACCAGACAGTGAATATAAATGGTCAGTTTTTGTAGGCTTAAGGTAGCTGGTAATGTGCCAACATGTTTCGTTAAAACCCTTGTAAATAATTTTGACAAGTGATGATCTTTCCCAAAGAGGACTAGCATACTCAGCTGTCGAAAGTAAAGTGCCAGTGCAGAGGTGTGCAATACTTGTGGACTTGCACTCCACTGAGATGATGTTAATCAGTGCAAAATATTATTACCTGTTTGAGTTTTAGCTGCTGTTTTCTCTATATATTACTTATAATTTAAGGTCCTATCTAGTGTAACACCTAGGTAAGTTGGATATGGATAATTGACTAATTTCACACCATTCCAGTTTGTATTATTCAACTCTCTCCTCACCTCCCTGTTATTGAGATGGATAAGACACATTTGAGTTTTACTGGGATTTGGTTTCAGTGGTTTTCCTTATAGTAAACTGTAAGGGCTTCTGATTTTTGTGTGAGCTACTTCTCAATGTTATCAAAGGATTTTGCTTGATGAGCTGTTGCCCAGTCATCTGCATATAATAAGGTTCTTGACTGTGGGTTTATAGATTGGTTGTTAATGTGTGTGTGTGTGTGTGTGTGTGTGTGTGTGTGTATTGAAGAGGAGGGGGAGGAGCACACTTCCCTGGGGTAGATCATTTTTCTGGATCTCTTGCTAAACAGCAGCAACCTAAATACCTTCACTAACTGATAGCTGTTTGTCTTGCTATAAATTTTGACTATAGGCCTTCTAAGATTTACTATGTTGTATGCTGCTGTCAAATTTATGAATGCATATCCTGTTGCTAACTGCTTTCAAAGCCGTCTTCAATAAATGTTAAATTTAATACTTGTCCAGTGCATGATCTTCCTTATCTAAATCCTGCCTGTTCTTTTATCAGCACTTTCTCTATTTCTAGGCTTAATCTGTTCAAATTAAACTCATAGCACTTCAGCATTGAGCATAGGAGAGCTATAGACCTGTAGCTGTTTGGTTTCTCAGCAGATTTACATGGTTTCAGGATAGGTATTAATTTCATTTGCTTTCATATACTGGGTATTTTAGCCAATTTCCAACAAAAATTGAAGAATTCTAATATCCACTCTATTACTTTTTCTCATCAGATTCCTTAGGGTCTCGTTTCTAATATCATCTATACTGGTGGCTTTTCCTGGTTTTAAGACATTCAGGGCATTTTCTAGGTCCTCTTTTACTGAATCCCTAACTTTTAATGTAATCTTTAGGTATTTTTCCTTTGGTACTCAGTTTACCATTCAGAGTTAGCTGAGTTGCAATTTGGTTTGCATTTATATTAACTTTGGTTGCTGTTATTGTCGGATCACCAGATAATTTTTTGAGTAAGAGCCAAGTGTTCCTGCTACTGTGTTTCATATCTAAGCTTTTCATTTTCTCTGCCCATTATTGACTTCTTTTTTCATATAGTGCTGTTCCTCTCCTGCATCAATTGTTTCTAATGAAAATGGATCTTTATCATATCTTTCACAATACCTTTCATATATTTCTACATTATTATTATCCAGGCCTCCATGGAGTCAAAAGACTCGTCGTGGGAGGTCGTTCTTAGGAAACATAGTCTATCATACCACTCCTTGAACTCATTGACTGTTCTTACCCTAACCACTCTTTTAGGCAATGCATTCCACGGTTCAACCACCCTCCATGCAAAGAAACTACTCCTCACCTTCTTGCTCACAGCTTCCTTTCGTAACTTCCAGGGATGGCCCCTTGTTATCGCTCCTTCCCTCTGTTCCACCAAGTGAAAGAACTCCCCAATATCTACCCTGTAACTGCCTCTCAACAGCTTAAAAGTTTTGATCATACACCTATCCTTCTTCTGTCTACCAAACTCTGCAGTCCACATTCCCTCAGTCGATCCTCGTAACTGACATTGTACAATCCTGAAACCATCTTTGTTGTTCGCCTCTGTACCCTTTCCACAGTTAATTTATCCCCTTCAAATCCTGGGGACCAAATTTGAGAACAATAGTCTAAATGTGGTCTGATCAAGGTCTTATACAGTGGAATGATAACTCTTTTATCTCTGCAGGTCAGCGTCCCTCTTAGTATTGCAGCAATCCTTTGGGTTACCTTCACCCCCTTTGCCATATGCTCCCTGAATTTCAGTTTTTCTGTCAATCATCATCCCAAGATCTCTTGTCTCCCCTATTAATTCAGTATAGCTTCTCTAATCGAGTATGCATTCCCCCATCGATGGATCCCAAACTTCAAGACTTTACATTTTGCTGCATTAAACTGACACATCCATTCATTTGCCCGTCTGTCTAGTTTATTCAAATCCTCTTGCAGGATTGCCACATCTGCACTATTACTGATAATCCTTTCCAGCTTCACATCATCCTCAAACAACTGAATAGCCCTTGCAATCCATTGACAATGTCATTGATATCAAGGTTGAACAATACAAGTCACAGTACTGAGCCTGTGGAACCTTCACTTGTAACCTTCTGCTTCCCTGATATTGCCCCACCATGCACAACTCTCTGATACTTATCAGACAGCCAATCCTGAATCCATTTGACTATCCCAACATTAAATCCATGTGCTGCAACTTAAATATCAGCATATCATGTGGCACCCTGTCAAATGCCTTTGCAAAATCCAAAAAAAAGGCAGTATGTGCCTTTCCCTCATCAACTGCTCTTGTCACTTTATTATAAAAGGCAATCATATTACTAAAGCAAGAGTGCCCCTTAACAAATCCATGTTGATTCTCACAGATAACATTATCCTCATCTGCCCAACGCTGTATATAGTCCCTCACTAATTTCTCCAAGACCTTAACAGCTACTGATGACACACAAACTAGTCTATAATTAGACACTTCCAATATGCTACTGTCTTTGTGCAGTGGCACTATCTTACCTTCCTTCCATTCCTTGGGTACCTTTCCCACAGACAGACTTTTATTGAAGAGCCAGGTTAATAGAGCTGTCAGTTCTTTAGCTTCTCTCTACACCTGTGGTGAAATACCATCCAGTCGCACTGCTTTACTGGTATCCAGAGTACTCAGTATTTGGAACACGCTCTCCTCTTGCACCTCTAAACCCTGAACCTGCCCCATCCCTCTAATATTAAAACCTTCTTCTCCAGGATGAAATACTCTAATGAAGTGCTCATTGTACAACTCCACTATGTCCTCTGCATCAGTCACTCTGTTCCCATTTTTATCTCACATTGTCATTCTTCCACAATCATTTCTCCTCCTACTGGCCACATAGTTAAAAAATTTCCCTAGGATTTTTTTTTGATCTTTGTGCTCTTCTCATATTCCAGTTTTGCCTTCCTCACCATACTGGTCACTCTCCTGGCCTGTGTCTTATATTCTTCGTGTATCTGCCCTCCACCCCTCTCCTTATATCTCTTCCATAATCTCTTTTTCAATTGCAGTTCCTGTTTGATATTGTTTGTCATCCACTTTACACCAAATTGTGTCCTATTGCTGCTAACAAATATTCCTTCCCAATTTCGCAAGCGCTAATGATATCCAGTGTTCCAATTCCGACCTCCTGGAACTGCCCCAAGTTGATATCTCAGACTATTATAATCGCCTGCCTTATAATTCCACATATGTTCCCTTTTCTTCGATACACCTGCATGTCTATTCATCTTCCAAGTCAAAACCACATAGTCACTCTCTCCAACTGGTGGGAGAGATGTCATCTCAATTATTATCAGCTCTTCTGATGCTATGACCAAATCTAAAATTCTTGAACCTCTTGTTCCCTCTATTACATGTTGCCTGAGACATTTTCCCCTGAAGAATTCTAGAAATCCCATCCCCTTATTACTATGTGCATTTTCCTCTTCCCGCTTATACTGCTGTAGTTAAAATCTTCCATAACAATCTTTCTTCTTGCACTTGCCAAGCTCAACTGCCTAAACATCTCCTGCTCCTCACCCTCTGTGCTCCCTGGTATGTAGTAACATCCCACTAAATATCCTGTCTTGGCCACTTCTGCATCACACCATATGCTTTCAAAACCATTTGTGTCACCACCTTCCAAAGTCTCCACTCTTAGAGGACATAAGTCATCACTTATCATAAGCAGTACTCCACCACCACATTTTCCTTTCCTATCCTGCTGAAAAATGCTGTGCCCTGCTACTTCAATTCCTGTTATTATATCATCCTCTGTCAACCACGTCTCAGAGATCCCAATAATCTTTGGCCTGGCTGATGCTATCAGTGCCACCAATTCATGCCCTTTATTTTGGATACCCCTGGCATTAGTGTAAAGTATAAAAATGTTACTGCTTCTATACCTGTCATCGTCTCCTCTCGATGCCACTGGACTCGGTGTTACCTGATGCCTTCCCCCAAGCACCCATTCCAATAAGAGACCACCCCCTGCCACCATCCACCCTGGGAATTCTAGTTTCCCTGCATTGATACACTGACTCGTTCAGAAAACAGCAATCTCTCCAGATACCTCCTTCCTTCCTCATTCAAATGCAAGAGGTCTCTCGCATACATTTCCCTTCTGTCCTCAAATGCCCTCCAAGCATCCACATATTCCAATTCTCTCCTGACACATTCTGGCTATTATACTATTCAGTATTACTGCTCTTCTGCTCAGCTCGTCACTATCATACCTGGGCAACACACAAAAAAAATCTTTCCTCTCTGCATTTTCTTTTGTACAACTTCAAGCAAGAATCTCAGATCTCTTGTCACCCAATTTACATTGCCTCTCAAGTCATTCATGCCCACCATCACAATCATTTCATCCATCCTTTCACCCCTCTTAAATGCCATAGCCACATTTTCTATTGTTCCTCCAGGCAAACACACCTCTGGCATCCTATCTTGTACACTACAGGGTCATCGAGTCTCTATACATCACACCTCTTACCACTCTGTTCCTTGATTGTTCACCTACATCCCTCGCCCTCTCCCTCTCTTCCCCTAACCATTTCTCTCTGTGTTCCCCTACTTACCTGCTGTCCTGTCATCACTCTATCCCTGGTTCCAGCACTCCGTTGCATTCTTCTCATTTTGTCTCTCTGACTGTTTCCATTCACCCCTGCTCTATCATTCCCATACTTCTCTCTCCTCTTCTATCATTCCCAAAACTCTCTCTCACTCCTACTCTGATTCACCTTGCATTCATCTCTTCCATTCTCCTAATCTCATCTTTCATACTTCTCATCTCGTTCACAAGACATTCCACCTCCTCTTTCAGCTCATCTATCCCTCTCTGCAAGTTAGTTACTCTTACTCGCTTTACATATTTTTGCAAATCCAAGGTCTTCATTATGTCCTCTTTTCCATCTTCCTGTGTTAAATGATGATGGCTGTTTAGGATCGTGTATAAGACTCATTTAATTATTTTCAGCCCACTGTTCGACTAACTCTCCATCCTGATTTGTTTCACTCTAATCCCATTGTGTGTATGACTGTTAAAGTCGCCTATAATAATAGCAGGTTTCCTTTGTGTCAAATACTGGGACATTTCAAAAACAAATTACTAGGCGATTTATATACTAAGAAGACACTGATGTTACCCAGATCTATTCCAAGGATTTCTATGTTGTTTTGGTTTGTGGTTTGGCATCCTGTAACCTGGAGCCTCCTGCTGAGTAAAAATAACATTTCCATATTTTTCATGTGCTGTTTCTTTTATGAGCTTCATACAAGCAATTTTGAGTCTGGCTTATTGAGGTCCTTTGTGTGTCTCGTGTAGACATAAAATGTCATATTTTTGTCCTTTACACATTTTTGCAATAAAATCTTCTTTTATAGAGGAAAGGTCCTCTGTAAAAGAAGTATTGTATGAGATGATTGTCAGGGCTGTTGATTTTTAGTCATTGTCTCTGATGAATAGGATGCTAGTAGCACTATAAAACTATACTGTCTTGTAGAAACGCTGTCTGCAGAATTTGCAGCTTGTACTGAAGCCAGTAGGGGTCGCAACATGAAAGCTTCTGCTATGACCCCTCCTCCATTGCACTGATCATATATGAACAGATGATGAGACATTTGTGGTCACCACATATCTTATATAAATTGTTCACATGATTGCCAATACACTGGACAAACCTTAACCACTACCAAAGCACTCTTGACAGCTCTCATGTTACTCTTTCAAGTACATGATGGATGCTGTTACCATGTAGACAGTTTAGACCATCGTATAGTGTCATCTCTTCTATAGAGAGCAACAGACTTGCATCTACTGCCTTTAACAGCCAGCAGCACCGTTCATTTTGATATAGTGAACAACCTGATGAAATCAAACTTTTTAATAGTAGTATTCCACATAAAGAAGTAATAGCCTTTAAAAACTATGCAGTAACAAGAAGAGTATTATAATAAAAGCAGATTGCAATCTTTTACAAGGTTATTATTGATCAATATCCTACTAATACACAAAAGAAAGACGTTCTTAAATTAACAAAAAAAAAAGTTACATCTTGCCTGAAGAACTTGTTAACAAGTTCAAACTATATCTTGTAAAATCATCCAGAATATGTGGATCACCAAAAATTCAAATTCGATACCCTCCCCTATGCCCAACAGTTCATATAGGCAGGCTTGCATACAAACCTAATAGCTTCCCCCTCTTTAATATATATATGTGTGTATATATATATATATAAACTGTTCCCTTTTAAAACTATATTAAAATCCATATCCTTAAAAGTTTAGACACTGTTCAAATCAAGCTTGAATTCATCATTTGAAGAAGAATAAACCAAACATCAGAAGAACTGAAGATAGGAACCATCCATATAAGGGGGGGGGGGGGGGGGTATTAATAGAAAGGAAATTAAACTTGCAGAAGAATTGGAAAATTACCATGTGGACATAATTGGCATTGCTGAGACAAAGAAGACAAATAGATGAGATTTTCCTAAATAAGTATAGGATGCTATATTCAGGCAGTAACGATCAAAGAAAGGAGTAGCAATAGCATTCTACACCAAACATGAAGATAAACTTCTAAGGTAGTTTTAAGTATTGTTATGTTGGAAAACTTCAAAAAGGGCATCCATTATGCAACTTATTTGTGCCTATGGTCCCACAGAAGGTTCTTCTAAGGAAGAAGTGGAAGAATTTTTTGAGTCATTAGAACAGGAAGCTGACATAATGAAAAAAGTGGTCCTTGTTGGAGATCTGTACAGCAGAGTGGGAAATGAATACAACATTTAGGAAAATTTGGAGAAAAGGGCAAAGCTAATAATAATGGTAAGTATTTACTAGACTTCTGCTCAGGACATGGACTAGTCATTACTAACACCATGTTTCAACATAAAGATTCACCAAGTTCACATAGAGAGAAAACACAAGAAATAAGAAAAAGCCTGATTGACTACATCATTGTTGATAGTGATATCATCATGCTGGTTCAGGATGTACAGAGCATTTGATATTGGAAGTGACCATTACTAAGCAGGATAAAAATGGATCACATTGAAAAGAACAGTGTGTAAGATTGTTTTAAAGATAAAGTTGAGCAGCTTTTACAGGTAAAACAAACATTATTGAAGGAAAAAAATTAAACAAATTGAAAACAGGAACCAAACCTTGGAGTCTCACTGGCAAACTCTAAAGAAGATATTAATTTAGCTAGTGAGGCATATAGTGAAGTTGTCTGCATGGATAGAAAAATAAGAACACCATGGTGGACACAAGAAGATAAAGAAGCCATCCTGGAAAAGAAGAAAGCATACCAAAAGTGCCTAGCAAATAAGTTGTCAGATCCCCCTAAGAAACATGCAGAGAAAAATGTAAGAGAGCTAAGCTATGTTTAAAAGTAACTAAACAAAAGTCATCAGAAGACTTTCGATAAGAGTATGGAAAATAAAATATCAGGAATGTAGCAAAATGTTCTAGAGGCTATTAAAGAAGCTTAGAAATGGAGGAGAGAGTACTGTAAAAGGAATCAAAGATGATAAAGAAGATATGAAAAACAGAAGATAAGGCTATCCTAGATGTCTGGAGTAATTACTTCAAAAGACTGTTAAACGAACCAAACAGCGATAGAAGTGTACTAGAAAATTTTCAAGATGAATGCAAAGAGGAATACATATCAGTACTTGAGGTAGAAAAAACTGTCAAAACTTGAAATGTGGAAAGACAGTTGGAGTAGATGATATTCAACAAGAAATGTGTATGGAGGTATAAAAGTTTTGCAGTGGCTACACTGCATAAATTCAGAGGGTGTGGTAAAAGAGATTGAATTCCTGATGATTGGAGTTGAGCTCAAAGTAGCCATTTATAAAAATGGGAATAAAGCGAAATGTGAGAATTATAGAGGGATTTTTCTGCTTTGTTCCAGGAAAGAGTTATGCAAGTACTCGAAAAGAGGTTGAGAATGTATTATTTCTGGGAAAATTCTCATGTTACTCCTCTAAGTAAATTTAATTTTATGGCTATTTAGCCTTTTTTGTCTAGGAGTGCCCCTTTTTATAATGTATTTGCTTTTTATTCAATTTAGGGCATTACTGAAGTTTTACACAGATAGATATATGAAGAACATAAGAGGAAATTTCGAACATACCTTTGTAGGGTGTTGCTGACTGACTTCTTATTCGGCAGCATCCCAGCGTGTGGTGATATACATTCATCTGCTGTTAAAGGAAGGAAGTAATATTGAAAGGAAGGAGGTTTGGAAAAAGTGAGGGGTAGAGCAATGTGGGAGAATTATCGGTGAGGCAAGGAGTATGCAAACTTTTATGAAAAAACCCGGGTTTATTTATATAATTAAGGGTAGGCAGAGAATACTTTTTGGGGGGGAGTGAAAATAGAAACTATTTGCTGGAGAAGGGGAAGGATATGATGGGATAAGGTCAGGGGTGGGAGTAATAGGGTGTGAGCTGTTTTGACAGTGCGCTGTCTTCGGAGCTCATGGGGCAATTGGGGACTATGTCATGTCGGCTTGGTGTTTCTGTCTTTGGTGTATCTGTGTTATTTCCTATTGGTTGGAGTCATGACCTAATTTTTATGTTATGGAGCTTCCAACGCTTGGAGATTATGTCACATTTTATGGCTATCGTTTCTGATATTCTAAGAATTGTTTCGTTATCTTGTATATCTATTATTATGGTCTTGTCGATTTGCAGGATATGTTCCCTGTTCAAAGACATGGACTGCTATTTCTGTTTTCCCTATGCTTTGCATTCTGTTTTTCTTTTGGTTGTTGCATTTTTTTATTGTTTAAATGTTCTGGAATAGGAATATTACAATCACGGAAGTGTTCTTGTAGTCTTGACCATAAAGACACCTAGTAGTAGAACCTGTAGTGTTTTTAATCACAGCCTTTTTGGCAAGGAAATTTGTAAACAACATTGTGGCATTCTAATATTTCTTTGTGGGGGTGGGGGGGGGTTGAGAAAGTGATAGGAATAATTCAGCTAAATAATGTCTGCTGACATTTTGGCCTATAGGGAGTCCAAAAATTTGGATATACATGTTATTGTTAAAATTAAAGAAGTTTGTTGAGATTACTAGTTTGATTAGGCTTATATCACTGGGTGTTAATTTTGTTTGTGAACCTAGGGTGTGGTCTTCTGTCAGTAGTGTGTGTGTGTATGTGTGTATACGATGTCTAACGTTCTGGAGACATCTGTGTTGGTGTATAGTGAAGTTGATGGAATGGCAGAGAATACTTTGGGAAGGGGGGGGGGGGGAGAATATAAACTATTTTCTGGAGAAGGGGAAGGATATGATGGGATTAGGTCAGGGGTGGGAGTAATGATTGTAGAAAAGAAACTTGGAGAAGAACAAGTTGGGTTCAGGCCAAATAGAGATTGCCAAGATTAGAATTTCACTTTAAGACATATAGTTGATAAATCATGGGAATCTGACAAGGATCTGTAGTTAAGTTTTGCAGATCTGGGAAAAGCATACGACAAGGTGGCCAGAGAAAAACTTTTCTAAACACTACAATTATATGGGGTGAATATAAATTATACAGAGTAATACATAAGTCTATACTTAAATTGTAAGTCAGCAGTTTGAATTAGAATAGAAAAGATGGTTTGATGTAAAATGAGGAGTAAAACAAGGATGCACATTAATTATCTACATTCTTATTCATCATCTATATGGATCACATTATAAAAGAAAGTGGTATTAGGCAGATGATGTTGCACTCCTAAATGCATCTGATGCAAGTCTCCAGAACTCTCTAACTCAATTGAGTAACAGCTGTAACAAATATGGAATGAAAATCAGCAATAAATAGGCAATAACATTGAACACATTAACTGCAGTTTCGAATGGATAGCCTATAGAACAGGTCAAATATCTCAGCTGTTTAGGCACAGTGTAGGTCTACGCATGAGCATAAATAAGGATAGGAATTAGGATAGGCACAGTTTTTAGTGAAGATGGCAAGTTAAATCTGGAAATAGACAGCAGAAATATCTCATATTTATATTAATTTATATGGAATAAGAAAGAAATTAGCCAAAACACCAAACTAGTAGTATACAAGACAGTGTTCAAACCAGTTTTAAATTATGGATCTAAGAGTTGGGTTAGAAATAAAGTATTTGAACAAAGACTAGAGACCACAGATATGATGGTCTCTAGTCTTTGATCATTAGGGGCATTAATGGCAGAATCATATTAAAAATGAAGATATTAGAAAGGAACTTTACATTGTTAGCATTCAAAGATGTGTGAGCAGAGCTAATCTAAGGTGGTATAGTCACTTAAATAGAATGGATAAGAAAAGATTAGCAAAACAAATGTTTGATGCCAAGATGGCAGGAAACATTCCCAGAGAAAGACCGAGATCTAGGTGGACCGATTCAATCAGAACTGCCTTAGAAGCAGGAAATTTTAGATATAACATTATTGGAGTACTCACAACCAATAGACTGATTTTGAGGAAAATATTAATAGGAGATTAATAATAATGTATACTTATCATGATTACTGAAACATGTACACTGTTTTGAAAGAAATTTCAAAACAAACACCGCCATAGTGTGAGGAATAAAACCATGGCTCCCACCTTAATAAGATGTAGGACCTCCTTTCGCTGTGATGACTGCAGCAATCCTACAGGGCATACTTTCTACAAGCATATGATAGCAATCAATGGCAGATGTCCCTTGACCTCAACCAATGCTCCAGTTCATCTCCTCAGATGTTAAATACGGTTGAGATCAGTGTTCTGTGGAGGCCAGTCAAGTGTGTGGTGATGTTCATGTCCACAAACCATGCAGTCACAGCAGCAGCCTGACAATGACACAGTGCATTATCTTGCTGAAAGAGACAGTGGTCAGGAAGCATTGCCCAGAAATGTTCAGATACCTCTTTTGTAGCATCTCAAACAGACATCCAAAGCCAAACCAGGAAAAACAGGACCATATCACCACCTCCAAATTTCATAGTTGGGGCTATGCACACTGATAAAAGATGTTCACTGGGCATCTGCCACACCCATCCATTTGCTTGGTAGAGGGTGTAGCATGATTGTTGCTTCATAATAGTTTTTCAAGCTTTCAGGTCTCACTGTACATGCACTTAGTACCACTGATGAAGATGCTGCATGCTGGTTCGGGTAATGTGGGGCTTTCAAATTGCAGCCCTACCATGGAAACTCATGTTGTGAGCCTTGGTTCTTAATGTTTTTGTGCAGATTCATGTTCCAGTTGATGCCTGGAACTCCACATTCAATGTGTTAGCCGACGAATGACAATTATTGCATGATATGTGAGAATTGCCATTCGTCAGCTGATACATTCGTAGCACCCTATGGTCACATTCAGTGAATGTGGTGGGTCATCCACTGTGGGTAGCACTTGCAGTTGATTCCCTGCATGGTTTCAGTAGGGTATCACTGACTATTGACCTGGGATGGCCCAATTTGTCAACAATTTCCAAACAGATAGGCCTGTAACATGACATCTTATCACAATACCTCTTTCAAACTCCATCAGTTTCCTTTTCACAGCCATTTCATCCAGACACAGTTGCACCGACTTGGGAGCATAATCCTCCAGTGTTTATGCTGGCTTCAAACATGTGACTCATTACATGGCACAATTCACCTTTCTCATGGGAGTGTCTGTTGACTTCTTTCCAAACAGTGTAGTTGCACATGCATTTTATGTGCTTAATAATGACCATTTATATATAACAGATATTTTCAATTTGTATAACTGGATCTCCGTTTTCCTTTAAGGAAGTGAAAATATTTATACACAACCTTTCTGTTTTCTTGAGTTTGCAATCTATCAGTATTTTTAGGGCAGGTTTAGTTATGCTAGGTTAGGTTGAGGGTACAGGCATAAACAAAAGAGTAATATTTAAAAAAAATGTAATGGGAGTTAGGGAGATGTGTTCCTGCCTCTAACCTTAACTTTTCTTTACAATTCCTTGTTACATTTCCTGAGTCCAAGAGATTAAATACAAATAGTTTTTCTGTCCTTTTTTGTCATGATCCCATCTTAGAATCTCTCTTATGAACTGGATTCATAGAAGTTTTTAATTTTCTTGGGATTCTTTATTATGTTCACAGGGTGGTGGTGCATGATTGGAATGAATTGCCATTGAATGTTGTGTGTGCAGGCAGTGTGAATGAATTCAAGAATAAGTATGATAGCTGGTGTTTGTGTGTGTGTGATATGTGGCCTCCCTTGATAAGTCCTTGACTCCATGGAGGTCTCTCTTAATAATATCTCATAAAATATGCACATGAAGTATGTGTAACATTGTTATATTTAAAGCTTTGATAATATATACATATATATTTGTTAAAATAAAATTATAAGGAATGATAGGTGTAACAGTTAAAGGGACCATGTTCAGAACTCTACATTTGTTGTCTTCCTTCACTCTATTCTTCTTATAACATTCACTTTTTCTTCCAAACATATAGACTCTGTGCATTCTTATCACCATGTTCACTGAGGCATTCATTACTACAGCCATCTTTTAATGTTTTATTACTTCATAAATAAAGTATTATGCACAGTTCATGGTGCTCTAAAGTTATGCTGTTTGAGATTGCTTGTATCCTGTAGTAGCAATAATCTGGATCACTGAGAGAATATGTTAAACAATTTCCTGAATTTGCTTGATTTGGCTGGAATTTTTCATTTTTATTTTCATTGAAAAAAAAATTCTTGTTTAATTTTTTTTTCCTTTATAGTCAAAATGACATTATTCTGAAGTGCATAAACAAAAACATTGTAAATCCCCTCCTATTCTTGTCTACTTCTAGTTGTAGAAGACATTTAAATAAATAATAATAATAAATGAAACTAATTTAATTTTTTTCATTTCAGGGGGCTACTGCTGAAGTTGAAATGATAAAGGGTAATTCAGTGAAAATAACAATTGATGATGCTTACAAAGAAAAGTGTTCAGCTGAAATAATTCATGTTGATTATAAAAATATAGTAAAAGTGTTATCAGCTGGAAGTCATGTATTTGTAGATGATGGCCTCATTTCACTAGTTGTTAAAAATGTTGGTAAGTAATTATAAATACAGGCAGCCCTCGGTTTACACCATACTTCCGTTCCTGAAAAAACAGGCATAAACCGAATCGGCGTAAAATGAATCCAATTTTAATGGGAGGTACAAAGTTATATTTAAAGCTTTGATAATACATACATATATATTTCTTAAAATAAAATTATTAATAATGAAAACAAAACAAAATTATATACAAAAAATATGAAACTTTGAAAAGATATTACATATTTCTATGTTGAAGTTCCTGGTTTCAGATCACCTGCATTTTTTTTTTTTGAAAAAAAGTATCGAGTGTTATCTGCCTAGATTTTCTTTTTCTTTAAGGAGTTCAGTATAAGGTCGAATAAATGCAATTATACTCCTTTTTACATTCGCACACTGTTCCCAATTGTGGTCCATTTTGCAGAGGTCATCAGTCAATGTCTCTATGCTTGCAAGGATATGCTGTAAATCGGCCGTTTTTATATCTCTCAGGGGCCCTTCTTTCTCCTCCTTTGGATGTTGACTTAATTGTTCGGTAATTATTTTAAGTCTTTATTGGAGTTTATCATGGCTCTCTAAGACTTCTGTCACATCTTCAGCTATAATATCGTCTAATCCCACCTCTCATGCAAGCTTGGTAACAAATTCAATAACGTTCTCCTCTTGCTCTAATTCCTTGAAGTTATGCATAAATGCTGGAAGAAGTTTTCCCCATGCTCCTTTTAAACACTTTGCTGACACTTTGTTCCAAGCTTCCTTGATGTTGTTAATGCCCTTGAAAATATTTAATGACCGCCAATAGTCTTTAATAGTTTTTCCTGAAGTGTCCAAGACTTACCATTTCCATAAATGTTATACGGAGGCCTTGAAGATTGATATATTCCCCTGATCCATCGGTTGCAAAAGCAATGTTGTGTTTGGGTCATGTAAACAACCTTGACATCCAATGGTGTTCTTACTTCATAAGGTTTTGAGGACGTCCAGGGGACATTATCCAAGAGAAGCAATGCTTTGGCAGGCAAATCATTTTCTTTACAGAAGCGAAACACAGTAGGACAAAAATAATTTGTGTACCAATCTATAAAAACGTCTTGTGTAACCCAAGCTTTCTTGTTCCATTTCCAATAGATTGCCAACATGGCTTTTAGACTCTTGAAGGCATGTGATGTCTGTGAATGGTACACCAGCATTGGTTTAAGCTTCAAAGTTCTGGAAACATTTGCACCCAACAAAAGCATAAGTCTATCTTTTGCCGCTTTAAAACCTGTAGCGGAACGTTCTTCACAGGAAATGAAGGTGCATGATGGCAATTTTTTCCAGTAGAGCCCAGTCTCATCAACATTGAAAATGAGATCAGGAGGATAATTTCCTTGTTCTACACAGTCTTGAAATTCTTTACGAAAAGCAACTGCTGCTGCAACATCTGCACTTGCCGCCTCACCACATAATTTGACACTATGGCACTTACTTCGAGACTTATGAACCAACCTTTGCTTCCTAGAAATGTTTCTTCACCTCCATCTGTCTTTTTAAGATCCTCAAAATTGTTTTTGCTTTCTCAGTTATAACAGCGTGCGTCAGAGGAATGTTTTTCTGATTCAAGTCATCCACCCATAACGATAATAATTTTTCCAATTTTTCATGAAGTTTACCCCTTCTATAACGTAGATGGTTGCACAGACTGTTTTGTTCTATGTGCATTTTCCATAATTGTCGTAACAGTCGATGGAGGTAAGTTCATACTTCTACAGACATTAGCACTTGTCTGCCCATCTTCTTTTCAAGTGTGGTTGATTTCTGCGCCTTCTTAACACCAAGTTCTGCTAACTTTTCTGCACTTCTTTTATCACCACTTTATCAATTTAAATACGTATGTATGTAAAAAAAAATTAAATAGAACAATTAGGTAGATTAACAGTAAAACTAGGTTCGATACATATACGTCGTACTAGCTCGGTAAACACTCAAACACTACAGTGCCTGCTAGCATCGTTTCTCAGTCAGACCACACTACAGTAAGAAAGCACGTGCAGGCATCCGAAGTTATTGTGAATCGGCATAAATTGAACTGTTGTAAACTGAGGGCTGCCTGTATATGCCTTTTCAATTTAGTTTCTTCAGGTTATTAGTATGAAGAATTAACTAAATCAATAGTTGAGTAAGAGAGAATCAAAACTTTAAAATTTTTGTTAGTAGAAGTAAAGACTTCACTTGTGAGATACTTTAAGCCAGTACTGCTCATTGGCAGAATTGCAGAAGTCAAAAAAAGTTGCTACATTCAAATAAAATTAAAAAAAAAAACTATCAGGAAAGCTACTGTTTAGAAAGAAAATTTATATGTAAGTAAAGTGGATATTAGATCCATCATTATTTCAAAGCCGAATGTAGAAACTATGAAAATTTCATAAAAATAAGATGACCAGAGAGCTTCTGGGAATACACTCACTAGCATTCGCGAGTTGCCTTAGTGCAGACTACTTAGAAAACATAAACACTGCCCAAGCATCTATTCATTCGCTTTCTATTAGTCCATTTTGATAAGGTTTCACTGACCTGACAGCTGTTTTAAACTGGTTGGTTCTCGGTCAATACTAAGGAATTTGAAATGTCGGAGAGATGTATTGTTTTATAAGCGAACTCTTGGTTGGTGCATAAAGTATTTACTAAAATAGAGCACCGAAAGCCTTCAGTTCGGCGATGCAAAATTATTTAAGTAGTAAAGTGTTATTATTATAAAATATAATAATGACACTTATACAATTTTGTGTTGCCGAACTGAATCCTTTTGGCTCTCTATTTTAGTAAAAATTTATATATATATACATACACACACACACATACACTCGGGTCTCTTTTTATGTGCATCTTTTTTTATGCAGATTTGAAATTATGCAGTTCATAACTTCAAAATTTATGTACCGTTGTACATAATGAACAGAGTGTTGCAGCACATTCTGGCATAATGTGAGTAAGTGAGTCCGTGAAGTTTAATTTTTCATATGAGTAAGTGTTTGTCTTTTCATTATCGAAAGTCTAAATTTTGCTAATTTTTATTTTAAAGATTTAATTTGGCCCAATGGAAGGAAAAAAGCACCAGAGAGAAGCAATTTCTTTGGAAATAAAAATTGCAATTTTAGATTGCTTAGCAAAAGGAGAGGGATCTATTGTGATTGGTAAACATCTTAATTTAGGCGAATCTACTATAAGAGCAATTAAAAAGAATGAAGTTGCAGTAAGAAAATCTGTCATTTCCTGCACAAAACTAAGTGCCAAATTATCATTGTACTCAAGGGATGCTTTATTAAAACGGAACAAGCGTTCATAATTTGGATTGAAGAATTAACTCAAAGCAGAATTCCTATAAGTGATTATTCAATTAAACAAAAAGCTCTTCGGTTTTATGAACAGATGAAGCAATTGGAGCCGTCTACTTCCGCTTCCCAGGCTGATAAAGAATTTTCGGCTAGCATAGGATGGTTAACCGGGTTTTTAAAAAGGAATGCACTTTGTACCGTGAAGATTACAGGCGAGGTTGCAGCAGCAGATGAAGAAGCCAAAATTTTCAAGAGAAGAGCTAAAATTATTGAAGATTGTGGATATTGTCCAGATCAAGTTGAATGCTGACGAAACAGGATTGGTTTGGAAGAAAATGCCTAGTTGAACTTACATCACAAAGTCTGAGAAAAAAGCAAGTGGGTTTAAAGCAAGCAAAGATCGAGTAACGTTGTTACTTTGTAGCAATGCATCAGGTAATCGAATGTCGAAACCCCTCCTAGTAAATCGATCTCTAAGACCACATGCTCTAAAAGGCAAAGATCTAAAACAGCTACATTGGATGGCTTATACAAAGGTCTGAGTAACAACTGCTGTATTTACTGAATGGTTCAATAATTGCTTTGTACCAGAAGTGGAAACATATATGAAGCAAAAAAACTCTCGATTTTAAAGTTTTATTAATTGTTGACAATGCACCAAATCATCCCCATTTAGAACATCCAAATGTGCAGGTAGCATGTTTTCCACCCAATACAAGTATTATTTAGCCATTAGATCAATGCATAATTGCTACTTTTAAAAAATATTATGTTAAGCACACTTTTCCAGTTATATTGGATAAAGTAGAAAATGAATCATTAACAGTAACTGACGTTTAGAAAAAAATTTCTATTTTGGATTTCTTAAATCATGTTGCATCTGCTATCTCTGAAATAAGACCTCAAACTTTAAATGCCTGCTGGAAAGCAGCTTGGCCTGGATGTGTTGCAACCATGCAAACATCTACATTATCAGCTGAAACCATTACTTTGGCACAGGAAATTGGTGGAGAAGGTTTAGATACATTTAGCCAAAATGATGTAGACAAATTGCTTGTGGATAATGTCTTAAGTGACGATGATATTATTGGATATCGATTAACTTTAGAGATCGTCGAAGATCCAGAAAATGATAGTGAAGCGGAAGAAAAACCTGTCCCCCTCGCTGCAAATATAATTCGAGAAGGGCTTGAACTGTGCAATAAATTGCAAAATCATTTTCTTCTTAATGACACAAATTCTGAACGAGCCTATAAATCCCAACTTGAGCTGAAGAACTGTATGTCTGGATATCGTGAGCTGTATAAAAAATTAGTAAAATCATCATCGCAAAGTTTTAATCACTGATTACAAGTGATTAAACTTTGACAAGTGATTTCTTGTCAGAAGAAAAAAAAAGACCATACAGATCTATTATGATATTATTGGATATCAATTAACTTTAGATATCGTCAAAGATCCAGAAAATGATAGTGAAGCGGAAGAAAAACCTGTCCCCCTCGCTGCAAATATAATTCGAGAAGGGCTTGAACTGTGCAATAAATTGCAATATCATTTTCTTCTTAATGACACAAATTCTGAACGAGTCTATAAATCCCTACTTGAGCTGAAGAACTGTATGTCTGGATATCGTGAGCTGTATAAAAAATTAGTAAAATCATCATCGCAAAGTTTAATCACTGATTACAAGTGAATAAACTTTGACAAGTGATTTCTTGTCAGAACAAAAAAAAAGACCATACAGATCTGATTCACTGACTATCTCTTCTGGTGATGAAAGTGATTTCGCACTAGTTCGCAAACTTTGCCGAATAATGTCTAATAGCAACGATAATTCTGATGACAAAATGTAAAAAAAAAAAAAAAATGTTACTTTTCAATAAAATTAAATGAATAAAGCTTTAAAACAAACTTAGGCATTCTTATTTTCCTGAATTTTTATAAACTTTTTTATGCGATTTTAGGTTTATTTTAATTCATTGCTTCGGTTTTATGCGGTTTTAGAAAATTATGGAACGTATCCCTAATTTTTCAACATAAGTTAGGTCTTTTTTGTGTGATTTTTTTATATACGGTTTTCTGTGGAATGTATCTACTGCATGAAAAGAGACCCAACTGTATATGTGTGTGTGTAAATATATATATATATATATATATATATATATATATATATATATATATATTGATCCCAAATATGAGAGGTTGAAAGCCCTATAAGCATATCAGTGCCGTGTGTTGGGTGCATGTGAGGACTGAGATAAAAGTTTTTTTTTTTTTTTTTTTTGAAGAGTTGTAGTTTGGAATACTCATGAGGAAAGCTGTTCTAGAGAACAGAGGTAGACAGAATAAACAGCAAAGAGGAGAAGCAGGTTTAGTGTGTTTACAGTTCCACAATAAAGGGATGCTGATCTTGTCTGTTCATTTGTGTATTACTGAAGGTAAGGGTACGTGATCTACGATCTCACAAGACAGAGCCTTGAGGCACCCGGGCATTGATGGCAAAGCTCGAAGAGAGTGAGCCATCTTCCGTAACTTACAGAGAGAGGCTGGTTACCCAATTACAGAAGGGGACAGGAAGACCAAGAATGGCAATTTTTTAAGCAGGCCATATATGGCATCATGCCGTACATGGTTGAAAGCTTTGGAAATGTCAAGGACAATAGCATGTTTCTCTGAACCTTTCCATGGCACATGTCCATTGGTGGATGATGTAAGCAATGAGTCAGTTGTTCAGCTGACTCATAGCTTACATCACCCACCCACGCTGTGAATGGCAGAATCTGTACTGCTTGCTGATTAATTGGTGGACCTCTAAGTAGTGGGGAAGTTGTCTATTGATGACTTTCTCCATTATTTTGGTGAGAACTGAGTGATGGCAATTGGTTGGTAATTTGATGGTAGACTTCTATCACTTTTTTTTGGGGCTAGGACGGATATGAGATTGTTTCTATGTATTGGGATAAATACCTGATATGTATAATAAATTGTAGAGATGATGCAGGACAGGTATTAACTCTGGAGTTAACACCTGTCCTACAAATGTTATATGCATATTATAAGATGGTAGTTTGCTGAGCAAGCTTCTGTTCTAGACCCTCATTAAATATGATAGAATTATTGAGTAACCATGTGAGTTTCTTTAAACCTTTTCATGGCTTGTGTCCTAAGGCAGGTGGATAGTGGTGAAATTCATTTTATCTGGTCACTAATTAGCAAGTAGGAAAAGAAAGTTAGCTGTTGATGACTTAATCAACAGCCAACAATTTTGAGAGAATTTATGCAAGAAACTGTTGGTTGATAGATGTGCTTTCACCATTTTTGTGGAATGAGCATCAAATTATAAAAGGTTAGTGATAGGAGGTGTACTATCAGGACTAGATTGATCTATCATGTTCAAGCTGTTCAGAAGATTCTTGTGATTTCTTACTGTCAAAAGACTAGAGAGTCATGGAGTGAGATGTAAAGGAAGAATAGGGTAGGAGAATGAAAGTGCAGAAGTTTTATGTAATAGCTCTAGGAAGATACCAGAAGGCTTAAAAATGTCTGGAACAGGTGACTTTTTTGTGTGTGTTTGTTTGGCCTGTTCCTTTTTTTTTTTTAATTAAAAAAAATTTTTTTGTGCAATTGTTATAAGCTTTGCAAATCATAAGTACAGATTTTTGTGGTTTAAAGAAGAAGACATTGCTGAAGACAGAAAAGCTGTGGTGGATAGAAGCAGTGCACTGCAATTGGACATCCATGAAAATGTCATTGACTTATTAGAGTCCCATTCACAAGAATTAACTAGTGAAGACCTTATGGAGATAGAAAAGCAACTGATAGAAACACAAGAACACAAAGAATCGATTAATGTTAGCCTATCTTCTTACCTCAAAAATCTCCCTTCCAATAAGCAAGACATTGATGCAACCTATAATATTCTTTTTTTGAAATTTCTCCTGTCTAAACTTTTTGTATAAATTTGTTTTTATGTTCTGTTTGTTTGAATTAAAAGAAAGGGCACAATAGTTTCTGTAACTTATTACAATACAGGGATATTATTATTACAGTATTACACTGTATTATTATTGCCACATATGAGTGATTATAGTATTGTTATAATTATTACCGCATGTGCACTGTTCATAAGGGATCCGAGTTACATACAAATCCAACTTAAAGACGTTCTCAGGAACGTATCTTGTTCGTAGCCCGGGGACTGCCTGTGTGTGTGTGTATACAGGGTGTTCGGGATAAATTTGACAGTTTCGTAAGGAAAAAGAAAATCTTCTTTGTATCTATTAAATTTAATGAATTGACAAAAAAACATTACAGGCAGAGTTAATTACAATACTATCAACAAGATTTACTCAAAATAACCACCATTAGCATCGATCACAGCTTCAATTCTGCTTCGGAACCTCGAACAAGCTGATGCTACAGTCTCCCTAGGAAGGGCCGCAAAAACTGTTTTAATTTTATCCATTAACTGGGCTTTTGTATTACTGGAAGTGCGATTGGTGTCTTTTTCAACTGCGCCCCTTACAAAATAATCCATGGGGTTAAGGTCTGGGGAGTTTGGAGGCCAAACATTTGGACTGGTGAAGTCGTAGAAATTTTCAGACAACCATTTTTGACTTTTCCCAGAGGTGTGGCAAGGGGCCGAATCCTGCTGCCATACATACGGCCTACCATTGGCTACCCTTGTTATCCAGGGCTTGACTACAGTTAGCAACTCCACGAACAAAGCCCGAATTCCAATGCCAGGGTTCTTCAACACCTGTTCCTGCAGATTTGCGAGGAATTCTGCTGTACGAACGCAATCAGATCGTCTGCTAGGGATCTTTCTTCTTGCTACATCCTCGTAGTCACCATTGCAAGTCTCTAGTTCATGCCTGATTGTTTTTACTGTATTCAGGGAGCATTGGGCAGCAGTCGTAATATCCTTATTTTGATGGCGGGCACGAATCATCATGATACAAGTTATTCTCTTCCATGATTCATGTGGGTTCCAGCTATCCATCCTTTCTGACATCTTGTATATGAATGAAGAAGGGTCCAAACTTTTAAATGAAGAGAAGTGTGTGTTAATACATGTAACTTACGGAAAAATATAATTAATTATAAATATGTCAAATTTATCCCGAACACCCTGTATATGGAAAATAATTATTTTGTATTAATTACCCTTTTATAATGCATTAGCAAGTACTTTTTCAAGTAACCTCAGCATTTTTAAAGTAACATATCCAAGGATCTCATTCCACTCTAACCTAACTTGGGTTTTTCATCACACAAACAGACAAACCAACTGGAACAGTAAAGTTTACAGGCATATGTGTCTTTCCTCATAGTTTTATAGTTGATTCTCATTATAATATCACCATAAACAAATTTACTCACTAGAAGAAACTGTGGGAAACAAAACCCCATAGTTATGCTGTTGCTAAAGGTAATTCACTACAACAAACTATGTAAGCTTTCTGTACTGAAAGTCTGCTGTAGTTGCTTCAAGTATAATTCAGACAACAATAAATACAAACTAAGAAAAACCTATATTCATGTAGGCTGAAAAATAAATGAATGCAATGATCATTACTAATCAATGAGTAACTGCTCTGCATATTTCAAGTATTGTAAGTATAGCAGTCTCTCTCTGTTATCCAGATAAACAGACCATTTGGTTAACCAATTCTCAAATGGACTCGCAACTTATTTGACTTGAAACAATACTAGGTAACCCAACATTCATTTAACCAACTGGAAACTTGATTTCCTAATGCAGTCAGATGATTGAGATATTTACTACATCTCACTTAATATAGGATTACAGTATCATTTTGAGGAATATACTGGTTGTAAACTGAATTGGAAGAATGGAGAAGGTAAAATTAAGAATAATCTTGAGGATTATACTGGCTGTAAATTGAATTGGAAGAATTCATTTTAGTTGTAATTTGAGTTGAAATTAAGGGAAGGATTCTTACACACATGTTTTGCTGATAAAGTTTTCTTGGTAGAAGATCTAGAAATAAAATTAAGGAATTAGGTCACATGTCCTTCAATCAATCTCCATAGCAGCTCTTCTGCAGTCCTAATCAGTTATCTTATCTATGTGTGTGTGTGTACCCCTTCTGAAGATCTCCATTCCTTTTAAATATCAAATCTGAGTGATGGGGTTTTAAATCCCATCATTCAGATTTGTGATTAGTAATCTAAATACGATTTGATCAGAGACTTATTATATGATTGTCACTTTATACATCCTTCACTTTTTTACTCGCTGTTACACCAAGAGCTATTTCTTACTCCATTTCCTTCTGCATAGGTGTACTAGTGTCTATGTAAGTTTCATCTGTATAATTCTAAGAATAATCAGCCCTTTCATCTGTGATTGCAGAAATCAGAAATTTACAGTTCGCTATACCAAACAGATAGCTCCACTCATTTTCCCACCATTTCAGTGTAGTGAGCCTCACCCCCAAAGGAAGTCAGAGACTCATTAAAGGAGCCCACACATCACCAGCACCAGCTATCATACCTTTTCTTGAATTTATTTGCACTGTCTACACTCACTGCTTCCAAAGGCAATCCATTCCAATCACATACACTACTCTGTTGTGAAAGGAAAATCCAGCTCTCACCCTTTTTAACTTCATTTCTTCTCAATTTCCATGGATGTCCTCTCCCCAGCATCCATAAAATGATAATAAATTTATTTATTGTATTACCTTTTCAGGTTTTAAAGTATCAATCATATCACTCCTTTTTCTCCTGTTTGCTAGTGTCTGCAGTCCACAAATTCTCACTTTGTCGTCATAATCTGTATCTCACAATCCCAATATCATCTTTAACACTCTCTCCACTGTATTAGCATTACAATGGAAACCAGGAGACCAAACCTGTGCACAGTAGTCTAGATATGGGCATAAGGCCTTATAGAGGCAAAATGACTTCCTTATCAAGGTTCATTTCAGCATTGCAGTTATCCTCTGAGTTGTATTTGTAATCCTTGCCATGTGGTCCTTGAATTTCAACTTCCTATCTACCAAAACTCCAAGATCCCTAGCCTGATCAGTTTCTTCTAGTTTAATTCTGCCAATATGAATTAGATATCTCAATACACCAAAGTACATAACTTTACATTTTATTAACTTTATTAATTTAATAGTCATTTTCACATGCCCACAATTCCAGCCTATTCAAGTCATTCTACAAGTACAGAGCAGGGTTTCCTATGTAAAAAATAAAAATTATGCAAAAATATATATGAGTGTATATATATATATTTACTCTGCTTATCTTTGCATCATCAGCAAACTATTATATTACCTTGAAATCCTTCCCAATGACACTAATGTAAAGACTGAATAACAGAAAGGACTAATCCCGGTGGTACATCACCAGTCACCTTAAATCCTGCAGACTAACATCCCCCACATACACCGTTTTGATATCTGTCAATCAGACATCTTCTTATCCATACCAATACTTTATAATCCATTCCCATATTCACCAATTTATGCAGCAATCTTCCATGCTGTATCCTGTAAAAAGCCTTAGCAAACTCAAAGGGGGTCATTCTACATCCATTATCCTTGTCTATCTGAACAGTAACCTTACAGACAGTAATAGAGGAATAGCCAATTCAGCTGTGAACACTTAGCATTCGTGCTGACATCCTTCAGACCCTACTGGTGGATTCAGTTGTGCAACAACTCTTAGTTCCTTCTCCCCATACTGCTGACTTTCTTCATCCAGTGAAGGAGTTGCAGTGAGCTTAATGTTGTATTAACCAGGTTGATAGCATTTTAGCAAAATGGGCATTCATTAGTTGAACATACATCTGTTACCTGCTAACCATCTGCAGGTGAATGGTAGAATTATTCTTTTATGCTCATTCTTTCCTTTACTTGCAGCATAATGATAGACTTCTTCTAGGTTTTCTTTAGCTTGCAGAGCCAGTTTCTTCTCATGAATTTAATTTGACTAGTGCGAGACCACTACTCCACTTATAGGCCTGAAGTGGTTTGAAAAAGTTCCATGTTTGGTCTCTGGAGCAGGGTTTCCTACTGTGTAAAATATATATACAAAAAAATATAAAAAATCAATAAAAATGACCAAATAAAAAAATCCTTGGCCCTCCTACAGTACAAATGTACTATGGTTGGTTTACAAATAAATTTAATGGGTAGGAGCCACATAAGGGGAGAAAAAAGTTGTCGTTGGTGGAATAAGTAGCGGAGACAGCTGTAGAGTAGGTGCCCTCCCTCGATGACTCTTTGGACTACCTTAAGGTGTCAAGTAGTAGTAATAATAATAATTATGCACATTATATTGTTTTCACTTTCTTTTTCTTAAGAATCTCTTGCTTAATAAGATTTCTTATCCATTTCACTCCTACCCTATTTAATCTTTGAACACTATGGATGCATCCCAATATTGCATCATTAAGGTAATTTTTAAATGCTTTCCATATCACTGCTGATATCCTTCCCATATAGCAACAGATACCATAAAGACATAAACTAGCTTATTCCTCGGTTGGTCATAATTTCCTGCTTTTTAGTTCAGCATCTAATCTTTTTTGAATAGAACATTCATAAACTTAACTATTTCCCAAGTCAGTACAGCATGATCACTGTCACCAACTGGAGGCATAATCAGATCGAACACTCTTTGACCTAAAGTTCCTTCTGTCACATGCTGCTTGAGGAAGTTGTCTTGCAAGTGCTTATTAAATTTGGTCTCATTCTTCTCATGTAATTTTTCTGCTACAAAATTAATGTTCGGATAATTAAAGTCACTCATAATTAAGTGTTTGACACTTAGGTTTATTTGGTAATGCATTGTATTCATATCCTTCTGAAGAGCCACTATGTTAACTGCATTCCAAATAACACTCTGCAGCTTTGCATTGTCCACAAACAACTGAACTGCTACTTGAAATCTGTTTACAGTATTGTTAACTAAGATTGAACCGCAATGGTACCAGTACTGAAGCCTATGGAGCTCTACCTATAAATGATTTCCTCAATACTGATTTTATCTCCCCCCAAACACACACACACACCACTTTTTGATGTTTGTT
The DNA here is from genome assembly GCF_054136105.1 of Typopeltis vanoorti. Taxonomy (NCBI): domain Eukaryota; kingdom Metazoa; phylum Arthropoda; class Arachnida; order Uropygi; family Thelyphonidae; genus Typopeltis; species Typopeltis vanoorti. Next base: position 126,917,647 of record NC_143556.1, on the reverse strand, counting down.
ACACAGCCATCTTCCACTTCTAGTGCATGCTAACAACTGATTATCTAAAATTGTTCATTGCAATTTTGAGATCAACTTGTCATATATGTCAAACTGTTGCATGCTTTTGGTAATCAGAAGATATAAAAAAGTCTCCTCATCGGCTACTCACTACTTTACAATACTGAAACAAGAGTCCATGATCAAATTGGAAAAATTAGTCATTGCTCTTTTACTATCATCTTACTTATTTCTCTAAAGGAGCTCTTGATAATGTTTCCAAAACTTAATAACCACAGAAGAAATATAACGTCTTTAATTTACTACCATTTTATTGCCATCCTAATGCAGTGCCGTTATATTACTTCCTTTTGCTTTCAAGGACTCTTCCATTTGCAAGCCTTTCATTAAACAATTACCATACAATTGTCACTTCCTTAGCCCCTACTTCCTTGTTGACATCAAGAGTACTTAGCATTCTAAATAAATCTATTTCATTCACTTGGAATCTCTCAATCCTAATCATCTAGGACAGGGGTTGGCATCCGGCAGCCCAAATGTGTATTTTTGGCGGCCCATAAGAGGTTGACCATACTTACATGGCATGTGGCCTGTAAATTAAAAATAATTTTATGCATATACTTCATGATATCGCCATGCAACTTGGTATGAGTCAACCGCATGAGTCATCATGAATGGGGATAACAAAGGCGACTTCATCCAACAACAGCTGAGATTTTGGCGCACTTTTGCAGGTCTGTCTTTTAATATAATTCAATAATATTAACTATTATTTTCAGAGGATATATATTTGTTAAAAATAATTTAAAAAATGGGTTCAAGAAAACGTAAAATTGCAGATGAAGGAAGGTTTAATGATGATGGCACATCAAGTACTTCTTTATTGAAAATAAAGAAGTACTTGATAGTAAGCCACTATGTCTTATTTGTCATAATGAACATGAAAGCCAGTATGATGATTTAACTGTGAACTTAGAAAAAATCAAATTAATAAATTACAAGCTTCTTTGACTGCTCAGCAAAACATATTTAAGAAGCAAATTATTTATAATGAATCCGTTGTTCGTGCTAGTTATGTCATAGCGGAACTGGTTGCGATAGAAGGAAGGCCTTATACAGATTCAGAATTTATTAAATGATGTTTATTAGCTGTAATTGAACAAACATGCCCAAAAAGGAAGACGTTATTTGAAGATATTTATCTGCCAGGACTTGTACAAGGCGAGTAGAAGAAATCGGTACCAATTTATTTGATTAGCTTAAATTTAAAGCAAAATCATTTGATTGTTACGCTCTGGTAGTGGATGAAAGTACTGACATAACAGACACTATGCAGTTAATGATATTTATTTGGGGCATCAATAGTGACTTTAATATTCATGAAGAATTGGCCAGTTTGTGTAGTTTAAAAGGTACTACAACCGGCAATGATTTGTTCATAAAAGTAAAAAAAAACAAAAAACTATTGATTCTTTAGAATTGGACTGGAAAAAATTAAAAAGTGCGACAACCAATGGTGGAAGAAATATGTGTGGCTTTAACACTTGTGTAATAGGTCAAATTTGTGAGGAATTACAGAATTTAGGTTATGATACTTCAATAGTGTTCCATTGCGTCATTCATCAGGAAGCACTTTGTTGCAAAATTTTATCATTAATGAAAGACGTTATGGACATCGTGATACCAACTGTAAATTACATCCAATGCAATGGTCTGAAACACCGCCAATTTCAAGAATTCTTGATAGAAATAGAATTGGAGTATAAAGACGTTATCTACTACTCAGCTATTAGATGGTTAAGTAGAGGTGCTGTGCTGAAAAGATTTTTTATTTACATGAAGAAACAGATATTTTCATGACAAAACATGAAAATACTGTCCCACAACTATTAGATAAAAAATGGATTATATCTCTTGCATTTATGGTAGATATTACAACGTTCCTTAATGAACTTAATTTGAACCTGCAGGGCCAATGTAAATTACTAGCAGAATTGTTTTCTGACAAAAGCTTTTGAAGGCAAACTGTCTGTTGAAGAAACATATGATGGAAGAAAATCTACATCATGATATATGTTGCAAATCTGCATCTACAGTTGGATGGCAAACATAAAAGGAAACTTTTGTTGGTATTATTGAAGATTTACAAATGGAATTTTCATAAAAATAGCATCGAAATGCATTTATTTTTGAACCCTTTTAATGTTGGCATTGATAGTGTACCAGACCAACTACAGGTGGAAGTTTTAGAATTACAACAACGAAACATTAATGAACACATTTTCGTTCGAAAATATCCAAAACTTTTATCGATATTTACCAAAAAATTTGAAGGATTAATCAGTTTCGCAAAGAAGATAATGGTCGGATTTGGAAGCATATGCATTTGCAAGCATTTTCTTCCATGAGTTTTAGAAAAAATAAATTTACTTCTTGACTGACTGGACATTTGCATGCTTCGATTCGAATTTGCACCTCAGGTTATATAGATATAAAGTGGATATAGATAATTTGGCTAAGAAAACAATTCAGGGAGACATACACATATTGTGATGAGTAAACTATATTACTTTGTTTTTATGTAATAATAATTTTTCATTGAGTTTCATTTTCATGCTTGTTTCATATCTTGTACTTTAAATATTTCTGTGTTTTTTAAGATTGATATAATAAAAATTGGTAACTTAAGCATTTTTTTTTTCACTCACTATTTTCAATCAAATGCTTGCGGCCCAATTATTAAAAATAAAAGTTGAATATGGTCTGCGAATCTGAAAAGGTTGCCTATCTCTGATCTAGGAATTGAACTTGTTTAATGAAAATGAAATACCTTTGTAAAATGGCCAATAACCAATGTTCTGCAGCCTATAACAACAGCCCACTAAATATCATGTTGTACCCACTAACAAATTTGTCTTTTTTCCTCTCCCATCCCATTTTAGAGAGTAAACTGAAAGAATTGGGTTCAAGGTTATATTGTGAGTGGTCAGTGTAATTTAGCACTCATGTAAAATTGGTGGTTTTTATCTGTTTTTTTTTTCCTCAGAAAATTAGTTTTATAGAGTAGATTTTTGTGTTTTTAGAGTATCTAGTGTCTTTATAACATTTTTATTGTAATATTTTAATATTAAATACAGGTGTAAAATGGCACCAAAAACGTAGAAGAAATGAAATGCTAGCAAGAACAGTGAAGTAGTGAACAAGAAGGTTTTCTCCACTAAAGAAAGACTATATTAAAGAGGATATTGAAAATGATTTAACCTCAGAGATCACTAAGCTAAAGTAGATTATTAGACAGATAACAAGGGAACTACAGAAAGTCAAGCGGCATTTAGAGGAACACAGGGAGAATAAAAAAATTCAGAAGCAAAATGGTAAACAAAGCACGAAATCAGGTAAGTTATTTCGCACTAACAAAAATTTGATAAGTAAAGTTGATTATGAAAAGAAGGATGTTATTTAATATGATGGCTCTATCATAAAACATGCCATTGATGAGCTGGTTATAACATCAAGTTTTTGCAGTGCAAAAATTAAAAATATAATGCAAGCAATTCAAAAACAGAAAAGAAAGGTAAACGAGATCGTAATTGTAGTAGGCACTAATGACTAACTAGCGATAAGTTCAGTATGAGAGAAGATATTGAAAGGGTTGATGGAAGAGGCGAGAGTGTAGAGTGAGAAAGCGAAAATAGTAAGTATCTTGCTTCAATATGATAAAAAATGAATTAAGAAGGGCTATGATGGCAAATGATTCAATGCCTACGTGTGTAGAAGGAATGAATGTGAATTTTTGGATGTGTGGAGTGAGTTTAAGAGAAGATTTGATTTGTATAAGAGGGACGGCCTACACTTGAATGCATTTGGCATCAGGAGTCTGGAAAAAATTTTAATTGATATAAGATATAATACAGAGAGTCAGGGAAACTGAATTCTGATGAGAGCAATCATGAGAATCTGTAAGAGTGACAATATTAGGTAACTGTGTTAATGATGAGAATGGTTATTGTTATGGAAATGATTATGAAGAGAGCGAGAACAATTCTATATTCATGCGTTTTGGACCTATCAAGCGTGTGTAACAATGTTTGCATAAGTAAGGAACTAGATAAGAACAGAGATCTGCAAGTTGTCAAACTGTGTCATGCAGATCACAGACTGGTATATGCAAAAGAGCATGCAGGTAATTTATTATGTCTGTACATGAATGCTAGGAGTATCAGAAATAAAGGAGTAGAATTTGTTGCCTTGGTTAATATATTGAGACCTCGTGTTGTAGGGATATAGTCAGACTTGGCTATCAGAAGCAGACATAACTGGTATCAAGTGCAAAGAGTACAGTATTTTTAGGAAGGAGAAACAGGAGAGGAGCAGGCATGCTGCTAATATCAAATGTCTTGAATCCAGTTAGAGTTGAGACTTATGAATACAATACTATTAACAATTTTTTGTGTGGCAGTGAGTTTGAAGCCATCTGGAGGGAGGTGGAATCTAACAAGATTAAATACAGTGGGGTGTTGTTACAGACCTGGTGGATCTGTTGCTAGTAACAAAGAAATGCATCAACAAATAAATACGATGGGTGTACGAAAAGAGTAATCATAACGGGAGACTTTAATTATCTGAACATTGATTGAATAGCTATAAAATCACACGAGAAGAATGAAACTGAATTTATTTAGCTGTTGCGAGACAACGTCCTCAAGAAGCATATGATAGAAGGAACTTGAGGTTAAACAGTGTTAGGTCTGATCACAGTGTCAGAGGGGGTTTCAGTTAAAGACATAACTATTCTAACTCTGGTTTGTGAGGGAAGCGACCAAGTTTATGAATGTTCCATTCAGTAAAGGTTACATGCAACTACAAAGCAGGAAATTATGACCAACGGAGGGGTATGCTGGGTTCTATGCCATAGTATCAGTTATTGGATGGGAAGGATCTCACGGTGCATGGGAAGTGTTTAAAAAATACTTAAATGATGCGATATCAGAATGTGTCCATAGAGTTCGAAGAATAAATAGAGTATGAGTGAAATGGATGTGTAATCTAATTAAGCAAGAGATTCATAAGAAAAAGATGATGTGGAAGGAACATCGTGTGCATAAGGATGATGTCAGTTACGATAAACAGCTGGCCATAAGAGTCACAAATGTTGTACTGAAAGCTAAGTCTGACTATGAAAACTGGCTCTGCAAGTTAAAGACAACCCAAAAGAATTCTATCATTATGCTTCAAGTAAAGAATTTGAAAGAATAATTACTGAATGCAGATATATTCCGGATACTGATGCAGAAGTGATTATTCAGCTAATGAGCAGCCATTTTGTTGAAAAGCTATCAAATTAGTATATGCAAGAACTCACCACTACCTCTTCACCGTATGATGAAACTCATATGGTGAAGTGATATTGGATTTTGGATATTGGATGATACTTTTGCTAAGGCTTTTGACAGAATACAGCATGGAATACTGTTGTATAAATTGGAGAATATGGGATTGGATTATAAACTGTTGGCATGGATAAGAGGAAGACTGACTGATAGATATCAAAAAGTCTTATATAGGAGTGAATCTGCAAGATTCAAGGTAACTACTGGTGTGGCTCAAGGATCAGTCCTTGGTTCATTGTTATTCAATCTATACATTAATGCTATTGGGAATGATTTGACATAAGCTATTTGCTGATGATGCAATGATAGTTAGGGTAATCAGGAGTGCAGCTGATATGCAGTATTTGCAGAATGATTTGAATAGGCTGGAATTGTGGGCATGTGAAAATGGCTGTCATTTAAATGTTAATAAATGTAAAGTCATGCACTTTCATGTGATTAGATATTCAATGTTGTATTATATGACAATAATTCTTGAAGAAACTGATGAGCCTAGGGATATTATTATTATTATTACCCAAGATCCCATGGAGTCAAAGACTCAACACGGAGGTCCTTTTATCATACACACAGCACATCATACTGTGCTTTAAACACACTCAAATTCTCTGGAGACACCACACTCTCAGGCAAGGCATTCCTATCATTCACAACTCTGCATGCAAAAAACCTGAGTCTCACTCCCCTGCTCACAACCCTCTTTATACAGTTTCCAGGGATGACCTCTGGTTTACCCCTGATCTCCCACTGTTTTCTGTAGAACCTCTCCAACATTGATCTTATAACAACTACTTACTAACTTGTAGGTCTCTATCATATCTCCCCTCTTTCTCCTATCCCCCAGACTCTGTAAATTGCATCTTCTCAATCTTTCCTCATATTCGACATTCCAGAGGTCAGAAACTACCTTAGTGACCTCTGGACCCTTTTCAACATCTCTTCATCCTTTTGAAAACCAGGTGACCAAATCTGGGCATAGTAGTCAATGTGTGGCCTAATGAAAGCCTTATACAATGGAACAAGAATCTCTCTACTTCTACAAGTCAGTGTCCTCCACATCATTCCCAGAAATCTTTGTGTTGTCGTCACAATTTTGGCAATGTGTCTCCTAAATTTCAGATTATTGTCAACTATCACCCTAAGATCTCTTATTTCCTCCACCTCTGACAATATATCTTTACCAAGCACAAATTCTGCATCCCATCTTTGTTTCTCAAATTTTAAAACCTTACATTTTGCAACATTGAACTCTCATTCCCATTCTCGTGCCAACTTTTGCATCATCTGCAAACAACTGAATATCGCCATCAAAATCTTCGCCAATATCATTCACAACAAGTTAAAAGTAGTGGCCCTAAAACAGACCCCTGAGGCAGACCACTAGTGACTTTCCTTTTCCTGGATATTGCTCCCCTATACACAACTTGTTCATGCCTATCAGATAGCCATTCTCCAATCCAGTGCACTAATATAATATCCAACCCCATCTGCTCTGGTTTGACTATTAAATTTTCATACAGTAATCTATCAAAAGCCTTTGCAAAATCTAAGTATATTACTGTGTTATCCCTCTCCTCTGGTCATGCTAAAATATGACCTCCCTTTAGCAAATCCATGCTTTCCATCAAAGATAATACCACTGTTGTCAATCCAATTTCTGGATCCTAGTTCTCACAAGCTTCTCCAACAACTTAACCACAACACCCGACACACACAGATAGGCCTATAATTTGGTGCTTGAGTTATATCACCTCCCTTATGAAGCAGCACAATCTTGCCCTCCTTCCATTCCTTAGGAACTTGACCCAGTACCAGACTCGTATTAAAAAAGTAGGTCAAGGCAGGTGTCAACCCCCTGGCACATTCCTTCAGAATATGTGGTAATATATTATCAAGTCCCACAGCCTTATTAACAGGGAGTTTGCTCAACTCCCTATACACCACTTGCTCACTTAGTCAGTCTCTCCTCCCCATCATCAACTGCTCTTAATCTTTCTATGAAGTCACATTCATAAGATTGAAAGACCTTTATGAACTGCTCATTAAGTATCTCCACTATATCTTCTGCAACAGCTGTCTTTATACCATTTTCCCCAATCAATGTCATCCTTCTTCCATAATCATTTTTTTTTTTTTTTTGCTGGCTACATATCGAAAGAACGTCTTAGGATTCTTTTTTGGCTTCATTAGCTAACTGCTGCTCATACCTCACTTTCGCTACCCTCACCAACCAAGTCACCTGACTTGCCTGGTCTTTGTAATCCTCATGGAATTGGTTATTACCACTTCTCTTATGCTGCCTCCATAATGCCCTTTTTCTCTGTATTGCATGCTAAAATAATCTCCTTTCATCCATTTCACACCCACCTTATTTAACCTTCTCACTCTTGGAATACATTTAGACGTTGCATCTACTAGATAGTTCTTGAAAATCCTCCAAGCTTTATTGATCTCTTTTCCAGCTAACTCCTCGTTCCATGCTACACCTGCAAGCTGTCTCCTGAGCTCTTCATAATCATTCCCCTTGTAGTTCCACATATACCCTTTTCTCACAGAGGTCCTCACACTGCTGGCAACCACTCAGGTAAACGCTTAATGATCACTCTCACCAATTGGTGGGTGATTGGACACCTCATTTATAATTACATCCTCTGATGAGATGATTAAATCCAAAACCCCCAATCCTTGTGTGCCCTCTGTTACATACTATCTGAGGTAGTTGTCCCTAAAAAAAAATCAAGAAACTCATTTTCTTTACTTCCAGTTACCATCTCATCATTCCAGTCTGTATTGCCATAATTAAAATCGCCCATTATGATCACTCTTTTCTTATTTGCTTGGCTAATTTGATTATACATTTCATAGTCACTACCATCCACATTTCCTGATCTATAATAACATCTAACCAAGTATTTCATTCCATTCATTTCTATCTCACACCATACTGCCTCAAAACCACTGGCACTATTTCCCTCTTGCATCTCTACTTTGTATGGACAGAACTCTTTCTCTATCATCAATAGCACTCCTCCTCCCTTTTTACCCCTTCTATCCTCACGAAACACATTATATCCTTCCATCTCTATTCCTCTCATGTTGCTGTCTTCATCTAACCATGTCTCACTTATTCCAACAATTTTTGGGTGAACAAACTCAATTGGCGCAACCATTTCATCTGCCTTGTTTCTTACACTTCTAGCATTTGTATATAAGCACAACAGCTAGTTCCACTGATAACACTCATTCTATATGATCTTTCCATGCTCAACTGGAGCCATTTCCCTTTCTGCTTATTCATTTTAGAACCCTCTTCAATTCCAACTGATTTCCTCTTGATCCCAGGTAATCCCATTCCTTTCCTGTCTACACATGCATTCACATCCTCTTGGAGCATCCACCTTTCTCATGCCATGTTCCCCTGTCCACCCTGAGCTTGGAGTTTTAATAGATAGAAAGTTGAAGTTTAAGATTCCTAAAGAACAAAAATTGTATATACAACTCAGAGAATAATGGCAAATGTGAAAAAAACTGTGAAGATAAGGAAGTCATTTTACCTGTTTACAAAGGCTTGATAATACCTCATTTGGACTATTGTGTGCAGGTCTGGTCTGATCTCTATGGTGATTCTGAAACAGTGAAGAGAGTACAAATTATGTCAAAAATGATATCAGGATTGTAGAGTACAGATTATGAAGGATTGAGAATTTGTAGGCTGTAGACACTAGCAAACAGGAGAGAGAGAGAGATGATGTGATTGAGACTTATAAACTTCTGAAAGGTTTTGCAGAATTTCTGTAGATGGAATTTTTCATTTTATGGCGGGTAGGGAAAGGATGTGACATCCATGGAAGTTGAGTATGAATGCTGTCAAGAAAGTGGGTTAGGGCTAGATTTTTCTCTCATATGACTGTAGTCTGAAAAGTTCTCAGCCTCAACCATAAATGACAACACTATCGGCACGATTTTTTTTTCTCACTTGGTACATCTGTCATAAACATCTATGTGAAATTGCAAGTCATTCTAGCAGGTAGTTTCTTTTATACAGCTGTCTGAAGCAAAAGTGGTGTCTATATCCCTTGAAATGGATAAAATTCCTTATAAAAGACGGTTGAACGGCAAAAGAAATTCATTCAAAGTTGATAAAAGTTTATGGGCTCTCTTCTCCCTTGTTTTCGACAATTAAGAAATGGGCTGCCGAGTATAAACATGGTCGTACCAGCCTTGAAGGACATCCAAAAAGTGTAACAACACCAGAAATCATTAATCAAGTGCACGATGTGGTATTGGATGACCAACGAGTCAAAGCGCGTGAAATTGCTGAGACTATAGGCATTTCGAAAGAATGTCTAGGATATATTTTGCATGAAGAATTGCAAATGAAAAAGCTTTGCACAAGTTGGGTGCCGCGCTTGCTCACAGCAGATCAAAAACGAACTCACATGAAAATCTCTGACCAGTGCTTGGAGCATTTTAACAAGAATAAAACCGATTTTGTGCATCGATTTATTACTATGGATGAGACTTGGATTCACCATTACACACCAGAATCCAAAAAAGCAGTCAAAACAGTGGACAGAAGCTGGTTGTTCAGTGCCAAAGATGACAGTCTGTTCCATCATCAGGAAAGATCATGGCATTGGTATTTTGGGATGCTAAAGGCATTTTGTTTATTAATTATCTTGAAAAGGATAAAACAATAATTGGGGAATATTATTCCGATCTTTTAACCAGACTAGACGAAAAAATTCATGAGAGAAGACCCATTTGCAGAAGAAAAAAATCATCTTTCATCAGGACAATGCATCTGCCCTCAAAATTATTTTGGCAATGGGAAAATTTAGGGATCTGCATTATGAACTGTTGGAACATCCACCCTATTCCTCAGATTTGGCTCCCTCTGACTTCTATCTCTTCCCAAAACTAAAACTTCCTCGCTGGTCAGCGTTTTCTTCGAATCAAGAGGTGATCGCAGCTGTAGAGGGATATTTTGCATATCTTACTGAGACCACTGCAGGGACGGGATAATGGCACTGCCGCATCGCTGGAATAAATGTATTAGTCTTAAGGGAGGTTATGTTGAAAAATAAAAATAATTTTGAAATTATAAATTCGTTTTTTCATTGTTAGGCCGAGAACTTTTCAGACCACCCTAGTAGAAAGTGTCTGATTGGAATGGATTGCCATTGGATGTTGTGTGTGCTAATAGTATGGCCTCTCTTGATGAATTCCTGACTCCCTTGAGGATTCTCTGTTTATTACTAATAATAATTTGATTAAAACATCAAGGCCAAGTTTCTTTGCCAGTTCAAGAAAAATTTATTACTTCACTGAGATAGGCACTATCCCATACATCTGACCATCATTGCTTCAGTAATATTGAACTGATTTGATGAACACTCTTGTTCCTGCACAGATGGGAAAGGGAATATTTAGTTTTTGTTCCTTTTAAGTAATCAATAATAATAATAAAAAAAATTCTTGGCTATAGCACATATTGCACATTTTTTTCTCAGAATGAAATCATCTTCACTTGTATTTTAATCTTCTTTAGCACCATCAATAAAACTGTAAGAACATCCATTATAAGTCAGTTTAAAAGTTACTGTACTCCAGCTTTTCAGCAATAGCTTTTGAATATCTCTTAATAAAAATTTTCCTTAATAAAAAATAATGCATTTTTTTCTTTTCTTTCTTTCTTTTTTTTTTTTTTTTATTTCTAATAGAATCTGATCACTTGATTTGTGAAATCGAAAATGGTGGGATGTTAGGCAGCAAGAAAGGTGTCAACTTACCTGGAGCTGAAGTGGATTTACCTGCTGTATCAGAAAAAGATAAACTAGATTTGCAGTTTGGGCTTGAACAAGATGTATGTGTATAAAACTGTAGTTTATGGTTTAATTCAGTTTTCTGTCAGATACTAAATTAAAGATTTTGGAATTTTAAATTGTGGTCAATTGTTTATTTAAAAAGCAGTAACTATTATTAACCACATTATCCTTGATTTGACTTTTTTTATAGTATGAAAGAACTCTAAATGCGAACAAAATATCTATATTTCCATTTTTAAACCTTTTTAGGTTGAATATAATCTGATCTTACTTTCCAAATATCGAGTTTCTCAAGTACTTCTCTCTCTTCAGTAATTATTTTAGATATTGAGCAGAGAATATCCTTCTTTTTTTTCCCTCGTACTTTTAATTCTTTTTTGGCATTTTTTTTTTTTCCTAAGTTCTTTGAGTAATGTCCTTTTCTGTGTATTCATTACCAAAACTTACTTTGTAGATTTTTTTTTGCTGCTGGGCTATAAAGTATATTATACTTCACAGGAACTTTCATTCTTTTTAATCCTTTACAACAATATGATTTCTTGTCAAGTATAATGTGTTACGGTAGTAGAGAAGGGGGAGTGTTGCTCATGATAGCAGGAGAATTTGTATCTTCAGGAGGTTGAGGTACAAGTGGAAAATAGGGCAGTTGTTTTGAAGCAGTGAGGTTGAGGTTGATAGAATGAGATATTTAGTTGGGTGTTGTTGTAGGTAGGGGAATTCTGATGGATGTTGGGGTGGAGACAGAGAAATGTATAGACAACTTGGCTTAGTGAGCAAGAGAATGGTGATCATTATGAGTAATTTTAATTATGGTGATATTGATTGGAATAAAGAGATAGGATCAGGAAATAAGGAGAATGAATTTCATTAGTTCTTAAGGAATGGAGTACACACAAGGGTTGAGACAAGTGTTAGATCTAATCATATCCATCAGAAGATGTGATTATAAATGGAGTATCCAGTCTTCTTCCAATTAGCAAGAGTGATCATAATGTGATCACCTGAGTTGTAGTCAGTTATATGAGAACTTCTGTGAAGAAAGGATATTGTCCAAACACAGCACTGGTCTACTATGTCTTGTGACCTTGTTTTATATGTGGGTCAAATTTTTAAAAAATAAAAAAAAAAACTACAAGGCCACAGATTAAGAAACACTTTGGAGACAGCTGGAAGCTATAATATAGAAAGAGGAGATGGGTATATTTAACAGCAGTGATATTGAAATGTATTTTGAAGTTGAAAATCTAAATAATTATGGTAAGAGTAAAATTGATGAATGGAGGGATCAATTATGAAATCTGGAAGAAGAAACTGTGGAGGCATCATAGGATGAATAATGGTAATATCAGTTGCATGAAGAAAGGAGACTGTTAGAGGACAGAATGACTATGGAAGGATGATGTTAGTGGATGACATTGGTAGATTGGTAATTGCTGCAAAAGATATAATTGAGGTATTCAATGAGCAGTTTATCATGGTATTTCATTTTCATGAATGCAATATCATGAGAAACTTGAGGGTATGGAAGGACTGATAGTGATTAATCCTGTGTTATATGAGGAATTAAGTAATCTTGATGTTAATAAGGCAGTAGTATACTTGAAAATATATCACCATGTATCTTGAAGGAATTCATCAGGGAATTGAATGTACCTTTGAATTGAATTGAATGAACAGATAGCAGATACCCCATAGCAGTATCTGCTATCTGTTTATAAATTTTGTTCTTACAAAAGAAATAACCAGAATGGGCAGCAAAGGAAAAGCAGTCAATGATGTCAAGGGGAAAAATTTTTTTAAAAACAATAGTGTCATTTAAGGGAATGTAGTGAACAATGAGGTGATGTCAAAATTCATTAGGATCACATCAATATCATTAACAGTTATATTTTCAGCAGAGCTTGAAATATAAGGACAGGCTATTATTAGTTTCCTTTTCCATAGTGAATTGGATTCTAGGGTGAAGGCTATTGAAATGATATAGAAAAGTATCTCATGACCCAGACTAATGAGTCTGGTTCATGAGACCAAATAGAAAATACATCATCTACACATCTCAACCAGACAGAAGGGTTGAGTCAAGAGCTTGTTTTTCAAAATCTTCCTTAAAAAAATTGGTGGGGAGGGGGGAGACCCCATAGCGGTATCTGCTATCTGTTTATAAATTTTGTTCTTACAAGAGAAATAACCAGAATGGGCAGCAAAGGAAAAGTGGTCAGTGATGTCAAGGGGAAAAAAATTTTTAAAAACAATTGTCATTTAAGGGAATGTAGTTAACAATGAGGTGATGTCAAAATTTGTTAGGATCACATCAATATCATTAACAGTTATATTTTCAGCAGAGCTTTTAAAATGGGAAGAATTTTTTTATGTAAAATGTGGTATGACCAGTAATGGGGGTGGCGGCAAGAGATTTTGCTAACTTTAGGTCTCAATTTAAAAAAAAAAAAAAAAAAAAAAAAAACCTAATGTGTTATCCGGATTAAACTTTCCCATATTTTTGACAAGGATAGGCAATCATTTCGATTCAAGTTAGGGCATTGTAGTAAGGCCTCAGCACTCTCTTTGAATAGACGTTCAAATTTATAGCGACATTGGTGTAGAAGGTGAGTACTCGACCAGAGAATGTTTTGGCTTGTCTCTATCCCATGCTGCGCCAATCCAGACTTATCGGATTTGTTGTGAAGAATGTACGATTGAGGTTCTTGTATTATTTTTTCTGTAGTGTATCTGGTTTGTCCAAATACAGATTGCACTAAGTGTATATCAAGGAACTTGATATACACCATGCAGCGACATAGTTGAGCGTTTATCTTTAGAAGATGGGAAATATGTGGATATTTTGTTAATAGGGATATAAGTGGCTATTAAATCATATTTCTTCAGAATTCTTGAAATTGGTTCTGAGATTCCAGATATATATGCAATTGGAACCTGATGTATTGATTCTTTGTTGTTCTGCATAGGATTGTAGGATTCGAACAGATGTTGTGTATTCTTTTCAGAGAAGCCATTTAATTTCATGTGATGTTTGATAGTTGAAAGTTCTTTCTGTAATTCGTGGGGAGTTGAGTAATTAGTTCTAGCTCATCGAATTAAACATTTTATAATTCCTGTTTTTTGATAAGGATAATGGGCAGAATGAGAATGTAACGTCCAGTAAAAGTGTTTTTTGTAAACTGTTGTCAGAATACCTGACGGCGAGCCAATTAGAAGGATGTCTAAAAAGGATAACGTTGTCTTTTTCAATCTCCATGGTAAACTTATGAGAATTGATTTTGGCTATAAAGGAAGGTAAGGAATCTCTGTTGTGAGACCACACTAAAAAAAAATTTCATCTATATATCTAACCCAAAAGGATGGTTGAGGGTATATAGATGAAAAAAAGATGTCTTCTAGATGTTCCAAATAAAAGTTAGCTAGAGCAGATGAAAGTGGACTTCCCATGGCCATTCCTTCAACTTGGTTGTAGAATTTGTTTTGACACAAGAAATATCCAGAGTGCATCATGAAATCGAATAATAATTTTATGATATCTTGTGGGAAGATGTCAGCCAGTAAATGTAAGGTCTCTTTGAGAGGTACATTGGTAAATAGAGATTCTACATCGAAACTCACCATTAGATCAGTAGGTTGTAATGAGATATTTTTTAATTTGTTTAAGAAATCACAAGAGTTTTTCAAAAAAAGAGCGTGATTTTCCTATATGTGATTTCAATAATTTCGCTAAATATTTGGCTATGCGGTAAGTAGGTGAATCAATACAGTCAACTATAGGACAGAGAGGAATGTCTGTCTTGTGAATTTTTGGAAGACCATGAAATCTAGGAGGTCTTGCAAGATGTGTTGTTAACCTTTTCATTTTTTGAAAATTATGGAGACAACTACCGTGTTTGAATAAAAACTAGTTTAATATAACTAAAATCTACATTCGACGTTTCGACCTTTATGTCAAGGTCATCTGGAGCATACAACTATACACAGAAAACAAGCTACACTACAATCAAACTGGTTTGTTAAAGATACTGACCAACCGCTGCAACAATTGTTGGCCTGACCTCTGGTGAAAAAAAAAAAAAAAAAAAATTATACATCAACACTAGAGTCCTATTATTAGTGTTATCTGTTGGTTGTAGAAATACATTGGGTGCAACAAGTATCTATCTATATACATATATTAACATCATGATTATACTTGTACATTCCAGCCAGTTGGTATGGAATGGTTTCTAATACCAGCTGAAGATTGGCTAGAGTCCTGACTTATGCTGGATCTTATATATTAGGTAGGCTGAATGTGTGCCATCCAGATCCTTGGAATTTTCATGCCATCTTTGTTGTTGATATTTGGGTGGTTTATCAGGATTTTGCAGGCTTCCTTAAATTTCCTTTCATACCAGGTTTTTGTGTGGTGTAAGGAGCTGGTGCTTTTCCAGTTGATTTGGTGTAAGGTGTTGAGTGCGTGGT
The DNA here is from genome assembly GCF_054136105.1 of Typopeltis vanoorti. Lineage (NCBI taxonomy): Eukaryota > Metazoa > Arthropoda > Arachnida > Uropygi > Thelyphonidae > Typopeltis > Typopeltis vanoorti. The sequence goes on along the minus strand of NC_143556.1, from coordinate 126,901,962 downwards.
CTGAGAGGCCTGCTTCACCATAATGGTTATATTTAATGGGTCTAATGTGTTCTTTCTTGCGTATAGGGATTGTCCGTCCTGTTTCACCAATGTACGGTAAGTTACAGGTGCAGCGGATGCAATAGACTCCAGGATGTACTAATGGGAGGAGAGGATCCTTAGAGGAGTTGAATATGGTTTTAAGTTTAGTGGGTGGTTTAAAGGTGGCATTGAGGTTATAATGTTGTAGGATTCTGTTGATTTTTTCTGATAACCCTTTAATGTATGGGATGGCTATGGTTTTACTGTAATCTAGATTCGTTTTTGTTGTTGTTTTATGGAGTATTTTATTAATAGTATTTTTGTTATAGCCATTATTTATGAATGTGTCGCTGATGATTTTTAGTTCTTGTTTCAGGGCTTGTTGGTTAGAGCAAATTGTTGTAGCTCTGTTTTTAAGGGTGTTAATGACTCCATATTTTTGTGATGAGTGGTGGTATGAATTAGCATGTATGTATTGGCCAGTGTGTGTGTGTGTGTGTGTCGGTTTTTGGTAGACTGTGAAGGATAGACTGCCTGAAGGAAAACATGTGACTAGTGTGTCTAGGAATGGGAGCGAATTTTGATTTTCGATTTTGATGGTAAATTGTTTGCATTCGTGTTGTTTGTTCAGGTTGCTAAGGAATGTGTTTAACGTTTGTCGCCCGTGCAGCCAGATCACGAACACATCATCAATGTATCTAAGGCCCCCCCCCCCTTAGAATATATGGGGTCCCGAAAATACACAAACAAAATGTGCCCCTTCGACCAATCATGGAAGGAATAGACAGTCCCAATTACCACTTAGCCAAGAAATAAGCAGCAACACTCAAGGAGTTGGTAGGTCATTCCCCCTCCTACATAAAAAAACACAACACTTTATAAACAAAATTAAAAACATAACACTCGACAAAGACAATTTATTAGTCAGTTTCGACGTTTCTGCACTTTTCACTAATGTCCCCATCAATGATACAATTCTCCTACTACAGAACAAATTTCCGCCCGACATTACGGTCCTCTTTGCCCACGTACTACTGTCTGGTTACTTTGTGTGGCAAAACAAATTTTACCTACAAAAAGAAGGTACAGCCATGTGCTCACCACTACCCCCCCCCCCCTCCAATCGCTAACTTCTACATGTGAACCTTTGAACAAAGGGCTCTTGATTCCGCCACGCTAAGATCTACAGTCTGGCTTAGATACGTTGATGACGTGTTCGCGATCTTGCCGCACGGGCGACAAACGCTAAACACATTCCTTAGCAACCTGAACAAACAACATGAACGCATACAATTTACCATCGAAATTGAAAATCAAAATTCGCTCCTGTTCCTAGTCACGCGTCTTCCTTCAGGCAGTCTATCCTTCATGGTCTAACGAAAACCGACACACACTGGCCAATACATACATGCTAATTCATACCACCACCCATCACAAAAATATGGGGTCATTAACACCCTTAAAAACAGAGCTACAACAATTTGCTCTAACCAACAAGCCCTGAAACAAGAACTAAAAATCATCAGCGACACATTCATAAATAATGGCTATAACAAAAATACTATTAATAAAATACTCCATAAAACAACAACAAAAACGAATCTAGATTACAGTAAAACCATAGCCATCCCATACATTAAAGGGTTATCAGAAAAAATCAACAGAATCCTACAACATTATAACCTCAATGCCACCTTTAAACCACCCACTAAACTTAAAACCATATTCAACTCCTCTAAGGATCCTCTCCTCCCATTAGTACATCCTGGAGTCTATTGCATCCGCTGCACCTGTAACTTACCGTACATTGGTGAAACAGGACGGACAATCCCTATACGCAAGAAAGAACACATTAGACCCATTAAATATAACCATTATGGTGAAGCAGGCCTCAGACCATGCGCTCAACACCTTACACCAAATCAACTGGAAAAGCACCTGCTCTTTACACCACATAAAAACCTGGTATGAAAGGAAATTTAAGGAAGCATGAGAAATCCTGATAAACCATCCAAATATCAACAACAAAGATGGCATGAAAATTCCAAGGATCTGGATGGCTCACATTCAGCCTACCTAATATATAAGATCCAGCATAAGCTAGGACTCAAGCCAATCTTCAGCTAGTATTAGAAACCATTCCATACCAACTGGCTGGAATGTACAAGTATAATCATAATGTTAATATATGTATATAGATAGATACTTGTTGTTGCGCCCAATGTATTTCTACAACCAACAGATAACACTAATAATAGGACTCTAGTGTTGATGTATAATTTTTTTTTTTTTTTTTTTTTTTCACCAGAGGTCAGGCCAACAATTGTTGCAGCGGTTGGTCAGTATCTTTAACAAAACCAGTTTGATTGTAGTATAGCTTGTTTTCTGTGTATAGTTGTATGCTCCAGATGATGACCTTGACATAAAGGTCGAAACGTCGAATGTAGATTTTAGTTATATTAAACTAAAGTTTTTATTCAAACACATTGCCTGATGGTGGGTTCGTGATCAAGTTCCTGGTATGTCGAAGTAAAAGAGAATTTTTCTTCTGTAATTTGAGGAATCCATAATTACTGTCACTTTTCCTTTGTTATCTTTAATGTTATTATTATCTCCCAAGATCCCATGGAGTCAAAGACTCATCTAGGAGGTCCTTTTATCATACAACTCGTCATACCATGCTTTAAACACAATCAAATTTCTTGCAGACACTGCACTCTCGTGCAAGGCATTCCAATCATTCACAACTCTGCATGAAAATAAACCTGCTTCTCACTCCCCTACTCACACCCGCTTTATGCAGTTTCCAGGGATGACCTCTGGTTCTCCCCTGATCTCCCACTATTTTCTGTAGAACCTCTCCAGCATTGATCCTATAACAACCCCTTACTAACTTGTAGGTCTCTCCCGTCTTCCTCCTGTCCATGTATTCTGCTGAATAGATGATCAGTTATTTATATTTTTGTTTTAAATACCTTAGCATTTCTTCCAGTTTGATCAGTGGAGTAGGAGAATAGAAGCTGACTGTAGCTGTTGACAGAATTTCTCAAGAAAGATGACTCACTGTTTTTGGCACTTAAACTTCAGAAAATCACGTTTCAAAAATAAACAGTGAAAAACTGTGTTTTTCAATGTATAAAAACTATTGCGATTCCGTTTGTAAGTGGCATCTCCTACAAGCTCGCCAGCCTCCTCAAACAACACAAAATAAGAGTAACATTTAAACGAATAGGATCTATTCGTAAACTAGTAAGATCTCCAAAAGACACCCATCCTTTCTATAAATATGCTGGAGTTTATAATATTCCATGCTCGTGTGGCTCTAGTTACATTGGACAGACTTCGAGACGCCTTGAAATCAGGCAAAAAGAGCATATTGGCTATGTCAAAAACAACAGCCAGGACATTTCTTGACCATCGTCTCATTTCTCTATAACTAACCATGTCATCGAGTGGGACAAAAGTTGTTCCCCTTACTTAGAGGAAGATTACCATTCAAGAATTTTAAAAGAAGCAGCCACAGTCGCCCGTTCTACTTTCAACCTTAACAGAAATCAAGGCCTAATACTCCCAGAGATGTGGAAAAGAAAACCGTAATCAAATCTTTAAAAACAAAAGAAATTAACTTTAATACAAACTACAGAAAGTTCCATAGCAACAGCTAGCTAATCTTATACACGCGATACGTGTTTCACGCACATTCAATACTATTTTATTTGTAATTATTCTAGTCAATTTTTTTAAGTTATTCTTGTCAGTTTTATAGTTACACATAATTGTGAGATTGTTTCAGCCTATATGTAAGTGCCCTGAAGACGCCAACAGTTAAAGTTTGGCAAAACTAGTTGGTTAAGTTAATAAAATTGATCAACACTTGATCTGTAAACCAAAAATATTATTACAAACAGTGTGTTTTTATTATTTATCAGAATTAAGAGAGCTATAAAGACAATAAATGCAGCAGTGGTGATGAGATATTTCTGGGAGATTTTTTAATTTGCAGTTAATGTATTTGTTGCAATTCAGTGATTCTGTCTGGTTTGATTCAGACTGCATTTATGCATGTATGTGTATTTCAGATGTGATTGTCATGACTTTAAACACATGCTTGATGTTAGGTCACAAAACTATCCAAATAGGTATTGATTGTAATATCCTTTAGTTATTGTTTTCTGTAATGAAGATGCTGTGAATGAATTCAGAGGTTATTTCAGTCATTTTATTTCAACCACCCCATAACTAGGTATTTCAGTTCTTGCTGTTGCAATAATTTTGTAAACTTAATCTTGGCCATTAATCTAATTAGCTTGCGATTAATCTTGAATTAATGGCAATTTACACATTAATTCAATAACTGCCTGGCTTGGTTTGCAAATCATGCTTTTATTTGAAATTAAAATGTGGTATATAATGAAGCGTGTGTGTCCACTCATGTATGCATGCATTTGTACATACATACATACATACAGTATTTGTACATTGATTCTGTATTCTTGATTCTTTAAAGTGTATAGAATGTATGTTCCTTTGAATTTTAGGTTTGTTGTTTTTCATATTTATAGGTGGATATGGTATTTGCTTCTTTTATCCGAAATGCTGCAGGCGTTAAGGAAATTCGCCAGATCTTGGGTGAAAAAGGAAAAGACATCATGATCATATCAAAAATTGAAAATGATGAAGGTGTAAAAAAGTAAATATTTTTAGTTATATTTCCAAAAGTTGATTTATGTGAATTAATTTCTATTGAAAAGTATACATTGCTTATATGAAATGTAAACAGTCCGCAATATGAAATGATCCTCATCCCTTTTACCTGCTCGCTTCCAACCCCCACCCCACCCCTCTCCCCACAACTATAGTTTTGGAAGGCAGGTAAATTTATTAGTATTATTGATTGAGTGGTCAGCATATTTGCTTTCCAACATATAGGATGCGGGTTTGGATGAGTGTTTACAAAATATTCATTCCCATTGCAGGTATGAATAACTGTATTTGTTAAGGAAATTACAACCCAGACTATTCCACTATCGCCAAACAGGCAGGAGTGCCAACATCAGAATCGCTCAAAACATAAGGACCACATTCATTTCCACTACTACAGCCACTCAGGACTTGCTGATTATGTGCTTTAAACACCCACCACAGAATATACTGGAAGAAGGCCACTCTGCTTCAGCCTAAAGAAACTACCCAGACCTTGACAAATTTGGTTACATTAAACTAACTCAGATTTGGGAAGCTCTCATCCTCTATATTTCAACCTAGTAGCCGAGGACTCCCATTTTAACCCATTAGATGGACACCATTTAGGACTTACTTTTGGTTGCTATGCTTCAGCCTCATTACTTAGTATAGTGCCCACATGCATATATCATATTGTACTGTGCTTCCTGATGATGACAATATGACATTTGCCAAAATGTTGGAAATATTAATTAAATTTATTGTAGTTAATATTAATCTGCATTGTAATTTCCTTAAAAAACATTTTTATGAATAGCCAACATATAAGCCTTACCACTAGACTTTGAGATGTAAATGCTTTGTGAACGTCTCTAGGTAGTAGATAAACTGCATCACCTAATTGCATCACTATTATAGGCCTGAAAAGTTGTGTGTTTACTCTGTAGGTCTTGGGTTTCTGGATTATATAACCCTTACCCACCACATTACTAATATTGTATACTATAGGCTTACAGCCTTTCATGAGTAAAATTTTTAAAAAATCAGCTTTATGCTATATTATAAATGTCAGCAGACTTGCATGTCAGAAGACCCATCATGGGAAGTTTAATAAACCATCAACATATTTCAAACTAGCCCTTAAATTTATTACTACTTATCACATTAACAGTTCTGGAAAGACATTTCTCTCATTTGTCATATTTGTTTTTTTGGTTGAAAAATCAACATACTCATCATTTCTCTCACTTCCCATCCCCTTACTTATAGTAGGCTAGTCTCATTACTTTAACTCTTTCTTCATCAAGCTAAGAATAATTTAATCCCTTTCCCCTTCTTTAAAAATCTGGGAACTGCTTTCTTTCCAACTAAAGTGTCTGTTATATTGACCTCACATTTGCCTGTCCACTAAGCTCTGCAGTTTTCATTTTCTCAGCCTCTTCTCAATAACCAGGGATCCATGGTCCTGATTTTCTCATAGATTGCTCATTTTTGGATGTTCTGCAGAGTTTTCATTGGATACAATAGGTGAGAGCCTCTGTAGCTCAGTCAGTATAGACTGAGCTACAGAGCCCTTTAAATGGAAAGACCTGGGTTCAATTCCCAACCTTTATCTGATCTCTTTCGGCTAAAGTTGAGTTAACTAGTCTCATATGGAGATGGAGGGTTATTTTTCTCCCAGTAACTCGGATTTTTCGTCCTTCAAAATAGGCAAACCGGTCCTGTGAATACACATGGCTACAGTAATAAATACTGATGGCAAGGAAGGCAACGGGAAACCACCTTGCATCATATCTCCCTAGTAATCAGTTGCAGCCTTCTCAAAGAGGGGAAGCCACAGGATTAGAATAGGACAATAGGTGGAATCTGAACAAAGTTTACTTACAGCTATACAACCAATTTATGTTGTCTTCGCAACTCTGAATGAGTTATTAGCCTTCAACTCCCTCCCTCAATCCAAAATCTCAGCCATCTTTTGGAGATATTTCCATGAATTCAAGTACAGGTAACTCTTGTTATACGTGATTTTGTTATCTGCGTTTTTGGATGCATATAGTTTCAGTTTAATCCTTTATCCAAGTGTAAGCAAACAAAGTTTGCGTCTGAAGAATCTTCAGGACTGAGGCAACTCGTGATAAAGGTGGACCAAGCTCTCATCACTCCTTGTCTTAGTACTCCCATAATGCAAAGCACATCTCCTTGCAGACATGTATAATGCTATGCATTATACATGTCTGCATAATGTTTCGACCACCCAGATACGTTTCGACCTCTATCGAGGTCTCGTCAGTGGGAGCCAGACCCAGAGGTGATAATACCAAGGTAGAAGTAAAGAAGACTTCTCCATTGCTTCCACCTTGGTATCACCACATCTGAGTCTGGCTCCAACTGACGAGACCTCAATAAAGGTCGAAACTGGTCTGGATAGTGGCCCTTCCCTTAATGCATAGCATTATACAGTCCACAAGGAGATGTGCTTTGCATTATGGGAGATACTAAGACAAGGAGTGATGAGAGCTGGGTCCACCTTTACCACGAGTTGCCTCAGTCCTGAAGATGCTTCAGGTACAAAATTTGTTTGCTTACACTTGGATAAAGGATTAAACTAAATTTATTATAATCTAACAAGTGGGAAAAAACTTCCAACATCTTTCTCTAAATCCAGAGTAATTTAATAATAAGGTGAGACCTTTTGGCAGCTCGTATAGGTAAAGAAGACTTCTCCATTGCTTCCACTTTGGTATCACCACCTTCTGGTCTGGCTCCCACTGACGAGACCTCAACAAAGGTTGAAACCGGTTGGAGGCTTGGGTTGCTGTCACCCAGATCTTGGGTGTGTGTGTGGGGGGGGGGGGGGTGATAATGAATGGCAATGCTGTAGCCTGTGAAGTTAACTGAGTCATGGCTGTTGCTGTTATCCCTCAGATGATATATAAACAAATTATCGGCTCTGCTTGATGGTGGGGTGAGCATGCCGCAGTGTAGAGCCAAGAGAGTTCTTCTCAGTGGCAGGGTGAGCCTGTTACTGAGGGGAACAACTCTGATTTTTGGAGTTTGACCTGTACTTGAACATTCAAAAAAGGTCGAAACCGGTCTGGGTAGTTGCCCTTCCCTTAATGCATAGCATTATACATGTCTGCAAGGAGATATGCTTTGCATTACGGCAGATACTAAGACAAGGAGTGACGAGAGCTTGGTCCGCCTTTACCATGAGTTGCCTCAGTCCTGAAGATATTTCAGGCTCAAACTTTGTTTGCTTACACTTGGATAAAGGATTAAACTAAATTTATTATAGTCTAACCAAATGGGGAAAAAACTTCCAGCATGTAGTTTCATTATTGTGATACATAAGGATCATCACTGTCTGCTGTGTTCAGTGTCTATTGTCTTATTGGTCTATGCAGTATTCAGAATGTCCAACTTCACCGTTGGAGTTGGAAGTTCTGAATCAGTTTGATAGAGGTGAACGTAACATTGACATTCAAAGGACCATAGTACTGAGTGTTCTCCGATGATAATGGCTGATACAATTCCAAGAATGCTCAATCCTCTACAAATCACTGAGTGACCAGAGTAATGAAATGTGGATTTCGTGCAATTGAGAAAATGAAAGGATGCTGGCTATGTGGATTTAACATCAGAACCAACAGAACATCTTTTGTCTGGGGCAGTCATACAAGAGAAGGCAAAAGATTTGTATAATCTAACGAAAGATGAAAAACAACCAACACCTTTTGCTTCACGTTGTGAATGGTTTAACCATTGTAAAAGCCACTGCAGCTGCAGATCATGTTGCCGCCGAACAATTTCATGAATTTTTCTTCAAAGAAAAAATAGCAGGAGGAAGTCACTTGCCAAGAGGTTACAATCAGAAATCAAACGCTGCAAGTCAGGTTTTAGTTGAGAGATTCTTGAAAAAGTAGCATTCAGCCTCCTGCGAGTCTTCAACTTCAGCATGCCAGCTGAAGAAGATGAGGCTATGATGTATTAATTGTTAAAATAAAGAACTACCTTAACCACACTGCCGGCTAGGACGTATATATACGTTCAAGTTACTGTAGATGCGAAGTGCATATTAAAATTGTAATGCCATTCATATTACATTGAAATATATAATGGATACGAAATGTATGAGGATCCGTATTTGATCTATAATGGCTGGTAAGGTGGTTAATAGCTGTTTGTTTTATACATACTTCATATTTTATTTATTACTCTTATGCCTTAATATGTATGGAAAAATAGGTGCATTTTTGATTAAATTGACCTTAAAAAATTGGAATCTTGCTTGTTTGGGAACACAACCTCTATTATTCCATATTATAAGCTACCTGTTTTATGCATTTTCAATATACACAGTGATTCCTGAAAACGAAACCCCCATGTACAACAAGAGTTACCTGTACACAGCATAAATTGCATTTCTGCATGTAACATTAAAACTGCAGCCCACATATATATATCCAAAATAAAAGCCTCTGGCCATGACAGACCATTGAGCCTAGCACAGAAATTAAAATGGAATGGAATAAACCTTCCTAATGGGATTTCACATCAGATATAACTTTTCCTAACTTTGTATCAATCAACAAACAACTAAATATCTTAATCAGTAGTGACCTAAGAATAGGCACACCACTGGTTTACCAGTGGTGTGTGTGTGTGTGTGTGTGTGTCTGCCATTGGACATATTTTTCTCTTTGGAATACTGACAGTCCTCCATACATAACTTATCATACCAGCTGATCTTCTAGCCATCTCACTTACCAGTTATCTTGGAACAGTTCCACGTTTGGTCTCTAAAGCAGAGTTTCCTGACATGTAAAAAATAAATACAAAAAAATAATAAAATAAAATAAAACATATCCTTAGTCTCACGAGGTACTATAGATTGATTTACATCCAATCTTTCATGGATGGGAGACATTTACGAGGGAGATAAAATGATATTAAAGCTACTGATATAACCACAAGAAAACATACTAGTAGCAGAGTTATGAAGGTAACTTCTGTTCTTAAATTCTTATATCCTCATATGTTCTTTCTTATAGTTATATCAGTTGCTTTAATATCATTTATGTTCTAGGTGTTTATTAGAACTTTCCAACCTCCCTACCTCGTAAATGTCCTGATTTGTTAAGTGAATAGTTCTTGCTCTCCAAACAATGCAGGTGGTAGGTTTAATTCCATTGAATGCATGGATGCTTGTGAATATCTTTTGTAGTATGTGAATTTCATTGTCCAGTGTGAGATCACTACCCTATTTATCAGAAGCCTGAAGTGGTTTTGTAAAAATAATGATTGGTTATTTTATATTATGTTATGTTTTGCCCCTTGTCTAATCTTAATCCTTGGTAGTACTTCAAACTTATGGCTGCTACTAATATATATTGCTCAGGTGTGCGAAACTCTGATAACAAAGGCAGTGCCTCAGTCTAGAGCCAAATTCTTTGTTAGATTACTAGTGCTCAATCTGATTAAAAACTTTGGAAATTTATTTGTTTAAGCTGTGCCACCAAAATTTACAGGATTAGAGAATTTTCTTTATCCAAGATTAAAACACTTAGTATGGCACACAATCCTTAATTCTCTATCTTATTCCTATACTGTAATCATATATGTTTCGCACTTTGCAGTCATGACTATATCAAAATACAAGACACGTAGGTTCAATTTTGTGAGTAGTGCATTGGACTTAGAAATCAGGCAAGTTATTTTGATAAGAAAACAATTTATTCATCACTAAGAAACAATTACACATATGACACAAATTAATCTGACTTAAACCTAATATGTATGTTATAATCTAACAACTCAATATAAGTTAGACGATCAATTCTCACAATCATCTTATCCCCCTTTCTTAACCTTACATATAATTGGATTGTCAACATATATAACTTCAGCCTTAAGTAATGACTACAACTATAAAATACAATTAGATTCACAATACAATTCAGCTATATATAATAAATAACAGAAAAACTCACGTAGAAATATTATTTAATGGTATAATTTTCGCCCGTGTGTCACAGGCATCTTCAGTACAATTAGGCACAAAAATCAAACATTAACTGACAATTCCAAAAAGCGCCACCTAAGTAGCTGGTGTAAGATAACTAAAAAGGTCAATAACTTTCCTAAAAAAAAAAAAAATAAATAAATAAAAATAAAAAAAATATATATATATTTAATACAATAAAAAGTTAGGAAAGATTAGCTGATTTGTAAAGTACTATCTCCCATAAAGGGGATAGACGTAAGCCGTCGGATCTGTTTAAGTTAGGAGAATGAAGTAGAGTTTCACATGCTTCTTTATAAAGGCGTTCCATGAGAAACTGACTTTTGTGAAGAACTCTTGTCTTTTTCCAATGAACTCTGTGTCTAGTGAAGATGGCATGTTCTGCAAGTCCAGACTTTTCAGGTTTAAAGTATTCAATATAAGATTGGTGTTCTTCTAGCCGAATGGAGGCTAGAAGAACACCAATCTTATATTGAATACTTTAAACCTGAAAAGTCTGGACTTGCAGAACATGCCATCTTCACTAGACACAGAGTTCATTGGAAAAAGACAAGAGTTCTTCACAAAAGTCAGTTTCTCATGGAACGCCTTTATAAAGAAGCATGTGAAACTCTACTTCATTCTCCTAACTTAAACAGATCCGACGGCTTACGTCTATCCCCTTTATGGGAGATAGTACTTTACAAATCAGCTAATCTTTCCTAACTTTTTATTGTATTAAACCAGCTACTTAGGTGGCGCTTTTTGGAATTGTCAGTTAATGTTTGATTTTTGTGCCTAATTGTACTGAAGATGCCTGTGACACACGGGCGAAAATTATACCATTAAATAATATTTCTACGTGAGTTTTTCCGTTATTTATTATATATAGTTATGTCTACTCACGTTTTACCTCTTTTAAAACAATTCAGCTAGGCTTTCTCTTACATAGAGTAAATTAAGTCAATTGTTAGCACAAGGCCTAAAGTCCTGTAACTCTGATTTTAAAACAATTCCATCAATGCAAATTCATGAAGTCTGGTTCTCTATAGCTGCTAATCCCTTCTTGTTTCCATTAGACTTCGTCACTGCACCTGAACATCCTTTACGTAATTTGCAAGACTTCTTTCCTACTATCGGCGGACAATTTAATTCCTACTGCTTGGAAGTTTGGCATCTGGTTCCTCCTAATACGACGTGCCTTAGTTGCATTGTTCTTCTGGCCTTTGCTTCGTGAATATAGGTCTCTGAGTAGGATAGCGATTCATCACCCACGATTCTATTGAAGCTCAGCTGCCGTTAACGATCATCGTACTTTCTTCCAAACTTCTCGGCTTACGTTGACCTTGATACTATCATGAGTCCTAACTCTCTCATTGGAACTCCACGTGACCTCGTAACTTAACGCTGATCCACGAATGGGAACTGCACACCAGATCGACTCAATCTCCAAGAATAAGGCCCTGTCTCAACGTCGCACACTGCTGTTTATTTGGTTCCGATGACCTTCGTCTTTTCGTACGTAGCAATTCCCTGGGACCCTTGATGTTCTACTCTCGTCACCCTCATCGATTGGCACACTCATACAGGAAATGCCCATGTAATGTTGACCTTTGCGTTTGCAGTGGCCTCAGGTCATGACTTATCCCTTAATCTGTCTGAAATTTTAGTTGACTAGAGGTATACTTAGACACAATTTACCTCGTATGTAATTTCCTTTGTTCTTATATTAGCTTTTTGATTTCACAATATTCAATAACTTCAAAAAATTATTTCCAAATTAATTAACATCAAGTTTTTCTATTAATACACAAGTATTTTTAGTTGGATTTAGCATACTGTAAAATCTCCATAAAAGGTATTTTAATATAAAATTCCGGGGTGCTTAAGGGTCAAAGCTGTATAACTGAGAGGAGACCTCCACATAGCCTTTAAAGGAATGCGGAGAACCGACCAGGGCTTCTGACCTAATGTCCAATCCTCACCTTCTCGTGGTGCACCCTATTGGGTATCTACTTTGATACTGAACGAACGAGGATGGGCTGGCAATTTGGGATTTAGCCGACCAAATTGTATTCTTATTGGTTAAACCAAAATAAAAAATGATGGTACAACATGACAAAATTTCATGCCGGCTGGGGCGTCGCCTGGTTAAACAAGGCCCCCGTTGTTTTCGCCAGGGAACCAGGGCGAACAGCGAAAAGTCAACTACTGGAACAAATCTGAAAACAAACCCCAACTCAACATCATCAGAGTTAAAGATCGGTACTATCAACGTAAGAAGCCTGAATGGCAAAGAAATGGAGCTAGCTGAGGAATTAGATAAGTACCAGATCGACATAATAGGGGTGACTGAAACAAAAAAAGACCAAAACTGGTGAGATCTTTCTGAGCAATAAATACAAAATGTTATATTCAGGCAATGACAATCAAGGAAAAGAAGGAGTAGCCATAGTATTCAACACAAAATACGAGGCTAATCTTCTTGAATGGCAGTCAGTCTCAAGTAGAGTAATGTGGGCAAATATGAGAATGGGGAACTGGACAATGAGACTTATTTGTGCCTATGGTCCCACAGAAGGTTCTACTAAGGTAGAAGTGGAGGAATTTTTTGAGGCTTTAGAAAAAGCAACTGACACAATGAAAAAGGAAAAGTTGGTCCTTGTTGGGGATCTAAATAGTAGAGTAGGAAATGAGTGTGAGACATACAAAAATATTTTGGGAAAATTTGGAGAAAAGAGCAAAGCTAATAATAATGGCAAATATCTGTTGGATTTCTGCTCAGGACATGGACTGGTTATTACTAACACCATGTTCCAACATAAAAATGTGCACAAATTAACATGGAGAGAAGAGGCTACGAATAAGAAAAGTCTCATTGACTATGTTATTGTTGATAGTGATGTTTTCTCCCTGGTGCAGGACACCAGAGTGTACAGAGGATTTGAAATTGGAAGTGATCACTATTTAGTCTTGTGCAGGATAAAATTGAATTTCATATTGAAAAGAATAACATGTAAGAAAGTTTTAAAGCGAATAAAAGTTGAGCAGCTCTCAGATGTGAACTGTAGACTAAAATACAGAAATATTATTGAAAAGAAAATGAAAGAGTTTGAGAACAGGAATCAAACCTTGGAGATTCAGTGGCAAACTCTGAAGGAAACATTGATTGATTCTGCCAGAGAGGCATGTGGTGAGGTTGTGTGCAAGGATAAAAAAATCAGAACTCCCTGGTGGACACAGGAAGTTAAAGAGGCAGTGAAGGAAAAGAAGAAAGCATATCAAAAGTTCCTGGCAAATAAGTCAGCTTTTACTCTTACAGAATACAGAGACAAATGTAAGAAAGCTAAACAGTGTGTAAAAGTAGCTAAACAAAAGTCATGGGAGGACTTTGGCAAGAATATAGAAAATAAATATCAAGAAGGTGGCAAAATATTCTGGAGGTTGTTGAAGAAGCTTAGGAATGGAGGAAAGAGTAAAAGGAATTAGAGATGATAAAGGTGAAATGAAAACAGGAGAAAAAGATATCCTTGAAGTATGGAGTAATTACTTTGAAAAACTGCTAAATGAAACAAGCAGTGATGACAGCACAATGATAAAAAACACTGACCAGGCATGCAGTCAGGAATACATATCCATACTTGAAGTAGAAAAAGCCATCAAAGGCTTGAAATGTGGAAAGGCAGCAGGAGTAGATGATATTCGACCAAAAATGCTGAAGTATGGTGGTATAAGAGTCTTACAGTGGCTGCACTGCATAGTTCAGAAAGCCTGGACAGAGGGACGAATTCCCGATGATTGGAGTAGAGCTCTCATAGTACCCATATATAAAAAGGGAAATAAAACTGAATGTGAGAATTACAGAGATATTTCCCTACTGAGTGTTCCTGGCAAGATCTATGCAAGTATACTTGAGAAACGGTTGAGAAGAATTGTGGAAGAAAAGCTTGGTGAAGAACAAGCTGGATTCAGGCCAAATAGAGGCTGTCAGGATCAGATCTTCACTTTACAACAAATAGTCGAGAAACCATGGGAATATAACAAAGATCTGTATTTAAGTTTTGTCGATTTGGAAAAGGCATATGACAAGGTGCCAAGAGAGAAGCTATTCAATACGCTGCAGTTATATGGTGTCAATGGGGCATTATATCAAGCAATACTTGGTCTTTATATGAGTTGTAGTCAGCAGTTAGAATTGAAGTACAGGAAGATGGTTTAATGTTAAATCTGGTCTGAGACATGAATGTACATTATCCCCTCTGTTATTCATTATCTATATGGATCACATTATGAAGGAAAGTGGTATTAAACATGATATCAAAATTGGAAATGTTAATGTGAGCTCTTTGCTTTATGCGGATGATGTTATACTTCTAAATAAATCCGCTACAAGTCTGCAAGATTCTCTGACTAAATTGAATAGCTGTTGTAATAGATATGGTATGAAAGTCAGCAATAAAAAGACAAAGACAATGAAAATAGGCAGAATCATTGAAAATGTCAACTGTGTTGTGAATGGAGTACCTGTGGAACAAGTAAAACATTTCAGTTACTTAGGCACAATTTTTACTGAAGATGGTAAACTAAATATAGAAATAGACAACAGAATCAGCAAAGCTGGTATCGTGGGAAGTCAATTGAATAAATTCATATGGAATAAGAAAGAAATTAGTCGGAACACTAAATTAGCTGTATACAAGACTGTGTTCAAACCAATTTTAACTTATGGATCTGAGAGCTGGGTCAGAAGTAAAACACTTGACCAAAGACTAGAGACCACAGATATGAGAGTCCTGAGATTATAGGCGTGAACAGATGGCATCAATGGCAATATCATATTAAAAACGAGGATATTAGGAAAGAACTTGACATTGTCTGCATCCAGGAATGCATTAACAGAGCTAATCTCAGGTGGTATGGTCACCTAAACAGAATGGGCGAGGAAAGATTAGCAAAACAAGTGTTCTCTGCCAGGTTGGCAGGAAAACGACCCAGAGGAAGACCAAGATATAGGTGGATTGATACGGTACAAAGTGCCTTAGACGATAGAAATATAAGATCTGATAATGTTGGAGTCTTGACAAGTAACAGACTGATTTGGAGGAAAATTGTAGATAGGAAGTTAGTAATGATGTAATTTTTTCATGTAGTACTGTCATATCCTGTACACCCCTTGAGGGTACATGGCAGGAATTTGATGATGATGATATAAAATTCCCTTTATTCATGATTTTATAGCTTAAAATAGTCCCATGTTTGGGCTTCAGAGCATGATCTCTTGAATATCTATCATTAGTCCACTTCCATTATTAATGGATTATATAGATTTATTATGTTAAGTAGGTTTCCTATTAAAAAAATGCACTATTTATCTATTTCAATTTCTAGTTATTTGTGTGACTCTTGGTATATTGCACATTGCTTTAGTCAGCTGTCCTTTAACCAGCTTCCATGTTCTACTTAGTTTCTTTCTTTGCAGCTCATATGATGTCAAGGTTATTCAATTATTAACTCTTTATTATACCCGCAGCTTAGTTTTGCATATTTCCCTTCTCATTATTATACAGGTATCTTCATGGAGTCAGAAGACTCATTGTGTGAGATCCATTATTCACACATTACCTTTCATACCTCTCCTTAAACTCATGCACTGATGAATCACCCCCAACCACCTCTGGCAACCAACCCATGCCACCCACCCATTTGCCACCCTCCAAGCAAAAAAATCTAGTCCTTAACACCCTTGCTAGCCACTCTTACCCAACTTCCACTTATGACCCCTTGTTCTCTCCCTCCTTGCCATGTACTAAAAAAAAATGTCTTCAGTGTCAATTCTGTAAGACCCTTCTTAAATGCTTCTATGACATCTCTTTTTTGCCTATTGACTAATTTTTGACGCCTACTCATAGGGAACATTCCACAGACCTGCCAAAATCTTTGTCACTTGCCTCTGGATCCTCTCCAGAACTTCTTCATCCCCACAGAATCCGGAGTTCGGATCTGTGCACAATAGTCCAGATGTGGCCTTATTAAAACCTTGTATATAATAACCTCACTATCTCTTTTTGTTAGTGTGTTCTTCAGCAACCACGTCTGATGTGCTGTTTTGGTTACCTTCTGTGATTACCACTCTGCAGTTTGCATTTTTCAGCCTTTTCTCGATAACCAGTGTTTCATGGACCTGATTTTGTTATAAGTTGCTCATTTTAGTTCTTCAGAGTTTTCATTTGGATACAATAGGTGAGCTCTGATCAAGGTTTACTTACAAGTATTCTTGAATATAATCTTTTCTTACCTTTCTCTTAGATCCTCTTCTCTGCTGCTATCTAGTGCATATTAATTCCTATGTTTTGCAATTTATCTCTTTGGACAAACTGGCACATGAACTGAAAAAAAAAATTTCTGAAGAATTCTGAAATTATTCAAAGTTATATTCAACTTGAATATGACAATGTTGAATATTACAGTATTTGAATACATGAGTTGTATTCAATTGAATACAACTCGTTCTGGATTGGAAGCACACAGCAACACATACATAGAAGAATTGCTAAGTATGGAAATTAGTTAGGTTCTGTTTCATGCCTGAACCTCATTTGTAATGATGGTTTAACCATTTCCCAAATTTGGGAAATTGTGATCTGTAAACGTATTATTTATTAAATAATATTATAATAGTTGAAGAAATGTACCTACAAGCTTTGATGTAGTAAAGGTATAGAAATATATAACACCATTTCAAACTCAATCAAATAATTGAGTTTGAAACTTGAAATATCAAAGAAGAAAAGATACTTTTCAAATTCAGTTGTTTGGTATCAAATTATGATCAATTTATTATTATTATTATTATTATTATTATTATCTCCACAGAGTCCAAAGACTTGTCGAGGGAGGGCACCTGCTCTACAACTCTCCATCTCCACCACTCTACTAACTGCAACTACCTTCATCTACACCAACGCCATCTACTGCCGATATGCTAACCACTCGGCCAACCAGGCCAGCCATTTATAATATACTCTATTTCTGTAAATAATATATACAGAATGGATTCCAGTTAATTTGGCCCAATTAAGTGGCTGCTCCAGTTAAACAAAATTGCACATTAGGAGTTTAAAGGTGTATGTGATGAAATACAAGTTGAGACAATTTTTTTTGTCTGTTGCATAGCAGAGTTTCTGACTTAGATGAACTTATAAACAGTCAACTTTAATTAAAGTAAATTTATTTGCCTTAAAAATGATTACATTTATATACATATTAAACATCATGCAGTTTCTTAACAAGTTTTTATTCAATTCTCTGTAATTGAATGAAATCAGAAGAGGTATTTAGTGCAGATATAATTGTCTTCTGCATGAAATGATCATAATCCAGAAATAAATTTTCTAGCATCCTGGTAGTCACTTGTTCAAGTTGGGCAGCACCATCCTCATTCACTTTCTTTTTCTTCTAAGTCCTCTGATGTTTTACCTCAATTTCCTCCTTCAAATCTTCATTTTCATTATACTTGAAGACTACCATCAATGGATGCAAACGCTTCATAGTTTCTGATGTGGCTCATGTCTAATGGGATGTCATTTTTACTATTGGCCATATCTGGCATATCCATGATCAAATGCTTAAAACCAAAGTGAGCAAAAGAGTTTTGCTCACTTGTTGCATATTCCTTGCGAACTGTTGGCTATAAACTGTATTGCTTGCAAAAAAAAAAAAAATTAACTTTTGCTCTGACCTCCTTATCAATTGTGAAGAACTAGTAAAATTTTTCTTGACAATTTTTCTGTTGTAATTCCATGACCTAACTCAAAAGTCAGTTCTTAAAAAATTCAGATATCATCTCCACATTTTTGCTGTCATGGTACTGAACTGGTGAACTCCCCCTTCTAATCCCTTTAAAGCATTGAGGCTTGGTCCTTTTCCCAGTAATTAACAGTTTTCATGTACTATTTCCTGACATATTTGCACAGCATAGTTAGCCGATCTCATACGGAGGTAGCAGGGTTTTTCTCCCAGAAACTCGCGTTTTTCATCCCGCATACAGACAAATCAGCCCTTCAGAACACACACAATTTACAGACATTGAATACCAGTTGTGGTGGAGATGGGCGGTAGATGGCGTTGATGGAGATGATTCGTAGTAGAGGTTCGGTGTAGTGGTTGAGACAGTTGTAGGTGTCCTCCAGCGATGAGTCTTCGGACTCCTTGGAGGTGTCAGGAATAATAATAATAATTACACTGTTATATATCTGTAGTTTTCATGGATTCAAACAGTATAGTGTGTTAATAACACAGAACCATCCAATGTGACACAATAAAATGATCCTGTTTCATCATTACTGCAGATGTCATCAGCACTAAATTTTTGAATGAAGATTACATAATTTTTCTAACACCACTGCATGTGATAGGGGTTACTAGCTTGTTCAATTAAATGGCATTGTCTCAAAGAAGATTCTTATGTTCTCATTTTGTTTTTGTTCTTCCAGACAATGCACTAGCTGCCCTGATTAACTTGTGGACCAATTAACTGGAATCTACTGTGTGTGTGGGGGGGGGATTCCCAATAGTGTTATAGGTTTAAACCTAGCACACAGTGATGATATCTAAAAGAGACTTTCATTGCACATTTTTATAATCTTTTTGGTATTTCTCTATTGTTGTTTTATTTCTTTATTGAAGAACTTCAAAAAAATAGTTTGTGATATACATGTTTCCATGCTGATGGATATGCCACAAGTTTCATCACACTTTAGGATTGTTATTATTGCTTGTATATCATCCTCATTTAAGGAATGATATACAGGAATACCTCGATTATTGCGATTCTTGATTTATCGCGGTTTATAATTTGATACCAAAATTCCAATTATTGTGCTCCAAATTTGAATTATCGCAGCCGCGAGATGTAGCCCACTACATATGCAAACCAGTTCAAGTCTCCAGGTATCGCTCTCTTGTAGCGCTTCATTTTTATCCGACGGCGCCTTCTCAACACTTACCAGTAGCTATCTGCCCTTGCCTGAAATACATGTGGATATTTATTTCTTTTGTTATTTACCCCTACAATGAATGCTAAAAGAAACAAGGATGATTACAAGTCTACAGCTATCAAGAAGAAATGTAGAGTGATCAGCTTAGAAGATAAGTTGCTTATGATAAGTATGAAGCAGGCATAAACAAAGCCGCAAGAGAGTACGGTCTAAATGAATCAATTGTTCACCATATTTTAGACCACGCTGCAAACTCTAGGGCTTCGATCATCCAGCTCCTTATCATGATCTAATTAACCTAGAGAGAGAGAGAACGTGCTTACGATGCTTGAATCGATGATAATGACGAACAAATTGACTTGGCACCGAAGGAATTTACCCTCAGAGAAATGGACGAAATGTTTAGAATTGCTGAAAATTTTAAAGAAAAAATCTTGAATGGCGATCCTAATCTCGAGCGATCACTGAAAGTTCGTCAGGAAATTGAAAATTCCATCTGTTACTACAGAGTTTTATACGAAGAAAAAAGAAAGAAAAAATTCCACCATGCAACTCTACACCAATTTTTATCAAAGAAAGAATAATTGTGTGTACTGTATGTACATCTTATATATAAATAAAGATTAAAGAATAATCTTGTTTTTCTAAATGAACCTTCATTTTTTATTTAACTTAACATTAACACATTTCTTTTTTACTTGATATATAAAATTTAATTAATAGATTTGAAAAATCCTTGACATTGATCACCCATTTAACACGCATTATTTATCCTGATTATCGCGGATCCGATTATTGCAGTATTTCGTGGCAACAATAACTGCAATAATCGAGGTATTCCTATTTATCCATTATATTGGGTATTTGACTCAGTTAACTTTTAATTTCTGTTACACCTAACATTAGTATACTAATATAACATATAAGTCCTATGATTGATGCTCATGTCATGTCATGAGAGTGAAGGAACAGATGAGATATAGGAAAAGGTGTGGTCAGACTAGAGAGTGAAAGGTGCAGTAAGAGAAAGTCATACTTGTCCAATTATGACTGATCTTACTCCGTTGAGGGTATACCACCTACTACATATCTTCTCATTCTACTTTTTTTTCTCTCTCTCTCTCTTGCTCTCACCTTTCACTCCTCAGTCAACCACACCTCTTATCTCATATAATTTCCATCATTCATTCTATCATTCAGTCCTACCAAAATTAATTTCTTACTCTAACTTTCCAGAGCTTGATTTGCTGTCTTAGCTTCTCTTTGATCCTTATCTACATTCACTTTATCTTGCTTTTCTCTCTCTCTCTCACACACACACACACTAAACAGCTTTTTCTTCAGATGTTTAACACCAACCCCATTCTCTTGTAGTCCATCTCTTTTAAACTTCCCATCATTCTCCAATCATTTACTCCATTTGCAAATTGCACACACTTTCCTCACATAGCTTAACTTTGTTGGCATTCATCTCTCTTCTCAGCTCACTGTCTGTTTGAGAGACATAACTTTCTGAAACTTAAGGGGTGCTTAAGGGTCAAAGCTGTATAACTGAGAGGAGACCTCCACATAGCCTTTAAAGGAATGCGGAGAACCGACCAGGGCTTCTGACCTAATGTCCAATCCTCACCTTCTCGTGGTGCACCCTGTTGGGTATCTACTTTGATACTGAACGAACGAGGATGGGCTGGCAATTTGGGATTTAGCCGACCAAATTGTATTCTTATTGGTTAAACCAAAATAAAAAATGATGGTACAACATGACAAAATTTCATGCCGGCTGGGGCGTTGCCCGGTTAAACAAGGACCCCGTTGTTTTCACCAGGGAACCAGGGCGAACAGTGAAAAGTCAGCTACTGGAACAAATCTGAAAACAAACCCCAACTCAACATCACCAGAGTTAAAGATCGGTACTATCAACGTAAGAAGCCTGAATGGCAAAGAAATGGAGCTAGCTGAGGAATTAGATAAGTACCAGATCGACATAATAGGGGTGACTGAAACATGTAATTTTTTCATGTAGTACTGTCATATCCTGTACACCCCTTGAGGGTACATGGCAGGAATTTGATGATGATGATGATGATGAACTTTCTGAAACTGCTGTTATCCTTCACCTGCTTCATCTTTCCCAAAATTCCTTTCAACACTCTTCCTTAAAGTTATTTGTATGTAAGATCAGAATTATGTGAAATAAATTGTGTGATGCTCACATCTTATGTTTTGCACTCTTTGATGTAGTAATCTTATCAGTTATTATCAGCATTCCCACACCTGTCCCACATTCCTTGTTTGATATGTATTGTTCATCATCAAATTCCTGTTATGTAGCCTCAAGGGGTGTATAGGATATGATAGTACTACATCATAAATTCAGATAATTACTAACTTCCTATTTACAATTTTCTGCCAAATTAATCTGTTACCTGTCAAGACTCCAACATTATCAGACCTTATATTTCTATCTTCTAAGGCACTTATTGCTGTATCAATCCACCTATATCTTGGTCTAACTTGGTCTTCCTCTGGGTCGTTTTTCCTGCCAACCTGGCAGAGAACACTTGTTTTGCTAATCTTTCCTTTCCCATTCTGTTTAAGTGATCATGCCACCTGAGATTAGCTCTGCTAACACATTCATGAATGCTAACAATGTTCAGTTGATTGCCATTGCCAATTGTCTTCTTAATTTAAGACTTCTTTCCAAATAATCTCCTAACTTAATCGACACACATTAGGTAAATGCACCCGCCAATTTTGCTATTAATTCATTACACAACCGATATTACGAAGGATTAAGTTCTTACCTAATACCTTCATTTTTAATATGATATTGCCACTGATGTCATCTGTTCATGCCTCTAATCTTTCTCGGGATTCTCATATCTGTGGTCTCTAATCTCTGGTCAAGTGTTTTTCTAACCCAGCTCTCAGATTCATAAGTTAAAATTGGTTTGAATACACTGTCTTGTATACAGCTAATTTAGTGTTGTGACTAATTTCTCTCTTATTCCATAGACATTTATTCAGTTGACTTCCTACCATACCAGCTTTGTTGATTCGGTTGTCTATTTTTATATTAGTAGCTAAGTAGCTGAAATGTTTTACTTGTTCTATAGCTTCTCCATTCACAATACAGTACAGTTGATTTTTCAGTACTTCTGCTTATTTTCATTGTCATTGTCTTGTTATTACTGACTTTCATACTAAATCTATTACAAGAGTTGTTCAATTTAGTAAGGGAGTCTTGCAGACTTGTACCAGATTTATACTGACGAAGTATAACATTGTCAGCATAAAGAGCTGAGATTAACATCTCCAATTTTGATATCAGGTTTAATACCACTTTCCTTCATAATGTGATCCATATAGATAATAAATAACAGAGGGAATAATACACATCCTTGTCTGACACCAAATTTAACATCAAACCATCTTCCTGTACTTCCTTTAATTCTTAATGCTGACTTACAATTCAAATAAAGACTAAGTATTGCTTGATATACTGCTCCATTGATACCATAGAACTGTAGCATTTTGAATAGCTTTTCTCTTGGCACCTTGTCTTATGCATTTTCCAGATCTACAAAACTTAAATACAGATCTTTGTTATATTCCCACGATTTCTCGACTATTTGTCATAACGTGAAAATCTGATCCTGACAGCCTCTATTTAGCCCGAATCCAGCTTGTTCTTCACCAAGCTTCTCTTCCACAATCCTTTTCAACCGTTTTTCAAGTATATTTGCATAAATCTTACCAGGAACAGTCAGTAGGGAAATGCTTCTGTAATTCTCATATTCAGTTTAATTTGCCTTTTTATATACTTTCCCTTTTTATGGGTACTATGAGAGCTCTACTCCAATCATCTGGAATTTGTCTCTCTATCCAGTCCTGAACTATGCAGTCAGCCACTGTGAGACTTTTATACCTCCATACATGAGCATTTCTTGTCGAATATCATTTGCTTTTTCTACTTCAAGTATGGATATGTATTCTTGGTTGCATGTCTGTTGAGTGTTTTTTACTACTGTGCTGTCATCACTGCTTGTTTCATTTAGCAATTTTTCAGAGTAATTACTCCATGCATCAATGACATCTTTTTCTCCAGTTTTCATGTCACGTTCATCATTTACAGCACTCTTTCCTCCATTTTTGAGCTTTTTTTTTAACAGCCTCTAGAATATTTTGCGACCTTCTTGATATTTATTTTCTATGTTCTTACCAAAGTCTTCCCATAACTTTTGTTCAGCTAGTTTTACACAGTGTTTATCTTTTGTCTTTGTATTCTCTAAGAGCACAAGCTGACTTGTTTGCTAGGAACTTTTGATATGCCTTCCTCTTTTCCTTCACTGCCTCTTTAACTTCCTGTGTCCACCATGGAGTTCTGATTTTTCTATCATTGCTTATAAACCTCACCACATGCCTCTCTGGCTAAATCAATCAGGGGTTTCTTCAAGGTTTGCCACTGAATCTCCAAGGTTTGGTTCCTGTTCTCAAACTCTTTCATTTTTTCTTGAATAATGTTTGTGCATTTTAGTTTACAGTTCACATCTGAAAGCTGCTCAACTTTTATTCGCTTTAAAACTTTCTTACATGTTCTTCTTTTCAGTATGGAATTCAATTTTATCCTGCTCAATACTAAATGGTGATCACTTCCAATTTCAAATCCTCTGTACACTCTAGTATCCTTCACCAGTGAAAAAACATCACTAGCAACAATAACATAGTCAGTGAGACTTTTCTTATTCCCTGCCTCTTCTCTGCATGTAAATTTGTGCACATTTTTATGTTGGAACATTGTGTTAGTAATAACCAGTCCATATCCTGAGCAGAAATCCAACAGGTATTTACCATTATTATTCCAATTCCTCAGCTAGCTCCATTTCTTTGTCATTCAGGCTTATGTTGATAGTACCAATCTTGAACTGTGGTTATGAGTCGATGTATGTTTCAGTTTTATTCCAAAAATAAAATTGCAAATATTCATTGTGTTGGTTTTGTCTTTCATCCAACCTTATATTTACTAGTTATTGGTTGACCCCACATTCAAACATAAAGAAAATTTTTATTATGCTGTGCCACTCTATGTTTTAAATCACACAGTTATTGTGAAGGAATCAAGCATCAAATAGCACAACAGCTACATGAACTTATTACCAGCCGAAATTTTCTTACTTATACATAGGGTTTCCTGCAAGATTCGTATTTTAATGAGCGGTGCAATGAAACTGAAATTAGGCAAGCACAAGAATCAAGTTAAACAAGCTATTTAATTCTCTCACAAAATTATTTTTACATAAGAAACAAGAACTCTATTAAGATCAATACAATTAGAAAATAATTTATGCATTCTATAAAGTATTTAGATTCTACTCAGCTGAGTGCATCATTTACTGCTAGAACATATAAGGCTTTCATAATTCTCATCCGTTAGGATTTCAACTTAGTTTCACCTTAAACAACATCAATATTCAGCAAAACACTTAAAAATTAATTCTTTTTAGTCTCATAGAATAATCACAAACTTCAATTTTATCAGACACTTAACTGTCATCATCAATATCTATCAGAGGATTAAAATAGTTCTTAAAAGGTTCAGTCTTGAATTTACATATACATTGTGAGATAACACATTCAAACACGAACTAATTCTTCAATGAAGTTTCTCACAGTTTCACAAGGAAATGTTTTATAATATCACTCATTCAAGCTTGACTAGCTGGCTCCAGCAACACGAAATTTGACCATTCTCCAGACACAAGCAACACTATCACACGTTAGCTATAAAATAGATATTCTTACCGGTATGATCATCATAGCTTGCACATTATGGTAAACTCTTACAACACTTCTAGGCTCTCGATAATCTTTCACTATAGGTAACACAAAACTTATAGTATCCCTGAGTTCAATAACTTATTTGCTTGTCTTACAATAAATCTCAATCATATTATTATCATTTCACTCAGGTAAATTCCTTTACAAGGTGACAGGAAACTATAAATAAATATGAGTTCAAAGTAAGATTCATTAAAATATGAACAAGTTTCCAAATCTTTATTATGTCATATTATCCCAGGTTAGATCACATCTCACGACCTTCCTACACTCTCTTTTCCAGACTACGCTCTCTTTTGTTTTTCTCTGTTTACAATGAAATTCTCACTTGATCATTGTACAGTTCCCAACACTATCTTAAAATAACTTAGTTTTCTGACAGCAGCCAATCAAATCACATTAGCAGAGTCTCTTAGAAATATCTTCACTTTCAGTAACAACTAAAATGCATGTATTACAGTTTGCTTAGGATACATTTACAAGTTAATATAAAGAATTTATATAAATATAAGATAAATAACTAAACAAAAATTATAATTATTATTTCAATGAACAAAAATCAGTAAATGTTTAAATTACAATTTATTTAGGAGCACACTAAGCTCAGGAAATGCAATTCATGTTAAATCATGAAGTAGTAATGATCATAAAATTCTTCATTCACAATTTAACAATTGCTATATAGAATAAATGGTCAATCTAAACTGGGCAGATTGCTGGTCTGGTTGGCCAAGTGGTTAGCATATCTGCTCTCCACCCAAAAGGCTGCGGGTTCGAATCCCACCGTAGGCATGGATGTTCATGATTGTCTGTGAAAATACTACTGGTAGTGGTCGACAGTAGATGGCATTGGTGTAGATGATGAAGGTAGTTGCGGCTCGTTGGCGGATTGAGTGGATGGAAATGAAGAGTTGTGGAGTAGGTACCCTCCCTCGATGAGTCTTTGGACTCCCTGAAGGTATCACATAATAATCATAATAAATTATTCCAGTATGTCAGAGGAAAATGGAATTTAACAAGGTCAAGGGTCTCTGTGAAAGGTGCATTAGTAAACTATAAATAATAATTCAGAGCTGATCATAATGTCAGAATTAGATTTTGTATTAGTCTTTTCAAGTATCACATCCAACTCCTTAAACTCATCCATCATTTTCTGTCCCACATGCCCAGCCAGGTGTTTCCATACTCTTGCCACTTTCCATGCAGAAAACTTGCCCTCTTATGTACACTATCAATTTCCAATGTCCATGAATACCTCCTTTTTGTTTCTTTCCTTCATCTGCTGTATGAAAAAATCTCCTCATTGTCAACCTGGTAAATACTCAACAGCTTAAATGTCTCCATCATATCCCTCTCTCCTTCATCTTCTATCCACTAAACTCTGTACATTGTATGTTTTCGTTCTCTCCTCATAACCAACATTGTCATAATGAAATTAATGAAATACCATCTGGGAGTTTACAGGATAATGGTGCTATTGCATGAAAATTTTACAGCATTAATAATTTCCTGTCGACATTTCTCCAGATTAATCTGTCAGGATTCCGTTTTTGAGTTTGAGGCTACATTGTGAGTAGTTGGTGTATTTAGAGCTTGTTTAAAATTGCTGTAAAATGGTACCAAAAATGCACAAGAAACAGAACAGAACACTAAAGAAAAATGCAATTGAGAAAAAGGCTTGTTCCACTAAAGATGATATTGAAAATGATTTAACCTCTGAATTCGCGAAGTTAAAGCAGATTATTAGACAGATGACATGGGTATTACAGAAAGACAAGTGGCATTTAAAGGAACATAAGGAAGATATGAAAATTAAGCAACAAAATGATAAACAACAAAATCAGGTAATTTAGTCATCATCATCATCATCAAATTCCTGCCATGTACCCTCAAGGGGTGTACAGGATATGACAGTACTACATGAAAAAACTACATCATTACTAACTTCCTATCTACAATTTTCCTCCAAATCAGTCTGTTACTTGTCAAGACTCCAACATTATCAGATCTTATATTTCTATCGTCTAAGGCACTTTGTACCGTATCAATCCACCTATATCTTGGTCTTCCTCTGGGTCGTTTTCCTGCCAACCTGGCAGAGAACACTTGTTTTGCTAATCTTTCCTCTCCCATTCTATTTAAGTGACCATACCATCTGAGATTAGCTCTGCTAACACATTCCTGGATGCTGACAATGTCAAGTTCTTTCCTAATATCCTCATTTTTAATATGATATTGCCATTGATGCCATCTGTTCACGCCTCTAATCTTTCTCAGGACTCTCATATCTGCGGTCTCTAGTCTTTGGTCAAGTGTTTTACTTCTGACCCAGCTCTCAGATCCATAAGTTAAAATTGGTTTGAACACAGTCTTGTATACAGCTAATTTAGTGTTCCGACTAATTTCTTTCTTATTCCATATGAATTTATTCAATTGACTTCCCACCATACCAGCTTTGCTGATTCTGTTGTCTATTTCTATATTTAGTTTACCATTTTCAGTAAAAATTGTGCCTAAGTAGCTGAAATGTTTTACTTGTTCCACAGGTTCTCCATTCACAACACAGTTGACATTTTCAATGATTCTGCCTATTTTCATTGTCTTTGTCTTTTTATTGCTGACCTTCATACCATATCTATTACAACAGCTATTCAATTTAGTCAGAGAATCTTGCAGACTTGTAGCGGATTTATTTAGAAGTATAACATCATCCGCATAAAGCAAAGAGCTGACATTAACATCTCCAATTTTGATATCAGGTTTAATACCACATTCCTTCATAATGTGATCCATATAGATAATGAATAACAGAGGGGATAATGTACATCCTTGTCTCACACCAGATTTAACATTAAACCATCTTCCTGTATTTCCTTCAATTCTAACTGCTGACTCACAACTCAAATAAAGACTAAGTATTGCTTGATATAATGTCCCATTGACACCATATAACGGCAGCGTATTGAATAGCTTCTCTCTTGGCACCTTGTCATATGCCTTTTCCAAATCGACAAAACTTAAATACAGATCTTTGTTATATTCCCATGCTTTCTCGACTATTTGTCTTAAAGTGAAGATCTGATCCTGACAGCCTCTATTTGGCCTGAATCCAGCTTGTTCTTCACCAAGCTTTTCTTCCACAATTCTTCTCAACCGTTTCTCAAGTATACTTGCATAGATCTTGCCAGGAACACTCAGTAGGGAAATACCTCTGTAATTTTCACATTCAGTTTTATTTCCCTTTTTATATATGGGTACTATGAGAGCTCTATTCCAATCATCGGGAATTCGTCCCTGTGTCCAGGCTTTCTGAACTATGCAGTGCAGCCACTGTAAGACTCTTATACCACCATACTTCAGCATTTCTGGTCGAATATCATCTACTCCTGCTGCCTTTCCACATTTCAAGCCTTTGATGGCTTTTTCTACTTCAAGTATGGATATGTATTCCTGACTGCATGCCTGGTCAGTGTTTTTTATCACTGTGCTGTAATCACTGCTTGTTTCATTTAGCAGTTTTTCAAAGTAATTACTCCATACTTCAAGGATATCTTTTTCTCCTGTTTTCATTTCACCTTTATCATCTCTAATTCCTTTTACAGCACTCTTTCCTCCATTCCTAAGTTTCTTCAACAACCTCCAGAATATTTTGCCACCTTCTTGATATTTATTTTCTATATTCTTGCCAAAGTCCTCCCATGACTTTTGTTTAGCTAGTTTTACACACTGTTTAGCTTTCTTACATTTGTCTCTGTATTCTGTAAGAGTAAAAGCTGACTTATTTGCCAGGAACTTTTGATATGCTTTCTTCTTTTCCTTCACTGCCTCTTTAACTTCCTGTGTCCACCAGGGAGTTCTGATTTTTTTATCTTTGCACACAACCTCACCACATGCCTCTCTGGCAGAATCAATCAATGTTTCCTTCAGAGTTTGCCACTGAATCTCCAAGGTTTGATTCCTGTTCTCAAACTCTTTCATTTTCTTTTCAATAATATTTCTGTATTTTAGTCTACAGTTTACATCTGAGAGCTGCTCAACTTTTATTCGCTTTAAAACTTTCTTACATGTTATTCTTTTCAATATGAAATTCAATTTTATCCTGCTCAAGACTAAATAGTGATCACTTCCAATTTCAAATCCTCTGTACACTCTGGTGTCCTGCACCAGGGAGAAAACATCACTATCAACAATAACATAGTCAATGAGACTTTTCTTATTCCTAGCCTCTTCTCTCCATGTGAATTTGTGCACATTTTTATGTTGGAACATGGTGTTAGTAATAACCAGTCCATGTCCTGAGCAGAAATCCAACAGATATTTGCCATTATTATTAGCTTTGCTCTTTTCTCCAAATTTTAGATCCCCAACAAGGACCAACTTTTCCTTTTTCATTGTGTCAGTTGCTTTTTCTAAAGCCTCAAAAAATTCCTCCACTTCTACCTTAGTAGAACCTTCTGTGGGACCATAGGCACAAATAAGTCTCATTGTCCAGTTCCCCATTCTCATATTTGCCCACATTACTCTACTTGAGACTGACTGCCATTCAAGAAGATTAGCCTCGTATTTTGTGTTGAATACTATGGCTACTCCTTCTTTTCCTTGATTGTTATTGCCTGAATATAACATTTTGTATTTATTGCTCAGAAAGATCTCACCAGTTTTGGTCTTGTTTGTTTCAGTCACCCCTATTATGTCGATCTGGTACTTATCTAATTCCTCAGCTAGCTCCATTTCTTTGCCATTCAGGCTTCTTACGTTGATAGTACCGATCTTTAACTCTGGTGATGTTGAGTTGGGGTTTGTTTTCAGATTTGTTCCAGTAAGTAGCTGACTTTTCGCTGTTCGCCCTGGTTCCCTGGCGAAAACAACGGGGGCCTTGTTTAACCGGGCGACGCCCCAGCCGGCATGAAATTTTGTCATGTTGTACCATCATTTTTTATTTTGGTTTAACCAATAAGAATACAATTTGGTCGGCTAAATCCCAAATTGCCAGCCCATCCTCGTTCGTTCAGTATCAAAGTAGATACCCAACAGGGTGCACCACGAGAAGGTGAGGATTGGACATTAGGTCAGAAGCCCTGGTCGGTTCTCCGCATTCCTTTAAAGGCTATGTGGAGGTCTCCTCTCAGTTATACAGCTTTGACCCATTTAGTGTGTAACAAAAATCAGGTAAAAGTAAAATTGATCGTAAAAAGAGGATATTATTTAGATGACTGGGTTATGACTTTCCTTGAGCAAAAATTAAAAATGTAGCTCATGCACTTGAAAAGCAAAAAAGATCATAATTCTAATCACAAACTTAGCTAGTGATATGAGAGATGATATGAGTTCAGTATGAGAGAAGATATGAAATGATTGTTGGAAATGAGAAAGTGAAAATCACAAATATATTAACTAGATGGGATAGAAACAAATTAAGAAAAAGAGCTGTGATGGCAAACAATTCAATGCATAGGCTGTGTAGAAGAAATGCATGAGAGTTTTTGGACATTGGAGTGAGTGTGAGAGAAGAATAAATTTTTATAAAAGAGACAGCCTACACTTGAATGCATTCAGAAATCTTGAGAAATTATTAATTGGCATAAGATCTAATACAGAGTCGGAGAAACTGTGATATGATGAATTGTGAGAATCTGTAAGAGCAGCAGTGTTAATAATGGGAATGGTAATTACCATGGAAATGATTATGAAGAGAGAACGATTTTGTGTTTGTCTAGTTCAGACTTATCAAACATGTGTGCAAGGATGTCTACATAAGCAAGCCACTAAATAAGAACAGAGATGTGCAAGATATCTGTGTCACACAGTCTATAGAAAAGAATATACAATAAAAAAAAAAGCATGTAGGTAACTTATTACCTCTATACATGAATAATAGGAGTATAAGAAACAAATGGGTAGAATTTGTTGCCTTTGTGAATTGAGATCAGATTATAGGCATTAGTGAGACCTATAAATTAAAGATGCCAAGAAATTATATACTTGGTTTAATCCTTTATCTCCAAATGTAAGCAAACAAAGTCCATGCCTGAAGTATTTTCAGAATTGGGACAACTCGTATATTGAAGCTAATGACTTCACATCACTTGCCTTAGTATCCCATAATGCAAAGCACATATCCTTACGGGTATGTATAATGCTATGCATCATGGGAAAGGTGACTAC
This sequence comes from Typopeltis vanoorti, assembly GCF_054136105.1. Taxonomy (NCBI): domain Eukaryota; kingdom Metazoa; phylum Arthropoda; class Arachnida; order Uropygi; family Thelyphonidae; genus Typopeltis; species Typopeltis vanoorti. The sequence continues at coordinate 126,870,258 of NC_143556.1, read as the reverse complement.
CCAGATCAGTTTCAATCTTTATTGAGGTCTCATCAGTGGGAGCCAGATCCAGAAGTGATACCAAGGTTGAAGTAATGTAGAAGTCATATTTCCATATACAAGTAGTCAAAAGGTGTCGCACCTTATTATGGGAATCTACGGCAATTGATGGGAAGTCATTGGCCTCTACATGCAAGTAGCCCAGTCATGAAGTGACTTTATCCAAGTGTAAGCAAACTCTGTTTGCTTACACTTGGATAAAGATTAAAACCAAGAATATAATTTCTTGGCATCTTTAATTTATAGTATAACCAAGTGAAAAAACTTTCAACATTAGTGAGACCTGACTATCAGAGACAGGTTCATTAACTGTATCGAACGTAAAGGGTACAGTATTTTTAGAGAGGATAGACAGGAGTGGAGATGGTGTACTGATAATGATATTGGATGACTTGAATTCAGTTAGAGTTGAGACCTATGACTGCAATACTAGTAAATTTTCATGTGGCAGTGAATTTGAGGGCATCTGGTGTGAGGTGGAGGTTAACAAGATCAAATACATAGTGGGGTGTTACAGGCCTAGCGGTAGATCATTTGTTAGTGGCAAAGAAATGCATGACCAAATAAAGATGATGAGTGCATAATGATAACAGGGAACTAATTATTCATCTTGAATAATTACTCTTGGTTACTCACCTCTGGATTCTCTCTAGTATCTCCCATCACCAAGAAATCCTGGCATCCGCATGCAGTAGTCAAGACGGAGTCTTATCAAGTCTCAATAAAGAGGAACAATAACCTGCTTGTCTCTGTTCATCAAAGTATTCTTCAGCAACCAAGTGATTTGTTCCCCCTAAACTTTACCTCCTTATCCACTAACATTCCGAAGTCCTGGCTTCATCAATTCCCTGAAATATGGTTCCACCAATGTGGTATGACTCTGATAATATTTTCACCCCAAAATGCATAACCTTACACTTTGCCACATTAAACTGATATCCATTCTCCTTAGCCCAGTCTGCCAATCTATTCAAATCATCCTGCAAAGTTTTGACTTAATGTGTATTAACTATTGCTCTACCTAATTTTGCATCATCGCAAATAACTGAACAGTTCCTCTCAGATCCTATATCATTAATGAACAAATTAAACAGTAATGGTCCAAGAATAGAACCCTGTGGTACAGCACTAGTCACAGGCCTTCTTTTGGACTCTACTCCTGAATAAACTACTCCCTGATATCTCTCTATCAACCATCCTCCTATCCATCTCACCAACCCTATATCCATCCCCATGTGCTGCAGTTTACTGATTAGAATTCCATGTGGTATCCTGTTGTAAAATTCGATGCAGTAGGAATTTTTTTCTTAACTTTACATAGACTTTTACAGAGGCCAGAAATAGCGTACATAGAAGGATACTATAATTTAGGGCATTGTGGAATTTTGTATATAAGGTTTATATTAACTGTAACCATGCACGTATGTATTGAAAAGGTAGGAATCTTAAACTGTATGTTTCAAGGGCAATGCCTTAGAAAGCTTAGAAGCTTTGTTAGTAAAATGTAAAGTGTCTTCAATTGTTCAAAGCTTAACCTGATGCATGTCTCAAGGACAGTGCAACAACAAGTGGCGAACAACTAAGGATCTCCCGTGTGTAGTGAATAAGATTGTTTTTGTGTGTTCCGGGAGAAACGGAAGTAATCAATGACCTTCAGAGTTGTTGATTACTTCCCCCTTTTGCACAGGAATGTCAGGGGTTCTCAAACCTTAATCCAGGGACTGCAAGAGGAAGTATAAGAAAGGATCGAGAAAAGATTCAAGGGGCTTTTTATCCAGAGGTATCCAGAGACAGCAGATCCAGTATGAAGCGATGCAAAGGCAGTATGCAGAAGGAAACGCAGTCTCCTCTCATAGTGTCTCGGAATCCAGCATCACAGGTCTGCTGGATGTCCGGAGAGAAGTAGGGAAATGTCTAAGAAGAAGCCGAACCGTAATATGCATCAAGTTCCGGGAATTCTTCACGATGCGACGCTGCTAAAGGAAAGATCCAGGACGGAAAAGCAGTTAGTATTGGTGACCCATGATCCAAGCCCTGAAAATCTTCCAAGATGCGACACTGCTAAAGAAAAGGAAGCCCACACGAATGTTGAGGCCCAGGACAGAGAGGCAGTCGGTATCGGTGAAAAATGTTCAGGCCCTGAAAACACTTCAAGATGCTATGCTACTAAAGGAAAGAAGCCCGCATGAGTGTTGAGGCCCAGGATGGAAGCGGAAGCCAGTGGAGCCAGATAAGAGATGAAAGAGCCAGTTCAGATATGTGTGTCAAGAGAACTGTGAGTACAACCTTTATGTGTATGTTTAACATTTCAGAAGATTGACTGATATTTGGTGGGACATTTCCAAAGATAATGTGTGATTATATGTTTCGGACTAAGAGGTTAAAGAAATATTGATATTAATTTAGATGTGGTAAACTTGTTGCTTGAAGCATATAAATATTCAGTGGAACATTTATAAAGTCAAATTGTGATTATATGTTCCGGACTAAGAGGCTAAAGAAAAATTGGTATAATTTAGATATGAGAAACTTGTTGTTTGAAGTATATATATATATATATATATATATATATTGCATGAACAAATTAGTATTGATGAGATTATAGATTGGTGTATGATAGTATTGCTGCATGTTTTTATGTATGTATAATGTAGGAGATTATTATTCTTAGCTTTAAATTTTTGAAGAGCCAATTCATTCATTCATGGAACTGTATTATTGCATCCTAGTTTAATAAATATGTTTTTGTATGTTAAAGAATGTGTATTCACTGATCCTTATTCCAATGCACTGTTTCTAAATAAAAATGCGAACCTGTGAGCGAAGGTAAATAAAAATAGCCACGACTGTCAATAATGCTTGAGATAGATCTAGAGAGATACTGAAGGTAATCTTGAATATATTTAATACCCATAAAGGGGAATCTTGTGGTGCAGTCGTAACATTAAATAAATTTTCCAAGGTTCCTAAGGTGTTAGAAACTAGGTAACCAGTAGTCATTTAGGTAAAAAGTAAAGTAAGAATAGAGTATGGAGTAATAAAGCAAATAAAGTATAAATAGAGTATGGAGTAATAAAGCAAATAAAGTATAAATAGAGTATGAAGAGAAAGTAAAGGTATATAGAAAATAAAGTAAAAATAAATAAAAGTAATAGCGCATAATATACAATGGGAACAAGAGACATCATTTTACACTGTCAAAGGTGCTTGCAAAGTCCATCAGTATCACTGTAAACCCATTACCTTTATCCAATTCAGCTGTTACTGTATTATAAAACATGAGCAAGTTACTGGGGGCATGATTTACCCTTCACAAAACCATGTCCCCCCGCCTCCCATACAGTATCCCATTTCAATCTATCCATTCCTGTATTTTGCTCTTGACCAACTTCTCCAACTTTGATAATGACTCCTGATATGCTGATTGGTTGGTAATTTTCTACAGCAGTCTTGGAGCTCCTTTTATACAATGGAACTATTTTCCTCTCTTTCCATCATCTTGGGACTAACCCAGAGCTGAGACTTAGATTAAACAATATGGTCAGGGCTGACAATTCCTTTGCCGCTTCACGTAAGACTCGAGCTGGTATACCATCCAATCCCACAGATGTATTCACATTAAAGTTTTGTAATATGCTATTCACCTCAGTGCTTCATACTCACTTGGTGAAGTTATATTGAAAGAAGTGGAAGAAACAGGGGATCTTGGGGTGAATGTTAATAGAAATCTGAAGTTCACAGGTCATTTTGCAAAGACATCTTAGAGAATTGCGGCAATATTGAGGAGGATATTGATCATGAGAGATAAAATGGTGGTAGTCCCATTGTATAAAGTTTGGATCACACCATATCTGGATTTCTGTGCTCAGATCTGTTTACCATAATTTGAAGGAGATCAAGTAATCTTGGAGAAGTGCAGAGACAGATAACAAAAATTATATGAGGACTATATAATGTTGGTTATGAGGATAGAATGAGGCATACGAGCTACCAAATTTGTTGGATAGAAGACAGAGGTGTGGAGGGATATGATTGTGACATTTAAGCTGTTAGAAGGTTATTATTGGATTAACTGGGGAGATTTTTGATAAAGTAGAAAGAGAGGAATGAACAGGGGGGGGGCATCCCTGGAAGTTGCAAAAGGACATAGTGAGTTTTATTAAAGTAATAAAAAAAAGTGTATATCAATGTTTGACAGTATAACTGTGCCATGAGGTTTGACAGTCATCACACTACACTGCTGAATACACAGTAGAATAATTTCTCTGTATGTGTCAATTAAGTGTTAGTCAAAAGACTAAGAGCAGTACTCCATCCATGAGAAAGGAGGAGGATCATAAATTTTTCAAGGCTATTATATAGTTGTGGAATGCACAATTGTTTTATCCACAAGTAACAAAAATATTCAAACATCAATTTTGAATAATTTCACACCATGTTATATCTAAGCAAGCATATAATTCCACTAAGTATATTATATATTTGGTCATATGCATATGGTGCAATGCAGTCATTTTTAATGTTTTAACAAACCAGTATTATGTTCAAGATGACTTAAAGATTCTTTCCTCTGTTAATAATTTATAAAATGATTAGAAATGATATTACCATTATTGAACTTTTTTTTTTTTTTACAAAGCAGTTTGAAATTATTCAAATGAAGCCAGGGTAGAATAATAATCATTAAAAATTCCTTCCTGGCTTGATGAAATTTGATGTTTATGATTACATTAAAATGTGTTGTTTGTTGATATAATTTTGTTCACTAAAATTAGATTAATAGACACAAACTTTTGTAATAATACATATATCAAAAATAACTCTTGACTTGACTGTTATGACAATGAGTAGTCTTTTTAAAAATACAAATTCACCTTTTTATGATTGTAATAATTATTATTATTAACATCTGATTTCCATGCTCATCATGGGAGGTACATACTATTGCACACAATGCTCATCAAACCATACCTTAAACTGATTCAGTGTGTCACAAAACATTCAGTCGGTGCATTCCACTCACCAGCCATTCTCCATTCAAAGAACCTGCTCCTCGCTCCTCTGTTCACACCCTCCTTATACAGTTTCCAGTGATGGCCTCTTGTTCTATCCCCTCCCATTCTATGAAAAATCTCTTCCATGTAATTGTTTTCCCTCCCCTCTCCTTTAAATAATTTTGCAGCAAATTAGTGTTTTTTTTTTTATATTAAAAGTAATTATATGTACACACACACACTTATTTGTTTTTATTTTTTTTCTTTTGACCTGCTTAAGGATTGATGAGGTGATTGAAGCTAGTGATGGTATTATGGTAGCTCGAGGTGATTTAGGTATAGAGATTCCTGCAGAAAAGGTATTTTTAGCCCAAAAGATGATGATTGCAAAGTGCAATATTCTTGGAAAACCAGTCATCTGTGCTACGCAAGTAAATTTCTGTTTGTTTTGTAATTGTCTTATATCAAATTTTTCATTAAGTTAATGGTGTGCTACTGTATGTACATGCATATGCCCACATTAGGAAATGTAGTGATTGATTGAAATAAATGAAAGCAGCCTGTAAGAAATCTTTTACCATCTCAAATATTGTTCAATTTTTAGTTTTTCAGGTATATTTTTAAAAATATATTTTAAAAAAATACAAACTAACTTGCTTGTAAGATGGGTGTCGTGTCCCCAATGACAGGGCTTAAAAAATGCTCTTGTCTATTCTCTGCGACAAGTGAGAATTTTTAGTTGAAAAGTAAAAAAATCAGAAGAGTTGTCAGCTTTATTTACATAATGTCGATTCTGTGGCATAATATTTAATAATACATCATCATCATATTCCTGCCATGTACCCTCAAGGGGTGTACAGGATATGATAGTACTACATGAAAAAAAATTACATCATTACTAACTTCCTATCTACAATTTTCCTCCAAATCAGTCTGTTACTTGTCAAGACTCCAACATTATCAGATCTTATATTTCTATCGTCTAAGGCACTTTGTACCGTATCAATCCACCTATATCTTGGTCTTCCTCTGGGTCGTTTTGTTGCCAACCTGGCAGAAAACACTTGTTTTGCTAATCTTTCCTTGCCCATTCTGTTTAAGTGACCATACCACCTGAGATTAGCTCTGCTAACGCATTCCTGGATGCTGACAATGTCATGTTCTTTCCTAATATCTTCGTTTTTAATATGATATTGCCATTGATGCCATCTGTTCACTCCTATTATCTTTCTCAGGACTCTCATATTTGTGGTCTCTAGTCTTTGGTCAAGTGTTTTACTTCTGACCCAGCTCTCAGATCCATAAGTTAAAACTGGTTTGAACACTGTCTTGTATACAGCTAATTCAGTGTTCCGACTAATTTCTCTCTTATTCCATACGAATTTATTCAATTGACTTCCCACCATACCAGCTTTGCTGATTCTGTTGTCTATTTCTATATTTAATTTACCATCTTCAGTAAAAATCGTGCTAAATAGCTGAAATGTTTTATTGTTCCACAGGTTCTCCATTCACAACACAGTTGACATTTTCAATGATTCTGCCTATTTTCATTGTCTTTTTATTGCTGACCTTCATACCATATCTATTACAACAGCTATTCAATTTAGTCAGAGAATCTTGCAGACTTGTAGCGGATTTATTTAGAAGTATAACATCATCTGCATAAAGTAAAGAGCTGACATTAAGATCTCCAATTTTGATATCAGGTTTAATACCACTTTCCTTCATAATGTGATCCATATAGATAATGAATAACAGAGGGGATAATGTACATCCTTGTCTCACACCAGATTTAACATTAAACCATCTTCCTGTACTTCCTTCAATTCTAACTGCTGACTTACAACTCAAATAAAGACCAAGTATTGCTTGATATAATGCCCCATTGACACCATATAACTACAGCGTATTGAATAGCTTCTCTCTTGGCACCTTGTCATATGCCTTTTCCAAATCAACAAAACTTAAATACAGATCTTTGTTATATTCCCATGCTTTCTCGACTATTTGTCGTAAAGTGAAGATCTGATCCTGACAGCCTCTATTTGGCCTGAATCCAGCTTGTTCTTCACCAAGATTTTCTTCCACAATTCTTCTCAACTGTTTCTCAAGTATACTTGCATAGATCTTGCCAGGAACACTCAGTAGGGAAATACCTCTGTAATTCTCACATTCAGTTTTATTTCCCTTTTTATATATAGGTACTATTAGAGCTCTTCTCCAATCAACGGGAATTCGTCCCTCTGTCCAGGCTTTCTGAACTATGCAGTGCAGCCACTGTAAGACTCTTATACCACCATACTTCAGCATTTCTGGTCGAATATCATCTACTCCTGCTGCCTTTCCACATTTCAAGCCTTTGATGGCTTTTTCTACTTCAAGTATGGATATATATTCTTGACCGCATGCCTGGCCAGTGTTTTTTACCACTGTGCTGTCATCACTGCTTGTTTCATTTAGCAGTTTTTCAAAGTAATTACTCCATACTTCAAGGATATCTTTTTCTACCGTTTTCATGTCACCTTTATCATCTAATTCCTTTTACAGCACTCTTTCCTCCATTCCTAAGCTTCATCAACAACCTCCAGAATATTTTGCCACCTTCTTGATATTTATTTTCTATATTCTTGCCAAAGTCCTCCCTTGACTTTTGTTTAACTAGTTTTCACAGTGTTTAGCATTCTTGCATTTGTCTCTATATTCTCTAAGAGCACAAGCTGACTTATTTGACAGGAACTTTTGATATGCTTTCTTCTTTTCCTTCACTGCGTCTTTAACTTCCTGTGTCCACCAGGGAATTCTGATTTTTTTATCCTTGCAGACAACCTCACCACATGCCTCTCTGGCAGAATCAATGTTTTCTTCAGAGTTTGCCACTGAATCTCCAAGGTTTGATTCCTGTTCTCAAACTCTTTCATTTTTTCTTCAATAATCTTTGTTTATTTTAGTCTACAGTTCACATCTGAGAGCTGCTCAACTTTTATTCACTTTAAAACTTTGTTACACGTTATTCTTTTCAATATGAAATTCAATTTTAAACTGCCATTTTTTGTTTTTTTTTTGGATTTTGTCAAGCCATTCGACCGTGTGCTACATGATAAGCTGATATTTAAGTTGCAGCACATGGGTTTAGATGTCGGGTTAATAATCAACTGCATTCAGAATAAGTATCAGAGAGTTGTGTATCGTGGGGCAGTATCAAAGAGGCAAATGGTTACAAATGGGGTCTCACAGGGGCTCAGTAGTGGGACTTGTATTGTTTAATCTTTATATCACTGATATTGTCAATGGATTGCAGGGGGATATTCAGTTGTTTGCATATGATGTGAAGCTGGAAAGGGTTATTAGTAATAGTGCAGATGTGGCAGCCCTGCAAGAGGATTTGAATAAACTAGACAGATGGACAAATGTATGGGGGTGTCAGTTTCTTCAAGTGTTATCCCCTAGAAGGAGGTTGGCAACCATGTCACAGAACTTTTATCTTTCTTTTGCTGCTCTAGTGTCGGTTTAATACAGTAAAATGTAAAGTCTTAAGGTTTGAGATACAATGTGAGGCTGCATACTCGATTAGAGGAGCTGTATTGGAGGAACTAAGTGGAACAAGCGATCTGAGGGTGATGACTGATAGAAACCTGAAATTCAGGGGATATATTGCAAAGGTGGTGAAGGTAACACAGAGGATTGCTGCAATACTGATGCTGACCTGCAGAGATAAGAGAGTTATCGTTCCATTGTATAAGACCCTGATCAGACCACACTTAGACTATTGTTCTCAAATTTGGTCCCCAGGATTTGAAGGGGATAAATTAACTGTGGAAAGGTACAGAGGAGGATAACAAAGATGGTTTCAGAACTATCGGTGTTACTTATGAGAATCGACTGACAGAATGTGTACTGCAGAGTTTGGTAGATAGGAGAGGTGATATGATTGAGACTTTTAAACTGTTGAGAGGTAGTTACAGGGTTGACACTGGGGAGTTCTTTTGCTTGGTGGAACAACAGGAAGGAGTGATTACAAGGGACCATCCCTGGAAGTTATGAAAGGATGCTGTGAGAAAGAGGGTGAGGAGTGGTTTCTTTGCATGGAGGGTGGTTGAACCATGGAATGCATTGCCTAACAGAGTAGTGAGGGCAAGAATGGTCAGTGAGTTCAAGGAGTGGTATGATAGACTTTGTGTTTCCTAGGAAGGACCTGCCATGATGAGTCTGTAGACTCCATGGAGGCCTGAATAATAATAATAAAAGCCAAGTTCTTGGGACAAAAACTTGCCTTCCTCCCTCAGATAAAGCAGCTACAAATTCATTGCTTTACAGTGCGAAGATGAGAATTAGCCAAATGAACCATCTTTGTCACTTTGATGTCAACAGCTCTTTCTGTTTACATGTAACAAAAATAAAATCCCCTTGAGGCCACCTCATGTGGCCAACTATTTTTCATCTACAATGGGAGAATCTGTTCAACATTCAGCAGACTGCCATAAAAAGGCATTTGGTTTGCAAATAAAAGCTCTCACACAAACTCTAGATATTGTGGTAAACAACATAGCACACATGCTATTAGATACATTACTACCATGGCATTCATGCATACCACCTTGCAGCTTTTCTTTCTATAAGCTACTAATAAATTCCACCCTTCCCATTGTCTACCAGTAGCTCTTTCAACCACACATAAGTGAATTCTCTGATTTTGTGCTTTTCTATGCAGATGGTTCAGGTGGTCCAACACCAAATCCATTCATTTGAATGGGTTTGGTGTTGGGCATTTCAAAAGGCTATTGTTTTCTGAGAATGTACAGAGTCAAGAAGATAATGCAGTAAATGATCAGAGTCTACTTGTGAAGCAAGGATTACACAACTAAACAAATTGTACGACAGGAGGAAGATGGATACGAGATTGAAGATGTAATTGTAGCAGCATAAGGTGATGGAATGCATAAAGGTGAGGATGAGAGAGGGGAATGGAAATTAGGGTTAGGATCAGGGAAACAGGAGTGGTCAGACTGAAGAGAGAGGTGTGGTATAGCAGCTAGAATAGAGAATGTTGGTGCTGGTAGAATGGTCTCAAAGACACAAGGATTATTATGTTTGTATACAAATGTAAGGAGTATTCAAAATGAGAGCTGAGTTTGTTGCATTGAATTAGTCACTATGCCCAAAGATAATTGGAATAAGTGAAATTTGGTTGTCTGAGGAGGATGTGATGTCAGGAATAGAAATTGAATGTAATAAAATTTTCTAGAAGGATAAGAATGTGAGAAGAAGAGAGGGAATACTGCTAATGATTGCAGAGGAATTTGTCCACAAGTTTGGAAGTTGATAGTGCATACACAGATTATGAATCTGTGTGGTGTGAAGTTGAAATTAATATGCTAGCATATTTGTTAGGATGCTGTTATAGTCCAGGGAATGTAGAGAATACTGATTGCAAAATGTTTAGGCAAATTGGTTGGGCATGTAAAAAGAAGGTGATCCTGATTGAAGACTTTAATTACACGAATATAGAATAGGAGGAGCTGGTGTATTGGAACAGGGAGAATGAGTTTGTTGAATTTTTGAGAGATAAATATATTAAGCATAATGTGATTGAAGCAATTAGAGGCTTTAATGTTTTGAATTTGGTGATAACCTCGCAGGATGTAGTTGTTAATGAGGTATTGACACTGCTGCCGGTTGGTGAGAGTGATCATGAGGTACTTGTTTGGGAAGTAGTGAAACAAAGAAAAGGTTTCTGCCAAAAATGGATATATGTGGAAATATAAAGCAGGTGATTGTAGGAAGCTCTGTAGTCATTTTTCATGAGTATGTTGGGTAGATTAGCTGAGCGGAAAAGATGTTGACAGTGCATGGAAATCCACAGGGCAGTATCTGACACCAGCAATGTATAACTGCATACCAAGGATTAAGCGAGTAAATAGAGTAGGAGTGAAATGGATGAACAGTCAAATCAAGCAAACTGTGTTGGAAAAGAAATGGAGGAGGTACAAGACAATTGGTGGTGATTAGATATATGAAGAGTACAAAGTGTAGGCTAGGAAGATGATATGGTAAAGAAAGAAAGGGTGCAGTATGAGAGCAGATTGTCTGGTCAAGCCAAGGTTGACTCAAGGGAGGGAGTTTTTCTGCTATATATGGCAAGCAAGAGAAAGAATAATTATGGCAGGTTGACACTGGTGGATAGTCATGTCAGCAGAATAACAGTTGCAAAAGATATAGTGGTATTATTGAATGCACACTTTATCAGTGTATATCATACTGGTTAAATGATTCGGTGCAGGGAGATACGTATATGGAGAAATAGAAGTGATAGAATCGGGTGTGTCGGGTGTTAATTGGGTTAGATGTTAATAAAGCTGTGAGAAATGAATTACATATCACCATGTGTTCTTAAGGAATGTGCGCAGTGTTAGCTATGCCCTTTACCTGGTTATTTAATGAAAGTCTTGCAATGGGTAGGTTTCATAAAGAGTGGAAAGAAGTCAAAATATTACCACTATACAAGCATGGTTGTAGGACAGAAGTTTCCAATTAAAAAGAAGGTGATCCTGATGGGAGACTTTAATTACAGGAATATAGAATATTATTATTATTATTATTACGGGCAACTCCAGGGAGTCCTTAGACTCATCGAAGGAGGCCCAAAATCATGTTCATCACAACTATTCGACATTCATACAGTATCTATCATACCTCGCCTTAAACTCGTTCACTATCACAGCATCCACCACAGACTCTGGCAGCCCATTCCACTCATTCACCACTCTAAAAGTAAAGCACCCAGCTCTAACACCCTTACTAACCACACTTTTGCCCATCTTCCATGGATGCCCCCTAGTCCTCCCACAACCAGCCCTGTTCTCAAAAATATCTTCTGAATTAATTTTATAGAAACCCCTCAGTAATTTGAATGTCTCAATCATATCTCCCCCTCCTCTGCCTATCAACCAATTTTTGCAACCCACAAATCCTCAACCTGTTCTCATAAGGTTCATTCCACAGACCTGCTATCATCTTGGTCACTCGCCTCTGGATCCTCTCAACCTCCTTCCCATCAAGAAGAAACCTAGGTGACCAAATCTGGGCACAATTGTGGAGATGGGGTCCTATCAAGGAACAATAACATGCTTGTCTCTGCTTGCCAACGTATTCTTCAGAAACCAAGTGATTTGATGAGCTGATTTGGCCACTTTTGCAATGTGCCCCCTAAACTTCAACTCCTTATCCACCAACACTCCTAAATCTCGTGACTCATCAATTTCTGGAGTACAGTTCCACCAATGTAGTAAACTGCTGCTAATCTTTTCATCCCAAAATGTATAACCTTATATTTTGCCACATTAAATTGACATCCATTCTCCTTAGCCCAGACTTCCAATCTATCCAAATCATCCTGCAAAATTTTGACATAATTTGCATTCACTATCGCCCTACCCAACTTTGCATCATCCGCAAACAAATGAACTGTTCCTCTCAGATCCTTTCCTATATCATTAATGAACAAATTAAACAGCAGTGGTCCAAGAACAGATCCTTGTGGCACACCACTAGTCACAGGCCATCTTGTGGACCCTACTCCTGAATAAACCACTCTCTGATATCTCTCCATTAACCACCCTCCTATCCATCTCACCAACCCTATATCCATCCCCATATGCTGCATTTTACTGATTAGAATTCCATGTGGTATCCTGTCAAAGGCCTTAGCAAAGTCCAGTAGAATCACTGTAAACCCATTACCCTTATCCAGTTCAGCCGTCACTGTGTTATAATACATGAGCAAGTTACTGAGGCATGACCTACCCTTCACAAAACCATGCTGTCCCCGATACAGTATCCCATTTTCATCTATCCAATCTTGTATTTTCCTCTTGACTATTTTCCTTAAGACCTTGATAATGATTCCTGTTACTGATTGGCCAGTAATTTTCAACAGCAGCCTTGGAACCACCTTTATGCAGCGGAACTATTTTCCCCTCTTTCCACCCCCCTTGGGACTGACCCAGACCCGAGGCTCAAATTAAACAAAATGGTCAAGGGCACTGACAATTCTTTAGCCGCTCCACGTACAACACGAGCTGGTATACCATTCAATCCCACAGATGTATTGACATTGAGGTTCTGTAATAGACTATTTACCTCTACTTATTCATCACAATTCCAGTATAAGCTGTTGGTTCTTCCATTCCTGGAATGTCACCACCTGGATGATATACTCTTGCAAAGTGCTCGCTCAATAATTCCACAATATCGACTGATTCTGCTATCTCCCTACCCTCATCAATTTTTAGAATCATTCGCCATGAGCATTTTTCCTTTTACTTGCAACATATTAAAAAAACTGTTTGGGATTCTCTTTATCCTGCAAGGCCAATTTTCTTTCATAATCTGCTTTTGCTTTTCTTACCACCCTTGTTACCTTCCTGGCCTGAGCTTTATACTGTTCCTGCACCTGCTGGTCACCTTTCTCCTTAAATTCCCTCCACAATTGTTTCTTTTTTTTCAGCTCAAGCTTAATAGTGTTATTCATCCATTTAACCCCTACTTGATTTATTATTCGGACTCTTGGTATACAGTCAACCATTGCCTCCTGCAAACAGTTCTTAACCACCTCCCATGCACTATCAACATCCAACCCTTGCAGTTTTACATGCCATGGCACTGAACCAAGCACACTCCTAAGCTTGTCATACTTGCCAGCATGGTAATTCCACATATACCTTGTCTTAATTGTAAATTCCACTCCTTTAGCCACCTCCCAAGTCATGACCTTATGATCACTCTCACCAATTGTTGGCAACATGGTCATGTTCGTTACAGCTACATTCTTATGTGCAATTACTAGGTCAAGCACTCTCTGCCCCTAGTATTTTCCACTACATGCTGTCACAGATATTTGGCTCTTAATAACCGCATAAAATCCAATTCCTTCCTCCCATGTGCCCTCTCCTCCTTCCAGTCAATGTTACCATAATTGAAATCACCCATAATAATTACCCTCCTTCCACTCATTTCTTCTGTTTGCCTATGCATACTATCTCCACCATCTATTCCATCACCTGGTCTATAGCAGCACCCAATTGTATATTTTGTTCTGCTAGACTCTATCTCACACCAAATCGCCTCAAATGTGCTCTTTTCTCTATCCTGCAGTTCAACTTCTATACTCCTTGGCTGCAACTCATCAGCTATCATCAATAACACTCCTCCCCCCTTTTTATTCTCCCTGTCACTCCTGAACACGCTATACCCGTCGCATTCAATCCCACTAGCTTTATCATCTTCTGTCAGCTATGTTTCACTAATACCAACAACCTGTGGTCTGGAAGTGCCAACCAAGGCCAAAAACTCTTCCTTCTTATTCCTAATACTCCTGGCATTAGAATAGAAGGAGGAGCTGGTGTATGGGAATACAACCGGTTTGTATAACTGCATTCCTAACCAATATCTCCAACACACCTTGTAGTCAAGGTGTGTTGGAGATATTGGTTAGGAATAGAATACAGATTGGGTTGATTGACATAGTATTCTTTATGATGGTCAGCAGAGATTTGTAAATGGTATGTCCTGTTTTAGCAATTTACTTGCATTTTATGATAGGGTAATGAGTGTGTTGGGTAAGGGAGAATCATATACAGTGATATGCTTGGATTTTGCAAAAGCTTTTGATCGATTACCACATGATAAGTTGGTGTACAAGCTGTAAAGGATGAAATAGATAGTATATTGGTCAGCTGGATTGGCTCTCTAAATGTTACCAACAACTGTGTATGATAAAGCAGTGTCTCGAAATAGGAGGGAATGCATTACCAGAATATGTTGTTAATGCAAGGAATGTTAAGGATTTTAATAATTATTGTCATGATAATTATTTTGTCAGTTGTGAATGAACCTCCCACAGTCTGCTGACTCCATGGAAGGTGCAACAATAATAATTTTAAAAAAAATGGAGGACCTAGGGGGTTCGTAGAAAGTATTATATCTGCATAAATCCCACTAGAGTGTAACAACTTTATAAAACAGATCTGTAAGCAATAAAGCTTTTGTGAAAATCCATCAGACTGCATTGCTACCAGAGGTATATAATATATTCAGCCTCACTAAGTTTTCTTCAGGCAATAAAGTATGGAGCTACAAAAACAGCTGGAGCTCTCAAATCCATTACCTCCTCTTTCTGTTATGGAAGGTATACTTGGCATGCTTCTCTTGGATTCCAAATCACATTGGGATCATGGAAAATGAAGCTGCAGATACTGCAGCTTGGTCAGCTCATTTCTTGAGCATTCACCATCTGCCTGTACCATTCACTGATTACTGGCAAATGATCAGACACAAACTTTTATCCCAGCCGCAGTCATCTTGGAATAGAAAGAGAAGACTTATAAAAAGCTATACCAAATTTTGCTTGAAATTAAATTATGGCAGTCTAGCCTGCACAGGATTCCAACAGTGAAAGTTCTTGCATGGCTCTGCATATGTCATAGTCATCTCATGCACTTGTTTTTGAGGGGTGATGACATGTGTATGCGAGTTTTGTAATGCCAACTAACAGTCGGCCATATTTTAATTGTCTCTCCTCATTCATGAATGAATGAACACCTTTATTATTTTAGCTGTATTCATGATTTGTCTGAGCCCTATACACTCAAGTTCGAATGTTTCTTTTCTTTTTAAATATTTTTGGCTATATCTGACTTATTTTAGACTGTGTATGATATTTAATATGGGATATCATTTGAAAAGAGTTTTTTATTCATGGCACCGATGCATACAAGGAAAATGGGAGTCAAGGCTTACTTGTTCACCGAGTTTAGCATGAAGGATTTCGTACGATGTAGTGTATGTTTATTCATTGCCAGAAGCGAATGGTTTATGGTATACAAAAGTGAGAATGCAGAGGGATGGAGTTGTAAATGTTTTTCATGCAAGTCATGTAGAAAGTGAGAAAATGAAGTGACAAATATTGACGATGCAGAGAATGATATTGAAAGTGTTCTGGTGAATGTGGAAGTAGTGAATGATAGTGCATGGAATGAGAGCATGAAAGAAGTGGCTGAAAGTAATGGGGATGATGAAGTAACAGTAAGGAGTGAAATAGCACACTGGCATGGCTTCCTCCATGTCAGTGTGCTATTTCACTCCTTACTATTACTTCATCAGCAGGCAGAAGAATGAAAAAAGTGAATTGGGAAAGTATGAAAGTGCTATAAACTTAAAATAAAGTTAAGGTCCATGATAAGAGGTATTTAATGAAAAAATGAAGAAAGCATGTTTCCCAGGTATAAAGATTAAGGATATTAGTGAAAATGTTGGTTTATATAAGGGAGAAGTGAAAGGGATGATTTTTATGGCAAGAACACATTGATTTGAAACAGGAGAAGTATTCATTGAGAGAAGATATAAAAGAGTTGTTAAAATAAGTGAAAATGATGAGTAAGGGAGTAAAGTTTTCAAGTATGCTGCCTTGGTATGATAGGAGAGAGTTCAGAAGGGCAATGATTGCTAATGAGTCAATGAGAAGATTATACAGGAGGAATGGTAGGCAGTTTATAGATATGTGAATTTGATGGATGAAATAGTTTTGATTTAAATGGTTTTGGAGTTATTTGTTTGGAAAAAGTGTGTAGTTTAGTGAGAGTTTGGAACTGCAAAAACCAGGTTAACTAGAGATAGAGAGAATGAAATCAAGCAAGTTTCTGGACATGCTGGGATAAATGAGCATCTTTACAGAAACGATTATGCAGTGCTGAATGAAATTTCACTGGTTTCCAATTCAAATGTTGATAATGACGGTATGCAATGGATATTGAAATGCATGTACATAAATACCTGACGTGTCAGGAATAAGGGAGAGGAATTTTTGGTATTGATATTGGCTTGACTTGGCCAAAAATTATAGGCATCAGTGAGACCTGGTTAACTGAAAATGATATATAGTTACAGGGAGAGAATGTGAAAGATATTGTATATTTGCAGAGCGGATACAGGGAATAGGATAGGAGGTGGTGGAGTATTACTAATTATAGCTGAAGAACTACAACTAAAAAATTAGAAGTTGAAGAGGATTTTAGGTCTGGGAGAGATGGTTCATTCAGGCTGTCTGGTCTGAGATAGAGGCCAATGGGACAAAATATGTTGGTTGCTGCTATAGACCAGTGGTGTCCACAGGAAGATGCCATGCATCAGCAGATTAACACAATGAGTGCAAGAGAAGCAATTAATATGGGAAAATTCAAATGTGGGGACTAGATTGGAGGGAGGAAAGGAGGCATGGTAAGATGGAAGTGGAATTTTTACAGTTGCTAAGGGATTTATATACCTGAAGCAGCACGTGATAGAGGGGGGGAGGAGACCAGGGGTTTGAGAGAGTGTTTCATTTGGTAATAGCATCCTTCTGATGCTATTACCAGATGCAACACTCATTTGGAGGCAAGGTAGATGCTCTGCCTCCAAAGGGTCAGAGTGACCATGCAGTCTTGTTCTGGGAAGTTGGACAACATGTGGAATTCTCTGTCAAGAAAGGGGTTATGTTGAACTATAAAGCTGGTAATTATGACAGACTTGGAAGGAATCTTGTAGCAGTGCACTGACTTGAGAAGCTACAAGGAAAGAATATCAGTAGTGCATAAGAAGTAGTCAGAGATTGTTTGAGAGAAGCAGTATCAGACTGCATACCCAAGATCAGGAGAATAAACCAAATGGGAGTTAAGTGAACGAGTATGGATATAAATCAAGAGCTGCAAAAAAAAAACTGCATACTCATCAGCAGTACAAAGTGCAACAAGCAGGGTGACTAGTATGGTAAGAAAAGCCAAATCAGATTATGATGGAAAATTAGCTAAACAGGCCAAAGTTATAAAGCCAAAAGAGGTTTATATATATATATATATATGTTAAGAATACCAAGCAATTTTTTAAACCTGGTTTTACTCCATTTCCCAAGTAAGCAAACAGACAAGTAAGTCAAGTTTGCGCCTGCAAGTGATGCAAGTCTAGCTGATCCTACAGGTAGTGCAGGACCAAGGCAACTTAAGATTAGTGATCAGAGCTCATGCCACCTTTACCACGAGTTGCCTTGGTCCTGCACTACCTGTAGGATCAGCTAGACTTGCAGGCGCAAACTTGACTTACTTGTCTGTTTGCTTACTTGGGAAATGGAGTAAAACCAGGTTTAAAAAATTGCTTGGTATTCTTAACATTTATTATACCCAAGGTAAAATACTTTCTACATTTATATCTCCTCCAGAGATTTTTATTTAATAAGGTTAAAACACCTTATGGCAACTTGTTCTGGTAAAATACTTATGAGCTTTGTATTACTAAATCTTGGTATTTCTAGCCTAGCTCCCACTGATGAGACCCCAATAAAGGTCGAAACTGGTCTGGGTAGTGGCCTCTTGCCTTTAATACAAAACATCATGCATCTCCTTCTTGGAGATGTGTTTTGGCATTAAAGGTAAATATTAAGATTAGTGATCAGAGCTCATGCCACCTTTACCACGAGTTGCCTTGGTCCTGCACTACCTGTAGGATCAGCTAGACTTGCATCACTTGCAGGCGCAAACTTGACTTGTCTGTTTGCTTACTTGGGAAATGGAGTAAAACTAGGTTTAAAAAATTGCTTGGTATTCTTAACATTTATTATACCCAAGGTAAAATACTTTCTACATATATATATATATTGTGTTAAATGTGAATGAAATTGTTTTGTATGTTTTATTCTTCATTCACATTTAACATAATCTGCCATATCCTAAGCAAGACATGTTTATATATTATTTGTTAGTCTCTTGCTTAAGATTTATTCATGTATTTTCCTTGAATTTTATCAGTTATTATTTAATTATATAATTTTAATATATGTTATGTTAATGAAAGGACTCTGTAAAAATACCATGTGTTTTATTGCTATATTCCTTCAGCAATATTATAAAATATTCTGTGTATGTAACTTTTATGTGCCTTATGCGAACTGTAACATAGGTTTTATTTATTATATTTGTAAATGAAAGTGAAAAAAAAATTAAGTAACTATAATATTTTTTGTTATTATTTTTCATTACTGAGTGTAAAAGTATAATCTTATATAATGCGTATGTTTACGTTTTGTTTTGATCGTTGTCATGGAGACAGAAATAAAATAGAACACTGCTGCGGTAATTGGAAGTAAGGAATTAATACGAGTTGGACAAGTGAACAAGTTTAGGCGGGAAGAAGGAAGGTATATAAAAGTGAAGGTGAAAGTAAATAAGGAGACTCAAGGGCAGGAACATTCAGAATGCTACGGAGACGAGGAGAAAACTTATAGGCGGCTGAGAGTGAGGTCAGCGGTGGCAGTAATAGGAATTTTAGTGCCTTGATAGGATTAACAAAAGACCGGAAGATTAATAGGATATCCAGAATAATTTCATTAAGTCTAGAATTACTACATATTCCTATATTGCTTTGAAGAAGGATTATGCAAAGCTCAATTTGTTATGTAGTAGTAAACATGGAACAATTATTCTGCCTTATAGCAAGTCCGTCAAGGTTTGAGTAGCGCGATAAATATTAATTCAGTTATCTCCCTGAAGAATTCTTTTAAATAGTGATGCATCGGAGTAATAAGTGAATATAGTTTTGATATGTGCTCGCATTGAATCTGATGTGCTAAAGATTAATCCCGGTAAGAACAGTCCTACTTTATTCTATTTCAGCGCGAAGATTTAAGTGATAGCTCCGTCTCTAATATCCTAACATTTACAGTGGCGTTTTGCTGAGTTTAGCCAAAGTATAAAACTTGAAAGTATTTCCCCTTGAAGTAATAACTGCCACCATTAATAATTTAATAAGTGTTTGCTGACTGAGTGTTAAACTATAGAGTGCAGCTAAGTAATACTAGTAAATTTGTTTACTAAGAAATTCTGTAGTTTTGAAATGTACGAACAGTTTTTATTATTAGGAGAATTATGAATTTAGTGTCTGAAGACATGTTTGATTCCATGTGAATGTTTTGATCTGAAGAACTAAGTCATTTGTACTATCTTATTTTGGGAGTTATAATTTTATGTACTTGTCATATAACCTTTTATTAAATATTTTGTTTTATTGATTTCAATATTGTATGTGCCTGATTCTTTTTCATTGCACTGTTCTTAAAAAGTTCGGATCTTGCGGGAGCCTTAAGTGTAAAATATTAAATTTGGCCTATATGATTTAATGAGACTGCTAAATTAATTCAACATTGATTTTACTATTCTGCATAGGCTATTCTAAATATCGGGTGGCGCAGTATAAACATAAATTTCCCTATATTTTGATTAGTAATCAACTAGCAATTAATTGATTTTATTAAGAACAACCTTACATCAAGATGGCGGATTCAAAACCAGGAAGTACGTTCCAACAGTAGCAAATAAGAGGAAAAATGACTAAGGTAGGATGACTTTAAACAATAGTAGCAAGGTGACAGAGGTAAAAGAAATGGTTGAGATGCTGAGTGATCATTGTGCCAATGTGTATCATTATCATCCAGGTGGAGATTTTGCAGTTACTGATGTGACAGAGATGCATATGAAAATTGATGTAGGTGAACAGGAGATGTTCAGCATATTGAAAAATACCAAAGTGAATATAACTGCAGGACTGGATGGCATGTCAGCCCATGAATGTGCAAGAGAATTGACATTGCTTCTGATGAAGTTGTTCAACCTAAGTCTCAGCTCTGCAGACTTTTAGGGGTTTGAAAAAAAGGTAAGATAATTCCATTACATAAAGGTGAAGTTTGTTACTCCAAGACGGAGGTAACAAACTACAGACCAATTAATATATCAGCAGTGGTTAAAGTATTGAAAAAGTTAATTAAAGGGATTTAACATAGATAAAAATCTATCAGTGGGTGGATAGGGGTGCGATACTCTATAGTGGACAGCACAGCTTTGTAAAGGGGTAAGTCCTATATTTTACTTTGAATTCCATTTGAGTTTTCTGTTCCTACTTTTATGCTATGCTTAATACAGTTGTAGATATTATCAATATTTTCATTCTCTTCAAGCTGCATATTTTTCAATTTTTGTTTTAATTCACACATATTTTCTTCTCACTATTGTTTTATCTAGTTTGTTAATATTGGAATAAATGATATCTAACCAATCATATCTGTTTCATCTACTCTGAATTTTATGTACTCCATCTACTCTATTTGATTTCTGGTTGAAATTCAACCAGAAATCAAAACATTTATACCTCATTGTATAAATGTTTTGATTTGATTGTATCTGTCTATTATATAAAACAATGTAAGAAATGCAGAGTAATTTTCCTTACTTAGTGTTCCAGGTAAGATTTTATTATTATTATTACATCATACCTCCAGGGAGTCCAAAGACTCATCGAGGGAGGGCATCTACTCCACCAGCCTTCATCATCTACCACCAACACCATCTATCGCCGACTACCACCACTAGTACTTTCACAGACAATCGCAAACATCCATGCCCAAGGCGGGATTCGAACCCGCAGCCTTTCGGCTGGCGAGCAGATACGCTGACCACTTGGCCAACCAGGCCGGCACATTTATGCAAGCATACTTCAAAGAAGACACTATGGAAAAATTTGAAGGGGAGAAACTTAAACACAGTCTTTTATCATGTGAATGAGACATTATATTGAGCAATATAATGCTCAGTATAATGCCAGGAGGCATTTCGCTGGAAGGTTTGTGTAAACAAGGCTCCTGTTTCAGCTAAGTTTTTTTGGAATAATTAATTGTAAATAAGTGTGTTTATCAATAAGAGTTGCCGGAAAAGTTGTGTGCATGCAGTGTTCCTAGTGTGTTAATGTGTATGTAAGTTTGTTTACGAAATTGTTAAACTGTTAAAGTATAATAACCAGTGAAGGAAAAATAGTGGCAGCTTTGTCTTTGCAGAAATTTGATTTTGATTTCAATTATTTCATGAAATATGAAGTGTGATATATGTATTCATTCAATTATGTAGTAAATTATAGATATTTAAAGCAGATTGGAGGGTGTGTGATCTGATTGAGGACTTGATGAGTAGTAACATATTGGTAACTGAAGAGGAGCACTTATCCTCCATGAGGAGGACGATTGCTCATCTGATAGCAAAGAGTGACAGTGTAAAAGAGCAGCAAAAAATTGGGGGGGGGGAGTGATCCGATGAACTTAATAATCAATGGCATGGATGACAAATGTGATATAAATGTAGCAGAGCGCAATTAAAGGTAAGGTGGTGGTAATTAAATATAAGCAGCATTGACAGCAAACAAGCATATATGATTGGCAATAAAATTGAGAGAGAGAGAGAGAGTGAATGAGAGCAAAAATGTGACTCAAGATTTGAAAGCTGAGTTGGTTAAGATGAGGCAAGAGATGAAACAGATCCAGAGTGAAATTAAGAGAATTCGAGATTTGTATGGAAGAGCAAAAATGATGAAACTAATGATATTGGTATGAAAGAGGTAATGAAAGACCTGTGAGTGGCATTGTTTGGGGATTTGATTATTAGGGGTATCGTAAATGAGATGCACAAGATTTGTTTTCCTGGAGGCAAAAATGATAAAGTGATTGAGATATAAGTGAGCAAAAGAGTTGGTAGTGGTAATAGGAACAAATGACTTGACTGAGAACAAGGAAAGTATAAGGTTGAAATCGGAGTTTGTTGAGAAGGATAAAAGATAATAGTGTAATAGGAAAGGTAGTTGGTGTGTTGCCCAATAATGTCAGTTATGAAATGAGGCAGAGAGCGAAGATTGTGAATGATATGTTAGCAGAAATGTGCGATGAAAGAGTGCAGTTTGTTAATTACAATAAGGTTGATATAAGTGATGGACTGCGTTTGAATGGTTTTGGCACGAGTCATTTGGAGAGACTGTTGTTGGAAGGTAGAAAAATGAGTGCAGAGAATTAATCTGATCGAATAAGAAGCAGTGTCAAATAAGAAAGGAGAGATTGAACAGGTGGTTAAGAAGTGGGTAGCATGAGTATAGAATGAGAGAACAAGTGTGCAAGACAGCGAGGAAACGGGGAGGCTCAGAGTGGACAGGGGAACACAACGTGAGAAAGGTTGATGCTCCAAGAGGATATGAATGCATGTATAGATAGTAAGGGAAGGGAATGACCTTGGATCCAGAGAAAACAGTTGGATTTGAAAGTTCTAAGATGAATAAGGAGGAAAAGAAATGGCTTGAGTTAAGTATGGAGAAGTCATCCAATAAGTGGTATCAGTGAAACTTTTTATAGATCCGGGAATGAGCTGTTATGTTTGTATACAAATAATAGAAGTGTAAGAAACAAGGCAGATGAAATGGTTGCATTAATTGTCTGTTCACCCAAGAATGAGGAATACATCCTGACAGGAATAGAGATGGAAGAGTATGATGTGTTGTGTGAAGACGGAAAGAGCAAAATGGGAGGGGGGAGTGCTGTTGTTGTTAGAAAAAGAAGTATATCCATATAATCTTCTTCTTCTTCTTCTACAGCTTCTCCCTCTTAAGTGGGTTCACTGTTTGTTATGAGTCTCCTCCACACCTTCCTGTCTTGGGCTGTCACTACATCCAAGTTCTTCATCTTCAAGTCCTCTTCTACCAGCTCCCTCCATCTCTTCTTTGGCCACCCACGCTTCCGCCTTCCTTGCACATCCATCTGCATTACCCTTCTTCCCACATATTCGTCCTCCCTCCTCATCACATGACCAAGCCATCTCAACCTTGCCTCCTGTATTTTCGCTCCTAAGTTCGTAACTTTCACTGTTCCCCTGACATAGTCATTTCTCAGATGATCCTTTCTGGTCACACCGCACATCCACCTAAGCATTCTCATCTCTGCTACTTCCATCCTGCTGATGTTATTTTTCCTCAGGGCTACAGTTTCTATAGCATATGTCATAACTGGCCTCACTACTGTCCTATAAATTTTGCCTTTCAGATTGATCGGCACCCTCTTATCGCATAGCACTCCAGCCATCTCCCTCCAGTTCCTCCAACCTGCTTGTATTCTGCATCCCACTTCCTTCTCAGCTCCTCCATCTTCTTCCACTGTTGAACCTAAGTATCTAAAGTCTCTCACCTTCCTGATGACATTTCCTTCCAGTTCCAGATCTGTCTCCTGGCCACCGCCCACTGCGCAACACATATACTCTGTCTTACTTCTGCTCAGTCTCATACCTCTCTCTTCCAGTACTTTTCTCCATCTTTCCAGTTTAGTTTCCGCTTCTTCTCTTGAATCTACACACCGCAAGATGTCATCTGCATACAACATTGTCCAAGGTGCATCTTCTCTCACCTCCTCTGTTACCACCTCCATCACAATATTAAACAGAAACGGACTTAATGCTGACCCTTGATGCAAGCCAACTGTTACTTGAAAACTTTCTGTCTGTCCCAAACAGGTCTGAACACTTGTCTTCACATTTCTGTACATTTCCCGCACCAACCTGACATATTTCTCCAGCACCTTCTTCTCCCTCAGACACCTCCAGACTTCTTGACTTGGCACTCTATCGTATGCTTTCTCCAGATCAATAAATACCAGATGTAGCTCCCTTTGTTTCTCTCGATATTTTTCCATCATCTGTCGTAACCCAAAGATTGCATCTGTTGTTGATCTACCAGGCATGAAGCCAAATTGTTCCTTTGCAATCTCCACCTCCTCCCTCAATCTACCATCAAGAACCCTTTCTAGGATCTTCATTGTGTGGGACATCAACTTTATTCCTCTGTAATTTTTACAGTCTTGTGCATCCCCTTTACCCTTGTAGATGGGAACAAGAGTACTCTCCCTCCATTCCTCGGGTATGTTTTCCTGTTGGCAAACTTTCATGAACAGGTCCCACAGCAGGTCAATTCCCTCTTTCCCCCAGTGCCTTCCATGCCTCCACTGGAATTCTGTCGGGGCCCACCACTTTTCCATTCCTCATCCTCTTCATGGCCTCCGTCACTTCCATTCTACTGATGTTCTGCACCATCCCCTCAGAAGGCTGCCCATCTCCTCTGTGAGTCCTTGCATTTTCCTCATTCAAAAGTCCCTCAAAGTATATTTTCCATCTGTTTCTTATGTCCACATCCCTCCATAATACTCTTCCTTCAGCATCTTTGATCCGCCTCACATGTAAGATGTCCTTAGCTGCTTTATTTCTACATTTCGCTAGTTGGTAAATTTTTCTCTGTCCTTCCTTTGTTTCTAATTGATCATACAGGTCTTGATATGCCATGGCCTTCGCCTGTGCCACAACTCTCTTGGCTTCTTGCTTTCTCTCTTTGTACACCTCTCTGTCCTCTTCCACTCTTGACTCATCCCACTTCTGCTTTGCCTTCCTCTTAGCTGTCACTGCCACTTGTACATCATTATTCCACCACCAACCCTCCTTCTGCTCTCTAATCTTTCCAGATGTCTCACCAAGCACCTCGATTGCACAGCTTAGGATTACTTTTGAATTATGTTTCCACCAATCTTGTACACTTTCCAGTCCATCCAAAATCCTCTCTAACACACTCTCCCTAAAACGATTCCTCACACTCTCCTCTTTTAAGCGAAACCACTTAATTGTCTTCATCCCATGGCAACCAGAAGTTCTTATCTTCGATCTTATTTTAAAGTATGCGCACAGCAGTCGGTGTTGTTGTGCTACTTGATCTGTTGGAATTGCTTTACAATTTGTCACAACCTTAAGATGTTTTCTTCTAGTCAAAATGTAGTCAATTTGTAAGCTGTTGTTACCACTCCTAAATGTTATCAAATGTTCTTCCCTCTTGAAGAAAACGAGTTCACAATTGCCAGATCAAACGCTACTGCCAAGTCCAAAACCCTCTCTCCTTCCTGGTTCATCATTCCCACTCCGTGGCCACCATGCACCCTTTCACAGTCTCTATTCTGTCTTCCTATGTGCCCGTTCAAGTCTCCTCCGACAATCATCATCTCATTTTCTTCCAATTCCCTCATTTCTTCATCTAACACGTTCCAGAACTAATCTTTTTCCTCTGCTGTACAACCAACTTGTGGGGCATATACACATAATACGACCACCCATTCTTCTCCAACACCCAATTTCATTCGCATGATCCTGTCATTCCTTCTACCCACGTCCAGTACTTCACCCTTCATTCTGCCACACACCACAATTCCTACACCATTTCTTCCCTCGTTATTCGCTCCAGAGTAGAACAATTTATATCCATCTCCCAGTTCCTTTGCCTTTCCCCCTTTCCACCTTGTCTCCTGCACACATAAAATGTCCAACTTCCTCTTCATGTCTGCCACCTCTCTTCCCCTTCCAGTCATGCTTCCAACATTCAGTGTTCCCACTTGCAACATCCTCTCCACCTGCTGGGCTCGCTTCTTTAACTGCACCCGCCCTTGATGCAGTAGCCCTCGTCCACTTCTCACAGCTGTAGGACGATGTGGCTGCGCGTCACTTAAGGGGTACGCCCTAGCCCTTATATCATTTTCTCTTCGACTCATAATCATAGTTTGAGTTGGCACTGAAGTTTTCTGACCGGATGCCCTTCCTGACATCAACCCTCGCATTTATCCGGGCTTGGGACCGGCACCTATTGAGGCTAGCTTGCCTCCTTCGGTGGCTGCATAAGACGAAATGACTTAGCAAGATAGGAAAGACTCGCCCCTAGCCCTCGAATACTCTAATAGCATCAGGGGGAAGGAGCAAGGAGAGGAGAAAGAAGAGGAGGGACCAGTCTACAGAATAATATAACAGATATACAGGGTGTTCGGGATAAATTTGACATATTTATAATTAATTATATTTTTCCGTAAGTTACATGTATTAACACACACTTCTCTTCATTTAAAAGTTTGGACCCTTCTTCATTCACATACAAGATGTCAGAAAGGATGGATAGCTGGAACCCACCTGAATCATGGCAGAGAATAACTTGTATCATGATGATTCGTGCCCGCCATCAAAATAAGGATATTACGACTGCTGCCCAATGCTCCCTGAATACAGTAAAAACAATCAGGCATGAATTAGAGACTTGCAATGGTGACTACGAGGATGTAGCAAGAAGAAAGATCCCTAGCAGACGATCTGATTGCGTTCGTACAGCAGAATTCCTCGCAAATCTGCAGGAACAGGTGTTGAAGAACCCTGGCATTGGAATTCGGGCTTTGTTCGTGGAGTTGCTAACTATAGTCAAGCCCTGGATAACAAGGGTAGGCAATGGTAGGCCGTATGTATGGCAGCAGGATTCGGCCCCTTGCCACACCTCTGGGAAAAGTCAAAAATGGTTGTCTGAAAATTTCTACGACTTCACCAGTCCAAATGTTTGGCCTCCAAACTCCCCAGACCTTAACCCCATGGATTATTTTGTATGGGGCGCAGTTGAAAAAGACACCAATCGCACTTCCAGTAATACAAAAGCCCAGTTAATGGATAAAATTAAAACAGTTTTTGCAGCCCTTCCCAGGGAGACTGTAGCATCAGCTTGTTCGAGGTTCCGAAGCAGAATTGAAGCTGTGATCGATGCTAATGGTGGTTACTTTGAGTAAATCTTGTTGATAGTATTGTAATTAACTCTGCCTGTAATGTTTTTTTGTCAATTCATTAAATTTAATAGATACAAAGAAGATTTTATTTTTCCTTACGAAACTGTCAAATTTATCCCGAACACCCTGTATATTACATGAAGTAAGGCATGGTCCAGCATCAGGTACCTCGGGTTTGCCATGCCCGTACTCACTAAAGTGAGCCCTTGAGGATAGTATATCCATACAATGCAAGAGGAAAATAGTGGCAGTTAGTCCAATGTTGTTATAGACTTCGTGATGTGGATGGTGGTGACCCGGGAAATGTATAAAGCAAATTAGCCAAGCAAATAAGAAATTGGCAATCAATATGTGCGTTTTTAAACTATGGTAATATAGGTGGGGATGATAAGATAGTAAACATAAGTAAAGGAAATGAGTTTCTTGAGATTTTGAAGAATGACTACCTCTGGCAGTATGTAACAGAGGGCACATGAGGATCAAGGGTCTTGGATTTGATTATTTCATCAGAGGATGTTATTATTAATGAGGTGTCAAATCACCCTCCAGTTGGTGAGAGTGACCATAATGTGATTACTTGGGTGGTTGCCAGCAGTGTTGAGGACCTCTGTGAGGAAAGGGTATGTGTGGAACTCTGAGGCTGGTGACTATGAGAAGCTCAGGAGACAGCTTGCAAGTGCAACATGGAAGGAGGAGTTGGCTGGAGAGGAGACCATTCTAGTAGGAGCAATTTCTGAATGCCCTCCAAAGGTCAGAAGGTTAAATAAATGAAGAGATTAAGCATGCAATACAGAAAAAAAAAAGGCATTATGGAGACAACGTAAGGGGAGTGATAATTAAATGTCACTTCAAGAGAGGTGACAACTGAAGCATCAAATTATAGGCCTATCTATGTGTCAGAAGTTGTAGTTAATGTGTTGGAGAGGCTGGTGAGAATCAGGTCCAGAATTGGGTTGACATCAATGGTATTATCTTCCATGGACTGCATGGATTTGCTAAAGGGAGTTTTAGTAATCTACTTACTTATTACAATAAGGTGACGGCTTCATTAGACAAAGTAGATGGATACACAATAGTTTACTTAGATTTTGCAAAGGCTTTTAGTTGGCTATCTGATAGGTATCGGCAACTTGTATATGGGGGAAGTAATATCCCAAAAGAGGAAAGTCACTAGTGGTGTGTGTCAGGGAATCTGTTTTAGGACCATTGCTGTTTAGCCTATATGTTAATGATATTGGGGAAGATTTGGATCAATGATGATTGACATCATTGGGATGCTGAGGAGTAGAGCAGATGTTGTATCCTTACAAAAAGACTTGAATAGATTGAGTGAATGGGCATGGAGTGGGGATGCCAGTTCAGTGTTGCAAAATGTAAGATTTTAAAATATGGGACACAAAGATGGGAATTAGAATTATGCCTGGTGGGAATATATTGTTGGAGGTGGAGGAAATAAGAGATTTTAAGGTGATGGTGGATAAGGATCAAAAATTTAGATAACACATTGCCAAAATTATGAAAACAACACAATGAATTCTGTCAATGATGCAGAGGACACTGACTTCTAGAAGTAAGGAGATTCTTGTTCCATTGTATAAGGCCTTGATTAGGCCACACATGGATTACTGTGCACAGATTTGGTCACCTGGTTTTCAAAAGGATGAATAGATGTTGGAATGGGTCCAGAGGCGACTGACTAAGGTAATTTCTGATCTCTGGAATGTTGAGGAAAGGTTGAGAAGATGCGATTTATAGAGTCTAGTGGATAGGAGTGGATATGATAAGTTGGTAAGGGGTTGTTATAGGATAAACTTTGAAGCAGTATTTCATAAAATGGTGGGAGATCAGGGGAGAACAAGAGGTCATCCATGAAGCTGTATAAGGAGCGTGTGAAGAAAGGAGTGAGAAGTTGGTTTTCTTGCATGCAACATTGTTAATGATTGAGGAAAGTGTGATGTCTGCAGAGAATTTGAATGTGTTTAAGGTGCGGTATGATGAGCTGTGTGTATGACAAAGGTACCTCCTAGATGAGTCTTTGATTCCATCCATGGGATCTTAGGATAATAATAATATGTGGTATGTATTTATCTTGTAAATCAGCAGTTAGAATTGAAGAAGATACAGAAAGGTGTGAGATAAGGTTGCACACTATTTGTTATTATTCATTACATATACATAAAATTAAAGAAATTTAATGAACAGAACTAGTGGTCGAGAGATACCAAAATAGAAAAAACTATTTGTTGTGTGAATGCACAACTAGTTTCTTCCCTTAGACTTCATCAGGTGCATAACATGAAAAGAGAAATACAAAAATATACATTACAAGAGAACAACAGCTATAAATTAACTTACAAAAATATTGCACATTTGAAGGTGTTTTGGATGCTGTAGTATTGTTGGGTACATTGACATGGTGTATGCCAAATTGGATTGCTGAAGAGTGACAATCAGATAGATTATATTAAGATTAGTTAAGGTTAGTATTAAGATAGTCTGGATCGAGGACAGTTTCTGTTTATTCCTCAATTCTTCTCTCTAGCACATTGTAGTATCTAAAAATGTTTTCTGATTTGTATCAGATCACTGGAACAAATGACGTTAGATATGCTCATTAGTGTGCTGGCTCTAGTTCTGCCATAAGATATGTCTCTCACATTTTTTATTCCACATGAAATTCAATGTTACAGTTACACCAAAGATGATAAACTCCTTGATACATTAAGCTGTCGTGTTTTGGTTTAAGTGTACCAAATAAAGAATGGAGTTTGGTTAGTGGAGTAAAAGAAGTTCGGATTTGAAATTTCTTGAGAATTTTAGCTAACTCTGGGAAACGGAGCTCATATACAGTAGAGATATAAAGCCTCTTTCATCAGTACTATCTTCAGCACATTCAATAGGTGGATTAAATAGTAGCTACAAACAGTCTGTTTAGGATAACAATTTTTCTGGAAGGTTGTAAGGGAGAAACTATAGTTCTTTAGCAATCTCTTCTTCACTAAGGAGGAACCAAGCACATTTACCTAACGTAGAAATGACGACAAGTTTTTGGGACAGATAATGACATGATTGCTCATGAAGGTATATGTTGGTATGTGTGGGTTTTCTATAAATAGAGATATTCACTTTTTTTTTCTGACACATGAGTGAGTTCAGCTTCTAGGAACAGGAGAGAACCGTTAACTTCCAGTTCCAAGGTAAATTGTATATACGATCCATATATAGAGTGGCCATAAAATAACTTTCCCCTCTTTGGAGGCATCTGTAGTTAAAACCAATAAACAGAATGAGACCAAATTTTATATTGCGACTTTTGACGGCATGGAGAGATGATTTCCGAGAGAAAAAAGATTTAGTACCAAATGTCGCCGATTAGGGGAAATTTTGGCGCTGGCAGAGCCGAAACAAGTGGATAATTACATTAAAGGCAGATAAAATGGAATAATAACATTTCAACGATGTAACCGACAGCTGCATTACTCATTCCAGCTGGATATGAGGCGCATTACAATGATAACAATAATTAAACTAAAACAACTTGCAAGAGACACAGAAATTAATCTAGTCACTGAACTCACAGGAAATAATGTTTTATTCATCAGAATCAGGGTCCCCTGGACCACATACACGATTTTCAATGTGCTGACCTTTCTTGTGTACAACAAATTGCATCTGGTGTGCAACATGCTCTACAGCTGAGCGTAAGGAGTTGGATTGGATGCTCATAACAGCCCGTTTTATGTTCTCTTTCAAAACATGCAAGTTGGGAAAACCACCAACCTACACAACGGATTTCAAATACCCCTACAGCCAAAAGTCACATGAAGTGATGTCACGGGATCGAGGCGGCCATGCCGTCAGAAAGAACTGACTGATAACCCTCACATTACTGAATGCTGGCATAAAAGGCACTGTACTGAATGTTCAATATGTGGCCGTGCTCCATCTTGCATAAAAATTATAGAGTCCAAACATTGTCTTTGCTGCAATGCAGGAATGACAAAATTTTTTTGTTGATAAATCTCTCCGGTAATGGAGCAGGTTACAGAACCTGTAGGGGTAATATGCTCAAAAAAGTATGGTCCTATTATGAAATCAGCTGTGAAGCCACTCCGCACGGTTACTTTTGGAGAATGCAGTGGTACTTGCTGGATCACTTGGGGATGTTCAGATGCCCAAATTCTGCAGTTGTGAGTGTTGACCGACCCATTCAGATAAAAACGAGCCTCATCACCTCACAATATTCTCCAAGGCCAGTCATTGTCACCCTCCATTCGGGCAAGAAACGTTAAGGCGAAGGTCATGTGCTTATCATAATCTATGGTAGTTAGTGCTTGCATACAACTGAACTCATACAGATAGAAATGACGCATTTTCCAGACTGTACCATAAGCCATATCAAGTTTGTGGGCTATGGCACGAGTGCTTGGAGACCAGTACTGGTCCCTGTGTCATCGACTGTAACATAAGTTGCTACATGCAGTAGCAATTTCTGTTATTGTCTCTTCTTGCACTGCTTTCTGTCCTCTGCCAGGTTTAACTCCTAGTGATCCAGTTTCTTCAAATTTCTTAATCATAGCTCTCAGTGCTACAGCTGACATAGGACCTGTACGCAGGTTTTGAATCTTTCTGAATTCCCGAAGAGCTGCTACGGCATTGCACTGTTTAAGGTAAAACAACTTAACAACTAAAGCATGCTGAGGCAAGTTAGGATGCATATTGACCACAATTCGTCAGTCAATCGAATAACTGCCTGAACGTTTCCAATCCCTTTTTAAGTGGAATTGGTGGTGCTGCTGTCACATACACACAGTAAAATTTGCACAATCCTTTTTACCTGCGTTTACTGCAAATATTTGAGTGCTTTAAGCTCTGACAGCGCCAAAATTTCCCCTATCGATAACTTTTGATACTAAATCTTTTTTTTTTTTTAACGGAATTCATCTCCCCATGCCTTCGAAAGTCTCAATATAAAATGTGGTCTCATTCAGTGTATTAGTTTTAGCTACAGATATCTCCAAAGAGGTAAAGTTAATTTATGGCCACCCTGTATATAGATATGTGTATAGATAATATGAAAGAAAGTGGCATTAGAATTTATATGCGAATTGGCAGTGTTAATCTCATTTCTTTATCAGGTGATATTATTATTATTAACATCTGACCTCCATGGAGTCACAGGACTCATTGTGGAAAATCCATACGCTCATGTGAAATCACTGAACTGTGTCTTAAATCCATTCACAGTTTCCACACTCACCAGTCTCAGATAATGCTTTCCACTTGTGAAAAGTGGAAAGTTTCCAATTTGTGAATAAGTGAGCACTTATGAGAATAGGTTGAAGATTTGTGGGTTGCAGAAATTGGACGATAGGCGAAGGAGGGGTGATATGATTGAGACATTCAAATTACTGAAGGGTTTTTATAAGATTGATCCAGAAGATACTTTTGATAATATGACTGGTGGTGGGAGGACTAGGGGCCATGCATGGAAGCTGGGCAAGAGCGTGGTTGACAAGGGTGTTAGAGCTAGGTTCTTTACTTGGAGAGTGGTAAATGAGTGGAATAAGCTTCCAGAGTCTGTTGTGGGTGCTACGACCGTGAATGAGTTCAAGGCAAGGTATGACAGATACTGTGTGAATGTTGAATAGTTGTTCTTGACATGATGTTAGGGCCTCCCTCGATGAGTCTGTCGACTCCTTGGAGTTTCCGGGAACAATAATAATAATAATGTTGGAGTATAAGGTTTTCTATGCTGGCTTTGAAGTGGGCTGAGTTTTTTATGTGATGGTGTGTTGCCAGTATCGTGTGTGAGTTCTTTGGCCAAATATTTAGTTAATTTGTATGTGGGGGAATCAATGCCATCGACTATGGGACGTAATGGCACATTTTCTTTATGTATTTTTGGGAGTCCGTAAATACGGAGGGGGGGATATAGAGTTAAACGAATTTAATCTGTTGGTAACAGTCCAAGAAGTGACTTTCTTAAGGAGCCTGTGAAATTTTCTAATTTGTGAGTTGGTGGGATTGTTCGATAGGGAGGTAAGTAGCCCGATCTAATAGAAGAGCATTAAGCTTACCTGTGTAGTCCTTTTGGTTAAGTACTACAGTTGCATTTCTCTTATCTGCTTTGGTGATAACTAATTCTTTATTATTCCTCATTTCCTGTAGAGCTTTATATTCCTTGTTGGAAATGTTGGTTTTAGGTTGTCTTGCTTTGGAGAGGACACAAGCTACATCCAGTCTTACACTGTTGGCGATTTGATGTGGAAGGTGGCAAATTCCGCGTTCGATCCGGATCATAATATCCTCACTAGGTATTTTTCTGGGAGCAATGGCAAAGTTGTGGCCACGTGAAAGCGCATTGAGGGCTTCAGGTTTCAGGGTGACTGAAGAAAGATTGATTACGGTGTTGGTAGCAAGTTTTGGATTGATGGTAGCGTTCTTTTTTAATTTTTCGAATATTTTTACTATCGGCCTCGTATTTTTTCAAATTCTTTGTCTGCAGCGGTACACGAGACGTCATGTAAAATAGACCCAAGTTCGTGATTTAAAGTGCACGAAAGCTCATCTTCGAAGGCACGAATAGCTTCGTTAATGTCCGCTAAGAGAAACCGTGTGGCGGTGATTTGTTCGCAAAGCAACGTGTAGCTAGCGTGGATATATATATATATATATATATATGGAGAGCTTTTTGTGAAACAAAACGGTGCTTGAATTTTACACAGTTCGGAATTACCTTATTATCCCAGCAGCATTTCAGGAAAGTTAGACGATTTAATTGTCTAAACAGCTTCAACTTCATTTTACCGTATTGGCAGGCCTTCCGTGCGATCGTATCTCCATGGATGATGTTGATTCTCGTAGACAGGCTTATACATTGGTTATGCATTACTAAATCACTTAAGGAATTGAAACTCCTAAGAAAGGTGACTGATCCAAATTTGAAAAGCTTACATCAGCAGACCTTGAGCCCAACGGCCAAGAACACCTACTTAGCCTGCTAGAGGGCACCATCAGGACTTTTAGGAGAACAATAGCTTCATCTCTTCATTCTCAGTTACTGTGTTGTATTGCCTACGTGCATGTGCTTTTTTTGTAAGTTCCTTTTGAAATCGGCAACATGACGTTGCCGAAATATCGGAAATATTTATTAAAGTGTAATTTAATTTATATTCGTATGTACATTGTTCAGTTCCTTAAGTGATTTAGAAATGCATAACCAAAGTATAAGCCTGTCTACGAGAATCAACATCATCCACGGAGATACGATCGCACGGAAGGCCCGCCAATACGGTAAAATGAAGTTGAAGCTGTCTAGACAATTAAATCGTCTAACGTTCCTGAAATGCTGCTGGGATAATAAGGTAATCCCGAAATGTGTAAAATTCAAGCACCGTTTTGTTTCACAAAAAGCTCTCCATATATATAACTGCGCCAGCTATGCGTTGCTTCGTGAACAAATCACTGCCATGCGGTTTCTCTTAGCATTAACATTAACGAAGCTATTCATGCCTTTGAAGATGAGCTTTCGTGCACTGTAAATCACGAACTTTGGTCTTTACATGACGTCTCGTGTACCGCTGCAGACAAAGAATTTGAAAAAATACGAGGCTGACAGATAAAAAAATTAAAAAAGAACTCTACCGTCAATCCAAAACTTGCTACCAACACCGTAATCAACCTTTCTTCAGTCACCCTGAAGCACTCAATGCGACTTCGCTACGTTGATGATATGTTTGCTATTTGGCCACACATATCATCAACGTAGTGAAGCCATATGGTTGGTTTTTGTGGGGCAGAGGCTAAGGCTTTTTCCTCTCCTTCTTAACACACTGAAACAACCAACACCCCAGAATCACGTTCACCCTGGAAAAAGAGGAAAACAACAGCCTTCCTTTCCCAGACACACTAGTCACCTGCCAGCCTGATGGAACCTTGGTTTTCTCAGTTTGTAGAAAACCCACCCTTACAGGCAGATAGATTCACCAACAATCCCACCACCCTTCCTCACAACAATATGGAGTGGTGAAAACACTATACAACAGGGCTAAACTAATCTGTTCTAACGACATGACCCTAAACACTGAACTAAATCACATCCTAGACACTTTCTCAGCCAATGGCTACCCCCCCCCCCCAAAAAAAAAAAAAATCCAAAAAATATTAAAACCTACAAACCACAGCCCCCCCTCTCCACAACAAGGATTACTCTAAATCCATCACCATTCCCTACATCCAAGGCACCTCTGAAAAAATTACCAAAATCTTAAAAAAACATGACGACCTCCTGTTAAAGGCCTTACAGAAAATTGGCATCCCTTATCCGCTTCACCAAAGACCAATCACTTCCCCTAGACCTACCTGGTGTATACCAGGTCCCTTGCAGTTGTAAACTGTCTTACTTTGGCCAAACAGGCAGGACAGCGAATATCAGAATTTCTGAACACAAGGACTACATCCTTTTTCACAAGTACAGCCATTCTGGTCTTGCAGACCATGCTCTGGATACACGCCACAGAATACGGTGGAAGAAAGCTACAGTAATACACCGTAGCAAATACAAATTCAAAAGACTATTTATGGAATCAGCTTCCACCCTAAGAAACTCTCCAAACCTCAACAAATTTGGTTGTATGCGACTGTCCCAAATTTGAGAGGCTTACATCAGCAGACCTTCAGCCCAATGGCCAAGAATACCTACTTAGCCCGCTAGAGGGCACCATCAGGACTTTTAGGAGAACAATAGCTTCATCTCTTATATTTATTTATTAAAGTGTAATTTAATATTTATTAATATTTATTAAAGTGTAATTTAATTTATATTCGTATCTACGTTGTTCAATTCCTTAAGTGATTTAGTAATGCATAACCAACGTATAAACCTATCTACGAGAATTCCTACTAATCAGTTACCATATGTACTGCTATGACCTGTGTCATGGTGCAGTATGACCTTTGAGGCCTCTGAAAGAAAAGAAAAAAAAAATCAAATCAAATCTGACAGCCAATCAGCTATCCAACTCACTGGTCTTATCTAATCTTATCTGTTTCAATTTGGCTACTAGCTTTTCACATGGCAGTCAATGGCAGCTGTTGAAAAATCAATGTGTACTACTATGAGGTCTAATAGAAAAGTAATGAGGCCAAATCCATACAAAATAGCATGTTTAGTTATTCATCTGATACATTGTCGTCTCCTTCAAAGTAAACTTCCCCCTACCACCACCACTTGCACACACAACAGTTCCAATTTTCCTCCCATGTGTTATAACAGGATTGGAAGTACTCTTCTGTTAGGTTGTTTATGGGGCCCCTATCACAGCTCTTTGGAGCAGCCTCAAAATGATTACTTTTCACCTTGTTCTCAAGTTTGAGAAAAAAAGTCACACAGAGGTAAGTCAGTTAATGTGGTGGCTTTTCCAACACTGAACATTTTTTTTTTTTTTTTGGCTAAATACTCGCATATTGACAGCACATAATTAGAAGGTGCATTGTATGATACAGGAACCAATCATTTGAAATCTGTTGATGCACTCATAAGATGCATATTTGCAACTGTTGAAGGGCTTCTTTGCAGTAAATTCGATTAACAGTCACTCCAGGAGATACAAATTCTCAGTAGACCATGCCATGGCTATCAAAGAAGATGACAGTTGTGGTTTTCCATTTGGGCTTAATCATGTGCACCTTCTTTGGTCTTGAGGAATTTTTCATGTGCCACTCAGAACTTTGGCATTTCATTTCAGGTTCTGAAGTTGTGGTTGTGGAGGTTCTGGCTATAATCGTTTCCATCATCACTGAATTTTTTGGAACCATTTTTTCTGCAGAACTTTCACATTTCCAAATCTTCAGTAAAAATCTTGTAAATGGTTAACATGCAGTTTTTCTGAGATTATTTGGAGCATTAAACATCGATCTTCACAGATGCAGCCCTGTACTCACTTGATGTTGTTTGTTCTTGATATGACATGCCACGCCACTATGCAAATTGCTCATCTTCCACACTTTCTCTCTCTTCTCCAAAAACATTTTGTGCCACTTAAATACTTCAGCACATGATAAAGAAACATTAACATATGCCTACTGAAATTGATTGAAACTTTTTGGTAGCAGCACTGTCATTTAGTTTAACACAGAATTTAATCACACAGTTGTTCAGGATTTGACTTTCTCATTTTCATGATGAGAGCCTCCATGGCTCAGTCGTTTATAGACAAAGCTCTTTGGCTGGAAAGACCTGGGTTCGATTTCCGTCAGTAATGTGAGGAACCCTTATCTGGTCTCTTTTGACAAAGGTGAGTTAGCCGGTCTCGGAAACTTGGGTTTTTCGTCCCCCAGAACAGGCAAACTGTCCCTGTGAACACTTGCATCTACAGGCATAAGACACACTTGGAGGCATATGGCCAACTACCTTATCCTCAAGATGGTTGCAAAAAAAAAACTATTTAAAAAAAAAAAAAAAAAGTAGAAAAGGAGGATTAAGAAAGAAAGAAATTTTCATGCTGAACATATCAGACATACTAAAAACACAATTCCAGCTTCTTCTTTTTTTTGTGTGTGTGTGTGTGTACATAAACTCAGTCAACACAACAGTTTAATCTCCCTTATTTCTGATACTCCTGGTATTTGTAAATAAGCATAACAATTCATTTTTTGATCTATAACCAGTCTTACTCATGCCAACCCTTATCTGTGACTTTTCACACTTGCTGCTGGTTTTCCACTGGGTTTTCAAGCTTTCCACTCGCAGATGTTGTATGAATTTGTCATTTCATGAATTTATGCCTTTATCATCTTGGAATTTAAGTCTTCAATGAAAGCCAGTAATTATAAAATGTTCCCTTTGTAAATCTTTGTTGTAACTCTCATTTTATTAATTTAAGATGAACTTTTTTTTTTGCAAAATATAATTTCTGACTTAAAACTTTTTAGTTTAACTTTTAAAATCTTCATAGGGCCTAGGTAATTTCTTGAATTTAAATTGTAATTTACTAGTACATATTGTATATTAGGTAGAGTAATGGAATTAATAATTGCTTCATATTTATAGATGCTCGAAAGCATGGTAAAAAAGCCCAGGCCCACTAGAGCTGAAAGTTCTGATGTAGCTAATGCAGTGCTTGATGGAGCTGATTGTGTAATGCTCTCAGGAGAAACTGCCAAAGGAGACTATCCAGTGCATGCAGTACAAACAATGCATGCTGTATGTTGTGAAGCAGAGGCTGCTGTCTTTCACAGGCATGTATTCACTGAACTCTTAATGAAGACTCCAGTTCCTACTGATTGTACCCATGGTGTTGCAATTGCTGCAGTAAATGCTGCAATGAAATGTCTTGCATCTGCTATTATTGTGATTACAACTACTGGCAGGTCAGTTGTAAAATATTTATATTATTTTGACTGTAAGAAAAATTAATCCATATAGAATATGTATTCAGAAACAGATTTTAAAAAAATAATAAGCTTAGCTTTATAGTAATGAACATTTTTTTTTTTATGTTGACCCCACCCATGAAAGGTCACAAGACCTATAACACTACAGTGCCATGTGTGGGCAAGTGATTAAGGAGTAAAATGTAGCCTGTTGATATGTTTCTTAAAGAGTGGGTGGTTGTATACTCACTGACAAAAACAACATGGAAATTGTTCCAAAGAATAGAGGTGGATAGAATGAAGGAAGCTGATGAGAAGTTAAGTGTGCTTGAAGCTGGACAGTTTATGGGTGTTGGCCAGTGGCTGCTCTAGTTCTTCTGTAGTTAGAAGAATGGTAGCAGGCAATTTAGAGGATCAGTACCTATGAAATTACCTATAGAAAAGGCACAGTGCAGAAACAGAGTACCTATGATAAAGTGACTGAAGGGAGTTTGTAAGGGAAGGATCGTCTATGAAGCAGATTGCCCTCTTCTGAATATCATCAAGAATTCTTAGAGAGGTCTTCGGTGCTTCACCTCAAATGTGGGAACAGTATTCCAAAGTTGGATGGATCTGAGATTATTGAGAGGAAGAGAAATAATGTTTTGAACGGAAAAGAATGTCAAGCTTTTTAGAGGCTGAGAAGGCTATCTAGGTAACATGTTTGTGCCAGGATAAACTGGAAGTAACAGTCAACCCAAGAAGAGAAAAATGATCTTGAAAGGAAAATGAGAGGAATTGAAGAAAGATTTTTCTTTCGGGAATAAGGCAGGCTTGGGCATTGAAATTTACTAAGTTCTCTTCATCCCATTTCAGGATGTTGAGGAGGTCAGTTTTCAAGTCGCTGGTTATGGAAGAACTTGAGACATCTAGCATTAGGGTACTGCAGGGTTTATTGAATGATGGTGTAAGATTTGAAGTCGGAGAAAAAGGGGTCATTGATGTAAAGGAAGACGAGCATAAGTGAGAGCACAGAACCCTCAGGCACTCTAGCATTAATGAGGAAGTCATCCAGATGGCCATTTGTACAGGAGTCTTCAGTGCTAGACACGATCTTAGAAATATCAAGAGCGATAATGAATTTCCCCAAATCTTTCCATGGCCTGAGTACAAAGGTAAGTAAGATTATGTAGGAGGAGGTTGACTGTAGAACGAGAATGGTGGAATCCATATTGGTGATTGCTAATTAACTGATGAGTCTCCAGGTAATGAAGAAGTACAAGTCTTGAGGAATATCATCTGGACCAGGAGCCTTGTTAGCATCAAGATTAATGGGGTTTATCTTGTGTCCTTTAGTGAAAGTTCAGAGGAGACATGTAGTGAGCAGTTTGTGGAAGTATGGGAGGTGATCTACTCTGGTCATCGAGGCAGGAGTTGGAGGAAAAAACCTGATTCCAAGAGAGGTCTGCCTTTTCCTTGGATGAGGTTACCATAGTGCCATCAGGATGCCAGAGAGATGGTGCCATGGAAGGGCAGAAGTTATGCCAAAAAAAAAAGCGACCAGAAGGCTTTACTGCTAGTTGAGCAGGAAGCAAGTCTGTTTTAGAATCATCGATAAGTTTTTTTACACTTATTTCTAGCTGTTATGTAAGCTATATGAGAAGCTGGAAGGAGCTTTTAATTTAAGCCATAAAACATAACTTGCATTTTTATCGTGTACTGCAGAGAGACGTTTTTTTGAGAACCAAGACTTAGATACAAGTTAGGGGTTTACAGGGAGTGGGAAATGAAGGCTTTCATTCCAGTGAGAATTATTTCGGTTACTAGTTCAGTGCAGGTGTTTTGATCATGAGAGAAAAAGCAGTAATCTGACCATGGAAAAGCAGCATAAAAATTTTGAAGGTCATCCTGGTTGATACAGTTATAGTGCCATAGGGTATGAGGCTGAGATTGCCTGGATAGAGGACAAACCTATAGAGAAAGAGACTTGATTGTGGTCAAAGTAATCAAGGGGGAATGCAGACATCCATGGTATCTTTGGAGGGAGAATTAGTTAAGAAAAGGTCAAGAACGTTGGTAGAATGATGCGGATGATCTGGTATTCTGGTTGGTAGATTGATTATTTGTGTTAGGTCATGACTGATGGCAAATGATTCAGCTTCCCTACCAGTTTGATCTGTGAAGTTGGAGTAGGGAAGCTAGTTTGTGTAATGGACATTAAAGTCCCCAAGGAGGACAATCTCACAATTTGGGTAATTACTTTGTAAGAAATCAATTTTTAGTGATAGGTAGTCAAAAAGGGCAGCAGGATTTTGTAAGAGTTAGGAGAGTGGTAAAGGCAGCAAAGGGGATTAGTGGTAAAGGGGATTCTAAGTTGGATAACCTTTGACAGGGGATATCATATTTCACAAAACTATGTCCCTCCCCCTTTTTTTTGCAAAATGCATAGTGTAGGATGTATCTGGATAGTGAGGTGGACTGTAGTCATGGAGGATGCCAAATCTCTTAGGAAAAAGAGTTCAGGTTTTGACGTGTGTAAGT
The DNA here is from genome assembly GCF_054136105.1 of Typopeltis vanoorti. Taxonomy (NCBI): domain Eukaryota; kingdom Metazoa; phylum Arthropoda; class Arachnida; order Uropygi; family Thelyphonidae; genus Typopeltis; species Typopeltis vanoorti. The sequence continues at coordinate 126,828,828 of NC_143556.1, read as the reverse complement.
GGTGATGTATGTCACTAATGTTTGTATCAATGCCTTGAATGTTGGTGAAATGAATATGAAAGTATTTATTATTGGAAAAAGTTTTGGTATTATTTTGGGTGTGTTGGGGCATATTTTTGTTTGTCCCAATTTTTTTTTTTTGTTATTTTTTATGAGAGTTTTTTTTTTATTCACAATTTAAACTCTAGTATTTTTATCATTGACTTTGTAAAGTGGTTGAGTCAGAAAATAAAGAGAAAGGGCATGTAGCTGGGGTGAAGGACTAGTGTAATAACTTACATACATGGAGTGTATGTAAGTTATTAGTCCAAGTGTTCCCACAGACACTACCCCCTCCATACCATTGACCCAGTCTCCCTCCAGGCATGACCTGGCAGGGTAAGCAGCTGCAGGATTATTCACCAGCTGATTAGGAAGCTCCAACAGATATGTTACTATCGGGTTCTGTCCCGTACACTATCCGAGTCAGCCTGCAGAAACCTGTTTTATTGCTCTGTGCCCTTAAATGGAGGAGAAGCTGGCTCCCTAATTGAAAATAATAATGGTGTAAAACAATAAGACCATCACTCAAGCTGCACATAAGAAGAAAGGGAGAACAGAAACTGAAGACCCTTCTCTTGGGATGAAACATTTCAGAAGCCACTTCACACCTCCAAAAGCAGGGTGGTGGTGCTTCATCAGGTGCTGAAAGACATCTACCACCTAGAGGTCTAGTTGGTGTTTCCTCACAGCTAGTGGAGATATGCATTTAAGAAGGCAATACTTGTCCCACAAGAACCCTGTTTGTGGAAACAGGCTATTACCACAGGAAGGTGGAGATGACTTGACTTGGAAAGGCTTTATATTGTGCAATCACCAGCCCTTAATGGCCCTGGGATTAAGAATGATGAATTATTTACTAATTATTTATTTAAATACATTATCCAGGCATATCTAATTAATATTAATAATAATAATTGGATATGCCTAGATAATGTGAGAATCAGGATGATGGTGATTTTTAATGCCAATTTTAGGATTAGTTTCATGTAAGAAATGGAGAGCCCATTATCTTCAAGCATTGCTTTTTTGTATATTGTCTTACATCAAGAGCTATATGAAATTCATGTTTCAAAATACTCTGAATGTCTATATGCATTTTGTTTTAGTTATTATCATTTCTACACAGTATTACTTACAACAGTTGGTAGTACTGTAGGTAATACCATGTAGTATTAGGTAATATTACATAGTATTACCTACAATTCATGTGCATGGATAACCTCTCATAGAATCAACAAACTTGGAATATTTATTTGGATCTTTTTTTAATCACTTCCACTTGTGGGGGAGGCCACAAAGCCAGTAGCAGTGGAATGCTGTCATTTTTAAGCATGAGATAAGAGAAAAGTAATTTATAGATATTCTTTATCAGTAGTCAGAGATTGTAATCTTGTCTATACTTCAGATTGATGTAATGAAAGATGAATGGGAATAGCAAGTTTGGCGAGTCAGCAATTCAGCTGTGTGAAAGGAGAGTGTTTGAAAGGGGTTGAACCACTCTCTGTGTATGCATTAAGAATTTTAGAGGCTTTAGGTCACCATCCCAGATGTGAGAGCAGTATTCCAAGGTTGGATAGATTTAGAGAGGGTTTTGTATAGAGTCGGGCAGATGTAAAGTGACATTTTGGGGCATAAAAGGATGCCAAGTTTTTTGGAAGCTGTTCCAAAAAGAGTAGTCTCAATTCCAAGAAGAGTAGTCTAGTCTTAACAGTCAAATATGGGGGGGGGGGGGGGAGAACTAATATCTTTTTTGAAATCAGACAGAATTGTGTTTTGGAAGCATTCAAGTTGAGTAGGTTGGTATCACACCATTAAAGGATGATGTGAAGATTAGTTTAGAGCACCGATAATAGATCTTGAAGCTTGAGATGTTTCAGCACTGTAAGGTTAGTCATATGAATAGGAGAAATAGAGAGTGCTGTCAAGAGCAAAACTCTATTTAGAGTTTAAGGTCAGTGAAAGTAGATTATTTATATATGTGAGGAATAGGGTGGTTGAAATAATAGTCCTGTGGCACACTTATATTTGTAGAAAAACTGGAGAGAGAAAACCCCTACTATTTGCATGCCTTAAACAACCTGAGAGAAAACTATTACTACTAGTTTTACAAAAGAAATTATATGTGACAAAAAATTACATTCTTGTTTAATCCTTTATCCAAGCATAAGCAAATAAAATGTATGTGTGAAGTATCTTCATGATTAGGCTACTTGTATATAGAAGCTCTTGACTTCATATCAGTTGCTTCAGTATTTCATAATAAAAAAAAAAAAAAAAAAAAAAAAAAACCGGGCTGCTACCTAGACCAGTTTCAACCTATATTGAGGTCTCGTCGATGGGAATCTGACCCATAAAGATACCATGGTTGAATCAATGCAGAAATCATATATTTTCCATATTCAAGTAGTAAAAAGCTACTCCACCTTTTTATTAAAATGCTCTAGATCAGAGATAGTTGTTGAAGGTTTTTCATGCGGTTACAAAGTAAATTATACTTGACAAGAAATGATATTCTTAAATCAAAGTTAATCATAAGCCTTAAACACAGGGCCGTTTCTGCATTTTGCAGGGACCTGTGTGAAATGGAAAAGCAGGGCCCCTGAAAGTTAGTAACTTTTATGGAAATTTTAAATGAATATCTTGTTAATTAATTGAATCAAATATGAAAAATATTTATGCACATAAATAAACAAGTATGCTCTTTAGCATCAATTTAAGTAAAGGGAAAAAATTAGTTAAACCATAAATGTGGTTGTATGCACATGATATATCATTTTATTATGTAAGTACACATTATCATATAAATACGCCAGAACAATGATTTATTTAATAATATAAATAATATTAATATTATTTATATTATTAAATTTATATTATTAATAATATAAAACATGAAAAAAATATCCATTTTTACTATAAAGAATGAAATATATGTATAACAACTTATAAGATTTAAAAGAAATCTTAATATATTAAATTTTATTTACCCTAATGCGCTTATCAATAAAATCATTTATAACGCTATCAAAATTCAAATTTTTTGCAATTTCATGCTCTATAGATATTATTGCCAGGGACGACAAACGTTCTGGAGACATAGAAGATCGCAAATAGGTTTTTATTAATTTTAATTTGGAAAATGACCTTTCTGCTGATGCGACTGTAACTGGACTAGTCAATAATATTTTAAATGTAGTAATATTTGGATAAATATCTGACAAATTATTTGCAATTATGAAATTTAAAATATTAATGGGTGCATCTTCTGGAACAATATTTCTAAAAATAATTAATTCATTGTAAAATTCAGATTCATCAATATCTGTATTTAATTTTTGATACAGCTGTTTGCAGCAAAATTTTAATTCATTTTCTGTCATTTTTCTTATTAATTTCATATCATAAAGAAATCCAAATGATTTTTGGTGAATTTCATACAATTCAAATCTTGATATTCTTTGCTCTTCAAAGTACTGCACTAACTCTAATAAGTTTAGTTGCTACGTCTATGGGAATTTTTGCATTTTGTAATACTTTACTTACTAAATTAACTTTTGACAAAAGCTCATACCAAATTACAAGGCTTAGTATAAACTCAAATGAATCTATTTGTTCATATATTGAAACCACTTCTACTTTGATAGTATTATCCAATGCAGTTTTAAATAATTCTTTTAGTGCATTTAAAAATTCTGGAATTTGAAAACGTACAGCTCTAACTGATTCTATTCTACATTCCCATCTTGTATCACATAACGGTTTTGGAGTTAATTGTTTAACAGATTTCTTTAATATGTCCCAACGTGAAGTTGAGGCAGCAAATAATGTATATATTTTTTGTATAACATTAAAAAAATTTATTGCTATAATTGATGATTTTGTGACATCCCCTAAAATCAAATTTAAATTATGACAGGCACAAGGAGTATAAAAAATGCCTTTTCGTTTTCATTTAAAATGTAAGCACGGACTCCCTTATATACTCCTTTCATATTCGCTCCGTTATCATACCCTTTGATTGCCCTTAAATTATCCTTTCATATTTGCTCCGTTATCATACCCTTAAATTGTCAGATTGCCCTCTGCAATCTTACAATTTAAGATTTAATTTATTCAAAAGTGCTTTTATATGTACCTTTACCAGTAGTGTCATTAGTTGTTAAAAATGTCAAAAAGTGTTCACGAATTTCAATATCTGCTTCAAATATATGTAAAAATCTAAAAATTACTGAAATTTGCTCCTGATGACTAATATCAGGAGTACAATCGAGAATTATTGAATAGTACTTTGCCTGTCTTATCATATTTACAATAATTTGTTGAATTTTGGTTCCCATATCAACAATTAACCCATTTTGCACAATGGGTGGTGATAGATATGAATTTTGTTTCTTAGTTATAATTTTTTTCCCGAACATCGCATTAAATGATCTTTTAAAAGTGGATCAAATTCTGCAATTAATTCTATGATTCCAAAAAAAATTACCATTATGGGCTGTGTACAAAGTATCAAAATTACCTCTAAAAGCTAAATTATGTTCAGATAAATAAAGAATTGCTGCTACTATTCATCTTAAAACATTTCTTAACCGTTCTGCTTCAAATTTTATGACATTTTGATTTTTCTAATCAATTGTATTGTGATTTTTTAAATTGCATTCCATTTGTGTCCATGAATACATGCATTTCATGTACACTGGGTTTCGTTCGTGCGACTTTAATCTTTCACTTACATGTCGCCAGGCAGAAAAGCCATTATTAGATAAAAAATTATCATCAGAAGAAAATAATTTGCAACAAAAACAAAAATTAGAGTTGGAAGAGTTTGAATATACAAGCCATCTTCTGTTTTGCTTCTCTCCGTTTGCAATTGTCCTAACATAGTGAGCTGTGGAAAAACACCTTGTTGTTATCTTTTGGAAAATCATTTTCAGTCGAAGGAGACGGTGGACCACATTGTACAATTTGTGTTAGTGTTGCATTGTTCAGAATTTTGGGCCATGTTGCTGGATCATCAATAGTAAATAGTTCGCCTTCCTCTGGTGTCTCAGTTTTAGGATCTTCAATACTCATTGTTTGACCAAAGGCATCATGTTCTCTGCTTCGAGTATTTCAGAGCTCTCATTATTAATTAATGTTGCCAAGGAACTGTTTGTAGTTATTTCAGAACTCCCATTATCAACTGATATATCTGAACAAATATATGAGTTCAACTTCATAAATTTAAACAGTGAATTTCTTTGACGTTCCTCAGCCGCTTCTTTTTTTTGTTTTTGCTTTCATTTTTTATGTCCACTTGGTTATTTTCTTCAATAATAATCTCTCTCACAACTAGTCATACTCTAGAATTAAATACGATAGATGTAATTATAAAATAAGTTAATAAATTAAAACAAAATTACTTACCTGATAAATAAAATATATCTAAAATAGATAATATTAGAAAAATAAATAAATCTAATATAGATTGAAAACTACTATTGATGAAAAATTCTGATGTCGGATAACCAAAAACCAGTTTACAAAATATATTTTTTAAGATGTTTTGCAAGTAATATCACATAAAAAAATTGCCATGACACTACGTGTATATACTTGTTCATAAAATCATAAACTAAAATCAAAAAACTCCTTAAAATTATTAAAAACACCTTTTTTTAAATACACTTTTCCCTATTTAACACTATGTTATATGACACTGGTGGCGAACCTTTTTATGTGTGCGTGCCAAAAGTTTACAAATTGAGTTGCTGACGTGCCGGCACAGGCCAAATATTTACAAATCAAGTTGCTGACGTGCCATGAAGTTTTTAATAGGAGGAAAATTAATACAAAATTAATTGCAGAATTTTATTGAGACAAGTTTAAAAATTAACATAGAAAAATTTCAAAAATTTCATAAAAATGAATTCATAATTTGGCATATACATTGTCATATACAAATCAATATCAATTTATTAATGAGATTTTTGCTGTTGTACATTAGATGCCAAATGCTTTATATCAGGTTCATATTTTGTCACTGTGTAATACACATGGCGAATGAAATTCATCAGTCATTCTATTTCTTAAACTGTCTTTTATAAAATTCATTTAAAAGAATAATGACTCACAAGCATGTGTAGAGGAGAAAATTTATAATATAGCCATCGCTAGTTTTTTAAACAACAAAAGGTTTCAGGAATGGCATTCCAGGTTTTCAATATTTCCTCTTCTGCATTCTTTTTAATTTTGCCCAATAAACAATCATTTTCGATTATTTCCAAGTCATTTCTCAAATCGACAAACTTGTTTCCATATAGAACTAGATTGAAAATCGATTAATTGCATTTTTGTATCTTCCAAGTTCAGCCACTCAAAAATCTCTCGAAGAAAATTCGTTGATTATCGACTGAATAACTGTAGAAAACTCTATTTAAATTAAGGGGATATTAAATCGCACGTTGTTTTAAAGCCGAATAAGAAACTCAAAGATAGGAATCAAAGAGTTTTACACCGAATATAGCAAACTATAAAAGTTTCGGCAGATTGCAGCATACGCTAAAGCACATAGTTCAACACTATGGCAACTCGTAGCAGAGGAGGATATAGTTCTGATCACTATTATCAGAACTTAACCTCCTCTGCTTGAGTTGCCCTAGTAGTTGAACTACTTGCTTTAGCATACGCTACATATAGTTTGCTATATTCGGCGTGAAACTCTTTGATTTCTATCTTTGAGTTTCTTATTCAGCTTTAAAAGAATGTGGGATTTAATATCCCCTTAATTTAAATAATGTTTGCAGCACTGAATTTAAGCCTATTGGCTCTTTATATTTATGTAGAAAACTTTTGAATTTAACTTGATCTGTTTTTTCATGGGATTCTAGATCTGCAAAGAATTTTTTTGTATTTGGAAAATATTGGAAGGTATTGGAAATAACGTCACGATTAAAAATTGGTAATTTAGCTTCAAATGCTTTGATTAAATCAAACATGACAATAATCGTCTTGTTAACACCTTACAGTTTAACATTTAATTCATCACAAATCAGTAAAAAACATTAATTTCGAAAGCCATTCGACGTTCATTAACTGATTGTATTTTTCAATGATTTTCTCATTATGTAAAAAAAGTCTGACTTCATCTAAACACTGAACAAATCTTTGAAGAATTTCTCCCCAACTTAACCATCCAACATTGTTGTACATAAGTAAACCAATGTACACAGAGTTTACCTCACTTAATAATTCTATAAATTTTTGTTTATTTAAAGCGTGTGCCGATATAAAATTGACCAATTTTGTTACAGTGCTCATAATATCATCCAGTGGCTTGAAACTAGCCTTAGCGCATAAAACCTGCCAATGTATAATACAATGAAAACCCAGAACTGAATGTCCAATACGTTTGGTAAATGAATTGACGAACCCATTTTCCTCTCCAGTCATACTGCGAGCACCGTCAGTAGTTACTGATACAATTTTGGAAGGATCTATATCTCTTTCAGCAAGTGCATTTACAACTGTGTTGCAAATATCTATTCCTTTTGTTGTTGTTGCTAATGATGTTAAACTTATCAATTCTTCTTTCATATTATTCCCAACAGAATAACGAATAAAAATTGCTAAACGAGCTGATCAGGTTATGTCAGTACTCTCATCAAGACGAAGAGAAATTAAACCAGAAGATTTTATATCTATTTTTTGCTGATGAGTTATATTTTTAGCCATTTCTATGATTCTATCTTTCACTGTGTTTCTAGCCAAAGGCATATCTTTTATTCTTTGAATAATTTTTTCCTTGTTTTCAAAATCTTCAGAGAGAACTGGTGCGCATTTTAACCATGCTGCTTTTATATATTCCCCATCACTAAAAGGTTTCCCGTGTTTGGCAATTACAGAGGCCAAAAAACTAGCAGCAGTTATATTTGAACGATTGCCGATAAATTTCATTAAGGTTGTTGACTGGATATTCCTATTTTTAATTGCCCGAGCAATAAATTCTTTCTGTTCGTGCTTGCTTTTCTCGAGGAGCGATTTATGGTTTGTCTCATAATGCCGTTTTAATGATGACGTTCTGCACACAACTGTCCTGGAACATAAAACACATATTGCTTTATTGTCTTTGTTAATCATGCCATACTCTTCAGTCCACCAGCTTTGGAACTCTTTTCTGCTTGACTGTGATAATTTTCGTTTTCTATTTTCGCCAGCCATGTTCAGTAGAACTATAACAAAATAATTCAAAACTTAAATCAAATGCATTTTTTATAGTTTCAAAAAAATCAACATTTTATTATATGCCTAAATTAAATTATCTTTATAATTCCCATTTACAGTAGCAAAAACAAAACAGTGCACATACTGTTAAATTGTGAATGAAGCTATGTTATGTAATTTATTATTTTTCATTCACATTTAACATTGCTTATTAAATATTAATCATGGTTTATATAAATTTATTTATTATTCCTTAAATAAGAATTACTAATTAAATATTTATTTAAAACCTGACCTATTATTAACTTATAAAATAATAAAATGTATAGAATCTTGTATAACTAAATATATATGGTGTAACGTAAAGTGTTTTTATATTTAACTGTATACGTAATCAAAAAGTTGAAGAAATAGCTTAAATATTATATTGTTCTTATTTGTGAAATATTTAATGTTATGTAATCACTCATGTAGCAGTGATATAGCATACATTACATTGGCGAAATGTTTACGTTTAGTCTATTGTCATGGAAACGCACGCGTAAACAACCACGAGTGGAATAGAGCGTGGCGTTCGAACGTAAGGTGGGAGTGAAGGTCAGAGAGAGAGAAAGCAGAAAGAGAAGGAAGGTCATAGATAAGACAGGGAAGGGAGAAGAATTATTATTAAGCGAGTGAGGAGAGAGTTTTGCGGAACCAAGATTATAAAATCCTCAGGGCAGAAATTTATGAGTTTAGTGTTCGGAAGTGAACCTATAAGTAGTGAAACATAAAGTTTAATGTTATAAGCGAAATATGCTGTTGTTATGAAGAAAGGTTGATGCCGTAATCAGATAAAAGGAAACTGGACAGTCAATGCGAAAATTCTGATTAGTTCTAGTTAATCTGGATTACGATTAAATTCTGTGTTGCCCTAGGAAAAGGTTATATTGATTACTTGGAGAAAAGTGAACAGGAAAAGATATTAGTACCTAATTACTGTTGTTTGGAATAGTGAAGTGCGACTTACAGTAATACAGTTTAAACTATGGAGAATATTTGTTATGTGTGTTCCGCTATTGTTAATTAAGTTAATTCATAAGTGCTCTCTCAATAATTTGATGTATTGAAGAATTTGTCCGGTAAGAGTAGTTGTATAAGTCTCTCTATTCTAGCATTAACTGTAATATATCTCCGATGCTCAAGGTCCGGGAATATATTTGCTTGGAATAATGCTTACGTAGTTTATTGCCTGCTGTGAATATAAACATTGAGCTGATAGATTTGTGAAGACTGATTAAATGTGAAATTGTTATATTAATTTGAGATAAGAAGATTTGTGTTTTTTGAGACTGTGAATAGTATATGAAAGTTAGAACATTGAATTAGCATCAGTGACCTAAGAAGAAGTGTTAAGTTAATTGTATAGTTCCATTTTAAAATAGAGTTCTTGTATTTGTTAACCATATCATATATTAAATGTTTTATTTTGTTGATCTAAATAATGTGTTTGCCTGAATTCCTTTTTATTGCACCGTTCATAAATATTCGAATCTAGCGGGAACCCCAAGTAAAAATGATAATTGATTCGGCCTAATGAGAAGACTGCTAACTAATTAAGAATTGATCCTACTATTTATATAGACTAATCTAAGAATAGGGTGGCGCAGTATAAATATAAATTTCCCTACTTTTGGATCGGTGATCACTTCGTAATTAGTTATTTTATTCATAAAAGTGACTTAAGACTAGATGGATTTAGAACACGACACGAAGAGAGTCGTCACGACAATACGCAACAATAATGCACTTGCTGCTACTTATTTCTGCCTACTGGCGGATGCTCAGTGCGAAATGCATAATGAACGCACGAGCGATTAGAAAAGGGAAAAAGTCAGGGAATCCTAAGGACCAGTCGTTCTCAATTCTTTTTCTATAAGACCGTATTTATACTGTATTTATATTTATTCTTACTGTATCAGAGGGCCCAGTCCCAACAAACTTACTCGTAAATACCATTCCCATTTTTTTAAAGTTCATACAATAAACGTTAGTTTAATGTATGAACTTTAAAATTGTTGGATTTAATATCTACTTAATTTATATAATTTTGTATCTGCAATGTGAAGCCTTTGGCTATTTATTTTAGTAAATAAGTATTAATAATTAATTATGGAATAATCATAAAGAGTTAGTACACTTATGTGTACGGTGTAGCATGTTGAGAAATATAAAAGTACGCATTTAAATTAGTTATCAATCACAGGACTAATGCTACAATATTGTAGTTTCCTCAGGCCAACATCATTAAATTAACTTATAAGTTTCATTGACATATCCCATTCTGATCGCCAAAAATTTATAATATTATTCAGTATAAAATTGATTATTGTATTATTAAATTGATTTTAATGATGTTGGTTTGAAAAAAAAAAAAAAAACGGTAGTGAGAAAAATGTTTATGCATTGTAACTCACCATAGAAGTCAGCAGAGCAGAGGAAGCAGCAGAAGGATGTCGACTTTTCGGCGAATGCTTACCGTCAAATATAACTTGCTCTCATGTATAACTGGTACCCCTGATTTCACTTTAGGAAAAAAGACATTAAAACGTTTTGCATATATACCTCCCACACAAAAACAACACGCCTTTCCCAACAGCTATTATATACTGTAGATGCAAGAAAAAAAAAAATAGTTTTATTGTATCCCTGAATAAGGTACAGAGGCTTTTGCAGTCTGCGTAATATATTTCTCAACAAATAGTGCAATTAGAGCAGCTGGAATAAAGAGGTGCTAACTAATGAATCACCTGTACCCCTCTCACAGAAACTAGGCTGTATAGATGCAAGCAAAACCATATATTGCACCGGAAACACAGTAACTAAAACTCTTGTCTAATTTTTCAATTACATGAAATAAGTGTTTGTTTGATTGCATTTGAAATTCTCAATGTCATTATGACAGATCACAAAGGCTTACCTCAAATAAAATTCTACCACGAATTGAAACATGCCATATAATGCTTGTGTGAGTTCCCCTTCCAGCTCAAATGTAAACAAGGCAATAAAAATCAACCAAGGGTTGAAACTTTGTGTGAGTAGAGCCTGCCAGTAATGAGAAGTTCCTACAGAACTTCTCATTACTGGCGTCTTGAGTTTATGGGGCAAAAATCTGAGTTTCCAGGAAAAAAACCACTTGCCCATGCCAGAGATCGACTAACTCAGGAACCAGTCGAAAAAAAGGCTTAGAAGAATTTCCTCTAGTCGCAGACTAGATTCACAACACTAAGTCTTCCTTTGTATGGTTAAGCACCACATCCATTGAGCTACACAGGCTCTACTATGAAGAATATGTATTAATAAATTAAATCTTTTGTTCCTTTTTCTATAACTGTTATTTTGACTATCAGTACCTTGTATGAACAACATAAATTTTCAGACTTAAGCATCCTTAATATTTAGTTTGACTACTGACAAGAACCAGTAATGTGAAATAGTATTGTCATGATAATAGAATCCTAAATCAGAGAATTAATAAAGAGGTTAAAAAAAAAAAAAAAAAAAAACTCGTCCGTTTATGCATTTTAATTCAATACATGATAGCTCATGTGCAAGGTTATGTGAATTTGTATATAGTTGATTACTCTTTGAAACTTCTTTTGAAGTTGGCTGTTAGATTATAGGCAAATAGTATTCTTTCTTGAATAATTCTTAATGCCAGATGAATTGCCTTTAACCACCAAAATGGCCTTGACATGTTTGTACATCAATATTACACTAATGTGATGTGTCCGTTGAATCCTTTCCTTTAGTCTTACATGGTGATCAGCATTCGTTTCAGTAAAATTATAGAGACTATAACCATGTTAGGAATAATTTAATTTCCCAACATTTCAACCTTATCACATACTTCATATTAAGGATCTTAACTCTAATATAACAACACTTATTAACTTATGGATTAGGCCACCACTTTTGCTGTATTAAAACTATCTATATGAATTTGTTCTGTGATAATGTTATAAATAGAATATAGCTTTGATGTAGTTTTAAAGAGCTTAGTCAACTCGTCCAAGGATCCACTTCCTCTGCTGGCCAACCCTGGAGTATACCATATTAATTGCACCTGTAATTTGCCTTATGTTGGATGGTTTGCCTTAAACAGGATGCACAATTCCTATCAGAAGAAAAGTAACATAAATGACACATTAAATGTAACAACTATGGTAAATTGTCTTTTCTGATTATACCATGAATACTCTACATAGAATTGACTGGAAAAACACCTGTTGTTTGCTTCACATACCAAAATGTGGTATGAGCATAAATTTAAGGAGGCCTGTGAAAATCTTATCAACAACCCTAAATCTTAACAATAATAGTGGTCTAAAAATCCCAAGAATATGAATGGCACATATTCTACCCACATAACTTTTTGGTCTAAGAGTTAATTATAATTAGAACTAAGTAATCTGGGATCGTAACTGTAATAGAACAACGCTCGTATTAAATTATGGATTAGGCCTCCACTTCTGCTGTATTAAAACTGTCTATATTCTCTGATGATGTTATAAATAGAATATAGCTTTGATGTAGTTTGTTTTCCCACCAGAGGTCAGGCCAGTAGAATAGCGGTTGATCAGATCATTGTCACTTTAGCATACTGTTTGAAATGTAATATAGCTTGTCTTTGTGTGTGTGTGTGTGTGTGTGTGTGGTATTTATGTGCATGTGCATGCGTGCTCCAGGTGATGACTTTAATATGAAGGTTGAAACACCAGGAAATTAAATTAATTATTCCTAACATGGTTGTAGTCGCCAATATTTTACTGAAATGAGTGTCCATTGAAATTAATATAACATTTGAATACTATTGAAATAACAAGAACATGAAGCTTATATTTTGGATGTATTTTATCCATCTGGCAATTTGGGTGGTTAAGGCTCCTCTTTTCAGTAACAAAAATATAATTGGATGTTTATTTTATGTGGTTTCAGAACAGCTCACCTGGTTTCTAAATACCGTCCTCGCTGTCCAATTATTGCCGTGTCTCGATTTCATAAAACAACTCGACAAGCACACTTATGGCGAGGAATTGCACCTCTGTTTTTTGAAGGTAAGATTTCATGATATGTATTCAGATTGCTAAGTTTGAATTGCCATTAAATATGGATAGTGCCTTTTTCTAATGGCATTTGTAGTATTATCTAACATGAAATACTAAAATATAATAATATATCTTGTTGAACTATACGAAGCTTCCTTGCAGCTCTGACTTCTAGATGTAAGTCAAATGAATATATTAACAGAAATAAGGTAGTAGAAGCTATTAAACATTTTGTGATGTAAAAGAGATTATTAATATTAATTATTAACACTAGACCTCCATGGGTCAAAAGCTTCATAGCAGGTGTCCACCTTTTAAATAAAATAATGTGCTTTCTTACTTCTTGGTGTTACAGTTCTTGAAGAATCTTAGCTTCCCTCCACAATAGCAACCTGGTGTATTCTTTTGCTTTCCTTCTGCCTCCATCCTCTAAAGAAAAACATTTTCATGAAGAGTCCGTAATAGTGATCCACTTTGGTTGAGAAGATGGATTTAATTCCCATTATATGCTGGTGTCCAAAAGCTAAGGTGAATTACATTTTTACCTGCATATGAAAAAACTTTCATGACTACAACCAAATGCAAGCATAAATTTATATACTGAGAAATTATATTACACAAAAAGTGTGTTATAAATATCATTCAAATTAAATTACAGTGTTTTTGGCAAAAGTTACAAATTTCCTAAGGATGTAGTTAAGGAAATGATATACAGTGCTTACTGAAAAATATGCAGAGAGACATTTCAGTATGGAATATGTCCACCCCAAACTGCAATGCAGCTCTCACAACGTTGTACTGTGCTTAGCACTAAGTGATTCAGGAATTATTGAGGCAAATTGACCCACTTCTCCTTCTTCAGAGCAGGGATAAAACCTTGTTTGTTTTCTGAAGGGAAATTTCAAGCAGCAGCAGTACATCTCCCTATTGTGTCCCAAATGTGTTCTGTGGGATTGAGATCTGAGGAGTGTACTGGCCACTCGATTTGATTAATATCCTCGATCTCCAGAAGTATTTCCACTGCTTGTGTACTATGTGGTGTGGTATTGTCATCCATAAAAATTAATTCTTTGCCTATGGCACCACTGTACAATCAAACATGACATTGAACTTCATTAAAATATCGTTCATCAGTCATAATCTCTTTTTCTGGCACGTGTAGCTCGGTTTGTCCATTAAGCATAATGCCTCCCCACACCATGACCTGAGCACTACCATATCTATTCCTTTCAAGAACACTCTTGCAATGGTAAGTGGTACCACTATCACATCAGATTAACTGTTGTCTAGAATCAGAGGAAAGACTCAAATGATTCTCATCCATAAAAAGTACATTAACCCATTGTTGTCTTGTCTAATTTTTATGGATACAACATCACTGGAAATGTTCTCTACAATGAGATGTGGGTGAAGGGATGCAGACTATAGGCCTATTTGTCACAGATGTCTTGCCACAGTTTGTCAGGATATCTACTTACTTATGCTTGAATGGAACTGACTTACAAGCTGACCTGCCATGGTGCTTTGATTATGTTTTGTGTTATAACCAAAAATCTTCATGCTCTGTGGTAGAGCGAGGACAAACTTTTAGCAAATGTCTAGAACACATTCCATTGGTTTGAAATGCTGCCCAGAGCCTGGATACAATGCTATGTGAGATTCCAAACTCCTGGCAATATCAGTAATTCTGCTGCCTTCTTCAAGCGTTCCAATAATTTTTTCCATGTGTAAAATCATCTTGATGATGTCTTTGAGACATTACGAGACATCTAAGTTTACAACTTGATTATTCCTTCATGAAAAGTGCTTCCTTCAAACACACTTCACTTAGTGCAGCCTTTTATCCTGTTGAGTGCTACCACGTGCCCCCCTTGCATGTGATTCAAAATTTTGAATGTGTACCTGCTTTCTAATTGAATCGACAGTCTTACAAATTTCCACAAGCTTGATTAGTCTGAATTTGTGGTTGTGATCTTCAGAAGTCATGTTTGTCTCCTTAGGTTTAGGACACCATTGTAATATGAACAGTTAGTGTTATACGGATGATCTAGCAAGGTTTTTTTTCCCAGAATCAGAGATTTTTGATTCTATAAAATAAGCAAACTTGTTAGAGCAGAAAAGTGCAATTTGCATATTTTATGAATTCCACCAATTCTTTTCCATGTCTTGTGTGAAGACATGGAAAAGATTGCTGGATGTTATATATATATATATATATATATATATATATATATAAAACATTATATGTAATAAATGTCATGCACAATGACAACATATATTAAATAAAACACTATCATTTCTACTATTTTGAAAAATTGAAATTGCCGTTATCATGGGAACAGGTCTCATTGATATACTGATGTGTGAATTCAGGTGCAAGTAAGGTAAGAAAGATTAAAAAAAGAAAAGAGAAACAAAGCCTGATTTCCTAAGGAAATCGTGTAGTGAGCATAATTGAGTATTCTTGGCACACTTTGAAGTTTTTCTGGGGGGAAGGAGCTTCCCAAATATGTGGTGGCTTCATGCACCCAAATCTTTTGAGTCTGGGGTAAGGAGCCAATGCATGAACAAGTCATTGAATTTATATTTGCTTCCAGCAAATATGGCTTTTATTTTCCAATGAATTCTGTGAAATCAGTGATGTCTGAGTGGCTATAATTGTGGAATTGTGGGTGGGATTTTTATATTCTGCAATTCTAATGTTATTGTACTACCACTCAGCCTTAATAAGCAAGTCTACAAGATATCTTGTAAATATCTGAAGTCTAAGAGCAGTTGATTCTTTGAAAGGCAAATAAGGATTGCCACTTTTCTGTGTAGTCTTGGAAGGTGGTAACTTTGTAACCTTTGCAGAGGTTTCCTAGCCAGAGTAGTGGTGAACTTTCTAAGAGTGGAAGGCGAGATTTAAGAAGAAATGGGTTGCCGTGTTGGAGAAGAGGCATTAAAGTTCTATTACTCCAGTAGTCATTATATCCTTTGGCTATGTGAAGATATTGCATTATAATATATCACTGATATAATATTGCACTTAAGATTGAGTTCAGTAGTGAAGGCCTTATCAGAGCAAATGATTTCTGTCTCGCTCAGTAAAGTTTTTAAAATGAATATTTTTGGTGGTTAGCCTATTGGATTATGTACCTACTTGTGTGTAGGTTTCTTTTAGACTTTAAAAGGTAGATTAGTCACGATTGCCTTTGACTAGAAGGAACTGTTATTTTCTTTTCCATGTAAAGCTATCCTAGGATTTTAGCTATTATATGTGTTAAAAAAGTGTATAATATGCCAGGGACATACGACCAAATAGAGAAAACATTATCTGCATGGCATAGCTATACGAGGGTGGTCTGAAAAGTGGCCTAACAATGAAAAAACGAATTTATAATTTCAAAATTATTTTTATTTTTCAATATAATCTTCCTTAAGACTAATGCATTTATTCCAGCGATGCTCCAGTGCCATTATACAGTCTAGTTCTCAGTAAGATCTGCAAAATACCCATCTACAGCTGCAATCACCTCTTGATTCGAAGAAAAACACTAACCAGCGAGAAAGAGTTTTATTTTTGGAAAGAGATAGAAGTCAGGGAGACCCAAATATCAGGAATAAGGTGGATGTTCCAACAATTCATAGTGCAGATCCCTTAATTTCCCCATCGCCAAAACACCTTTGTGGGCAGGTGCATTGTCCTGATGAAAGATAATTTTTTCTTCTACAAACCGGGTCTTTTCTCACGTCTTTCTTTTGTCTAATCGGAATAATATTCCCCGGTTATTGTTTTACCCTTTTCAAGATAATCAATAAACAAAATGCCTTTAGTATCCCAAAACACTGATCCATGACCTTTCCTGCTGTGGGATCCGACTTTGTCTTCTTTGGTGCTGAACAACCGTCTTCTGGCCACCGTTTGGATTCTGGTGTGTAATGGTGAATCCAAGTCTCATCCATAGTAAGAAATCGCACACAAATTCAGTTTTATTCTTGTTAAAACGCTCCAAATACTGTTCAGAGATTTTCATGCAAGTCCATTTTTGATCTTGGCAAGCGTTGTACCTATCTTGCGCAAAGCTTTTTTATTTACAATTCTACATGCAAAATATATCTTACACATTCTTTTGAAATGCCTATAGTCTCAGCAATTTCACACACTTTGACTCGCCAGTCATTCAGTACCATATCGTGCACTTAATCAATGATTTCTGGTGTCGTTTACACTTTTAACGTCCTTCACGTGGATTATCTTCAAGGCTAGTATGGCCACGTTTAAGCTTGGCAGCCCATTTCTTAATTGTTGAAAATGAAGGAGAAGAGTGCCCATAAACTTTTATGAACTTTGAATGAATTTCTTTTGGCTTTAAACTTTCTTTTACAAAGAATTTTACAACTGCACGATACTCAATTTTATCCATTTCAAGGGATATAGACAACACTTTTGCTTCAGGCAGCTGTATAAAACAAACTACTTGATAGAATGACTTGAAATTTCACATGGTACCAACTTAGAAAAAAAAAAATCTTGCCGATAGTGTTGCCATCTATGATCGAGGCCGAGAACTTTTCAGACCACCCTCATAGATGTAGATATGTGCATCCTTAATGCATCGGTTCCCAACTGGTGGTACGCATACCCCCGGGGGTACATGCTGGCCGTTCAGAGGTACATGAAAAATAATCAGTAATGGCAGAAAAACAAGTAAACAAAATGCCAAACATTAGTTATTGAACAATAAATGTCAGTATTTAAAAACAAGGGGTACAATTTATAGAAATTGGTTTAAAGAGGTGCACAAGTGGAAAAAAGGTTGAGAACCACTGCCTTAATGCACTCATTTATCTATATCTACAAGGTTGGTCTATATCTGCAAAGGTCAAATGTTGAATAATTAAGTCTGTATTAAAGTTATTACTTTAACACAGCAGTAGCTTAAGTTCATTCATAATACCTGAAAACAACATCTATTTGATATCATGAATACAGTTCTGCAGAGAGAGAGAAGCATGTTTCGTAATAATAGTTATTTCTTAAATATTATTCTGCTATGTATGATTTCCTCTTGTATTTAGAAAGATCCTAAACTAAACATTTTCATACATCAACCTACTCAAATTCCTTATTATTATTAACATCTGACCTCCATGGAGTCTTTCTCATGGTTTCATGACTGTTTATCTTATGTAAAAATGTGATCCTGATGTTATTTGACCTAAACCCAACTTATTCTTCTCCAAGCTTCCCTTTCACAATTTTTCCTTACCCTTTTCTGAAGTATTTCTGCATAAGTCCATCTGTAGCAGAATTCCTTATAATTCTCGCATTGCTTTATTTTTATAGATGTGTATACCATGAGAGCTTTGCTCCAGTCATCTAAAATTCAGTTTTCTCATCAGCTCTTCTGGTTTATGCAGCATAACCATTGTAAAACTTTTATCTCTATATTTGATCAATTCTAGTTAATATCGTTTACTCCATCACATTTCCACATGTAGGTTTCTCACACAGATTTTTTGAATAATTCAGTATTGAAATGTGCTTATAAACATGTTCTTTCTGGATATTTTCTCTGGTGGTTCTGTCACGGGTTATTTCATTTAATAATTTTTCAAAGTAAACATCTCATCTTCCTGTTTTTTCTATCTTTTATCTTGTGATGTCAAGGGTTTATTAATTATTGGACCTCAAACCGTTCACAGGATAAGGTGGTCAGCCGTATGCCCCGGTGTATCCTATGTCCGTAGTGTTGAGTTCTCAAGGCTGGTTTGCCTGCTTTGTGGGATGAAAAACCCCAGGATAAACTGGGGAAAAAATCCTACTGTCCACACCCAAGACCAGCTAACTTGGCTATGGCTGAGGAAGATCCTTCAGCTCCTCACATCACCGACGGGAATCAAATCTAGGACACACCTTCCCCAGGCATATGGTTGCGAAGCACACAGCCACTAGGCTAACCGTGTGGACAAAGCAAACATATTCTGGACATAAAGAACATCTGTATCCTCAGTTTTTTTGTTTTTCCATCTTTATCATCTAATTCCATTTATAGTAGTCTTTTCTCCATTTCCAATCTTTTATAGTAGCCTCCAAAACATTGTTACTTTTATGATCTTTAACTTCTGTATTTTTCCCCAAAGTTTCCCATGAATGGTTTTGCTACTTTTTTATGATGTCTCAGCTTTCTTACATGTTTCTCTCTATTCTCTAAGGATATGCACATGCTGACTTATTCTATTTCTTCTTTTTCAAGGCCACTTTTAACTTGCTGAAGCCCACTGTGAAAATATAATTTTTCTTGCTGTCTGCTTCTCCACATCTTCCTGGCTAAATCATTCATATTTTCATCATATTTTGTCACTTAGCTTCCAAGGTTCTTGAAATTTGAAAACTCAGTCATATTTTCTCCAATAATACTTGCATATTTTCAGTACGGTTCACCTCTGAATGCTGTTTCATTTTGATTTTTTTTTAAACTGTGTATATAGTTTTCTTTTTATTGTAATGTTATTTTTATCATGCATGAGCAAAATTAACTGTTGATCACTTTCTGTTTCAAATCCATTGCATGCTGTTATATCCTTAATAAGTCTGAAGATGTCACTATTAGGACATCTTCAGACATCCTATATTCTGAACACCAGTCCATCAAGTACTTACCATTATTATTTCTCTATTTCCCCACAGCATTTCTTATACAATAGTTCTAACAAGAACTTTCTCTGTGAGCTGTCCCCTCTAATGATTGCTGTGGAATTATAAGTGCAAATAGGACTATTATTTGCACTTATATGAAATTTCAGTTTTGTGATGGGGAGAAGAAAAATTTGTCCTCATCACAATACTTGAAATTGCCTGCCATACGTTTATCTTAATGTTTGAATACTATAGTTACTCCTTCCTTGTTCTTCTCAATGTTGCCCAAATATAATTTATAATTATTATTAAGAATTATCTCATTTATTTTTGTCTTCTTCAGCTCAGTAACATGTGAGCATGGTATTTTTGTGTTTCCTTTGCTAGCTCTGTCCTCTCCTCTGTTTATGTCTTATGTTGACAGCACATAACTTCTACTCAGCACAGTTCAAGTTTGTCTTGAACTGTGCTGAGTAGAAGTAAACACTAGTAGCTGAGTAAACACTCTTCACTGTTTGTCTTGGGTTTTTGATTAAAAAACAGCTCTGGCTTTCTTCATTTGAGCAGTGTTCCTAACCAGCATGAAATGTGATCATGTTGTATCATCACATCATATTTTTATGTATCATTTAAATGAAAATAAAATACCATTTTGTCATCTCCAAAATTGCTAGACCTGCTCATTCATCTAGTAGACACCTGGGTGGGGTGCACCATGGGAGGGTCAGATTGTACATAAGGAATTTTGAGGAGTGACTCACTTTTAACAGTAGGGAAGGTGCCGGTGAAAGAAGAGTTAATGATGAGAGTGGAAAGCAGTATACTTTCCAACTTACAACACAGTGTTTAGAAGAGACCTCTCACAACCTGCAAACAGCTCCTGACTGTGTTGAAGTCAGGAGCTGTTTACAGGTTGTGAGAGGTCTCTTCTCAATTGTCTGTTAAGACAGTTGTCATCTTAATATTTTGACCGAACTGTGTATTATAAGTAAATTGTTGAGGTAAAGGAAAAAATTACAGCAGGTACACAGTGAGATAAGGAATTTGGAGGGGTGACTTACTTTTAACAGTAAAGAAGGTGCCAGTGAAAGAGGAGTTAATGATGAGAGTGGAAAGTTGGAAATTGGTATACCATTGTATGAGGACTCTGTGTTGAAAGATGGAGAAACAGACCAGGTGTTGAATTTGTTTGTTGGTGGAGGGGGCGGGACAATAAGAAAAGTGACTGAGGCCATGGAATGAAGAAGGGCAGATATGATTTGCTAGAACAAGTGATTTATAAGAAATTGTGAAAGATGGATTTGAGAGTGTTGTCTGAATGCATTGAAGTGTGAAAGAATGTGAGAGACAGATTGTTTTACCAAGCAGTGATAGCCGAGCTTAGGAGAAGAATGACAATTATGAATGCCACGATGGCTAGAAATGTATAGCCTTTTATATGTGATTGTATTTGATAATTTTGAAGATAAGAAAGAACTGTCTGCTAGATCATGCCTGTGTGTGTGTGTGAGAGTCGCAGTGTGAAGAAGCTGAGTAGACTGCTGTTGTGTGTCCAAACAGGATAACAAAAATTAGGCTGCTTGGCTGTTAGTGTAAGGTAAGCTACCAGGATATGAATATAGAAAAGATGTAGGCATAGTCCCTTTGAAAAGTTAAAAGTTTGGTAGAAAATGATACGTCAAAGAATTGTGTGCATTAACGGGGAACCAGAGGAAGCTATTATGCTTATGCATCAATGTAAGTACTAAAGGTAAAGAAGTTGTGGAACACTGATAAAATTAGCGTGTCCTGAAATCATTGGTGTAAGAGTAACACCAACAAAATATACAGGTATAACTATTTTTGGAAAGACAAAAATTATCAAAGAGGGATGTGGTATTACTGACAAAGGCAGAATAGGTTGTGTTTCCTCCACATCTACAAAGAAACAGTTATAATGACTTTGAGCCTGTTTTTTTATGTTGAGCCCATACACAAGAGGTTGTTGATCAACCAATAGTACATTAGTACCGTGTATAGGTACTAATGTACTATTGGGTTGGGAAAGGAAGAACTTGTTTACATATGACTTAAATGACTGTAAATTGTATTCCTTGGGAAACAACAGGAGGGAGACTGTTCCACAATACAGCAGTTGCAGGGATGAAGGAGGAGGAGGAAAAGAAACTTGTTCTGTTTGTTTCTAGGTACATTATGTAAGGATGTTGAGCAGCAGCTGCTGCATGTGTTCCAATGAGCTTAGTACTGAGTTGAGGAATTATTGATGTTATTTCAGCATTTAACCATGAGCATTTCCCATGGAAATATTTGCAGAATATACAAATTACAGAAACGAAATGTCTGTGCGAAAGTGGGGGGAGTGAGTTGGTAAGAGATGGGTCATTAATAAATCTAATTGCTCTCCTCTGTATTGAGTCGAGCATTTTGAGGGAGCTTTCAGAGGTCCCACTCATATGTGGCAGCAGTTTTTCGATAGCTGGGCGGATTTGTATAATGTTAACAGCTGTTCAGGGGTGAAGTAACATATTGAGCAAAAGAAATCCTAGTTTTTTTGATCCAAACCCTGTTGGAGGATGGCTTGTAAATCAGAATTGAGGGTGGTAGTGGTTGATGGTTCTGTAGGTTGAGATGAATTGTGTAGGGTAAGGTTTATCAAATAAAAGGGAGGAGTGTGGTGTACTGTTGTCTGCAAAACTGTGTATTGGATTGGAGGTCAACTGAAGTAGGTCATTGATATATAGCAGGAAGAGGGTTGGTGAGATGACAGAACCTTGTGGAACCCCAGCATTAGTTGAATGGTGAGAAGATAGGGAACCATCCAGACAGAAAGCTGACAATCCAACTACAGAAGTCCTGGGACAGTCCATATGATGGTAGTTTGCTTAGTAAGCCTTTCTGCCAGACCTGTTCAAAAGCTTTGGAGATATCAAGATAGGGAATTCGCCAAACTTCTCCATGGCATTTGTCCTGAGATGGGTGACATATGTGAGCAGGTCTCCTGTTGATCAGCAGTGACAGAATCCATACTGGTGGTCATTTATTAGGTGGGTGCCTTCAAGATAGTGTAGGAGTTGGGAATTGATGAATTTTTCCATTACTTTAGACAAGACTTGAGGTAAACAAGATAGGATGGTAGTTGGATGGCAGTGACTTGTCTCCCTTCTTGGGAATGAGTTGGATATAGGCCAATTTCCATGTTGTGGGATAGATTCCAGTGGAGTAGGAAAGTATATATAGGTAACACAGGATAGGAGTCAGTTCTGATGTACAAACTTTCAGGACAATTATGGGGATGCCGTCAGGGCCAGGAGACTTTTTTTGTGTCTAATTTGGACAGTATTTTTCTTATCTCATCCTCGCAAAAGGATATGGGGCATTAAATGTTGGGTATCTGGAATGGTTGGGGAGACATTTACCATTGTCAGTTATGCATGCATTGGAAGCAAAGTGTGAAACCAGAAGATTGACTTTTGTGGTATGATAAGGGTGAGAATTATGTTGGGCAGAAATTACGTCTAATTGCTTTGGCAAGAGACCAAAAGGCTCGGCTGCCATTTGGACAGGCTGCTGGTTTCCTGCTTTTTTCCTCTTTCGAACTCTGTTTTTGAAGCATTGATTGTTTTTTTTTTTGTATCTATTTTGAGCTTTGGTATAAGCTCTAAAGGATGATGGGGTTCTTGGTTTCATCCCGTTAGGGTATGTCTGGTTTTTAATCTGTACAGCCTTGGCACATCTTTTGGAGAACCAGGGTTTAGTTGGGAATGGCAGTTCAGAGTAGTGTGTGGAATGTATGTTTCCATGCCAGTGAGGATTATTTTAGTGATAAGTTTGGGAATGTGGCATAGAAGTTGCAGAGGCTTGTTTGGTATCAAGTTGAAATGAAAGAGGAGACAGAGCAGAAATTTTAGATATTTAATAGAGTATGCCACTGAATGTGGAGTGAGATGATTCTGAAGTAATTAGACAGATGAAACAGGTAAGTGATAGGCAGGTAATAATGAGTGAATGGAGGAATTTCCTGAGCAACTTAAGGATAACTATTTTACTCAACATCTGATAGAAGCAACATATGAAATATGAGTGTTGGATTTAAAAATGTCATATGGTGAGAATAGATGAAGTCACCATGATTCTGCCATTGAGAATGATCATGTGGGTTTGACATGAAAAGTAGCTAGACAGATGCAAGATGCATGAATATTAAATTAAAATGCAAAGCTATTTTGGCTATGGTGCAGTCTCTTTATCACAACTAGGCTAAAAGAGATATAATTGAATATTATTTATATAAAAGATTATAATTTGATGTGTGGATTTTTTGAAGATGGTAATAACTTGGTACAAGACCTAATCAGAGCTGAAACGATATATATAATTAGAAGTGCTGAATATAAAAAGCTGATACCTGAGCATAGAAATACATAGCCAAAAACCATAAAAAATAAAAAAATAAAAAAAAATTGCACAAACTATGAATTTAAAAGAAAACCAATGATAAAGAAGAAGGAAAAAAGGAACAAAAAAAAAACCTGTTATATACACAACAAGCCAGCAACATGACTGGCACTGGCTATTCATTTAAAATGTCATTAGATATAGATATCATAACACTTACTGTGAGCTTGCTCTTTGGTTTTTATGAAATGATGTATTAAGAAAGTTTGGTTTTTGTTCATGAGTAATAGGTGGTCTGGCTGGTTTGGGAGTGGTGGGGAGTAATTTATTTTGTTTAATTTGCCACACAGATAGTAAATAGGTTTTTTTTTTTTTTTTTTTTTTTTGACACATTGGATGGTTCTTATCACTAGAGATTTTAAAAATTAGGCGCATCATGAATTCAAATAATTTTTGATATAGATGTGTGGAATTGCACAGCAACAGACAGACTACTTCAGCAGATTGGTGATCTGCTGTGCATGAACAGTTGCTGATGGCAGCATCAGATTGTATTTCTAAGATTAGGAGAATGAATAGAATGGGATGAAATGGATGTGCCTTGGAATTGTGTAATCAGGAAGGAGAATTTGGCATATGAAATAGGATTATTGGAGGCAATAAAACAAAATCCTAGAGAATTCTACAGTTTGTTGGTTAATACAGGAACAGGTGAGTAAGGAACACCAAATGACACATGATCACATTCATTGAATTTAGAGTGCATTTCAAGTTGGTGGGTTGGGAACAGTGGGAAATTTGGCAAAATACCAGCTGTATGGGAATATATAATGTTTGAAATTTTAAGTAAGCTTGATATTAATAATGGCTGTCGGAACAAATGAGATAATTGTCATGTATATTAAGGAAATGTGGAAAAGTGCTCACATTGCCATTGACCTGATTGTTCAGCTAATCTGTCAACCAGAAACAGTCCAAGAAAAGTAGTGCCACTTCATGAGAGAGAGAATCCAAATCAGTGATGTCAAACTCCAAGCCACTTTGTCTATTAAGAATGGTGGCGGTGAAGGTCTTAGAGAGACATTGGTTAAAGATTGAGTACAAACTATTTGGATTAATGAGAATGGAAATCTTTATAGAGAGATTAACATGAATTTGTCAAGGGTAGGTCTTCAGTAACCTGGTTACATTTTATAATAGAATGACAAGTATATTGTATAGAGGAGTTGAGTAGAATGGGAACGGATAGTCAGTTGGTAAGTTGGTACAAGGATAGTTAATAGATCAGATACAGCAAGTTATGTATAGGGATGCAGTATCTTGAAAGGAGAAGGTGACAAGTGTAGTTGACAAGTTATGGTGATCTGCTGTGCATGAACAGTTGCTGATGGCAGCATCAGATTGTATTTCTAAGATTAGGAGAATGAATAGAATGGGATGAAATGGATGTGCCTTGGAATTGTGTAATCAGGAAGGAGAATTTGGCATATGAAATAGGATTATTGGAGGCAATAAAACAAAATCCTAGAGAATTCTACAGTTTGTTGGTTAATACAGGAACAGGTGAGTAAGGAACACCAAATGACACATGATCACATTCATTGAATTTAGAGTGCATTTCAAGTTGGTGGGTTGGGAACAGTGGGAAATTTGGCAAAATACCAGCTGTATGGGAATATATAATGTTTGAAATTTTAAGTAAGCTTGATATTAATAATGGCTGTCGGAACAAATGAGATAATTGTCATGTATATTAAGGAAATGTGGAAAAGTGCTCACATTGCCATTGACCTGATTGTTCAGCTAATCTGTCAACCAGAAACAGTCCAAGAAAAGTAGTGCCACTTCATGAGAGAGAGAATCCAAATCAGTGATGTCAAACTCCAAGCCACTTTGTCTATTAAGAATGGTGGCGGTGAAGGTCTTAGAGAGACATTGGTTAAAGATTGAGTACAAACTATTTGGATTAATGAGAATGGAAATCTTTATAGAGAGATTAACATGAATTTGTCAAGGGTAGGTCTTCAGTAACCTGGTTACATTTTATAATAGAATGACAAGTATATTGTATAGAGGAGTTGAGTAGAATGGGAACGGATAGTCAGTTGGTAAGTTGGTACAAGGATAGTTAATAGATCAGATACAGCAAGTTATGTATAGGGATGCAGTATCTTGAAAGGAGAAGGTGACAAGTGTAGTATCAGAGGGTTCTTTTTTTGGACCACTGTTGTTTTAAACTTTATATCAGAGATATAATTCAGGGTGTAAGATAAATATTCAGTTGTTTGCTGATGATGATAAATTGGTAAGAGGTGGAAAAGAATCAACTTCAGGAAGTTCTGATATGATGTTATTAAAATGGATTTAAATAAGTTGGTAGTTTGGGTAGATCAATGAGGATGTCAAAAAGACGAAATGATATTGAAATACATCTCATTTTGAAAGAAATTTGCTGTAGGAGGAGCGAGATCTTGGAAGTGTTACTGATCAGGGAGTGTAACAGAGAGACTGCATGAGTTGTAAATGTTATTGAGACAACTGCTATCTTAATGAGAAGGACACTGATAAATAGGAATAAAGAAATGAGCTTCACAGTATAATGCACTTTTCAGAAAAATCCATATCTGGATATCAGCATACCCTATTTACTCAAATATAACTTGAGTTATATTTCTTTCTTTTTTCCCTAAAATTAAAGTCAAAAAATTGTGGTGTGAGGTATATGCGGGGAATTTTTGGAAACTAAAGTTTTTCAGGAAATTAAATTGATATTTATAATTAAATTCTCAGTATTCATTATAATTTATAATTGCTCACATTTATGAAATGAATGCATTTAAATTTTAATTATCAATGTTATTTATGCGATCGGTGGCTCACCTTCATCGTGCGATGTATGCGATTCTTTAGTGACAATGTTTCTCTAATTAAATTAAAACAAAGTTTCATTATTGCTTGTCCTTTTATCATTTTGGAATAATAAGGTCACCATGATTTACAAAAACTGAAAATGGATATGACTTACCAAGAATCTCCTATTCACTATTGCTACTTCCGTCTCGAGAGTAGTTTCCTAGTGTACATTTCCATCTATTCAAATAGCATCATCTTGACTCCCATCAGGGGGCATTAGAGATGCTGGTTTTTTAAAAAAAACTCTTGGCAATTATTTCTGGCAAAATCATGTCCCAGGCTCCCGAGCTTTTTGTGTGCGAGGTATATGCGAAACTTTCTTAATTTCTTTTTTCATAAAGTAAAATCAGGAGTGCGAGGTATACACGAGGGCAATTGATGTTCAATTATATACGGTAATAGGAAAGAAACAATGCAGAGGCAAGTAATTAAGACTCTCTCAGGACTCGAATGTTGATTATGAAGACAGTTTAAGAGAATGTTAGTGATGTATGAATGTAATAACATAATCAAGGGATAATATAAGAAGAGTGGATTTTGAAAATGGTGCTTTAAAGGTCAGCATAGGAATGGGGTGTGAGGTATACACGAGGGCAATTTATGTTTGAGTATATACGGTAATAGGGAAAGAAACAATGCAGAGGCAAGTAATTAAGACTCTCAGGACTTGAATGTTGATTATGAATACAGTTTAAGGGAATGTAAGAAATGTATGAATGTAATAACATAATTAAGGGACAATATAAGGAGAGTGGATTTTGAAAATGGTACTTCAAGGTCAGCATAGGAACGGAATGGCAAGGAATCCATGGGGGATTGAGTCTGGAAGGCTATGTGGCGCAGAAGATGAGTAGACTGGAGCAGTCACAGGCGCAGAACAGCATGAGTAAGACTTGTTATAGACCAAGTAATGAATTAAGTTTATTTATGAATGTCAGGAGTGTCAGAAATAAGGGAGATGAAATTGTTGCATTGATTCAGTTTGTGTCCAGAAATATTGGAATAAGTGAAACATGGGTGGATGAGAATGACGTCTTGATGGAAATAGAAATGGAGGGATATAATGTTTTTCGTGAAGATTAGGAAAAGTCAAGAGGGGAAGTGCTACTGATGATAGCAGGAGAATTATGTCCACACAAGGTTGAGATTCAGTGAGGAAAAAGCAGCAGTGTTTTGAATCAGTATGGTGTGAAGTAGAAGTTGATAGAATGTGAGATATTTGGTTGGTGGTGGGGTATTGCTTCAGGCCAGGGAATGTGGAAGGTGGAGACAAATGTGTAGGCAGTTTGGCTTAGTGAGCAAGCAAAGGGTGATCATCATGGGTGATTTCAACTACAGCAATATTGATTGAAATGAAGAGAGAGCATCAGGGAATAAGGAAGATGAATTTTTCAAGTTCTCAAGGAACAACAATCTTATGCAGTATGTCATGGAAGGCACATGAGGGTTAAGAGTCTTAGATCTGGTTATATCATCAAAGGATGTGATTTTGAATGGTGATTTCTAATCTTCACTTGGTTGGGGAGAGAGAGAGACACCATGAAGTGATCACTAGGGTTGCAGCTAGTCACATAAGCACTTCTATAAAGAAGGGATATATCTGGAACTACAAGACTAGTAATTATGGAAAGCTTAGGAGACAACTGGGTGCTATAGCATGAAAAGAGTTTAGTGGGGAGGATATAGATGATGCATGAGCATTGATCAATAGCTATTTAACAGCAGCAGTATCTGAGTTTATTTCAAAGGTGAAGAGGCTAAATAATTTAGCTGTAAAATAGATGAATGAAGAGATTAAGCATGCAATTTGGAAGAAGGCACTGTGGAGGCAACACAAGATGAATATTGGTAATAATTATTTGCATGAAAAGTACACAGAGCAGGCCAGGTGGATAACTAGTTGCTAAAGACAGCAAAAGTGCAGTATGAGAAGAAATTAGCCAATCAAGTTAAGAAACATCGAAGAGATTTCTTTCAATACGTAGCAAGTAGAATTAAAAATGAGTATTCTTTCTTTTAAGGTTACATGGTGGTCAGCATTTATAGCAAAGAATTTATGGAGAGACAACACATGTGCTAGAATAATTACTTTACTTAGCATTAAGCAAGTAACAATTGACATTTTGACCTCTGTATTAAGGTCATTATTAGGTAAACATACATATGTACAAGCTACATGCTGCTGCACTATACAAAAGTAAAATGAATCTAAATGTTAATCATTTATCCTTGCCTGACCTCTGGTAAGAAAAAAAAATGGTACTACATTAAACAATTTCTACAGTCCTTTCGTACTGAGATTTTCGTCTCTCTGAGGTTGTTCTGGTTGCTATATGGGTTCCCTCCACATTCTTGGAATAATTAATCCATCATTTTTGTTCAGATTTGGATGATGTTTCAGTATTTCACATACTTCCTTGAATTTTCTTTCAAACCAAGTTTTGGTGCAGTGTAGCGATTTAGTGCCTTTCCAGTCAATTCTGTTTCATGTTTGGAGTGCATGGTCTAATAGGTCTGTTTCACCATAGTGGAGGTATTTAATATGGCATTTGTGTTAATTTTTTTCTGATTAGGATGGTGCATCCTGTTCCCCTATGTAAGGTAGGTTACAGGTACATTGAATTTTGTAAACTCTTGAGTGGGCAAAGTATAGAAGATGATCTTTGGAGGAGCTAAGTAAATTTCGCCAGGGATTTTAAAGGTTGTTTTGATGTTGTATTTAAATAGTGTTCTGTTTTTTTCTGAAATATCCCTAATGTAGGGTATGACTATGACATTCTTGTAATCTTTTTTTTAATATCATTTTTATGGAGGATCTTGTGAACTTTTTTTTTTATTTATTGTAGCCATTATTTACGAATGTTTGGTTAATGATTTAAAATTCTTGGTGCAGAGCTCATTCATTGGAGCAAATTATTAGGGCTCTGTGTTTGAGGGTGCTGATGTTTTTGTGTTGGATGGTGGTATAACTTTTACATGGAAGACTTTGAGCAACGAGGTAACGAGGTCTAGATTTGGCTAGCCTAAAACCCAAAGTCTGGCTCAGATATGTTGATATTTTTTGCCATTTGGCTCATGGCTGCAAAACATTAAATACATTCCCAAGCCACCTGAACAACAACACAAATGTTATGCGATGTACCTGTAACTTGCCTTACATAGGGGAAACAGGACGCACCATCCCAGTCAGAAAAGATGAACACAAACAAATGTATTTACTGTTTCGCAGCCATGGGCCAAATGGCAAAAAATATCATCAACATATCTGAGCCAGATCTTGGGTTTTAGGCTAGCCGAATCTAGACCTCGTTGCTCAAAGTCTTCCATGTAAAAGTTAGCTATTTGGGGGAGTGCTGAGCCCATGGCTGTACCTTCTTTTTGTAGGTAAAAATTATTTTACCACATGAAATACCCAGAGCGGAGTATGTGGGCAAAGAGGGCTGTGAAATTGTGCAGAAATATGTTTTGTAAGAGAATAATAGTATCATTAATCGGGACATTAGTGAAAAGGGCAGTTATGTCAAAGCTGACTAATAAATATTTGTTAAGTGCAATGTGTCTAATCTTGTTTATGAAGTATTATGTTTTTTTTTTTTTTTTTGTAAGAAGAGGAATGACCTCTCAACTCCTTGAGTGTGGCTGCTCATTTCTTGGCTAAGTGATAGTTAGAGCTGTCAATTTCTTCAACTATCGGTCATAGTGACGTGCTTGTTTTGTGTATTTTTGGCAGGCTGTAAATTCTGGGAGCACGGGCATAATGCTATATAAGCTTTTTGGTTGTTTCCTCTAGATCAGATTTGATTAATTCTGTTGTTTTCTTTTTGATGTGGTTTGTAAAGTTTTAATTCACCATTTGGTACGTGTTGTCGTCAGATACCAATTGGTTCATTTTTTCCAGGTATGCTGTCCGATCAAGGAAGATGGTAGCAATTACCTTTATCTGCTTTTGTAATCACGATGTCTGGGTTATTTTTTAATATTTAAGGTACAATGTTTCTGTTCTGATTTGTTTGCAACTTAGTTTATTAGAGTTTAATATGTAGATGTTTCCATTCATATTTCATCGGCTAAATTGAAGGGGAGAGGTTTTAGACCTCTTTCAATGTGATAAATAAAATCTAATTTGTTAACTGACCTTGATGCAATGGCATAGTTCAGGCCTTTCTATAGAAGAGCTCTCCAGCGTTAAGGTTGTAGCTGGATTTGTTGATCACTTGGCTATGGTCTGTTGGTGATTGGTTGCTCCTAACTTCACTCATAGGTGGTTGGTTGGTTGCGCCTTGTATCATTGGTTTATAATCGGCTATTCCTCTGGATATGACATCCGGATTGTCTGTTGCTTTCTTGCTGTTTTAGTGCTTGAAATTTCGCTATTAGTTTTTCTTTGTTCTTAAGTAAAGTTCTAAAGAGGATTAGATTACAGTCAACTCAGCAAAGCACTTAGCCGCATGTCATTTAAAACAACAACTCTCTTCCTTTTCTAGACACACACATCTTCCCTCAGGCTGCTTCTCCTTTCACTGTCTACCACAAATCTACACATACAGGCAAATACATACATAAAAATTCATACCACCATCCAACACAAAAACTAGGAGTCATCAGCACCCTCAAACACAGAGCCCTAACAATTTGCTCCAGTGAACAAGCTCTTAAGCAAGAATTTGAAATCATTAACCAGACATTTGTAAAAAATGGCTACAATAAAAAAAACAGTTTACAAGATCTTCCATAAAAATGCCATTAAAAGCAAAAAAAAAGATTACTAGAATGCCATAGCCATACCCTACATTAGGGGTATTTCAGAAAAAATGGAGCACTACTTAAATACAACATCAAGACAACCTTCAAACTCCCAGCAAAATTAAAAAATTTACTTAGCCCCTCTAAAGATCATCTTCCATACCTTGCCCACTCAGGGGTTTACAAAATGCGATGTACCTGTAACCTGCCTTACATAGGGGAAACAGGACGCACCATCCCAGTCAGAAAAGATGAACACAAAAAGCAACATTAAATACCTCCACTATGGTAATACAGGCCTATCTGACCATGCCCTCCAAACATGCCACAGAATTGGCTGGAAAGGCACTAAGTCCCTACACTGCACCAAAACCTGGTTTGAAAAAAAATTCAAAGAAGCTTGTGAAATGCTGAAACATCATCCAAATCTGAACAAAAATGATGGATTAATTATTCCAAGAATGTGGAGGGAACCCATCCTCTTCCCATAGCAACTAGAACAACCTCAGAGAGAAAAAATCTCAGTACAAAAGGACTGTAGAAATTGTTTAATGTAGTACCATTTTTTTTCTCACCAGAGGTCAGATAAATGATTAACAAACATTTAGATTCATTTTACTTTTGTATAGTGCAGCAGCATATTGCTTGTACCTATATATGTTTTCTGATGATGATCTTAATACAGGGGTTGAAACGTTGATTGTTACTTGCTTAATGTTAAGTAAAGTAATTATTCCAACACATGTGTTGTGCCTCCATAAATTCTTCACTATAAAAATGACTATGGCAGAATGATGACAGTTGATAACATTGATAGATTGGTAACTGATACAGAGAATATAGTTGAAGTATTCAGTAAGCAGTCTGTCAATGTATTTACATCCCCTGAAGGCAACAATGATTGAGATGCTGGAGTGTAGAGGGTATGGTGATGGAAGTGGGACTGCCTTATTCATGTTAATAAACCAGTAGAAATTGACAATATATCACAGTGTGTCTTGAAGAAATGTTTTAGGGAATTAATGGTCCCTTTGGCACAGCTGTTTAACATGAGTCATAAAAGGGCAAGTCCCAAAGAAATGGAAGGTGGGGAAAATTGTTTTACTTCACAAGGGGAGAGGGGGGGGGATAAGACTAAGGCTACTGTAATATTTTAGTTATTTTTGTGTTCTTTAATTTCTTTATTGTATATACTTTATTTGAAATGTATTCAATATTATTTCCTATCTTATCTTAATTTCTTGTCAGTCTAACTCCGAGTTGTAATCATTGCTTGAGTTAGTCTCTTCACCTTTAATCCTTCAGTCTACAGTTTCATTCCCTCCCCTCTCAAAGTCGTAACTATGCTATTTTCATGTGTGTGTAGTTGAGATTTAGAAATTACCTCTGGCTGTAGCCAATTTCTTTGCCTAACTAGCTGGCTTTCTCTAACATTGATCTTTAAAAATTTGTTTGTATTAACGACTGTGCCATTAAAGATCGCGCAAGGAATTGTTTGTCTTTCCTATACATGTAAGAGAAATGCTCAGCAGAACACAGAAATATCTCTAATATTCAATTCTAAATCGAGCAACATTAGATAGTTAATTTAGTCAATCGTGACTACTTTTAACTTTAAGGACACTTTTGGTTCCTACATTCTACTCTGATGTATATTCTAGCTATTGACTGACTTCACAATTGAACACAGAGAAAATTTATTTTTAACTGTGCCACTCTATGTTCGCATAAGCAACATTGTGAAATCAACCATCAGTTAGCACAATATTGTTATCAACTTAATTCAGGCCGAAATTCTCCTTATTATATATAGGGTTCTCCGCTAAGATTCTAACTATTTTAATGAGCGGTGCAATGAAAGAAATCAGGCAAACACAAGATTCAACTGAAATAAAAATATTTAATGCTTTGACACAAAAATTTACATTAAAACAAGAATTTCTAGTATGGATAATACAATTAAGAATGAATAAGTTCTCATTAAGACATTAGTAATTTACTCAGCTGAGTATATCATTTATGATTAGAATTTATGCATGTAAATTCCACTCTTCTTATTATCAAAGATTCCAAACACAATTTTACTCTAAACAAAGCTTTCGTTCAATGTACTTTAAATATTGATTCAGTTTAACTATTCAGAACAATCGCAAAGCACAAGTCATCAGACATTCCTTCAGCAACTTTAAAGTTTATCAATCTAACACAATAGTTCTCAGAAAGTTCAGTCTCAATTTTACATTGCGTTCTCACGTAACAGGCTTCACTATATCACACATTCAAATTATGAATTATTGATTCAGAGATACTTCATATATTACATTCTTTCAGCAACTTTAAAGTTTATCAATCTAACACAATAGTTCTCAGAAAGTTCAGTCTCAATTTTACATTGCGTTCTCACGTAACAGGCTTCACTATATCACACATTCAAATTATGAATTATTGATTCAGAGATACTTCATATATTACGTTTATGAGGAAATGCTTCACTATATCACACATTCAATCTTGACTCTTAATTTCAGCAATATGAACTATATCATGTTCTCCAGAAACAAGCTTCGCTACTTCACACAAGGCATAGAAAAGATATCCTTATTGATATAAACAGTATAGTTTCCTCATTATCGAGAAGCCTAGAAAACTCCTTGGTTCTTGAATACTTTCACTTTGAGAGCACACAAATATTATAGAATCCTGGGTTTCGGTAACTGATTAGTTAACTCGGGAGAATTTATCTTCATGCTCATTCTTGTTATCCTTTCGTCCAATGCTATCCTCCTGCGAGGCAATAGGAATTTATAAAAGAATAAGAGCTCGAAGAAAGTTGAGCCAAATTACAGAGTGGTTCCCAGTTCAACTCCAGGTTATTTCTCCTCTGTTTTCTATTGTGTTCTTCTTTTTCGTGTCTTGCTCATGACATCCTACTCTCCTTTTCTGACAAAATCTGGTTCTCACTGGTTTTGTTGATACCGAACTGGCTTCTTGCATACTGTACAGTAACTCATGTTAAGGCACACACTAAAAATAACTTATTTTCTCACTGCAACCAATCAAGTCTTATTTTGAAGAATTTCTTGGATATATTACATTTTACTGATAACATAAAAATATTACATATTTTAGTTTTTATCTCTATTTTAGTAATATTAATCTCATAATATACAAACAATATTTAATACATAGTTTTTACAACTATACTTCATCTCAAAATAATAAATAAATAAATATTAATAAACATGACTTGAAAGAAATCATATAAACAGCATACTATTAATAAGAGATTATTAGTCTGATGAACAAACTTGGCTTAGGGAATGGCAGATTATGTTGGACTCTGAATGAAGTATTAATAATTTCCAATTCTTCTCATTCAGAATCCAACAACACACAGGTTCTATCTTTTTATGAGAAGTGCATTGGTAAGTCAAAATCAGGCAAAATCAAACAAAACAATTTATTCATACTAAGACATGGTACAACAAATTTGTACTTACAAATTTAAGGAGAAAAGATTTCACACATATCAGATTTACAGGCTCTTATCAATTCTGCCAAGTGACAGAGCAATGCATGTGTCTGGTTCTCAACTCACTTAAATCAGTACCTTTAGCTTAGAGACAATGACAAATATTTTGGTTCATATATACATCAGACACGTGGTTAGTTTCATACACACCTTAAAACAATTGAACTTAGACCAATATCAGAATTATGCTTAACTAAGCTTCACATTTAATCTCCCTTCAAATTATAAGGTTAGTGTCAGAATTCTTTAGACAATTATTTCACAATAATTAATAAGTGCGGTTTTCCGACTTCATAACCTTACAATATGCTAGCAACTAATTGTGAACTCTAGGATTCACAATCCATAACAGTTCGACATAAATCTTGCTTGATACATTTATCAGCCAGTTCAGCATTCATGATCCTAGAGACCACAAATATAACCTTCTTTCTCTTTAGAACTGCAAACAGACATTATTCCACAGCAATGATGATACAGCATTTCTGGAGATCGCTTACAGAACTTCGCAACCGACTTTCTGGAACAAGCCGACGGTGCTGTTACATATCTCCTATCATCGTCGACATACTGCTAGCGGGATATCCTTCCCCATCCTTGGAATGGCTGGATATAGCAACTTTCCTCGACGCGACACCGGAACAAATCCGGAACGGAGAAAGCAGAGCCGAGCTAAGCCAAAAAAAAAGTGTCCAGAACAGAGTGTCTGTCTCCTTTTTATTCTTCCTTGATGGCCTTGGAACTTCTTTAGATCGAGTTTCCAGGGGTACCCCCCCCCCTTTTGAAAATCACTGAGTTATGGCGGGAAAACCCTGTAACTCGCTGACCTTTGCATCTGGCAATAACCTCAGGTCTACATTCTAATTCTGTCTGGGCTGTCTATTTGTTTGTACAATATTGGTGGTCAAATTTAGCAATTCATTCTAATATTTTTACAGATTACATATTGGTGGTTAAATAATTTAGCAAAATTTATTCTAATAATTTTCCAGATCACATAAGACACTCATGAAAAATTGTTAATTTAACTACAAGTATTTTGCATTGACTTTAAGTAAAATTGGTATGTAAGAATTTTATACAAAATTCTTTCTATACAAGATTTTACACTACAAATTTTGACAAATTCACTTGATAAATTAAAAGTCCAAGTACACCGCTATATATATATATACAGTGGTGTACTTGGATTTTTCAGACTTTCATGACGAGCTAGTATTTTTCAACATGAAAAGATAGGATTAAATAGCTAGTAAGTTGGATAGCTGATTGGCTGTCAGACAGGTAACAGCAGGTTGTATATGGAAGAGTTTTATCCCAAAAGAGGAATGTCACTAGTGGAGTGCTGCAGGGATCTCGTTTAGAACCATTATTGTTTAACTTATATGTTAATGACATTGAGGCGGCTTAACTGGAGTGTGCAGCTGCTCATTGATGATGCAAATTTGGAAAGGGCTAATATGCATTTTAGCTTAGGAATATCTCAAAGAAATTTTCAAGAAGACTGATTGGTGGATGCTCTTATTATTTTGCCCTTTTTTCACTAAAGAGGTGTAGATTTCTGAATGTGTTGTTACTCAGTTTGGAGTTTTGTCACAAAAAATGCAGCAAAGAAACAATGACAGCAACTGATATTCTGAGATCAAAAATTGTTGCAGATGATGATATAGGATAATCCCTAACATGTTAGGAAGGTTTCCCATCTCTTATATAAAATATTTTTAACATGACTTATCCTAAACTTCCCAGTGTTGACCATATTTTTATCATACTACTGTTTTCATTTTATGCATATTTTGCTATATTAATGAGACCTGTTTTAAATCTCTCAATATACAAGAAATTCTTTTATGTATACTATCCTTATTTGAGGAAAAGGTGTCTAAACCTTTTTTTTTTTTGCTATTACATAGGATTTTGGTATTAGATATGTAATAGTGTTATCTTTTCATCTAGACTGAAACAAATATATGAATAGTATTCTATGGTCTCTTTCTATAAAGATAACAAAAAATACTAACTGTAGTGACTAATATCAAATTTGTATTTTTTAGGAGAAAGGCTTCCAGATTGGCCACAGGATGTTGATGCTCGCATTCAATATGCAGTGGAGTTTGGTAAGAAAAGAGGATATATCAAGAAACTAGATGCAGTTATCGTTATTACTGGTTGGCGACAAGGTGCTGGTGCTACTAATACTATGCGCATTGTCTATGTGAGTTAGGTGCAGATTCCACCAAGAAATTTTACATCTGCCCCTTAAAAAAGAATTTAGTTTAACAAATAGCAAACTCTGTTCTGATTTTATGTTGTTTCTTTATGATAATTATTAATTTATTGAAACTACTGAATAGTGTTTTGTAGATTGTTTTCAGCACTCAGGAATCGAGTTTAGCTTCCTTTGTACAGTACTTATTTATAATTTATATCAGGACTTTTACATGCAAACTCGGGCCATGGCAGTGATTTACTTATGCTGTTGGCGACAGTCCTCCTTTATGTACATTGTACTTAAATATGAGAAAGTTAAGAAATATATATTAAATATATTTATATATATATTTCTATATAAAATTCAGAACATTGTTACAGTTATATTTTATATTATACTGACTATGTTGAATCATATGAGTGTCAAAGTTGCAGCTGTCCCATTGGGATTCCTGTAGTTTGCTAGTCTCCTGTGATATATATTTTGTCTGGGGAAAGAAAAATAAACTTTGTTGAATAATTGTGTCTTGAGTCATTATAACATATTTAAATTTATTAATTTTAAATATAATAATGTCTTTGTCGTAAATTCCTTGAAAATAACCCATTTCTTTGATTTGAAAGAAATGGGTTATTTTCCTATTGCAGCACTATACAGAGAACCATTTATAAGGACTTTTCATTAAAAGTGAACTAGTTGGTCCCTTATGGAGAATAGCAAGTCTTTTCCTTATTGTAAAAGAGACAAACCAACCAAAAAACATTTACACATAGTTATGAACATAATATGCTGTTAATAACCTTGTCCATAATTAGAACCAATAAGACCAATTTCTATAAATAATCAATGACTGAAAAGCCCGATTTTAAGTCTGGCATTCATAGCATTTGTCCCCTTTTTTTCAAAACGTACTCATTATAAAAAGAATAT
Source organism: Typopeltis vanoorti (assembly GCF_054136105.1). Taxonomy (NCBI): domain Eukaryota; kingdom Metazoa; phylum Arthropoda; class Arachnida; order Uropygi; family Thelyphonidae; genus Typopeltis; species Typopeltis vanoorti. Next base: position 126,790,150 of record NC_143556.1, on the reverse strand, counting down.
TACACAAGGATTACAAAGATATGTACAGAAAAAAGTCAACAGACACCATAGTGTGTGAAACAAACACCTATCTATGCACCCACCTTAATAAAATATAGGACCTTCTTTCACTGCGATGACTGCAGCAATGCTATGGGGCATACTTTCCACAAGTACGATAGTGATCAGTGGGAATTTTAGGCTTTTCTTCCTGTAGGCATGTAATGAAGTCTCCTGGCTGTTGTGGGGTGAATGTTCCTTGACCTCACCTGATGCTCCAATTCATCCCACAGATGTTTAATATGGTTGAGATCAGGGCTCTGTGGAGGCCAGTCAAGTGTAGTGATGTTCATGTCCACAAACCTCACAGTTACAGTAGCATCCTTATGACATGGTGCATTGTCTTGCTGAAAGAAACAGTGGTCAGTTCTGTAGAAACACAAAGTAGGAATCATTGCATTGTCCAGAATGATCATATACCTCTGAGTTCAATGTTCATGGCACCACAAACAGGTCTGAGACCAAAACAGGACCATACCATCACACATCTAAATTTCATATTTGGGGGTTACATGTTCAGGTAAAAGATGTTCACCAGACATCTGTCACATCTACACCTGTCCATCTGTTCAGTACATGGTAGCATGATTTATTGCTTCATAACCCAGATTTCCAATCTTCTACATCCCACTGTACACACTCTTTGCACTACTGAAGATTACATTAAATATTGGTTTGGGTAATGTGGAGCTCACATATTATGGTCTTACCATGGAAACCCATGATGTGCACCTCAGTTCTGAATGTGCAGATTCTTGTTCCATTTGATGCTCAGAATTCTGCAATCAGTGTGTCAGCCAACGAATGGGAGATTTTACATTTTATCCTTTATAGTAGTACCCTATGGTTACATTAGGTGAGGATGGTTGGTAGTCCACTGCAGGTGCTAGCAGTTGACTCCCTATGCTTCTCTCTCAGTATCCTGTCACTGATTGTTGATCTGGGATGGCCCAATTTGACAAATAGATAGGCCTGCAATGTGGCATCCTATCACAACACCTCTTTCCAACTCCATCAGTTCCCTTCTTGCAGCCATTTCACCTGGACAGTTGCACTGTCTTGGGAGCATCATATTCCTCCAATTTATGCTGGCTACAAACACCTGACTCATTACATGGCACAATTGACCTTGCCCATGGGAGTGTTCATTGACTTCTTTCCAAGCAGTGGACATAAACATACCTCAGCTACAGTTGTGTCATCTGTCATTTTTTGTTGCAAACAAGTGTATATCTCATTTTGCTAACCTTTATTAAAACTCTCCTTAACTCATTAAGACTCTTCCTTAACTTTCTATTACCATCTTCCATTTTAACTTCTCTGAGCCATCTGTTTTATTGTGATCAAATTATTGCATTATTTGCTTTTATGCATTATATTGATTGCTGGCAGAAATGCATACTAGTTAATAGTCATCTGTATAAATTTAGGTGGGGTGCTTAAGTGTCAAAGCTGTATAACTGAGAGGAGACCTCCACATAGCCTTAAAGGAATGTGGAGAACCGACCAGGGCTTCTGACCTGATGTCCAATCCTCACCTTCTCGTGGTGCACCCTGTTGGGTATCTACTTTGATACTGAACGAAAGAGGATGGGCTCGCAATTTGGGATTTAGCCGACCAAATTGTATTCTTATTGGTTAAAACAAAATAAAAAAATGATGGTACAACATGACAAAATTTCATGCCGGCTGGGGCGTCGCCCAGTTAAACAAGGCCCCCGTTGTTTTCGCCAGGGAACCAGGGCGAACAGCGAAAAGTCAGCTACTGGAACAAATCTGAAAACAAACCCCAACTCAACATCACCAGAGTTAAAGATCGGTACTATCAACGTAAGAAGCCTGAATGGCAAGGAAATGGAGCTAGCCGAGGAATTAGATAAGTACCAGATTGACATAATAGGGGTGACTGAAACAAAAAAGACCAAAACTGGTGAGATCTTTCTGAGCAATAAATACAAAATGTTATATTCAGGCAATGACAATCAAGGAAAAGAAGTAGTAGCCATAGTATTCAACACAAAATATGAGGCTAATCTTCTTGAATGGCAGTCAGTCTCAAGTAGAGTAATGTGGGCAAATATGAGAATGGGGAACTGGACAATGAGACTTATTTGTGCCTATGGTCCCACAGAAGGTTCTACTAAGGTAGAAGTGGATGAATTTTTTGATGCTTTAGAAAAGGCAACTGACACAATGAAAAAGGAAAAGTTGGTCCTTGTTGGGGATCTAAATAGCAGAGTAGGAAATGATTGTGAGACAAACAAAAAATATTTTGGGAAAATTTGGAGAAAAGAGCAAAGCTAATAATAATGGCAAATATCTGTTGGATTTATGCTCAGGACGTGGACTGGTTATTACTAACACCATGTTCCAACATAAAAATGTGCACAAATTCACATGGAGAGAAGAGGCTAGGAATAAGAAAAGTCTCATTGACTATGTTATTGTTGATAGTGATGCAAGACCCTGGTGCAGGACACCAGAGTGTACAGAGGATTTGAAATTGGAAGTGATCACTATTTAGTCTTGAGCAGGATAAAATTGAATTTCATATTGAAAAGAATAACATGTAAGAAAGTTTTAAAGCGAATAAAAGTTGAGCAGCTCTCAGATGTGAACTGTAGACTAAAATACAGAAAGATTATTGAAGAAAAAATGAAAGAGTTTGAGAACAGGAATCAAACCTTGGAGATTCAGTGGCAAACTCTGAAGAAAACATTGATTGATTCTGCCAGAGAGGCATGTGGTGAGGTTGTGTGCAAGGATAAAAAAATCGGAACTCCCTGGTGGACACAGGAAGTTAAAGAGGCAGTGAAGGAAAAGAAGAAAGCATATCAAAAGTTCCTGGCAAATAAGTCAGCTTTTACTCTTACAGAATACAGAGACAAATGTAAGAAAGCTAAATGGGAGGACTTTGGCAAGAATATAGAAAATAAATATTAAGAAGGTGGCAGAATATTCTGGAGGTTGTTGAAGAAGCTTAGGAATGAGGAAAGAGTGCTGTAAAAGCAGTTAGAGATGATAAAGGTGACATGAAAACAGGAGAAAAAGATATCCTTGAAGTATGGAGTAATTACTTTGAAAAACTGCTAAATGAAACAAGCAGTGATGACAGCACAGTGATAAAAAAAAAAAAACACTGCCCAGGCATGCAGTCAGGAATACATATCCATACTTGAAGTAGAAAAAGCCATCAAAGGCTTGAAATGTGGAAAGGCAGCAGGAGTAGATGATATTCGACCAGAAATGCTGAAGTATGGTGGTGTGAGAGTCTTACAGTGGATGCACTGCATAGTTCAGAAGGCCTGGACAGAGGGACAAATTCCCGATGATTGGAGTAGAGCTCTCATAGTACCCATATATAAAAAGGGAAATAAAACTGAATGTGAGAATTAGAGGCATTTCCCTACTGAGTGTTCCTGGCAAGATCTATGCAAGTATACTTGAGAAATGGTTGAGAAGAATTGTGGAAGAAAAGCTTGGTGAAGAATAACCTGGATTCAGGCCAAATAGAGGCTGTCAGGATCAGATCTTCACTTTACGAAAAATAGTCGAGAAAGCATGGGAATATAACAAAGATCTGTATTTAAGTTTTGTTGATTTGGAAAAGGCATATGACAAGGTGCCAAGAGAGAAGCTATTCAATACGCTGTAGTTATATGGTGTCAATGGGGCATTATATCAAGCAATACTTGGTCTTTATTTGAGTTGTAAGTCAGCAGTTAGAATTGAAGGAAGTACAGGAAGATGGTTTAATGTTAAATCTGGTGTGAGACAAGGATGTACATTATCCCCTCTGTTATTCATTATCTATATGGATCACATTATGAAGGAAAGTGGTATTAAACCTGATATCAAAATTGGAGATCTTAATGTCAGCTCTTTACTTTATGCAGATGATGTTATACTTCTAAATAAATCCGCTACAAGTCTGCAAGATTCTCTGACTAAATTGAATAGCTGTTGTAATAGATATGGTATGAAGGTCAGCAATAAAAAGACAATGAAAATAGGCAGAATCATTGAAAATGTCAACTGTGTTGTGAATGGAGAACCTGTGGAACAAGTAAAACATTTCAGCTACTTAGGCACAATTTTTACTGAAGATGGTAAATTAAATATAGAAATAGACAACAGAATCAGCAAAGCTGGTATGGTGGGAAGTCAATTGAATAAATTCATATGGAATAAGAGAGAAATTAGTCGGAACACTAAATTAGCTGTATACAAGACAGTGTTCAAACCAGTTTTAACTTATGGACCTGAGAGCTGGGTCAGAAGTAAAACACTTGACCAAAGACTAGAGACTGCAGGAAAGATTAGCAGAACAAGTGTTCTCTGCCAGGTTGGCAGGAAAATGACCCAGAGGAAGACCAAGATATAGGTGGATTGATTATACGGTACAAAGTGCCTTAGACGATAGAAATATAAGATCTGATAATGTTTGAGTCTTGACAAGTAACAGTCTGATTTGGAGGAAAATTGTAGATAGGAAGTTAGTAATGATGTAATTTTTGCATGTAGTACTGTACATCCCTTGAGGGTACATGGCAGGAATTTGATGATGATGACAAATTTAGGTAAAGGTTTATTTATGTCCTGTTCTTGCTCTGCAGGTGAGGCTGATCTTTCAATCTTAATCTTGGACATGCACAGTCTCTTCTTCTTGTGGGATTATAATCTAGTGCTAATTTAGGAATCCTATTGTTATTATTTCTGTGCAGTGTAGCCAATTTTGCTGGTATTTTTCTATTTCTTGTATGATGTTTTCTGGAATCTAATCATTCTCTTATTTCGGTGTTTTTCTTTTTATTTAACCTAGTAGGTTCCAGGAGAGGTCATAGAAACTTCAACTGTGCTGCTTCCAATCTTTGTCTGTTTCTTTGTTTTAGAATCCAAGTTTCACTTCCAAATTTGAGAGATGTTTTAGAGGTCAAATTATGCCATTCATTCTATTGCAAATTTGTAGTCTTGCTTCCAATTGAATCAGTATCGTATTGCAAGATTATATTTCGTAGGTAATTAAATTCCGTAACTTGTTCAATTATTTTATTGTTAAGCATAATTTTGACTTTTTGAATGGTGTTTCCACACATTGCCATAGCTTTCATTTTTGTTTCAGAGATTTTCGATTTAAATTTTTTTGATATTTCATTTAGATGGTTAGTTGCAATTTGGAGTTTATCTTCTGAATTTGAAATCAGTACTTGATCATCTGCATAAAGTATTGTATTTAGCTGTATATTATTTGTTAGTTTAATTCTATCTTTGAGAGTTGTTTTCCATTCTTTTAGGATTCTGTTTATATAAATGTTGAATACAATTCGGGATAAGCCACAGCCTTGTCTTACTCCTTTATTTATAGTTATAGGCTCTGATAATGTTCCATCTGCAAATTTGATGCAAATTTTTGTTTCTCTGTATAGACATTTTGTTGCTTTAACTAATTGAGGAGGTATTTTATCATCTTGTAAACATTTTCCAGAGTAGATTTCTGTTCAGGTTATCATGCACTTTTTCATAGTCAATAAATAAAAGGAAAGTGGGCTGGTTAAATTATTTTCTTTTTTCTATGATATGTCACATTGTGAAAGAGGCATCTTTGCATCCTCTCCCTCTTCGAAAACTATACTGTTCTTCTAAATAATTTGCTGTATATTTAATCAGTCTGGAAGTTTCTTCTACTATTTTTTCAAAGATATTTCTATTATTATATGAGCAATGGTGAACTACCCTGCAAAAAATCTCACCAGGAACCTTTGTGGGCAATGCCTACAAAGTTACCTAGAGTTGGAAACGACTGAAAGGGGAAAACCACCACCATGCAAAGAAAATTTGCACACAATTTGTTGGACCAGTTTAATTTTTATTGAGGTCTCATCAATGGAAGTCATACGCAGAAGAGATACTAGGTTGATGTAATGCAGAAGTCATTAAACAAGAGCATAATTTCTTGGAAAGTTTAATTTAATTTATAACCAAGTGAAAAAAAACTATCAAACTATCCCTAATACAGAGTATTTTAATATTAATGTGATATATGTTTTCACTGCTTGCATATGAGAAATGACTTCTACATTACTTCAACTTTGGTATCACTTCTTGGTCTAGGTCAGTGATGGTGAACCTTTTTATCCAAGTGTGTCAAACATCTTTTTTTTTTTTTTAAATACTGACGTTGTTGATGTACCACTTGCATACATGCATTATAAATTTAACTACATGACCATAGATGGTGACTTATACATATCATATTAGGCTATTTATTTAATAGGACATTGATATAAAATCTATGAATTCATATTATACAATTAATTTAATAAAGTGAAATTACAAACTTACATTACATTTAATGACTTTTCTGCTGCTGAGTACAGGTAGAAAGTTACTCAAATCATTGCTCAATCTATTTCTCCCTTTCGATTTGATATTATTTAAGGCAGAAAATAGTTTCACCAGAGTATGTAGAAGAGAAAATTGTTAGAAGAGCTTTAGCTCTAACTACAAAATAAAATAGAAATAGGCTAACTATAAAATATAATTCGTTCAATGAACCAAAACCTACCTTCACCTTAACTGAGAGCGTTCTTACACGATTTATTGCAGTTTTTTCATCAGAATACCAATATTTTTCAACATCCAAGGTGTGTCACCTGAAACCATCAAGTGTATCAGTGCTGACACATGTGTCATAGGTTTGCCATCACTGGTCTAGGTAGTGACTTTTCCCATAATGCATAGCATTATACACATCCAAAAGAATGTATGCAAGTTGCCTAGTCATGAAGATACTTCAAGTACAAACTTTGTTTGTTTATACTTTGATAAACGATGAAACAAGAATGTACTTTCTTGAAAGTTGAATTTAATTTATAACGAAGTTCCAAAACTTTATACGATTATCTCTCACTTTTCCTCTTTACATTCTAATAATGTCGCATCTTTAATCATGGCCCCAGGAAAACATGCTTTTGTCATGAACATGGAATTCCTATTAATATGCTTCCTTTTACTCTCACTGTTTCATACTCTTCTCTTCTCTGCCAATTGCTAGACATTTCTTCACTTGCTAACACTTTGTCCTGTTAATGACTCTGCAGAAATGCACTATTTCATCCATTACAGTACCACCAACATGCTATTTTCTTCTTCCACCATTTCTTTTTATAACTTGTTTTGTCATTAATTGCTTTTCAATCACATTTACTCACTGTACTTGCATTGGCAAATCTGCAAAATGCTGCAATGGACACAGCTTTGCCTGTCTGTTCCATAGTTAACTATATGTGAATTGTGTTGGAGAAAAGCTTACAAATTTAATCTCATTTGCAGACTATCAGTTACCGTTTTAATTGCACAAAAATTAAACCAAAAAACGTTACCAATTTGGGGTGTCCAAAATCAAAATGTGTTATAAGTGAAGTCTCATATCAAGGTATGGTAAAGTTATATTTTGTTGTTTAAGAGACCTCCATAGTCACTCATTACAGAAAGTATCCTATAGCTTAAAATTCATCTACACTCTTCACAGCAAATTTTAGCAATGCATTCTGCTCACCCATCATCATTTCTATGATGCAATTTTAATTTATTCACTACAGCAAACTATCTATTATAATTACAATTCTTTTATACCTACAAGTAGTTTGATAACAGTGAGAGCAAAATAGTAATTTTAGTAGATAGTATATTGCTAAATCAATTGCCTTTAAAATAGCATTATGCCTAGACTTTGGCCAGGGCTTTTTTGACAGTAAGATAATTTATAATAACATTTGCTGTAGTGATAGTTGGCTTTAAAAAATATTCTCCTTACCCATATTATTATGATCCTTGCACAAAAAGGTCAGTCTGAACCTGAACCACATTACTATTGTGGATGGACAGAAAGCTGAAGAAATAAAGCAATAAAACTTATTAACATTTAATATGAAGCCTATCAAACTGCTTCTTTTTCAGGAAATACATAATAGCAGAGACCATTTCAAAAGACAACTCTAGAAGGAATAAACAAGAAACGGAAAAAAATTTATACTGGGAGTTTCAAGATGAATTCTGAAACCATAGTGAATAGACACTGTTTTAACTGATTTAGATGAAAGAAAGAGAAATTACAGATTTTGTGATGAACAATGACTATGAAAATATTTGCATAAAATTCACATAGCAGTAACTGAGTATCTATATGAAATGCAGTAAAGTGAATTGTTAAGAGATCTGTAATCAACCTAATTGCTCTCTTTTGAACTGAATTGAGCATTTTTAAAGAGCTCTATTAAGGGCATCACCCCAAATGTGAGAGCAGTATTCAGTGTTGGAATAATTTGTAATTTATTAGAATTAATGGCTATTCAAGTGATAATACCTTAAGCAAAAGAGAAAGCCCAGTTGAAATTGCTGAGGAAGCAGTACTTGTGTGGGTGGGTATATATTTATGTACATACATATACACACAGGGTGATCCAAATGTCGCACACATAAAATAGACTTGAATTTTTCAGTATTAGTGAGGAACTTTATAAAACTAAAAATTGCTACAAACAAAACTTACAACCATATTTTTAAAAAAGGCAAAAACTAAAGCAAATGTTCAAAATGGCCACCTCATTCTTGAACACAGGCATGTGATCTTTTTACCAAATTGGAGGTAAGTCTTCAAAGCATGGAATTATCAACTGCTCTGATTGCTTTAGTGATGTTTGACCTCAATTCATCAATTGTGTGAGATTTATTTTTTTATGCCTTAACTTTCAGGTAATCGTAATCCCATAAGAAGAAATCTGGAGGTGGCAAAGTCCTTTAAAAATCAGTCTGTCACCAAAACACTTTCAAAAATTGCATTGTTTCAATTGATGTATGGCAAGTGGTACCATCCTGCTGAAAACAGCAATCACATTCTTCAATCTCAAGGAGAGTTATGAACTGGGTGATGTCTTGGTACAGTGTTCACTGTTCAATGTTGTTTCAAAGAAAATGGGTCCAAGAATACAATGGCATGTAACTGCGATTTTTTGAGAATGCAAGGACATTTGATGGAAAACATGAGGATTTTCCAATGACCAAATTTATTTATTTTTGCTATTGACATATCCACTTAGGTGGAACCACACTTCATCACTGAAGAAAACATTGTCCAGCTTGTGAACTCCATTTTCTTCAACAAATGATCAAAACCACCGACAACACAAACTTGCTTTTCTTATCCAGTTGCTTCAATTCCTGAACTGAATGAGCACAGTATGGACAAAGCTTTGTTTGATGATTCTCTAAGTACTTCCATATGACATACTTGTCTGTGCAGAGGTTTTTTTTTTCTTTAGCCTCAGTCAAAATGGAAGATCTTCCATGCTGCTGTTTGTCTGCAACCGATCCAGTTTCCCAAAAGCATTTGATTAATCTCGTAATTGTCGAATTTTGTGGAACAGCAGAGTTGGGATACTTCTGATGAAACTCCTTCACAACATTTGTATAAACATATGTGACACTCCTTTGCAACAGACAAAATAACTCATTGCTCTTGGGAAAGTACAGTTTCACTTTCTCTGTAAACAAAACTATGCGATGGATGTCCAATACCTGGCAAGTAGTGGATAGATTACACGATAGTGGCCAATAGTCCTAGGGTGTCATTTATAGGCAAAACAAATAATTAGAATTGGAACACTTCGATGCAGCTCAGCTTCAACATTGATGTGCATGACTTTTGGATCATCCTGTATATGTGCCTCACAGGATAAATATATCACAAGAAATAGTGAATTCTAGAATGACTTCATTTCGCTGCCATTTGCAAGATGGCAATCCATGGAGAGCACATTGCACATACATTGCTACATGAACTGTCAATACATCATCTGCCCAACTCTCTGCTATGCAGGGAATGTTGTAAGAGCTCTCTTTTGTTTAAATAAGTCTGTTAGTGAGCATTAATTTCTTCATATTCTGATAAAATCCTATTTATGCATAAAATGTTTTCAGAAACAGAAAGCATGAATGCAGTGTTAAATTGACGTTTACAAAAATTACTTAGTTGATATCAAAGGTTGCTTATTGCTAACTACTAAAATTCTTTGAAATTTGCTATATACATATTGAAATCTCAATTGGTATCATATTTTGCAAATGTTATTACAGAAAAACAGTGCCATTTTTACCCATATTAACAATATGATTTAAATATTATCTATATTATTCAATAATACTTAATCTGTGCATAAATATAAAGCTAATATGATGTTTTTATTAATTTTATCGATGGCTAATAAGGGATTCAGATTGCGCTGAGTTATCTTCCTCTTAATTTGGACTGAAGAAATGCACTTGGACTATTCTAGAGTACTTATATAGCCTTGGTTATCAGTGATGTAATTAATTTCTACCTTGTAAAAATCGAAGTGGTGGTATTTCCAGAATAAATTCAGTGTAAAATCTCAGTGGCTGATTTAGCCAAAGAAAATATTCTGCATTTCAGTGGCTAGAATGGTGGAAGAAGGCACAGCAGAATAGGAATCCCAGTTGTTTTGGGTTCCACTGCCAATAGAATTAGATCTTCAGGGTGTCAAGTACTATGTCTGTTGAAGTGCTCCAGAATGACCACATTAACAGATATACACACAGGTAGATATCTTGCATATAGGCACTACCATCAAGGGCACATCTATGGAGTCTGAAGACCCATCACGGGTGACCCAATCTATCCACACAATATATCATACCTCTCCTTGAACTCATTAACAGACAAATCACTCGCAATTGACTCTGGCAACCCATTTCACTCATTCTATCCACACAATCTATCATACCTTTCCTTGAACTCATTAACAGACAAATGTTAATGAGTTCAAGGAAAGAAAACTTGCAACTGACTCTGGCAACCCATTCCACTCATTCTCCAAGCAAAAAATCTAGCCCTCACACCCCTACTAACCACACCTTTATTCAACTTCCAGGGATGATCCCTTGTTCTGGTCCCTCTAGCCAAGTGCTGAAACATTTCCTCTTCATCTATCCTATTAAAAACCTTGAAGTAAGTCAAATGTGTCTATCCCATCCCCTCTTTTTCTCCTATCAACCAACTTATGCAATCCACACACCTTCAATCTATCCTCATAGGAAACAGGCCACTTGCCTCTGAATCCTCTTTATCGCTTCCTCATCCTCAAGAAACCATGGGACCAGACTTGATCACAAGTCTGATCTTAACAAGTACTCCAGTATTTGGAGTACTTCTTAAGATCAGTAAGTGGCAGTGAGAACAAGATAGGTGATGGATTTAGACATCAGTCAAACTTGAATATTCAGACAATCAAGTGATTTGGCAGCTGCACTCATGACTGAGAAGTCCTTTCTGGAATCTTAACTCTCTGCTCATTCTTTCTGGAAAGTTGAGCTAGAAAAGGTAGCATAAATATTGTTAACTTCTTAACTGGACCACATTTGGCAGGAACACCATTCATCTGTCATACGTGATTACTTTATAGCTTGGAATGTTTAGACATGGATAACCATACAGACTGCTGTTGTCACCCATGAACTGAAGATGCTGATATAGTTTCTCTCTTAGAAACTTGTTGAAGGTTTATTTTTCACTTGGTTAGAATATAATAAATTTAGTTTAATCCTTTATCCGAGTGTGAGCAAACAAAGTTTGCGCCTGAAAGTATCTTCAGGACTGGGGTAAGGTAGTGCAACACCAGGACGACTCCTTGCAAAGGTGGAGCAAACTACTAACACTCCTATCTCAGTATCTCCCATAATGCAAAACACATCTCCTTGCGGATATGTCTAATGTTATGCATTAAGGGAAGGGCCACTACCCAGACTAGTTTCGACCTTTATTGAGGTCTCTTCAGTGGGAGCCAGGCCCAAGTGGAGATACCAGCCAGAAGCATTAGTAAAGTCATCTCTACCTATAGGAGTTGCCAAATGGTGTGCCACCTTTTTAATAAATTACTCTGGATTTAGAGAAAGATGTTGAAAGTTTATTTTTCACTTGGTTAGAATATAATAAATTTAGTTTAATCCTTTATCCAAGTGTGAGCAAGCAAAGTTTGCGCCTGAAAGTATCTTCAGGACTGCGGTAAGGTAGTGCAACACCAGGACGACTCAGAGACCTCAGTAAAGGTCGAAACTAGTCTGGGTAGTGGCCCTTCCCTTAATGCATAACATTAGACATGTCCACAAGGAGATGTGTTTTGCATTATGGGAGATACTGAGATAGGAGTGTTAGTAGTTTGCTCCACCTTTGCAAGGAGTCGTCCTGGTGTTGCACTACCTTACCCCAGTCCTGAAGATACTTTCAGGTGCAAACTTTGTTTGCTCACACTCGGATAAAGGATTAAACTAAATTTATTATACTCTTAGAAACTTGCTATTCTGAAGATGGACATCAAAAGAGCATGAAGGATACACTTTATTTTGGAAAGGGGATAACAGATGAAAAATGGATTCATGAGGTTAGTTTTGGAAATTCAAAATTAACCTGTCAGCCATCAATTCGAAGTAACATCTGGTATCACTGAGCATTTCATGACTTTGTACTTGAAAATAACCAAGGATCAGCAAGAAAGTTCTCAGTGTCCCAACTCTGAATGCTGATTTTGGCACAATATTTCTCTACCAATTTGTACACTATCTTACATAACAACTAAGACAAGGCATTGATTCTCCTTCTTGGTGACTACTTCACTGCCTGAATTGGGTCTGACTTAATTCTCTGGTAAGGAACTATTGGGAAGGAAGGTGTTAGAGAATCAATCTCAGAGTTCTCCCTCTGTCAAAGTGTACTGAACAAGATCTTATCATCAGTACACTTTTTCATCAAAAGAACTAAACTTCATGGAAATATTCTTGCTCAGGTCAGTGGCATTTGATTATGTCATTGTCTGTGTTTGGATTGTAATCATGTCTTTTTCACAAGAACCATAACCAGTGCTGAAGATTATAGATTCATCATCATTTTATTCATTCTACCATAGCCATCATGATTGTATGGGAGATTGGGTTGAGACATGAACTGCACAGTTCATGTCTCATGTTCATGCACAGACCGTGACTTATTGTCGATGCTTTGAATTATCCAGCACAGTGTAAACAGTTGCAGCAGTGTCTCATAAAAAATGACCCACTTAGCATATTAAGTGTGTTTATCAGCACTGAGTGAAAATTTATTCTTCCAACTCCAAAGAAATGATTGGTTAGCATTATAAGAAACATCGCTAGTTTAATGAAAGTGATAGGGAAAATGCAGTTTCTGATTAATGAGAAATAAATCTTTCCATGTGTGATGCTTACAAACGCTTTTAGAAGAAAAAAGAACATCAAGATATCAAATCACAGGTAGACTTGCTTTAACTGATTCACAAGCAAACAAATCTTCTACTTCACCACTCATTAGTAATAGTAACTAGCTGTGATTCATTTTCCTTCGCACCATGATATTTTTATTTGCAAAAATTTCTTTGCAAAATCTAAAGGTGTTCTTGAATAGAAAAGCAAGTTTAAATATCCATTCTTTTTAAAACTCAGAACACTCTAATCAGGCACTTATAAACAAAGGAATGGGTGTATTTCTGAAAATGTTCTACATTGTCTTGCTTGCTATGAATGTAAATGGCGTATGTCCAAGATGCTAATCATGGACATCATTATTTTCTTGGGCATTTTAATGGAATCACTATTGTAGATGCCTTGCACTGACCATTATTTGCACAATACCTGTCATAATCCTTGAACTTAATCACTGACTCTGGCGACCCATTCCCCAGGAAGTAAAAAAAAAAAAACTTGTCCTCACATTTTTGTTAACTGCAATCTCACCCACTCGCCTAGAATGATCCCTTATTCTCTTCCTTCCTGTCGTGCATTGAACATTGTGTCAATCATATAAAATGCCTTTAGAAATTATATTTTCATATCCCCCTCTATCAGCTAACTTTGCAACTTACAAATATTCAATCCATTCTTATAAGAAGCATTCTACAGACCTAGCTTGATTGTTGGATCCTCTCCATCACTTCATCCGTAATGAATTCAGGCAACTAGAATGGTACACATTATCATCCTTCTTAAAAAGAACGATGGTAATTTCCTTATCTCTACCAAGTTATCTTTCTTTTTAAAGGTCCAATGAACTATTTTGGCTTCTTTTGCAGTATGCCCTCTAAACTTCAGTTCCCTATCCCCTGTTACTCCAAAATCCCTATCCTCATCACTGTCATGTATTCCAGATCCATCAGTTTAGTTACACATCTTTGTGATCTCGTCATCCCAAAATGCATCACCATACACTTTGCAGCTTTAAACTTATAGCTGTTATCCTTTTTCCAGTACTCCCAGTCTATTTAAATCATCTTGTAAGATCTCAGCATGGCTATGATTAACTATCACTATACCTAATTTTTCATCATCAGCAAACAACTGGATATTTCCCCCTTAAATCATTTTCTATATCATTGATGTGCAAATTAAATAGCAGCCACTTAGGCGCAGAGCCCAGCATTATAACACTGGTCATCCTTTGATGTTTGTTCATTAACCACTCTGTGCCATTAGCCAACTTCATATCTAACCCTGTTTGCTCCAGTTTACTTACCATATTCCATATACAGAGTCCAGGCAAAAAAACTATACACACTTTAACAGATGTCTATGGACTTTTTTCGAAATTGGATTGAATTACAGTAGCAATGTGTAATATGATGTTCTCTCAAAAGATGTCGTTACTCACATGAATATTGGCATCAACATGAAACCGGTAGGACAGTCAAACAAAATAGCCAAGGCATAATTGTTGTTCGAGGAATACAAGACCATTTTAAAGTGGTATTTAAAATTTGAGACTGTTGATGAAGTTCAACTTCAATGGAGGCATGAGTTTGCAGCACAACCTCCAACACACCTGACAATTGCACTTATTCGTGCTAAGTTTGAGACCCATGGTACCATGTGATATGCAGAAGGGAAGATCCGGGAGGCCTTGCACAGCAACAAGTCCTGCTTCCTCGGCTATGGTGTTGAAACAGTTTACATGCTCGCCACAGAAGTCTATTACACAATGTGCATGTGAGACAGGAGTTAACAGTGCAAGCATACAGCACATTCTTAAAGCAGCTAAATGGAAAGTTTATATCCCAAGATTATTACATGCAATGAATGAAGATGGTCCTGATCGAAGAATGCGATATTCTGAGTGGTTTCAACACATGGTAGATGAGGATGAAGAGTTTGTGAGGAAGATGATTTGGTCTGATGGAGCACAATTTAAGCTTAATGGAACAGTGAATTGCCATAATTGTGTTTACTGGGCTCCTGAAAATCCAGGCGTTCATGTGGACAAGACAGTCAATTTACCAGGGCTCAATGTCTGGTGTGGATTGTCATCTATGGGTTAAATAGGACCATTCTTCATTGAGGGTACTGTTAGTGGTCAAGTGTACCTAGATATGCTATGCACATCCATTTTCCCTGCCATTAGTGCACTTTATGGGAATGATCAATTTCTTTTCCAACAAAATGGTGCACCACCACACTACCACAAAGATGTGAGTGCTTACCTCGATGAGTTTGCAGAGACAATGGATAGAATGAAGAGGTGCAGTTGAGTTCTCCCCCCCCCCAACGTTCTCATAATTCAACGGTTCTAGGAAATGGCGTAAACATTTTGCATTAATTTTTGCAAATAATCAATGGATGATAAAGAGTATTTTAAAATCATTAAAAAGGCAAATCTTTATTAAGGTGAATGTCAGTGATACATAACAATGAAATCATTTAAAAATTGTGCAAATTGAAAGAGATGCTGTGTAAATAACTTTTTGCTACAGATCTTCAATTCAACAAATCCATCAGTAACATCATCCTTTTAAGAAATGCTAATGCTATAAAGCATTTCATTTTTGTATTGAATTCAGCATTTGTTTGATAGCGTAACTTCAAACCATTGGCAACAATTTTGCGATAAAGATTTTGTGCCATATGAAATAAACAACCTATTATAGTTGATTTAAATATGTTAGAAAAAGCGTTGATAGTTGCTTTCTCGATGTCAACCATTAATGTTTCGGCATCTAATGATGAATATAAGCCCTTTAAGGCACTGAATAATCTGCTGTAAGTTAATTCTGATTTGCCAGGAAGCAAAGCAAAAAGCCAACGAAATCTTTAGGGGTCTCATGCCAGTCCCAAGGCATAGAGAAAGGAGGAGCATCGGTCAGATGAGTGTTGATGCTCTGACCATAAAGAAAAAACACGATTGTTATCTGATGCCTATACAATCAACAGCTACAACATACTGACTCGGACGTCGCCCGGATCAACAAGGTTCCTGATACCAATCGAGCAATTCCATATGATGCCCATTATCTGGTGGTGGTATCTGCTTCAATTCTTAATTCCGTTTCCCAACGCTATCTAAATCTAGTTTGTTTTTTTTCTCCATATAACTCACTGCAGTATCTTGTTCATCGCTGTACAATTTTATCTTTATTCATCAGTACTTTGCCTTTTTCATCTTTAACTGTGGTCTGTTTTGATTGCCATCTATTAATGGTTCTAATCATTTTGTACACCTAGTTTTATGCTTCCCATAGTACTGTTCTATATTATTGTACTGGGCTTCTGACCATTTCATCTTATCTGGCTGACTGCTTTCTTCTCCTCATTGCACTTTCTTCAATATTGCTCCTCTATTTGTTCTGATCTATCCCTTCTTATTTTCAACATTCTTTTCTCCTGTACTAACTTCAGTGGTTCTTGTCTAATCCACTTCTTGATCTTCTCTTCTTGTACTGTTTCTTCAACTGCATTTTCTATCGCCTTCATTACTTCTTTCACTCTTAGATTAGATTTTTTTTCTTTGTCCATACTTTTAAGCGTCACCTCTAACATTGTTCTTTACCTTCTTCCTACTTCTTCACTTATTCTTGCTGTATCTCTTCGTTTCTGATGAAGTTTATGTTTTCTTTTTAATTTCAACTTAATGTTTGCAATCATTAAACTATGATCCAAGTCTATATCCGCTCCTTGAAAAGTTTGACACTGCTATACTGATGTTATCCATCTTCTTTTCATCATAATCATATCAATCATGTTCTTGGTTTTCCCATCATTTGATCACCACGTCCATTTTCTACACTCCTTTTGCTGGAATCTTGTGTTACAAATCATCATCTCGTGGTCCACAGCAAATTCTAACAATTTTTCACCTTGTTCATTTCTTTCTCCAAAACCATATTTTCCCATCACTCTTTCCCAATCATTATTATCTATTCTGACTTTGGCATTCAAATTTCCTTCAATAATTAGTACATCTTGCTTTGGTATTGTTTCAATTGTCTCTGTCAGATCTTAGTAAAATAAGTCAATATCCTCATCTGTGCTGTCAGATGTGGGTGCATATACCGGGACTATTGATATATTAAATGGTTTTGCTTGAAATCTTGCTGCTATGGTTCGTTCATTGACTGGTTTGTAGCCTAACAGTGCCTTTCTGACTTTTGTTTGTTAAGAAGGAAACGAACTCCTGCTTTATGCTTGGTGTCATGCCATGACATATGACTTTGCATCTATTTATCTTTCCTGCTGATGTCCATCGCAACTCCACCAGTCCTAGTATATCACACTTATATATCTTCATTTGCTCACAAAGTAATTCTAGTTTTCCTGACATCCAAGGTGTCCATACATTCCATGTTCTTACTGATAATAGTTCTGTTAGTTTCAGT
The DNA here is from genome assembly GCF_054136105.1 of Typopeltis vanoorti. Lineage (NCBI taxonomy): Eukaryota > Metazoa > Arthropoda > Arachnida > Uropygi > Thelyphonidae > Typopeltis > Typopeltis vanoorti. Next base: position 126,772,388 of record NC_143556.1, on the reverse strand, counting down.
TTCCGTTTCCTTTCGATATCCCACTTTTTGATCCAACTCCCCAATCGTTCGATATGAGTCAGTATGTTGTAGCTGTTGATTGTATAGGCATCAGATAACAATCGTGATTTTTCTTTATGGCCAGAGCGTCAACACTCATCTGTCGATGCTCCTCCTTTATCTAGGCTTGAGACTGGCATGAGACCCCTAAAGATTTCATTGACTTTTTTGCTTTGCTTCCTGGCAAATCAGAATTAACTTACAGCAGATTATTCAGTGCCTTAAAGGGATTATGTCCATCATTAACACGTTCATTGCCAACCACGCGATGCGAGTCCTCAACAAACGACCGATCACGCGTTATCGCGTGGACGTCGCTAACTAAATAAAAGTTTTAAAAAAATTTGGCCACCACACGAAATTCCAATTTTCGGCTTGGCAATGAACGATATCACGCGATGCGAGTTCTCACCAAACGGCTGATCACGCGTTATCGCGTGGACGTCGCTAACTAAATAAAAAAATTAAAAAAATTTGGCCATCACACGAAATTCCAATTTTCAGCTTGGCAATGAAAGTGTTAAATCCCGAAACATTAATGATTGACTTCGAGAAAGCAACTATCATCGCTTTTTCTAACATATTTACATCAACAACTATAACAGGTTGTTATAGTTGTTGAGAGGTCTTTATAGGGTTGAGAGTCATTATACATGTCTGCAAGGAGATGTGCTTTGCATTGTGGGAGATACTAAGGATGAGAACTTATAAGTTCGACCACATAAGCGAAAGCTCTCGTTGGCAGACTGCCAAGAAGAGTCAATTCATGTTGAAGAGGAGAAAGAAATAAGGCGATGAACGAATTGGTCAATAACACGCGAAATCACGTGCTTTCATTGGTAAAATTTTCCAACTGTTATACAAGCAAAATAATTACCACTTTAAAAACTACAATGATCATAAAAGAGAAGTTAATTTTCCGATGTGTAATAATAAACAACTCATCCCACAATACGAATTGATTACCCTATTATCGGAATGGATTCTCCTGTTGACATGCGCAGAAGTGTCAAATGGTCTCGTATCTGTGGGCGTACTATACCACCTTTTCCACGAGTTACCCCGGTCCTGAATGTACTTCAGACACAAACTTTGTTTGCTAACACTTGGATAAATGATAAAACCCAATACAGTCATCCTTCGACTTACCTCCGGGTTCCGTTCCATCCGGCAGGACGTAAGTTGATACATTAAATCAACAGAGATATAGGGGTTAAGGACTTAACAGTATAAGTATACTGTAATTTTAATTTTTAAACCTTATTATAAAAGTGTACTGTGTGTTACTGCCACTATAAAACAGGAGAATAATCACCCAAATCTTCCTCCACAATCACATCTTCATTTCCTTTCCTGTGTGAACGATCAGGCCGTGGCGCTTCTGGTGTAACCTTTTTTTTTTTTTTTTTTTTGATGAAAATGTTCGATGTGCTTTGCTTATTCATTTCATCATACATTTGTTCATAGCAAGCAAACGCATCATGTACTTTCGTTTCTATTATTAAGTAGCGTTCAACATAGGGGGTTCATGACTTCAGCCATTTTGAGGATATCGTTAACTGCAGAGAACACTTCTGCAATACCCTTCATTGTAAATTGCTTAACTACCTCTTCCTTTTCTCGTTTATCCTCTTCTGCAACAGTTGTTCCTGCATTTCGACCAATTCTTCGTTAGTGAACTCTTCAGGGGAACTTTCTATGAGTTGAATTATGTCGTCATCATTCACTTCGAGATTCAGATTGTTTACTAGGCCCACTATTGCAAACTTCCAAAATCATGCACAAACTTTTCTACTGTCTTTTTCCATATGCCACTGATACATGAAGAGGTCACTGCGCCCCAAGCCACAGCAATATTGTTAATAGCATGATAAATATTGAATGTATTCCAGAACTGCATGAGAGTCTGGTCATTTCCTTCAGCAGAAATGGTTTGCGAAAAAGTTCTCCATAGAAAATAAGCCTTAAACACTGCAAGAACTCCCTGATCTATCGGTTGGATCGATGAAGTAGTGTTTGTAGAGAGAAACATGACCTTGAACTTGGTGAAGATCACCGCTATAAGACGGAATGACCTGGAGCATTATCTAGAAATCTTAAGTTCTACATTTTCTTTCACACAATAGCTTTTTATTTCACTCTCATAACAGTTGATTAAGGTATCCTCAATTTTCGAGTCATCCACGACTTCTTATTGGGAGTATGCTTCCTAATGTTTTTGAAGATTTGTGGATTTTCATTGTGCCATATTACAAATGGTTTCAGTTTATATCCAGCCACATGACCCGTAACAGAATCGTAATACGGTTCTATTAAGAGCTTTGAAACTTAGGTATAGATTTTAGCTTTTTGTGGATGAATGTCCATTCGGGCATTTTTTTCCGAAACAATGACGTCTCATCCATATTAAATATTTGCTGTGGCAAATAATTTTCCTTCGTAATAATTTTATCCAATTTTTCCACAAACTCCTTGGCAGCCTTCTCAGCACTTGCAGATCCCCATAAAATTTCACATTATGCAGCGTAAATTGCTGCTTGAATCTCATGAACCAACCGGAAGAAGCGTTGAATTCGTAGTCATAATCGGGTTCTGCTTTCTCCTTCAACATGTTGAAGAGACTTAGTGCCTTAGCAGTTATGGTCACAGTGCTAAGAGTATGCGCTTTTGGTTCAGGTCTTCTATCCGCGATGCAAGTAACTTTTCCATATTATCGAAAGGACCTTGTCGTTGCTTCGTCACTATCGTCGATTTAATGGAAGCAGATCCTTTCACAGTCTGTACTATTTTATCCTTATTTTTCAAAGTGGTCGTCACTGTAAAATGAAACCATCCGAAATCGTGCGATCGCATTGACGGACTCAAGTCCGGCGCGAGGCAGGGACGGAATGGGCAAATGCCGCAGGCGGAAAACTTACAGGGTTTATGTTACAATGGAGGCAGAAAAAATTAAAATAAAATTAAATTGGATATATCATATATTTAAAAAATATTAAATTTATATATACATATTTATAAAGATAATTATATTTTATTCTAATTATATTTCTATTCATTGAGAAAATTTGATTCTCTTATAAATAGAATATTTTAGAAACAAAAATAATCGGAAATTTTCGGAAATCGGAAAAAAATTCGAATTTGTGTTTAGATGATAATCAGGCTCATGAGAAACATCCAATCGCTTCGACTTCAAATACAAATACCCCAACACTAAATTACGAGCTCTTTGACGATCCAGCTTTATGGCCAAACTTCTCCAATTCAATAATTGATATATTAGTAAAACGAGGTCCTCCTGCTGAATCAAAAAGACCTTTATTTTTTCACGCAATGAACATAATAGAACTTTTCATGTATCGCATTATAATTGGATTTTGAGTAACGGAGAAACCATTAAAATATCTTGGTTAATTTACTCAAGTTTAAAAAATGTAGTATTTTGTTTCTGTTGCGAATTATTTTCTAATATTCGAACTATGAACTTAATTTCGGAAGGAAATAACGATTGGAAACATATTCCCAAGTTCTTCATCCCCACGAAAAATCTCAAGAATATTTTAATAATTTTGAAAATTGGATTGATTTAAAAAAGCATTTAAAAAATGAAACTACAATTGATCAACATCAGCTAAAATTACTCAAAAAAGAACAAGAACACTGGATGCATGTTTTAAAACGCATAATATCGGTTATTAAATTTCTTGCAAAAGAAAACATCGCGTTCATAGGAAGCGCAGATACCCTATATACAAATAATGGAAAATTTTTGGAACTGATTCAATTATTCGTCGAATTTGACAGCGTATTACAAAAACATCTAGAACGCATAAAAAAAACAATGAAATTCACGTTCATTATTTAGCGAAATGTATACAAAACGAAATCATTACTATATTGAGTAATGAAATTAAAAAATTGCATCTAAAATAATGAATGCTAAGTATTTTTCAATAATTGTTGATAGCACCACTCATATTTTGCGGCAGGAGCATATGTCCTTAATTGTAAGATAAGAAAAGAAAAAAAAATGAAGAAACCCAAGATATACAAATAGAGGAAAGATTTCTAGATTTATTTAAATTAATAATATGACGAGAAGTGATATGGCTGAAATAATTTTAAAATTATTAGAAGAAAAAAACTTAAATATTCAAAATATTTGTGGTCAGGGATATGACAACTGGTCAAATATGAAGGGGAAGAATGCAGAGGTACAAACACTTTTAAGGAACAAAAATCCTAGAGCATTTTTGTTCCATGTTGCACGCATTCCTTGAACTTGGTATTGAGCGATGCAGCAAGCTGCAATGTAGATATGGTTTTAGTTTTTGACATTATTCAGTCAGTCTATAATTTCTTTTCTTCATTGAGTCGTCGATGGGAAATTCTAAACCACATACAAAATTTTACTTTAAAACCTTTATGCACGACGAGTTGGGAAAGTCGCGTTGAAGCTGCAAAAGCAATACAAAATCAAGTAAAAGAAATGCATGAAGCTTTAATTTTCATTACAGAAGATGACAGCTTAATTGGGCAACAAGGCATTAAAACAAAATTGGAAGCTAGTTCGTTAGCAAAAAAAAAAAAAATAATAATTCTTTCAAGATTATATTTGGCACATTTGTTTGGTATGACATTCTAAGTGAAGTCAATGCATCTAGCAAACAATCGCAAAATATCTCCTGCAATATTATGAAAGCCTTGAAATCATTAGATGTCACGAAAAAATTCTTGACGTTATACAGAAGTGAAAATAATTTTTTGAAAGTTAAGCACCTGCTTGGTGCTTAACTTTCATATTGGGTTAAATGCTGATTTCCCAACTAACGACAGCACACGAACACGACATGTAAAAACTCAATTTGATTATGTATGTCCTGACGAATCAATTACTAATTTTGAGCGAACATTTTCAATTTAATTTTTTAAATGCAATTCTTGATTCAGCAATGACTTCAATTACTGAGAGATTTGAACAGCTAAATAAATATGAATCAATTATTGTGTTTCTCTTTAACATTAGTAACTTAAAATTTGCTAATGATACAGTAAAAAAAATCTTGTTTTTTTTTTCGACTTAGGTATTGTTCTGTCTGATGGTGATCAAAAAGTTATTTCAGCAATAGATTTATTAGATGAATTAAAAATATTGTCTCGGAGGATATCAAATAATTATTCTCCCAAAGAAGTATTAAATTATATTTGTGCAAATAATTGCATAAGTCTTTTCCCTAATGTGTACACATCACTACGAATTCTTTTAACAATCCCAACTACAGTTTCAAGTGCAAAGTGCAGTTTTTCTAAATAAGACTTATTAAAAATTATTTGAGGTCCACAATGTCCCAAGAGAGATTAGATGGCTTAGCCACTCTATCTATTGAAAGTGACATAGCCGAGACATTAGATCTAGAAGAAGTAGTAAAGTCTATTGCCGAAATTAAGACTAGAAATTTTTCCTTTTTTTTAATAATTAAAATTAATTCTTAATTTAGATTTTTTCATATTTGTTTTGTCATGTTTAATGTAATTTATGTAATATTTATAAATTGTGTTCTCATTGTGTTCAAATTATGTACTCATTATATAATAAACACAAAATTATTTTATTCATTTATTATTATTATTTTATATATATATATATATATATATACAATTTCGACCGAAGGGCGGGGAAAAAAATCTTATCCACACTCAAAAATTTGCTCGGGCCGGCGCTGGTTATATCTTTGCCAACTTCCTGTTGACAGTCTTCTTCCAAATCTGTTCTCTATGAAGACTCCAATATTATCAGATCTTATATTTGTTTTATAAGGCACTTGTTACTGTATCATTTCCACCTAGATCTTAATCTACTTCTGGTTTTTTTTTTTTGTTTTTTTTTTTAATGTTGCTTTATAACTTGCAACTTCGTTTCAAGATCAATTGCTCGCCCCTTTTTCTGTGATTCTTAACTAGATTTATTGATTATGCATGTAAGGGTCATATTGCACAAAACATCGCGAAATAATTAATGATACACACACAAATAACCCATTTCTCAAACACAAAATCAACATAGGAACTATTAAAGACACGTGCCGACTGCCGAGGGAGATTATCGCTGAAAGCGCTGTTGCCACTATGCATGCTTTACCTTACGCTCGCTTGCGTCTTGTTCGCAAGTATAGCCGAAAATGTTATTTATTCCCTTGTCTTAAACTTAAATATTGTCATGAATGTTATCATGTGAATATCTTGCATAGCATATTAACTGCGCATCATTTGTAACATCAGTAGTCTCGTCTATCTGTAACGCATTATAAGGGTTCTTCTTACTCTTTCGATTAACTGAGATTCTACGTCACCTGCCATATCATTAATTCTGCTACCAACAGTGTCATTTGAAAGAGGAATCAAATCAATATCTTTTAGTAACTTGTTGCCAAACATCGTTTTTACCACATCTTTTATAGCTGTAGTAACAAATTTTTCCCGATAGAATGAGGTTTCCGTGTTTTCGCTATGCACAAAATTAAGAGATAGCATGCTTCCAGTGCCTTACTATTAATGGAACCACTGGCCGAAATATCTTTATATATCTTTCCCATGATTTAATGTCTCTAAGCGTCGCTGAAAATATTCAATTGGCTTATTTTTCACATCACAATGTTTAGTTTCTAAATGTCGTCGGAGTTTCGCAGGTTTCATCAACACTTCATAACACAAAACACATTGAGGTTTCTGTTCACTTTCATCTCCACACCAAGTAAACCCGAATTCCAAATATGACTGTTATATTTCCTACTGTATTTTTTCTTTGAACTGCTTGTTTCTTCTACTTTAATAGCATCAGATTTACTCGCCGTTATAACACGTGTATTACAATTAGGGTTAGCATCCCCTGTTTCATTTGCCCTTCTTTTCAAAGTCCTAGTCTAAGCCACTTTTCCATTATTAAAAAACGTTTCCGAAAAATATATAAATATTGGGGTTAACTCACGGCACACTTTGCCCAAGTATCGCTTAGCACTTCTGAAGATATACTGAGCTTTGGTTGAAGGAGGGAAACTTTCATTGGTTGAAATGTGGATAACAAATCTGACAAAACAGCAAGGGAAGGCAGAAGCAATAAAACTATATTGTTATTCACTTCGCCTCTCTTTTCCTATTCGTCATTTTGCCACTGAATTTGTAATGGCAGAATAAAAGAGGGGTGAAGTGAACAACAATATAGTTTTATTGCTTCCACCTTTAAACATTCTGATGCTGCTTGTTGGGTTTTTTTAAGTCTCCATTTGATTTCTATAATTTTTACTTACTTATTCAATTTTAATTTGTTTTGTTTGGATAATTAAAAATATATATTTAATTAATTAATTTAAGTCTGCCTACGCACCTGTCCCATCGTCGCGGACCACAGGTTGAGAAACACAGCCTTATGGGATCACGGACGTATCTTCGAAAGGACGTAACTCGAACGGACGTAAGTCGAGGGATGATTGTATGTGATTGGTAGCATAGCAACTGAAAATACTTCCATTTTTATCTATTAATTTTACTTTTATTTTTTATTCATTTAATTTTTTTTTCCACAGGAAATCAGATTAGGTTAATTAGTTAATTTAGACATTATGTTGTTCACAATAGTGCAGTTACATTAATGTATGTGTGTGTGTACAGTGAAAACTCATGGAATAGCAATATCGCCAATATATTTTTGCATTTACTCCTGTTAAAGACTCCCCTAATTGTTTCCTGACTTCATGTGATTCCTGAAATTAAACACAATAAATTCTTTCATGAAAAGGACACTTTTTTTTATGTGTAAACATTGCATCATATTCATGCTAATAGTCCAGGTGTGCTGTCACAAATACAGACACCTTTGAGCCCTTTGAACTGACGTAACGATGGCGCAGCGTGTCTAATTCTTAGTGTTCCAGTGGTTTTAAACCACTCAAAAGCCAAGGCCGGGTGTGTGCTGAGACAATAGCACCCAGAAATCAGTGGCTGTGATTGATTATTGTGTCAGTCAATCTAATCGAATATTGTCATTTGTCGTGAGTTTCTGTTTTTGTTTTCTGAGTTTCATCTGTTTGCATGCGTGAAGTATGTGTGCTGACATGTTTAGGACACCTATATAGACAAGTTTTTAATATATAATTTTCTATAAATAATTTATAACTTTTTTTGCTCATATTTACAATGGAAAACAGTGCTGACAATCTACTGAATGTCCTGTTTTCGGCCAGAGCTTTTGCGGATTGTATGATTGTAGTCAGAGGTAAGCCTCTACTTCCTCTTCCAAATCTGCCAAGCAAGCACAAAGACGCAAAAACTGAGTAAATGAGACACTTCTCTATTTCACAATACAGTACAGTTCAAGACTTTTTTTTATTAGCCTTATTTATTATTCTCCAAAGAGAAAGGCATTTGGAACAAGCAGGATATTCTGACCTTAATCATTTAGCTGCAGCAGTGCAAAAACATGAGTGCTCCCAATCAAATTTTCAGTCATTTTTAAATCTTAAGATGTTTGGAAAATTAATTGATAAATTAAACTATTCAAAGTTATTGTTCAATTAATTGCATTGGACCAATTATGATGAGCATACATTGGTAAAAATGCAATCATAGAGTCAAATTGACGTGAATTTTGTAGCACCTGCTGCATAAGTCATATACGGCAGCACACACCCAAATTAAATGGGTACATGATACCACTGATATATATATATATATATATATATATATATATATATATATATATATATATATATATATATATATATATATATATATATATATATATCGCTGGTATCATATATATATATATATATATATAATATATATATATATATATATATATATATATATATATATATATACACACGCATTGAAGATTACTTTAATATATATATATATATATATATATATATATATATATATATATATATATATATATATATATATATATATATTAAAGTTGTCGAGTTACTTCACATGCAAACTTTGCTCACACTTCGATTAAGGATGAAATCAAGAATACATTTTCTTGGCATCTTTAATTTATAATCTGACTTTGTCTTCCTTGCCATGCTGGTCACCCTTTCTTACCTGTGCTTTTACTAGTTGTGAGCTTGCTAATCACTTTTCTGCTTGCTCACACACACACACACACACACACACACACACACACACACACACACACACACACACACACACACACACACACACACACACACACACACACACCTGAAGATTACTTCAATGCAAATATGTATACAAGGTGGTTCAAAATTCCACGTACAAACTTCGGGAAGGTAGAGAACATCAAAATCAATGATATTCACATAGGAAAGCATGACCGGAAACGCCACCCGAAAGTGATAGTTGGCGCTGTTCGCCAGTGCTCCAGGTGAACAATTGGGGCTTCCTCATTCAAGCTATCGACGTCGTACGAAGAACATGTGTAGTTTTACGAACGCTGAGAGGCAACGGCAAGCACACGCGTCGTTGCCTCTGCTGTAGGAGTATCTAAATCCAGTGTACTGCGCGTTTTGCACTCTGAGTCCTTACATCTGCAACGAGTCCAGTTACTGATGGCCGAAGATTATCCTCGACGTGTGGAATTCGCGCAGTGGTTTCTGCAGAAAAGTGGAGTAGACCCGGATTTTCCAATTTGTGTTTTGTTCACGGATGAAGCTTCATTTACCCGCGAAAGGGTCTACGATCACCACAATGCTCGTGTGGGCCCATGAGGACCCACACACTTAGCGATCACATGCTGCACAACAACGCTTCGCCATTAATGTATTGGCAAGTATCATCGCTGACTGTTTAGTCGGCCCATACCTGTTACCACCCCGACTGGACTCCCAGAAGTATCGGATGTGGTTCCAACAAGATGGAGCTCCAGCCCATTTTGGCATTTCTGTGCATCAGTATTTGGGCAGGTTCTTTGGGACTCGATGGATTGGGCGTGATGGACCCCTCGTATGGCCCCATACGCTCAAATGATTTATCGAGCATTGATTTCTTTCTGTGGGGGGAATCCTTAAAGACATGGTGTATGAAACGCCTGTTACCTCTGACATGGACCTTGTGGCAAGAATCGCCATCGCCGCTGCTAATATCCGGGAAACTCCAGGTATTTTCGAAAATGTACGGCAATCAATGCGTCGTCTGTGTCAGGCATGCATCACTGCTAATGGTCGTAACTTTGAGCACCTGATGTGAAACCATATTACTATCCAACTACTATTGAACTGTTCAGTTACGCCTAATAAAATGTTTTACACTACTTACTGCCTTTTGTTATTCTGTATCTTTGTGTCCCTTAGTACCTTCCAGTGGCGTTTCCTGTCATGCTTTCTTATGTGAATATGGTTGATTTTGATGTTCTCTACCTTCCCTCAAAGTTTGTACGTGGAATTTTGAACCACCCTGTATATACATCTGAAGAAGGTCAAAATATAGAATTTTAATGTTATTAAAGGTTTTATATTTGGCTGGCTCAGCTACTTTCCTCTAGTAATCTGATTTGTCTTCTCCCTTTCACCCTTTCTTACCTATGCTATAACCGCTTATGAGCTTGCTGATCACCTTTCCACTTACTTATATGCTTCTCCAAAGCTAAAACTTCCATTTCCGGCTCCTGCTTAATGACGCTCTTCATCCATCTAATTCATGTTTGATTTCTCTCCTGATCAACTTTTTGGGCTACTTTCATTGATACAAAAAAAAAAAAAAGTTTTGTTCTCACATTATAAATGTGAGAAAAAAAATTAGTTTTTTTTTGATTCACGACAAAAGCTTTAATTCCTCTCTATGTAATTTAATTTTAGGACTTAAATATAAGTCCTAAAATTACGAGAGCTCGGTACTTAAATAAGTACTGAGCTCTCGTTGCTGTACTGAGAAATTGATATTGTCTCAACTTAGTGTGCGTGTGTCTTGGGGATCGTGGAACTGGGTTCAAGTTTTCAATAGAAAAAAGTGATGTGTACACTTCTGTTAAAAACATGCACTTCACCCAGGACCTGAATTAAAGATAAACTGTTGTTGCATTAGCAACTGAAGCCAATTTCTTGAGACTCGTCTTTGACAGAAATCTTACATTTTCCACACATTCGTCAACTAAGAGAAAAGTGCAAGGGAACACTGTGTTTCTTCTGCACACTATCCTCTGCTGTATGGGGTGCGAACTGATCTTCATTGCTTTGTCTTGATCTTGCACTTATACGTTCAAAGCTGGATTATAGTTCTAAAGAAGTCTATGGTTCTTCAAATCAGAATTACCTGCAATGTATTCATCATAAGGGTATAGGATAGCTCCTGTGCCTTTTGCACATCTGCTGCTCAAAGTCTTTATATTGAAGCAAATGAACCTGCTCTATCACTTAGATGGAAACAGTTGTCTATTAATTATTCCCCTAAACATAAAGTTGTTTTCTGAGCATCCCATGTAGACTAGTTTCCTTTTTCCACACATTTTTGTCTCATACTTTAAGAGGCTCAATATCACACACATCAGACTGCTATAAATCCTTTGATAAGCGTATTAAAGAGACTAAGCAATATGTTGGCATAAATGTTGACAACATTGCCTGCACCAAACATAACAGCATCCCTCCATGGAAGGTTTGCACTCCATCCTGCAACCTCTCACTTTGTCAACTACAGAAATCGCATAATCCATCATCTGTGCCTGCAATTGGTTGATGTACAAAGAGCAGCCCGCTGTGATTTCTTGCCCATCTATCTGATAATTCAAGAGCTGACACCTGTGTTGGCTGAACTTTTTCCTGACATTACTATCCCTAATCAGATCCCACCCAACTGCAGTAATTATACAGCAGAGTTGCATTCCATTTAAGAAAATCGCTACCAAAATTGCGAAATTTATACTGACTCATTAAGTTCTTTACAGGCTCTCTCTCTTGCAAAGAGAGCCTTTACAGTATAATCCATATCCAGTGCTGTGTGACAAGGTTACACCTCTGCTGTTGCACAAAATGAAGATCCTTAATTTTGATGTTTAGTTGTGCTACATTCCCAGCCATGTTGGATTAAAGGGACATGAGACTGCAGCTGCGAGATCAGCCCATACTTTCTCCACGTACAGTTAGAAGGTACGATATACAGGGTACAGACAATTTATATAATCAAAGCTAATTGCCCAGTGGCAGTCATCATGGTAGGAAGCACTGACAAACAAATTACATGATATTAAGCCTGAAATTAAGCATTGTCTGTCTAGTCAACATAGAAACAGAAGATAGGAAGTTTTTCTTGCTAGGCTTCGCATAAGTCACAGTCATCTCACACATTTACTGAGGACTAATGACCCACCTATGTGTAAAAAATGTAACCGTTTCTTACCATTTGTCATGTTTTTGTGGAGTGCCAGAACTTCACATAAGAGAGGAACGAAATCTTTACATATCTAGCTTAGCCATAATACACTCTAGGAGATATCAAACTGAAAAATAAAAACCCATGCCGTTCTTAAATTTTTACAAAGATTTAATTTATTCAGATGCATTTGATTTAAAATGTGTTATATGTAGATGCCACATTGTATATGCTAAACTGACTATAATTATAAGTTATAAATTCCCTTAAAGCACTATAGCCTGTAGTGGTGTCCAGAGCGCTCTCTCAGCCCATAAAACTCCGAGAGAGAGAGAGAGAGAGAGAGAGAGAGAGAGAGAGAGAGAGAGAGAGAGAGAGAGAGAGAGAGAGAGAGAGAGAGTGATTTTTGTGTCGGACCGTAGCCATACTGCAATAGGCTTCCATGGTGAACACTCTCTAGTGGATAGAGTAATGTAGACCAAGGAAGTCGTCAAGACAGATGGCTCTGAGTACTCAGCCTATCAGGCCGGGGTTCGAAGTGGGGTATGAAACTGCACCGGATTTGAAGAAACTGACCCGCGATGGAACGCTTGAGCCCATACCAGCGTCGCGGCCTTATCGTGGAATGCCTTAGCTGCATGGCCTATGACAGATGCCCCGTCTGGGGCAACCAATTCGGCCAACAGCTAACAGCCGACTCATAATTGGCAAAGACCAAGGGAATCCGATTGTCTAAAATAAAGCATTACAATCGCCTTTTAGAGGTGTTGGTGCCACTGTGATTTCTGCCCAGTGCTGTGAATGTTTAACCGAAAGAATATCATTCAAGGTTGTGGGTATATGGCGGGAGTAAACATGTTGCTCATTGAAGCAGACATCAGCTATACCTGATGTCTGAAGGAACAAGTCTGGCATGCCTCTTTTTATACAGGATCCTATACAGAGAATGCCAAGTGCTACTCATAGAAATGTGGGAATTTGCAAACCCCCCACATTGTGTACCTACGCACTGAATGTTTCCAGTTGGCTTTCTAGCGATGACATTGTTAGACCTGCCGGCGAGGGGGGGGTGTACTTCATAAAAACTACACTCTATCCCAGCACAGCAACTGTTAGGAGCCTTCTTGTTTGGCTCTCTAGCGATAGTTGTTGGATTGGGTTCGTGGCATTGAAGGGACGAATTTAATTACCACCAGTGACAAGTTGCGAATGTGATCTGTTTAAGGCTATAGATTACTATTTAGAGTATGCTCAAAACGCGATTGATTAGAGCATGTAGTTCAGTTAGCTATATTTTGTTAGGGTGCAGATTCATATGTTGGTTAAATATCAGATTAAGGTGGGCGTTCGACAGGCCGAATATCCGCGACAGTTTTGATCTAACACATTAGCAAAGTGCCAGCCTCCATCGCTATGCATATGGCCGAATATTTATGTGGCAGGGTGCAGAGCTCTTAAACCTCTGCTTCACATACATTGGGGACTGAACACCTTTAAGTCCTTAATATGGGATCATGATTGAACACTTCTAAGCCAAAATTCTGCTTTGCCTATGCAGCGATACCTTTCCTGTGTCAAAAGGCAGCACTAGCCGCAGGTGCTATCAGTTCGGTGTCATCGCTCTGGCGATGAGGTCACTAGAACGGAAGTATGAAGGCAGCCGTTGAGACTATGCTGGCGCTGCTTGATATGCGGCCACCAATCGTCTGCAGTCGAACTAAGTACTGGCCTAAGTGTCGTGCTTAGAAGAGCTGCAACCATCAGTCAGAGAATGAGCCTCAACAGACTCCTCCGAAGTACAGCCTGGTAAATGAGCATCCACTTGTTCATCTGGAAATCTCCCAAAGATTTACTAACAGGTTTGGTCTTCCTTTGTACTCTCTGATGGCTAGCCTGCATCAACTGGTTTACTATTATGCTCTTAAATGGAGGAGACAGAGGCTACCTAATTAAATATTTACAGTGTGTAGAGTGTGAACCATGATCCCTTCACCCGCACATCATGTAAGAAGAAGAAGGGGAAGGTGCTGAAAACCCTTGGAGGAAATTACTAGTTCTCCTAAGTGATATACGTTTTCATCAAGTTTTTCACTACTGCCCTTCCTATTAGATACTTGAAGATAACCTTTTCAGGTGGCATATTTGCCTTGCCAGTCTTTTGTGTAGAAACATCTTTTGTGTATCATAGGGCTCGGTTGGAAGACGCTGCTTGTTTTGCGGTCAACAGCTCATAATGGCTCAATATCTCCTGATGTGTGTGCGTGTGCATAGGGGTGTTAGAGGAGACAAGCATGAAAATCTAGCTATACCTAAATAACTCAAAATTCACCTATCCTAATTTTGTGGCCTCCTCTTTGAGAGGGTTGCAACTGATTCAGTGGTGGTTCGTTTACAAAGTTCGTCTACTTCTTTTTTACAAAGACGCTCTACAGCAATGGAAAAACACAGGACTTCATCACACACTCACGGGATCAACAAAATCAGCTGTACTTACAGAACCACTATTTGCGAAGAGAAACATCACAAGTCTCACAACGGGCTAGCCTTTTCTTTTCCCTACATGGAACTGGGCAGGAATAAGAGTCATAGGAGACCTCCTAACCCACACCCTAAAGTGGAAAGCATTCACAAGCCTACCAATGAAGAACCCAAAAACTGAAAAGCAATATCAACAGCTGCAAGCCTCCATTATAAAAGCTTATCCAGATATCGCTACACCTCAGGAAATCCGTATTCCTTCTAGAAACTGCTCGGGGCCAATATTTCATCTTGTACAATCTGAAGCCTCAGTTCCAATTCTTCCCTCCAACTACAAGAAAATATACCACTTCCTCATGTCATTGTCCCCATCCTCGCCCTTCTTATACTCAGCCTTAACACTCATCTACAAGGCTGCATATACCACACAGTTTTCAGTGGGATCTGCCATATAAATCAAAATGTGCCAAACCAGATTCCGATATACAGTGGAGACTATGGCACAACATCCTGCCAACTCCTAAGCTCTACAAATTTCAGCTAAGAGAAACGGATCTGTGTCTATTCTGTGACGTTTCAGGTACCTTGGAACACACATATCTGACCTGTCCCGGAAACAAAATGATAATCACCTATGCCCTGAATACTGCCTCGAGCACCTGTAACTACACACACAGCCAAGAAGACTATTGGAATTTAGTCCACACAGAAGAAAACAGACACAGAACATGCAATTTCCTCTTCGTCTGCGCTAAGGCCGTCATCTACAGCTTCTACCTAAAACAGACAAGAAGTAACCAGCACCCATCCATCACTGAAACTGCACAAACTCTCGTATATTCTCCGTTGGAAACTAAAAAGCAGGCTGATATTGGAACTTGAACACTTCAAAGAAACAAGAACTGTCGCGAAATTCATAGAGGCGTGGAATCCGACTGGTACCCTCTTCTGGATTGACGACGACAATGTGCTTCATCTGAAAGATAACTCAGACTGAAACTGAACTGTAAATTTTTAATTCATTTGTTGCATTCTCTATTGTACACCCGAAAGGAAAATGTTTCTTTCTCTGAAATATATACAGTATACTTAAAAACTTATAATATATAATATGTAAATAGTCCTTGTTACCTATCGTGTAATGTTTATTTTAACAAGTTTAATAAAAAAAAATTTAAAAAAAATATAGCTTGGACCTATCCTCTACAGAGTATTTGTCGAAGCGAATACCAATGGCTTTCCACTCAATATGACAACATCAGTTATCAAACTCATTCCAAAGAAAGGAGACGCGACGAAATTAGGAAACTGGAGACCCATCTCGGTCACAAACACCGACTGCAAAATTATATCCAAAGCCATTGCCAACAAACTTAAACCCGCTCTGAGCGAAATAATAAATAGGCATCAGAGCTATTCCATCCCTGGAAGATCTATCCACGAAAACTTACACCTCATAAGGGATCTCATAAGCATAGCGAACAACAACAGTGAAACAATGGGTCTTGTAACACTAGACCAAGAAAAAGCTTTCGACCGCGTTGAACACCTTTACCTCTTCAACTGCTTGAAAGCATTTGGCTTTGGCTTAGGCATCATTCACTCTATTAAAATGTTGTATGCCAAGGCACAGTTTTGCATGAAAATAAACAACAGGCTTACCATAACTGCACCATACAGCAGAGGTATTAAACAAGGCTGTCCACTCACCGGTCCTCTTTACACAATTGCCATCGAACCCTTTTTGTGTAGACTCAGCATGCTGCTCAAAGCATGTCGCCCTAAACTTCCCTACCAAACCATAACCCTGACAGCATATGCTGATGATGTTACAATCATAGCCCGCAAAGAAGAGGACTTTCATAACATACAAATGGCATACCAACAATATCAGGCAGCTTCAGGAGCCAAACTAAACACACATAAAACCATAGGACTGTGGTGTGGCAAATGGAAAAACCGAACCGATTCCCCAATGTCTGGTACCTGGTCCACAGAGGGAAACAAATACCTGGGGATTTACCTAGGAATCACACCCTCTTATGTGGATAAGAACTGGGAAACACTAAACAAGCGTTTCAAGCAAGTTCTAGGAAAGTGGGCAGCAATACGAGCCTCTGCCTCCACAAGAGGGAGAACAATAATCGTTAACCAAATAGCCACCAGGGTCCTTTGGCATACACTAAAGATTCTTACACCACCAGTGCAATTCATCAAACAAATAAAGTCAACCATATATCGATTCATATGGAATAAAACAAACTGGCTTTCCTACTCCCAGCTATGTACTTCTCTCAAAGATGGAGGACAAAAGTTGGTCTCCATTGACAACAGGATAACAACGTTCCGCTCTCGATTTCTCATAAATGCCCTACAACAGGAAATATCACACAAATGCACCACTGAGTATATTTTCACTTCTGCCACTAGAGGTCTCTCTCTCTCCACCACCTTAAGAATGACAACAGCTCAAGTGCCTGTAAATTTAACAAACTTCTACAAAGATGCCCTTCGACGATGGAAGAAGCTAAACCTGCAGCACACAGTGAAGACAGCATCCCTACCTGAAATCCTCATGGAACCCATCTTTCACAACACGATGGTAAGAAGCCCGATCACTCAGAAAGAATTTTTCTTTCCTCCAAAGAGCTGGCGAAACGTGAGGATCTTGGGTGACATTCTTTCTAAAAGCCTCACCTGGCGCTTTCCAAATTCGCTCGAAAACCTGGAATATGGGAATGAGTCTGAGCAGATAAACACCGTAAAGGCCGCTTTTCAAGCCACTATGCCTGGTAGCATAACAGAAGTGGGGCTTAGCCCTCCAAACTCAGAAGTTTTGGCGCCTATCTTTCTGATAAAAACCAATAACTCATGGGAGAAACTTACACCCAGCAACACCAACAAGATCTACAGCACACTCACACAACAGTCGAACCAAAGCACTTTGTTGGAAAATCCTGCATCATCTGATCAAACACTATTTCAATGGGATCTACCATATCGCACAAGAGCCATCAAACCTGACGCAGATATTCAGTGGAGAATGTGGCATAATATATTACCTACTCCTACTATATTACGAAAATTTAACTCAAACGTCTCAGATAACTGCCTCTTCTGCTACCAATTAGGAACGGTCCGGCATATCTACTTGGAATGCCCAGTCAACACTAAATTAATCAGTTTGACTCGGGAAACGGCAGCTCTTACC
This sequence comes from Typopeltis vanoorti, assembly GCF_054136105.1. Taxonomy (NCBI): domain Eukaryota; kingdom Metazoa; phylum Arthropoda; class Arachnida; order Uropygi; family Thelyphonidae; genus Typopeltis; species Typopeltis vanoorti. The sequence goes on along the minus strand of NC_143556.1, from coordinate 126,754,318 downwards.
TGTGGTAATCTTCATACAGAAGAGGAATATTTCAATCTCGTCCATGTGGAGTCAAATAACAATTCATTCTGCAATTACCTTTTCATCACCGCAAAAGCGGTAATATACAACTTCTACCTCAGACATACAAGACCAGACAGCACAGCAACTTCACAGAGAGAGGCAACTGACCAACTCACTGCAACCTTTCAACAAAGGTGAGAAGTCGGATCCTACACGAGCATCAACACCATAGGCAAAACAACACCTTAGATCTTTTCCACCAAGAATGGAATCCACGGAATCAACTCCTGGCTGAGCAGCGCGACTGCATTATAATCCACTTTCCAGCATAGAAGTGACACCTTCTCCCCCCCAAAGAAAGGGGGAAGAAAGAAGGATTGTTGTACTTAACAGTGCGAAAATTAATCAGCTGGCACTCTCATGTTAATAGATAATATTGTGCAATAGTAACTTCTATGTTCTTCCACATTTATGTTCTTATACAATATCATGTTAAAATAACTCTTAATGGCTTTAATTTATTTAAAAAAAAAAAATGTAATTAGCCTTATAAGTGACTTCGATGTAACATATCTCAACAAGAGTATGAGCATGTAATCTCTCTGTTTGACTGCAGAGAACCAAAAACCGGTTAATCCTGTATATAAGATTGTTATGTTCACAATAAAAAAAAAAAAAATATATATATATATATATATATATATATGTTAAAGATACCAAGCAATTTTAAACCTGGTTTTACTCCATTTCCCAAGTAAGCAAACAGACTAAAAGTCAAGTTTGCGCCTGCAATTGATGCAAGTCTAACTGATCCCACAGGTAGTGCAGGACCAGGGCAACTCGTGGCAAAGGTGGAACAAGCTCCGATCACTAATCTTAATATTTACCCTTAATGCCAAAACACATCTCCACGAAGGGGATGTATGATGTTTTGTATTAAAGGCAAGGGGCCACTACCCAGACCGGTTTCGACCTTTATTGAGGTCTCGTCAGTGGGAGCTAGGCTAGACATAGAAATACCAAGATTTAGTAATACAGAGCTTGTAAGTATTTCGCCAAAACAAGTTACCATAAGGTGTTTTAACCTTATTAAATATTAAATAAAAAATCTCTGGAGGAGATATATAAATGTAGAAAGTATTTTTACCTTGGGTATAAATATGTTAAAGATACCAAGCAATTTTAAACCTGGTTTTACTCCATTTCCCAAGTAAGCAAACAGACTAAAAGTCAAGTTTGCGCCTGCAATTGATGCAAGTCTAACTGATCCCACAGGTAGTGCAGGACCAGGACAACTCGTGGCAAAGGTGGAACAAGCTCCGATCACTAATCTTAATATTTACCCTTAATGCCAAAACACATCTCCACGAAGGGGATGTATGATGTTTTGTATTAAAGGCAAGGGGCCACTACCCAGACCGGTTTCGACCTTTATTGAGGTCTCGTCAGTGGGAGCTAGGCTAGACATAGAAATACCAAGATTTAGTAATACAGAGCTTGTAAGTATTTCGCCAAAACAAGTTACCATAAGGTGTTTTAACCTTATTAAATATTAAATAAAAAATCTCTGGAGGAGATATATAAATGTAGAAAGTATTTTTACCTTGGGTATAAATATGTTAAAGATACCAGATTTAAAAAACCAGGTTTAAAATTGCTTGGTATCTTTAACATATTTATACCCAAGGTAAAAATACTTTCTACATTTATATATCTCCTCCAGAGATTTTTTATTTAATATTTAATAAGGTTAAAACACCTTATGGTAACTTGTTTTGGCGAAATACTTACAAGCTCTGTATTACTAAATCTTGGTATTTCTATGTCTAGCCTAGCTCCCACTGACGAGACCTCAATAAAGGTCGAAACCGGTCTGGGTAGTGGCCCCTTGCCTTTAATACAAAACATCATACATCCCCTTCGTGGAGATGTGTTTTGGCATTAAGGGTAAATATTAAGATTAGTGATCGGAGCTTGTTCCACCTTTGCCACGAGTTGCCCTGGTCCTGCACTACCTGTGGGATCAGTTAGACTTGCATCAATTGCAGGCGCAAACTCGACTTTTAGTCTGTTTGCTTACTTGGGAAATGGAGTAAAACCAGGTTTAAAATTGCTTGGTATCTTTAACATATTTATACCCAAGGTAAAAATATTTTCTACACATATATATATATATATATATATATATATATATATATATATATATATATATATATATATATATATATATATATATATATATATATATATATATATATATATATATATGTGTGTGTGTGTGTGTGTGTGTGTGTGTGTAAACATAAATATGTTATAAATTATCATTGTTTCAAAGATAAGTACAAGTCATATGTCTAGTTTTATTTTATTTTATTGTGTAGCTCAGTGGATGTGGCGTTTGCACACCATCGCGCTAGGCCGCACGAAGGAAGTCTTGGTTTCGAGTCTAGTCGGCGACTAGAGGAAATTTTTCTAAGCCTTTTTTCGACCGGTTCCCGAGTTAGTCGATCTCTGGCACGGGCAAGCAGGTTTTTCCTCCCGGAAACTCGGGTTTTTCGTCCTGTAAACTCAAGAAAATCGACCGTAGAACCCACATTATTTCAGACATTAAATATATTGTGTTAGGGTTAGAGACCACGAGATGGCGGCACATTTGAGCCGTCTCTCTTCACTGCGTACCGCTTCATTAGTGATAGCCTTGGGCCATCTGTCTCTGATTGGGTACCAGTGGAGATTGAACTGCCCACTCAGTCTCCAAAAGTTGGATAGGGCTAAATGGCCTCGCCTACTCCCGTATATACGGGAATAAAAAGGCGTTAGCTGATTTTTTTTTTTTTTGTTATTATTACATGACACCTCCATGGAATCCCAGGACTTTCAATTCCGTATTTTAAAGTACGGATTTAGACAATGCGGAATTTCTAAAATTAATAACAGTATTTTATCAAAATCGCATGGGAAGTCTTTTCTTTACGAATTCACGAAACATGAATGCTTATGAACGCTATACAGCCATTTCTATTTACTGATAAATGATACGAGCTCTAACTGGCAAGATAGCTCCAAAATGGTGGCAAGTAAGGGGGAGGGGAGAATCTGTGTAATAGAATAACAGTATTTCCAATATATGTACTGTATGCAAGTTCATAAGATTTTTCTTATATTTCAATATGAACTTTTAAAAAGCAAGCAGGTCAGTGATAATTTATTACTTATTTATGTTTATATATATATATAGAGAGAGAGAGAGAGAGAGAGAGACATATATATACATACATACATACAATTTGGAGCAGAACAACCTCCCATTTCGCTATAAAGTCGAAAAAATCAAGGGCTCGAACGAATGCGACTGTGGGCGACCCTAGATCCGGCAAGTAAGCGTACCTTCTATTTAGAGCCTTAGAGAAGTAAAACTACTGATGAAAATTCCAACATAAAAAAGAAGGCGAAGAAAGCTTTAAGTTTAGATGTTAAAATGAAGGTGATTAAAGCATATGACAAAGGAAAGAAAGTCGGTGAAATAGCATGAGAAGAAAAACTATCGCATTCAACTGTTTCAACAATCATAAAAGATAAATCAAGAATAATGGAGGCAGCTAATATGAAATGTACAATTTTAACGAAATAAAATAATGGCCAATTCATGAAATGGAGAAGCTTTTAATGATATGGATAGATGATCAAATCAACAAGAATATTCTTCTCAGTTTGTTTACGATTCAAACAAAAGCATGCAGCCTATTTCACAATTTAAGGAAACAACAAGAAGATAAATACGGCGAGTACATTTAACGCTAGTAAAGGTTGGTTTTATCGATTCAAAAGCCGATTTAACTTACATTACATACGAATAACGAGAGAAGCTGCTAGTTCCGATTTTGAAAGTGCCAAAATTTTCAAGAAAAATCTGAAGGAGATGATAAAAGATTAAAGTTATTTGCTAGAGCAGATTTTTAACGTAGATGAAACCGGACTGTTCTGGAAAAGAATGCCAGAATGAACTTACATTCACGGAGAAGCTACATCAGCGCCTGGTTCTAAGGCATTTAAAGATACGCTTCTTGGAGGAAATGCTGCTGGTTTTAAATTAAAACGATTTCTTGTTTACCGTTCACAAAACCCCAGAGCTTTGAAAAACATTGACAAGAATAAATTGCCGGTTTACTACAGGAGTAATCCTAAGGCTTGGATGACAATTGTTTTATTCGAAGACTGGTTCTTAAATTGTTTTATTCCAGAAGTACGTGCCTACTGTCTTGAAAACATTCCTTTTAAAATTCTATTGCTGCTTGACAATGCTCCAGGACATCCTCTTCACATCGGCGATTTGAATGAAAATATAAATGTGATGTATCTACCGCCCAATACAACAGCTGTGATTCAACCTATGGATCAAGGTGCGATTGCTACATTCAAGACATATTATCTGAAAACTACATTTTCTCAAGGCAATAACAGCAATGGACAACGATGCTATAACATTACGCGATTTTTGGAAAAATACGATATTAACCAATGCATCCAGAAGGAAGTGTCGGAACAATGTATGCGAGGAATTTGGAAGAAGTTACTACTGCAGGAGACACTCGAAGAGTACAATTAGCAGAGTATGTTAGAACAAATTTGTGAAGAAATGGTTGAAATTGCAAGAAAACTGGATTTAGAAACAATATTACCTATATAGAAGACTCAGCAGATCACGAAGAAGGTAAACTGACTGATCAAGACTTGATTTTCCAAAACGAAAGAGTTGTAGAAGAAGAAAGGAATAACAAGGAAGATGAAGAAGACAAATCGTTAAAAAAATTTACTGTAAAAGGATTAGCTGAAGTATTTTCTGAACTAAATCAAGGACTTCAGCTACTCGAAAATATGGATCAAGACACTAATCGCTTCGCCAAAGTCGAAAAGCAAATTCTAGAAGCAGTCAGATGTTATCTCGAAATATATGAAGAAAAAAAGAAAAACACCCAACAGACAACATTAACCAATTTTCTGATTAAAAAAGATACCCCCGATCGCGAGAAATAACCATATATCGTCTAAATGAGTTACAGTTACTCACCTGTTTAATTAAAGACACCGTTAATAAGTTTTTTGTTTATGTTAACTAATATTTAAAGGAATTTCAAATTAAAGTAAGTGCACCATTTTTGATATGTGTTTATGTATTTTTTTCTTAAATTTTTCTTTCTTAATTTTGTATTTATGTGTTTGTATGTAGTAATAAATAATTTATAAATGCTTATGTAAGTTTTTGTATTTTTGCACCATTTTAAGTTATATAGAAACCTAATTTATGAAAATATTATAACAGAAATCAAACAAATCAGGAATTAACAAAAGTCCTCGACTTACGTCAGAATCGACTTACGACTGAGAGGTTGGAGCATAACCTCGTCGTAAGTCGAGGACTACCTGTATATACCGTTTTCAGTTATTCAGTTAGTGATCAGATTGATGTCACGTTGCATACTTGTGTAAGCTATATTTGCGTTGTTGTGAATGGATACTATGGCGGTGTCGTCTGCGTATTGGAAGATTTTACTTTTTAGGGGAGGATGGCTAATATCGTGTGTGCATATGTTAATCAGCATGAGAGACAGAACTACTCCTTGTGTTACTCCACAGGTTACTGGTATCTCTTTGCTCTGCGCTAATCTTATATATATGTGTGATGTGCTTTCTGTTTTTCATGTATGCTTTGATACCACTGGAGTAGATGGCCTCCGTTTCCGATATATGTGTTAGTTTGTTCAACAAGATTTTGTGTGTTAGTGTGCCAAATGCTTTTGTTAGACCAATAAAAACAACTAATACTATTATGTTTTTATCTAACACAGCCTTAAGTTCTGATCTCGCCACTATTCTTCAATGAAGTGAGGATATCCTGAAGTGCTATCAAAACACGTTCCTTTATAATTTCCCGCTAGAGCGATTTCCCGTCACTTCCTCTTCCTTTTTATAACACTGAGAGAAAGCAATCTTGGGAGAGGATCAGAAAAGAGAAGAGAAAGAATATTGCATCTATCAGGCCCATTCAGTTGGGCCCATGAAATCAGTCTAAGGGTTGCATAAATGTCAGACACGGGCCAAATCTTTTTGAACAAAGATAATTCATTTTGAGACTTATAAGCAGATAATTAATTACTTCTCATCATCAAATTCCTGACATGTGCTCTCAAGGAGTGTACAGGATATGATAGTACTACATGAAAAACTTGCATTTAATTAATTAATTATCTTTAATAAGATAATTTTGTTAATTTTCTGGCATACATCAGCAATCAATGTAATGTTGACGTCTTTCTCTCTCTCTCTCTCTCTCTCTCTCACACACACACACACACACACACACACACACACACACACACACACACACACACACACACACACACACACACACACACACACACACACACACACACACACACACACACACACACACACACACACACACACGCACACACACACACACACACACACACACACACACACACACACACACAAAGCACTGGTTTCAAATGCACAAACGTTACTGATGAGCTTCTTTTTAAGCTGCAGTTCATCTGCTATCATCAGTGTTATCCTCTTCCCATCCTGAAAATACTGTTCCAGCCTCATTCTGTCCCCATAGCTATGTCATCTTCTGTCAGCCACCTGCAGGTAATTGGCAATTACGTTTAGCCAAGAAGAACTAACCATTGCTCAGTTCTCTCTTGTTCTGGACACTTCTGGTATTCGTATACATAAAGTGTTGTGGCGTTCTGTCTCAAATATACTCTTACACTTTGTGCTGACCATCACATTCAGATTTTCTCTCGGCAACACGCCATACATTCTCCCATTTCCTAAGCAATTGTCCCTGCAAAAGGCCATTCCTCGAACCATTTCCAACCCCCCCCGGGCTTTCAGAGAACAACAATCTCTCCAATTGCCCACCTTCCATGTTCAAATGCTGCCCACTCGCCTACAGCAGTATTTTTACCTCCCAAGACACTAGAATCATGCACATATTCCAGACTTCTCTTTCATCACATTCTAGGCAGTGGAAAAAGAAAGATTTCAGTTATTGGCTAGATTTTCTGCTCTATTAATATAATTCCCTTAAATGACGTCATCATATTTATTTTGCGGAACTTTTAGGCCTTTCATTGCGCAGTTATTTCAAATTATTTTGAAACACCGAAATGCTGAAAGCGAAATCACGGATATCCTCAAGTGTTACATTTTTTATCTTGAATTTGACCGAATTATTCTATAATAATAAACCTATGACTCCTACCAGATTTGTCTTAGTAGTATAAAGAATATAAAGCAGGCATCAATCACCTTCCTTAGCTCGCTTTCATCCAGATCTTAATCTTCTTCTTCTTCTGCAGCTTGTGCCACTTAAGTAGGGTCACTGTTTTTGGTAAGTCTCCTCCACATCCTCCTGTCTTTGGCTGTTACCACATCCAAGTTCTTCATCCTCAAGTCCTCCAAAATCTCCCTCCATCTCTTCTTTGGCCTTCCGTGCTTCCTCCTCCCCTGCACATCCATCTGCATGACCTTTCTTCCCACATACTCTTCCTCCCTCCTCATCACATGACCAAACCACCTCAACCTTGCCTCCTGTATCTTTGCTCCTAAGTTCGTAACTTTCGCCGTTCCCCTTACATAGTCATTTCTCGGACGATCCTTTTTGGTCACACCTTATATCCACCTAAACATTCTCATCTCTGCTATCTCCATCCTACTGATGGTATTTTTCCTCAGGGCCACAGTTTACATAGCTGATCTCACTACTGTCCTGTAGATTTTGTCTTTCATATTGATCGGCACCCTCTTATCGCATAGCACTCCAGTCATCTCTCTCTACAGTTTCTCCATCCCGCATCTCACTTTCTTCTCAGCCTATCCATCCTCTTCTGCTGTTGAACCTAAGTATCTAAAATCCCTAGCCTTCCTGATGACATTTCTTTCCAGTTCCAGATTTTTCTCCTGGCCGCCGTCCACTTTGCAACACATATACTCAGTCTTACTTCTGCTAAGTCTCATATCTCTCTTTTTCAGTACTTTTCAGTTTAGCTGCCACTTCTTCTCTTGAATCTGCACACAGCAAGATTTCATCTGCATACAACATTGTCCAAGGTGCGTCTTTTATCATTCACATTAAGATCTGAATGATAAAAGACGCGCATTGGACAATAAAATTCGCGAGATGTGCTAGTAAGCTATCTTCTTACTAAAAAAAGGGGGAAAAATAGAGGTATGCAGGAGTGGTACTTGCCATTATCCCAAACACTAGAAGAATCGAAATCATGTCGAATTCAAGATGTTATTATGGCACAAGAAGTCTCAAAAAAAGAATGAAATAAGGTTCTTATTTTCCAAGCAATATTGAAGTTATTTTATTTATTTTGTGACCTGTTTCATTACGATTTGTTCTCTTATGTATGTTATGCATGTCATAACAAAATACACTGGTGTCAAAAATCTTAGGACACCATTTCTAAAGATTACAACACTATTTCTGAAGATTACAACTGCAAGTTCAGACGAATCCATTTGTCGCAATTTGTATAACTGACGATTTCGAGTACAAAGCGGGTACACATTGAAATTTTCGAATGGCGTGAGTCCTTTGCACGACAGGATAAAAGGAAAACGACTGCGCAAAACGTAGATTTCACTATTTTCCTTCCACCTGGAAATAGGCTGATGTAATTCCTATTTCCAGGTGGAAGCCAGTTCGGTTTTCGGCAACACCATAGTACTACCCAGCAAATCCACAGAATTGTGAATATATTACCACCAGCTACAACTGGCATCAATACACGGCAGCTGTTTTTCTTGATCTATCCAAAGCATTTGACAAAATATGGCACTTCAGATTGCTACATAAACTTATCTCAGCTGGTATCTCACTGAAAATGGTTCATTTCGTTAGATCATATCTATAGAACAGAACCATGTAAGCCAAGATCAATGGTACTACTTCATCTCAGCGCCATATCTTGGCCGGAGTACTTCAGGAATCCCTACTGGCTCCATTGCTGTTCTATATATACATGTCAGATATCCCGCACAATCCAACGTCATCCATCATGGCCCTATATGCGGATGATACAGCATTATTAGCCAGATCTCTCCGACCACACTTCATTACTAGAAAGCTTCAAGAAAACCTTCTAATGTTAGAGAGAAGGTTCTCCAAATAGAGATTGCAAGTAAATCCCCCAAAAAGCTCAGCCATTCTCTTCACGAAAAGGTCGATATCTCCTGCTGGTGACGTCTTACTATTCAATACCAAAATTCCCTGGCAGACAGAAACAAAATACCTTGGTGTCGTCCTCGACAAAAAATTAACTTTTAACCAACACATCAAGGCTGCGTGTGCAAAGTCACATAATCACTCTCTTAATCACACATAAACTTTGCATAATCACGCATAAAGTACGTCTCATAATCACTTACGCCTGGAGCCATACCTCCACTACAAATATTATCAAGCTGCAACGTGTACAAAACAAGTGCTTGAGAATGATTCTGAACGCCCCATGGTTCGTCAGAAACAACCAACTTCATCGAGATACAAATATTCCTTATATCTTCTCTTCTCTTTTCTACAATCTTTAGCAACAAAGTTTTCCTAAAAACATCCATACACTCCAACGATCTAGTTCAGCAACCTGTAGCCTACCAGGCAACGGATATATTCAAACATAAAAGACCAAAAGCCATTTTAGCTTCCATTAGCGATGCGTAATCTCCATGCCCATCCAAGGCGAGCAAACTGCTCATAAAATTCTACTCTCGCTGTAGCCGTGACAGATATCGAGGAATATGAAAAACATCTTGTTTCACCTCTAAAGACATTAATGTCAATTGTCAATTGTCAAAACGTATACAGTCTAGATGGGAACATAATCATTGATAAGGAAAAGATAAATGGAAGATGGGTGGAGTACTTATCAGATCTCTATGATTATAATGGTAACATAATAGATGATTCACAACACCTTAAGTTAAAGGTAACAACACATACCACACTAGTGACAAGAAAGGAGCAACACATAATTAAAAATTTTCCTAACAATAAATCCCCTGGGTGCGATAATATCTCGGTTGAGCTGTTGAAAGCTTTGACTGGCCATAATAACAACTATTTAATGGAATCCATTCAGGACATCTATAAAACAATAGAATTACCTGAAGTTTTTATAACATCTATCTGCATACCAATTACAAAGAAAAATAATGAACAAAATTGCCAGGATTACAGAACTGTGAGCCTATTATCCCAAGCATCTAAAACTATTGTAACCATTGTTAACAAAGAAATTGAAAGAGCATTAATTGGTGAATTGAGTGAACAACCGAATGACCTCAGAAGAGGAATGGGAACCGTTAATGCTATCCTGGAACTAAAAATGCTAATAGAAAGATCACTTGAAATAAATGGGAACCGTTAATGATCCTGGAACTAAAAATGCTAATAGAAAGATCACTTGAAATAAATGGGAACATTTACATATGCTTCATAGACTTTCAGAAGGCTTTTGACCACTTAAAACATAATAAAATATTCAATATATTAGATAAATTAGACAGAATTTCATGTACATAAGATTATAAAAGTGATTTGCACCAAACAGAAAATGCAGCTGTTTAATGCTGAGACTTCTGAAGTGAAAATAAAAAGAGGAGTTTGACAAGGTTGTATCCTTTCACCAAATCTATTTAATATCTATGCTGAGACGGTGATGAAAAAGATTGAAAAAAAAAAAAGTAATTAGTATCAATGGTAAATAATACACTGCTCAAAATAATTAAGGGATATTTTAGTTTCTGGCGGATAATTATAAATTTCTGCAAACAAATAATAATAGCTATTGGGTACTATATACATGAATAAATATTTCTTACTTATGGAGAAGGTGTAATTGATGAGATCTTGTTTAAATAATCGATATTTATTACAAATTTAACATATTATACATTTTAGCGTGAAATAATTTTAACAAGAATAGCCAAAAACACACTTTTTTAATTTTTAATAGGGCGTATGGTCTCCATTAACAGCCAATACAGTGGTGCTTCTTGATTGCATGGACCAAATAAGATGATCAATATGTGGGATAAATCCCCACTCTTCTGAGAGCAATTTCGAGCTTTTGAAGCGATCGTCGTGGCATCAGTCGAGCAAAAACGCGCCTACCTAAAGCATCCCAGGCATGTTCGATTGAATTACAATCCGGTGAATAGGCAGGCCAGTCCATTCGTTCAATACCTTCTTCCTCAAACCACTCTTGTACCACATTAGTACGGTGTGGACCAGCATTGCCATCCATAAAAATGAATTCTTGGCCAATTGCAACAGCATATGGATGAACTATAGGTTCCAAAATCTCATCGCGATACCTTTGGGCTGTTAAGGAACCGTTTCTGATAAAAAAAAGAGATCAGTATGGCCACCTATACTTATTGCAGCCCATACTATCAAACTCCCACCTTGATGTTCGGGTCTTTCACGAACAAACTGTAGATTATTTATTTTCCGCTTCATACAAAGGGTATGAAGCACCTGTGGCAAGTTTCTAACTCGAGTTCCCCCCCAACCCCAAAATGACAAAAATTTTAAAAAATTTAAATGTACTCGTAACAAGTTAAATTTTATTAAATGCAATATGTTAAATACTTACTATTAACCCCATTAAAATGAGTAGCACTGTGATGCAGAATTTGTGTGTCTAAAGCGGCGTATTGCCGAAATTTAAAAATACAATATAAAATAGCGGACTTGTATATCTATTTATTTATTTTTATTTTTTACATTTTGTGCCCCAAATCTAGTTGCACCGGTGGCGGGCGCCTCTTTCACCACGCCCTCTTTACGGCACTGTCAAGGCACGTCGGTTATCTGGTTGCAGACCGAACCTGGACTCGTCACTAAAAAGTACACGAGCCCAATCCTCATTTGTCCAATTGCGGTGTTCCTGTGCTCAGTTTCTTCTCGAGCTCTTTTGTGATTTTCAGTAAGTGGAATGCAAGCCTAAGCATATAAACCTATGGCATGAAGACGATTTCGAACATTTCCCGTCTCCAGAAAGCGATTCGAAAGTCGCTAAATTACGCTCTGAGATACACGACACGCTTGAGTGACAACTTGCTGCGTTTGTCCAGCTTCTAATTGACCAATGGCTCTCCAAGCCATGGATTCCTGCATATCATGTTGCCCTGCCATTTTTAACAAAATAATGGGTGGTAGGTGACACAAGTTTACAATTGAAGTGATAATTATGCACTGTGGAAGTGAGCGCAACAAGCCATGCTTTTATACTCCCCACATGCTGATACGGCTAAGACACGTTTCGACAAGTCTTAACATGATTTTGTACGCGGTTGCGTGTTCTACGCTGTTGTATATTAAGAATATTGTAAAATAAATGTGTTACATTGGTAAATTATTTTTATAACTTTATAATTTACAAGAAAACCAAAATATCTCCTAATTGTGTGAAGCAGTATACAACAATCTTAGATATGCTGACGAAACCATTCTAATAACACAAAACAGGAAAACAGAAGGTAAAGAATTTGGATTAGATATAAATGCAAAAAAAATACCAAATTTATGAAAATCTCAAAAGAAAACAGATCCAAGTCAGAAATATTCATAAAAAATATAAAAATTGAACAAACAACAGAATACAATATTCAGGCACCTACTTTGCTGCAGATGGGATACAAGATAAAGAAATAAAAATAAGAACAGCCATAGATAAAGATAGCTTCTGGAAAAATAAAGATCTGCTCAGAAGTACTGTGGATATCGAGACAAAGAAAAGAATGATAAGAACATTAGTGTGGCCAGTTTTCACATATGAAACGAGATCTGGATATTCAAGAAGAGTAAGACAACAGATAATGGCCTTTGATATGTGGTGCTGTAAGAGAGCTCTGAAAATCTCATGGACAGAACACGTGACAAATACAAATGTCCTACGTAGAATGAGAACACAGAGATCTTTATTGCAGGAAATGATCCAGAGAAAGATGAGATTGGCAGGACATGTACTGAGAGGTTCAGCAGGACAGAGGATACTAGCAGTTTTAACCATGTAAAATTATGGGAAAAGGATCAAGGGGTAAAAAATGAAGGGCATGGTTTGAAGATATAAGATCATGGACATGATTACATGGTTATGCAGAAACAAAAAGGAAATCCACTAACAGAGAAAACTCGAAGGACATGGTGCTGCACCCTCTCACTGAGGAAGCTACACTGAGGAGAGAGAGAGAGGGTAGTACTTAACAGGATAAAAAAGCAAAAGACTGCGCTTAGCGAATTGTGTTGAGAGGATGCTCTTTTCGTGAAGGAATAAAGTTGCAAACTTGGATGTCTCATAATGTCTCAAAGATATAATCTGGATAATTTTATGCAGGGAAGAATTTTTGGAAAGCTTGAAGAAGGAAGCATATTACTGATATTGCCACACAGTTTGGAATCTCACACAGCATTGTAACCAGGCTCTGGGCAGCGTTTCAAACCAATGAATGTTCCCGACATTTGCTAGGAGGTCGCCCTCGCTCTATCATGGAGATTGAAGACAGATATAACAGCAAAAAGTAATCGACCCACTACAACAGTTCAGCATGCAAGTCGGCTCCACTCAAACACAGTTACAAGAATATCTCGACAAACTGTGGCAAGACGTCTACAACAAGCAGGCCTATAAGATCGAAGGCCTGTAGTCTGCCTCCTTTATCTACAGCTCATTGTGGAGCACATTTTCAGCGACATTGCGTCCATAAAAATTGGACAAGACACTAATGTACTCTTTAAAGTCCACGCGGTTAACCTAGTGGCTGTGCGCTTCTCAACCATATGCCTGGGAAGAAGTGTTCTAGGTTAGATTCTCTTCGACGACGTGAGGAGCTTAAGACAATCCCTCCAGCCCTAGGTCTGAATTGTCAGCTATGTCGGTCTCGATCCCGGATAAAAATGGTGGGGGGTGAGGTGGTGCCGTACCTCCCGTAAAGGGGCTCACGGCCATTGAATCACCATACGAAATGAATGAATGAACTGTTTAAAGATGAGAGTCAATTAGTCTTTTCTGAGATTCTAGGCGACACTTGGTCTGGCATGAAAGTGGTACTGCTTATCAGGACCGGCTTAATACGGTAAGCAGGTGATGCATTGCATCGGGGCACCTTCTTAAAGATGCGCTGAAGTAAGTAGAAAAAATAAAATAAAAACTTCTTAATAGTAGCGTTTATTAAATGTGGATATTCACTAAATATATTGTAATAAATACTGTGAGTTTTAACATGTGTGGTAAAGAGCTGTCAGAAGCACTAAACGAGTCAGGGGCTCGTTCGGGTCGTCATGTTACAGGGAGCGCTTTACATTACCAACTTTCTTTCTTTTCTTTTTTTTTTTTTTTACATGCAGCACGCATTCGTCAGATAGGACGTGAGACGCTCACTTATATCCGGCTGAACCTCTATTACGAAGGGACTTATGGGCATTTTTTGTGGAACAGACCTCACACGTTGTCTGTAAATAAATCATCGATCTGTTTGATTGCTGAACAAAAAGTGGTTGTGTAACTAATTCACACTAAGCTGAGTAAATTCAAAATTTAATCTTTTAAAACTAAATTTAAAAAAAAATTTAAAAATTAGTTTTAAAAATTTTTAAACTAAATGTAAAATTTTTTTACATTATTTTTTGTCTTACCGAATTTTTTGTTCAATAGATTTTTTACTTCAGAATAAATTTGGACATAATGGAGACGAGAAAAGAATTATCGGGAGCTGCAAATAAAAAAATAAAAGCGGCAAAAGAACTTCAAAAAGAGATACAGAAAGGGCAGCTAACTAAATTTCTCAAGAAGTCTGAAGGTTTATCCACATACGTCTTAGATAAATTAAAAGATTTAAATTTAGATATTAAAAATTTGAGGAGACAAGGATACGATAACGGGGAGAACATGTGAGGAAAACAGCGTTCTCCTCGCATGTTCATTCTCAGACCCTTATCGAATATCAACTTTCGAGCATTCTTCGTCCATTGCGAATCACAAATTAAATTTGGTGATCCCTGATGCTGCTCAAGTTAATACTAAAATAGTGAGTTTTTTTTAGCACTATACAAGAAATGTATAATTTCTTTGTTGCTTTGACTAAACGATGGGATGTAATGAAAAAATACCCCAAAATTGCACTCAAAACTTTATCTGATACTAGATGGGAAGCGAGGATTGACGCTGTCGTTCGTTTAGATATAACCACCGTACGGCCATTAAAGATCAAATACGCACCCTTCGTATCCATCATAAATTTTAATGCAGTATCAATGGTATTACAATTTTCATATGCACTTCACATCTGACAATTGACAATTGACATTTATGTCTTTAGGGGTGAAGCAAGATGCTTTTCATATTCCCCGCTATCTGTCGTGGTTACAGTGAGGGTAAAATTTACGAGCAGTTTGCTCGCCCTGAATGGGCATGGAGATTATGTATCGCTATAGGAGGCTAATATAGTTTTTGGTCTTCTATATTTAAATATGTCCGTTGGCTCGTATGCTGCAGCTTGTTGAACCAAATCGTTGGGATGTGTGGACGTCTTTAGAAAAAATTTGGAAGCTAAGGATTGTAGATAAGAGAGAATATAGGGAATATTTGTGTCTCTGTGGAGTTGGCTGTTTCTAACATAGCACGGGGCGTTCAAAATCATTCTCAAGCACTTGTTCTGCACTCGCTGTATCGTTAGTATTAGAGGTGTGGCTCCAGGCTGGAGAGGCATAGGTGATTATAGGACGAATCGACATCTGGTATAGCTGCAATTTGATTCTGTTGCTGAGTTTGCTATTTCTATTAATTAGCGGGTAGATCTGAGCTATGGCTTTAGATGCTTTTGCACATGCAGACTTGATATGTTGGTTGAAAGATAGCTTTTTGTCGAGAATCACACCCAGGTAATTTGTTTCTTTTATTATTATTATTATTCCTGATACCTCCAAGGAGTCCGAAGACTCTTTCTGCCAGGGAATTTTAGTATTGAATAATAACACATCTCCTGCAGGAGACATTGGCCTTTTTGAGAAGAGAACCGCTGAGCTTTTCAGGGGATTGACTTCCAATCTCCACTTGGAGAACCAACCCTCCAGGTTTAGAAGATTTTCTTGAAGCTTTCTAGTAACGAAGTGGGGTCTGAGAGATCTGGTTAGTATTGCCGTATCGTCCGCATACAGTGCTAAAATGGAAGTCATCGGATTGTGTGGGATGTCTGACATGTATACAGAAAACAGCAATGGAGCCAGTAGAGATCCCTGCGGCACTCCAGCAAAGATATGGCGCTGGGACGATGTAGAACCGTTAATTTTAACTTGCATTGATCTATTCTGAAGATATGAACGGATTAGATGAACCATTATTAGTGAGATACCGGCTGAGATAAGTTTGTGCAGGAGTCCAAAATGCCAGATTTTGTCAAATGCTTTAGATAGGTCTAGGAATACCGCACCTGTGCACTGGCGCCAGTTGTAGCTGGTGGTGATATATTCCACAATTCTGTGGATTTGCTGGTTAGTACTATGGTGTTGTCGAAATCCAAACTGTTCTTTAGGGAGGATGTCTAGGTCATTTACTGAGGTTTGGAGTCGTGAGAGGATGACCTTCTCTGCGACCTTACCCAGATTGGAGATGAGACTGATTGGACGATAATTCTGCGGTAAGTGTGGGTTTTTGCCTGGCTTATGTATAGGAATCACATCAGCCATTTTCCAGGTGGAAGGAAAATAGTGAAGTCTTAAGATTGCATTTATTATATTGGTCAGATGCACTATAGCTTTTCGAGGCAGCAGCTTGATCACCCTGTTTGAGATGCTGTCTGGTCCAGGAGCTTTATTGTTCTTAAGTTTTTTAATAATATCATATAATTCAACAGGTGATGTGGGTGCAATATGATCGGCACTGGTGTCCGGGAGGTTTAGTGCATGCCTAACCTGTCTGTGGATTTTGTACAGATGATTGAAATCAATGTTGTTATAAGAAGGTTTGCACTGATCCTCAAGATTTTTAAGTATGGCTTCTGCCTTATCTGCATCTGTGTGGACTAGGCCCTGGTTTGAGATTATAGGGGGGAGGGATCTGGTTTTATTTTTGATATTTCTCAGTAGGCCCCAGATAGAGTGATCAATAGGTGAGATAGAGGCTAACTTTTTATCCCAGACTTCGTTTCTATGTGTTTTAAGTGCATCTCTTACTGCTCCATTCAATCTGTTAAGCACTGTCTTATCCTGAGGTGCGCGAGTGTTATGAAATCTCTTCCTAGCTCTGCTCTTCTCTCTGATCAGGTCCATAATGTCCTCAGGCAAACGATCAGGCTTGGGAACAGGTTTCTGGTAGGATGCAACCATTATAGCGGACTTAATCTGTTGGGTGAAGCTAGTCGCTGCAGATTCCACATCTTCTGGTGTGCATATGGGAGGGACGGGTCCTATTTGATCCCGAAGTGCTTTAGACAATCTCTCCCACGATATGCCTGAATGAGAAGGAGGAGGCAGGCATTCTTGCTCACCCAATTGCAGTAGAATTGGGTTGTGATCCGACGACAGCTCGTTTAGTGATGTAAGGCTGTACTGTAGTTTAATGTCTTGCAGGATGGCTATATCCAGGATATCAGCAGTGCCAGATGTACTGAGATGAGTTGGTTCGGTAGGTCCAGCCACAACAGCATGGTTTAATCCTGTGTAGCTAGAGAGGATGCGACCATTTTTGTTGGTAGATTTACTGTTCCAAGCAGGATGCTTTGCATTGAGGTCTCCAGCAATGATGACCGGTCCTTTTACTCCAAGGATGGCATCCAGATCTGAGGTCAATAATATCTTTAATGGAGGGTTGTATGCAGAAAACATTTTGAGGTTTCCAATTGAGTTTGTGAGAACATTGATTCCTGTGATTTCGAGGTTGGTGGTAGTAGGGTTGGTTATTGAGTGATGATTGATATAGTTTTTGATAAGGGTGGCTGTACCTCCACCTCTATACCCAAGCCTGTCGTTTCTGTAAATCTGATACCCTCTGATTTTCAGGGTGTCAGCAGGCCTCAGGTGAGTTTCATTAATTAGCAGTATATCTGGATTGTATCTATTATTAAATTCCTGGATTTCTACAGTTTGTTTTTTATACCGTTGGCATTCCAACCGATAATCCTAAGAGAATTTGGGACGATTTTTTTCCTATGCATCAGAGAGTGCAGATAATATGGATTGGGTTTGCTGTAGGAATCTTTTTGTGACACTTAAGGATGGATTTGAGTTGCTGAAATCCTGCAGCATGTTTGCAAGAGAAGAGGTGATAACAGCTGATAGATTTGAGTGTGGATTATTCCGGTTCTGGGTTTGTACTATCTGATTGGAGCGGGCCACATCAGCATATGTTCTTACTTGATGTTGAAGATTCGTTTTCTTAAGGGGCTCAGTTAATGATGGGCGAGCACCTGTTGTCATGTATTCACTCTTGGAGAACTGAGTAGCCTGAGCTTCAGGAACTCTCGCACTAGATGACGAGGTAGATTGATGACTTGTATCATTCCATCTGTTTTTGGGGTGATGTATACACCCTCTATAATTAGCAGGGTGAGGACCCCCACAATTAGCGCACTTAGCCGGGGTGGATTTTGGCTTGGCACAGGGGTTTGTGGGGTGATTCTCGTCACATTTTAGGCATTTGAACTGAGCTTTGCATAGCTTCTGGGCATGGCCAAATATTTGGCATCGGTGGCACTGCCCAGAAGATGCTTTCTTTCTCAATGGTTCTGGGGTGATTTTGAGTCCACAGATTGATTTTAAATTATAAATGTCTTTGTAAATGTTATGAATTTCTACTAAAACTAAAGGCATAGGTGTCTTATTTGATCTAAACATTCTAGTAAACTTTATGGGGGGTAGTTCTTGTAGGTTAAGGTCAGCAACTATTTCATCAGTGTCAATATCCTCGGAGACTCCACGTAAGACTACTTTCAGATTTTTTTCGGAGGCAAGTGAAAATGTGTGATATTGGGTTCCTCTAGTGTCCAGTTCCTTTGTAAGATTTCTATAGTCAGCCACCATGGTGGGCTGGATACGTATTCCCTCGTCTGAATTTTTAGCAGACGTGTAACGAATCTGTGAATTAGCCATGATGGTTCTGAGTGATGACCATCTCTGCTTTTCCCTTAGGATAATCGGTGGCACCTTATCATTGGGGGAAACAGAGGGATCTGAAATGGGAACATCCTCGTCCATACCAACAACATTTGTTGACTCAGCAGCAAGAATTTTTCTCTTCTTACGTGCGTGGGTTTCTTCTTGACCAGAAGGATTAGAGGTAGAGACAACTAGATTGAGTTTTTCCTCCATTTGAGGGGAGTCTTCATTTTCCTCAGCATCGACTTCAGGTGAGGAATACAAATTTAAGTAGCCGGGCCAATCCCGTTCAAACTTTTCGAGGAGCTTTTTAATAAAACTGAGTGCTAGCTTTTTATCGAGTAACTCGATAATAGTGTCGGGGTCAATCATACTAGTGGGCCATGTCAGCTTGAACTTCTTTTGGAGTTTATCAATGAGTTCAAGAGCTGGCTCTTTATCGAGCAAGTCAGTGAATACGTCTAGGTCAGGTACGCTCATATCGATTTAACTTCGTATGTGCGTTAATAAAATATCCCGCAGGTCTGAAGACCTGCCAGCAGAAATTTTTTGTAAAATATCCCGCAGCCGCGAAGGACTGCCTGCAATATCAAGCATAGGCGTGTCAACCAGCAATAAGATGTTAAAGTACAACAACAATGGCGATACGAATGGTAGTAGGCCTAGCGTATCGCCGTTGTGCAGTCAGTTGACTTACCTGTACCTGAATAAACCAGTATGGGAAATAAAAAATACCTGTTTATGGCAGCAGCAAATAATTGATATTACTAAAGAATAAACATAAATCTCTAAAAACTTATCAGTCAAATTCACAATTCACCATCAAAAATACACGACACGAAACACTAACACGCGAGCCGCCATCTTCCTTACTTTTCTTAAATAATAAATCCCCACTCCACTTCACATCTATGGAAATGTGGATGTATATATACGTCCTGGCCGGTAGCGTGGTTTTTATAATACTGGAGTAGTTTTGGATTATTTTGTGGAAATTTATGATAATATTCAAATTGAGAATAGTACAAAATATGAAGCAAAAACATTACCTTTGAAAATTAAACGTTATGAATTTTGTGTTCACTTATAATCTGGTATGAATTTTGTGCAGGATCAATGTAGTGAGCAAAATGCTTCAAAATCCAAACACAAATTTAAGTGAATGAGTCTTTTGACTATGGAGACACCGTTAAAATAATAATAATAATAATAATAATAATAATAATAATAATAATAATAATAATAATAATAATAATAATAATAATAATAAACGCCCTAAATAATGTAATCGATTTTACTGTAGAATTTAGATCGGATTAAAATTTTAATGCTACACTTCAATCAGCAAAAGAGTTAACATTAGATTCAGAAATTTCTCCTGAGTTCAAAAGCAGTATATTATGCAGACGTAAGAAAATATTGTTCTATGACAGGGGTGTTCAACCTGTCGATCTCTTGTGTATTCCTCCTTACTTAGAAATTCAATTAAAACTGAAAACATAATATTTTATTTATCATTATTTTGTATTATTTTTAATTCGCTTTAAGTGTATTGCTAATGTTTATTTATTTTTCGTTAAAATTGTCAAATAAGTAATTTTCTTACAAGTCCGGGTAAATGAATTAATTTGGATCAGTGGAAGTCAAACAGAGTGAATACGATTATAAGCAAAGTGTAAAAACTCGATTGTAGCTTAAATATTATATATTCCAAAGCACATTACATCGATTTTTTACTTAGGTTAAGTCCCATGTGAATATTGTAAAAAAATAAACTTTGTTTGTCGCGGGATAGTTTGTATTAGATGTTTTTGTAAATAACTCTTCGGACTCCTTGGAGGTATCAGGAATAATAATAATAATAATAATAATAATAATAATAATAATAATAATAATAATAACTCTTATGAAGCTAACTGTATATACTGCTTTAATAAGAATATGTTAGAGTGTTAAAAACAAAGGCAATGATTTTGTCGCCGAAGCTGTACATGGCGGCATTAGAAAGATTGTTATTGAAACTTGTATGTATGAGAAAGGCTTGCAGGCTCTAAGTCTCTAAGTGTAAACATCTCCAAAGTCAGTCAGAAAGAGTTCAAACAACTTTCCAATGGCCGGCAACTTACACTCAAAACAGAGCGGTGGAGAACAAAAGGTGTGCCGAACTTGAAACTTAAGATGAAAGACTCGTACCGATTCTTTGGGGACTGCCAAACTTCATGCGAGGTCTCAGAGGAGGCCTAATAAAAAGGGACTGAAGCAAGCAGAAGGGGTCCCAGTTCCAGAATTGCTGTTAGAGAGGAGGCTGCCCGGTCCAGAGTCGCGGTCAGAGAGACTGCCCGGATTCACGTTGCTTGAGAGAGGAGTTACTCGCTTCCAGAAAGGAGCTTCTCGGTTCGAGACGTCGTTAGAGAGAGACTACTTCTAGGCCGCAGACAAGGTTTCAAATTGCCGAAAGAAAGAGTTCCAATTGCCAGAGAAAAGTTTCCAGGCCAGGTTAATGTCAGACATTCACCAGTGTGGTGCGTTTTCATTACAATTTGATGAATCAAACGACTTCACCGATATTGCTCAGTTAATGGTATTTATTCGCATGGTATTTCAAGATTATTCAAGTAAAGAAGAACTTTTGAAAATTATACCATTATTGGGAAGAACTAGGGGAGAAGACATTTTTTCGGCATTTGATGAATTTGTGAAACAATACAAACTTCCTCTTTTTAAACTTGTCTATTACTACTGATGATGCTCCTGCAATGATAGGTAATAAATCAAGCTTCATTTAATTATGTCAAGACGATGACAAATATCCATATTTTTTAAAATACCCCTGTATTATTCACCAACAACTACTGTGTAGTAAAAGATTAAACACAAAGGATGTTTTGGATATTACATTTAAAATTGTAAATTCTGTTCGAGGAAAAGCCCTGCAACGGCGGTTATTTAAATTACAAGCAGATGATGATAGGGCACTTCTGTTGTACAATAATGTTCGCTGGCTCAGCAGAAGGCAATTTTTAGAAAGATTTCTTGTATTAATTAACGATATAAAAATTTTTCTTGATGAAAAGGGAGATATTTATCCACAATTGAGTGATAAAAGATGGTTGTTATACTTATCATTTTTAGTAGATTTCTGTACGAATGTAAGCAATTTAAATTTAGAGTTACAAGGTAGAGATAAAAATTTAATTGACATGTTAAGTTCAATGAAAACTTTCCGACAATATTTACTTTTATTAAAGAAAAATATAAATGACCGCGAATTTAGACATTTCCCATATTTATTAAATTTTTTTGAACAAAATCAAGAAATGCTTCGCTGTGATTTAAAAGAATTTATTCGTGAAATAAAATTAGTTGAGGAAGAAATAAATTCAAGATTTAAAGATTTTAATAAAACTGAAATCATTGGATCTTTTATCAATAATCCATTTCAAGAAAACTTGAACATCACAGAAATTTCAAATAAAATTAGTGGGCTGTTTGAAATAAATCAAGCTGAAGTAGAATTTGAGATTTAGTTTACATTTAAAATCAATAAACAGTGAAGTCATTTGGAAGTATGCACATGAAAAATTCCCAATATTAACTGATATTGCACGAAAAATTCTGTCGTGTTTCAGATCGATATACTTGTCAGAATCCGCTTTTTCAAATATTACGTCATAAAAAATCAATTAAGAAACCAAATTACAAATGATCATTTAGATGATTGTCTGCGATTGGCCACTTCTTCATATCAACTTGACTATGAAAATATTGCCAGGTCTAAGCAATGCGAAATTTCACGTTAACTATTTTTTTTTTAATCAACCAGCATTTCCTGTAACTTGTGAGTTTGTAATCAATCTGTTGTTTTTTCTATCTTTGGTTTTCCAAGATAGAGAAATAAATATTTTATTCCAATATATTTGTGTTTTTTTTTTTTTTGTTGTATTAAAATAATTTTTTTCTTCAGCAAACCAGGTCTTTACTCACGAATTTTTTCGCCTAATCGGAATAATATTCCCCGGTTACTATTTTACCCTTTTCAAGATAATCAATGAACAAAATGCCTTTAGTATCACAAAACACCGATCCATGACCTTTCCTGCTGAGTGAACCGACTTTGTCTTTAGCGCTGAACAACAGGCTTCTGTCCACTGTTTTGACTGCTGTTTGGATCCTGGGGTGTAATGAATGTGAATCTAAGTCTCATCCATAGTAATAAATCGACGCACAAAATCAGTTTTATTTTTGTTAAAACGCTCCAAGCACTGTTCAGAGAATTTCATCCGAGTGCGTTTTTGATTTGCGCGGCACCCATCTTGCGTAAAACTTTTTCATTTGCAATTCTTCGTGCAAAATATATCCTACACGCTCTTTTGAAATGCCTATAGTCTCAGCAATTTCACACACTTTGACTCGCCGGTCATCCAATACCATATCGTGCACTTGATTAATGATTTCTGGTGGTGTTGTTACATTTTTTGCACGTTCTTCACGTAGATCATCTTTAAGGCTGGTACGGCACCGTTTAAACTCGGCAGCCCATTTCTTAATTGTCGAAAACGAAGGAGAAGAGTGCCCATAAACTTTTATGAACTTCGAATGAATTTCTTTTGGTGTTAAACTTTCTTTTACAAAGAATTTTATAACCGCACGATACTCAATTTTATCCATATCAAGGGATATAGACAACACTTTTGCTTAACGACAGCTGTATAAAACAAACTACTTGATAGAATATCTTGCAATTTCACGCGGATGCTTATGACAGATATACCAACTTACCAAAAAAAAAAAAAAATCTTGCCGATAGTGTTGTCATCTATGGTCGAGGCCGAGAACTTTTCAGACCACCCTCGTAAAAGTTGTCTTTTGTCTCCCCGGAAGTTCTGAACAATAATAATATATCATAAAATATTATTACCAGAATCACTTACGTTTAAGTTTAATAACTTTATTTGTAAAATTTTCGGCTAAGTTACATAGCCATTGTCAATGCAATTATAGGAACACTATATACACTAAAATTAAACGTTAGCGAGTCTGGTAATAATATTTTATAATGAATTCTTCCTCTTACGTGTCGATTTTTAGGCGAATACTAATATTTTTTTTTGGAAAACGGAAAATCATTAATGTAACCTTAAGCTATAGCTCACTCAACTTGTACTTTAAATCCAGTACATGTAATCCATATATTCGCGCGCACTGCAATGAGTACTCTTTTTTTTTTTTTCATTTAATAAAGTGTTGTCGAAGATTTGTGTAATCTGTTACTTCTTGAAGGCGTCACGTAATAAGAATAATAAGTTGTCGCATCTTACTCAGCTATAACTAAAATTGGTGCATTTCAGCCATATGCTCCAGGCTTAAGTGACGTCATATTAAGAGGTGTAGCTTTTTCAGCTGGATTTACAGAAGCTGGATAACAGAATATTGAAAAAATTTGTGCAATACACTAATTTGCAAAACAGACTTTCTGCATACCTAAGTATAATTTTGCGTTTTTATACGAAATATAACGATTCTTAATGATATTTTAAATGCGTCTGTTGAGAGTGTATTTCTTGTAAGGGAAAAATATTTTTCGAAGAGACGGTGAAGCCTACTTTACTAGTTTCTCATAACCAGGTGAATACGATACTTCAAAATGTGAACGAAGAAGAAATGCTGGGTAAGTCTAGCCTGCATAAAATTCGTTAGTCTCTGAAATGACTTTTGCTCTCGTTATTTACACATATATGATTCACATATTTTGTGACGTCAGTCAGTTATAATTTGGAAATTTTTCCGATAGAGAACATTTTTATTGTTATATTGGTGCCAGTGCAGAGCTGGCGCTATTAATATTCCTCAGAATTTTTACAGATTACCAGTCATTGCCATACGAGTTCTCTCTCAAAGTACTGAAATATATTTTGTTTTGTATGTATAAATGTTATATAAATGTGCGCGATCTCCTCCACGCCTTACAAATTGAAAATGCTGTTATTGATTGTCAATTTAATAACTAAGGGTAATTCGGTTAGGCTTAAGATTGGTTTTTGATGTGGTTCTGTCAAAATTAAAATTATTCATGTTGGGATTTATTGTTTTCTCAGGTGGATTTATTTATGAGGGTAGAGAAGAAATGATTTCCTGGTTTTAACATATCTCTGCATATCAGGGTTTTTCTCAATAACTAGATAATCTAATGAGCTGTTTTAGCCACTTTTGCAATATGCCATCTAAACTTCAACTCCCTATCCACCAGTACCCCCCCCCCCCCAAAAAAAAAATGCCTGGTTTCATCAAGTTCCTGGAGTATAGGCCCATCAGTCAGTACAAAGCGGGTAATCTTTTCCCTCCAAAATGATAAAAATACTAACATGTCCAATATTCGTTAATTATACTGCAGTGAACGCTGCTTAAGAGATAAAATACTTTTTTAATTTTTTTAAAATTGGAATTTTTACATTCAAGGGTAGTAATTGGAATATCAATGAGACAAATTAAAAAACAAAATTATACTCCATTAGTAATGGTAGGCTTCAGCAAAAGCAACAAGCTATAGAAACTTTAGTGGTACAAAGCTAAACTTAAATGAACAAAACTAAATGCATGAACCATGCTGGATAACAATTCCCACCTTTTTGTAAAAATTCATAAATAAATTTTGAGTGTATAATGTTTGGTTACATAAGGAATTTCTTGCATAGTAAGTACAGCATTTTATGTAAGTCATGTTGTTTACATTCAGTACTTGTCATTCTAATTTGCTACATTTATGTGTTTCATGGCACTCTGTCTTTGCTGGCAAAGGTTGGTCGATTGGTAGAGCCTCTGCTACTAATCGATCAGTTAAGTAAGTTTGAGCGCGGTTAGTAGTTGAAAGGGGACCAATCGTTCGATGCTGTTGGCATGCTCTCCCTCGATGAGTCTTTGGACTCCCTGGAAGTGTCTAATAATAATAATAATGGCACTCTGTCTCACTGTGGCAATGACAGATATAGAGCATCATGAATACTATTATAATACACACACACACACACACACACACACACACACACACACACACACAGGCACCTTCATTAATCTTCATTAATTCCTTGGACTCATCATGGGAGGCCTATTTAAAAAAGAAAAAAAAACATTAATCAACAATTGTCAATACCTGCACAGTGTCTGTCATTTTTTGCCTTGAAATCATTCACTGATTTCAAAGCACACAGCTGACTGGCAATCTATTCCATGCATTCATCACTCCACAAGCAAAAATCTAGTCCTCACTCCCTTGCTTATGGCCACACTCTTACTTAGTGACCTCTAGATTCATGTACCGAAATATTTCATCCACATTAATCCTGTAAATCTCCATAAGCAACTTTTTATTTTATTTGTATGGCATTCCCCCTGTTCCTCCACTGTCCCTTTAGACTGTTTGAGCCTTTCTAGTGAGGGATTAAACTAGCCAGTGTGTGTTCACTGGCTGGTTTGTCTGTTCTGAGGGATAAAAAAACCCAAGTTTCCAGGTGCAAAAAACCTCTACTCCTGTATGAGACCAGCTAACTCACTTTATCAAAAGAGACCTGATAAAGGTTCCTCATGTCATGGACAGGAATCGAACCCAGGACTTTCTGACCAAAGAGCTTTGTCTATACCAACTGACCTAGAGAGGCTCTATAAGTCGCTTATGTCTCTATCATATCTCTCCTTATCTGCCAATAGACCAGCTTCTGTAACCTTCAAATCTTCAATCTCTTTTTATATGGAGCATCATACAGTCCCGCCACCATGTTAGTTGCTTGCCTCTGAATCTGTTCCACCTCATCCAAGAAATCCAGGCAACCAAATTTTTGTACAATAATCCAGACAAGGCCTTATCAGAGTATTATAAAGAGGAACAATAACCTTCTTATCTCTGCATATCAGGGTATTCCTTAATTAGATAATTTTATGAGCTGTTTTAGCCACTTTTGCAATATGCCCTCTAAACTTAAACTCCCTATCCATCAGTACCCCCAAATCCCTGGCTTCATCAAGTTCCTGGAGTATAGGCCCATCAGTCAGTACAAAGCGGGTAATCTTTTCACTCCAAAATGCATAACCTTACACTTTGCCACATTAAATTGGTATCCATTCTCCATTGTCCATACTCCCAGTTTATTTAAGTCATCTTTAAAATATCAACATCATTTTTGTTGATTACTGCTCTACCTAATTTTGTATCATCTCCAAACAGATTTTTGCTCTATAATTTAATATAGATTTTTGGCTCTGGCAAATATTATGCTTTAAAATTCAAAATCGACCAATACCAGCAAAATTGAAAATAGCCACTGTCATTGCAAGAATTATCAATATAAAAGTGGTTGAACTGAGAAAAGAAAGAAGTAAAAATGTTACCATAACTGGTTCTGACAATAATGATCGTGTAAAGGAAAGTATAATCAACACAAATACAGATACTTCTTGAATGGTGAGCTTCATTTACCTAAAGAGCCTTTGTCATCAGTGATGCGCTTTGGCTGCTGAAAAGACTAGGGATTGAATGCCATCTTGGGTATATGAGGAATTAGACAATGAGACTTATTTGTGCTCCTATGCTCCCACATAGGAGCATAGGCACAAGAGATCATATACAAGTTTTAATTCTCCTTTGTCAATACTGATATCTTCAGACAGAGGTTCAGAAAGTGATCACCAATAAGTTTAGAGTAGAATAAAAATTGAGTATGTAACACATTGAAAAGAAAAGTACATATCAAACTTTTAAAAAGAAACAAAGCTGAGAGCTTTCTGAGGTGCACACTAAACTCATATACAAATATCATTCAAAAAAAAAAAAAAAAGAGTTTGACAAACCAAACTATACTAAAACCAGTAGCAAACTCTGATGAAATAGCCAGGAGGCATGTGGTGAAGTCCTTTGCTAAGATAGAAAAATTTGAACCTCATGGTACATTTAAGAAGTAGAGACAGCCTTGGCAAAGAAAAAGCATGAATTCTTAGCAGGTGAGTCAGCAAGTGCTCACAGAGAGCATTCAGAGAAAAATCAAAGAAAGCTATGTGTAAACATAACAAAAATGAAAGCCAATGTGAAGATTTTTGTTAAGAATATTGAAGTGAACCCAATCTGGAGTCAGAATACTCTGCCTTCTTAGAAGAAGTGGATGCTGCTTTGGACAGGGTGGCAGACATGGAACCAGTCCTGCTAATGGGTGACTTTAATGCACATGTTGGAACAGATGACCAAACGTGGAGGGGTGTGGTTGGGAGAAACGGAGACTCTAACCTTAACGCAAATGGGTTGAAATTATTGGACTTCTGCTGTACAAACAGTTTGTCCATAATGAATACCTTCTTCCAGCACTGAGAAGTCTATAAGTATACCTGGTACAGGAATACACTTGGACAAAGGTCTCTGATTGACTTCTTTATAGTCTCAGCAGACCTATTTTCCTCAGTACAGTGGAACCTCGGTTGTCAAACTTAATTCGTTTCGAAGGCTGTTTGGAAACCGAATTGTTCAAAAACTGAAACTATTTTCCCATAAGAATTAATGTAAAATGGATTAATCCATTCCTGAACCCCAGATGATTGTTTATTTAAATCTTTACAACAGTACTTCATGCATAAGATCATATACAAACATAATGAAAATGTATAAAATCTTACACAAAAAGAATAAACACAATAAATAGATAAAATAAAAACGAAAATTTAACTTCAGTTTAACTATACATATGGAGGAGAGTTGATGACATAAGTGGAAGGTGGTGAGTAAGGGGAGTCCCCTTCCATAAAAACATTATTTATTTTTTATTTTATTTATTTATTTATTTTTGAGTATTGTACATATTGTTGATTTCGCCATACTGAAATGCATAGCAAGATTCGAGATACGAGCGAACTTTCTAACAACTTTTCTTTCCGCTTTGCTGCTATTCCTATTCTTCTGTGGTCCCATGGTGGCTTAATTAATAATAATTTATGAAAAAAACAACAACAAAACAGAAAGAAAACTCGCTGCAAATTCGAGCAGGCGTCTGCACTGAACGAAGGCTGCCACGTAACTGACGCTTTCCCGCCTTACAGCTCAGCATGCATAGCATGTGGTTGCCGTTTGTCTATTTGGGAACTGAAATTCTGTTCGGAAAATATGTTTGAGAACAGAGGCGTATGACAACCGAGGTTCCACTGTACTGGACGTTCGTGTGAGGAGAGGGGCAGAACTGTCAACTGACCACCACCTTGTTGTCTGCCCTCTACGGCTACAGAAACCAAATGCTACCATCATTGCTGGTAGACCTAAGCAGCTATATCGCGTGAAATGGGAGGCATTGGAAAATGAGGCTGTGAGGAAGAAATTTACAGATAACATCTCCTCCAGGTTCAAAGAGATTCCCAGACATACTGCGGATGTTGAGGAGGAGTGGGAGCTGTTCAGAACAGCTGTCACTGCCTCTGCACTCTCATGCTGTGGCAAAAAGTGGCTTGGCAATGGGCAGTGAGAAAAGGACACCTTTATAGAACCAAGAGGGCCAAAAAGCAGGCAGAAAAGGAGGCTTAGGGTCAGGTTACCTGAGATGTGTTTCTGGTACACTGAGGTGCAAAAAGCTGCTGCTGAGGCAGTAAAGACAGCAAAGCAGAGGGCTTGGGAATTTGGAGAAAGATTAGACTCATCCTATGCAATTACAAACAAGGTATTTTGGCAGACCATCTGCCACCTTCCAGGGAGGAAACTGTGCACAGCAAGGGCAATTAAGGCCTCTGATGGTGCATTTTTAACAACTGAGAAGGATATCCTATACAGATGGAGGGAATACTTTGAGAGCCTTCTTAACCCAGGTGGCCCAGCAGCTGTGGACATCCAAGTGGTGCAGATCAGGGTGATGACTAGTCTCATAGCAGAAGAGGTCCATTAGCAATAAAATCGCTAAAATTCGGCAGGGCTACTGGTGATGATGAAATTTGGCCCAAAATGCTAAAAGCCTTAAACCGAGACATGTTCTCTGGCTGACTCAAGTGTGTCAGGCTGCTTGGATATCTGGGCTAGCACCAAAGCAGTGGCAGACAGGTATAATAATACCAGTCTTCAAGGAGGGAGACCAGAGAGATTGCAGCAACTATCGTGGCATCTCTGCTCAGCCTACCTGGGAAAGTATATGCTTGGAAAGGGGTGCTTAAGGGTCAAAGCTGTATAACTGAGAGGAGACCTCCACATAGCCTTTAAAGGAATGCGGAGAACCGACCAGGGCTTCTGACCTAATGTCCAATCCTCACCTTCTCGTGGTGCACCCTGTTGGGTATCTACTTTGATACTGAACGAACGAGGATGGGCTGGCAATTTGGGATTTAGCCGACCAAATTGTATTCTTATTGGTTAAACCAAAATAAAAAATGATGGTACAACATGACAAAATTTCATGCCGGCTGGGGCGTCGCCCGGTTAAACAAGGCCGCCGTTGTTTTCGCCAGGGAACCAGGGCGAACAGCGAAAAGTCAGCTACTGGAACAAATCTGAAAACAAACCCCAACTCAACATCACCAGAGTTAAAGATCGGTACTATCAACGTAAGAAGCCTGAATGGCAAAGAAATGGAGCTAGCTGAGGAATTAGATAAGTACCAGATCGACATAATAGGGGTGACTGAAACAAAAAAGACCAAAACTGGTGAGATCTTTCTGAGCAATAAATACAAAATGTTATATTCAGGCAATAACAATCAAGGAAAAGAAGGAGTAGCCATAGTATTCAACACAAAATACGAGGCTAATCTTCTTGAATGGCAGTCAGTCTCAAGTAGAGTAATGTGGGCAAATATGAGAATGGGGAACTGGACAATGAGACTTATTTGTGCCTATGGTCCCACAGAAGGTTCTACTAAGGTAGAAGTGGAGGAATTTTTTGAGGCTTTAGAAAAAGCAACTAACACAATGAAAAAGGAAAAGTTGGTCCTTGTTGGGGATCTAAATAGTAGAGTAGGAAATGATTGTGAGACATACAAAAATATTTTGGGAAAATTTGGAGAAAAGAGCAAAGCTAATAATAATGGCAAATATCTGTTGGATTTCTGCTCAGGACATGGACTGGTTATTACTAACACCATGTTCCAACATAAAAATGTGCACAAATTCACATGGAGAGAAGAGGCTAGGAATAAGAAAAGTCTCATTGACTATGTTATTGTTGATAGTGATGTTTTCTCCCTGGTGCAGGACACCAGAGTGTACAGAGGATTTGAAATTGGAAGTGATCACTATTTAGTCTTGAGCAGGATAAAATTGAATTTCATATTGAAAAGAATAACATGTAAGAAAGTTTTAAAGCGAATAAAAGTTGAGCAGCTCTCAGATGTAAACTGTAGACTAAAATACAGAAATATTATTGAAAAGAAAATGAAAGAGTTTGAGAACAGGAATCAAACCTTGGAGATTCAGTGGCAAACTCTGAAGGAAACATTGATTGATTCTGCCAGAGAGGCATGTGGTGAGGTTGTGTGCAAAGATAAAAAAATCAGAACTCCCTGGTGGACACAGGAAGTTAAAGAGGCAGTGAAGGAAAAGAAGAAAGCATATCAAAAGTTCCTGGCAAATAAGTCAGCTTTTACTCTTACAGAATACAGAGACAAATGTAAGAAAGCTAAACAGTGTGTAAAACTAGCTGAACAAAAGTCATGGGAGGACTTTGGCAAGAATATAGAAAATATATATCAAGAAGGTGGCAAAATATTCTGGAGGTTGTTGAAGAAGCTTAGGAATGGAGGAAAGCGTGCTGTAAAAGGAATTAGAGATGATAAAGGTGAAATGAAAACAGGAGAAAAAGATATCCTTGAAGTATGGAGTAATTACTTTGAAAAACTGCTAAATGAAACAAGCAGTGATGACAGCACAGTGATAAAAAACACTGACCAGGCATGCAGTCAGGAATACATATCCATACTTGAAGTAGAAAAAGCCATCAAAGGCTTGAAATGTGGAAAGGCAGCAGGAGTAGATGATATTCGACCAGAAATGCTGAAGTATGGTGGTATAAGAGTCTTACAGTGGCTGCACTGCATAGTTCAGAAAGCCTGGACAGAGGGACGAATTCCCGATGATTGGAGTAGAGCTCTCATAGTACCCATATATAAAAAGGGAAATAAAACTGAATGTGAGAATTACAGAGGTATTTCCCTACTGAGTGTTCCTGGCAAGATCTATGCAAGTATACTTGAGAAACGGTTGAGAAGAATTGTGGAAGAAAAGCTTGGTGAAGAACAAGCTGGATTCAGGCCAAATAGAGGCTGTCAGGATCAGATCTTCACTTTACGACAAATAGTCGAGAAAGCATGGGAATATAACAAAGATCTGTATTTAAGTTTTGTCGATTTGGAAATGGCATATGACAAGGTGCCAAGAGAGAAGCTATTCAATACGCTGCAGTTATATGGTGTCAATGGGGCATTATATCAAGCAATACTTAGTCTTTATTTGAGTTGTGAGTCAGCAGTTAGAATTGAAGGAAGTACAGGAAGATGGTTTAATGTTAAATCTGGTGTGAGACAAGGATGTACATTATCCCCTCTGTTATTCATTATCTATATGGATCACATTATGAAGGAATGTGGTATTAAACCTGATATCAAAATTGGAGATGTTAATGTCAGCTCTTTGCTTTATGCGGATGATGTTATACTTCTTAATAAATCAGCTACAAGTCTGCAAGATTCTCTGACTAAATTGAATAGCTGTTGTAATAGATATGGTATGAAGGTCAGCAATAAAAAGACAAAGACAATGAAAATAGGCAGAATCATTGAAAATGTCAACTGTGTTGTGAATGGAGAACCTGTGGAACAAGTAAAACATTTCAGCTACTTAGGCACAATTTTTACTGAAGATGGTAAACTAAATATAGAAATAGACAACAGAATCAGCAAAGCTGGTATCGTGGGAAGTCAGTTGAATAAATTCATATGGAATAAGAAAGAAATTAGTCGGAACACTAAATTAGCTGTATACAAGACTGTGTTCAAACCAATTTTAACTTATGGATCTGAGAGCTGGGTCAGAAGTAAAACACTTGACCAAAGACTAGAGACCGCAGATATGAGAGTCCTGAGAAAGATTAGAGGCGTGAACAGATGGCATCAATGGCAATATCATATTAAAAATGAGGATATTAGGAAAGAACTTGACATTGTCAGCATCCAGGAATGCGTTAGCAGAGCTAATCTCAGATGGTATGGTCACTTAAATAGAATGGGAGAGGAAAGATTAGCAAAACAAGTGTTCTCTTCCAGGTTGGCAGGAAAACGACCCAGAGGAAGACCAAGATATAGGTGGATTGATACGGTACAAAGTGCCTTAGACGATAGAAACATAAGATCTGATAATGTTGGAGTCTTGACAAGTAACAGACTGATTTGGAGGAAAATTGTAGATAGGAAGTTAGTAATGATGTAATTTTTTCATGTAGTACTGTCATATCCTGTACACCCCTTGAGGGTACATGGCAGGAATTTGATGATGATGATGATTGATGATGATGATGTCTTCAAGGAGGGAGACCAGAGAGATTGCAGCAACTATCGTGGCATCTCTGCTCAGCCTACCTGGGAAAGTATATGCTTGGAAAGAAGGTTGTTTAACAAAAAGCATAGTTGAGCCAAAGTTCCAAGAAGAACAATGTGGCTTTGGTTTTGGTAGAAGCACAACTGACCAAATCTTCACTTTAATGCAAGTCTTTGAGATATCTTGGGAATATGCCAAGAAAGTCGACACATGCTTTGTGGACTTGAAGAAGGCATATGACCCAGTTCCTTGGGATAAGTTTTGGCAAGTAGTACAGGAGTATGGAGTGGATGGCCAACTATTAGCTGCCATCAAGTCCCTGTATGAATGCCCGGAGTTTTGTGTCAGGGTAAACAGCACAAAGTCTGAACCTTTCACACTCTCTGTTGGTCTCTGCCAAGGGTGTTTTCTGTCACTCCTTCTTTTCATAATATTTATGGACTGGATTGATAGGCACAGCTGAGACAGTGAGTGTGTTAGAATTGGAAGATGTAGCATTAGCATCTGCTTTTTGCAGATGACCTAGTTCTGCTTAGCTCTGCCACAGATAACCTCCAGCAGACCCTGGATAGGTTTGTAGCCAGGATGAAGATCAGTGTGGCCAAAACCGAAACATTTGTGGTCTCAAGACAACCATCCCAGTGCACTCGACATGTGAGTGGAGTCCCACTCACACATAGAGTGCATATTGGGTCCATATTCACGAGTGATGGAAAGTGGGACGTAGAGCTAGATACTTGAATTGGATTAGCAAGTGCAATATTGCAGGAGCTTGGCCATTTGGTAGTATTGAAGCGGGAGTTTAGCCAGAAAGCAAAGCTGGCTGTCTTCAATACAGTCTATGTCCCCAGCTCTCATACCTCTGGTCATGAGAGCTGGGTAATGACTGAAAGAATGCAGACACGAAATCAAGTGACTGAAATGAAGTTCCTTCAAGGGGTTGCGGGGATGACAAGACTCGATAGGGTCAGAAGCTCTGCAATTCGGGAAACCCTCAATACTCAACCGCTGCTTCTCCTTGTTGAGAGATCATAGTTACGATGGTATGGGTACCTGGTCAGAATGCCACAAGAGAGGCTCCCCCAGCAGGCCCTCTTTGCCAAGCCATAGGGTGGGAGGCCACACGGAAAGCCAAGGACTCACTGGATAGACTATATCCAAAACCTTGGGTGGACACGTCTTCTAGGAGTCCCACCAGAACACCTGAGCTAGGTGGTGGAGGATCGTGACCATTGGAAGTTCCTCTTGCAGCTGCTGCCCCCACAACCCAATTAGGAAAGGTGGGCCTTGAAGATGGATGGATGGATATTGAAGTGAATATCACGAAGCTGGCAGAATGGTCTGGAGGAAATGGAAAAGGAGGAAAGATCATGATAAAGGAATAAGATAATAAAAGTGACATAAAAACCGAAAATAGATTCTAAATATTAAAGGTCAAAGGTAATTACTTTGAGCTAGTATCAAATGGGATAAACACTGACAGAAGAGTGGTAGAACATATTCAAGAGGAAGGCAATAGTTAAAGCCATCAGAAACATGAAATGAAGAAAGATAAGAGTAAATGATTGATCAGAAATGCTTATATATGACAATATAGAAATGGTACAGGGCTGTACTGCATCATTCAGAAGGCCTGGTCAGAAGGTTGCTACTATGATAACTCTACTCAAGTATTAAAGAGAGAGAGAGAGAGAAAGTGTGAAAATTAAAGAGGAATTTCCCTACTGAGTGTTCCATAAGATTTATGCATAGTACTTCAGAAGAGGTAAAGGAGAATTGTGGAAAGGAAGCTGGGGTTTAGGCCAAAATGAGGCTGAAAGCCTCATTTTGGCCTAAACCCCATTTAGAAATGAGAATGTAACAGAGATCTGTATTTAAATTTATTGAAAAGCATATGACAAACAATCAAAAGAAAAGCTGTTCAAAATGCTACATTCATTTAGAGTAATACTCTGCCTTATGATGCTTCACTTGACAATGATCTGTTCATACAATGCTTTTCAGTTATGGCCAGTGCTCATTTATATGGTGCTTCATTTGCTCGTACGATGAGTTTAGCAACATGATGCTGCTGTGAATCAACTGGTGTGCAATTTTTGCAAACTCAGTTTATTTATGAAATAGTTTAAAATAATGTTTTGGTATTTCACTGTGAAATATAAACTGTTTTATAACTATCATTTTATTTTATTGTTGTTGTTCATAAAGGCAGATGAAATTCAAAGTAAGGGTGCTGTTGCTTCAGTGAAAAGAAGATGTATAAACTTATTAATTTATTCAGTTTAATGCAGCAAAATGTAAGGTCTTGAGGTTTGGGACACATCGATGGGATGCTGTATACTCTATTTGAGGAGCTATACTGGAGGAAGTAGGGGAGACGAGATCTGGGGTTGATGATTGATGGAAACCTGAAATTTATGGGACGTATTGGAAAGATGGTGAAGGTATTACTCTTATCTCTGACCTGCAGAGATGAGAGTAATCATTCTGTTGTATAAGACCCTGATCAGACCACACTTAGACTATTGTTCTCAGATTTGGTCCCCAGGATTTGAAGGGGATAAAGTAACTGTGGAAAGGGTACAAAGGCAGATAACAAAGATGGTTTCTGGACTGTACAATGTTAGTTATGAGGATCAGCCGAGTTTAGTGGATAGAAGGAGAGGTGATACGATTGAGACTTTTAAACTGTTGAGAGGTGGTTACAGGGTTGACACTGGGGAGTTCTTTCGCTTAGTTGAACAGCGGGAAGGAGTGATGACAATGAGCCATCCCTGTAAGTTATGAAAGGAAACTGTGAGCAAGAGGGTGAGGAGTGGTTTCTTTGCAATGAGGGTGGTTGAACCCTCCATGCAAAGAAACCACTCCTCACCCTGATAGAGTGGTGAGAGCGAGAACGGTCAACGAGTTTGAGGAGTGGTATGGTAGACTTTGTGTTTCCTTGGAGGGACCTCTCTCGATGAGTCTTGATAGACTTTGTGTTTCCTAGGAAGGACCTCCCACGATAAGTCTTTTGATTCTATGGAGGCCTGAATAATAATAATAATTTACATGCTAAGATTAAAATTGTTAAATTTAGTAATGATGGTGGAAGATAGAGAAAGGCTACATGCTAAACTTGCTTTATGCTACTGTTTTTAAAAACAGATAAAGGTCACTATTAAAAAAAACACACAATACAATCTAGAGAAATGCTACCAGATAAAATAGTAATAATAATAATACTGCACTTTTCCAACCATTAAAAAATAAAAAAAACCTCTATAAATATACTGTAAACAAATCAATAACATTACCTCTTTCACATTAGTCATGAAACATTATTATTATTATTTTTATTACGGGTATCTCCATGGAGTCAATAGACTCATCGCGGGAGACTCAAACTAGCAAAACAATATCTGTCATATCTCTTCTTGAATTCATTTACAGACGAAGAGCTCACAACTAAGTCAGGCAATGAATTTCACTCATTCACCACCCTCCAGGCAAAAAATCTTGTTCTGATACCTTTGTTAACCACACTCTTCTTTAATTTCCAGAGATGACTTCTTGTTCTTCCATCACTATCACACAGCTGAAACATTTCCCCTTCATCAATCCTATAAAAACGTTTCAGTAATTTAAATGGTCTCAATCTATCAATGTAGGGAGCATTTTTTACATCACTCACCAACTTGGTCACTCTTCACTGAACCCCTCTCCACAGCCTCCTCATCTCCAAGGAATCCAGGTGACCAGACCTGAGCACAGTAATCAAAATGTGGAAGTATCAACACTTTATAAAGGGGAATAATAACCTCTTTATCTCTGGATTTCAGTGTGTTCCTCAACAACCAAGTAACCCTATGTGCAATCTTGAACACCTTAGCAATGTGTCCTCTGAACTTCATCTCCCTATTTACCAAGACCCCTAAGTCCCTAGCCTCATCAATCTCTTGAAGTACCTTTCCATCAATGTAGTACACAGCTGGTAATCTTTTAATCCCAAAATGCATGACTTTACACTTTTCCACATTGAACTGACATCCATTATCTTTTGCCCATTTTACCAGCTTATTTAAATCATCCTGCAACCTTTCAACATCAGCTTGATTTTTTATTGCGCTACCCAACTTTGCATCATCAGCAAACAACTGAATATCTCCCTTTAAGCCATTTCCTATATCATTTATATTCAAATTAAACAAAAATGGCCCAAGCACAGAGCCCTGAGGCACACCACTGGTCACCTGCCTCATTCTGGACTCGGCTCCCCCATATACCACCTTATGGTATCTCTCCCTGAGCCATTCTCCTATCCATATCACCAATTTAGTATCCATTCCCATCTGTTCCAATTTGCGTAACAGTGTTCTATGGGGTATCCTGTCAAAAGCCTTAGCAAAATGCAGAAGTACCACTGTGTAGCCAGTTCCTTTGTCCAACTCAGATGTCATTCTATTATGAAAAGTTAATAGATTGCTAAGGCTTCAGTTATGTGCTGTTTCACGTAATTATCTCGTAGAAGATGTATGAACTCCATTTCCTTTTTGCTACGTGATATTTCCTCCTTCCAATTGATATCACCGTAATTAAAATCCCCATAATAATCACTAAGCCTGCACTCATTGCATTGATTTGCTGATGCATGAATTCAATATCTCCCCCTGTATTCCCTGGCCTATAGCAGCATCCAGCTGTATATTTGGTTGCATTGGTCACTATTTCGCACCAGACTGCCTCAAATGAACTTTCATTCACATGTCTATCATCTTGATATACTACTTTCTTTGGCTGCAACACATCAGCTATCATCAACAGTACTTTCCCCCTGTTCTATCTTCTCTCCTCCCTGAAAATACTGTACCCATCACATTCAATTCCAGTGACCACATCTTCTGCTGACACCCAAGTTTCACTAATGCCTACAACTTTTGGTGAGATTGCACTGACTAATGCCAAAAATTCTTCTCTCTTATTTCGAATGCTTCTTGCATTGGTATACAAAAATTGCAGATTCCCTCTAGATCTTGTACCGGCTTTAGAACTGATATATAAGTCACTAACTTCCGTAGTCCCATGCTGATTTTTATCCCCTCTCTTCTGCAATTTATTCTGCGTATAAGGATCAATAAATATACAATCAGTGCTAAAGTTTCTCTCTCTTACACTCAACCTTTTCAATATTAGTTTCCCTGCCCAATAACTTCAACTTGTTCAGAAAAACAGTAACTTCTTCAATTGCTTATGTCCTTCCATGTTAAGATGCAGTCCATCTCTAGCATACAACTGCCTTTTTCCTCCAAACATCAACAAATTCCAGACCTCTTTTTTTTGCACATTCTTGCAATCATATTATTCATTATCATCGCTCGTCTACTTAACTCGTAATTGTCAAAACGAGGCAGCACGCACACTATCCTCCCATTGACACTTTTCCTCTTCACAATATGTAGGTCATATGTGGTTTGTTTACATCTTAGTTATCAGGAAGCATTAGCAGTGTACGCTGTACACTAATACCAGCTGTTCTAACAAATTTGACATGAAAATTAGCAATAAAAATAAATTTTTATTGCTAATTGAATATTGCTGTTTGCTCAATGTGGTATACAGCTTGAAAGCTTGGTATCCCAAAATGCATAACTTCATACTTTTGCACATTGAATTGACATCTGTTATGTTTAGCCCATACATGCCTATTTAAATCATCCTTGCAAGCTTTCTACACCATCTTGATTAACTATTACCCCCAACTTTACATCCTCTGCAAACAATTGAATATTTCTTTTCTTCCTTATACTACTTTTTGGTATCTGCATCCCTTTATTCTTATCACCAGTTTCATATCCATCCCCATATGTTGCAGTTTGCATAAAAGAGTTCCATGTGGCATTCTGTCAAATGCCTTTGTAAAATCCAGCAGTATCATAGTGTAACCATTCCCTTTATCCAACTCAGTTGTCACTCTATTATAAAAAGTTAGTAAAAGTTACTAAAGTATATAACTAAGGCATGACTGACCCTTCAAAAATCTATGCTGCCCCTCATAGAATGTAATATTCTTATCCACCCATTCCAGAATTCTCTTTTTGACCAACTTTTTCAGTGTTAAACCACCACTCCTGAGATACTAATTGATCTATAATTTGCTACCACAGACTCAGATCCTCCTTTATGCAAAGGAATATTTTGCCCTCCTTCTTGGGACTTTGCTAGAGCTGAGACTTAAATTAAACAACCTAGTAAGGTATCAGCAATTCTCCTGCACATTCTCTTAAAATGTGAGCCAATATCCCGTCCTACCCCACAGCTGTATTTGCATTCAGATTCTGCAATATCCTAAATACCTCCAGTTCATCAACCTCTGTTCTGACATCAGGTCCCTGTCACCTTTACCATCAACGCCGGCTCTACTAATGGGGCGACAAGTTTTTTGGAGCAGCAGAATTGGCCTAAACTATATGAAAAATAAATCACAAAAAGTCATTTATTCCATCTCTGTTGAAACCAGACTTTAGGATATCGTTAGCATTTTTGCATAATAAAACTTCATTGTATACTGTGGTTTTTTGAAAATCATAATCATTTAAAATAATGTAGTATTATGTTGCATACTGTCAGAACACCTTCTATCTTGCATTTATTTCTGATTCCATTGTTGGCTGTGAGTTGACCTTGATCTGAAGGTAAATCTCATTTAACCAATGAGACCAAACAATCATAATGAGATAACTGGTTAAGAGTAAACCACTTAAAGAAATAGAATCAAAATACATAAATACAGTTGTGCAGTGATTGCTAATAATATTTTTTTGATACAGCTATTAGGATTTGACTTTTGAAATAATTTTAACATTCCAATATGTCTGATAAAAGGGAAAAAAAAACTACCAGGCACAGAATATTGCAAACAAAAATCGGAAAAAGAATGCGATATTCAGAAACAAAGCAAAGCTTTGGATAAATATCGAAAAACTGAAACAGCTAACGTAGTACAAGAGAAAATAAGCGAAAAGACCGAAACCAAAAATTCTGAGCTCATGGCAAATATTTCTAATTGAATCCTAGTATTGTCAATATTAGTAACAATACGGGCGAAAACAAAACTGTTCATCCATATCAAAAAAAATTAAGTGATGAACTTGAAATGAACATTGATCTAGAAAGATGGAAACCCCCCTCTTTAAGTGATGCCAAAAGACTGGAAATCGTAATGAAAGGTCCGCTGGCGAGACCAAAAAGTGATTTCGTTTTTACGATCGCCTGTCATGTCAGAAATTTTCATTAAATAATTACACTAGGGAACTAAGCAATGGAGATCATATGACCAATTAATAGTTAGTGTATTCTAAAAAAAAAGATTCTGTATTTTGTTTCTGTTGTAAGTTGTTTTCCACTAATAAAATTTCACTTACTGCTGATGGATATATAACGATGGGGGACATTTATATCTGTATCTTAATGAACACAAAAAATCAAAAAACTACTTGGAATCTCATAAGAAGTGGATCAAGTTGTCGTCTAGACTTAAATTAGAAGAGATGATTGACTCAACACAACAAAAATTGTTAAATGCAGAGGCTTGGCCCTGGAGGAGCATAATAGAATGCCTAATTGCCATTGTTTAATTTTTAGCTCAACGTTTGTCCTTTTGGGGAACATCTGATAAATTGTATGTCATAATAGTGGCAATTTTTTGAAGTCTGTTGAATTAATTGCCAGATTCGATAATGCTATATCTGAACATTTACTGAAAGTATCTCGTGGATCGGCCCAAATTATGTTTGCAAAAACATTCAAAATGAATTGATTTCTCTCCTCTCTGGGACCATAAAAAGGAAAATAATTTCTATGGTGCAGAATGCTAAATATTACAGCATGATTGCAGACTGTACTCCCGACATAAGTCATATTCAACAATTAACACTAATTGTAAAATTTATTAATGTGGATCCAGGTTGTATCAATATCCATGAGCAATTTGTTGGTTTCATTCCTGTAGAAGCCATTACAGGCCCAGTTTTAATTGAATGTATTCTTAAAAATTTTTCAGATATGAATATATCCATCACAAAACATGTGTGGCCAAGATTAGGACAATTTGATCAAACATGAAAGGAAAACATTCAGGAGTTCAACAATGCATTAGGGATTTTAACTCGAGAGCTTTTTTATACCTTGCTCTTCACATTCTTTGAACTTAGTTGTCAATGATGCTGCTATGTCATCTAATGAAGGAATTTCATTGAAATTCCTTCATTAGATGACAGAAGTTTGAAACAGTTCAGAAATTTGAAACAGTTCAGAAATTGTGTTTTTCTCAGCATGAACATTGCATTGAGGAATCCTTAAAAAACATATTACAATAACTCCTAAGCCACTATGTACCACTTCCTGGGAATCCAGAATTGAAGCCATTCATCTTTAAGATATTATATTGACGAATTTTATGATGCTTTGATAGAAATTGTTGATGAGGAATCAGTGGAAAAAATGGCAGGACACGAAGCAGAAACTCTTGCCCTTAAGCTCAGAGATTTAAAATTTTTATATTATTTGGTTATATGGCACTACATTTTAAATGAAATTAATGTTGCTAGTAAATATTGCAAAGCATAAAAATGGAATTGTCTGCTGCCATATCTACTTTATGAAATGTTCTCGAAGGCCTTGAGAATATCAGAAATCATGACTCATTTCAAAATTTTCTTTTAGATACTCCAATATTAAAATTGAAGCTTATCCCAATTTGAAACCAAGGTTTGTAACTACTAGAGTGCATCGGCAGAAAAGACAACATGATTAAGAAGCAAAATTTAAGCCTATTTCTGATCCCAAAACTAAATTTAAAATTGAGTTTTTCTTTCTTATTATTGATGTAGCAATGAGTTCTATTCATGAAAGATTTTGGCAATTGGAATACCATAGTTCACATTTTTCGTTTTTATGTAATATTCCTAAATTGAAATCTGTGATGACAAATGAGCTTTCAAACAAATGTAAAAATCTAGAAAGTATTTTAATGCATCATGAAAATAGAGACATTGATGCCATTGAGCTATTTGATGAATTTAGTTTCTGCTACTAAGTTTCCCACTTAATAACAGAAACTTCGCCTCCAAATGAAGTTCTACATTATGTAGTTGAAAATAACATTTGCTTTTAATGTTGCAGTAGCCTTAGGAATATTACTGTCATTACTGGTAACAATTGCAAGTGGCAAGTGTAGTCTTTCAAAACTATCTCGTTTTGGAAAGACTAATCTCTTGTTGCAGTAGACTTAAGAATATTACTGTCATTACTGGTAACAATTGCAAACGGCAAGTATAGTCTTTCAAAACTATCTCATTTGGAAAGACTACATCTCTTGTTGCAGTAGCCTTAAGAATATTACTGTCGTTACTGGTAACAGTTGCAAGCGACAAGTGTAGTCTTTCAAAACTATCTTTTATATTCATTTAATAAACTAAAGCTTATTAAAACTTATTTGCGTTCTACGATGGCCGAAACTCGATTGGAAGGTCTTGCCATGATTTCAGTGTAACATGAAACCGGTCAGAAATTAGCTGAATTATTGTGATTTTGCGAATATGAAACCAAGAAAAGTTTTGTTTTAAATAGTTTTCCATTTTAACAGTGAAAATGTAAATTAACTTATGTTGAGACATGATATTTATGATTTAGCAGTTCTTCATTCTACATGAGTGATGAGCATTACTTACAAGTTAATAGTAATACGTTATAAAAACAATATTTTTTAGATGACTTGTTGATAATATTTATGATATTAATGAATTTTGGAGCAATAAAATTATTGATTTTTTTTTTTTCAAATTAACTTTTAATAATTGCCACTCTGTTATAATGTAATTAAAATTTACAGCAGATGCATTTATTCTGCTTTTGACAAGTATACTCGTCTTCGCTTGATTTTAATTACCCATGCAGATACACATTTTCGGAACAAAATTCCACCATTAAAGGGTTAATCGTCTCTCTTTCTTTCTCTCTCTCTCTGTAAAAAATATAGTTTATGATAATTTTTCATTAACTTATGAATTTTCATTAGTTAATGCTACTATTTAGAATTGTTACTATCCGACATGTTGAAGCCTAGCTTAACATAATGGCTTTTAAGACATCATTAAAAGAGTTTTTTTAGCGGGAAGAGGTGGCAATATGCATGGGCCGCCCTGTTTACCATAATAATATCTTCATCTTGATAATATACCCTTGCAAAATGGTCACACAGTAGCTCAACAGTTTTGTCTGCCTTTGTAATCTCTCTACCATATGTACCCATTAAAGTTGTCCTTCCATAGTCATTCTTCCTCCTATTTGCTGCATAATGAAAAAATGCTTTGGGATTTCCCTTTGCTAGCATGGCTAGTTTCTTCTCATAATATGATTTTGTCTGCCATACCATGCAGGTCATCTTTCCTGTCTGATCCTTCTACTGTTTAGGATTAGCTGGTTCTACAACATTTTCTCTTTTTGCGGTTCATGCTAATGATACCACTCATCCTTCTAACTCCTACCCAATTTACCCTTCTGACCTCAGGTATACA
Organism: Typopeltis vanoorti; assembly: GCF_054136105.1. Taxonomy (NCBI): domain Eukaryota; kingdom Metazoa; phylum Arthropoda; class Arachnida; order Uropygi; family Thelyphonidae; genus Typopeltis; species Typopeltis vanoorti. The sequence continues at coordinate 126,710,044 of NC_143556.1, read as the reverse complement.
ATGTGATATTGCTTCCTCCAGATACCCCTTGACTATCCACACTGTGAACATCCTTTCCTTGTAGATATTTATGCCATGCTAGTGCTTCAAGCTTCCTCCTAAGTATATCATAATCACTTGCCTTGTAGTTCCACGTATACCCTTTCTTAACTAGAGTTCCCTCCTTCTGATTCAGCTTCAAGTAATTATCTCTCATTAAGTGTATAAACTCAATTTCCTTCCTCCATGTGATCTTTCCTCCTTACAGTCTATGTCTTTCCCCATAATAATGACTTGACTTCCACTCATTGTACATATCTGTTGATGCATGTTTTCCACATCACCCACTGGCCTATATCAGCAATCAGTTTTTTTATTATCTCACACCAGATTGACTCAAAAGAACTGCCATCTTCCCAACTGGCTTCTACTCTTGTTGGCTGCAATTCATCTGCTATTATCAGCAATACCCCATCCCCTATCTTTTCTACTCTATTCTTCCATACTTCTCTGCATCCACCCTAATTTCTTCAGTTTTCTTGAATTTTTGCTTCCACTCTCAGGCAAACAAAGCTCTCTAGCTTTGTTCAGAACCATTTAAATGCAGTCTGTTAGCATTGTATACAAATCTTTACATTCATCAAAATCAGGCCATAGGTTCATAAACTCTGTCAATCCTTCTCTACATCCTGTGTATTAATTCATTGGCTATTACTCTCCTTCTCAGTTCACCTCTAGCATAGTGTGACAGCAGACTCACAAACTTCACTCTTTTGCTCTTCATTTTCGTTTCTTCCAATAACTCTTTCACATGCATCCTCATACAATACTTTTCACCTCTCAGGTCACTGGTTCCAGTCAAAACAATCAATTCTTTCACCTTCCCTTTTGCATTCTCACAGCATTAGCAATATTTTTAATTTTGCACCAGGGAAACAAGATTTTGTTGTGCTTTCGGGAACTACTTCCTTTATCATACCTTAAAAATTATCTGCTTACTCTCTTTCTCTCCTTTATTCTTACAATTTTTTTTAGCTTTGTACCTTTTGCTTTTTTTTATTCTCAGTTTCGATTCTAATCTCTTGCTGTTTCTGCATCCTTTCAATCTCACACTTTGTCCTGTGAAATGACTACTTGCAAGTGAGGTATTTCTTTATTTAGGTCTTCTACATTCCCCTCAACTTCCACTACCACACCTTCAGTATTATCACCAGTATTTACATTTTATGGCCTTCTATGAATACTCTTTACTCTACTATCACGTCTCCTCTCAGCACGTTTATTACACAGTCGCTCACCAGTTTCGTTTTCCTTTCACAAATCTTTTAACTTTCACGATGAATACATCTCACTAATTTTACACTGGGCAAAATCATAGAAATTTAGCTCATGTAAAAAAGACGTCTTGTCTGTTATTGTTCTGCTACGGATAGGTGCCATATCAATAATATATAGTTAAGAAAATATACGCGTTTTACGTATGTCTAAATAACTCGGTCTATCTCATACACTTAGAAAATAAATAAATACAATAAATTAATTCGGGATTATTAGCAAAAATTTGAAAAAGTATATATGCACAGTGCTATGAATTGGCATCTTTCACCAAATATCCTCGAACCTGAACTATTACCTAGATATGATAGGAATGAATTAAGAATTGCTATGATGGCAAATGATTCAACCCATATGCTGTGTAGAAGGAATGAATGCAAGTTTTAGAATGATGTGTGGAGTGACTTTGAGGGAAGAATGGGTTTATATAAGTGAGATAGCCTACACTTGAATACATCTTAGGAAGGACCTCCCACGATGAGTCTTTTGACTCCATGGAGGCCTGAATAATAATAATAATAATAATCTGGTATCAGGAGTTTTGAAATATTATTAATTGGTGTGAGAACTAACACAGATTCAGGGGAAACTGAATTATGATGAAAGAAATGGTGAGAATCCATGTGTAAGAGCAACATTGGTATGTAACTTTGTTAATGATGGTAATGGGTATTGTTATGGAAATAATTAAGAAGATAACGATTTTGTGTGTGTCCAGTTTAGACCTATCAAGCATGTAAAGATGTCTGCAGTAAGGCACTAATTAAGAATAGAGATCTGCAACTGTGTCATGCAGACTACAGTCAAGAGTATACAAAAAAGCATGCAGGTAATGTTGTTGTTATTATTATTACGTGACACTGCCAGGGAGTCTAAAGACTCATCCAGGGAGGTTGCCTACTCTACATCTCTTTCTCTGTGTCCACCACTCAATCCACCAACTACAACTAACTGCAACTACACCAATGCTATCTACCGCCTGCCACCACCAATGGTATTTCCACAGACAATCGCAAACATCCATCCCCATGGCGGGATTCAAACTCACAGCCTTTTGGCTGGAGAGTGGATACACTAACCACTTGGCCAACCAGGCTGAGCAGTTAACTATTCTGCCTCTGTTTAGTGATAGTGATCATAGTACTCACTTGGGAAGGGACTATGTTTATGAATGTTCAATTCAGAAAAGGTTACATGCTGAACTAAAAAGTAGAAAATTATGACCACATGAGGAGTATGCTGGGATCTGTGCCATGGTATCAATTGTTGGATGGGAAGAATATCAACAGTGCATGGGAAATGTTTAAAAAATACTTGAGTGATGCAGTATCTGAATGTATTCCTAGAATTCAAAGAATAAATAGGGTAGATGTGAAATGGATGTGTGATCTAATTAAGCAAGAGATTCATAAGAAAAAAAAAGATGTAGAATGTGTGCATAAGGATGATTTAAGTCATGAAAATTACAAGCAGCAGGTAAGAAGTGACCCGTTGCATGGAAAGCGAAGGGTGAGTATGAAAAGAAACTGGCCCTGCAAGCTAAAGACAACTCATAAGAATTCCATCATTATACTGTATGTTAAAGAAGGAATGAATATATTTCATATTCATTCTTTCTTTAACTCTTCCGACTGCAGACGACGTGCTGGTGACTGATGCAGAAGAGATTGTTCAGCTAAGGAGTGGCCATTTTGTTAAAAGCTGTCAGCCTGGTGTATGCAACAATGCAACATTGAGCTTACTCTTAACTCTGTGCTGTATGAAGAAACTCAAATGTATGAGGAGGCAGCACTAGAGCTGTTACACAAACTAAATTAGAATTCTGCAATAGAGCCTGATGAGATATTAGCATGGATGCCAAAAAAATGTTCAGTCGAACTGACTATTTATTTAACCAGGCTATATAATTTGAGTCTCAGTACAGGAAAGATTCCACGGGATTGGAAAGAATGTATGGTAATCCCATTTTACCAGAGTGGTGTAAAGATGGATGTACTCAACTATCGATGTATCAGTATCTCTGGAGCAGCAGTGAAGATTTTGGAAAAGTTGGTCAGGGCTTGCATACAGAAATGGGTTGACAGAAATTATTCTTTGCAATGAATAGCATGGGTTTACTAATTAGGGAAGGTCCTATTTGAGCAACTTGCTCACATTCTACAGGATGGGCAATAAGTCGTGAAGGGGTTTAAAATGTGAATAACTTTTTCAATTATTAATTTTTTCATTTATTTTTGTCAGTTATTCTAAGAAACATTTTTGAAATTAATCATGAGAAAGTTCATAGCTCAGCAACAAACTAAAATTGTGCTATTTTATTTTGATAATTACATTTTCAGCGAGCGAATAATTTTGTAAAAATTTGCAATTGTTCATGAGATTTTCCAGATCTTATGGTATCCAACTTCTTCCTGTAAGATTACCTGAGTGAAAAGCATCCACGAACAAGTCCCAGACAATCCAACAACTGTAGAGAACCCTCATGTATAAATTAGGTCGCTACAGCCCAAAACATTAATAGCTTACATGGAACATGCCATAGACGATGTTTGTCCTTGTGAAGCTGAAAATGGAAGGCATTTGCGTGGTGTGGTTTTTAATAACTAATAAAAAAAAATATCCAGGTTCTCTATTTCATTATAACAAAAAAAAAAAAGAAAAAGAATTAATAAATAAAAAAAAGTTATTAAATGTTTAAAGCCCTTCATGACTTATAGACCATCCTGTATAATACTGTTACCATTGATATAGAGAAGGGGAATGGATACACCATGATATACTTTTGGATTTTGCTAAGGCTTTGGATAAAATACAACATAAATTGGAGAATATGGGATTGGATCATAAAATATTGGTATGGATAAGAGGATGACTACTGACAGATATTAACAAGTGGTATACGGGGGAGGGGGGGGATGTGAGTCTTCTAGATTTAATCCGAAGCATTGTTGTCTTGGCTTGCACATCCTTTGAGACACTTTGCAAGTGCAGCAGTAGGCAGCCTGCTAGGGGCGATTCCTGAACACCTTCAGGTGACTTGACTGGCCTGCTACACTATTCCTCCCTTCCAGGGTTAAGTTTCCTCACTTGCAGTAACTCATCAGATCAAGGCTCAGACGCTTATAGGCCAGAGCCAGAAAACTCGTTGAGTGTGATTCCGGATGTCCGTTTCTTGTTTGGAGGTGATCCTGCCACCTGTCCCAGCAGTGTCCTCGGGAAGAAAGTTAAAAAACGAAGCTCCTCAATGACTGTCATCAACCCATTTCTTCACGTTCTCATCATGCTTGCTCTGGCAGTCAAGGAGTTCCAAATCTTAGACATTTCATGTGTCAGGTCTGCGACTGTGCATTCTCCACAACAGTTGGCCTGGGCATGCATTGCACCTCAAAACATCCAGCTGAAGCCAACGCTGCAATAAGAACTGAGCGTGTCAAAGCACGTTGGACTGCTGAAGAAGAAAAGATCCTCGCCGCTCATGAGATCGAGTTGATGGCTCGAGGGATAAAGAACATCAATGAGGCTTTATTTAAGCTGTTCCCATTAAGATTTTTGGATGCTATCAAGTGTCATAGATGGAAAGCCAGCTACAAAGCCTTAGTTCAAGGATTGGCAGCCCATCCGCTAGTAGGGACAGGTAATATCTTCTGTCTCTGCCTCTCCATCTTCCAGCCACCACAATCAAAGCCTCTTCTTCAACCTGCTGTTGAAGAAGAGGCTTTGATTCTCAGACTGACATTGTCTCTAGATGATCATCCTCTTCCAGAATATAACCATCAAATTTTTAAATCTCTCATCCAGATTCACCTTCTTGCAATGGATATCACAGATCAGTTAAATGACTATCTCCATGCTGAATTCTCTGAAAACTTGATACCTCCTCAACATCATTCTCATTCTCTCTACATCTCATTCTACAATGACTTTGTCAAAGAGGAAGACAGCCTATGTAGCTATGCAGGCCCTCTATAAAAAGAATAGAGGGCAATGTGCCAAGAGCATCCTTGACGGTGCTTCCCCTCCACCTCTAGCAGACTTATTTGATGATTTTGTTAAATTCTGGAGTACAGTCTTTTCTGCTCCACCTCCACACTGCCCTGATGATGACGAACCTACAATATTGAGGTCCATTCCTGCCCTTCAAATATACCAGCCGGTCTCTATCCAAGCGATCAAAGCAGCTCTTCCATCCAATTTTTCTGCCTCCGGAACTGATGGCTTTCCTGCTGCTAGACTTCGGAAAGTGCCAGTGAAGATTCTTCAAGACTTATTGGACATTCTCCTTTCCAGTAAAGCAATTCCATACATACGTGCCTCAGGAACTGTCTTCATTCCGAAGAAAGAAACTTCAAGCCGTGCATCACACTTTAGACTTGATACCATCTCCCCTGTGATATTTAGTCTTTAGACTTGATACCATCTCCCCATCTCCCCTGTAATACTTAGACTCTATCATAAAATCTTAGTCAAACGGCTTCAGCAACATATATAGCATGATTATAGACAGAGAGCTTTTGTCCTTTCAGATGGCTGTGCCGAGAATATATCTTCTTCTCTTCTCTCTGATTCCCGACGCTACCTTAAGCCTCTATACGTATGGCGTCACTGGACCTCCAAAATGCCTTTGATAGCTTCTCCCTTCCTGCTCTCCTTCAAGTGCTGTCTATTGCTGGATGTCCAGAACCCTTTCTTATGTTATGGAGCTATACTTGGGTAGCTCCATCACTATCACTACAAGGTCCCGTGTGACTTCTATTCCTGCAGTGCGGGGTGTTTGCTAGGTTGAACCTCTATCTCCCCTTTTCTTTAACTGCATCATAGATGAGTTTCTTCACTCTCTTCCTAGCCATATAGGCTACTCTCTAGGCGCTTCTTCCTTTAATGCTATGGTTTTTGCAGATGATCTTATTCTCGTAGCCTCTACTAAGGTAGGCTTGCAGGAACTCCTTGACCGGGCAGTTGACTTTTTCTCTATTCGAGGCCTTTCTATTAATATAGAGAAGTCCTGCTCTTTAGCTGTTGTCCCCTCTGATTGTGACAAGATGCTTAAAGTCAAGACTATAGAGTTTTCCCTGCACAGGAGGCCGTCACATGCTTTGACCATCCTGGAACAGTGGAGATATCATGTTCACCCCCAAAGGGAAGGTCTTCTATCCTAGAAGCTGGGATTGCTTCTTTGATGAAAGCTCCTCTCAAGCCCCAGCAAAGACTGTTTCTCCTTTCTCACTATCTCCTACCTCGCTTTTACCACAAGTTGGTGCTTGGTAGGACATATATCTCGGCACTGTCCCGAATGGACAGGGCTATCCGTTCAGCTGTGAGATCATGGCTCAACTGCTGCCTGACACCCATACTGCATATTTCCACACGAGGGTGAAGGACGGCATTACTTAGGGTTCCATTACTTAGATGGCTGATCCCATGCCTGTGGCTGTGCAGAAACGTTGAAGTTAGAACTTTCTTCTTCCCCCATCTGCAGAGAGGCTTTCTATAGCCCATTAATACAAGAAGGCTTTAGGCAGGCTAAAGACTGGTCCCATTACCAAGGTACCTTAATTGAGTGAGCACCCGCAGAACACAAGAGATGGGTATCTCTGCTGCACTGTTCTGTAGATAGTGCTCCTTTAAAAGAGTCATATCTGGTGCCTCCCCAGCATGATTGGATAAGGGATGGCACCAGACTCCTCCCTGGGTTTGAGTATATTGACCTTCTCAGGACGAGGATCAATGCCCTGCCCACTCGAGCCTGCACAGCTCGATGAGGTAGTGACAACTCAAACTGTAGGGCTGGCTGCCACTACAGTGAGACATTGTCTCATATAGCCCAGTGTTGCTTCCTCACCCATGGGTATCTGTGTGCGAAGGAAGGAAGGAGCCGTGGTCTCCATTCTGAACAACCACTTTGAGACCGCAGTGGAACCACATTATAGGACCTCCATGGGTTTGCCTAAGCCAGACTTAGTGATTAAAAGAGATGGTGACATTTGGGTAGTTGATGCCCAGGTGGTGGGAACAGGGCGCCCACGAGCCTATAGCTATAATAATAAGGTAAACTATTATAAGAATAACCAAGATCTAGTTAGTAAGATACGGGAGGAGTATGGGGAAACTCCGAGGTTTACCAGTGCCACCATCTCTTTACATGGCATATGGAGCTTGGGCTTACACAGAAGGATATAAAAGTTCTTTCCTTGAGGGCTCTGCAGGGCACACTGGTGGCATTGCATTACCACCAGAGAATGACTACAATGATAACTAGAACAGGCATAGGGTAAAACAGTTGTAAAGGCTTAGGCCTATATCAAGTTTGGACGAGATGTCTGGACGTGATGTGAAGGTAGTACTGCCCATAATCAGTACAAAGATTAAAAAATAATAAATAACCAGTGGTGTGCTACAAGGATCATGGTTCACTGTTATTTAATCTATACATTACAGGCAGTCCCTGGGTTACAAACGAGATACGTTCCTGAGAATATCCGTAAGGCAGATTTGTATGTAACTCGGATCCCTGTTGAACAGCACATATGTGGTTATAATAATAATAACAATACTATAATGGCTCATATGTGGCAATAATAATACAGTGTAATAATAATAATAATACCCCTGTACTGTAAAATAAATTACAGAAACTATTCTGTAAATCTTCAAACATGGCAAATGTGACCCAGGCCCTTAAATTTGACTTCCAAATAAGGGAAGAGCTGATTTTATAATGCGGCGAAGTGCGAGTTTGTTTACATGCTCAAAAGAAACTAGTTCCTGAATTATTAATTTATTATTAATTATCCTTGTCGGGAGCCATGTCAGATCATCCATAACACGGGGACTGCCTGTAATGGTATTGGGAAGAATTTGATATGCTATATACAGTTGTTTGCAGATGATATAAAGATAGGTTGGGTAATCAGGAGTGCTGCTGAATTCAGTACTTGCAGTACCAGAAAATTTGGTAAAAAAGAGAATTCAAGAATGGGTAGATAAAAATATGATACTGTATGAGGGTCAACATGGCTTTATGAAGTGTCGGTCATGTTTTAGTAATTTATTATAATAGAGTATCAGCTGAGTTGCATAAAGGAAATGGCTAAACGATTTTGCAAGAGCATTTGACAGCATTCCACATGAAACTATTATGCAATTTAGAACAAATGGGGATAGATAAGATGGTGGCTGCTGGACAGATATCAAAAAGTGGTATGGATGGGCAGAAGCGAGGCAAAAACCGGTGACTAGTGGTGTCCCGCAAGGTTCAGTGCTGGGATGATTGCTATTTAATTTGTACATAAATGATATAGGAAATAACTGAAAAGAAATATTCAGTTGTTTGCTGATGTTGCAAAATTAGATAGAGTAAATAGTTAATTATGGCAATGTGGAGAGCTTGTAGGACAATTTAAATAAGCTGTCAGTATGGGCAAAAATTAATGGGTGTCGGTTTAATGTGGAGAAATGTAAAGTTATGCATTTTGGGATAAACAGTTTATAAGCCATGTGTCACATTGATGGCACTGAGTTAAAGTTTAGAGGACATATTGCTAAGGTAGCTCATAAGATTATTTGGCTAATGAAGAAGATATTAACAAGTAGAGATAAGGAAGTTGTTATTCCTCTTTATAAGGCCTTGATATACCCACATCTGGATGACTGTGCTGAAGTCATCCAGATGTGGATGACTTCAGCACATCCGGTTTCTTTGGGATAATGAAGCAGTGGAGAGGATTCAGATTCAAGTGACCAAGATGGTGAGTGGCCTGTGGAATGTTCCCGATTAGGATAGATTGAAGGTGTATGGATTGTAGAAGCTGGTTGATAGAAGAAAAAGAGGGGATATGATATAACCATTTAAGTTGCTTAAAGGGTTTAATAGGATAGATGCAGAGGAAATGTTTCAGCACTTGACTAGCGGGATCAGAACAACGAGTCATCCTTGCAAGTTGAATAAAAGTGTGGTTAGTAGGAGTGTGAGGACTAGATTTTTTGCTTGGAGAGTTGTGAATGAGTGGAATGAGTTGCCAGAGTCAGTTGTGCTTTGTCTGTTAATGGGTTCAAGGAGAGGTATGATAGATTGTGTGGATAGGTTGTGTTTTTTTTTCTTTTTTTCCTCCAGCAACTTGACAAAGAATACTTGTTTTGCTAATATTTCCTCTCCCATTCTGTTTATGTCAATGAGTCTTCGACTTCCATTGAGGGTGCCCCTATAATAATAGTAATATTAATATTTTGCTTGTAACAGATAAAGTGAATAAATAATTTTATTAATACAAATTGATTAAAATTTGATTTCATCTCATAATTTTGAAATATGAAACAATATCTTCAAATGATAAGCTTTTAAGGTGGTCACATTGTCTTACTTTAACCCGGCGTTAGTAAAGTGGCGATGTCAGAGTTATTTCTTTCTGTATCTTTGGGGTCTATGATTAAAATTTGATAAATTTGATTTCATCTCATAATTTTGAAATATGAAACAATATCTTCAAATGATAAACTTTTAAGGTGGTCACATTGTCTTACTTTAACCCGGCGTTAGTAAAGTGGCGATGTCAGAGTTATTTCTTTCTGTATCTTTGGGGTCTATGACACCCCGCCTTACTAACGGCGGGTTAAAATAATTGTCAACTTTGGGTAAATGAGGTAGATGCTCCTCTAATAACTCCTTATTCTTTCTCTTTGTATTGAAACTACTTTTCATTTTTAATCCTAAACAAACATTTATTTTGGATAAGTAAAAACAATGTAAAAACAAAAATTTTGCAATTTTAGTAAATGATTATTCACATAATGTTTATTATAGTATTGCAAATGACGAGTTAATTATTTATTAGATTATTAAACTGATATTTTGTTATTGTCGATAGATTATTTTTATATGTAAATTATATTACATAAAATGTTTCTGATTTACCTCATGATTTAAAAATGTGCATAATTATTGTATTAAACAATATTGCAGTAATAATATAATGATCAAAAAATCAGCTAATACCTTTTATACCCTTATAGGTAGTAGTAGGCAAGGCTGTTTTATCACTAACTTTTGAAGACTGAATAGGCAATTCAACCTCTACTCCACAGCCAGTCAAAACTATCACTAATTTTGAACAACATTTTAAGAAAAGTTTAACAATATATATATATATATATATATATATATATTCCACTTATCCCCATAAGTGAGTAAACAATCTCTGATTCTACAAAATTGGCACATGTTATGCTTTTGGTTGTTTTTGCACATTATAAAAATGACCAAAAGTATATTGCAATAAACTGTTTTTTACAATAAGTAAAAGCAGGAAGAAGGAAAAGCATTTCAAATTAAAAATGAAATATTAAGAATAGTTGGATATGCTAATGATATAATCTTACTAGCAAAAAATCAAAATGATATATAAAGACTTCTAAATACATTCGATAATGCAGCAGAAAAGAAAAATATGAAGATATCAACAGAATAAAAAAAAAAACACCTGTACGATGGTTACCAATGAACCCATCAGATGTAAATTATAAATCAAAGGAAACATAATTAAACTAGTTAGTAAGAAAAAATATTTAGGATTAGCAATAAACGACTGTGGCATTACATGAAGTACAAGAACAAGCTAGTAGAATATCTGTATGTCACACAGTCTCATCAGGAAGAAGAATAAAATTCTACAAAAGAGTAATCAGATCAGAACTAACACTAACATTGGCCATACTTAACAGTTTCTCTGATTACAAATCAGAGAAACTGTTAAGTATGGCCAATAAATGACTGAATCCGAAAACAGAAAGAAGAATGGAAAAATCATATAAAAAAGAATGCCGGATAACAGATGGGTGAACAAAGAAAGCAAGAACTGGATAGAGGAACACTGAGGAGAATATGGTGGGTGGTCTTGAAAATGGAGGCACACTACAAACATTTACACTTAGTAGTGAAGAAGAAAAGCAGAAATAATCAAAAAATTGTCTATAATTACAATAATTATCATTCTTTTGTATATGAATATTCATCATCAAATTTCTGATAATGTACCCTCAGGGAATGTACAGGATAATTATGATAGTGTTACATGAAAAGTTACACCAATACTAACTTTTGCTCAACAATTTTCTTCCAAATTAATCTGTTAAGATTCCAACATTATCTGATCTTATATTTTTGTCTTTTAAGGCACTTTTTACTGTATCAATCCACCTATCGATCCGCCCACCTGGGGGAAAAAAAGACCCTTCCTCTGGGTCTTTTTTTCCCCCAGCAACTTTATTATTATTATTTGACACCTCCAGGGAGTCCAAAGACTCATCAAGGGAGAGTGTGCCAACAGCATCGAACGATTGGTCCCCTTCCAACTACTAACTGTGCTCAAACTTACTTAACTGAGCCATTAGTAGCATAGGCTATACTTGTTTTGGGTAAAAATTGTGGAGTAAATATAAAGAAAAAAAGTGATGGGCATACTCATGAGCAGTACAAAGTGCAAGCAAGAAGAGTGACTAGTATGGTAAGGAAGACCAAATCAGACTATGAGAGAAAATTAGCCAATCAGGCCAAAGTACACCCAAAAGTTTTTTCATCATGTAGAATGTCTTTAAACAATGCTCATGGTAGGAGGGTGACTGAACCAAATGAAATTGTTCAGTTGCTGAGTGATCAATTTGCAAAGGTGTATCATACAGGTGGTGATTTTACAGTTGCTGATGCTACAGAGATGAATATCACGTTGAGGTAGATGAATAGATGTTCAGCATATCAGAAATATGAATGTGAACACAGCAGTGGGATTAGATGGCATATCAGCCTGTGTACTGTGTGAGTGTACAGGAGAATTGACATTGCCTCTGATGAAGTTATTCAAAGTCTCAGCTCAGACCAGGTCCGGTCCGAGAGTATCTGATGCCCCTAGGCAAAGAAAAATTCAGGCTCCCTAATACATTGTCTCTCTCTATATATATATTTTGTCATACTCACACAAACATAAGCTTCGAAGTCTTAGTGCCCCTAGGCAATCGCCTAGGGGCACTTAGGAGTGGTTGTTAATGTATTAGAAAAGTTGGTGAAATGCTACACCGGGTGGATAGAGAAACGATATGGGCAGTATAGTGACAGGAGAATTAGATAAAGGTAAGCTACACCATGATACTACTCAACTTTGCCTGGGCATTTGACAGAATATCACATGAAAAACTATTACAAAAACTGGAGAGGATGAAAATGGATATGAGGCTAGTTGGATAGGGAGATGGTGATGGATAATCACCCGAGAGTAGTGTATAGTGGAGTGGAGTCGAGGAGAGTGATGATGACTAGCGGACTACCACAGGGTTTTGGTACTAGGACCACTACTCTATATTTCTATAGCAGTGACATAGGTAAAGATTTAAGAGGGATATTCAGTTGTTTGCTGATGATAAGAAAAAATATTTAGGATTAGCAATAAACGACTGTGGCATCACATGAAGAACAAGCAAGAAATGCTTGTAGAATATCTGTATGTTACACAGTCTCATCTGGAAGAAGAATAAAATTCTACAAAAGAGTAATCAGATCAGAACTAACATATACTTCAGCAACTACAAAAATTAAACAAATCAATGAATCCATTGAGATGAAAATGTGAAGAAAAGGTGAAGGTGTACCATTAGAAATTTATAAATCAGAGAAACTGTAAAGTTTGGCCAAACTGGTGCAAAACTGGGGAGAGCAATAGTTGATAAAGGTGATGTAGATATCCTGCAGGATGCCATAAATAAACTGTCATTGTGGACAAAGGATAATGATTGTCAATTTAATTTTGCAAAATGTAAGGTTATGCACTTTGAGTTGTAAAGGTTGCATATGGTGTATCATATTTATGGTATTGATTTGCAGGAAATTGATGAGACTTGGGGATAATGGTGGACAAAGAGTTGAAGTTCAGAGGACATATTGCAAAAGTTGGTAAAATAGCTCAACAAATTACTTGGATGTTAAAAAACATACTAACAAGTAAAGATAAAGAAGTTATTATGCCTCTTTATAAGGCTATGATTTGCCACATCTTGACTACTGTGCTCAGATTTGGTCACCTAGGTTTCTTGGGGACCAGGAGGCAGTCAAAAAGAATCAGAGACAAGTGACCAAGATGGTGATAGGTCTGTGGAAAACTCCCTACGAGGATAGGTTGAAAGTTGTAGGTTACCAAGTTTAGTTGATAGGCAGAAATGAAGGAACAGGATAGAAACTTTTAAGATGTTGAAGGGGTTTTATAAAATTGATACAAGTGAAATAGATAAGTGATGTCATTTGTTAACTGTAAATAATAAGTGACGTTATTGTTTTGAATGGAAAGGATGATATTAGTGGATAAGGAATCGTGTCGTGATTGGTTGGACACTTCCGACAAGATCAAGATAAGATAAGGAATCGTGACGTGAATGTTTGTTATTATGAGATGTAGATAAGTGATGTTATTGTTTTGAATGGAAAAGGGAGATATATTAGTGGATAAGGAATCGTGTCGTGATTGGTGGGACACTTCTGACAAGATTAAGATAAGATAAGGAATCGTGACATGGATGTTTGTTCTTGTAGATTTTGGAATTTCGGTGTGGCCCTCGTCTGTCAGTGACATCATGTGGTGATTTTGGTTCGCTTATTGCATTGTGGGTGTAATTTAGAGATAAGATTCGTGACGTTAAGTGTTTGGAAATTTTTAGGAAACATGTCTCTCTGTGATATCACATGGTGTTTTGGTTTGGTTGTGGAATTGATTTTGAGATAAGATATGCGATATCTTATCTCAAAAAAGCGAACCAAAATCACCACATGATGTCACTGACAGACGAGGGCCACACCGAAATTCCAAAATCTACAAGAACAAACATCCATGTCACGATTCCTTGGAAGTTTCCCAGGGTAACACATCCATTATTATCGTCATGTTTTGTTCGGTTGTCTATAGATGGGTGTACTAATTTTCCAATACATTTTGGGGTATTTCTTTCCTGTTAAAGGGTGGAAATTCTAAGAGAAAGTCATGATGGCGACAGTCTTTCGAGGTTCCCTGAAATAATTTAATTATATGCTAATGTCACTCAAAGATACAGTTTTTTTTTTTCTTCTATAAATGGCTGTACTAATTTTCCAATACATTGGGATATTTCTTTCCTGTTAAAGAGTGGCAATTCTTAGAGAAAGTCGTGATGGCAGCCGTGTTTCGAGCTTTTCTGAATAATTTAATTATATGCTAATGTCACTCAAACACAAACTTTTATTTTTCCTATAGATGGCTGTACTAATTTTCCAATACATTTAGGGATATTTCTTTCTGTTAAAGGGTGGGAATTCTTAGAGTAGAGTAGAGTCTAGTGGCGGCTGTGATTCGAGCTTTTCTGAATAATTTAATTATGTGCTGGTGTCTCTACAGTATTTTAAAATAAATAAATTAAAATAAACAGACAGTTAAATGGATTACAAAACCTATTGTATGTATTCTAGAAATTCTAATGATAATTTAAAATTACTTACAACTTTCCGGAATGGCTCTTCTAAATACGAATATTGCAAAAAAAATATTCCAAAATAGTTGAATTTTATATCCACGCCAGAACACAAAAACCACAAAGAATGAAATTTCTGTAAATACTGTAACTTGAAATAGTTGAGTAGTTCGTCCTTTAGATTTCAGCCCGTAGATGCTATCTTGTCGTCATGAGCGATATCCCCCAGAGAACGGTTACTACAAATCGTGGTTTTCTTCAAAGGGGTCTTTCATGAAGATGACATGAGTCACATCCATAAATTTAGGTATTGTTCAAAAGGTACCATTTTCCCAAGTTTGGATGTGTCTCAAATACTTACATATGACTAAGTGATTAGCATTCACATGATTGTGGTGACACATATCCTAAAATTCATTCTTTGTTCCCGTTGGAAATTATTGCTGTAGTAAATTAATGCTTACATTTATTTTTTTAAAACCAATATTGACTATTAATTTTACCTGCGATTCCTTGTGCTCTTAACCTATTTGTGTAACTGAAATTTATTTATTTTATTTATTTTTTTCTTTAGCATTAGTAATTTTAAGTAATGGATATGCGACAAACAAGGTTTTGAACTCGCCGTTGCGTTTTCTTTTAGGAATTTCTTTTGCCACCACAACAAATAAATAGTTATTTCTTATTATTTCAAATGAATATTAGCTCTGTAATATATACTTTGTTAATATCTATGTTACCTTTTTATTTGACTGTAATATTATTAACAAATGGCTCTGTGAAATAGCCAAATTCTTACAGTATTGTAACTTTTCAGGTGAAATCTTCTCCACTAAAATTTTGGCTATTAATTTAATACCCGATTATTCCTTTTGGTTCCAAGAGTTGAGAGCTGACAGTTTCATGAAATATATGAGGGTTGCATGAACAAATAAGACTTAATCCACTGAGTCAAAAAAGTCTCTGGTTACTTTGTGGCATGAAATTTCACAAGGAAAAAAATAATGTTATGGTCTTACTAAAATTTTGTATAACACATCAATGACACCCAATTTGTTCATTTAAATTTACGCATTTTATTTGAATGAAATATTATTTACAAATTGTATTTACTGAATGTAACATACAGAAAATAAATAAATTGAAAAATATATCAAAGGTTCTTTCCCATGTTTGTGGAATTGCCATTATGTGGTTTTTGACAATGTGACTCTCATCTGAAAGTTAATTTTTCATTTGGTGATCGTTGGGAATTTATTACCATAGTAAAATTAAGGGTTGCATATTTATTTTTTTGAAACCAATACATATACTTCTGAGAATTATTAAAAGCACAGAATCTTTCGTTATGTTTCCAAAAGCATTTAAAAGTACACGTTATGTTTTCACGTTTTGGGCATCCAATTTCATTTAAATCAAGAACAGGCTTCCCTATTAACCTCGTTAATGTTTTTGATTTTTCTCTTCCTTTGGCGAGTAATATTTGATATTTGCATGTTGATTCTATCATCCAATTTCTTACTTTATCCAGAGATAGTGAACCAATTTCCCACTTCAGCTGATGGTTATATTTTATTAACCAAGAATTCTGTTTTTTAACTCTTTCAGGTAATTCTTTCCAACTACAAGGTGATTTTGTCAATGCATATCTTACAATAATTACTTCAGAAATACAAATTTCTTTAGGAAATAAATTTGAAGTCTTATTCAAAAGAAATTGGCAATCAATTATCCCAATGATAAATGAAAATTCATATTTTTCAACCACTGTCGATTTTTCATAATCGTTTTCCTTCATTCATCTTAGATTACTTCATATGGCAGCACAAATTAATAATTATTTATTGTTATTATTATTTCACTGATTATTAGCTCTGATCATATATTTTATGTTAACTTTCTGTTACCAAATTCTAAACAATTAGAACTCTTCACAAAGAAACTTTCAAAGAATTTGTGGCTCACCCATTATTTTTACATTACCAAACACAAAACAGCAGCTGCAGTGGATGAACGATTATCTTAAGTCCAAAGTCGCTCAACTCTATGGTATTTTCTTATAGCACTGTTTTCCCTTAGCATGCCCTATCCTGACCGTTCTTCCTTCAAAAATGAACCTTTTGCGCAGATGACTCAACAACATGTTTTCACATGTTGTTGGATATACTGTTGGTGTGTTTTTATCTTACTTTGTGTGGGGAAAGGTAAAATTTGTATGTTTTATCTGGAGAGTACAAACATTTTTTCTAAACCAAACTTTAAGAGTTTTTTTGTGTTAATTATCTGCTATATTTCTGTAAAACAATCAAATTCTAACAGTTCAGATTTTCGATTATGTGAACGAATTGTTTTCTGATAACTCAAACAATGTCAATAGGTAGCATTAGACAATTTCTAAAATAATGAATACATGGATATCAGTTTTCAACACTTTTTTTCCCATTCCTGGCATTAATAAAAACACACCAACAGTATATCCAGCAGCATGTGAAAACATGTTGAGTCATCTGCGCAAAAGGTTCATTTTTGAAGGAACGGTCAGGATAGGGCATGGTAAGTGAAAAAAGGAATAATCGTTTTTCTTCATAATAATAAATAACTATTTATTTGTGGTGCAATATGAAGTAATCTAAGAAGAAGAATGAAGGAAAACGATTATTAAAAATCGACTGGTTGAAAAATACAAATTTTCACTTATCATTGGGATAATTGATTGCCAATTTCTTTTGAATAAGACTTCAAATTTATTTCCTAAAGAAATTTATATTTCTGATGGAATTATTGTAAGATATGCATTGACAAAATCACCTTATAGTTGGAAAGAATTACCTGAAAGAGTTAAAAAAAAAAAAAAAAACAGAATTCTTGGTTAATAAAATATAACCATCAACTGAAGTGGGAAATTGGTTCACTATCTCTGGATAAAGTAAGAAATTGGATGAAGAATCAACATGCAAATATCAAATATTGCTCGCCAAAGGAAGAGAAAAATCAAAAACATTAACGAGGTTAATAGGGAGGCTTGTTCTTGATTTAAATGAAATTGGATGCCCCAAACGTGAAAACATAACGTGTACTTTTAAATGCTTTTGGAAACATAAGGAAAGATTTTCTGCTTTTAATAATTCTCAGAAGTATATGTATTGGTTTCAAAAAATAAATATGCAACCCTTAATTTTACTACAGTAATAAATTCCCAATGATCACCAAATGAAAAATTAACTTTCAGATGAGAGGCATATTATCAAAAACCACATGATAGCAATTCCACAAACATGGGAAAGAACCTTCGATGTATTTTTCAATTTATTTATTTTCTGTATGTTAGATTCAGTAAATACAATTTGTAAATAATATTTCATTCAAATAAAATGTGTAAATTTAAGTGAACAAATTGGGTGTCATTGATGTGTTATACAAAATTTAAGTAAGACCATAACGTTCTTTTTTCCTTGTGAAATTTCATGCCACAAAGTAACCAGAGACTTTTTTTTTTGATTCAGTGAATTAAAAGTCTTATTTGTTCATGCAACACTCAAATATTTCATGAAAGCTATTTTACAGAGCCATTTGTTAATATTATAGTGAAATAAAAGGTAACATAAATATTAACAAAGTATATATTACAGAGCTAATATTCATTTGAAATAATAAGAAATAACTATTTGTTGTGGTGGCAAAAGAAATTCCTAAAAGAAAACGCAACGGTGAGTTCAAAACCTTGTTTGTCGCATATCCGTTACTTAAAATTGCTAATGCTAAAGAAAAAATAAATAAAATAAATTTCAGTTACAGAAATAGGTTAAGAGCACAAGGAATCGCAACTAAAATTAATAGTCAATATTCTTTTTAAAAAAATAAATGTAAGCATTAATTTACTACAGCAATAATTTCTCCACGGGAACAAAGAATGAATAATTTTAGGATATGTGTCACCACAATCATGTGAATGCTAATCACTTAGTCATAGGTAAGTATTTGAGAAACATCCAAACTTGGGAAAATGGTACCTTTTGAACAATACCACAATTTACGGATGTGACTCATGTCATCTTCATGAAAAGACCCCTTTGAAGAAAACCACGATTTGTAGTAACAGTTCTCTGGGGGATATTGCTCATGATGATAACATAGCATCTACGGGCCGAAATCTAAAGGACGAACTACTCAACTATTTCAGGTTACAGTATTTACAGAAATTTCATTCTTTGTGTTGTGGTGTGGATATAAAATTCAACTATTTTGGAATGTTTTTTTTTTGGAATATTCGTATTTAGAAGAGCCATTCTGGAAAGCTGTAAAAAATTTTAAATTATCATTAGAATTTCTAGAATACATACAATAGGTTTTGTAATCCATTTAATTGTCTGTTTATTTTAATTAATTTATTTTAAAATACCGTAGAGACACCAGCACATAATTAAATTATTCAGTAAAGCTCGAATCACAGCCGCCACTAGACTCTACTCTACTCTAAGAATTCCCACCCTTTAACAGAAAGAAATATCCCTAAATGTATTGGAAAATTAGTACAGCCATCTATAGGAAAAATAAAAGTTTGTGTTTGAGTGACATTAGCATATAATTAAATTATTCAGAAAAGCTCGAAACACGGCCGCCATCACGACTTTCTCTAAGAATTGCCGCTCTTTAACAGGAAAGAAATACCCCAAATGTATTGGAAAATTAGTACAGCCATTTATAGAAGAAAAAAAAACTGTATCTTTGAGTGACATTAGCATATAATTAAATTATTTCAGAAAACCTCGAAAGACTGTCGCCATCATGACTTTCTCTTAGAATTCACACCCTTTAACAGGAAAGAAATACCCCAAAATGTATTGGAAAATTAGTACACCCATCTATAGACAACCAAACAAAACATGACGGTGATGATGGATGTGTTACCCTGGGAAAATTCCAAGATATCTTATCTCAAAATCAATTCCACAACCAAACCAAAACACCATGTGATATCACAGAGAGACATGTTTCCTAAAAATTTCCAAACACTTAACGTCACGAATCTTATCTCTAAATTACACCCACAATGCAATAAGCGAACCAAAATCACCACGTGATGTCACTGACAGACGAGGGCCCCACGGAAATTCCAAAATCTATAAGAACAAACATCCATGTCATGATTCCTTATCTTATCTTAATCTTGTCAGAAGTGTCCCACCAATCACGACACGATTCCTTATCCACTAATATCATCCTTTCCATTCAAAACAATAACGTCACTTATTTACAACTAACAAATCACATCGCTTATCTACATCTCATAACAACACCCACCTACGTCACGATTCTTTATCTAATCATGATCTTGTCAGAAGTGCACCACCAATCACAAAACAAATCCTTATCTCTACCATCACCCATAATTTCTTACGCAAACCAAAACACAAGAACTGAACCATTGAGACATATGCCCCCAGGGAAATTCCTAACATTCGAAACTCATGACGTCATCTTCTTATCAACCAATCACGTCACGATTCCTTATCTTATCTTGATCTTTTCAAAAGTGACTACTATACTACTAATGACTTGCAATTTCACATAGATGCTTATGACTGATGTACCAACTTAGAAAAAAAAATCTTCCTGATAGTGTTGCCATTAATGGTCGAGCCAGAGAACTTTTCAGATCACTCTCATGGAGTAGATGCCCTCCCTCGACCAGTCTCTAGACTCACTCAAGGGATCATGTAATAATTATCATAAATTAGCTGTGCGTTTCTTTGGTCGAAACTAAAATAAAACACAATAGACTGGCATATCAGTTGCTGGATGGAAAGAATATTGATAGTATATGGGAAGCATTAAAAAAATAAATAAATGAGAAATGATGCAATATCAGAATGCGTCCCGAGAGTTCGTAGAATAAATAGGGTAGAGTCAAATGTATGTCTAATCTTATTAAGCAAGAGATTCATAAAGAGTCACAACTGTTGTATGGAAAACAAAGTCTGAGTATGAAAGAAAATGGTTCTGCAAGCTAAAGATACACCCCCCCCCGAAAATCGATATGTTGCAAGTAAAAGAAAGAATGAATATGAAATAACTTCTGAATGCAGATGATGTGCTGGTGCTGATGCAGAAGAGATTGTTCAACTAAGGTGTGGCCACTTTGTTAAAAGCTATCAGCCTGGTGTATACAACATTGAGCTTACTCTTTACTGTATGAGTAAACTCAAATGCATGACGAGGAGGCACTAGAGCTGTTATGCAAACTAAATTAGAATTCTGCAATAGAGCCTGGTGGAACATTAGTATGCATGCTAAATCCCATCAGAATAAATGGATGCTATTCCTTTGACCAGGCTATATCATTTGAGTCTCAGAACAGGAAAGATTCCACAGGAGAGGGAAGAATGTGTGGTAATTCCATTCCACCAGAGTGGTACAAAGACTGGTATTCAACTATCGACAAATCAGTATCTCAGGAGTGGTGGCAAAGATTTTGGAAAAGTTAGTGATTGTATTCAGAAATGGGTTAAGAGAATCTCTACTTTGCAATGAAAGCATGGGTTTACTAAGGGAAGGTGATGTTTTAGCAGCTTGCTCACATTCTATAATAATGTTACCATTGAGCTAGACAAGAGGAATGAGATATACCTTGATACTTTTAGATTTTGTTAACACTTTTGATAGAATACAGCATGGAAGACTGGTTCATAAATTGCAGATTATGGATTTGGATTATAAAATATTAGCGTGGATAAGAAGATGGCTGAATGACATACCAAAAAGTAGTATACAGGGGATGTGAGTCTTCAACATTTAAGGTATATCTCCGTATCTCCTGTCCCTTCCTCTCCATCTTCCAACCACCATCCTGCTGTTGAAGAAGAGACTTTGATTCTCAGACTGACATCATCTCTAGATGATCATCCTCTTCCAAAATATAACCATCTAATTCTTAAATCTCTCATCCAGATTCACCTTCTTGTAATGGATATCACAGATCAGTTAAATGACTATCTCCATGCTGAATTCTCCGAAAACTTGATGCCCCCTCAACATCAACCTACATCTCATTCTACAATGACTGTCAATTAGGAAGCAGAGGAAGGGGGCCAATGCAGCTATGCAGGCCCTCTATGAAAAGAAGAGGGCAATGTGCCAAAACCATCCTTGATAGTGCTTCCCCTCCACCTCTAGCAGACTTATTTGATGATTTTGTCAAATTCTGGAGTCTTTTCTGCTCCACCTCCACACTTACCTGATTATGATGACCAACCTACGATATTTAGGTCCATTCATGCCCTTCAAATATACCAGCCTGTCTCCATGCAGGAGATTAAAGCATCTCTTCCATCCAATTTCTCTGCCTCTGGACCTGATGGCTTTCCTTCATCTAGGCTTCGGAACATGCTGTTGAAGATTCTTCAAGACTTAGTGGACATTCTCCTTTCCAGTAAAGTAATACCAACATACGTATGTGCTTCAAGAACTATCTTCATTCCGAAGAAATGACTCTATCGTAAAATATTAGTTAAACGACTTCAGCAACATATACAGCATGATTATAGACAGAGAGCTTTTGTCCCTTTGGACGGCTGTGCCAAGAATATATACCTTCTTTCTTCTCCCTCTGATTCCCGATGCCACCTTAAGCCTCTATATATGGCGTTGCTGGACGACTTCCAAAAGGCCTTTGATAGCGTCTTCCTTCCTGTTCTCCTTCGAGTGCTGTCTATTGCTGGTGTCCAGAACCTTTTCTTTCCTATGTTATGGAGCTATACTTGGGTAGATATATCACTATCACTACAGGGTGCTGTGCAACTTCTATTCCTGCAGTGTGCGGTGTTTGCCAGGGTGATCCTCTATCTCCCCTTTTCTTTAACTGCGTCATAGATGAGGTTCTCTTCATTCTCTTCCTAGCCATATAGGCTAATCTCTAGGCTCTTCCGTTAATGCTGTGGCCTTTGTGGACGATCTTATTCTCGTAGCCTCTACTAAGATAGGCTTGCAGGAACTCCTTGACCGGGCAGTTGACTTCTCTATTCGAGGCCTTTCTGTTAATGTAGAGAAGTCCTGCTCTTTAGCTCTTGACCCCTCTGGTCGTGACAAGAAGTTTAAGGTCGAGACTATAGAGTTTTCCCTGCACAGGAGGCCGTTGCATGCTTTGACCATCCTGAAAGAGTGGAGATACCTCAGTATCATGTTCACCCCTGAAGGGAAGGTCTTCTGTCCCTTCTATCCTAGAAGCTGGGATCGCTTCTTTGAGGAAAGCTCCTCTCAAGCCCCAGCAAAGACTGTTTGTCCTTTCCCACTATCTCCTACCTCGCTTTTACCACAAGTTGGTGCTTGGTAGGATATATATCTCGGCACTGTCCCGAATGGACCGGGCTATCAGTTCATCCGTGAGATCATTGCTCCGACTGCCGCCTGACACTCCTACTGCATATTTCCATGCGAGTGTGAAGGATGGCGGGTTTTGGGTGCCATCACTTAGATGGCTGATCCCATGCCTGTGGCTGTCAAGAATCGGGCAGTTAGAAGTATCTTCTCCCATCTGCAGAGAGGCTTTCTATAGCCCATTAATACAAGAAGACTAGGCGGGCTAAAGGCTGGTCCCATTATCAAGGTACTTTAATCAAGTCAGCACCCGCAGAACACGAGATGGGCATCTCTGTTGCACTGTTCTGTAGATGATGCTCCTTTAAAAGAGTCATATCTGGTGCCTTCTCAGCATGATTGAGTAAGGGATGGCACCAGACTCCTCCCTGGGTTCGAGTATATTGATGTATCGAGTATAGTGACGACTCCAACTGTAGTGCTGGCTGCCACTACAGTGAGACATTGTCTCATATAGCCCTGTGTTGCTTCAGCACCCATGGGGTCTGCGTGATGAGGGATGATGCCGTGGTCTCCATTCTGAATAACCCCTTTAAGAACAAAGGTTGGGAGACCGCGGTGGAACCACATTATAGGATCTCCGCGGGTTTGCGTAAGCCAGACTTAGTGATTAAAAGAGATGGTGACGTTTGGGTAGTTGATGGTGGGAACAGGGCACCCAATAGCCTATAGCCATAATAATAAAGTAAATTATTATAAAAATAACCATGATCTAGTTAGTAAGATACAGGAGGAGCATGGGGCAACTGAGGTTTACCAGCACCACCATCTCTTTACATGGCGTATGGATTGCAGATAGTTATAAGGACTTAAAATAGCTTGGGCTTATGCAGAAGGATATGAAAGTTCTTTCCTTGAGGGCCCTACAGGGCACACTGGTGACATGACGTTGCCACCAGAGAATGACTACAATGATAACTAGAACAGGCATAGGGTAAAACACTTGTAAAGGCTTAGGCCTATATCAAGTCTGGATGAAATGTCTGGACGTGATGTAAGGGTAGTACTGCCCATAACCAGTACAAAAATTAATTAAAAAAAAAATAATAAAAAAATAGTCTGTGTATTACAAGGAATAACACAAGGTGTACTACAAATTGAATAACAGTGGACCATTCTTGGTCCTCTGTTATTCAATTTGTACATTAATGACATTGGGAAGGCTTTGACAGGCGTCGTACAGCTATTTGTTGATGATGCAAAGATAGGTAGGTTAATCAGAAATGCTGCTGATATACAGTACTTGCAGAATGATTTGAATAAGCTGGAATTGTGGACATGGGAAAATGGATGTCAGTTCAGTGTCACTTAGTGTAAAGCCATGCACTTTGGCGTGATTAGATACACAATGTCGTATTATATTGGTGGGATCATGCTAGGAGAAACTGATCAGGCTAGTGATCTTGGAGTGTTAGTAGGTAGGAAATTGAAGTTCAGGGGCCATGTAGCAAAAATTGCAAATACAACTGAAAAGATAATTGCAATATTGAAATGAACTTTGACATGTAAAGATGAGGATGTCATTTTGCCTCTTTACAAGGCCTTGATAAGACCGACCTTCGACTATTTGTATGTAGGTCTGGTTTCTGTGGTGATTCGGATAGTGGAGAGAGCGCGAAGGACAGTGTAAAAATGATATCAGGATTGTGGAATGCTGATTATGATGACAGATTGTGAATTTTAGACTGCAGACACTAGCAAACAGGAGAAAGCAGGGTGTGAGGTAGAAGTAAACAGGATGAAATATTTAGTTTGGTGTTGCTGTAGACCTGGTAATATGGAGGGTAATGAGAAGGAAATGTATAGGCAAATTGGCTTAGCTAGCAAGAAACGAGTTATCATTATGGGCGACCTTAATTATGGTAATATAGACTGGAAGCAAGAGACTGCATCTGGGGGTAAAGAAAACGAATTTTCGGAGTTTTTGAAAGATAATTACCTTAGGCAGCACGTAACGGAGGGTACACGAGGATCAAGAGTATTGGATTTGATCATCTCATCAGATGATGTTATAAATGAGGTATCAAATCTTCCACCATTGGTGAGAGTGACCACGAGGTGATCACGTGCAGGGTGACCAGTCATTCGAGGACGTCTGTTGGAAAGGGATATATGTGGAATTATAAGACTGGTAATTACGAAAAGCTCAGGAAACAGCTTGCGATAATAAATTGGAAAGAGGAACTGGATGGAAAGGATATCAGTGCTGCTTGGGCCATACTCAAGAACTATTTGGTGGAGGCAATATCAGAGTGTATTCCAAGGGTCAAGAGGATAAACAGAGTGCGTGTAAAATGGATGAATCAAGAGATAAAGTATGCAATCTGGAAGAAGAAGGTATTATGGAAGAAACACAAAATGAGTATATATAACAACCAGTTGCATGAGAAGTACAAACAGCAGGCGAGGAAGGTGACTAGCTTGATAAGGGTAGCAAAAATGCAGTATGAGCAGCAGTTAGCTAAAGCTGCCAAAAAAAAAAAAAAAATCCTAAGGAGTTTTTTCGATATGTCGCCAGTAGAAGAAAGAATGATTATGGTAGGATTGGATTGATTGATGAAAACGGAGGAATGATAACCGCTGCGGACGATATAGTTGAGATATTTAGTGAGCAATTTCTAAAGGTATTTCATTCTTGTGAATGTGACATTATGCAGAACTTGAAAGGAGGAGGAGGAGAAACTGTTAGTAAGTGAACAGGAGGTATATGAGGAATTGAATAGACTTGATGTAAATAAGGCTGTGGGACTTGATGCTATTTCACCACGTGTCTTGAGGGAATGTGCCAGAGAGTTAACAACAGCCTTTGTATATCTTTTCAACATGAGTCTCTCACTGGGTCAAGTTCCAAAAGAGTGGAAAGAGGGTAAAATTGTTCCAATTCATAAGGGAGGTGATAAGAGTAAGGCTTTGAATTATAAACCAGTCTGTGTGTCTGGAGTTGTGGTCAAGGTATTAGAGAAGTTAGTTAGGAATAAAGTTCAGAATTGGGTCGACAACAGAAAAATACTCTTTGGCGGCCAGCATGGATTTACTAAAGGAAAATCGTGCTTTAGCAACCTGCTTACTTTTTATAATAAAGTGACAAATGCGTTGGATAAGGGTATTGCATATACAGTGGTATATTTAGATTTTGCAAAGGCGTTTGATAAATTGCCACATGACAAGTTGGTAATTAAATTGGAACAGATGGGGCTGAACAGTAGATTGGTTCACTGGATTGGAGATTGGTTGTCTGATAGGTATCAGCGAGTTGTCTATGGAGGAGCGATATCCCAGAAGAGGAAAGTTACTAGTGGTGTAACTCAAGGGTCTGTTTTGGGTCCATTGCTGTTTAATTTGTATGTAAATGATATCTGGAGAGATCTGAATGGTGATGTGCAGTTGTTTGCAGATGATGCAAAGTTGGGCAGAGCTATCAGGAGTAGTGTGGATGCTGTAGCTTTGCAAGAGGACTTGAATACACTGTCTGAATGGGTAAATAAGTGGGGGATGTCAATTCAATGTTTCAAAGTGTAAGGTTTTGAAATTTGGGAATCAGAGATGGGATGTAAAGTACACAATCGGTGCGAATATCTTGGAAGAGGTAGAGGAAATGAGAGATCTGGGAGTGATTGTAGACAAGGACCTAAAATTTCGGGGACATCTTACTAAAATAGTGAAGACAACACAGCGGATAATGGGAATGATGCGGAGGACATTGACTTGTAGAAGTAAGGGTGTTATGGTTCCTTTGTATAAGGCTTTGATCTGGTCATCTGGTTTTCAAAAAGATGAAATTGCGTTGGAAAAAGTTCAGAGGCGATTGACTAAGGTGGTTTCTGGAATGTAGAGTATGAAGTGAGATTGACAAAATGTAATTTGCAGAAATTGTTGGTGGATAGAAGGAGGGGGGGGATATGATTGAGACATATAAGCTGTTAAGTGGTTATTACCAGATTAACGTCGGGGAGGTTTTGCACAGAATGAGTGAGGATAGTAAGAGAACAAGAGGTCATTCCTGGAAGTTGTATAAGGAGGGTGTGAGCAAGGGAGTGAGGAGCAGGTTTTTTTGCATGGAGAGTGGTGAGTGATTGGAATGCTTTGCCCGAGAGTGTGGTGTGTGCAGAGACAGTGAATATATTTAAGGCACAGTATGATAAACTGTATAACAGTGGACCTCCCACGATGAGTCTTTGACTCCATGGAGGTTTTTATAATAGTAATAATAATAATATGATTGAGACTTACAAACTACTGAAAGAGCTACGAAGAATTTCATTTCATGGAATTCTTCATTTTACGGAGGGTGGGGAAATGACCATAAGGTATCTATGGATGCAGAGAATGAATCCCGCTAAGAAGGGGTGAAATCTACATATATATATTTTTTCCTCACAGTGTGGTGCGTGATTGAATGGATTGTCATCGGATATTACATGTGCAAGCAGTGTAAATGAATTCAAGAACAAATATGATAAGTGGTGCTGATAGTATAGTTTCTCTCGATGAGTCCCTGACTCCCGGGAGGCCTGTCTTAATACTAATAGTGCGAAATTCCGCCTGCTAGGAAGAGTTGATCCGAGTGCTGAAGCCGTCAGTTCAATAACGCAATCATTTTTTAATGACTTTGCTTAAAACATAATTCTTGGTAAGGATGAAAGACGTGGAAACATTAAATGAATCCGAACAACAACCCCCCCCCCCCCAAAAAAAAAAGAGCCCAACATTTTTCGGGCATGCATTTTTGATGAAAATCCCATTCTCCAAATCTCGTACCTGAGTTCGTGTATGTATGGATGTGTGTGTTCGCGTTTACATCTACATACGAAGCTTACCTGCTTATACACTGCTCAAAACAGTTAGGGGGTATTGTAATTTCTGTCTGATAATTATGAATTTCTGCAAATAATTATAACTATTGGGTACTTTATACATGAATAAATATTTCTTACTTATGGATAGGGTGTAATTGATGAGATATTGTTTAAATAATCGATATTTATTACAAATTGTGTTACATTTGTGAATTATTTCTATAACTTTATAATTTACAAGAAAACCAAAATATCAACTAATTGTTTTGAGCAGTATATATAAAGTAATAAAGCACAATAATACTCACTGAAAATCCATGTATTCCGTATATTTTGCCGTATCGTTAACATAGAACCTGTTGATATGTTCGAATGATTGCGATTAAATTGTGAACCTTCCTGATATTGAAAATTATGATTTGTTTTTGATATGCTTAACTGCCATTACTTTTGGCGTCTGTCTGACTGCTAGTGACGTTCATGAGTTTTTGGCAGTAGCCCACAGAACACCAGTATTATATACAAGTCTTTTTGCGGCGCAACATCCACGCCATCAACTGTCGCCCACCGACCAAGGTCGATTAGCGGACGGATTTCGCTCTGTAATGCAGATAGTTGGAAGACAAAATAATATAATTAACACATCAGTGTATAACTTTCACATGTGCGCACTTGTGGAGTCTTTTTATCCAAGTGGAATAATTTCAGCGATGTATTCTTGTATGGAATTTTCAAATAAATGCTCGAATTTTCGAAGAGATGGCTGTCGTGAGTTTTTGTTTTTGTTTTCTTGAGTTCTGTAACATTAATTTATTCCCCTCCCCGGCATTTATCCTTTTCATTACTCTTTTGGGTTTTTCACAATAGTAATGACGTTTGGAGAGAGGACTCGCATGTGAGTTTCTATAGAGTGTGTTGGATTTAATCTTTTGTATTATTAAGATGTGCTGTTATTTATTGTCAAAGATAAACTACAAAAAAAAAAAAAAATCTGCAAAATAAAAAAGTTAAACTTTGGTGTTTTTTTTCCCCCCTTAAGAATGGGTTTATTTCTACAGAAATCCAGTCAGGCATGCCACTGAGAATTATTGATCGATTGTAAGTTAACTAAGTGGTTTGTTTTTATTCATGACCCTTTTCTAGATGCATAATCACGTTCAAAATGAGTTAGCTAGATGAAATGATTTAAGTTGGTGTTTAGAAGTATTTTTACATTAGAAATAGCACTTTTGAACCGAGTTTTTCTCGTATATTCACTTTATTGTGAATAGCATCTTGACTATTTGCTGTTATGTAACCCCGTGCTTTCATTTGGCATACGCTGCTGTCTAGGAAGGGCATTGCGAATGTTCTGGGCAACAATCAAAGCGTGTTTGAATCAGGCAGTGAGAAAATTGCTTTTAATTAAAAACATTAAAAAAAAATGTCTTCCATCGGGGATTTGAAATTCCCAACATCACATTGACAAATGAAAATATCTTTGCAAGAAATAAAAAAATAATAATTATTATTCTTCAGATATCTTATTTATAAAAGTTTTCATTTCTTTATAAAATTTATTTACTTAATAATGAACAAATATTTATATCTTCAGATCAGTTTTTCTCTATTTAGGGCTGCCACCTATTCATATTTGATGTAGATTGCCCGTATTTTATTAGTCTCTCTCTCCATATAATTGTTCTGGCTTGATATGGACATATGGTTGTTGTGTATATTTCAATAAAATTTAATTCCTTTGGGTATACATTGATTTCTGTGTTGGTTTGCATTATATTGATAGATTTTTCGGCTTGGTTCCAACAGAATCTTTCTCTGTTGGAACCATGATTTGGGAGTTGTGGCGGGCACTTATTATCAGTCTGAGTGGCGGCTTGAGTTGGTGCATGATTTGAGGACTGGAGTCCTGCTTCGCGACAGTCCTTTGTTGAGCGGATGTCCGCCAAAAGCATGACGTTAATACGATGACTTCAAGGTCACTTAGAGCCACAACATTGAATGATGAGAAACGTGTCAGTTCAGGCCGGAAAGGCAGCTGCAAAAGTTTCCGCGTTTTTTTATATGGCGCATTTAGCATTCGACGGGATGTTTCGCCCTTCGATTGGAAAAGAGTTCGATTATTGTCCTAATGATAGGAATTTCTATATGAGCCTTATTTCAGTTGAAAGTGAGTTAGCCGTTTTCGCATGATGGAGGCAGCAGGGTTTTCTTTTTTTCTCCCAGAAACCTTTAATTTTTCGTTCCACATATCTAGAAATCGTCCATAGAGCACTCTTAATTTACGGACAAAAAATATTATTGGTGAGCAATAGGTTGCACTATGTGTAGAACGAAAATTAAATAGTGTGTTGTACAGTGCCCTCCCGCGATAAGACCTCGGAGGTGTCACGTAATAATAATGTACATGTCAGTATTTACAGTTTCATTCCTCTTATTAAAAAAAAAAACTAATCAGTGTATCAGAAAAGCTTAAATTGTTAAAATATTAGTTTTCCTTCAATGATTGTTTAAATATTTTTAAATGCCTAAAATTAAATAGAAACAACAAAATTATATTTAATGATTTAGTTAATATCTTTCAAAAAATATCCCTGCCATTTGATAAAGATGCTGTCTGTAATGAACTGAATACAATACAAGGTGTGTATTGTATTGCACTGATGGAGAAAATGGTGGATATAAGGAAGGTGCATAATATATATATATATATATATATATATATATATATATATATATATATATATATATATATATATATAACTCTTCACAATAACTTTTAAATTTGGTTAGTCATGTGGTCAGTATCATGCATTTGTGGAAAGAATATTTTCCGTAAGAATGATGGCTGAATTATTAAAGGCAAATTAATTAAACAACCAAATAATAATTACAAATTCTGAAGATAACTTACAGAAAGCTATTTTAGATCTAAATGAGATAGCCAAAGATGATGGCATGATAATATCAACAGAAAAATCAAAAACTACTCCTTCTTCCTCTGCACATTTTTCCTGCTTCCATTGCAGGGTCCGTGTGTTACGTAGACGCGATGTTTGTTAGTACAACCTGCTGCTGACGGGGAAATGCATTTTTTGACTGTAGCTGCGTATGTTCACGGGGCCGGTTTGCCTGTTTACGGGATAAAAAACCCCAGATAAACTGGGGAAAAAACCCTGCTGTCCACGCCCAAGACCAGCTAACTTGGCTATGGCTGAGGAAGATCCTTAAGCTCCTCACATCGTCGACAGGAATCGAGCCTAGGACACTCCTTCCCCAGGCATATGGTTGCAAAGCACATAGCCACCAGGCTAACCACGCAAAAACTATTGCCTTTAAAGAACAAGATCCAGTAAGAACTAAAATACAGGGTGGCCATAAATTAACTTTTCCTCTTTGGAGGTATCTGTAGCTAAAACTAATACACAGAATGAGATCACATTTTATGTTGAGACTTTTGAAGGTATGGGGAGATGAATTCCGCAAAAAAAAAAGATTTAGTACCAAAAGTCGCCGATAGGGGAAATTTTGGTACTAAATATTATGCAAATTTTACTGTGTGTACAGGACAGCAGCGCTACCAATTCCACTTAAAATGGGATTGGGAACATTCAGGCAGTTATTCGAATGACTGATGAATTGTGCTCAATATGTCCTACCTTTCCTCAACGTGCTTTACTTGTTAAGTTGTTTTACCTTAAACAGTTCAATGCTATAGCGGCCCTTCAGGAATTTAGAAGGCTTCATAACCTGCATACAGGTCCTATGTCAGCTGTAGTACTGAGAGCTATGATTAAGAAGTTTGAAGAAACTGGATCACTAGGAGTTAGACCTGGCAGAGGGCAGAAAGCAGTGCAAGAAGAGACAGTAACAGACATTGCTACTGCGGTGTTCGATGACAGACCAGTACTGGCCAAGCACTCGTGCCATAGCTCACAAACTTGATATGGCTTATGGTACTGTCTGGAAAATCTTATGGAAAATGCTTCACTTCTATCCGTATACGTTCAGTCGTGTGCAAGCACTAACTACCCCAGATTATGATAAGTGCATGACCTTTGCACCAACATTTCTTTCTTGAACGAGGTCGACAATGACTGGCCTTGAAGAATATTGTGGGTTGATGAGGCTCGTTTTTATCTGAATGGGTCGGTCAACACTCACAACTGCAAAATTTGGGCATCTAAACATCCCCAAGCGATCCAGCAAATACACTGCATTCTCCAAAAGTAACCATGTGGTGTGGCTTCACAGCCGATTTCATAATAGGACCATACTTTTATGAGTGTATTACCCCTACAGGTCCTGTAACCTGCTCGATTACTGGAGAGATTTATCGATGAATATTGGAGAATTTTGTCATTTCTGCATTGCAGCAAAGACATTGTTTGGACTCCATAATTTTTATGCAGGATGGAGCATAGCCACACATTGAACGTTCTATACAGTGTCTTTTATGCCAGCATTTCAGTAATGAGAGGGTTATCAGTCAGTTTTTTTCTGATGGCATGGCCGCCTCGATCCCCAGAAATCATTCAATGTGATTTTTGCTGTGGGGGTATTTGAAATCCGTTGTGTATGTTGGTGGCGTTCCCAACTTGCATGTTTTGAAAGAGAACATAAAACGGGCTGTTATGAACATCCAATCTGACTCCTTACGCTCAGCCGTAGAGCATGTCGTACACCCGATGCAATTTGTTGTACACAATAAAGGTCAGCACATTGAAAATCGTGTATGTGGTCCAGGGGACCCTGATTCTGATGAATAAAACATTATTCCCTGTGAGTTCAATCACTACATTAATTTCTGTGTCTCTCGCAAGTGTTGTTGTTTTAGTTTAATTATTATTATAAATAAAAGAAACACGTATTAGCCACAGTGAAAATTATTTAATTATAAATATTTCATCCTAAGTATCTTAGGACATCATCAGTATCATAGGATCCATTGGGAAAAGTCTAAACTTTTACATAGATCTTTATATAAACATGAACGTTTATACAAAGAAAGTTCTGAAGCCCTACTACACAGACCAAACTTAAACCGCAATGGCGTTCTTACTATTCCTAAAGTATGGGAAATTGTCATACAAAATTGTGTTAATTAATTAATTTATTTTTTGTAACACGTTACGCATGTTTAATGAGATTCTATTGTAATCATGCGCCCTAACTGTATGTTATTCCTATTATTGTATTAAACTACTGTACTGATGATGTCCTAAGATACTTAGGATGAAATATTTACAATTAAGTAATTTTCACGGTGGTTAATACGTGCTTCTTTTAATTATGATCGCACCACAGGTTTCGTTATTTAAAAAAAAAAAAATATTATCATCATTGTAACGCGCTACATATCCAGCTGGAATGAGTGACGTGGCTGTCGCTTACACCGTCAAAATGTTATTATTCCATTTTATCTGTCTTTAGCATAATTATCCATTTGTTTTAGGCTCTGCCAGCGCCAAAAATTCCCCTATCGGCGAATTTTGGTACTAAATATTTTTTCTCGGAAATCATCTCCTTGTGCCTTCAAAAGTCTCAATTTAAAATTTGGTTTCATTCCCTTTATCGGTTTTAGCTATAGATGCTTCCAAAGAGGGAAAGTCATTTAATGGCCACCTGTAGTAATAGTTAACAAGATCTTAGAACAGGTGAATTCATTTAACTACCTAGGATGTTTGATCACATATGAAAATGAAAAAGATATAAACCTAACAATTGCAAAATATTTAAAAATAACAGGTGTAATTAACTCTATATTTAAACCAAACCTAGTTCAAAAACAAACCAGACTAAAAGTATACAATACATTAACCCTGCCAGTCTTATTGTGTGGAAGTAAAATCTGGACAATAAAACAAAAAGACAAAGATTAATAACAGCAGAAATAAAGTTTATGAGAAAAACTGCAAAGTATACTCTATTTGATTGCAAAAGAAATGAAGAAATTATGAAAGAATTAAACCAAGAATCAGTAATAGAAAAAAAATTAAAAAAATATAAACATAAATGGATGAACATGTTCAAAGAATGAAAATAGAAAGATTACCAGCCTTAAAGTACACGCCATTAGGAAAAAGAAAACTAGGACGTCCTCTTTGAAGATTAAACAATGACTTCGAAGCCCGTAACAGGCCACACTAGGGCCTAAATCCTCGATATGCATGATGATGATGATGAAATTAGTTAAAATTATGTTCCTATTAGTTCACTTTTTCTGATTTTATCGAAAATAATAAGCACTTTAGAAGAATCCTTTGTTTACCTTTTGAATGAAAATTATCTTGCATTGATGATAACAAATGATTAGATGTATCCTGTGTAGAACAAAGTAGGCTTGAGTTTTATGATGTATGGCATGAGTTTGACAGTAGAAATTACATAAAAGAGGGATCGGGGTGGCTTCAGGAGCCTGGCAAAATTATTCATTCATGTTAGACCTTACGTAAAAAATCGGGCAAACTACTGTGGATCATCATGGAAGAACTAGTGACTATGTGTTTGTAAGTTCTTTCTTTGGGTTGTGATCCATTGCAAGTGGTGAGAAAGATGAAAAGGAAGTGGGGCATGCACTGGGAGTTGAGAGACTTGCAAACTTACTGCTCACACAGAGGGAATTAGGTCTCCTGTCCTCACATGACCTTGATGGTTCCTCCTAAAGCCACTGTATTTGCTCTCCCTTGAGTCAGAAACTGCCAAAATACATGGCTGCAGGATTATTTGATGTTAGCTGATTGGGAAGCCTTCAGATTCATTACTAACTGGTTTGGTCCCATGTGCTAACCAGTGGCTGCCCTGCTCAACAGTTTTAGTGCTGTACCCCTCAAATGAGAGAGGATTTGGACCCCCCCCCCTCCCTACAGTGTGTTTGAACTCTGAACAGTGCTTAGAGCATTTTAACAAGAATAAAACTGATTTTGTGCATTGATTTATTACTATGGATGAGACTTGGATTCACCATCACTTGCACTGCACGTGGGAAGAGATGGGGCAGGACAGTAACTGGGACCCTTTCTTTGAATGCAGACTGTATGCTTGTGTCGGAAGCAGATGCAGTTGTTGAAATAATGTGTGGTCACTCTGTTATGCTAAAAGGAATGTTCTGCTGAACTGGTTAGGCCCTTGACATGGTTGTGTAATTTGAGTCAAAAGCTCAGAAAAGATCTCAGAGGAATGGAAAAAAATGCATGATAGTCCTCTTGTATGAGTATGGTACAAAAACTGATCTGTATAAATATCATCCTTACTATACCTCTGGAGTGGTGGTGAAGATTTTAGTTAGTAATCATTTGTATACATACAGAAATGATTTTTCTCTCAACTCATTTCTGTATGCAGATATATGGAGAGGACCTGATTGGACAAGTTGAATTATTTGCTGATGATGCAAAGATAGATAGGTTAATCGGGGATACTGCTGATATGTAGCATTTGCAGAATGATTGAAACAGGCTGGAACTGTGGGCAAATGATAATGGCTGTCAGTTAAAGTTAGTAAGTGTAAAGCTGTGCTCTTTTGGAAGATAAGCTTTCCCGTATATTATATTAGTGGATTATGCTTGGAAAAATCTTAGTTTTGGTGAATAAGAACTTTAAGTTTAAAGGTTACATAATAGAAATTGCAAATATAACATCAGAGGATATTGTAATGCTGAAACAAATGTTGACATGTAAGTATAAAGTAATTTTGCCTCTTTACTAGGCCTTCATGTGACTGCACATAGATTTCTGTCTGCAGATTTGTTCTCCTGGTTTCTGAGAGGATAAAGAAGCAGTGGAGAGGGAACAGAGAACAGCTACAAGGTGATATCAGCATTGAAATTTAGATTGAGGACATATTATTATTCTTATGGACTACTCTAAGGAGTCCTTAGACTCATCGAGGGTGGCCCTGAACATCATGTCAAGAACTATCCAACATTTGTGCAGTATCTATCATACTTTGCTTTGAACTCATTCACAGTCATGGCACCCACAACACACTCTGGCAACCTATTCCACTCATTCACGACTCTCCAAGCAAAAAACACTCTTACTCAGTTTTCATGGATGGCCCCTAATTCTCCCGCCACCAGACCTGTTCTGAAAATTTTCTTCTGAATTATTCTTGTAAAAATCCCTTGGTAATTTGTATGTCTCAATCATATCACCCCTTTTCTGCTTATCAACCAGTTTCTGTAACCCATAAATCTTCAACCTCTTCTCGTAAGGTTCATTCCATAGACCCTACCATCTTGATTGCTTATCTCTGTATTCTCTCCAGCTCCTCATTGTCAAGAAACCCTGGTGCCCAGATTTGTGTGCAGTAGGTCAAGATGGGGTTTTTTTTATCAAGACTTGATAAAGAGGAATAATAACCTGCTTGTCTCTGCTCGTCAAAGTATTCTTCAGTAACCAAGTAATCTGATGAGCTGTTTTAGTCACTTTTGCTGTGTGCCCCCTAAACTTTAACTAATGCATAACCTTACACTATATCACATTAAACTGACATCTATTCTCCTTTGTCCAGTCTACCAATCTATCTGAATCATCTTGCAAAATTTTGACATCATCTGTATTAACTATCACTCTACCCAACTTTACATCATCATCAGCAAACAACTGAACAGTTCTTCTCAGATCCTTTTCTATATCGTTAATGTACAAATTAAACAGGAGCAGTCCGAGAACAGAACCCTTCGGCACACAATTTGTCACAGACCTTCTTTTGGACTGTACTTCCTGAATAAACTATCTCTCCCAATCACCTGCCTATCCACCTCACTAACCTTATATCCATCCTTATGTGCTACAGTTTACTAATTAGAATTCTATGTGGTATCCTGTCAAAGGACTTTTGCAAAGTCCAGCAGTATCACTGTAAATCCATTACATTTATGCAGCTCAGCTGTCACTGTATTACAAAACATGAGCAAGTTATAGGGGCATGACCTACCTTCACAAAACCATGTTGTCCCTCATACAGTATCCCATTTCGATCTATCCATTCCTGTATTTTGCTCTTGACCAACTTCTCCAATACTTTGACAACAACTCCTGCTATGCTGATCAGTTGGTAATTTGCTACATCAGTCTTGGAGCCTCCTTTATGTAATGGAACTAATTTCTCCTCTTTCCACCCTCTTGGGACTAATCCAGAGCTCAGACTTAGATTAAACAATGTGGTCAAGGGCACTGACAATTCCCTCGCAGCTTCATGTTGTTGTATGTTCTGTTACTTGTTTCTTAATCCTGTTTTGTTTTTGTTGTTCTATACTTAAACTTTGTGAATGGTCGAAAACCTTAACTATCCTGCTGACATTTATTTATTTATACTAGATCTTATTTTTTCACGCTTTTGAGTCAAACAAATTTGTTTTATGACTGCACCAGATAGACTATGTATTGAGTGCAAGACTATAAGATTTTAAACTAAAGACAAAGCAGATATTGTTAGCCTTCCTCTCTTATTGTTAATCTTTACCTTTAATTAGTTCTGGCCTAATTATTGATTACTTAAACTTTATCTTATGCAGGTTTGAAATTTTCAGGATAGTGCATTGACAGAATCAGTCTAACGTGTTGTTCATAAACCATTTAATTAAATTAAAAGGGAATATTTACACAGTTTGATTCACATTAACATATATATACAATTGCATTACAATTCTTCTTAATTTAAATTTAGTTCTAACTTTCTTCTTTTAAATCTAAATCATAATCTAGAATATCCTGCCAATCATACACTGACAGACAATAAATCATACCTTGAGAAGGCCAAATTCAGTATCACTTTACATTATCTTATTGTACCCATAACAGACAAGTTACATTCTTGTACATTCTTGTCCAGAATTATCACATACATGTGGTGGTGTTTTTTTTTCCTTTCAGTCATTTCTGACCCTAGGTGACTTTTTAGGCATTGCCCACAAAGTGTTATTAATCTCCTATCAACAGTTTTCTTCGAAATTAGTCTACTACTTGTCAACTCTTCGCCTTTTGGCAACTGACATATGGAAATATGAGTTCTGTATTGCTTCAACCTTGGTATCACCTCTGGGTCTGGCTCCCACTGAAGAGACCTCAATAAAGGTTGAAACTGGTCTGGGCAGTGACCCTTCCCATAATGCATAACAGTCCACAATAAGATGTGCTTTGCATTATGGGATACTAAGGAAAGTGATGAGAACTTAGTCTGCCTTCGCCAAGAGTTGCCCCAGTCCTGATTGTGGTATCTTTTTATTTCATGCTTCTAAGGCGCATCAGACTGAATCAGTCCATCTAGACCAGGGATCAGCAACCTTTTCAGACTCGCGGGCCACATTCAACTTTTAGTTTTAATAATCAGGCAGCAAGCGTTTAATTAAGAGAAAATAGTGAGTGAAAAAATACTAATGTTATCAATTTTTATTATATTAATTTTAAAAAACACAGAAATAGTTAAAGTACCAGAAAATGAAACTCATTGAAAAATTATCACATAAAAACAAAGTAATGTAGTTTATGCATCACAATATGTGTGTCTCCTTGCTTAATGTGACTTTTGTAATTGTATTCCCTTAGCCAAATTATCTATCCACTTTATAACCTGAAGTGCAAATTCGAATCGAAGCATGCAAAGTTCATCAATCAGGTCGAGAAGAAAATTTATTTTTTCTAAAACTCATGGCAGAAATGCTTATTCA
The DNA here is from genome assembly GCF_054136105.1 of Typopeltis vanoorti. Taxonomy (NCBI): domain Eukaryota; kingdom Metazoa; phylum Arthropoda; class Arachnida; order Uropygi; family Thelyphonidae; genus Typopeltis; species Typopeltis vanoorti. The sequence continues at coordinate 126,671,418 of NC_143556.1, read as the reverse complement.
CAAAAATGTACGAGCTTCCAAATGCGACTATCATCTTCTTTGCGAAACTGATTAATACTTCAAATTTTTTTAGTAAGCATCGATAAAATGTTTGGATATTTTCTAACAAAAATGCGTTCTTTAATGTTTCATTGTGCTGTAATTCGAAAACTTCCATCTGTAGTTGGTTTGGTGCGTCATCAACGTTGATATTAAAAGTGTTCAAAAATAATTGCATTTCGATGCCATTTTTATGAAAATCAACAAATCTTATTGAAAATTCCGTTTGCAAATCTTCAATAATACCAACAAAAGTGCACAGGTGATATCACAAAGTATAGGTATAAAATTATTTTTAATTTATTATTCATATTATAAAATGTATTATTTAAATAATTCAACATACGGGCCACATGCTATGTAAGTATATGGTCAACCTTTTATGGGCCACCAAAAATGCACGTTTGGGCTGCCGACCCCTGATCTAGACCTTGGTCTCCCTCTGGGTCTTTTTCCTGGCATCTTGGCATCAAACACCTGTTTTGCTAAACTTTTTCTCCCATTCTATTTAAGTGGCCTTACCACCTTAGAATAGTTCTGAATAGTTGAATGCAAACACTATCAACTTCCTTTCTAATATCTTCATTTTTAATATGATTCTGCCATTGATGCCATCTGTTCACTTCCTTGTTGATCTCTAGTATTTGATCAAGTGCTTTATTTCTAACCTGACTTTCAGATCATAACTTAAAACTAGTTTGAACATTGTCTTGTATATTGCTAGTTTTGTGTTTTGGCTAATTTCCCTCTTATTCCACATAACTTGATTCATCTGGTTACCCACTATACCAGCGTTGCTTATTCTTTGTGTACTTCCAGATTTAACTTGCCATCTTCAGTAAAAACTGTGCCTGAATTGCTGATTACTGTAGGCTCTCTATTCAGAATGCAGTTCTGTTTTCAGTGTTTCTGCCTATTTTTATAGTTTGGCCTTTTTATTGCTGATTTTTATGCCAAATTTGTTAGATGTTATTCAATTTAGTTAGAGAAATCCTGAAAACTTGCACTAGATGTGTTTAGGAGTACATGATCTGCACAAAGCAAAGAGCTAAGTTCTCCAATCCTAATATCAGGTTTAATGCCACTTATTTTTTCATAATGTGATCCATATAGATGATGAATAAGAGTGGAGATAATGTGCATCCTTGTCTTACACCTGATTTTACATCAAACCATCTTTCTGTATTTTCTTCAGTTGTATCTTCCGACTTGAAACTTAAATATAGACTATGTATTGCTCTGTATAATTTTCCATTTACCCCATATAATTGTAGTGTTTTGCAAAGCTTTTCTCTGGGCACACCTTATCATATGCCTTTTATAGATCTACAAAACATAAATACAAATCCTTGTCATATTCCTATGATTTCTCAACTATTTGTTGTGGAGTGAAAATCTGATCTTGACAAACTCTATTTGGCCTAACCTAGCTTGTTTTCACAAAGTTTCTCTTCCACAGTCTTTCTCCACCTCTTTTCAAGTATGCTTGCATAAATTACCTGGAATACTTATTAGAGAAATTCCTCTAATTCTCACATTTAGCTGATGTACCTACCTTCTTAGCTGAATCAACATTTTCTTCAGAGTCCACTGTGACTCCAGGGATTTGTTTTCAAATTTCTTTAAATTTTCTTCAATAATGTTTGTATAGTATAGTCTACAGTTTAGCTGTAAAAACTGCTGAACTTTATTCTTTTTAAAACTTTCTTATACATTGTTCTTTTCTAAGTAATACTATTTTATCCTGCTTAGCATATAATGGTGCTTAGTTTGGTTGAACAGTTTTTTTATGTGGCTTCCACCTACAAAAGGTTTTTGGAAAACATATAACACATTTATATTGTAGGTGACGGGATGACAAGTTTTTATTTTTATTATATATAAAATGTATATATAATGTATTTCTTAATTCATTTTTTTTTTTTTACATAATCTGGAAAGTGCTCTGGAGACCAAACAAGGAACTTTTTTAAGCCACTTCAGGCGTCCTGTACAAGGCAGTGGTGCTATCTGAAGATAGCACCACTGCCTTGTACAGGACAATCACAAACATCCACGTCCACAAAACTGCGACCTGTTGGTTGGAGAGCGGATATATACTAACCACTCCGTCAACCAGGTTCTGCAAACATACTTTACACGGTATATACTAGTGGTGTTCAACCTTTTTTACTACGCGAGCTACTTTTCTATAAAATGATATTAGGCAATCTACTCTTTTATATAGATCACGTTCCCCGAACCTAATATCTGATTACGCACAAAAAAAAAAAAAAAAAAAAAAAAAAAATACACAACTAAAAACTTTATTTGTGTATTTAAAAATTTATTTATCACTTTTAATTATTTTAATACAACAATAAAAACAACAACAACAAATATATTGGAATAAAATATTTATTTCTCTATTTTGGAAAACCAAAGTTAGAAAAAACAACAGATTGATTACAAACTCACAAGTTACAGGAAATGCTAGTTGATTTAAAAAAAAAAAAAAAAGTTAATGTGAAATTTGGCATTGTTTGGACTCAAGTTGATATGAAGAAGTGGCCAATCGCAGACAATCATCCAAATGATCATTTGTAATTTGATTTCTTAATTGATTTTTTATGACATTCATATTTGAAAAAGCGGATTCTGACAAGTATGTCGATCCGAAACACGACAGAATTTTTCGCGCAACGCAATATCAGTTAATATTGGGAATTTTTCATGTGCATACTTCCAAATGACGTCATTGTTTATTGATTTTAAATGTAAACTATTCTGAATGTTTATTATCTCAAGTTCTACTTCAACTTGGTTTATATCAAACAGCCCACTAATTTTATTTGAAATTTCTGTGATGTTCAAGTTTTCTTGAAATGGATTATTGATAAAAGATACAATCATTTCATTTTATTAAAATCTTTAAATCTTGAATTTATTTCTTCCTCAACTAATTCTATTTCACGAATAACTTCTTTTAAATCATTGCGAAGCATTTCTTGATTTTGTTCAAAACATTTTAATAAATATGGGAGATGTCTAAATTCGCGGTTTTATATTTTTCTTTAATAAAAGTAAGTATTGTTGGAAAGTTTTTATTGAACTTAACATGTCAATTAAATTTTTATCTCTACCTTGTAACTCTAAATTTAAATTGCTTAATTTCGTACAGAAATCTACTAAAAATGATAAGTATAACAACCATCTTTTATCACTCAATTGTGGATAAATATCTTCCTTTTCATCAAGAAAATTTTTTATATCTTTAATTAATACAAGAAATCTTTCTAAAAATTGCCTTCTGCTGAGCCAGCGAACATTATTGTACAACAGAAGTGCCCTATCATCTTCTGCCTGTAATTTAAATAACCGCCGTTGCAGGGCTTTTCTTCGAACAGAATTTACAATTTTAAATGTAATATCCAAAACATCTTTTTGGATATTACAAATTGTTGGTGAATAATACAGTGGCACGTTAAAAAATCTGGATATTTGTCATCGTTTTTACATAATGAAATGAAGCTCGATTTATTACCTATCATTGCAGGAGCACCATCAGTAGTAATAGACAAGTTTAAAAAGCGGAAGTTTGTGTTGTTTCACAAATTCATCAAATGCCGACAAAATGTCTTCTCCCCTAGTCCTTCCCAATAATTTATAATTTTCAAAAGTTCTTCTTTACTTGAATAATCTTGAAACACCATGCGAATAAATACCATTAACCGAGCAAAATCGGTGAAGTCATTTGAATCATCAAATTGTAATGAAAATGCAACACACTGGTGAATGTCTGACATTAACCTGGCCTGGAAACTTTTCTCCGGCAATTGGAACTCTTCCTTTTGGCAATTTGAAACCTTGTCTGCGGCCTAGAAGTAGTCTCTCTAACAGCAATTCTGGAACGCGGACCCCTTCTGCTTGCTTCAGTCCCTTTTTATTAGGCCTCCTCTGAGACCTCGCATGAAGTTTGGCAACCTTCTAAAGAATCGGTATGAGTCTTTCATCTTAAGTTTTAAGTTCGGCACGCCTTTGGTTCTCCTCCGCTTTCTTTTGATTGTAAGTTGCCGGCCATCGGAAAGTTGTTTGAACTAAGGTGTATTAAATCCCACATTGTTTTAAAACCGAATAAGAAACTCAAAGATTGGAATCAGAGCGTTTCATGCCGAATATAGTATAGTAAACTATAAAAGTATCGGCGACTACTAGCGTGAACTAATGCACGTAGTCCAAGTATGTAGTACAAACTCGGGCAACTCGCAGCAAAGGTGGTAAAGTTCTGATCGCTATTCTTGGTATTTTCCATAATGTAAAACACATTTCCTAGGATGTGTATGCTGTTATTACATTATGGTGGGAGGTCACTACCCAAACCGGTTTCAGCCTTTATTGAGGCTTCATCACTGAGTAGCTAGACCAAATTAATACCAAAGGGTATAGCGAAAAGAACTTATATACTCTGCTATACGTGTTGTCAAAAAGGTGCACCTATTAAGTTACTTAAATATAAAGAGCCAATAGGCTTCATTTCGGCGATATAAACATTATTTAAATTAAGGGGATATTAAACCCCACATTGTTTTAAAAATTCGTATTTTTAAAACAATGTGGGGTTTAATATATATAGCGTTTTGACAACTCGTATAGCAGAGTATATGAGGTTCTTTTCGCTTTTGCTTGTTATTGTTTTCTTATAATTTAAAAAGATTATTCAACTCATCCAAAGACCCACTTCTTCCCCTGGCCCACCCTGGAGTATACCGTATTTATTGTACCTGTTATCTACCATATATAGGGGAAAGAGGACGCACAATTCCTATCAGACAAAAAGAACATAAACGACACATTAAATATAATAACATTTCTGTCAGAAAGGCCAGCTATGGTGAAGCTGGCCTTTCTGATCATGCCCTGAACACTTTACACAATGTATGAACGTAAATTCAAAGAAACCTGTGAGATTCTTATCAACCACCCTAACTAAGCAATATTGATTGTCTAAAAATCCCAAGCATGTGGGAGGCACATATTCTACCCTAGGAACCTTTCTCCATAAGAGTTAACTATAAACAGGACTGTAGATAATCCAGAATCTTAAATCTAATATAACAATTGTCATGTTAAATTAGGACATCATTGTTACTGTAAGAAAAGTATCTATACGAAAGAATGTTTCTCTGATGTAGTTTCTAATTAATTAATTTTTATTTTATTTATATATTTTTTTAATATATATTATATTTTTATTAGAGGTCATGCCAGTTGAATAACCGTTGATGAAATCATTGTCTCTTTAGCATACTGTGTGAAATGTTACTCAGCTTGTCTTTGTATATTTGTGTATACTCCATATGATGATCTTAATATGAAGATCGAAACGTCGGGAAATTAAAATAGTTATTTATAACACAGTTGTAAAGTCCATAATTTTTAAAATGATTGCTGATCGCTTTGTAACACTAAAAGAAAGCATTGAATAGTATATAGTTTTCTGTCAGGACCTTCATGTAGTGGTGTCTGGATTCTTATCCTGAAAATTTTAATTGATGCTTGTATTCAATGTTGTTGGATCATACATCCTGGCTCTGAACCCGCCATCTTGTTAGAACGTAGTTCTTATTTAAATTATCTGTTTTTTTTATCTTAATTGTTGGTTGATTACTAATCCAAATATAGAGAAATTTATATTATCCTGCGCCACCCTGTATTCAGATTAGTCTATATAATATAGTAGAATCAATCATCAACTAACTTTAGCAATCTCACTTTTCTACAGGCCGAGTTTAAAATTAATATTTAAGGCTTCCGCAAGGTCCGATAAACTTTATGAGCGGTACAATGAAAGAGAATCAGGCAAACACCAAATTGGAATCAATAAAAAACATTTAATGCAGGGTTACATAACATGTACATTAAGTATGACTTTGAAAACAAGATAATACAAATTAACTTAGTTCAAATACTCATAACAAACATAAAACATTAGGCATCAGACATCCAGCTATCAATTTTATATTCTTCCGAATAATTGAAAATGGTTCACATAGTTCAATGTTACAGAATCTTACAGTAAATATTCTTAAAGTAGAATTCTCTCTTAGTCAACACACACTTAATTCAATTACGAGGCAGTTATCACTTCAAGGGGGGGGGGAAACACTTTAAAGCTCCATACTTCGGCTAATTTTAGTAGAATGCCACAGTTAATGTTAAGATACATCGGGCGGAGCTAACTCTTATTTCTTCACGCTGAAATATAAAAAAAATGGACTGCTCTTACCGGGCTACATCCTTTGCACATTGGATTCACTAATAGGTACACATAAAACTGAAGTTAACTATCACTTTGAAGTAACACTATTCAAAAGGAATCTTCACTATATAACTGAAATATTAAACATAGAGCTTCACAAGTCTTGACGCACTCGTTTCAGGTAATCTACTTATTCTTTATTTTCTTCTACGCATTAATTTCAGCTTTGCTCTATTCTTCCTCAAAACAATTGGAATTCGACGTAATTTTCTTTATGGCATTTCCAAATTTCCTTTACTGCCACCTCTTACTTCACTCCGTGCTATCCTGAATGCTTCTCCCCTCTTTGACAATTGACATTTATGTCTTTAGGGGTGAAGCAAGATGCTTTTCATATTCCCCGCTATCTGTTGTGGTTACAGTGAGGGTAAAATTTATGAGCAGTTTGCTCGCCCTGAATGGGCATGGAGATTATGCATCGCTATAGGAGGTTAATATAGCTTTTTGTCTTCTATATTTGAATATGTCCGTTGCCTCGTATGCTGCAGCTTGCTGAACCAAATCGTTGGGATGTGTGGACGTCTTTAGGAAAAACTTGGATGTTAAGGATTGTAGAAAAGAGAAAATATAGGGAATATTTGTATCTCTATGCAGTTGATTGTTTTTAACATACCACGGGGCGTTCAGAATCATTCTCAAGCACTTGTTCTGCACTCGCTGTATTTTGATAATGTTAGTATTAGAGGTGTGGCTCCAGGCTGGGGAGGCATAGGTGATTATAGGACGAATCGTCATCTAGTATAGTTGCAATTTGATTCTGTTGCTGAGCTTGCTATTTCTATTAATTAGCGGATAGATCTGAGCTATGGCTTTAGATGCCTTTGCGCACGCAGACTCGATGTGTTGGTTGAAAGATAGCTTTTTGTCGATAATTACACCAAGGTAATTTGTTTCTGTCTGCCAGGAAATTTTAGTATTGAATAGTAACACATCTGCAGGAAACATTGGCCTTTTTGAGAAAAAAAAATGGCTGAGCTTTTCAGGGGGTTGACTTCCAATCTCCACTTGGAGAACCAACCCTCCAGCTTTAGAAAGTTTTCTTGGAGCTTTCTGGTAACGAAATGGGGTCGGAGAGATCTGGTTAGTATTGCCGTATCGTCCACATACAGGGCCAAAATGGAAGTCATCGGATTGTGCAGGATGTCTGACATGTATACAGAAAACAGCAATGGAGCCAGTAGAGATTCCTGCGGCACTCCAGCAAAGATATGGCACTGGGACGATGTAGAATCGTTGATTTTAGCTTGCATTGATCTATTCTGAAGATATGAGTGGATTAGATGAACCATTTTTAGTGAGGTACCGGCTGAGATAAGTTTGTGCAGCAGTCCAAAATGCCAGATTTTGTCAAATGCTTTGGATAGGTCTAGGGAAACAGCTCCTGTACACTGGTGCCAGTTGTAGCTGGTGGTGATGTATTCGACAATTCTGTGGATTTGCTGAGTAGTACTATGGTGTTGCCGAAAACCAAACTGTTCTTTAGGGAGGATGTTTAGATCATTTACTGAGATTTGGAGTCGCAAGAGGATGACCTTCTCCGCAACCTTACCCAGATTGGAGATGCGACTGATTGGACGATAATTTTGCGGTGTGGGTCTTTGCCTGGCTTATGTATTGGAATTACATCAGCCAGTTTCCAGGTGGAAGGAAAATAGTGAAATCTTAAAATTGCATTTATTATACTGGTCAGGTGCACTACTGCTTTTCGTGGCAGAAGTTTGATCACCTGATTAGTAATTCCGTCTGGCCCGGGAGCTTTTTTGTTCTTTAATTTTTTAATAATGTCGTATATCTCAGCAGGTGATGTTGGTTCAGTATGGTCAGTGCTGGTGATAGGAAGTTTGAGTGAGTGTCTGACCTTGCTGTGAATCTTATATATGTGGTCAAAGTCAATGTTTCCATACGAAGGCCTGCATTGCTCCTCCAAATTGTATGCTATAACTTCTGCTTTGTCTACATTTGTGTGAGCAAGGCCCTGGTCAGAGAATATTGGGGGAAGGGATCTGTGTTTGTTTTTGATATTTTTCAGTAGTCCCCAGATGGAGTGATCAGTAGGTGAAATGGAAGCTAACTTTTCTTCCCATACTTGGTCTCTATGAGCTTTGAGCGCATCTCTTACTGCCCCATTTAATCTGTTTAGATTTGTTTTATCTTGTGGCGCACACGTGTTATGGAATCTTTTCCTAGCTCTGTTTTTGTCTCTGATCAAGTTCATGATGACTTCAGGCAAACGATCTGGCTTGCGGGCAGATTTGTAGGAGGTAGCTACCGTTATAGCAGAATTAATTTGTTGTGTGAGATTTTTAACTGCAGTTTCCACTTCTTTTGTGTGTGTATGTGAGGAACAGGTCCAATATAATCCTTCAGTGCTGTTGACAGTCTTTCCCATGCTATGTAGGAGTGAGGAGGAGGAGACAGGTGTTCTTGTTTTCCCAGCTGTAGTAGAATTGGGTTGTGATCGGATGATAGTTCATCCACGGATATAATGCTGTATTGAAGTTTGATATCCTGCAGGATAGCTATATCCAGGATATCTGCAGTGCCAAACGTACTGAGATGAGTTGGTTCGGTGGGGCCTGCCACAACAGCGTTGCTCGATCCTAAGTAATTGGAAAGGATGCAACCATTCTTGTTGGTGGTTGAGCAATTCCACGCAGGGTGCTTGGAGCTCAGATCCTTGGCTATAATGGTCGGCTCTCTGTCTCATAAGATGGCATTTAGGTCAGAGTGTAGTATAGATTTTTGGGGATGATTGTACGCTGAGTAGATTTTCAATCTGCTCACTTAAACTCACTTAAACTGGTGACTACTTCCACGCCTGTGATCTCAAGGTTAGTGGTTAAAGGGTTGCTTACAGAGTGGTGCTTAATATAATTTTTAATGAAGATGGCAATGCTGCCGCCTCTGTAGAGTAATCTATCATTTCTGTATAGGCGATAACCCCTTATTTTAGGATTGTCTGAGGGTCTTAAATGAGTTTCACTGATTAATAAAACATCTGGTTGATACCTATATGTGAAATCTTGGAGTTCCAGAATTTTGTTTTTGAGGCCATTTGCATTCCAAGCAACGATCTGAAGAGATGTTGGAATGAGTTTGTTACTATTCATTTATGAGAGCTGTGAGGATGGCCTGCGTTTCACGAAGAAATCTTTTAGTGGAGGTTTCAGTAGGGTTTGATAGGCTGAAATTTTGTAGCATGTTTGCTAGTGAGGACGTAATAACAGCTGTTAGATTTTTAGGTGCTGTTGGTTGATTTTGTTCTGGTATTGGTCTATTTGTACGGGTCAGGCATAACTTCTTGTTTGCTTTTGGGTGTCTCTATTTTTGGAGGTCTCCGACTGTGGCCGCTGAGTCTCCGGGTTTGATGCCTGGGCCTCTGGTGTTCTTATACTGTAGCAGAAGGGCTGATTGACTGCCTCCATCCGTCTGTTCTTTGGTTGCTGAGTACATCCTTTGTAGTTCGCAGGATGAGGGCCACTGCAGCTGGCACATTTGGCCGAGGTGGTCCTTGGCTTAGTGCAGATATTGGTTGGGTGGCTGTCCCCACATTTCAAACATCCATATTCAGCTCTACATAGATTCTGGGTATGGCTAAACTTCTGGCACCTGTGGCACTGCTCAGAAGATGATCTTTTCCGGAGTGGTTCTGGTGTGACGATGTTTTTAAGTTGTAGATATCCTTGTATATTTTATGAATCTCAACTAGAACTAATGGCATGGAAGTCTTGTCTGCTTTGTACATTCTGCTGACCTTGACTGGAGGCAGATCCTGAGAATTAAGGTCAGCAGCTATTTCTGCTGTGTCAATGTCTTCACAGACACCACGAAGGACCACTAAGTTTTTTTCAGAGTATGGATGCCTCTGTCGTCCAGTTCTTTGGTCAATCTTCTATAGTCTGTCACTGTTGCTGGCTGGATCTTTATGTCTTCATCCATGTTTTTGGCCTTAATGAAGCCAATGTGCAGATTGGACAGTGTGGATCTTAAAGCTGCCCATTTCTGCTTTTCTCTAAGGATGATCGGAGGCACCTTTTCTTCGGGAGAAATAGCGGCGTCCGAACCCTGAGAATCCTGTTCCATTTCATTATCATTGTGTGGTTCTTCTGTTGCTCTTCGCTTTTTGCGTGCGCGCACTTCTACAAAGTCTGAAGGAGTAGAAGGCACCGATTCTAACCGATCTTCTGCGACAACGTCTGTGACCCTTTCCGGGGGAAACTTGTCGTACAGTTTCACTTTTCCTGGCCAATTGATGTTAAGTAGTTCACCTAGTCTTATAAATTCTCTATATACCTCCTCAAATATTGTCTCATTTGGCTGTTTTTCCATGACTATCAAGATACTTTAGATACTTTTGAAGTATCTAAAGTTCAAAAAAAAAAAAAAAAAAAAAAAAAAAACGCTTACCGTGCAGTTATAGTCTTACCGGCACTGCTACAGGACTCTGAACTGTTTTGGTAAGAGCACTGATTCAAAAAAATGCATGATTTTTAAGACACATACTATAATAAACGCACCACAATTCCAAAACTGACCAAACTCATAATCATGGAACTTCCACTACCTCACTCACGCGCCAAACAAATTCAGACCAGCTTCCAGCTCATATCAACTCCTTCTCCCTTCGAATACCGTAGCTCCAACAAATCATTTTTCAGTGTATTAACCTTTTTTTAATTTCTAGTAAACTTCAGTCTTGTTTTATTCTTGCAAAACGAATTCTTTATTCCAGTCATACTTTAGACAAAAAAAACCAAATTTTCTTGACATTATGAGCTTTCTCTGTGATTGTCATCTCAAATCACTTTTTTTTTTTTTTTTTTTTTACGTGAGCATGTTATAAATATTGCCTGCTCACCATTCTCAAAATGAATTTTTCTCTTTTGTTCGAGGCATTACTTTACCTTTGAATAGTTAACTCCGAGTTACAAATCTATCCACCCACTGAATATTGTTTTTGCATTTATGGTGGTATTGGTGCCCAAAAGTGCTCTCTAAAATATTTGATTCATTACAAGAGAAATCCATTAGGTTGAATAACAAGCCATCTCTAATGCATACCTCTCTCCTTCACCCAGATATTTAATTTCTGCTGTTTGTATTATCTAGAAATACTTCCGTGGACCTGTTCATTACAATTGGAATATGCCAGCTTTTCTCAGCCTTTCTAAGCCCAAGGACCAGTAAAATGCCTAAAACAATTCTACGACCACTGAGTTTATGCAATTTTTTTAAAAAACCTATGTGGGTATTACCAAGATTTCGGAAAAATTGTGCCGTATATAACATAATAAATCTAAAAGCATTTTCTGAATGCATATGGAAACATGATTAATTAAATTGGAAGTAAACGATTAACAGTGTATCATCATTGAACAAAGTTTTAATTTTTATTAAACAAATATGATATAATTATGTTATAATAAATTTAGTTTAATCCTTTATCCAAGTGTGTGTAAACAAAGTTTGCGCCTGAAAGTATCTTCAGGACTGGGGTAAAGTGGTACAACACCTTGCAAAGGTGGAGCAAGCTACCAATACTCCTATCTCAGTATCTCCCATAATGCAAAACACATCTTGTGGATATGTATATATAATGTTATGTATTAAGGGAAGGCCACTACCCAGACTAGTTTCGACCTTTATTGAGGTCTCTTCAGTGGGAGCCAGGCCCAAGTGGAGATACCAGGCAGAAGCATTAGCAAGGTCGTCTCCTCCTATAGGAGCTGCCAAACGGTGTGCCATCTTTTTATTAAATTACTCTGGATTTAGAGAAAGATGTTGAAAGTTTATTTTTCACTTGGTCAGACTATAATAAATTTAGTTTAATCCTTTATCCAAGTGTGTGCAAACAAAGTTTGCGCCTGAAAGTATCTTCAGGACGGGTAAAGTGGTGCAACTCCTTGCAAAGGTGGAGCAAGCTACCAATACTCCTATCTCAGTATAGGAGTGTTGGTAGCTTGCTCCACCTTTGCAAGGTGTTGAACCACTTTGCCCCAGTCCTGAAGATACTTTCAGGCGCAAACTTTGTTTGCACACACTTGGATAAAGGATTAAACTAAATTTATTATAGTCTGATCAAGTGAAAAATAAACTTTCAACATAATTATGTTACTTCTTACTTTTAATGAGATGGTTGAGCTTCTAGGCTGTTGCTGAGTTGCTGGATATCGGGCTCAGTTTTGGTCAACTTCAGTCGAAGATGGGCACACACACACACACAAAGACGATTTCTGTATTTTGTTTTTATTTGAAGGAGCGATGAAAATCCTTTCTCACAAAGATAGGTTGTAGAAAACTGCATGACAGTTTTCAATGCTTCATCAAATAATTCGGGAAATTCACTTCTCACTGAAGGCGAGAAGCCAAACCAAGATCACGGAACTGCATTTTAAGTCCACTGTCACTTGAAAGCTCAATTAATTGTTCTTTTTTCGATAACGAAAGGTCATTCTCGTGACTGAAATAGATCGGGAACCCACATAAATTTCTTATAAAAGTTATTTGGAAAATATGTTTCAAAATTCTGAAACAGAATTTTGAGGTGGTCACAAATTCTTTCCAGAAACCCAGAATCAACAAAAATATCATCCACTAAAAAGGATTCCAGTGGAAAAGGTGCAAATTGTCTGTCTTTTACATAACTAATCCATAACACCAGTTTTCTCTCGAATGCGTTTATTTTGTCGTAGGCATCAAGAACAGTTAAAGAATTTTCCTGAAGGGAGAGATTTAGTTCATTTCATTTCGAAAAAATGTCTGAAAGATGGAATACTATTGTTAACTTCATTTGTACCATGCTTCGTCAACAAGGAGTGATGCAAAATCAGAATTACGTTTATTTACAAATAATACAACTTCTTGCCTTAATTGAAATAACCTTGTTAGTACGTTGCCACTGGAAAACCAGCGAATTTCAGCACTGTATAGCATAGTTTTAAATCCTGGTGGCATTCCTTTGGAGGCTAACACTTCCTATGTTCAATTTTAATTTGTTTTGTTTGGATAATTGATATATATATATATATATATATATATATATATTATAAAAATCGAGTGAATATTAGATCCAACATTATTTCAAAGCCGAATGTAGAAACTATGAAAGTTTCGTAAAAAAAAGTTGGCCAGAGAGCTTACGAGAATACACACGCTGGCATGTGTATTCCCTAGCGCGGACCACTTTAGAAAACATGAACCCTGCCCAGGCGTCCATATATTCACTTTCTAATTTGGTCCAATTTTTGATAAGGTTTCACAGGCCTGACAGCTGCTTCGAACTGGTTGTTTCCCCACAGGACCAGGCAGCTTGTTTAAGTGCGGGGTTACCTCTCCAAAAACTTGTACGATCCCCCAACAGTGAGTGACCTGAAAGATCTTTTAACTTAGTAGTGGCTCTGCTTATTGACAGGCTCACCCTACCACTGAGCAGAACCGCTCAAATCCCAGAAAAAGCATTCTCTGGGACAGCCATGATAGAGGCAATGCCAGAAAACTAATCCCAGAACTCTCTGCCGGTGCGCAAAAGTACAGGGTGGCGATAAAAACCTTCCCTCTTTGGAGGCATCTGTAGCTAAAACCAATAAACGGAATGAGACCAAATTTTATATTGAGACTTTTGAAGGCATGGGGAGATGATTTCTGCGAAAAAAAAGATTTGGTACCAAAAGTCGCACATAGGGAAAATTTTGGCGCTGGCGGGGCCGAAAACAAGCGAATAATTACATTCAAGGCAGATAAAATGGAATAATAACATTTCCACAGTGTAAGGGACAGCCATGTGACTCATTCCAGCTGGATATATGGTGTTACAATGATGATAAGAATAATAATTAAACTAAAACAACTTGCGAGAGAGACAGAAATTAATGTACTGATTGAACTCAGCATATAATGTTTTATTCAGCGCCAAAAATACCCCTGGACCACATACGCGATTTTCAATCTGCTGACCTTTCTTGTGTACAACAAATTGCATGCGACATGCTCTACAGCTGAGCATAAGGAGTCGGATTGATGTTCATAACAGCCCGTTTTTGTTCTCTTTCAAGACTTGCAAGTTGGGAGCGCCACCAACATACACAACGGATTTCAAATACCCTCACAGCCAAAAGTCACATGGAGTGATGTCCTGGGATCGAGGCGGGCATGCCGTCAGAAAGAACTGACTGATAACCCTCTCATCACTGAAATGCTGGCATCAAAGGCGTTGTACTGAACTTTCAATGTGTAGCCGTGCTCCATCCTGCATAAAAATTATGGAGTCCAGACATTGTCTTTGCTGCAATGCAGGAATGACAAAATTTTCCAGCATTCGTCCTTTTTACCTGCGTTTACTGCAAATATTTGACTGCTTTTGACTCCTTCAGCGCCAAAATATCCCTTATCGGCGACTTTTGGTACTAAATCTTTTTTTTGCGGAATTCATCTCCCCATGCCTTCGAAAGTCTCAATATAAAATGTGGTCTCATTACATGTATTAGGTATCTATAGCTACTAAAATAAAAAGCCAAAAGTCTTCAGCTCGACGATGCAAAAATTATAAAAAGCAAGTGGATATGAGATTCACCATTATTTCAAAGTCGAATGTAGAAACTGTTTACGGGAATAATTTAATGTCTGAAATAATGTGGGTTATACAGTAAGTAGATCTATGGCCAGTGTTTCTCAACCTGTGGTCTGCAGACAGACTTAAATTAAATTCATTCCGTGTATTAGGTATCTATAGCTACTAAAATAAAAAGCCAAAAGTCTTCAGCTCGACGATGCAAAAATTATAAAAAGCAAGTGGATATGAGATTCACCATTATTTCAAAGTCGAATGTAGAAACTGTTTACGGGAATAATTTTTGCATCGCCAAACTGAAGCCTTTTGACCCTTTATTTTAGTAAATATATATATTTATTTATTTAATTTAAATCTGTCTGCAGACCACAGGTTGAGAAACACTGGCCATAGATCTACTTACTGTATAACCCACATTATTTCAGACATTAAATATATTGTGTTAAGGACCACGAGATGGCGGCACTTGATGAGTCGTCTCTCTCTTCACTGCGGGACGCTTAATTAGTGATTGCCTTGAGCCAGCTATCTGATTGGCTGCCAGTGGAGATTGAACTGCCTACTCAGTCTCTAAAAGTTAGATAGGGCTAAACGACCTCGCCTACTCCCTATACGGGAATAACTTCCTATTCCCTATACTCAGCTAACACCTTTTTATTCCCTATACGGGAATAAAAAGGTGTTAGCTGAGTTTTTTTTCTCCTAAATCCGTTAATGCTGTCCTTCACCCTTCAACTTTAAATTCACAGCATAAATATTACTTCTATTGCTATCTATTAAAACAATCTTCCCTCTTACGCAATTTCAGAATGCGACTATAGGTCATGAAATTAAGTTTTTTCTCAGATTTCTTCCCATACACTACCAATTTAGCATCATATGCTAAATAGCCATTGTTCTATAAGATTACCATTAAATAAAAATAACAAAAAATAAAGAAAGCTTTTTGATGGGTCCCATGCTCATTGCACGATTTCAGTTTTTGGTGCCATATTCACTATTTTCTGTGTGCCATCTTATTATATTAAAACCGTTAAGTATAATGCTTTCGTTCATGTACGCTTTCCACTTTTTTCCAGTATAGCATTAACACTGCGCTTACCGATATTGTCTGGTATAGTGGACTTAACAGTGAAGTTACTTTCACTCAATTATTATTACTACGTGACACCTCCAGGGAGTCCAATGACTCATCATGGGAGGGCACACTACTCTACTTCGCTAAATACATCTCATCCTCTCCACTACTAAATTCTCTAACTACGACATTACTACCATTAACGCAATCTATCGCCCATCATTACCACCAACAGTTTTTTTTTTTTTTTTTTTTTTTGTCTTGAAATTGCGTGTGTTCTGAAGGCCGATTTGTTTGTACGCGGGATGAAAAAACCGAGTTTCCGGGAGAAAAAACCCTGCTACCACCGTATGAGATTGGCTAACTCACCTTGAACTGAAAAAGCCCATATAAGGATCCCCCTCGTCACGACAAGAATTGAATCCAGGTCTTTTCCAATCGAAGGGTGCAATGTTCCGTTGCTCTTCCAATTGCGCTACGGCGGCTTAATACCAATTTTGCATATAGAATTGGAATTCTTATATAATATACCATTGATTATTGCAGAGCAACGACCATATTAGTAAATTTTTCTCATTTTCTAATTGTCCGGAGTGAAGATTGATGATATTTCGAACAGTTTTGCGTGAGCTATCGTAATGTGATAATTAATGTTCGAAGAACTCTTTCGATTGATGATTGTGCGCTGCCACATTTTTTAATATGGATTTCTAATAATACTCAACCGTTTCGAGTACCGTCATTACGTTATCTCGTGATTGACGCGAATTTGCCGTTCTGTTGAAATAAAATAAAAAGAAAACCTGGCTTGTTATGCATTATTAGTTTTTTTTTTTTATAATTTTTTTCTCCCACTTTTTTTTTTATTTAAATCCTCAATTTTCTGTTATTGTCTTTTACCATTTCCATTTATTTGTCTTTCATTCTTGTCATATCTTATTCGTTGGTTCTGTGTTTACTTCGAATTTAATATTATTATGGCACTTCTATCAAATTTCATACAATGTAACATCATCTTCTCAAAAAAAAAAAAAAAAAAAAAGGATAAAGGCCAGGTATGTGTAAAATTTCATAATCCTGGTGTAAAATACTCGTATTAGTAATTTCAGGACTAATTTTATTTTAGTAATTTATATTTTTTTGATTTAATACGTAGTCTGCTGTTTTGATGGGTAAACGAAACTCCATTCCAGTTAAACAAGGTTCTGTACATATTTTAATAACAATCTGGTGAACGGCAATTTTTGTTTTTTGAGAACTGTATATCATAACTGGATTTATTGTATCATCAGTAAGTACCAATAAAATCTATATTGCCTTCTTAACGCAATTGGAAGGACGTTGTGATTTTCGATTGGAAAGGATCTTAGTTCGATTCTCGTGATGAGAAGAATCTTTATACATGTTTTTCCCCCCTCCCAATTGAACGTGAATTAGCCTATCTCATACGGAAGTGCTATTTTTTTCTTTTTTTTTCCCTCTCCAGAAACTCGCGTTTTTCATCTTGCATACAGCAAATCGCCAATAGGATATGCAATTTACAGACAAAAATTGCTATTAGTGGTGATGGGCGTTAGATGAAGTTATATGTTGATGGTAGTTGTAGTGTGTAGTTGGGCGCAGTGCCGTGACTAGCTTTTCATGGGCCCTGTGCAAGATTTTATTTTTGGCCCACCTTTTTAAAAATAATAAATCAGCTAACGCCTTTTATTCCCTTATAGGGAGTACGCGAGGCCTTTATATCCTATTTAGCTGCAGTTCAGTCTCCACTGGTAGCCAATCAGAGATAGCTGGCCAATGTCTATCACTAATTATAGGTGGCCAGAGATGAAGAGACCGGCAAACAACCGCTGCTATCTCTTGGTATCTTACTCTAATAGGATATGTTACTGTCTGAAATAATGTGGGTACTACGGTCGATTTTCTTGAGTTTACGGGACGAAAAACCTGAGTTTCCGGGAGAAAAAACCGCTTGCCCATGCCAAAGTTTGATTAACTCGGGAACCGACCGAAATAGGCTTAGAAAAAGTTCCTCCAGTTGGCAAATAGACTTGAAATAAGTCTAACTTCAAGCGACCAAGTGTATAGGACGCAAGTGCTGCTTCCACTGAGCTACAGAGCCTCCCGCCCCCTTTTTTTTCTTTGAAAAAAAAAAAAAAGTGAAACAAATATGATAGAAATAGATCGGTTATTTTTCAACTTATCAAAAACGTTACGGAATCGGCCTCCATGGCGGTAAAATTTGAAAATGAAAATATAATACTGATTATTTTTTTTGATACCCCATTTCAGGCTCCCTTCGTCCTGGGCCCTGTACCTGTGCACCCGTTGCACCTGTCTAGTTACGACACTGGTTGGAAGATTAAGTAGAAGTGAATTGTTGTGTAGTGTGTCCTCTCACAATGAGTCCAAGGAATCCTTGGAGGTGTTATGTAATAATAAGTCTCTGATATCTGTAGTTTTGTCACTGTTATCTCATTAAAATAAAGAAGATATATGTAAAATGATATCTAAAAGCCGTTAATAGTATGAACAGAAAAATTGATCTGGTATTAGAAATGTGTGTTGCCATTAGCTTTCTTATTACTTTCGAGTGATTGTTGGAATAATTGATACGAAGTATTAGAGAATGAACTAATGTGATCATTACAGGAAAGCTACAATTGTCGAGCCTATTCAATGCGCTTTCTTTCATATAGTGATGCCGCGTAGTGGCATCACTATATGAAAGAGAGAGAGCATTGGATAAGCTAAAGTATACATATTTCAGGAGTAGTGGTTAAGGTATTGGAGAAGTTGGTAAAGGATAGAATTCAGGATTGGGTGGACAGGAATATAATACTTTATAAGGGGCAACATAGTTTTGTGAAGGGTAGGGTATTTACTTTTTATTACAAAGAAACAATGGAGTAGGATAAAGGAAATGCCTACTCGGTGATACTGTTAGATTTTGCAAAGGTGTTTGATAGGATTCCACATGAAACTCTGTTGCATAAATATGAAATAATTTGGATTTAGAGATTGGCTGTTGGACCAGTGGTTTATGGAGTAGTTGAGTCCAGGAGAAGGCAAGTGACTAGTGCTGTACCTCAGAGCTCAATACTTTGATATAGGAGATTATTTGACGTGTAATATGCAGTTGTTTGCCTATGATGCGAAACGGGGAAGAGCAATGGTCAATGAAGGTGATGTAGATATCATACAGGATGACAAATAGGCTGGCAGTATGGGCAAAGGTTAATGGCTATCAGTTTAACTTGGCCAAATATAAGGTGACGAACTTCTGAAGGAAACGATCAAAAGCTGTTTACTATATTGATGGATCCGAACTGCAGGAAGTTGACGAGGCCAGCGACTTGGTGGGTGACTATGGACAGGGAGTTGATGTTTAGAAGGCATTTTGCGAAGATAGCCAAAGAAGTACATCAGATTACGTGGTTGTTGAAAACTAACAAGCAGGGATAGAAAAGTTATTATTCTCCTCTATAAGGCTTTAATAATGGCATATCTAGACTACTATGCGGAGATCTGGAGACCTCGATTCCATGCGGATGAAGTGGTGGAGAGGATCCAGATGCGAGTAACAAATATTATGGCAGGTTGAAGATGTGTTGGGCTCCAAAAACCAGCCAGTAGGCGTAAGAAAAGAGATATGATAGAAGTATATAAGTTATTAAAAGGGTTTTATAGATTTTTATTGATTATAAAAGGATTTATTGACACTGACGTTTTTTAGTACATTTCAGCAGGGGAAGAGAATTAGGTGTTACCCCGTGGAAATTATGTAAGGGTATGGTTAACAAGAGTGTTAGGGCTAGATAAGGGTCGTGATAAAAGCACTCGCAAGTTGGCTGTGAATGTGTTGTCAGTGAATAAGTTTAAGGAGAGTTATGTTAGATATTGTGTGAGTAAAGGGTCACCCGCGATGAGTCTGACTCCATGGAGATACCTGTATAATAATGATAATCTTCAGAGATACACAATATAGGAAGAAGTAGTCACCAACCTTTGGATTGAAGACGGCACTTGAATGAATGACCATAACGGAAGACGGCAGTAACCAGCATGAGTGGATGGGTTTAAATAAATCTTTAGAAATATACTGGTCATTTTCTTTTATTGACGAATTAATTGATAATATCAGTAACAACATTAGTTTGGATTCAAAAGTTGTCCGGAATGGATGTCATCTGTCAAGAAGAAAACAAGTTATGCATCGTCTTTCTCAGTCTGTTTGATCAAAAATAAAAGTAATATAATTCTGAAAGCTTATCTTAATCCTCATTCATACTGACCATTATTGCTTCATGTTAAATTCTACGCAGTCCTCTACAAAAATTTGCCAGAATGTATACTCTGAAAAAATAAGCATTCTACATCTTTAAGAGATTACTAGTCAGAAGAGAAAGCTCGGACATCTGTAATCAATCAATTCTTAGGCGTTATCCTGAAAAGTGTATCCTCTCCTAAAGATGGCAGTTTTTTCTAGAAATAACCACGTGTCTACAGAAATTCTGTTCCTGAGGAATGAATGCCTCGTATTAGTTAGAATGAGTGAAGTTGTGAAATGAATGTTGTGTCGCTCATACAACTAAGTCAGGCCTACGAGTAACTATGCATATGTTATCTGCAGCTGTGGAATGTAATACAGCTACAGTGCTATACTGGAAAAATTTCCTATGATACCGTTTTAATTAAATTAGTAAATTTAATCGCTCACATTGGAGAACCTTAATAGGAATTAGGTCTTAATTTTGCCAAGATATAAAAGTTGATTAGAACTTGTAATAAATACTTCAGACTGAGCTCAGCTACCTTATTCTCTATAAATCTGTGCCAGAACGCTAATGAAACATTTGCAATACTGAACTTAATTTTCCTTAGTTCATTCTGATCTTTTATGTTGACACAATATAAACAGTCATTGCATTTTATGCTAATATGTCTTATGAAGCTACCAGATAAAAGTTTTGTAGAGTAGTGAAACTGGTTGATTATATAAAAAAAAGCAGTTTTTTAAATAGTCAGTGTATGTTTCATCAATAGGCGAGGTGTCGTAGTACCATGGGTACGATATGCACCAATATTTTCAGACGTTCTGTATTGAAATTCGAGTTGTCCCACAAATATGTTTTGAATTGGGATGAAAAACGTCATGTTCATGGATGCCGAAAGGCTTGTTGGTGTAGATGTATGTAAACTTTAACATTCACAGTTAGATACACTGCTTTATAACACGTTATCAAATGTTATTATCTGAGACCTCCAGGGAGTCAAGGACTCATGTCACATTTTTAAATGTATGGGCAGAGAAGTCTCGTAAAACAAGTGTGCATGAATTGAGAAATAATTGAAGTCGGAAAATTTCGATATCTGAGATCTATAATTAATGCGGAGAATTGTAGTTCTCAGAACAATTCTCAGCTTTGTGGATGCAAAGCGGAGAATTCTGGATGGAGCGCTGTTATTTGCAGTCTAAGAAGTCTAATAAGGAAAAGAATAGTTGCTTTTGATATTTAATTACAGGAGACTATCGAAAGGTGGACAAACGGATAGTTGTCTCCTTAACAGCATAAAGAGAGGTTAAATATTTTGTACACTTAGAATGAAAGGACTTCTCGAAGCCGTAATAAAGGGCAAAGTTCGTAGGCTAAATGGGGAGGATGTGGTGGACCCAGTGAGATGAATGGTGTGTCAAGAGTGATAAATCTTCATGGAGTCGAAGCTTCAAGAAAAGCTCATAATTGGACCACATGACGAGAATTCATGTGGCGCATTGCCGAGGTACGGAATTACCATACCGAGTGTGTTGTCGTTGATGATGATATGATCGGGAGGTGGGGAGGGGGTTTAATAGTTGCACCACTGCTTGTAAAAAAAAAAAAAAAAAAGTAATCTTGTGACGTTTATAGAATTAACTCTTCAGAGTTCCTGGTTTAAAGGTAATCATAGCAGCAAAGAAGAGCATGAAGAAAAGGGAGACAACGATGGAAGGGCCGATGTTCGCAAAAAACTTATTTTCAGACTCCTGGACGAAGCAGCCCGGAAACAATGAATATCGACTCAAACTTTGAAAAGGAGTTTGACATTTAAAATGGATCTGGGCCATTGTTGCTCATAGCGATACATTGATTAAGAGAGTATATGTTCCAAGCGGTTGATAGTCTTTGTAGTTTTAGAAACCGATCTTTGAACTATCTCCTATACTGTTCGTTTAGCTGTTTTTGTAAGAAAAATATTATTATTGTTACATGCCACCTCTATGGAATCGTAGGTTTCATTACGAGAGATCACAAACATGTTTTTTTCCCCCTGTTAATTGAGTGTGTCTGTAGTTATTTGATAACTACATGTTAATTATAACTATATACTCGTACTGACATGAGTAAAGCTCTATATTACTGAAAATTAATCAAAATAAGTGCTAAAAGATTTAAACCTTAAAGGTCTAAAGTGTAATTATAAACACAGATGATTCTTTTAGAATATGATTCGCTGAATATTCAACGATCTTCAGAGTAGACAAGTCATTAAATCCATTCCGAGTATTTTTTTCTTTGCCTTCATCGATTTGAAGCGACTTAGTAGAGTCGCCTTAAATAGCGCTTTCCCTTTAGTAACTAACGGGTTTGAATATATGTTGGTTCAAGTCTTGAGCATGCATTTGTAGCATTTCGGAATTTTATACATCTCGAATCTGCCATGTACAAAATTCAGTAACTTGGAATTACCACGTGTCCTTAGCTATCTTGCCAAATCCTGCACATGAAAAGTTGCAAAACCGGTAGTGCATTAGTGTCAACTGGTGGGCAAGTGGCACATGAGTAGTCGGCATGGAAATGATTCATGCCCATCGTTGATTTGCCATTCACCAAATTGATGACTATATTACTGTACCACGAACTTCATAATGCAGAAATATTTGTCATGGACTGTTTATTTCCATAAAAAAAAGTATTGTTACTCATCACAACTGATGAATTTAGTTACAACTTGCAGTTTAAATTCTGGCGCTTAAAAAACCAAACCGCTGCAAGTTCCAACTGGGTTATTTTAAGCGATGTTATTATTATTATTATGTGACACCTCCAGGGAGTCCAAAGACTCATCGAGGGAGAGTATGCCAACAACATCGAACGATTGTGTCCCTTCCAACTACTAACCGCGCTCAAACTTGCTTAATTTTTTGCTAGCCATTAGTAGCAGAGGCTCTACCAATTTGCAGCCAGCGAAAACTGCAGTTGTCTGGATTGAAATATAAAGTTCTTTTTAATTTAAATTTATTAACTTTGTTGGTATATTCCTAATAGAGGACCTTATTATCGAAGAGTAAACCAGCTGATTGGTTTGTTGTATGAAATTTAGTCAACGCTTCTGCACGTGACTTCTCACGAATGGAGGTCACCGACGCCCAGACTCCAGTACGCAAGCGCCGTGCAAAGAAGTAGCCATGTAGATGTATAGCGCATGAGCATCTGTTGCTGCATCCGGGCTCTGCACCATTATCCTCCTGCTCCTGGTCTGCATCTTAGGGTCATACCGGTATTGTGAACTAAAGATTTCATGTTTCGCTTCGCTGCGTATAACGCTATCATCAAACGGGACGTTTCATGTGATATAATGGGATGGCTGATGTGAATACTTTATCATTTTCTGTATTGAAGGACATTTGGATATGGAAGAAGAAAGGAAATCTATATTTTGTCACTTCCACGATACTTGCACGATGACGAGATGTAAGTCTTCGCCAGGAATGACATCTTTTGACTTTCGGTATGTTTTTGGAGGTTAACATCTCTCGCTCTCTGCATGTGTGCGCACGCTCGCTCGCATAATATTATCATAGAACAACAATCAAATAGAAGTGTGGTACGTACGACTGTGGTATTTTAGTTGTAACTGAAATACGTCGTTCATGAACAAATGTTAGTTACGCCGTTCGTGTATATTTTTCTTGTTGTTTGGTTTTTGTTTTATACTTATTCAGTAGTATATCCTAATTTCAGACAATAATTAATTCAAGCTGAAAAATTAACGATACCTAACATTTCAATTGAAGTCGAATGGTATTTAACAAAATAAAGTTCAGCTTGTATTCAGAAATAAATGTTGTGAAGACAGAAGTATTACCCTAGATTTTGGAATGGAATTCCAAAATCTAGGGTAATACAGTGAAAGTGTAGTATTCATATGGAGCTGCTTAGTCAACTCAAAATTTTATAGCTGTGCTTTATTTTGAACACTGTCCTTTTGAATTATCAAAATGAGTCTCCATTGACTAGCCTCACGGTGACTGGAAATAAGTGGCCTTTAGTTTCAAGTCAGAAACATTGCGAAATGTATTAAAAAATAAAATAAAAAATACTTAAGCAAGCCAATTAATATTTTGAGTAAGAGAGAGAGAAATTTCCCCCAGCATCCCGAAATAGGCAGTGAATATTAACTTTGCTGCATTAGTTCAATATACGTTAAGCCTGACACATAGGCTCGTTAATATATAAATATAATGGATACTAACATAAGCTTTTACTAAAATTACGTGTTCATGTGTTTGCTTGCTCACGAGGCAGTACTGCTCCGTTGCCAGCAGGCTAAATTCAATAGATACATTACCTTAAATATCTAAATTTATTTTTGTTAAGTTATTAGATCACAGTAGTTTGTATACGCTTAAACTATATGGTTGGAATATTTTCCACATCAAATGCTTTAAAACGTATTGAAGCAATTACAAATTACATACAGTCTGGGCGGTTCGGTGATGTTAAGGATTCGAATTTATGTACAATCGAACACACGTCTGATATGCAGTATGCGGAAATTGCAAATACTGCCTCTGGAATCTTATTAATGATGTTAAATTTAAAAAAAAAAATGCACTTCAATAATAATAAGTAGTAGTAGTATTGGTAAGTTGTTATTCCGACGTGGAAAGCTTTAGTACAGCCGCTCTTAGAATATTACATACTAGCATGTGTGCCTCATTACAAGAAGGACATTGATTTGCTAGGGTGAAAGAAAGAAACCGTCAAGAACAGTAATTGTAACTGAGACATGATTTATGATGAAGAGCTAGCAGATGTGGGATGAAATTATTAGTAAAGAGATATTTTCAATTTATTTAGAAAACGCATATGGATGTATGCGTTTTCTAAATAAATTGGACGACAGTGAAGCTAGAAAGCACTTTTTGCAAGCGCAGAAAGACAAGCTCAGAAAGAGCCATGCGTTTATAATCAGAAAAGCAAAACATTCCCAAGATTGTGGCTAAATTGCCAATCTGGTGGGCCCAGTGGACATCGCTCTCTACTCTCCATCTCCAATAAGTCGTGGGTTCGAATCTTCACTATGGGCATGCATCTTCGTGCATATTTTTTAAGTGGAGAATGAATTTCATCGCCTAGCGTGATACTATCCCTCCCCACATATTGGATTCCTGCAAGTGGATTTGAAAATTTTTCATGTTTGATCTCTGTAACAAGGTTTCCTGATTATATAGTATATCAAAATCCCAGCCTCTAATGGTGGAATAACACAAAAATTAGAAGTAAATTTCCTAATGAAGTAGATAATTTTGGATAGTCTGGAGATATTCAAGTCCAGTTTAAGTATATAGTTATTGATGAGTTTGGGTGCTACGTAGGCCAGTAATGCTCCTAGTGCGAATATATAAACTTCTTAACCAATTATTATTATTGATTTATAATTAATGACGACTATTATAGAAAACTCAAGCGTGTTGAGAAATAATCCTTACCAGAGCATTGTTTCTAGATCGACTTTTCTCCCGTTGTTTGGCGTTTCCGCCCTTTCCCCCTTGTCCACAGATGTAAATACAAGAAGTGAAAAAAAAAAAAAAAAAAAAAAAAAGAAAAGAAAAGAAAAAGGGGGGGGTGCCAAATATCAGGAGAATGGCATTTTTAAAAGTCGATCAAAAAAAAACAATACCCCAGTAACGATTATTTCTCAAAACGCATGACATCTTACTTGCCTCTAATCTAAATTCTTTTTGATTTGAGCATAATAATAATATACCACCTTTATAAGCTCACTCATAAGTTTACTACAGGATTTTTTTTTTTTTTAATAGACGCTATCCGAATTAATTGGCCTTTGGCACAAACACGTGAGATTTTTTTTTTTTTTTTTCGGAATTTCAGATTTTTAATACCGTAACTCAAAAAAGTCAGCCGTAGAACTCGCACCACTGTGTCAGATGATGATAACAGTTCGGGTTAAGGAATACGAGGGCTCCGAAGTCTTGAAAATCATCGGTAGCCATGAAATAGCTGTTAATAACGACCGAATCACGGCTAAATTTTATAGTTGGGGAAATAAAAGATAGAGAATTTATTTATAGTTTATATTTTTTGCAATTTAGGTATTTTTGTAAAGTTCGTTCATGTGATTATTTTTTGTTTAAAATATACACATCTAGCAATATAGAGATGAAAATTCATTATGCGAACTTTATACCACTTTTATCAATAGCTGCGAGCATACAATAAATTCGTGGTGAGATATACAGTAATTGTCCGGACACCCCTGTTATTTGAAGTTATGGAACATTCAAAGTTTGTTTTAATAACATAAAAACCGGTGTACAGATAGTAGGAAGCAGTATTTCATCGTAGCAGTTTGAATATAGGTGGTATCGGAACACGAGAGAGGTGTCATCGTGGGCTATCATATTAGTGACATGTCCATACGTGCCATTGCCGCTCAACTGGAGCATTCAGAATCAACGGTTGGCGATGTGAGGAACAAATGGTGATGTCCTGCCATCACTAGTGCAGGAAAACACCCAGGGCGGCCGCAGAAAATGACTGACTGGGACAGGAAGAGAGTATTAAAACGGGTGGCACACAAAAACCAGTACAATCGGCACAGACCATTTGGGATGAGTTCTGGAGTGCCAGTAACACCATGGTGAGCACTGATACTGTAAAAGAACTCCATTTACTGGGTTCCCACAAAAGAGCAGCGGCACACAAGGCATCACAACAACGAACCAGGCTCGTCTGGCCTGGTGCAAAGAGCGTGTGAACTGAACAATTGATCAATGGAAAACGGTACTCTGGAGCGATGAAGCAAGGTTCACCTGTTTCTAGTCATGGCAGGGTGTGGAGGCACCCTGGTGAACGCTTGTTACCAGGCTGCTGTGTTGTACCTACAGTAAAGTTTGGTGGTGGAGGAGTAATGATGTGGGGTGCATTCAGCTGGTTTGAAGTGGGACCACTGGTCATTGTCTGTGGTTCCATGAAGGCAGCTCAGTACCTTGATATTCTGAATAATCAGGTGCTGTCTACACTGTGGAGTTTTTATGGAACGGACCCGTGTTACTATCAAGACAACGATGCCTCATGCCTGAAAGGTGCAACTGTTATGGAATGGTATGAAGAGATAGGTGTTAAACGACTGTCCTGGCCTGCACAGAGTCCTGACTTGAAGCCCCCATCGAACATCTGTGGGACGAATTAGAGCGTAGATTGAGGTCCATAGTAGCACGTAAGCCAAAGTGGATATACCCGATATTAGGGTTCGCCTGTTGGTATCATTTGTAAATTGCTAGTGTCCGGACAGTTATTGGTGGATAGTGTATGTCTAAATTCCAGTATGCATACCACACTATGTGATGAGTGAAGCTGCTTTATTTAGAACAACAAACAACAACAAAAAGAAAAACTACTAATTTTGTAAGTGACAAAAATTGCATTTGTCAGCAGAAAGGGTTTACGTGAACTGATTCAAAAGCTATTAAATATAATTACACAACATTATAAACTTCAAGATTATAACAGAATGAAAATGCTGTCATTTCATTTGATCACTGCAGGAGGTGATCGAAACCAAAGGTGGACATATCCGATATTAGGCTTCGCCTGCTGGTGTAAATTGCTAAAGTGTCTGGATAATTATTAGTAGATAGTATATAATCGCACTTGCGCAATGTTATAATATTACAGTAATATTAGTATCTTAGATGGGCTCTTTTGTTATACAGTAGTTTTTGCATATTTCCTGGACTTTTGGCCTGTACTTTATAAAGCATCGGCTGGTTTACTGCTATGGTAAGGGTAAAAAAAACGTGTAAGAGATGAAATTATCTCGGCGAACGAAAGGTAATCAGAAGCAGTTCTTCAGTATGTTGCAAGTAAATGGAAGAATGACTATGGTTGAATAATTTTGATTTTGATGAATGTTGATGGTAGGGAGGTGACTGAAGCAAATGAAATAGTCGAATTACTGAGTGATCACTTTGCAAAGGTGTATCACCCATGGAGATATTGCAGTAAGAATGTGACAAGGGCTGATATTGAAACAGAGGTAGACGAAGCAGAGGTACACACAATGTTACATAATCTTGATGTGAATATAGCTATAGGATTACATGGGATATCAGCTCGCATATTACGAGAATGTGCTGGGGTTTTGACAGCGTCTTTGACCAAATCGTTTGAGTCGCAGCTCTGGTAGAGTCTCGAGGAAGTGGAAAGAAGGTAAAATAATTCCGTTGCATAAAGGAGGCTCCAAGACATGTAGCAAATTATCTAACGATCAGCACCTCAGGAGTAGTGGTCCAGGTATTGGAGAAGTTGGTTAAAAGCAAGATTCAGAAATGGGTAGGTCATGCCTTATTAATTTACTCACCTTTTTTTATAATAACGTAACAGCTGAGTTGGATAATGGGAATGGTTACACGGTGATACTGCTAGATTTTGAAAAAACATTTGAAAGAGTACCGCAAGAAACTATGTTACATAAACTGGAGCAAACGGGCTTGGATATTAAGCTGGTGAGATGGATAAAAAGGATGGTTAATGAATAGATATCAGAGTGTAGTTTATGGAGGAGTTGACTAGTGTGCCACAGGGTTTTGTGCTACTCGGGCCTCTGCTTTCAACTTGTACATTAACGATTTAGAAAATAACCTGAGGGAAAATATTCAGTTATTTGCTGATGATGTAAACTGAGCAGAGCTATAGTTAATAAGGACGACGTGAAAATCTTGCAGGACGACTTATACAGACTAATAGTATGGGCAAAGAAGAATGTCTGTCTATTCATTGTGGAAAGTGTGAGATTATTTTGGGACGAAAAGATATCAGCTGTGGACTGCATTGATAACTGAACCGCAAGGAGTTACGTAGGCGCTAGTGGATTCTGGGTTAAAGTTAATAGGCCATATTGACTAAATTCGTAGAAGTGACTAAATTCATAGAATTATGGAGGGTGGGGGGAAATGACGAGAGGGCATCATGGAAGTTGAGAATGAATGCTGTCAAGAAGGGGATTAGGGCTAGAGTTTTCTCTCAGAGTAGTGGATGTTGGATGTTATTGTGTGTGTATGCAAGTGTCATACCTGTTGAATGAATTCAACAGGTATGACAGCTGGTGCGAATAGTATGGCCTCCCTCGATGTAGATTATCACCACTTCAATCATCAGGTTATTATAATGAAAATAATAACCTGGTGATTGAAGAACACACTAACAAGCAGATTTATGGAGGTCGCCATACCTCTTTATAAGGCCTTGATACTGTTCCATCTTGACTATTGTCGAGATATGGTCTCCTGAGTTCCTTGGAGATGTAGAAGAGGAGGAAAGGATCCAGAAGTTACGTAGGCGCTTGGGATTGGGGGGGGGGGCGGGTGCTAATGGAATGCGGGTTAAAGTTAATAGGCCATATTGCAGAAGTGACTAAACTCCTAGAATTATGGTGGGCAAGATGTGAATAAGATGTTGGCAAATCTGTGGGATGCTTCTTATGAGGATAGACTGAAGAATTATGGATTACAGACATTGACAAAAAGGAGGAAAATGGGGGGGGAGGAACTATGATAGGGACATATAAGTTACTTAAATGTTATAAGATTGACAGAAATGAAAATTTTCACAGCATGTCTAGTATGTTGAGAACTAGAGGGCTGTGGATGAATGGAATGGGTTGCTCAAGTCAGATGTGAGTGCTGTGGCTAATAAAGGTAAGTATTTAGATTTCGGAATGTTAGTGGACCTCCTGCGATGAGTCTACAGACTCTATGATGGAGGTATCAATAATAATTATTATTATTCATTAGCAGCCTTATATAAAATTGATATAGTGAAGAAACAGTCCCCCCCCCCCAAAAAAAAAATGCACCGCGAAGAATTTTCCGACAACCGTTTCTACATAATGTTTCAAATCCAATACGGTACGCTGCGGCGCAGCAACTAGCAATGTTTTTCCGGAGTTATCTGATTCGTAAGTGAACGATGTGATACATTTTATCGGCATGCGCGGTCCCCCCCCCCCCCCTCGCGCTTATGTAAGGGTGTGACTCGAACTAGGACTAAATATAAATTTTGAATCGAACCGCATAAATTAAAATTAAACTCTTTTATGGTTTACAAAAATATACCAATGTCAGTCTAATCAGACGCCATTACAGAAATCTTAGTGGAATATCCTGGGGTTTCGCCAACAGCTGGTTGGGAATCTATGGGTTAAGTGATACTTTAATCACTCAGACCGTAAACAAAGCTTTCGGACAGGATAGAACGCAACTAAAGTTGCGTATCATCCTGTGTCCGAAAGATTTCTTCAATTTTGGGTTTTGCAAGGTATATTTGACATCCCCACTGACATTTCCTAGTGTTTTTTCAGATCTCTTGCGCTTTTGACTGATTCAGAAAATCTTCAACTGCACTTCATGAGGAACCTAAAAATATTAAGCAATATTAGCTGGAACAGTCTGGACTTATAGAAATTTTGCTATCACTTCCTACAATTTGCTACAAGAAGACTAAAATCATTGACCAGATCAGATTCGTTATCGAAGATTGCATAAAAAACAGAGAAGCATTACTACATCGTCCACGAGAACTCGAAAACTGTGACGAATTTTTATGCAATTCAGTCAGAAGCAGTATATGAGATTTAAAAAAAAAAAAAAAAAAACACCCACAAACATCGTAAATAAATAGTTTAATTCGGTAACAGATGGGTACATGAACACAATGGCCGAAGTGCATCAATAAGAAATGTCATTCCTTACAGCAATACAGATCTCACAATAATGTTTTATACTGTTTATACCAGGAATTCAGGTAATAACCACCATCGATCCCACAATACTCTCCCAAGTCTTTCAAGGTTTTGGGAAGGGCAGTGAGAGTAGCAACACGTCTACCTACAGCATCTCAGACATGCTCAATAGGGTTGAGACCTGTCTAGCTGGTCCATAGGTACCAAAATCTCTTCTTGAAGATACTGGTCCCTAGCTTCGCCCCCAATGAGGACGAGTATTATCATCTTGTAGGATAAATGCCTCACCTATCGTATCCGCATACGGACGAACATGGGGTTACAGGACTACGTCTATATAACTTGAAGCATTAATTGTTCCGCTAGGAAGCACATACAAGTCGGTGCGCAAACCCAACTATATGATTGCCCAAACTATCACGCTAACTCCATAAGTGTCCCTTTCACGGATATTAGAGGAATGATAACGTTTCTCTTCGGGACTCGTCTGTAAACAGTACCAACACCATGGGCCTTGGGCCCAGTTCACTTGGAGCCTGGCCCATTTCAAATGTCTCCTGTGTTGCGGGGATAGGGGCACGCAGATTATCAGCGCCTAGCATACAGACCACCTTCCTGAAACCTTTGCTCATAGTGGAAGCACATACCAATTTAGCTGTTACATGTGAGGTCAGATTGTAGCTGTTTCGGCGAGCAGATAATCGAATATATCGATCACCCCCTGCGGTTGTAGCCCGTGGCCTTCCTTCACCGTATCTCTTGGCTGCTGTTTGTGGTTCCACAGACTGATGGAATTGGTTCCATAGTCTGTGAATAACGGAACGACTCGCATCCAGTAATCTGGGTATCTCACGCGGAGGTAGCCAGCATCATCTGGCCAGCCTTTAGTCTTACGATGGCTCGCCGCCTGAATTCATTGGGTAAATGATATCTTTCAGCTATATCCAAGAATTTTGCAATCACGAAATATCTTATTCTCACTCCAGGCACGAAATGGAAAAGCACTACAAAACGTCCGCTTTTATACCGTGATTTTGCATATATTACTGACGGCATCACTTATTTGTATACGATAACCAGACCGGTATCACTTTTTACATAATGTGCCTGAGTTGCATATGTTATTTCATTTCATCCAGAGTTATCGTGATTTTTGTCTTTGTTCCTTAATTAATGGAAACCAGTATACTATATTTGGCGTGCTTGTCTTGCATGTGTGGTTAGCGTTCCCTAAAAATCCTATTAGCTCAGGTTGGATTATTGAGTTTAAACTTCACTCAGGCTTTTTTTTTCCCTTTTTTTTTTTTTTTTTTTTTACTTGTTATTTATTCCCCCTGTTTCCTCCTTAAGGGAATTTCAGTTTCTGAAATAATCAGTCTGTTGACTAAATTGTTCATAATGGAACAAATAATATAGAATGAATTAAAAAAAAAATACAGGTTACAACGTATCTTGAAGAATAGACTATTGGATGGAGTGGTAGAGACAAGACAGTAGTAGGTTCCAAGTACACTTTAAATTTATCTAGAGTATATCAAACGCAACATTACAGTTGTATATAGGATTCGCCTGAGTGGTTAGCGTATCTACTCTTCAACTAACAGGCTACGGGTTCGAATCCCGTTTTGGACACGGATGGATGTAGTCGTCTTCACTTGGTAGATAAATTCATCTCCTGGTGTGAGACCACTTGCATACTTATTGGAGGAATGAATTTGCATGAAAAAAAGTTCAATGGTAGGTCTAGAGCAGAGTTTCCGACCAAATAAAAAATTAATAAAAATACAAAGAAAATCCTTACTCTACTCACTGTACTAATGTATTATTGGTTTTCAACCTGTTGCGGGTGGGAGTCACGTATATGTGTATATATATATATATATATATATTTCCGGAGACCGTAGTTCTCCACACATCGACCATTGATATTTGACTAAACTGTCAGCAGAGTAGCAGAATTACATGCTTGCTTACACATTCTAAAGCTAAGAGAAACCAGATAATCTCGCCAACAAATTTTTAATGAGAAAGAAGGAATTCGTGGATGCCAGCGAAATAGCAGTCATAGAGTTTTTGTTATTATTGCATGGACACCTCCATGGAGTCGGGAGACCAAAGCAACCCACACAATATCTACGGTCCCTCTCAATGAACTCATCGACAGATAAAGCACTTACAACTGACTCCGGCAACCCATTTCGCTCATTCACCATTCTCTAAGTGAAAAATACAGTCCTCACGCCCTTGCTAGCCACACTCTTTTTCAGTTCCAGGATTGGCCTCTTGTTCTGTTTCCCTTCTAGCGAAGTACTGAAATATTTCCAACCTTTGCAACTCACAAACTTAAATCTATCGTCACAATGAGCATTTCACAGACCACTCCATCTTGGTCACTTGCCTCTGGATCCATTACTTTCTCATCCCCAATAAATCCAGGAGACCAGACCTGAGCATGGTAGTCCAGATATAGAAGCATCAAGGCCTTGTAAAAAGGAATGATAACTTCCTTATTCTGCTCGTTAGTGTATATTTTCATGCAGTAACCCTTTGAGCAACCTTAGTAATATGTCATCTGAACTTTAGTTTATCTACTACGACTTGCAAATCCTCAACTTCAATTTCCTGGAGTACATCTTTTTATCCTAAAAAAGCACAACTTGACACTGTTCCATATTAAATTCATACCCAGTATCTTTTGCTCATCCTACAAACTCTGTATTGCCGGAACTAATTATCCCACAATTTTGCATCATCCACAAACAGTTAGATATAATCCATACAGATCATTTCCTGTATACACATTAAACAGAGTTTACAAATTTGCTTCAGAGACGCTATTTATACAGATAATTTGGGACGTATTTGTTACTCTGGTGTCGAGTAGCCTAGTTAACTTGGGAACTTCTAGGTTTTCTATAATTTCTGTTGTTATTGAAGAGTTTTCAAAAGAAATTAGTTCTCTCATTTGTAGCTCGCACAAAATAGGCTTCATAGTCATTTCGTCTTTTTCGATACTTGCCGTACTGAAGTTTGTCTGCATGTTAGAAGAATTATTTAATTTCAAAATGAGATTAACCAGTGCAAAATTGGCCTGGGGAATAATATTTAGAAAACAGGATTTCTGTAGTAATTTATTTAGAAAATGGAATTTTTATGCTTTTGGAGGTGCCACTTTTCTTTGTGCAAAAAATCAGGAGGGCAACATAGCGTTATTATTTTGTAAACATCGATTACTTACAGCGTGAACACACGTCAAGTTTAATAGATACCAGATTAACAGTGTATAATGCAAGCCTATAAGTTTTATCTATTCGCTTTTGTTTGTCTGTCTAATCCAATTAGCGATACTTGCCAGAATAGAGATAATGAAAAAAAGAAAACATTTTTTATGGCTAGTTTTTTCTTTTCTTTGTTTCTTTTTTTCCTTTTTAGTTCTTTTTTTTTCTTTTTATTTTGAAACTTATTGGAATTCAACTTGATATGTGCTATTTTTGTCTGCACATGTTGATCAAAATCTTCATCAGCTTTTTGTTGCCCAATTTAGGTGTACTGTATTCTTCGATATGTTTAGATGAAGTTTATGCAACAATAGTAATCACTGAAAATACACATTCTTTTGGCTCATTTTATGGTCCATACGGTAATGAAATTAATTGCAGGTTAGCAATTCAGCAGCACAAGCCGTCATTTGAAGAGGCTTCCAGTAATATTTCGAGGTCTTAATCAGGGCCGACTCTGGAATTTTTTTCGCCCTGTGCAATCCATTACTTGCTGTCCCAGCACCAACCTCAAATTAACTTTTGGAATTTTGAAAACCATTAAGTTCAACATTAGTTTCATGAGCATTAATTTTAAATATAGTACCATTAATAATAATGCACTGATAAAGTGATTAAAATACTGCATATTCATAAAATAAACCATCGACTTCATCAATTGACAATTAAATGAAATGTAGTTATAATTTATTACTTACATATATGGAATGATCTTCACTTGTACAACGGTGAACTGTTGAGTTACACTTAACTATAGAGTGTATAAGTTATAGTTTTAGCACTATTTTCACATTATTTTAATTAGAATCTATATTGTTTTTAGTATCTACTGATTAAAAATACACTTTTCTTGCTTTCATATTTTCAAAATCAGAAATTAGGTCTGCATAGTCTAATTTCCGACCAATTTCATGTTCAATTGAAATCGTGGCAAGTATTTCCAATCTAGTTTCGGCCATTGTTGAGCGTAAGTTTTAATAAGCAGGGCCAGCGGAAGCGGGCATGTGATGCATGCGGCGCCGCTATGATGGGGGCACCGCCGCCAGGGAACGGTTCATAAGTTAATTTTTAAGAAACAAAATTTTTATCATAAAAACAAAAAATTCTTGGAATGATCAATATTAAAATAAATAAGGCCGGATACACCGAATAAAAATTTAAAAAAAAAAAAAAAAAGAGTATATTGCCAGCTGTTTACATTTTGCAGCTAGAACAGGCTAAATGCTTGCCTGCAGAATGTTGTGTCTACTGCAATCTAACTAAAGTAAAACGGTGAATGGTTTTCATGCGCAGAAACGAATTTTCGTACAAAACATTTGTTGCT
Organism: Typopeltis vanoorti; assembly: GCF_054136105.1. NCBI lineage: Eukaryota > Metazoa > Arthropoda > Arachnida > Uropygi > Thelyphonidae > Typopeltis > Typopeltis vanoorti. The sequence continues at coordinate 126,635,805 of NC_143556.1, read as the reverse complement.
AGTTAACCAGTCATATGGTACGCATCTCAGTAGGCTACTGACAGTAGCGCAGTGCCGACTATTATTTCGTCTCTGTGTCGTGTTGTGTAATAATTTCTTGTGGGTATAAAATAGAAATGGAATCAAAAATTAAAAAAAAAGTTATTCGGTGCGCAAAATCGTAAGCGTCATGCTGCGAAAGAAGCAGATATTAAGAAACAAACTGGGGCTCTTAATAATTTTTTTAAAATATTAAAATATTCTGATGCAGATTGTAACCAACTCGATACATCAGAAATCAGAGTCGAAGAACCGTGCACATCATCCAGTTTGCATGAACGTACTATTGCAACTATTGAACAAGATAATTGAACATGATTTAAGTGAAAAATAGTTAGGATTTAGTCAACTGCAACAAGATTTAGTTGTAGTTGACCACGAAACTAACACATTGTTAGTGTCTGTAAATTTAGAAGATCCAGGTGAATGGGGAAATATTGATGAAAAATTACGAATTGTTTTAATTGAAATGGTGCCTGTTCAAAATAAAAATATAATATATCCCATGGATACATATGGTCGTAAATTTGGCGACACGTATTATAATAGAAAAATGGAAAACTGGAACTCTTGCCAAGAACATGGCTCATATATTCTGAAACTTTAAATTCTGTTTTTTGCTTTTGTTGCAAACTTGTCGCACCTACTGAATCAACTACTGAGTCTTGTAGAAGGTTATAACGATTGGCGAAATGTAAGTACAACTTTACATAGACATGAGACTAGTTTAACTCACATGAAAAATTTCTTAAAATGGAAGGAACTTGATAAAAATTAAAAAAAAAAAAAAAAAAAAAACTACTATTGATTTCCAGACCCAAAGCATGTATGAAATGGAAAAGAAACAACGGTCGAGTGTTTTAGAACGCTTGATTGAAATTATAAAATTTCTTGGTAGTCGAAATTTAGCTTTTCGCGGATCATCTGATAAATTCTATGAAAGGAATAACGACAATTTTTTTAAATTAGTCGAACTGTTTGCTATGTTTGATCCCGTTATGGAAAATCATGTTGAAAGGGTCCTACAACGAAACAATAGGGTACACTATTTGAGTAAAGACAGTCAAAATGAAATATTGGAAACTTTAAGTAACGCAATCAGGGATACAATTTTATTATCAATTCGCAAATCTAAATATTTTTCCATAATTTTAGACTGCACACCTGATGCAAGTAAAACAGAACAAATGACCATTATTATTCGCTTTGTTTCCTGTGACAATGGAATTGTCAAGATCAGAGAAAACTTTTTAGGCTTTGCAGATATATCAGATTCCACAGGACCTGGTTTATGTGCAACAATAATGGAACAGCTGGAAAAATGGAACATTCCCATTGAAGACATGCGAGGTCAAGGGTATGACAATGGGGCAAATATGAAAAAGAAAAAATATGGGCTCCAAAATTTGCTTTCGAACAAAAATCCTCGAGCTTTTTACGTGCCATGTGCTACTCATACTCTAAATTTAATCATTAACGATGCAGCCAAAGTGAATGCAGATACAATTAGTTTCTTTGCAATTATTCAAGAAATATAAAATTTCTTTTCATTCTCTTACAAACGTTGGGCAATCCTTTTAAAGTTCGTAAAAAATTTAGCATTGAAACAGCCATCAGAAACGCGATGGGAAAGTAAAATTAATGCAATCCGCCCTCTACGATATCAGTTAGGAGAAATTTATGATGCACTTTTTGAAATTTTAAATAATGAAAATTTTAATAAAGAAACTCAGCATGAAGCACAAACATTATGTGCTAAAATAAAAGACTACAAATTTATTTGCTCTCTTATAACTTGGCATGATTTACTTAACAGAATAAACCTTGTGAGTAAAATGCTTCAAGACAAAAATATGAACGTTACACTTGCTTTAGAATCCATCGAAAACTTAAAAATATTCTTACAAGAGTATCGATCAGATACAAATTTTAAAGAAGTTCTAAAAACGGCAAAATAACTGAATGAAGAGGTGGATGGAGAACAAGAATTTAAAACTGGTACGGAAGTTCGACGAGGAAAGAAGACATGACAATTGGACTACGAGCATCATGACGAAACGCCACAATCGCCAGAAGATAAATTTAGAGTGAATGTGGTTTATACACTTCTAGACGTTGCAATGTGTTCGTTGATAGAACGTTTTGAACAACTAAAAACATATTATGATAATTTCAATTTCTTGTATAGATTACTACAAATTAATAACGAAGATTTACGAAGAAATTGTGACGATTTAGAGATCCTCTTGAAGGACTGCGACAATAAAAACGTAAATGCAACAGAACTATATGACGATGTGCTTTCCGAGATATTTTTCGGAAGGATAATTTAAATATTCAAAAGCCCTTTCGATATTCTTAATTTTATTATGTCCAATAACTTATCTTTCCCTAACTTTTCAATTGCTTTAAGAATACTATTAACCTTAACTGTTAGTGTAGCGAGCGGTGAACGTTTTCCTTTTCCAAGTTGAAAATTGATTAAAACCTACTTAAGAACAAGTATGTCACAAAAAAGGCTTGTTAGTTTGCCGCTAATAGCTATTGAAAATGATATATGTGCGGAATTAGACGTTAAGACCATTATTTCTTATTTTGCGAATATGAAATCAAAACCTTAAAATTTTAATTAAAAAAATTTCAAGCATATTTATGTAATTTAATTTATTTTCTGTAAAGATGTTATTTTTTGAATACTTATATTAAATGTTCTAATTATTTCTGAATTCTTTTCTTATTTTCTAATCTATCTTGAGTTTCTTTTATTTTCCTAAAAGATAGTTCCACTTGTAAAAAATTTTTAATAATTTTTATAAGTTACTAAGAATTCAGTAACTTGTGAAATGCAAGAATTTTTTAAACTTTAGTTCAAATAAATTTTAACTTTAATTAAAATTCATTTTAATTTTGTTAGCGATTCCGATCGGTGAGAGGGCTATAATCCCTGTATCATTATATTCAACGATTAAAGTGAAGTGGCTTTATCAAAATTTGCTTTAACTTTTGAACATTTTTTGAATATTCGGGTTTTTAACGATTATCCTGCCTAGTCAACACCCCCGGTTCGTTACATTTAGCGAACCAACGTGTGGCTGTTCTGTCAATATTTATTTAAGAAATTTCAAATAATTTAAATTTTTATTATCGTAAAAGAACCACACACTCCCGGATCGTTACAGGGGCACTTGGATAGAAATTGCATGCGGGCGGCAAAGACCCTAGCGCCGGCTCTGTTAATAAAATTCAGTTTTGAGAAACTACGCTCACAACTTGCAACCGTTACAGGCAATGTCAGTAAATATTCTTAGAGCGACAGCGACATTCGGAGCAAAGTTATTTTAACAATAAAACGAAGAACTTCAATTGGCGGCGTATTTTCTGGTACTAATTTGGACACTACTTTCAGTTCATCAAATAGCTCAATTGCGTCTATGTCTCTATTTTCTTCATGTGTTAAAACGGCTTCTAGGTTTTTACAGTTATCTAAGAGCTCATTTGTCGTCTCAGATTTTAATTTAGTTAAAATTAAAATTTTAACTAAATTAAAAATTACATTTTTATATAATTATATAAAAATGTGAACTGTGATGTTCCAATTGCTCGAACCTTTCTTCAATAGAATTAGTTGCAACATCAATAATAAAAAAGAAAAACTCAACTTTGAATTTTGTTTTGGGATCTAAAATAGGTTCATCTCTTGCTTCATAATCATGTTGCTTTTTTCTGCTGACGCAATCTGGTACTTTCGAATGTTGGTTTTAAATCAGCATGAGCTTCGACTTTCTCAGCTAATATTGTAGCATCGACAAGAAAATTTTGAAATGATTTATCATTTCTGAGATTCTTAAGACCTTTGAGAACATTACCCAATGTTGTTATGGCACTAGACAATTCCATCTTTATGCTTTGCAACAGTTTACTTGCAACATTAATTTCATTTAAAACATAGTGCCATATAACCAGACAACATAAAAATTTAAAGTTTCTAGAGCAAGGGTTTCAGCTTCGTGTCTGGCCATTTTGTCTACTGACTCATCATCAGCAATTTCTATCAGTGCATAATAAAACTCCTCAATATAGTATCTTAAAGGACGAATAGCGTCGATTCTAGATTTCCAGCGAGTTGTACTTAATGGCTTATAAATTATCAGATGTTCCACGAAATGGTAAGCATTGTTGGCCCAAGAACTGGACAACAGCAATTAGGCGGTCTGTTATGCTCCTTCGGTGCCGAATTTAATAACTTTTGTTGCATTGAATCAATTGTCTGTTCTAATTTAAGCCTGGACGATAATTCAATCCACTTTTTATGGGACTCCAAATGGTTTTTAGATTTCTCGTGTTCATTAAGATACACATACAAATGAATCCAATCATTATACCCATCAGTAGTGAATGACATTATATTACAGGAAAACAACTTACAGCAGAAACAAAATACAGAATCTTTTTCTTTTGAATACACTAACCATGATCGATTAATATGTTCTCCGTTGCTTAGTTCCCTGGTGGAAAAATGAAGTCACTGTTTGGTTTCTCAGGCGGGCCCTTTTTTACGATTTCCAGTCTTTTGGCATTGCTTAAAGAAGGATTTCATCTAGCTGGATCAGTGTACCTATCAAGTTCATCACTTAAATCTCTAGATTCGAAAATTGTCATATCAGTCTCATTTTCGAGATTCCTTGCATTGTCTATGTTACTGGGATCCGAGTTAGAAGTACTTGCCATGAGCTCAGAATCATTGTTTCGGTACATTTACTTATTTCCTCCTGCCCTACATCAGCTGATTCAGTTTTTAGATATTTAAGTAAAGTCCCGCTATGTTTTTGAATATCAGGTTCTTTTTCCGTTTACGATATTTTGCACCTGATAGTTTTTTCTTTTATCGGACATTGTAATCTATTTGAATGTTAAAATTGTTTTAAACCCTACAATAAAATATTATTATTAGTATGGTATTATTTAGTAATTAATGGAGGTTGAAAAACTGTATTAACTACTAATTTACATAAAACTCTAAAAAAAAAAAAAAACTTATCACTGTAACAGTCACTAACACTGAGCAAAATCAACTTTCCTTAATACAGCTCAAAAACAGCTGAAACGTTCTGTAGATTACAGTATCGACGGCCGTTCCTCAAGAGAAGGACGCTAGTGGAAATTTCAATTACTTCGTATATGACTCGTTTTCTAGTACACGTGTCTTGCTTTATGCAGTAATTCATATAATCGGATTAAGTTCCAAGTTCCTGTGTTTAGTTCACATGGTATGCATACACAATACTAAGAATTAATAAGCAATACCATGATTAATACAGCTAACAACTACAAGTTTTTACAAATATATTACAATATATTATACAAAATAGTGGCACACAAACAGTATAATATTTTTAACATTTATTCTGATGAACAAAATTGGCCTTGGGAATGGCAGATTATGTTAAACTCTGAATGAGATACTATTATATTATAATTCTTCTCATTCAGAATTTAACAACAGCTAACAGTGGGAAATTCAATTCATAGTAAGTTAACAAGCACAAGATGAAAATATAATATCGCATAATGAATTTTTAAATGCAGTTTTATTGCAGACTCCATTGTTGCGTATGCAAGGAATAGAGAGGAGAGGCGAGAGGGAAAGAGAGTAAGCGAAGAATGACTCGCATAGCTTCGATTACCGAAGAGCATTACGCGAGTATCATTGGTCGACGGATTGTCGGAAATAGAAACAGCATCATGGACATAAGAAGTCACTAGTCAACTTATTAAAACTGCCATCTTATGCAGTATTATTATTATTATTTATTCCACATCTTCATTTTATTCACTTTGATTTTGGCCGCTCCCCCAAAAAAATTGCCTCCCCGTGCAAATGCACGTATTGTACCGTCGGTAGAACCGGCCCTGGTCTTAATCTAAATACATAATCCGGAAATCCGCTATAGTTCGGGATATCCAGATTATGCTTTGTCTCTAAAGCGGGATTTCCGGTTTCTGTACAAAAATAAAACAAATAAAGAAACACACACACACACACACACACACACACACACGTGTCTACATACATAAAATTAATAATAATAAAAAACTTAGCTTATCACGGTACTAATATAGGTTTAAGTTTATACGTATTTGTGAGCGGGAGTTACATTAAAAAAAGCTTACTGGAACAAAATAAAATAAAATAAAAAAAAAGTTTACTGGAACAAAAGAACAGAAGAAAACTGAAACTGAAAGCTGAGAATAAAAAAAGTATATTTTTAACTACAAGTTGCATCCGAAATCTCGATAAGCGTGCAGTACATTTTTAAGCACAATTGTGTAATTTATAGACTTTATTTTGTATTCTAAGAGTTTGTAATACTCAAGACATATGAATTCATGTCTTAACTCATGTTCTGTAGTGTCTTAAGACGCTATTATTCATTGCTTTGACCTGTCATAGACGCTCGTCTGATTTGTACCACCTCAAATGAGTTCCTTCCAATACTGTAAGTTTGTAACAGAAATCATGACAGTTTTTGTGAGAATAACAGAAATATCGAAAATTGAACTCAACAATTATGAATTGTACTGTATGTAAACATTTATAATAAATAAAAAATTAAAAAAAAATACACCTAAGTCTGTTATTTGGTCATATGCTTAAAGTGTAGTCTTCTTCATTAAATCTGTTAAACCAATTCTATATTCAGTACTGCTTGATAAAAGATCTCATTCCCCGCATTTCATTTTTATTAGAAACTATTTGATTTTTTACTACTTCTCATAATTGGACTGGACTATATTTATTGGTAAAAGTTGTATTAAATTCTCCTTGGATTAATGGAATTGAATAATTTTCGTGTTTCATCCCACGAAAGGTTGTAACCTGTACGTTCGACAGATCAAGGAATTTTATTATTATTGCATTTTTTTAATTTTTCGTGAAGCTATGTTTTTTTCATAAAACGCTTCTTCTTCTTCCCTTTACGTATTAGGCCTAGTGCTCTGTTACAGGGCTAGCCCTATGCCTCCCAGTGTGTCCTGTCTGTAGATGCGTGTGTTCACAGGGCCGATTTGCCTGCTCATGGGAGGAAAAAACTCAGATAAACTGGGGAGAAAAGACGGGCTAACGAAGCTCCTCGTGTCGGCGACGGGAATCGAACCCAGGACACTCCTTTCCCAGGCATGTGGTTGCGAAACGCATAGCCACTCGGCTAACCGCGCGGACTTCATTTCCTCTACTTAATATAAAGTCCAGCCTTAACTGTAATTCTTTCTTTAATAATCAATCATCACTCTACACCTTTAAAAGTTCTCCCATTCCGACAATAAGATTGTCACGTTTACGGATAACTGCAATATTAATTAATATAGCACTTTTCACTTCACTGAGAACATTATCTTTGTTTTTTAACGACTATAACAATAGTGCTAGGCAAGTTTAGCCTGACGGCTATCCGAAACACCATCGTTATTAAATTTAATAATTCTAATCTTAGCATGTAATGTGATAGGTTTACTCGTCTTCTTTTCGCTGGAAGCAACAGCACCCTTACTTTGATTTTTATCTGTCCTTGTTAACAATAAAATTAAATAATATGATAGCTATAAGCAGGTTACAGTTCACAGCAACACACACAGAGAGAGAGAGACAGAGAGAGAGAGAGAGAGAGAGAGATGTTGAAATATTTATAGCAGTCATCTCTAAAACCGTCGTATGTGCGAATGAAGCGTCTTAAATGGGCATTGGTCATAATTGGAAAGTCGTAAGGCGAGGTTTAGCCACAGTTGCGAGTACTCTGTACATGTTGGTTATATATAAAGAAATTTAATGGTTTATTGACAATACAGAATTAATAATAATCCAATATTTTGCGTGATGACAGTAACTTGAGGCGTTCAGTCATTTGAATAAGAACACAGAATATCAAGCAACTATTCAGCTATTTTGACTGTGGTCGCTGGGCACAGTCAAAGGTAGTCAGCGGTGTGTGTGCGCTTGGAAATTTTTTATACCGGCGTGATCGACCATTGGCTAGCGTATCTGATCTCCAACGAAAAGGATGCTAGTTCGAATCCCCTCGTGGGCTTGAATGTTTGTAATTGTCTTCATTTTGGAGGTATGAGTTTCATCGCACAGTATGAGACCACCCCCCTTCTTCTCTTTATTGGAGGCCTGAAGTGGCTTAAAAAGAGTTCCATGTTTGGTATGAAGAGTAGGGCTTCCAGATTATGGAATAAATAAATACATAACATTTATAAAAATAGAAAAAAAAAAAAAAAAACCTTATCCCAAAGTACTAATGCGCTGTAGTTTACAACTATTCGTGTGTTTAGGAGTCACGTAAAACATATTTCTGAAAGTTAGGAGTGTCCTGTAGAACATAGCTAAATTCCCAGAATAACTTTTGGATCAAAGTGTTTTTAGGGTAACAGTTTTTTTTTTTTTTTTTTAATGTTATCCTAAAAATAAACACAGACCTGTTGAGAACATAATCTGCTAATGCACTTGCCCAATATTGTAATTATATACTTTTGGCATTTATCTCTCCGTTTCGTGGCTGACCTGCAAGACTCCATAATAAGGTAGTTTACAGTAGATGTTTGTAATTGTTTCATAATTTACAATTATGAAATTTCCTTGAGATACTGATTATCTGGGTTAAAACCATCATCTTGCGTATTGTTGCCTCAGTTGACTTGGAAATGGTTCCATTTGGTCTCTACAGTAGAGTTCCATAAGTGCATGTGTGTGTATAAAAATATATAAGGTCGCAAGACCTATCACACAACAGTACTACGTGTGGCCAAGTGATTATCTATTAATGTTTCTTAATGAATTTGGAATTTTGCTCAACAGTATGGGGGAAATTATTCCAAACAGCATACGTGGAGTGAAAGAGGGTGATTAGAAATTCGTTCGGTATGTTTGGAGTTGAATAGTGTATGGGTATTGATCAGTGGCTGCTCTAGTTCTGACATAATTAGAAGAATATAAAGAAATGGTAGTGGCTAGTTCAGTAGAGCAATGCCCATTAAAATACATTTAGAAAAGGCATAATGCAGAAACTATTGTACACCCACAGATGCGAGACTCTTCGACACTTATGCGCATGTCAGAAGAAGGACAATCCATTCCGATAATAGAGTATTCAATCCATCTTGTGGGATGAGTTGTTTATTATTACACGTCGGAAAATTAACTTTTCTTTTATGAACATTGAAGTTTTTAAAGTGACAACTGTTTTGTTTGTGTAACAATTGGAAAATTTTACGTTTATGCACCTGATTTCGCGCGTTGGTAACGAATTCGGACATCGCCTTATTCTTTTCTCCCCTTCAACATGAATTAACTCTTCTTGGCATCGAGCCAACTGTGGGTCTCGGATCTGTGGACATGGGAAAGCGACTGAATAGAGTACGCTTAATAGGCAACTCTCTCTCTCACTCACACACATAGAAGTTACTTATTAAGCATATCGCTTTCTTCTGTATATCATCGAGAATTCGTACGGAGGATTTTGGGCCACTATCTCAAACGTAAGAGCAATATTCACAAGTTGGTCGTCAGAGACTTATAAAGTGTTAGAAGTTTCGCAAGAGAGAAGTAAGGTTTTTTTATGAAAAAAGGACAGCAAGGTTTTTTAGATGCCGAGGTTATTGATGTCATACACTGCTTGGAACGACGTCAATGGACACCATAGTGCGAGGAACAAACAACCATGGCGCCCATCTTAATATGATGTAGGACCTACTTTTGCTGCACTGACTGTAGCAGTTGATAGTGATCAATGAGAATTTTGGACCGTTCTTCCTTGACCTCACCCGACGCTCCCGTTCATCCCACAGATGTTCAATACGGTTGAGATCAGGGCTCTGTGGAGGTCAGTCAGTGTGGCGACTTTCATGTCCACAAACCACAGTTACAGCAGCAACATTATGACAGATGCTGCATTGTCTTGCTGAAATAGACAGTGGCCAGTTCTGTAGAAATGCCACAAAGTAGGAACCATTGCACTGTACAGAATGTTCAGATACCTCTCAGAGTTGAATGTTCATTGGCATCACAAACAGAGGTCCGAGGCCAAAGTAAACGAAAAACAGGACCATGCCATCACACCGCCACCTCGAATTTAATGGTTGGAGTTATGCACTTGGTAAGAGACGTTCACTGTGCATCTGCCACATCCCTCTATCTGCTCGGTATTTTCAACCTTCCCACTGTACACGCTCTTTGCACCACTGAAGACGACGATGCATGTTGGTTCAGGTAATGTTTGGCTTGCATATTGCAGTCCTACCATAGAAACACGTTGTTAGCCTCGGTTCTGGATGTTTTTGTGTAGATTGATGTTCCAATCGATGCCCAGAACTCGGCATTCAGTGCGTCAGCAGATGGTAGTTTTATATATTATCAATCGTAGCACCCTACGGTCATGTTCGGTGAGTGTGGTGGGTTCGTCCACTGCGGATAGCACCTGCAGTTGACCCTCCCCCTGCGCTTTCTTCTCAGTATGGTATCACTGATTTCTGACCCGGGATCTCCCAATTTGTCAACAATTTGTCGAACATATACGTCTGTAACGTATACGCCGTTTTTTTTTTTTTTTTTTTTTTTTTTTTTTTTTTTTTTTGCATTTAGGGATGGCATAGTGCTAATAGTGCTTACCAAGGGGCAAAATATATCCTAGCAACGGTCCTGTAAAATGAACTTCTCAGATCTCCATTTGCAACAAAACAAAATTTATTTAAAGTTACTTTGAAATAAATTAATTTTAAATCCTGGGCCCCAAACAAAGAGGGAAATCATAATTACCCTCTTTGCTTGATCCAGGAAAAGTTACGAATTCGGATCTTTTCTAGTTGATGGAGTGCAATGTTTGTCGTTCTAATTCCGCTGTAGAGGCTCACGAATTTCACCTGACAAATTATGAAACCATGTTATGACAGTGTTTTAGAAAATAAGGTAACGCGTAATCTTATGTAAAGGACTTGACAAAATGTGAGTGGATCAACTTTGATCCAGTCACATCTTCTCAAATATGTTTTGGCTCTTTTCCCACTATTTCACCAAGACGTTTATCTGTTTATCTTTGTGTAGAAGAACTCGATGTCAAATATTCTTCACTTTAATATGCAACATGATACAAAAACCGTATAATGTTGCATATTGTATTGTAGTTGCCAGCCAGGTACTCCTGCAGTGGTCCAGAGAAACGAAAATCATTGGGTGCAGGGTAAATCTTGTGGCAGGATGAGAACCTCAACATTTGCATTGCCACTCCATCAGAAATGTAAAAAACACACTTCAATGATCCCAATACACTATTGCCATGATATTCTTTGCCAGTGGCATTCCTTTGTATTTTTCCCTTTCAATGTTGCTTGGAGCGATCCACGTTTTGTTTCTACGTAACAGCTTGATACACGTGCACTCTTTCGTATTTTGATTCTAAAAATAAACAGATTCTGCAATGCCTTTATACCCTGAAATGAAAAGGCAGAATCCTTTTAGTACATTTTACTTCGGGAATCAGTAGGCATCCGTCCTCCACCATTAGTCATCATCAGCAGCTCACTGTCGCCATCTCATCTTTCCAAATCGCAACTGGCATATTTGTCTGAAGTGGGTAGATGAGAAAAAGAGAAACCCATTCCATTAGCTTTGTTGATACCTTCCCCGAGTTTGACTCCCAGCGAGTAACATTTCTATAATCAGAATGATCATTAACGCTGTACATGCTACCCAGGGAGATGTTATGCTCATTGGCAGAGTCACTCAATTTGGCCAGCCGGGTCACTGTGGGCTTGTACATAGTGACGGACTAAAATAATTTCGCGCCCTCCGTTTGAGATACCCTAATTTTTTTTTTTTAATACTTATGTAAGTACTTTCTAATTGTAAGTATAAGTATTTTTTCAAATTATTAATAATTTCATAACTTCATTATTTCTACTTGTCATTTTTATTCACTCAGATATACTACATAAAAAAGAAACAAATAAAAAATTATTAGAAACAGAAATTATTTATTTTACATTGTCATTTTAATTTAATCAATTATAATTTAGATAGGTTTTATATGTTTTCGGAAGTAAATTGTTTAGAGATTTAATTTCTTCAAAGAGTTCGTTCCCTTCAATGTCACTACTATTTTCATCATTAAGAATTGATTGCAAATCCATACAATGTCCGCGCGCTTAGATTAGTGGCTATTCGCTTCGCAACCATATGCCTGGGAAAGGAGTGTCCTGGGTTCGATTCGCGTCGTCGACGTGAGGAGCTTTAGGATCTTTCTCAGACGTAGCCTAGTTATCTGGTCTTGGGGTTTGACAGAAGGGGTTTTCGCCCCAGTTTATCTTGGGTTTTTCCTCCCGCAAGCAGGCAAACCGGCCCCGTGAACACACGCAGCTACAGCCATAGAATATACCTGGATGCATAGGGCTAGTCACCTTCTCCTAGGGAAGGATACGATTTATACGGGCTTAAGATAGTTCTATAACAGGCCTAACACGTAGAAGGGAGAAGATATTTTAGATAATTTTTTTCTTGATTTTAAATCTGCGAAAGCTTTTATTCTATCATTAATGTCTATTTTCTGAGCAACAGCATTTTCAATAGATAACAAGGCTAAAGAATTTAATTCCTCACTCTCCATTGTCGATCGCAAATATGTTTTGATAAGTTTTAATTTGCTAAAACTTCTTTCAGCTGGTGCTACTGTTATAGGAATTGTTAGCAAAATCTCAATGCGACCCACGTATTTGGAACTATATTCTGCAAATTTCTTGCTTTTAAAAATTATAAAGTTTCTAACGGCGATTGATGTTTTCCGGAAGTAAATTTTTTCGAGACTTAATTTCTTCAAACAGTTCGTTCCCATCGATGTCACAACTATTTTCATCATTAAGAATTGAATGCAAATCCATACAAGGTTTCTTAATTTATTTAAAACGTTTATTTTAGTTAAATTAGTTAAAATTTGCTTGCATAGATTTGCTTATTATGTTTATCAGATGAAGTATGTCATACCACATCACTGACATAACTAAAAAGGAATAGTCGAATTTTTTTTCTGCCAGTGTTAAAGATTCAGATTTGGTGGGTGCATCGGTTGAATTTTCACTAAGTATTATCCGTGCATCATGTATTACGTATTACTTTACACTGATAGGTAATTATTTTTGGAAGCAGCGCAGGCTCTAAGGCCCTGTCGCTGTGGGTGTTTGCCCCTTAATCCGGCACTGCTTGTACACCCTGCTGTTAATTACGGTATTACATACCTCCCGACAGTTTCGAATCCTGTCTAGGACGCGAAAAACCTTAATCAGGGCTTTTCAATTGAAGGTGAATCAGCTGGGCTCATACAGCAGGGTTTCTCGCTCCCGGAAAATCGGGTTTTTCATCCTGCAAACCGGCCAGAAGAACACCCAATTTACAGGCATAATACACTAGTCTGATAATTTATTGCTTTCGCCCCTAATTCCAAATTACAATAACACCAGCACATCTGCACTTATGACCATGTTTTCAGTTATTTTTCAGTCTTCCAACTAATGGTACTACGTCAGTTTGATTCTAGACCTTGATTATATGAAGAAAGAGACTAACACAACTTTTCTCATTGCGCAGGTAGCTTATTTTTGGAAGATTCCTCTATAGCACAGTAATAGAGCAAATATTTCATTGATAATAATTGCTTCGCAGAAAATAAAATTAGGTTCTGGCGTTTTAGCGAGAAGTGAAATAAACTATGAAGGATTAAATTGCAGTTTCTTTCTCGTTACGGTAGATGTGAAATGATTTCATACCACATTTACCTTTCACCTCTTCTGCACGTATTAATTATATCCTTGGCAGATGAAAGACGCTCTTGAACCCCTTTTTTCTGATTATGTCTATGTTACATTGGATGAATATATTCGAGTGTTTGAATAAGATTCTATATATTCAGGATGTCCCAAAATTCACGCAAGATTTAAATTTAGCGCCATTTGTGCGGTAAAGTGTTGCCAACGAGAAAAAAAAAGACCGCGTGACAGCTGACAGTTCAGGGTTGTTAAAAATGGAGCGCTACACGAAAGAACAACGCATTTTCATTGTTGAGCAATATTTTAAAAATAATGAAGGTTTGGCAGCTACAGTTCGCAATTTTCGTACAAAATATGGTCGGAATAGTGATTTAACTTCATCAACCGTGAAAAGATTAATTAAAAAATTCAAGGAAAGTGGATCAATTAGTGATCTTATACACTCAGTGTAATAAGATCACTAATTGGTCACTAGCTACTCACTGATCTCCTCAGTGAGTAGCTAGATCCTAAATATCAAGGTTTTAGTAATACAGAGCCTGAGGAGACCTCAAAAAAGGTTGAAGCCGGTCTGGGTAGTGACCCCACGCATAATGTATTGCAGTATACATCTGTTAGTGAGATGTACTTATGGAAAATACTAAGAATAGTGATCAGAGCTTTACCCACCTTTACAATGAGTTGCCCTGGTGTTGCACCACATTTAGACTTGAACTACGTTCAGGCGCAAACTTAACTTAACTGTTTGCTTACTTGGGATTAGGAGTAAAATAACTAAGTTTATAAAATTACTTGGTAACCCTAATATATATATTATTTATTTTATTTTTTCATGTGTAAGCCATATAAGTGCCCAAAGAACCCCTAACACTATATACTAGTAAACTGTGCGATGTAATCTCCATGGAACATGCCTACTAAAGTAATAACCACTGCATATGGGGATGTAGCTTTTTTACACAGAAATATTCCGCGGCCTTGATGGAATGCTTTGAAACTCTTGTAACTTTTGGCGTACTAGTGATAGTCCTCCCACACTCTCATAGCATTAGTTGCCTAGTGTTCCTAGTACGTACGCATTAGTGTTTGGATAAAGTACAGTAATAAAAATGTATGGATTTGAAATACTGTTTTTCCCCATTTGGGAGAAGGGTTGAACATGAATTAAGTTTCTTGCTTTATTAAAGAAAATGTGCTAGTTCAATCAAATGGAATGGTGATAGGTGCTTTCTTTACAGTGTTTTAAAAGTATACTCGAAATTGACACCTTGTAATATGTAATATATGCTCAAATTTGTGCGCTTGTTGATTCCCCCCCCCCACTACATTTCTGATGCTGCTGGTGTGTTTTTTTCTAATTACTAGCGGAGACTCGTTAATCTAATGTTGCTTTGGCCATTTTGCTTTTTGCAGTTATTGTGCATGTTTTAGCTTCTTAGTTCATACTTAAGATTTAGCTGTTTCATTTCTCAAACAAATATGATTAATCGCTTTCGAGAGATTAATCAATCATATTTCTTTGGAGCAGCTTTTTTGGCCGTAATATTGTCTTTCGAACTCAATTATGTATGTATATTATGCGGGAAATATTAGCATATAGCGCCTAATTAATAGTGCATCACAAGTTTGGTTCTTATTGTATCAGTGACTCAGTGGGAATTTACTTAATCCGAAATGCTGTTATGTTCTGTACTTTAGTGTCAGTCATTGTTAATATACTTGAAGGATATTTGTGTGGATTATTATTCCCTTGTTCTGGAATAGTTTCAGATTTTGACGATAGGATTAGCGAATTGTAATTGATAAGTTATTGTTTCGTTATATCGTTATATATGTTTTTAAGGAAATGGAGGAATACCATTAATTGAACTTTTTATCAGTGATTCATAGTTATAAAGGATAGTATTCCTCCTCCCCCATTTATCAATCTGCTGTTAACTCAGTAGTTGTCTTAATTCTTGAAAGAGACCAGAGTTTAGTAGGATAATAAAAAGAAAGTATTGTATAGTGTTTGTGCTCAATGTCCCTTAAATTTCGTCGTCCCGTTATTGTTTCGAAGTGACGTATACTTAAAAGGGTAAGTGCTGGATTAAAAGGTACAGGAAAACTAGCTGCTTTTACTTTTCAGATTGGTTTTTAGAAAAATAATTCAGAATTTTAGCCTTTGAATTATGAAAACAATTATTTTTGCACTATTCTTCCCCCCCCCCCCCACACACAGTTATACTAGTAGGTAGAATATCCAACGTTGACCGTTATTTCATTTTTTATTTTATTTTTTTAAAGATTTTTTATTTTGGTTCTTGTTCTTGCTGGAATGAAACATACTGATCTTTCAAGGAAATAGTATGTTACCCCAGCAGGAGTAAGTTGTTAGTTCTGTAATTACCAAGAATAAATGCCCAAAGAACTTAATACATTACAGATTGTTTATTTATAATCCTAATACAGTACAGATTGTTTATTTTTAACTCCTGTGTTACAATAATTCTTCACAAATAATGTTTTAATTTTTCTTCCAGTTGCAACACAGATTCTTTACAATCCCAGCTCTTGATTTAGTCACACATATAGCTTAATCATGACTAAAGCAATCAATATATTATAAGTCTATATAAATTTAAGATATTTAGATATGGGTAGCATTTGAGAGAATGTAGATTGCAGAGTTTGGTGGATAGGAGGAAAAGAGGAGATAAGATAAACAGACCTTTTAAAGTTGTTAAGGGATTCTGTCAGATTAATACAGAAGGAATTATAAAAAGATTGAATGTTAAGATGGGAAGAATGAGAGATTTTTGTGGAAGTTGTATAAAGATGTAATAAAGAAAGATGTGAGGAGGAGATTTTTGACATGGAGAGTTGTTGGTGAGTGGAATGTGTTGCTGGAGTGTGTTGTGAGTGCAGGAGTGTAAATAACTATGAAGTTCATTATAATAGACATGTTGCTGGTTGAGTGGGCCTCCCACAATGAGTATTGACTCCATGAAGGTTACTGAAATAATCACAATATTATATGGATTTATTATTCAGATATAAGAGATATAAAATCCAAGTCTACATAGTACTCCAGGTGGATTTGAGTTAGGTAATCCAGAAACTTTATAGCAGACTGGACAAAACACTCCCCCCCCCCATGCCGTTCAGACCTGCAACAAGGATTGTATGCTCACAAGTGATAATAATCAATCACTGTCTGAAAACATTTACAAACATAACATCAACACTAGAGTGGGATTCAAATGAGAGTGAGAGGCTTTCTGCTTGACTAACCAGATGAGCATTGCTCAGCACAAACTGTGTGTGTGTGTATTTGTCGTGAAATGTAACTTATGGCAGTTTGAGGAGAGGAAAAGAATCACAAAGTGCCATAAAATTTGTTTAAAGTGTAGGTAAATATGTCAAATGTGATATCAGTTATTCTTAATATTAACATTGAAGACAGTTTTTTATTATTTTTTTTTTGTTAAGTATTAATATCTTAATTTTGTTGCCTAAATATAAGTGGAAGGGTACAGAAGTATGAACAACTTAAATGGAATAGGGATAATGATGAGTATGATTAGCATATTATCCAGAATGACCAGTAGTATGAGTAAAGGAGAATGTATGTCAGTTTAACTCTAAATTGATAATGTGATTTCACAGTTAGGAATTGCTACCAACTGGTTAAATTTATGGCTGGATTTATTTTTTTAAAAATGATGGATTGTATTAGTTTTACCATCAAAAATGTACAATACTTTAAATTTAAGATGAAAAAAAAAAAGTAGTTTAAAAAACAGCATTTCCCAATTTTTTACTGTAAGGATTTCAGCATTTTGACACCAAAATGTTGTCCTCTTTAGTTGGACATGTGATACATTTAGTGTATATAGTAAATATTGTTCCATCCACTGATTCTGAAGTGGATGGAACAATATTTACTTCTGCTGAAGTACTCAGAATATATTCATACTGAATAGGAAACATAAATACACACTGATGAGCATACTTTTTTTAGTAATGATTGTTAGTTAGTTTTATTTTCTTTAAAAGATGGGTTGTCTGTTGTAAGCCACCAGTAACACAAACATAGTATGATAAACAATGACTCTTGGTGAGAAGGTCTTGGTCATGATTGATGGTTATTAGAAGTCACCAGCATACTTTATGGCTTAAATAAGAACAATAAAATTGTTATGGTCATATAAATTAGCAGTCTGGGATTAATGCATTACTATTTTGAGGAGATTTTGGTCCTTGTGCATAACAATGGGACTGCATTCCAAAAGATTGAAAGGGCCAGGAATTTAGATATGGATTGATAAGTAGTCTCGAGACTTGGTTTCGAGAGCTGAGCTCTTGAGAGCTCATCTCTCGAGACCAAATGTCACTTTTTCAAGCGACCATTAGGCCTCTGATAAGCAGAGTGGTGGTGGTCTCATATAGGATGACAAAAATTGTCTACCACCTTATGGATTTGAACTTGTATCTGGAGGTTGATTGCGGTAATATCATTTGCTGATCATTATTCCATGAAACATGGTATTTACATGGTAAACATACTATTTACAAAATGTCATATGCATAGATTCTTAAAATGATATTTAATACCATACTTTTTTTAACCATCTTCTTAGACACGCAAAAAAATTGTCAGATATACCAGATTTACATGCTCAGAGAGTCTTTATAGAACACTGGTTATTTAAAAATGAACACGCAATTAGCAATTAAACATTTAATAGCTACCTCAAAACACCAAATAATATAGAGGAAAAAAGTCAGAAATGTAAGAAATATATAAATGTATACATGAAAGACATTAATTAGCAACATAAGCTTTAAAAAAATCATCCCATTTTAAGAATAAGTATTGTCTTACAAGTGAAAGACTTAAAGGGAAATACAAAAGCAAACCATAGTGACATCATTTAGTTGTAGCTAATAATTATATCAGTCTCGCTACTTATAAGCATGATTATGAAAACATTTACTGCCGGTCTCTTCACGTGTCATTTACCTGGGATAGAGATCCAGGTTCAGTTAGCTGTTTTTGGACTGCTAGGGCAGAATTTTTTTTTCTCTTGGCAACTAGGTTTATTCTGGTACAAAATAAACGTGCTTCCAGTATTTCAGATATTATACAATAATCTCTCATAAATCTTTAACTCAGGCTGTTTATTGTGTTTATTTGTAATAATAATCTATTTCTGATGTTCATTTGCATCCATTTATTGTGTTTATTTATTAATAATCAGCACAATCTCTAAAAATGCAAGGAAAGTTTTCTCCAACAAAAGTATTATATATAAATATAGATTAGCAAAGCTTAATATATAATGGAGTACCTCTGTGCTTCCTATCTTCAACCAAATTAAGAGTTGAAAAAGTTAAAGTTACATATCTTTTATAACTGAGCATTAATGGAATAGAAAAAATGTACCTTGGAAGGGTATAAAGGGAGAGAAATTGCTGTGTGACATTGAGTTTGGGAACAGTGCAGGCTAACAGTTTGTGTATATTGAAGGAGAATATGCAGTTTTAGTACTATTAGAGTGCAGCTTGTTAACGTGTGGAATGAATTCAAGGAATGGATGGATGGAATTGCATAAAAGATGTGAGTCATCCGGAGAGATTGTTGCTGGAAGGGAGTGTAGAATCATTCCACTTCCAAAGGTCAGATGAGACTGAGGCTTTGAATTATGGAATTATTGTTGGAGAGGTTGATAAGAGTTACATTATAGACTTGGATTGATAATAGCAGGAAGCTATTTTGTATTTTTAGTATTACAACAAGGTGATAAATTCCTTGAACAAGGTAACTCATATCGACGTCGTCTGGTAGCATCCTCTAGCAAGAGGGTTGCAGCAGATGAGCAGGCAACTCTTCTCCATTTCTCTCTGTGTGTCGCTTTCATCATTCTTAAACCAGTCCATTCCACGATGTCATTAAACCACTCTCTAGTTGGTCTTCCACGTTTTCTCTTCCCCTCAACTTTCCCTTGTAATATAGTTCTTGTCAGGTGTCCCGAAGAACCTCTCAGAAGATGTCCTGCAAATCTGGTCTTTCTTTGCATAATATTCTTTAGCAGTGTTCTTTCCATCCCAACTTGTCTTAAAACTTCTGGATTTGATATTCTTTCTGTATAGCTAATCTTTTCCATCTTTCTATAACCACATTTCCAATGCATTAATTCTTTCCATATCTCTCTTTCTGAGTGTCCATGACTCACTTCCATAACTTGCGATACTCCAAACTGTTGCTTTAGCTATTCCAATTCTAATGCCTATTTTAGTGTTCTTGTTTATTAAAATTCTCTTCATTTCCATAAATGCCGATTTAGCTTTGCCTATTCTATTTCTAATGTCCAACTCTGAAGTTCCTTTTTCTGAGATCCAGCTACCTAAATATTGAAAATATAGCTTTGATATAAATTAATAGCTTTGATATAAATTAATACACTACTTGGTCACCAAATTGGAACAGATGGAGTTAGCTGTTGGATAGGCATTTTGATAATTGTAATTATCAAAAGAAGAGCCTCTTTCTTTGGCATTCCAAATATTATTTAATGTACCAATTAAACAGCATTGACCAAAATGCAGAGTCCGGTAGCACTCCACCTGTCACGTGCTTTCTTCTTGAGTCTACAATATAAACTCTACTCTACTGTACTAAACTCTATGGGAGGAGTTAAACTGGAGGAAGTAGGAGAGACAAGAGATCTGGGTTTGATGATTGATAGAAACCTGAAATTTAGGGGACATATTGCAAAGGTAGTGAAGGTAACGCAGAGGATTGCTGCAATAATGAGAAGGACGCTGACCTGCAGAGATAAAATGGTTATCATTCTGTTGTATAAGACTCTGATCAGACCACACATAGACTATTGTTCTCAGATCTGGTCCCCAGGATTTGAAGGGGATAAATTAACTGTGGAAAGGGTACAAAGGCAGATAACAAAGATGGTGTCGGGACTGTACAATGTTAGTTAGTTATGAGGATCGGCTGAGGGAGTGTGGACTGCAGAGCTTGGTGGATAGAAGAAGAAGGGGTGATATGATTGACACTGGGGAGTTCTTTTGTTTGGTTGAACAGTGGGAAGGAGTCATGACAAGGGGCCATTCCTGGAAGTTACGAAAGGAAACTGTGAGAAAGAGGGTGAGGAGTGGTTTCTTTGCATGGAGGGTGGTTGAACCATGGAATGCATTGCCTGATGGAGTGATGAGAGCGAGAATGGTCAATGCATTTAAAGAGTGGTATGATAGACTTTGTGTTTCCTAGGAGGGACCTTCCTTGATGAGTCTTGATAGACGTGTTTCTTAGAAAGGACCTCCCACGATGAGTCTTTTGACTCCATGGAGGCCTGAATAATAATAAAATACAATGTCTTTCCACCAGCTGCCCTCTCATCCATGTCCTCTATCCATTTGCTCCAATTTTGAAATAAAACAACAAATCAAAGATTAGAAACCCACAGATAAAGTTTTACAAAAAAAATAGAGGAAACAAAAGATAACATCAATGGCTGAAGCATAATACAATGAAAATATTAGAAAGGAATTTGACATCAACACGGTATTCAAGAATATGTGAGCAGAGCTGATCTAAATGAGAGATGTCTCATTTTGTTTGAAGAGAAATCTCTCCAATATTGCTGCCAAACTCAGGACTAGAAATAGCATACTGCATAAACTTGCCGGAACAACCTGATGGGCTTGTGCTCCCACATTAAGGACCTGCTCTGGGCATTGTTTACTCAACTGCTGAATACTGCTCAACTTTCTGGCTGAACAATGCACACATTAAATTAATTGATACTGTAATACCGTCTTGAATCAGACAATGCATATCATTTCTGAAACAATAAAAACTACTCCATCATATTGGTTACCTGTTCTGAGCTACATACAACTGCCACAACTATAATGTCAAGACAATCTGATTCGCGAATATAACAAAATTTGCCAGAATCCACTGCTTCCTATACACTCTGATATTAACAGCTTTACATCACAGAGGCTTAAAGTCAAGATACCTATTATAACAGTGCAACGACTTGTCATTGAGGGCTATGATGCAACAACAGCATGGCAGATGGAATGGACTACTCAAGCCCCCAGTAATCTGGCAGATTGTCTTTAACCCAAATAGCCCTCCATCAGGGCTCGACCTGCCTCGCAAAATATGGACCTCCCTAAATAGGGTTCTCACCAACCTTTGTAGGTGTGGAGCTTCCTTGTTTATTTGGGGAATGAGACGAAACTCATCTTGTGACTGTGGCGAGGATAATCAAACTATACAACATATGTTTGATTGTCCTCACAGAGCCTACATGGGAATGTAATGGACTTTATAACAGTGTTGATTGGTTGTCGAACTTAGACATTTAATTTTAATTTTATGCTTATTTGTATATTTTTATATGTATATGTGACTACAGTGTCACTTCACAATATTGTTTCTTTTATGCATTTTATTGTCTTGTACATCTTTTTTTTCCATTTTTTTTTTGTGTGTGTGGTATCATATACATGCATTCTTCTTAGCCAAATGCTAAATAAATAATAAACAAAATGAGAGAGGAAAGGCTAGCTATTCAGTGGCAGAAAAAAAGACTCCTAGGTAGTTAAGTAATTAGTAATGTATTTATCTTACACTTGAATGGAATAATTGCAGCACAAAGAGGAATAATCAAACAACACGTTTAATCATCTAAATATTTTATCTCAGTCACAGAGACATCGTCATAAAAGCAATGTTAAAATTGTAACAAACACAAAAATACACAAGAAACAATAAGTGGAAGAAATGAGATTAGAATAAATGGAGACTAAAGTCCTCTGGGGGGGGGGGGGGGGCTTCCCTCTCTATGGGTCTGTTGGGAAACTTTAATTCTTAGGCCTTAGAGGCCTAAGAATTAAAGTTTCCCAAGTTTTGGGAAGTTTAATACAACCATATTTATATATTTATGGCTTCTAAAAAGTTTTCCTAAATTGAACACTGTCTTCTCAATGAATACAAAACAGTCCTCGAAAAACAAACTACAAAGGCTTCTAAAAAAAGTAACTTATTGGCTTCCTTAAATTGTTTAAAAAAAAGAGGAGGAGTCAGTAGACACTGCTGACTCCTCCTCTAAATTAACCACTTAGCAAAATCTTTAATTCCACTTACTAGCCATGCTTTTTATATTAAAAAAAAAAAAAAGTCTATACATTTCAAATTTTTAATTCAGAATTTAGTTTTAAACAATAATGATATCATGGTGAGTTTTCAACCCTTCTATTTGGTTAAGATATATTGATGATGTGTTCTCTATTTGGTAACATGGTTCAGACATATAGACTCTTTCCTTCTCCACCTCAACAATCAGCACCCCAGAATCGAGTTCACTATTAAAAAAGAAAATAACAACAGCTTGCTTTTTTTTTTTTAGATACTCTAATCATATGTCTGACCAGTGGTATACCTTTCTTTCTCAGTTTATAGAATGAAACCCACCCACATAGGCAGATAGATACATACATAAACTTTCCCGCCATTCTCCTCAACAACATGGGATCATCAAAACTGTTGTCAACAGACTCTCCAATGTGTGTTTAGCCAAACTTCCCTTACAGCGGAACTTGCTTTTATTTGCCAAACCTTTCTGTTCATTGGTTACAATGCCAAAAAAGATCTACAAATTACGTGTCCCTTCCATCTCCTCACATCCATCTCAAACATAAAGTCTACAGTAATGTTATTTCTATTCTCTGTATCCAAGGCCTCTTCAGAAAAAATAGCAAAAACTTTAAAGAAATATGATCCCTACGCTGCTTTTAAATCTCATTTGAAGCTTCCCTTCTCTGCTCTTCTAAGGATCCACTTCCTCCCCTCTCTATTCCAGATGTTTACAAGGTTTCTTGTTCTTACAACTTATCACATTATGGTAATATAGGAGATCTGCTAAATAAATATCTGCCTAGAAGAATACAAAAAATACATCTGCCATCTCTGTGTCATTTGTGTGAATGAAATATATTTGGTTGTTTAAATTTTTGAACTCTCAGTGCTAAACTTGTTAGTCATTTTCATTCACATAGCCAACAATATTATAAAACTGATGTGGTGATTTTTTTTACATGATTTCATTTAATGAGAATACCCATTTCACTATTTGACCACCTTTTAGAAATTTTTGAGTTTTAAATTAATTTTAACTTTCTGCAGTGCTATTATCCTGGAGTCCTGTATATTTTTTCTGTTTTCTGAAAAGTCAAGAAATTTTCAGTTTTGACTTTTCCATTTTCCCAGTATCTGCCAAAGTTTTATACAGAACATACAGTCTGTATTCTTTCAGAGTACTCCATTCTTGCAAAATTTCAGCAATATGGGACTACTATATTGGATCTATCATTTTTTAAATTTGAGTTTTTGATTCCCCCCCCCTCATTTTCTAAGTTTTAAGTTTTCCAGATTACAACCTTTGTTCAATGTTGGAAAGAATCTTTGAGAAGAAGAGGAATTTCAGAAATATATATACTGATATAGAGATTGAAATAAATCAGGGTGTCAAACAGGGATGTAGTTTATCTCCAACTCTATTCAAATATATATTGATCAGATTATTGAAATATGGAAAACAACAATAAAACAAGGTATCCAGTTAACCAGAACTGGTATCAATACAACGATGTATGCAGATGATCAGATTATATTACAAGATAACGAAGATGATCTTCAAAAATCAGTTTATGAATTTAACATAATAAGCAAATAATACAATTTAAAAATATCACAAAAGAAAACAAGTCATAGCAATGTTAGATCAAAAATAGTTATAGAAAATAAAATAATAGAAAATATTACACAGTTTAATTATTTAAGCTGTATAATAACATGTCTAAAAGATAAAGATATAGATAAAAAAATAAAAAAATTTCAGAAAATCTCTGGATCAATTAAAAGGACACTGAATAATAAAAAAAAAAAAAAAAACAAGACGAGAAACTACTCAACTAAAATTTTACAAAGTAATGGCCACTCTCACTCTATTATATGGTTCAGAAATATGCACTGTTAAAAAGAAAGATGAAAGCAAAATACAAGCTGCAGAGATGAAATTTTTAAGAGCAATTAAAGCACAAAATCAGCTGCCAAAAGAGACGGATAGATATAGACTAACTAGTGAAGCCGGAATAGGCAAATGCCTAATCCTTGAAGAGAAGAAGCAGAAGAATGTACTGATTTTAAGCATATATATTATATAGGATGCATATTTATCATAGAGCCTTCTGTTTATTTGACGTTGACAATGCACTTTGGTTGTAGACCTGAGTTTGAATAATGTAGGGTGGTATGGTCACTTTAACAGAATGGAGAGCAGGTTAGCAGAGTATTTGATGTCAACTTAATGATGCAGTACCATTATACTATTCAGTACATCTCCTGATATGTGTCCTCAGGAGATGTATTGGATAGCAATGGTATTGCATTATTAAATTGACAGTATTAACTTTTTATCAAAAATTTTCCTTCAAATTAATCATTCATTTAATCATTAATAATTGTCAGGATTCTAATATTTAATTTTTCCAACTGCAGTAATCCACCTAGATTTCAGTTCCTCTTAGCCATTTGCATGCTTGTCTTGGCATCAGACACTGCTTTTGCTAACTTTTTTTCCTCTCCATTCTGTTAAAGCGACTTACTACCTTTCATTAGTTCTACTCACACATACTTGAATGTTAGCAATGTCAGGGTTCTTCCTAATATTATCATTGTTGATGTGATGCTGCCATTAATGTCGTCTATTCACTCTGTTAATTGTTTGCAAAAAACTCTTATCTATGGTCTTTAATGAATGGTTTTATTTCTAACCCGGGTTGTTTCATATACATAGGTAGAAAATGGTTCGAACACTCTTGTATACAGCTTATTCAGTGTATTGACTAATTTCTCTCTTATTATGATTATTATTGTTAGCATACATTTCCATGCAGCCAAAAGACTCATTGTGAGAGTCCCACATTATTCTATATAAATTTACTCATCTGGGACTTGATAATATATCACCGCGTATTCTGAAGGAATGTGCCAGAAAGGGAAATGGCCCCAGTCCAGCATGGAGAGATCACATCGAGTGAGTGGTATCAGTGGAACTAGCTGTAGATCCAGAAATGAGTTGTTGTGTTTGTATACCAATGCTAGAAGTATAAGAAACAAGGCGGATGAAATGGTTGCACTAATTGCGTCTGTGCACCCAGAGATTGTTGGAATAAGTGAGACATGGTTAGATGAGGATGACATCCTGACAGGAATAGAGATGGAAAGGTATGATGTGTTTCGTGAGGATAGAAGGGGTAAAAAGGGAGGGGGAGTGCTATTGATGATAGAGAAAGAGTTATGTCCATACAAGGTAGAGATGCAAGAGGGAAATGGGGCCAGTGGTTTTGAGGCAGTATGGTGTGAGATAGAGGTGAATAGAATCAAATACTTGGTGGGATGTTGTTATAGACCTGGTAATGTGGATGGTGGTGATAGTGAAATGTATAGTCAAATAAGCCAAGCAAATAAGAAAAGGGTGATCATTATGGGTGATTTTAATTATGGCAATATAGACTGGAATGAAGAGATAGCAACTGGAAGTAAAGAAAATGAGTTTCTTGAGTTTTTGAGCGATAACTACCTCAGACAGTATGTAACAGAGGGCACAAGAGGATTAAGGGTCTTGGATTTGGTCATCTCATCGGAGGATGTAATTATCAATGAGGTATCAAATCATCCACCAATTGGTGAAAGTGACCATGAGGTGATTACTTGGGTGGTTGCCAGCAGTGCAAGGACCCCTGTGAAAAAAGGGTATATGTGGAACTACAAGGGGGGTGATTATGAAGAGCTCAGGAGACAGCTTGCAGGTGTAGCATGGAATGAGGAGTTATCTGGAAAAGAGATCAATGCAGCTTGGGGGATTTTCAAAAAATATTTAGTGGATGCAATGTCTAAATGTATACCACGGGTGAGAAGGTTAAATAAGTTAGGTGTGAGATGGATGAATAAAGAGATTAAGCATGCAATACAGAGAAAAAGGGCATTGTGGAGGCAGCATAAGAGAAGTGGAAGTAACCAATTTCATGAGTTCTACAAAGACCAGGCAAGGAGAGTGACTTGGTTGGTGAGAGTAGCTAAAGAGAGGTATGAACAGCAGTTAGCTAATGAAGCTAAAAAGAATCCTAGGGAGTTCTTTCGATATGTAGCCAGCAAAAGAAAGAATGATTATGGAAGGATGACATTGATTGGAGGAAATGGTATAAAGACAGCTGTTGCAGAATGTGTGGTGGAGATACTTAATGAGCAGTTCATAAAGATCTTTCAATCTTGTGAATGTGACTTCATGGAGAGATTAAGTTGATGATGGGGAGGAGAGACTGACCGTAAGTGAGCAAGAGGTGTTTGGGGAGTTGAGTAAACTAGATGTAAATAAGGCTGTGGGACTTGATAATATATCACCGCATATTCTGAAGGAATGTGCCAGAGAGTTGACACCTGCCTTGACATATTTTTTTAATACGAGTCTTGCACTTGGTCAAGTCCCTAAAGAGTGGAAGGAGGGCAAGATTGTGCCACTTCATAAAGGAGGTGATCGAACTCAAGCATCAAACTATAGGCCTATCTGTGTGTCAGGTGTTGTGGTTAAGTTGTTGGAGAAGCTTGTGAGAACTAGGATCCAGAGTTGGGTTGACAACAATGGTATAATCTTTGATGGACAGCATGAATTTGCTAAAGGGAGGTCGTGTTTTAGTAATCTACTTACTTATTACAATAAAGTGACTGCTTCCTTGGACAGAGGAGAAGGATACACAGTAATATACTTGGATTTTGCAAAAGCTTTTGATAGAGTACCTCATGATAAGTTGACAGTCAAACTAGAGCAGATGGGGTTGGATATTAGATTAGTGCATTGGATTGGAGACTGGCTATCTGATAGGTATCAACAAGTTGTGTATGGGGGTGCAATATCCAGGAAAAGGAAAGTCACTAGTGGAGTGCCTCAGGGATCTGTTTTAGGGCCATTACTATTTAACTTGTATGTTAATGATATTGGCGAAGATTTGGATGGAGATATTCAGTTGTTTGCAGATGATGCAAAGTTGGGACGAACCATAAAGAGTAGTGAAGATGTTGTGGCCTTGCAAGAAGACTTGAATAAATTGAGTGATTGGGCAAGCAAATGGGGATGCGAGTTCAATGTTGCAAAATGTAAGGTTTTAAAATTTGGAAAACAAAGATGGGATGCAGAATTTATGCTTGGTGAGAATATATTGTTGGAAGTAGAGGAAATAAGAGATCTGGGAGTGATAGTGGATAAGGATCTAAAATTTAGGGGACACATCGCCAGAATTGTGAAGACAACACAAAGACTTCTGGGAATAATGAGGAAGACACTGACGTGTAGAAGTAGGGAGATTCTTGTTCCATTTATAAGGCTTTGATTAGGCCACACATGGACTATTGTGCTCAGATTTGGTCACCTGGTTTTCAGAAGGATGAAGAGATGTTGGAAAGGGTGCAAAGGCGACTGACTAAGGTAGTTTCTGACCTCTGGAATGTCGAGTATGAGGAAAGATTGAAAAGATGTAATTTGCAGAGTCTAGTGGAGAGAAGGAAGAGGGGAGATATGATAGAGACCTACAAGTTGGTAAGGGGTTGTTATAGGATCAATGGTGGAGAAGTTCTACAGAGAATAGTGGGAGATCAGGGGAGAACCAGAGGTCATACCTGGAAACTGTATAAAGAGGGTGTGAGTAGGGGAGTGAGAGGCAGGTTTTTTTCGTGCAGAGTTGTGAATAATTGGAATGCCTTGCCTGAGAGTGTGGTGTCTGCAAGGAGTTTGAATGTGTTTAAGACCCGGTATGATGAGATGTGTGTGAGATAAAAGGACTTCCTAGATGAGTCTTTGACTCCATGAGGTCTTGTTTTAATAATAATAATAATAATAATATAGGTTCTCTAAGAGTGCATTTGATATTTTCCATGTTCCAGCCTATTATCATAACATTTGTGTTTTTATTGCTAAATTTCATTACAGATTTGCTGTAGTCATTCAATTTAGTTAGAGAATCCTGAAGATTTGTACTATGTTTATTTAAAAGTATAGAATCAAGTGCATAAAGTAAAGAGCTAAGTTTACTTAATTCTCCCTCTTCTACCTTTTTACGGTGTCAAGGTTATTCTTAGACTTTGTAACTGTAATTCGAGGATAAAGTGGTTAGCCAGCCCTATGCCTCTTGGTGTGTCCTATTTCTGTAGATGTATATGTTCATTGGTCTGGTTTGCCTGTTTTGGGGGATGAAAAACCCGAGTTTCTGGATTAATAAAACCTCTATATATGAGACCGACCAACTCGCCTTTCATCGAAAGAGACCAGATAAAGGTTCCTCATGTCACTGACAGGAAACAAATCCAGGTCTTTCCAACCAAAGGGCTTTGTCTATAATGACTGAACCATGGAGGTTCAAAGAGCTAAGTTTAATATCTCCAATTTAGATATCAGATTAATTCAGCTTTCCTTCATAATGTGATCCATAGAGAAGATCACTGGAAGTAGAGATAATGAGTTCTTACATCTGTATTGAAACATCTTTCTGTATCTTCTCCATTCCATCATCTGGCTTGCACTGTAGTTGCACTGTTGGTATTGCTCTGTATAATGTTCCATTTACCCCATATAATTATAGCATTTTGAAAAAAAAGTCAGGAAGGTAAAATGTTCTGGAGGCTATTGAAAAAGTTTAAAAATGGGACTGTAAAAGATACCGTTAAACATATCAGAGATGACAAAGGACATAAATATTGAAGATAAAGTTATTATGTTTGTAATTAATAATAAATTTAGTTTAATCCTTTATCAAAGTATAAGCAAACAAAATTTGCACCTGAAGTATCTTCAGGACTGAGGCACCTCGTGGTAAAGGTGGACCAAGCTCTCATCACTCCTTGTCTTAGTAACTCCCATAATGCAAAGCACATCTCCTTGCAGACATGTATAATGCTATGCATTAAGGGAAGGGCCACTACCCAGACCGGTTTCGACCTTTATTGAGGTCTCGTCCTTGGGAGCCAGACCCCAAGGTGGTGATACCAAGGTGAAAGCAATGGAGAAGTCATATTTACCTATATGAGTTGCCAAAAGGTGTCTCACCTTATTATTAAATTACTCTGGATTTAGAGAAAGATGTTCGAAGTTTTTTTTTTTCCACTTGGTTAGACTATAATAAATTTAGTTTAATCCTTTATCCAAGTATAAGCACTTGGACCAAGCTCTCATCACTCCTTGTCTTAGTATCAAGGGAAGGGCCACTTCCCTTGATACTAAGACAAGTACCTGAAGTATCTTCAGGACTGAGGCAACTCGTGCTAAAGGTGGACCAAGCTCCAAAAAAAAATAAAACCTCCAATATGTTTGTAGTTTTAAGTTTGAAAGATTTACTGAATTTATTATTATTATACACCTTCATGGAGTCATAAGACTCATCATGGGAGGCCCATCTTAAACAACACAAAGTACAGGTAGTTCTCACTTTACGAATTCCTGCTTTTCAAAATTTTTGGATTGGAATTTTTATTTTAAATTGTGCGTGACAAAGGTGATTAGGGGTGTGTACGGGGAATTACTCGGTATGTAATGACATAATGATCAGTTAGAATGAGCCTTTGTGTCACGAGTGTGTTATTCGTACTTTTCTTCAGTTACACCTGATTTTCTATTTTGTTTTCTTTTTAACTATAACTCTTTCACTTTTCCAAGAATGTCAAAAAGAAGCAAGAGTGCAAAACCGGAAAATGAGCAAAAGAAAGAAAGAAAAGTAATTACATTAGAAAAAAAATACGAAATCATTACCAACCATGAAGCAGGTAGCACTGTTAAAGCTCTTTCTGAGAAATTTTCTCTTGTCGCTTGCTTTTCTGGTTTGTACCATTTTAAAGGATAAAGAAAAATATTTGAAAGAAGTAAAAAATGCACAATCTATGCAGTCTACATGGCTGCATAATTAGAAACAGGCAGTATAATTCCTCATATGGAAAAACTGTTAACTGCTTGGATAAGCGACCAAACTGAACAATTAAACATGCCTATTACCTATGCAACGATGAGGGCATAAACTTTGTCCTCATTTTAATGATAATTTCGAAGACTTTGAAACCCAACAAAGATTGTGAATTCTGAAATTCAAGCAATCATAGGTATGGCTAACCAGTTGCAAATGGAAGTTTCAGAAGGTGATGTTAATGAGCTGCTTTGATCTCACACTATGGAACTCTTGTTCAATGATCTCCTTGAACAAGAGGGACAAGAAAGAAATAAAGAAGGAAAAGACAAAGAAGATAATGAATATGAAGCTCCAACTCAGTTTTTCACTTTAAAAGGCCTAGAAGAAGCATTTAAACTTCTTGAAAAAGCTCAACCAATCTTTGAATCACAAGATTCGGACTTTGAATGATTTAGTAAAGTTCCCCACGAAATGAATAATGTTTCTGCTTGCTATCGAGCTATTTTAAATGAAAACAGCAAAAGTCAACAAAGCAGATGACACTCAAGGCCTTCTTTGAAAGAAAAAAAAGATGCACCGAAACTTCCTAATTTATTTCCTACTACCTTGATGACTTCCGATTCACTAGGTGATATAGAAATGAGCTAATTTTTTTTTCAAAGAACCTTTTATAATTTAAAATTTTTCTTATGTTATTTTTTAAATATGTAAATCTTTGGCCAGTAAAGTCTTTTCTTATCATTTAATATTCATTTTATATTTTATATAATCCTTCTTATGATTTATATATTATAAGCGAGAGTTATATAAAATATAACTCTCGCTTATAGCATTATTTCTAAGGCAAATAAACTCCCGATTTATAAACAGTCGCCAGGAACCAGTTAATTCGAAAATGCAAGAACTACCTGTATATTATATCGTTCCTTAAACTCATTCACAGTCTGCATATTCACTACTCTATCAGGCTATGAATTCCATAGTCCAACCATGCAAAAACATCTCACCTTACTGTTCACATCATTTCACGTCCAGGGATGGCCTCTTGTCCTTATTCCTCTCCCCTTGTTCTACTATATGAAAAGTCAATCCTGTAAATATATCTCAACAGTTTAAATGTCTTAATCATATCACCCCTTTGTTTTTCTGTCCATCAAACATGTAGTTGTCATGCCCTCAATCTATCTTCATAATTAACATTGTAGAGACCTGATATTATTTTAACCGTCCACCTCATTACCCTCTCTAAGTTAACATTCATCCTCTTCAAATCGCAGAGACTAGATCTTGGCATAGTAGTCTAGATATGCCCTGATCAGAGATTAATACAATGAAATTGCTACTTTTTTTTATCTTGACTGGTCAAAGCTCTTCTTGGTAGTCTTTTTGTAGCAATCCTCAAGGTTGCTTTCATCATCTACACAATATGTGTTCTTAACTTAACATTTTTATCGAAAATCACCCTAAGATTTCCTGCCAGATTTCCTTATTTATATATATCCACCAATAGAGTATGTAGCCTCCTACTTGAGGATCCCAAATTTCAACATCTTGCATTAAACTGATATTTCCTATTCATTTGCCTGCCTTTCCAGCTTATTGAAATCCTCTTGAAGAGCCAAAACATTACCACTATTACTAATTACCTTCCCAAGCTTCACATCAACTGCAAATAATTGAATATCTCTCTACAACCCAGTGACAATATCACTGGCATAAATATTAAAAAGCAAATGTTCCAGTAATGATCTCATTCGTGATTTTCTTTTCCTTGATATTGGTCTTCCATACAGACATCTGATTTCCAATCCCATTCACTAATCTGATATCTAACCTCATGTGTTGTAACTTAAATATCAACTTATCCTGCAGCACTCTGTCAAATGCATTTGTAAATCCCCTCCCCCCTCCAAAAAAAAGCAGTATATGCCTTTTTCTCATAACTGCTCTTGTCACTTTTTTATAAAATGCAAACTAATTACTGAACAAGAGCACCCCCTTAACAAATCTGTGTTTACCTTCATAGATAATGTTACCCTTCTGCCCAATTTTGTATACAATCCCTCACTAATTTCCCCCAAATCATCACAACTGCAGAAGAAATACAGTATGGTCTCTAGTTTGATGCCTGCATTCTACAACTACTCTTGTGCAATAGCACTGTTCTTCTTCTCCTCTTCCTCCCATTCATTGGGCCCTTTCCCAGTAGCTAGACTTTCATTGTACAGCCAGGTATGAAATGCTTCAATAAAGTGATCATTAAACAGCTCCAAGAGCTCCGTATTTCAGTCAGTACTGACGAAGCCCTTTGGTCAGAAAGCCCTGGGTTCTCCCATCTAATACTGAGGTACCTCTATCTGGTCTCTTTCGACTAAAGGTGAGTTAGCCAGTCTCATAATGTTTTTTTTTTTTTTTTTTTTTTCACTCAGAAACTTGGGTTTTTCATTCCCAAGAACAGGTGACTAACCCCATGAACACACATGGATCTACAGTCATAAATTACATATTTAATTTCTTGTTAGGAAAGCTCAACCTGTCCTAAGGGATGGGGAGGAAAAGGGGAAACCCATATGAAATAAACTATATATCTGCACTGGTCATTTTACCTCCTTTTCCATCTGATAAGGTTATTTGCCCACAATCGTTTTTCCTCTTATTGACCACATAATGAAAGAATTTTTGATTTTCCTGGGACTGTAGAGTAAATCTTACCTCATATTCCAATTTTGTCTTCCATACTAAGACTACTCCTTACTTTCCTGGGCTGAGTCTTAAATTCTTCTTGCAACTTCTCCCCATCTCTTTCTATACTTTTTTAATAACCTTTTTCATATGTAGTTCCTGTTTGATTTCATTAGTCATCCACTTTACACCAAATAGTTTCATTTTTTTAACTTAAGGAATGCTATTTGCCATTGCTGTTGATAAATATATCCTCACTATTCCCCATGAATTGCAAATATTTTTCCTTTGCAATTCATTCCATCCATGGAACTGCCCTAAGCTGATTTGTAAGATTATTATAGTCACCTGCCTTATAATTCCACTTGATACTTCTGGTGGTCTGTTCAGCTTCTGAGTCAAGAATGCAAGGTCTCTCACTGATGGGACAAGACTGACATGCTCAGTTACAACCTGATCCTCTGATGTAAGGATAAGATTGTAACTGACTGTAAGTCTTGATCCTCCCATTCCCTCTGCTACATGTTGCCTCAGACATTTGTCCCTCAAGAATTCCAGAAACTCCATTCCCTTACTGCTGCATGCTGTTTCCTCTGTCCAGTTTATATTGCTATTGTTAAAATTTTTCATGACGATCTTTCACTTTGCACTGGCCAAACTGATTTGCCTAAATATTTCCTGTTCATTACCCTTTGTGTTCCCTGGCCAGTCTCTCCTATACTCTTCCATGTTGAAATGCAGCTCATCTCATCTCTTGCTTATATCTGTCTTCTGTGTACATAAAATGCACTCCAAACATCCACATACTTCAGACCTCTCTTTTTACACATCCTTAATATCATGCCTTTCATTATTGCTGCTCTTCTCCTCAATTCTGCATTATCATATCTGGATAAAACACTCACTCACTTCTCTCTCACAGTTTTCTACTGCACAGTTCCTAACAATCTCAAATCTCTTGCCATCTGATTCATCCTGCCTCTCAGATCATTTGTACCAACTATCATATCATCCACAATCTCACTTTTCTTTATTGCCATATCACACTCTCTATCATTTCTCTAGGCAAGTACTCATCTGATATTCTATTCTGTACACTGCGAATCATTGAATTTTCATACATCATTGAATATTTCATACCTCACAGATCTATTCATTCCTTGCTTTTTTCACTTATCTGACATCCTCTCATCCCTTGTTCCTGTGCTTTCTTGACTTCTCAATCCATCTCTTTTCCTGATGGTTCACCCATTTCTCTCTCCTCACGTTCCCATAATTCCCTTTCCCTGGTTCACCAATTCTCTTCCTTCTCTCATTCCCATAACTTTTTCTCACACTACTTATTCATCTCATCTGTCAGCCTTTCAAGTTTTCTAATCTGTCCCCTTCACATGAGCCAACTCGTTTTTCTTATCCTCCATTTCCTTATTCAGTACCTCTGTTTCCCTCTTCAAGCATCCTACCTTCACTCAAGATTCACTGATACATCTGGTACCATCCTTCAGATCTTTCATATCCCTAGTCACACTACTGAAGTCCATTACCACCTAATGCTCACCTTTCTCCCCATCAATCATGTTACTAGTGACTCTTCTGGAAAACATGCTTCTTTATCACTATTG
The DNA here is from genome assembly GCF_054136105.1 of Typopeltis vanoorti. Lineage (NCBI taxonomy): Eukaryota > Metazoa > Arthropoda > Arachnida > Uropygi > Thelyphonidae > Typopeltis > Typopeltis vanoorti. The sequence continues at coordinate 126,600,640 of NC_143556.1, read as the reverse complement.
CTATCACTGAAACTAAAGATGTCTGAGAAACAAGAAGTGACAGAACAGTGGTAAAAAATAGTCACGAGGAATGCAATCAGAAGTACATATCAATACTCAAGGTAGAAAAGGATTGCAAACTTGAAATTTGGAAAGCCTGCTAGAGTAGATGATAATTTGATTAGAAATGCTCATATATGAGGTGTTAGTTTTATAGAACCTACACTGCATAATTCAGATGGCCTATTTCAGATTTACAGATGATTGGGATAGAGCTTTTTTAATACCTATCTATAAAAAAGGGACATAAAATTGAATGTGAGAATTGCAGAGGCATTTCCTTACTTGAATATTCCAAGTAAGAAATAAGAAGTGACAGAACAGTGCTATAAAAATAGTCCAGAAGAATGCAATCAGAAATATATATATCACTACTCGAGGTAGAAAAAAAATTGCATTATACAGTTGTACAAGAGAAGAGCCTAAGAAAAATTGTGAAAGGGAAACTTAAACCAAACAGAGGTTTTCAGAATTAATTTTCACTTTAAGACAAGTAATTGAAAAATCATGGGATTATAACAAGGATCCGTATTTGAGTATTGTAGATCTGGAAAAGCATATGATCTTTCACTATTCGAAATGCTATGGTTCAAATGGTATGTTATATCGATCAGTGCACAGTTTATACACAGATGTCCTAAAACTAAGGAGACGCTACAATTTTTCCTGTATATTTTCACATATACAATTTCACCTGTATATGTGAAAATGAAAACCATTTTCATGACTACAACCAAATGCGGACATAAATTTATTGCCAGCATAGTAATAAATTATATTACACAAAAAATGTGTTATAAATTTTGTGCAAATTAAACTGTAATATGTTTTTGACAAAAGTTACAATTTCCTAAGGATGTAGTTAAGGAATTAATATACAGTGCTTATAGAAATCTGTGGAGAGACATTTCACTAAGGAATATGTCCACCCCGAACTGTGATGCAGATCTCACAACATTGTATCGTGCTTGGCACTTGGTGCCAAGCATAGTACAGTGTTGTGAGAGTAAAATAGTAAATCATATTTGGTTTTATTTCTTTTTTAGATGGGTAGTTATAAGAGTGTCCTGTTATTCTTCCAATTGTGGAAGAATAGCAGGACATTGTGCCCTTCGATTAGAAAAGACGAGTTCAATTCTCATCATGATGAGAGGAATCTTTTATGGGCTTTTTCAATTGAACACGAGTTATCCAATCTCATATGCAGGTAGCAGGGTTTTTTCTTCTAGAAACTATGGTTTTTCATCTTGCATACAGGCAAATCCTCCATGAGAACACCTGCAGTTTGCATGTGTTCTCCAAAAAAATACTCTTGGTGATTTTTTTTATATCAACTTTATCATCGCTGATTCCTTTTGCAATACTCTTTCTTTAATATCTAAGCTTTTTCAACAGTTTCCAGAATATTTTCCTACCTTGATGACATTTAATTTCTGTATTCTTACCAAAGTCTTCCATGACTTTAGTTTAGCTACTTGTATATGTAGCTTAGCTCTCTTACATTTTATTCTCTCATGGTATTTGCTTGACTACCTTATAGGAACTTTTGATAAGCTCTGCTTTTCCAGGACTGCATCTTTAACCACTGATGTGTATATATGTCCATAATTACATGGATGCAAAGTGTCCATTGAAGTCAATATAGTCTTCAGAAATAATATGGATATGAAGCATATATTTCTGATATAAAGGGTGATCACAATTAAAGTATCCCTGTTTAAGGGATACCTTAATTGTGATCACCCTTTATATCTTTAATTATGCTTTTGATCTAAATGTTGCAAAACTTTGCAGTAATACATCATGCGTCATCTAGAAGTAACATCTGAGAAAAAAAAAAAGTAGCTCAAAAATTTACCACTGGGGGGGGGGGGGGAAGAAGCATATGTTGTACCAAATGTAGATGTAGCATGTGTTTTTCTGTGTGTGTGTAAAAAGAAGAAAAGTGACAAAGCACAAATAACACTTTTTTATGGTGCAAAGGCATCAAGGGTCATACTGCAAGTATATATGGTAATTGGTTAGTAGGAGAATCACAAGCATCCATGCCCTTGGTGGGATTCGAACCTGCATCCTCTTGGCTGGAGAGTGGATACACTAACCACCCAGCCAACCAAGCCAGCTCACAGGCTGTACTGTTAGCTGTGTTATGCTATCTTTCAGTGCTCGCAAGTTATCAGGATGATCCCAATAAACCCTGTCTTTTTGAAATCCCCAGAGCCAGAAGTCACATCAGCTCAGATCAGGTGAACGAGGTTGCCATGCAGTCGGAAATGCATAGCTGATCACTTTGGCTTCTGTGAAATGTTCTCAAAGAACGTACTATGCAGATTGGCCGATGTGTGGAAGGGCACCATCCTGCATGAAAATGACGGAATCCATGAACAGGCTGTAGCTGTGGCACGATAAAATTGTTTATCATATCATGATACCTCTCGGCAGTAACTGAGCAGGTCACAGGATCTGACTGGCGAATGTCCTCAAGGAAGAATAGTCCAATGATAAATGAAGCTGTAAACTGTTTGAACTAAACATATTTGGTCGTTTTATAATCAAAAATACAAACTTATTTACTACTTATTTGATGTAGGCAAGACAAATCGGACAAACTTCACGGAGTTTAGAAATCAGACAAAAAGAACATGTTGGTGATGTAAACCACAACAGAAGTATCTCTTCCAGCTTAGCACATCACATCTGTATGTCTGACCACATGATAGAGCAGCAAAACAGCTTCATGCCATATCTGGATGACGACTATAGACATAGTTTGTTCAAGGAAGCCACAATAGTGTTAATAACAGGCAGAAACTTCAACAGAAATCAGGGTGCAATCCTAAACAGTTCGTGGAAAAACCTGATCCTCTCTCTAAATCCATCTGAACTACAGCTAGCCAGTAATCACAGCACTGGCTAGCTGTAGTTCAACAGCTGCAACACGTTTACAACAAACACGCATGCGTGATAATGAATAAGAACAATAAATCCTTTCAGTCTCTGTCACGTGAACGTGAAACTTTAGCTACCAGTTTGTTTACAATGTTTTTTTATGTTCCTTTCAATTTGCATTTACTAGTTTTTATGTCTTTTCGTAAACGCCTTGAAAAAGCTACAGTCTGCTGTCAAAACTGGTAGGCCTATAATGTAAGATGTTTGTAAATGGTCAATATTAAATAAGTTTGTATTTTGAAGCTGTAAACTCTTACCACACAGTAACTTTGGGTGAGTGCACAGGAATTTGTTGGATTGCATGCAGGCTATGCATAGCCTGTACCCGGCAGTTGTGGGTATTCACTGCTTCATTCAGGTGAAAGTGAGCCTGATCCCCCCACAATTCATCAACAGGCATGTAGCATCCAAATCCACTCGTGCAAGAAATGTTAACGTGATTGTCAGTCAACTTTCAAAGTCATGCGGGTGTAATTCCTAGATCAGGGTTATCTTGAATGGGCAGAAATGCAGAATATTCCGTAGAATTTTCCAGTCAGTTGTTTAAGGCATATCCATGTCTTGATACAGCACATACAGGAACCAACACCATCATTCATGGCCTATTCCACATAGCAGTAGCAACTTCATTCACCTGTTATTATGAACTGACTGGTTTGTGACCTCTGTCAGGTCTAACTCCCAACAACTAATCATTCATCGCAGAACATATGGAGATAGTGGACCTTGCCGACATTTGTTCAGGCAACAAAATTCACTTACTGCAGCAACAAGATTGCAATTGTTTAGATAGCACAGCTTCATGAGCAAAGCATGTTGAGGAAAGGCTAGTGCAATCACTGTGGACGGTGTTAACAACGAAAATGAAACGAAAATTCCTGCGTCCATCTTTTTAAATCCTCCTGGCACCTTCTGAGTTGCATGATATTCAAATTCCATGCATTTGGTGCTTACAATGCCTCTGTGGTAAATTTTGAAACTACTTTTTTTTTCTTTCTCAGATATTGCTTCTGCATGATGCTCAATGTATTCCTACAAAGTTTTGCAGCATTTGGATCACTGGATGGTGCTCCACAAGGCCTTAAACAGGGATACTTTAATTTTGATCACCCTGTATTTTATCTTTGTGACTGTTTGTGTGGTTAACTTCTTAAGTGTAGCACGAAGTTTGGATTTTGCTCGTAAAAAAATTCACCTTCCTCTCTGGCTGAATCAGTGTTTTCTTCATAGTTTGCTACTTAGTCTCCAAAGTTCAGTTCTTGTTTACCAACTGTTCAATTTTTTTCACTAATATTTGAGTTTATGTTTTACCTCTGAGTGCTGCTAACTCAGATTTTTTTCAAAACTTTTCTGCATATTTTTCTTTTCAGCATGATGTTTTTCAACCTGATAAACATCATGCCTGAAAAGCCTTTTTCTCTCTAAATAGTCTGTAAATGTTTCGGTGTCTGGAATGGCTAATGACTTTGAAAATTCTTCCACTTCTTTCTATGGTCTCACCTTCTGTGGGACATAGGTAAAAATCAATTTCATTTTGAAATTCCTCATATCATCCTTCTAAAAATTGTCTGTGAATCAAGAGGTTTATCTTTGTGTTTATTTTTGAATGCTATAATACTTCATCCACTTCTTGATCTCATTTGCCTGAATATAAATTAATTAAAATTGTGCTTCACAAGAGTGCTTACTAGCACTTTGTGTTTACCAGGAGCTAAAATAAAGGATGTGACAAATGCAATAGAGAAAAGGAAAAGTAGAGGGTAGTGCTTGTAGGCATAAATGCTTTGAGTAGAGTGATAAATACAGTTTGAGAGAGAATATGAAAATTTTGCTGGAAGAAGTGAGAAAGAAAAGTGAGAGTGTGAAAATTGTTAGCTTATCACTGAGATACAGTAGTGCTGAGTTAAGGACTATGATAGCAAATAGTTCGATGCACAGGCTGTGTTAAAGAAATGGGTGTGAATTTTTGGATGCGTGCATGTGTTCGTGCATTGAGGTTGATGGAAAAAGCTTACATAAGAGGGATGACCTGCACTTAGATGGATTTGGTATCAGGACCCTGGAGATAAGACTATTAAATTATTTCAGAAAATTACAATGTATACTGGAATGTTAATTAAAAGAAACTTTAATAAATACTTCCTATATTTTGGCAATGTCACATCGCCATCTTCATGGGAACATAAAACTATGACACATGCATGCAGGCAATACAAAAAGCAAATGAGGGAGAAGAGAGAAAACTACCGTTGTTCCTAGAGTCCTAAAGGTGCCCCCCCCCCCCCCTTGTAGCAGGCTATATTGGGTTGTTTTGGCTGTTGGGCTGAAGTGCTCATGATGCAAGCTTCCCAAATTTGGGGCGATCTTATGCACCCAAATTTGTTGAGGTTTGGAAAGTTTTTTGGAGCTGAGGCTGATTCCATGAACAAACTTTCGTATTTAAATTGCTGCGGTGTAGTAAAGTGGCTTTCTTCCAGTGTATTCTGTGGCCGGTATCCAAAGCATGGTCTGCAAGCCCAGAGTGGCTGTATTGATGAAATCAGATATAGTCTTTGTGTTCAGATATCTTGGCATTTGCTATCCTGCCTATTTGGCCAAACAGGCAGGAACTTTGTAAACTGTCCTACTTTGACCAAACAGGCAGGACAACAAATGTCATGATATCAGAACACAAAGACTCCATGCAGTTTCACTAATACATCTACTCTGGGCTTGCAGACCATGCTTTGGATACCCACCACAGAATATGCTGGAAGAAAGCCACTTTACTACACTGCAACAAATTTAAATATGAAAGACTGTTCATGGAATTAGCCTCACCTCCAAAAAAACTTTCCAAACCTCAAATTTGGGTGCATGAGACTGCCCCAAATTTGGGAAGTTTGCATAATGAGAACTTCAGACCAACACCCAAGACAACTCAATATAGCCCTCTAGGGAGCACCTTTAGGACTCTAGGAACAACGTTAGTTTTCTCTCTTCTGCCTCATTTGCTCTTTGTAGTGCCTGCATGCATGTGTCATAGTTTTATGATCCCATGAAGATGGTGCTGTGACATTGCTGAACTATAGGAAGTATTTATTAAAGTTTCTTTTAATTAATATTCCAGTATACGTTGTAATTTCCTGAAATAATTTTATAGTCATGTGTTACCAACGTATAAGCTTATCTACAAGAAGAGCCTGGAGATATTGGGATGAAACCTAATGCAGTGATTCATGGAAACTAAATCGTTTCCATGAATTACAAAAAATTGAATTGTCTTTTGGGATGGAACTTAATGTAGTGATTCATGAAAACTAAATCATGTTTTTATGAATTTCATATTCTGAAAGTTCAGCTCAGGTGTGTAAATGTGATAATGATAAGAATGTCAGTGTGCATGGTTATGAGCATAGTGTGAAGGTATTAACCTGTATGCTTCAGCTTCTGACTTTTGGAGTGTATTTGGGCATAGATAAGAGAAACCTTCCCAACCCAAAAGTATACAAAAAAGCAAGGAGGTAACTTATTATTTCTATACACACAAATGCCAGAAGTATTTGGAACAAAGGGATTCATATTGTTGCTTTGGTAAATACCTTAAGAGTGTTAACATTAGTGAAACCTGCCTCTCGGAATCAGATGTAACTCATATTGATTAAAGGGTATAGTATTTTTAAGGACAGAAGAAGTAGGAGAGGCTATTACTAATGATATCAGATGATTTGAGTCCAGTCAGGGTAGAAACTCATGAATACAGTAATAGTAATAATGTTCCATGTAGCAGTGAGTTTAAAGTTATCTGGTGTGAAAGTGTGGCTAACAGGCTGAAATATATGGTGGGATGTTGCTAAAGACCTGGTGGTTCTTTTCTGGAGACAAAGAAATGCATTACTTAATTACCCTGATGGGTACTAAATGAGTTAAGTGTATCGGTGAATTAAATTATCTGAATATTGATTGGGTAGCAAAGAGAACTCATGATAAGAATATTATTATTATCAGCAGACTTCCATGGAATCAAGAGACTCATTGTGGGAGGTACCACTCTCACATGCACAACTCATCTTACCTTGACTTAAATGTATTCACTGTCCCTGCACTCACCATGCTCTCAGGAATGCATTCCAGTCACCTACCATGCAAAAAAATCTACTTCTCACCCCCTTGTTCACACCCACCTTATACAGCTTCCAGGGATGGCCTCTCTTTCTCCTCCATCTCCAGATATTCTATGAAAAATGTCATCTACAGTAATCTGGTAATTACTCCCTTACCAACTTATATGTGTTGATCATGTCTTCCCCCCATCTTCCTTCTATCCACTAGGCTCTGTAATTTGCATTCTCTCAATCTTTCCTCATATTCTATATTTTGGAGACCAGAAACCAACTTAGTCAATCATCTCTGGATCCTCTCCAACATTTCATCATCCTTTTGAAAACCTGGCGACCAAATCTTTGCACAGTAATAATCCATATGCGGCCTGATCAAAATCTTGTACAGTGGAATCAAAACATCCTTACTTCTCACGTCAGTGTTCTCTGCATCATCCCCATAATCCACTGTGTTGTCCTCACAATTTTAGGAAAATATCCACGAAATTTCAAGTCCCTATCCACCATAACCCCCAAATCTTTCATCTTCTCCACCTCCTCTAAAATATCCCCATGAGTCCTATACTCTGCATCCCATCTTTGCTTCCCAAATTTTAGACCTTACACTTTTCAACATTAAACTGACATCCCCACACACTTGCCCACTCAGACAGTCTATTTAGGTATGCAAAGCTACAACAAAACAAAGCTACATCTGCTCTGCTTCTCATAGCTCTCCTGAACTTTGCATCATTTGCGAACAACTGTCTATCACGATTTAAGCCATTTACAATGTTATTTACATTTCCATGAATCAAATTAAACAACAATGGCTCCCAAAACAGACCCCCTGTGGACACACCACTAGTGACTTTCCTCTTCTAGTATATCACTCCCCTATACACAACCTGCTGATACCTATCAGACAGCCCATCTCCAATCCAATGCACTAATCTACTATCCAACCCCATCTGTTCCAGTTTAACTACTAGTTTGTCATGTGGCAAACTAGTAGTTAAACTAGTTTGCCACATGACATAAAGCTACAAACTGGATTTGCAACTTTATTAAGCAAGCAATCCATAAAAAGAGAATGATGTGGAAGGAATATTGTGACAATAAAGATGAGAGAGTTAGGAAATACATTCGGGTTTCGGTATTTGGGTTTTCTCATTGGTGTTCACAAAATTACATCTTCAGTCTTGTAGTGAGTGTTCAGCTACTTATTCTTAAAATATTACTGTGCTTATGTGAATACCAGTGGATTCCAAATGAAGTGCCTTTAATGATGGATGAAAACCTGAAAAGTGACAAGAAAGGGATAACTTTGAACGAGAAAGTGAAAATTCTATAGATATTGTTATATGAGATCACATATGTGGCTGTAGGCTATGTATATGAGCCCTTCTCTACATTTTTAGTATCAATCAAAGTGCAGTATCATACATATGAAAACAAGAAACTGATATCAGAGAGAGGCAGTGCAAACTGGGAGAATTTTCACTGCTAAATGCACAGCTCATGTGTTTGATGAAGTATGTTAACATGGAGAATGCACTGCCCATTTGGATCAAAAACCAATACAAAAAAAAACCTTGCGTCTTAGCGTTGGTCTGATTTCCAATAAGGCTCTCATTCTTTACAGCAATTTAAGCAGCAAACTCCCTGTAACAGCAGCACTACAGAAACCATTTTCATTGCCAGTAAAGGCTAGTTCCAGAAATTCAGGAGGCATTATTCATTCCATAATGTAAAGATTCCAGGTATGTCTGCTTCAGCTGATCATGAAGCTGGAGGGCTTACCCTTATCGATTCAAGAAACTCATTGAAGAGTGGGAATATAAATCAGAACATGTTTTTGATGCTGATGAGGCATTATTCTAGATGAAAATATCTGAGCTCATCTTGTATAGCCAGTGAACAGAAGGCCGAACCAGAAGTCCTGATGTCAGCCAACCTTGCATCTTCTTCTCCAGCCTCTGAGACCTCTACTGCTGAGGAGTACTGAATCCTTTGATGAATACCCTGGTGTATGCCTTGTTATTAACCATGTAATAAAATTTTGATACAGTGCATTTGAAATATGGGTTTAAAATGTTATTGGAAAAAAAAAATTAAAACCTTTTAAACACATTTAAATATTTTTCTGTTAGTTGTAAATGGTTGCATACAATGTAAAGCCCCAGATATTTACTTAATACATAAATATCTGAAGCCGGTTGGGCAAGAATACAAATTTTTATAGAATTTTAGTTTTCATGGAAAGTTTTGACACCTAACCCCTGCAACATGGAGACCCTGCTGTATATAAAGCACAGGCCAAAAAATTAAAGAGTATTGTATTGAAAAACTAAGTCAGTATGAAAAGAAATTGCCTGGGCAGACTGAAGGCAACCCAAAAAGAATTTTATCACTATCTGCAAGTAAAAGAAAGAATGAATGTGGAAGAATAACTTTACTGAATGCAGGCAATTATCCAGAGCAGTTATCATGGGAAACTTTAACTATGGTGATATAGATTGGAAGGAGGTAAGGGTACATAGCAAAATGGTAATGGAATTTATTCACTTACCAAAGAATAATTACCTGAAACAGCATATGATGGAAGGGACCAGGGGTTTGAGAGTCTTGGATCTGGTAATAGTATCAGAAGATACCTCCAATCAGGGAAAGTGACCATGCAGTCTTGTCCTGGGGTGTTTCTCTACATGTGGAAATTTCAGTCAAGAAAGGGTTTTTATGAAACTACAAAGCTGTCAATTATGACAAACTTAGGAGGCAACTTGGAGCAGTACCATGGCATAAACCACATGGAATGAATGTCATTAGTTCATGGGAAGTGGTCAAGGATTGCTTGAGTGGGGTAGTATCAGAGTGTGCATATCCAGGGTCAGGTGGATAAACCTAGTAGGGATGAAGTGGATGACTAGAAATATAAAGCAGAAGATGCACAGAAAGAAAACATTGTGAAAGGAATATAAACAACAAGGTGATCAGCATACCCATGAGCAGTATGAAGCACAAGCAAGAAAGGTAACTAGTATGGTAAGGTATGCTAAATCAGATTTTGAGAGAAAATTAGCTAAGCAGACCAAAGTAAATCCCAGAGAGTTTTTTTGCTACGTAGCAAGTAAGAGAAAGAATGATTATGGAAAGATAACGTGACTCAGTGGTGATGTTAGTTACTAAGTGATCACTTTGCAAGGGTATATTATCCAGGTGGTGACTTTGCAGGTACTGAGGTGAGAGAGACCGATGTGAGCCTTAAAGTAGATGAACTTGAGGTACTCAGTATATTGAAAAATAACAGTGTTAATACAGCAGTGGGCCTGGACGGTTTGTCTGCTTGTGTGCTATGAGAATGTGCAACTGAACCAGCAGTGCTTTTGACGAAGTTGTTTAATCTAAGTTTCAGCTCTGGCAAGGTTCCAAAGTTCCAAATGGTCGACAACCATTGTCCTTTGCCACTGTTGTAAGGTAGGGTAACATGTAAGGTAGTGAACTTTAGGATGAAAAGATTACACACTTCATATCATATTGATGATACTAGTTTATAGGAAATTGATAAGGCCAGGAATCTGGGATGATGGTGAATAGAGATTTGAAATTCAGACAACATATTGCAAAAGTTGGCAAAATAGCTCAAAGGATTACTTGGATGCTGAAAGAGCACATTGACAAGTAAAGCTACAGAGGTTATTATTTCTCTTTATAAGGCCATGATTCGGTCACATGTTAACTACTGTGCACAGATTTGGTTACCTGGGTTTCTTTGGGATTGGAAGGGTGTGGAGAGGATTCAGAGATGAATGACTTAGTTGGTGCACTTTTGACATGTCTGTGGAATGTTTCCTATGAGGATAGATTGAGGTTGTATGGATTGCAGAGTTTAGCTGACAGTATACTATAAGATTGACACAGAAGAAATTTTTCAATACATGGGGAGTAGGGAGGGAAAACAAAGGGGTCATACTTAGAAGTTGTCTAAGAGTGATGGACTATGCAGATTAGGTTATTTTCTTGAAGAGTGGTGAATGGGTGGAATGAGTTGCCACAGGCGATTGTGAGCACTTTCCAACAGTGAATAGGTTTAAGGAGATGTTTGATAGGTATTTTGTTAGTAAATAGAGTGGGTCTCCTGCAGTGAGTCTTTTGACTCCATGGAGTACCCATATAAATATAACAATGACATTATCTCATTGTCTAATTTTCCATTTTGAAATTGTATAGTGATGTGTATGATTTCAAAATGGAAAAAATTGAAAAATGAAGATAAAATTTGAGAAGTTTATTTTATGTGTAGTGTTGAGTACTTTAGTTATATCTTCCTGTCCATGATCACTCTTGTTCACATATAGCATGTCATAGTTATTATTTAGTTGTATCTTATTTATTTTAGTCATCTTTTAGTAACCAATTATGCTGATATGGTATTTTTCTAATTCTGTGAATTCCACTCCTTTTATTTTGTTATTTCTTTTGTTGATGGTACCTATTTTCATTTCTGCTGATGACGAATAAACATTTTCATGGTTCTTTTTAATGCAGGTGATTCTCCAGCTGGCATCACCTGTCCTGATCCATGTGGTCATGGGTCATGACATTTGTTTATGTTATACCATCATGTTTGTTTATGGTGTAAGCTAATGCATAGCATCAACATTTAAATGTTGAAAGTTTATTTTTCACTTGGTTAGAGTATAATAAATTTAGTTTAATCCTTTATCCAAGTGTGAGCAAACAAAGTTTGCGCCTGAAAGTTTGCGTTGCAAAGGTGGACCTTTGCAACGAGTTTCCCTGGTGTTGTACCACCTTACCCCAGTCCTGAAGATGCTTTCAGGTGCAAACTTTGTTTGCTCACACTTGGATAAAGGATTAAACTAAATTTATTATACTCTAACCAAGTGAAAAATAAACTTTCAACATCTTTCTCTAAATCCAGAGTAATTTATTAAAAAAGGGTGGCACACCATTTGGCAACTCCTATAGGTAGAGATGACCTGCTAAAGCTTCTGCCTGGTATCTCAACTTGGGCCTGGCTCCCACTGAAGAGACCTCAATAAAGGTCGAAACTAGTCTGGGTAGTGGCCCTTCCCTTAATGCATAACATTAGACATATCCCCAAGGAGATGTGTTTTGCATTATAGGAGATACTGAGACAGGAGTGTTAGTAGCTTGCTCCATCTTTGCAACGAGTTGCCCTGGTGTTGTACCACCTTACCCCAGTCCTGAAGATGCTTTCAGGCACAAACTTTGTTTGCTCACACTTGGATAAAGGATTAAACTAAATTTATTATACATCAACATTTAAGTTTCAAATTCCACCCCATCCTGGTTCATTCATATCCAGGTGGATATCTAATTACAAGGTGCACTGCAAAATTGTGAGATTTCAATAATAGTTCATATGCTGTGGTTTATCATTCTCATTACTTACTGGCTGTGTGTGTAGGGGGGGGGGATCTCCTCCAAGATTAAGTAGCTTTGACCATTAAGTTGTACTGTAAGCGAAGATTACATATTTAATCTTGATGTTGAATTCATTTTAAAGGAAGTACTGTTTCTCTGTTTAGCAATGTGTGTTTCCTCCAGTTAATCATGAATACTTTCACTGTTTCACTCTGTTCACATTTAGCTGCTATGACAAATATTAATGATTGATTCTGTTTTGACTATTTCAGGTGGTATCCAAATAATGGAGGAGCGACATCACATCTCACCACCCAGCAATCATGTCCTCCTCTCTGAGGCTGACTGTAATTTTAACAGTTTCTCAAGTAATATATCATTTTCTGAGAATCGGATTTCTAACCAGTTTTGCAAAGATTATCGCTCTTGCAGAAGTGATTCTGAAGGTGGTATTGGAGACAAATTTTGTCTTGACAGTAGGTGAGTGATGCTTTTGACAAAGATTTGTTTTAAACTTATATATTAATAAATATTCATATTCATACATCGATTAGAGATAAGTTTAAAGACTAATAAACATTGAAAATACAGTATAGGGTTTGCTACACACGATGCTTGCCTCAGTTTCTAAATGTCAGCACTTGTTTATTGCAAAAGCTTCAGGTTTGAATCCTGCTTAATGCATGAATGTTTAAAGGCTTGCTTTCATTTATTAAATTTATAAGGCCTTTCATTTTTCTCTCTCTCATACACACACATTCAATTTTTTTTTCTGTTCAAGGTGCATTGAATCCCCAATTAGGTATTTTAGACAATTAATGCGGCCTGCTTTCCCCTAAGGGTGAATACTTCATATCTCTAGGTATATCGTCACGGGGCCAATTTGCCTGTTTTTAAGCATTGAAAAACACAAGTTTCCAGGAGGAAAAAAAATACCATAATCTTCGTATGAGACTAATTACCTCACCTTTATTTGAAAAGCCCTTAATAAAGACTCTTTGCATCATGTACGGGATTCAAATTCAAGTCTTTCTGACTAAAGGGCTCCATTGAAACCAGCTGAGCAACATAGGCCACACACACACACACATGCAGTCTGTTTCTGTGTATGTGTGTGTATTTTATATACACTTTAAAGTGTATATAAAAAATATATTTTTAAAGTGTATTTTATATACACTTTAAGGTGAACTTTTTATCTACTTCCTGTTGTATTATCATTCACATTTACTGTAATGTCAAGTATCCCTAGGATCTTGGAGATATTCTGAAACACTCCCTTAGCAACCTGTCCAGTGATCAGAAATTCATTGTTGAGATAATCTCGCATTGCTGTATGATAATGTGGGAGTGCAGTGTCTTGTTGAAAAGACACCAGTGTAAGTGGAGGTTTCTATGGTTTAGAAGTTCATAAGGGATATTCCGGTAATTGGACTATTAAGCTAAAAGCACAATAAAGAAATAAAACCCGACAAGTTTCGTAAGTCGTTTGACTTGCATCTTCAGGGGTAAAAGGTAACTGAAAGTTAAAACAACAAAAAAGAGAAATTAATAGTTCATACTACAACTGAATAGTATGCCATCTGACTGTTTATAAAATTAAAAATTCAGAATGCAGATTCAAAGCAGTGCTAAGTTTAAGCAATGCTGGATGATGCCACGTTCTGTTGTTCACGATCATGTCTGAGGTCTGACTGAGGTATATTTTTTATCAAAGCTGACCAAACTTGGTGTAGAATTAAGCCTTGGTTTTTATTGCATTGTGTTGGAATTCTCAGCATGTTTGCAGCTTCTTTAAATTTTCTTGTCTTCATTATTAGGCTGCTTGTATATAAAGGCTGGTGACTTCACATTAATTACCTTGTATCCTGTAATGAAAAGTACACATCCTTTTGGGTGTGTATAATGTAATGTCCCTTCCTATTATGGGAAGGGATGTTACATTATACATTACACTATCCAGACTGTTAAAGATACCAAGCAATTTTAAACCTGGTTTTACTCCATTTTTTTCCAAGTAAGCAAACAGACAAAATGTCAAGTTTGCGCCTGCAATTTATGCAAGACTAGCTGATCCCACAGGTAGTGCAAGACCAAGGCAACTCGTGGTAGAGGTGGAGCAAGCTCTGATCACTAATCTTAATATTTACCCTTAATGCCAAAACACATCTCCAAGAAGGGGATGTATGAAGTTTTGTATTAAAGGCAAGGGGCCACTACCCAGACCGGTTTCGACCTTTATTGAGGTCTCATCAGTGGGGAGCCAGGCTAGAAATACCAAATTGGTATTTCTAGCCTGGCTCCCCACTGATGAGACCTCAATAAAGGTCGAATTGGTATTTCTAGCCTGGCTCCCCACTGATGAGACCTCAATAAACTGTGAATATCCGCATCAGCGAACATAAACGATACGTCCGGAAATATCATTATGGGAAGTCGGGCCTAGCAGACCATGCTCTGGATACCCCTGCACACAGGATCTACTGGAAAAACACAAAAGTACTACACAGAAACCCATATAAATCAGAGAGATTGTTCTTAGAGGCGACAGAAGCCCTAAAACACACTCCAAATCTCAACAAATATGGCTGTATTAACTTGCCGAAGATCTGGGAGACAGTCATATTAAGAAAAAACTAGCACTTTTCTAGGACTCTAGTAATATATGATAGCGGTTTTTTTTTTTTTTTTTTCAGATAGAGGGCGCCAAAATCAGGACTCTAGTCTTTGTGTTGCTGCTACAATTTTGTTTAAGTACACCATGTTGTTTTAGTCTCGCATATTGTGACAAACAGTATTTTTGTGCTCTGAAGATGCTGGTTATAATACCAGCGAAATATCAGCATCAAGTTAATAAATTAATTATTTACTTAGTTTCTGTGTTCTATTATACCGTTAAAATAATAAACAACATGTTCGACGAACACATAAGTCTGTCCACACGTTTAAGAATATAATTTCTTTTCGTCTTTAATTTAGAACCAAGTAAAAAAAAAAATTCAACAATTAGCCCTAATCTAGGGCATTTTAATAATATGGTGTTACACCTTTTCCTACTTGTATAATGGAAATATGACTTCTGCATTACTTTAACCTTGGTGTCTGTTCTGGCTCTCACTGATAAGACCTCCATAAAGGTCAAAACTGGTCTGGGTAGTGACCCTTTCCATAATACTTAGAATTATATATATCTGAAAAGACACGCTTTGCATTATGGGATACTTAGCAGTGACTCTGTGAAGCTAGAAGTCACTGCATTTTGCTGTTTTGGTCCTAGTTCATTGACAAAAACAGTGGACTTGTTTAACCAGGTGATGCCCCATCCAGCTTGAAATTTCATCATGTTGTACTGTCATTTTTTTTTTTTTTTATACAATACACAGGATTCTTTAAAAGGCAGTGTGGCAATCTGCAAATTATCTGTCTTCCCTCCTTAAGCAATCCTAGCACTGTTTATTCAAAATTGTTTTTAAATATGTGAAACAGCTAATCTCGTATGACATTCATTTGATTCTCAAGAAACTTTTACTTTTAAAATGGTGCATTCTATGTAGTATTTCTTGAAATAATAAGTGTAGAAAAACATCATTTAATGATAACATACAAATAAAATTGCTGTTAATGGCTAGGAAAATCAGAAAGATTAAGCAAAAAAAAAAAATATATATATATATATATATATTTTTTTTTGGAAGAGTATGCTTCCTAATGTTTTTGAAGGCTCGTGGATTTTCACTGTGCCATATCACAAATGGTTTCAGTTTATATCCCGCCACATTACCCCTAACAGAATTGTAACATGGTCTTTAAGAGCTTTGAAAATAGGCATAGATTTTACCTTTTTGTGAATGAATGTCTGCTCGGGCAATTTTTTCCAAAACAGGGATGTCTCATTCATATTAAATATTTGCTGTGGCAAATAATTTTCCTCCGTAATAATTTTATCCAATTTCTCCACAAACTCCTTCACAGCTTTCTCATCGAAACTTGTAGATTCACCATTTTTCATATTATGCAGTGCAAAATGCTGCTTGAATCTCATGCACCAACCAGAAGAAATGTTGAATTCGTAGTTCTAATTGGATCCCGCTTTCTCCTTTAACATGTTGAAGAGACTTAGTGCCTTAGCGGTTATGGTCATAGTGCTAAGAGGTATGCCCTTTTGGTTCAGGTCCTCTATGTATGATGGAAGTAGCTTTTCCAATCACCGATAGGACCTTGTCATTGCTTCGTCACTATCGTTGAACTGGCAACTTTGTTTCAAGATCAGTTGCTCACCTCTTTTTGTGTAATTCTTCACTAGGTTTTTTAATTGGGCTTGTAGGGACCATGTTGCACAAAATATCGTGAAATATTTTATGATAAATACACAAATAACCTACTTTTCAAACACAAAATCAACAAAGGAACTGTTGAAGCATGTGCCGACTGCCGAGGGAGGTTGCCACTGAATGTGCTATTGCCACTGCATTGTTGTTAAATGAAATTTACTTTACGCTCGCTTGCATCTTGTTCAAAAGTATAGTCGAAAATGTTATTTATTCCATTATGGAATCACGGATGTAACTCGAACGGATGTAAGCGAGGATGGCTGTATACACACACACACACACACACACACATACCTAAAGGTAGTTCCTGCCTTTATGAATTAATTGGTTCCTGGCGACCATTCATAAATTGGGAATTCGTAAAGTGGGAGTTTATTTGCCTTGAAATAATGCTATAAGCAAGAATTACGTTCGTAAGAAGGATTATATAAAATATTAAATGACAAAAAAAGACTTTACTAGCCAAAGATTTACATATTTAAAAAATAACATAAGAAAAATTTTAAATTTAAAAACATTCTCTGAAAAAAAAATGAGCTCATTTCTATATCATCTGGTGAATCGGAAGTCATCAGGGTAGTAGGAGATATATTAGGAAGCTCAGTGCACCTTATTTTTCTTTCAAAGAAGGCCTTGAGTGTCATCTGCTTCGTTGACTTTCGCTGTTTTCATTTAAAATAGCTTGATAGCAAGCAGAAGCATTATTCATTTTGTGGGAAACATTACTAAATAGTTCAAAGTCTGAATCTTGTGATTCAAAGATTGGTTGAGCTTTTTCAAGAAGATTAAATGCTTCTTCAAGGAGATCCATAGTGTGAAATCAAAGCAGCTCATTAACATCACCTTCTGAAACTTCCATTTGTAACTGGTTAGCCATACTTATGATGACTTGAGTTTCAGAATTCACAATCTTTGTTGGATGTTCAAAGCCTTCGGAATTATCATTAAACTGAGGATAAAGTTTAATATAATGAAAGTATATAACTGTTGATGAGCAGGAAATATTTAGTTAAATTAGTTTGGCAAGTGAAAAGTGAGTTATCATTGTAGGGAACTCCAACTGTAATGATATCAGCTGGACAAAGGAGACAACATACAGTAATAATGGAACTGAATTTTTGGATTTCTTCAGGAACAACTGTCTTAGGCAGCATGTAGTGGAGTGAACACGAAGATCAAGAGTTTTTGATTTGATCATAGCATCAATCGATCTAATTTTGACTGAGATGTCATACTTGCCCGTCATTGGTGAGAGTGAACAATTCCTGCTTGGAGTATGGATAGACATGTGGAGGTACATTCATTATTCTCATTATTCTAGCCTGGACATTGCGGAATGTATAGCAGATGTGTGCGATATGGTTGTGAATATTCTAATTTTATTAAGAAGTATGAGGGGGGGGGATGGAAAGTTTTGATATACACCTTGAACAGAAATTAATTAATATATCTTATATATCCTAAAAGAAAGTATTACAGTTTGATGAAACATAGGTGTTAAAGGGTTTTAAGATATGTTCTTTTTTTTTCTTGTAGTTATATCAGTTCCTTGAATATCTTTTTGTTCTAGGTGTTTATCAGAACCCCCCCCCGTATGTTTCTATTTTTATTTTAAATATGCAACCATTACTTAATTTATGAAGTTCAAAAGGATAAACATTTGGGAATTCTTTAAGGCAGTAGAAACTTGGAAACTCAGTGCATAAAACGTTCAACAGAAGTATCAAATAACGATGATTGACACGCTTCAACTCTCATAAGGTAAATAAAAACATAGCATTATTTTGCTGAAACACAAGAAAGCAATGCTTCCAAAAAAAATCAAACCTATTGGCAGCTATTTTATGAAAAAATCCTTAAGAGGAAATTGTTTCTGAACTGGCCACTGTTGATAATATCAGTACTGTACGCCCACAGATGCGAAATCCTTCGACACTTCTGCACATGTCGAAGGAGAATCCATTCTGATATTAGGATAATCAATGCATTTCATGGGATGAGTGTTTATTATTGTACATCAGAAAATTAGCTTTTCCTTTATGAAAATTCTAGTTCTTAAAGTGGTAACTATTTTGCTTGTACAGCAGTTGGGAAATTTATGTATAAATCACTGACTTCGTGTCTTGGTGGCCATCCTTTATTTCTTTCTCCCTTTCAGCATGAATTGACTATTCTTGGCACAAAGCCAAGGTTGGTTCTAGGAAGTGTGGGTGTACAATAAGAGCAGTCACAAAATATCAAGCTTTATTCATGAAGTATAACAAGGTCAGGTTATGAGCAGTGGTGAGCTATAAGGGGCTCGCATGAGCCCTTTGTTAAATTTTACTCAAATTTGCGAGCCTCTTGTTCTTCTTGTTTACTTTTTATTAAAAAAAAAAACATAATTTTTTAAAATATATTAAGCCACACACTTGTACAGTAACCTAACAAAAATTATTATTTTCAGCAGTGTATAGATTATTTGGAATTATTGTTTCAACTCCTCTATAACGAATGCGTCCTCCACAACTCCTCTATAACAAAAGTTTGAAAATAAATAAAGATAGCATGCTCTACCTTTACCCTTGTCCCTTCTGGTAACCAATCGTATGGTAAAACCAGTAGACAATCAAATGTTCTTAAAACTGTCATCAACAGGTTGTTCCACTGGACATTAGTTCTGTGTTCATCAGTACACTGATGTATAACAATTGTTTGTGTTTAAAATTTAAAAATAATAATAAATTTAAAAACTGTATATTCAGGAAATTTTATTTTTATAATTGTAAAAATAAAATATTTTTACCCTTGAAACATGAAAAGACAGTGAAATTATTTAAATTTTTTTGGGAAAAAAAATAACGAAAAGTGATTCTGTTGATTCTACTGCTGTTGAAAATGAAGTTGAAGATAATACGCACATTGATTCAATGAAGATGCATCAAGTTGGAGACAGAAAAGAAAATCATTTACCTGATTGCTGGAACGAGAAGCAAGCATCGTATTTCTAAACGCAGTATAAGTGGTTAGAAGTTAAATATGGTAAATTAGGATGTTGTGTTTGCTCAAAATATAAAAATTTGGGTTTTGAAGGGAAAAAAAAAAAAGTTATCACCTATCAAAGGAATGGGTAAAAATGAAAATGGAACCGAATGTAAACACTACAGACTCAAGAACCCCATCTTTGCGTAAAAGTTATCCAAACATAATGAATCATTTGCTCATAATAAAATCATAAAAATAAATGAAGAATGTAACAAATCTATATTACCAAATTTAATTGACAAACTAAATGAAAAAGAAATTTTGATAACTCCAAAAATGTTTAATTCTGTTTGTAATTTGGTTAAGAAAAACTGACTAATGTCTGATTTACCAGATTTAATCAAGTTGCAAATTAAAAATGGTATTGATCTAGGAGTATCATTGCATTCTAGATTCTCAGGAATTAGAATAGTTGAACATATTTCTAAACAAATAAAATTAGAAATATTCTCCAAAATAATAGAAAAAAAAATTGCAAAATTTCTATAATAGCAGATGAATCAATAATGTCAATTCGTCTGCTATTATAGAAAATGAGTGTTTTAATTATTCACATACAAGTTCAGCTCACTGAACCATGTATGATTTTTGTAGATCTTGTAACTAGAAAATATCAACGTGGAATGTATACATGCTACTATAATTGCTACTTTAAATTCACATGGATTTTCTGATAACTATTTAAAAAATCATCTCATTGCATTTTGTTCTGATGGAGCTGGTGTAATGTTAGGAAACAAATCAGGTATTGCAATCAAATTTCTACAAAAATTTCCCAACATTGTGATTTGGCATTGCATAGTTCATTGTTTACAATTAGCATTAGACGATTCGATAAAAAAACATTAAAGAAATAAATCATTTTGAAATATTTATGGATAAATTATATGCTTTTTTATCATCAATCACCAAAAAATCAACGAGAATTAAATACGATTGCAAAAGACCTTGGTTTCGAAATTTTAATGATCGGCCATGTGTTTGGAGCACGATGGGCAGTTTACAAATGGCTCTTGCCGTGTGGAGAAATTACCGGTTTTATGCATGTATTTTGTATTGAACGATAAATATAGGGGCTTTTTAAACCGACTTCTCAATTTAAATTTTTAAAAGATCTGGCATTAATGACTGACATCCTACAGGAATTATCATATCTGTCAGAAGCTCTACAAAGTCGCAATATAAGTAATATAATTTTGCTCTTATGAGCTAACTCCTTAATCATGTGAACAATTAATGCAATTAATGATTTTAAAAATTCTGTAGGTTCTTGTGAATCTAAAATTGATATCATGTTAAAATCAAAAGAATTTGAAGGAATAACAAGGGAAAGCAAATCAGATTTCACAAACTACTACAAGAAACATTACTAAACCCTCTTATAATGTCTTTAAAGGATAGATTTGTGTTTCAGATAATATTTATGTATTATTTATAGATTGTTTGTCATAAAAACTTTTATCATAAACAAAACAAATTTATTTTATTTATAAACACCCCACAAACATTCATTCGTGTTCACAAACATCCCGCAGTGGGCATGGATGTTTGTGATTGTCTGTGGAAATACTAGTGGTGGCGGTCGGTGGTAGATGGTGTTGGTGTAGTTTTTTTGTTTGTTTGTTTGTTTGTTTGTTTGTTTGTTCAACGATGTGAGCCCTTTGTTAAAATTTCCATTGCTCACCACTGGTTATAAGCATAATGAACTGTCCACAGTTAATAATATCAATAAGAGCAATCGTAAAATCAAGTTTGATTTGTGAAGTATAAGTCTTCTAGAGATGTGATTGGGTTGGTTCATAATTTTTATTTTAAGAAGAAAACAGATGATGATATCATTCCAAGTAAAGTTATCAGAAGGTCAAAGATTTAGCGACATTATCAATGAATGGCATTATTTCAACATTTCTGTATATTTATCTAATATAGAAATGATAATGAAGTTTGCTGTCTTGG
This sequence comes from Typopeltis vanoorti, assembly GCF_054136105.1. Taxonomy (NCBI): domain Eukaryota; kingdom Metazoa; phylum Arthropoda; class Arachnida; order Uropygi; family Thelyphonidae; genus Typopeltis; species Typopeltis vanoorti. Next base: position 126,578,853 of record NC_143556.1, on the reverse strand, counting down.
TTTAGTTGAAATTCATGTTCAGTATCTCAACTGGCAGAAATGATAAGTTTATTCGAGTATCTATCATTTCAATGTTGAGATGCATATTAACATGTAGTTCAGAAGCATACCAGAATATAATTAAAATTAGCCATTTTTTGTACTCCGTTTCCTGAATTAAATGTAAAAACACACCCCATTTTATTCAATTGAACTCTAAAAAATGTATTGATGTAAATATAGATAATCAAAATAATCTATGTGTCTGTTAACTTGGTGATTATAACAACATGTTATAATCACACAAGAATAAATCTGGGTGTTCATTCTAAATTAAAATGGTGTGTGTGTGTGTGTGTGTGTGTGTGTGTGTGTATTATGTATATATAATATTTTTTTTATATAGAGCACTCATAAAAGGATTATGATTAAGTAAAATATAATATAATTGAATAAAATAAAGTGCAAATAAAATTTTCTTCAATTAAATTTTATTTACAAATATAAATTATTTATGATCAAATTATTTTCAAAAAAGAATTGTTTTTAATTTATCAAATAAAATAATTTTTATAAATTTTTAGATTTTGCCTTGGACTCATCTCAAAACTGTCTCCAAACTCTAATTGTAATAACTATTCAGCACAAAGAAAGTCACAGGAACTGATAATAAAGCATATTGGCTCTGGATACATAATCCATTTGTGCCTTGTGAACTGTGAACATCATTTAGTTCATTTTTGTCCACCTGTGTATATTTTTTACACCCATGCAGGCTGAATATGTTTTATGTTGTTTGATATTAAAGTTTAAAATAAAGTTGATATTAAAATTGAAAATGAAATTTTTGAACAAATGAACTGCTTCAAATACTTGGCTGTGCTCTATCATATACAAAAGAAGCTGACATTGATATCAAAATTTCACTTTCTAAGGATAACAAGAATGATCAATAATATTTTCACATCTAACCAAGTTCAAAAGCATACAAGAGTAAGAGTTTGTAAAGTGTTGGCTAGACCATCTCTACTGTATAGAAGTGAATTATGGACAAATTATAGAAAAACTGCAGAAGAGAAAGAATAGAAACTGGAGAAATGAAATTTCAGCAAAGGACAGCAGGCTTATATTCTCTGAGACAAAAAAAGAAGCACAGAAATATGTAAAGAACTAAAATTGACTCAGTATTGGACAAAGTATACGAATACTGAAAGACATGGATTGAACATATCAAAAGAATGGACAGTTCAAGACCACCCCAAAAAATATTCTGATATTATCCAGTTGGAAGATATAGAAGTCAGGGATGACCAAGGAAAAGATGGGATCAGATCAGATTAGAACAGGCCATTGGGCCTAAATCCCTGAAAGTATGATGATATTAAAGTTTATTTGGGATTCTCACAAAAATTTGCAGCAAGTCAGTTTTGATTTAGATTAGAATTGCAGGAACAAAATGGGATACAACGGAATATAATATCCAGAATAACTATTCTAGATGAATAGAATTCAATGAAATTGTATATTTAAGATGTCTGTTAAAATTTTTACAGCATTTCCATTTTGAATGAAATAATTTTCAGGGACAAGATATCTTGAATTGATACAAAGCAGTAATGTGTTCTTGCTGGAAGCAAATTTGATGTCAGGATCTCTACTGAAATTTGTTGTCTCAGTTTCAGTTTAAACCAAAAAATTTTTTCTTGCCAAAATTTGGCAAAACAAGTAGAAACAATAACTATTTATTTATTTATAAATACTGTACTTCACAGAAAACAAAAATATGTTCATTGTATTTTGAAATTATCCATTTAGTCATCCATTTTAGTGATTTAAGATTCTGAAATGCTTTTTTATTTTTTGTAGGGAGGTTCAGAGAAAAACACCCAATTCTCCTTCCAGTATATTTGCAACATCATTACGGCATAAAGATCTTAGCTATGATGACCTTTCTAAGAATATCGATGCCAATTTAGCTGAAATTGATATGGAAACATTTCGGTCTGAAGATATTCACTCGATCCTTGCACTTCCTGCTATATACAATGGAGATTTTCCATCTGAGAATCATGGTGAGCAGTGTGCTTCAGTCTCTGGATCTTTATTTGGTGGAATTGATTTAGATTCTTCAATAAGGTAATTTTTTTTTGCATTTGCTAATTTTATGTAATTATGCTATATAGTACAATAAAGATTTTAACTGTTAATATTTGGTCCTTTTATACTAAGTAAGAGACATTTTCTTTAGATTTTATTGGATTGGACCATGATTCTTTAGAAATATATGTATAAATCATCTACAAGTTTTGCCAGCTTAAGTCTGTCTGGCTTCTTCAGTACTAGACATGGGTACACTAACATTAAATGCTAAAAAGGAATGCAGTAATGATAGTAAAATTAATTAAAATTGAAATGACGCATGACATTAAGAGCATGGAGCGTGGAGACTCAGTCATTGTTTGTAGATCGTGCTTTATTGTTTTTTGCAAAATTGAGTTCTGCTACACATAGTGAATTTATTAAGCTTTTCCAAATGTCTTTTAATATCATGTCTTGATTTCTGTTGAGATTGTCTCCTGTCCAGAGTACCAGTTATATAGGCCAGACATCATGAAGCCTAGAAATCCTAAAAAAAAAGAACACATAGGAGATATCAACAACAACAGAACACACATTTCAGGATTGGCCCATTGTTTCTCGATTTCGAACCATTCCATCGGTTGGGACAACAGCTCCATGCTGTACATTGAAGAAGATTTCGCATGTAGAAACTTTAAAGAAGCTGCAGTGGTACTCCGGACAGGAGACAATCTCAACAGAAATCTTGGCATGATATTAAAAGACATTTGGAAAGCTTAAGAAATTCACAATGTATAGCAGAACTCAAATTCGCGAAAAACTATAAAGTGCGTTCTACAAACAATGACTGAGTCTCCAAGCTCCATGCTCTTATTGTCACATGTCATTTCAATTTTAAATAATTTTACTGTCGTTACTGCATTCCTTTTTAGCATTTAATGTTAGTGTACCTATTTCTTGTCTTGAAGAAGCCAGACAGACTTAAGCTGGCGAAACTTGTAGACAATTGTATACAGATATTTATAAAGAATCTTGGTCCAATAAAATCCAAAGAAAATGTCTCTTACTTACAATAAAGATTATTTAAACATTGTTTTTTGAATATTATAATGAAAAAAATATCATTTAGGCACTTATGAATTTTTTATTTTATTTTATTTTTTTTTTTATAAGTTAAATGGATAGAAATTAAAATAAGACAGTTTCTATTATTTCAGTTTTCCTTTCCTTTTAGGTATTTTCCTTTTATGTTAGAGGTATTATTTACTATATCAGGGGATAATCCCCCCCTCCCCAAGGTCTCAAGTTTTAAATTCACATTTTTAGTTAACCTCCTTTTGTTTTTGTTCACTTTATAGTTATGTTCTTTATTTAATTCATTCGCTTATTATCTTCTATTAATTTTCAGAATTGATATCAATCATAAATTAGTTCAATTTTTTATTTAAATCTAGTTTTATGGGTGATTAATAGGGTTTCCTTAAATGCCAAAGATAACTAGCCAGGAGGCTTGTACATGTTCTGTAAGGTATACAGAGTGCAGACTGGCACTTTGATCCAATGTTCAGTCCTCACCTTTCTGTGTTCCTTCCTGATGATAGGTATTCATTCAAATTTAGCGAGGCTGGCAGCTGTGGGAATGGACTAACCAAAATGTGTTGTTCAGTATTAGCTTTAACCTCAAATACATTATGATGGTACAACATAATCAAATGTCATGGCTGCAGGGACATACCCTGGTAAACAAGATTCCTATTGTTTTGATTAGGGAAATAAGTTGAATACTAATCTGTTACTGGGAGAACCTCAAATTCAACAGAATTAAAGATGAACACCATCAGTATCAGAAAGATGGTGGAAAAAAGAGAGAGAGGAATTACACCAGCACCATGTCAGCTTAATTGATGAGATACTTCTAAATAATAATATGATTTATTCATGTAATAGCTATCAGGAAAAGAAGTCTTCAAGTCTTCAATAACAAACTTGAAAATCTTCTCAAATGGCAAGCACTTTCAAGTAGAGTAATCCGGGGAGACTCCAAATATTATGCCAGATCGCATTATATTAATTTGTGTGTGTGATCCCACTGATGAAGGAACTAGCAGTGAAGAAGTATAGGAATTCTTTGAGTTATTATACAGAAAGTGAGAGAGAGCAGTAGTAGCAATCATAAAGAAAAAGAAATGCTGGTTCTTGTTGGAGATCTAAATTTATTCTAATAACAGATGGTTTGGAGTTTGTTTGAAAAGATTGATCAAAAATATTATGGAAATCTCAGTGGACCAGAACTGTCTCTGTTCCTCCATTCAGTGGAATTTAAGTATGACTGAATGAGTATCTGACATCTTGATGTCAAAATGTTTGATTTGAAATACTCTATTCATGAGAGAAGTACCTTGACTCGTATAGGTACCGGAGATTATGGTAATGAATTCTTGTTATGTTCTCTGCTTATGTATTGTCAAGATGTACTTTTAATTGTGCATATCCTGCTGTTTTAATTTTGAAGTCACCTATTTTGTGTGATGCGCAATTTTCAATGCAGTTCTAGTCTCTTGCTGTTCTGATGTAGTGAATACTATATGAATATGGTATTATTTATCAATGAACTCTTCTGTTGGATGAAGCATATAAATTTATAAACCTTATTGTGTAAGATATTTCCAGTCTATTAAGATTTGCTTTTCTGAGTCTGTTTGGATATTGCAGAAAGATCCAAGAAGGAGACAGAAATAAGAATAACTACTTCAGCTCTATTAGGCCTTCTAAAGATCGAGTAAGATAGCAGAGTGGTGCTGTTAAAAGTTTTTAAATCTTTATATCTGCAAAAGCATATCTCTTGGAAAAACAGAAGTCTAATATTATGGCTGAGCATAAATTTCCATATAGTGTCTTGTTTAACTGGGCTGTAAAATCCTCATACAGTTAATAAGACAATGCAGAAGGAAGATGATTAGTGAAGTATACCTAATAAGTCTTGAAGATTTCATCATATTCATCCAAATGTTCAATTTGTGAACGAGTATTTGTATATCCTGCTTCTTGGGATCGCAGCACCCATCTTGTGCAAAGCTTCTTCGTTTGCAATTCTTCATGCAAAATATATCCTATGCGTTCTTTTGAAATACCTATAGTCTCAGCAAATTCACGCACTTTGATTCGCCGGTGATCCAATACCATATCGTGCACTTGATTCAGTGATTTCTGGTGTTGTTACACTTTTTGGATGGCCTTCGTGTGGATCATTTTAATGGCTGGTAAGGCCACGTTTAAACTCTGCAGCCCATTTCTTAATTGTCAAAAACGAAGGAGAAGAGTGCCCATAAACTTTTATGAACTTTAAATGAATTTGTTTTGGCATTAAACCAGCATCCGAGATATTTAAATTTTGTCACTCTTTCTATTTGTTTCCCGTTTAAAGAAAGTTCTGAATTAAGAATTGGTTTCTTGATTATGACCGTGAATTTAATTTGGGTGATATTTATTTTTAATCCCATTTTTTCACTCTTCATTAACTAGTTCGAGATGATTTTGAAGCTTCTGAATCTTGTCATTTGGAGAGCTGTGTCATCAGCATATTGGATGTTATCGATGATTTCACCATTTACATTAATCCCTTCCTCTCTTCCTTTTAAGATTTTTTGAGTATACATTAAAAAGGAGAGGTTTGCGGCACACATCCTTGCCTTACTCCTCTTTTGATGCCTTATGGTTCCAGTATAAGTTTCCGATGATCCTGATGTCTTTACCATCTAACCAGTTCTTTTTAATAATCATTTAATAATCATTTTAGTATGTTGGACATTGTCCAATACTTTCTTACAGTTGATGAAGCAAACGAATACTTTCTTGTTTTGAACACTACATTTTTGAAATAAGATTTGAGAACAGAAAAGAGCCTTTCTCATTCCCAAACTGCTTCTGAAGCCGAATTGGGTATCACTGATGATGTCTTCACATTTTCTGTATATTCTTTTTTGAATTATTTTCAGAAACATTTATAGAATATGACTCATTAGACTGATCATTCTATAGTCGTTACAAGTTTTTGCATTCACTTTTTTAAGTAGCATGATGAAAGTCAACTGCAACAAGTCTTGAGGGATTATGCCTTTATTGTGGATCTTATTAAATAGCTTTACTAATATAGTGATGTTGTCACCTTCTAATAACTTTACTATTTCTGCTGGTATTCCATCAGGGCCTAAGGCTTTGCCATTTTTATCTGAGTTCAGCATGTATTCTACTTCTGATCTTAGAATGCACGGACCTTCCATCTGTTCATAAGTATTTTCTGGGTTTTGTCTGTTATCAGTAAAGAGTTCTTCTACATATTTCATACATTCTTGAATTTTATCATCCTTTTCAGATGTTATTTCTCCCTGTTGGAAGTTTTTCCACTTGGTTATTATAAATTAAAGATCCCAAGAAGTTATATACTTGGTTAATCGTTTATCCAAATGTAAGCAAATAAAGTTTGTGGCTGAAGTATTTTCAGGACTGGGGAAACTTGTATATAGAAGCTAATGACTTCACATCACTTGCTTTAGTATCCCATAATGCAAAGCACATCCTTATGGGCATGTATAATGCTATGCATTATGGGAAGGGTCACTACCCAGACCGGTTCTGACTTTTATTCAGGTCTCATCACTTCCAGAACTTCCAACAGCTACCGCTAATCCAGAGTATTTTAATAATAAGGTAGGACACCTTTTGGTTACCTGTATGTGAAAATATGACTTCTGCATTACTTCAACCTTAGTATCACCTCTGAGTCTGGCTCCTACTGATGAGACCTCAATAAAGGTCGAAACTGGTCTGGGTAATGACCCTTCCCATAATGCATGTCATTATACATGTCCATAAGGATATGTGCTTTGCAGTATGGGATACTAAGGCAAGTGATGTGAAGTCATTAGCTTCTGTATACAAGTTGCCCCAGTCCTGAAAATACTTCAGGTACAAACTTTGTTTGGTTACACTTGGATAAAGGATTAAACCAAGTATATAATTTCTTGGTATCTTTAATTTATATTATACTCCCTTCTTGCTTCATAAGATACATAGTTGTTTTTTCTTAAATATACCTGAGGTCTGTTTCAACTTTTTGTGTAGATTAAAACTGTCATGCTTTTCCTGTAGAAATTTTATTTCTTTACATTTTTCATTCACCCAGATTTCTTTTGCTTCTTTGATCTTGTCTTTAATAATTTTTTGAACCTCTTTATGTTTTGTTGGACTATGATTTTTATGTGATCTGCATTGTTCCATGAGTGAAAGAATTTAGTCAGTTATCCAATCTTTCTTTTTTACTGCTCTATCAGGACACAAAGTGTTGGCACATTTCTCTATGTAGAGAGATTTTAGTTTGTCCCTGATTCATCAGCCCTCATGATGTCATGATTCTTGATAAGTGGTATCTCTTGACTCAGATTTTTTCTTATCTCTGGGTTTTTAACTTTCCCAATTCAAACCTTTTTTGTTGATGCTTCTTAAGTATAGCTTTCAGTCTAAGTTTTTAACTTTGTAGAGTTAAAATTTAGACTCTGTACCAGTAGATTATGATCAGAAGCAATGTCTGCACTAGGATAGCTTTTTGTACTCTTTATGGAACTTTAAAATCATTGATTAATTAGCAGGTAATCAATTTTGTTTCTGATTATATTTGTATCATTATCCTGTGGTGATCGCCAAGTATGTAACCTTCGGGGTGGTAGCTTAAACCATATGTTTGTGATTATTAGCTCCTCTTCTTGGAAGCATTGAATAAGACGGTCTCCTCTCTCATTTCTTGTTCGTAGTCCATGTTTGCCAACTATATCTCCACTTTTACGTTTCCTAACTTAGCATTGAAATCACCTATGATGATGTTAATATCATTTTTTTCATTAGTTCTTTTAATTGATCATAAAATTCTTTGATCTCTACATCATTCCTGTCAGCAATAGGGGCATAGAGCTGTATAAGATTGATATATAGTGGTTGACTTTTCAGTTTTAATAACATCATCTATCTGGGTAGGGGATGAAGGTTAACAGTGACTTATTGGCATCTTTGTTTAATATTATTCCAACCCCATTTTGATGATTGTTTTCACTACTTCCAGAGTCGTACATTGTCATGTCATCAACTTAGTTTTACCTGATCCTGGCCACCTAACTTCACTCATTCCTAAAATTCTAATTCCAAGTCTTTTCATTTCCTGGTTAGCGTTTTTTAGCTTACCTACTTCATACAGGTTTCTGACATTCTAGGTTCCTAGTTTTAGTGGACACACCATTTTGAGCTCAGAGATTCTTCACACCCTTGTCCCAATTTAGGGATGCCGGGAACTTGGGGCCATTTGTGTAGATTTGCTTGCCATGGTGGTTAGTCTGGAGAGAATAGAGCAGTAGTTTCTCCATTTACTTTCTTCTCTGCAGTATTACAGACATACACGATAAACTGTTTTGCCATCTGCAAGTTTCAAATCACAAGCTTTACTGTCATCATGAGACTTCAACCTTATGTCATTACTGACAAAGCTGCTTTCCTTTGTCAGAGGAATCATTTAATTCCTTTTAATCTGAGGTTGCGGCCCTAACCAAGTACTGACATACCAATCAACTGACCATTTTCAAAGTGAAGATACTGTAGTAAATTTTAATCATCATCTGTTCATTGACATCATGAGATACTATATGATCACTTGGTGATGTGCCACACCACTCCTCATCAGGTGGTTCTGTTGTACGCTTTTCTGGAGGCTTCAACTATCTGAAGGTCAGTCATTCTAGTGAAGCCATCCATCCATCTCATTGAGGGTCTATCCCTTCCTCTTTTTCCAGGAACTTTACCATTTATTATTGTTTCGAGAAGTCTTCCTTCTATCCTTTCAATCAATCCAAAGTATTTCAATTTTCTTCTGATGTTATCCTTAAGGAGCCTTAAAGTTTTGCCAGTTCTTTCTAGCACCAATTCCATTTGTGCACCTTTGAGTATATGATATCCTCAACAGTCTTCTGTAACACCACATCTCAAAAGCAGCCATCCTTTTCCTACCATATTTCTTTAGGTTTCAAGTTGCACATCCATAAGAAGCTGTTGGAAATACAGTTGCATCCAGAATCCCCAACTTTATTTATGTGGAGATAGATCCATCCTTCTAGATTTTAGACAAGTCTCTGCCTGTTGTTTTAGCCATTCCTAATCATCTTCTGAACAGGCAGAGACTTGTCTAAATTACCGTTACATTACATTCAGTAAGCTAGAGAAACAATGAATCATTGTTTCTCTAGCTTATTATATGTAATGTAATGTAACTCAGCTTGTCCTGTATATTTGTGTACGCTCCAGATGATGATCTTAATATGAAGATCGAAACATCAGGAAATTAAGAGTTATTTATAATGCAGTTGTAAAGTCCATAATTTCTAAAATGAATGCTGATCACCATGCAATACTAAAAGAAAGGACTACATGCATGATGTCCTCATAGATAATAAACAAGTGAGGAGATTTTTTTTTTTTTTTACTAGTGAGGAGATAGTAGACATCCTTGCCTAATTCCTTTCCATCCTGAAGCCAATCAGTTAATCCAACACCTGTTCTTACCGTGACTTCTTGTTCATTGTACAAGTTGGCTATTAATCTGATAATGTGTTGAGGAAAACCCATTATTTTCATTACCTCTAACAGTTTCACAAGCTGAACACATTCCAAGGCTTTGAAGTAGTCTATGAAACACATACCATAGGGAATCTAGAGTCTTCAAACTTTTCAGTGATCTGTCTATGGATCTGGTCTCTGGTACCCTTGCCATTCCTAAACCTTCCTGTTATTCAGGCATCCCTGTCTCAACTTAGGCCTCAACCCTATTTAGAATGTTCTTTAATAAAATCTTGCTTGCATGAGAGATAAAACTAATAGTTCTATATTTCTTGCAATCCTTCGTGTCTCCCTTCTTATGCAGTGATATGAAAACCGACTTCTTAGTGCTCTTAAAACACAATTCTGTCTCATTTCTTGGATGTAAGATCCTGCATCACTCTCCCTCACTCTTGATAATACTCTGATCATAAACAAAGATCTTGGAATAAAATGTTTAAAAAGAAAAAGTAAGGATAAATTTGGGTTACACTGATAACATTATAAATAGGCTACACAGAAGACAGTTACAGTTTGACTATGTGCCCAAACCTTCGTTTGGGCACATAGCCAGGATTTGCCAAGAAAGACTGCCTTATGTCCTTAATGGAAGGGTTGGGAGCGACCAAGGCAGACAATGATTGAGAAAGAGATGGTGTGAAGCCTTGAAGATCCACTTAGGGTTGACCTCATTCCAACTTCACGGTTGGCAGAGGACAGAACCCATTGAAGGTAAAGAATCCATGGTCTCAATCCATCCTGAATGAATGAGAATGATGTTGATGAAACCAAGATCAAATTTCTCTCCTTGGGTTGGCATAAGTACATCACAACCTAGACCTTTCAGCTTCTATAAAATTTCTTAATAATTTTCATTCTAAAATTACTTCTCTTCTGCACAACTTTTAACACTTCAAAATTCCAAATCTGTTCAGTCTTAGAAACCATTCTCACATTTGGGGTGGTGAACCAAAATGTGAGAACATTTGTCCCTCAGGCCTCTCTTAAAATGTTTGACTGAATCCTGAGGATGTATCTGCTTAATAACTTTTTTCTCTCCTTGTTTCTCCAGTCACTTTCTTCTAGACACTTTTTTTTTTGCATTATATATATATATATATATATTTTTTTTTTTATAGTATTTTTGTGGTTGCTTACTCCACAGAACCAGTTACCACCATTCCTCTGTTCCTCTGATCATGTAAGAACATAGTATTCTTCAATATCCATACATATCAGGCTGACTTCTCATCCTCTTCATTTGTTTCACCTACTTCAGTTTGGAACAGCCTATCTGATACCATTTTCCCCAGTGAATACATATTCTACCTGTTCAAGAAACACATTAACAGATTTCTTCTTTCAGTCTTCTGTTATAGACTTGTAACTTGGCACTTTACATTTTAGGTCTTATGGCTTCTTATGTGTAGATAATTTGGATCCTTTGCTTTATAGACTGTGTATGATATCTAAAGCAGGGGACCTAAATGATCTAACTTTAGAACACTGATGATATTAACTGCATAATAGTTTTACAACTTTTTTTTTGTAAATGGGATTTACACACAAAAAAAAAAATTAAATATACATTGAGTTTAGAATTAAGACCAAATATATTTGTAAACTGAATTTTCACTTTTAATCTTTTATTTTGCTGGAAATGGGGAGAGGCATATGGATGGAATACATAATTGATTCTTTGCTACACATATTGAGAATTTCACCCAGTGCTATAAAACTTTGACAATTTCCCCCTCCCTTCCTCTGACATCAGCAACAAAGTATATAATTTTTTTTATTTATTTTATTATTCAGTTCATGAACACATGGAAAATAGGCAGAATATTCACTAGCAGTTTTGGAAGCCTTATTACCATTTGGTTCAGTCTGTACTGTTTAGTTGTGCTATGGAATAATTATTTTAATGCTGCATTTGTGATACATACTCATAAAGAAAAAAAAAAGGATCATGTGTCATGTAACCCTGTAAACAACTTATTTGTTGGAAGAAATGGGGAAAGTAAACTGGAACTCTGGGATTCAAAGCCATTTTTATCTGTATAAAACTCCTCCAATAAGTAAGTGAATTGGTGTTATTACACTGGTTTGTTAAACTCATCTACCACATAATAAATTTAGTTTAATCCTTTATCCAAGTGTGAGCAAACAAAGTTTATGCCTGAAAATATCTTCAGGACTGGGGTAAGGTAGTACAACACCAGGAAACTCCTAGCAAAGGTGGCCAAGCTACCATCACTCCTATCTCAGTATCTCCCATAATGCAAAACACACCTCTTTGCGGATATGTATAATGTTATGCATTAAGGAAAGGGCCACTACCCATACCGGTTTCAACCTTTATTGAGGTCTCATCAGTGGGAGCCAGGCCCTGAAGTGGAGATACTAGGCAGAAGCACTGGAGAGGTCATCTTTACCTATAAGAGTTGCCATAAGGTGTGCCACCTTATTATTAAATTACTCTGGATTTAGAGAAAGATGTTGAAAGTTTATTTCTCACTTGGTTAGACTATAATAAATTTAGTTTAATCCTTTATCCAAGTGTGAGCAAACAAAGTTTGCACCTGAAAATATCTCCAAGACTGGGGTAAGGTAGTACAACACCAGGCAACTTGTAGCAAAGGTGGCCAAGCTACCATCACTCCTAGTCAGCCAGTTTATCACTGCCTGACTAGGCAGTGATAAACTGCCATCACTTTATCCAGTGTGAGCAAACTTTGTTTGCTCACACTTGAATAAAGGATTGAACTAAATTTATTATAGTCTAACCAAGTGAGAAATAAACTTTCATCATCTACCACATAGTGTTTCCTTTAACTATAATGGTTTGGCCTTTCATTTTAGTGGTTTGGATGTCTTGACTCTATCTAGATAGTTTCCTTCACTCTGATTTGATGATACCTGTTGGCTCAAAAACTACTAACAGTTCCATCATTGTGAGCAGAGGATTTGACTGTTGCAGACTGACCAAATTCACTGAGACTTTGACCAGATTGTGATGTCTTGAAAAATTTTTTTGAGCATTATCTTATTAAGTGCTGAATTGAGTATTCTGTCTTGGCTGTATCAAGAAGAATTATCTACAGGTCCATTTTTTAAGGAATTTCCCAATTGAGTAGCTCATTATCAAATTGTTCCAGTACATTTAGGATCCTAAAAGCAGAATGAATATTTGCTTTTGTGTTATTTCCTGTTTAAAAAAAAACAATAACAACAACTACATGGCCTGTAAAAATGTTTACAGCCTGCCATTAGATAATTCATTGCATGAGTGGTGACATTTTGGCTTATACAAAATCGAAGATTAAATAATAGGAATATCAGATATGTATTTTATAATGAACTTCCTGAATTATATTTGAATGTCCTCTTTTATGAATGTTGATTAGTTAAGCTCTCTTCTAAGTATTTGAAATAATTAAATTTTATTCCAAAATGATCCAGAAGCAATATCTGTTGTGCAATTTTCATTTATCTTTGAACACCTTACTTCCAGACAATTTTGAATGTAAGATGATTAGTAAGAGTAGAGAGTAAGTTGTATTTTTTTATTGGCTTTGCTAAAATGTTAATTCTTTCATATTTACTGATTGATTTTTATTTTGTTTCTATTAGTCCCCGTACATCAGAGGATGAAATCTCAATTTGCAAAGATGAACCTCTGTTCTCTCCTTTGAGAGAGCCACGAATACCTGAAGGAACAATATCGGTTGATAGTTTGGATTGCAGTTCTTTGGAGGAACATGATTTGGTTTTGACCTGTCAAGCAATCAAGAATAACTATACTATAGCTTTTGAAGGGAGTGGTACTCAGTTTTCTGATGACTCAGATTACCAAGAAGTCTGTGGAAATAAGCATGAAAATAATCTTCATCCAATTGAAAACAGACTCGAGGGTCAGCGAAATGGTAATTCCATGGTGCAGTCAGATTTAGTGTTTACAACTTGGAGTAAGCTGAAGCGTAGTAAAAAAATATTTAATCAAAATCAAGAGAGTTGTCACTCTTGTATCAAGAGCCAAAGTTTGCCAAATCTGAATCACACTTCTGTTTACTTATCAGATAAACATCTTATACCTTGGGGTATGAAAATAGATGGTAAAACTTGTTTGCCATTATATGATATACAAAGCAGCCAGTCTGGTCATTCTAAAGATACTAGTGGAAGTGAATCTTCACCTTCTGTATCACTTTTCAAACTCTTTATTAAGCACCGAATTTCAAATAGCCCAGATAGTGGTTCTTTATCTAGCAGTCAATCTGAATCATCTAGCTGTGTAATAATGCAGCCTATTAATTATGCAAACCGAAGTCTTCAGAACTCAACAGACATGAATAACAAGCGAAATATTTTACAGAATATTAGGGTAAAGGAACTTCAGGAAGAATATAGAAATTCTAGACAAGATAGTTGTCAAAATGATAATGAAACTAATAAAACATTATGTCAAAATAATAACACTAATGAGAGTGAAGTGAAAACCTTACATCAGCTTACTGAAGCAAATAATAATACAATCAATTCTCTTCAGATTGTTGATAATAACAATATAATTCCTTCACATATTTTAGAAGGAGATGATGGTTACACCGGTCCTGATAGTGAGGAGGATAATTCTCAGTATTTTGAAGATAGTTTAGTGGAGGTACCTCAGAGACAACAGAAAAATTTTCATTCTGTGCCAATAACAGAAGAGGAGGAAACTGACATTTCAAGTGCAGATGAAACAATGAAAGAAAGCAAAGATCCATGTGGCAGTGATGATAGTGGTAGTTTTCAAGAAAATTGTCTTACTAAGAATAACACAGTGGAATGTTTTGCTAATAATTCAAAACAGGATTGGAATAATAGTGGGATTGATAGAATAAAAAATTTGCTTGCTTCAGGGAAATCAGATATATTACTAGCTAATAATGCTTGCACATTCATAAATGATGATAAAATACCATCAAAAAGAATAGATCTTTGTCCTGAAAATCAGTCTCAGAGTACTCAGACCAAGCACCATAATGGAAAAGAGTGTTCTAGTGGAGATGTGAATAGCAAAACTTCAGTTCATCAGATTGAGAACCTTGATATTTTAAATAATATCCGCTACAGCCCTTCTAGAGAAGCAAGCCCAACTTCTAGCGGTTATGTCAGCAGTCGCCAGAGTTCAGTAGAGAGGTTACGTAGAAATTCTCAGGCATTCATTAAGAATTCATGCAGTACTCCAAATGTTTCATCAAATAGTAGAAGAACAAATGTAGCAGTAACCACTACCAGAACATGTGGTACCCAGATTCCTGTGTATGTGCAAGACATAGCTATTCAAACTTCTTTAATTGACTCACAATTTTGTGGATTTACAATTAAAGATTATGTCCAGAAGGAAGCAGAGGATTCTAATTTTTCAGAAACCAGTGAAAAATCTGAAGTTAGCAGTAAAAGTTCGCATACAACTGATGATAGTCAAACTTCTGACAAGAAATCTATTTATGTTTGTTATCCAAATTATTCATTACCTGACCTTAGCTTTTTGAAGGAAATAGCAAACAGCTCAGAAGCTCCAGAATTTGTATATCTTGCACCAACTAAGTATAATTTACCTCAAGAAATTGTAGCATTAGAGAAGAAAAAGAGACCAAAATCATGTACAGATATTGAAAATTTATCTGAAGAACGGCTGACTCATATTAAAGATTGGGATTCCCTTAGTGTTTTACTTCCAGAAGAACTGAAAGCAGCAATCTCACATTTGCATATTAGAAAAATGAATAAAGATACTAGCACACAAAATTCTGGCACAAAGTCTGATAGTGGTGTTAATACAAGCAGTAGTCCTTGTTCATGTGCCAGCTCTGGAGAGGGTAGTCCAGTTTTCATTGTGCCATCTCCTTCTGATTCTCCGATATTAGAAAAAGATGAGAATTCAAAATCTGCTTTAAGAGGCATACTTAGGAAATCTTCATCTGCAAGTCACTGTGGAGATGATAATCATATTCTTCCACCAACTAAATCATCTAGTGCCTCGGCTGTGGATGTGAAATTAGGACAAACAGGACTTAAAAAAAATTCACTTCGTCATATACCAGAACTAGCATTGCCATTAGTTCAAAACCATGACAATATAGTTGAAAAAGAGATGTACTTGGGAAAAGGAGAAATTCAACCTGGACAGTCACATTTTAAAAATAATTTAGATAGTATTCAACCTAAGCCTTGTAATAATGCATTTTCTGTTGATATCAGACAAGAATGCTGTGATACTTCACAGAAGTGCAATCTGGTCAAGAATGTCAACGGTCACTGTGTTGCATGCTCATCATCATGCTCTCTTGTTTGTAGTCAGGATGTATCAGAAATTTCTCACCAGTGCCCTTCTAAAGATGTATTTTCTCACAAAGCAGTAGGTAAACCAGCATGTTGTCCTTCTTCTCATGTAACAAAAGCAGATGTCACAGATAGCTTACAGACTCAGCTTCATCAGTTACTAGCTTCCAGTTCCAATTTAGGTTTAGTTGCAGCTGCTTTACTTGCCACCCATGAAAGCAATAGCAATAACAGTAGTAGTAGTGGAGAACTGAAACATCACTGCCCTCGAGAGGAATGCCATTTTGCATGTGGTAGGGGCAAGAAAATGGTTAGCTTCAGTGAGAAGGTAGCTGTGAAGCCCCATGAAATTTCTCCATGTTGTGGAATGGTCCAATGTACTGCTTGTCTGGGTGATGGATCTAATCTTCACAGAAGAGGTAGGAATTATTTTTATTTAACATACAAATTAAAACAGAATAACATTTTCTTATTTTTATACAGACTAACTGCAAACCTTAGTTGTGTGCTGAACAAAATATTTTTGTTCAGCAATAATGTTTCATGTTAATATTGTGAGGGATTGGCTTCACTACACATTTAATTGTTGGTATGTTACTATATGTATGAAAAGAGCTCTTTCTACATAGGAAGAATATCTTGCATTTTAAATTAGTATTTTTATTATAGTAATATTTTAAGAGAGAGCTTTATTGTTTAAAGACATCTTGTTTTTTATTAGTATCTCATCAGTAAGTAGGCAGAATTATAGCATGATACAAAGGACAGATGTTAAGTCCCTCAGTGCATTGAACCATGGACACGGAATCCAATTTTTATTATGTTCGTTCTTCACCTTGTCTGATTAGCTTGGATGAAAATAATAAAGTAAATCTATTATTGCATTAAGCATAAAAAGCTTTTATTATATACAAATGCTTTGTGTTGTTTAGATTTTGTCATTACATATTTTAATCCTCTTAGTAGGATGAATCACATACCAATACTAGCATTTTGCTATGCATGTACATTATGCTTGAAAACAAATCATAGTCCTGATAACTAATAATTAAGGAATTGACAGCGTACACTAGAAATATAAATTAAATAAACTTTAATATATACTTTCCGATATTTTGACAAACGTCACGTTGCCATCTTCTTGGGAACTTAATACAAAGACAAGTGCATGCAAGTACTGCATAACAGCAAATGAAAACTGAAGCTAGGAAGCTAACGTTTTCCTAAAGTCCTGATGGTGTCCCATCGTGGGCTCTATTGGTAGTTCTTGACCTTTGGGTTGAAGTTCTTCTGATAAATGTTTCCCAAATTTGGGGCAGTCTCATGCATCCAAATTTGTTGAGGTTCAGCATGTTCCTAAGAGCTGAGGCTGATTCCATGAATAGTCTTTCATATTTGAACTTGCTGCGGTGTATTACTGTGGCTTTCTTCCATCTTATTCTGTGGCAAGTATCCAGAGCATGGTCTGCAAGCCCAGAGTGGCTGTACTGGTGAAATCGGATGTAATCCTTGTGTTCTGAGATTCTGATATTTGCTGTCCTGCCTGTTTGGCCAAAGTAGGACAATTTACAGCCGCAAAGGACCTGGTATACACCAGACCAGGTAGGTCTAGGGGAAGTGGTTGGCCTTTAGTGTAGCGGATAAGGGATGCCAATTTGCCAAAAATTGGCTTGAAAAGTAGTTCACAGTGTTATTAATAACTTCTTGCAGATAATTTTCCTCCAAATTAGTGTATTATCTGTCACTACTTCAATATTGTCAGCTCTTATAGTTTGGTCTTTTGAGCACTTCTTACTGCATCATTCTACCTAGATTTTGGTCTTGCTCTGGGTATTTATCCTGATATCACACACCTAGTTTATTAACTTTTCCTCATCCAGTCTGTTTAAGTATGACCATACCACCAGAGATTAGCTCATCATCATCAAATTCCTGCCATGTACCCATGCCAAGGGGTGTACAGGATATGATAGTACTACATGAAAAAAATTACATCATTATTAATTTCCTATCTACAATTTTCCTCCAAATCAGTCTGTTACTTGTCAAGACTCCAACATTATCAGATCTTATATTTCTGTTGTCTAAAGCACTTTGTACCTTATCAATCCACCTATATCTTGGTCTTCCTCTGGGTCGTTTTGCTACCAACCTGCAGAGAACACTTGTTTTGCTAATCTTTCCTCGCCCATTCTGTTTAAGTGACCATACCACCTGAGATTAGCACTGCTAACACATTCCTGGATGCTGACAATGTCAAGTTCTTTCCTAATATCCTCATTTTTAATATGATATTGCCATTGATGCCATCTGTTCACTCCTATAATCTTTCTCAGGACTCTCATATTTGTGGTCTCTAGTCTTTGGTCAAGTGCTTTACTTCTGACCCAGCTCTCAGATCCATAAGTTAAAACTGGTTTGAACACTGTCTTGTATACAGCTAATTTAGTGTTCCGACTAATTTCTCTCTTATTCCATATGAATTTATTCAATTGACTTCCCACCCTACCAGCTTTGTTGATTCTGTTGTCTATTTCTATATTTAATTTACCATCTTCAGTAAAAATAGGGCCTAAATAGCTGAAATGTTTTACTTGTTCCACAGATCTCCATTCACAACACAGTTGACATTTTCAATGATTCTGCCTATTTTCATTGTCTTTGTCTTTTTATTGCTGACCTTCATACCATATCTATTACAACAGCTATTCAATTTAGTCAGAGAATCTTGCAGACTTGTAGCAGATTTATTTAGAAGTATAACATCATCTGCATAAAGCAAAGAGCTGACATTAACATCTCCAATTTTGATATCATGTTTAATACCACTTTCCTTCATAATGTGATCCATATAGATAATGAATAACAGAGGGGATAATGTACATCCTTGTCTCACACCAGATTTAACATTAAACCATCTTCCTGTACTTCCTTCAATTCTAACTGCTGACTTACAACTCAAATAAAGACCAAGTATTGCTTGATATAATGCCCCATTGACACCATATAACTGTAGCGTATTGAATAGCTTCTCTCTTGGCACCTTGTCATATGCATTTTCCAGATCGACAAAACTTAAATACAGATCTTTGTTATATTCCCATGCTTTCTCGACTATTTGTCGTAAAGTGAAGATCTGATCCTGACAGCCTCTATTTGGCCTGAATCCAGCTTGTTCTTCACCAAGCTTTTCTTCCACAATTCTTCTCAACCGTTTCTCATGTATACTTGCATAGATCTTGCCAGGAACACTCAGTAGGGAAATACCTCTGTAATTCTCACATGCAGTTTTATTTCCCTTTTTATATATGGGTACTATGAGAACTCTACTATAATCATTGGGAATTCGTCCCTCTGTCCAGGCTTTCTGAACTATGCAGTGCAGCCACTGTAAGACTCTTATACCACTATACTTCAGCATTTCTGGTCGAATATCATCTACTCCTGCTGCCTTTCCACATTTCAAGCCTTTGATGGCTTTTTCTACTTCGAGTATGGATATGTATTCCTGACTGCATGCCTGGTCAGTGTTTTTTACCACTGTGCTGTCATCACTGCTTGTTTCATTTAGTAGTTTTTCAAAGTAATTACTCCATACTTCAAGGATATCTTTTTCTCCCGTTTTCATGTCACCTTTATCATCTCTAATTCCTTTTACAGCACTCTTTCCTCCATTCTTAAGCTTCTTCAACAACCTCCAGAATATTTTGCCACCTTCTTGATATTTATTTTCTATATTCTTGCCAAAGTCCTCCCATGACTTTTGTTTAGCTAGTTTTACACAGTATTTAGCATTCTTGCATTCGTCTCTGTATTCTCTAAGAGCACAAGCTGACTTATTTGACAGGAAATTTTGGTATGCTTTCTTCTTTTCCTTCACTGCCTCTTTAACTTCCTGTGTCCACCAGGGAGTTCTGATTTTTTTATCCTTACAGAACCTCCCCACATGCCTCTCTGGCTGAATCAATCAGGGTTTTCTTCATTGCTTGCCACTGAATCTCTAAAGTTTGGTTCCTATTCTCAAACTCTTTCATTTTTTCTTCAATAGTCTTTGTGTATTTTAGTCTACAGTTCACATCTGAGAGCTGCTCAACTTTTATTCGCTTTAAAACTTTCTTACATGTTATTCTTTTCAATATGAAATTCAATTTTATCCTGCTCAAGACTAAATAGTGATCACTTCCAATTTCAAATCCTCTGTACACTCTGGTGTCCTGCACCAGGGAGAAAACATCACTATCAACAATAACATAGTCAATGAGACTTTTCTTATTCCTAGCCTCTTCTCTCCATGTGGATTTGTGCACATTTTTATGTTGGAACATGGTGTTAGTAATAACCAGTCCATGTCCTGAGCAGAAATCCAACAGATATTTGCCATTATTATTAGCTTTGCTCTTTTCTCCAAATTTTCCCAAAATATTTTTGTATGTCTCACAATCATTTCCTACTCTGCTATTTAGATCCCCAACAAGGACCAACTTTTCCTTTTTCATTGTGTCAGTTGCTTTTTCTAAAGCCTCAAAAGATTTCTCCACGTCTATCTTAGTAGAACCTTCTGTGGGACCATAACCACAAATAAGTCTCATTGTCCAGTTCCCCATTCTTATATTTGCCCATATTACTCTACTTGAGACTGACTGCCATTCAAGAAGATTAGCCTCGTATTTAGTGTTGAATACTATGGCTACGCCTTCTTTTCCTTGATTGTCATTGCCTGAATATAACATTTTGTATTTATTGCTCACAAAGATCTCACCAGTTTTTTTCTTTTTTTGTTTCAGTCACCCCAATTATGTCGATCTGGTACTTATCTAATTCCTCAGCTAGCTCCATTTCTTTGCCATTCAGGCTTCTTATGTTGATAATACCGATCTTTAACTCTCGTGATGTTGGGTTGGGGTGTGCTTTCAGATTTGTTCCAGTAGCTGACTTTTCACTGTTCGCCCTGGTTCCCTGACGAAAACAACGGGGGCCTTGTTTAACCTGGCGACGCCCCAGCCGGCATGAAATTTTGTCATGTTGTACCATCATTTTCTGTATTGGTTTAACCAATAAGAATACAATTTGGCCGGCTAAATCCCAAATTGCCAGCCCCTCCTCGTTCGTTCAGTATCCAGGTAGATACCCAACAGGGTGCACCACGAGAAGGTGAGGATTGGACATTAGGTCAGAAGCCCTGCTTTACTCACAAATTTCTGAATGCTAATGATAAGTTTCTTCCTTATATGTTCATTTTTAACATGATTCTGCCATTGATGCCATCTATTCCCCCCCCCCCCCCAGTTTTTCCTCAGAACTCTCCTATCTCTGGTTTTCAGTCTTTGAGTACAACTTATTTTTAATCCACCTCTGAGATCCACAAGTTAAAATTAGCTTCAGCAGTGTCTTATATGTGACTAATTTCTCTCTTATTCGATATGATATAAATTTATTCAGTTAACTTTCCTCCATATAAATTGAGCTTATTCTGTTGTCTGTTTCCATGTTTAATTTGCTGTCTTCACTAGAAACTGTGTTTAAGTAACTGGAATGTTTTAGTAAATCTTAAGTTTTTTATTCAAGATGTAGTTGATGTTTTCAGTGTTCTGTCTATTTTCAGTCTTTGTCTTTTTTCGTTGCTGATTTTCATACCAAATTTGTTATAGAAGTCATTTAATTTAGTTATGGAATCTTACAGATTTCATAACTAAATTGTATCATTCAAGATTATGCTATTTGCATAAACTACAGAGCTGAGATTAATGTGTCCAATTTTGATAAAAGGTTTGATGCTACTTTTCCTCATAATATGATCTATTATAGATTATGAATAATCATCATCATCTGTATACATCATATTATAATCTGGAATATTTAGAAGGGCAATTTCTCTGTAATTCTCGCATTCAGTTTTATTCTCCTTTTTTATTAATCGGTAGGGCTCAACTTCAGTTATTGAACAAACCATTTGACTTCTGACCAGGCCATTTGAATTATGTAACACAGCTGTATAACTGAAATATAGAGGTAAAAATAACTTTTTTACCTCTACAGTTGAGCACTTTTGATTGAATATTATTATTATCATTATACTAAATGGAGACAGATACACTCAATGGTTGAGTGCAAAAAGCACACTATTTTTTGGAAGAATAGGCAGAAAGGGGGGGGGGGATGCTGATAATGATATTGAATGCTTTGATTTCATATGGTTGCAATACTAGTAAAAAATTTTCCATGTAGCAGTGAGTTTGAAGATATTTGATGTAAGACGGATTCTAACGTGATCAAATACATAGTAAGATGTTGTTATAGATCTGGTGAATCATTTGCCATTGATGAAGAGTGCATTACCAAATAAACATGATGGATGGGAATTTAGTTATCCAAACATTGATTCGGTAGCAGTGAGATCTCATGAGAAGAATGGAACCATATTTATTGAGCCATTGCTCCTTCTCAAGCAGCATGTGACAAAAGGAACTCAAGGTAAAAAAAAATCCCTTCTGACACTGCAATCTGATTGTAATGCCAGAAGGGATTTATTAAAGATGTGACTCTTTTGCCTCTGGTTGGTGACAGTGATCATTTTGTACTGTCTTGCTAGTGGCTAAGGTTATGGATGTTCCATTCCGAAAAGGTTACATGCTTAACCATAAAGCAGGAAATTATGATCAACTAAGGAGTATACTAAATTCTAGTATCAGAATGTGTCATTAAAATTTGTAGAATAAATAGGATAGGAGTGAAATGGATGCTTAATCTTATTAAGCAAGAGATTCACAAGAAAAATATTGTGGAAGACATGTTATGTGTATAAGGACGGTGTCAGTTATGAAAATTATAAGGAGTAGACTAGATGAGTTACAACTGTTATACTGAAAGCTAAGTCTTAAGTATGAGGAAAAAACTGGCTCTGCAAACTAAAATCACAACCAAAAATATTTTGTTGGTATGCTTCAAGTAAAAGAATGAATGAATGTGGATGGCATTGATAAGAAGAGGGTGTTTCTCAAGGCTCTTCTTAAGTGTGATACTCTTTGCTGTTAAAGTTAAATCAATCACTGAACAGTTTCCTCTCACAGTAGGCAATTCCTCTATATGTTGATGACTTCACAATTTATTGTCATTCTTGTAATGTGAGGGTAATTGAAAATCGACTTCAACCAATAATCGGTCGTGTCTCTTCCTTCTGGCTTACATCTAGACTGGCAAAGATGGAAGACACTGAATAGACTTCATTCCAGAATGGGCAGATCGAAGCAGAATATGGCCAGATGGGGCTACAAAGACAATAACAGCTGCTCATGTGGTGAAACACAAATCATGGATCATCTCTGCAATGCTGTTATGTATGTATGTATGTATGCTTTTAATCATTTATATGTATGCTTTTACATTTTCTGTAGTTTGCACAATAAATAAATAAATGGGCTGTTAGTATTAGGTTCAGGTTTTCAGCAGAAAAAAATGTGTGTCTGTACATTTCTGTCAAAAATGCCAAATCCATTAAGAATCAGACGAAGTATTATTCTAGTCTCAATGGAAGCCAAGTTCTTAGAGCTTAGCTTCAACGTTAGTTGTATTTTCAATGCTGAAACAAACATTGATATATGTGTATATATATATATATATATATATATATATCAATGTTTGTTTCAGTAGGATAAAGATATCATTTTGCCTCTGTTCAAGGCCTTAATGTGAATTCACATAGACTACTGTTCACAGACCTGGTACTTCTGGTTTTGGAATTGATGCAGATACTCTGGAGAGAATATGAAGATGAGTATTAAATATGATAGCAGAACTGTGGAATGTAGATTATGAGAACAGATTGAGAATTTGTTGACTGCAGATGAAACAAACAGGAGAAATGTGGATAATATGATAGAAGCCTTTAGACTTCTGAAAGGGTCATGTAGATAATAGTAGATGGATATCATTTTGCATGGTGGGAAGAGGACATCCATGGAAATTAAGAATGAATGTAGTTAGGAAAGTGATGAGAACCAGTTTTTTTTTCTCTTTCTCTATCATAGAACTGTGCATAATTGGAATTGATTACCTTTGGAGGTAGTGAATGAATTCATGAGTGATGTGTGTGTGCTCCCTTGATGAGTCTCTGACTCCCAGAAGGTTTCTGATAATAATATGCTTATTTAGCTTTTTATTTATTTTTTATTATCACATGCATTGTAACCTTGGTATAGTCACAGTATGACCTTTGCTGTCCTTAGACCAGTATATCCTAAACCAACCAACCAACCAACTTTCTGAGCTTTATTTTACTTTTCATTTTCCTCTGTTTCTTGCACATCACATTTCTGATATTCATGTCACTTGCCACTGATCTACAGATTGCTCTATTGGCATATCATTCAAAGGTATAAGCAATTGAATAAACATTCAAATTATGGTTGGAAAAAAAGTAAATTTTTGATATATTATATAAACATATTTCTTGATGGTATCTCACGACATCAGAGTGAAGATAAAACAAATGGATAGTTATGTAAAGCAAGAATTGAATGAAAACAAATGTTACCAAGTACATTTTTTTTTTTTTGCTGCTCTCTGGCTAGTGTATAATACTACTAGGTCAGCGTGTTCTCTGCTGTCCAGATTCCCAATAAGCACAGCTATTGGGAATCTGGACTTTGCAGGTTTCAAATATATGTAAAAAGAAACTTATATGAAAAAAAAAAATAATAATATCCTTTTTATTATGTATAAGAAATATATATACACCATCTATATATGTGTGTGTGTGTGTGTGTGTGTGTGTGTGTAATGAGAGAAAAAAAAAAAAAAAAATTACAGATTAATAAGTAGTACAAAATCACCAGTTATATAAAAAAAAAAAAAAAAAAAGAAAGAAAGAAAAATCAATCAAATCGTCATCAAATTACTGATATGTATTCTCGGGGGGGGGGGGGGGGGATGTACAGCATATTATAATAGTCCTACATACATAAAAAAGTTACGCCATTTCTTACTTCTGATCAACAGTTTTCCTCCAAATTAATTTGTTTATCTGTCAAGACTCCAACATTATTAGACTTTATCTTTCTGTCTTCTAAGGCACTTATCAATTCACCTACATCTTTGTGATCCTACGGGTCTTTATCCTGCCAACCTGGCAAAGAACACTTATTTTGCTAATATTTCCTTTCCCCATTCTGTCTAAGTGAATGCTAACAATGCCAAGTTCTTTCCTAATATCCTCATTTTTAAT
This sequence comes from Typopeltis vanoorti, assembly GCF_054136105.1. Taxonomy (NCBI): domain Eukaryota; kingdom Metazoa; phylum Arthropoda; class Arachnida; order Uropygi; family Thelyphonidae; genus Typopeltis; species Typopeltis vanoorti. The sequence goes on along the minus strand of NC_143556.1, from coordinate 126,553,613 downwards.
ACAATACTGCTGTAAAAACTTGATTGTAGCTTAAATATTCCAAAGCACATTACATCGATTTTTTTCTTAGGTCAAGTCCCATAAGAATGATGTAAAATTAAACCTTCTTTGTCTCTGTATATTTTGTACTAGATGTTTTTGTAAATAGCCTTTTGGAAATTAACTGTATATACTCCTTTAATAAGAATATGTTAGAGTTTTAAAAACAAAGGCAATGTTTTTGCTACCGGAGCTGTATGTAATAGATCTACATGGCAGTATAAGAAAGGTTAAGTATAATTTCTGGGAAATTCCCATGCTACTCCTCTAAAACACTATTAATATAATTAACGGCTATTTTAGCCTGTTTTTGTTTAGGAGTGTCCCTTATATTTAATACATTGGCTAACATAACTCAAAAGGGGTGTATATATATATAATTTAGGACATTACGGGCGAGTGTAGAAGGCAATTATGGCAGAATAAAAAATGTTGAAAAATTATGTACATACCTTGATTTTGGTTTAAAGATGCCTTCTAAATCCAAGCTCTTGTGGAAGGGGGGGGGAGGAAAGAGAGGGAAAGAACATGGGGATGTACTTGGGACACAGGAAATAAGTTTGGGAACCCGGGTTACTATTAATAATATATATATAAATATATATATATATTATTTTGTTGTGGGGAGAGGGGGGGGGAAAGGAAGGGGAAGGGTATCCTTATGTGGAAACTGGGGCAAGGGTTTACAGGGTGTGGACCGTTTCGGTCATCGTCGGAACTTTGTGGGAATGACCGTAGGGCTATATCAAGGCTGCAAGATGTATCTGCCAAATTTGGGCATTTGTTGTCGCTAAATGGCCGGAGGCATGGCTTAATTTGTAAGTTTTGGAACATCCAACATTCGGAAATTAGGTAGGGGCGGTGGACGTTGATAGAATTTCCATCACATTTTATGGCAATAGTTTCGGATATTCTAAGCATCGTTTCGTTTTCTTGTTTGTCAATGATTATGGCTTTGTCAATTTGGGGAATGTGTTTTAGTTCAAACAGTCACTCCTACTCCTACAGTCATTCCCACAAAGTTCCGACGATGGTCAGACGATGACCGAAACGGTCTACACCCCGTAAACCCTTGCCCCAGTTTCCACATAAGGATACCCTTCCCCCCCCTCTCCCCACAACAAAATAATATATATATATATTTATATATATATTATTAATAGTAACCCGGGTTCCCAAACTTATTTCCCATGTCCCAAGTACATCCCAATGTTCTTTCCCTCTCTCCCCCCCCCCCTTCCACAAGAGCTTGGATTTAGAAGGCATCTTTAAACCAAAATCAAGGTATGTACATAATTTTTCAACATTTTTTATTCTGCCATAATTGCCTTCTATACTCGCCCGTAATGTCCTAAATTATATATATATACCCCTTTTGAGTTATGTTAGCCAATGTATTAAATATAAGGGACACTCCTAAACAAAAACAGGCTAAAATAGCCGTTAATTATATTAATAAGAAAGGTTGTTTATAAACTTCGTGTGTATGAGAAAGACTTACAAGCTCTGCATGTAAACACCTCCAAAGTCAGTCAGAAAGGTTCAAACAACTTTCCGATGGCTGGCAACTTACAATCAAAAGAAGACACAGAAGAGAAAAAAGAGCATCTTTAAACCAAAATCAAGGTATGTACATAATTTTTCAACATTTTTTATTCTGCCATAATTGCCTTCTATACTCGCCCGTAATGTCCTAAATTATATATATATATACCCCTTTTGAGTTATGTTAGCCAATGTATTAAATATAAGGGACACTCCTGAACAAAAACAGGCTAAAATAGCCGTTAATTATATTAATAAGAAAGGTTGTTTATAAACTTCGTGTGTATGAGAAAGACTTACAAGCTCTGCATGTAAACACCTCCAAAGTCAGTCAGAAAGGTTCAAACAACTTTCCGATGGCTGGCAACTTACAATCAAAAGAAGACACAGAAGAGAAAAAAGAGCAGGCCGAACTTGAAACTTAAGATGAAAGAATCATGCCGAATTCTTCAGGGGTTACAAACTTCAGGCGAGGTCTCAGAGAAGGCATAATAAAAAGGGACAGAGCCAAGTATATGAGGCTTCCTGGATCCAGAAGTCGCCAGAGAGAGTAGGCTGCCTGGTTCCAGAAGTCGCTAGAGACAGAGGGCTGTCCATTCCAGACGTCACCAGAGAGACAGAGAGTCCCAGTTCCAGTTGCCATCAGAGAAGGGGTGTCCAGCAGTTGCGGAGACAGAGCTTCCAGGCCAGAGAGAGGGCTCAGAATTGCCGAAAGGAGGTCCCAAATGCCATGGAAGAGAAGGTTTCCAGATGCTAAAGAGAGGGATCCCGATTGACAATTGGTGGCAGTTCGAGTTAATAGAGGTGGCAAAAAAAGGAGGCAGCCGTCCAGGCATTTTCGGCAAGCCTAAGCAGAGGAGAAAAGGCGAGGCAAATTATCCGAAGCACCTTCGCTTGAAAGTTTTATTCTTTTCGCCGTGGGAGAGCAACATTTTTGCGAAGCTGTACTAGTCCACAGCCCAGTATGTTTCTGATGAGACACTGCTGATGCCAGATTTCCCGAGGAAGATCAAGATCTGAATGGAAAGAATTGCCATAGAACTTTTAGTGAAAGACTTTTGACTGAATGTGCGAATACAAAGCCTTTGTAAGTTATATACCTTTGTGTTTTAGTTGGACACTTAAGATTTAGATTAATAGCAATAAGAAGTGTCTTTAATAGAATTAGCATGTTGGAAGTTGATATAAAATTTGTAAAATTAACTTAACAGAGAGTTAGCTAACCTCTTTGCAAGTAAACTAGGAGTTTAATAAGTTGAATTTGTAAGCAGAGAGTTGATAGGTTTTTGAATTAAAGAGATTAATTAATGTTGAAGTAAAAAGGTTCTAATTTATGCTAAAGATTTTATAGATGAATAGAGAAAGCAATCTCCTCTCTTGTTTAAATTCATGTATATTTCATAGTAATGTAAATAAACGTGTTTTGATTTTTTGTTAAAAGAGTGCTGCCTGTTTGTTTATATTACAACTGCACTGTTCCTAAAAATATCGGACTTGTGAGTGGGAAACAAAGTGAGATAGCCAAAGTGTAAAGTTAAGTAAAAGAATAGGTCATGACTGTTTGTGTAAAGTTTTATTGAAGGAATTTGTATTAGAGAGAGATATTGACTTTTATGCTAATTAAATGATATTAGTGGCGCAGTCTAAAGTAAATAAATTTTATAGTATCTTATGCATAAGACTCGTAGTGCAAAGGGTAGATAAACATAGTACGTAATAATATAAGCAAGAAAGATTCAGAGAGAGAATGCACGCACAGCTTATTAGAATAAAGTATAAAGATAATTATTTTAAGAATAACAGTATATAAGGTATAGAAAAAAAAATAAAGACACTTAAAATAAAGAGAAATTAACAGCATATGATTACAATGGCACAGCATCCATTTACACTGCCATTGATGTCATCTGTTCACTCCACCAATCTTTCTCAGAACTCTCATTATCTGTAGTCTCAAGTCTTTAATCAAGTATTTTATTTCTAACCCAGCTCTCAGATCCATAAGCTAAAATTGGTTTAAACACTTATTGTATATAGCTAATTTAGTGTTTCAACTAATTTCTTTTTTATTCCATGTAAATTTATTCAGCTGATTTTCTATCATACCAACTTTGTTGATTCTCTTGTATATTTCCATATTTAATTTGCTATCTGCACTAAAAAATTGTGCCTAAATAGATGAAATGTTTTACTTGTTCTATAAGTTCATTTCAGGATACAGTTGATATTTTGATTACCTTTGTCTTTTTATTGCTGATTTTCATACCAAATTTATTACAACAGTTATTCGATTTAGTCAGGGAATCTACATAAAGTAACGAGCTAAGATTAATATCACAAATTTTGGTATCAGATTTAATATCACTTTACTTCATAATGTGGTCTGTATAGATAATGTGCACTCCTGTTGCACACCTGATTTAACATCAAATCATTTTCCTGTACCTCCTTCACTTCTAACTGCTGATTTACAGCTTAAATATAAACTATGTATTGCTTGATATAATGTTATTATTATTATTATTACGGGCGACTCCAGGGAGTCCTTAGACTCATCGAGGGAGGCCCTAAACATCATGTCCACACAACTATATGACATTCTCACAGTATCTATCATACCTTGATTTGAACTCACTCACCGTCATAGCACCCACAACAGACTCTGGCAGCTTATTCCACTCATTTATCACTCTAAAAGTAAAGAACTCAGCTTTAACATCCCTGCTAACCATGCTCTTGCCCAGCCTCCATAGGTGTCCCCTAGTTCTCCCACCACCAGTCCTGATCTCAAAAATATCTTCTGAATTAATCCTATAGAAACCCTTTAGCAATTTGAATGCCTCAATCATATCTCCCCTTTTCCACCTATCAACTAATTTCTGCAACCCACAAATCTTCAACCTGCTCTCATATGGTACATTCCATAGACCCGCTATCATCTTTGTCACTCACCTCTGGATCCTCTCCACCTCCTCCCCATCAAGAAGGAACCTAGATAACCAAATTTGGGCACAGTAGTCAAGATGAGGTCTTATCAAGGCTCGGTACAGAGGTACAATAACATGCTTGTCTCTACTCGTCAAGGTATTTTTCAACAACCAAGTGAGTTGATGAGCTGATTTAGCTACTTTTGCAATGTGCCCCCTAAACTTCATCTCCCTATCCACCAACACTCCCAAGGCCTGGCCTCATCAATCTCTTGGTGTACAGTTCCACCAATGTGGTATACTGCTGCTAATCTTTTCACTCCAAAATGCATAACCTTACACTTTGCCACATTAAATTGACATCCATTTTCCCTAGCCCAGTCCTCGAAACTATCCAAATAATCCTGTAAAATTTTGACATCCTGTGCACTCACAATTGCTCTACCCAACTTTGCATCATCAGCGAACAAATGATGAACTGTTCCTCTTAGATCCTTCCCTATATCGTTAATGAACAGATTAAACAGCAGTGGTCCAAGAACAGAACCTGTGGCACACCATTAGTCACAGGCCGTCTTTTGGACTCTACTCCTGAATAAACTACTCTTTGATATCTCTCCATCAACCATCCACCTATCCATCTCACCAACCCTATATCCGTTCCCTTATGTTGTAGTTTAGTTTACGGATTAGAATTCCATGTGGTATCCTGTCAAACGCCTTTGCCAGGTCTAGCAGTATCACTGTAAACCCATTACCCCTATCCAGATCAGCCATCACCTTGTTATAAAACTTGAGCAAGTTACTGAGGCATGATCTACCCATCACAAAGCCATGCTGTCCCCCATACAGCATCTCATTTTCATCAATCCATTCCTGTATTTTTCCCTTGACTACTTTTTCCAAGACCTTGGCAACGACGCCTGATATGCTGATCGGTCGGTAATTTGCAACTGTAGTCTTGGATCCTATTTTATGCAGTGGAACTATTTTCCCCTCTTTCCACACCTTAGGGACTAAACCAGACCCGAGACTCAGATTAAACAACATGGCCAAGGGTACTGATAATTCCTTAGCCGCTTCACGCAAGACCTGTGCCGGTATACCATCCAATTCCACAGATGTATTCACATTAAGGCTCTGTAATAGACTATTCACCTCCGCTTCATTCATCACAATTCCCGTATAAACTAATGGTTCCTTCATTTTTTCAATTTCCTTCAAGATCCCATTTTCCCAAAACTTTTGTCTTGATTGCATTAGTAGTTAATCCACTGATAATTTTTCCAAAATACCGAAAAAGATATACAGCAATCCCTCGATTAATGTGCCTATTGCATTCTTTAAAACAGGCGCATTAATCGAATATAATAACCTATGGGAAAATGTATAATTCGTTTCTCAGATTTGTTTTTTGGCCCTTAATTTTTTTTTTTTATAAAAGAATTAGGGTATGCCTCAGGGCCTAGTTAAGGAAAAACTATGAAGCTGAAAGACAATAAAACATATTCAGAATATAAATTTAAATATTCTGCTTCTTAACAAAGAATTGAACTAACATAGTTTGGTGGACATTCTGTTTCTTTTTTTCATGCAACTGATGGTATGGCCCCATTGCCTCTTCTGCAAATTTTACTTGTTCTCTCTTCACCAGGGTCAGTCTCTAAGCATTGCTGCTTAAAAATTTCGATTGTATACGAAAACTATTCTCAAATTGTTTCTATGAAACCTCTTTGGGCTTGTCAGTGATTAAATTTTCTTCATATTCTTCAGGATCTTCCTGCTGTGCATCTAAATTTAGCAGGTTGGTATCAATCAACTTCTCAAAATGAGATTTAATTAACTTAGATTCATTTGAAAAGCCTCTAAAATCATTTGCACAATGTGGAAGAATGTGCTTCCAAATGGCTCGCATATTGCTAGCAGTAATTTCATTCAACTTTGCGACTTTATAACCAGGCTGAGATTTCTCTGATTTGGTTAGAAAAGCCTTGGAAGGCATTCGCTTCCCAAAAAAGGCCGGTTTCATCGACATTAAATATTCGTTGATCACAATAGTCCCCTTCTTACACAATTTTCTTCAAAATCTCTGGATATCTCCTTATCTGCACTTGCAGCTTTGCCTGTGATTAGAACATTATGTAGGCTATTTCTCTTTTTGAAATGCTCAGATCACCCAGCACTAACGTGGAATTCTTCTTCTTTCCCATCATTGATAGCCCTTTCTTTCCAGGTTACAAAGAGACTTTTGATTTAATAAAGCCAGTTTAGCAGGATCCGTTTTTGGTTACAATCTTCAATCCATGTAAAAAGAAGTCTCTCTAATTCAATCATTATTGTCTTTCCTATCTTTGCTCTGGACTCGCCTTGTTCAATTTTCTTTATTATTTCAAGTTTTTCTTCCAATCAGATTACTTTTTGAATCATTTTCACACTTCTCATTTTTGCTCACTAATTCTTTTACTCATGATTAAATGTTAGGAAAATACTTTAAAATAAAAAAGTAAGGAAAACAATTGCACGAGATATGATCAGCAAAATGCTATGTAAAGCAGACGACATAAATTTTGATGGTAAATTTGGAAATAGTATAGTATGCAATTAAAAAATGACTTTGTAAAATGTTTCAAATTGGTAACTAAATTATTTCATTCTGGTGAGTGATTTTTTAAAATAGTTAGCCATAAAAAATGTATAGATCGTAATTTTTAAAATCAGTAACATTTATTTTTAAGATGTATATAGGAGCACTAATCGAATTTTAGAGGCGCACTAATCGAATTTGGGTATTGAAAAAAAAATGACGCACTAATCGGAAGCGCATTAATCGAGGGATTGTTGTATATGGAATCATTATCTTTCAAAGTGCCCACTACATCATCAACATATGCTAATTGAAGGAAATGATATTCCTCGCACAGCATGTGTATATTTGACTTCCTGTAAGAGGGCAACCTTGCTTGATTCCTTTTCAAATTGTGACCAGATCTGATGGGAATCCATTAATTAGGAGACAGGTAGCTGAATTGGCATAGGCTCCTTTGATAATGGATAGCAGCTTTTTTACATACACCAATTTGCTGGAGGATGTGGAGCAGAAAGGGATGCTGGACATTATCAAATGTTTGATATTATGTTCATTATCACTTGCTTCTACACTTTCTCTGAACACACTCATTTTCTCACCCTTCATTGTTAACATTTTCCCACTGCTTTCAACATATCTCTCATTGCTGGCACTCACCAACATTTTTAACTCACACTAACTCATCACTCTCATTTTCATACCATATATCATTCGATGTTTGTAATTTTGTGCCATGCACAATGCCGTTATTTAAATTCTTTTAACAAGGATATCTTGGAGGCCACTGATGTCATGTAAAACACTGTTAATGCATAACAAACACACACACACACAATCATAAAAGAAGTGAAAAGAAGGATTTCGGAAATATTGTGAAATATTTCAGAAAATGAAATTATTTATCTGTATATACCACATGCTCCTTGTACCATTCCAGAAATTAATCTTTATACTTGCATATAATATTTTTAATTCAGTACTACTGTATTAATTTTAACTTTTAAATAGTGTAATTTTTTTATATACCAGTTCTACATTACATATTTGTTTATAGTTATATTCTGATATGTTTTAACCTTTGATGTTAGCATTGATTTAAAAGAGAAACAATGCTTTTAAAACTAACTGAATGTTAGTTATTAAGTCTAAAAGTTATGAAGCCATCTAAGATCCCCAATAGACAGTTAATATTTTTCAAAATTATCTGGTTGTTCATAAAAACTGCTTTACCTGTGGCAAGGCTTATGGAGACCAGACTGTCTGAAGTTATGAAATTATCTTAAGGAAGGTAGGTAGTACTGACTCTTCCTTAAATACTTTAATCACTGGTATCATTTGAAGAAGCAGAATTGATGTTAGATGATATAACCTGCATCTCAAGAACAGAAGTTATTCTATGTTTATGATTCTTGTACTTCTTTTTCACAATTTTTATTTTTTAATTTTCAATTTTAATTTTTCTTTGCATCTTAATTTTTTCAGTTTGCTTATAAATGCTCTTAGTTATAAGTAGTAGGGCATAATAAGAATTCCATTTATGTATTAAACAAAACTCCCAGTTAAATAATGCAACGTTCTAAGAATATCAGATCAGAATATTAAATGTTGGATTTCACATTTGTATTGTGATCCCCCCCCACCCCATTAGAAAACTTATTTATTGTGATATTGGTCAGGTGACATGAATTTTTTTAGTTATATTCTGATATAACTAAACTTTTATATTTCTTACTACTTATAATTTGCATCACTTTTGTAAATTAATATATTTATTTGTATTTGTATTTATTTGCATTTGCTGTTTAGAGAGTCAACAGAAACCATCTAGCTTTCAGGATGATTTTGATGATGCATGTCCGCCCCAAGAATTTACTATATCTACTCCCCAAAGTTTATCTCCTTTGTCTCCATCTAATGCCTTGCCATTTTTCCCTAATGTTTCTACTTCAGTTTCACCACAAATGTTTCATGAAGTGCTGAAAAAGAAAACTGGTAAGTTCTTGAAATTGATTTTGATGTGTCAGGCGACCAAAAATGTTTGTGCAGTTTCCAGTAAATATTTTGATAAAAAATTATGTGGAATTGATTGTAGATGTTGCATTGTCTTTTGATGCATTCTAAAAGTCTTAATAATGTTCAGTCACTTGATGATGTCTTGAAAAGCTTGAAGACCAGTTTAGTTAATATTTCTTTAAAAATATTATTTTATCCATTGACTGAGAAAAGTGTAAAGTTAGAAAATTGGTTCAACATAAACTCACAGCTAGGAACTGAGAGGCTCAGTTTATGAGTTTACTTGTTGCTGCTTTTGCATTAATCACATTAATGACTCAGTTTTTGACTTTTTTATGTAGTTGCCATCCACAAAAAGGTTATTAGTAAAAAAAAAAAAATATATATATATATATATATATATATTTATATTGTAATATTTTATTCTGACGATCCTTCTCTAGAGATCAAACATGGAACTTTTTCAGACCTCCAATAAGCGGGGCAGTGATCTCATACTGAGTGACTGCTTGTTAATATGCACTAAAAATGATTCGTGTATAGTGATACCAAACAATCATATCATTGGTTATCATCCAATAGACTTGCAACACACACATTGATGCTTACAATTGATCAACAGAAAAATTTTAGTCTCTGATCCATTATGAGCCTCTGCTTAGTTGAACTATCACAGGGACACCTGTTTGTCACCATTGCCATGTAGGATTGTGGCACGCTGCTTTAAAACAGCTGTTTAACCTCAAAGGTCTTGCATTTCTTCAGAAACAGTGGGAACTCTCACATGTCAGAAGTGTTTCTGGAATTCCATCCGATGCTCTATATTCCCATCATTATCTGATTATTATTTTTATTTTATTTTTATTACAGAACAGTTATATGTACAGTTGACAGTTTCAAAACTGAGCAGCGTTAGGAAAGAGCTGAATGATTTTTTTTTTTTTTCCACTTGTAAAATTGTGAGTTTTATAAGTGCAGTATTAATGAACTTGTATCTCATTTGGAAAAGGTTATTGATTGTGAAGGTGCTTATCCAAATAAAGTATTTTTGCTAATTTTTTTTTACAATTTTGATTTTTTTGTCTTAAAAATACAAATGTTTACAGAAAGAAATTTCAACTATATTTTAAAGCTTGTATACGAAATCATCTGTTCATTCTTATACATCCTTAATTTTCTTAAAATATTACAACCTAGTATTTTGCAGAAATGGTAAGTTCATCTAAAGGATATGAAAATAAAAACATGTGACCTTTTTTTATACCATATGCATTACAATGATATTTGTAATGCAAAATAATATCAGCTTATTATAGTTGTGATATTGTTTATCACAACTGTTGTGATATCATTATTTCTTGGTATGTATGCTCATGGTACACCCAGAATACTGCAATAATCCAACATAATTAAGATTTCATCATCACCATGTTCCTATCAGCAGTATATTGTTAGATCTGCAATGTACAGTGAATTATGTGAAGTCTCATGATATGGGAACAAGAGCTAGATCATGAAACTGAAAAAATCTGGTCAAAGAATTGTGAATTGTGATTGATCAGAAATGAAACTGCCACTTGACACTCCATTTAGTTAAACAGCAGTGTTACAGAATAATTAGCAACTGCTATAGATTCATTTTCACATTTTATTGATTGTATACATTAATAAATAAAAATTTCAGTGTTATTTCCCTTTTCATAGCCGAGAGTATGCAAGCTCTTCTCCAGTCATCTAAAATTTGTCCTTCTGAATGGTGCAACATGCTTTCTATAAAACTTTCATACCTCCATATTTTAGCATTTCAGCTTTCTAATGGCTTATTCACAAATGAGTATTGAAATGTATTCCTGATTGCATTCCTCTTGAATATTCTCTACCGCTTCTGTCACTGCTTGTTTCATTTAACAATCTTTCCAAGTAATTGCGCCTGACATTCAGAATACTTTTATCTTCAGTTTTAATGTTACCTTTATCATCTCTGATTCTTTTTACAATGCTCTTTCTCCCATTTCTTAGCTTTTTCAATAGCCTCAAGAACATTCTTTTACATCTACATTCCTACCAAGGTAATTCCATGACTTTGATAAGAATGTAGATATCTTCACCACATTATCTTCCTGGCTGAATAAGTCAGTGTGTTTTTGAGATTTTGCCATAGTCTCCAGTTTTGGTTCTTGTTTTCAGACCTTTCATTTTTTTTCTCTAGTAATATTTGTATATTTGTGTCTATAGTTCATCTATGAATGCTATTGGGCTTGGATTCTTTTTATTACATATTTTTGTTTTTAATATGAAATGTGTTTTTATCCTGCTTAAAATTAAATGATCACTTCCTGTTCAAATCTCCTGTATACTTTTGTATCTTGAAACAGCCTGAAATCATTATTGACATAAATTCAAATGGCTATTCTTATTTTTTGTGTCTTTACTTACTCTCCATGTGAATTTCTGAATGATCTTTATATTGGAACATGTTTGTTATTACTAGTCAATGTCATGAACAGAAATCCAGCTGATACCACTATTATTATTCATTTTCATTTTGATAAAACTATGGAGACTCCTATCGTGTTAAGAGTAATAACTTTAATTTCCCGGCATTTTGACCTTCATCTTGAGGTTATCATCTGGAGTACACACACACACACACACATACAAGGCACATATTCTATTCCAATTCAAACAGTATGCCAAAGATACTGATGTGATCAGCCATTACTATACTTGTATGTGATTGATTGTCACAACACGACCCATCGCATCATACAAATCATGTCAGAATCTCCTAAAACCTCATTATCACATTCATTTTACTAACATCTGTGGCAACAACACCAATATAAATGACATTATCATCACTTACAGTCAATGTCATGAACCAGATCAGACCAGACCTCTTAGTCTTGACTGAAAAATCCAAATATCATCTGCATCCAATACTGTCCACCTCCAGTGTCCAGGGGGTACACACTTTACAATTCCTTTTGCAACAAAGGTGGCACCTGTGCTTTTGTGAAATCGGAGACAATGCATGCCAGAGAGTGGTTATTTTAGATTCTCCTGCTTTTTGACATCCTCTTACTCAAGGTTTCCTTGCCTTGTTTAGTAATATTTATTTTCTGCATTTACCATTCTTCAAACTCAAACTCGCACTTCTTCACATTTCTCTCCATGAAATTCAACCATCTGTAATTCAGCTATTCAAATAGTGAGGTCATCTTCCTGGGTGATCTCAGTGTTCACATTTCCAACTGGTTTCCCTTTTCCAACACTGCCAACCAAGCTGGACATGAGCAGAAATCTGCCATAAGCAATGATCTAATACAAATCATACATCTACCTGATAACCCACTTCACTCTCCCAATACCCCAATCTCTTTGTAACCAGTTCTCCTTCCAAATACACTGTAAAGGTCACCTCTCTCTCTTGTTAAATGTCTACTCTCATAGAATACCTCTTCCTCAAACCACTCCAAACCTCACAACCTCTGGCATCAAAGGTGTCAAATGGGATGACCTCCAGAATTTCTATTCCTCTTTTCTGTAGTCTGACTGGTGCTTTCCACTCATCTGACTTTAACACCTGCTCCGAATAAGTTATGGAAATTATCCTCACTGACATGAAGGCCTTTATCCCTGATTCTACCCAAAATCCTTGTTCACTTCCCATGCTTTGGTTTGACAGAAAGTGTATCAAAGCAGTTGAAGAAAAATAAAAACCAGCTTAACTTAGGTGGCTCACGTCAAGAATTCCAACTTCATACTCTGCCTATACCAAAACATGCAACAAATGCAAAACAGTCATCAGCAGATCTAAATCTGATTTCATAAAAGCCAACAGCAGAAAACTTGCCTCCTGTGCAAATCGAAGCTGTGCCTTCTGGTCTCTTTCTAAGGCTGTTGGATGTTACTTCTGCTCACCTGTGCTTCCATCTTTTCTCTTATCTTGAAGTAACACTTCTACTTCACCCAAGGATAAAGTAACTGCCTAGCATGAATGTTTTCCTCGAACTTCTGTATACATGACCAAAGGAAATCCTCATACCATACTGGACTCAGAACACCAGATGCCTCCTGTAGTTATCAACTTTTGTTATCAGAAAATTACTAAATAACTCGGACACTAAAAAGTCTTCTGTCATGAAGGCATCTCTCTCTCTCTCTCTGTCTTCAAACATTTTTCTCCAGACCTAACACCTATCATGTGTCATCTATACAATCTATTTAACAGCTAGTACTTATCCCAGTGCAGTGAATGGTAGCAATCACATATCCAGTCTTTCCAAAAAAAAAAGGGGGGAGGGAAGAGAGAGAGAGCGGTCATCAATAGCTAACTTCATCATTGCCTAGAGAACCACCAATTAATCAGTGACCACCAGTATGGATTCTGTCATTCAAGATCCCACAGCTGACCTCTTAGCTTACATCATTCATTACTGAACATGTACTATGGAAATCTTTGGAGGAACTTGTGTTGCTGTTCTTGACATTTCCAGTGCTTTTGACCATGTCTCATATTGGGGCCTACTAAATAAATTTCCATCCTATGGTGTACCTCCACTGTCTGTAATTGGATTGCCAGCTTCCTCTATGGTCATTCACTCTATGGTTATGGTAGATGGTTCCCTCTCTTCAAGCATCACTACCATTACAGGAGTACCTCAGGACTTTGTCCTCTCTTTACTCTATTTTTCCTGTATGTAAATGACCTATTCTCAATTACCATGAATCCTATCCACAACTCTGCAGATGATAGTATCTTTATTCATTTGACAAACCATGCAGTGCTAGACATATCAATTGTCAAGATCATCTACAACCAGTGCCTTAAACATTGATCTACGTACCATCCTTCACTATTAAATTATTTAAGGAATTTGCAATGTATACTGGAATATTAATTAAAAGAAACTTTAATAAATACTTCCTATATTTCGGCAATGTCACATTGCCATCTTCATGAGAACATATAAAATGACACGTGCACGCAGGAACTACAAAAAGCAAATGAGGCAGAAGATTATTAATAAAATCCTAATGGTGTCTCCTAGCAGGCTATATTGGGTTGTCCTGGCCGTTGGGCTGATGTTCTCATGATGTAAGTCTCCCAAATTTGTTGAGGTTTGGAACATTTTTTAGAGCCGAGGCTGATTTCATGAATAGTCTTTTGTACTTGAACTTGCTGCAGTGTATTACTTTGGCTTTCTTCCAACGTATTCTGTGACGGGTATCCAGAGCATGGTCTGCAAGCCCAGAGTGGCTGTACTGGTGAAACCGGATATAGTCTTTGTGTTCTGAAATCCTGATATTTGCTGTCCTGCCTGTTTGGCCAAAGTAGGACAGTTTACAGCTGCAAGGGACCTGGTATACCCCAGGTATGTCCAGGGGAAGTGGTTGGTCTTCGGTAGAGTGGATAAGGGATGCCAACTTTTATATGGTTTGTAACAAGAAGTCAGGTCATATTTTTTAAGGATTTTGGTTATTTTTTCTGAGGTGCCCCAGATGTAGGGAATGGTGATAGATTTATTGTAATCTTTATTGTGAAGGGGGGAGGAAGGTTGTGGTTTACTGGTTTTAATATTTTTTGGATTTTTGGGGGGTTGTAGTTATTGGCTAAGAAAGTATTAAGGATGTTGTTTAGTTCAGTAGTTAGGGCATTGTCATCTGAACAGATTAATTTGCCTAAGGATTCATCAGGCTGGCTAGTGATTAGAATGTCTAGGAAAGGGAGACTGTTGTTTTCCTCTTTTTCCAAGGTGAACAGGATTCTAGGGTGTTGGTTGTTTAGGTGTATTAAGAAGGAGTGGAGTGTATCTGAGCTATGTGGCCAAATATTATTATTATTATTTCGGGCAACTCCAAGAAGTCAACAGACTCATCGAGGGAGGCCCTAACATCATGTCAAGAACAACTATTCGACATTCACATATCTATCATACCTCGCCTTGAACTCATTCACGGTCATAGCACCCACAACAGACTCTGGCAGCTTATTCCACCCATTTACCACTCTCCAAGTAAAAAACCTAGCTCTAACACCCTTGTTAACCACATTCTTGTCCAGCTTCCATGTATGGCCCCTAATCCTCCCACCACCAGTCCTATTCTCAAAAATATCTTCTGGATTGATCTTATAGAAACCCTTCAGTAATTTGAATATCTCAATCATATCACTCCTTTTCTGCCTATCAACCAATTTTTGCAACCCACAAATCTTCAATCTGTTCTCATAAGGTTCATTCCACAGACCTGCCACCATCTTGGTCACTTGTCTCTGAATCCTGTCCACCTCCTCCCCATCAAGAAGAAACCCTGGTGCCCATATCTGGGCACAGTAGTCCAAATGGGCCCTTATCAGGGCTCGATATAGAGGAACAATAACTTGTTTGTCTCTGCTGGTTAAAGTATTTTTCAGTAACCAAGTGATTTCATGAGCTGATTTAGCCACTTTTGCAATGTGCCCCCTAAACTTCAACTCTCCATCCACCAAAACTCCCAAATCCCTGGCCTCATCAATCTCCTGGTGCACGGTTCCACCAATGTGATATACTGCTGCTAATCTTTTCACTCCAAAATGCATAACCTTACACTTTGCCACATTAAATTGACATCCATTTTCCCTAGCCCAGTCCTCGAAACTATCCAAATAATCCTGTAAAATTTTGACATCCTGTGCACTCACAATTGCTCTACCCAACTTTGCATTATCAGCAAACAAGTGAACACTTTCTCTCAGATCGTTTCCTATATCGTTAATGAACAAATTGAAAAGTAGTGGTCCAAGAACAGAACCCTGTGGCACACCACTAGTCACGAGCTGTCTTTTGGACTCCACTCCTGAATAAACCACTCTTTGGTATCTCTCCATCAACCACCCTCCTATCTATCTCACCAACCCTATATCCATCCCCATCTGCTCCAGTTTACTGATTAGAGTTCCATGTGGTATCCTGTCAATGGCCTTAGCAAGGTCCAATAGAATCACTGTAAACCCATTACCCTTATCCAGTTTAGCCATCACTGTGTTATAAAACATGAGCAAGTTACTGAGGCATGATCTACCCTTCACAAAACCATGTGCCCCCCCCCCCCCATACAGTATCCCATTTTCATCTATCCAGTCCTGTATTCTTCTCTTGACCAGTTTCTCCAAGACCTTGACAACGATTCCCGATATACTAATCGATCAGTAATTTACAACAATAGTCTTGGAACCTTCTTATGCAGTGGAACTATTTTCCCCTTTTTCCACCACCCTCGGGACTAACCCAGTCCCGAGACTCAGATTAAACAAAATGGTCAAGGGCACTGACAATTCTTTAGCCGCTTCTCATACAACACGAGCTGGTATACCATCCGATTCTACAGATGTATTGCCATTGAGATTTTGTAATAGACTATTCACCTGCACTTCATTCACCACAATTCCCGTATAATCTATTGGTTCATTCATTTCTGCAATGTCACCACCTGGATGATATACTCTTGCAAAGTGCTCGCTCAGTAATTCAACTATATCAACTGATTGGGTTACCTCCCTACCATCGGCATTCTTTAAAATCACTCTGCCATATACATTTTTTCTTTTACTTGCAACATATCGAAAAGACTGTTTAGGATTCGCTTTAGCCTGCATGGCCAAATCGGCATTCTTTAAAATCATTCTGCCATATACATTTTTTCTTTTACTTGCAACATATCGAAAAAACTGTTTAGGATTCGCTTTAGCCTACATGGCCAAAGCGAATTCTTTCGTAATCCTTTTTTGCTTTTCTTACCATACTGGTTACCCTTCTGGCCTGGGCTTTATACTGTTCATGTGCCTGCCGGTCACCGTTCTCCTTAAATTCCCTCCATAGTTGTTTCTTTTTTTTTTGCAGCTCAAGCTTAATGGTGTTATTCATCCATTTAACTCATACTTGATTTATTATTCGGACTCTAGGTATACAGTCAGCCATTGCTTCATGCAAACACTTTTTAGTCATCCCATGGCACTGTACCAATCAATCTCCTAAGCTTGTCATACTTACCAGTCCGATAATTACATATGTACCCTGTCTTAATTGTAAATTCCACACCTTTAGCCACCTCCCAAGTCAAGACCTCATGATCACTCTCACCAATTGGTGGCAACGTGGTCATATTCATTACAGCCAAATTCTTAGATGCAATTACCAGGTCATGCACTCTCTGACCCCTAGTATTTTCCATTACATGCTGTCGCAGACAATTATCCTTTAATAACTGCATAAAATCCAATTCCTTCCTCCCGTGTGTCCTCTCCTCATTCCAATCAATGTTACCATAGTTGAAATCTCCCATAATAATTACCCTCCTTCCACATTTCTTCTATTTGCTTATGCATACTATCTCCACCATCTATTCCATCATCTGGTCTATAGCAGCACCCAGCTGTGTATTTTGTTCTGCTAGTTTCAATCTCACACCAAATAGCCTCAAGGGTGCTCTTTTCTCTCTCCTACAGTTCCACTTCTATTCTTCTTGGCTGTAGCTCATCTGCTATCATCAATAACACACCTCCCCCCATTTTATTCTCCCTGTCACTCCTGAACTCACCATACCCCTCACATTCAATCCCACTAGCTGTGTCATCTTCTGTCAGCCATGTTTTACTAATGCCAACAACCTGTGGTCTGGAAGTGCCAACCAAGGCCAAAAATTCTTTCCTCTTGTTCCTAATACTTCTGCCATTTGTATACATGAATTTCAGAAGCCGATTTGTCCCATCCCTATTTTGATGCCTTATACTAACTATCCCATTCTGATTCGTGGTCTTTCCTACTCGCTTGGGCATATTACACACATTCACACACTCAACTGTCTCCCTAAAATCTGCATATCTACTCCCCCCCCCCCCCCTTAATAACTCTAGTTTCCCTGATTCTGTATATTCACTTCCATTACATTAGACAACATCTTTTCAAGTCTCTGTACACCAAATCCATTCAAATGTAAACCATCCATTTTATATAACTCTTTTCGCCCATCGAACTCATTCCACACATCCACAAATTCCACACCACTCATCAAAATAATTCACGCATAAAGTCATTGGCAATTATGGCTCTCCTTCTATACTCTTCACTGTCATATGACTCTTTTCTTTTGCTACCTGAAGCAATTCCTTCACATCCTCACCCATAGCCTTTTTGTGTCCTTCCATTTGTACCCACAACCACTATCAATTCCTTCACCCACTGTTTTTGCATTCTAATTGACTCGCTCACATTCTTTATGTTCGCACCGAGTTGGTACGATTTTGTTAAGCTCTCAACTAACACACCTCTTACTAAGGAATCTGCATACAACACACACTCTTTCATTTTGTTTACACTCACTTTCACACCTTTATTTTTTCTATCATACCGTTGCCGATTATTAGTCGGTACGCTTGTTAAAGATTTTTGTCAATGCTCCAGCTGCTGATTTACTCTTTGAATCGCTCCATGTAATAGTGCTATTTCACTCATTGCATCAGTGTCATGATTTTTATTCTCCGATGATTCATTCAATCCTTCTGTATGCTTAACTTCATTCTCTCTTGCAACGCCACTCTCACAGCTATCAGGTACTACCTCGCAAATATCATCATTCATACCTCGTGTATATCGCTGTTATCTAGATTCTCACTTTCGACAACAATATTACTCACACGACCTGAAACACTCTTTAAATCCTCACATTCTTTACACTTTTTGCCCACATCCACTCCGCTATCGTTGTTTAACCAGACTCCAAACACTCTCCGCAATGCATACATTTCGCAAATGGTACACTGAATCAAGTCTTTTAAGTTAAGATAAATAGCGAACGCATCATCCATGTAACGAAGCAAAATAGTGGGTTTATGGGGCAGAGTTTAAGGCTTTCTCTTCAAAAGTCTCCATAAAGAAGTTGGCCAAGAATGGTGAAGGTGGTGAACCCATGGCTGTCCCTTTTATCTGTTTGTAGAATTTTCCTTGCCAAACGAAATAGCCTGAGTTCATTGTGAACTGAAATAGGGCTGAGATATCGGGAGGAAATTTGGCTTGGATGAACTCTAAGATTTCCTTGAGTGGGACATTTGTGAATAGGGAGGAGACGTCAAAACTGATCAGTATGTCAGTATGTTGGAGTGAGAGGTTTTCTATACTGGCTTTGAAGTGGGCCGAGTTTTTTTATGTGTGATGGTGTGTTGGCAGTATAGTTTGTGAGCTCTTTGGCTAAATGTTTGGCTAATTTATACATGGGGGGAATTAATGCTATCCACTATGGAACGTAATGGCACATTTATTTTATGTATTTTTGGAAGTCCATATAATCTGGGGGGGGGGGGTCTAGAGTTAAATGGTTTTAGTTTGTTGGTAACTTCCACAGGCCAAGAAGTAGCCTTCTTAAGGAGCCTATGGAGTTCTAATTTGAGAGTTGGTAGGATTATATTCAATAGGGAGGTAGGTGGCCCGATCTAATAATAAAGCATTAAGCTTACCTGTGTAGTCCTTTTGGTTGAGAACCACAGTGGCGTTACCCTTATCTGCTTTGGTGATTACTATTTCCTTGTTTTTCTTCATTTCTAATAGAGCTGTATATTCGTCTTTGGATATGTTGGTTTTTGCTAGTGTTGCTTTGGTGAGAACACCGGCTACATCCAGTAGTTAAGTATTTATTAAAGTTTCTTTTAATTAATATTCCAGTATGCGTTGCAAATTCCTTAAATAATTTAATATTTAATAGTCATGTGTTATCAACGTATAAGCCTTTCTACAAGAAGTACCATCCTTCAGTAGGGTGAGGATAATCTGGTCATCTTTAATGCCACTAAAATCCAGTCTGGCCCTTTCTCTTGCAAAAGAGTTATCTTCTCACATACTCTTACCCTCATTAAATCACTTGACAAGATCAGACCTCTCTGCTTGGATTTATACTTCTAGTCTCTCTTGGCATAAGCACATCACATCGATAACTTCCCTCAGCATTCCAAAAACTAATCATTCTCTTTTGTTTAAGATGCTGTTCAGTTTGCTTCTCTTTTGTTCAACCTACTTATACTTAGAATACTGCTTACACTTAGAATGGTGTATCTAAAACTTCTCTAAAAATTCTTGATGCTGTCCAGAGGAGAGCAATTTGGCTCATAGGTGATCCCACTCTTATAGATTCACTTCAACCTCTATCTCACAGATGCAGCAGTGCTTTGACCCTGTATCAGGTACTTCATTGGTTATTGCTCCACTGAACTGGCAACCACCATTTCTCCATTTTCTGTTGCACTTTTAATACAAGAACAGCAGTTTGTCCTGTTTACAGTGCAACTGGAAATACATAGAACCTGCTTTTCCTCTTACTCTTTTATTCCATCCTCCTTGACAGCCTTCTGCAAGAAGTACTCCCAGACAACCACTTGCACTTTTCAAAAAAAAAAAAAAGTCAATAAACTTCTATTTCAGTTCTCACCTGCACACAGCACTGATGTGCTTATAGGTCCTTTAACTTCTTGTGTATGCAATTAATATTTTAAAAAAAAAAAATGGTGGTCTAACTTATGGTGGAAGAAGAAGAATAAAAATACTATATCAAAACTACACCCTGTTTTATATGGCCAGAGATCAAATTCATATTAACCTGTAATGATACAACAGTAGTTGTAGCTTAATTAGTATTTAAAATAAGGGCTAAAGTATGTTATTAACAAATTAAGGTTGAGATTCTGGAGTATTACAATCCTAATTATTATGAACTGTTGGAACAAAAAGTTATGTATGTTAGATCCACATTCATAAGATTTCTAGACCATCATTATTGTTCAGATTCAGGTGGTCGATTGGAATTTCAGTTTTCTCTAAATTTGTGCACATACCAGATTTTGATGTGATATAAGGAACTATCCCATTCCAGTTGAGATTTACCATAGTCAGGGCTTGAGAAATGTGCTATTGTACTCCTCTGTGATGAGAATTTTTAGTTAACAAGTAAAAAAAAAAATAATAAAAGTAGTTTCAGTTTAGTCAGTTTTATTAATTGAATGCCCATGCTGTTTAATTTTTTATGTCATAAATAAATTTTTGCATGTTTACGTTACTCATCACATCTATTAAGGAATGCTGGTCATTACAAATGGCATCGTTTGATTATCACTGATTTTGTCATATTGGAACACAACCAATGAGAGGATAGGATATGAACCATCATTTTATCTTTAGAGATTGTTCAGCTGTACTGTGAAGTGATCAGTTAATTGAGACATGGTAACCTAAAACAGATATGCAGTGGACAGTGGTAATTTGTTCATTTCATACCCAATGAATGGAATATACAGAATTTGATTTTAGTAGTGGATATTAAAAATTGAAAAGTTGAGTAACGAGTGTTTATGTTCCAAAAATGTTTCTTTATATTAATTCTAGCCTAAATTTCTTTCATTCGTTTTTATGAGTTGCTACCATATCACATGACATCGCTATCCATTATTATCGTGAAGCCACTCAGAATTTAGAAGCACACTGATCTAGTCACGTGTAGATATTAGGGAGTTTTTTTATTGAGAGTTCTTATGATACAAACAAATCAGCCTTCAAAACACATGCAATTTACAGACAAAAAATACTGTTGTTAATGATGATGGGTGGTAGATGGCATTGATGATAGTAGTATTGTAGTAGGAGAATTGAGTATTAGTGGAAGGGTGAGATCTATTTAGCAAAGTAGAGTGCCCTCCTGTGATGAGTCCTTAGACTCCCTGGAGGTGTCATGTAATAATAATAATACTGAATGTTTTCAGCATTTGTTTTTAAGTCTTGATCTGGGAGATGCCAGACATGCTGAATTTTCTGTTAAGACAGGAGATATATATAGAATTACTAAGCAGATGATTATGACAAACTGAGGAGTCAGTTTTCACTAGTGCTTTGGCATGAGAATTTGGAAGGGAAAGATGTTGGTTGCTGCAAGGGAGGTGGTCAAGGAGTGTTTGAAGAAACCAGTATTAGAATTTATATCCAGAGTCAGAAGACTAAATCCAGGTAGGATTTAGATGGATGAATAGCAGGAGTTGTAGGCAAAGAAAAATTTGTGAAGGGAATATGAAAAAAAAAGTGATCAGCATGCTCGTGAGTAGTACAAGACACAGGCAAGAAGGGTCAACTGTATGGCAAAGAAGCCCAAAGGCAATTATGAGAGAAAGCTAGTTGATGAGGCCGAAGGTAATACTAAATACTCTTTCGCTGTGTGACCAGTAAAAGGAGTAGTGACTATGGAAGAATAACTTTAAAAAGTGTTGATTGTGAGAGGTAACAAAAACAAACCAAATTACTGAGTGAGCATTTTGCAGGGGTGTACTATCTAGGTGGTGATGTTAAAATGCCAGATGTGACATTGACTGATGGGAGAATACAGTTTGAAGAAATAGAGGTGCTTAAAATATTGCAGAACTTCAATGTGAACACATCATCATCATGCATATCAAGGATTTAGGCCTAGCATGGACTGATCTGGCCTTAGAAGTCATCATTGAATTGTTTAAGAGGACGTCCTGGTTTTCTTTTTCCTAATGGCTTGTACTTTAAGGGTTGATTTGATAATTTTTCTATTTCATTCTTTGAACGTGTTCTGTCCATTTATGTTTATGTTTTTTAATTTTTTCTATTACTGATTCCTGGTTTAATTCTTTCATAATTTCTTCGTTTCTTTTGTGATCAAATAGAGTATACTTTGCAGTTTTTCTCATAAACTTCATTTCTCTTCTTATTAATCTTTGTTTGTCTTTTTGTTTTGTTATGTCCCCTACTTCCATATATATATATTAGTTATTTAACCTCAAAGGGATCTCTTGCATGTGACACGTGATATCTCTGGTTCACAAAGGAATAGCCCGAGGGTCGAGCCAAAACCTATGTGGATGATTCTTCTTAACCAACCTCTCGTTAAGCACTAAGAATATTTATTTTTTACTGCGCCACTTAGGACCCTTAGATTAATTGAATTGTTAATCAAGAGGTTGGTAAAGAGCTTTGCCAAAATATCACAAAAATTGCAATCGTGACCGAAAATTTACACTGAATGAGTTCCCTGCATAGATCCGTATTATTTCATAGATGGTGCATTAAATTCTATACAGACACAGGATTTAGTTAAAGTATAGCAAAATTTATTTAACATAAGACATGCAATTTATACAAAGAAAGTTTTTCATCCAATAAGGGTTAAGAGTTAAGTCAAGTCCAACAATACTAAGTCACTCAAATGAAAATTCACACTAAGTTTCAATTAACCTTATATATCTCTCTCTTATTACAACTATTTAACACTATAGACCTTAATTAAACAATTTCTAATTATATATCCTCATTCTAGACACAATCTTATTAATCCTCTTATAAACAGGTATTAATCTAATACACATTTCATCAGATTACTCATAATATTCATACACTTGTTTTCCTTTGTCCTAAAGTCCTCATAATAATTGTCTCTGGGTTCTTTGTTACAATAATTCTATGTGAGATTAAGCTCTTAATTCATACACATGCTATGGGATATTCGTACATTCTTGGTCATAAAGGATGATACAGGCACCATTCATTTAACCTTAATTATTCCATACAATATATCCTTTATGCACTACTAGTTTTTGAATTAACAATTTTATAAGCATTCACTCCTAAGATCAAATTTCTAATATAATATTCTTGGACAAGTTTAACAATTTTCAACCACATAGTGCCTATTTATTTAATACTTTCTTTAAATCAAATTAATCACTTTCCTAGTCCCTATTTTTAACTATTCTTAGAGTTCTTCGCTAATTAATTCTTTTACAATTCTTAGATTCTGCTTTCACACACAAATCAGAGAACAAAATTTTACTTTTTCTTTCCCTCCGATCGACGATATGCCAACGCAATCTTCTTTATGGACCTCTAATTTCTTAGCACTCCAGGTACAAACATTTTCGGGCACTTCATGCTGTATAGCCTGCTACTATTTGGTGGAAGTTTGGAATCAGGATCTTTGCTGACGACCGTTCCTTCCGCATGCTAGCGAGGGAATCGGCACCTAGACACGCGGCCGACTACGAGGTAAAAACCCGGGACATCCATGAGGATCTCAGGAGCACAACTCAGGAACACAGGACTAAGGGTGGGGGGATTCCAACCCTTTTATACCACTCTCCTATCAGCCGCTACCGTAAACTTGGCTTCACCCGAGGCGCGAACATGCTTGTGAAGTCACAGCATCCGATTCTCCCGCTACTCGTTCTTGCTAGCATGGGACAGTATGGGGTAACGGTTTGCTTTCCCTTTTCTTCTCTTGGAGTATACGTAAGCATAGAATTTTCTTGATTGTTTTGTTGGTTTATAAACTGTAAAACAATTTGACCAAAATTTAAGCATTACTATCAACGTTAGCATATCTTAAATATTCTTTCCATTTCTTAAAGTAAACACATTTTTTTCTTTTTATGCTAGTACATAACCTTTCCTTTAGATATTTTACAATTTCTTCCTTTCTTTTTCTTGTTAATACATTTGGTATTTAAAGTACACATTACTATTACCCAGATAACAAGTATTTTCAGTAAGCATTGTATATAGTTTATACTCTGTTATACAATGATAAGTAGAATCATGACATTCTAAGCTTATCAGGGTATAACAGTTTTATTGTCCAGATTTCACTTCCATGCAATAAGACTGGTAGGGCTAATGTATTGTATAGTTTTAGTCTGGTTTGTTTTTGAACTAGGTTTGGTTTAAATATAGAGTTAATTACACCTGTTATTTTTAAATATTTTGCAGTTTTTAGATTTATATCTTTTTCATTTTCATATGTGATCATACATCCTAGGTAGTTAAATGAATTCACCCATTCTAAGATTTTGTTTACTATCTTAATTCTTGCTGGATCTTGTCCTTTAAAGGCTGTAGTTTTTGATTTTTCTGTTGATATTATCATACCATAATCTTTGCCTATCTCATTTAGATCTAAAATAACTTTCTGTAAGTTATCTTTAGAATTTGTAATTATTATTTGGTCGTCGGCAAAAAGAAGAGTGGTAGGAGAAAGTTTAATACCTTGATGGAAATTTTTATTCCATTTTATTATTATTTCATTTAGGTAAATATTAAAAAAAGTTGCTGAGAGGGGACATCTCTGTGAGACCCCTTGGTTTATCTCTCTTGTATATGATAGCTCATGATTTAATCTTATTTGTATTTGATTCATTTGATTCATATATACTTATGATAGCTTTTAGGATATTATTTGGTATTTGTCTTTCTTTTAATATGTGTTAAATAAAATGCTTCTTTTAACTTTGTCAAATGCTTTTTCAAATTAATAAATGCAATATGTGTTTCTAAATTGTATTCTCTTCTTTTCTCTATTATTAATTTTAGGTAAAAGGCTGGTCTATACATGATCGTCCTTTTCTAAACCCCATTCTGTACTTCTAAAATAAAGTTTTCAGAATATTTCATTAGTTTGCTATTTAAAATTCTGCTATATATTTTGTAACAGGAATTTAATATACTTATACCTCTGTAGTTTTTAGGGTCATCCCTACTACCTTTTTTAAAGATAGGAATCACAAGTGCTTTTTTCCATTCTATTGGGGGGGGGGTTACCAGTTGAATAAATTTTATTTATTCAACTGATAAATAAAGACTCCTGTTATTAAAAATAATAGGAGTCTTTGTTTGAATCTTGTTCCTGCATATTTATATAGTTCTGAACCTAGCTTATCTTCTCCAGGTGATTTTCCATTTCTTGTTTCTTTCAGGCTGATTTCTAATTCTTCTTTAGTTATTTCCTTTTCATTTTCATTAAATGTTTGCCAGTTGTCTTTTTTAAAATATTTATCTGTCCACAATTCTGTATAGAAATTTAGAAATTCTTCTAATTTCAATTCAGTGTTTAATGTGAACACAACCATGTGATTATATAGCATATCAGCCCATGTATTATGAGAATGTGGAAGGGAATTATCAGCTCCTCTGACCAAGTGTTCAATTTAAGCCTCAGTACTTGGAGAGTGCCAGTGGAGTGGAAAGAGAGCAGAATAGTCCCACTGCTTAAAATGATGCTCCAAGACAGAAGTAGAAAATTATAAGCTAATCAGTCAATATCTCAGTAGTGGTGATTGAGGTATTGGAGAAATTGGTGAAAGACAGAATTTTGGACTGGATGGATAAGAATATGGTACTCTATAAGGGACAACTTGGGCTTGTGAAGGATGGATCTTGCCTTAGCAATTTGCTTGTATTTTAAAATAAAGTGACAATAGAGTTGGATAAGGGAAATAGCTACTCGGTCATATTGCTAATCTTTGCATAGCAATTTGACAGATTCCACATAGAACTTTGTTGCATAAATTTGACCAAATGAGGATGGATATGAGTCTGGTGATTTGAATTAGAGGATGGCTGGTGGACATCAAAGAGTGGTTTATGGAGGAGTTGAGTCTAGAAGAAGGCAGGTAACCAGTGGTCTACTATATGGCTCAGTACTTGGTCCACTGTTGTTTAATTTGTATATCAATGATGTAGGAAATGATTTCACACAAAATATTCAGTTGTTTGCTGATGATGCAAAATTGGGAAGAGTGATGTTACATTGCTCTTCTCTACATCATCAGGAACTTGGGGGTGATTGTCAACAGGGAGTTGAAGTTTAGAGGGCATATTTTGAAGGTAGCCAAAACACACTAACAAGCAGGGATAGAAAAGTTATTGTTCCCTATCTAAAGCTTCAATAAGTCCACATCTGGACAAATGTGTACAGATCTTGGACACCTAAATTCCATGGGGATGAAGTAGTGAAGAGGATCCAGAAGCGAATGACAAAGATCATGGCAGATCTGTGGAATGCTGCCTATGAGAACAAATTGACAGTCTGTGGGCTTCAAAAACTAGTTTTTAGGTGAAAAAGAAGAGATATGATAGAAGCATAGAAGTTATTCAGGATTAACACAGAAGACTTCTTTTAGTACAAACAGAAAGGGAGAGAATGAAGGGTTGCCCATGCTAATTCTGTGAGAATGTGGTTAGCGAAAGTGTTAGGACGTTGTTAGTGAATAAGTTTTAAGGAGTGGTATAATAGTTTATAAATTGACTGGATCCGGGATAAACACGTGACTATGATATGTTGGTTGACCATGATGGAGTACATGCAGAATGATATCTGACCAGTAAGACATCTGCCTGACTAGTGAGCCAGCATAATTTTCAAACTCTGACCATAGTTATTAAATTTAATGTGTCATTTGTGTTCCTCTTTTTGGATAGGAATTCATATCATAGTCATGTGTCTATCCCAGATCCAGTCAATTTATAAACTTTTGTTAATACTGCATTTATCAGTCACTCATAATAGGCAAGTTACAGGTGCATTAGATGCTATATGCTCAAGTGGGACAAGGAAGGAAGTGGATTCTTGGAGGAGTTGAATAAGTTCTTTAATTTTGCAAGAAGTTTAAAGATTGCAAATGTATTTGTGTAAAATTCTGTTTATTTTGGAAATTTTGAAATATTATGGAATGGATGCAGTTTTATTGTAATCTAGGAGTTTATTTTTAGGTGCAGTCTTGTGAAGTTTTTTTTTCCACAATAAATGGCTATTCTCATTTCTAATTTTTATTTTTGATTTTTAAAGAAATGAATGAGTACTTAATTCCTGCTGAAACACTTGTTCCTTGGAGCATCTTTTTTGATAGCCCTGTTTTTTAGTGTGTTGATGGGGGTAAGGGTTTATGTATTGTGTAGGCTTATGGCAAACAGGGAAAGATAGGCTGCTCAAGAAAAGATGTGACATTGTATCCAGAAATTGGTATGCATTTATGTTATTTATTTGGTTGGGTGAGGAAGGAGTCTTCCCGTCAGTGATGTGAGGAACCTTTATCTGGTCTCTTTCAACTAAAGGTGAATTAGCCAGTCTCATATGGAGGTAGGGGGTTTTTTCACCTGGAAACTTGGGTTTTTTGTCCCCCAGAACAGGCAAACCGGTCCCGTGAACACAAGTGGATTACAGTCGTGAATATGTTCCAGTCATATGCTGGTCCAAAGCCCAGATAAAACTGGGGGTTGGGGTTGGAGAAAGCAGTGGTGAACTACTCTGTAAAAATCTCACCAGGAATACTTTGTGGGCACTGCCTACAAAGTCACCTATGGTTGGAAATGATTGAAAGGGAAAACTAGGAAGGAGTCTAAGTTTGGCGGCTTTGTGGATCAGATAATGAAAACATCATCACCATATCTTAGCCAAACTTTGGGTTTTAAAGCAATGTAATTTAGAGCATGTTGTTAAAGTTTTCATTTAAAAATTGGCAATAGGAGGAAATAGTGATGAGCACATGACTGTACCTTCTTTTTTGTAGTTAAATTATTTTCCCTCATGAAATAACCAAAATGTAGTATATGGATAGAGAGGGCTGTATTATTGGGGAGATATCTGTCCTGTAAAAGAAGAATTGGAAGTGAAATTTGTGAAATGGGCAGATACATCAAAACTGAGTAATAAATCTTTTTGTCAGATACTATGTTGTCAGTTTTGTTTATGAAGCATTTGGCGTTGGATTGACTTTCCAACTCCTTCAGTGTCAGTGCTAGTTTCTTGGCTAGGTGATAATTGGAGTTAATTATGCAAAATCCTAGAAAACAATACACTCAGCCAAGGATCCCCCCCTCCCCCTAATTTTTTAATATCGTCTTACCAAGTCAGTAGGAGTTCATAAAGTGATTAGTGGTTCTGTATCATTGTTTGGAGAATATTTTCTTTTTGTGAAAACGTTTTCAAGAAGTCGATAATAAGAATAGGAAAATCAATAAAAATAACTTTTTGAAAATATAATTTCTTAGATTAATTTTTGTTACTAGAATTGCCCTTAATGTTACTTGCATATTCTGTATTTTATTAAAGTTAAATAAAAAAAAAGGATTTTGTTTAGAAAGTTTATTTAATAAATTAAAAAATTATTTAATAAAAGATAACTAAATTCTGTTCTGTCCAATATGCAACACTTGCCAGCTGGCAAAATTTACTCTGCATGGGTGATGTATTTTTTGAGCCCTGTATATATACATGTGGAATGCATGATTATCCACATAGTGAAGTACCATGTGAACTATGTAGTCCATATATATATATATGGGACACCTCGGTTATTAATTATATGTATATATAAATTAACCTCCAACCATTTAGGATTTGACTTGTAACTAAGATGTATGGTTATGCAGTGAAGCTACTGTAAAACTTTTGTACTCACCATTCAGAATTACAGGTTGAATATCATCTGTTCAAAGTGCCTTTCCACATTAAGTTTCTTTTGGCTTCTTTCTGTCTCAGATATCAATATGGTGTATCACATGGTATTCATATTCAACTAATCACTACCATTCAGAATATTTTTTACTGTTTACTAATATATCATATATCTGGTATGGAATATAAGTAAATTGTGTTAAGTGTGGATTAGTGAAAAGAAACCATCCTTCTCTCCCAACTTGAGCTGGTGGATGATTGAATATGAACAAGTTTTTATTAGTTTTTATTATCTGCGTGCGTGTGTGTGTGTGTGTGTGTGGTTTCCTCTTTATATCATAGGTAATGCTATGCATTTAGATTGAGTATTTTTTTAATTATATGTTGTTTAATTCTTGTACTTGATTTATGATATTAATGTTAAACTTTATTTTAAAATTTTATTTAAAATTTTTTTTTAAGGACTGGTAGAAGACATACAAAAATCTGTAGATATCCTTGTTCAGCATTTTCGACAGGTAAAAGACAAATTTGAACAGGTAATAATATAACCATATCAGATTTGATTATCATTTATTCCTAGAGTACTGGCTTTGTTTAACATATGGACAATTTTGAATTATGTTTTCTTTATACTTTGATTTAATTACTCTTTCTTTGCTATTCATAAAACTGAATGTTATTAAATGTACATTAGCAATATGGCTTAGCTGTTTGTTAAGAAGTCCTTGTTGATTGGAATAGCATTGGACAGCTTAATGATGTGGTTACAATTGTATTCAAATCAGATGGTTTGGATATTGTTATAGTTTGACATTATAGTTGATCACGTTTAGTCTTAGGTTTATCCTTTCTGTTATTAAAATGATGAGCTGTATTTTTTTGTTATTCTGTATAAGATATCCTGTTTTGCTCTTCAAGGGGAAGAGATTTTTCTTAGGGATGCCAAGTAGATTGTATGGTCACAATGTCTAGTTTGGTGTTAGGTTTATCCTCGCTGCTATTAAAATGATGATAAGCTGGATTTTTCATTATTCTGTATAAGATATCCCGTGGGGCTTTAAAGGGGACTGGATACATTCTTCTGGGTGATACCAATTAGATTGTATGATCACAATGCGTAGGGCTAAAACACTGATATTCTTGCCACCACTATGTTGGGCATTCTAAACTTAAGTGGTGTCTGGTTGCTCTGCAGCAATCAAATTCTCTACCTATACATTGGTATCCCATTAGCCAGCAGGCATTAGGCCATAAGATTAGAGGAACTATCTAGGAGTGAACTACTAGCAGGAGTTAAGGTGTGGTACCTGTAATTCCTCAGAAAAAATGCAAAACTATGGGTGTAATATCTCAGTGTCCAAAAACCATGTTGATTAAGTCCTGATTACTTTTTTTTTCCCCTTCCTACCTTCCAGCATTAAATATGAGTGATGTTTTCAGATTTATTTCAGACATTATGAAATTACATTATGAATTATTGCATCATAGAAATACTGAATGCTACTTATTTTCACTAATACAGTTTTAAGATGGTTATTCTGCATACCTGCAACTGAA
Organism: Typopeltis vanoorti; assembly: GCF_054136105.1. Classification (NCBI taxonomy): domain Eukaryota; kingdom Metazoa; phylum Arthropoda; class Arachnida; order Uropygi; family Thelyphonidae; genus Typopeltis; species Typopeltis vanoorti. The sequence goes on along the minus strand of NC_143556.1, from coordinate 126,522,683 downwards.
TAGTATATTGGACTGAAGCCAGTACTGCTTTAGGAGGCCTACAGGACAGCGAGCAAATAACCATGCCACTATTTTGCCAATTGTGCCTTGGAGTTCAGATAGTAGTATGTTGAGAGCACCACTGAAACCAAAATTTGCAGAAGAGTTATGTGAAATTCCAATACATATAACTTGGTAAGAAATCCAATACTGTATATTCTGTATCACTCCCAGTTTCAATTCAAATCAACAAAAAACAAGCAAAGGGTAGATTACATGCAGATATAAACCAAATTTTCCAAGCTATCCAGATTTCCTTCACACTGCTTGGAAAGAAGTAAAGGGCCACCATAGTGTGAGGACCAAACAGCCATAGCATCCACATTAATAAGATGTAGGATCTCCTTTTGCTGTGATGACTGCAGCAATCCTGCAGGACAAACTTTCCACAGTGTATGATAGCAATCAGTGGGAATTTTGGACCATTCTTCCTGTAGGCATGTAAGAGGTCCTGGACTGTTGGGTGGACGTTCCTTGACCTTACCCAATACTCCATTTCATCCCACAGATGTTTGATAGGGTTGAGATCATTCCTCTGTGGAGGATAGTCAAGTGTGGTGATGTTAATGCCCACAAACCATGCAATTACTGCAGTAACCTTTTGACACAGTGCATTGTCTTGCTGAAAGACACAATGGTCAGTTCTGTAGAAACACCATAAAGTAGAAAGCATTGCATTGTCCAGAATGTTCAGATACCTCTCGGAGTTCAGTGTTCATGGCACCACAAAAGATGTCCGAAGCTAAACCAGGAAAATCTGGATCATACCATCACATTGTCACTTCCAAATTTCATGTTTGGAGTTATGCACTCTGGCTAGGGATTTTTGCTAGGCATCTGCCACACATGCCCATCTATTCATTACAGGGTGTAGCATGATTCATCAATCCATAACACAGCTTTCCAAGCTTCTACATCCTACTGTACACATTGTTTGCACTACTGAAGACGATGCTGCATGTTGGTTCAGTTAATGTGGGACTTGCATGTTGCAGTCCTACCATGGAAATCCATGTTGTGAGCCTTGGTTCTGAATGTTTTTTGTGCAGATTTGTTCCATTTGATGCTCAAAACTCTGCGTTCAACATATTGGCCGACAAATGGCAGTTTTTACATATTATTCTGCATAGCACTCTATGGTCATGTTTGGTGAGTGTGGTGGGTAGCACTTGCAGTTGACTTCCAGAGTTTCCATCTCATATCATATCACTGATTGTTGACCTGAGATGGCCCAATTTGTCAACAGTTTACGGAACAAGATAGGCATGCAACATGGCAACCTGTCACAATGCCTCTTTTAAACTCAGTTAGTTTCCTTCTCATAGCCATCTTACTCGGACACAGTTGCACTGACATGGAGCATCATATTTCTCCAATTGATACTGGCTACAAACATGTGACTGGTTATATGGCACGATGCACCTTGCCCCATGGGATGTCTGTTGATTTTTATCTCCATTCTGCTAACAGAAACTCAAATTTCACTATCATGCTGCTCTTATGCATATTTTTGACATACCTATCAGAATACCTGGTAATCTAACCATTCTCTAGCTCTTTGCCTTAAAGTGTAGTATTGTTTGTTCTCTAGGCAGTTCTGACATTCTAATATTGATTTCTTTTCCCGTGCAACCCCTCCATTCGAGGCACCTGTTTGTGGTCAAGGGGACTTAGGGGCCCTTATCACTCATATTCTTTTTTTATGCTTTTCCTTCCTGTATTCCTCACTCTATTTCTCTGCATTTTTTACTATCCTGTTTTTCAGACCACCATCACTGTGATTGAATGCTTTTTCTTTGTGTTTGTGGTGGAATGCAACTGGTGGACAACCAGAAAGGTGGATCTTGGTAGTTTCACACTACTTTGGCCTCTACTTCAGCAGAATGGGTGGTCCTGAATGGCCTGGGCAGGATCACTTGGCTTGCCTGCAAGGACCAGTGTTATTGCAGTTAGTCTTTTACCACCATTATCTGATGACAGAGCTCAAAGCTTGCTGTGGTGTTGTTATGTGTTAAGAGTAGCCCTGCTGTTCCACTCTGAGAGCAGTCATTGCTCATTGGAGATGGTCATACATGTGATTTTTTCATGTTGAGGGGAGAGCTGTGGCACTAAAATATTCTCCGTTTTAGGATGAGTAATTTTTCATCCTCAATGTTATCAGGATCCCTCAATATAAGCACCAGTCATATTCAGAATCATTGCAGAATCAACCGAAAACAAAATAAAGAAGCAGAAAACATCAGAGACAACACCAAACATATAAACCTTTTTAATATTACACTCAACCGAAGAATATCCATTCCAGAAGATGTTACCTCTTTTTTTAGTATTTTGTCCTCTAGACAATTCAGACCACAGTCTAGTATTGATTTTTTTCTCCCATGCAGCCTCTCCATGTGAGGCACCTGTTTGTGGTGGAGGGGACTTATCAGTAATGGTGCTAGTTAGTAAACTATTCTTCAATTACCCTTCTTCATCCAGCAAGGTTTGTATGGGTTAGGCAGGATGTCCAAAATCAATCAAGAAACTCTGTTTAGGTAACAATGTCATTGAAGCAGCAACAGCGACACAATCAGAAAAACTACTTTGTGCAAAATGTATTGGGAGAATACCAATTAGTCACCCCCCCCCCTCCCCCACTAAACTTCAAACTTTTTTATTTAGAGGCATAAATATCTTGAGCTGGGGCCTCTTGGCTGTGATAGCATAGAGTGACTCATTAGCTAGCTCTTGATAATTTTGCTTTTTGTCACATTATCGTTTGTTGTCTTCTGCAGATAATTTATAGTCAGTGCTATGATAAAAAAATAATCTGCTAGTTGTGAAGTTTGTGGTGTGATATGGTTTTTATTGGCAGAAACAATAGTGCTGCAGAAATTCATTGATGACTGTGTAAAGTTTATGGGGCCCTAATGTAATGAGTGACAGTAAGGTTAAGCAATGGCGTTATGTGTTTAAAGAAGGGTTGACACCAAATCATCTGTCACCACATTTGGTCATTGGCTGACCAAGTGTGGTGACAGATGATTTGGTGGAAAGAGTGAACGTGAGAATTGTGTTTCATAATTATGGAACTTTCTTTTGAATTCCTGGAAGTTTCCTGCTCAGTCGTTCATGAATTTATGACAGAAAAGCTGGATATAAGAAATTTTGTGCCAGATGGGTCCCAGAAATGCTGACCCAATGTACATAAACAGCAACGAGTAGAATCAGCACAAAAATTTTTGGAGTGTTATGAAAATGAAGCAGATGAACTTTTTCTCGTATCATGAATGGTGACAAAATGTGGATTTCATACCCAAATGTCGAGTCAAAACAACAATCAATGTAGTGGTGCCATTCATCATCTCTGAAAGCAAGAAAAATCTACAGTATTGTCAGTCAAAATAAATGATGGCCACTGTCCACTGGGATGAAAAAGGGCTCTTGTTCATCGATTTTCTTCAGTGAGGAACCACAAATAATGCTGATGCATATTGTGAAACACTGAAGAATTTCAAATGAGCAACTTAGAACAAAAGACAAGGAATACTGTCATCAGGGATTGTGCTTTTGCATGACAATGCATGAGTTCACACTGTAGCTCGACCTGTCCAGCAAATTCAGAAGTTTGGGTGGAAACTTTTCGACCACCTTACAGTCCCAACCTCATGCCCAGTGACTACCTCTTGTTCCTTCATATGAAGCAATGGCTCCCATCTCAGTACTTTGAAGAAGATGAGGAACTGAAGAACAGTGTGACTCAATGGTTGAACTCACTAGTGGCAGACTTTTTTTTTGATGCAGGTATGAAGCTGGTGCCACAATATCAAAAATATCTCAAAGTCAATGGCAACTGTGGGAAAAAATAAAGTATATATGTAGGTATTTTAGCGTATGATAAAACTTTTTTTCTTTAGAAGTATTTTTAAATTCTTGATCGGACTTTACTTTCTGAATGTGCCTTGTATCATAATTACTTTCAGCATACCTAAACCACCAACATCTGTGTAAGCAGGCTGTCTAAGCTGCCCAGTTAGACTCTACATCGCAAATCATTTGTGTTGTTTTAAATGTCAAAAGTGTGGTTATTCTGAAAGTTCCTGTCATTGTCATCTGTACCTGATGTGATGGTAAAGGCCATGAAAACAGACTAAGAGCAAAACAACCAAAATGCCTTAATTGTGAAGGAGGTCACCCAACATACTCCGAAGCATGCCAAAGATGGAAGGATGAAAAGGAGATGCAAAAAATGAAAAACTGAGCAAAGCCTCCTATCAAGAGGCAAGGAAGCAGCGTATCACAAAAGTAGCAACACTAGTGGTAAACCCTCTTACGTTCAGAAGGCATCTGTTCACAGTTGCAACATCCCTGAGTGGTATGATTTACTTGCTTCTCATTATAGTGAAAAATTAATATGGGCTTACTCAAGAGGACATGCCAAAAGTGCTCCCACTACAGGATCCACTAATTTAAGAATGCACAATACAGAGGATCAAAATCAAAAACATTCCTCCCAGACCTATTCATACATAGGATGAATATCTAAATTCCCACACAAGAAGATAAAAAAAAATTAATATACCGAGTGCCATAGAGGGAGTCCAGTTTGATGATATATTGAATATTTTTCCTGAGAAAGGAGAAATGGACACTGGCCATCAACAATTATCCAGAAAGAAAAATCCAAGACCAATGAAAATAAGAACATACAACATTGGAAGCCAAATGATACCACCAAAAATAAACATATTTCTACACCCTCTGTCCAAAAATGAACTGAACTTTTCAAAAATAGAAGAAACTAGTGGTGCCACCTGTTGTATCTTTTTGTTGTCGAAAGCGGCAACCTTCATTAGTGTTGTATCAACTGTTTATGACATTTATTTCATTAGAAGCCGAGTTATAGTGGCAGTGTGTTTTGACGAACAGTCGGTCGTCATGATATTAATGCTGTACGTGACAAATTCTCGCTATCAATCGCTTCAAAACTTTGAGATAAAACTCATCATTGACTGTTTGGCCAGGTGGAACAAATTCTTTGTGGATTATGCCCTTGGAATCATAGAAACAAATCAGCATTGTCTTTACTTTTGACTTCTCTAAGCGATTTTTTTTCAGATGCCCCTCTTCTGGTGGTCTCCACTCAGCACTCTGGCACTTTGTTTCAGGCTCATACTCAAAACACACATTTTGTCACCAGTAACGATCATTTCAAACTTCCTTTTAAACTCGTAACGATCCTTACGAGCAGTTTTAATGAGGTCCTTGCAGTATGCAATTCGATATGTTTTTTGATTCGGTCAACTTGTGGGAAACAAATCGCGAATTCAATTTACGGAGGCCGAAACTCTCAGTCAAAATGTTGTGCACAATTAATTTTGAACTCCCCAATTCATCTTCAATCAATCACATGGATGATTTCGGGTTTTCTTTAATGAAATCACGTACTTTTTAGATGTTAACTTCGCTCAGTCCATTTTTTGGACGGCCCAGATTTTCGTCATTCTCAAGCATCTCACGACCACTTTGAAATCGCTTAAACCACTCGTAAACTTGAGTACGGGGTATGCATTCATCACCATATGCTTTTTGAAGAATTTGATGCATTTCGGTAAAACTTTTAACAAGTTTAACACAAAAGTCAATCGCAGCTCTCTGTTTAAAACTCATTTTCCGACCATTCGTCAAAACATACTGTCACTCTTGGCACTATAACTCGGCTTCTAATGAAACAAATGTCATAAACAGTTGACACAACACTGATGAAGGCTGCCGCTTTTGACAACAAAAAGATAAAACAGGTGGTGCCACTAGTTTCTTCTATTTTCGAAAAATTCGGTTTCTTTTTAGACAGAGGGTGTATAATGGAATTGTCATGGATTCTGTCAAAATATTGATGATATCAAGACTCTCTTGCAGAAGTATAAATCACTGTGTCTTTACTTTGTTCACGAAACATACCTGAACACTAATGATGATATGGCATTACAAAATGTAGCCATTTTGCAAGACAGGACAAGGGAATGGAGGAGGAGTTACCATCCTTGTGGACATAGGTGTCGTGAGGAATTTTAATGCCTATGGCCAGGAAAGAAAATTGCGCCATTCTAAAAAAAAAAAACTTTAAAAATCTCAATTTTTGCACCTATGGCTGGGACCACATTAACTATAGCCTCACTACGCCTCTGCTTGTGGACAACCATATACCTTCCATCAAGTTATCCCCTTATCATACCCCTTTCCCTATTTCCTTGTGCATGTCAGTGGTGGAAGAATTGAAAAAAAAAAATACAAAAGATAAAAACAGAACATATTACATCAGGATGCAAAGAGGAAGTTAGCCACTGCCACCACCACCATACTTGTCCTGCAATCCTCTTATGCTGAATAGTTGGCAGTTAAGAAAACATCAAAAGCATCTCACAACCCTACGTCTATTCCACCATCTGATAATTTTGACATACCAGAACTTTATGATTGTGAGTGCTTCTCGATCTAAAGCTAATTATCCAATGCCCAGTCATGCCATTGGATAATTACTTGTTTTCATAGTCAACCTACAAACAAAAGATAGGAAGTTGTTTGTGAGGCTCCATGGGTCACAATCATCTTACACGTTTTTATTTACTGAGAGCTGATGGGCCAGTTTTGTATGAATAATGAATACAATATGTGTCTGACCATTTATCACTTTCGATGGAGGGCCAGCAGCTCACACAAGAAAGGAATGAAATTTTTACTTATCTGGCTGAACAACATACAGGCAGATCTTATCAGACTCAGACAAAAAATGCATGAAATGCTTAACGTTTTACAAAGAATTAGTTTATAAAAACACATTTGATTATAAATTCTATTCATGTGTTGATAATGAATTGCTTAACTAATTTTTTTAAAAGTTGCCTTTTGTACATAACATGTTATTTACTAATTTATTTCTTTATTCCTGTTTATTATTACCTTGAGTACTGCTGTGACCTTTGGTTTACTGAGGAATGACCTTTGCTGTACTTGCACCAGTAGACCATTAACCAATGCCAGCACTTTCTTCTCCCAACATTTAAGTGAGAAACTGATGATAGCAAGTTTTGTGTTGGATCACTTCCCTGTGATATTTACTTGTTTTCATTTGTAACCATGTACTATATCACAGATATCAAGATGGAAAATCAAGCAAGATGACTGACTCATCCTCTCCTCCCTAGAAGAATTTGATTCTGTGATGGTGGCAAAGCAAAGAATCATGTGACACAGGGTATTGTGCAAGCTGCTATAATTGCAGTTCGCAACACATCCAGCCAATTTTCACTTTTCTGTAAATCATGATGAAATACTGATCACACAGCAATCAGTATTTCAAATTCGTTACTGTATTGAAACATTCCTAGTTCTTGCTATCACATTCTGTGGTATCATGTGTGCTATATCCTAGGTCTGTGGCAGTTAAATCTTTGATGAAAGTAGACCATACTTGATGTAAAATTAAGCCTTGATTTTTATTTCATTGTGTAGGGATCCTAAGTGTTTGTGAGGTTTCTTTAAATTTTCTTGTGAACCAGTTATCAATATATGACATTTTTTTTTGTTGTCAGAGTACTTGATGGTCAGTAGTGGTTGTATGAAATGCCAGGCCTGATTTATGCTCTCTTCTTTCTTCGACGTCTTTTACATGTTCAGACATGCAGATCTCACCTGACCTTCTTGTCTGGCCCACATAACAAATACCACAAGAGCAATGAATCTCATAGATGCCTGGTTTTTTCAAGGGGTGATGTAGAGATTTTGGTGGATATAGGAATCTTGATATTATTTGTAAAGGTAAAAAAAAGCCATTTTTATGTTGTACTCGCAGAGCACTCAGCCACTTTGTCCACGACAATTTTGATGTAAGGCAATGTGAATGCATTCTTGAAATCTTGTTTAAGTAAGAAAGTTGCAGGAGATATATTAAGAATTTTTGTGATCAGCTTGAATTCAAAGCCATTAAGTGTGTGGTTCTGTTTCAGGTAGTGCAGTTCTTCATTCCTTTTAATTGGTGTGCTTGATATATTGTGTGTCTTATAAAATTTTAATTATGCCTATCTTTTGCAATGGATGGTGGTGTGAAGTGACATTTAAAAATCTTCTCATTGTGGTAGGTTTTCTGTATACGGAGAAGGATAATCTTTTTTTCTCTTCATTTACTTCAACAAGAATATCAAGGAAATGTTATTTTTTTGCTGTTCTAGTTCAATAGTGAATTTTATATTGGGATGCCAGTTGTTTAGATAATCTTTGAAAGATCAGCTCATCCAGAACTGCTTAACCACAGAAACCTACCTGTATATCTAGAAACTCACGGCGAATGCCTATGGTCTAAAGCACTGGTCTCGAACTCAAACGCAGAAAAGGGGCTAACCAATTAGATGTATATTTGATGTGGGCCATATTCAGTATTATTCTCTGAACCAAAACATAAACTAAAAAAAGAAAGGCTCTAACAAAGGCCCCTTTGTTGCCGAGCCTTTACGACTTATGTAAACAGTTACACCACCATTTAAGTTTATAACCATTTTTATTTTTAAATTTTAAAAATATAACAAGTTTAGAAAATATAAGTTCAATTACATTTTATTCATACTTTAAGAAAATTATTTAAATACATAATTTTGACTTGGAAAAATAAAGATTTTTATCGATGAGTGATTTTTTTAATTTGATTTTCATCCTGAAACCTGACATCTTTTCCTCTGTACTAACATGTCAATATCTGCTTTTTCGTTTTGTGTTGCAATATGAAGTATTGCATTTAATCTAGAATCTTTTATCCGTGAGCAGAACTTTGACTTATTAAGTTTAAAAATTGAAAATAATTGCTCACATACATAGATGCTTCCAAAGATTGACAACATTTTTGCACAATATATTTTATATTTGGGATATTTACTGCCGAGGTAGTTATAAAAATTTGGTATGCCAAATTCATTATATTTATTTTTTACTTCAGTATTGCACTGGAGTTCAATTACTTCCATTTGTAATTCTTCGTCAGCATTTTCAATATTAATTATAAAAGGTGAATTGAATAATAATAATTCATTTTCAAACTGGTTGAAATCAGACAACAAGCTACAGCCGTTGCAAATCATAAGAATTTAATAAGGAAGTTTAACTTGCTTCAACGAGAAAAAGAAAAATCTAGATCAATGTAAAGTTGCGATTAATCTTTCTTCCAGAGTATTGTCAAAAATGGAAAAAAATCTCCTAATGAAAGGTTTTAATTTTGCCTTATCTCCACAGAACATTCCAAAAGTAGACATCATAGCACAAATTGGAAAAGGAATCTGCAATCTTCCTAGATTGCAGATTCCTTTTCTTGGATGCAAGTTGTTCAGATCCATAATCTGAACAACTTGCATCCCAATATAAAATTCACTGTTGAACTAGAACAGCACAAAAGATTACATTTCCTTGATGTCCTTGTCGAAGTAAATGAAGAGGTAAAAAAGTTATCCTTCTCCGTATACAGAAAACTTGCTACAATGGGAAAATTTTTAAATGATGCTTTACACCACCATCCATTGCAAAAATAGGCATAATTACAACTTTTAAATTGTGAGGTTCTGTTTCCTCACATTTAAATTGCGAATACATCTCCTTTAACTCCTTTCCTTAAACAAGATTTCACGAATGCAATCACGCTGCCTTACATCAAAAATGATATAAGGCAGCATGATCACCATCACGGACAAAGTGGTTGCATCTCTGCAAGAAACATAAAAGTGTCTTTTTTTACCTTTACAAAAAAGATCAAGATTCCTATCCATGAAAATCCCCACATCAGCCCATGAAAAACCAGGTGTCTCTGAGATTCATTACTCTTGTGGCATTTGTTATGTAGGCCAGGCAGAAAGGTCTGGAGAGATCTGCATGTCTGAACATGTAAAAGATGTCAAAAAAAGAAGAAAGCATAAATCAAGCCTGGCATTCCACACAAGTACTACTGGCTATCAGGTTCTCTTGCAACAAACAAAAATGTCATATATTGATGATAACTGTTTCACATGAAAATTTAAAGACACCACACAAATGCTTAGGATCCCTACACAATGCAATAAAAATCAAGGCTAAATATTTAACTTCCACAGACCTAGGATATACCAAACATGATACCACAATGTGATAGCAAGAACTAGCAATGTTCCAACATACATACAGTAACGAATTTATTTGTATTCTGGTTTATCAATTATTTAACAGTTGTGAAGTTATCAAAAACATCTAATATGTGTAATAAATTTAGTTTAATCCTTTATCCAAGTGTGTGCAAACAAAGTTTGCACCTGAAAGTAACTTCAGGACTGGGGTAAAGTGGTACAACACTGAGCAACTCCTTGCAAAGGTGGAGCAAGCTACCAACAATCCTATCTCAGTATCTCCCATAATGCAAAACACATCTCCTTGCAGATATGTATAATGCTATGCATTAAGGGAAGGGCCATTACCCAGACTAGTTTCGACCTTTATCAAGGTCTCTTCAGTGGGAGCCAGGCCCAAGTGGAGATACCAGGCAGAAGCATTAGCAAGGTCATCTCCTCCTATAGGAGCTGCCAATGCATTATGGGAGATACTGAGATAGGATTGTTGGTAGCTTGCTCCACCTTTGCAAGGAGTTGCCCAGTGTTGTACCACTTTACCCCAGTCCTGAAGATACTCTCAGGTGCAAACTTTGTTTGCACACACTTGGATAAAGGATTAAACTAAATTTATTATAGTCTGACCAAGTGAAAAATAAACTTTTAATATCTTTCTCTAAATCCAGAGTAATTTAATAAAAAGGTGGTACACTGTTTGGCAGCTCCTATAGGAGGAGATGACCTTGCTAATGCTTCTGCTTGGTATCTCCACTTGGGCCTGGCTCCCACTGAAGAGACCTCAATAAAGGTCGAAACTAGTCTGGGTAGCGGCCCTTTCCTTAATGCATAACATTGTACATATCTGCAAGGAGATGTGTTTTGCATTAAGGGAGATACTGAGATAGGATTGTTGGTGGCTTGCTCCACCTTTGCAATGAGTTGCCCGGTGTTGTACCACTTTACCTCAGTCCTGAAGATGCTTTCAGGTGCAAAATTTGTTTGCACACACTTGGATAAAGGATTAAACTAAATTTATTATAGTCTGACTAAGTGAAAAATAAACTTTCAACATCTAATATGTGTAATTGTTAAAAGGCTTTTATCGTGTAAAACTTTTATGTACTGTTACCCCTGCCTGATGATGCAAGTCTTATGAGACACGAAACTTGTCGGGTTTTAATTGTTTATTTTTAATAAACTCCTTATATTACAATGCGATCTCAATACCAAAAACTTCCTAAAGTGTGGGATAAAGTTCAAAAAAAGAAAGGTAGATATATGTCTCACCTGTTCTCCATCCTTGAACATAATGGATGCACTTTTGCCAACACTCTCTGGGAGAATTTTGCTGAAACATCAGTAACATCATCTTATTACCTAGAGTTCCTTGATCAAAAGTGTAAAGCATAAAAACAACAGATCTTGTTCTCTTCAAACACTATGGAAATTACAACAGGCTGTTCACAAAACCAAAAGAAAGATAATTTTAAAGTTCCCTGTTTTTATTCTGGAAACTTCTAACTTATCTTTGTGCATTAAAAGATTCATCTCCATGTTTATAACATTTAATTAGAACATGTTTGCTGCTCAACATATCTAAAAGGAACTTTCTGTTATTTCAAGTTATTTCTTTTACTGTCTTACCCGAATGCAGTATGTCCTGATGGCATCCATTATGAGGTGATAAAACATCTTCCATTATCTTCCTTATTAATCTGCTTTTCTTGCTATATAACAGAATAGTTACAGAGGAAGAGTTTCCAGATTTTTTGGATAATTTAATTATTATTACTAACCCGAAAATCAGGAAAGGATCTAACACTAGCAAACTATTATCATTTTAGTGCTTTGACCAGCTGTCTGTAAAATATTAGGGAAAATAGTTAATGCCAGAATTCTCTGACATTTAGAAAGTAATGTTCTTCTCTCTAATATGTGGATTTCATAAACATCACACACCTTTGGACTTTTTTAGAAACAAGAAACACGTATAAGAGATGCATTCTTGAAACAAGAATATCTGGGATAGCATCTGGTATCTTTGATATGGAAAAAAGTTTGACACAGACTAGAGATATGACAGCCTTTCTTTTAGTGTTGCATGGTGATCAGCATTCATTTTAGAAATTATGGACTTTACAACCATCTTATAAATAAGTATTTTAATTTCTCGACGTTTTGACCTTCATATTAAGGTCATCATCTGGAGTATATACAAATATACAAGGACATGCTGAGTTACATTTCCCACAGTAAGCTAAAGAAACAATGATTTGATCTCGGTTATTCTACTGGCATGACCTCTAGTGGAAAAAAAAAAACAGATAAAATTACAAATTAATTAATTATTTAGAAACTACATCTACATTTATATCCATTCAGATCCCACTACATTGCAGAGTTGCATTCCATTCAACTTGCACTTGTACATATAAAAAAGAAAACCACTACTGAAAGTGTGTAATTTATACAGACTAATTGTGGTCTTTACAGGCTGTCTCTCCTGTGTATTATCCACTTCCAGTGCTTCGTGAGTTTTACAACTGTTGTACAAAATGAAGACCCTTAATTTTCATATATTAAGTCATGTTGGATTCCCAGCCACATTGCAGTTAAGGGAAATGTGACAGTAGTTGCAGCTGCTAGTTCAGCTTATATTTTTTTTTATGTACTGCTTGACATTATCACATCCAGATTATAGACAGTTTATAAGATGAAAGCTATTTGTCCAATATGGTCATCATGGCAGTTAGTACTGACAAACAGATTATATGATATTAAGGCTGAAATTAAGTCAACACAGAAACAGAACAGAGAGAGAGAGAGTTCTTGCTAGTCTTTGCATAGATCACAGTCATCTTACACATTCTTATTTACTGAGGGCTGATTACTTACCTATATGTGAAAAATGCACATCTCACCATTTGTTATATTCTAGTGGAGTGCCAGCTCTTCACACGAGATAGGAATGAAATTTTTACCCTCTGGCAGAAGCATATGCATTCAGGCAGATGTGATACAAATTACATGATGTTTTTAACATTTTGCAAGGAATTTATTTATACAAACACATTTGATCATAAATATTATTTATATGTGGATACTGCCATGCTTAACTTAAGTTTTGTACATACATATTATTTACTTATTTATCTCTTTCTGACTATTTATTAATACTTTCTGTACTGCTGCAACATTTGCTAGGGCACAGTGTGACCTTTGCTGTCCTTGTTCCAATAGACCATAAATCAACCAACCAACCCCCCCCCCCCTCTCTCTCTCTCTCTCTTTGTCTCACATCAAGTGAAACTTCCTATTTGGAGGTGGAAACTTTATTCAAGCTCACTGCTGCTTGGCATGGTAACCTGGCAGTGAAACAAAAGCAAAATCATTGCCTGTTCTGTGAACAAGGATACAGTTATTCAATGGATTGAAAATCAGAAAGGTCAGTGTGTTTTCTCTCTTTTCAAGTTTTTCAAGTTACAGAAATGAAACTATATTTCAGGTGAGTTTTATTTACAAGTTGGATACCAATAAATATCATAATTATGCCATGGCTATGTAATGATTTCTTTTATAGAAAACATTGCGAAAGAAATTACTAATTAAATGAAATAAAGCTTCAGCATTATACATTTAGTGAAATATTTCCATACATAAAAAAACAAAAACTTATTCTTTTAATTTGTTTATTTATTCAAGGTTAGCTATCATTAAAATTAAAAAAAAAGTAAGATAATCTGATATTGCTAAATAGCTGATATCCTTACAATATGATATTAGATTCTAATCTCCAAACAGTTTTTCATTGGAGTTCTGATAACGTCATTAATATCAGTGCTAGTTAAACTCAATCTTGATTTATTTCTTGATGAAATAAAAGTAAAAAGAACAAAAAGCAAGACTAGATGAAAAAAAGAATCCTTTTCATCTTGTCTTTTGGGTATGCTCAAGCTGAAATCTCTTTTGGTATAAACATATTACAAGTATTGCCTCATCAGCATCCAAAGAAAAAAGTTTTCTCTTTTCCTTTTTAGGTAAGAACGCTTTGCATAAGAACTCCAACTGTTCACTCTATAAATCACTAATCCATCTACTTGACTCTACAGAAAAGAGCAAATTATATTGATTTGTTGTTTGTATTTGTTTGTATTTTCTACTACATTTACATGGACACTCTTAATCAGAATTAGCATCAGTAATTCCCTTACTCTTTTAAATATGTTAAATGTGTGAAGCACGTATTCACCATCCCTTCAGCAGATGAATTTCAAACTCACAGAACAAATGTTTCTTCATATTTATTTATTCCTTCTACTGTTATCTTTTGGAAGTTTTCCTTCTCATGTGTTTCCTAAAGAGTATAGTTTGCATGGCTTCAAATCCAATGTGAACAAGATTCTTCTCTCTTTTCACCTTTCTCTCCATACATGCTACTAATGTACTGTAAGTTTGAACATGCTCTGAATGGGATTACTATTAACCACTCTTCTTATAGAATGTGACACTTGGTACTCACATTTCATAATAAGAAAGTTTTTTACCTTGGTTCTATTATATATTAAAAGATACTAAGAAATTATATAACTGGTTTTAATTCTTAACCAAGGAAGCAAAACAATGTTTTGCACGTGAAATATATTCATGTCTGAGCTACTTGGATATAGAGGCTAATGACTTCGCATTAGCAAAACAAGTGTTCTCTGCCAGGTTGGCAGGGAAAAGACACAGAGGAAAACATAGGAAGATTAGGTGGATTGATACGGTAAAAAGTGCCTAAGAAGATAGGAATATAAGATCTGATAATGTTGGAGTCTTGACAGGTAACAGACCGATTTGGAGGAAAATTGTAGATCAGAAGTTAGTAATGATGTACTATCATATCCTGTACACCCCTCGAGGGTACATGGCAGGAATTTGATGATGATGATGATGACTTCACATCACTTGCCTTAGTATGTATCCCATAATGCAAAGCACATACCCTTTCAGATACTATACATACTGGGAAGGGCCACACTACCCAGACTGGTTTCAACCTTTACTGAGATCTCATCAGTGGGAGCCAGACCCAGGAGATACCAAGGTTGAAGTAATGCAGAAGTCTTATGTATCTCATAAGTAGCCAGAAGGCGCTAGACCTTATTAATAAAAAATCTCTAGATGAGAGAAAGATGTTGAAAGTTTTTTTACCTTGGTTCTAAAGAGAATACTCTTTCAACCACTCGCATTTCGTTAATGTGTGTAGTTGATTTGTGTTTTATTGGAAATAAAACCAAGGTAAAAATCTTTCAACATCTTTCTCTCAACATTTTTCGATAAAGGTCGAAACCGCCTCTGGGTAGTTACCCTTCCCATAATGCATAGCATTGTATATGTCCGTAAGGATATTTGCTTTGCATTATGGGATACTGAGGCAAGTAAGTCATTAGCTTCTATATATGAGTTGCCCAGTCCTGAAATTACTTCATGTGCAAACTTTGTTTGCTTACACTTAGATAAAGGATTAAACCAAGAATATAATTTCTTGGCATATTTAATTTATAGTATAACAAAGTGGAAAAACTTCCAACATTTATATACCTAGTCTAGACATAAATGCCGCTTTAACTTGAACCGTGCACCTTTAATCTATCATAAATCAGTTACATCTTTCAGCACATACAAACCACGTGTATAATGTGCATATAGCAGCAGCATTCAATGTTCAAAATGTCCCCAATGGAAATGCTACCACTGCTCACTCAAAATCCATCTTTAAGCTGGAGATGCTGGAGCATCATTTCTTGCTGACTGTCTCTCAAGCTCCAATCACAATTTGAAGTTAGTAATGAAGTAAATCCAACAGATTCAGATCGGGACTTCCAGGCTGCCAATCAGGTGGTGATATGTGATTGGGTGATACATATGTGAAACATAATTTTGTATTTTGATGCAGGTGAGCTGTTTAGTTATCCTATCTTCATAAGGAAGACAACCCCCCATTGGTGGCATCATATTAATTATGTCATTATTTGGATTTGGTAGATGCAGAGAATTTTTACAATTTTTGAGAGTTAAAAAGTTATTCACAGCTTAATTTCATATTGTCCAGTTACTGATTTTTAAATTGCAGTCTGAATGTTCAGGGTTGTACTTCATAATTTCTTATTTGCATTTTGAGATAAACTAATTTTTTTCAAAATGGTGGTCACCTAGTTCCTGGTCCCCCTCCTGCATTATGTATTCCAGCGTTTTCCAGATTTTTCTTACGATGGATCACTTCACAAATCCTGAAATTTTCATGGAACACCTTGGTTATTTTGTAATGTATTAATAATTAATTATGGCATAATCATAAAGAGTATTAATAAACTTATGTATATGGTGTGACATGCTGACAAATATAAAATTACATTTAAATCAGTTATCAATCACTGGACTAATGAAATCTTGTTGCATATTGCAGTTTCCTCAGGCCAACATCATTAAATTAATTTGTGCTGATTTTCATTGACATATTCCATTCTGATCACTAAAAATTTATAATATTATAAGTACTTACGAGTGAATGCAGACTTTTTCTCCTGTGTGCTGGTAGTTTTCCCCTCCTTTTGTACATCCTAGAGAGCTTTGTAGGCTGGAGGTGGATGAATCACTATCTGTTGCATCACAAACACCTTCAATAAGAGATTTCTTAACACCAAAATTAAACAAAGTCCCTTGTCTCTTATTCATATTAAAATTTAAATCTGTAGGCCTATTACTTTTGAAAAATCACTGCACTACGGTTTCAAAACAAGCACTTTTATCCTACAATATGAACTTGCAAAGAAAGTATTCAGTATTACTAGATTTCAGAACCGGATGCAGACTACCTTGATCTTCAATTTCAGTGGAAAAATTTTCCTTATGCTTCCTTTCTGATTGGTCACTAACATTTGCAAAACAAATGTTAGTGACCAGTGTTATTTCCTTCAGTTATCAATCACTGGACTAATGAAATCTTGTTGAAATAATGAATACCGCTGTTTATGACCGGTCATAAACAGCGGTATTCCCTTTCCCGATTCACTTCCATGTTTAAAAATACATGGCTTGGTCACTGACATCATGGAACACTTATTCACTTTCCACGGAACACAATTTGGGAAACCCTGATGTATTCTACTCTGAAGGCATTAGGTTGAATGGAGAAGTCAAATTTTTTTTGTCTTTTATGCATACATGTAGTAAAATATGTGTGCCTCAAATTACCTTAATTGAAGCCATTCTTTAAAAAAAAAATTGCAAAAAATTAAAAACAGCTGACTTTGATGTTCAAAAAAGTCATGTTGGGCATGGTCAAATAAAAATTTCAAAATTTTATGAGATATTGATGGATCCATTCTGTTGTTTTCATCCCTTCATCCTAGATAGCCTTTTGAAAATGAAGAAAATCACTTTTTTTTTTCTTGTGTCTTTCAGCATATTTAGTACATCTATCATGGCAATTTTAAGGCTCACGAGTGTTGTGCCACATCCCACAAGCAAATAGGAGAGTAAAAAATAAATATGAATGAATGCTTAAAAAGAAAAATAATTATTAAAAATGATTATTTTAGTGATAGCTTGTCTGCTCAGTACAGTTGCAGAAAGAATTTTGTTAACTTGCTTACCCAATAAGATGGTTTATTTATAGATTCGCACTTTTTGCTGCATCATGTGGCAAGAGGTTCTGTAATGGTGATATGCTGGGTGAGCCATTAAACTGTTGATCACAAAGGCAAACCACATATTTGCATCTCAAATCATGTTTGACTTCTGTTCTAGCAATATTGCTAATATTATTTATTTTTTATCATCCAGTGAGGATATTGAATATGAAGGTAAGTTTGCTTAAAGAAAGCTTTGAAAATGCAGAGAAAATGGACAACACAGTAATATATCATAGATATGTTTCAGGTTGATAAGAGAAATATTGATATTTATCACTCTTTTGCTTCAATGGACTTTAAAGTTGTAATCACATGAGCATCGAAGGTTATTTCACCATACTGAATAATTATGTCTTCTGTGTTTACAGTGGTAACTATCATCATCATATATCCATGTACCCTCTAGGGGTATACAGGATATGATAGTACTACATGAAAAAAATTACATCATTACTAACTTCCTATCTACAATTTTCCTTCAAATCAGTCTGTTACTTGTCAAGACTCCAACATTATCAGATCTTATATTTCTGTTGTCTAAAGCACTTTGTACCTTATCAATCCACCTATATCTTGGTCTTCCTCTGGGTCGTTTTGCTACCAACCTGGCAGAGAACACTTGTTTTGCTAATCTTTTCTCGCCCATTCTGTTTAAGTGACCATACCACCTGAGATTAGCACTGCTAACACATTCCTGGATGCTGACAATGTCAAGTTCTTTCCTAATATCCTCATTTTTAATATGATATTGCCATTGATGCCATCTGTTCACTCCTATAATCTTTCTCAGGACTCTCATATTTGTGGTCTCTAGTCTTTGGTCAAGTGCTTTACTTCTGACCCAGCTCTCAGATCCATAAGTTAAAACTGGTTTGAACACTGTCTTGTATACAGCTAATTTAGTGTTCCGACTAATTTCTCTCTTATTCCATATGAATTTATTCAATTGACTTCCCACCATACCAGCTTTGCTGATTCTGTTGTCTATTTCTATATTTAATTTACCATCTTCAGTAAAAATCGTGCCTAAGTAGCTGAAATGTTTTTCTTGTTCCACAGGTTCTCCATTCACAACACAGTTGGCATTTTCAATGATTCTGCCTATTTTCATTGTCTTTGTCATTTTATTGCTAATCTTCATACTATATCTATTACAACAGTTATTCAATTTAGTCAGAGAATCTTTCAGACTTGTAGCAGATTTATTTAGAAGTATAACATCATCCGCATACAGCAAAGAGCTGACATTAACATCTCCAATTTTGATATTATATTTAATACCACTTTCCTTCATAATGTGATCCATATAGATAATGAATAACAGAGGGGATAATGTACGTTATTGTCTGACACCAGATTTAACATTAAACCATCTTCCTGTACTTCCTTCAATTCTAACTGCTGACTTACAACTCAAATAAAGACCAAGTATTGCTTGATATAATGCCCCATTGACACCATATAACTGCAGCGTATTGAATAGCTTCTCTCTTGGCACCTTGTCATATGCCTTTTCAAAATCGACAAAACTTAAATACAGATCTTTGTTATATTCCCATGCTTTCTCGACTATTTGTCGTAAAGTGAAGATCTGATCCTGACAGCCTCTATTTGGCCTGAATCCAGCTTGTTCTTCACCAAGCTTTTCTTGCACAATTCTTCTCAACTGTTTCTCAAGTATACTTGCATAGATCTTCCCAGGAACACTCAGTACGAAAATACCTCTGTAATTCTCTTTCAGTTTTATTTCTCTTTTTATATATGGGTACTATGAGAGCTCTACTATAATCATTGGGAATTCGTCCCTCTGTCCAGGCTTTTTGAACTATGTAGTGCAGCCACTGTAAGACTCTTATACCACCATACTTCAGCATTTCTTGTCGAATATCATCTACTCCTGCTGCCTTTCCACATTTCAAGCCTTTGATGGCTTTTTCTACTTCAAGTATGGATATGTATTCCTGACTGCATGCCTGGTCAGTGTTTTTTACCAATGTGCTGTCATCACTGCTTGTTTCATTTTGCAGTTTTTCAAAGTAATTACTCCATACTTCAAGGATATCTTTTTTCTCCTGTTTTCATGTCACCTTTATCATCTCTAATTTACAGCACTCTTTCCTCCAAAGCTTCTTCAACAAATCCAGAATATTTTGCTACCTTCTTGATATTTATTTTCTATGTTTTTGCCAAAGTCCACCCATGACTTTTGTTTAGCTAGTTTTACACAGTATTTAGCATTCTTGCATTCGTCTCTGTATTCTCTAAGAGCACAAGCTAACTTATTTGCCATTAACTTTTGATATGATTTTTTCTTTTTTTTCACTGCCTCTTTAACTTCCTATGTACACCATGGAGTTCTAATTTTTCTATCCTTGCAGACAACTTCACCACATGCCTCTCTAGCTGAATCAATCAGGGCTTTCTTCAAGGCTTGCCACTGCATCTCCAAGGTTTGATTCCTGTTCTCAAACTCTTTCATTTTTTCTTCAATAATCTTTGTATTTTAGTCTACAGTTCACATCTGAGAGCTGCTCAACTTTTATTCACTTTGAAACTTTCTTACATGTTATTCTTTTCAATATGAAATTCAATTTTATCCTGCTCAAGACTAAATAGTGATCACTTCCAATTTCAAATCCTCTGTACACTCTAGTGTCCTGCATCAGGGAGAAAACATCACTATCAACAATAACACAGTCAATGAGACTTTTCTTATTCCTTGCCTCTTCTCTCCATGTGAATTTGTGCACATTTTTATGTTGGAACATGGTGTTAGTAATAACCAGTCCATGTCCTGAGCAGAAATCCAACACGTATTTGCCATTATTATTAGCTTTGCTCTTTTCTCCAAATTTTCCCAAAACATTTTTGTATGTCTGACAATCACTTCCTACTCTGTTATTTAGATCCCGAAGAAGGACCAACTTTTCCTTTTTCATTGTGTCAGTTGCTTTTTCTAAAGCCTCAAAAAATTCCTCCACTTCTACCTTAGTAGAACCTTCTGTGGGACCATAGGCACAAATAAGTCTCATTGTTCAGTTCCCTGTTCTCATATTTGCCCACATTACTTGAGACTGACTGCCATTCAGGAAGATTAGCCTCGTATTTTGTGTCGGATACTATGGGTACTCCTTTTTTTCCTTGATTGTCTTTGCCTGAATATAACATTTTGTATTTATTGCTCAGAAAGATCTCACCAGTTTGTCTTTTTTGTTTCAGTAACCCCTATTATGTCGATCTGGTACTTATCTAATTCCCTCAACTAGCTCAATTTTTTTGCCATTCAGGCTTCTTATGTTGATAGTACCGATCTTTAACTCTGGTGATGTTGAGTCGGGAGTGTGTTTTCAGATTTTTTCCAGTAGCTGACTTTTCGCTGTTTGCCCTGGTTCCCTGGCGAAAACAACGGGGGGGGGGGCTTGTTTAACCAGGCGATGCCCCAGCTGACATGAAATTTTGTCATGTTGTACCATCATTTTTTTTTATTTTGGTTTAATCAATAAGAATACAATTGGTCAGCTAAATACCAAATTGCCAGCCCATCCTCGTTCGTTCAGTATCCAGGTAGATATATTAAAATTGACAACAAAATAATATATGAGGGTTGTTTGAAAAGTTTGGTAAATTTCCAATAGACAGTGACACAACTCATTTATTCATACCAGCATCAGCACATATCATCTTTTTCATGACCCCTGGCAAAATTTTAGCCACGTGCGAGGTGTAGTTCTCATTTGGCAAACATTTAAAATGGCCGTGTTTGCACTTTTCATGAAAATGGAGAAAAACGAATTTTGTGCAATGATAAAGCACTTTTATTTGAAGAAGTGGATGGCTGTGCAAATCAAAGCCGAGTTAGATGCAGTTCATGGGGACCGTGTACTAGAATTAAAGACTATTTATTTTTGGATAAATGAGTTTAAACGTGTTTGTAAGTCCATCGAAGATGAAGCTTGCTCCGGACACCCAACTGAGGTCACAGTGAAGGAAATGATTGATGAAATCCATGGTATCGTTATGGAAGACCGCCGAGTGAAAGTGCATGAAATTACTGAGATTGTAGGTATCTCAATTGAATGGGTGTATAATATTCTGCATGAAAAAGCTGTGTGCATGATGGGAGCCACGATTATTGACTTTCGTTCAAAAACTCATGCGAAAAGACATTTCAATGCAGTGTTTGGCTATGTGTAATTGCAATTCGCAGTATGTTTTGCGTCGATTTGTGACTGTGGACGAAATTTGGATCCATCACTACACACCTGAATCCAAGCAGCAGTCAAAACAGTGGACAATGTCCAATGAAAGAGCACCAAAAAAAAAAGAAGCGAAGATCGTTTTGTGAGCTGGAAGGTGATGACCACTGTTTTTTGGGATACCCAAGGAATTATCATGATAGGCTATTTGGAAAAGGTAAGATAATAACAGGAGTCTATTATGCTTCATTGTTGGACCATTTAAAAGAAGAACTGAAGAAAAAATGGCCAAGATTGGTGTACGAAAAACTGTTCTTTCATCAAGACAATGCACCGTTCCATACATCGGCAATTGCAAAATTGCACGAATTGAGGTTTGAATTGGTTCCACATCCACTGTATTCTTCGGACTTGGTCCAGTGTGACTACTTCTTGTTCCCAAACTTAAAAATTTGGCTCAGTGGGAAAACATTTTCTTCGAATGAGGATGCCATCAAGGCTGTGAATGACTATTTTGCAAAATTTAACAAATCCTACTTTTTAGATGGAATGAAAAAACTAGCAACTCGCTGGACCAAATGTGTAGACCTCGATGGAGACTGTGTTGAGAAATAAAGATGATTTTTTTTTTTCAAAAAAAAAAAAAAAAGTGTTTAACTTATTTTTTTACCACAAAGTTAAACACTTTTTTTTTTCTACCAAACTTTTCAAACAACCCTCATATATCCTTTTTTGACAAATAAATTGCATTAAACTGGTGAGCATCAGTTATTTTGATTACCTAGTTATGCAAAATTGGTTAAAATTGACTGTTTTATTGTGTTTTTTACTTGGAAAATTAGTGTTTTATAGTATAATAGTGTAGACTTTAGTGTATTTAGTATTTTATAACATATTTTTATTAAGATATTTCAACGATAAGTATAAGTTTAAAATAGTACCAAAAATGCTAGTTAGAAGGCTAGCCCTGCTAACAAGGTTATTGGAGATGTGGAGGAGGTCAGTGAAAATGAATTAATCTCCAAAATAGCAAAATGAAAGCAGAGAGATGACACGAGAATCAGAAAAAGTCAAGAGGTGTTTAAATGAGCACAGACACAGGTGAGTCAGAAAGTAATGGAAATCAGGAAGTGACGTTATTTGTAAAAAGAAAGATGTTATTTGGTATGGTGACTCTATAATAAAACATGCTATTTGATGAGTGAGTTATAACTTTGAGTTTTCCTGGAGCAAAAATTAAGAATACAAAGGAAGCAATTCAGAAAGAGAAAAGTAAATGAAATTGTAATTGTAGTAGGTATACTAATGACTTAACTAGCGATAAGGTCAGTATGAGAGAGGACATGAAAGGGTTGTTGGAAGAGGCAAGAGTGAGAAAGTGAAAATAGGCAGTATTTGACTTCAATATGATAAAAATGAATTAAGAAGAAGGGCTATGATGCAAAGAATTCAACACATAGGCTGTGTAGAAGAATAGATGCAAGTTTTTGGGTGTGGAGTGAGTTTGAGGGAAGATTGGATTAGAGGGACAGCCTACCTGAATGTGTTTGTTATCAGGAGTCTAAAAAAACTAATAACTGGTAAACTAACCTAACACATAGAGTCAGGGAAACTAAATTATAAAGGGAGGAATGGTGAGAATGTGAATGTAAGAGTGACAATGTTATTGACGGGAATGGGCTTTGTCGTGGAAATGTTGATGAGGAGAGAATGATTTTGACTTTTGTGTTTGTCTGGTTTGGACTTATCAAACATGTGCAAAGATGTCTACATCTATAAGGCACTAAAGAAGAATAGAGATCTATGAGTTGTCAATCTATGTCATGCTGACCGCAGACAAAAGTACTCAAAAGAACATGCAGGTAGATTATTGTCTGTACAAGAATGCTAGGAGTATCAGAAACCAAGGGGTAGAATTTGTTGCCTTAGTCAATATGTTAGGACCTCAGATTGTAGGCAGTGAGACTTGGCTGTCAGAATCAGACATACTATCTGGTATCAAGTGTAAAGGGTACACTATTTTTAGGAAGGATAGGAAAGGAGGAGGCATGCTGCTAATGATATTGGATGACTTGAATCCAGTTAGAGTTATTATTGTAGTACTACTACTAACAGTATTTCATGTGACATTACATAGTAGGGTGTTGTTACTGACCTGGTGGATCGGTGGCTGGTGATGAAGAAATGCATCACCAAATAGAAAAGATGAGCACAAAAGAGTAATCACAATGTCAGACTTTAATTATTGTGTAGCAGTATCATCTCATGAGAAGAATGAAAATGCATTTATTGAGCTGTTGCAGAACAACTTTCCTCAAGCAGCCTGTGACAGAAGGAACTCGATGTCAAAGAGTGTTAGATTTGATTATAGTGTCAGAGGGTGTTTTAGTTAAAGACATAAATTAAAATACTCGCTTGGGAAGTGACTAAGTTTAAGAATGTTCATTCAGAAAAGATTACATGCTGAACTACAAAGTAGGAAATTATGACCGAGTAGTATCCGGAGTTCAATGGAATGGGATTGGTTGTTGAATGGGAAGAATGTCGACGGTGCATGGGGAGCATTTAAGCAATACTTAAATGATGCAATATCAGTGTGTGTCGAGAGTTCAAAGAATAAGTAGGTTCGGAGTCAAATGGACGTGTAATCTTATTAAGCAAGAGATTCGTTAGAAAAGGATGATGTGGAAGTAATACTGTGTGCATAAGGAAAATTAGGATGATCTCTGTTGTAAAAGTTTTAAGCATCACTATTAGAATAGTTGCAACTGTTGTATGGAAATCAAAGTCTGAGTATGAAAAGAAACTGGTTCTGCGTGCTAAAAAAAACCACTAGAATTCTATCGATATGCTGCAAGTAAAAGAAAGAATGAATATGAAAGAATAACTCTTCTAAATGCAGATGGTGTGAGAATTACAGATGCAGAAGAGGTTGTTCAACTAATGAGTGCCATTTTGTTAAATACTATCAATCTGGTGTACACAACATTGAGCTCACTGCTACCTCTTCACTGGATGAAGAAACTCGGGCATATGAGGATGAGGTATTAGAGCTGTTGCATAAACCGAATAAGAATTCAGCAATAGGGACTGATTGGATATCAGCACGTGTGTTAAAAGAGTGTTCAGCCCAGCTGGCTGTTTAATATGAGTCCCAGAACAGGAAAGATTCTGCAGGAATGGAAAGAATGTATGGTAATTTCATTTCACAAGGGTGGTTCAAAGACCAATTAGTATCTCAGGAGTGGTGGTGAAGATTTTGGAAAAATTGGTTAGGGCTCAAATTCAGAAATAGGTTGACAGTGAATCTCTACTTTGCAACGAGCAACATGGGTTTACTAAGGGAAGGTCATGTATTAGCAACTTGCTCACATCCTATAACAATGTTACCATTGAGTTTTAAAAGAGGTATACCGTGAGTAGACATATGGATTCAAAATTAATAACGGAAATAATCTTTGTACGTGAGTTTTTTCCGTTATTAATTTTGTATCAATGTTATCATTGAACTAAATTGGAGAATATTGGTTTGGGTTATAGAATATTAGTGTGGATAAGAGGATGACTGACTGATAGATATCAAAGAAGTGGTATACGGAGGATGTGAGTGTGCAAGATTTAAGGTAACCAGTGGTGTACCACAAGGATCAGTGCTTTGTCCACTGTTATTCAATCTGTACATTAATGATATTGGGAAGGATTTGACAAGCGACACACAGCTATTTGCTGTTGATACAAAGATAGGAAGGGTAATCAGGAACTGCTGATATGCAGTACTTGCAGAATGATTTGAATAGGCTCGAATTGTGGGCATGGTAAAACGGATGTCAGTAAGTGTAAAGTCATTCACTTTGACATGATTAGATATTCAATGTCATATTATATTGGTGCGATTATGCTAGAAGAAACTGATGAGACTAGAGATCTTGGAGTGTTAATAGATAGGAAGTTGAAGTTCAGGAGTCATGTAGCAAAGATTGCAAATACAACTCAAAAGATAATTGCAATGCTGAAACAAATGTTCATATGTAACGACAAGGATGTCATTTTGCCTCTTGACAAGACCTCACATGGACTGTTGTGCACAGGTCTGGTCACCTGGTTTCTGTTGTGACTCTGAAAAATTGGAGAGAGTGCAAAGGAGAGTGTTAAAAATGATATCACGATTGTGGAATACTGATTATGAAAACAGATTGAGAATTAGTAGCTGCAGACACTAGCAAATAGGACAAAGAGAGGTGATATGATTGAGACTTACAAACTTCTGAAAGGGTCATACAGGATATTTCAGTTGATGGAATTTTTCAATTTATCGAGGATGGGGAAAGGACAATTGGGTATCCTTGGAAGCTGAGAATGAATGCCGCTAAGAAGGGGATAAGGTATTACTAGATATTTCTCTCATAGGGTGGTGTGTGTGATTGGAATGGATTATCATTGGATGTTGTGAGTGAAAAGGGTCCCTGACTCCCTGGAGGTCCCTCTTAATAATAATAAAATAGGGAAAAAGAAATATATGCACTTCAAACTGCTGTTCACCTGTTCTTTTGAAACCCTAGCAATATGAAATTACATTGCCTGCTTTGCTAAATTACTATAAAAGTAAAAAGTTTGTTTTTTTAATGTTTTTTCTGCTTTTGCATTAATGGTGATGATATTAAAAAAGTGGTATATGGAGGATATGAGTCTGCAAGATTTAAGGTAACTGCTTAAATCTTTAAAAACTATCATGTATTTTCTAGCTTCACTCCAGTCAGGAGATTCTAAAAGAATAATGTCTTAATAAGTTGATGTACTAAAATGTGCTGAAAAGGGCAACAAAAAAAAAGGGTTGTTTCTTCATTTTCAAAAGGTTGTGTAAGTTGAAGTGATGATAACAGAATGAGGCCAATTTTCTTTATCATCAGATATCAAGTGGA
Organism: Typopeltis vanoorti; assembly: GCF_054136105.1. Lineage (NCBI taxonomy): Eukaryota > Metazoa > Arthropoda > Arachnida > Uropygi > Thelyphonidae > Typopeltis > Typopeltis vanoorti. The sequence goes on along the minus strand of NC_143556.1, from coordinate 126,495,756 downwards.
TTATAAAATCAGCTGTTTTTAATGACTTTGAGCACTATTTTTAATAGAAGAAAGTTGCCAGTTAAGGTGGTTTTTGGACATACATATTTCACTACATGTATACATAAGAGACAAAAAAATCAGGCTTTTGGATTCAATCTATAGTTTTCAGGATAGGCTAGAAAAAGTGAGAAACAGAGCACCCTTTTAATTTTAAAATACTCAGAATTGCAAAAAATTCTGATTTAGTCTTGTAATTATTGTTTTTCAGGTATTGCAGATTTTTAGGCTGTAAATGTAAAAGCTGTAGTGTTTGTCTTAAGCCTCTTATGATATATTGGTTTTTCCTTCTTGGACCACTCTGTTGCTTTCCTCATAAAACCATACCTTGATATTGGGCAGGAAATGAATGTCCTCACTCTAACTTTGATAATTTCTGGTACATGGTCATAGAGAATGTTTGGATCTGAAGAGTGGAAACAGTAGTGAAATCATGGAAAGAGAGTAAAAGTTACACAAAATTTCCTATTTGCAACGTTCTAGTGCCAAAGGATATGAGATTATGAATGGCTGAAGGAAGGGCATTCCACAAGAAATTAAACTTTTATGAAATAATCAACTGAATTAGCAAGAGGTCACCTTAACAGCATATCTGAGTAGAGTACAAATTTGAGTAAAGGGGAAATGATTATTGTGGATATTCTGTTAACAATTTGCATTAGATCAGTAATATACAGGAAACATTTTGAGACAACATTATGGAATTTACTTCATTACATGCTTCAACTTCTCTGCTTTGTCAGTGGAAATGGTTAAAAGGGATGGTTGGAGTTGTGGACATTAGATTCACTAAGGAAGATGACATCATTGTTAGGCTGGTACAATTGCAGAAAATCAAGCTGTAGTCATGGATATGAAATCAAAGTGGTCAAAATTAATTATTTTCATAATTGGGAAAGTAGTAGAACTTACAGAATTCTTTATAATTATATTGCTAGGAATTTTTATTACTATAGTTACTTTTTTCTCTCTCCTTAGGTGCGTCTGGGAAATAACATCCTAACACCAACAGTTGGACAAAAAATATTAACTTTCTTATGTCCTGCTATTTATGCTCTCCTTTCTGATGGCTTGTTACCTACAGTTCAAGGATTTTTTTGGTCCACTTCCTAATACACCATGGAGAGTTGCTGAAGCATCTATTCAACAAGGTAAGCATTTTTTGGGTATCTGTGAAAACAATAACATGCCATTAACATTTATTTTTGATCACTAATAAGGTGTTATCCAAAACATCTTGCTTCAGAAATATTTTGAGACGGTATCATGGAACTTTAGCTATATTATGAATCTTTTCCATATTACTCACTTGTTAATTACATTCAAGGTGAATTTGTTTATATGTTTTGGCATTGTTTTTGTATATTTGAGTTCGGTGTAAATTGCATAATTCAACATATCAGCTTTATAATGGCAGTAATATGCTGCTTATAAAGCAGCATATTACTAAATGTTGTTGTTTGAAATCTGGTGAAACAGATAGGTAGACATACTAAAACAGCATTTAGAAAGGACTCTCAGGTGACAATGTTTATATTATAGAATTTGGCATTTCCAAATGGCTGAGTCAATATTAAAGGTGATTTGATGATGAATTGACCTCCCAGTGATGACACTGCACTGCTTTACACTCGGATGTCATTTGGTGCACCAATTGTTAAAAAAAAAGTTAGTTCTTGGCTAGATTTAAAAAAATCTCTTACTTGAAAACACCATTTAGAATTTATTGGAGCCCTAAAAATCCACAAACTAGAGATACCCCTATGGGGTACCTTTGCTTTGTGGATTTTTGGGGCTTAAAGATAAGGGGATAATAAATCCCTCATTATTTTAAAGCCCAATACGAAACTCGAAGATCGAAATCTAAGAGTTTCATGCCGAAGAACTTTTGGCGAGTCCAAGCGTAATTCAACACCTGGTAGTACAACACTAGGGCAACTCGGAGCAAAGGTGGAGCAAGTTTCGATCACTGTCCTTAATATTTTCTCATAATGTAAAACGCAGCTCCTAGGAGATGTATTACTGTTTTACATTATGAGGAAGGTCACTACCCAGACCGGTTTCAACCTTTATTGAGGTCTCATCAGTGAGTAGGTAGACCTGGATAATACCAAGGTTTAAGTGAACCGAACTTATAGTAAAGTATGTAAGTTTGGTTCACTTCAACCTTGGTATTATCCAGGTCTACCTACTCACTGATGAGACCTCAATAAAGGTTGAAACCGGTCTGGGTAATGACCTTCCTCATAATGTAAAACAGTATTACATCTCCTAGGAGTTTTTGCATTATGAGAAAATATTAAGGACAGTGATTGAAACTTGCTCTACCTTTGCTCCGAGTTGCCCTAGTGTTTGTACTACCAGGTGTTGACTTATGCTTGAACTCGCCGAAAGTTCTTTGGCATGAAACTCTTAGATTTCGAGTTTCGTGTTCGGCTTTAAAATAATGGGGGATTTATTATCCAATTAACTTAATTTACGTCACCGAAAAAAAAAATAGCCTCTTGGCTCTTTATTGGAGTTAAAGATTTAACAATAGAATGGAATCATCAAACATCCTGGCAAGTTTAGACATTGTCAGCCTTTCTGGAGAAAACATTAGATTTTCAGAAAATTTTCTCTCCAGATACAATCTTGCTGTTCAGACATCTTCCATTTGAGGTATTTGTTTGAGGTGGAGCCCCCCCCCCCCCCCCTCCCAGAGTGATGGTACTAGTCCTTTTCATCCTTACTCTTTTTCTATGCTTTTCTCCCTCCTGGGTCTTTTTTTTTTTTTTTTTTTTTTACTACTCTATCTTACACAATCACTGGGATCCAATGCTTTACCTCTGTGTTTACCATATGGTGAACCTCTGGAAAGGGGGGGAGGAGAGGATCATGGGTGATCTTGCACTACTTTGGCAACACATGCAGTCCTGAATAGCCAAATCTGGATTAATTGGCTAATGGACTTCCCTGCAAGGATCAATGGTGTTGCATTGTCTTCTTCCTCATGGTCCAGGAAAGGCTTAACTGTGGAATATAGGGTAGCTCTGGCATTCACTATAAATCAATATGGCATATAGGGTAGCTCTGGCATTCATTCCTGAGCACAGTCATCATTTGCTGAAGGGAGAGAGCATTAGTGGCTCTTTGGTGGGTGTGAAGCTCTGGTCCTGAACCAACTTCCTCATGAAAATTATAATTTTTCATCCTCTTTGTTTATCAAGAAGTTTATCAGCAAGCCATGTTCAGAAACTGTTGTATCAATAGAAAGCCAAAATAAGAACTAAAAAATATCAGAGGCAGCAACAAATACACCACTTTTCTCAGTCTTACATTCACAAGGAGAACATCCACTTGGAAAAATGTCACCCTTCTTCATCCAGAAGGGTTTGGAAGGGTTGGCAGGATCTCCAGAATTAGTCAAAAAAAAAAAAAAAAAAAACTGTATTCAGAAGACATTGAAGCATCAACAGCGATGCATTCTGAAAAACTACTTTGTACAATGGGGGAATATCAATCATAGTCATCCCCCCCCACACAAAACTAAATTTCCTAGAGGTTTAATGTTGTTAATATTGGATTGACCTCCCAATGTTCTTGATGAGGAGATCTGCTCTGAATCGGACTAAGAAGTGACAGCCATAAGGAGAATCTTCTTATGTAGGGATATGCACCTAGTTCCCATTAGGAATATCCTAGTGCAGTTATGAAAACTTTCTTTGAGAGGTGTTTACAGCTTCCCAGTTATGCACTACATCCTGAATCCTTTGCACTGTTTTAAGTGTCAAATGTATGTCATTCTCAAACAGCCTTAATGGCTCTGCCATCTGTGCCTGATATGATCATGAGAGCCAAGACTGTAATTACAAAACACCAAAAATGCCCCGATTGTGAGGGAGATTGTCCACCTTACTCTTGAGCATGCCTAAAGAGGAAGGAGGAATACCAAAGGAAAAGGAGATACAAAAATTAGTGCTGTGCAGAGCATCCCTATCAAGAAACAAGGAGATGATATACCACAAAAGTAGCAACAACATCTGGTACACTCCTATGCTGAGGAGGCAACTGGAAAAAGTGTCAACAGGGATATTAACCTGCATGCTAGTCCTGCCTTTTCACAACTGCAGAATTCCTGAACAGTATGATATGAATGCTGTCTCTTTAGAGCATATGGGCTCACTGCTGATGACATGCAAAAAAAATGATCCCACTACATAAGAATTCACTAGTGAAAAAAAAATAATGGAACATGCACTGCAGAGAATCAAGGATATCTTGATACAATAAAATAAGAAAAAACGATGGACATTGGCTGTTTACAATTCTTCAGAAAAAAATCCAATGCCAATAAAAATAAGACCCCACAATACTGGAAACCACATGTCACCACCAAAAATGAATAATTGACACATCTTGACAACGGAAGTGTTGGGGATTCCATTGTGATATTGGCAATATCAAGGTTTTCTTGAAGAAGCATAAATCAATGTGCTTTTGCCTGCAATCTTGAAGTCTAGTGACATCTGACATGCTGTAGATATCTCTCAGGATGACCTTGATGATGTATTGTAGTTACAATCTCCCCCCTCTTACTTTTAACCTCACAACCGGCCAGGACATCTGCAGACGTCCAGCTAAATCTGGATACGATTCTGTAACACCCATTGAATAACATGAATAAGAAGTGCAATTTGATCTCACTATTTATCCACCTCGGCTGGTAGTGTTAGATCCTGAATGGAGAACTTTACAAGTAAATTCTTTATTCAGGATTTAACATGATAAATATTACTAATTAAGGAGATACCTGCACATCAGCTAATAATTATGAGAAATTTCTTTATGTTATGTGATAATGTGTAGTCCATATGTGCCATATATTGAAATTTGTTCCTCTATAACTGAAATGAGAAGCAGAGAATTTTGTGTCAGAATAGGAAGATTTATGTAAGGGAATTAGTTATTTGTAAATCCCACTAAGCTGTCTAGTACATTACGAAATTTCAAGAAAGATTATAAGTAGTAATCCAGAATAATCGTGTATAATCTGTACGAGTCGAGCGTAGCGGTGGAGGCTGTACCTACGCGGAAAGTGACGTCAGAATGACTACCTGGAAGAGGGTAAACCTAACAGATTAGGGAGAGTGTAGGATCACCCAAAGGGTATGAACAATGGGGTTCGTAGGTAAAAACCACATCGAATAGAGGGTGCCTGATAGGGTGAATAAAAGACGATGCGTGAGATATTACAGCGCTTTTTTCTTCTTTGGTTTCTGGATTCCAGTTTTAGGAGGTTTGTCGGGGGATTCGTGAGAGAGGGGTGGATCGACTACAGTGATGACGGACGGCAGGCTCTTTTCTTGAGAATGCTTGAAGATTTCCAAGCGGAGCTGATCGCGATATGACGGACTTGAGCCTTAGCAGAATGTTCCATCGGAACGGAGAAAGTTTCCTGCGGAGCAATAGACAGCACTCCACAGTTCAGAAAAGATTCAAAGAAAAGCGTAGTGCATCACCAGGTGCAAAGACAGCCGATAAATACACAGTAAGGTAATCCAGATCTGCATGAGATGGCGGCATGAAATCTGAGAGGATCTGGTAATGTAAAGATTTTCATTCTATGTTAAAAATCGCTTAGAAGAATAAGAAATTTGTGTATACTGTAAACTAAAGGACACTAATAGAGAACTTTTAAGTGAGAATTTGATTGGGTTAGTTAAGACTACGTGGAACAAAGAAGAATTGTTGATAGGCAGTATTTTGATTGAGAATGTCTAGGCTTGACAAAATGAAATTTAGAATTGTTATGGTTATAGATAGAGTATTAATAAGAGTGTTCAATGCATGTTCTGTGAATAACTTGTGAAAGGAATTATATCCTGGTAGTGTTATGCTTACACTTAATCTTATCCTTTCGTAATTGAAGGATTTAGCTTACTCAAATTCATTGTTGTGATTTAGTATGAACCTTAACATAGAGTGAGTTATGTTCTATTGAGTATCTGAATTTTCTTAACTGTAAATGTTTTATGCTTTTCCAATAAACATGTTTTGTACCTTATACCTGAGTTTATGCCTGATTATGAATTCAAACCACCACTTATGAAATAGAACCTTTTGGCGGGAAGGAATTAGATATTATTGCTCAAGTGAGATTCAGGTCACGACTGCTAACTGAATCTGCCCAGTGCTAGCGTAAGATTAATTATTGTGTGTATCCCTTTTGAATTTAGAATTGTTTCCCTGAACAAGAGTCTCTTCTGTTATAGGATATAGGCTGCGCAGCATAATAAAAATTTTGCCAATATCCGAAGAGGAAATAGATCTGAATTAATATTTTAAAGGCACAACAGTAGATTAGAAAGAGGGCTATTTAGAGGTAAAACAGGTATAATATACGGAAAGTAACGACATAACAGTAGGGGTGTTAATGAAGCATTTCAATGGACACAAAACTCTGGAGTAGTTCCCAGACTGATATCTTAGGAATTGGTGTGGGGCATATGCTTGATGACAATAATCTCTCCTTGAACATTCATTACCTTTGACTTAACCGTCTGCTCACATTCCCTCTTTTCCCCTGTTTAAGGAACTGATGGCATCTTATGTCGGAGTGATCATTTCCCCACAACATCCACTTTTTTGCATGGGCAACCATGTACTGTCATGGATATCACAGTGGAAAAGTAAATTGACAAGCTTTCTTAGCAGAATTTGATTCTGTGACAATCATCTCATGACCCATCAGTGATATTTTATCTAAAGATCCCAATTTTGCCTTGTCTCCTTGACTTATACCTTACTTACAAATCATGGAAATGTGGAAAAACATATCAAAGCATTTACACAGATAAAGCAAATAAATTACATTTTAAGATTGTCCAAATTCTATCATCACCATCAATTTCCTGATATGTATCCCCAAGGGGTATTCAGGTTACTATGACAGCACTACATGATTAAGTTTACATTATTATTAATCTCCTATCAACAATTTTTCTCCAAATCAGTCTATTACTTGTGAGCACTCCAGTATTCTCATATCTAACATTTTGTGCTTCTAAGCCACTTCTGACAGAATCAATCCATCTAGGCCTTGATCTTCCTCTTGGTCTCTTTCCTGCCATCTTGGCATCAAACACCTTTTTTGGTAACCTTTCCTAACCCATTCTATTTAAGTGGCCTTAGAAACTTCAATTTCCTTTCTAGTATCTTAATTTATGATTGTGCCATTGATGCCATCAAATCACTCCCCTGATTTTACTTAGAACCCCTCGTATATGTGGTCTCTAGTCTTTGAACAAGTGCTTTATTTCTAACCTATAAGATCCATAACTTAAAACTGGTTTGAACACTGTCTGCTGCCTAGTTTGGTGTTTTGGCTAATTTCTCTCTTATTTCATATAAATTTATTCAGCTGGCTGGGCTATCCACAATACCAGCTTTACATATTCAGCTGTCTGTTTCCAGATTCAACTTGCCCTCGTCACTAAAAACTCTGCCTCAATAGCTGAAATATTTTACTTGTTCTATATGATCTCCAATCAGAATGCATCTGAAGTTGTCTATGCTCATGCCTATGTTCATAATTTTGTTCTTTTTATTGCCGATTTTCATGCCAAATTTGTTACAGCTGTTATTCAGTTTAGTTATAGAATCGTGGAAACTTGCACTAGATGTGTTTAGGAGTACATCATCATCAACATAAAGCAAAGAGCTAATTTTGACATCTCCAGTTCTAATATCAGGTTTAATGTCACTTTCTTTCATAATGTGACCAATATAGATAATGAATAAAATTGGAGATAATGTTCATCCTTTGTCTTACCCCTGATTTTATATGAAACCATCTGTCTGTATTTTCTTCAATTCTAACTGCCTACTGACAACTTAAATGTAGATGATCTTCTTTTCTATGTATTGCTCTGTATAATTGAAGTGTTTTGAAAAGCTTTTCTCTGTTTGCCATGTTGTATGCCTTTTCCAGGTCTACAAAACTTAAGTACAGATCCTTGTCATATTTCCACACTTGCTATTTGTCTTAAAGTGAAAATCTGATCTCAACAACCTCTGTTTGGCCTGATTCTAGCTTGTTCTTTTCCAAATTTCTCTTCACAATCTTTCTCAACCTCTTTTCAAGTATGCATGCATAAATCTTGCCTGGAACGTTTAGTAGAGAAATTCCTCTATATTTCTCACATTCAGCTTTATTTCCTTTTTTATAGATTGGTGCTATGAGAGCTCTTCTCCACTCATCGGGAATTTGCCTTCTGACCAGGCTCTGTGAATTATCTTTGAATTAAGCTGGCCTGGTTGGCTGAGTGATTAGCATATCTGCTCTCCAGCCAAAAGGCTGCAGGTTCGAATCCCAACATTAGATGGATGTTTGTGATTGTCTGTAAAAAAATACTGGTGGTGAGTTGGCAGCAGATGGCGTTGATGATGATGGTAGTTGCGGTTCGTGTAGTTGTTGAATGCAGACGGAGAGTTGTAGAGTAGGTGTTCTCCCTCAATGAGCCTTTGTACTTCTTGGAGGTGTCACGTAATAATAATAATATTAATTATGCAGAGTAGCCACTGTAAAACTTTTATACCTCCATACTTAAAGATTTTTGATTGAATATCATCTATTCCAGCTGCCTTTCTACATTTCAAGTTTTTGACAGCTTTTTTTACTTCAAGTATTAATATGTAATCCTATTTGCATTCCTCTTGAAAATTTTCTAGTATGGTTCTGTCACCGCTTGATTTGTTTAGCAGTCTTTCAAAGTTCCATGTAACTGAAAAGTTTGTGCAATTTTTCGTAGGGGTCACTGCAGTGACTTGTTTTATTTTGTAGTGGTTTGCAGAGTACAATTTTTTATGTGCATCATAAGACAGATACAAGTTAGGCAATCGGTGCACTCTAACTTGATGTATACTCTTTTTCTGTGACTTTGAATCCTTTTAAAGTGTCAGTTGAACCTGTTGTAATTCGGGTTTGTTTGCTTGCTTTATGAATTTAAACTTTGAAAGCTTCAGAAGCATCCCGTAAGATATGTGTGGTATTTGAAAAGATGTGGTGGTAGAATACTGTGCCGAAATGGTTTAAAAAATTTGTTCTTGGTGATGAATCAAATGTATCATGTTCAGGAAAGCCCTCCATTATTGATAATGAAGAATTATTGCTTCTGTTGAAAATAATTCAAGATTAACATGTCAAGAACTTTCACAGTTGTTTAGCGTGAGTAGTGAACCAATTTGTTTACACTTGTATCAACTGGTAAAATCATGGAAGCTAAGTAAATTTGTCCCACATGCGTTATCAGATTACAATACTCTTCAAAGGCTATCAATTTGTTCTTCATTTCCTGTAAGTCATAAAAATGAGGTGTTTTTGGATTACTTACTTGTGGTGAAAAATGGATCTTGCACTCTAGAGCAGGAAGCGAACTTATCATTGTTTGTCACCAAATGATCCAGTACTGTACCCTTCAGAGGCACTGCTTTATCTCCAGAAGACTATGCTTTGTGTGTGGTGGACTGGAGCTGGTATTGTTTAGTATGAGTTTCTCGCTGCAGGCCAAACAATTACAGCTAAGATCTACTCCATGCAACTTGAGCATGTGCAGGATGCATTACTTCAGAAACAGCCAGGACTACTTAATCAGAAGAAAGTGCTATAGGACAACACAAAACCTCAAGGTGCAAAACTTACCCATGAGAAGATTTGTGCTTTAGGATGAGCGATACTCTCTCATCCTCCATATTCTCTTGACAATCAGAAGAAAGTGCTATTCTTACAGGACAACACAGAACCTCACGGTACAAAAATTACCCGTGAGAAGATTTGTGCTTTTGGATGGGCGATACTCTCTCATCCTCCATATTCTCTTGGCATTTCTCCAAGCGATTATCACCTCTTTTTTTTGTGCTAGACAATCACGTGTGACATGGTCCTGCAATAAAACAGAGATTGAAGTGGAGGTTGCTAGGTTTATTACTTCTAAAGACAAATTACTTCTAAAATATTTTGTAAAAGCGGAATTTATGAACTTGTATCGTGTTGGGAAAGAGTTGTAGATTGTGAAGGTGCTTATTTTAATAAATGAAAATTTCTGCAGTTGTTTAATTTTTATTATGAAAAACTTCACTAACTTTTTTGGTTACCTGATTATTACTCGAGACACCTAGAATATCATTATCTTCAGTTTTCACATCACCTTTTTCATCTTTGATTCCTTTTACAGTACTCTTTCCTCTATTTCTAAGCTTCTTTAATAGTTTCCAGAACATTTTGCCACCTTCTTGATATTTATTTTCCATATTCTTTCCAATATCTTAACATCACTTTTGTTTAGCTACTTTTACACATAGCTTAACTCTTACATTTTGCTCTGTATTCTTTTAGGACATCTGCCGACTTATGTTAGGAACTTTTGGTATGCTTCTTCTTTTCCAGGACTGTTTCTTTAACTTCATGTGTCCACCATGGTGTTGTTATTTTTCTCTCCTTGCCAATGACTTCACCACATACCTTCCTAGCTGAACCAATCAATATCTTCTTTAGAGGTTGCCCAAATTCTATACAAAGCAAAACCACCTTCTTTAAATATATCCTTCTCAGAAGTACAGGCTGTTCGCTTCTTACAGTTGAACACCAGTATTGTTATCACAGAGGCTGACCGAGTATAATCATAATATTAATATCCTATTAAGAGATAGGTCAATCTACAGTGTTATCAGATGATTCAACAATAAGTCAAATCAATAAATTAAATACATTATTAAACAGCATCAATTGTTGAATACCACTACTCTTGAGAGGGTTATGAATTCATGATAGTCTTCTTAAAATACATAATGATATCAACCCGCTACACTCAATAGTGGACTATTGACTCTCCTGCTTTACTATCTTGCACAACATCTCTCTCATCATCTTTGGAATTTCACTGGCCACACCAACTATTATATTAAAAACAGTCTTGACTTTATAGAAAAAATAAAAGATCTATATCTGTCTAATAACAAGATAATGGTTTCTTTTGATATGGTCTCCCTATTCATCAACATACCGCTACAAGAGACTCATCAGTTTTTTACAGTCTGATTTCGCAGAAGACATTTCGTTAGCCTGTTTAAATTCACCATCAATGTAGCTATTTTTTATGGCATAATAAGTTGTTCTGAGAAATAGAAGTAACAGCAATGGGTAGTCCTATCCCACCAGCCTTAGCTGATTATTTTATGGAGCACCTAGAAAAATAACTCTTTGACACTATATTTCCTCAACCTCATATATGGTTATGTTTTGTTGATATATTTGCGGTCTGGTCCTGCTCTGAGTCAGAATTACTTCAGTTCCTAGAGAAAATAAACTCCTTGTACTCCTGTATCAAGTTCAGTATTGAACATGAATCCAATCACCAACTACCCTGTTTTGGCTACTTTAATAATTTGCAATCCCACAAGTCATGTTGAATTTTCAGTTTATCAGAAGCCAACCTTTATTGGCAGATACATTCACTTTTCCTCTCACCATCATTCATCACCTAGAAAATGGATATTATCAAGAGTCTTGTATATATAGTCCTCATAAGATCTGCTCTTCTGGATTCCCTTTTGTTAGATAAACTGAAAATTAAAAGCAATCTGATATGTAATGAATACAACAAAACTACCATTCAAAAAAATTATTTATAATTATGATCCTTTTATCAGACTACAATCTGTTCCAAGGAATCTTGGAATGAATAGCAAGGATTCTTAGTAAATTCAGTCTATACACTTTCCTCGAACCAGTAGAACCTCTTCATTCCACAAGTTTAAATTTGATCATATTTTCCATGAAACATGTGAAACGCTACAAAATCATCTGAACCTCAACTGCAGACTGCATGCTAGTGTCCAGGTTTTGGGAAGTGATCACTATTAATTGTTCATAAGTTTTTTTGTTGTTTTTTTAATTAAAAATAAACCAGATTGGAAACTCTTCCTTCCTATCATTTCAATTAGTGGTACATTTGAAACCCTGCTAAAGTCATGCTTTTCCCCTGATATTTTTGAACTATTTAAATTCACAATAATGCAGGTTATTTCACATGGAAAGGGAAAATATACAAAGAATTATATAGGATAGCTATGGGCTCCCCCCCTTAGTCAGCTTCTACATAGAACACCTGGAAAAGCTAGCTATCAATACAGCCATTCTCAAACCAACGCTTGGGCTTTGCTATGTTGATGATGTGTTTGCTATTTGCTCACATGGCCCAGTCACATTGGATACATTCTTAGCGCATTTAAATAGCCAACACCCAAAAATCCACTTTACAATGGAACTGGAAGCTAATGACTGTCTTCCCTTCCCGGATACACTAATCATGTCTTCCCGGTGGTTCCATATCATTCTCAGTTTATAGAAAACCCACACATACAGGAAGATATTTACACAAACAATCACACCATCACTCATCTCAGCAGTATGGTATCCTTAAAACACTAACCCACAGAGTGAGAGAGCAATTTGTTCCAATGACAATGCTTTTACTGCTGAAGTGGCTCACTTATGCCACACCTTCTTAGCCAATGGCTATAATCCCCATAAGATAGACAAAATAATAAATGCTCCCAGGAAACCCCTCCACTATCCACCATGGAGAATTACAACAAAACAGTTGCCATCCCATACATTAAAGGCACATCGGGAAAAGATATCTAGAGTGCTCAATAAACATAAACTACACACCATATTTAGACCGTGTGTCAAATTGGCAACTCTCATCTGTTCACCCAAGGATATCATCTCTCTTTTATCACATTTAGGAGTCTACGAGGTACCCTGTTCATGTGATCAAGCTTACTACGGTCAAAGAGGAAGAACTATGGACATCTGCGTCAGTGAACACAAAAAAAATACATCTAGCACTATCACTATGGCAAGTCGGGTCTAGCAGACCATGCTTTGGATATCCCCTGCACACAGGATCAACTGGAAGAGAACAAAAGTACTGCACAGAAGCTTTTACAAGTCAGAGAGACTATTCTTAGAAGTAACAGAAGCCTTGAAACATTCTCCGAACCTCAAGTATGGCTGTATAAATTTGCCTAAGATTTGGGAGACAGGCATCTTAAGACATAACTAGTACGTGCTTTCTCTCTGTTTTTAACAACACAGAGGGCACTTAATTAGGATTTTAGTCTTTGTGTTGTTGCTGCAATTGTTCAAACTAGTCCCATTATAACACCATCGTGCACTGTGACAAAATGTGTTTTGTGCTCTGAAGATTCTGGTTATAATACCAGCGAAATATCAGCAATAAGCCAATAAATAATTATTTATTTATCAGTCTGTGTTCTAATATATACTGTCAAAAATTAATCAGCACTTAGTACGATGTACCTTGCATTATGCAGTTCTATCATAATATCCTTTACATGTTAGGAATTTGATTATGTAATTTGCTGATCTTCTCCTCAATGCTTTTTAAATACTTATTAACTCTCTTCATCTTCTTTTAATTCTGTACACTTTATTTTACTCTCTCTCTCTCTCTCTCTCATGCACACACAGAAGTAGAGAGGCGACGGAAGCAGACTATGAAACCTGCTGATTTGACTATTTTGGATGATTCCTGGTGTTTGTGGTGTTTATTGGGTGCACATTCCATTTTCTGTTGCTCTATAAATTATCTAGTAGTATGTTATGGTTGCATGGCATGAGCAACTGTAGTATGTGAATGTTCATTTCATCTGTGCTCTCTCTCTCACACACACACACAATTTCAAGTGATAATTTGAAGGACAAAAACTATAATTTATTATATTAGTAGCTCACTCTTCTGTCAATTGCTTACCTTAAAAGTTTTTATTTTAGGTGAGAACAAGAGAGAAATTCAGGATTTGCTTAATCAAGTGAATGCAGAGAATACTCTTTCTGACAGCACCCACAGATTCAATGCTTTTATCATTGGACTCTTAAAGTAAGTTATGCATCTCAAAATATCTCTTTCCCTTTCTTATCTGAAAATAACTTATTTAAGAAATTAGATTGAAAAATGACTATTTTTGGACTTTAAAATCCATGTATGACTTTTGACTCCCCAAAAACTTGACTAATAACCTTACTGATAACATAAACAGTCAATTAATACATATTTTATATGGTGTGTGTGTGTGTGTGTGTGTGTGTGTGTGTGTGTGTGTGTGTGTGTGTGTGTGTGTGTGTGTGTGTGTGTATGTATTTATATATGCGCTATATTCTTACAATAAAGTAAGCTAGAGAAGAGAAAAAATGTTATTAAACAAAATCATAAGGAAGTGAAAATACATTACAGTACCGTACTGAATTTACCGATACCATAAGTTTACATCATCTGTTTACAAGATGAATCGTCTGTCACTACCTGCATCAGTATTGTCTTATATGATACAAAACACTAGATGTCTACTAGACATCAAAAATGAAAAGATAATGTGAAAAAGAAATTATTCATGTTTATATACAGATATAAGGATTCATGCATTGATTACGAAGCAGCAGCAGTATGCTTGCTTCATGATAGTCTAGTGCAATCAATGCAATTGCTTCATGTTAGCCTATCCTATACACTAATGAATGAATCATAAAATTTTTATTTTATTCTAATTAATTTAAGTAATTAACTAATAGCAGTTAATTCCATGCAGTTATCATTTAACACTGCATCTTTACATTTGTTTACATTTCTCTCAACTGCAATATGATCTGTAAGTGTTTGTGTGTGTAAGTTTTAATAAATTTTAACTTTTTATAATAGATCTGGGGCTATTTTAGTAAATGATAAAATAGACTAGTGTCTACATATGTTGTATGCATTCGTTACATACCTAATTTTTTCTATATTTCTAAGCTACGCAGTCGTCTGTGTGTTTTTTCAAATTGTCGCAAATCTCCAGTATTTTTTTCAGTATATTTATTTATTAAAAACCGTGTGTAAATGGATCCAGCAGTTTAAACCTGCGTTCTTCAAGGGTCAGCTGTATACTTGCATTAGGACTGTTGTGTAACACTGATATTTAGGACTGTATAAGTTTTTTTTTTTTTTTCAGCAGTCAGATAGAAATATCACTTGTCAGGAATTTGTTTTATAATAAAGAAATACAGTAGATACTCATTATCGTGAACCTATAGTAACCAGAAAAACATTTCACTATAATGAAAGTTTTCCTGAGTTCTTTGAGATAAATACCTGAGAAAGCAACAGCATTCATTTGAGTAACAAAAGAATTAACATGCCATTGTGATACTTGCTTTAAGCATCAGTGTTTTAGGAACAATATTATTCAGCTAGTTGATGTGATGACTATAAAATTCTCACATAATTGTAATTTATTTATTATGGTCATATTTTACAGTATTGCACATTTTGTATATTAGGATATAACTCATGGTCTGAATTTAATTTTTTTTCATACAAGCTTTATAATCCTTTAAGAGCTGAGCAGAAATGCTAAAATTGTATATAATTTTGTCTTCTGGTAGTATTATTTTGTTGCACATTGGTGTTATGTGCTTTTATTGTTAACTGACTGTACACATGTTGACTTAAGTTTCATTATGTGTAGTGATAAGTATTTGCAGAGGTTAAAAGTATTAAACAGCTGTTGCTTAGAATAATAGAGAGAGAGAGAGAGAGAGAGATAGTAGAGATAAAGAACAGAAAAGTAAATAGGATATTTATATGTGAATCCCTAACCTTCCTTTTTATAGATTTTTTTTTATTGTTATTGTTGAAAAAAATAAAATTCCTGTATGAAGAAACATTAACTGATAACATTGAAAGTAATAGGTTCGTTGAGAGTAATTAAATGCTGTAAATTAGCAAAAAGAATATTTCTTCATTAGGTGAGGTAAGGGTTAGATAATTAAGTAACCCTTCTCCAGAGACCAAGCATGGAACATCTCAATAAAATCAGTATGGTCTCACACCAGGGAAAAAAGAAAAAAAAAGGGCAAAAGAGTCGAGATTGTGAATCCGTTTTTTTGTGTGTATGTAAGAGAGAGCAAAAGAAAGAAATAGCTATAATTGCACATGATTTGATTACACTTAAGTGAATTTGGTGTTAGGTGAGGAAAAATTGTTATTCAATAAAAAAGTGCATATAAAATAGGAAAAACAGATGTGTTGGGGTAGTTTTTATGAAAATCCCAGGGCAGTGTGTAGTATGGTAGTACTGTGTGGCTGGGCAAGGATCTTATTCATATTTAATTTGAAGAGTGTGAATTTTATTCATTGGGAAACGCATAAGATCAAATGCCAATCCAGAAGGCAGCAGTAGAAGGGATGAATGAAAAGGAGGAGAAATTTGTTCTGTGTTTGAGAGATGTGAAGAAATGTTGAATAGCTGCTGCTGCACATGTTTCAGTTGATTTAACAGGGTGGAGGAATTATTGATGCCAGTTCGTATGCATGGTGGCTATGGGAATATTTGTAGAAGATGCAAGCAGCAGAAATTTCAATTATTATTAATTGCTGTTTTCATCTGTAAAGCACTTTGGACAGGATTAGTGGTGATTGTGAATAGGTCATTATGTACAAAAAAAAGAGAGTAAGTGATATGACAGCCTTAAGGCACTCCAGCATTGGCAACAAAGCTCAAAGAGAAGGAGCCATCTACCGTGACTCACAGAGAATAACCAGTGAGCAAAAGCTGGTTACCTAGTTACAGAGGGTGGGAGGGAGACCAAAGAATGGCAGTTTGTTTAGCCTTATCCTCAATAATACACAAATCAACAGACATGATCATATCTCTCTTTGTACTAACATTTACCTCCACTCTTTCTCATGGCATAAGCACATGACATCGATAGTCTCCTCAGCATCCGAAAAAATAGGCATTCTCTTTTGTTCAAGATGCTGTTTTACACCCAACCAACTCTTGATTATGCTTAGAATATTGTTCACATGTTTTGGGATGGTGCACCTAAAACTTCTCTTAAAATCCTTGATGCTGTTCAGAGGCAAGCATTTAGCTCATAGATGATCCCTCATGTACAGATTCACTTCAATCTCCAGCTCACAGATGTGATGTTTGAGTACTATGTCTATTCTACGGGTACTTTACTTCCATGATCATTGCTTTAGTGAATTGGCAACCATCATTCCTCCACTTTCTGTTGCAGTTGTTAATACAAGAGCAGCAGCTGCCTAACATCCTTTTACTGTGTAACTGCAAACAAACTGAACCTGCTTCTCTTCTTACTTACTCTTTTATTCCATCCACTTGCAGCTCTTCAAAAAGAAAAAAAAGAGTCAGTGAATGTGGTTATGAATCTGGTGAAGAGACAAACCTGTATGCTTTGGGTTCAGACTTTTTGAGTATGTCTTGGGATGGAAAAGAAGCAAAAAGGTTGAATTTGTTGTGATTGTTGGCTAGTGAAACTTCGCTCTCAGAGTCAGATGTAACTGGAATCAAGTGTTAATTGTGTATTTTTAGGAAGGACAGAATAGATGGAGCGGATATTACTAATGATATCAAATGATTTGAGTCCATTTAGGGTACAAACTCAGGAAAACAGTAATAATAATAACAACAACATTTGATGTAGTGGTGAGTTTGTGGCTATCTGGTATAAAGTGGAGGCTAAGCTAATAGAATGAAGTTATATGGGATGTTGCTACAGATCTGATGATGGATAGGGGAGTTACCCCAATGGGTGCTTAACAGGTATGCATTATAGGTGACTAAAGGGGGTGCTTAAGGGTCAAAGCTGTATAACTGAGAGGAGACCTCCACATAGCCTTTAAAGGAATGCGGAGAACCAACCAGAGCTTCTGACCTAATGTCCAATCCTCACTTTCTCATGGTGCACCTTGTTGGGTATCTACCTAGATACTGAATGAATGAGGATGGGCTGGCAATTTGGGATTTAGCCGACCAAATTGTAATTCTTATTGGCTTAATCCAAATTATAAATTGATGGTACAACATGACAAAATTTCATGCCGGCTGGGGCGTCGCCAGGTTAAACAAGGCCCCCGTTGTTTTTTCCAGGGAACCAGGGCGAACAGCGAAAAGTCAGCTACTGGAACAATTCTGAAAGCATACCCCAACTCAACATCACCAGAGTTAAAGATCGGTACTATCAACATAAGCAGCCTGAATGGCAAAGAAATGGAGCTAGCGGAGGAATTAGATAAGTATCAGAACAACATAATAGGGGTAACTGAAACAAAAAAGACAAAAAGTGGCAAGATCTTTTTGAGCAATAAATACAAAATGTTATATTCAGGCAATGACAATCAAGGAAAGGAAGGAGTAGCCATAGTATTCAACAGTAAATACAAGGCTAATCTTCTTGAATGGCAGGCAGTCTCAAGTAGAGTGATGTGGGCAAATATCAGAATGGGGAAAGAGACAATGAGACTTATGTGTGCCTATAGTCCCACAGAAGGTTCTACTAAGGTAGAAGTGGAGGAATTTTTTAAGGCTCTAGAGAAAGCTACTGACACAATGAAAAAGGAAAAGTTGGTCCTTCTTGTGGATCTAAATAGCAGAGTAGGAAGTGATTGTCAGACATACAAAAAAATGTTTTGGGAAAATTTGGAGAAAAGAGCAAAGCTAATAATGGCAAATACGTGTTGGATTTCTGCTCAGGACATGGACTGGTTATTACTAACACCATGTTCCAACCTAAAAATGTGCATAAATTCACATGGAGAGAAGAGGCAAGGAATAAGAAAAGTCTCATTGACTGTGTTATTGTTGATAGTGATGTTTTCTCCCTAGTGCACGACACCAGAGTGTACAGAGGATTTGAAATTGGAAGTGATCACTATTTAGTCTCGAGCAGGATAAAATTGAATTTCATATTGAAAAGAATAACATGCAAGAAAGTTTTAAAGCAAAAAAAGTTGAGCAGCTCTCAGATGTGAACTGTAGATTAAAATACACAAAGATTATTGAAGAAAAAATGAAAGAGTTTGAGAACAGGAACTAAAACTTGGAGATTCAGTGGCAAGTCTTGAAGAAAAAAAAAAACCATGATTAATTTTTTTTTCAAAGCTTGTGGTGAAGAGGCATGTGGTGAAGTTGTCTGCAAGGATAGAAAAATTAAAACTCCATGGTGGACACAGGAAGTTAAAGAGGCAGTGAAGGAAAAGAAGAAAGCATATCGAAAGTTCCTGGCAAATAAGGCAGCTTGTGCTCTTAGAGAATACAGAGACAAATGTAAGAAAGCTAAACAAAAGTCATGGGAGGACTTTGGAAAGAACATGGAAAATAAATATCAAGAAGGTGGCAAAATATTCTGGAGGTTGTTAAAGAAGCTTAGGAAGGGAGGAAAGAGTGCTGTAAAAAAGTTAGAGATGATAAAGGTGACATGAAAACGGGAGAAAAAGATATCCTTAAAGTATGAAGTAATTACTTTGAAAATTTGCTAAATGAAACAAGCAATGATGACAGCACAGTGATAAAAAAAAAAAGCACTGACCAGGCATGCAGTCAGGAATACATATCCATACTTGAAGTAGAAAAAGCCATCAAAGGCTTGAAATGTGGAAAGGAAGCAGGAGTAGATGATATTCGACCAGAAATGCTGAAGTATGGTGGTATAAAAGTCTTACAGTGGCTGCACTGCATAGTTCAGAAAGCCTGAACACAGGGAAGAATTTCTGATGATTGGAATAGAGCTCTCATAGTACCCATATATAAAAAGGGAAATAAAACTGAATGTGAGAATTACAGAGGTAAATCCCTACTGAGTGTTTCTTGTAATATATATATGCAAGTATACTTGAGAAACAGTTGAGAAGAATTGTCGAAGAAAAGCTTGGTGAAGAACAAGCTGGATTCAGGTCGAATAGAGGCTGTCAGGATCAGATCTTCACTTTACGACAAATAGTGGAGAAATCATGGGAATATAACAAAGATCTGTATTTAAGTTTTGTTGATTTGGAAAAGGCATATGACAAGGTACCAAGAGAGAGAGAAGCTATTCAATACGCTACAGTTATATGGTGTCAATGGGGCATTATATCAAGCAATACTTAGTCTTTATTTGAGTTGTAAGTCAGCAGTTAGAATTGAAGGAAGTACAAGAAGATGGTTTAATATTAAATCTGGTGTGAGACAAGGATTTACATTATCCCCTCTGTTATTCATTATCTATATGGATCACATTATGAAGGAGAGTAGTATTAAACATGATATCAAAATTGGAGATGTTAATGTCAGCTCTTTGCTTTATGCGGACGATTTTATACTTCTAAATAAATCTGCTACAAGTCTGAAAGATTCTCTGACTAAATTGAATAACTGTTGTAATAGATATGGTATGAAGGTCAGCAATAAAAACACAAAGACCATTTAAATAGGCAGAATCATTGAAAATGTCAACTGTATACTGTGAATGGAGAACCTGTGGAACAAGTAAAACATTTCAACTACTTAGGCATGATTTTTAGTGAAGATAATAAATTAAATATGGAAATAGACAACAGAATCAACAAAGCTGATATGGTAGGAAGTCAACTGAATAAATTTATATGGAATAAGAGAGAAATTAGTCAAAACACTAAATTAGCTATATACAAGACAGTGTTCAAACCAGTTTTAACTTATGGATCTTAGAGCTAGGTCAGAAGTGAAACACTTGACCAAAGGCTAGAGACCGCAGATATGAGAGTCCTGAGAAAGATTAGATGCGTGAACAGATGGGATCAATGGCAATATCATATTAAAAACGAGGATATTAGGAAAGAACTTGACATTGTCAGCATCCAGGAATGTGTTAGCAGAGCTAATCTCAGGTGGTGTGGTTACGTAAACAGAATGGGCGAGGAAAGATTGGCGAAACAAGTGTTCTCTGCCAAGTTGGCAGGAAAACGACCCACAGGAAGACCAAGATATAGGTGGATTGATACGGTACAAAGTGCCTTAGACGATAGAAATATAAGATCTGGTAATGTTGGAGTCTTGACAAGTAAATGGCTGATTTGGAGGAAAATTGTAGATAGGAAGTTAGTAATGATGTAAATTTTTCATGTAGTACTATGATATCCTGTACACCCCTTGAGGGTACATGGCAGGAATTAGATGATGATGATGATGGTAAATTATCTGAACATTAAGTTGCATTGAAAACTCATAAGAATGAAAAAGAATTTATTGAGTTGTTGCTAAACAACTTTCTCAAGCAACATGTGAAAGAAGCAACTGGAGGCCAAAGGGTGTTAGATTTAATCATAGTATTGGAAGGGATCTTAGTTAAGGATATCATTGTTTTTTGCCATAATGTACTGACCTTAGAAGTAGCTAAGTATATGGATGTTTCAGTTATCACAGGTACGTGCTGAGATACAAAGCTTTCAACCATGACAGACTCTGGACCCATGGTATCAATGAGTGAATGGGAAGGACATGAAGTTTTTGAAAGATGCTTAAATAATGCAATATCTGAATGTGTCCAGAGAGTTTTGAAGAACAGATACAGTGAGTGAAATGATTCTGAAAGCTTATTAAGCAAGAGATCCATAAGAAGAAGATGATGTGGAAGGAGTATCATTAAAGTAAGAGGGGGAGTTATGAAACATATGAAGAGATGAGCTATGATACATGTAAAGCATAGGTCGAAAACTTGGAGTATTACTGTTCGGAAAGCTAAGTCATAGTATGAAAGAAAATTGGCTGTGCAAGCTAAAGGCAACCAAAAAAGAATTTTATAGTTATGCTGCAGTAAAAGAGAGAAAGAATGTGGAAGAAGAGCTTTCCTGAATGCACATAGTATCCTTGTGTCAGAAGCGGTTGTTCACTTTGCTAAGATATACAACTTGGTGTGTGTAACATTCTCAGTGCTGCTACTACATTGGATGAAGAGATAGAGGGCATGAGAAGGAGGCTCTAGAGCTGTTACATGATAAGAATTTGGCAGTAGGAATAAATGTGATATCAGCACATATGATAAAAAAAAAATGATCAGCCAAACTGTCTTGGCCCTTGACATGTTTGTATAATTTGAGTCTCAGTCCAAGAAAAATTCCACTGGATTGAAAAGAATGTATGATAGTCCTATTATATAAGTGTGGTGCAAAGACTGATGTGTCTGAGTATCGACCAACATTATTTCTGGAGTGGTTGTGAAGATTTTAGGAATTAAGAACTCATATACAGAAATAAGTTGACAAACTGTACTTTGCAAGGAACAGTGGATTATAAAGGGAGGTCAAGTAGTTTAGAAAATGCAGGTTCTGTTACAGTTGAACAAAAGTGAATAAAATAACCGAAGATAACTGAAATGGAATAACTGAATTTGAAAATATATTTCAAATTTCCAAAATATTATGGAAAAATGTAAATTATACAAATGCTTTAAATAATTTTATACACAGGTTTGATAGTTAAATGTAAAAATCTTAGTACTATTGTCCTTTATAAATATAATTCCTTCCTTCTTTTTCCTTCTAAACTAATGTACTTCTTTTCAGTACATTGGTTTAGATCTGTGCTTCCCTTGCATTCAAGAATGAATTCATTCCTTATTGGTCAAGCTTTATAAATGACTATTTATTTATTTTAGTGTAACATTTGCAACAGTTTTAAAATGATTTAAATACAGTTTATTTAGACACAACTGTCACATGTAATTCAGATATTTACAAGTACTGCTGTTATCTTTTAGTAGGAGTAGATATCTTTGATATTAGTTTATCTTTTACTCCTGAAATAGTGTATAGATAAGAAAGTTGTGTGCCAGTTTATCAAAAAAAAAAAGTATTAGGTCAGTTAAAAATCATGAATAATTAATAAACCAATCTTACCACAACTATAAAAATTACACCAATCTATTCAAATTTTTTTTTATCCATACAATTAAGTGAATTTCATTGTGACATTCCATTACTTCTGTAAAAACTAGCCTTCTACTAATGACCTTCAGCTAATACTTAAAAATTCTAGCCAAAAGGGCTAATATCAACCTTTTGATAATTTTCATTTCTATAAAATTATTATTATTATTATTTGACACCTCCAAGGAGTCCAAGACTCATTGAGGGAGGGTAGCTACTCTACAACTCTCAGTTTCTACTACTCAACCTCATTCACCTGTCATCCACCAACCGCATCATCTACACCAACTTCATTTACTGTCACCATCACCACTAGTGTTTTCACAGACAATCACAAACATCCATGCCCATGGCAGGATTCCAACTTGCAGCCTTTTGGCTGGAGAGCGTTAATCACTTGGCCAATCAGGCCAGCAAATTATGGAGACTACAACCATGTTAAGAATAATTACTTTAATTTCTCGACATTTCAGCCTTCATATTAATGTCATCATCTCGAGCATGCACACACCACATGTATATAGACAAGCTATAATACATTTCAAACAGTAAAGTGACAATAGAGTAGTGAAAAAATTAATCGGAACAAGCCAAATTTTTGTCAAGTTTTTGGTTTGGTTTTTGTTTCAGTTCAATAGTTTTGGTGTTAGTTCACTCTTTTGGTTGAGTGCTGAATTTTTTAACTGTTTTAAATGTCTCTACGATGTTTATTAATAGTGTAATTCATTTTAATAGTGTAAACATGTTTTATTCATTTTGTGTAGCTATAAAATGGATACACATTCATGACTCAAAGACAAATTGCCAATGAGTGTTGTTTGTTTAAGTACTGTTAATGTGATTTTAAAGAAGTTTAGGGAGACAGGTGTAAAAAGTATAGGAAAATGTGGGCGAAAATGGAAAACTACACTTAAGATTGTCTACTAGTTAAAAAAAAAAGCAAAATGAATCCAAGATTGTTTGCTGTAGACTTAAATAGAGACTTAACAGCTAGTGGGATTAATGTTTTTGACATGGCAGTGCATTGATGATAGCTGGAAGCAGGGAGGACTGCCCACAGAGCAAAAAAGAGGAAACAACTGTTGACGAAGGCTATGCAGAAAATGAGGCTCCAGTGGGAAAAAGTGTACAAAGATTGGACTGTCGAGAAGTGAAAGAAAGTCATATATTCAGATGAGAGCCATTTCTTTACCCAAGGATGACATTTCAGGATCACTTGTACCTGTTCATGGTATGTATGACGAAAAGTGACCAATACATAAAAATATCGGAGAAAAGAGTGGTTCCCCCAGATCCAGAAAGACAAAGAACTCATCTTCCAATACTATCACACGCCATGCCACACTTCAAAAAAAAGTTGAATGAGTTCCTCAACACATTTTCTATTGGGTTAATGTCCTCAGTGGACATTAACCCAATAGAAAATGTGTGGGCCATAGTTTCAAAGAGACTTGGAAAATTAAATTGTTATACAAAGGATAACTTAATGCAGTCCATTATAAAAGTATGGTTTTCAGACGCAGAAATAAGAAAAATATGTTCTATGTTGGTAGAGTCCATGCCTAAGCAAATTAATGGACCTATTAGGAACAGAGCAGCACATATAAATTATTAGGTAAAGTTGTAGTTTAATTTTTGTACTTATTTTCTTCAAAAAGCATTTGATAATATTGATAAGTATTATCAAACGTTATATTGGCAAAATATAACATGGGCTGTCTTAGAATCCTATCGTGTGGACAACAAATTGATCTGCCTGTTGTGAAAGATATAAACAGCCAAGCACAAGCAACAGTCAGGATAGCAGGTGTGATTGGAGATTGGTTTGGCACAAGACAAGGGGACCCAATATCACCAATCATCTTCATCACATCTGGGAAGAACACAAGATAAGATTAAAGATGAAGGTGGAAACATTTCAATAAATGGCATGAGAATAAACTACCTATGTTTTGCAGATGACATCATCCTGATCGAAGAAGATGCAGCAAGGCCGGAATGGACATTGCAAACACTAGATGCAGAAGGAAAAAGATATGGACTAAATGTCAATTTTGAAAAAACTAAAACAATGATATTTGGACAACAGGCATTACTGGACAAAGTTACCATAGAAGGATTCCAACTGGAAAATGTGGAACACTTCCACATTTTATATTTTATTTTGTCAATATAACGTTTGATACACTTCACATATCTTGGATGTCACATGACGCATGACTTGAACCCAAAAAAAGAGGTAAAAATTAGAATAGGCAGATCAACCATCATCATCATCAAATTCCTGACATTTACCTCAAGGGGTGTACAGATTGTGATAGTACTACATGAAAAATTTACATCATTACTAACTTCCTATCTACAATTTTCCTCCAAATCAGTCTTTTACTTGTCAAGACTCCAACATTACCAGATCTTATATTTATATATCTATCACTTTTTACCGTATCAATCCACCTATATCTTGGTCTTCCTCTGGATGTTTTTCCTGCCAACCTGGCAGAGATCACTTGTTTGACTAATCTTTCCTTGCCCATTCTGTTTAAGTGACCATACCACCTGAGATTAGCTCTGCTAATGCAATCCTGGATGCTGACAATGTCAAGCTCTTTCCTAATATCCTCGTTTTTAATATGATATTGCCATTGATGCCATCTGTTCACGCCCCTAATCTTTCTCAGGACTCTCATAGCTGCGGTCTCTAATCTTTGGTCAAGTGTTTTTACTTCTGACCCAGCTCTCAGATCCATAAGTTAAAATTGGTTTGAACACTCTCTTGTATACAGCTAATTTAGTGTTTTGACTAATTTCTTTCTTATTCCATATAAATTTATTCAGTTGACTTCCTACCATACCAGCTTTGTTGATTCTGTTGTCTATTTCCATATTTAATTTACCATATTCACTAAAAATCGTGCATAAGTAGCTGAAATGTTTTACTTGTTCTATAGGTTCTCTATTCACAATGCAGCTGAAATTTTCAATGCTTGTGCCTATTTTCATTATCTTTGTCTTGTTATTGCTGACCTTCATACCATATCTATCACAACAGTTATTCAATTTAGTCATGGAATCTTGCAGACTTGTAGCAGATTTATTTAGAAGTACAACATCATCTGCATGAAGCAAGGAGCTGACAATAACATCTCCAATTTTGATATCAGGTTTAATACCACTTTCCTTCATAATGTATTCCATATAGATAATGAATAACAGAGGGGATGATGTACATCCTTGTCTCACACCAGATTTGACATTAAACCATCTTCCTGTACTTCCTTCAATTCTAACTGCTGACTTACAACTCAAATAAAGACTAAGTATTGCTTGATATAATGCACATTGACACCATATCACTGTAGCGTATTGAATAACTTCTCTTCTGGCACCTTGTCATATGTTTTTTCCAGATCTACAAAACTTAAATACAGATCTTTTATATTCCCATGATTTCTCCACTATTTGTCGTAAAGTGAAGATCTGATCCTGACAGCCTCTATTTGACCTGAATCTAGCTTGTTCTTCACCAAGCTTCTCTTCCACAATCCTTCTCAAGTATACTGGCATAAATCTTACCACGAACGCTCGGTAGAGAAATACCTGTGTAATTCTCACAATCTGTTTAATTTCCCTTTTTATATATGTTTTTCTCGTGGAAAGGCTTAGACGTTGGTTATACATTCTTACTAAATAGCTTGAGGAAATCACAACGTACAATAGAATACACATTAAAATAAACTGTAATATGCTTCCAGTATTTTGGCAACGTCACATTGCCATTATCACAGGAACTTAAAAACAAGAAACGTGCATGCAAGCACAACAAACAGTAAAAGAGGAACGAAGCAGGAAGCTATTCTTTCTCCTAAAAGTCCTGATGGTGCCCCCCAACGAGCAATATTGGTATTCTTGGCTGATTGGGCTGAAGGTCTTCTGATGTAGGTTTCCCAAATTTGAGGCAGTCTCATGCAACCAAATTTGTTGACGTTTGGATTGTTTCTTAGGGCTGAGGCTGATTCCATGAATAGCCTTTCGTATTTGAATTTACTACGGTGTATTATCGTGGCTTTCTTCCACCGTATTCTATGACAGGTATCCAGAGCATGGTCTGCAAGACCAGAGTGGCTGTATTGGTGAAACCGGATGTAATCCTTGTGTTCTGAAATTCTGATATTAGCTGTCCTGCTTGTTTGGCCAAAGTAGGACAGCTTACATCTGCAAGGGACTTGGTATACACCAGGTAGGTCTGGGGGGGGGGGGGGGAGGTTGGTCTTTAGTGGAGTGAATAAGGGATGCCAATTTTTTATAAGGTCTGTAACAAGAAGTTTAGTCATGTTTTTTTAGGATTTTTGTAATTTTTTCCGAGGTGCCTCGGATATAGGGAATGGTGATGGATTTAGAGTAATCCTTGTTGTGAAGGGGTGGGTGTGGTTTATTGGTTTCGATATTTTTTTGGATTTTTTTTGGGGGGGGGTGGCGAGTAGCCATTGGCAAAGAAAGTGTTGAGAATGTGGTTTAGTTCTTTGGTTAGGTCATTGTCATTTGAACAGATAAGTTTAGCCCTGTTGTGTTGTGTCTTAATGACTCCATGTTGTTGTGAGGGGTGGTGGTGGGATTGTTGGTGAATGTATCTGCCCGTATGGGTGGGTTTTCTATATACTGAGAAAACCAAGGTTCCATCAGGCTGGCAAGTGGACTAGTGTGTCTAAGAATGGAAGGCAGTTGTTTTTTTCCTCTTCCAGGGTGAACTTGATTCTGGGGTGTTGGTTATTTAAGTGTGTTAGGAAGGAGAGTAGTGCATTGGAGCCATGTGGCCAAATAGCGAACACATCATGAACATAATGAAGCCATATGGTTGGTTTTTGTGGGTCAGAGTTTAAGACTTTCTCTTCAAAAGTCTAAAGGTCTAATGCAAGCTAAATTTTCTCCCTATATCACAGCCCTATTTCAGTTCATAATGAACTCAGGCTATTTTGTTTGGAAATTCTACAAACAAATAGAAGGGACAGCGATGGGTTCTCCACTCTACTCACCCTTGGCCAACTTTTATATGGAAACTTTTGAAGAGAAAGCCTTAAACTCTGTCCCACAAAAACGATATAGTGGATAGCTGTGATATAGGCAACCATATGGCTTTGCTATGTTGATGATGTGTTCACTATTTGGCCACATGGCTCCGATGCACTCGTCTCCTTCCTAACACACTTAAACAACCAACACCCCAGAATCAAGTTCACCCTGGAAGAGGAAAAAAACAACTGCCTTCCTTTCTTAGACACACTAGTCACCCGCCAGACTGATGGAACCTTGATTTTCTCAGTTTACAGAAACCCACCCATACAGGCAGATACATTCACCAACAATCCCACCACCACCCCTCACAACATGGAGTCATTAAGACACTACACAACAGGGCTAAACTTATCTGTTCAAATGACAATGCCTTAACCACAGAACTAAACCACATTCTCAACACTTTCCAGCCAATGGCTACCTCCCCCCCCCCCAAAAAAAATCTAAAAAATATTGAAACCAATAAACCACAACCCCCCCCCCTCCTCCTTCACAACAAGGATTACTCTAAATCCATCACCATTCCCTATATCCGAGGCACCTCAGAAAAAATTACAAAAATCCTAAAAAAAACATGACTTAACTTCTTGTTACAGACCTTATAAAAAATTGGTATCCCTTATCCACTCCACTAAAGACCAACCCCCCCCCTGACCTACCTGGTGTATACCAAGTCCCTTGCAGATGTCAGCTGTCCTACTTTGGCCAAACAGGCAGGACAGCTAATATCAGAATTTCAGAACACAAGGACTACATTCGGTTTCACTAATACAGCCACTCTGGTCTGCAGACCATGCTCTGGATACCTGTCATAGAATACGGTGGAAGAAAGTCACAATAATACACCGTAGTAAATTCAAATACGAAAAGCTTTTCATGGAATCAGCCTCAGCCCTAAGAAACGATTCAAACCTAAACAAATTTGGTTGCATGAGAGTGCTCCAAATTTGGGAACCTACATCAGAAGACCTTCAGCCCAATCGGCCAAGAATACCAACATTGCCCCCCCCCCCCCCCGCTAGGGGGCACCATCAGGACTTTTAGGAGAAAGAATAGCTTACTGCTTCATTCCTCTTTTACTGTTTGTTGTGCTTGCATGCACGTTTCTTGTTTTTAAGTTCCTGTGATAATGGCAACGTGACATTGCCGAAATATTGGAAGTGTATTAAAGTTTATTTTAATGTGTATTCTATTGTACGTTGTAATTTCCTTAAGTTATTTAGTAAGAATTTTTATATATGGGTACTATGAGAGCTCTACTCCAATCATCTGGAATTCGTCCTTCTGTCCAGGTCCTCTGAACTATGCAGTGTAGCCACTGTAAAACTTTTATACCTCCATACTGGAGCATTTCTGGTCTAATATGATCTACTCCAGCTGCCTTTCCACATTTCAATACTTTTGATGGTTTTTCTACTTTAAGCATGGATATGTATTCCTGATTGCATGCCTAGTCAGTGTTTTTTATCACTGGGCTCTCATCACTGCTAGTTTCATTTAGCAATTTTTGGAATTAATTACTCCATACTTCAAGGATATCTTTTTCTCCAGTTTTCATATCATCTTTATCATCTCTAATTCCTTTTACAGCACTCTTTCCTCCATTTCTGAGCTTCTTTAACAACCTCTAGAATATCTTGCCACCTTCTTGATATTTATTTTCTATGTTCTTACCAAAGTCTTCCCATGACTTTTGCTTAGCTAGTTTTACACAGTGTTTAGCTTTCTGACATTTGTCTCTATATTCTCTAAGAGCACAAGCTGACTTATTTGCCAGGAACTTTTGATATGCTTTCTTCTTTTTCTTCACTTCCTCTTTAACTTCCTGTGTCCACCATGGAGTTCTGATTTTTCTATCCTTGCAGACAACCTCACCACATGCCTCTCTGGCAGAATTAATCAATGTTTCCTTCAGAGTTTGCCACTGAATCTCCAAGGTTGATTCCTGTTCTCAAATTCTTTCATTTTTATTTGAATAATGTTTTTATATTTTAGCCTACAGTTCACATCTGAGAGCTGCTCAACTTTTATTCGTTTTAAAACTTTCTTACATGTTCTTCTTTTCAATATGAAATTCAATTTTATCCTGCTTAAGACTAAATGGTTATCGTTTCCAATTTCAAATGCTATGTACACTCTAGTGTACATAGCATTTGAAATTGGAAAAATTTGAAATTCTCCTGAAGCAGAGAGAAAACATCACTATCAACAATAATAGTCAATGAGACTTTTCTTATTCCTTGCCTCTTCTCTCCATGTGAATTTGTGCACATTTTTATGTTGGAACATGGTGTGGTAATAACCAGTCCATGTCCTGAGCAGAAATCCAACAGGTATTTGCCATTATTATTAGCTTTGCTCTTTTCTCCAAATTTTCCCAAAATATTTTTGTATGTCTGACAATCATTTCCTACTCTGCTGATTAGATCCCCAACAAGGGCCAACTTTTCCTTTTTCATTGTGTCAGTTGCTTTCTCTGAAGACTCAGAAAATTCCTCCACTTCTACCTTAGTAGAACCTTCTGTGGGACTATAGGCACAAATAAGTCTCATTGTCTCTTTCCCCATTCTGATATTTGCCCACATCACTCTACTTGAGCCTGCCTGCCATTCAAGAAGATTAACCTTGTATTTACTGTTGAATACTATTGCTACTTCTTCTTTTCCTTGCTTGTCATTGCCTGAATATAACATTTTGTATTTATTGCTCAAAAAGATCTCGCCACTTTTTGTCTTTTTTGTTTCAGTTACCCCTATTATGTCGATCTAATACTTATCTAATTTCTCAGCTAGCTCCATTTCTTTGCCATCCAGGCTTCTTATGTTGATAGTACCGATCTTTAACTCTGGTGATGTTGAGTTGGGGTTTGTTTTCAGATTTGTTCCAGTAGCTGACTTTTTGCTGTTCGCCCTTGTTCCCTGGCGAAACAATGGGGGGGGGGGGGGGGGGCTTGTTTAACCGGGTGATGTCCAGGCGGCATGAAATTTTGTCATGTTGTACCATCATTTTGTATTTTGGTTTAAGCCAATAAGAATACAATTTGTTTGGCTAAATCCCACATTGTCAGCCCATCCTCGTTCGTTCATTATCCAGGTAGATACCCAACAGGGTGCACCATTAGAAGGTAAGGATTGGGCATTAGGTCAGAAGCCCTGGTCCGTTCTCCGCATTCCTTTAAAGGCTGTGTGGAGGGCTCCTCTTAGTTATACAGCTTTGACCCTTAAGCACCCCTGTAGTTCCTGCTTAATGATGATATTATTCATCCATTTAGCTTCCATTTGATTTATTCTCCTTTATTTGAAAGTTTATTTTTCACTTGGTTAGAATATAATAAATTTAGTTTAATCCTTTATCCAAGTGTGAGCAGACAAAGTTTGTGCCTGAAAGTAACTTCAGGACTGGGGTAAGGTAGTGCAACACCAGGCGACTCCTTGCAAAGGTGGAGAAAGCTACTATAACTCCTATTTCAGTATCTCCCATAATGCAAAACACATCTCCTTGTGAATATGTCTAATGTTATGCATTAAGGGAAGGGCCACTACCCAGACTAGTTTCGACCTTTATTGAGGTCTCTTCAGTGCGACCTAGGCCCAAGTGGAGATACCAGCCAGAAGCGTTAGCAAGGTCATCTCTACCTACAGGAGTTGCCAAATGGTGTGCCTCCTTTTTAATAAATTACTCTGGATTTAGAGAAAGATGTTGAAAGTTTATTTTTCACTTTTCACTTTTAGAATATAATAAATAATGTAGTAGTGATAGTGTAGATAAATAATGTAGAGTGATAGTAACTTGCTCCACCTTTGCAAGGAGTCGTCCTGGTGTTGCACTACCTTACCCGAGTCCTGAAGATACTTTCAGGCGCAAACTTTATTTGCTCACACTTGGATAAAGGATTAAACTAAATTTATTATCTCCTTTATTTATTCTGCTGCATTTACTAGATCTAACACTCTCACAACCCTAGTACTTCCATCGGGTGTTACTTTATTTTCACGGTATTGATTACAACACAAAATGATAAGAAAATGATATTAACTTATTAGCTGGTATTTCGCTGGTATGATATTCAGCATCTTCAGAGCACAAGAACAGTTTATCACTGTACACAAAACAACAACAATTTGGTATAACAGTGGAACTAGTTTTAAAAATTGTAACGGACAACATGAACATAAATTGCTCCTAATTACAACTTCAGTTCTTTGTGTTGTCCATTACAATTTTTTTTAAAGTCCCACTGTCATATCAAATTGTTTCATGTGACAAACTGTGCTCTGAAGATGCTGGATATAATACCAGCAAAATATCAGCTAATAAGTTAATAAATATTATTTTCTTATCATTCTGAGTTGTAGTCAATACCACGAAAATAAATTAACATGCAATCCCAACACATAAGCCTTTCCACATTTTTGAGAATTCCATCACATTCTTCCTCAGGTAATTATTCCTTGGTAACTGCATAAACTGGAAGATCCTGCTCAAGAGAAGACTCAACCCATCTTAGACGGAAGAGAGGAAGAAGAACTGCATACATTTCAATTTCTTCCTCCCATGTGTCCTTTTCTCCTTCCAGTCTATATTTCATAGTTGAAGTCCCTCATAATAATTACCTGTCCTCTACTCATTGAGCTTATTTGCCAATTCATACTATCATATTTTACATTCCCTTGTCTCTAGGAGCAGCCAACTGTATATTTTGTTCTGCTGGTCACTATCTCACACCAGATAGCCTCAAACGTGCTGTTTTCATTGGCCAGCAGTTGAACTCCTCTTTAGTTGTAGTGCATTGGCTTTATAAATAATACTCCTACCATTGCTTTCTCTCTATCCTCCCTGAAAACACTATACTCTTCTCATTCTATCTCACTCACTATATCATCTTCTGTCAGCCATATTTCAATAACGCCAATAGCCTTTTGCCAGGATGAAATGACCAGTGCCAAAAACTCTTGGTTCTGATGATCCTGGTATTAGTATACATAAAGTGCAATAGCCCAGTCCAACTGCTGTCCTTATGCTTTACACTAATGATCCCATTCTGGTTTGTTACCAGTGGTATTAATTTAGCCATTTTCTGCACATTCTTACACTCAGCTACCTCACTGGTATCTGTGTACTTGCTCAACAGCACCCCTTTAAAAAGCTCTAGTTTCCCTGATTTTGCATATCTACTTTCACTTTATTTAAAAACACTTTTTCCAGACTCTGAACACCAAATCCACTCAGATGCAAACCATTTTTCTTGTATAAGTCCTTTCATCCATCAAACTTGCCCTGCACATCCACAAACTCCACATCATTCCTCCTGCATAGCCTGTTCATTCGCTCTTATGGCCCTCATCAGCTGAACTCTGTCATACCATGGCAACAGACTCACTATCTTAACTCTCCTGCTCCTTTCTTTGGCTACTTTCGTGTCTGCCTTCATGCCATGCTTTTTCTCCTTTCAAATTATTAATAGACAAAACAATCAACTTTTTCACTTTACCCTTTTGCATTCTAATAGCATCACTAACATTGTTAATATTGTCATACAAGACTCTTTCCTTAATTTTTCCTTCTTTCTTAAGTCAAGCATTCCTTTCTTTTTCTTGCACTTCTTTTCTTTCTGTTCTGATGTTTTGCTCCAGCTCACACTTCACAATCAGGATTATTCCATGTAACTGTACTATTTCCCCTCATTATGGCCAGTTCATTTTTTTTTTCATATTTTTTTTTATCACTTTATCTAAGTCATGTCACTTAATCTCTTTTTCAATCCTGTGTTCTGTTACACTATCACACACGTTTTCACATGTATCATCTGTTACATCTACCTCTTCATTCTCTTGACTTGAACTGCACTTCTGACACCCACTTTCTTAGCATTTTTAGCATACTCTTGCTTTCAAACCAAAGTCCATTCACCTTTGGTAATGAGTTTATTTGATTTTAATTTTTTATGGTGCAAAGATATCAAGGGTCATACTGTGTCAGGACCCAGGTCACAGCAGTACATATGGTAATTGGTTAGTAGCACAATCACAAACATCCATGCCCTTGATGGGATTCGAACCTGCAGCCTCTTGGCTGGAGAGTGTGGATACGCTAACCACTCGGCCAACCAAGCCAGCTCTGGTAATGAGTACATCTTGCAGACATTGCATTGAATGAAGTCCTTCTAGTTGAATTCCTTTTTAAATAATTCAGTAGTGATCACATGTAATCTACAAAACATAGCAAAATTTTTGTAGATTATCTGGAATAGGAGTTATATGAAAATATTCAGAAATCATAAGTATTAATATGATGGTGAGCTTCTTTCACTTCCAGTGTCTACTGTAGAGTTCTTATTTTTCTGCCTTTGCAGACAATTTCTGTATAGAATTTCCTCCTCTTCATGTGATGCTCCTCAAAGCCACTCCTTTCTGCAGCATCACAAAACATTCAACTTTCTCAAAGGAGTAATATCAGATTGGGATTTCCTCACTGTTCTAGATAAGATTTACTCTGAACTGAAGGATTATCACCTTTACATTTAACATCCCTGGTTCTAACCCTTGAAGATGGTTAGAACCAGCACTACAGCCATGCTCTGACTGCCTTTGTGGTAAAGAGCATGAAAGGAAAGAAGTGCACATGTAAAACACCTAAGCAGGTGAATTGCAAGGAAGAATATTCAGCATACTCCTGAGCTTGTAATGAGCTATTATTATTATTACTACATAACACTTCAGGGAGTCCGAAGACTCATTGAGGGAGGGCCTACTCTACAACTCTGTCTCCACCACTCAATCCACCAAGTACAACGAACTGCAACTACCATCACCATCTACAACGAACTGCAACTACCATCACCATCTACCACCCATCATCACCACTAGTATTTTCACAGACAATCACAAACATCCATGCCCATGGTGGGATTCGAACCCCAATTATAAGGAGGCGATATCCCAGTTGATTCTGAACATTCATTTTAATACTGTGTATCATACTCTTGGGAATGTTTCATGAGGAACCCTGTTTCAGAGAGGAGAGAGATGGGAACAAAGAGTTGAGGAGAAGCGGGTTTGATATGGTTACATTTGCACTGAAAAGGGATGCTGGTCAACTGCTGCCCTTTTTAACAAGTCCAACAGAAAGTGGAGAATGATGGTTGCTATGGAAATAGCAACAGACACAGTGCTGAAACAATGAATCTGTAAGGAGGGATAATCTATTAGCTGAATTGTTCTTCTCTTGGCAGCATTAGTTGACATATTTGGGATTTGTATAGAGTTAGGAGTTGGGTGGTTGAAAAATACCATCTTCAGCAGAAGAGAACGAGGAAGACAATTGCTGAAGAAGCAAATGTTGTAGTGTTTATGCCAGGAGATAAAATTGCAGGATTATGTTTGGCGCCATTGAAGGTGACCAAGTACAGAAATAGTGTTGGTTGCAGAAGATCTTGTAACTAGGGGTGCCTGGGCATTTCATGGTTTGCCATATACGTGGATGAATAAAGAGTGCTGTCATGAGCATAGCTGTGAATAGGATTAGGTGGTGAGAGTAGATCATTTATGTAAAGAAGGAAGAGGGTAGATGATAGAACAGTGTGTTCTGGCACTCCTGCATTGTTAGTGAAGCTTGAAGATGCTAGCCACCATAACACGCAGTGAATGACTAGAGAGAAAGCTAGCTCCTCAGTTACAGAAAGTAGTATGGATTGAAGGAAGGCAGTTTGTATAGCAAGCCCTGATGCCAATCATGATTAAAAACCTTGGTCATCTGAAATACAACGTTTCTCCAAACTTTTCCATGGCACTTGTCCAATGGTGGGTGATGTAGACTAAGAGGTCAGCCATCCTTAAGCAATGGAATCTATGCTGGTGGTCACTGTTAACTGGTGGGCCTCTAGGTAATGAGGAAGTTGACTATTGATTGTGTGGATTGAGGTGATGCTGATTGGTTAGTAGGTCAACAGTAGACTGTTCCTCCTTTTTTTTTGGAATAGGCTGGATATATAGTTGCTTTTACTCATTGGGATAAGCACCAGCAAAGTATAAAAGATTGTAGAGATGATATGGCCAGGTGTTGGCTCTGAAGCACAGTGTTTGAGCACAATCGGAGAGATGCCATCAGAACTAGAAGAATTTTTAATGCCCAAGTTGTTTAGCATTCTTCTGATATCTTTTTGCTGAAGGATGCTATATACTCAGATTCTTGTGTGGTTGGAAATGATTACCTTGGTCATCTATGCAGGAGTTGTAGAAAATGAGTGATGCCAAAAGTTCAGCTATAGTGGCATCTGGATGAGAGAGAGAAGGGGAAGGGGGCAGAAGCACAGGTGAGCAGAAATTGTGTCCAGTGGCCTTTGTAAAGTCAGATTTATATTTGCAGATACGGTTATGTTTATGTTCATCAGCAGTAGGCCAAATATGAGCTGGGATTCTTTATGTAAGCCATCTGCAGTAAGCTGTTTTTTTTTTTTTTTTCTTTCCTTTAATTGCTATGGTACACTTTCTGTTGAATCATTGCTAGGAAAAGTGGACGAGCATTTTTGGTAGAATGGGGAATGAAGGCCTTTGTGCCAGTGAGGATAATTTCTGTGACTTGCTCATAGCAAGTGTTTGGATCAGAAGAATAGAAGCAATAGTCAGAAATTTTTCCTCTTCCATGGAAAGGAAGAGGAAAAATTATAGAACTCATTCCATTTGATACCTTTGTAATGCCAAAGGTCATGAAGTTAGGAGTGGTTGGAGGAAAGTCATTGTTTGAGAGAGGGAGTTTGCACGCGATTATCATCTTAGTTACCAAGAGGAGAGGTGACCCACTGCAATGTATCTGGGAGGAGAACTGGTAAAAAAGGGATAAAAAAATATTGGGAGAGTGAAGAGGGCTATCAGAAACAGGAAGATGTATGATTTGTGTTAGGTCATTGCTTATAGCAAAGACTTCTGCATCTCCTTTAGCTTGTTTGGTAGTGTCAGTAAAAGTGAGCCAGTTGGAGTTATGAACATTGAGGTCACCTAGGAAGGTGATCTCATTTTTTGGACATTGCAGATGATCAAGCTTCATGGATAGAAAGGTGAAGAAATTAGAGTGCTTTTTGAAGTTTGAAAATTGGTAAATGAAGAATATGAATATTACTAAATGGGGACAAGAAAACTTCCAACTAGAGAGGTCAAAAATAGGGGAATTCTAATTTAACTATTCCCAGACCAGCAATGTCAGATCTCACAAAAAGCACAGGGACTATGCTTGTGGTGAAAGGAGTGAAGTGTGCAATTTGGGTCTGTCAGGAGTAAGAAGTCTGATCTGGATACTATAAATGATGGTGAATGTCGTTTATGTTATTGTTTATGCCACAGATGTTAGTAAAGTGGATGTGAAAGTAAGTTTTATCATGAGATTTTGGAATGATTTGTATGTTGTACTTATTGATTTTATGAGGGTGATTTGTTTCTTTTTCAGCATCAAAAGAGATTTTGATCTCTTTTGATAATGAAAAAGAGATTCAGGTTTACTTGCATTTAGATGGAAGGATACAGTGTGAGGAAATACTCTTAAATGTGACACCCATACAGAGAGCACTGGTGTCTTTGCCATCATGTGACCTCAACAGTGTCTGCCATATATTGCTACTATTTGGACTTTCCCTCGAGGCACGACCTGGCTGAATATATGGTAGCAGGATTGCGTGTCATTTTGCTTGGAAGTCTCCCACTATGTGGCAGCTAGCCTGGGGCACCACTGTTTTTACTTAAGCACCCTTGAAATAGAAGAGATTTTGAGTCTCTAAGAATGTTTAGCATGCTTTTGAAGAGTATCACTCATACTGCATAGAGAAGGGCACATTTCTCCATGCTGTGTTAGTGCAGAAACCAGAACCCCTGCTCCAGATACCAAACACAGTATTCGCCACTTCAGGCTTCCAATAAGCTGAGTGACAGGCGCCGAAGGTGATGTACCATGTGGTGGATGTAATTAACATTTCTTCTAACTAGGAATGTATCTTTATGCAGCAGGAATGTTTTCTGGGTTTTGCCAGAGTCCCTTGCAGAAACTGGCCACACCATGGGAAGACGGGATTGACTTGATAGGGAGAGGCTGTATATTGCACACTGCCTGTCTATTAATTGCTCATTAATTGCAGTATTTTATTTTAGTTTTCATTAAAATGTATCCACATAATTTGATTTATTTTGTGATGTGTAATTGTAAAATAAATTAAATGGTAACAAAATGTTAACATTCAACATTTTTCTACATTCATTGAAAATATTTTGAATAAAGACAAGGATAAATAATTCTCTGTCATCAAACTACATTTGTACCAATTGTGTTAATTCACTGTAACAGTCAAGCTGTGAAATATGAAACGCTTTCACTTTGTAGGACTAGAAATTCCCAGTTTTTATATTTCTTGAATATAATTTAAAAAGAATGAGTCTTTCATTTACGTTGAATGGTGATAATGTTGAATACTGTGGACAATAGGTTCGCAAGTGATACCTTAATACATTCCATTTTCTGTGTTGTACTGATAACATTAGCAACAGTAAAAACCTTTTCAATAGTTTTCTTTAATTAATGGGAAATGTTTAATTAAAGCAAATGTAAACTCATAAGTTCATGTTATTAGTATGTGTATCTTTAAAATGTTATTGTTTTTAATATTCTGATTAATTTATTTTATTAATTTATATATTTTTATATATATATATAGCCTTGGCTACTTGGATTGGTGGATAAATCACCTTTGTACTTGTCAGAGCCTAGTTTGTCATCATTATCATCCTACAGCCTTACTTAGTCTCCTTATTTTACCTGCAGCATCACATCTACGAGAAGAACTTAGGGGTCTTATTCGTCCTTTATGTTCTTTACCGTTTATTTTAGATATAACAATGGAAGCTAAAATTTATTTATTTCATGAAAAATCTGTGTTTGATAAGTTTGGTGTTCTTGAAAAATCTATCTTGAATGGATTATCATCCAGAGGATTAATTGAAGATGTAGTTGTTGCTAATCATGCACCTTCTGCACTATATTCAGAAAAACAGATTGATTTAAGGATAAAAAATAGAGAAAAGACTGTTACTCCTATAATACCATCTACAGTTTTATTAAAACAGCCAGGAGATTTAAACAAAACAATGGTTGATGTGGAGATTGAAGACCTGGAGCAAGAAACTCCACTATGGCCAGGAGTTACAATATATCCTTTTTCACATGGAAGACCTGCAGAACAAGGAACAGATGCTGCTAAGAATTTGAAGCTTAATAGTGAATTGGCATTTATGAAGTCATCTCATTTTCATTGTGAAACTGAAATGCAAAGTGCAGAAGTCTCACACGTCTGTAAGCATTCAGGCAGTGCTAATAAGGGAACAAATGAAAAAGAGAGATTGAATGTGCCTGAAGTTTCTTTATATTCTAGTACAGATAGTGGATGTAGTTCACAAGCTGAACACATGCAGTCATTACCACAGCCTTCTCAGGTTCCTGGAAAGTTGCTCAAGAAAGCCAGTGAAGAAGGGAAACAATTTCAGAAGCTTCGACAGAAATGGGAGCAGATAACTTCTGGACCTGAATCAATTACTGAAACAAACAACACACCACCTTGTTATACCAGTGCTAATCGTCCTCCTTTACCAAGTCGCAGCAGAATGAAAGAATTTCATAGGCCACCGGGAAAATCTCTTAGTCCTCCTGTATCACGAATGCCCCAACCAGTACAAAACAGAAGAAGTAGTGTTGGTAACCGCACTTTAAGTAGGGAAGCATCACATTCACCAGCATGTAGACGAGTTCCACCCTCTTCCCAGACCAGTTATTCAAATAATGGAAATAATGAATCTAGTAAAATAGAAAATAGACAGCAGACTTCTGAGGCTAATATATGTAGAGTATTGCAAAGACCAAATTTACCAAAGAAACCCAAGAATGGTTTTGTCTCTGCTGGAGGTGCAAAGTCTTTTACACGTAGGTCTTTAATACCTGTTCACAGAATAGGACTTCGTACAAGATCAAATAGTAGAGAAAATAAAGCTGGTGTATAGCTGAGGTGATAATAAAAGTAAGTAAACATATTACTTATATTCTTTTTTTTTATAACAGTGTACTTCATGTGCAATATGCTTAGTGAAATTAGATAAATCTATATAAACAAATGTTTGTTCTGTCATTCCTGTAGTATGAGGGTTATAGAATGATACTTTGCAGCTAACCTTTGATTGACCATATTCCCACTCTATGCAAATAAAATTGGGTTTTTCTCAGTGGAATATATTTGTGTGCACTTTTGCCACAAACATAATTTGGCTTTACACACAGTGAAGACTAGAACCGGCAGCCATCACATTATGACAAAGTTCTTGGTTCATAATTGATAAACTAACATTCTTTTCCTGTATACATAAGCTGCTGAATAGGTGCTGAAGAGCAATGAACATCTTTTGTACTCTCTCTTCCATCTCTTGGGGTGTAGACTGAGCACTTTTTTCTGGTCAAGACTCGATTATGGTCTGAAGTCTATGCTTTTACTGAAGAGAATATGAACTAAGCAATTAGGACCAAAACTAGAGCATTTCAGACATTACTTGTTCTTATTCATTATATGAAAGCCTGTGAACCCTCATTTCAACTACAGCACCTCTCTTTGCTGTATGCAATGAAAATAAAATCCCTTCAAAGATCCACTTGGACAAGTGGATGTTTGTCCATATTGGGAATATTTATACCTCCCATATGGGCTGTCATATACAGTCCAAATAAACTTAATTACTTAATAACTTAATTTAAGCTTGAGACATTATGTAAACAATTTTGCACCTGAGTGCCTCTTGACATACCACCACCTTGGCACAGCTGCATTCCATCATGAAACTTTTCTTTTGGCAGGTTTTTTCACTCCTTATATCTCTGTCTATCAGCAGCCCTTTCAAGCACACAGCTTTTTCCCAATCTACATAGAGGTTTTGAAATTATAGTGCCTGGTGGGGTCAGCTGCTGTCATTCCAGAGTGCATAATATCTAATCATATTCCACTGGAATGTAGCAGTTATACTGCCGAGCTGCATGCCATAGAGCTTGCACTACATTATATAAAGATGAAATGGTATCAAAGGTATATTATTTACACTGACTAATCAAATTTTCTACAGGATTTTGAAAAGTCTGGTATACCATACACATCTAGTGTTCCTTAAGATCCAACTCTTCCATCAAATTTGGAGGTTTCACTTGGACATTCACCTATCTCGGATCTCAAGCCACATTGGGATTAAGGGAAACAAAGATGACACCAAAGCTAGATCAGTTCCCTAAGAAACCATCATATGCCTGTCCCTTATGTGGGCAAGCAGATTATAAAAGAAAATTTATTATCCCAATGGCAAACATCATGGCATAGTGAGAATGATAACAATATGCTATACCAGATTAAGTGTGAAATTAAATTAGCAGTTCAGTTTTTCTTTCTCTGCTTTGCATAGATCATCTTCATCTTACGCATCTTGTTGAGTGAGTAATGATACTGCCTATTTGTGAGTATTGTACGTCTGCTCAAACTGTTTGCCATATTTTAGTTGACTGTCCTCATTATTATTATTATTATACGGACATCTTCATGGTGTCCGAAGACTCATCGCAGGAGAACCAATCTATCCACACAATCATACCTCTCCTTGAACAAAGCACTCATAACTGACTCTGACAACCCATTCCACTCGTTCACAACTCTCCAAGCAAAAAATATAGTCCTCGCACCCTTACTAACTACACCTTTATTTAACTTCCAGGGATGACCCCTTTCTGGTTCCTCTAGCCAAGTGCTGAAACATTTCCCCTGCATCTATCCTATAAAACCCGTTAAGCAACTTAAATGTTTGTATCATATCCCCTCTTTTTCTCTGATCAACCAACTTCAGCAATTGACATCTTCAGTCTATCATAGGAAACATTCCATAGACCACTCATCATCTTGGTCACTTGCCTCTCCACTGCTTCCTCATCCCCAGGGGACCAGACTTGAACACAAAGATTAATGTACCTTCTTGAGCACAGTAATCCAGATGTGGGCATATCAAGGCATTATAAAGAGGAATAACAACTTCCTTATCTCTAGTTGTTAATGTGTTCTTCATTAGCCAAGTAATCTTATGTGCTACCTTAGCAATATGTCCTCTAAATTTTAGTACTCTGTTTACCACCACCTCTAAATATCTAGCTTCAGCTCTTTCCTGGAGTGCAGTGCCATCATTGTGATACATGGCTTGTAATCTGTTTATCCCAAAATGCATAACTTTACATTTCTCAACATTAAATTGATACCCATTATCTTTTGCCTATGCTGACAGCCTATTTAAATTGTCCTGCAAGCTCTCAACATTGCCTTAATTAACTATTACTCTGCCTAATTTTGCATCATCAGCAAACAACTGAATATTTCTTTTCAGGTTATTTCCTATATCATTTATGTACAAATTAAACAGCAATGGTCCCAGCACTGAACCTTGCAGTACATCTCCTGTTTTTTGATATCTGTCCAGCACCCAGTCTCTTATTTACTTAACTAATGTCATATCCATCCCCATTTGTTCTAATTTGCATAACATAGTTCCTTGTGGTATTCTGTCAGATGCCTTTGCAAAAATCATTGTATAGCCATTTTCTTTATCCAACTCAGCTGTTACTCTACTATAAAAAGTTAGTAAATTACTAAGGCATGACCAACCCTTCACAAAGCTGTGTTGACCCTCATACAAGTATCATATTTTTGTCTACCCATTCTTGAATTCTCTTTTTTATCAATTTTTCTAGTACTTTTACCACCACACCTGAGATACTGATTGGTCTATAATTTGCTACTTCAGTCTGCAAGGGAATTATTTTGCCTTCTTTCCATTCCCTTGGAACTCTACCAGAGCTGAAACTTAAATTATACAGCTTGGTCAAAGGCATTGCCAGTTCCCTTGCACATTCTTGCAAAAACCCTAGCTGGCATCCCATCTTATCCCACAGCTGTATTTTCATTGGATTCTGCAATATCCTAAGAACCTCCAATTCATCTACCTCTGTTCCCACATTAGTGTGTGTCACATAGGTTAAAACACTAGGTAACCTCACTAGGATGATATACTCTTGCAAAGTGGTCACTCGATAACTCAACTATTTTATCTGCTTCTGTCTCCTCGTGACGATCATCACTCATTAAGGTTAACTTCCATAGTCATTCTTCCTCTTACTTGTGACATAATGAAAGAACTCTTTGGGATTTCCTTTGTCCTGCTAGGTAGATTTTTCTCATAATCTGATTTTGTCTTTCTTGCCATGCTGGTCACCTTTTTTTGCCTGAACTTTGTACTGTTCATGAGTTTGCTGGTCACCTTTCTCTTTATATATCCTCCACAACATTTTCTCATTCTGCAGCTCATGCTTAATGATATTACTCATCCATCTAACTCCTATCTGATTAACCATCAGTACCTTAGGTATACAATTTAATACTGCTCCCTCTAGATGATCCTTAACTATATTCCATGCACTACTAACATCCATACCCTGCAGTGTTTTATGCCATGGTACAGATTAAGCTTCTTCTTCTTAAGCATGTTATATTAATGAATGTAGTCGTTATAATTCCTGCTTGAGCCTTGTATATTCGAACATTTATTATCAAAAATTTAAAAATGCAGAATGTATATGATGTACCCTCCAATTTTTAAATTTTACAAGAATTTAATCTTTACAAAAGATATATTTTAGAAATAAATATTCTACTATACTAATTTTTTTATACATTACATGTATGAATTTTACTTTATCTGCATATACAGAGTCCTCCAGAAAAACGTATATACACTTCAGCAAAAGAAAAACCTGTATAAAAATTGTAATACTAAATTTATATAGACATCAAGGGATGAATACAACGTTACATTTGACTTCTACAATTACACGAGGTGCTCACAGTGGTTACCATTTGCATCCTGACACTTATTATTACGGCAAACTACTGCTTGGGCAACGTTGGCAAAGTGTCAAGCGGTGGGATTGTTGCGCATGGCGTTTCAATTTCTTTCCAAAGGGCCACCAGTGTAGCTGGTTTTCTACGATACCCTACATCCTTTAGAGTTCCCCCCCCATAAGGAGAAGTCTAAGGGTGTTAAATCAGGAGAAAGTGGGGGGGACTCAACTGCACTTCTTTGTCTTATACATTGTCCCTGCAAACTCTCATCGAGGTAAGCTTTCATGTCTGAATAGTAGTGTGGTAATGCTCCATCTTGTTGGAAGAGAAATTGATCATTCCCATAAAGTGCATGAATGGCAGGTAAAATGGATGTGCATAGCATGTCTAGGTACATTTGACCAGTAACAGTGCCTTCAAAGAAGAATGGTCCTATTAAACACCTAGATGACAATCCACACCAGACATTGAGCCCCAATAAATTGACTTCCTTGTCTACATGAACACCCAGATTTTCTGAAGCCCAGTAAACACAATTATGCCAATTCACTGTTCTGT
This sequence comes from Typopeltis vanoorti, assembly GCF_054136105.1. Classification (NCBI taxonomy): domain Eukaryota; kingdom Metazoa; phylum Arthropoda; class Arachnida; order Uropygi; family Thelyphonidae; genus Typopeltis; species Typopeltis vanoorti. The sequence continues at coordinate 126,451,356 of NC_143556.1, read as the reverse complement.
TAAGCTTAAATTGTGCTTCATCAGACCAAACCATCTTCCTTACAAACTCCTCATCTACTATATGTTGAAACCACTCACAATACTTCATTCTTCTTCGATCAGGATCATCTTCATTCATTGTAGGTAATAATCTTGGGATGTAAACTTTTCCATTTAGCTGCTTTAAGAATGTGCCATATGCTTGCACTAGGTTAATTCCTGTCTCACATGCACATTGTGTGATAGACTTCTGTGGCGAGTATGTCAACTATTTCAACACCATAGCCCAGGAAGCAGGACTTGTTGCTGTGCGAGGCCTCCCGGATCTTCCGTTCTGCACATCACACACGGTACCATGGGTCTCTAACTTATTATGAATTCGTGCAATATCAGGCTTGTTGGAGGTTGTGTTGCAAACTCGCACCTCCATTGTCATTGAACTTCAACAATATCCTCAAATTTGAAATACCCTTTAAAATGGTCTTGCATTTCTCAAATGACAATCGTGCCTAGGCTATTTTTTTTTTTTTTTTTTTTTTTGACTGTCCTACCGGTCACATGTTGATGCTAGTATTCATGTGAGTAACGACATCTTTTGAGAGAACATTATACTACACATTGCTACCGTAATTCAATCCAACTTTGAAAAAAGTCCATAGATGACATCTGTTAAAGTGTGTATAAACATTTTTTTGGTGGACTCTGTATATAGTCATCTGTTAGTGTGCTTTGTTTGCATTTTGACATGCTGTCTTATGGCCTCACATGGTGATGCACTAAAAAAAATTTGGTATTTATATTTGAATCTAGATTATATTTAGAATTTATTTTTAAAGTTTGTTGATATTTTACTTAGCAAGTTGACATCTAAAGATATGCAATCTGAAAGGAAAAGATGTTTATGCTTCTATACATCACAAAAGAAAAGAGATAGCTTACATAATTGTAAGCAACCTAAGGGCTGTACATGATACCTCCCATATCATGTGCAGCCTTGCTATATACTGAAGCATGGAGCAAAAATATTGCTGTAATGTGAAAACATACTTCATACAAAATACTTCAAAAATTTGAAAAAAAAAAACGTTTTTTAAATACTGGTGAGACAAAATTTTCAATGATAATTTTGGTGATTATTTACCAGTAATATTTCGCTTGCATAATTCACTATTGTAGGTTTAATTATATTTAAACAAGGTTATTATTACACATTGTTGTGGTTATAGCCTTTCAACTGTTTAGGAGTAGCTATATATGCCACCATCTAGGGAAATGACTATGAGTAGGGTGGTTTCCCCATTGCCTTCCTTGCCTTACTATGACTGTAGCCTATGTGTTCACGGGGCTGGTTTGCCTGCTTGCGTGATGAAAACCCAAGATAAACTGGGGGTTGAAAAACCCTGCTGTCCATGCCCAAGACCGGCTAACTTGGCTATGGCTGAGAAAGATCCTTAAGCTCCTCATGTCGTCGACGGGAATTGAACCTAGGACACTCCTTTCCCAGGCATATGGTTGCAAAGCACATAGCCACTAGGCTAACTGCATGGACTATTACACATTAACCAATAGCAAAAAAAGTTGGGAATTGTTTCTGGTTGTAGTTATAATTAAAAGACTGTTTTGATATTTTGTTAAGGAATTAGCCTGATAAACTTATGTGTAGGTTGCCTTCTTAGTGATAATCACATCATTTAAGATTCAACTAGAATTCAGTAAAATATAATTAGTATTTTGTGTGGTATCGTTTTTTTTAGGAAATTTCATCTAGCAACCAAGTAATAATGGCCTAGAGCTAAGAACTTTTCAACTGTGGACTTAGCATTGGACCAGAAACACCATAGGAGATGTAATGTATCACTTCCAAGGAAGAAGACAGCCTTATTTCTAAGCACCAAACTGTGCTTCTTTCCTCTTGGTATCTGAATACCATTGTGACAGAGTTTATCATGTCAATAAGCACATTTGTGTTATATATATTATTGTAGTTTGAGACTCAAAACTGTCGGTTCTGGCATTTTCTCTAATATTGGTTTAGTTCCTGCTTGGAATGGCTATATTATTTTTGTATATTTCCATACCAATAATTCGCTTCATTGAAGTGTAATTTGTACTCTTTGAAAAGATGTATACAATTTGGATGCTGTAATAAGAAAGGGACAGGTTTGACCTGGTACTGCTGTATTAATACAGCAGAAATAAACATTAACATTCCTTTTTTTTTTATTTTGATTTTAATACTTTGTTAATTTTGCTGATGCATAATATTATCCATATATTACTTTCTCATTGGTTTTTAGGGGTGTTAGAAAAATAAGGGATAACAATAACTGGTCTATTCAGTTTTGTTCCATGACAAATCTGATATAGACAGACTAAAATTTAGTTTGTATAGCAGTGTGCATTTGTAGTGCTATGTTGGTTATACATATTTCCCAGGCTTAGCAATGATTCCTTTGTGTAATGAAATATTGTGTTTATTGCTAAAATTATCACACAAATAGGTGTAATAATGCTGTCATATAGTTCATATAGAAATCTGTTGTAATGCACATTGACTGTGACAAAAAAAACCCTCTACGTGCAGCTGTTATTCTATCTCTTTCTCCCTCTCTTTTTTTCCTCCCCTCCCTCCTAGAAATTGTATGAAAATTGAATCATTGTTGTAAGAAATATTTGCCTTCTACTGTCCCATGCACTTATTTCTAAGACAGGAATCTCTTAAGCATGAATAAAGGTGCACTTGGCTGTGTATGGTGTGTTGGTTTTTTTTCCTTGCACTTTGCCATCTTTTAAATTCACTTTCACTTCTCTGACTAGTAATTGTTATATGTAGAAGTTTCTAACTGGACACTGAAAATTAAACAGTTTGATTTATATTCTTCTTGAGGATGCTCATAATATTAGATATATTCGAGTAGTCTTACATGTATACTGTGTTAAAAACTGTGGCATTGTGAAATGATGCTTTGGTACCCATTCCTTAATTGCTGATTAAAATGATTGCATCTTACCATAGGACACCTCACATGGAGTGGCACAATTTATAATTATCACTATATGCCAAATAGTAAAATTTTTGTAAGAATTATTACCTAATATTACTGAAAATCATAAATGCAACAGTAGAGTAGATTCACTTCGTATGTAATGCTTTTCTTTAAAAATTGTGTATGAGTACATGAGATTTTAACAAGTGCAAATAAAATCCCATGAAATGAACTGTTAATTATGAAAGTGATATAGCAAGCAAATGGTATTATGTGTGAATGTATTATACTTTGTTGATCCCCATCCACTATCATTATGGTGCCTATTAATATAATCAGTTGTTAGCTTAGTAGGATGTTTATGTTCAAGCTCTATATTTGCTTATAATAACATGTATTAATATAAAAGTGGAAATACATTTGAAAAGTAGTTTTACAGCGGCCATAAGTTTGGTGCATATTACATAACACTCCAAATGCATAACTTCCCAGATTACTTCATTTAAGATGCTCTATTCTCTGTCTTAATTTTAAGACAGCAGATCTAGGGTATACTTAATTTTATTTTGTGCCATAATGTAATAGCAGTTTTATAGAAAAAATTGAGTGTTTAATTGTGGAGGTGTACTGTATAATTAATTAACTAAATTTATTAGACAAATTCCTTTGTGCCTTGTTATGGTGATCTGGTTGATTTTGGCTATTATGCCATGACAACAAATAAAGTATCATGCTTATCCAGTTACTATTGGTTGTTTTATGCTTTGCTTTTAGGTGCATATTTAATTTAATGAATGCTTTTTTTCCTCTTGTTTTCTAGTGCCATAGCTATGTTTTATTTTCAGAAATTTAAAAAAAAAAAAAACTGTGCTAATAATAAATTTTTATTTTATTTATTCTTAGTATTCTTTTTAGAAGGAATATCAAGATTGAGTACAATAAAAATTTAAAGATTAGTATTATTATTATATGGGTATCTCCATGGAGTCAGAAGACTCATCGTAGGTGACCCAAACTATAAGAACTTTTATAGCTGTTCAGAGTTTAAAATTACATTTAAGTGTTTTTAAATTTAAATCTATTTTTAAAGTAGGTGTTTTTTTTTTCACACACACACACACACACACACACACACACACACACACACACACACACACACACACACACACACACACAAAAAGCAGTAATGATTTACAGATTCAGTTGCGTAAATGAAGCATCGTACTTATGTTTAATGATCAATTGTAGTGGTTTTCTCTGTTTTGAAATGTAAAAATTCATATTAGCTGTTTGTATCTCTTAATCCTATTACTTCTATTGTGGCTTAGGCCTCTGTTAATTGAATTCCTCTTGATTCTAGTTTGGTTATCTCTTCTGTTGAAGATTGTCATGATGGTTATAGCTTCACTTGATTTAATCCCTTAATGTACCAATTAAAAATCAGAAAGTGGTTGTTTTTCTGCCATTTTGGGCTAGGGTGATTTGCTGGATTAAATTCATCATTATTTGAAAAATAATGATGAATTTGTGCAAATGCAAACGAAATAGCCGATACACGCCATTGGCAACTTTTCTCGGCTGAAAGGAAATAGGCACATGATTGTCTAGCATCTATATTCAGTTGTGTTTATATGCGAAACCAAAATTCAAAATCAATTTTGGTGCAATAAATAAAAGACGTGTCACAGACGTCTTTGTATGTTAAGGGCTTAATAACAGAGATCAGTGAAGAGAAAAGACCTAATATAAGAATTCATTTTTAACTGTTAGGGTGGAGCGTATATATAATGATCTTCAACAGAGAGTTGTGAATATAGACAGCTTAGATAGTTTTTAAGAATGAATTAGATAACTATGGATTGAGAGTAATACTGATAATTTAGTAAATTTATAATTAGTATTAATATGCCTAAGGATGGTTAACAAGTAAGTGTATAATATTAAATATATTGGATATATTTGATACTTTGATATAATTGAATATACAGGTAACTCTCTTTATACGAGTGGTGGTGGGGGAGATGTTCTCAAGAATCGCCATATTGAAAATGAATAAAATAGAAGGCTTATAACATGATAATGGAGGTTGTTCCTAAGTGAGCAAGATTCTGATCTTTCAAGATTATTTAATCAAAAATGCAACTATTTTTCATATATATATATATATTAAGGAATAAGAGTAGTAAATAAAATATTCAGTACGTATAAAAGAAATAACTATTAAAGTAATTATTTTCACTATTAATATACTGTAACTGCATCTTAATGGCATCTTCTTTATCTGGCATGCTGAAGTTGAAGACTGAAGGCTACTTTTTCAAGAATCTCTAAGTGAAAACCTTATTTGCTTTGAAGAGAAATTCATGAATTATTCAGTTGCAACATGATCTGCAGCTCTCCTGTCATGTTGAGATTGTGGAATGCATAGTGACTCTTATAGCAGTCGAAGTTGCTTTTCATCTTTCATCAGATCTTCATACCAATTTTTCACCTTCTCTCTTATGACTGTCCCCAGGCACTTGTTCTGCTGCTTCTGATGCTCAGTCCGTATAACCAGTATCCTTTCCATTTTCTCAGTTGCATGACATTGACATTTTGTTAGTAATGGTGGACAATTGAGCACTCTTGTGATCTGTATCAGCCATTGTCACTGTATAATCACTGGTAAATTCACCTTTATTAAACCAATTCAGAATTTCCAACTACACCTCTGAAGAATGGGATTTCCTAGGTCTTTTCTTCACTTTATTTTTCTCTTGTTAGATATCAAAGTACACAGCAGTTTTTTACAGATAGACATATCTCATATACCAATAAGGCAGTAGGGACACAACAGATGAGGCTAGGAAACAAGGCACATGTGCAGAAATGTACCATAATAATGAAACTGTACATAACAAGAGTTACCTGTATTATCATTGATTGTTGTAAAATTTGAATAACATTTAATATAGTGATAATGGTTAGATGATTAATAAGTAAGGTGTTAGATGATTTTGTTACCCAGTATGAGACCACCGTCATTAAGTGGCTTGAAAATGCACGATGTATGGCTTCTAGAGCAGGGTTTCCTGATTATTTAACTCTTAGCTCACTCATTGTACTAATATAATGTACTATACATTTATTACCTTCATGTCTAAGGAGTTGTCTGGTGGTCTCACATGAGACAGTACAAATCATCTATCACCTAGAGAGACAATTACAGTGAGATTTGAATGTACAGCTTGTAGATTAGAAAGCGGTGATACTCTACTCAGCCAGGCTGGTATGGTTGGTCAGTTCCCATGTTCATCTTGTTTTGTTATGCATATATAAATGATGAGAGGGAGTAGTTGAGTAAGAATGAGTGTGAAGAATCACTAGGCAGTATAATATATTTGATGTGTGGTGGTTGCAGAGAAGAATCTTGTCTTACATGTATCTATTCTGTTAGACCAGTGCCAGTAGTTAATATATGATTTTCTAACTATGGCTGGCTTTTTTTTAGCACTGAGTTATTCTGTCATAGATCTTGGTGCTGGTTTTTCTGTGACTGCTCCAGTTTTCTGCTCAAAAACATACCAATCTCAGATACTTCTTTTGGCAGTAGTGATACATTTATCTCAGTATACATTAGGAATTGAATAATTGTAGAATTAACAGCATTGGTCTCTAGATGGATTTATGTATACTGGCGACAGGCTGAAATAGTAAGTTTGCTCGGAAGTATTTAAGTTTCTACACCCCTTGTGCCCAAGCTAAATGAGGAATTTTTTTTCTCTCTCCATTTTTAAGTTTTTCTTTTATCCAAAAAAAAAAAAAAATACTTCCAGTTGCATTAGGTAACTCTTATCAGTATTAACTCAGCTATCAAAAGTTATTTCTTCATCTCACCCATAAAAAGTAATTATATATAAACTGACAGAACATTATAGAAATACATAACTGGAAATTGAAGTTCGTAGTGTGTTTTTAATATCTCACATAAAAACAACATGGTATAGTAAATTTAATAAGCCAAAAGGCTATTTTACTGAGAAAGAGGGATGGTAAATCCCTTTATGTTTCTATAGCTGGGTACGAAACTCGGATCGAAATCCATAGAGTTTCATGCCGAAAAAACTATCGGCGAGCCCAAGTGTAAATGATCAATTGGGTAGTACAACACCAGAGCAATTCCATGCAAAGGTGGAGCAAGCTCTGTCACTAACTTTAATATTCTCATAATGTAAAACCCAGCTTCTAAGATATATATATACACACATATACACATCTCTTAGGAGCTGTAGAATGCAGCATTGGAATGGTACATCAGAATGTGTTACTTGTTGCCACAATTGAATTTTGTCAACTGATAAATGTTATTAGATGACAAAATTCAACTGTGGCAATAAGCTACTGCCAAACACTACATGTTGGGAGCAATTAACGAATAACTCCTTTAACTGTGTGTGTGATTACATAATGATTTACTGAGTTATTAGAATTCTTTCAAAACTTATCCGAAACAAAATTTATGAGTGTTCCTCAAAGACAAGTGAGAAGACTAAAGAAATGACAAATATTCCTTTTTTGAACACGTTTACTATACCATAGAAAGGGGGATGGTAAATCTCTTTATGTTTTTATACCCGGGTATGAAATGCAGATCGAAATCCATAGTTTCATGCTGAAAAAACTATCGGCTAGCCCAAGTGTAAATGATCACTTGGGTAGTACAACACCAAGGCAACTCCATGCAAAGGCGGAGCAAGCTCCATCACTAACTTGAATATTCTCTCATAATGTAAAACCCAGCTCCTAAGAGATGTATATATATATACACACAATAAAATTCTATCTACTGGTATCATACAAGATACCAGTAGATAGAATTTTTCATTTGCAGTCAAGAAAAAGATGACAGCTAGATTTTTTTTTCCCTCTCAGAGTGATGCATAACTGGAATAGCTTGCCTTTGGAGGCTGTGAGTGCAAGTGTGAACGAATTCAAGAGAAAGTATGATGCAGTGTTAGTGATATGTGGCTCAATGAGTCCCTTGAGGTCTGTTGTAATAATAATTTTTAATTATTATTACAAGAGACCCCTACAATGTGGACTGTAGATGCTAGCAGTTTAAAGTCCACAAATTCTCAATCGCCTCATAATCTACATTCCACAATCCTGTGGAAGATTTAACCAGTCACACCACGATTTCAAAATCAGAACAAACAACATGGGGACAGGTGTTTCAATTGCGATTCCAGATTTTTTTTAGTTCGAAATTCTCATAGGAAGACATTGAGTCAGTCAAAGAAAATTTTGATGAACAGGGTGATCGGTATTTCAGAGAGAACCATCTTCAGTGTGAAAGTCGATAAAAAGAGTCGCACATGCATAAGGCAACACCCAAAAAGCGGAAACGACGAGGACTTAAACTCAACCAACCGAGTGCGAAACACTCGATGCCAGATTTGTCAACTGCGTTCGTTTTGTTATTCACTGAAAGATTCATGCATTTTTCTTCAGGAATCAGCTAACTACACTGAAGAAACTGATTGTCAAAGTCAGCTGATCCTGATATGCCACAAATATCAAGAATGACACTATTGGATAATGGAGGATCTGAACTTGAGATGCATAAAACAGTGCATCAGCTTTCATAGAACGAGAGGATGCGATTACTTGGCAACATCGATACCTGCGAGTGCGGAGGAATATGCACCTTCCTTTTGATGGTGCATGGGCCACAAAAAAACAGAAAACGTCATATTCGAGGAGTTTTGTGTTCACGAGAGGCTGTAATAGAAGGGGAAACGTGATGGTGGAACAAATTTTAGAGAAATTAATGAGAGAATATGGGGCTGGAATATAAACTCTTGACTTGTATAAGTGGATGGTTGACAGACATTGAAACGTGATATATGGTGGATGTGAATCTGTTAGATTTATTGTGAGTATTGGTGTTCAGTCCTAGGGCGATTGTTCGGTCTATATATTAATGACTGAGTCGGGGGAGGAGAGATAAAACAGGAGATATGCAATTGTTTACTGATGATGTGAAGATAGACAATCAGAGATATCGATATGTAGCACTTTCAAAATGATTTGAATAGGCTGGAAATCTGGGCAAATGAAAAAGGCTATCGATTAAGTGTAAAGTTATGTATTTTTATGATGGGATTTCCAATTGCATATTATATTAGATGATGAGGCTAAGGATCTTGGCATGAATAGGAATTTGAAGTTCAAAGGTCAGCAAAAATTATAAATACAACTCGGATGATAATTGCGATGTTGAAGCTAACCTTTACATGTATGGATAAGGAAGTCATTTTGCCATTTTATAAGGATTTGATAAGACCACTGGATTATTGTGTGCAGATTTGGTCTCCTAGGTTCCAAGTTAAAGAAGCTTGAAAGGTTGCAAAGATTATATATTGGGATTATATATATTGAGGACAGATTGCGAGTATACTGATTAACAAGAGAAAGGGGGGGGGAGGTGTATGATAGACTATAAACTTCTGAATGGGTGTTGTAAGTTATTTAATGAAATTTTTCATTATAAGAATGGTGAGAGACAGGAGCATCCATGGAAGTTAAGTTTGCAGTCAAGAAAGGGGTAAGAGCTAGGTTTTTCTCTCAGAGGAGTGAGGTGGTGGAATAGTTTGCATTTCGATGTGAGTGCATCTAATATGAATGAGTTTAACTGAAGGCATGACAGCTAGTTATGGTAATGTATAGCCTCCCTCGACGAGTCTTTGACTCCCTGGAGGTCTCATTAAAATCTGGGACTAAGATTTATATATTTTAGGGTAAGTTAATGATGGCATAAGTCCCTTCAAGTTTCTTTTACCAAATTTGTTATGCTATGGAAGTTGATCCTTGATGTGGATGGTATCGTGGCTGAAAGTCAAAACTTCCAATTAGATAAAGTCGTTTATCCTTTGGTGTTCTTGCAAAAATCTTTATTTTAATGTAGTTGATCTTTATTGATTCCCAGTTGGACAAAAGGAAACAAAGCACTGAAGAAATTAAGTTCAGAGAATGGGGTTCTAGGAAAATTCATAAACATTTTTGCCGTAAGCCTTTTTGCATAATTTTTTAAAAAATAATCAGTGGATGATAAAGGGTAAGAAGGCAAATCTTTAAGGTGGATATCAGTGATACATAACATAATGAAGTTATTTAAAATTTGTACAAATTAAAAGATATGCTGTGTAAATGATTTAACTTCTTGCTGCAGATTGTATCGAAGCACTTGTTGCTGAAGTCTTGTATTAACATCGTTTTACTTAATTTCTGCTAAGTATCCTCGATCTGCATCACATTTTTTCTTCTTTGCTTAACTATTCCCTCATCAACTTAGCTATGAGTTTCCAGATACTTGGATGCATTTTGGAAATGCTGCTTTGCATTGCATTGTGGAGCCCTCCTATACTATTGTTCGTTCTCGGCATATAAGTTCTTTCAACAATGTTCCACAATTCTATAAGGAATGTCGGCACCATCCTTTGCAAGCCGTGACCCGTTCTCATATAGTGGGTTTCAAAGGAAGATACAAATTCTTGGGGCAAATCATTATCATCAGTCAATTCAACAAATCCTTCAATAACATCGCTCACTGCAGGGATTCTCAACGTATGGTACACGTACACCAGTGGTACATGAGCCACTGCCAGCTGGTAAGAAAACAGTAAAATTAAAGGGGAAATTAACATATTTTTTTACTCGCAACATGAGTTGAGAATTTAAAATGTATGCACAAATATTTAAGTTTCTTAATATTTCATGTGACTAAATGAAAACAATTAGATTTTATATTATCATTAAAAACTTGTATAATAATATACAAAAATAATATGGAATTCAATAAGTATTAATCAGATGACAGTGACAGAAAGTAACTCGAATATATTTGATCGGACTACAATGGGAAACAGTTTGTCCGTTGTTGTTATTTAGCTGCAGTTACAGTTAAGAAAGTAGTGGTGTTCGATTATTGTCTTTGAATGTGAGATTTTATTTGTGAAATTGTCATATATGTAGTTTGTGCCAGAGGATAGAAACCGGAACATGAATAAGTGGTTAACGAGCGGGTCCTCAAAAAGATCGAAGGGAGAAATTAGTGTAAGCAGGGGGAAACAATTCTTCTCTGCAGAAGCCACTACTTCGAATCCTAACCAACCGACGGACATCATTGTACAAGAATGCAACAAAAAACCCCGTACAGCACAACGTAAATATAATCTTAATTATTTATCATATGGTTTCACATATATTGGAGAAGAAACTGCACCTGTTACTCAGTGTGTGATTTGTTATAAAAAGCTATCAAAACATTCGATGAAGCCTTCCCTTCTTAAACGTCATTTTGAAACCAAGCATGGCGATTTAAATCACAAACCTTTGGAATATTTCCAGAGAAAACTCCGATTTGTCAGCAAGGAAAAAAACAAATATCCTCAGTTTTAGGATTTAACACGAAGGCTCTGGAGGCATCTTATGAAGTCAGTTTAACAGGTTCATTGCCAATCACGCGATATCTCACCAAACGGCCGATCACGCGTTATCGCGTGGACGTCGCTAACTAAATAGAAAAATTTGTCCACCACACGAAATTCCAATTTTCAGCTTAGCAATGAAAGTGTTAAGAATAGCTAAGGCAGGAAAACCACACTATCGGAGAGTCATTAATATTACCAGCAGCTACAGATACAGATATGGTTAGAATAATTTGGGGGAAAAGGCAGCAAAACAACTTGAAATGATTCCATTATCCAATGACACCGTATCACGAAGAATTTCGAATTTGTCTTCAAATATTAAGGAGCAGTTAATAGAAAAAGTTCAGGCTAGTGAATATTTTTCCATACAATTGGATGAAACTACTGACATTACCAGCATATCCCTTCTTATGTATATATAAGATTTATAGATGGGAAAACTGAAGGAAGAGTTCTTGTTCTGTGAACCACTGCCTGCTTGAACAACTTCAAATGAAATATTTTCAAAATTAGACCAATTTATGAAAATAAATGATATAGAATGCAATAAATGTGTTGGTGTTTGTTCTGATGGAGCACATGCAATGGTTGGGAAACAGTGGCGTTGTTGCAAAAAAGAAGTAGCTCCACAAGCAAAATTTGCATTGTAGCATTCATCGCAAGGCTTTAGCTGCAAGAAATATGCTTATTGCTCTGAAGACAGTTTTGAATGAAAGTGTGAGAATTGTTAACTTCCTTAAATCCAGAGCAATGAACTCACGACTATTTTCCATTTTGTGCAGTGAAATGGGTGCTGAACATGATTCCCTTTTACTTCACACTGAAGTTAGGTGGCTGTCGATGGGAAATGTATTGAGCTGCCTATTTGAACTTCAGAAATGCAGATTTTTCTCTCTGGCAAGTCCTCAGACTTGAATTATTTCACTAATGAACTCTGGCTTACCTGGCAGATTTATTTTGCCACCTCAACCAGCTGGACATGAGCTTGCAGGGTGCATGTACTTCCTTATTCTTGGTACAGGATGAAACTACGGCTCTTAGGAAAAAACTTGGCTTCATCATTAAAAGAAATCGATGCTAGAAACACGTGTTCCTTTCCACTGTTGAATGCTTTCTTAACTGAGAATGAAATTATTCATAGTGAACTAACAGTGAATATAAGGAAGCATCTTCGGAGTCTAATCACAGATTTCTAGGAATACTTCCCTGAAAACCTAGCTTCAGAATTTTGGATTAGAAAGCCATTGATGACACCTTAGCAGAAACGTTAACTCCTTTCAAGAAAGATGAACTGATCGAGCTCTCCTGTGATGGAAGTCTCAGGCAAACGATCAAGAGGATGGATTTAACAGACTTCTGGTTGGCAAGAAGAAATAAATATCCATTGATCTCAGAGAAAGCTGTAAAATTTCTGTTGGTGTTTGCAACTACTTACCTTTCTGAATGGATTTTCTTCTCTCATTTATATCAAAAACAAGTACAGGATTAAGTTGAATGTTGAACCCGATTTAAGACTCAAGTCAACTGAAACCAGACATTGAGAAGCTGTGTTTAGATAAACAAGCATAACCTTCACACCAAAACAAGAATGCGAGTTCTGTAATTAAAAATATGTTACATTTATAGCTTGTACTGATTGTAAATTTATTTGAGAATGGAGTACCATTGTCAGGAATATGTGTTTGTCAAAATTTGTTTATGTATTCATTCATTATTATTTTAATTTTAAATATTGCACATTTTACAGAATAGTCCAGTGAATACATTCAAAGAGTATCTGTTTCTCCAATAAATATCTGAATAAAATAACTAAATAAATCACTAGTATTGTAGAGAAATGCTTATTTTGCCCATGGAACCAAAAAATGACTCTTTCTAGAATAAATTTACTTACTGGTACATCTAATATCCTGAATAAAATATAGTGGTACGCCACTGGAAAAGGTTGAGAACCCCTGACTCACTGAAAGAAATGCTAATGCTATGAAGCATTTAATTTTCGTATTGAATTCTGCATCTGCTTGAAAGCATAACTTTAAACTAATGTCAACAATTTTGCGATAAATATTTTGTGCCATATTAAATAAAATATCTGTTATAGTTGATGTAAATATGTTAGAAAAAGCGTTGATAGTTGCTTTGTCGAAGTCAACGATTAATGTTTCGGGATCTAATGATGAACGTAATCCCTTCAAGGTACTAAATAATCTGCTGTAAGTTAATTCTGATTTGCCATGAAGCAAAGCAAAAAGAAGTGAGATGCTAATAATTCCTCTTACTATATGTAGCATGAATAACTGATAATATATGTTTGGGCTTCATGCTGCCCAATCCTTATTTTCAAGGTCATGCAATCCAGCTTGTAAACCAAGCGCTAAAATTTTCTCATCTTCACCACTACCGTATAATAAAAACTGTTCACCATTTATATATATATACTCATCTGGAATTATATATCCACTTCTTCCAGTTGGGATAGGGTGTGCTTGGCCTTTCTTCTCCCTCTAATATTGCAAGACAAATTTGCTAAAGACGGCATCAGAGATGAAGTGTTATCTAAATTTGATGAAATATCGGCAATTAAAGACCGAGCAAAAGTTTGTAAACTAGTAGCTGATGATTTTAAGTTTGTCATTTGCATGATAAACTTTATGTATCGGGGGTTGAGAAGGGTGATAATGCTCACCGAATGTTTTACATCTTGATAAATGATCGTCTTGCAATACCGTATGTATTCTTTTTTTTTCCACTCTTTCTTTTCACATTTCTAATACGTTTTTTCGGTAAAGGTAGTCCATATCATCTACTATTTCACACTGCAGCGACTACTTTTTCACTGTATAGACCATTATAACGGAGTTAGTGCGTAGAAATATTTATCAAAGGAAGCAGAGTGTCAGAAAGCTTAATTTTAAAGAAATTACCTTCCTCTTACTGATTGGTTAGTTGGTAAGGTCAGCAGATTGTTCAATTTTTTACGGCGAATTTTCTGGCTATAAGAGAATGGGTGAAAACTACACTAAGGATGATTTTTCCATGGGACTCAAGGTTTCTTCATTTACTTTTCTGATACCATTTCAGATTTCTTACTTTTAGGTAATTACTATTAACAGTAATTATTAAATGTACTTCAGAGAAAATAACAGTGTTTATCGTAATGTTAATAAATCCTTTGCATTCAATCTTAATATGTAACCATACTTAAATAACTATAAATTCACTAACATATTTTATTCCCCATAGGAAGTAGGTGAGGCTGTTTTAGCTCAACTTTCAAATATTGAAGGACAATTTTCATTTATAGCCAAATGGCTGAAGAGAGGCACAGAAGTGTTGCCATACGTCACTAGCACAACATATTATTGTCTGAAATGACATCGATTCTATGCTTGATTTTCTAGTAATACTATTATCTAATTCTATTAAAAAATTTTCATTTTCAAATAACATTTTTCTAGTTGCATGCATTATAATTGATATCATTCATATTCAAATCTGCATGCCTTGGTTATTCGAAAATTTGAGATAATTTAATTTTGGTCCCTGCCTACCTATCATATGTGAGTGAAAATGTGTCATTGGGCTTCCATAGCTCAAGACTTGCACAAAAAGGCTGATATAAGGTCAATGCTTGTGTCTTACTGGAGGAAGTTTCCTTGGCATTTTTAAGATTAGTGAATTAGTCAATCTTTGGCACAAGCAGTATTTTACCTGATCGCGGAATAAAAATAAAATAGGATATTTTTCTATCAAAAAAACTAAAAATAATGTTAAACATAAAGTAAAACCATATACTACTCACACTCAAATACTTAAAACATTAGGACATTCTATTCTGATGTTAATTTGCAAAATGCCTAGAGGTTAAAAAATTAGCATATTCAACAAATGAATTTATCATGCAAAATTATCAACAGATTATTTTTTTAATGTTGAGCCCATATGTGAGAGGTTGGTTGATCAACCTATAGTACAGGGTGGCCATAAAATAACTTTCCCTCTTTGGAAGCATCTGTAGCTAAAACCAATAAACGGAATAAGACCAAATTTTATATTGAGACTTTTTGAAGGCATGGGGAGATGATTTCAGTGAAAAAAAAGGTTTAGTACCAAAAGTCGCCAATAGGGGAAATTTTGGCGCTTGCGGAGCCGAAAGCAGTCAAATACTTTCAGTAAACGCAGGTAAAAAGGATTATGCAAATTTTACTGTGTGTACGTGAAGCAGCGCCACCAATTCCATTTAAAAATGATTGGGAACATTCAGGCAGTTATCAAATGACTGACAAATTGTGCTCAATATGTATCCTACCTTGCCTCAGCATGCTTTACTTGTTAAGTTATTTTACCTTAAACAGTGCAATGCCGTTGCGGCCCTTCGGAAATTTAGAAAGCTTCATAACCTGCGTACAGGTCCTATGTCAGTTGTAGCACTGAGAACTATGATTAAGAAGATAGAAGAAACTGGATCACTTCGAGTTAGACCTGGCAGAGGATGGAAAGCAGTGAAAGAAGGGACGGTAACAAAAGAAAGGTCAGCACATTAAAAATCGTATATGTGGTCCAGGGGATCCTGATTGTGATGATAAAACATTATTTCCTGTGAGTTCAATCACTACATTAATTTCTGTGTCTCTCGCAAGTTGTTGTTTTAGTATAATTATTATTATTATCATTGTAACGTGCCACATATGCAGCTGGAATGAGTGACTCGACTGTCGCTTACACCGTCAAAATGTTATTATTCCATTTTATCTGCCTTTAGTGTAATTATCCAATTGTTTTCACCTCTGCCAGCTCCAAAATTTCCTCTAGCGACGTTTGGTACTAAATCTTTTTTCGGGGAAATCATTCCCCCATACCTTCGAAAGTCTCAATATAAAATTTGGTCTCATTCCGTTTATTGATTTTAGCTACAGATGCCTCCAAAGAGGGAAAGTTATTTTATGGCCACCCTGTACATTATTACCATATATGGGGAAGACTGTTCCACAATACAGCAGTTGCAGGAATGAAGGAAGAGGAAAAGAAATTTGTTCCATTTGTTTCAAGGTGCACTGTAAAGGGATGTTGAGCAGTAGTTTCACGTGTTCCAACGAGCTTAGTACTAAGTGGGTGAATTATTGATGCTATTTCAGATGAGCATTTCACATGGAAATATTTGTAAAATATGCATATTGTGGAAACCAAACATCTGTGTGCCAAAGCTAGGGGAGTGAATGGGTAAAAGATGAGTCATTAATAAGTCTAACTACTCTCGTCTGTATTGAGTCAAGCATTTTGAGGGAACTTTTAGGGGGCCCCAACCCATATGTGAGAGTAGTATTCAATAGCTGAGTAGATTTGTGATTTGTATAATGCTAATAGCTGTTCAGGGGTGAAGTAACGTTTTGATCGAAAGACAAATCCTAGTTTTTTTGAAGCTGAGGAAGCAATGGTTGTGATGTGTTTATGTCAGGAGAGGTTTGATGTCAGAGTAATTCCAAGAAGAGAAATTTCAAATTGTCCGGAAATTTCTGTTTCGTCAAAAAGAATACTGAGAAAAATGGTTCTTTTTTTTATGAGAAATAGGACAGAACTGGTTTTTATTAGCATTGAAATTGATGAGGTTATCTGTTAACCCCATTGGAGGATGGCTCAGGGATCAAAATTTAGGGTGGTGGTCGATGATGTCATGTAGGTTGAGATGATGTTGTATAGAGTAAGGTTTGTCAAATGAATGGGAAGAGTACAATGTGCTGTCGTCTGTGAAACTGTGTATTGGGTTGGAGGTCAACTGAAGTAGGTCATTGATATACAGGAGGAAGAGGGTTGGTGAGATAACTGAACCTTGTGGGACCCCGCATTAGATGGGTGGTGAGAGGATAGGGAGCCATCTACCATCACACAGTGTGCGTCCAGAGATTGGTGATATATGAGAGTAAATCTCCTGTTGATCGGCATCGACGGAACCCGTACTGGTGGTCGCTTAATAGCTGGGTACCTTCAAGGTAGAGTAGGAGTTGAGAATTGATGGTTTTCTCTATCACTTTAGGACTGATGTGAGTGAGATAAGGTGGTAGTTAGATGGCAATTTGTCATCTTTTTATGAACGGGTTGAATATAGGCCCATTTCCAGGCTTTGGGATATATACCAGTGGAGTAAGAGAGTATGTACAGATGGCATAGGATAGGAGTCAGTTCTGGTGCACAGACCCTCAGGTCAATTTCAGGAATGCTATCAGGGGAGGAGACTTTTTTATGTCTAATTTGGACAGTGAGCTTCCAAATTACTGTCCATTTGCCTTTTGCCAGGAAGATACTTACCCATATGCCTTTTCCAGAAAAATACTGTCCAAATTAGGACAGTATTTTTCTGATCTCTTCCTGGCAAAAGGATAGCGACATTATATGTTGGGCATCTGAAATGGTTGAAAGGCATTTACCATCGTCAGTTATGCATGAATTGGAAGCAAAGTGTGAAGTCAGAAGATTGGGTTTTTCTGTGGGTGACAATGCAATAGAGCCATCTGGATATGACAGGGGTGGGAATAGTGTTGATCAGTAGTTACTGTTAATTGCTTTGGTGAGAGATCGAAAGGCTCGGCTGCAATTTGGACAGGCTGCTACTTTCCTGCTTTTTGGTCTTTCGAACTCTGTTTTGGAAACATTGATTGTTTTTTGCATCTATTTCAGGCTTGGGTTGGGTTCTTGATTTGAGCAGTTATGGTTTGTTTGGTTTTTCTTTTGTACAGCCTTGGCACATCTTTTGGAGAACCAGGGTTTAGTTAGGGAATGGCAGTTCAGAGTAGTGTGGGGAATGTGTTTCCATGCCGGTTAGGATTACTTTGGTGATAAGTTCGGTGCATGTGTTTGGGTTTGAAGGTTGAAAACAATAGTCCAACCATGGGAATGTTGCAGAGGCTGTCCCGCTTGGAACTGTTATAATGCCAAACTTCTCTTGTATGGGAATAGCTGGGTAAGTGTTGTTGCATGGGGGGGAGATAAGTACTAGATTGTCTTCAGAATTACCTAGGGGACACTACTTTCACTATGTATTTGGAAGGGTGATTGGTGAGGAATAGATCTAGGGTATTTGAGGAGTGGTTCGGGTTATCTGGTATTCTGGTTGACATCTGAACAAGTTATGTAGGGTCGTTAGCAATGGGAAATGTCTCAGCATCTCTGTCTGCAAGATCTGTACAACAAAGAGGCCAACTGGTGTGAATATTAAAATCTAGGAGGATAATTTGGCTGTTGGGAAAGTGGGACTGGAGAAAATCAATTTTTATGGAGAGGAAATTAAAAAACTCAGAGTATTTGTTGCATTGGGGGAGCGATAGAGAGAGAAAATGAATTTGACTGAGTATGAAGGGATATTTTCAACCAAAGCAGGTCAAAGTTGGGCGATTCTAGGTTGGGTGCTCTCTGGCAAGGTACTTCAGAGCGGATGTATGCACAGATGCCACTCTTGGGTCGAAAGGAGTTAAGGAGTGTGCGGTTTGGAAGGTTGAGATAAATAGTGCTGGGGAAGGTGAGATTTGAGTTTATCCCAGAGAGTAGGTGGGGTTTGGTCGACTGAAGGTGGTAGTGGACACTATTAAGGTTAAAGTTTAGGCCACGGATGTTGGTGAAGTGGATATGCAAGGTTCTCTGAGACATATATTTGACCGCAAGAGTCTTGGACATTTCTTATGCAGTGCCTGCATACTGTTTTTCATGGTAGCTACCAGAGGCGTCACTTGATTTTTGCACCAGGTGTCTCCGGTGTAACGTTTTACTTGAATTACTTGAATTTCAAAATACTCACTTCTCGGTGGAATTCCTGAACAATCTGAATTTACAGACGTGTTCTCAGAAAATATTCTTGCCACAGTTACACAAAAAATGGCAACTCATACCTGTATGTTCAACTGCACATGACTGCAAACATGTTGTTTGTTTTAAAGCAGACATCAAAACATTAATTGTCACTTAAACAAACGTCAGTTATGAGCGATGAAATAGAGTACAAGTTTGGAACATTAATGCGACAGCTGTCAGTTCCATAAACACCAACCATACGGTCTAATTTCCAACATTCAAATAAAAAAAACTCTTAAAATAATCTCGCCTACTTTCTATGGGTGTGGGAGAGGGGAAGATGTTAGTGAATTTATGTATTTTTGTAATAAAATCACTACATTTTATTCAGTCTGGCAGAAGGCCTGCTCTCTCCAGATTAAGGTGGTAGAGAATTTTCCTGATCTATGCTCACAGGCAAAAAAGGATCGTAATACACAGATTTTGAACCATGAGTGCTTCCTTTCATTCACGTGTTGTCAACGGGTATTCCTCCTCATCTCTAAGTTTCCTCTGTTGCAATCCAAGTCATTTATCCCTACATAAAATAGCCTATAAACCTTAATGATTATTTTCTACTTAGTTAATTACCATATATTTCGCATCCTTTATAGATAATGTGTATTTTGTTATTGGGATGATATATCTGAGCCCGATGTGTAACATATATATATATATATATATATATATATATATATATATATATATATATATATATATATATATATATATATATATATATATATATATATATATATATATCAGCAGGGAAGAATTCTTCATGCTTGCTATGCTTGTTGTGCAAGATCATTAATTGAGAAAGAAGTAATATTTATTTAAGTTAAGGGATTTTACATCCCATATTGTTTCATAGCCGAATAAGAAACTCAAAGAGTTTCATGCAAAATATAGTTGGTAACAAACTTGGAATTATCTAGGTCTACCTACTCACTGATGAGACCTCAATAAAGGTTGAAACCAGTCTGGTTAATGACCTTCTCTCATAAGCTAGAACAGTAATACAGCTCCTAGGAGCTGGGTTTCACATTATGGGTAAACACTAAGAATAGTGATCGGAGCTTGCTCCACCCTTACTATGAGTTGCCTCAGTGTTGCACTACCAAATGGGTCAGGTGTGTTGCACTAATCCAGGCATTTGCTTACGCTCGGACTCGCCGAACTTTATATAGTTTCTATATTCGGCATGAAACTCTTTGAGTTTCTTATTCGGCTATGAAACAATATGGGATGTAATATCCCTTAACTTAAATAAGTTCATGTCGCCGAATTGAAGCCTTTGGCTCTTCATATAATTAGTAATATTTATTGTTAATAAATGCATGCATTTATAAGCATTCCATTTAGGCTTTTGTTTTTGTAGACAGAAGACGTCTTAAGCTTGCTCGGCAATAATTGATCTTTGCGTTGTGTATCGAAGGCCGATGCTTGCTCGTCTAGCCAAAGCTACCTTAGCTTGCTCGGTTGTAGAAGCTTCCAGGTCCTCACTGCAGCACTGTAATTTTATACGCGCTCATAGCCATTTCTGCTCCCTTCACGTCGTCTTAAACACAAGGCCATACGCAGTCAAAGTAGCTCTAGCCAGTGAGCTTCAGCCAGCCTTTACAAGTGTGCGTGTTGCTTGGGAAAATTAAGTTACAACCAACTTTTTATGATAATGTTATTGACCAGTTCATAAAGAAGAACCGTAGGGTAGAATTTGTATTCGAGTAGCTAAATTGAAAAAGATAGAATATCATTTGTAAAATAAATGTTGTATTTGTATGATTAAATGTACATAAATTTCTAAATATATAGTAGTTTTAAATGGTCAATAATTCATTACTCCATTAATCAGACTTCAATCACCTCCCACTCCCTGAATGATAGCAAGACCAGCATTCGCCCCTGTATATCAGTGACATCGCATGCCCATTTAGGTGTTGGGTGGGCTGTTGTGTAGCTTATGCAACACGCGCTACAAACTTCACCTCAATTTGACCGTATGATTGCATTCCTATTGATGTAGTAAACTTTTAAGAGTGCATAGCCCATCAGAGCTCATCCAATGCAATTAATTGTTGGATAACTTTGAATAATTTAATTTATCAATTATAATTTTAAATATGGAAAGCGTAAAGGTCGAATGAACAATAGCTATGCTTTAAGCAAGTCGTTTATGCTAGAAATACGATGGGTTTAAGCTTCGTGGCAAGATTATATTATCATTGGCAAATACTAGATAATTTGAATTTTGATACGATTTTTAAATATAGCCAATCGCAAAAAATAATCACTTGGGATTTTTTGGATTGAACCAAAGGCTGAAATAACTCGTTTTACTTCTGTATACGCAAGTGCCAACCGGCTTACTATAATCAATCGTACAATATCCGCGAAAGCTTTGGCAGAAAACGGAACATTCAGATCGTCAACACTGTTTCCCATTGTAAATATGGGCAAAAAATTATAAATTATTTATAGAAAATTACTTGTCTATATTGGTGTCCTAAACATATCAATTCACGATTCACACACGTATGGCAGATGAAACTTAGAAACAGCAACTGATGACAACTAACAACGTTCAATTGGATTGGTTGACACTAACCAATCACAACCACTGATTTCTACTAGGTGTTATCTCTCGCTCACCCTGTCTAACTTTCTGGGCTGTTTAAAACATCTGTAATGCTAAGAATTTGACCTGCTGTGCCATCTGTAGGTCTCTTCAAAGGTGTATGTATTTGTGGCAGAACACGGTTATTAATACGAATGTGATGCAATGTTTACACGTCGAAAAGTGTTTTCTTTATGAAGCATGAGTATACTGAGTTTAATTTTAGGAATCCGGGAATAAATGCAAAAATATAATACTGGTGATATTGCTATTCCGTGGATGTGCACTACACACCTATTTAGGGTGTGCTAGGTGTCTGATATATATATATATATATATATATATATAGGCCTCTGATATATATATATATATATATATATATATATATATATATCAGAGGCTGGTTCAAAACTTCACATACAAACTTTGAGGGGAGGTAGAAATATCAAAATCAACCATATTCACATAGGAAAGCATGAACGGAAACGCCACCCGAAAGCGATAGGTGGCGCTGTTCGCCAGCGCTCCAGGTGAGCAATTGACGCTTCCTCATTCAAGCTTTCGACGTCCTACGAAGAACAAGCGTCGTTTTACGAATCCTGAGATGTCAGACATGCACCTCGTTTACGGGTAAACTGACGCCAATGGACGAGCCGCTGTACGAATGTATCGCGATAGGTACCCAAACAGACGTGTACAGCATCACCAAATGTTTGCGCATTTGCATCAGAATTTGTGTGACTATGGATCATTCAGGGATCGCAGTCATGATAGTGGGGGCCACGATCGACGGGAAATCCCCCATGGAAGAGGAGGTGTTGCATGCGATGGACAATAACCCAGAGACAAGCACACATGTGCCATTGCCTCTGCTATAAGAGTATCTCGATCGAAGGTATTTCGCGTTTTGCACTCTGAGTCCTTACCTCCATTTCATCTGCAACGGGTCCAGTTACTGATGGCCGAAGATTATCTTCGACGTGTGGAATTTGCGCAGTGGTTTCTGAAGAAAAGTCTCGTAGACCTGGATTTTCCAACTTGTGTTTTGTTCACGGATGAAGCTCCATTTACCCGCGAAGGGATCTTCTATCACCACAATGCTCATGTGTGGGCCCATGAAAACCCACACGCTGTGCGATCACATGCTGCACAACCACGCTTCGCCATTAATGTATGGGCAGGCATCATTGCTGACTGTTTAGTCAGCTCATACTGTTATCACCCTGAATGGACTCCCAGAAGTATCGGACCTTTCTGGAAGATGTTCTGTCGGATTTACTGAACAATGTTCCAATGGCTGTGCGTCGGCAGATGTGGTTTGAACACGACGGGGCTTCAGCCCATTTTGGCATTTCTGTGCTTCAGTATTTGGACAGGTCCTTTGGGACTCGATGGATTGAGCGTAATGAACCAGTCGCATGGCCTCCACGCTTACCTGATTTATCGAGCAATGATTTCTTTCTATGGGGGACCCTTAAAGCCATGGTGTACGAAATGCCTGTTGCCTCTGACATGCACTTCGTGGCAAGAATCGCCATTGCCGCACTAATATCCGGGAAACTCCAGGTATTTTCGAAAATGTACGGCAATCAATGCGTCGTCGGTGTCAGGCATGCATCACTGCTAATTGTCGTAACTTTGAGCACCTGATGTGAAACCATATTATGTATCCAACTACTATTGAACTGTTCAGTGATGCCTAATAAAGTTTTTCACACTACTTTCTGCCTTGTGATATTTCTGTATCTTTGTGTCCCTGTTGGTACATTCCAGTGGCGTTTCCGGTCATGCTTTCTTATGTGAATATGCTTGATTTTGATGTTCTCTACCTCTCGTCAAAATTTGTACGTGAATTTTGGACCACCCTGAATATATATATATATGAATATATATATATATATATATATATATATATATCATTGATAGACCACACAATTAATATTCTAATTAATTTTATTTTAGCATTTACAGGAACGGGAAGTGTGTGTACAGAGGAAAAAACAACTCTGTCCATAGCCACAGTAAAACCTTGTTAGACCACACAATTCCCATTCCTGTAAATATCGATTAATTGATTGCATCCTCTGTGCTAGACCGCCCGAAGATAGACTTATAGCTCAAATCTAGTCGCCGCCTTGAGCAACTTTTTCTAATCCTTCACTCAGTTCCCGAGTTGGTCGAACTCTGGCATGGGCAAGGAGGTTTTTTCCTCCCAGAAACCCGGGTTTTTCGTCCCGTAAACTCAAGAAAATCGACTGTCCCACATTATATCAGACAGTAACGTATCCTGGTAGGATTAGGCACCAAGAGATGGCAGCACTTGTTTACCAGTCTCTTCATCGGTGGCCACCTATAATTAGTGATAAACATGGGCCAGCAATTTCTGATTGGCTATTAGTGAAGATTGAACTGCCCACTCAGTCTTGTAATGGTGGATAAGGTTTACATGCCTCGCCTACTCCCCATAAGGGAATAAAATGCGTTAGCTTATTATTATTATTATTATTATTATTATTATTATTATTATTATTATTATTATTATTTTCACATTATATTTGACTAGAAATTATATTTTGTTTTAATTGATTTTTTATTTAATTTGTTCTAATTAATTTGTTTAAAATTTTGACCGGTTCCTGAGTTAGCAGCACGGGCAAGTGGGTTTTATCTTCTAGAAACTTGAGTGTTTCTTCACGTAAACTCAAGAAAATCGACCGTAGAAACCACGCTATTTTCAGACACAGTAAACGTGGCGTCAATATTAGGGACCACGAGATGGTCGCACTTGTCAGTCTCCTCTGTTCACCGGACCTAAGACTTTAATTAATTTTTAGTCTCGGATAGTTTACATGCACAATTCAAAAACATTATGGGAAAGGTCACTCTACCCAGACAACTTTCGAATTTTAATGAGGTGAAAAAGTAATCGAGTTGTTCATCATAGGCATAGAATTGTATGATAGGGCAAGTAAGCTTGGTAGTAGTATTAGAAAAGAAAAAAGAACGATGGACGGATGGTAGGAGGGAGAAAAACGGCTTCAGCTACTAAATATCACGTAGCAAAATACACAGTTTGGAAAGAAGTAAACGGACACACCCATGGGAAAGTGCATCATGACATGTAACGAGACACATATTTGTAGCTGGTATCAATTGGAGGAATATGATGCTCCCAGGTCAGTGAAACTGTCTGAGTGAAATGGCTGTGCGAAGGAAGCTGACGGAGTTTGAAAGAGGCATTATGATAGAAAGTTATGTTGCAGACTTACCTGTTCGTCATATTGTTGAAAAATTGGGCCATTCCAGGTCAACAGTCAGTGACGCCATACTGAGATAGAAGTGCAGGAAGTCAACTGCAAAAGCTACCTGCAGTGGACGACCTATCATACTCACCGAACGTAACAATAGAGTTCTATGTAGAATAAATGCAAAAACCGCAATTCGTTGGATGACACGTTGAATGCGGAGTGCCAGTCGTCGACTGGAACAATAATCTGCATAAGAACATTCAGAACCGAGGTTCACAACATGGGTTTCTATGGTAGGATCGCAAGATGCAAGCCCACCATTATCCGAAACAAGGTCGTCTTCAGCGGTACAATGAGAGCGTGCAAAGTGGGACGTGGGAACTTGGATGGCTCTGTTATGGAGCGACGAATTGTGCTACACTCTTTATCGAGCAGATGGACAGGTGTGGGTGTGGTGGGTACCCGTGGTCGTCTTTTATCAAGGTGCATAACACCAAGTATGAAATTCGTAGGTGGCGGTGTGATAGTATGGTCTTTTTTTTCTTGGTTTGGTCTCGGACCTCTGTTTGTGGTGCAACGAACACTGAACTCTGAGAGGTATCTGAACATTCTGGACAATGCAATACTTTGTGGTGTTTCTACAGAACTGACCATTGTCTCTTTCAGCAAGACAATGCACCATGCCATGTGGCTGCTGCTGTAACTGCGTGGTTTGTGGACATGAATGTCACCACATGACTGTTCTCCACACAGTCGTGATCTGAACATCTGAACATCTGGAGCGTAGGGTGAGGTCAAGAGATGTCTGCTCCACAACAATCCAGGCCCTCTTTACATGCCTACAGGAAAAATGGTCCAAAATTCTCATTGATCCCTATCGTACGCTTGTGGAAGTTATTCTCCATAGGACTGCTGTACTCATCGCAGCTAAAGAAGGTCCTATATTAAGGTGGGCCCCACGGCTATTGATTTTCACACTATGGTATCCATTAACGTCTTTCCAAGCTGTGTGTGTGTGGCTGATGTGGTAGAAAATTTGAGAGATTTGGAACAAGAGCGGAAAATGTTCCCCTATTGATGATTCAAAATATGCTTTTTTGACATTTGGAAAAATTCAGCAGTCAGTGGACTGACAATCAATGCTGACCAAACGAAATTAAAAATATTTGGATAATGGGATGCCAGAAGCATTCCTTTAGACTAGTCTCTAAGAGAGAACCTCTTGTCAAACTTGAAATTCCATTCTCGACGTGTCCAATACTACCACTTCAATAACTTATAGACAAAAACTTAAAATCTTTATAAGACTGGAAAATTAGGCAGTGCTCCTTTTCTTTTAACTCCACTAAATTCCATACTTGGGTATAAACAACGACACTCTCTTTATTCACTTTTAAAGTTCTAGAGTTTTTAAAGTTCAAGGACACCAAAACAGGAGGCATCTTGCTAGGGGAATTGCATATGACCCCTTTCAGTAAATGCCTTCACATGCGGGAAAACTTTAACTCCAAAGATCTAATCTGCAACAGATTGGAAACGGTAGAACATGCATTTTACAGGTGCCATTTATCCTATGTATTTGGAAAAAGCTAGCTGATATGCTATGCATTCTATTACATACAGAAGAACAGGTCGCTTATTATTCTCTTTTTCTTTAACATACGTCCCACCTGTCATCAATGAGAAGAAATCTGGTTTTTCTAATTAATACGTTAAAATATAATTTATATAGAAATTTAGAAAAAAAACTAGGGCTTTACAAACCAGCACTGTAATATACAAATGCATTATAATCTTATGGAAATTCTATTGTTCAGTCCGACAATTTTGACATTCAGAAAGAACCATCCTAGATGATTATCAAATTATAGTTCATTATGCAAAGGTGGTAAAAATCCTTACTCTTATTATGAAATATTTTTTCGCACTGTTCCATCCTCTTAGTTTGCACTGATCTTTTGGTTCAACTCCAGTGATCACTGGAGAGCAATCATAGGTAGAGGGCAACTTAAAGCTAATTACCTGCATACAATCTCAGGATTTGGTTCCAGATTGGTCCTTTGGTTGTTCAGCTGCACGAAATTAGTGGTGCAGTACACTGCTTGGAAACAAGTCAAAGAACACTATAGTGTAGGAACATATAGCCATGGTTCCACCTTAATAAATGTAGGATCTCCTTTCGCTGCGATGACTGCAGCAATCCTATGGGGCATACTTTCGACAAGTGTGCGATAGAAATCAGTTAGAATTTTAGACAATTTTTCCTGTAGGCATGTAATGGGGTCCTGGACTGTTGTTAGGGGGGGGACGCCCCTTGACTTCACCCAACGCTCTAGTTGGTCGCACAGATGCTCAATAGGATTGTCAGAGCTCTGTGTTTTAACTGCTGCTTTAACTACGCAGTTACAGCAGCAGTCACCTGACACGATGCATTGTATTGCTGAAAGAGACAGTGGTCAGTTCCGTAGAAAAGCCACAAAATAGGAATTCTCCAGATTCCTTTTTTCGCAGTTCAGTATTAGTGGCACCACAAACAGATGTCTGAGGCCAAATCAAGAAAAACACGACCATACAATCAAACCGCCACCTCTGAATTCCATAGTTGGTGTTACGTACTCTGGTAAGAAACGTCCACTGGGCATCTGCCACATCCACACAAATCCGTCTGCTTGGTAGCGTTATTCGTCGCTCCATAACACAGCTGTGTAAGCTTCCACGTCACACTGTGTACTGACGACGACGTTGCCTGTTGGGCTTGCATCTTGCGGTCCTCCCATACCATTAATGTTTATTAAAATGTTTTTGCAAATTTAAACATAAGAAAAAATTATATTCTAAAACAGTGACAAATATTAAATGTCCAGAAAATTAATTCTTCATGACTAGTTTCCAATCAACAATTTTTTCTCCAAATTGGTCAATTAGAGCCTGTGTCAGTGGCGCACTCAGGATTTAATCTTGGAGGGAGCCGAGCAATCAAGATTTAATCTTTGGGGGGGGGGGGACGAGTTGAGTAGACGATTTGAGAAATACACACTACGCATCGCATACGACCTATGACTGAGCATCTGCAATGATCGCTAATTCATAAGTAGTATAGAAATAGAAGACATGACGCAACATAAATAAAAAAAATGAATTTTAATTAGGAAAAGATTTTTGGAAAATTTTTCTAGTGTTTTTTTCCTTTTTCTTTTGGAGGGGGCCAGGGCCCCTTGGTCCCCTCCCTGGGTGCGCCACTGGCCTGTGTAGCTCAGTAGAAGTGGCGTTTGCACTCTACAGCACTTAACCGCACGACGAAAGGCGTTCGAATCTAGTCGCCGACTAGAGGAATTTTTTCTAAGCCTTTTCTCGACCGGTTCCAGAGTTAGTCGATCTCTGGCATGGGCTAGCGGGTTTTTCCTCCCGGAAACTCAAGAAAATCGGCCGTCGAACCCACACTATTTTCAGACATTAAAAGTATTGTGTTAGGGTTAGGGGCAACCAGATGGCGGCCCTTACTAGCCGCCTTCTTCACTGTGTGCCGATTATTTCGATTATTTAGTGATAGCATTATGCCAGCTATTTTTGATTGGCTACCAGTGGAGATTGAACTTCCCACTCAGTCGCCAAAAGTTAGATAGGGCTAAAAAATGGCCTCGCCTACTCCCTCTACAGGAAAAAAAAGGCGTTAGCTGATTTTTTTTTTATTGGTCAATTATTTATCAGCTCTCTGAATCTATGCTCTTTTCTAAAAGACTCCTAAATGCATTCGCTCAACTAAAGTATATCTTTTTCTTCTGGGTCTTTTACTTGTTATTTTTTTGGTTATTTTCAGATGTGTATATTTTTTTTAGACAATATAAATTTATTTACCTAGAATCCCACCATACCCACCTTTCTTGTTCTATTTCCAGATTTAATTTTTCAGAGCCTCCATGCTTAATCGGTTCTGACGAAGTCCTTCGGCTGGAAAGACTTGGGATCGAATTCCGGCTAAGAAGCGATGAACTTCGTTAGGATTTTCCAGGTAAGGTGGGCTAGAAGCTCCTACGCAGTTGATAGGGTTTTACTCTTCCGGAAACTAGGCTTTTTCATCTGGCAACTGGTCACATTAGCCAGAATAACACATACCAATATATCTATTTACACAGAAGACTAAGGATGGAGAAACACAAACTTAGGCAAATTGAGGCCCGTAACTGTAAGCACCACATATTATTATTTTAAATAAAATTTTCTTAATGGTTTATTATATGTTCACCATTTAGTGTGTTATTTTTCATTAACAATTTTAATGTCTCTCCTTTGATGTTTATTTTTATCCTTGCTCTCACTAGCCTGTGATCACTATCATAATTAAATTGGTTGATGACAGATACATCTTCGAGTATTTCCATGTTGTTTACCATAATATAACCAATTTCATTAAAATTTTTTCCATTTAGTTATATCCAGGTTCATTTTCGTTTAGTTCACTTTATTAAGAACGTATTTCATATATACATCGTTTGTTTGTGCAAATTCAACAAGTCTTTGTGTTCTCTGGTTTCTTTGACCCGTCCCTTGCATACTTAAAGCACTTTCTCCCCGTTCTTTCATCCCCACTTTATATTTAAAATTGCTGATTACAAATTATACAGTTCCATGGACTATCTCTGATAGTGTTGCAGAGATCGTCATAGCAATTGCTAATTTCTTCATCCGAATGACTTGAGGTAGGTGCATATACGAGGGTGGTCTGAAAAATTCTCGGCCTAACAATGAAAAAACGAATTTATAATTTCAAAATTATTTTTATTTTTTCAACATAATCTCTATTAAGACTAATACATTTATTCCAGCGATACTCCAGCGCCTTTATCCCGTCCCTGTAGAGGTTCTCAGTAAGATCTGCAAAATGCTCCTCTACAGCTGCAATCACTTCTTGATTCGAACAAAAACGCTGACCAGCGAGGAAGTGTTTTAGTTTTGGACAGAGATACAAGTCAGAGGGACCCAAATCTCGGGAATAGGATGGATATTCCAACAATTCATAGTGTAGATCCCTTAATTTTCCCATTGCCAAAAACATCTTTGTGGGCAGGTGCATTGTCCTGATGAAAGATAATTTTTTTCTTCTGCAAACCGGGTCTTTTCTCACGAGTTTTTTCGTCTAGTCTAGTTAAAGATCGGAATGATATTCCCCGGTTATTGTTTTACCCTTTTCAATATAATTAATAAAAAAAATTCCGTCAGCATTCCCAAACACCGAAGCCATGACCCAGTGGCGCACTTAGGATTTAATCTTGGAGGGGACCGAGTACTCATAACTTAATCTTGGGGAGGGGGAGGGGCAGAGATGAGTAGACGATTTGAGAATACACACCACGAATTGCATGCAACCTATGACTAAGCATCTGCAGTGATCGCCAATACATGATACCGGCGATCTCTGGACCGGCTCGGGCAAAAAGTATTTCCCGAGCACTACTTCGTTTGCTTTGCGTTCACAACGGCCGTGATCCCGAGAGCCAGAGGGTATTCCCACCGTATGCGACCGCTAATTCATAAGTACAGTAGTATAGAAATAGAAGACACGACACAACAGAAATAAAAATAATAATAATAATAAATTTCATTAGGAAAAGATTTTTGGAAAATTTTCTAGTCTTTTCCCCCCCATTTTTCTTTTGGGGGAGCCAGAGCCTCTTGGCCCCCTCTCTGGGTGCGCCAATGCCATGACCTTTCCTGCTGATGGAACCGACTTTGTCTTCTTTGGCGCTGAACAACCGGCTTTTGTCCACTGTTTTGACTGCTGTTTGGATTCTGGTGTGTAATGGTGAATTCAAGTCTCACCCACAGTAATAAATCGACGCAAAAATCAGTTGTTTTATTCTTGTTAAAACGCTCCAAGCACTGTTCAGAGATTTTCATGCGAGTGCGTTTTTGATCTGCTGTGAGCAAGCGCGGCAATCATCTTGCACAAAGCTTTTTCATTTGCAATTCTTCATGCAAAATTATCCTACACGTTCTTTTGAAATCCCTATAGTCTCAGCAATTTCACACACTTTGACTCGCTGGTCATCTAGTTCCATATCGTGCACTCGATCAATGATTTCTGGTGTTGTTACACTTTTTTTTGGACGTACTTCATGATCATCTTCAAGGCTGGTACGGGCACGTTTAAACTCGGCAGCCCATTTCTTAATTTTCGAAAACGAAGGAGAAGGGTGCCCATAAACCTTTATTAACTTTGAATGAATTTCTTTTAAAGGTTTATGGGCACCCTTCTCCTTCTCCTAAACCTACCTTCTTTTACAAAGAATTTTATAACGATACTCAATTTTATCAATTTCAAGGGATACAGACAACAGTTTTGCTTCAGACAGCTGTATAAAACAAACTACTGGATAGAATAACTTGCAATTTCACACGATTGCTTATAACAGATGTACAAGCTTAGGGGAAAAAAATCTTGCCGATAGCATTGCCATCATTGATCGAGGCCGAGAACATTTCAGACCACTCTCGTATTTGTATTATACTTAAATCACACCGCTTATTGATTTTCAATCGATGAGTTGTAATTCTCTGGGAGACTAGTTTAAATTCGGTTTAGAATGTAATTCCAACTCCTCCTTGACCATGATCTCCTCCAGCAGTATATAAATATAATTGCTTGTTTCAGTAATTTTTTTCTTCTATTCTTGTTCCAGAAAGTCAAGAATATTCCAATTTATTTTTGCTAGTGCTTTACACAGCTCTTCTTCTTCTCTTTCTTCTCCTTTTATAGTTCTGGATTATAAGTACAGATGTTCAATTTCCTTATCAGAGTGTTTTTTACAGATGTACTATCCAGAAAGGATCTCCCATTTGGGTTTGAATCAATTCTATCATTAGTCTGAAAAGTAGATATCATATTTGAGATGACATGACCATTTGGGCCTTGGCTGCTATGGCTTTCAATTCTCATCAACTCCATTTGTTTAATCCTGCGTAGATCGCGGTCGAAAAAATTGCAGCGTAGGTCGCGTGTATCTGAGAGATACATTCATCACTAGTATGTGTTAAAATGCGATAAAACTTAAAAAAAAAAAACTCTGCAAATATAATACATGATGGTTTATTTATTTTCAGTTACAATCTAGAAATTATTGAACAAAGAAACAAAGAAAAAAATAACAGCTAAACCAATACTTTACTGACATCGGAGTTCGCGGTATCTCTCAGATGCAATTTACTATCAAATATCACTTTCACTTTCGGACTCAAGTAACAAAATCGCTGAATCTCTTCAACATCTGGTAGATTATCCAATCGATATATTTTTTGAGCCATTTGCAACGGTAAATAATAATAAAAAAACTAAACCAATACTATACTGACATCGGAGGTCGCGGTATCTCTCAGATACAATTTACTGTCAAATATCACAAACCTTTACATAACATGTGTTAAACCAAAACTGACCGCATAAACAGTGTGGAATATCACTCGTAATGCATGCATGCGCAGCTACTCATGACCTCCAAGCTATACACTGGACATGTGTAAGAATATTTATATTAAACAATTTGTTTGTATCTATCAGATCAGCCCCGACCTATACAGGGTTATGTCCTTGAGTCCTTGAGGAAAGACTGCACCAGAAGGATCTCGAAAATAATTCGCACAAAACATAACAACGTTTACTGGAATACTATACTATTTTTTTATATATTTTTTTTCCAGAAAATCCTGCGCTGTTGGTCCTGAGTTATGTGAAGTGTCGAACAAATCGGTTAAGAGAATATTTGCAATTTTACGAATATGTGCGAATTGGAAGGGAGGGGGGGGAGGAGAGGATAAGAGATGATTTCCACGAATAGGAAAAGAGGTATAAATATAAGACAAGTGAATATTGATGAATGCTCAAAAAAAATCTCGAAATTTGTCGAATAATATTTAAGAGGAAAATGCGACTACTCGTTTGCTAGGGCTTTTTTTTTTTTTTAATTTTTTTAAATAATTACTCTAGCAGTTATTGCCTTAAGAGAAAACTATGATAAACAGCGAGGACTTTAATTAAAAACTAGATTCATCGGAGCTCTTATATTATATATAATAATAATAATAATAATAATAATAATAATTTTTTTTAATTTTTAACACTTTATTATGTCTTAGATAAATTACATACATAATAATAATAGTATTTTTTTTTTAATTCAATAATTTTTATTATTGAAATTATGATTACATATTATGCGTTTACAAAACTCATTGTTCTTTTTCTTTTATTTTTTTTAACAATGAATTTCATACAAATTTTCCTTCTTTTTTTGTATAATATATTAATAATAGTTACTGTACATGGTAATTTATAGTTGCAGTTGAATAAGATTACATTTTTAACAGTATTTATAGTATAACAATAAGTTACATATATTTTACAATTTTTGCTTTTAATATATTTAAGCGCTTTAATGCAGCACTTCAATGTAATAAATGGATTTTTTTTCTGTAAATTAATAATTTTTTTATTTTTATTATTTTTTTAAAATTTTTTATTATTAATATTTTTTATTGATTGCTAAAATATTTATACATGCAGTAAACATCTTGTGTGACATTGCATCTTATAGTTTTACAGAGTTCAGCACTAAGTGCTGCAATTCCTACATTGGATTTCAATTAAAAATTTTAATAATATTTTTTTGCTATTATATTATGTATTTACAACACATGTTCTTCTAATATTAACAATGAAGATTATACAGAATTTTTTGTATAATTTTTTATTTTTTTATTTTATTTTTATTTTATTATTATTTTTAAGTTTGAGAAAGAGAAAGAATGATTATACATACAAATTTTCTGCATTTGCTTATAAGGATTACTTGTAGATGAGTGAGGCAAGTTAATCCCACCTACTTCGAAGCTTGGGTTAGCTTTTATGAAAAGAGTGGGATTTAGCCTTCACTATTTGTGTTGTTGCTACTGTTTATGTATGGGATGTAGGCATTGAATGCTAGTGATTTGTGATGTGTATATTAGTGTTAATGGTTTCTTAACACGTTCCGTTCATTGCCAATCACGCGATATCGCGCGATGCGAGTTCTCACCAAACGGCCGATCACGCGTCATCGCGTGGCCGTCGTTAACTAAATAAAAAAATAAAAAAAAGTTGGCCACCACACGAAATTCCAATTTTCAGCTTGGCAATGAAAGTGTTAACTTTGTTGGTATATTTTCCAGAGTTCGTTTTTTAATGTTCTGTAGTTATCTACGTGTTTTAACTTTCTTGGTAGGTTGTTGAGTTGCGTGGGTATCTGATGTGATCTCACAAAAGAACCGTATGAGTTGTTGAAGGGTGGAGGGATGTAGAGAGTTGTCGTAGGTCGTGTTATACGATATGTGTTTCTGTTGTTTCGATAGGTGATGTTGAAATAATTCCTTGTTAATGTCATGTGGTGTTTCAGGTTTTTAATGCTCAGAATTCTGTATCGCCATGTGCTTGTCGGATATTGGTTGTTGCGTGTAAGATGTCCAGATCACCGTTGACACGATTTTCCTGTGTAGTGTTTCTAATTTTGTTAGGTGGCTGTTTGATGTATTTGTATAGACTGTTATTCCGTATCTGAGTAGGGATTCGCAGATACCGTGATATAGTAGTTTTTTTTATGTTGGGTGGAATAATGTCTTTAACTTGGAAGAGTTTTGCTTCGATGATCCGGAGTTTGGTGTGTTTTGTCCATTTAAGGTGGGAATCTATATAGAGACCGGGGTATTTTGCGTGTGTTACAGGTTTGATTTCGGAACATTGGCAGGTATTTTTGTTGTTAATGCAGTGGTATGTGTGACAATGTATCGATAGTGATGCAGGGCGTATGATTCTTGGGTTGTGTATTATCAACATCTGTGTTTTGGTGCCGTTGATTAGAATTGCGTTTTGGTGGAAGTATGTTGTGATTTCGTTTAGGTCTTGTTGTGCTTTGCTGAGAGCTGTGTTAATGTCTGTGTGGATTGCTAGTAGTACAGTGTCATCTGCGTATTGAAATATTTGACTTCTTATGGCCATGTTATGACATCGTTAATGTATATGTTGAATAGATTGGGTGATAATATGGCACCTTGAGGTACACCGTGTTTTACTTATATACTCCGACTGTGATATGTACCTATTTTTGTTACTTGTGTTCTGTTTGAGAGGTAGTTCTTGAACCATGTATGCAGTGTTCCTCTTATACCTACTGAGTATAGTTTGGTGAGTATGTCATGTTCAAGTGTGTCAAATGCTTTGGTTAGGTCCAGCAGTATAAGGACGGCGTACTTCTTTTTGTCGAGAGCTTTGTTTATTGTGTCGGCGATGTCTTCTAATAAAGTAATGGTGCTTTTTGTTTTCTGAAAGCCGTATTGGTTTTGTGAGATGATGTTGTACTTCTGTAAATAGTTCGTAGTCTGGTGTGTGTTATTTTTTCTAGAATTTTTGAGATGACTGGTAGTGTAGTTATTGGTCTGTAGTTCTGAGTATCGTTTCTTTTGCCGTGTTTGTATATTGGTGTAATTACTGCAGTTTTTAGTTGTTGTGGAATAATGGCTGTGTCGAATATTATGTTCATGAGTTTCAAAAGTATTAAAGTATTGGATTTATTTGTTCAAAGTGTGTTATAAGGTCTGTGAGTCTTATTTTGTCTATTCCTGGAGTGGTCTTTGGTTTTAGTTTTAGGAGTGCTTCTTTCAGTTCCAGTTTTGTTATGGGTGAAAAATACATCGTTTGTTGTTGACTTTGTGTTGGTAGTTTTTGTTGATCGTTGGTAGTTTGTCTTTTTTGAGTTGTGTGATGTTGTTTGTGAAAGCATGGTTGAATGAGTCTGCTAGTTCCTCTTGGTTTGTGTCCTGACGGAAGTTTTTTGCAATAAAATCTTGTGCTGAAGTTTTCTTTTTTCGGGTTACTAGTTCGTTGAGTGTAGCCCATGTTTGCCTCCTGTTGTCTTTATATTCCATGAATTTTTGGAAGTAGTAGCGTCTTTTTGCCCTACGAATTTTTGTTGTTAGTTTATTTCTTGTGTTTTTGTATAAGGCTTGTAAATCTGTGTTACTGGGTGACTTTTTAAGTTTTTTCTATAGATTTTCCTTTTCAGTAATAGTATTTAGTATGTCGTCATTTATCCATGGATTGTTGTCTGTTTGTTGCCTCGTTTGTGTAGGCTTTGTTGCTTTTTTATATATTTCTGTGAACTTTAGTTGAAAATTCTCGTATAATGTTACAGGAAATAATTCCTATAAGAGAATAAAAGGTGTTAGCCTTTTATTCCCTTATAGGGAGTAGGCGAGGCCTTTTAACCCTATGTGTGTGTGTGTGTGTGTGTGTGTGTGTGTGTGTGTGTGTGTGTTTCTTTCTCAGTTGAATAACATTAATCAATAAACTGTGAGTTATTATTTCTCCCCCTGCCGTGTTTTGTTTTTGTTTGGCAGCTTCTGTTATTTACAATACTGTAAGTATGCTTAAAAGTCATAAACAGCTGGTCTTGTAAGCGTCAGCTTTTATTTCCACATTACAAAAATATTTTCCTCGAAATAAATACCTAAATACGAAATAGACCAAAAAATCCCCCACTCCTCTCCCCTTCACCCCTTGATCAGAAATTAAATTATACTTGACGAAAACAATATTAATATTTTCATCCTTTCTTGTTGATATTATCTGTAAAATAGATTCAGTTCACTGCAAGCTTTCTTTTCGAAAACAAACGGATGTATTAATTTTTGTAGCTCAGGTATTGGAAGAAATAAGCAAACGTATTTTGAGAATTTCTTTCATTTTTCCATTCCATTCAACACGTAACTGCAGCTGTGATGTTCGCTTAATTGTACATGTCCCTGGGCCGCTTCTTCTTTCAAGTTTGTATTCACGTTTTCACGTTTGTAGATGTCGATTCTTGATTTCACGTTTGTAGATGTCGTGAACCTTATTAGGTTCATGACATCTACAAACGTGAAATCTTTAACAGACAGATAATGTTATTACTTTAAGATTATTATAAGACATATGAATCAAATCTAACAAGCTGATGTTTGCTGAAAAATAATTTCTTGTAAAGGTGCTAGAAAAGATAATTCTCTACATAGACTGCCGTGTACTGAATGTGGGGGGGAATAAAAGAAGCAAAAAAAAGGGTGATGAAATAAGCACCTCTGCTGGATTTCCCCTGTTATTACCATATACAGACCAATCGCCCAAATTCCGCTACCCATTTATTGTTCGACCACAGATCCGAGACCCTCGGCTGGCAATCTGCCAAGAAGAGTCAATTCATCATGTTGAAGGAGGGGAAGGAATAAAGCGAAAAGCGATGTACGAATTCGTTACCAACAAGAGAAATCACGTGCTTTATACGTAAAATTTTCCAACTGTTGCACAAGCAAAATAGTTATCACTTTAAAAACTAGAATTTTCATAAAAGAAAAGCTAATTTTCCGACGTATAATAATAAGCACTCATCCCACGAAACGCATTGATTACCCTATTATCGGAATGGATTCGCTTTCTTCTGCCATGCCCAGAAGTGTCGAGGGAGTCTTGCATGTGTGGTCGCACAGTAGATTGACGTGTACCTCACTCTACAGTTGTTGGTTGTGTCAGTTTAACAACCGGCTCGCAAATTTAGTAACCGACTTGCACGAGGTGGTGCGAACCGGCGCACGCACGCACGCACGCACGCACACACACACACACACACACACACACACACACACACACACACACACACACACACACACACACACACGCACACGCACACGCACACGCGCGCGCACGCGCGCACACACACACACACACACACACACACACACACACACACACACACACACACACACACACACACAATGAATTAGCGAAATATAAATTTTTACTTAATAATTAAAAATAAGATAATTAGTATTTTGTATATAATAAATTAAAATTTTGAAATAAATACAATTAGTAAAAATTAACGGATAGTAATAAAAATGTTAAAAACGTAATAAATATTCCATAGGCTCTCTCCCTCAGATATCAATTATTCTTCTAATTAATATTTGTTAATCGTCTCATTCCTGAGTCTAACTTCTGAATCCCTTTGCTGATTTTAAATTTTTAAGGGCATGCGCAAAGTATAAATTTACTTATACATTATGTAAGATATATTACATATACTTTTTGATTTGAATTTTTTTTTTTCGATATCAACAGTGCATTCTTATTTTTCAGAGAAATTAATCCATACAGTACAACACACAATCTGTATTATCATGTTTTGATTCAAGTTTCAGCAATGGCTACTAACGGTGTGATGCTAATAAAAACAGCTGCCTGAGCACTACAAAGTTTAATTTACCTTCACACCTCACTAACTCCTCCCGTCTCCCTACCACCATAACTGGCGACATATGAATTGGTAAAAAATGTATGAATAAATTTTATGTATAATAATATATAATAATTTTAAATAATATTTTCGGAATACAATATTTTAAAATTTACCTGTTAATTACCTAAAAGCACGAAACGCTGACATGATGCTCTCCGTCCATACTACATCCTGATGAATGCTACCTATATTTTATTGTAACAGTAGATTAAAAATAAACGAATAAAAAAATAAACCAATCATGACAATGTTTGGATACTGGAACATCCATGACTTATACTTCCTGAAATGTGTCGAGATGTGTCCTTGAACTTAGAAATCAAATAATAATAATAATAATAATAATAATAATAATAATAATAATAATAATAATAATAATAATAATAACATTTCTTCCTAATTACTGTAATTTTCACAATGGGTGCAAATGTGAACATAAATTTGGCGATATTGAATTAAAACGCCTTCCTAAACATCTGAAAAGATTATAAAAATAATTGCTACCTATTTTACTCTTAGCGCAATTTTTCCTAGTGTTTTAAGTTTTAAATCAATTAGAATTTCGATTTCTTTTTAATGTTTTTTCGTTTTCATTGCTTGTTTTCTAAGAATAACGCTTGGTGGCGTCCAACGTTTTAATTAAAAAAAAAAAAAAGCGTCTGCATACAGAACGCAACGCTAGAGGGCAGTCAGTGCTGCGTGTCGTTGTCAGATGCTTTAGCATCCAACGGAACAGGAAGATGCAGCTGTAACTGTCTTTCTGGTCGCCAAGACGTGACAAGGATTGCTCCACTCGCACTGTCTCGAAGCACGTGTAGTACGATCTAGTGCTCTTGTTAAGATGACGGCATGAAGCTGAAAGTTGTAAAAGGGTGGATATTATTGACAACGTGGTTCGTGTCGTGCGCCGATCATGACAAGATGAATCATTCTTTGGGTAGAATAAATCGTTACGTGAGAAATCCGTTTCGCACATGGGGTATGATCGCCAGATTGAACAGGGTGAGCAGAAAGCGACGGGACGGTAAGTTTTATGCGTTTTGTGGTGTTCTAAAAATTTCTGTTAAAATGCGTGTGTATACGTGATTTGTTTAACGATGGATCGACAAGATTTCCATCGTTCGATTGTAACCTCGTTACTGCAGTGAGTCGAAAGTTCATTTTTATTTTTGATATAAATCCATAAAATTAAAAATATAATCTTGAAACATTGTTCAAATAGTCATTTTAATTTAGGAAACTCCACCCATCGTTACTAAATATTATTTCTTCTTACTTGGATGAGATTAATTTTTTTCAGGTGCAATAATCGTAAATAAATGTTAAATTACTTTTAACTGTTCTTCTTTTATATTCGGTTGAATAAATTTAAATTACTAAATGCATTTGTTGTTTGTTAAACGTTAAGTGCGTTATATATATGCTATAAGACACCTCGTAAAGTATTTGAAAACTGTTTAATCTGAATGGATGTTGAACGATATTCTGTTGTAGAATTTAGAACTTAATCTGATTACTTTTAAGCTCTGAATGCGAAGAATCCAAAATTTTGTTTAAGATAATTGCTATACTAATAGCTAGAGTAAACAAGACATTTGTAAATCAAACTAGCACGTGTAGTGCGTGTATTTGCGTGATTATTGGCGAGTGTAGGGGTGGCGTAGGTTTCTAGCTGTGGGAGTCAAAGAACAATAACTACAAGCAAGATAGCTCCGACTTGCCGCAGAAACCTCCCGAACCATTTCATGTCATATGACATGAAAAACTGTGCTGAAACAATTCTGAACAGAAAGAGTAATAATAATAAAACATTATTATTCATATACTTCTTATAAGTAACTTGTATGGAAATTACGAGATGTAAAAGTAATTTATTCAAATCGAAAAATTGTGTATTGTAATGGAGATAGCCTTATTGAAATTTCTGTAAATTACTTCTTAACAAATGAGAAACAGAACTTTGGCTCAAAAACTACAGAGGAAATAGATGTACAGACAGTTTTTTATTTACAGGAGAATCCGTCCCACTCAAGAGATCTGACATGCGCTGATTAGTCATTGCATAACGAATGAACTACTCGCAAATCAAGTACATCGTCTTGTAGTTGATTTTGTCTGAGCCGATACTAGTTTTCCAAATCATTCAACGGCATTGGCATCTCGGAAAGTTTAAATTTGTAACTGGTGCATGATAATTTTAAGAAGGTGAAGAATTATAGAAAATATTACATCTGTATAATACCATTTTATATGAAATACAGATACGTTTTAAAGTGTATAAAATGATAGGATAATATACGCGATATCTCAATTTCACAGTTCTGTTTGAATCGTTTAGTGAATTTGGATATTTAATGAGCAGTTTAGTAATATGTTTTATCTGTTCAATGTATGCGTCGAGTTGTAAAGACTTGTGAAGGGCGCAAAAGATGTGTGGGAGGTATTCACTCGGTAAGATTTCAGTTGATGCACCGAGAAAAATGGGTTTACGTGTGACAGAATGCGGAGCCAGTGAAAAGAAATTTTTCGGAAGAAAATGGAAGCGAGTTGCAGAGAGTAAAGAGTGAAATCAGAGAAGGCACTGGCGGGGATTGGAAGGGAATAGGAAAGAGTGAAAGTGGCAGTGATGCATTGGAGATGACCTAGAGAGAATAGACGATAAAGAAAGTCATGCTTGGGTATTTGGTGAAGGTCAAACGTGCAAGATAAGTAGTTATGTTGA
Source organism: Typopeltis vanoorti (assembly GCF_054136105.1). Lineage (NCBI taxonomy): Eukaryota > Metazoa > Arthropoda > Arachnida > Uropygi > Thelyphonidae > Typopeltis > Typopeltis vanoorti. Next base: position 126,410,162 of record NC_143556.1, on the reverse strand, counting down.
GGAGGGGGAAGTAAAAGTGACAGGTTATAAAGAGGAGAGGGAATATCAATGTGGGTGAAGTTATTATAGCAAATGATTTGACTGGAAGCATAAAAATTGTGGCAAAGAATGTGAGGGATATGTTGGGCATTGTAAAACAACAGTGAGAATGCTAAGATAATGTGAGATGGGAAGAATAGCACTGATATACGATTATCAGAATATGCAGGTAAGTTTCTGAATAGTGGATTGGCCGGACGATTTTTGCGGTAGAAAGGAATTACATTACTATGGATTGTATTTGAATAATAATGAGCGAGCGAATACTCTTGGAAGCGTTGCATTAATGAGAACTCAAGCGTATTAAATCAGGATTACTGGAATGGAAATAAGAAGAGACCTTGGAAAGCAACGCTTGTGGGGGAAAGAGGAATTTGAATGATTAAGGTATAGACTTTCGAAGGAGGTTTCTACACAATATGTAATCCAGTCCAAAATACTTTCTCTTGCTATTATAGGAATATAAGAGGTCCTAAAAAAGGAGGTAGGGCTCGTGGCTTTGTTTCACTTCCACCGAAAGTAATTAGAATCATTGAAACTTGATTGACTGATAGCGTCGAAAAAGACAAACAGAAAGGATGGGCCTATTTTTAGGCAAGACAAAAGGGTTAATTAGGCGCAAGGTGCGCTCCTAATGATGTTTTGCTACTCAAAGGCATGACATGTTTTGAGTGTTTGGTGTCATTAAGGAAAGATATCTAGTGGGAATTTGCGTCAGACTTCGAAGTATAGTGAGGTATTCAGAAGAAATTTGGGGAGCAGATTAGTTTAACATATGGAGGGTTCTCTATTTGAATTTCAGCGGTGGAAATATATGAAGTGGAAAGAGCATACAGAAGTAAATAGCGAAAATTTCAGTTCTTGATTGATCACTTCCTCATACAGTATGCGATGGTGGTAATGTACTGATCAGATTGGGCAAAGCGTTGGTTATGACAAGATCTCAGCTATACCAAGGTGACACATCGTATCGCGTTGATCATATTCCAAAGGAAACAGCCTTGAAGAATTGGAGGTGAATGTTTTATCTCTCTCTCTCTCTCTCTCTCTCACACACAAAGGTTGAAGAACCTCCGTCACAGTGGTGTTCTGCATTCGTTTGCGAAATAGTTTGTGAAGGCTGTCCCAGAGAATAAAGGTAGAATGAAAGAAGAGGGGGAGAATCAAGCTCTGCGAGTTTGCGATTGGATTATAAAAGTATGTTTGACAGTCGCTGCTTGGGTTTTAATAAGCTTAATGGAAAGCGGAGGAATAAAGGAATCGAATCATTGCAGTAGTCTATGGAAATATCTCCAGGAAAAGACTGAGATTGTAGACAGCTTCAAGATGTGGAATCGGTTACGGAAGAGTTATTGGACAGCATTAAGAATTCTTAAGAACGATTTTGGTGACTCCACCTAAACATGGTGACAATATCCCAAGCTTGTGGGATCCGGAATTTTTACAGCCTTAGAAGCTGAAGAGGTGAAAAATGGTGTGCTTCGAGAAAATTATGTTATTTTTTTTTTTAATTTGAAGTTACTGTGATGTGTGTGTCAGGAAAGGACAGAGGTAAATGCCAGCCCAAGAAGAGAGACGATTCTGTATGGCGATAGTACGATTAATTGGAGATTATAAGGAAGAGAAGTTGAATCGAGATTCTTTTTTTAAAAAGAAGGCAGGACTGCGTTATGATAGCATTTAAGGTGATTGAGGTTGACAAGATTAGCCTGACCTCATTAATAAACGGTACGAGAATCTGCGTTTAAAGCGTTTGGCATTAAAAGATGTTGAAGATCTAGCATTACAGGGTTTGCAAACATATAGGAGAAATGGGATATATTATCATCAGCGAACTGGTTAGGGTTGATGTCATTTCTTTATAAGAAGAAGAGTTGGTGATAAACAGAGCTGCGGTAAACTTCTGCATTGACAGAGAAGTCTAAAGAGACGAAGCCATCCTCCATGCCATGAAGTGAATGATTAGAGAGAGAGAGAGCTGGCTAACTAGGTAGAGTATGGAAGATAGACCAAAAGATGGTAGTTTCCTGAAAAATATCAAGTATCCTGAAAATGTTGAGTAATAGCATCATTTGTCCACGCTTTTCCATAACACGCGTCCAGGAATGGTTAACGAAGGTCAACTGTGCGGTGGATCTAGAGTTGTGGAAACCATACTAATTAACTTGATTTGTTGGTGAGCCTCCTACAGTTGTACATTACTTAATTATTAATGATCTCCATTATTTTAGATAGGAATCAGGTGAGTGCAGCAGGTCGATAGTTTCATGACACTCTTATTTTACTTTATTTTTGAAATGGGATTAATATAAGCTCACTTCAATGATGTTGGATCGATGCCAGTTGATCATAGAACGTCTAGAAGATGCAGAATTGGTATTAATTCCAGAGCACAACTTTTAAGTACAATTGGAGGGGGGTGGACGAGAGCCATCTGAACTAGAAAACATTTTGGTATATAGGTTGTTTAGATTCCTAACTTGCATACTAAAGGAGGTGGAGGAGATTTGCCTTGGTAATCAATGCAGGAATTGGCAGTTTTGCTAGGTGAAGGGAGAAGTGAGAGTGCATATGACGAACTTGCATGTGTTGACCTTTGCAGGGAACTAGAAAACTACTGTTATACATAGACATAGGCATACAAACCATACGTCCCGGTTTGAAGGTATCGTCCCCATTTTGTCCCGGTTATTTGGTAAAAATTTAAAAGCGCAGAATATACACGCAGTACAAAAAAGTGCAGCCTCGGAAAATAGCGATTAGGCAACACGAATACCCCACTTTGAATCTGGCCTGTACGCTGCGTCGCAAGTTATTGTTGAGCATGCGCAATCTTAGTTGAGTTTAGATTGAGAGTCGGTGTTTCTTTTCGGCATGCTGTTTGCGATTTTTTTTTACTTCATTAAATTAATTTAAACCCAAAATGCCAAAAAGAAACTGGGTGTTTACGGATGAATTAAAAAAGGATTATCCGTTTTTGAAAAACGTTTGTGGTCAAATTGACAAAGTGAAATGTGAACAGTGCACTTTGCAATTTTCTGTGGCTCATGGTGGGCGTTCGGACATAAAAAATCACTTGAGAAGTCGACATTTACAGTCTGTCTTTCTTACATTGAGCTTTGAGAAAACAGTTTTGGTGGAGCAGAATCTTTTACTTGGATAAACAACAATGAATTAATTTGATCGGAAATTGAAGCTTCAGGTGAAAAAAATTAATGAAACTCTTGCACATAATGCAATAAACATGGATGAACTGTTTGATGAAGTGGTGATTGCAAAAGCTTTTTGGTCGGTAAACTATGACATTTTGAAAAATGCAAGTTGCGAAGAAAATGGATACTATTCAGTCATTTCAAAGAAAAGAACATTTCATTGCCCAATCTTGTCCAAATTATAGAATACGTTTTCAGCCTGCCAGGCACATCTTCACCTGTGGAATGGATATTCTCAATAATGAATAACATATGGTTTGAAGAAAGAGATAGATAGAATGGCTGAACCAACAGTAAAAGCTGTATTGCGCTGCAAACTTAATAGTGAACTAAATTGTAATGGATTTTTCGACGTGATTAAAAATACCCAAGAATTTTTAAAGAAAGTTCACGCTAGTGATAAATATTAAAAACATTTTAATAATAAGTTATGTTCAGTTAAGAGTAATTAAAAATTATTACTGCGAAATGTTGTTTTTTGTTAACCACACCGTTATTTAGCCTTTTGAATCATAAGTACTTAGCATAGAAGGTGTTACTTTATGTTTTGAGCAAACTCTCAAAAATATCCCGGTTTGACAAATATATATATATATATATATATATATATATATATTATATATATATATATATATATTATATATATATATTATATATATATATTATATATATATATTATATATATATATTATATATATATATTATATATATTATATATATATATTATATATATATATTATATATATATATATATTATATATATATATATATATATATATATATTATATATATATATATATATATATATTGATGGGAATAAATTTTTAACTTGGGTATATTGTATATTAGGATAACCATTGTATATTGTATATTAGGGTATATTGTATATTAGGGAAAATACTAAGAATAGTGATCAAAGCTTTAACCACCTTTACAATGAGCTGCCCTGGTGTTGTACCATCTTTAGACTTGAACTTTGTTTCAGGCGCAAACTTAATTGTTTGCATACTTGGGATTAGGAGCTAAAATAACCAAGCATATAAAATTGCTTGGTTATCCTAATATATATATATATTATATATATATATATATTATATATATTATATATATTATATATATTATATATATATTATATATATTATATATATATTATATATATTATATATATATTATATATATTATATATATATTATATATATTATATATATATTATATATATTATATATATATTATATATATATATATATATATATATATATATATATATATATATATATATTTTGTTGCGTACTATAGTACTAATAAATTTTTACTTTGTAATAATGAAAGTTTGACCCTATTTCGGGGAAGTTAAGTTTTAAATAAACACAATAAGAAAATTTCAAAGAAAAGTAAGTTTATTTTTCTTCGACTTACCATGTATTTCAGTTTAACTGAAATTTATGAAACCAAGTTTTACAATTTAGTGGATTAATATCGTAATCAGTATAGCAAAATAAAAACAGATCTAAACCATATAAGTTCAAATTTCAGTTTAAAGTGAGCATGGACAATGTGTTTCGGATTTATCACTACTAAGTGGAATAACTAAAACCCAAAGAACCGATAATTTAATGAAAGGTTAAAAAAAAAAAAAAAAAAAACTGCCAATTCCATAGATGAGATTTGGCTTTATTGATAATACGCTAGCTGTTATTTTATTTATAGTTTTATTTATTTTTTGTGAGTAGAATTCTTCCATCATCACGAAGAAAAATTGGAAAAAATGAGTAAAGCCTTTGAATCTATTAAATGGTGATTATGACTTAATCTGTATTCGTTGGTGAAAAATCGAAGAGTTTTTTTTACATCTCTTTATGTTGGAGATATACTATTCTAATGTGCAAGCAGGTATTTCTTTGGCAATGCTTTTGTAAGTCTTACCAAACAGACATTTGTTAGAAATGTTTCAGTTTTGTTGACAATTGAACTCATACCTACGCATTAAGGTATTGTAATATTTCGATTTTTGTATGAACTAACTTTAATCTGGCACTGGATTGAGATTCGATATGAATACTGCATGGTATTCATTATTGATGTTTTCTCAAAAAACTTCACATACTTGCCTTGTCGTTTCAAGCGTAACCCCCATAACCCCGAAAACTTCAATTATAACGCTATTTTAAATTTGTTACTTAAAATTTTGAGTTTTGTGATTTTGGGACTTACAGTGAGTACAACATGTCTCTCGACCATTTCTTGGTCACGAGGACTTTTACGTTTGTAAATAAGAATCGCTACCCTTCTCAAATGCATAGTCTTAAAAAAAAAAAAAAAAAAAAAAATTAAAAATCTGAACTTATTCCTAAACTGACTGATTATAAATTACTGAACCCAAAATCCTAACAAATCCTAAAATAAACAACGAACTCGATGTGTGTATTAAAATTAGCTCAACAGCACAGACAGATCTAGTGCATAATTTCTAACCGCCATTTTCTCTGGTTCTGCATGCAGTTTAGCTGTGTAAGTTTTATGATTGACTGCAAGAAAAGAGACAGATCAGTTTGTCGGCTAGTCACACATGCAGCGGCTCTTTCGTCTCGAGTGTTGGCAAAATGACTGCTTTCAAAGCAATTTTCGGTTACTCAGACAGTAACCGAAAAAAATTCTGGACTGGGCGATGGATGCTGTGCTTCGTTAAACCACAACGCCCTGAGTATTTTCAGATGCTCTCTCTGCTTATGGAACGGCGTTGTTACACAGCAACTTGTGGCAGTTCAAGGATAGATTTTCGGGAGTCCCAGAAAAGTGTGGGCGTAACTTTTCCCTCTGAAGGTTGTAATTTAGGTGATGGAAACATGTGGCAGCGTATGTGTTTCCATTTGATCAAAACGCTGTCTTCCTACTGTGCTGCATCTCTTCGATGAATTTATGCGTTTTCATGGCCCTACAGTTAGACCACAAAATTCGAATCATTTGGACTCTGTTCTTCTTCAATGCATGCAGCCAGTTGAGCATCATGTTTGGCTTGCTGAAACAAAAACCCAATAAACTCATCGGGCTTTTATCTTATGCGAGGATAGCTTGCAAACGACGGTGCTTCTGTGAAAGTGGAAGCTGAGCATTTTACTTGAACAAAATTTTTACTTTTAAAAGGTGTCAATGTCACCAGGGCCGACTCAGTTGCGAATTGCAGCTCACTAGGTCTCTAAATTTCGTGTTTCGTTTTGTGCGTCGATTTTCTTAAAAAATAAGATATTAAGCTAAAGTTTGTTAGTATTGCTTCCGGTATGAACCACAAAGAAAAAAAATACTGGATAAAAATGTTTAATCAGACTAGTTTCTATGCTCTACGGCATATGTCATGTAATAATACAGGTATCCCTTGCTTAACGCGGGATTTGATTAACGCGGTGAAATTAATTGCGACAATCCCTTGATATACGCGGCGAGAGTTTTGATTAACGCGCCTTTAACCCTGCGGAGCTCTCAGCTGATCTGACAGATATATGCAAAATGTTTAATATAAATATTCTTGCACAATTCAGTGTATAGCTTGGAGGTCATACTTAGCCTGTGCATTCATATGTTAAGAATGATATTCCAAACTGTTTTTTTTGCTGTCAGTTTGGTTTCACACATGTTCGTTAAGCGAGGGATACCTGTATTGTCTGTGCAGTATGTCTAGGTCGCACGTAAATTTTGAAGAAGTGCAGAGAACATTATTCTTGATGAATTAGGTGCCCAGATTCCTAGGAAGACAAAAGGGCGGTGGATTAGCTGTGAGATATAGATTATTATTATTTTTTTCTCTCGCACATATTTGTTCATTGTCGAGTATTATTTTCTTAATAAAACTGAATCCCTTTGCAAGTCTATTAAATTTAGTTTTTTTCCCCTCCCCAAAAGCCATATCCTGCATAGTGAGAATTTATAAAAATTGTCATGAAAACATAATTTATCGCTCAATTCACTCTGACTGTTCGGTTCCATCAGATTGTTTGGTTCGTTCGCAGACTATTGCGCATGCGTATAAGCTTGGACGAACGGCGCTGTTTACTAGAAAAAAGTAAATAAACTGACCTTTCTTTGACTTGTAAGGGAGCAACTTGTAAATATTAGTATTTTCATGTTATTTTTGTTGTGTTTAATACAGTTTCATTATTGCACAATGTATTCGATGGCATGTACAATAAAAACCAAATGCTTTTTATTGCAGACAAATGTTTTTAAATTGAAGATTATTTTTGATATAGTATTCGCCATTGTTTTACCTGGAGATTACAAGCTTCAGTTCTTATAAAAAAAATATAAAAAAAAATTAAAAAAAATCTACAAATATAGCTGATCCCAGGCTGGGATCAGCTATATTTGTAGATTTCCTCGATTTATATTATTAGAGTAGGGGAAAAAATCACTTTGCTTTTTTTTTTTTTTTTTAGTCGTCTCAACACTTGCGCGCGCACACATTCCAGAGCTCGAATGTCATGAATTGCAAATATATTAGTTTCTCCTTTAATGCGTTAATTAGAGAAAACAGATCCTGATCCAATACGTCATCATAGCTAAGTTGAGATCTAGTAGGCAAAGATTTTATTTATTTATTTATTTATTTATTCATATGGAGTTTCCTCTCTTTTCTCACCCGTCCCTATTGGGGCGAGTTGAGCCCCCTCATGGAGGGTAAGTATTTATGACTGTAGACCCGTGTGTGTTCACGGGGCCGGTTTGTAGGCAAAGATGAACCTCTTCGTCTGTATGCTGGAATATACAATTGTTATCGCATTTTTAATGATTAGTAACGTACCACTTAAGTCCCTCCATAATACTGTTATTATTATGGAGGGACTAAATTTCCCTGCCTCCAGTTATTTTTTCTTGAAGGTCGGCAAATAAAGAGCATGTTGATCAGCAAAATTAAATTGTATTTCGTCTTTTCTGAAATTCAAAGTTAACATTTCGTTCTCTTCGTATGTTTCAAAAAAACGTGCCCCTTAAGACTATGACCGCTTGAGGTAGGATTTTGTATGGAATTAAATCGTCAAAGTTGTCCGCGAAAGCTATTCATTTCTCTTCCAAAAATATCAAAATATCAAATCCAAAAAAAAAATCTCTCCCACCATTGTATTTTAATGATATTTATTTAATGATAGTGGTATTTTATTGTTCAAAAATAATTTAAATATACTCGTCGCAACAATTATGATATGCAAATGCACAGCACTATGTCTAATTCGAAAATCGTTTGCAGTTAGTGAATTCTATTAATTCTATTAGCACAGGTGGTCTAATGGTTATGGCAAACTAGGATCGACGGCTGCTTGGAGAAGCCCACAAGAAGCGCACATGTTCATAAAAAATTTTCAAATTGCAAACTTAAGTAGTATACCAGGCGCTTTTGACAAGATCAAGATAAGATAAGGAATCGTGACGTGAAGGTTGCTGACGTCATTGTGTGTGACGTCATGGGTCTGGAATGTTTGGAATTTCCCTGTGGGCATATGTGTCAATGGTTTCAGTTGTTGTGTTTTGGTTCGCGTATGGGATTATGGGTGATGATAGAGATAAGGATTCGTGTTGTGATTGGTGGTGCTATTCTGACAAGATGAAGATAAGATAAGGAATGGTGACGTGGGTGTGTGTTGTTTTCAGATGTAGATAAGTGACGTCATTTGTTATTTGTAAATAAGTGACGTTGTTGTTTTGAATGGAAAGGATGATATTAGTGGATAAGAAATCGTGTCGTGATTGTTGGGACACTTCTGACCAGATCAAGATCAAGATAAGATAAGGAATCGTGACGCGAATGTTTGTTGTTATTGAGTTTGGAATTTTGCTGGGCCCCCCTTCTGTCAGAAATATCACATGGTGTGATGGGTGATATTTAGAGATAAGAATCGTGACGTTGTCTTTGTGCGGTATTTTGGTTTGGCAATGGAATTGTGGGCTATGTTTTGAGATAAGATATCTTTGAATTTTCCCAGGGTGGCACACATCCGTCATTGTCGTCTATGGGAATTCTTAGAGTATGTCGTGATGGCGGGTGTGATTAGATTTTTCTGAATAATTAATTATATACTAGTGTCACTCAAACATACGGTTTTTTTTTATTATTTTATTTTATATAGATGTTTGTACTAATTTTCCAATACATTTGGGGTATTTGTTTCCTGTTAAAGGGTGGGAATTCTTAGAGTAAGTCGTGATGGCGGCAGTCTTTCGAGCTTTTCTGAATAATTAATTATATACTGATGTCACTCAACACATACTTTTTTTTTTCATACCTCATCTGTATTTTCTTCTATATACATATTCTAATCAAGTTCATATTTTATTCATAATTCATCCGGATATTTTGATTTGTCTAAAAGTAAGATCTTAAAGTTCAATAAATAAATAAATAAACAAATCGTGTGTGAATTCACGGTGATTTCCAAAGTATTGTTACTTAAACATACATAACACATCAAAGACACTGTTTGTTCTTTTAAGTTTACATATTTATTTCACAGATATTATTTACATTGCCATATGCAAGAAATAGGAATTGAATTTACATATATCACCAATGCAAATTGTGTTTTTCTTGGTGTTACATTTCTTTGAAAAAAAAAAAAAAACTTACTTTTCTTTCCAGAATGGGAACATCTTGGTACTATCTAGGTTTTCTGAATATTCAAAATTGTTGATTAACATATATTCACAGAACACAAACACAACTCTGAAAAGACTTTTCATTATAGATTACTGTGGCTAACATATATTCACACCACAAAACACACAAAACATAGGAGTTGAAAGATATTTCTGTAAATAACCAGAAATGCTAGTGGACTATTTAATTTACTTTAGTATCCATTTGGTTCTCTGTATTTATCTTTCCTAATGTGTCCATCCTTGGTTGGAAAGTCTATGTGCTGTTTTGTTTAGGGTAAGTGTTATTTCCGGTTTCGCATTCCGATTGCTGTTAGAGTATGGAATTCAGACAAGTGAAATTTTTATTATTTTTTTTCAATTGATTCGTTATTTTCTGTATTTTACTTTTACAGGTCATATTCTAACAGAATAACTGAGCAGAATTAATAAATATATAAAGTATATGAGAATTTATTTTCCAACACTGTATATTTCTGATTAAGTCTTACCTTTTACGGTATCTATCTTATCCGGTCGCCTTTTGTTGTACGTAGGTGAGAAATCGTGTGTTTTGTTTTGAACTCTTGGTTTCCGTTGGGAAATTACCAATATAACTATTAATTTTACCTTCGATTCCTTGTGCTCTTAACCTATTTCTGTAAGACTTTTAATTCAATGAATCAAAAAAAAAAAAATTCTCTGGTTACTTTGTGGCATGAAATTTCACAAGAAAAAAAAAATGTTATCTTTATTATTATTATTATTATTATTATTTGACACCTCCAGGGAGTCCAAAGACTCATCGAGGGAGAGTGTGCCAACAGCATCGAACGATTGGCCCCTTCCAACTACTAACCGTGCTCAAACTTACTTAACTGAGCCATTAGTAGCAGAGGCTCTACCAATCGACCAAACTTCCTTCTTAAATTTGGATAACACATATACGACACCCAATTTGTTCATTTAAATTTACACATTTTATTGAACGAAATATTATTTACAAATTGTATTTACTGAATCTAACAATACAGAAAATAAATAAATTGAAAAATACATCAAAGGTTCTTTCATGGTTGTGGAATTGCCATCGTATGGTTTTGACAATGTGACTCTCATCTGAAAGTTAATTTTTCGTTTGGCGTTCGTTGGGAATTTATTACTGTAGTAAAATTAAGGGTTGTGTATTTATTTCTTTGAAACCAATACGTATACTTCAGAGAATTATTAAAAGCACAGAATCTTTCGTTATGTTTCCAAAAGCATTTAAAAGTACACGTTATGTTTTCACGTTTCGGGCATCCAATTTCATTTAAATCAAGAACAGGCCTCCCTATTAATTTCGTTAATGTTTTTGATTTTTCTCATCCTTTGGCAAGTAATATATGATATTTGCATGTTGATTCTATCATCCAATCTCTTAGTTTGTCCAAAGCTAGTGAACCAATTTCCCACTTCAGCTGATGGTTATATTTTATTAACCAAGAATTCTGTTTTTTAACTCTTTCAGGTAATTCTTTCCAACTGCAAGGTGATTTTGTCACTGCATATCTTACACTAATTCCATCAGAAATACAAATTTCTTTAGGAAATAAATTTGAACTCTTATTCAACAAAAATTGTACATCAATTATCCCAATGATAAGTGAAAATTCGTATTTTTCACCCACTGTCGATTTTTCATAATCGTTTTCCTTCATTCTTCTTCTTCGATTACTTCATATGGCACCACAAATAAATAGTTATTTATTATTATTTCACTGATTATTAGCTCTGATCGTATACTTTATGGTAACATTCGTTTACAAAATTCTAAACAATTAGAACTTTTCACAAAGAAACTTTCAAAGAATTTGTGGCTCACCCATTATTTTTGCATTACCAAACACAAATCACAAAACAGCAGTTGCAGTAGATGAACGATTACCTTAAGTCCAAAGTCACTCGACTCTCTGGTATTTTCTTATAGTACTGTTTACACTTACCATCCCCTACCCTGACCGTTCCTTCAAAAATGAACCTTTTGCGCAGATGACTCAACGACATGTTTTCACATGCTGTTGGATATACTGTTGGTGTGTTTTTATCTTACTTTGTGTAGGGAAAGGTAAAATTTGTATATGTGTTATCTGTAGAGTACAAACATTTTCTCTATGCCAAACTTTAAAGAAGTGTTAAACTCACGTTTTGTTGGTTTAATTAGGTGGTTCTCTCTCTCTCTCTCTCTCTCTCTCTCTCTCTCTCTCTCACTCTCTGTAAAAATAACCAAATTCTAACATTTCGGATTTTCGATTATGTGAACGATTTGTTTTCTGATAACTCAAATAATGTCAATAGGTAGCATTAGACAATTTCTAAAATAATCAATACATGGATTTTCGTTTTCAACACTTTTTTCCCCCTGTTCTGGCATTAATTTCACAGTTGTGATTTTTTTAAATAATTAAACAGAATTGCATTAAGATATAAAGTTGTGGATTTAAATATCAAGATCTAATCAGAATAACTGAGTAAAAATTCACTGTGGAAAAACACAACAACAAAAACACACATCTTTGTTCATTTAAGTTTACAAATGCACATTTTATTTGCTGAAATACTATTTACAAGTATATTCACTGAGAAAAATTCGAAACATGTAATTACCTAAAAATATTTCACAATATTTAGTTTAGACTCTTAACATTTTCCAATGAGTTCAATGAATAAAATTTTTGTTACTCACTGTTTCTTGGTTACATTACATCAAAATAGCTGGTCACGCAAAAGAATTTTTAAATCAGATACCATGGTAACCACATTTCCATACGTTTGGTATTGTGTCAGTCTGGAAATGACACCATGCCTCGCTAAACATTCTGTGTATTCTTTTGTCAGCAAATATACACAAACAGTTTTTGTAAAATGTTCGTAAATGTCCCAAAATAAAGAATCTTTATCGAATTGGATAAAATCTTGAAAGTCTAATTTTACCATTGATGAATTTAAATGTTGAGCAATAATTTTTCCCATTAAACGGACAGATGGTAATTCAGTTTCCAAAAATAGTAAATGATTATCAATGTCGTACATTTTTGTTGAAAATCTCTCAGCTTCTTCACAACTAATAGAAAAAACCTTACTTCCATCAGCTCCTGTATCATCAAGTATTAGTTCCCCATCTTGGCATTTCAGAATATAACAATCACCGAGGTCCATTTCATAGTCAACTCTTCTTTGCAAGTAGCCGAGGATATCAGACCACTTCCTGCGTAATTTAATAATTTAATATAATAACGGTCAGGGTAGGGGATGGTAAGTGTAAACAGTACTATAAGAAAATACCAGAGAGTCGAGTGACTTTGGACTTAAGGTAATCGTTCATCTACTGCAACTGCTGTTTTGTGATTTGTGTTTGGTAATGCAAAAATAATGGGTGAGCCACAAATTCTTTGAAAGTTTCTTTGTGAAAAGTTCTAATTGTTTAGAATTTTGTAAACGAATGTTACCATAAAGTATACGATCAGAGCTAATAATCAGTGAAATAATAATAAATAACTATTTATTTGTGGTGCCATATGAAGTAATCGAAGAAGAAGAATGAAGGAAAACGATTATGAAAAATCGACAGTGGGTGAAAAATACGAATTTTCACTTATCATTGGGATAATAGATGTACAATTTTTGTTGAATAAGAGTTCAAATTTATTTCCTAAAGAAATTTGTATTTCTGATGGAATTAGTGTAAGATATGCAGTGACAAAATCACCTTGCAGTTGGAAAGAATTACCTGAAAGAGTTAAAAAAAACAGAATTCTTGGTTAATAAAATATAACCATCAGCTGAAGTGGGAAATTGGTTCACTAGCTTTAGACAAACTAAGAGATTGGATGATAGAATCAACATGCAAATATCATATATTACTTGCCAAAGGAAGAGAAAAATCAAAAACATTAACGAAATTAATAGGGAGGCCTGTTCTTGATTTAAATGAAATTGGATGCCCGAAACGTGAAAACATAACGTGTACTTTTAAATGCTTTTGGAAACATAACGAAAGATTCTGTGCTTTTAATAATTCTCTGAAGTATACGTATTGGTTTCAAAGAAATAAATACACAACCCTTAATTTTACTACAGTAATAAATTCCCAACGAACGCCAAACGAAAAATTAACTTTCAGATGAGAGTCACATTGTCAAAACCATACGATGGCAATTCCACAACCATGGAAGAACCTTTGATGTATTTTTCAATTTATTTATTTTCTGTATTGTTAGATTCAGTAAATACAATTTGTAAATAATATTTCGTTCAATAAAATGTGTAAATTTAAATGAACAAATTGGGTGTCATATATGTGTTATACAAATTTAAGAAGGAAGATAACATTTTTTTTTTTCCTGTGAAATTTCATGCCACAAAGTAACCAGCGAATTTTTTTTTTTTTTTTTGATTCATTGAATTAAAAGTCTTACAGAAATAGGTTAAGAGCACAAGGAATCGAAGGTAAAATTAATAGTTATATTGGTAATTTCCCAACGGAAACCAAGAGTTCAAAACAAAACACACGATTTCTCACCTACGTACAACAAAAGGCGACCGGATAAGATAGATACCGTAAAAGGTAAGACTTAATCAGAAATATACAGTGTTGGAAAATAAATTCTCATATACTTTATATATTTATTAATTCTGCTCAGTTATTCTGTTAGAATATGACCTGTAAAAGTAAAATACAGAAAATAACGAATCAATTGAAAAAAAATAATAAAAATTTCACTTGTCTGAATTCCATACTCTAACAGCAATCGGAATGCGAAACCGGAAATAACACTTACCCTAAACAAAACAGCGCATAGACTTTCCAACCAAGGATGGACACATTGGGAAAGATAAATACAGAGAACCAAATGGATACTAAAGTAAATTAAGTAGTCCACTAGATTTTCTGGTTATTTACAGAAATATCTATCAACTCCTATGTTTTGTGTGTTTTGTGGTGTGAATATATGTTAGACACTGTAACCTATAATGAAAACTCTTTCAGTTTTGAAAAAAAAAATAATAATTTCACTTATCAGAATTCCATATTCTAACAGCAATCGGAATTCGAAACCGGAAATAACTCTTACCCTAAACAAAACAGCGCATAGACTTTCCAACCAATGATGGACACCGTGGGAAAGATAAATACAGAGAACCAAACGGATACTAAAGTAAATTAAGTAGTCCACTAGCTTTTCTGGTTATTTACAGAAATATCTTTCAACTCCTATGTTTTGTGTGTTTTGTGGTGTGAATATATGTTAGCCACAGTAATCTATAATGAAACGTCTTTTCAGAGTTGTGTTTGTGTTCTGTGAATATATGTTAATCAACAATTTTGAATATTCAGAAAACCTAGATAGTACCAAGATGTTCCCATTCTGGAAAGAAAAGTAAGTTTTTTTTTTTTTCAAAGAAATGTAACACCAAGAAAAACACCATTTGCATTGGTGATATATGTAAATTCAATTCCTATTTCTTGCATATGGCAATGTAAATAATATCTGTGAAATAAATATGTAAACTTAAAAGAACAAACAGTGTCTTTGATGTGTTATGTATGTTTAAGTAACAATACTTTGGAAATCACCGTGAATTCACACACGATTTGTTTATTTATTTATTTATTGAACTTTAAGATCTTACTTTTAGACAAATCAAAATATCCGGATGAATTATGAATAAAATATGAACTTGATTAGAATATGTATATAGAAGAAAATACAGATGAGGTATGAAAAAAAAAAGTATGTGTTGAGTGACATCAGTATATAATTAATTATTCAGAAAAGCTCGAAAGACTGCCGCCATCACGACTTACTCTAAGAATTCCCACCCTTTAACAGGAAACAAATACCCCAAATGTATTGGAAAATTAGTACAAACATCTATATAAAATAAAATAATAAAAAAAAACCGTATGTTTGAGTGACACTAGTATATAATTAATTATTCAGAAAAATCTAATCACACCCGCCATCACGACATACTCTAAGAATTCCCATAGACGACAATGACGGATGTGTGCCACCCTGGGAAAATTCAAAGATATCTTATCTCAAAACATAGCCCACAATTCCATTGCCAAACCAAAATACCGCACAAAGACAACGTCACGATTCTTATCTCTAAATATCACCCATCACACCACATGATATTTCTGACAGAAGGGGGGCCCAGTGAAATTCCAAACTCAATAACAACAAACATTCGCGTCACGATTCCTTATCTTATCTTGATCTTGATCTGGTCAGAAGTGTCCCACCAATCACGACACGATTTCTTATCCACTAATATCATCCTTTCCATTCAAAACAACAACGTCACTTATTTACAAATAACAAATGACGTCACTTATCTACATCTGAAAACAACACACACCCACGTCACCATTCCTTATCTTATCTTCATCTTGTCAGAATAGCACCACCAATCACAACACGAATCCTTATCTCTATCATCACCCATAATCCCATACGCGAACCAAAACACAACAACTGAAGCCATTGACACATATGCCCACAGGGAAATTCCAAACATTCCAGACCCATGACGTCACACACAATGACGTCAGCAACCTTCACGTCACGATTCCTTATCTTATCTTGATCTGGTCAAAAGCGCCTGGTATACTACTAACTTAGGTTTTAGAACGATTAAATTCTAGATTAGATTAACAAAAACACTGTTCACTCTTCTTAACAAATCGAACTAGAAAAGTTTGAGTCTCGACTCGACTCATCTCGACTACTGTGCCCAGATTTGGTCACCTAGGTTTCTTCTTGATGGGGAGGAGGTGGAGAGGATCCAGAGGCGAGTGACCGAGATGATAGTAGATCTATGGAATGAACCTTATGAGAACAGGTTGAAGATTTGTGGGTTGCAGAAATTGGTTGATAGGCGGAAAAGGGGAGATGTGATTGAAACATTCAAATTGCTAAAGGGTTTCTATAAGATTAATTCAGAGGATATTTTTGAGATCAGGACTGGTGGTGGGAGAACTAGGGGACATACAGTATATGGAAGCTGGACAAGAGTGTGGGTGTTAGAGCTGGGTTCTTTACTTTTAGAGTGGTAAATGAGTGGAATAAGCTGTCAGAGTCTGTTGTGGGTGCTATGAGAGTGAATGTGTTCAAGGCAAGATATGATAGATACTGTGAGAATGTCGAATAGTTGTGTGGACATGATGTTTAGGGCCTCCCTCGATGAGTCTAAGGACTCCCTGGAGTCGCCCGTAATAATAATTTACAGTAGAAAGAGTATTTTAAAATTCAAAACTATAATTCTGTCTTAAATATTATGTTGAAGTTAAGCGACACGAATACGTTATAATATTTCGGTGCAAGAAGATGCAAGAGATTTCGCATCTTCATTCGCTTTTTTTTTTTATATTTTTTTATGTGTCTTCTTAGTGTAAACACTGTCAAAGATCTGAAGCAAACCATAGCGACAATCTCACTCCTCAAGATGTGAACAAATTAATATTTAATTTAATACTGAAAATATTATCTAGTTAAACATTAAATAATTTTTTATTTAATGAAATTAAGTAATAGTCAGGTGTATATGATTTTTTTTTCATTGTAGAAATGAAGTGGAAATCGGTATTTGAATTATTCCATTTCAGACACTCAAATAAAATGAAAACAATAACCAGCCAGAATTGCAATTGAAAGTTAAGTACAAACAGAGATGGAGTAGAGAAGAATTTATTTTGAACACCTGAGATAGGAAAAAAAAAGTTTTAAATCATAGCGGTAGGATTGGAATTTTCTGTTTACCTGGGGCACTAACCGCTCGGTCTGATTCTTGATACAAAGAACACTCGAAGTCTCTCTTTATCTATTGCTTCCAAAGAGCAAAAAGCAAAATAAAAAAAAATCAAACGATTTCTTTTGCTAGTAACTTCGATCCTGTATTGAAAGTCAATGTAGCCCAAAAGGGAAAGTTTTGACGAATGCGCCATCCTCACAGATTTTTCCCATTCAGTATTTTTCCAGGCCACGTAAATATGAGGTAAAATTCCTTTTATGCGCTGATGTTTTTTTCCGTTTGTGACATTTCTCTGGAAGATATGTCAAGAGTGCCCCGCAACTGTTATTGGATTTCATTTTTATGTCTGCTGAGAGCATCGATTTTTTCCTGACCCGGAGAACGGATGACAGACTTTTATCTGTTTTCAAATGGTAAGTTGATGGGAAGAAATTGTAAATCCGGTGTAGTAATCGAAGTATAATTCTATGGAGATCGAAGGCATATGCCATCCGAGTACCGTTCCCTACGAATGTCAGTTTACTTTTTAGTGAATTTTCATTAATGAGACTTTCGAACTAAACTAAAATGTTTACTATTTTATTAAAATAGAATACGTAACAGCAACGAAGTAGTCTTTGGAAGCATATTTGCATTAAGAGGAAGTGAACCAATTTAAATACGTTCTTTTAACCTTTATATGATGACTTTTGTTACGCCACTTATTTTGTTAGCGAGGGAACGTTTGTTTCATCAAATTGGTATTGTTATTATATAAATTAGTGCGTGTGCGCGCGCCGACGCTTGACATAGTGATATTTCTATATTATATCTATGTGATCGTCTAGTGCACGGGTGGCGAACCTATGACACGAGGTGGCACGCCCGAGAATTTTGCTGGCACGTCAACGATTTACATATGGTATCCTTTTATAAGCTTATAAATTATTCAATTTTTTTTTTTTTTTTTTTTTTTTTTTTTTTTTTACAATACGTACAAGTTAAATTTTGTTTTACAGGAGACAGCAGCTATGAAGACATGAATTCTATTGGTGTGGTGTTAACAAAAGATCACGCGACCCTTTAAAGACAAATGGAACCGACAATTTTTGAGTTGAAATGCTAATTCTCTTCAACCGAATTCCATAGCATCTGCAACTGTCATGACAACATTCACTATATATTTCTTAGTTTTAAGACATTCACGACGGGGTGGCGTTTATCGCTCCGACAGAACTTCTCATTATCGGCAGGCTCAACTCGCACAAAGTTTCAACCCTTGGTTGATTTTTATTGCCTTGTTTGCGTTTGAGCTGGAAGGGGAACTCACACAAGCATTATATGGCATGTTTCGATTCGTGGTAGAATTTTATTTGAAGTTAGCCTTTGTGATCTGGCATAATGACATCGAAAATTTCAAATGCAATCAAACAAACACTTATTTCATGTAACTGAAAAATTAGACAAGAGTTTTAGTTGGGTACTCTGGTGTTTCCGGTGCAATATATGTTTTTGCTTGCATCTATACAGCCTAGTTTCTGTGAGAGGGGTACCTGTGATTCATTAGTTAGCGCCGTTTTTATTCCAGCTGTCTCTAATTACACTATTTGTTGAGAAATATATTACACAGGCTGCAAAAGCCTCTGTACCTTATTCAGGGATACAATAAAACTTTTTTTTTTCTTGCATCTACAGTATATAATGGCTGTTGGGGAAGGCGTGTTGTTTTTGTGTGGGCGGTATATATGCAAAACGTTTTAATGTATTTTTTCGTAAAGTGAAATCAGGGGTGCCAGTTATACGCGAGCGCAAGTTATATTCGACGGTAAGCGTTCGCCGACAAGTCGACATCCTTCTGCTGCTTCCCCTGCTCCGCTGACTTCTAGTGAGTTACAATGCATAAATATTTTTCTCACTTCTTTTTTCAAACCAACATCATTAAAATCAATTTTATTAAAATGGAATACGTAACAGCAACGAAGTAGTCTTTTATACTGAATAATAAAATAAAAATATTTTATTATTCAGTATAAAATAATCACATTTATACTGAATAATATTATACATTTTTGGTGATCAGAATGGGATATGTCAATGAAACTTACCACAAGTTAATTTAATGATGTTGGCCTGAGGAAACTACGATATTGTATACAGCATTAGTCCTGTGATTGATAACTAATTTAAATGCGCACTTTTATATTTCTCAACATGCTACACCGTATACATAAGTGTACTAATACTCTTTATGATTATGCCATAATTAATTATTAATACTTATTTACTAAAATAAATAGCCAAAAGGCTTCCCATCGGCGATACAAAATGATATAAATTAAGTGGATATTAAATCCAACATTAAACGTTAGTTTAATGTATGAACTTTAAAAAAATGGGAACGGTATTTACGAGTAAGTTTGTTGGGACTGGATCCTCTAATACAGTAAGAATAATTATAAATACAGTCTTATAGAAAAAGAATTGAGAACGACTGGTCCTTAGGATTCCTTGACTTTTCCCTTTTCTAATCGCACGTGCGTTCATTATGCATTTCGCAGCGAGCATCCGCCAGTAGGCAGAAATAAGCAGCGGCAAGTGCATTATTGTTGCGTATGTGCCGTTTTTTGTTTTTGCTACTGCAAATGGGAATTATATAAAGATAATTTAATTTAGGCATATAATAAAATGTTGATTTTTTTTGAAACTGTAAAAAATGCATTTGAATTATTTTGTTACAGTTCTACTAAACATGGCTGGCGAAAATAGAAAACAAAAATTATCACAGTCAAGCAGCAGAGAGTTCCAAAGCTGGTGGACTGAAGAGTATGGCATGATTAACAAAGACAATAAAGCAATATGTGTTTTATGTTCCGTGACAGTTGTGTGCAGAACGTCGTCAGTAAAACGGCATTATGAGACAAACTATTAATCGCTCCTTGAGAAAAGCAAGGAAGAACAGAAAGAATTTATTGCTTGGGTAATTAAAAACAGGAATATCCAGTCAACAACCCTAATGAAATTTATCGGCAGTCGTTCAAATATAACTGCTGCTAGTTTTTTTTTGTCTCAAATGTAATTGCCAAACACGGGAAACCTTTTAGTGATGGAGAATATATAAAAGAAGCATGGTTAAAATGCGCACCAGTTCTCTTTGAAGATTTTGAAAACAAGGAAAACATTGTTCAAAGAATAAAAGATATGCCTTTGGATAGAGACACAGTGAAAGATAGAATCATAGAAATGGCTAAAAATATAACTCATCAGCAAAAAAATAGATATAAAATCTTCTGGTTTAATTTCTCTTTGTCTTGATGAGAGTACTGGCATAACTGGATCAGCTCGTTTAGCAATTTTTATTCGTTATTCTGTTGGGAATAATATCAAAGAATAATTGATAAGTTTAACATCATTAGCAACAACAACAAAAGGAATAGATATTTGCAACGCAGTTGTAAATGCACTTGCTGAAAGAGATATAGATCCTTCCAAAATTGTTTCAATAAATACTGATGGTTCTCGCAGTATGACTGGAGAGGAAAATGGGTTCGTCAATTTATTTACCAAACGTATTGGACATTCAGTTCTGGGTTTTCATTGTATTATACATTGGCAGGTTTTATGCGCAAAGGCTAGTTTCAAGCCACTGGAAGATATTATGAGCATTGTAACAAAATTGGTCAATTTTATATCGGCACACGCTTTAAATAAACGAAAATTTATAGAATTATTAAGTGAGGTAAACTCGGTGTACATTGGTTTACTTATTTACAACAATGTCGGATGGTTAAGTTGGGGCGAAATTCTTCAAAGATTTGTTCAGTGTTTAGATGAAGTCAGACTTTTTTTACATAATGAGAAAATCATTGAAAAATACAATCAGTTAATGAACGTCGAATGGCTTTCGAAATTAATGTTTTTTACTGATTTGTGTTTACATTTAAATGAATTAAATGTTAAACTGTAAGGTGTTAACAAGACAATTATTGTCATGTTTGATTTAATCAAAGCATTCCAAGATAAATTACCAATTTTTAATCGTGACGTTATTTCCAATACCTTCCGATATTTTCCAGATACAAAAAAAATTCTTTGCAGATCTAGAATCCCATGAAAAAAAAAAAGATCAAGTTAAATTCACAAAAGAGTTTTCTACATAAATATAAAGAGCCAATAGGCTTCAATTCGGCGCTGCAAACATTATTTAAATTAAGGGGATATTAAATCCCACATTGTTTTAAAGCCGAATAAGAAATTCAAAGATAGGAATCAAAGAGTTTCACGCCGAATATAGCAAATTATAAAAGTTTCGGCGGATTGTAGCGTACGCTAAAGCACGTAGTTTTTAGATTTAGGATGCATGCAAAATAAATTTTGATAATGGTGATCAGAACTATATCCTGCTCTGCTACGAGTTGCCCTAGCGTTGAACTACGTGCTTTAGCGTACGCTACAATCCGCCAAAACTTTTATAGTTTGCTATATTCGGCGTGAAACTCTTTGATTCCTATCTTTGAGTTTCTTATTCGGCTTTAAAAAAATGTGGGATTTAATATCCCCTTAATTTAAATCAGTTTTCTACAGTTATTCAGTCGATAGTTAACGAATTTTCTTCAAGATTTACGCAGTTCAGGCAATTTGCAGATACATCAGAATTTATTTTGCATCCGGACACAACATCAGCAGATAAACTCAATTTGGAGATTTTCGATTGGCTGAATTTGGAAGATATAGAAATGCAATTAATCGATTTTCAATCTAGTTCTATATGGAAACAAAAGTTTGTCGATTTGAGAAATGACTTGGTAATAATGGAAAATGATCGATTATTGGGCGCAATTAAAAAGAATGCAGAAAAGGAAATATTGAAAACCCCTCTGGAATGTCATTCCTGAAACCTTTTTGTTGTTTAAAAAACTAGCGATTGCTATATTATCAATTTTCTCCTCTACATATGCTTGTGAGTCATTATTTTTCGAAATGAATTGTATAAAAGACAGTTTAAGAAATAGAATGACTGATGAATCTCATTCGGCGTGTGTATTACTAACAGGGACAAAATATGAACCTGATATAAAGCATTTGGCATCTAATGTACAACAGCAAAAATCTCATTAATAAATTGATAATAGGTTGATATTGAAAAATTAATAAAAGGTTGATATTGATTTGTATACGACAATGTGTATGCCAAATTATGAGTTCATTTTTATGAAATTGTATGTTAATTTTTAAACTTGTCTCAATAAAATTCTGCAATTAATTTTGTATTAATTTTTCCCCTGTTAAAAACTTCACGGCACGTCAGCAACTCGATTTGTAAACTTTTGGCACGCGCACATAAAAAGGTTCGCCACCACTGGTCTAGTGAATTTACTTTTACCAGTTGTGATATTTCTGTTACCGGTTGTAACAGAAATATCCCATACGGTTGTGTGTGAAAGGCGAGAGAGATAAAGAAACGGCACTCGCACATTAGCAACAAGCAGTATGTCGCTCAATAAATATAAGGAGCACATAAGAACAATTATTGCTGTATAAATACAAATAGGAATAGAATATGCAGTGTTTCAAAAATTATAGTTGTATGTATAGACACTTCAGTATTTCAAAAATCTCAATACGATGTCGACTCGCCTTTCGTCAATGATCACAGATGCCATTCTTCTGGTTTCCTTACAACAGCTTTCCAATGGGTTGCGATTCGTCAGCACCTACCTCTTACCATTGGTGTATATGGTCTGTCTGACGGTTCTTTAGGTATATTTTAACCACCCTTTTCCATCATTTTAATGGTGGATCCCAGATGTGCTGCATTTTGATCCACTGACTGTCACCCTATGATAATCTCTCTGAAACTTGATTAACTGTAAACCACGCTTCATTTTATTACTTTTAGTTATGAAAATCTAGAGATGAAAGCTACAGTTTTTTAGCTTTCATCTCTTGTCTCTCTATCTAAGGGTGCTACATTTTCGTTGTTCACCTGTTTGTAGTGGATGTTAATGATAGCTCATTGAAATACTGAAACGGACTCAAAATGGCTCATGCAAATGGTGATGCCACTGAAATTAAAGCAAATAGGAAGTTCACATGGAAGATTTTGTTACGTAACTCCCACGCACGAAAGGTTATAAACGTAGATTACAATTAGTATAATGAGTGGGCTAAGTTTTTTATTTTATTTTAATTTTTTAAATAACCTAGAATCCCTGCTAGGTTCCATGTTTGGTCTCTACAGACCAAACATGGAACTTTTTCAAGCAATTTCAGGCCTTCATTAAGCAGGGCAATGGGCTTTCACCTGGAAATGAAATTCAACTCCTACCTAAGGACGCAGAACATCCACGTCAACGCGGAATTTGAACCTACAGCATGGGGGTTGGAGAGCAGGTACGCTATCCGCTTACCCACTCCAGGCCCACAGAAGAAATAAAATAAAAAAAATTTTAAATTTACTACTTCATATCATAACTTATTAAAAATTCAATCTTGACAATGTGGGCTATTTTATGTACGTGTTAATGATAGTCAGTCTATGAAAGGGTGAAAACCCCTAGCCACACGCACACATGGGACGGGACAGTAATTAGATCATCCGAGAACCTTATTCCAGATCTTTCCCACTACCTTCTTTCAGGCCTGCTGTGAACAGTGTGGCGGTCTTGCATTTAGCGGCATCTGTCTCCCACCTGAAACAAATTTAGGAAAACAATTGAAAAACTGAAGAGTTTATTAATTATAAAAATCAATTACCTAAATGTTTGTCGCGTGTAATACTTCTGAATATAACTGACTTCTTTTTCCAGAAATATCTCGGCTTTTTTTTCTGTGTATATGTAGGAAAACTAAATCTTCTATAGAGAAAAACAGTATTTCAATTTAGTTTGGTACTTAAAAATTAAACACGGTATCGAGTGGAATTAAAGTACTTGTTTTGTAACAATCGTTGCACTGCTTGCTTGTTTGCTTGCTTAGGAGGGAAAAAATTAAATGGTTAAGACAAGTGGAGGAAGACAAAATGAAGAGGTATGAAAAAACACGAGCAGCAAAAAGTTAATCAAGATAGAGAATAAAAAAAAAGAAGAAAAAACCAATGATAAAGATTAAATCAATAACAGGAAAAGAGCTCAATCGCTTTACTAGTCGACAGGAAGAAAGAAAAACATTTCGTTGTTGGATACTGAACTGGGGAGGGGGGAGAGGAAGGATTGATTTCATGTTTAGGAATATTAAAAAAAATCAAGCATACAATTAATCATTTGTAAAAGCTCCATGCTCCTTCGTTGTGCTGCTGCTTTGGATCCACTGCAGTATAATGAATGATGATCCGCTCCTGTTGGACGATTCCTCCCACCGCTGGAAAACAATTGATGCAGTCCTTCGTTCATTGCGGATTGTTTCTGCCATACGGATTGGAAATTTCACTCTCCTCTCGTCGACACGCTGACTGAAACCAAAGTGCATATCGGTGAATGATCTTTTTAAGACGTTACGGTCAGAGAATACTGTTTTTCTCATCGATGTGTGAGAACTTGAGTAATGTTTTATTCAGTCATGTTATTATCAACGGATAGGTTTCAAAACTTGACCACCAAACTAATATCTAGCGTTTTTTTTAAAATGATTTCTTATCGCCTCTTATTATTGAAATTCTCTTGCATATGTGTTCTATGACATCCTTACCGACTTGTGTTTCTACACCGTCCCCGTTTCTTGGCTAATCTTTCGTAATTTATTCTTTAATCTGCAATAATTATGAAAATTATTTAACTGTTTCTTTTTTTCTTTCGAAAATTGCAACAGAAATTTCAGATGGCAGTATAATACCACGGTATGTTGGTCATATGACGGATTAAAAAAAGCAGAGAGAACAATTGAGATTTAAAATCAACGTCTTTAAACACATGCGATTAGTTTTTTTTTTTTACTTTCACTCAATTTATTCGGCTAGTTAAGATTCTACAATCTGTCACATTTTATATTTTTGAAGTTCTATGTCCACTTTTCTACTGAGCGATTTCAGTTTGTCCTTTTTCACATGAGGTGTTTTTTTAAACTTCTTTTTCATTTGAGAAGATCAAATGTCAATATTACGACAAATCAATTATTCTCGTATTAGCAAACATCTAGAGTTGGCATTATACTTACAGTAAAATGTAAAGTAACCGTTATAAGATCTAATGCGAAATAAAGTTCTTATCCGTGGGATTTGCGATGTTGAAATTTGCTGCGATTTTTCCCCCAGCAAACTTTTCCTTTAATACGTGAATAGCATTTTGTCTCTTGGTTCGGTTTTAAAATTCATAAAGCTGAATGAAGCCGAAGTTGTTTATTTCCTTTTCTATACGTAGGAAGTTAAAGCCATTGAAAAGAAAAGTGGATATTTAATGTGGTTTCAAAAAAAAAACGTTCATTCTTTTGTAGAGAAAAGACGTAAAAGTCCGATTTTTGAATGGATTTGAGTGAGATGCAGGAGACAGTGTTGAATTCCTTTCTCTAATGCAAACCGAATTCTGTCATGTACTTCTCTCAAAATCATCAAAATCATATTAATTGAATTGCCAGCATTTAAAAATAAAATCGGACATCATATTTAAAAAAAAAAAAAAAAAAAAAACTTAAATGATAAAAACTTTTTTTTTTTTTTGCACCTCACACATGGAAAAAACAAGTTAGTCCAAAAATCAAAGCTATAACGCAATCAGTGGCGCATCTAGAGAGGGGGAAAGGGCACTGCCCCCAAATAAAAAGGAAAAAATATATCCCCCTCCCCCAGCGGCAGACCAGGCGACGGGTCGGTTGGGATTAGTACTAACAAGAAGTCGCATCTAAAAGTAACACGCGGACCCTGCATGGGAAGCGGGAATAACGCGTAGTAGAAGATTAAAGATTTAAACGGAGCTTTATTTTATAAGGTTTTTGGAAGTTCAGTTTCGATCACCAATGCCTTCAAATTTTAAGTAATTAGCTCTTACTTCAAAATGAATCGACTTCAGCATTAAGGCGTTATGAAGATGTACACTTAAGTTAATTTTGTAGAAATTAAACTTCTGATATGCGCTGTCAAAATATCGAATATTTTATATTATTCTGCTGAAGGGAAAGATACTGTAAGTTATTCGAAAAAAAAAGCTGCTGTTATTTGAAGAAAAATGCAAATCGTGTATTGCTATCTGATATACCGCTTACTCCCATTTATTGCAACTAATATTATCCATGATGCATCCGTTATGACTCTCTTCAGAGGTGGCGTTTCCACAGCACCAAATGTGACTTCACTAGCTCGTGATCTAATTCTAAGCAACTCATCGATTTGTTGTTCCCATGAGTGTCATACAGAAAATGGAAACACGCCCTCTATTTCAGTATTTTATTCCATAATGGCTAAATAACATGATTCAAATATTCAAGAGTTAATGGATACATTTCATGCGCTGTCTAACTTCACTTGTGTTGAAATAATTTTTCATAACAAGAGAGAGAGCGAATGTCTATCAATATTTCACTTAAGACACTTGAAAGTTGAACCACATCCTGCTTGCTTTTGTTGATATTTTGCTTTTTTCTTGTCACAAATAAATTGAAGAAAAAAAAGAAAACAGACGGGGGTTCCATTTGTCGTTAAGAAGAGTAATTTCTGCACCATTTACTCAAGGAGGAGGTCATACCATTATCTTTTCGCCTCATTACCTCACTTCCCTTCTTGCGGCCATTCTAAGTAACTGAAGTGGGGGTCAATAAACACTTATTGACTTGCGTTATTCTGTCGGTGTAAGAGATACCGTAAAACTTCTTCCCATTAGTGTGACTGAAAATAAATTTAATTCATGACCCAGAAATATTGAAAAGCCTTTAAGGAAAAAATATTTGTTAAATAATTCATCATTCAGGCACGTGTACTGCTATAGCTTAAGCTCTTATGACCTCATCGAATGATAAATGCTTCTTGTTTAAGGAGAATTCTATTTATTGCCTCGAATCTAACGTTTATATTGGCAGCTAAGCAGGAATGTTCTTCCTACCTTAACTATGGTAGCAATACTCCGGTGTACAGATTTTTAATACATCTCTATTTAAATATGCAACATAAATTCTCCGACTGCATTTTCTGTAGCAAAAAAGTAATTGAGCCCTCTGCCTTGTAAGCAGGGGCGAATGCTGGTCTCGAAATTCACGCTTGCTTTTGTTATCACTCAGGGAGTGAGAGGTGTGATTGAAGTCTGATTAGCGGAATAATGAATTGCTGACCATTTGTAAAACTATATATTTAGAAATTTATGTACATTTAATCATACAAATACAATATTTATTTTACAAATGATATTTTATCTTTTTCATTTTAGCTACTTGAATACAAATTCTAACCTACGGTTCTTCTTTATGAACTGGTCAATAACATCATCATAAAAAGTTGATTTTAACTTAATTTTCCCAAGCAAAATGCACACTTATAAAAGGCTGGCTGAAGCTCACTGGCTAGAGCTACGTTGACTGCGTTTGGCCTGTGTTTAAGCAACAGAGTGAGATGACGTGAAATGGTTATGCGCGCGCATGAAATCACAGTGCTGCTACGAGGACCTGGAAGCTCCGAGCAACCGAGCAAGCCAAGGTAGCTTTGACTAGACGAGCAAGCTTCGGCCTTCGATACACAACGCAAAGCTCGATTATTACGGTGCAAGCTTAAGACGTCTTCTGTCTACAAAAATAAAAACCTAAATGGAATGCTTATAAATGCATGCATTTATTAACAAATAAATATTACTTCTTTCTCAAGTAATGAGCTTGCAAAGCAAGCATGGAGAATTCGCCCCTGTTTGTAAGTTTTGGGAATGATCAAAACGAGGAAAATACCACTTAGTTTTCATATTACGCCGCCAAGAATCAGTGAACAGAATTACAAGAAAAGAATGGAATTCGAGAATGAGAAAGAAGCTACGGAAATGTGTTAGACCGATGAAGACAAGTAAAATGTGCGCGAAACAACGGTCATTAGACTTTGAAAAATATTTGTTTTGGTGAAAAAGTATAAAAATACATTTCTGAATAAGCCATCATTTCGGGTATCATACAACAGAAGTGTGTTGCAACAACTCTGTACTAAATTATTTGTCTGTAATTCGTCATAGCCTTAAAGGGAATCAAAACGATCATTTTGTAGAATAGCGTCTTTTGTGGAATTGCTAGTTTGAATCCCTCCTGTGAATGTTATTAGCTGATAGCTGATTTTCATCGCGTAGTATGTTATTACAGATTCCTGTAATAATTATTACAGAAATATTTATTCCCCTTCCGCCTGAAGTGGCTTGAATATTTCTGTGTTTGGTCTCTCGAGCAGTCTTTCCAGATGGAATCCGATCAAAGTGGCTTTGGATATGTAAGGATATTCAGCACCAGAAGTGAAGGAGAACGTGTATATAAACTTACGGTCCTCTAAGCTGTTCACGTGCAGCAGCGCCTCGATAACACAGACAGTGATACAACCAGAAAACATCCACTCAGCGGTAATCCTTTTGGTGAAAGAGTTTGTTGAGGCGAGAGACCGGCGGCGGATTATAAGGTTCATGCAGTATATCACACAGGACACAATCGTGGAGGAGAGCGAAGGTTGGTGCTTCTCCTACGCGAATAACGTTTAAAAAATTTTTCAATGCATCAGATATTGGCATGGATAGGGAAGAATATCCGACGATCCATCGGGTTTCATCTTTATTCCCAGCTTAAAACAAGCATTTAAACACAACGTGCGCAAGAACGCTGATAATGTAAACCAAGTGGGTTAAGAAAGACTGTCTTGTCCAAGGTGCATCAGATTCCAATTGTTTCATACCGGAAAATGGTTATAATTGCAATAACCAATAACTCTCCCTACCATCGTTCCACGTGGCAACACCACCGTAATTAAGTATATTGCGATGTTGTATGGGAATGTTTTTTGGCACATGTTTCCTTGAAACATTCTAATTTATAGAAGAACGCACGCAATTAGTAGACAATAAATACACCTCATTGTTGTCTTAGTTGCTTGTTGTCACAACAGATGTCGTTCACACTACATGTGGGTGACAACATTGGTGGATCCGAAGAGGCTGAAATAAGGACTTCACGCATATTGAATTAAAATAATTGTGAGGTTTCAGAAATTACAATTTTTTATACTTCATAATTTGGTTTATAAATTAAATTATAACGCGCATTGATTTGCGAAGTAATTGTACAATTAAAAAAAAAATAAGAGTAAACACATGTGACAAATACTGAATCGCCCCATTCAGTATTTGTCACACGTGTTTTTAAGTGTACATCCGCCACTGAGTCCCATAAAAATTTAGACTTCCAGTGGATTTTTTATGGACATTCTAACAGAGCACTGAATTCAGTTATTTAAAATTTAAATTAATCCAATGGGAAAAAAAATCAGCTAATGAATTTATTTCCGTAGAGGGAGTAGGCGAGGCCGTTTTAGCCCTATCTAACTTTTGGAGACTGAGTGAGCAGTTCAGTCTCCACTGGTACCTAATCAGAGAATGCTGGCCCACTGCTATTACTAATTAAGCGGCGCGCAGTGAAGAGAGACGGCTCAACAAGTGTCGCCATCTCGTGGTCACACTGTATTTAATGTCTAAAATAGGGGTTATACGGTCGATTTTCCTGAGTTTCCGGGAGAAAACCCGCTTTCCCGCGCCAGAAATCGAATAACTCAGGAACTGGTCGGGAAAAAAAAAAAAAAAAAAAAAAAAAGCTTAGAAAAAATTCCTCTAGTCGCCGACTAATCTTCCTTCGTGTGGTCAAGTGCCGTGGTGTGCCAAACGCCACATTCACTGATCTCTTGGACGTTAGATCTCGGGATTTTTATTTATTTATTTTTTGGATAGTTTTAAGAACAGATAAATGATTGACTGTTAAAATAGAGAAAATGTCAGTCATTACCACATTAGACTATACGAGGTCATTCAAACCGTAACGGGATGGCTGCTCCTTTTTCCCTGGCCTTCTGTAGATGTTAACTGCGTGTGTAATTCTGGCTGGTTTGCATATTATGCGGGATGATAAACTCGATTCTGTGAAGAAAAACCCTTCCTATTTCCATATGAGACCGGCTAATTGCTGTTCAGTTGAGTTCCCTTAAAAGGTTCCTAGTCATTGACGGGGTTTAAAACTGGGCCCTTCCATCAAAGGGTGATTTGGTTGGCTGAGTGGTCGGTATATCCGCTCTCTAACCAACAACTGTGGGTTTAAATCCTGCTATTGGGACAGGGATGTTTTGTAAATGTCTACGTAGGAAATGAATTTCATCTCCTAGTCCGAGACTTGTGTCTTGCTTACAGGAGGCCTAAAGTGCCTTGTAAAAGTTCCATGTTTGGTTTTGAGACGAGTTTCCTTATTATTTAACCCTTAGCCCACAGTAATAATGCCAATACCCTATACATTGAAGGGATGGGCTTCACATAAAAAAATCTTTTTGTAATATAACAAAAATTAGATTTTTTTATTTAATGGATTTTTGTTAATTGAAATATATTTTTTATGAGGATTTACTATTTTTATGCATTTTGCATAAATGATTTGTGAAGTTATCACCTTCATGAAAAAGAAGGCTAGTTTTTTTAAATTATTTTTTCTGTTATTATGCCTGAAGAAATAATGCAAGTGATAATACAAATAATTTTCTGCCAGCACAGACCATAATATACATTATATACAGAAAAATTTGGTGTTATTTCTTATAAATAGTATAGAACTATACAAATATTTTTATTCGCAAAATGTTAAGAATAGCACTAGTGGAATATAAATAAGTCAGAAATGATTGTAACTCGAATTATTCTGTTCTGGATTCTTAAATATTAAAGGCAAATGATTGCTGTAGGAAACTCCTCTCCTCCTGCCCTCCAACAGATCATATTATGCTACAGTGAAGAAATTACCCACAAATAGCATTTTTGTGGGTAATTTCTTCACTGTAGCATAATATGATCTGTTGGAGGGCAGGAGGAGAGGAGTTTCCTACAGCAATCATTTGCCTTTAATACTTAAGAATCCAGAACAGAATAATTCGACTCTTCAAAATGCTACGCCTACAATTTTTAACATTCTAATAACGAACCTAGTCTGTTGCTAAAAACGAGTTGAGAAGAAGTTTATTCACAATACTAAAAATAGAATGGATCCTTGCAATGAACCGTGTAGGGCTTCTTATTCTATCATTTTGGTTGTGCTATTCAAGTTGCCATAGCTGATATGATACATTTTGCTTTTTAATTAGGATTTAAGCCAATCAATAATAATACCTCTAAGAGGTTATATTTATACATTTTCGGAAAGAGGTTCATGATATAGACAGAATGCTCTTTAGAGATAAAGAAAAATGGCTGCATATTGTATTTTTCTGTTTATCTCATCAACTGGTTATATGAAATTCTAATATCAATTTTTCCGTATTTTAAACCGGATCTGAAACTGCAGTAATAAGCGAATAAAATTATTTGGAGTTTAGTTAGCTATTTCATTGATATTTGATTTAGATTTCGGTAACCTTTGAGATTGTCGATAGTATTGACATTGGCCTATAATTGCTAATTTCGTTTCTGTTACCATCTTTTAAATAACGGAAGAACTGAAGCAACCTTTAAATGTTTTATAAATGGCGTTGTGTGTGTTGATGGTAGTAGTATTGGAGGATTAAGTAGGAAAGACGATAAAGTTGGGTGTATTGGAGTAATGTCTTCCACAACACCCAACGATGTGATTCTTTGTATTCCCTGGAGATGTCGCGTAATAATAATAATACATTACCTGTGTTAAAAAGTGTATGTTTGCGTACAAGTTTCAGGACATTTATTTTATCCCATCCCAGTTTTTTCCCTCTGTAAGCCAATTGTAACTTCAGTCTCATTTGCTGCATGGAATTAATTATCCGCTGGAGGTGACTCATTCGTTTTGATCTGAGAAAATGTACGAGAGTTGAAAATGTTTTACCTTAGCAACAAAGAAAGTTTCAGAAAATGATAATTAGGGGGAAGGCGGCTACTTCCATATACAAGCAACTTAGTACAAATACTATTAGTGGATAATGGTGATAGGAACATTTGTGTGGAGTAGAGTGCCCTCCCACGACGTGTCCTTGGAGGTGTCACGTAATAATAGTAATGCATACGAAAATTGTTTCTAACATAATAAATTAATGCTTAAAATTAACCCGCACAAGAAAAATGCTTTGTACTCAAAATATTCCGTAAGTAGTGCGCATGTGTACAAGTGTCGACCGTTGGTGAAGTACGTAAGAATATTCTTGAAAAATAGACTATGGTTTGTGTTATGGCCGGAACTTGCTGGCTGTTCTCAAGATAAACAAAGAAAATTTTCACAAATCTTTTGAGCACTTAGCAACACGCAACCTAACGAAATAGTCTGTAAAATGAGGATGCACTTTTAGGAAAAGATTGAGAGACTGCCTCATGGGACTAATAAATGTTGACTTTTATTTTAAACACATATTATAGAAAAATTACTCTAAATGTATATTATGTCTCAGTTATATGCTGTGCTCTCTTAGATAGTCATTTAATTTTTTTAGCGACTGTATCTCCTACATTTGTATTTTTATACAAATGTAGTATAGTAACCAGTATTGCTACAGCTCTTGGTTGCACACTTGGCACAGTTCCTTTTTACTCTACTAGTATCAATCTCTATATTACCACATGAAAAATAATTGTCGGATATATCTACAATCCTTTATTGCATCTATTGTATTATATTTCCATTTGTACTACTTCTTCAGTGTTTAATAAAAATTTCAATTTCAAATATTGCATATAAAATACATCAACAAATTAAAGAGGTTTGAAGTACATCCTGAATTTTGGTTGCCGGACAAAAATAAGGCAGTTGCTTAACAGAACACGCTTCTGTGTGACGTTCTCGAGTCGATATTTAATGAAGTTGTGATGTTTACAACTCAATATATTTGAATGCAGTTTAAAGTAGTGCCATGAAGCCTTCAGAGAAATCGAAGAAAGGTGATAGCAGTAAAGATTAAACACGCGGATCTCAAGGAGAAAAATTGAGATATTTAGCGAAGTAAGGATGCAGCGGAATTTACGGTTACTTGGTTTTCTTTTTTGAAAATTTCAGTAATGTAATGAGCTTATTTGTTGAAATCTTATGTAGTTTTTTGGCGAATGTGATCTAGACACGCGGCATCATCTGTAAAGTATATAAAAATTACTTCTTAATTATCTTGAATTCCATTATCTCTAAAGTTAATGGTTCAAATGCGAGAGAAATTTATCGCCCGTCTATGAAGGAGTTCGATTAAAAAAAATTATAAATTTGCTTAACTTTTTATCTCTAAATTTTCTGGAATTAGTTTTCATGTTACCAGTAAAATTTCATTTTATGCTTTAATTTAGTTGTAGAGCTTATGTTGAGCGAGACGCACATCCGAGAAACGCTGCTTAGTTTAAAGTTTGCTGATGGTAATGTTAAATGTTTTGTTTGAAATAAGTTGGAAATGAAATTTTGCGCGCACACACATTGATTACCAAGTGGGTTTCATAAGACCTTTTATAAAGGCGATCCTTTCTTTTGTTTTTTTTTTAGTATTTATCATCCAGGTTCCATTATGATGATTAAACTTCAAGTAATTCTTCTCCAAATAATGTTGATTTTGGTGCAGTTCGGAGAACTGATCATATTTATCAAAATATGCACTCGAGCAGCTCAATGACGCAGAATGCTAAAGTTGTGAAAAATACTTCTGCAATAGCTCCCATTAAGAACGGAAGCAGCAGCGAAAAAGAGGCTTCATTAATTATTGAAAGATAGCTGTTTGAGTAATTACTCCTTAGTGGTGACACTGGAAACACACAACTGTCGTATCCTCCGTCGACCTGAGTTTGAGTACAGTCTTTGACGCTCGTAACTCATAAATGTATTAAAAAAAAAGAGAGAGAGATTTTGGGGTGGGGGGGAGATAGTTTAACATTAACAGCAGAATTCCCTTATCGGAAATTCAAAATTTTCTTTCCTCAGAATGCGGACACTACATTCAACATTAATGTCCACCCCACATTTGAACAGTGGGATTACTCAGATTTTGTTCTGCTCTTGAGGAGACTAATTTAATCAAGATTTTCTGATTATCCAGCAACAAATTACAATGGAGATTTAAAAACTCGATATTCTGACTTCGACTGTTTCCTCGTGAATTCTAAATATAAAAACAGTTAGGATTTTGCCAAAAGTGCAGAAATTAAACAATCAGACAACCGGCCCACTTGGCTAAGTGGTTAGCGTACCTACTCCCCAACTAACACGCTGCGATTGCTAATCCCACCGTAGGCATGGATGTATATATCTTCAGGTGGGAGATGAATTTCATCGCCCTGTGCGAGACAACCTTCAATCTCCAATAAGACAAACTTATTGGAGCCTGAAGTGGCTTGAAAAAAAGTTCATGTTTGGTGTCTAGAGCGGGATATGTAAAATCAATTAAAATACAAAAAATATAAAATTGATTCAAAAATAGAAAAAATATCCCACTCATACAAAATATACTATAGATTTGCAAATAACTTTTCCTGGGTGAGATCAACATGAAAAAAAATATTTCGTCCCTAATATTACTGAAGACCTAGTCATTAATATTTCTAGTTTCTGGAAACTAAACCGTTGATAGCATATTTACCACCACCCTGCAAGTGGAAATCCTGTGATCGCTTTGAATAGTACTTGGTGGAATTATCAGTAGGATTTCTAAGAGGATCATACAACATGGAGAAGTGTCGCTCATGTAAAGAATAAGTAGTCGTTATGAATTGGTGTAATTGCTCCCAACGATGTTCGGGTAGGCCGCGCCATAGAAATAGTTTGCTGTGATCTTTTCTGTCAAGGAGAAGGGATGTAGTCCTGGTTATGTCGGTATTTAAGGACTTAGCATTGTCAAGAAAATATTCCAGACCATCACTACTTGTGATGACCAAGCATGGTGGATCCATAACTTGGAGTTATTGTCGCCACATTCTTGTTGTTCTGTCAGCATAATATGAAAGTAACGGAATTCACCACTCACTACAATCTTCATTTAATACTGTGATGTGGTGATATCCCCATCCCAAATCCCAACTGTCGCTACTTGTTCGGACTGCCCCTGTTTGACACGATAATATTATCTGCAATGAAATCACTGAATGCAGCCTGTTTTTGTCAGATGAATCCACCAACCTGCATTAGTACGTGGGTTTACTAGGGATTTTTTTATTTATATATGTTTTTATATCTAAAAAAAAGGAATAAAGCTGAATTTCGAATTACAGAGGAATTTCTCTAAGTATTCTAGTAAGATTTATGCAAGAATACTTTAAAAGAGGTTGAGAAAGACTGGAAGAGAAACTTGGAGAAGAACAAGATGCGTTCTGGCCAAATAGAGATTGTCAAGATCAGATTTTTTACTTTAAGACAAATAGTTGAGAAATCATGAGAATATGACGAGGATGAACGACAATGTGCCCCCAAAAAAGCTTTTCAAAACACTACAATTATTAGGGGGTGAACATCTATATGGGTCACATTATGAAAGAAAGTGGCATTAAATCTAATATTAGGATTGGAGATGTCAAACTTAGCTCTTTGCTTTATGCAGATCACGTACTTCTAAACACATCTAGTGCAAGTTAGCAGGATTCTCTAACTAAATTGAATAACAGCTGTAATACATTTTGCATGAAAATCAGCAATAAAAATACCAAAAGTATAAAAATAGGCAGAAACATTGCATTGAACACATCACTGCATTCTGAATGGAGATCCTACAGAAGAAGTAAAATATTTCAGCTATTTAGGCACAGTTTTTAGTGAAGATGGCAGAAATCTTGAAATAGACAACAGAATGAGCAAAGCTGGTATGGTGGGTAGCCAGCTGAATAAATTTATAAGGAATAATAGAAATTAGCCAAAACCCCAAATTAGCAGTATACAAGACAGTGTTCAAACCAGTTTTAAGTTATGCATCTGAGAGTTGTATTAGAAATAAAGCACTTGACTAGAGAACGCAGATATGAGGGTTCTGAGAAAAATTAGGGAATTGAACTGATGGCATAATCATATTAAAAATGAAGATATTAGAAAGGAACTTGATATAATTAGCATTCAAGAATTTGTCAGCAGAGTTAATCTAAGGTGGTATGGGTACTTAAATAGAATGGGCGAAGAAAGGTAATTAAAACAGGTGTTTGATTCCAAATGGCAGGAAAGAGACTCAGAGGAAGACCAAGGTCTAGGTGGATTGATTCAATCAAAAGTGCCTTAGAAGCACGAAATGTTAAATATTCTCAATATTGAGTGCTGACAAGTAAGACTAATTTGGAGGACAATTGTTGATAGGAGATTAATAATAATGTAAACTTAATCATGTAATGCTGTCATAGTAGCCTGAATACCCTTTTAGTGAGTACGTATCAGGACATTAATATTTTTTATATATAGTAACTCTACTCTAGAGATCAAACATGGGATTTTTTTCAACCACTTCAGAGCAGTGCGGTCTCACACCGGGCAATGAAATTCATCTCCCACTTAGACATTTGGAAACATCGATGTCCATGCCGACAGTCGAACCAGCAATCTGTTGGTTGAAGAGTTGGTATGCTGTCCACTAGGAAAAGCACGTTGGCAAATTTAATGTTCTGTTTACGCTAAATTTATTGTTTAATTGAATTTATTAAATTCATTTATTTATTATATATATATATATATATATAGATGGAGCCCGAGTTTACGATTTGCTAAGCAAATCGTAAACTCGGGCTCCAAGCAGAATTGGAAAACAAAAAAAAAAAAAAAAAACATAGGGTCATCTTAAATGTCACTTTTACGAAGCTTCATAACGTCACAATTCGTTACAGAACCTTCTGTTTTCCATGTAATTACCGTTTAAAAAACTTTCGTTAAAATTTCAGTAGAATCGTGAAAATATAATTCAAAAGTTAATCCTATTTGTATGTTTCTATTATTATTTTTTTATGGTGCAAAGACACTATTTGTATGTAGGATGGTATCTGAAAAGTTTTTAGCCTCGACCATAGATGGCAATGCTATCGGCAAGATTTTTTTTTTTTTTTTTAAGTTGGTACATCCGTCATAAGCATCCGTGTGAAATTGCAAGTCATTCTATCAAGTTGTTTGTTTTATACTGCTGTTTGAAGCAAAAGCTTGAAACGGATAAAATCTTTAACTTTATTATCGTAAAACACTTATCGAAATTGTAAGCAAATCGTAAACTCGGGCTCCAAGAAGAATTGAAAAAAAAATGAAAAAAAAGTTCTTGCGGTTATTTTTTTCTTTGTAAAAGAAGATTTAACACCAAAAGAAATTCATTCGAAGTTCATAAAAGTTTGTGGACACTCTTCGCTTTCGTTTTCGGAAATTAAGAAATGGGATGCCGAGTTTAAACGTGGCCGTACCAGCCTTGAAGATGATTCACGTGAAAGACGTCCAAAAAGTGTAACAACACCAGAAATCACTGATCAAGTGCACGATATGGTATTGGATGACCGGCGAATCGAAGTGCGTGAAATTTCTGAGACTATAGGCATTTCAAAAGAACGTGTAGGATATATTTTGCATGAAGAATTGCAAATGAAAAAGTTTTGCGCAAGGTGGGCGCCGCGCTTGCTCACAGCAGATCAAAAACGCACTCGCATGAACATCTCTGAAAACAGTGCTTGGAGCATTTTTACAAGAATAAAACTTTTTTGTGCGTCGATTTATTACTGTGGATAAGACTTGGATTCACCATTACACACCAGAATCCAAATAGCAGTCAAAACAGTGGACAGAAGCTGGTTGTTCAGCGCTAAAGAAGACAAAGTCGGTTTCATCAGCAGGAAAGGTCATGGCATCGGTGATTTGGGATGCTAAAGGCATTTTGTTTATTAATTATCTCGAAAAGGGTAAAACAAGAAGCAGGGAATATTATTCCGATCTTTTAACCAGACTTGACGAAAAAATTCGTGAGAAAAGACCGGTTTGTAGAAGAAAAAAAAATCATCTTTCATCAGGACAATGCACCTGCCCACAAAGGTGTTTTGGCAATGGGAATATTAAGGGATCTGCACTATGAATTGTTGGAACATACACTCTATTCTCCAGATTTGGCTCCCTCTGACTTCTGTCTCTCCCCAAAACTAAAACTCTTCCTCGCTGGTCAGCGTTTTTCTTCGAATCAAGAGGTGATTGCAGCTGTAGAGGGATATTTTGCAGATCTTACTGAGAACCACTACAGGGACGGGATAATGGCGCTGGAACATTAGAATGTATTAGTCTTAAGGAAGATTATGTTGAAAAATAAAAATAATTTTGAAATTATAAATTCGTATTTTCGTTGTTAGGGCGAGAACTTTTCGGACCCCTTCCCCTCATATGGTTTAACTGTGGTGAGGAGCTGATATTTATTAAGTACTCTGGGTATCTTTTCAGATGCCCTGAATATATGTGATGGTAACAGTTTTGCTGCAGTTTTGTGTATTAGGCAATTAAGAGGATTTTGTGGGAGTGTTTAGTATTTTATATATTCTTTGTTGATTATAGCCATTGGCTATAAAGGTTTTCTGCATTCGGTTTGTGTTATGTTTGTTTGTATTATCCAGTTTGTTATATTTCTAACTAAAAGGATTTGAAAAATATTTTTGAACGTTTAGGTGAATAACTCCTCAGGTTGGCAGTTATTCATCTTGAATTCGGCATGAAACACAACACCATAAGAATAAAAATGCTTCTTAACCTTCAAATATTTCGTTGGGTTTCAAAGCTGAGTCTTCAGAACACAGCTTGCTACAGTGCACAACCACTAATACTTGTGTAATACAGGAAGCATTTCCAAATTGCAATTGACACATAAGAAAAAAGAACCAGTCAACGTATTGTCATGGTGTCCGCCTAGATTTCAAGTAGTCCACAGCAATTCGACTGAATCGTGACCTCGGGCGCCAAGCACAATGGGGGGAGAGGAGTATAGTCATTTTTGATATGCCAATTATTAATTTATTAATTTTTTGGTCAAATAATGCAGCCATATTTGAGGTTAGTAGAATGCTTCATTGTTGCTACTGCCTTTATAAATAGCCTTTCCGACATTCTTATGTCACACTAGTCTTCTTCTATTTAATTTCTTTGTGAATGGGTGTTTAGCGTGTGGTTTGCCAGTCCTGCCCTGCCATAATGACGAAAGGAAATGTAGTTCTTATATAAACAGTTTCTCCTCTCTATAGTAGAAAATTTCCACGCATATGATGCTTCATATGGAGGTGTCAAATAATAATAATAGTAATAATATACTCCTAAATGTGTCAAATAATAATAATAGTAATAATATACTCCTAAATGTGTCAAATAATAATAATAGTAATAATATACTCCTAAATGTGTCAAATGACAGGCGTGTTCTTATGACCGATAACGTTGCTAGTTTGATATGCGGTTTTAAAGTGAAGTGACGATTTGCTATTTTAAGTATCTTGGATATAGGTGATAGGAACAGTTTTCTGCCGTCTTGTATTCTAAGGAAAGCGGAAGTGTAAGAGTTCTGAAGCGAGTTCAAAGCACGAGAACTATGAGGGAGCTCGTAGTTCTGGTGCTTTGTGTCACGGACCCGGTTTAGTTGGGTCTGGGTAATTGTGTAACTTTTAACGTATTTTTCAGTGTGCGTTAAACAGAAAATGATATCAAACTGTTTGCAAGATGCAGCTAATGTATCAAGAAAAGGCAAATAGCTATTTGATTCTTTGTCTGTAATGTAACATGTTTTTGGATGCTAAACATTTAATTGTGCTAAAACTTGTCTGAACCATGGAACCAAATCTCTGAAACATCAACATAGACCAGTCTAGAGTAAATATTCGAGTGTGGCTGTGTCGAAGGCTTTCGTTTCCAAGTATTCTCTGTAGAAACTGGCTTAGAGGGAGGGAGAGAGGTAACCATTACAGTCCTATTTGGTTGTGTATATAATTTCCCTTCAACGTAAAATAGCTATCGTGAACGGTGAAGGAAAATGGGATTTAATAAGATTAAGAATCTCTTTTGGTGATTAATCAGTAAACCTAGATGTAATACTAAAGTTGACCGTGATGCCTGAGTTTTTTAGGGTGCGATGAGGATTTTTAAACTAGTTGTGAAATGTTTTTCTTATACAGCAAGAAGAATTGCCTGTGTCTTTGTGGGTGGGGATTTGCTTTTGCTAATTCTTTGACAGCTTTGCAAATATTACTCTCTACCATAAACTGCCGGATTCCGGGTTGAATATTTGAGGTCCCGCATTCCTGGAGTGCTTTAGCATTGGTAAGTTTTATGATTTCTTCGGGACAAAAAAATAATAGTAAATTATAAAGATTTAGTTAAAAAGTTGGTTAGAATTAATCTGAGTTCTGCAGTGTTTTTTTTTGTAAGAATTACAAAAAAAAGGTACTTTTCTGTAAAGCATTAAGAGCACTTTAAAGTGCTCTTAATGTTTTCACTTCCCTTATCAGAGGGGGGAGGGAGGAATGAATGATGCATAACACAGTCGCATTTCCAGTATTATAGCTAGTAGCATATTGATGCCAGGTTAAATGGACATGTACAACTTGATTTTAATGAGAAAAATATTGTTTTTGTCTATCGGTAAACAATAATTATCAAATCCACATTCGATAT
This sequence comes from Typopeltis vanoorti, assembly GCF_054136105.1. NCBI lineage: Eukaryota > Metazoa > Arthropoda > Arachnida > Uropygi > Thelyphonidae > Typopeltis > Typopeltis vanoorti. The sequence goes on along the minus strand of NC_143556.1, from coordinate 126,368,826 downwards.
TACAGTACACAGAGTTACAAAAAATTGTTGGAACCCCAATCGTTAATTGGCTCATATTTGGCCGCAATTATTGATGCCGCTCTTCTGGGTTAATTTCCCCAATGTCTAACCTGACATTTCCATTTTGTCAACCATCTTGCCATCGCCCATTCGGCAAGACGTGGATATTATGATGATTCAACTAGACACAAGGGGACCCTGTCGAAACTAGGACCATCATTACACTTAACAGATGGCCTGATGCGCTCTGATAAGTAGCGTTCTGTTTGAAACCCAAAATCCAAACTCGTTCATCTGACCCTAAGAACGAGCATGCATGCGTGTGTTGGAATTCGTCACTGCGCACTACACCTGTAAAACGGTCTACTTCCCGATCACGGCGAGTGTAGCCACACCAAATTGAACTTGGGTATTGCTTGGGAGTAATATTCGCGGTTATGCAATACCACTGGTATGGGAATTGCAGCTGTAGAGGTCATGTAATATTTTACATACTAAATGAATTCTGTGATGTAATCCTTACACATCTGGACTTTCTGAACACCTGTCGATGAGAATTAGCAAATGCATATCCATGTTTCCATTCTTTTAATGATATCAGCAATAGTTAATTTCGATTCTGTAATTGTGACACGGTTATACAAAGTGATTGACGTCGTGTCAATCTATGTTTAGTACTGTAAAGTCATTTAGCGGGCATCATTGCCTTTTATATTTTACCGTGTCATGTGGTTTGTTAATAACATTCGAGTAAAATGGGAGTAATACTTTTCATTTCTTTTTCATATTTTACCAAGAATTGTGAACGAAATTAATAACTAAAGTAGTTTAATAGTTAAAAAAAATTAATAACCTAAACAGTTAACCAGGTCACAATATTTAAATAAATTCTATTACCAACGCAGCCAAATTTTGCCAATATTTCAGCTGGCATTTAAAAGCAGTAGAATTCACCACCCCCCTCTTGTTTTCCACCCACTGCTTCATCTAGTTTTCTTGGACAGCTGTAATCAATTTATGTAGCTTTAAAGTTTTAAAGCTACAAAAATTTTAAACATTCATGTCACGGTGAGATTTGAACTTAAAACTGGTAATTTCAAACCTTACCAGTAAGTTGATGGGAAAAAGAAGTCGTACTACTAATCCGTAAACGCGGAAGATGAAAGCAGCGATTCTGCAGTTAGTGTCAGTTCTTTTTATATCGATCGATGGATAAACCAAATAAGAAATGTTGTCCGACACTACACATAACCAATAACCAAAATGGAAGCCAAACATTACTTACAAAAGGCAGAAGGAAGGCCACAGAACCATTGCTCCATTTCTAATGTTCGGGACTGTTTGGATGTAATATTTTGGTGATCCAGATACTCGTTAAGTTTATCTTGTCATCTCTGTTCATGGTTGCGGGTAACTTATTCTCTGTAATGGTTTTTAATAAGCTTAAAATGTAGTCGAATTTACGTAAAGGCTCTTATACATAATTAGATATTGTGGTGTGATATTCAGCAGATGCTTGCCTTGTAATAAATTACCATTCCGTTATAATTTTCTGGGCTGCTTGCGCTCGATGTGCATTCGGTAAACTTCCCTTGGGATATTCTCTTTCGCTGTCAGTTTAGCTTCAAGTTTTTATTGAGGGAGACGGCAGTGTTGATGGTTTTTTTAACGAGGTAATAGAGTATGGCAGTAGTTCCCAAAAGAGGGAACAAGGTGGCATATGGAATCTAAAAAGTCTACGGGCGCCGTGAAAAAGTTTGAAAATCTTTGATAGTAACAGACTTGCATCGTTATCAGAATAATTGGTGGCCGTCTGAGAAAAATTAATCATAACTTTGTATCGCTTAATTCTTTTATCCATTTCGTGTTATTTTTTTCGTTTTCTAAAAAAAAAAGAAAGCCCATTCATTGGAGGCACTTTTGAAAAGTGTCAGTGGGATGATTTGTGCAAAGTAATGTGCTATTCTGTTGGTGTGTTTTATTTTAGGGGGGAGGGAGGGCGGAGCAAGAGTAATCAAATCTTAGGCGACGAGAAACTGTTAAACCATTCACAAGATATATTATATAGGTGTAAGAAACATTTCCTTCCTATACTCTACCTGCCAGAAAATTAGCCTTGTTTCAGTACGGTATAAAAAGAGCCCTAATTGAAATACGTCAGTGTTTCGGCTTCCTGAGCACCACACCACTGTTGATCTAACTCGACGGACATTTTTTTTTTTTTTTTTTTACGTGAATCCCATCTACGAAGGGCTGTTAGTCTATAATACATTAGTGCTATAGGAAGAGTAAGGATTACATAATCAAAAAAAAAAACTGCTAAGAGATCAAACATGCACCTTTAAATTTAGGCCACCAATCAGCAGGATGGTGGTCTCACTCCAGCGACGAAGTCCATTTACTACTACTACTACTTGTGACATTCACAGAATCATATCTTCCTGAGTGATCCGAACATCCAACCTATCCGATGCAATGTGAACACCAGACATCCAAGCAACTGTACTACATTAATTACATTGTTTGTTTAGTAATTGATTTATTAATCAACGTTTATTTATTGCAAAGTAGACCACTGCACAAATTAGAGCTGTTTTTCCCGCCCCGAATTATGTGATGATGTGCTGCAAGATAAACAGATGACGTCATAATTGTCTCGGAGTCCGCTGTTTGTCTCTAGTCTCGACACCTGCATGATATGATTTAAGTCGGGGATCGGCAACCTTTTCAGACTCGCGGGCCACATTCAACTATTATTTTTAATAAAAAGTTGAGAGGAAATAGTGAGTGGAAAAAAAACAAGTTTTTTCAATTTTTATTATATCAATTTTAAAAAACACAGAAATATTTAAAGTACCATATGAAACAAGCATGAAAATGAAACTCATTGAAAAATTATCACATAAAAACAAAGTAATGTAGTTTATGCATCACAATATGTGTGTCTCCTTGCTTAATGTGACTTTTGTAATTGTATTCCCTTAGCCAAATTATCTAGATCCACTTTATTACCTGAGGTGAAATTCGAATCGAAGCATGCAAAGTTCATCAGTCAGGTCGAGAAGAAAATTTTATTTTTTCTAAAACTCATGGCAGAAAATGCTTATTTACAAAAATGTACGAGCTTCCAAATGCGACTATCATCTTCTTTGCGAAACTGATTAATACTTCAAATTTTTTTGGCAAGCATCGATAAAATATTCTAACGAAAATGCGTTTTTTAATTCGAAAACTTCCATCTGTAGTTGGTTTGGTACGTCATCAACGTTGACATTAAAAGTGTTCAAAATTAATCGCATTTCGATGCTATTTTTATGAAAATCAACAAATCTTATTGAAAATTCCGTTTGTAGATCTTCAATAATACCAACAAAAGTTTACTTTTGTTTGCATTTCCAAGTTGCACAGGTGATATCACGAAGTATAGGTATAAAATTATTTTTAATTTATTATTCATATTATAAAATGCATTATTTAAATAATTCAACATACGGGCCACATGCCATGTAAGTATGGTCAACCTTTTATGGACCGCCAAAAACGCACGTTTGGGTCGCATGTTGTCCACGGTTGCCGACCCCTGATTTCAGTAAACGTAGTTTATGCAACAAACATATTATCAGGTAATGTATATTTGTTACAACCACAGGGTGTCCCAAAATTCACGCAAGAAGTAATTTTGATAGAAAACACAGGTTTTTAATTAAAAGTTGTAATTTCTTATTGATTCATAAAGTATACAGTATAGGGTTATGCATGGAATAGCATATCGGGTAAATGGCCTCCACGGCTTTGCTGGTACATACGCACTCTTTTGTCGAAATTTTCCATGACCGTTTTGCATAAATGTGGCTGAATTTTGTTGATACAGCGCTCAATTTCCTCCTTCAAGGCGTGGGTGGTCGTGGGCTTGTTGGCATAAACCTTAGACTTCAAAAAACCCCAAAGAAAAAAGTCCAACGGCGTTAAGTCACATGATCTGGGCGGTCAATTTTGATCACCAAAACGAAAAATTACACGACCAGGAAATGACTCATGCAGTAATTGAATTGTTTCTCGGCCGTATGGCATGTGGCACCGTCTTGTTGAAACCACATGTCGTCCACATCCATATCTTGCAATTTAGGCACAAAAATTATCATGTCGCGATAGCGAGCACCATTAACTGTTATTTTACCTTACCAGCCGCATTTTCGAAGAAGAATGGACCGATGATGCCTCCAGCCCAAACTCCGCACCAAACAGTGACACGTTGTGGATGCATTTGTTTCTCAACAATCACTCGTGGATTTTCTGAACCCCAAATGCGACAATTTTGTCGATTAACGAAGCCATCAAGATGAAAATGAGCCTCATCGCTGAAGATGATTTTGTTCAAAAAATAAGCATCCACTTGTTCCATAATCCATTTAACGAACTCACTTCGCTGTGTGTGGTCATTTTTAATAACCCTGAACTGTCAGCTGTCTTTTTTTTTCTCGTTGGGACACCCTGTATAAAACCTCGATAATACAAGTACATTATCGAGGTTTTATAGATTTGGAAGTGAGAAAACAAAATGTAGGATAGTGTAAGTCGAATGGGGGAGAGGAAGCTAGTAGCTGTTTTATCTTAGCGATAAAATTGTAGGTTTCAAGAAGTTCATATTTGCAAAAGATTAATCTTAATAAACAAACCAACTTATAAGTTACTACCAGAAGGTTCTACTGTTTTTCTGAAGTTCCATTCGGTGGTATGCAACATAAACATTAATTTGCTATACCGTATTTTGAGAACCAAGATGTGTCTTATTTCTGCCTGCTGAACGACTACTCCCTTTCAACCGTCCAGAGATATTTTACGAGTAAGTAGCGTGCACCTCTAGTTAGTGCGACAGTCGATCAAGTAGTTTCTATTCCATGTCCGAAATGTTATTCGTGATCGGTACTAATTTTGCTCTGCCAATTCTGGAGTGCTCGGAAAAGCTTTGCGAGTTACCGGTTTGGAAGTAAAGACGCAAGTTGTGTCTTGCTGTTTTCATTGTGTGCTGTAGTTTGGAAAATATTTCAAACATGGTTACGTTTCGTTTGGTTCTTTTTTGCTGACTCCACATTACGAATATTCTTTCCACGTATCTCAGTTATTTTCAAGACAAATTCAGACTTGCGTATTGTTTACTCTTGCTTAGAAGACCATCCGAGCTGTTTGTGTAACTAACACTAAACTGGCGCATCTGCTTACGCAGTTCAAGCCGATATGGCGAATTACCTCTGCACTTGTAATTTCATGTGTCTATAGCCAGGAGATCGCTAAGATAGAGCGACTGCTAGCAGCCAGACCTAACTCATTTAGCATTACCCAGGGTGCACCACGTGGAATCGAGCTAGGAATACACCCCAAACATTTCCCTTAATTCTGGGTGTTACCTTGGTTAGAACACTATCTTTCAAAAGACATCTGGAGAATCGCTCTTTAAAGATCAGAACCCATAATAACATCCTACAAAACTGTGGTTCTACATGGGGGTTCTTCTGCTATTACACTGCGATACTCCACGTTGGTCTTAGTCTACTCTGCGGCAGAATATTGTTCACCAGTATGGCTAAACAGCCCTCATATCAAGAAAATCGACACGCAAATAAATACAGCGATGAGGACAATAACAGGTTGTGCCAAATTCACTCCCCTCTACTGGCTTCCAACTTTGGGCAATATTGCACCACCGAATCTGCGCAGACAAAATGCTCTAGTAAAAGAATACAAAAAAATAAACAGCAATCCCCCTGTTGCCGATACATGAAGACCTCCCATATATAAATATGAATCGTCATAAATCCCGACGGCCTCCACTAATACTGGCTGAAGAATTAGTAAATAGCAGTTTCAATGTTAATTTGAAATATCTAGAAACTTGGAAAGAAAAATCGCCACCAGACTTAAACAAGTATATCCTTCCCAATCCGAAAGGAATTGAGCTTCGACGTCATCTATGGAAAATCCTAAATAGGATACGCACAGGACATGGACTCTGCGCAGACAGCTTACACAAGTGGGGAAGATCACTTACATCTCAATGCGACTGTGGGGCCATAAACCAAACGATCCGGCATATTGTGGAGGACTGCAGCATAAGAGCCTACCCTGGTGACCTAAGAGACTTTTTTGAGGCAGATCCTTCAGCTCTTGATTGGCTATCTGAACTAGACTTAAATTTTAGACTTATTGACATTAATGTCTTTAGGGGTGAAGCAAGAAGATTTTCATATTCCCAGCTATCTGTTACGGCTACAGTGAGGGTAGAGTTTTATGAGCAGTTTGCTCGCCCAGGATGGGCATGGAGATTATGCATCGTTACTGGAAGCTAAAATGGCTTTTGGTCTTTTATATTTGAATATATTCGTTGCCTCGTAGGCTACAGCTTGTTGAACTAGATCATTGGGATGTATGGATGTCTTTAAGAAGAACTTCGTTGCTAAAGATTGTAGGAAAGAGAAAATATAAGGAATATTTGAATCTTGATGAAATTGGTTATTTCTGACGAACCATGGGGCGTCATTCTTAAGCACCTGTTTTGTACACGTTGCAGTTTGATAATATTTGCAGTGGAGGTGTGGCTCCAGGCTAGAGAAGCGTAAGTATAGGACGAATCATCAGCTGGTATAAAAGCAATTTGATTCTGACGTTTAGCTTGCTGTTCCTGTTAATTAGGGGTAGATCTGGGCGATGGCTTTAGATGCCTTTGTACACATAGCCTTGATGTGTTGATTAAAAGTTAATTTTTTGTCGAGGACGACACTAAGTTATTTTGTTTCTGTCTGCTAGGGAATTTTGGTATTGAATAGAATGACGTCTCCTGCAGGAGATATCGATCTTTTCGTGAAGAGAATGACTGCACTTTTTTGGGGGATTTGCTTCCAGCCTCCATTTGGAGAACCATCTCTCTAATTTTAGGTTTTCCTGAAGCTTTCTAGTAATGAAGTGTGTTATTGTCTTCACAAATATATATTTATATATTATGATGTCATGTGTCTTTATTATGCCATACGCTAAATAAATAAACCTCTGCACTTTCAATAAGTGGTGTAGTCTTCTCGTATTTTGTGCCAACTTCTCTTTATAATGGTATCCTGATCGCCTAGCGAAACAGGATGCATTCCATAATATATAGAGAATTAATTATGGACTTTAAAACTCCCGTTTTTTTTTAAATTTTATATAAAAATACTATTGAATCATTCTTTATTCAGATATAAATCCGATGTTTTCTGATGCATTTCTGTTTATGTACGTTGTCTGTGGGCGGTTATACAAGCATGGATAGAAAGTGTCAAGTTTTTCCGATGAGAACCATCTTTTCTTAATGATAAAAGAGATCTCCGTCACCATTCTCAGCATAAGTGAGAGTAGCGACATAGATCTGTTATGACTATTCTTCGATTCTGTTCTTCGGTGGTAACATGTAGAATTGGAGACATCCGTTCTAATCAACAGTCGAATACTTAGTTTGGTTGATCTAATTAATGTTATGGTGTTGATGTTGCTATTTCAGAGGAAGCGATGATGCAACCGAATATGTATGTTAATATTCAGTTATATTTGGTCCGTCACCTCCGTTGGGTGTGTTACTGTATACGTTTATTAAATAATGTGCTGTCATCTCACTGTTAAATGATATACATAATTGAAATAGAGTAACTGAAATACGCTTTCGATGGTGCATCTGAAGCGAATCTGAGTATCAAATTTTATTGGCTGCATACTTCTCAGATTTCTTTCCCCCCACTCTTATCTTCCAACAAGAGCGATTTGCCTAACGGAAACTTAACAAGCTGCGGCTCTATAAAAGTCCACCGACTCTCTCTCTCTCTCTCTATATATATATATAGTAGGCTGGCAGGCGGACTAAGGGGTTACATAAACGAGGTCTTTGCTCTAGAGACCAACCACAAAACTTCAATTCTCTTCCCAGACCACTACACAAGCACCCATGCTACAATCTGATTTAAACCACATCCTGTGGTTCAGAGCGGGTACGCCATCGGCGAACGAGGCCATTTGTTTGTAATCAGGTAGTATTAGCTAAACTAAATAAATAAATAAGGAATGAAAGGATGAAACCTTATCTTCTTTCTGCGCAAGTGGTTTAGTTTTTCCAAGTTAACAGGAATTTTACTGACTTACAGTTGATATTGTTCGCCAGAGACGTTCATAGTTCGAAGAAATCTTTTAAGGCTGCAGGAAACAGTTCTTTAATGAATTTGGTTTTGTATATTACATTTCATGCGAACGGTATTACATACCTGTAGTTTCATTTTTTTAGGAATGCCCTGTGGCTGGAAACTAAGAGATAAATAAACCACTTGGCTGGTGATCTCGATGCTTCTGTTGCCGGATAACGTCACAGGGTTCGCGTCGTTAGGTAATTGCGTCCGTTTAAAGCATGTTTTGAATTATGGCCGAACGACCTAAAGCTGCGTGGCCGCTGTATTATGTTTGTTAAATGAATGAGTTTTTCCGGACGGTTAGCCTGTCTTCGTGGAATGAAAAAATACTGCTTTCTGCGGAAAAAAACAAAAATCACATCTTTGTATGAGACTGGCTAACTCCTTTTAGTTGAAAAGTCCTTATAAAGATTCTTTAGGTTCATTGAAACTGAATTACGTCTTCTGTAATTAATTTCTCTTAATTCCAGATTTTTCGATAGTGAGAGAGCTTTTGAGTGTCAGTGCACTGTAAGGACAGAATATTAGATAAACCTTACTTTTTTTTGTTGTTGTTCCAGCGTACTTAATTTTCAAAATAAACATTCGTCTCATATTGTCATATCCATTTATCACTAATATTTATTATCATAAAAAATTACAAATACTATTTTCATCCAATTTATTTGCGCTTTTAATTTGTGTCAGTCCCATTGCGACTACTACTAGCTTCTGTATAATTGCCCGAAATGTGATAGTAAATAGTGTTTAGAACAAACGGAGCGTTATTATGCGAGTCCCACCCAATTCCCCCCTCCCCCACTTTTTTGGCACTTTTGGCTCTTTCATCACACTTTAACACTAGGTCTCAGAAAGATTATTGAATTTTCGATGGAAGATAAACTAGTTCCCTTTTCAAGTGGTAAAACCAGCGCTAAGGATGCCTTCTTTTATTGTGCTATCGTTCATGAGATGGATGAAGCTCATTTTATTATCCAAACAAGCCCCATGTCCTTCTGCAATGTTTATTTGTATAACATTATATTGACTTAACACATTTAGGTTAGGAAATTATTACAGAAATGTCATTGGCAGTTCTTTACTATTTAATGCAGATGTAGTCTACGAAGGCGTCTTATGAGCATACCTTCCCAAACAATCGACATTTTGGTGCTTTTCTCCTGATCTTGCGTTTTTTCAGGGCAGAGTGATTGAATTTATAATTACTTTTAAAGGTAATCATTGTAGAATTATTGTAGCAGGTTAATAAACAAGCGCTTCATTCATTGTACAGTAGTCCTCCTTTTGGGGATACGTTCCAAGACATCACCCGCGGATAGTACCCATCTCTCTCTCTCTCTCTCTCTCTCTCTCTCTCTCTCTCTCTCTCTCTCTCTCTCTCTCCACACACACACACACACACACACATTTTCCTATACATATATACCCATGATAAACTTTAATTATAAATTAGGCACAATAAGGGATTAACAACAATAACTAATAATAAAATAGAACAATTATAACATACTGTAATAAAAGTTATCAGAATGTGAATGGAATCTTAGCAACTTCAGCATACGTTTTTATTATTTATTTATTATTTTATGAAGTCGAGAACTTTCACATTTTCACTTAAAAGGAAGCACTTTACGACTTCTCTTTGGCATATCCGAATTGCCAACATCACTACTCTTGTGCTTTAGGACCATTGGTGGAGAGATATCAGAGTAGTTTATTCAGGAGTAGAGTCCAAAAAGGCCTGTAACTGGTGGTGTGCCGTAGGGTTCTGCTCTTGGACCACTGCTATTTAATTTGTTCATTAATGATATAGGAAAAGATCTGAGAGGAACTGTTCATTTATTTCCTGATGGTGCAAATAAGTATATTTGCATCAGCAAAATTTTGACATGTGAATACACATGATGTCAAAATTTTGCAGGATGATTTAGATAGATTGGCAGACTGGGCTAAGAAGAATGGATATCAATTTAATGTGGCAAAGTGTAAGGTTATGCATTTTGGGGGTGAAAAGATTAGCAGCAGTATACCACATTGGTGGAACTGTACTCCAGGAAATTGACGAAGCCAGAGATTTGGGAGTGTTGGTGGATAGGGAATTGAAGTTTAGGGGTCACATTGCAAAAGTAGCTAAATCAGCTCATCAAATCACTTGGTTACTGAAGAATACTTTGACGAGCAGAGACAAGCAAGTTATTGTTCCTTTGTATCGAGCCTTGATAAGACTCCCATCTGGACTACTGTGCGCAGATCTGGGCACCAGGGTTTCTTGATGGTGGAGAGGATCCAGAGGCAAGTGACCAAAATGGTAGCTGGTCTATGGAATGAACCTTACGATGAGATCTGTAGGTTACAGAAGTTGGTTGATAGACGGAAAAGGGGGTGATATTATTGAGGCATTCAAATTACTGAGGGGTTTTTACAAAATTAATTCAGAGGAAAGTTTTCAGAACAGATCTGGTGGTGGGAGAACTAGGGGCCATCAATGGAAACTGAGCAAGAGCGTAGTTAGCAAGGGTGTTAGAACTAGGTTTTTTTTTCTTGGAGAGTGGTGAATGAGTAGAATAAGCTGCCAGAGTCTGTTGTGGGTGCCGCGACTGTGAATGAGTTAAAAGCAAAGTATGATAAAAGCAGATAGTTAAAAGCAAAGCATTCTCACAGTATCTGTGAGAATGCTGAATAATTCTTGACATTGTTTAGGGGGTCATCAGGCAACTCCTCGATGAGTCTGACTCCTTGGAGTTGCCCATAATAATAATAATAGTAATAATAATAATAATTATTATTATTATTATTATTATTATTATTAAGTTAAATTAAGTAGGCTTTGTGCGACTCTAGACCTATCATAACCAAAAGAACAGAACAGGCTTTCGGAGGAGCTCTAATGCAATGGACGATATTCAAGTTGTACAGCAGATTATCGAACGGTGTAATGAATATCGATTACTACTATGTCTTAGTTTTATTGACTATGAGAAAGCCTTTGATTCACTTAAAACTTGTGCAATACTTAAAGCATTACGAAACCAACAAGTGCAGGAGCCATACATCAGGATCATCAAATCAGCATACACCAATGCCACAGCAGCAATTCATTTCAATGGAATCATTTCTACTGTGGAAATACCGAGAGGTATAAGACAGGGTGACACAATATCTCCAAAATTATTCACGGCATGCCTTGTAGAAATATTCAGACCTTGATTGGGAAGGAAAAGGTCTGGAGATAAATGGAAGATATTTAAGCCATTTACACTTTGCAGATAACATAGTTATCTTTTCTTCAACTGCGCATGAATTACAGACTCGTATCCATGAACTCCAAATTGTTAGCAAAACAGCTGCCCTAAAGAAGACCCAAGTTACGTTCAATAGTTATGTCCAACCAGAAATAATAAAAATCAGTAATGAGGAAATTAAACTTGTAAACCATTACATATACTTAGGACAGCAGATATCAATGGACGAAATTAAAAGGCACATGATGCTTGGGTGGAAAGCATTTGGAAAATTACATTTAGTATTCAAAAGCCAACTACCATTATGCCTGAATAGAAAAGTGTTTAACCAATGTATTCGTCCTATATTGACACATGGCTGTGAAACATGGACAATGAATGCAAAGGAAATTAAAAAATTAAGAACAACAAAATTTTAGTATGGAAAGAAGTATGATTGGTATCACAAGATTGGATCACAAAAGGAATACATGAATAACAAATCAAACCAAAGTCTCTGACATCATAGGAATTGTGAAACATCTGAAGTGGCAATGGGCTAGGCATATTGCTGGAAGACAAGATCAACGATGGACAAAAGAAGTACTTGATTGAATTCCAGGACAGGAAAACCGACCTAAATCACGGTGGATTGATGATATCATCCGATTTGCAGGAGTGATATGGGAAAGGAGAGCCATGGACAGACAGTTTTGGAGTAATCTTGGAAAGGCCTTCATTCAGCAGTGGATCGACAATGGCTGGTGATGATGATAAAGTAAAATAAGGTTACTTCAACACAAGCACTGCGATACTGCAACAGTCGATCTGATAGCCGAGAACTACTCAGAACTGCGTGCAATTTAAAACTCAGGAATTGTTTATTCTGTAATTTTTTCATTTAATATTTTCGAACCGCTACTAAGTGACTAACGGGCCGATAGCGTATACGGTACAGGGTGGATTCGCTAGACAAAGGGGTGATTCACGTCCCGTGTGGGATGGCGCGAGATTTCATCACACTACTCAGAACGCAGCGCAGTTTAAAACTTATAAATTGCTTATTACTAAAAGAAAAAGCCACAAAGCTTCTTCGTTTTAGCGATATAAAATTACATCGGCAAAGTGGATACTAGATCCAACATTATTTCAAGGCCGAATGTCTATAGAAACTATGAAATTTTCTTAAGTTGACCTGGGAACTTACGAGAATACAATGCTCGGTATCCCTGAGTTGTTTAGCTATTTAAGTAGTGCAAGCTAAGACAACTCAGGGATACCGAGCATTGTATTCTCGTAAGTTCCCAGGTCAACTTACGAAAATTTCATAGCTTCTATAGACATTCGGCCTTGAAATAATGTTCGATCCACTTTGCCGATGTAATTATAAATTGTTTATTTCTGGATTTTTCATTTTAATATTTTCGGAACGGGGTTGACCGCGGGTGGGATTACGGTATTTCGATGTAACAAATCAGTAGTACAATCAGCGCCACTTCTGGGAAAAAAAATAAAAAAAAAATAAACAGACACCAGATAAATAAATTCCAGTCGGCCAGAACGGCTGAAATACATATGTGCACGTAAATTGCGTATACCGGTATTTGGATATTTTAAAGAATGGGGCTTTTCGTGTGTGTGTGTCAGTGGTACTTAGGGATCTTCTAAGAATTGTACGTCGAAATTAGCGTATACTTAAAAATTCAGTAGACGGGTTTACCAATCTCAAATCCGCACATTCCTTGAAGTGTTCAAAATTTTTATCTTAGCGTTTTTTCTCCTTTCTTTCTGTTTCTAAATTTCTTCTCTCTCTCTCTCTCTCTCTCTCTTTATCTATCTAAAGTAAGATAGACTCTCCCGCTTTTATGAGAGAATTTCTTCCAATCTCAGCAACCTAATATGATACCTCTGTATTGATGTAGTCGTCATAAATTTGCCGGAAAGCTTTTTGCTTGCGTCATCTCCTAATGGATAAACGCTGCTGAAAAGTTCAGAGAAATTGAAGCAGCTGCTCGTGACATTCAGATAAATTTTGATCCGGTTTCTTTTTAAGTAAGTCCTCATCTTGCGACCTATCTTCTGTCTCGTTCTTGTTTAACGTACCTTTTTTTTCCCCTCACGGCACTCTGCACGCGATGGTGGATGGCTCTTAAAAATGCTGTCGTACGTGGCTTTTTTTAGTACGAGGAGGTCAGTGTGAAACTGATTATTTTCCTTCTTACACAATTTTCTAGTATTGGAATAAGATGCTTCCAGTGATAAGGGTAGAGTATTACATAAAAAAAAATAGAAAAACGACCCGAATTCATGTTGTGCTTCATCACCGAATTTCACATTTCTTCAGCGGAGTCCATTTTTGTTCCAAGAAATGGAGAATTACAGAACACTGACGATGACTATTTAATGACAACTGTACAGAACATTGCCCGTCGAAATAACAAACAGGCCAAGTAAATAAAGTACTGTTATCATTTCCGCTTAAAATAATTGTTATCCAATATATTTTATCAGTATGTTTTTAAGATGTCATTTTTTACGTGACTCGTAAAAAATGACATCTTAAAAACATCACATTCTCCATCTTTGTGATGATGTTCTCGGTAACGCTCAACTGTCTCGAAAACATAAAATAAGTGATGGCCTATGTATAACTGAAACGCGTTGTCATGGGAACACTAAGTATAACCACATCCGTCTTTAAGCAAACGAAACTTTTATTACACAGCCTCGAAGGTTTAGTTTTGCAAATTCCGTCTGTCACTTCCTGGCTCATTAGAAGGGTGCACAGAGTCCATGTTTTAAACAGAACTAAGAGGAGCTGAAGAGTAGTTCTAGAGCGCATAGAAAGTGTTCTTAAAACTAGAGAAGGGAAAAAAAAGGCTGAAAAGTATAATTTAGCCTTTTAGATGACGTGTTTTACGTAATGCCATAACAAGGTTTGAGTATCAAGTTAAATATACAGTAAGTTCCGTTTTGCACATTTACAGACATAAATTTCCTAGTGAAAACGTTCATTTGCCTATTCATGAGAAAGGAAAAAATGCCCTTGATCTGAAACTGACGAAAATAAAACAGTTCAGTGGAAGCTTGAGTTCGCTTTTACCATGACTTGCCTCAGGATGCACTACTCATACATATGAGCTCAACTTGAGTGGCTCGATCTTTATACAATTTCAGAAAGAATTCCTCATTTGTAGAAATATTAACTTTGGTTTTTGCTCATAAAATCATATCCGCTTTCATTCACCAAAGATCGTAATCATGTATACATTGGGTGATCCAAGGATTTTTTCCTTATTTTTTTTTTTTTTACAGATTACGAAGTCTTCTCTAGAAACGAAACATCGTGCGTTTTCAAGCCACTTCAGGTCTCCCGTAAGGAAGGCAGTGGACTCCCAATACCGGGACAATAACATTCATCTCCCGCCTAATACTTCCATGCTGACAGTGATTCGAATTCGTAGCGTGTTATTGGAGAGCGGATACACTCTCCAACAACATCAATTACATTAAATCAACCATGAATTACATTAAATATCGCTGTTTTATGCGAAGTAATAAATTTGTAAATGTTTCCATAGTGTTAACAGCCTGAGTACGAACACAACGCGTGTTCTATATATAATGAGGGTTTTTAGAAAAAACCTAAGCGACATGTTCTGAAAGGCACAAAATTGCTTATTTTGGAAGTCATAGCGAACGTTATTATTTTTTTTTTTTTCTCCACAGTTCACGTTTCTTATTGGGCGCCTTATATAGTAGCTCTCGTCCCTCAAAGTAAAATCTCTACTGGAAAATGAAGTAAGAGTATTTGATGCCCTTTCCTCACAGAATTAGTAAGATGATCACCAACATCTAGCCACTGCGGGATTTACTTGCAGGGGACAGCTGCAGCTGGTACGCTATCGACTCAGCCAACTAGGTCGGCAAGGAGTATAACTGTCTTCCAAAATATCTGGAAGAATCCTGAACGTGTCTTCTTTTAATGAAGGAACGTCACTACGCTTTAACAGACACGGTACTTTACAGTTACGACAATGAATTCCAATGAGATGAAGACGATTGAGGATCCTCACTCTACTGCAGCCTTCTTCCACGATTCCAGTAACTGAAATAACGAACAGCTTAATTCGTTCAGTCTTCGATTGACGTCCTGGATTGAACTTGGGTCTTGTAGCGCCTCGTCTGCTTCATGGGGTGGCGCTACGAGACCCATCGCTGCTAGAATCATTAGGATATGCAAACTACTCCGGAACAAGGTAGTAGAAATGGGTTTTTTATTCTTGTATTGAAGGGTCTAGTGGGTTAATTATGTATAGAAATTACACAGCTTTGGCATCCAGTTCTCACTTGTAATGAATATGGAGCTCAAAGAAATTCTTTATATTAACTTTTATTTTTCATATCAGTCATCAGTAACAGTGCTGTCAAGTAGAGTTTTCCTCCCTCTCTTTCCTTAAGTGTTTTCGTCTAATTGAAAATAGCTTTGAAATCATCTTCGCTGTTTCTTTCAGTAAAGATTTTGTCAAATATTGAATCTCATTACGTTAGTGATTGCATGGCCTGCCTTTCCCAAGATGAACTCTTGGGAAAGGCAGACTCCTAATTAAGAATATTATTCTTAATTAGGAGACTGGTCATGACGATGAACCCGAAATTAAAAACACAGCAAGCCTTAATGATCAGCAGTAACGAGGGAGTGAAATTGAAGTAACAACTGGGAAAGCATTTCACAAATTTCCTGAAAATTTTCCAACTTAGAAAATGAGTTATTATACGGTCATCTTCATGAATTCAGTAGACTAATCCGAAATCACAGAATGCAAATGTTTAAAATATAAACTTAGCTCTCTGTGTCTTTTTAATAGTTACATCTATTTAGGATCGTATTAGTATTATATTTATTAGTATTATATTTACCTGGCTTCCTCATGAACAATTACCATTCTCCATGCGTCTACATTGCTGCTGTTCGAATTTCCCAAGTCTAAGAACTTAAGCCGAAATATTTCAATAATTTATTGCTGAATAATTAAGTATTTTCGTTGTGTTCGCTTGTATATTTTTGTTTCTTTATGGATTTAGTTACTTCTACTTCGAAGAACATTTTTAGCTTTCTCCACAATTGATTTTTCAACGATTGCAATATGCAAAATGTTTCCATTTTTAATTGTTCTCTAATTGATATAACTTGCAGAAATCGTCTGATATAGAAAGCGATGACACCTCTTTAGGGAAAAAGATGAAAATGTTCTTGTCCTTAAGTGCATTACCCTTCTCGGTTAATGTCATAGGTTTTAACGGTTTTAGTCACGCCAGGTAGATGTTTTTGATCACCTGGCAAGTTAAGGCTGATGTGATTTGAACTTTGTAAAGTTAGTTTTATGATTACTAGCAATCGTTGGGATAAGATTCTTCCTTTCAGTATATTGTTTCCGATAAAAGAATGTCGTGTTTGTTGGTTATTCGCTGCCACTGTTCATGAGCCAAGCATTCGACGTGTCCTTCCCTCACTTCAACGTTGAGGTATACGAAGTGTTGTTATTGCTGTAGTTTGTTTCTCACTGTAAATATCCACTGAGTGAGGATCCCTTCCTTCCTCTTAAAGATAGCTTCTGATTTCACTTGTTTCAGATATCCATTGATTTCTTCTTTTCTTTATCTCTTGAAGATATAGACACGTTTTTACAAAGTCTCTTTGAAGTGAATAGAGCATCGTTTAATTAAAATAAGGGTTGAATAACAGTCAGATCTGTATGTAGCGACAAGAGTTATTTGTTCTTGTCGTTTTGTGATTCAATACAGTATTGATCTCGATCAAAGAAAAATATTTTCACAGCTTCACTACAGAACCTGCTTTTGCTTAAGCATCTTTTATTTGAATAATTCTTGGAAAGCCAAGAACAGATTAGAAAGACTATCACAAAATCCAGCCAAAGAGACGCTTGCCAAAACATGATGATTATAAATAAAGGCCGCTCGTATGCTTTGTTAGGGAAATGAAAAGCCTTTGCTATAGGCAATTTACTTAAAACCCCCAGGGAAAAGAAAACAAACTCCACATATGTTAATCTTAAAAATCAATTCTGCCAATTGATATTGGGTTAGTTTCGGAGGGAGGGGAGATTTTCCAGTCAATTCCCGAATGATATCGTTTTCTTTGAACTGATTTTTCTGTCTATTCTTAGAGTTGACACGTGACTGCAAGTTAACTAGTTCTCTTATGTTTGAATATTTTGTTTGTTTTAAACAGTAGCAAAATACTACATATACTGCTGTTGTCGAAATAGTTTTAATGCGAAAAGTAGTGATAGTCTCATTGTTTTAGCCTTTCTAGTTCTAAGCTAAAAAAAAAAAAAAGTGGCTCAAAATGTCACCCCCCCCACATGTTGTGTAGTTAGATATTTTGATTGTATCAAATATTTATGATAATCCTTCTCAGAAGAGGCGGATTCTTGGACACGTGAACTTAATGAAGTATATAATGATCTCATCAAACTACCAAAGGATTACATTATTTAGAATCCTAAAAGGATCTAAAAATAATCGGATACCATTAAGATGATAGTGAAGCTAAGTGTGATCTTAGTAGCCGGTCTGAGCCACTTCCTTTACACAGGGTATATAAAAATAAAAGGGATGCTGTCTGGTGGGAGATTTTTTTCAACTACTCGAAGGATCGCTTTGATTGACGAAAATTTTTAGATTTTCTGTCAAAAGACAATTATTTAATTATAAAGATTAATGCATTAAATATCACTGAAACATGAATTAACTTAAAATCAGCATCATATTTTAAGGGTTGTTCTGTCTGAAGTTAGCAAACCTTTTTTCACTAGAAGAATTTCTAGCTAATTAACATATGGAACTGGCTTCATGTTTCCTAGTTGCGTTTCGCTAGAATTTCGTGGTTGTTTTGTGCCATTTTTACGGGTTTTGTAGACAGTCGATGACATCACTTCTTCTGGCGTTATATAATGACTCGCTTCAGATCTTCAATAAGTGAGGTAGGGATGTGATAATGATTAAAAGAAAAAAAGGTTTTCTTAGATATCCAAGTAATCCTTAAAATACAGCCATTTGAACATGGGACGTTTAACGTTATCGCATTTTTTTGAATTTCGTAAAGTTATGCTTAGTACTAAAGCAAATTAAAAGAATAAATGTAGATGCTCCTGTGAAATGTTTTGGCCTGGTTGGACGAACGGATAATCTTCTCTTAACGCTGTGTGAGTTCGGATCTCATTGTGGAATTGATGCTCATGAATGTGTTGATTTCCATGATCTGGTGTGAGTCTGTCTGTCTGTTTATGGAACCTGAATTAGTTTGAGAAAAGCATCTTTTGGTATAGGATTGGGTTTTCGGATCATCTAACCTTGTCCCCCATGGTATCAAATATGCTATGCTATAGATTGCCTTTTGTAAGTGGGGTTATCATGAAATCATCAATGTAGCTCTCAAAAGGCTCATGGGAAATAACATCTTGTCATTGCGGTTATGAAAAGGTAAAGATGTGCGTTAAAGCTTCCGTTATTTTTCAATACTTCATGCTAGCTTTTTTTTTTTTTTTTTTTTTGGAAATATTAAGTCCAATTTCTTTAACTACTTAATCCTACTGCTTATGATAATCCAAATTTTATTTACTTAAACTTAAATAACTAATGGACAGTATATTCAGGCTTTCGCTGAGTTGAGACGAATGTGCCGCCTTTCAGTTCTTTCGGTTTGTTTTTGGGGAGAGAAAACAACTGCTGTCTCCATTTGAGACTAATGTAATTTTAGCACAGAGAATTTTCACAAAACTGGTTTCCTTTCAATTTTGTTTTCAGTTTCGGAAACACAAGTTCTCTGATGCCACTAAATTCGGCGAATGCTCGAGCACTTGGGTGGATTTGGAAGCGAGAGACCGCTTAACGCACACTGTGCAGTCGCACTTTTGTGCAGCAACAGCTGTTTAGTACCACTCGCATTTCACTCGTCTCAGACGTTGCACAGCGCCAAGATGGCGCTGACTGTTAACCCTTTGACAATCCCGCGCAAATTCTTTATGAACAAGTCAATAAATGTCGAAGAAAATTATTCAACTGAATCATTATCATCTCGAAATCGCGCGAACCACGCAAACTATCAGCGTGTGATAGGCAGCGATCCTCATATATCGTTTTAAGATCATTAAATTTTAATGATCTTAAAATGATATATGAGGATCACTGCCTTAAAACGACATATGATAAAAAGGATGTTTTGAGGTGGATTTGCACAATTTAAAATAACTATCACCATTCGTTATTCTATTTCCGAACTGTTGACACGAAGCACTAACTATGTCTCATGCACACACAAACAAGATATTACAGCCATTGCTTAATAGAGAAATAACCTATTGATTATTTTTTTTATATTGAGGATACTGCTGTTCCAGATTGAATGAAAAAGGAAGGGAAACAGGTTCGGTGAATTTGCAGCTGGACTATATAGAAATGTTGGACAGCCGCTGTTCGTGTTTTAATAGGTTTAGCGGAGAAATGATGGATGCTAGTAGAGTGGGGTGGCGCTCATGAATGTGTCTGTAGATAGAACATACATAATGATGAAATATAATTTCATTGAGATTGATTGGATTTTATTAGGGAAGGAAGAAAGGAATCGTTTGATCAGCAGATTCGCTTTCCCGTGAACAGCATAAAGAAGTTTTGGGAGGTTTTTGGTGATCCCCCTCAAATATGAGAACAGTACCTCGTAAGGTTGGACGGACTTGAGATTTGCACTGAGTTAATAGCGTTTGAGTGGAAAACTTTGATATGATGATGTTTTATGCCAGAAAAGGGTAGAGGTAGAAGTTAGTTAAAGAAGAGGGATGTTATCTTGTTTGTGACCTGTGTATTATGAAGGGTGAGGGAGGGTATAAGAATTTCTTTTTTTGTGTAAAAAGGCATTGGGATATTAAAGATAACTAGGTTTCCACGTCCCATTGAAGACTAGAATAAGATAACAAGATCTATCTTTTAACGCACATGTAAATTTAAAGAGCGCCAGTTTTACAGCCATTGATATTACAGCATTTAGTGTAACATATCTAAAGACCTGACTAGTATTAATGTTTTGATTGTACATATTGATTCAAGATTTTAATGCATTTACACCACGCCAGGCGCAAAAGCAAACATTCTACTAGCAATATTTTGCCTCCATTTACCAATGCATTTTTTGTAGTACAAATTGTGCGTTCACACTGTGAATTTCACAGCGAAACACAATGAAACGAATAAGTACGAAAATAGTCTAACTGGAGTGAGTTCTGACTCCACCCTTAGAATGAAGACAAATGCGCCTATTCCGTTCGTTTAGGAGAACTACTTTCTCACAGATGTTTTTGCAGTATCAAATTAGCATCCTTTATTCTTTCTCTCCTCCCCCAAAATGAAATTCATCCATTATCACTACAAAAGTATATAGGATCCACTGGCAATATGGAGGATCAGCAGCAGAAAGTGAACACCCAAAACGACATAATTATGAAGCATTACGAAAACAAACGGATTAGCGGACCACATCCTCAACACTTACACGAGGTGCGATGTAGAAAACTTGGTTTGGAATGCCTATACATTATGCGATGCTCATGTGAATAAATTTAGCTTATAGAACGATCGGGGAGGCGGTGAAATAGGTTTTTACTCATTTCTTTATAGTGTGGCATTGTAATCGCATCATAAATGCAAATAGTCGAATAGTGTCAACATATTCAAGTAATCATTTGAATATACAGTAATTCCATATTGGTATTCAGATGTTTATTTTTATTTAATTAGTTTCGTTTATTTCTCTGTGTACCTGCGGAACTCCATAGCAACTACATTCAAATGCAAAGGTCGCAAATCTGAAAAACCAGTAAAAAAAAAAACCTTTAGGGTTTTTGTTTAGAGATTTTGATCCTTTCCGCTTCGGATAAAAACATATTGGGTAGTGGAAGAGCTTTCTAGAACTAATACTTTCTATTGATAGCTGCAGTTCGCTCTGACATTATGAAAAGTATTACGCCATTTGAATCTGAATGCAATTTTTACACTGTGGTCATTCGAACAATAAAAGACTCTATTAGTATTTACTCGAGTATTTATTCGAGCTATATTAGTATTTACATACATTTTTGAATCCGCTTTACTAAATATTTAAGCCAGCATGAGGTTTCGCTTCAAAGGGCAAGCCTAATGCTTAAATAGCCTTTAGCTTAAAAATACACGAACTTGCAACAAACACAGTACGGAATTTGTTTTGCATTTATGTGAACTGCCATTTTAAATATGGCGATGTAATTCACATGTAAAAAAAATGGCAGATGCTAAGTGAATGTCATTCGCTCCTTCAAAGTAATTCAGATATCTTTCATCTTAGCATTTTGAAGACTGAAATTAAGTTCAGAATTTAAAATAAAAGCTTAGAATTTCATTTTCCCCTATCTGTATTCCTCTATGAAAAATAATTTTCTTTAGCTCTTCGAAATAGAATAAACTCATATCAGAAACGTTTCTAATATTACTGTTACTGATGCCATCATCAGTAACAGTAGTTTCATTCAAATACGTAAACTCGCAAAAACTGTAAAGCAGAATAGAAATTCATCTCCTACAAGAAAAGAAAAAGCAGTCCTCATTACATTACTGCCCAAGAGCCATAGCAGTGATATTTTTTTAACCTACCGTTTAATAACATTCTCAAGGGGATACACGTGATAGCCTCTTTTAGGTGAAGAATAACTGATTTCAGAAAACAACGCAAACCCCTTCAGTTGACTATATAATGACCGAATAATCCACTTTTCTTGAAAACTCGAAAGAAAAATATGATGCAATATCCTTTATAAAAAGTGTTTTGGATAGAAAGCGAGTAATATTCAGCTCAAAGCTAAAATCGTGACAATTTTTTTTTTTTTTTTTTGTGAAACTGTGTCACGATTTTAACTTTACGTTGAATATTACTCGCTTTCTATCATTTCAAAGTTGAATACAGAAACTATAAAAGTTTCGTGCGAAAATTGACTAGAGAACTTGCGGGAATACACTCGCCGCCAGGACCGGCGCATAGTATTTTTCTTGTGTGTGCGATTAATGATTCCCAAAACGTTTTTTTTTTGGAATAAGGTGTGAATAAAACGAACAGGAAATGAAAAACAAATGAAAACCGCTTTACAGTATAATGTTACCTACGGATTAGTCCTGCTTATACAAATTTTTTCAAGTTATAAATTTTCAAAATAATATAAAATAGTAATATAAGTTAAGAGATTTATTCAAATATTCTTTACATTAATATTGCATTAATAAATAAATTAATTTTGAAGATTCAACGAAAATAGATAAGAGAATTTTACAAGAATGTTTCGCATTGGACTCGGGAGTTCGCCGATTATTTTGTGTCGCTGACGTCGCCCTAACAGCCCGCTAATATAACAGGCTCGAATGTCGAGAAGAATGAGTTATCAGTAGAAAGCCGACTTTTAGGGCCGGACCACATGCATCCGATCCAATTAAAATTAGGATACGGCCCTTACACGGAACTCAACAATTAATCATAAGTTGATTTATGATACATCAAAAAATAAAGAACTATTTTAGGTATATTTTTGTAAATTTTAATCAAATATTACAGTGATATAATCGGGTCCAGGATACAATTTCAGAATTTTTTTGTTCGTTTCCGGGAAGATCTGAAGGGGCCCGAACGGAAGACGATGTACATTCATAATTATATGTACCAATCGTTGTTCGTTTAAACTCTTATCTCATATTTTTTGACATCTTTTAGGTGCCTTTTCTTCTGTGGCGCCTGTGTATATTGCACGCTTCGCACACGCCACCAGCCGGGCCTGCTCGCCACCATACTACGAGTTACCCTAGCCGAACCTTATAGGAGTGACGAACGCTCCAAGTGCCCGTTATTCGCCTCCTATTGGTTCATTTCGATAACATTTCACTAGTCTGACAGCTGTTTCAAACTCACTGGTTTTCGTCAGAGACTAAGTAGAAACCTAAGAGAGCAAAAATTCTCAGCACTAAGGAATTAAGTCAATTTTCTCACGAAACTTAGTTTCTGTATTCGGCTTTGAAATGATGTTGGATTTAATATCCACTTAATTTATATAATTCTGCATCGCCGAAGTGAATCCTTTTGGCTTTTATTTTAGTAAAATATTTGACATGTTTTCAAAACGGGGCGCCACCCCTAGGTTTCCATTCCCCATTACGAAATAATTATATATAATAACATAACACTGACCTGTTTTGAAATCATAAGATCAGTTACCTGGATTCTGCTTTGTACTTTAACTGTTTAATTTTTTTTAATTAAAACAATAGTGAATATGCAAGCATCAGCTCCAAGCACCTTACTCCTCTTCGAATATGCCCAAACAAGCAAAGCATTTTGGGAGGGGGAGTCTCCGTATAAAGGATATTTACAATAATTTCATTAGCAGAAATACAATTTACTGCTAAGAAAATATTCTCTATATGGAGAACATTCGTTAGTATATTTTGGCTTAAAGAAATGTATCTGTTCTTATTAAAGAAAGCTTTATTAATATAACAGGTTAAATAGTAACAAATTAATATTTGTTGCATTTTTCATAATTAAGATTTTTTACCTCAGATTAGATTAGATTAAATTAAACCTGGAATTGCTGTTAAAACATTACAAGCTCTCACATCGTTACAGTTTACAAATAACACTAAGACAAATATAAAAATTAACATAAAAACTTCTAAATTAGAAGTTTTTATATGTTATATGTTTTACTTAAAAAACATGTTTACATGTTTTTATATGTTTGCTTAAAAATTCAATCACCCGCTACACCAAGATTCCACCCTTATTAATAGCTGTGCTACACGTCAGTAGAAGTGGAATCTAACACTTGACGGCTGACATCAGACTACCTGGGAAGAAGTCCACACGACCAATAACCAAGTGTCCATGGTAACATTTGCTTCCCTAATTTTAATACTCGCGCACCATTTCTATTAGATATTATCTTTTTTTTAATTATTTTTTTACCCAGAAACTACTGATTTAACGGATTTCCAGGTAGATAATTCAGTGGAGTCTAATTTACCTTACAAATTGTTATCGTGCAAAAAGCTCTCATATTTACATACAGAGCACGAACGTAGCGTTCTTTGTGTCTTGCAAAGTTTCCCGTACTTAATAAAGTAAGGTTCCTCCGTATGCAGTCTCGATGTCGATACGACATTTGTTCTTCGGAAGGACTTAATTGCTGTTTAAGAATTATTGCTATGATGTCTTCTCTATAGTTTAATCCGTGTTTGACTTGCTCATTTCTTTAGTGTTCTGACCAATAAGTCTTATTTATGTTTCTTAAGCATTTCATTTCGAATGCTCTGATTTTCTGCATTTCTTTCTGATTGAATGTCCAAGTCTCAGCTTCACATATTGCTTGTAGGTATAATAATGGCTTTATAGAGTTTTAGTTTGAGGCTTTTTGAAATGCTATTATTTTTCCATATTTCGTTTCCTTTATTCATATTAGACCGTTTTTTGTTAAGTCTGTATTTTACTGTTTCTGTGTTGTCGAGGTTGTGAGCAGTGAGACTTCCAAGATATGTAAATTGTTTTACTTGTTCAAGTATGAGATTTTCTAAGTTTATTGAAATTTTTCCTCATCGCTTCCTATTTTCATCGTTTTAGTTTTGCTTATTGATTTTCATTCCAAAAGTTTTGCATTCATTTAAAATGTTTGATTTTTCCAATCGTTCTTTAGATTTTGCAAGAATGATAATCATCTGCATATTTGATGTGGTTGAATATTCGTGCCATTTGTTTGTAGACAGACCTGGTTCTTCAGCTATGGATTTGCATATTTCTTCGAGATAAATGATAATAAATAAATTTAGTGAGAGTAGGCAACCCTGCATGACTCCTTTTTCTACTTTGAATTTATCTGTTTTTATTTTATTAAATTTGACAGTTGCTTTGGTATCTTTATAGTAATGATAAAGATGAATCTAATATCATAGATTTTAAGATGTTTATCATTTTGTTCTTGTCAATGGAATCAAATGCTTGTTTGAATTCAATAAAACTGCAGTAAGTAAGTTGTATGCACAGTACTTTTCAGCCGGGCTATGTTTTTGTCATGTTGCTTATTCTGAATTACGGCCAAAGCAGCTAAGACTAAGAGACCAAGTCCTCATGCCGAATGCAGTGAAATACAAGGAATCTCGCTAACTGGCAAGTGATGAAGATAATCAGATTGTGGTTTGGATTGTAGGAGTATTTCAGCCTTTTAACAGGCCGAAAAGAAAAGACTTCGTGTCTGTGATACAAAAGCAACATTTTGGGGAAATCAAACTACAAGAATGGAATTATTTTAGCTAAAGAGTATGAGCTATAAAATCTTCACACGCATTTTTTAAAATAGAATCCAGACTTTAATGAATGAGAGAACAGGAGAAGATCAAGCAGCATTCAGACCTAGAAGGTCTACAATAGACCTTCCAGGTCTGAATCTTGCTTGATTCTTCCTTATCCGCATGCAGTCCATTTTTCTCTTTGGCTGATTTTTCATGGTTAGGACTGAGTTGAAATTGGGATGGACATGGAAATATATACTAACGGATAGACCTTTCAGGTCTGAATCCTGCTTGATTTTCTCCTATTGTCTCATTCATTAAAGTCTCGATTCTATTTTGAATAACGAGTGTGAATATTTTATAGCTTACCCCCAAGTATTGCTTGCTGCTTTAATATATTCAGATCACGTACTCGGCCATTAAGCTCATTTTGTTCAATTGGCTTGTAGGCTGCTTCGTGGAATGTAGTTTGAATAAGATGTATATGGATCTTGTTTTTCATCAGAAACAGTGATGTGGAACAGGAGACTTATAGTCTTCTTTCGCACAATTTTCATTTGCAGAATGGATGGTTGTATACTTTTCTTGAAAAACGTTTTTGTCAGACAGAAATAGTTAGTTCATGCCAAATCATGGGAGTTCCAAACTGCATTCTCTTTTTTCTTTTAACAGATTCCGTAAAGCGCACACGCTCGTGTGTGCGCTTTACGAACTTTAAAATGCGCTTTAACATTGCCCACATAACAAAAAAAATGTCTGGCAAATTCATACAATCAATACAAACATAGAAAAAAATACAACTGAAACAAAACTACCCTCAGCTTCACATCAGTCTATGAATGATGTGCTAACACGCATGTGCTTGTTAAGATATCACACTCCTATTTCTCTCCCTTCAGAATTGCTCACGTGCGTGTTCTTTGTCAAAGTTCACCAAGCCAAGGCGAATTTATGTGTAGAATACGAAAAATGTTTTTACTAATTTAGGTTTATAAACATTACTTGAAATAAATAGAAAATTAAAGATGTCTGATTTAAATCTTAGTAGTAATTATTACGAGTGTTTTATCACTAATAATTCTACATGCTTCAGCTTAATTTTCTTGCATTTCATCTGTAATTGAAGATATTTTAAAACAAAGTTCTTAACTTGTTCAAGACAACCACCACCTACTGTGAATCAAGATGCAGACATGCTAATTGCCTAATATTGAAAAAAAAAAAAAATTAAGTTCCAGTTTTCAAATATGTACTTGAAATAAAACAAATTCGCATTTGGGAAAATAGAGTATTTTGATAATACTTATAAAAATTACAGTGTAAGTCATTTTTTTCATAATAATTTTCACAGGCCTATAGTACT
Organism: Typopeltis vanoorti; assembly: GCF_054136105.1. NCBI lineage: Eukaryota > Metazoa > Arthropoda > Arachnida > Uropygi > Thelyphonidae > Typopeltis > Typopeltis vanoorti. The sequence goes on along the minus strand of NC_143556.1, from coordinate 126,341,671 downwards.
GGTGATTCAGCTATGTCATCACTGTTCTAAGGTTACTTTTCACTAACAAGTCGTAAGACCAACTGGTCTGTAAATAATGTTTCATTTTATGCGATAAGCCTCTCCTTATGAACTGCAAAAATTCACAAATTCCAAACTCGGTAATGATCCCTAATCTCAAACGAATCATTAAAAATACTCATATGTGGATTAATTAACCCTGATATAGATTTACACACTACCAATGGCGATATTTTACATCTACACCATCCTTATCGGTTGCCTGATGTTTTAATGTCAACGTTTCCTTCTCCTGTGTCATTAGGTTTATTGAGCTTCTCATCATGCAATTTCTAACTTACATAAATCTACATCATCTACATAAATACTCGCGAAGTAATTATTAAATCCTTCGCTATCTTCTGAAGTCATTTCCGTAGAGCTCATTATGAGAAGTTCAGCTCATGTCGTATTCTCTTTTTGAAAATCTATAAACAAAACTTTCATGGTTAATCTTATTTTCCTACCTGATAGGTCAAAATCAACTTTGATCAATGATTTAGTTAAAAATAATAAACAATGTCATTACCAGCTAGCTTTTCAGATCTTTTATTCGTTAAGATTTTCCTACCTTAACAGTACGCATTTCTTCGAGAAATTGCTTATTTATCCATTTAAATTTACTTTTCAAAATGAATTTTAACATTAGGTTCATGTCCTTAAATGCTCTCCGTTCCTAGTAGTTTTTCGTCCATCAAATAATGCCCTATTTAATTTTTCTCTCTTGTTATGCTCAGTCATCATTCTTGAAATATTGATCCCCGTTGCTTTGCTGGTTGAACTAAAAGAGCAGATATCCGAACGCCAATTAAAACGTAAAGACGCTTATCATAGGATATTAAACCATGGAGTGAGTTGGATAATCTCAGAGTTGGCAAGACTTTTCTCTCTCGCTAGACAAACCTGCCTTTTGAACATACGCACTGACTTAATATTTCAGCGTCCATAGTTTTATTTCCTTTAGCTTAATTCCAACTAATGCTATCAATTATTACTGACAGTCGCTCATTAACACTGTTTCTTAGAAATCCCCTATAGCTCCCTCAGTTTTGACGATGACCTTTGGTTTGGAAAAAATTGGGTTCGAATCCCGTATGTGACGCGAAAACCATTACCAGGGCTTTAAAACTGAAAGTTATCCGATCTCATAAGGGAGTGATGGATTTTTCTTCTTGACCTCTGGTTTCCTTTCCCTCAAAACAGGCAAGCCGACCAGAACACGCAGTTGACACTGAATACACTCTGCAGATATAGGATTAACTGGCCTGTTAGACTTTAATCAGGATTGAAAGATGATGCCGTGACAGGCTATTGGATTGGGCCTAACACGAAATGGGAATGGGGGGGGGGTTCTTAGACCCAGTAAATAAATTGTCCACAATGCCATCGCTACTAGTTATTCCACTGCAAAACCTTATGCTCGCCCGTAATTTTACTGCTGCTTTAGTTACTCAAACTCCTAACATACGAATTTAAGGTGTCGCCAGTTTCATGTTCAAGACTGATGAGGAATAATATTCTTTTTTTCCACTTTCTCTCTCGTGACATAATCCCGCTCCTATGTGCGATTCATCACAGTTCTCTCTGAACAAGAAATTATCTTTAAATTCCTGACCCCGAGTACTTCCGCTTAGAAGCTTCTCTGTAGCAGCAAAGGTAGTTTCTACAGGGTGTCCCAAAATTTACGCAAGAAGTAATTTTAATAGAAAACACAGGTTTTTAATTAAAAATTGTAATTTCTTATTGATTCATAAAGTAGTACAGTATAGGGTTATGCATGGAATAGCATATCGGGTAAATGGCCTCCACGGCTTTGCTGGCACATACGCACTCTTTTGTCGAAATTTTCCATGACCTTTTTGCATAAATGTGGCTGAATTTCGTTGATACAGCGCTCAATTTCCTCCTTCAAGGCGTGAGTGGTCGTGGGCTTGTTGGCATAAACCTAAGACTTCAAAAAACCCCAAAGAAAAAAGTCCAACGGCGTAAGTCACATGATCTGGGCGGTCAGTTCTGATCACCAAAACGGAAAATTACACGACCAGGAAATGACTCATGCAGTAATTGAATTGTTTCTCGGGCTGTATGGCATGTGGCACCGTCTTGTTGAAACCACATGTCGTCCACATCCATATCTTGCAATTTAGGCACGAAAATTATCATGTCGCGATAGCGAGCACCATTAACTGTTATTTTACCTTACCAGCCGCATTTTCGAAGAAGAATGGACCGATGATGCCTCCAGCCCAAACTCCGTACCAGACAGTGACACGTTGTGGATGCATTTGTTTCTCAACAATCACTCGTGGATTTTCTGAACCCCAAATGCGACAATTTTGTCGATTAACGAAGCCATCAAGATGAAAATGAGCCTCATCGCTGAAGATGATTTTGTTCAAAAAATAAGCATCCACTTGTTCCATAATCCATTCAACGAACTCTCTTCGCTGTGTGTGGTCATTTTTAATAACCCTGAACTGTCAGCTGTCACGCTGTCTTTTTTTTCTCGTTGGCAACACTTTACCGCACAAATGGCGCTAAATTTAAATCTTGCGTGAATTTTGGGACACCCTGTATTTATCCCAGATGCGATCTGTAATGAGGTGAAATCGTATTCTCTACTTTTTTACATTTTTTTTTCATGGTTGTTTTTACACTTCACAACAAAATATGACAGACAGATGTTATGGAATTATATTAATTCATTTTTAGCGCGTAGTTTGAAATTTTGATGTGGAAATCTTGTAACCCATTAATGTGAGATAATAATGAATAAATGTTTCATTAGTTTGCATACTGCAAATCCTGTTTAAGCGAAATCCAACCAGAAATACACCATTAACTTAAAGATTCTAAATTATCACAACAACTAAAGAAAGAAAATTCTTAAAGCATTGGATTCTTTCCCCCCCGCCCCTTTCTGTACTCTCGCTTGCTTGTTCAATATGTTTTTGAATACCAGCTCGTGTGGGTAAGTTTTTATTTTGCGCGGCTTTCATAACATTACCATTTCGAACAACTAAAAGCTAAAGTTGAAATATCAGCTTAAGATTAAAGAAATGCTTATATTAGTAAAGAATTTTTTTTGCGTGTGAAAAACTTAACATTTTTTTTTACTCAGTGCGTTTGCTGTTCGGTACAGGAATTTAAAAAAAACGTTGAGCTACATTTTTGTTGTGGCAGTACACTTCGAGTGGCTGTTTCAAAGAATGTTGCGAAATGGAAACTTCACGCAAGCCAAAAACAAATCCAAATTTAATTTAAATGTTCGCTGAATTTTCAGGACTTTCTGCTTTCTCCGAATGCTAAGTTTTCTGTAGCATCGTCCACCAAATTGTCTTCCCTTGTGCTTCAATTTACGAAAAAGGAGCACTCTGAAGATTGCTCTCTTTTGTACTTATGGACCTTTTACTCCTGTTAATGCAGTTTTTCCCCCCTTCGGAACACGACGGAAAAGCAGCAGAAGCGCAGGGTGAGCTGAAAAGCATAATCGACTGCCCTCTTTGCATTTATGAATTATTCACGACTCGAGGTAACTTCATGTACGACGATGCACATGACGAAGGTGCGCGTAGCGATTTACAACAGCGTTTCTTAGGTGAGGGTTAAAAGAAAATGTATTAGCCCCTACTGTCTGTGAAATCAAACTCTCCACCAGACTTGTCCGAAGAAATTTTTGCAGAAACAAATTATGCATTTGTGAGACTGTAAAATGCATACAGCTCTTGATCGATACAGTTTATATACTTCGTGACTGACATCATGTTTCGGCAGAGGAAGAAACGTGGCACGACCCACGAACTAGAATTTTTACATCGCTGAGATTTCATTTATATTGACAGACTGACTTGCTCATTTTGTACTAATGTATGGCTTATATTTTATTTTCGGCGTTCGTTGAACGTTTTGTTAAGCCTTACTCATAGCCGAATCTAAATTTCAGTACCACAGGCACTACTTTGTTTTTATTTTATTTATTTTTTTATTTTTCGATGAGATGAGTATATTTCTCTTTAACCAATCGATATTTTTAGACATCATATGGAGTAAGACTTTTTATATTATCTCGGCAATTCGTATATATTTTGTTACAAAATAAACGCAAGATTTAGTCTGTTGACGACTATCTAGAATAATGAAAAAATATTGCATTGCTCCTACTACAAAAAAGTGACTTTAAACCGCAGAGCATGAATTTGTGACCTTCGTTTTGTTCTACGTTTCTAGGCAGAAGTATTGATAGCTTCTTCCTTTAGATAAAACCATTAGCATAATGATTAGCTAAAAGACTAACGATGGATTTAAACTAAAAGACTAACGATGGATTTAAACTAAAAGACTAACGATGGCATAGCTGACATACTTTATTTCAAAGAGGAGGAACATCATTCCCCATTGCATCTGGAAGCCATTATATCGAACAGCATTCGCACTGAGACGTCGGTATTTGCTTAAGTAAAATGTTTGCTTCCAGATTACTTTGCCAAGTTCAGCAGTGCAACATAGCACTGGATGCATGCCTACTGTTTAAAATGTGTTGCTATTTTTTCGCCTTATTATAATCATACACATTATTTTTTAGATACGTTTCGTAAAACGCCATCCTCTTAGATTTGTTTTTTCTTCCCACCAAAGTCATTTCGAATACTGCTGGACGGAATTTTATTCAAATTTGGTATTTGCAATCTTTTTTTTTTTTTGTTTTTTTTGTTTGTTTCCGTCTGACTTGCAGAGATAGAAAATAAGACGATCCGTTGTAATAACAGCTCATTATTATTGACAGATGATTTGATTCGAAATGAATCATTTTGCCATAAGAACTACGCAAAAGAAATAGTTCAGGAAAAGATATGTAATAGCTGGGCTGAATTTGCATACTAGCTGAAGTTTAGAGCAGAAATGCGTGAAGACTTTAAGGAACAAAAAAATGTTTACAATGATTAATGAAGAATTTTTTTTTCTATTCTCTAGGATTTTAAATAGACTGCCATGGCATCTTATTTTAGATCTGTTAACCGAATATGAAACCGGGATTGAGATAAATTAGAAAGAAATATAGAGGTGAGAGAAGGGATATGGGAATAAATTTAGTACAAGATGAATGGAAAATCTTGCGAGTCTCAGGTAAGTCAGGATTTAAATGGTCGTGTGACATCGTTAGACCAATCTTTAGAAAGATGACCCCTAATGATGGAGGGAAAGTGATTATGGTCCTTAGTATACAAAACGGCTCAGTGATGGAGTGTAACAACTATAGAAAATATATCACCGTATATATATGTAAATAAAGGATAAAATCGTGAAGACCTAAGGGAGTGAAGAAGTTTGGTTTTAGAAAGGGGCAACCCATTGTTAATTTAGCCTTTCCATTTTCGCTGTAAGGGAAATACACTGGGAGTATAGAAAATGTCTGCTCACGGCATTTCGGGATCAGGAAATGGCCTCTGATTTGTTTGGCGGAAAAGATGTGAAAGTTAAATACGATAGTGAAGATAGATTTGGTAACTCATTATGTGGTCTACCTGTTGGTTGGAGAGCGGGTACGCTAACCTCTCGGCCAACCAGGTCTGCGATTTACTTTAGCTTTTGAAGGTAAATAATAGACGGCATTTATATATTTTACTTTTTATTCCAACTAAAAATTAATTTGCAAATTTTAATAAACTGAGAAGAATACATCTCTTTTGGATCAGAACTTAATCCAATAATGAACTAATCTGGGTTCTCTTTTTCTCCTATTACAGTGAAATGTATTTCATTTTTGCAATGTGTTGGTTCGGTACCGCTTCTCGTACGTTGCCACTTTTGAAGGCTCAATTTAGAAAACGCTATGCTGTATTGCGGCGTCCGTTGTCTACGTAGTTAGAAAATGACTGCCTGAAACACGACTGAATAAAATTTAAAAAAATGAACAGAGATCAAACCGTCAGAATGTGCTGAATACTTGATCAAGTACTAAAGACTTGATGGGTTATGAAGGTAAAATTTGTTATAGTACGAAACAAAAATAAAATCCACGACTACTACTCATTGGTTGAGAATGATATGAAACTTGATGATGTTGAACTTCCAGAAAAAGGTTACCAAATGCAACAAAAAATCTTAAATTGAATCATAGTAGTAAGTAGCTTGCACCTAATGCTGTGTTACTTAAGTGCACGTCGGTAAATAATGCTCCTAAAGAAATTTAATTTCGTACTGGTTAACTTCTTATTAGTCTTTTTTTTTTTTCAAAAAAAAAAGTTCTTAGTATTTTTGATGCAATTTACGAGTTCTAAGTTTTCGTAAAGACAAACTGTCGTCACTTTTTTCGATATTTCTGATATGCATAAAATTACATTTTGCGTCAAAATATTTTGATACTACAGTTATACTTTTCACAATACTGAAAAGTATAACTGTAGTATCTGTAAGTTATTGAAAAGCCAATGAATGCACTTTGAACTTTTTTTAAAAAATATTTTTCTATACGTGACGATCTTTGAACTTTTCATTCCTGAGCTACCATAATCTCGAAATCATGAAGCGGAAAAGGAAGCAATTTTGACCACACTGCCAGTTCAGGAGTACTCCGCTGTTTTCCACATGTCCAGTATTTCAGTGATAGATATTGCGTGTTATCTTTTTAGGATAGCTGGAATATTGAAGAGATCTGTAGTTGATTTATGGTTCTAGAGGAGCTGATGTGTAGCATTAATAACGGTGATTTCTAAATGAAAAGTAATCATCACTAGACAGCGGAGTAAGTTGGAATGCCATCGAGGGAAGCGAAAGTCACAAGAGGATAGCAAATATTGAATCTGTGAGCGCATGCACGAAAAGCAAGTAATGAACTGTCTCGGGTCTCCAAGGCCATTAAAGAATGCACTCCAAAGAGCCAGTGGCACAGCACGCTACTTAACACTCGCAGAAATATTTTATTGCGAGCCAAAGTAAGCCACTATTAAGTTTACTTAGAAGTCGTTCAGGATGGAGTCTTAAACAAATAATTATAGGACTTTGCCTCCGGTCGGCTTTAAATAAAATGAGGAAAGAAAACAACGCTCTACCACATATATGTATCTTCCTGTAGACCGCAGATCAGATATTGCTTTCTCAACAGTTTTCTTCCTGTTTCTCCTCGTGTTCAGTTCGTGTATCGAATCGATGCGCTTATCGCATCGCTGGAGACTCGCGCACACACACACACACACACACACACACACACACACACACACACACACACACACACACACACACACACACACAGAGAGGGTGTCTGGAATTCGTGGCTTGTTTTGTTCTGCTTCGTTTTACACCCACCTTTCTTCCATTTTTTTTTCTCGCTCCGCTCTGAATCTGTAATACAGTTATTGTCATTCTGTTCCTCTCTTGCAAAAGACCTTGCCGTTATATCATGTTATTCGATAAGGTTTTGCATTGGTTCTTATTAGATTCCTCTGATCTTCCTTGGCTAGCTGCAGTATTCAGAGATCCAAAATAAAGGTTTAGTTAGACGTGATTTGCTGTTCCTTCTGCAGCATTACTGCACTAGAATTCTTAATGTCAAGAATTTTAAGCAACATCGTAAAGGAATTAATCTAATACGGTGTTAATTGCATTTTATAATTAACTAGTCCTATGCCCTTTCTCGTTTTAGTATGCATAGCTGTTGTTCTGTTATTTAGGAAACCGAAATTTTCTGTTAGTCTTAACAATGTTACTGTAACGTGTAAACTCAATACACAAAAAAAGTAACTTCATTTTGCTATACGCTATATTTAGTGAAGATATGGAATATGCATAAATTTCATTGTACCTTAGTATATGTAACCGTCAAAAAAAAAGTCTTAACTTTTTTGCATTAAAAATTTTTAAATGATTTTTATATCAGAACTATCACTTCCATTGTCTTCGTTTTATTAAACTTTATTTCTTTACATAATTTCCATTAATTTTAAAATTTTGACGTTTTAAAATTTTAATTAAAAATTTTTTTTTTTAATTACAATTTTTTTTTTTTTTTTTTTTTACTAAATCAGTCCATAAAAGGTTTGTAACCTTTTATAGACATATTTAGTACCGTAGAGTGGCTATTGTTTAAATCTTGGAACTTCTCGCTATTAGAGAGCAAACAGGGAATTTTTTTCCATTTAGATCCAGTCTAATAAAAATATGCCAAAATGTAGTACTGAGGTTTAGTAGTACTGTTTGCAACCTCTCGTATGCAGAATTAGTATAAACAAATAATTGATTTTATAAAAAATAAAAGATATAAAAAATATAAAAAAATATAAAAAAAAGTATAAAAAATAAAAGATTTTTTAGTAATTTAGAGTACTAAAATTATTATTATTTCTAAATGTTTAATATTTCTTTAATATAATCTATAATTAAACTTAATAAGTTGCATTGTGCGATACTTGAAGAGCTTTTGGTAAAATCACGACAGTTCTCAAAAAAAAAAAAAAAAAAAACTGAATATACGAATTGTTTTCTTTCTATATAGCAGCTAACATCTTTGGAGCACTAATTTCACTTGTTTTTCTATTAGTGCTCTAAAGATTAGCTGCTATGTACGAAATAATGGTGAAAATAAATTTGAAGTTCCCTTATATAAGGCCTTGATCAGGCAGCATGTGGACTGTTGTGCACAGATCTGGTTTTCAAGGAGATGGAAATAGCTTAGAGACAGTCTAGAGAATATTTTATTAAATGTTTGGTCTATGGAATGTGCGATATGAAAACTGATCGAGGGAATGCAGTTTGCAGAATTTCATGAATAGGAGAGAGGCTATGACTGAGACGCACAAGTTGATGAGGTGGTTGTTACCACATTAATTTGGAGCGTTTCATGGAACAAGAAGCATATCTGAAAGTTGTATAAGGAGGGTGGGAGTGAGGAGCAGGTTCTTTGCATGAAGAGTGGGTTGATGAGTGGAGTTCTTTGCCTGAGTGTGGAAACTATGAATGAGTTTAAGGCACAAAATCTGATCTTTTTTTGTGTGAGTGTATAATAATTAGTAATATTTGCAGTTCATGTTTCTATACAGTTTTACTGATTAATATTTTAGTTTAATATTTTTAGCTGAATTTTTCTCGAAGAAGAACAGTATTAAATTACACTGAATATTTAGGCTTACGTGCTGATTTACATTCATAATTCGGTTATTTAATGAACGAACGCAGCACAGAAATATAATTAAACACAAGTTTTAGAGTTCTTATATTTCCTTTTAGGCATCTAGTCTTTCTTTTATTTGTTTTTTGTGTTATTACAATTTTAATATATTATATCCCGTGATGTCTCTGTGACCGATGAAATATAAGAACTATTCAATCGTATGTTTTTCTGTGCTTTATCCATTCTAGTAATACTAATGGAATTAAACATTCCATTTAACTGTCCTTTGCTGATGACACCGTTTCGACTTGCAATAAAATTAATATCGGCGCATTAGACCACATGAATCAGGTATGACAAAATTCAAGTTTCATATCAACAGTCTCAAAATAGATTTACATACGACAAAATAAATAAGGTAGATCGCAGTCTATTAATCAAATGGTGCAATTTACATTGCGATGACAAGCAAGTGTGTCATTGTGGGTTAATAAAAAAAAAGCAATTTCGATAAGATACTTAAGTCTATATATCGACATAAATTTGAGCGAAATTTCCACGTTTAGTTATTTGAAGAATAAAATGAGATGCATCATCACGGGATGTTCAACATGTTAGTATAGAATTCCCGAGATGTCTCTACTATTTACGGATTAAGTAGCATCACGCTCCACCGAAAAACTGTATACCATCCTTGATACTTTACCATTACGGAAACTTTGCTTATACTTCTGTTTAACATACGTCAGGAACAACATATTTCCGAAGTATAACGCGCATTATAACCTGCACTGTGGTAGACACTTATTGGTAGTTCTCAAAGACAGTAGAGAGATTCCCCAAATCCTTTCGACATATATATCCTCTAACAGCTATAATTAATAAATCACCTGACCATACAGAGGCTGTTCCTTCAGATTACCTATTTAAAAAAATGAACTGTATTTTAGGCATATTAAAATTATTAGCAGATGAAACAATAATTATGTATCGGAAAAAATAAATGATATATTATGTATATATAATCAATAAACTTTGTTTTAATAGATTAATAATTTATAAATACTTGTCAAATAATTACGTATCTAACCATCTATGTAATCTAATAATCTTGTAGATATTTGTCTATATATTCCCATCGATACATTTGTCTATATTCTGTACCTACTTCCATCGTTATTCTTCTAGTAACCAACATGACAATCGCCTTTGGTTACGCCTATGTAATTATATAAAATAAAAAAATAAATCAGCGAATGCCTTTTATTCCCTTATAGGGAGTAGGCGAGGCCTTTAAACCCTATTTAGATTTTTGGAGACTGAGTGGGCAGTTCAATCTCCACCGGTAGCCAATCACAGATAGCTGGCTAACGTCTATCACTAATTATAGCAGCCACCGATGAAGAGACTGGCAAACAAGTGCTGGTGCTGCCATCTCTTGGTACCTAACCCTAACAAGATATGTTACTGTCTGAAATAATGTACTACGGTCAATTTTCTTGAATTTACGGGATGAAAAATCCACTTGCCCGTGCCAGAGATCGACAAACTCGGGAACCGGTCGAAGAAAGGTTTAGAAAAAATTCTAAACCTTTCTTCGACCTCCAGTCGGAGACTAGACTTGAACTTAAGTCTAACTTCGAGCGACCAAGCGCAGAGGACGCAAGCGCCATTTCCACTGAGCTACTCAGACCTTTGCAATTATAATTATATTAGATGTAATTGTATTTATTATCGTAAATCGTACCTTGTATATTTTATCATCCCATATTGTGAATGCTTGTCTTATAAATCATCCCAGATTGCGAATTTTTTTCTTGTATTTTCTCAATTGTACTATGTATTAATAAGACGCTATATATATATATATATACCTGTATATATACCTGTATTTTCTCATTTTGCATGGTGTTATATGCACTGCATTGTTCTTCGTGTTAGCGTTATAAATTCAACTCCGTTACACCTAAAATTCTCCCTCACCCAGGAAGCGTAACTCGTTTTGGAATACCCCCTGGGTTAAATCTATTGCATTATTTGCACTTCAGAAATAAAGATCAACCAACTTGTGCTAAACCAAAGCTGCTTAAATAGAACGCATTCAGTTTAGATGTGACTGGCGTTTCCTACTGAGTCAGGGTTTCCACAATCTTACTTGAAAGTAATTCAAGAAGTTTTTACTTATCTCATTTCATGCAATTATCATATCACAATATTATTTTACCTTCTTTTACATCTATCAGTCCAAATGTAGAAACTCTGAGTGATAGTTTAGAGAAAAGTGCTTACCTTCCACTATTATTGATTTATGAAGTGCGACACATCTGTGATGAACTTTAACTCCGAAATGATAGCAAAATACGTTATCAGGTCACATTTTCTGTTGCAATTTAGAAGAGTTGAAGAATGGATGGTTTACTGGCTTCTCTCTTATCTTTCCATTTTCATTCCTTACTTCGGTCATGGTAAATATCAATTTATTTACTTTGCACGGGAAGCGCATTCACTTTCCTTCCTTTAAAAGATTGATTCCGTTTCTTTTGAACCGTGAAATTCTCGAAGTGCAGATTAATCTAATATCAGACTTCAGATGGTGTTTTCAAGTCCTGGTATTTCATTTGTCGCTTTTGTAAAAGTAGAAAAAAAATATTACTCATAAACCGTACTATTTTCATTCTAAAATGATATTAGAATCTGAAAGTTTGTTTTCGCAGTGTAGTAAATTCACTAAATGAATCCTCTGCAACAACGAAGCAAGATTTACAATACGGGATTAATTTTTCTGCGTATAATTTCACTTAATGTGGAGTGCTCTTTGAAAGACCCATTCGCTGAGATCTACAAATATTCATATTTAAACGGATGATAAACAAAATAACTAAACTCCATAAACATGAACCTGCAACGTTTTTGAATGATTATAGGAAATGTATTCGGATACCGCAAAGTTTCTTATATCTGAATCAATTTTTTCAAGTCTGACGCAACTTTTTTTTTAATTGATGCTTATCTCAAAATATTTTTATTTTATTGGCAATCCTAATATCATTGGATTGGAACACCATTTTTAAAATGTGCATTTAAAAACAAAAAGGTATGTTCTTTTGCGTTGATTCATCTGTTTTCAGTAATTCGTAATAAATGATCTTGAAATACCAAACTAGAACTTGGGAAACCATGACTGTTTACTGCTTAATACTTTACCCGTTATTTTATTATGATTTTTTAATCTCGGGCAATGTGGAGCATTGTGCTTGTTCTTTTATTATTACAGTTTCATTCAATACAATGAGACTCCCTGAATGGTTTCTCAGGCTGTACTTTTTCACTCCAGAAAGACTCCACTTATTTATGCTGTTCACGATTTTCTTTTAGTAAAGAACGTGTATACAAATAGTCCACGTAACGCAAAACTTAAACATCACTACTAATGGGAACTCTTATTTATTTATTTTCCTGAACTACAAACGAATCAAGTTTTGGTGCAAGGCTTACAAAGTGATTTTTCTTTGATGTGCTGCTAACTTTTCAATGCGACTTTTATTTATTATACTGCCAAGATGCAAAGTTCGAAAACCATTGTTATTTTCTAAAGATTATAGACTTTGGCATGTCTTTTATTCGTGGACTAAAAACGGTAACTGGTTTTCTTATATACCGAAGAGGTCCGCCGTATTAGAATAGACGTCAAGGATTTTAGAGAATTCTCCTATTGACTAAGATTTTGCCGTTCGTGGGGAGATTACGTTTCTGAAAAGCACCGCAGTGACAAATCCACGGTGCTCAGATCAGACTCTTGGGAAAATGCCATTACTTTCCTCAACTTTTTGGAGAATTATTTTTTAATTAAAAAATTCTGCAAATTCCATTATAAATACATTTCCTTTGTTATTTCTTTCTGTTCAGGAGGGAGATTCATTTTGTATTAATTTGTCACATACAGAAGAGTGGTTCATTTATTTGGACAGAGTTATTTCGATGTGACCTTGACACGGTACTTCCCTTATAATTTATTCAACGGCACCCAAGGCAATTTTTTATCAAATTTACCCACTCACGAAAAAACGAATTTTTAGTTCGAGATAAACCTTAGGTTTTAGAGGAAAATTGTGAAAATATCTTGTATGTACGGAGGCGTTAGCATAAATCCGATAATAATTATGACCTATTAGCAGACGTGCATAGCTAGGCTTCCGATTAGATTCATTTTATTGAAGAAAATGGCAAATTTTTTTAGAAAAACTCTCTCCTTAGCAAAATCAAGCTTTCCTCTAGTTTCGGGACAGTGAATGGTTCTTGTTAAGCTTCATGAACAGTTTCAACCGAAAGTGAGTTAATAGGTCTCATATGAAAGTAGCACGGTTTCCCCAGGGGTGAAACTTCAATTTCCCCTTCCCCGAAAACAGGCCAAATTGTGTTATCTTAACACAATTAAGATATAATACATTGGTCTTCTGGCCTTACTTGCTTCTGTCGTCAATCCAGAACAACCCAGTTAACTAGTAAACTTTATGCTATTAAAGCATCAACGATTCTTTTATTAAAAATTAACAGAATTTCACAGAAAAGAAGATGAAATTGACATCTAACAATATATATGAACACTAGCAGTTTCTCAACCTTAGACAGCGAGCCAAAGCTACACACTGTCTCGACAGCTATGTTTATTGATGTACTTGTAGCAGTTGAAAGGGAGAACTAAAACCTGTTACACAGCAGAGGTGACTTTTACTTAGTGTCAAAGTCATCCTCCAAATAGTTTCTCTGTTTCTACGTTCACCTTGCAGAGACAAAAGTACGTACAATAATGCTGTTCATACAGAGAATATTTAAATAACTCAAAAGTGGTCATGAATGAGTGTGAAATGCGGTGCAAGTAATGCTTCAGATAGTGATTAGATGTTTTAATCCTGTTCTTTGCCTCGTCTGTTTTTTTTTTTTTTTCATTTTCTCTAAAGCATGATCAGAATTATCTGTCGAAAACTTATAATTTGCATTTTATACACACACACACACACACACACACACACACACACACACACACACACACACACACACACACACACACACACACACACACACACACACACACACACAATCTTGGTTAAGTTGTCTTTGTTATCAAAATGACCTGCGATTTATTACCTTTTTCTCTTAACTGGAATAGCTTTTTTTTTTTTTTTTTATGTAAAACCTTGACTGCAAAAAGTCAAAATTCCAGTAGAACATTAGGATCTTGATTATGCTGAGATAATCAAGGAACTCTGGTCTAGAGACCAAATATGAAATTTTTTCCAACCACATGCCAGATAACCTTTGTCACATGTATCTTTTTCCCCTGATCAATATCAATTCGATTTTCGTCGTCTTTTTCGGTTTTTCCATATTTCACATCGTATAATGTTGGTTGAGATGGGACGTTGTATACTCATTCTGTTGCTGTATTAGAGGCGACATTAACAAGGAATATTATTATGTCATTTATATTTTAAAAATGACATTTTAATGTAATACAATTTTTGGTCTTCTGCGATTATTTCTTATTTCTTATGTTTATTTCTTACGCTTATGTTTATTTCGCATTTGCTATATATTAAAAGTGAAGGCAATAAAAATATCCTTGCGATGCTCCTCTTTTTTATTTCTTTCCATTTTGTTATTTTTATGACTCTCACCCCAAAACGAATTTTTCTAAACTTTTTTTGTACCATGTTAAAGATTTTTTTAATTATATTTTTATTTATTTTTCATAGTCTGGAAACCGTGCTCTGGAGACTAAATATGGAATATTTTCGAGTTAACAACTGGAGTTCCCCAATAAGTGGGACTTCAATTCACCCCGATTCACCAGCTCTGAAAATTCATCGGAGTTTCTACCTAAAAACAGTCGCAAACATCGGGATTCGAACATGAAGTCCACAGCGGGATTCGAATATGAAGCCTTGAGTTGGAGTGGATATGTTAACCACACTGGGTCAACCAAGCGGGCATTTGCTCTAATAATAGACGTTAGGCTATTTTGAACGCTCATCGGATACTGTTTTTTCGTAATCAATAAATGTCATGTTTTCTTGAATGATTTTATCTTAAAAAATTTACTCGATGGAAGATCCTTTTTTAAGCATCCATTTTATTTCTGTTTAGTTTCTGTTTTAATATTTCTACACATAGCATGTAACCTAGATGGCTGTATCTCCTCAAGCTTCTCCGTTACTATGAGATCCCCAGGGGCCTCGTTCTATCACCTATCCCCTTTTTTCTATACATACATAACCTACTCTCCTCCCTCTTACGTATATTAGGCCTAGTGGCCCATTATGTTCGTATTGGGCATGGCCTATTACGATTTGAAATCGCGACAACCTCGAGGATAGGGTGGTTAGACCTATGCCTCCCAGTCACTACTAATCCTATTCCCAGCATCAATGAGGTAACCTGGTCTCTTTCACTGCTACTAAAAAACGCAGTCTTGCCTTTTTTTTTTTTTTTTTTTCGCAGAGATCTAACCTATCCTAACTAAACCCTCAGTAATGCATAAATTACTAGGCAGAATCAAATCTCCCCCCCCCCCGTACTGATATTATGCTCTAGGATAAACACAATATTAATAGCGTCTTAAAAAAACCAACTAGGCACTCTTAACACTCAACATGCTACTTTAAACCGATCCTGCTGCTAACGCTCTACAAATTCCAAATCTTAACTACCTTTTAGAATAGTGTTCATCTGTTTTGGCGCCTAAAATCTCTCTAAAACTTTTTAATATAGTATAAAAGAAAGCGATTAGGCTGATAGGGGTTGAAGTGAGTCAGTGAGGGAAGGTCATCCATCTCGCAGACGCAATGGGTCAGCTCTTTTCTGCAGGTTTTTCCCATGGATACTGCTCCAGAGAACAGATAACCACAATTCCCCCACGTTCTATTGAACCTGTTACAACAAGAGCAGCAGCAGCAGAACATTCCTTATTAGTCCAGCTGCAAACACACTGAATAAGCTTCTCTCTCTCTTTTATTCTACTCCCTCTCTTTAGAACAAATTTCCTCACGAAGTGTTTCCCAACAACTAAGTCCTTCAACTCTTCAAGAAAAATGTTAGTCTTCTTTTTCGACTCACCTGCACCCTACACCTGCCACTGATTATGCCATAGGTTCTACCTCTCGTCTATGGGATTGATATAAAAAGTTATTTCCTTTTTCATACGTTACCGTAACTGTTTCGGAGATTCTTGTGTATTCCAAATCTTATTAAAGATATTCAGAAATCTTTCTTAAATTTTCGCCTGCGCTTTCATATACAGTAATAAATTTGTGTTTCATTATTATTTCCCCCCCCACAATTTATTATTCTTTGTTTTACTTTTTCATTGGTTCCAAGATTCTGAAAATAACTTTTTTTGAAAAGATGCTTTTACATTTTTTAATATTTTTATTCTTGTATTTTATAAGTTTGCATTTGTGGCTGTGATATGTCATTTTCTAGCTCGTTTTTTTTCTTCTTTTCTTGCAATCAGTGCTGTTTCTGTGATCTTAGAAATATAAAAACAAGAAAAAGGTAGCCATCAGGAATGATTATATTCTATGATCCGCTTACGTAGACATCTTTTATTTTTGTAAGTGGAGGTTTCTGTGGTTTAGACGTTCATAAGGCATATTCCGGTAATTGGATCACACTTTTTTTAATAAGCTAAAAGCACAATAAAGAAATAAAACCCGACAAGTTTCGTAAGTCGTTTGACTTACATCTTCAGGGGTAAAAGGTAACTGAAAGTTAAAACAACAAAAAAGAGAAATTAATAGTTCATACTATACAGGTTGTAGCCGTCTGACTATTTATAAAATTAAAAAAATCAGAATGCAGATTCAAAGCAGTGCTAAGTTTAAACAATGCTGGATGATGCCACGTTCTGTTGTTCACAATCATAATATCCGAGGTCTGACAGGTATATTTTTTATCAAAGCTGACAAAACTTGGTGTAGAATTAAGCCTTGATTTTTATTGCATTGTGTTGGAATTCTAAGCATGTTTGCAGCTTCTTTAAATTTCTTTATGTAACAGTTTTTTTTTTCTATATAAGACATGTTTGTTTTCTGCCAGAGTACATTTTGGCCGGTGGACGTGGTATGGAAAGCTAGACCTGATTTGTGTTCTCTTCTGTTTTGTACATTCTTTTGGTGTTCGTTCATGCGTATTTCCCCAGATCTTCCTGTCTGTCCTACGTAGCAGATGCCGCAAGAACAATAAATTTTATAAATACCTGGTTTTTTTTAAAAGATATAAAATTTATAAAAATTTATATGGATTTCGTATCGGATTTCCCATTTCTCTTTTATGGAACCTTGTAAATTTAGTAACTGTTCGGTAGGCATTTCTATATTTTTCCGTATTGGTTTAAATCATAATTTAGCCATTATCACATAATGATCAGGATTTATTTAGAACCCTTCACTTGCTGCTTCTAAATGAGTTAAAATTCGAAGCTATGTAATTAATAATTTACATCCTCGTCCGGAACGTGTATATTTATATTCAAGTAGAGTTCATTATTCTCGCATTATTATAAATTATACAACTCTGCAGTTTGGGTAGAGTGCATCAGTAGAGTAAATTACCCTAGATGCACCTTTGTTGAATTTCCGAAGGTAAACAGTTGATGAATAAACTTACTTCTGGAATATTAATGAGAATGATTTATTTCTGTTATGCTATGTTAGATGCAGTCGGTATGGAAAGCAGTAGTACCAGACGCAAGTAGCCTCTTTTTGAGTTTGTTTTCTACAGTAAACGGTCCATGTAGAAGATTATTCTGATAATTAATTACTCGTGAACTGCTAGCTGTGTTTTAAATGAGTGTGAGTGAGATAAGAGAAAAAAACGTGAAAAAAATTAATGTAGATCGAGACAGCCCGTTTTATCGAAATATTAATTTCTGGAAATGATCTTAGTCATTTATAGAAAGGGGTGTGTGTGTGTGTGTGTGTATAGCAGCAGCTGAATTACTGTGATGATGAAGTCTACTGTTTTGGTCTTATGCAATCTAGACCTTTATTTTTTTTTGTAATACAGTGTTGTAGCATTTCGACATGTTCCATTAAAACTCTTTAAATCAGGTCCACCAAATTTGTATAAAATTCTTACATCGTAGTGAAATTATAATTTTCCAAATACTAATGCTGTCTACCAGTATTCATCTGTAAACTGAAGAAGCTACGTGATAAAAATGCAAGACAGTATACACTAAATAGCTAAATATCGTAGTTGTGCCCAATACTAGAATTTGGATGTTCTTAACGTTAAGGCCTCTAGCGGGATGTTGTGATAGTTTTCTATATCAGTCATCATTCAGCGCGTGCGACTGCAGCACAATTTTCGAGTGCCTGGAATTCAGAGCGTCCGTAGAGCTAATCGTACATTAAGTGCTGAAATCCATGGATTTTGTATCGTCATTCGTGTGACCAACCACGAAAGGAATGATCTTTTAAGATCAGATGAATGTTTGGATATGATGGCTACCAGTAGAATTACATACTGTATGCCGGATTTTTAGACCCATCTCCTTCTTAGTCACAAATGATATCTTCTCTTTCCCTGAAACATCGATAATCCTCCCCTTATATATTCTCGACCATAAATGGCAACACTATCGGAAAGATTTTTTTTTTAAGTTGGTACATGTCATAAGTATCCATGTGAAATTGCAAGTACTTTATATATATATACACACACACACAGCTGTCGAAAGCCAAAGTGTTGTCTGTATCCCTTGAAACGAATAAAATTGAGTATCGTGCAATTATGAAACTCTTTGTAAACGAAGGTTTAACGCCAAAAGAAATTCATTCGAAGTTCATTCCAGTTTATGTGCACTCTTCTCCTTGGTTTTCGGCAATTAAGAAATGTGCTGCCGAATTTAAATGGGGCCGTACCAAACTCGAAGATGATCAACGTGAAGGACGTCCAGAAAGTGTAACACCACCAGAAATCATTGATCAGTGCACGATATGGTATTGGATGACCGGCGAATCGAAGTGCGTGAAATTTCTGAGACTATAGGCATTTCAAAAGAACGTGTAGGATATATTTTGCGTGAAGAATTGCAAATGAAAAAGTTTTGCGCAAGGTGGGTGCCGCGCTTGCTCACAGCAGATCAAAAACGCACTCGAAAAGCTCTGAAAACAGTGCTTGAAACATTTTTACAAGAATAAAACTTTTTTGTGCGTCGATTTATTACTGTGGATGAGACTTGGATTCACCATTACACACAAGAATCCAAATAGCAGTCAAAACAGTGGACAGAAGCCGGGTTGTTCAGCGCCAAAGAAGACAAAGTCGGTTCCATCAGCAGGAAAAGTCATGACATCGGTGTTTTGGGATGCTAAAGGCATTTTGTTTATTAATTATCTTAAAGGGTAAAACAACCGGCAAATATTATTCCGATCTTTTAACCAGATTAGACGAAAAAATTAGTGAGAAAAGAACCGGAAAAAAATCATCTTTCATCAGGACAATGCACCTGCCCATAAAGGTGTTTTGGCAATGAGAAAATTAAGGGATCTGCACTATGAATTGTTTGGAACATCCACTCTATTCCCCAGATTTGGCTTCCTCTGACTATCTCTTCCGAAAACTAAACATCTTCCTCGCTGGTAAGTTGAGCAAATTATAGCGGAATTGGCGAGATTATTATTTGTACGAGGTATTTGGTTAGAACGTTATACTAAGGCTAATTCACACTCTGATGTGGGTTATCATAATTTGCATCACTGATTATTGAAATACTGTAGTAATTAATGGATGGTTAGTCTATAGCTGCTCAGCATTATTTAAATGAACATTTGTCATTTAATGGTAATTTAAAAGATGGAAATCGGGCAAGTTCGTTTAAAATGGAACAATTATCAGACCAATGTGTTAACCGTTTTCTGTCGGTTCTTTCAAATGAAGTCCTATAAATGTGATATGAGCAAGTGATGGATTCAGCTTAAAGGCTCATAAAATGGTGATATCTATCATTTCTTTCAGAGCTTATTTATTGAACACTCTTGTAAACATCTTGCTGTTATCCTCAATGACAAAATACATTGATCTAAAAGCAATTGTAAACTTCATGTACTGCAGTGAGGTTGAACATTTCACAGGACCAGTTTCCTGCACGCCTATTTGTAGCAAGACAATGGGGTGATTCAGATAAACAGGAGGTGATTCGACAGACTTCAAGTTCTCAGGCATTGCGCTCCTAGTGGAGTGCATCAACAAAGGTCAGCATCAGACGGGGCGAATGTAGAAGTAATACAATTGAATGTGATTACACAATTTGAATTGGTGCCGTCTCGGATGATAGAATAGGTGACAACAGAAAATGTGCTGATATATTCCGATAATCTCAATGTCATATGTTTACTCTAGCTGCACGTCAGCCACCCACTCCTGCTACTGTTGATTTATTCGATGCCCAGCTTCACTAGTTTTTTGTTCTTTACCATCTTTATTCCCCAGGACTCAGCACGTCATCAAATCAAGTAAACCAAATTAAAAAGAGCCCTGGTATTATACTTGAAGACCCTTCCAAATCTTCTGTTGCTGGTTCTTCACATCAAGTTATAAATAAAATACCAACAGGATTAGTCGATACTCCTCTCATCTTCATCTTCAGGAGAGCGAGCATCTTCAGTACAAAGCTAATAGAACAATAACTGACAATTCCAAAAGGCGCCACCTAAGTAGCCAATGCAAGATAACTAAAAAAAGGTCAATAAATTTCCTAACGTATTAAAAAATAAATAAAATACCACGCACACACGATTTAAAAAAATAAAAAAAACAGAAAAAAATTAAAAATTTATTTCATCGGATCTGTTTAAGTTAGGAGAGTGAAGTAAAGTTTCACAGGTTTCTAGATAAAGCTGTTCCATGAGGAACCGCCTTTTGTGAAGGACTCTTGTCTTGTTCCAATGAACTCTGTCTAGTGTTGATGACATACTCTGCAAGTCCAGAATGTTCAGGTTCGAGTTGTGTTCTTCTAGCCAAATAAAAGCAGATCTGAAATAAATGGTAAATTATGGAAGGAGGATTTGTGAAGTCATCAGCCTCTATATACAAGTAGCATAGAGGTGAAGATGTATCATGCGCAAACTTGTTCACACTTGTATAAACGATTCAACAAGAATATAATTTCTTGTCAAGTATAATTTGTGAAAAGCCAATTCGGTTTCACAAACAAAGGCCTTTTTTGCTAAAGTTCTGTTTTAGATTAAAACTTCAAGGAAAAAAAAAACGTTAGAGTAATGCTCGGAAAAGAAAAGGATGTAAATCATGAGGTTTAAAACTACTGAACGTACATAGCATTTCGCAACACGCACCTTCCAAGGGTATATTGGACTGTCGTTCTTTTCTTTGGCTATACTTCGAAGACCAAACAAATGAATGTTAATTTTCTGGTTACATATTTACTAAAATATTGTCTGAACAAACAATTAATGCTTTTTAAGATGAATTTTTATCTAGTAAAGAAAGCTGTTTTTCACGACAATAACTGCACACTTTGTTCTTATCGTTTTCTTCAGGGTAAGAAACATGAGTAAAACACACCACTCAGAGTTTATGTATGGGATTTGTAATTAATCTTATTTTCCAGACCTCCTTATACATCCCTTTTATAATTAAATTCCGGAAGAATATGGGATAATTTTTATTACTTTGTAAATCAAAGTAATAAAAATAATGCCTTTAAGATCCCGTGGCTTTATTCACCATCAGCTTTGTCCGCATTATTTCCTGGGGGATATTATAATTATATGCTGTTATTATTTACTATAGTTGTATACTGAAAAAGTGAATGCAGATTGACGAAAGAATGTGCTCCTTTTGAATACCTGTCTGCGTATTAATTATTACCTTTCATTCCTTTTACGTGAAGTTTATTACACTGGAAATTAAAATCTGCTCTAATTATATTGCAAATTTAAAATATTGTAATAATTATCCTTTTACCAGGTCTTGTGTGGTGTACACAACATTTTCGACACTCGTTGTGGTTTCTAGCCACCTGTGAATTGGCGATTCTGCGGCTGTGAAACGGTCATCACCTTTTGTTATCAGAAAATCCTCGCTCTTCTGATATGGTGCTGTGCTTAAGGAATAAGCCGGGAGTAGTTCTGAGGTGGTGTATGTACTAGTCTGTTACAAAGAAAAATGAACGCTTTCGTCCAAAAAAAAGTTTTGGATTAAAAAAAGTTTTTTATTTACTTGTCAATTTATGCGTTTTCCGGCCTCGTTGGCCGAATTGTCTGATCCCGCTCTAGGCATGAATGTTTGTGATTGTCTTTAGGTGAGAGGTGAATTTTATCGTTCGGTGTGAAACCGCCCTGCTCACCGGAAGCGGCTTCAAAAAGTGCATGTTTGTTCTCTAATACACAGTATTTGGACCACGTAAAAATTAAATAAAAATAGTAAAAAAAATCCTTAGAACACTCAGAGTTCTAATGGACTATTGGCTTACATACTTGTGAGTTGAAGTTACTACCGTTTCGAAGTCAATACCAAGTAATGTTCGAATTATTCTCGATACGTGAATTTCCAATGTCTACACCAAATTCGTGTGTTGAACTTCGTTCATGTTTTTAGTGTGTTAATAGAACTTTACTCATGGATTCCCCCCCACCTTGTCCAGTAATGAAACTTAGCGTTGACAAGGAGTTATCAAAACCAAAGCGACAATGCAGATATTCTGAAAGCAAGAAGAAAGAAAAAAGGTTAAAATATTATTACTGCTAATGGTGATACCAATGCTAACGATGACGCCAGAAGTAATTTCCCACCCGTTTATATAAATGAGGGCAAATATAACTGAACAATAAGAATTGGTGAGCTTAGCTCAGAAGTAATTCAAAATATCCTTATCGCCGAATTGTATTCTCCAGAATACAATTCCTAACACACACACACACACACACACACAGAATGCAAAGCAGTTTAATTCCAAAATTATCATCTGTTAGTTGTGTGTAAAGACTATCTAGTTTGTCCACTTTTCTTAAGAAAAACCTCGCCGATCATTCGTGATAAGCGAACTCAAACTCGGCCTCGATTGAAGTCCAGAAAACGTTCCTTGCGTACCTGACGGGATTCGAATCCAGGTCTTTCCAATAAAGAAAACGCGTGCTGGCTTCCGATTGTCATGGACGCGTCGTTGCCATAAAGCGACTCTGATGTGTATGCATTGTTCTGTGGTTGTGTGCAGGCTTAAAGTTACATTCTTTTGCAGTTGTTTAGCGAGCGAGAGAAGAACATAAAAGACGCGACCGCTGGGTGTATTTTATGGCCTTTCGGAATGATCCACATAAGCTTGCTGGAATGATGCCAGCAACTTGAAATGCAGATACCGTCTCGAGGGCAGTTGGACGCAATATAAATATGCGCAGCTTTTTCGCACGCAGAGAGAAAATAAGCAAGGATAAAAGCTTGTTTCAATCTCTTCCCTTGAGACAAATGCTGAGAGGAAAAAGAAAGAATAACTAGAATATTATTCTGAACCTAATATTTTATACATGGATGTGTAACCTTTCTTTCTTCTAAAATTCAACACCAACTTTTTGAATTTCAGATGTTGGAATTTCGATGCAGCAGGTTGTCTGTCTTGTTGGAATGAGAGTATTCGATACTTTAGCCTTTTTTTTTCTTTTGCTATTTTTAAGTGAATCAGATTTAAAAACGGGGATTATTTAAATTCTAAAATTGTTTGAATATTTAATTAAACTAAGCATTTCATCTACACCTAAGTTAAGCACTTCGCTTAACTTAGGTTGAGATGAACTTCCGCTTTACAGAATTATCTGTCTGCCTTCACATAACTAAAAGTTATATGGATTCCATGTATGAAAGGCTTTAAATTTAATAGCACATTAGTTTCGTGGGCAGACATGATTTTGCAAGTATTTAGGTATAGCTTTCATCAGACACGTAGGAGACCACCAGTAATCAAGATGGTGGTCTTATACCTGTCCGATGAAATTTATCTGCTACCTAAATACTTGCGAAAACATTCATGTCTCCTTTCTACTGTCTTTCGAATCCAGGGTCTTCGTCTAGAACAGAGACTATCTATTCGGCTGACCAGTCCTGGAAAATTTACTTTTATTAATTAATAAAATTCTGATTTCTTCAAGGAAAGAGGACGAAACCGAAAATCGTCTGCACTCTTGGAACGCATGGTTAGAAACAGTACCATGACGTCAGTGGAACCTTAAATCAGAAGTAGCAGAATGTGAGTACAGTCTTCGGAGTTCGGTGCTGCACTAAAGAAAAAAAGTAGTAAGGAAACAAATGCCCAAAGTTATGCGAATTCTTCCTGCTGTGTTCGATTCTTTTGACTAACAGTGCACAGATTTTTGTCTGTCAGGTTTATAGTGTGGAAAATTTTATTCTTCCCTGAGTAGGCACTTAGAAAAAACGTTGTTTCAAGGAGAACAACCACTAAACTGTTCCCCTCTCCCCCCACTCTTATTTGCGAGTCATAATTGCAGTTGAGAAAAGAATACCCTTCGAGAAACATTCGCATTTCAAGTAGACTGGGATTACGTAATTGAAGATTGGTTGGATTTTTTATTCTTAATTTGTGATAGCACAAAAGTTATCGAAGTTAGCATTTCATTATCGTGGAGGGAGTCTAATGAAAGAGAAACGCAACTTTCAATGAGTATTAGTAGAATGATGTCCTTTTTACTGAGTTCTTTTTAATTCCAGATAATCAAGAGACGAAATGAATGGGGAATAAATGAAAAGGGGCAAAAGCTCAGTTCGTGATTGTGTGATGACTGACTTTCAGAAGATGTTACCAATGAAAAAAAAAGTGGAATTCGTCTCTCTTCAGAAACTATTGATAGAAATACTTATGAAAAGAGATGGAGAGTTTTTTTAATTGGAAGTAAAGTTAATGAGCTAGAGAGGAATCGTTAATTAAGAAAGCTGCTCTTTTCAGGGTAGCAAGGATATGGAAACCTTTTGGCTGGATAAGAAATCAGATATGACTTGTTTCATGATTGTACAAGTTCCATTCAAGTAGTACAGAGTGGTAGAGTAGATTTGTAGTCAGCAGCTCACCTATTTTATGGATTGGTAATTACAAGAAATAGAAGCAAATGAACGGGCAAAGTAATAGACACGAGTTATTGTGTTAATTTCCGAATAAAGATATTTCATTTTTACCAAATGAGCCGCCAGACAGATAATTGGTCTCATAATTGCAAAACACGGGTAGAAATTCCATAAAATAAGAACTCTCTCTGAATGTTTTAATGCAAAATCCGATCAAGTGCAAATGAGCTTGCAATCATTCCTCCTGATCCAGTTGATGCCCGGCCTGATCGGTAGTTTTCCTTCCAAACAGCAGTCCTCATCTCGATTGTTCATTTGCTGTATAACGAGAATACGAATAATCAAAATTAGAAGCTGTATTATAAAGATTCGTAGTGATCGGCCATGCATAGATAATAAGATTCGTTCGTTCTTTTCGTAGACGATTAGTTTAACGGAGACAAAAGTTCATGAAAGATTCGTTTACTCCAAATGTTAATTTTGTGTGTGTTTTGTGAAATGAACACAGCTGGAAGAATCTTCAAGATCTCATAATTTGAAATGTATATTGACTGTTTTTTTTAATTATATTAATATAAATATTTTGTTGTCTATTTTTCTTTTTTACTTGTAACTAATGAGGCAACAAGTATTTATGCTGATCAGAAACTACTTCCAAGAAGTCTCAGTTTGACTTCAACTTGGAATTATTGGAATGAGAGTAGTAGTAGTAGGAACTGTTGATAGTGCGAATAATAGCTTTGTTCGAAACTTTTTATTAAAAGGCAGAGTGTGTAGTAGCTCGAGCTTCGTGACAGTTGGGAACTTTATCTACTAGCCTGGATTAGTGGAGTCTTCGCTTTGCCATCAACATGTTGTAGTAGAGAATCTCGGCGAGATATGGATGCTTGTAGAACTTAGAACTTTCTAGATAAGTTCTTAATTTTCGAAATTCAGATGGTTATCCCAGAGGCAATGTGAACGTTATCTTTCAGGTGCGTTTCCTTGTAGTTTATCAATAAAGTAATCGAAATATCTACAGTTTCGATGCACCGAACCGACCTTTGATACAAACACCAAATGAATGAAGACTGATTGCCACCAGACTTGCAGTAATTCACAGTAGAATATTGGTTAGGTGTGGGGATGTTTGTGTACAGAGAAAATGAGCGATATATCATAATAAAATTTCAAGAGGCGAAAACGTGAATCCTAAATAATTGATAGAGAAAACACACACACACACACACACACACACACACTAGAACTTTGAATTTTTGGATTGAATTAGATACATCATTCATTTTGCTGTAAACCAATATCTAGTCGAATATTCCCGTGTGAATACTTATGGATATCCATCCATTTTCGGATCAGTAATCGGTCTTTATCCGTTTCATTTCACGATGTCTGAAAGCCATTTGGACTGAAGTCTCCGACATTTCGCTTATGAACACATCAAGAAATGGGAAAATGTCCCAATACCGCACGAACATTCTCAAAGAAGGCGAAATACAAAAGTAGGCTGACGCCAGTTCTTTAATTTCTTTTGGAAGTGCGATGAATTATCACCTTATTGAGAGCAATATCACCGAAGTCGCTCCCTTTTTAAGTTGTCAACTTGGTCATTTGTCGTGCAAATAGTTTATTGCAGATGCACGTAATGAAGGCTTTCTGTTCCCATAGACCTCCTTTCTTTTATTCTGACCGATTTCTTCGCCTGCTCGGAAATTTAA
Organism: Typopeltis vanoorti; assembly: GCF_054136105.1. Taxonomy (NCBI): domain Eukaryota; kingdom Metazoa; phylum Arthropoda; class Arachnida; order Uropygi; family Thelyphonidae; genus Typopeltis; species Typopeltis vanoorti. The sequence continues at coordinate 126,314,725 of NC_143556.1, read as the reverse complement.
CGGTTACCCTCGACACTGAATGTAACTTCCCCTTCGGTGTCGCTACACGACGAACGTTTCATTCGGAAATTGGGTCTCATTCGTTGGCTGCCGGCCTATCGTCTTTCCATTTTCAGAAGGAAAGATTTAGGTTTCCGTGCCAAAGCGGAATCTTTCTCTCTGTCCGATAAGATAGATGTGTGCGGGAGAAGCAGCAGCGACACGCGTCGAACAGGACGCTGGGAAGTCAGTTGGTCGTTTTTGCTCACCAGTAATGCATCAGCGACGAAATTACAATCTTTTCTAATCTCTTTGCTGCAGTCACGTGATCACAACTGCACGTTCCTTTGACTGCTTACATTGCAGTCGTTCTTCACTTTCAGCCCGAGAGAGATCGCAATGCGATGGCTTTTCATTGCAATGTAGCTTTGATTTTTGCGAGGTGGCGTTTGTTAGTGACGCATGCATTTACTCCTTTGGGAAGGGGCATATGCAGTCCTTACATATGCAATTTAGAGATTGGTCGCAAGTAAATTGATCAGGTATGTGAGTATACTTCATTGCCTAAAAGGCACGTTGGTGTGTGACGTCAGAGTCGCAGTACTGCACAAATCTCGCAGATTGGTCTTCAGATAGTGTTTTAAAACAAATGATCGATTTACCTTGCAACGTGTGGGCTGAAGAGAATTTTTTCCCAAAAATGTTCCGAATGACCTTTGCTTATGTTGAATATCTTTCCAATTGCTGACAGCTTGTCGCGTCTTCTCTCTCATTATAACGATCACTTTAACTCCTTTGACAGAATCAAGCACGGATCTTTTACATCACAAAGTCGCTACTTAACAGTGTACTTTTGCTTTCTGTTACCTGAAAAGTTCATTCCTTTAAGGAAGCTAAAACAAATTACAGGCTAACAGCTTTGGAACTGAATTTCGAATTAAGAATCCAGCGAATCTACTTTAAAATCAAGCTTCCGTTGCTCAGTTGGTAACGATCACGTTTTCCGAGTACCGGTCTCATGCGAGGGGGGGGGATTACAGTTTATTTTGAAATTCTGATCTCTTAACCAGCAAAATATGCAAACGGCCAGAAGACCTTGCACATACAATTAACAGACGTAACGAACATTGGTTTCATAATTTTAGTTGCTTCGGCCGTAATTCAAAGCAAGCAAGCAAGCCTCTAAGAATCTACCTTTCGAGATTCAATAAATTCTCTCAATCTGCTCGATTGATTTCTTCTTTAGTTTCTTCGGCTCCAGTTTCTGCAATAAATCGTACAACAAAGATTTTAAACAAAATGCTAGTAATTTTATTTTGTTTTTTGTTGTTGCCATGCATTTGGCTCATCCTGCGTACTGCATTTTGTTTTCGTAATGTTTATATTTTTACTTAATTGCGATTAATAATTACAGCCAACGTTTGTTTATTAGATGTAATCGCAGAAATCTTCATTTCATTTGCACTTATCAAGGATTACAATCTTCAGCTATTGAATGCAAAGCCAATAAAGAGTTCTCTATCCTTTCGTCTTATGAAATTAATCTTTCTTATCAGCTTAGGAAACTTTGAGAAAGAGCAACGTGCTTTGTCATTAACAGGTTTACAATTTAAAGTTCTGAAAAATCTTCATCTTCGCAAAAGGAGATAAATTGTCTCTCTGCTTTTATTTTCATAAAGGAAGTCGGCAGAGCTCCCATGCTATCTTGTTAGATCAATCGATAGCCGATCTCTATTCGTTAGCCATCATTGATAGTGAGCTCAAGGGCTATCAATGAATCAAGCTTTTCAGGGGATAGATTGCGGCAAACAATTACCACCCATTTCATGATCCTAAATCAAACAGGAAATATTTTTATTTAAGGAAATAAAGAGCTGGTCATAGTTAAGACGCAAGGTTTAATAAATCCAACCTTGTTATTAACGGTTAAATTAAAGTTTGAAAATTTATTGAGATTGTCATTAGTCTTAGGTGTAGATGATTTATCTGTCAGTGCGAAACCACTATCTTACTTAAAGTACAAAAATAAGTTTTTGTGCTTTCAGTAAGCAAGTAATTTTATATTTAGCTATTAAGCCAGGATCTCTTGAACTGGTCCTGGATTAATAGCCATTATTCACTCACGAGACCGGTGTATTATAAGATTCCAGTGTTTTGTAAATAGGACTACTCTTTAATAAAGAAGCTCCTTTTACAAATTATTTCCTATCAGAGATAACAGACCTTAAGTTTCATCTGCTTCTCTCCCACAGTTTTATCAAAGAAAACCACATCATCCTAGAGCCATATGTCCCATTTATTTTGGCTGTCCTAAAACTGATCAGCACATTGGAATGTATTGCAAACGCATTAACGTTTACTGAACCTGATCTAAACCATGTCATATGAAATAATGTATGGCACTTCGAGCAGGATAGAAGTTTCTGCTTTAACAGAAGTAGTAAGATCAAAAGAATTGATGTGATCAAAATTTCACTAACGCCTTATAAAAACATGAATATATCTTTATCATTATTGTGCATTCTCAGCAGCGAAGCTCCCTTTGCGGGGCATCCTTTGCATTCACAAGCAACCAGTGACATTTCCAATATGTTAAAACGACGATTTAGAGTGGATTACTGGGGGGGGGTTGATTAACTTCTCATATAACCACGGTTGATTATATTCTCTCTTCCCGTTCAATCAAGGATAGATTGCATCCTGTACTTGGACTTCAAGCGTTTTGAATGCAGTCACCTTGCTGTTTATCTGCTACATTTCCTAAGAGTAGGTGCCCGGTTTGTCTTGATTGGGTGAGGTGGGGGACATTCCACCTTCGTATGAGACCGATCGACTTGCCTATAGTTGGAATGATCTTATAAATGTCTTTCCAACGAAAGGGCGTCGTTGTTACCGACAGCTATTGAGGTTCGGATGATCATGTAACATCAAGTATCAAATTGCAGCATTAAAATAAACTACTCTTTCTTGCTCTCTCTGTTTTGATTCGTTGTATGTTAATTTAATTTGGCCACTACTCACCACTAGCTACACTTAAAACAAAAGTTGAGTAAGCAGCGAAGTAAGCTGTGCACGGTATTTCTTCCTTCGCTGCTGAAAAGTCAGAACCAGTTTTGACGGCGAAGTTTTTATAAACCGTCCCAATGGGACGGGTAGTATGTCTTAATCAAATTGCTTGACATGCTGACATTGTGCAAGTTCTGTAAAGAAAGGAAGAAACACATCGTCAATAATGAAAGCCCTGCGACTTTTCGCTTCTACCACCAGTTTTTCTATGCTCCGCGAGATTGCGAGGTGAATTTATGTGGTCAGAATTATAAGTGAGACAAGCTTTTATTTGCTTTTTTTTTTCCCCGAGTGGTAGTTGCAGTGGGAGTTACTTCTAGAAAATAATTGTGCTGGTATATGTATGTTTTGCAAAATTAGTATTTTTTTTTTCCTAAATAAAAAAAAAAATTAAATAGCTTGCCGTGCTGTTTAAATCTGCATCAGAATACGGGAATAATAAATACGGTTCAATTTTGTATTGCAGCTTATTTAAAATAAATTATTCAGAAATGCAATTGTCACGTTGAGAACTCCCTTATGGTCAAGAATTTATGAAAGGAACTCGGCTGCATTTAAACTTTTTATTTGTGAGGGAGTTTTCAACATGTTTAATAAATTAGCCTGTTAATCTGCCGTTATGTAATTCGTTGAATTTTTCTATTTTTCTTGATAGTATACAGAGGAGTATTTGGTGGGTATCATGTCCGTGTATTCACAATACATGGGCATAACATCACATTATGATCCGCTTAATATTAATGATGGGCCGCTTTTCGTACGGATACCATCTTATCGCAGCAAAATTCAGAATAGCCACAGGTGTTCGATTGTTGAGATCCAGTAATTATATTTTCACTATGGGTAATGTTCTCTCTGTGTATGTGTTCCTAATAACTTCTTTACTGCTAGTACTGGTGACATTTTACATTATCACACTGGAGGACTTCGTTTCAAGTGAACATGGTCTTCAACGAGTTGCTCGGTAAACCACGCTGGTCATATATTTGGCAGTACGCAGCAGAGGTTGTAGTTCTGACCAGTGAAACATATCCCGTGCCTCGACGGCGAAACGATGTAACTCGTGTTATTTGTGTCATACGTATAGCCGTTCATCTTATTTCTGCCATGCCGCTGCCACCACAGCCATCACTTTCAAAGACACCTTTGGTGAGGAGAGAACATTTTGTGGGCTATCGATTTCGGAACTCCATACGCGAGAGTGCGACCCATCGTCATCTGAAATGCCATCACTCCACATGTTGCGATGTAAACCGTGACAGTATTACTATCGCTTAGTTCGCATGAATAGCTGCACTCCGTCTCGTGGTTGGTTTTTCCTGTTTTGATGCAATTCTCAGCACATCTTAATATATGTTATCAGCAACGAACCAACAAGATGACCATTGCCACCGCCATTGGCATCCAATGATCATGTCCCTTTTCGAACTCCGTGATATCGTTAACTTTGTCCATTTCTGCAAGACAGTCGCAACATCTGGCCAGGGATATGGATGGTTGTGGTGGTCCTAACTCTTTGTGGAAAGTGATCCTATCACTTCTAGCAAGGCTTCACTCCCAAAAAAAAACCAGTGAGGTACGGGAGTAACCATACGGCGTCAAAGAGTGCATCAGGTTAGCGATCCAGTTTTTTCCCGATCTCGATTTTATTTCGCAATGATAAGTAATTTTGAAGTTTTTTGCAATGTTACTATTATTGAGTTGCCGACAAAGAGTCGGGAGGAGGTTAGTGCGAAAAGGTAAATAAGTAGTTAAGACATGTTATTAAAAAAAACACAGCTACAATGTAGTAGCGTCCTGTGCTAATTTAACCTTTATAATACTCCTGCACTTTATACTGTAGACATCAATTCACACCCAGACTGCTGATGTTATGGATAACGCTAATCTCAATTAGGACAGGTGTGCACGAGCAGTATTATAACTTTTTGAAATCTAACATGTATGTGAGAATGTGGAAGTGTTATTAGCTGGAAAAGACAATTTCCCTGAAATGTCAGAATTCTTCATCCTTCATAGAAAGGAACATTTCAAGAAAAATAACGATCAGATATCTCTGGCTCAGTAGGGTGAAAATAGTTTTTAATATTACAAGTTGCGCTTTTTGTGATTCGACTTTTCAAATTCATGCAGATAGCTCGAGTAAGTCGTATTTCGAACTCGCTCTTTAGTTGCCAGAAACGTCGTTGCAGTGAGTTGTTAAAAATCAGATTGAATGCGACGTAGTTGAGTGGAAGTAAAGAGGCAAACTCTAAAAGATTACTGCAGGTAGGTTTCGAAAGTTTGATGGATGGAAGAAGCTGACTGCGCGTGAGAAAAGTGGGATTTAATGATTTCCTTTCGGCGAGCAATGTCGATGTAAGTGACGGTGAAGGTGACAAAAAGTCAGCTGACGAAGAAAAACTCAAGTTAACGATAAAAACAGTCGGTAAAGATAGCAGATGGGTTAAGAGGCGTCTGAGAGGAGACACCGCTAAGATAAAAGCCTTTAGGACGAGATAAAGTTTGGAATGTAGCTAAGGGTCAATGGTCTACGCATCCGTTACTTTCTACTAAGAAGTAAATTCAGAATTTATTTCAAAATGGGAAAGATTCTGATTTTGATATCTTAACAAAAATCCGGATTTGTCGTACTTAAATTGCTATTACATGTTTCTTTCTGACCGGGAAGGTTAATCTTTGACTCAGATATATTTTTGTTTTAATGGATTTTATAAAAAAATGCATCAAAGCCCGTCGGGTTTCTTTCTTTTCTAGTATTACGTGGCCGATAAGAGATGTTTCGTTCACTTTTCCTTTAACAGATGTTGCCCCTCTGTTGTCGGATTGGTTTTGTTCAGATGGCTAATATGATATACATCTTAATTATAATCTTAATTATATAATATTATAATCTTAATTATAGCATTGCAGGAGCATGTTAAAAGAAAAAGTAAGGACTGAGTCGAAGAACGGAGCGTCATTTTTGGTAGTTTTCTATTTTCAAGTAACCTTAGTTTTATTGCGTGGCTGAGCGCCTTGTAATTATTTTTGTAATAATGACTATTGCACGCTGGTCAATAATTGTTGAATAATTATCGCATTTTGAATTTTTTTTAACAAAATAAGCAATTAATCTATGTAAATAACAAATGCATTTTGGTTCATTAGACCTTTTAGCGATTAAATTGCTCGTTCTTTTGGAACGTTTTCTCCCATTCTCTTTTCATTGCCTGTTCTCTCTTTCTTAATGAGAGCGAAACTGTCTCGTTATCACTGCCGCTGTTCTCTGTGGATAGCATTAAGAAATAAAGGTGCTCGGATTAAGATGGTCATTGCAATGGCATTAAGACGATCTTGAATCAATAAACGTCTTTAATAAGGCACTTACAGTGACAATAATGGCACAAATGTGCCATTACGTTATTATTAATCGTCGTACCATGCAGTTCTTCCATTATAGCGCTCGTTCAACCTTCACTTATTTTTTTATCGTAGGTTCTCTTTTCCTTACATGAAACCTTACATCGAGTTAGGATTAGGAGGGGGAGGGGAGCCTCTTCAAACTGTCCGTGAAAGAAAGGCGGATTTCTTCTTTGACGAACAGCTGATCTTTGCAATTGCAGAGGATATCTGGCTTAGGGAACGTCACTGTTTAGGATAAAGGTCTCTCTCTCTCTCTTCCCCCCTCCCTCAAAATTGACTTTATTGTAAAAACAAAACTGTACGATTTAACTTAAATAATTGAGATTACACATACGATCGCTGTTCTTATAGTTCATCGCCAGATCATTTCTATACTCGTAACTGCATCTTCCAGTTTGTATTACAGCGAAATCGCTTCGTTTGTAAAAATTAACACCCGTAAGCTTAACGATATTAGCAAATAAAATGACAATAGATACATTAAATCGGAAATTAATATTGTAGAAATTTAATTCTGTGGTTAGCGCAAAAAGTTTGGTTGTTTTGGTCTCCTTCATCGCATATTAACAATCATTAGTTTTTGTTTGAGTAGGTCCATTCGTTTCGCTATTTTCAGTAAGTGCAACTAGTTATTTACATTCTGCAGAATTTTTTGCTTTATGCAGAGAGTTTGAGGTTCATTGCCGTAAACCTCACGATGCTCCACTGCATTTGACTTATTTTACGTGTCAATAATTAGACTGGAGCTGATATTATTATTTACGACCTTATATCCCTAATAAAAATGCATTTTTTAAAGCCAAACGCATTATAATTGAACCGTTGTTTATTAATTATTCGCTATAAATGCATGAACTTCTTTCCCTCAGAAGCATTCCTGTAATGAACTTTAATTTACTTCACTAAATGTAAACGTTTATCAGTTTTATTTCCAAGTTCATTGCAGTGAGTTCTGTTATGACGTCGGTGCTATAGCAACCCATTTTTTCCTCATTAAATACCATTTTGACTGGAGAGACAAGATTAGATTAAAAGAAATCCTTTTTATAAGTGCCTTTCAGCTAAGGTGAGTTATTTGCTCTCCTTTCTTAATGACTTTTATTTGTGCACAACAGAGAACACACGCACTTAACAGACAAAACAAACATACCAACCTTTCGTAGATGCCTACTATGTCATTCTTACCACTCAAAGAAAAGTATGTAATGCGCATCTTAAGAGTTCAAGAATTATTATGTGAGATGATATTAACATGCGGCTTTAGTGGTTCATGGTTCTTGCTGATTGAAATAAAATGCCACTTTGACGAAAGAGCGCATTTATACCTGTTATAGAAATGTGCTATATTTAAATATCGATTATGTGGAGAAATGTAATATACAAACCAGACGTATTCAACTTTAGAACTGGAATTACATCATCAGGAATGCGAATTATTGCCTTTCAATACCAGATCAGACGTCGCTCATAACAGTAATGCTGGATAAATTCTATCATCGTTCATATGATGTTTATCCTATCACATCACTAAGCCAATATCCAACGTTCCCGTGGACATCTTTCGCTTAAGTCTGATCGCGATTCGTTTTTATCTACTCGCATGCCGTGGTCTTCCTTCCATTTGTTGCTGATATCTTCCCAATTCAATCACGCGATCGTTCAGGGCTCCATGATTGAAGCACGCAAGGAAGTGGTTTCCGAATGCACTGGAAGCATTCGGAAATCGAACATCACTCGATTCAAGTCATCAACAGCCATGCAAATCTAGTCGGTGAGAGGCAGACGGCCCAGATGTAGGTCAGTATGTTCAGCTGACGGAAGTAGTTATCGCTGATTTGCGATAGTTGTTGTCCAGTTTTTGTGCATTAATGAAGTGTATCTCACCAATATTATTGCTATTCTCTCGATATTCTGAAGTTCACTGTGAAAACAAAACAGTGCGGTTGTTACTCTTCAAATAGAACTAAATTAGGTATTTGTCATCTGTAAACGGATATCCTGCCTGCGTATAAGACAATATCTGAAGTTAAAAAAATGATGAAACAAGAGGTCGTTTTATACTCCAGTTAAATATAACTGGAGTATAACGACAGCCGCATCCTCAAGGGGCCGTCCAGCTTATACAGTCACGTGTGCCGTGTAGCGGTATTATGTTAGACGCATATACTGTTCCAGTAAGCTTTTATATTGTTACTTAGCATGTTTATGTACTGATGTTACTATATTAATATATTATTATATATATAAATATTTGCATTTAATAAATGTATTCTGTAGCGTACGCTTGTAGATTTAATTTAAATCCCAATGAAACCAAAGCCGTGCGTAACAATTTTTACCCACCCTCTCGTACGAGAAGACATAGTCCATAAATTACCGTAATGAACGTGTCTACCGTGATTTTTATGCGTACATTTGATTAAAGTAAAAATAATGTGTACGAAGCATAACGTCAGTGTTAAGTGTAAAATTGTGGTCGTCTTATACGGATTATAACAACATTTTGAGGGGTCCCCTTGCACTCCGGTATATATGATAATTTCATTTATATTGTGTATAGTTAGTGCATTTTTCAGAATAAGGGTGTACCAGAAAGAGGCTTTAATTTTTAATATATTAAACAAGAAAGCGAAATGGGATGTTTGCCTCATCCCTTTTGGGATGTGGCAAAGTCACAATTTTCATTAAAGCCTTATCATCTTAAACTTTTCTGGAGTCAAATCTACGAACTTGTTCGTTCTCTTAATTTTTATTTCTTTATTTTTTGTGTGACGTGATTACCTTGCATTCAGTTGCTAGGAACCACACGTTTATTGTTTTTATATTTTGCAGTCTATTTTTGATGAATTGCTCTCTTTCATTTTGAGTTCCTTATAAACTTTGAAGTATGTTTTTGACACAGAGTTAAATTTACGTTCGAGAGTATATATGCATTTTAACATTCCAACCAAGTTTATAATTTGAGTTTCCTTATCTAGTATAAAGTTACCGTTCAGTTATTATATCCGACTACGCCCATGAAGGTCTGGTGCTCATCTGGGGAAGCACCAGACCTTCCCAAGATGCGCACATTTACCCTTCGATTAGAGTTCGAATTACGCCTAGGAAGGAATCGTTTATAAGCTTTTTCAAAGGTGAGATAATTGGGTTCGCCGGGAAAGAGGAGGGTGTTTTACTCCGTTAAACGACCGAAGAGCGCATGCAGTTCAACATATTTAATTAAAGTTAGGATAATGTTCAGTTCATAGATAAGAAGTATGATGAACATCTATCTTGTAAAATCCTTTTACTAACTTGTACGTTCATGTATTCTGACTAACTTTTATAGCCCACGTTCTCCCTAATCTGAACTCATAGTCGACATTCCACAGACCTGATATATCTTAGTTCGTCTCCTGTTTCCCTCAGTACGACTTTCTCATCTCCTCCCAACTAACCAAAACTACGCAGGTCTGAAGAAAGCAATCCAGATATGTTTCAAGGCTTCATAAAGAGGGGATAATAATCTGCCTAGCTATTTAATTATAGCTGAATTTAAAGTAGGAAAATGCAAGACTTTAATTGCAATAATTAATGTCTGTCTTTCCCAATACTTTGTAATCTTCTGCGAACTTTGAATTTAATTTCCTTGTTTAGTTTTCACTCCTGGATTCTTATCTCATGAATTTGCATATCCTTACCTTTGGCAGAAATTTTAACATGCTTCATATATAAAAATTACGACGAATTGAAATCCACATGAGGTGACGTCAGGTGGAACCATTCTTTTTCAACATAGCGTAATCAGAAACAACTGAATCTTTTCCGTGCAAATATCATGCGAATTAAACAGCAGCGGCACAAAGAGAACCCTGTCGAATATTGCTGGCCACACTCTTCTTTGTGATCATCAGTCAACCAGGTACTTGGCTATTATTACCCACTACGAATATAATATAATAAAGGAATATTAAACTAGAAATAAACTACTTCCGTACCACCATAGACGTATACTACTGCGCCCAGAACGCATACTTATAGAAGAACACAACCACAAAAGATATATGTTAAGCAAAACTTGCGCAAATTGTTCAATTTATTGATATTCAAAACTGAGTAATCCATCACCGTCACTCACGTTATTTTTCTGAACGACACACGTTTGAAAATGAATGTGACACTAGAAAGCCAGACTTTCATCTGTGGAAACAACCATGGTATATAAATGACACGAGCTACTGATATCCAGGTACGCAAGTGGTGATCTCTCTTAAGTCAACTTCCATTAAAAAAACACGCCGATGTAGGTATGAGCCTGTCACTTATGTTTTTAATATTATTATATTTTGGAGGTCTGTAACATTCGGACCAGCGAAGGCAGAGAAATACGTGCAGTAGGAAGCCTGCGCTTATCGCAAAGAATAACATTTCCGGCATCGTAGCCAGTGGAGCACGTTTGCTACAAATTGCGCTATTCATAACGTTGGATATTAGCTTGCTTTTGCTTAGTACCAAATATGGTTTTTATCCAGTTTCATGACATACAAATAATTTTTTTCAGCCTTACATATATTTACAGCAGTTTACTGAACTAATAAGGATTTTGTAGATAACATCTTGTTTCGAATAAACTAAAGGTGTGTAGTTAGTCGCTTCTACAATGATAATTCGTTATTTACAGAAGCACATCTAGGGATATGAGATTTAAAGTGTTTATAAAAGCATGCTGAAGAGATTCATCATACCATTTTTATAAGATAGGAAGAGTATTTTCATCTTTCTTAGGCTTAGAGAGAATATTGCAGATGGTAACGCTAGTAACATCCTTTTAGAAATTTAACGTGCATCAATTCTCCTGCGCGACACACGAGACCGTTCTCTTCTCTCCTCTGGATAACATTTGGTTCTGGAAATGCTGCAGGTAAAAATGCTTCATCGGCAGGTGAATCGATATATCATCGTTAACGAACTTTTTCATTGATCGCTGTGATCTCTTGTCGCGATGTGACTTGTCTGTGAAGGAAAAATGAGAGTAGCTAAAAATGTCTGATTTACAATTCGGAAGAAATGTTTAGCTTGAAACTACTTTGAATCAGGAAAAGCAGAATAAAGAACAAAACGTTGGCAATGCGATGCTTTGATTAAAAAAAAAAAGCGATTTGATGAGAAATATTTTCCTTCCGAATCTCATCTTAAAAACATCCCTTAAATGCCAGATGATTTGCTATTTTTGGGCAAATCATCTGGAATTTTAAGGTATTTATGCATGTTTTTTATTTATTTATTCTATTTATGTCTATTTATTAGGTATTCATGCATGTTTTTTATTCTTAGGACAATGTTAATTGAGTCAGAAATAAGTAGAGTTTTTGTTTATATTTTTAATAGTTAATGTTCCGTTTATAATATAGAAAAATTACTAAACATATGGGGGACGCGAGTTTAAAATCGTATAGTTAGATGGGCAGCAGTTTAGTAACAGCTATCTATTTAATTATAGCTAAAATTAATTTAGGAAGAATGCAAGACTTGAATCGCACTAATTCCTGCCTTTTTTAAACAAACTAAATTATAATACTTGTGATAGATACTGTGAGAAGGTGGACATGATGTTTAGGGCCTCCCTCAATGAGTCTAAGGACTCCCTGGAGTCGCCCGTAATAATAATACTTGAAACATTTAATCAATTTAAAATTATCCAATTAAGAATCATTATTCCAGTCCATCCGCTATGCGATTTATGTCCATTCAGTATATAAATAAGACACTTGCGCACTTCTTAATTTCCTTTGTTACAATTACAACTTGCAATGGATTTACCGAACTTGAATTGACACGAAACTCTGCACTTACTTGCATTTTAGTGCTTGTTAAACTGAGAATGTCGTGATAAGTCACGATGGGATGTCAAAGTTTTCTGCAGGTAAACAAAGATGAGTGCTTTAAAATACTGAATTGGTTGGTAGCCGTGCAATTTTTTTTCTCCGTTTGATTGCGAATTAAAAATAGATAAGATTGATAATAAAATGTATAAATATATTGCTTGGGTAGGAGAGAGAAACTGAGTTGCAGGTGTTGAGTAATAAAAATCTGGATAAGAAGGAAAAAAGCAAAAATATTTGATTTTTTTTTTCTTGCTCCCAAAGTACCAAACATTTGACTTATCCAAAGATTTTTTTTTTAAAGTGTAGGAATTTGAGGAAAAAATTAATTAAAGCTGTTCCTAAGGTTTTTAGTGAGTTCATAATTTCACTTAAACGAACAACATTAATCCCAATTTGAAAGTGATTAAAAAGATAGATGATTCAGACCCGACAGCATTTGGATTAAAACGAAAAGTGAGAATAGAACGTGAATTTACAGTAGTGTAAGTATTCCATTCTTCATTTTTTACACTAAATCCTAATGAGAATTTTATTTGGTAACATTTTCAGTATAACAAATGTACAATCGAAATGTTAAGTAAATCTACCTAACATAGTGTTGCGACAAAATACAAGGTTTTCACGAACGGCTTCAAAGGTACTTCTTTCCTTTTCGTTAGTCTTTCAAAATTAAGACGAAATACTAATGATAATATGTTAGCATTTAAACTACTGATGATATATTAGTTCTGCAACTTATTTAAAAATTCTACCCTGCACATTTTTTTTTTCTATTCGTGCATTCTTCTTTCTACATCTGAACCTCGTTAGTTGCACTTCTACTTTCTCCTTCTTTGGACGTTTTAAATGCTTATACAGTATGATGATTTTATTATATAACGATAATTAGTATACTGTTTGCATATCGACGTGGTAACTTTGATCAGCATTTCTCAAAGCGTAGTCAGCGACGCACTTAGCGGACTGTGAGAGAATTTTACTAGAAAATATTTTTTTCTTAGTTTTGAATACGATATATTAAAATCCTATTAACTGAACATGTTCTTTAACACAATTCGTTTAATTTCGATGTAATACTATGAATAAATCTTGTCACAATCGATATATATATCTCAACACGTTGTATATTAGTAGCTTGGAACCCTACGTATGTTTACTGGTGTCTGAAAGAAAGCAGCGCTATTTTTCGCATTATTATATTTTGTGCTTTTTTAAGCATTTGCGGAGTTAAGTTTGTATAAAATTGAATACAGGAAATACATGGTATATTATTATCAGAGACCTTCAGGGAGTTAAGGCCTCTTCGAGGGAAGCCATCCATTCGATCTGTCATACCTTTTGTTCTGCTCATTCAAACTAGATGCACTCACTACTTCAACAGTGAAACTCTTCCACTCCCTCATTGTTCTGTGAGAGAAAAATCTAGCCCTCACTCCTTTCATAGCCTCACATAAACTTAGCTCCTAACTGTACTCTCTTCCCACATTCCATATAGGATATGTCATCGAAATTGTTTCCTTATAACACCCTTTCAGAAGATTATAGACCTCTATCATATCATCCCCTCTTTTTCCTGTTTAAGAGTGTCTGCATTTCACATACTCTCAATGTGTTTCCATAATCTACGTTCTATAATCACAATATCTCTTTGTAACTGTCGTTTTATCCCCTTTTCTCCGAACCTAAATGATCAAATTTGTGCAGAGCTGCTTATTTATTTATTTTTAATTCTTCAAAAAGCATCAGATAATTCCCTTTCATTTATTCACAAAAATTATGCCTGACCAACCAGGTGATTGTTGAAGGAACTGACAACCACTGTTGCATTTACGCACAAAGTATCGTCAAATTATGTCAAGAACTGGATACTTAGATTTAGTTGAGCATAATTTTACTATGTACGTTTTTTAAATTTTCAACGATTTACCCTTATATAAAATTCTAAAATTATAAGGTTTGGTTTCTTGAATTAACTAATAATATGCTCTAATAATATAAATTAAGTGGATATTAAATCCAACATTATTTCAAACCCGAATACAGAAACTATAAAAGTTTCGTGCGAAATTTGACCAGAGAGCTAACGGGAATACACTCGCCGCCATACTACGAGTTGCCCTAGCCGAACCTAATAGGAGACGAACGCTGTGAACGTCCATATATTGCATCCTATTGGTCCATTTTGATAAGGTTTCACTAGTCTGACAGCTGTTTCAAACTCATTGGTTTACGTCAGAGACACTATATAAGTAAAGGCCTCTCTAAAAATTAGGCGATCTCCCGGACCACTCCCTACGTGTGATCGCCCAACTCGGCGTTGGTTCCGCTCAGTGATAGGCTCAGCCTACCACCGAGCCGAATCGCACATATTCCAGGGAAAAGCATTCACCGACAAGGCCCCACAGGCCACGCAGGAAAACATTCTCTCCGGAGACTCAAAATGCTCTCTAAGCAACCCCCCCCACCTCATCTGGAACCAGATTCGGAAGAAACCATAGAGCAAAAACTCTCAGTACTAAGAAGGAACGCATAACATTACTGGCTGGATGGGTGAAGCAAGCTTTTCGTTTTCCCCTTTGTCTCTAAAGGAAGTATTTTGAGTGGATTGTTTAATGAGCTTTAGGCTCGCCTCGTGATGGCTGTGAGTTTAGCTGGACGTAGGATGGACTTGGGCCTTTTGTGTTTGTATCTTTCCTCTTCATTATATTCTGAAGCTTCCTTGATCAACGGGTTTGGATGGTTGCTTGTCTTGATGAAGAACTTCTCAGCTAGATCTAGGAGTAGGGAGGAGATGCAAGGAATGTTCATTTCTCTGTGGATTTGTGAGTTTCTGATGTACCAAGGGGCATCTAAGATCATCCTCAGGCATTTGTTCTGTGGACGATCTTAGATGCCCTTTGGTACATCAGAAACTCACAAACTCGAAGCGTCGAAGAAGTGTATTTTCCGTAAGCGAACGCTCGATCGGTTCGTAAAGTATTTACTAAAAGAAAGAACCAAAAGGCTTCACTTCGGCGATGCAAAATTATATAAATCAAATGGATATTAAATCCAACATCATTTCAAAGCCGAATAAGAAATTATGAAAGTTTCGTGCGAAATTTGACCAGAGAGCTTACGGGAATACACTCGCCGCCATACTAAAAGTTGCCCTAGCCAAACCTAATAGGAGACATGAACGCTATTAGCGTCCATATATTCTCCCCCTATTGGGCCTCCAATGCGGCGAGTGTATTCCCGTAAAGCAGTGTTTCCCAACGTTTTTTGGATCATGCTCCATCTCAACGCCTCAAATATTTTGATGCCCCCCCTCTCTAGCATAACAGTCAGCCAAGTTCTGAAAAAGTATAATTTAAATATGTACTTTAAATAAAAAAGGAACATAGGTAAAACTGTTTTTAATTTGACTTTATTCAATGAATATAAATTTTATATTACACTTTGGATATTATAAAACATAAATCGAACTGAACTCGGGAAAATAAAATTCAAGTTAATGTGGTCCTTGAGCTTGATGTCTTCTGCAGAGTTTTTATTTCAGGTACTAATTTAGTCATTTTCAATCTCAAATCCCCATGGTTTGTGATATCCAGATGATTTATTTTTTTCAGTAGTAAATCATTAACAGCACTAAAGCCGCATTCAACTAAATATGACGACGGGAAGGGCAACAGTAATTTTTTGCAAAGCTAGTTGAATTTCGGTATTTCATTTCTGTCTCGTCAGAAAGCCATGCCGTTGTTCCTTTTATGTTGAATAAAGTTCTAATAGACGCATCGTTTTGCTTTTCTGAGAGTTCTTGATGCTGTATTTATGTTACTGCTATACCAGTGTTGTCAGCTTTTTTCTCTCTCGGAAAGTCAGGGTTGCAACAGCAACAATTTATCGCCGACAATGCTGATTTTTTTGGCTATATCCGTGATCAGGTGACGAATGCAACATTTTCTAATTACCCCGCCCAAATATTCAAATTGCCCCCCTGTGAGGCATACACCCCACGTTGGGAAACACTACCGTAAGCTCTCTGGTCAAATTTCGTACGAAACTTTTATAGTTTCTTATTCGGCTTTGAAATGATGTTGGATTTAATATCCACTTGATTTATATAATTTTGCATCGCCGAAGTGAAGCTTTTTTGGCTCTTTATTTTAGTAAATGCTCTAATAATAATCGTATAACTGAGTCTGCGATTCAAAGTATTTAATTTCGATTCCACACGGAACTAGGCGAGTCCCTTCTATTACAATGTTGTATTCCTGCACGGATTGAAGATATCGCTGTAATGAAGAGAATCAATAAGACTTCCATTGGGTGTTCTCCGGATATAAATTTGTTTGTTTAGGCTGGAATGTTAGTAATGACCTCTTGTTTTGGCATGTTGCTGATATCAAATAGACGTGATAAAAATTTTCAGCCGAAGCACACTCTGTTCTTAAATCTAGATTTTCTCATTTTTGCTTTATTAATTTAACAAGTTGCCAGATGAAGTTAATAACCTACCTCCTAAAATTTTGAATTTTAAGTATACTTATTTCTTCATAATCTTATTTGCCATAATATAGATCTATCTGTGCACAATATTCAATATTGCACGTGAAATAATCTCCCTCGTTGTAGGCAGCAGCGACACTTTGTATAAATTGTCGTTCATCAAGATCAGTGGAACATTTCAAATTGTGTATATTTCATTTATTGTAATCGTTGCTTTTTTATTTTTTTTTTATCATCACTTGTGTGTCTGTTCCAACAGCACCGCTTTTAATATTAAAATCGTATCGCAGCTTATGTCTTAATGAAAGAATTAAGCTTTTTTTTTTTTTTCTTGAATTAGTTTACAAGAGAACAGTTATTTCTACTCGGTAGAAAGTCGATCAGTGGGATGGTTGAATAATAACATAAGAATAAGCAAAAAAATCATAAAAAAGATAAAAATTAAGACTGCAGCAGATATCTAGCTTCTGCTCTCTGCTTCAAGGTGAAAGCTGCACCATTGGATGCTTTTCTGTTATCGAAATTACTTTGATTGCGTATTTCTTTCTATGCATCTCACGCACAAAGAAGTTATTTTAATTACGCCTTTTCTTGTTCGCTTGCCGCAGACAACAATTCTGTGGTGCGAGTAACGTGCTTTGTTAGCGTAACTACCAAAGTATACCCAGTCTGTTTTCTTCTTTAATCTCTCTAATGGCAGAGGTGGCTATCGCGATGACAACTGATTGTTTCAATTAGTGCACGCGAAAAGCTAGAAATGCCTAATTCTTGGAGGACTAATAATCTGCATACGATTATTGTGAATAATTTTTTTCTAGGAAGGAGCAAACAAAGAATTTTACTTGTAGTGCCTTGCATATGCCTGGGGAGGAAAGGGGAAGTTACCGAAGCTTTCATGAGTGTAAAATAAATTTATCGATAAATATGAAGAGTTGAGTAGATTGTTTGAAACAAGTAAGATAAATAGAGAAGCGGATAAGCACTAGCAAATTTTAGTAAGTAAATACTAACTAAAACATCTTTAGGCTACCATTCAGATGGAAACTGCTTATCCACTTGCGCAGTTTTATCGTAGAGAAAATTGAGAAACTAATTAAGTTGATCAAGCAGCCATATTTGTTGTTTCCGCTTCGGATATCACTAGAAGCAAGAGTAAAAGTAAAATTAAGAGGATTTTCAGAGATTCAGTTTATCAATCTTGTTGTCAGTTACGTGTCGGTTTTATTGGTTGGTAAAAACCAAGCAAGAAACGTGCTACGCTACAAAAAATTACACTTCCGAACAGTGGCGTACCCAGGGAGGGGACAAGAGAGACCCCCCCCCCAAAAAAAAGAAAAAGAAAATAAACACTAGAAAAATTTACAATCTTTTCCTAATTAAAATTTACTTTTTTTATTTATGTTGTGTCTTCTATTTCTATACTACTTATGAATGAGCGGCCATTACAGATGCTCAGTCATAGGTCGTATGCAATGCGTAGTGTGTATTCGTCAATCTTCTACTCGACTCGGTCTCCCCCCCCCCCCAAGATTAAATCTTCAGTGTCCCCCCCCCCCAATTAAATCCTGAGTGCGCCACTGCTACAATTGCTGCCTGAAGTAAGTTTCCGTCGAACTTGTAATATTGCAACTCTGAGAGCCAGACTTCGAATACTCCTCTGAATAATTGAACACACATGTATTGAATTTCCGTTATTACATTTTATGCATGCATACTGAATAAGTATTAACCGCAGTAATTAATCGTTAGTATTTACGAAATTGGTCATCTAGACTAGAATGTGGCTTATGTCTTAAGGTTCGACTGTCCTATGCTCAACAGCTATAGAAATTACTGTTTTTCTTAAGTAATGGTAATTCATAAAACACACATACAAAAAAAAAAAAAAAAAACTAAAGGATGATATAAATGGATTTGCTGTAATCTCCAAAACTCGAGTTCTTCATTTCTTGTTTAAGGATGGAAAGATTCCTACGACGCGTAAGCGACCAGACTTTTAACACTTTCGATTACATTTGAATTTATTATCGACTTTAATCCATTTCGGATTCGTAAACGGCAATTCATTCTGCCCGCAAAGCGACTTTAACACAATAGATTTCAATAACATTTTGAATTCGAATCTTTGCTAAATATTTTCAAATTATCTTAATTTTGTTGAAAAATCGAATATTTTCAAAATTAGGCAAAACATTTAATCGCGTGGACAAGGTAACTAAAGCGTAAAACTGCCAATTTAATGAATTGCCTATTCGTTCAATCTTGAATGAACAAATTTCCCATCCGGGTCTGTGGCTGTTAGCTCGTGCTAGTGCCTGCAATCAACTCACTACTATTTAATAGTTCAATAAGAAATTGGAGCTGGCTTGGTGGCAGAGTACATCACATCTCCGATGAACAGACTGGATTTCATGTCTAAGGCACCGCTATTCCAGAGTTATCTGACCACCTTATTCTTCGCGCTACTAAGGTACACCTTTTATGGATGGGACTATCATATCATATCATATCATTGCAAAAAATTTATATAGAAAAACCACGTATTCTACTTGATATCAAAGCCAGAAATGCATGATAAATTGTGTACGATACTAAAAGTCTTGTGTGTTTAGAGTGAAGCACATCAGTCGGTCGCAAAAACTTTGGCTGATACTAAAATATGGAAGCTGCTGGTGAAAAAAACAGTCGAACGTCGAGTTCTGAAAATGGTTGGTTTATGGACGAAGAAAGATGAGTACAACGATAACCGCCTCTTGAAATTAAAATAAGTTTGAAGTTCAATGTGTGACTGAACATGGTCGGTTGTCAACGATTTCTAACAGTTTAGAATTAACTAAATTGGTTACTTAAGCTTGAATGTCACTTAGGTTGTGAAGTGAGTTAAATGGCCAATTTATATATTAAATAGCAAATTATTATTATTCATGATACCTCCAAGGAGTCCGAAGACTCATCGCGGGAGGACACCCACTGTGCAACTCTCCGTCTCCACTACTACACAGAACCTCCACTACCAATCACCCACATCAACGCCATCTACCGCCCACAACCACCACAGCTAGTTTTTTTTTTTTTTTTTTTTTTTTTTGTCTGTAAATTGCGTGTGTTATGAAGGGCCGATTTGTCTGTATAGGGGATGGAAAACCCGAGTTTCCGGCGGGGGGGGGGAAACCCTGCTACCTCCGTATGAGATCGGCTAACTCACCTTCAATTGAAAAAGTCTATATAAAGATTCTTCCCGTTATGACGAAAATCGAACTTAGGCCTTTTCTAATCGAAGGGCGTAACGTACCGTCGTTCTTCCAATTGCGCTACATCGCTTTATTTTAAAGCATTTTAATAGAAAGTGTAAGAGAGAGATGGTAATTATAATTGCCGCTTTCGATTATTAAAATTCAGACATTTTACATTCAAGAAACCCGCCTGCATCTTTAGAATGGAAAATTTTTCTGAAGATTTATTTCCACAGATATAAAATATCTGCAAAGGTCCCACAGAATAAAGATGCGCTTTGTTCTGCTGTAGTACAAGTCAATTAGAAAGAGAATTTACACGAAGATCAGGGGGGAAAAAAATCACTAATTCTAAGAAACGTTTAATTCCTCATTACCGGTACAGGTTTATTTTTTCATTTAAAAATAAACTAATTAAAGAGATGTAAATGACCTGTACTTCAAATGTAATCAGTTTATTTTAATTTTTTTTCCCACTCCATCTTTGCGAATTCAGTTAATTAAACTGAAAACTTTGTTCTCGATAAATTCGGATTAAATCAAATTTTCCCAAACATGCTAATTTTACTCATTTGCTTGTCCTCTCCACTTCTATATGGAGTTGATGGTCGCTGTTGGGTCCGTTAGCATTGGAATGACTCAGATTGGCAGTATTTGATTTGCGAACTCATTCGAGACTAACACAGCATTTTATAGACGTATATTTACGATTCCAGAGAGCCAGAATATATTACATTAACGTGTATGAGAAACACATTACGGCCCGCGCGCGCGCACACACGTGTATTGAAATTCAATGTTGTCTGCTACCGTTACTCCTGGAGAGTGTTTTAATTTTTAATTGAAGTAATTACCCTCTTGACCTTAATTCTGACATTGGCATTCCTTTCTGTCTTATTTTCCTTAGGGGTTCCCTACAACGCTTAATGAATGAGTTTTCCTTCTCCCCTCACTTGCCATTCACTATCTACTCGACTAGTTCGCATTACTGAGATCTCTTTTGTATTTACTTTACCGCCCACACTACAACACTCCTGATCTTTGTCCTCACCATTACATCCTCTCCTAGTTCTTTTGTCCATTCTTCCTATTATGAAGCACACCCCTCTTTTGTCACTGTCAACAAAAGGCTTTTCCATGCTGCTTTCTCCGTTAACTGAGTCTTGTGTTTCGGGTCTTTCTGGTAACACTGATTAACCCGAGTGTCACTGTCCAAGTCTTCCTGCACGTTCATCTTAATTAATTTCCCCAATGCCTTTATTTATTTCGCACAAATGTCCGGCGTTCTTTCAGAGCACGTTGACACTTTTGCTTTCCTCCAATAACTCATAACCTAAGTTCTTGTTTTGCCGAAATGGTTCATTGATATTGTTGGCATTTCTGAGAATGTTTTCTTTTGGAGAAATTGAGTTATTTTGGGAACGTGCAATCATTGGAGATAGAAGAAGCGAATTACATGGAATGAAGAGAATGTCCAGTAACAATGCGAAAGCAAAACAGAATTTTGCGAGTAGGCCTTCCAACAACAGCAGTTGTAAATATGAACTTCAAATGTAATCAGTTTATTGTATTTTTTTACTCCATCTTTCAGAATTCATTTAATTAAACTGAAAACTTTGTTCTCAAGAAATTCGGATTAAATCAATTTTTCCGAACCAATTCGCCTCCTAGTATTTCAACATGGTACATAATATTTCAATTTAATTTTTCAACAATATATAATACTTTATAGCCGTAACTGACTGCGTTTTTCTGAAGACAAAAAAGCGCACAGTTTATTCATATATTGTTTCTGTAATAAAAGCGAATATGGAAATGATTTTAATAATCTAAGGATGGTATTTTCTAGTACGATGACGTAATTCATCACACTGCCCGTATCGTATCGTGCCGGGAATTTGGTTTTTTTCATACTCCAAACAGCCGATCGAACACATGCAGTTAAACAGAAATAATGCACTTGCCATATAACGGTCGTCATACAAACAACAATTCAGTTCATTATCGTTGAACCAAGATTTGTTATTGGCTTATATGCTGCAGATAGTTTTGATCAACAAAACTTGATACGAGACAGATTTTTGTAGAGATGATACAAACATGGTCGGATCGACTTTTAAGTGGGGGACAACTTTTTGTATCTGCCAGCTGCTGAATTTCAGCATCATTCATATCTTGTGGAACTAATGTGGTTTATAAACCTTTCGTGGTTGGAATCGCATTAATAAAATTTGGTATTTTTAAAAACAATAAAAAACGCAGTTCTAGCCGTGGAGACGGACATTAAAATAAATAATAAAAAAAAACCCATAACGATCGTATCGATCGCGCTGATTTTTTTTTTTCTTCTTCAAAGCATGCCAGGTTGTCATTTTTAACGGAAAGTAAACAGAGTATCGTAGCCAGGCGCTTACTTTCCGTTAAAAACATGTTTCTTTATAGCAACTGAATGTCTTCATGGCCTTTTTTCTTGTATTTGGTACAAAAGCGGCCATCTTACACACACGACATGTGCATGATAAATAATTTGTACCTGACCTTTTAACCTGACCGATGGACCTTCTCATTTCCTCCAATAGTTACTTTTTATTAACTTCGAGAATGTGTGATTTAAATATTCTCCACCATAAATACGATCTAATCCAGTTTATTTTTTGTTTATTGCTGCTTTCAGTTCTTCCAGTCTATTCTGTGCTGATTTCTTCATTAGTTACTTCCATTATAAGAATTTATTGTGATCAAAGTTTGTTAATGTTCTGTTTCTTACTCCTGTATTGATTCATGCTGGATCTCTTTCTTCGTTATTTAATTCCTTAATATTTTGTAGGATGTTTGTTGTCTTCCATGAATATTTTTATTATTAAATCTATCCCAATAACCTTGGTTAGCTTTCTTTACTATGGTATTAGCTATATTTCTTTCTTTTTTGAAAGAATGATCTATGGTAATTAATTTTCTGTTATTGCATTTTCTTATCTTTGTTCCAGACTTTAATATTTTATTTCCAGTTAATAAAGATAATTCATAAGATGGAATCTGAAGTAAAGTTGGCATTATTTTATTTTATACCTTTTCTTTTCACGTATACTATATGTTATGTCAAAGCTATTGAGCTTTGACATAACATATACCGTGGTTATTCAGCATTTTTTTTTGTTCCATACTGTATTAATTTAGATTTATGTAATATTCTAATGCTTTTGTAATATAAATGTTCTATTTCTTGTTTTTCTTAATCACTTCTTTTCTCCATTTTGTTAGTATATCTATTCTAGAAAGTACCAAATCAATAATCTGGAAAGATGTCATTTTTCTGTCTTCAGTGAGTCGAAAGACAACACCAGGCTTACACAGTCTTTCTTCACTAGCTACTTACACCACTCAATTTCCTCTGTAAACATGCACATCTCATGTACGCGGAGCTAGTTTGATTAGTAATGATGTAGTCAATAATAGATCTTTCTCATGTCATTCCAAGATATATTTATCTTGTCTCAAGCAACGGTATATTAATTTTTAAATTATTGAAAATGCAAAAATTCAATAATTCTAGATCGTTTATGTAGATTTTTCAATATTTACATACATTTAGAATTTCATTTTCAATTCTATCATTGAGGTTTGCTCTATCTATCTATCTATATATATATATATATATATATATAATTGCATTTATTTTGAAGCTGGTTTTTGAAGCTAAATTGTTCCGAATCCTCGTTTCCATCTTCCGAGACATATACTCCTATACTATTTAAATACCCTCGATTTCTTTTGTAAATAATCCATTAATATAATAATTTCTTTTTTACTTTTGTGTCCTTTTAGTAAACGACTTTTTTTTTTTTAGTTTAATTTTTTGTTATTATACTTCATAAATTCCAGGTAGCTACTTAAATGTAAGATTCCTAATTTTTGTTATCCATTATTTCAGTTCAGTGAATTTTCTCTTTGAAGCTTTCCAGTTAAAAGCTTTCAAAACCCTCACTCTGGAAGACTATGGTGTCTCTTGTTACTTACCGTGCAGCTAGGTAGCTATCACTGCGACAGTTGTAGCTAGTGTTTCCAAATTTCCGACATTTTGGAACCTTCGGGAATCGAGAACGGGAAATCGTATTTCTCGAGAATTCCCGAAATAATCTTTTTTATTTAGTTTTCGTTGATAATGGCTATAACAGTAAATTTTAATAAACAGAAAAGCTGTAGAGAAGGTGGGGCAACCGGGGTTCGTGGCTCTGGCGCAGTCTTTCAGAGGTTTCGAGACACTCCTATTTGTAAAAGGTCGAAGCAAAAAATGAGCAAATGAAATTTCCTAAATGAGGTCGACCGGAATTTCATGACTAGTGTCTTGCCCTGAGCGCTAAACAGGGGTCACTACGGTATCATTTTGGCTAGGTTTCTATTATATTTCAGGTTTTCTCAAAATATAAACAATGCAATTAATGCAAACTTTATTTAACCAAACCATATAGTATACAGTGAGTTTTCACATATATCACACAATGCATTAACATTCCCAATCTCATTTAAATATTTTATTTATTAAATTAAGCATTAATAGAAAACAAATGCAAATATTATTCGTTTGAAAATTAAAAAATATTTCATTTTTAAAATGAAACTGTAAGAAACATACAGCATTAATTGTCCGATCAGACAATCGTGATCTTCGCTTTGTAACAAATATAATTGATGTGGAAAAATGTCTTTTATTTTCTGTAGACGTAGGTCGAATTGTTAAGAGTGCGTCTAAAAGCATCTTCAAATTTGGGAGTGAGAGAATGTGTTGCTTCATATAAGCTCATTTCCTTCCTTAGAGAAGCATATATTTTGTCTGCATGCATAGGGCTAGGCTTCAATGTCGAAATTGATATTACTTTAGTCAATTCACTCTTCAGATCAGATTCTTATTTACTGTCAGAACTCTCTGTAAGGACATCCTTTATTTCTTTTATTGGAATTTCTTATGCTGTAAATGTTCCTTTAAAAAGTCTTTCCATTAATGACTTCGCCAATCGTGCAATTTCATTCTTACTTGACAAGGCAAAAAATTCATCCTCTTCCACCTCAAGGAATAACTACTAATGTTGCTCAAGTACTTTGTGAGAGACACAAGATCTCTTTTTCTACGTTTAACCAATTCAAATTTTATTTCCTTTAAAAGCATTTGGCTCATTGAAGAATTCCATTTTTCTAAATTACTGAACAGGAACTTAAAAATTCCTTCACTTGTGAGAATATTAGGCTTCTCTATTGCTTAAGGCTTCAACTGCTAATCTTACAGGTTGTAAGTAATTCAACATACCTCTAAATATTTCATAATACTATTCTTTCCATAAGTGATCGAGTTTCAGCTCTCTCGTAAAACAGTCTTAATCGGATTTACGATCTTTAAAAATCTCTCTATCATTCTCTCCAGTGTGTTCCAGCGTGTTTTACAGTCCAAAATAACTTCTAGTTCCATCTTTTTACTCTTAGTTATTTCTTGCTGCAAAAGAGAATTTTTTACTGGAGAATATTTAAATATTTTCATAATTCTTCGTACGCTGCTAAAATTGCCGAAGATAGATCATCTCGCAAATCATAGTAATCAGCTCGGCCACACCATCTAACTCAGAATCATTGTTATCATCTTTATCGTATTTAGAATCTGTATTGAATTCACTATCACTGCTACAAGTCACTGATGCTTCACCTTTAAACTTTTCAACATAAAATACTTTTGTTATTGCTAGATGTAGCTCATGGTTGTAGCAGTACTGTTGAATAGTCGGTGATAATTTTCCGAATTTTTTCATAACTGCTGCACCGTCACTTATAATTGCAACCGCATCCCTTTCAAATTTTAACTGAAAGTTTTCTAATCTTTCCTGAAGCAAGGATAACACTTTTTCCGCAGGACAGTTCCCACGTATTCTTATTAAACCAAGGTTCATAGAGGTCTCATTGCAGTACACGTGAACATTCATGTATCTGCGATTCTTGCAACTGGTTCACTCGTCTATTGAAATACTCCGTTTTTTATTATCACATTTGAATGCTTCCAATTTCTGGATGTACAGTTGTTTCACTTTACTATAATAATTAAGTATTAGTGTCATAACTGAAGATGGACTTCTTGGCAACTGCATTCCTTTGCTTGTGAAACTTTCCTTAATAAAGTCACTTTTTGTGATGGTGTTGACTGATATCCTATCCAAGGCTGCTAATTTGTTTACGGTTTCTTCTAAATCCAGTCCCTCGACATAATGTGAAATTGTCGTTTGTCTCTTAGAAGATGAAGGAATTGGCTCATCATTATTCAATTCAGACTGTTTTTTTCCTTTTCATTCCATGAATATATGCTAGGTGCCTATGCTGGTTGATGATGCTTTGCATTGCAAAGTTTTGGAGCATATCTGGCAACGAGCTGATTTGTTATCTTTATCTTTTCTAAAATATTCCCAACATTATTTATACTCTTTACTCATTGTGACGGCAATCTATAAAAAATATGATTTATGATTTAATAAAAAATAATTTATTAAAAATTTTCCCGATTTCCGGACCAAATTTTCTCGGGATTCGGGAACGGGAAAAAGAAAAAAATTCCAGAGAACGGGTGGGAAGGAATTCCCGCCCGGAAATCCCAGTTGTAGCTAAGGTCATTGGTTCACGCAAGCCCTAGGCCTCTTACACTTCGCAGTGGAGATACTAGAACCCGAGAAAGTATAACAAAAAAACTTTAATAAATCACAACTAGTTTCATCGGAGTTCCGACTTCTTCAGGTGAGTAAGAAATAACATAAGACTTAAAAATAAGGTAAAAAAAAGTCTTAAGTCTTATGTTATTTCTTACTCAACTGAAGAAGTCGGAACTCCGATGAAACTACTCGTGGTTTATTAAAGTTTTTTGTTGTACTTTCTCGGGTTCTAGTCAGTTAAATTTTAATTTTATATATATATATATATATATATATATACACACACACACACACACACACACAGATTAGAAACAGTAACGAAACGTCTCCATCCTTTTATTTTGTGTAATGCAAGCGTTTCACTCCGTATTTCTAGAACTGCGCGAAACCAGCGATATAACACGTTATTCTATAAACAGTATGTCGATTATACGAATTACTAATTAGGGGAAAAAATAACGACGCGTGGGATTTAAAGGAGTAATAACTTTGCTACGAATCAAGTTCGCATTTTAATAGTATATGTTTGCATTAATTTGCACCTCTGCGTGCAAATGATTCTCCTGATTACCGGTAAAGAATCCTCTAGCTGCACGAAGTAATTAGTTCGTGGCTGGTTGCAGATGCCATTTAACTTATGAAAAGTGAGTCCTAACAGTGGCATGGAATCTAAAGGAAGACGAACCTTTTGTTCAAATAGTAATTAGGAATATAACTAAGCAATTAGCTCTCTCCACAGACATAATTACATTGTAGTGAGAAATTAATCATTCACCACGGGAATGCCAAGTGTTCTGATAATGGAAGACACTGAATTAGTCCCTGAATTTTGAGAACTGGAAAATGGAAGATCTAAACGGAGAACTGTTCGGTTCTAGCAGTCCCTCTACCAGAGTGTCAAATACCGACATGTTAATACAGTCTGTAGTATCTTTTATTCGATAATATATATATCTAATGGATGTAGCTCGAAGCAAATGAATGGCCGTTAGCAGAGTACTGATATTAATCTATACTACCACCAGATTATTTCATATCTCCATATCCGATGCCTTGCAGGCATATTTGTCTTCGCATGCGCATGCATCAAGTGCCTGTTAATGATGCAGATGTTTATCAAGTGTCTGCAGACTTTGCGAGATCGATAGGCTCCTTTGCTGGTATGTTTTGCATGCGGAGCCATTAAAGTGGGTGCAGAAATACTTGCCCATTGAATATCGAGAAAGTAGGGAACCCTACTGATATGCTTCTGGAGCGAACGTAA
The DNA here is from genome assembly GCF_054136105.1 of Typopeltis vanoorti. Classification (NCBI taxonomy): domain Eukaryota; kingdom Metazoa; phylum Arthropoda; class Arachnida; order Uropygi; family Thelyphonidae; genus Typopeltis; species Typopeltis vanoorti. The sequence continues at coordinate 126,286,743 of NC_143556.1, read as the reverse complement.
GGATGGCCTGTCAAATTAATAAAACTGATCGATAGATCAGTACGTTTTGATAGCACATTAAAGAATGAACCAAGACCCGATATCCCAGAACATTCCTCCCAGGCGATGGTTGATTCGAGTTCTCGGAAAACCAAATCCTATAATACCAGATGATAAAGTAATTTGAGATCTTAATCTATAAACTTGAGCAAACATTACTTAGCAAAGATTTGCGCAGCTCCAGATAAGTACACAGTGAAAATTTAATTTCATATTGGAGCATTTTTGTTGTGAATAGCTTAAGCCATGGTCCAGTCCGATTGAACATTGAAATGTCTTTAATTATATTTTGTCTACTTTCCAATTACGCCTTTGTACCATCTGATACTTCATTGAGATTTGTTAACTTTGCCAAAAAATCTTTAAATTCTGGATTTAGTTTATCATGGCTTTCTTTGTAACCAGTAGCAGGTCATAGGTACCCTTTGACCGAAAAAAATTAGTTGAAAGCGAGGAACATTTGTAAGGGCTTCTTTTCACATGAAGACAAATTAGCCAGTGACTAGGTTTCTTCTACTGGAAACATGATCTTCACCTGCAACAGACATATTGCACTTGCTTAGCGGGGCAAAGTTTCCTAATGTATACGATAAAATGAATCAGTATTTATGTAGGTTAAGTGGATACAGAAACGGAGTAGTACACGTTGGACTTGAAACTAGAATTTTTATTTACGATGCTGTTTAGATCACTTTGGCAATATATTATAAAATCATGCCATATTAGCAGGACTATTTCATTTACCAGAATTGGTTGGGCAGAAAACTGAGCTTTTTGCATATAGTTAGTAACAAAAATAAAGCTAGAAAATTTCCACCAAACTGTCATCCGTTTTCCACAACCAATTCCACGGAGCACCTTGATGTATTTATATTTCCATATTATCTACAAATAATAGTTATGTTATGCTTGAATTCATGTAACGATAAATGTTTAGGATTAAACGAATCTTATTTCGAAATGGTTAGCTTAGTATGTAATTAAGGGATGCTAGCTTAAAGTTAAGAAAATCTAAACCTTAAAGAAACATGGTAATCTTTTCCATAAAACAAGAGAACTTGTGTACTTCCTGTTATTTATATTCTTTCGTCGAAGATGAAACACAATAAAAACACTTATTACTCGACATTATCTGAAGGTCGGATAATACTCGTACAGCACTTGGATATGTGTATACGCAATCAAAATAAAATATCTTAAGGACGACGTGTTTTCCTCTTCCTAAAATGCCGTTATCACCCAGATTTCAGCAGCCTCTTTATAATCTGCAAAATAAATTTCCCTCATAAGTTCTCGATCTACAAAGCATATATTCTGTTTCCAAAATTATTGGCATATTTTTGGATGGATATATATATGCAAGGAAGGCAATGGGAAACCACCTTGCGTCATTATCTCCCTAGTAATCAGCTGCAACCCTTTCAAGAGAGGAAGCCACAGGATCAGATATATATATATATATATATATATATATATATTAATTATAATTAATATTAATTTTATAATATTATCTAATGTAATATTACTAATATAACATAATATCTTTCATAAATAAACTAATTTATAGGCGAACTTTACATAGGGTATGCAGACGTTAATTTTATAGGCATAGCAGAAAACATGATCTTCAAAAGAAAAAAAAATCGCAGGTATTAGTAAAAGGGAGAATACGAACAAAAACATTGAAACATGGCACGATATTTTTTGTAAAGCATGTCCAGCAAGTGGAATTACATCGTCTTGTTATGTGAAATGATATCATCGTGAAGCAGCTGTAAATAAAGCGCTGCTGCCTTTAATTTGTTTCAGAAAAATCGGAATAATAATGTCTCCTTGCTAAGCTGAAGACTACTTCCCATACTGTGTGCGAATCTCCATATTACTAAAACGAATACTCCTTGAATGGAGGGGATGTAGCGTTATATTAGCATTGCTTAAAATACACGTTAGTGCGCTATCGTGCTTTTGAAGATCATCCAGTATTTGGCTGTATTCTTGCTACTTTGGAATACACATATGGTGATGTGCTGTGACAAAGTAGTAATCTCCATAGTCAACGTGTGGAACACGAGGGGCTACAATGATATGATGACGGATTCAATGGTTATTTACTCTTAAATATCATGTATAACTGATATAGTTTGACAAATACCAAATAACAGGGGAGAAAAAAAATCACAGTACATGTTTATTAAATCGAGATAAAGTATGTTGTTTATTGTAAGTTTATCTTTATTATATTGATGTATTACCTCGGAAGAAGTAATATTATCTATATTACTTCTTCCGAGGTAATACATCAAGCACAGAAATTATCTTAAAACCGAACCCATACGTATTGTGGAATGAGAAGTAAAAATGATATCTTGTTTTAATTATGGGCAACGATTATCACTAGAATGAATCTGCCGATATGTTTCCGGTATATTTATTTGATGAATAAGCATTTCCTTATTTAAGTCTATTTTTCCTTGATGGATTTTAACTCGCCTAAAATTAAAGCCAATTCGCGAATTGGCTGTAGAAAGACTGATAAATAGTATTATGTAATTTATGGCTATCTTGTTTTTAAAATCAAAAATTCAAAGTTATAACTACTATTAATAGTTATTAATAGCTATAAATAACAGCTCCATGCCCTACGTAGACGAGGATCACAGACATCGAGTATTTAAAGAAGCAGCAGTTGTACTACGTACGGGCAGTAACCTAAACAGAAATCAGGGGGCCATACTGAACGATACTTGGAAAAATTTAATTAATTCCCTCAGTTCAACAGGGCTACAGTACGCGAATAATCATATTACGCGTTTGCATGTAACGCGTGTTCATGATACTGAGTAGATATGTCACGCGAACGTGTTACCTTAGCTACCTAACAGGTACTAACGGTTCTTTGTATTTATATATATATAAATATATTTATACATATATAAGTTCTTAAACCTTTTTGCATTTACCATTTTTTGTACTGTGCAAGCCTTGAGAAAGCTAGTCAGTTACTAGCGAAACCGGTAGGCAAGTTGTACGAACAGAAGTACGTTTTAAATATATGGTCAATTAAACAATGTCTTTTATTTTGTAACATTTTATGACCAAAAACATGTACAATTTAAATACTATTAATTTACTCAATTAAAAATATATATAACGATGGGTTTGTCAACCCTAATGGCAGTGCAGTACCTGTGAGTTCGGTGGGAAATAACATCGCATTGACCTCAGAAGATTCCTCGTTCTACATTTCTTCTGGTATTTTTAAGTGCACTATGGATCTTCAAGAGGAGCTTGCACTACTCGCCATATGCTAAATTAAAGTTTAGGAAAACAAGTTGGTGAGTTAATTTTACGTTTTTTTATCTTATTTTCTCCAATGATCATGACACAACAGTACAGAAACACTTTGGGCTCATGCGCCTAAAATTCCTTAACACCACAAGATGTTTCTGGTTCATCAATATTTGCTCACATTTCACGTAGACAACTTCAGTCTGCCGTAATCTTCCTAACGTTTTCTTTTCTTTTCTTTTTTTTTTCCGGGCCGTCGTCGTGATGTTCGCCACTCCTGTGACTGACTTACTCATCGAGCAGAAAACGAGAGCGTCCGTGGTGCCTTCGGTCGAGGTAAGCTCATTTAGCAGTCTCTGACTTTAGTGTGTCGGGGTTACAGACGGTGGTGTGATGGATGAGGGCGCATATAAAAAGATAATGTGATCGATGGAGCCTAGCTGGCTACACAGTGATAAAAAGATGGATGCTGCGGAACGAACTTTTCTCTTTATGCTTCCGCCATCTGTTATTTATAGCATCTCATTTCTATTTATCAGCTCTAGAAACGTGTTCTGGTAATATTTCATTAGATACGCTTCTACCGATCTCTAACAGGAATGAATGCTTGTCTCCCTCTCTTCTCTTCGTAGAGGCCCAAAGAGAGCAAATTGCTAAACGTCGTAAGCGGCAGACCTGCCCTCAGTTAACTCGTATCCCAACGCCTATTAGGCTACTCTTTCGAAGTGTTACAACCCATCAGATCGAAATGAAGCCCTCATCCATTAGAGCCTCCGTTAATTATCCCTGTTAGAAATTTACTGCTCCTAATCATTTGTTACTCTTAATTTACTGTTACTCTACTGTAAATATACGAACAGTTTGGTATATTTACAGTAGCGCACTACCTTATGTAATATGATTTGAGTTTAGCAGAAGCTCTTTCATTTCAGAGTAGAGGTTTCAAATGCTTCATTTATACCGCGAATAAAACTTTAATGCAAGCAGATTGTTGGAAATAACATTTGCCGATCACTGCATACAGTGATTGAATGAAGTTAAGTAATAAGACCCATTAAATAACTGCGCCTTCTCATGCTCATTTTGAATGTGTAAAATCTCTAATTATGATATTTAGTATTTGGTAAAATCAAATGTAAGCTTATTGGTTGTACGTCTATGTGATTGACGACTACCATTTTATTTGAAGCACACAAAATATACCAAAGGAAAATACGGCACATCACTTCTTGGAAATAAGTTTAATGAAGTACAAACGAGACACGGGCGACTGAATGTCGATTGCATAATCATAATATCTCTAAGAGGAGAAATGCTTCTAGAAAGACTCTAGGCAGCAAACCAGTATACCACTAATCTAGAACAGCAATAGGTTAGTAACCTACACAGTTGAAATACTCTGAATTTTAGTCAAAGCAAAAACGAGATTTAGGAAAAAGTAAAATAAATTAAAAAAAAAATGGAAATTGCAGCACAGAATGTAAGAAATAACCGTCATAAAGATGAATAGTTAAGCCACGCCAGCATAAGAATAAACTAAAAAAAAAAGAAAAACCAGACACTAAATAAGCAGGAACTATACAAATATGTATTGTGATAAGAGCAAAGAACAGTTATGATTCCGATACTTACAATTACTGGAATGAAAGAACTTTGCAAATAGATCAAAAGTATATTATCACGACAAATAATCGGCACTTGTGCATAGAAGAGGGAAAGGAGAAAGAAAATATCTTTCTGCAATTTGTTAATCTTATAAACTAACAAAACTTTTTTTATATTGATTCCACGCATGAAAGGTCATAAGAACTGAAACACTACAGTGCCAACTGTGGGCAAGTGATTAAGGAGAACTGTAGCCTTCTGATATGTTAAAAGAGTGGGAATGAAGGAAGATGAGAAGTTATTTCGGTGTGTTCGTAGCTGGACAATGTATGGGTGTTTGTCAGTGCTGCTCTAGTTCTTGAAGGGTTAGAAAAAGTGGAGAAATAGTAGCAGCCAATTCAGAGGAGCAATGCCCAGGAAAGCACCTATAGAAAAGGCACACTGCTGAAAGAGACCGACTATGATAAATTGAGTGAAGGGAGTCTGTGAAGGACAGACCATCTATTGAGCGATTAATAGATGTTCCGATGATATTCAAAAGCGATTGCCCTCTTTTGAATATCATCAAGAATTCTTAGAGAGGACTTGAGTGCTCTACCCCAAATGTAAGAACAGTACTCCGAAGTTGGTCGGATCTTAGACTTTTTAGAAGTTGAGAGAAGTCATGTTTAGAACGGAAAGAACGTCGTTTTTTTTTTTTTTTTAAGAATCTAAGTAATATGTTTGTGCCAGGATAAACTGGATGTGACAGTCAACCCAAGAAGAGAAAGCTGATCTTGAAAGGAAACTGGAACATTATCAAAAAGTGAGAAGGGATGAGATGGGATGTTTCTTTCGGGTAATAAAGGCAGACTTGAGCTTTTTTTTGCGTTGAATTTTACAGTTTTCTTCACCCTATTTGAGGAAGTCAGTGTTTAATTCACGGGTTATGGATAATCTTGAGGCATCTAACAGAGTACTGCAGGGTTTATCGAATGAGGAATGAAGAGTACTATCATCAGCGAAACTGTAAATAGGATTTAAAATCAGAGAAAGGAGGTCTTCGATGTAAAGGAGGAAGAGCGTGGGTAAAAGTGCAGAACCCCGGGACACTGCAGCACCGATTGGGAAATCTGATGGGAGGAAGTCATCCACCGTGACATACAATGAAAAACCAGTGAGGAAGCTGGCAGTCCAATTGCAGAGTATAGGAGGGAGGTCATAAGATGGCAGGGTGTTCAGGAAGTCTCGGTGCCAGACACTGTTAAATACCTTTTTAAAATATCGAGAGTGATGACATGAGTTTCTCCAAATATTTCCATGGTCTGTGTCTAAAGGTGGGTGAAAATTGCTAGGGGTCGGCTGTTGAACGAAAATAGCGGAATCCATATTGGCGATCGCTAATTAACTGTTGAATCTCCAGGTAATGAAGAAGCTGGTTGTTAACCTTCTGCACTTTTGGAAGTACTGAGGTGAGAGCAATGAGTCGATAGCTACTGGCTAATTTGTCTCATGGCATGAGACTAAACTAGACTCTTTGGCCCATCCAAGATAGGCAGTGATTTTTTTTGCATGCTTATCCCGAATACTAAATTGTGATTAATATCTTTCCTTATGGTCCCCTATTTATGAAAGCAGTAAATTTTAGAATAGTTTAGGGCTAACATGGGAATTTGAATCTCTGGAGACTAAGCATTATTCCACAACGTCGACAATATCCGCTTCGTTTGCGAAATCATACCCCCCCCCCCCCTTTACAGCGTTTAGTCCCTTCTGATAAATAAACTTAAGTAGCGTATGCAGTATTTTCCTAAAATATGACCGCCTTAACCATTATTAAATCATTAATTTCACTTCTTTTATTAGAGAAAGTAAATCTTTTAAATCAAATCCCCCCCCCCCCTTTTTTTTTACTGAATCCTTCAGTTTTTTACAACCTTATGTTACCGAAACATTGGCATTTCCTTAAAGTTTCGGGACTAATTATAATTAGTTCCCTTTTCAGATGTAGTTAAACGTCCACATTCTTACAAGCGTTTCACTGGTATGGTTCTAACTCAGATCAGAAACGAATGAACTGTGATGTGTGGCAGTTCTTTTGTAATAAGTTTCAATTTTACCACTCCTGTGATATTTAAACAGTAATGTAGAAAAAAATTGATGTTTTCAGTAGAGGCTTCATCATATTGTCCATCGGGACTAACCACTGTTTCTTTGAACAGATATTTATATGCTAATAAACAAAATGATAAATTTATGTACAGAAAAACCCTTTTAAGATTTCAAAGCAACTAGCAGGACCATTTCTTGACGTAACTTTCCCCCACTGGTTTTTGATTATGCTGTCTGCAGTTACCTTATCAAATATTTTTTCAGGATGCTATTTTACACGGACTTTTATTTACAGATTTCACCCAGGGAACATCTAGCAGTAGAAGGTGTTGGTTTAGTTGCGGATTTGAGTGGTGAAGACACAGTTGTAGAGCAGGTGCTCTCCCTCGAGTCATTGGACTCACTGAAGTGTCAAAATAATAAGAAGAATCCTTTTTTTTTTTGCATCTAGCGAGTTAATGTGGCTGGTATGTAGGTTATTGCTGATTCATCTTGGCCCATTGTACCTACGGTTTGACTGTGATATTGATTTTAGATAATTGTTTTAGCTCTGGGTACATCTCTTCTGAACGCGAAGCCTCATATGTCTTTAAGTATTACTTTTTATGGTTTTGCGGTGTTTACCTTTTTGAAACTAAAATGGTTGTCTCCACTGAGAAATAATCTTTGCTTTGGCACGACTTATGCCTTCAGATAACTTGTAATTATTTCTATTTTCTGGATAATTTGCTCTCCGTCAGTAGCATATCGAAAGCGTAGAATTCCATCCAGCTCTTCAGGACAACTTGCTAATTTGATACTCAAGTGGCGTGCAGTATCTTCTGACAATAAGCACCAAACAAATAATTTCACGAGGGAATGGAAAAATGGCCACGCTTGCAACATGAAAATTTTATTTTTTCATAAACTTTTACAAATAGCTAACTGTGCAGCAGTCACAGTTATTAATATTAAAAAAGCACAAATAATTACTGAAAAAGGAGTAAATACCGAACAAAGCAACAACACGCTGCAAAATCAACCCCATTAAATAATAGTCTTCCGTAGAAGGGTGATAATACTCGTGAATATTGCTGTATCTGTGAAGTATCGCTGACTGGCCAGAGTGTAATAAAGAAAAATTCAGTTAAGCTGTCATTTGTAGGCATGGATATAAATTTATTTTTCGGATTTCTCTACTGTTACCTTCAGAATGTATAATATTTTAATGTGTAACTTTTATAAAAACCAAATAACTAAAACACAACCAGTAAATCTAATGCTACTTCGCCTTCATTCACATAATACGAATATGATTTTTTTTAAAAAAAATCACGTTTTGATATGATCGATTACATCTCTTCATTAAGTTAACTGTTTACAATGTCACCATGGTAAACTTAAAATTCTTTAGAGGACCCCTTTCTTATTCGCAATAAGAATTCTGTTTTAATATAATTATCTAACTAAACAGAATGGAAATTTATCAAATTTCAGATAAGGTCACATGTCTAGATGACGTCGCATTTTTAGAGAGCACCAGGGCTTAGTTGGGATCTACAAAAAATAAAATAAAAAAAAAAAGGAAAATATTTGTCGAAGTTCTGACTATTTTCATCACGCGATGGGATTATTGAAAATCCAAAAGGTACACTTCCCTAATGAATTTGCTAGCAAAGGTCACCCGCCGTCGTAGAACATCCGCAATCATCTTTTTCTAAAATTATGAGATGGCTTCAGTACCACTCGCATCGATCCATTCATTATGAGAAAGAAAGTTTTAGTGTTGTATGGAGTGAGTGCCTGTTCTTCAAAGAGACGAAAATAATTGAATTTAGAGTAACTGTAGAGGGAAAAAAATTTAATGCTACCTCGAACAGAATGAAGTCGTGTAGGTAAGGAAAAACGTCTTTCTTATTAAAGAACGCTGAAGCGACACTTGACTCCTGTAATTTTAATAGAATTGTGGACTTGCTGATATTAAGGCAAGGAAAGCACTAAGAAATATGTTGGCCTAGGAAAAGCTAAATATTTTCGCTCTTGTTTGAATACTCAAATGGCGATTTGCATTTCTAAGTCTTATAACTTCTACAATGCCGTTTCTGTTGAAATAGGGGTTATTTGTCCCTTATTTTTACTGGTAAAGTGAATCCCAATTAAAATATATAAGAAAACGGATTTCATGGAAGTTTTTTCACTTGGCTATGCTACCAATTATATATTTAGTTTTATCCTTTATCCAAGTGTACGCAAACAAAGTTTGCGCCTGAAGTACTTTCAGGACTCGGGCAACTCGCGGTAAAGGTGGTATGACTTCACATCACTTGCCTTTAGTATCTTCCATAATGCAAGGCACATCTCCTTGCGGTCGAAACCGGTCTGGGTAGTGACCCTTCCTTAATACATAGCATTATACATGTCCGCAAGGAGATGTGCTTTGCATTATGGGAGATAAGAGAGAAACTAAGGCAAGTGATGAAAACTTTTACCACGAGTTGCCATAGTCCTGAGAGTACTTTAGGCGCAAACTTTGTTTGCTTACACTTGGATAAAGGATAAAACCAAATATATAATTAGAACGGATTTAATTTAGATTTATAAAATTATCCAACTAAGAAATGAGATTTTCTTTTGAAATGTACAATTAAGATTTGTTTTTATTAATCGATATGTTTTTATCATTGTGGTAATCCAGAAGTTTTGCTTAACTAGCATGATGAAACTAAATGTTTAATGAGGCCGGTTTTTGCCTATTAATAGGTTGCCATTCTACTATTTGTGAAGCGAACCTCCTTAAATCACTGGTTTTTGGCGTAAAATAAATTTTACGGCAGGTTACTACATATGAAATACATCAATCTGAAAAAAAAATTGCAAAATTAGATAATTCTTTGAAGAGCATACTGTATAAGAGTTCGATGTATTTGACATTTTCTGAAGAAACATCTTAAAAGCATTTATTTAAGTTAAGGGATATTACGTCCCATATTCGTAGTGCAAACTGAGGCAACTCATAGTAAGGATGCAGCAAGCTCCGATCCGTAATACAGCTTCTAGGAGCTAAGTTCACATTATGGGTAAATACCAAGAATAGTGATCGGAGCTTGCTCCACCCTTACTATGAGTTGCCTCAGTTTGCACTACCAAATGGGTCAGGTGTTGCACTATCCAGGTATTTCCTTGCGCTTGGAATCGCCGAACTTTATATAGTTTCTATATTCGGCATGAAACTCTGAGTTTCTTATTCGGCTAAGAAACAATATGGGATGTAATATCCCTTAACTTAAATAAGTTCATGTCGCCGAATTGAAGCCTTTGGTTCTTCATATAATTAGTAATCTTAAAAGCATTTTATGAATATATTTTTGAAGCTACACATTTTGAAAATGTGAAAATTTTGAAGTGGTGAAAAAATTTAATTAAATTAAATCACTTTTCAAATATTTGTGAACATAATATAATAAGGGTTGAAATATTTTTTCTTTTATTGCTCAAAACTTTTCCGAGGTAATTTAGGACATTTTAAGGCTTCGTGGGGTAAGGCTTTACGTTATGGGACACTAGGTGAATGTAAGCGTAAATGATGCGAAGCCACCAGATTATATACAAGTAGCAGAGTTGTGAAGATACTCCAAGTGCAAACTTTGTTTGCTTACACTTGTATAAAGAATTAAAAATGCCGAGAAATTTTGTTTAATTTACTTTTTTCCACTTGGTCACAAAATTTCTATAGCTTCGTGAATACTTTTTTCATAATTATATTTAATGCTCTATTTACAATGATTTGTTAGGTACAAGATCAAGTATTCATTGTTACCCTCTGATGGACAGATATGAACGAAAAGCGCCTTTTGCTCTATGCAGCCATTGATCGGACCACAGAATGACAATCGCACAATGCCTGCTCGAACTTGCATCTGTCTTGTTCGAGGGGTGCTGTTGAAAAACAATTTTGCATTGTGGTTGAGAACAGTATTCTCCTTATAACTGAAAGTGGACTACTCCCTACAAATTCTAACAAACGCACATGACTGTCTTTTCTAACCCACCTGTTATTGGGACTGGAAGCGCTGCTTTACGCAAACCGCTCATTTGAATTTTGTGTTGGGCTTGTTGGAGTAGATAAATTTCATCAACTAAACAATTGACTTTAACCAGTATACTGAAGCTGATGTTGCAGTTTCCTTTGGGATATTGAATTCGATCGCATGCTTGTAGACAATCGCCAGCGATGGTGCTGGTACACGTCTTCTGGATAGGGCTGTTCTTTCGCCTCGTATTTTTCTGCTGATTTTCAAGGTCGAACTTGAACAGCGAAATGCTCAAATTAGATAACTTTGACCATACATTATAAAGTAAGAAATAACTTGAGCATAAGTGATTATTCGCATATCACTTTGCTTTTTAATTTAGTCTTCAGAACAGGTATAATTGGTTAAGACAAACCACGAGAAATTTTAGGTCACTCATAGTATATATTTCTCGAGTATTTTTCTGTCCCGCACTTTTGTTTCTTCCGTCAACCTAAAGTAAATGCAAAAACTAAGAATTGCTTTTTGTCACAACAAACCATTTAATAAGGAAATTAAGAAATCCTCCTTCAATCAAATTAGTTTTTTTTCTATGCATTTATGGTGACAAACATTCCTAAACAGTTGATATTAGAATGATATAATGTCATTTTGTCTCATTAGTTATTATGCCATTCGAATTGGCTAACACTGAAAGATGAATGTAGTAAGTATCATGGGCTTTCAACCAAACATCGAAAATACATCAATTATTTATAAAGGCTCATATTAAAAGAGTTTACCTTATTCCCTAGTATGGTAGATAAGTATATATAAGATGTATGCGACCCATGAGGTGAATAGATTAGGCATCACCAACATAGATGATGAATGTTTTCCAATAACAGAACTCTACAGTATATGGAGCCGAACATGTCATTTATTGCAATGTTTAGATAATTAGAGAACCTTTCTCTAAAGATTCGCAATGTGAAGATTACTTAGCATGCGCGCACATTATGACATCGTTATTAAGGTAGATAAAGGCGAGTGAACGGAAAAATCAATGCATGAGCAAGCAGCTTCCCTTGGTTATGACAGAATATGTGCTGCTAGCAGGGAGAAAAGGTCAAAGAAATATTAAATTTGATGGCTATAAAAATATCCTGAATGTGACGTGTTTGGCTGAAATAAAAGTGTATTATTGGGTGCTTCACGACATTTTTGATAAGTAGGAAGGAATGATTTCCTGGTAGAGGTAATGGGTTCATCCTCGATAACCGTCACATATATTTGATTGACAGTTCTTTTCGGTCCGAAGAAATGTGTTATGAAATGAATGCACTTTGTATTCTGAGCGCTTCAGTTCAGTGCACAACATTTCTTCCACAACAACATAATTAAAAAAAGTAACCAATTCAGAATAGGGAATTGGTTCCTTAAGTTTGGGGAGAAGTGAATGTCTAAATAGGGCAAACCTTCCTTAAATCTAAATTGATAATCAAGAGTATAAAAATATTTCTCTAAGCGAGGCATAGGGAAAAAGTAGAAGATAACAAAGCTTAGGCCTATTCTGAAGATTTCATATTCAGAATCCTTAATACTTGAATTTACACATAAGTGTAAATACAAATATTAAGGTATTACGAATAAAATAAGTGTAACTGCAAATGAATTTTTTTTTCTTCTTTATCCTCTTAAGGGTATAGATATTCGAGAAAAAAGCAAGGAAAATGAGCAGGTTACTTTCAAGCCAACTTATATTTATTAAATGTCAACGTTTTGAACAATTTGCTGGCCGAGTGGTGGATTCGAAATCCTACCCTGGCATGGATGTCTTGGGATTGCTTTTAGGAGGGAGGTGAATTTCATTGCTTGGTGTGACCATTTTGCTTCCTGGAAGCCTGAAGTGACTGGCCTATTCTATACTAATGAACTGTACGTTTACCTCCTTTCGTGGGCGGGATCATAACTCCCCCAACAAAATTCATCCGCACGTTGGCATTTCTGAATATGCGCTGGGAGTACTGTGCCGAAAATGGTAACGCCAAGTCATGCTTAAGTCCGGAAGAGATATTCCAGTTCTATTGGTTTAGAAGAAGTCGACTGATAGATTTCTCCGTCATGGACGTACCATTCACAAGAGTGGATCAAAATGCAAGAACATCGCCGTCGTCGGAAATGATCATAAACGTTTCATTTCGTAAGACCGAGGAAGCACATGTGTGAGCGAATGCAGCACCTCTAGTTTTGTGTACCTCCTTTTCTAAAAGAAACATTGTGCAGCATTCTGCGCAAGTTTCTCTACACGTTTCTATAACTTGTCTAGAAGTATGCGATGTCAGTCAGGAGATTCGCTGTGCAGAATCTATCCTTGTGGGAAAGACACACTGACCATTCTTTTAAAGAATGACTACCATCTGATTATAGTGTTTGATAGTAACTAAGGCTGAACACTCGTGCTAAATGAGTGTTCAGCTGAACTGACTGTACAGTTTGAGTCTCAGCACTGTAAAGGTGCTACAAGAATAGTATGATAATCCCAATGCATAAGGGTGGTGCAAAGACTGATATATTCTAACTATCGATCTGTCAGTATTTCAATTGGGGTGGTGAAGATTTTGTAAAAGTTAGATCGCTAACAAAAATGGGTTTACAGAATTCATACATTGTAGTGAACAGCATGGATCTGCTAAGGGAAGGTCATGTTTGAGTCACATTTTATGATGTGACGGTAAGTTAGACGCGGGGAATAAATACACCGTGATGTTTTGGACTTGGCTAAACCGCTTGACAGGATTAAGCATGGAATGCTGTTTCAAAAGTTGAAGGATATGGAATTCAATTATAAACTACTAGTTTGGATAAGATGGCAGACAGGTGTTAAATAATGGTGTATGGGAGATTTCGGTCTACAAGATTTAAAGGGACTAGTGAAGTTCCTCAGAGATCCATCTTTGGTCAATTGTTATTCAAGTTTTGAGTTAATGACATTGGGAAAGAATTGACAGGAGACATACAGCTATTTACTGACTATGCAGTAATAGGCAGATTAATCAGGAATGAAGGATTCGGATAAGCTGGAATTGTGGGCATCTGAAAGTTACTAACATTGAGCTGATAGCCAAGGTACAGTTATGCACTTTGGTATACAGTAATGAAATATTCAATTGCATATTATATTAGCCAGATTATGCGTCAAAAACTGGCTACGCAAGAATTTGAGTTTCAGTAAATGGCGAGTTGCAATTAAGGGGGCATATAGCAAAGATTACGAATATAACTCATAGGGTAATTACCATACTGAAACGAACATTGACCTGTAAAAATACAGAAGTCATTTTGGCACTACAAGGTTTGATACAACCTCATATTGGCTATCGCAGATCTGGTTTCCGAAGTAATGCAAATGTTCAAGTTGCCATCAGGAGAAAGAGGGATATGATAGTGACTTACCGACTTCTGAGAGGGTCATACAGGATACCATTAGATGGAATATTTCATTTTATTGGAGGGTGGGGAGAGGGCATCCATGAAATTTGAAAATGAATGAAAATGAAAATTACATACGAAAAAAAAAAGGGGGGGGGGGAGCTAGATTTTTCTGGATAAGAAAAATCTAGCTTCCCCCGCGCGCCAGTGGAATGAATTGCCTTTTTAGGCTGTGAGTGCAGTTTTGCTATGAAGGAATTCAAGAGAAGGTATGGTATGGTATGGTGTGGTGTGAGTGATAATCCTCGATGAGTCGCTGACTCCATGGAGGTCTCTTGTAATAATAGTAATAGCCAACCCTATGCTGTTAGGGAACCTTAATAATATAAGAGAAATTGGTATCTCTACCATAAGATGATAATATAATATTCTTACATTTTTTGTAATTATTTAAAATTTAAATTGTTCTTAAAATTCCTTTAACTGCTATTGCTATATAGAACTACACAATAGTAGTGAATGCTTTTACACATTAAGATAGAAATTAGAAATATTTTCTTATTCTTCTAATATTAACCCTACGGAGCATGGTTCATGTTAAATCTTACTATGCACAGAAACATAAGCTTAGAAGAGAAGGCAAAACTTGCATTAATTAAGAACGAAAATTAACATTGACATTGGCGAATAGAGAGAACTATCAGTACTTATTCACCGTGATAAATATCGTTTTGTGATAATGTAGGTTGTGCGATTTGTTTCGGTCTTTGTGCTTCTGCCGTTATTTTCCCGTCATCACAAATGCTGTGTGATAAACGGAATATCGGCTACTGAAGAAGGATAGAAGAAAATGAATAAATTACCATTAAGAGCTTCATTACGGTTAATTAAGAATAAAGTGCAAATGAAGTAAAAATTATATTAAATCTAATGTTAGAGCACCGTTAATTTGATTGAAGCTTTTTAATTGAAGCTCTGAAAAGCAGACTTATTAAAGTTCTCGGAGCCAAATTAACGCCGCTATCAGTAAAGCCTAGTTTTTCATTTAATATGTCGGCAATAGTTTAATCCCCTCCTCCTTTTGGATATTTCTTCCTCGACATGAATTTAAGCGTGCTTGCCAATTCTTTAGTGTCATTTTTATTTGAATGAATATTTTGTAAGTGCTTAGTATAATTAAAAGGCACTTTTAATCGTCCATTTCGTCATTTTTATTGGTCTCTGTCGCACAGCATTGGCGCTGTATAATCACTTCGTCGGTCTTTCATGCTAATTCAGAGAACTACATAAAGCCCACATGTTTAATTTTGCGATGGGTTTAATAGACCCTCCCAGTTCTTAGCTCAAGCATAATCGTCAGTTATGAGAAGTGTCACAGTATACCGGCGATAACAAATGTTAGGAGCGGACGGAGAGATTGTAGAAGCACTTGCTTCTGAGGTTCTCTTTGAAAAGAGGCATTGCAAGTGGGAAAACGTAAATGAAAGATGATAAAAATAAGCAGTATATCCTTTGAAAGATGAGAATGTATCAGGATTTCTGTTTAACTAAAATAGAAAGAGCAATATCAGGGCGATTTTTGTAATGTGTCGTGCTTTTCAATACTTAAGTAACATGATATGTCATACTTAAATTACATTCGCGAACACAAATCATTGAAATGGTTGACAAATGTGACTCCACAGGAGTGTTTTTATATAACGAAGCCTGTTGAACAGTAGTGCATTGTTGTTTCTATGTTAAATATGATAAATTGCTCTACTCCGGTGGAATAATTGCCTGGATTAGTGAAGTTTTGCAGATTCCAGGCAGTGCTCTTGACCCATAAAGTGCTTAAACCTGAATGGAAGAAAATCATATTTTTAGTGTTAAGGAAAGTCAAAGGAACCACCACGTTCCTTGGACTTTCATTACAGCGTGGGCTTCTAGATGTGCTTAATGGATGCCTGCTCCCTAATATTAATAAGATTAAAATATCAGGAATAAGATTGTAAAAAATAATACGTAAATAGCTAGTTTGAAGGTCCTTGAAACAGGAATACTTAATGTCATCTGCCAAATAGGTTTACTATGGATAACCTTTCCCGGCACCGTGAACAATTTCGCTTTGCTCAGTCACAACGCAAAGCAGAGGGAGGGGAGTCTCTGCACTTTTCTGTTGTTGAAGGTCGTAATGACAAGTTTTAGTATTTACGTGGATTACTAAAGCAAAATAAGTTGCATTTTTTCATTTACATGATGACAAAACACAAACTGGGGCTTTACTTCCATTACACTCCTTGGCATTGACCTGATTCCCCCCCCCCCTTTTTTTTTTTTGCAGTTACTGAGGCATGACACATTGATCTTATGTGAAGAGAAATAACAGGGACATTCCAAATAACTGACTACTGAACATAGTTATTGATCCACATGTTTCTCTCTTCGCGTTTTTTTTCCCTTTGTTTCAGACACCGATCTGACTGAAGAAAGCAGGATGGACTCATTTTAGATAAAATGCAATCCCGTGATATTTAATGGAAAATACCATTGTAAGCATTTGGGATTGCTCGAGTAGTTTTCTTTACCGTGTAATGGAACTTCCCATTGAGACTCCCGTTACCAAGACGCGCTGATTTCAGGTCACGATATCAGCCATGAAACGATAAAGCCTACGTTTTGGCTGTTTGTTGGACGAATTTTGTCTGCTTGTCAGAAGCGCCTCTATTTTTTCCCCTCATTGAAATTGTGTTCGAGTTATATTATCCCATCTTCATTTCAAGCACATAATCTATTAGGCTAAATTACATATTTTAATCAATTTTTTGGAGATACGCAATTGAAACAGTATAAACTGCTCTGTGTACATAATTTATATACAGTGTATATATATAAATAAAGTAACGACTTTCTTTTTTTTTAAAATTTAACTCATCGGACAGCGTTATTGCTCTTACCACGATAAAAATGAAAGCAGTTATAAAATTGATCCAAGCGACAGATATAAAGACGCTTTTTCCTGTGGTTATTGATTAGTTTCCAGTAAGTTTCATACAAAACCTCGCTCTAAATTTCATTTTAATCTCTTTTTTTTCACTGTGGAGAATAAATTGATGCCTTCAATTTCAGGATGAATCAGACTTTAAAAAAATATGTGCTGTTTCCATGGTTGATCTATTTTCTCATGAAACAGTTGTATATAAAGCTTTGCCTAAACATTAATAATAAAACATCAGCGGTTTTATTTTTTAATATTCCTCTTATTAATAATAAAGCATAACACCGCATGTTTGAGGTTGTAGTAGATGAAGTATTACATTTTCTAAAATGCGCCGGAGTAATAGTAGCACTAACTCACTCTCGAGGGTTTAACTGCACTAAAAACGATTAATTTCCACAGATGTTACTCCATAGCACGCTTCTAATGCTGAGAAATGGATGATCAGATGCTTGGTGGGCAGATAAGGCTCTGCTGGTAGAGTCCTCTCATCAATGGAATATTCATTTTTTTTTTTTAGTGCATTCGGGAAAGCTAGCTGTGTGATATTTGTACAATCATTACTACACTGAAATCCATTTCTAGCAACAACCCAGAGTTTTTTCGCTGCGAGAAATATTTACGCTAATGAAGTCATTTCGAGTGTCACGAAAATTCTTCCCATACGATAACGAACCATCCTCCAATGCCTGCTCACTTTTTTTCCTGCACCATGCTGAATCTAAAACAGCCATCCTGCTTTCCAGACACCACTTTAATCGGCATTTATTGAGGAAGCAAATTTGGAATTTGTTCACGAATACGTCGACACTGGGGAAATGTATATGCAATGGAGAGGGCGGGGGGAGAGACTTCCACAGATGGTTAAATGAATGAGCAATGCTTAACTATTATCACGGTGACTTACATAGCATGCCTGAACATTGTTATTTGTTCAATTTTTCTACATATTACGAAGTCTCGCGTGCTTATTTATGGATGAGTATTACAAAGAAAACGTCTGCTTTAAAACTAGTTATTACACGTATAAACTATACTGTAATTATTTTACAAATAAACAATAAAAAGTGTGTAGCCAAATTGCAGTTCGCTTGAACAGAAAACTTGTACAACATGCGGTAAAATTATTAGAAATCTGGATTATGGATAATATATTTCTTTCAGCTATTTTAAGTTAAGTCTTACTACTAAACAACCCAAGAGAACAAGATCTAAATCCCCACACTACTCCCTATCCCACAATGCATTCAGGGCACTTGCGGGCGCATTGAACATCACAGTGTTCTTATGACTTCATTTTTTATCTCAAGCAGGTTTGTCTGTTGGCGGGATAAAAAAAAAATCCTACCATCCCCGTATGAGACAGGATAAGTTATGTTTGAAAAATCTCTTGTAATATATTTTTGAATGCAATTCATAACTTTAAATGTCTATTATTCTTCGCTTCCCGTACATCTTTCACTTCGCTCATATTCCTTACATCTTATAAATTGTCCGACATTTCGTATTGAGTTATTCCACCACACTGTTCCACTTGGACCAAGTTGACACGACATATCATTCGGAATTACATAATCTAGAGAATTCCAGCATGCTCGAAATATTTCTCTATATTAACATCATTCCATTCATGCACTTTTTATTGAAGCTGCAGTAAAATGCCACCAATGAACTTTTTTTTTGTACGTAAGTAACGTCGAAAACACTAAGAAATTCTTTCTAGATTTTAGCATGTAGTTGTTTTATATTTAAAGTTAATGAAGTATGGTTCTTTTCTTTTTTTTTAAATGCATAATTTTGCTGTCAAAATTCTGATGCCTGCACACACACACACACACACACGCGCCAAAGAACTTGCTAGCAGAAAGCTGTAACCATATGTGGCACAGTATCATAATGTAGGCAAGATGACTTCCGTGCATATAATACAGAGAATAGCCGTGTCGATTGTTATTTAAAGTGTGAAACATAATTAATAGGAAAGAATTAAAATGTAAAACATTATCAAGTAAATTCGACTTCTCTCAAATAATGATTTAAACTTGAATGGAATTTTAGCTCTTCAAATGTTTTGATCTTTAAATGTTTCTTGACAATTTATTTCGGAATAAGTAACCACTGGAAAATTTAGTAATTATGAAGTATGATACCACCTTGCGCTACCTTTTAGGTTTAACCACCTTTCTATTATGTATGTTGTGCGGATTCATGCTTCATATCCGTCGAGAGAATTTACGCAGTCAGCGGTAGCGAAACTCGACAATACGGCAAATCCAAAAATAGCTGTCACCGACAGTTTTTCAAATTGCTTGAATTCATGAAATTTCAGTTCACTTCACAATTCAGCATATGTGAATAAATTAACGAAATGCTACCTACATTTCAGAATTGCTAAACCAAATGAATATGCTGTTGATACATAAAAAAAAAATGACTGAGAACAGAAATTTGTACAGAAAAAGAAAAAAAATTAAAATTCTCTTTTTCACAAGATCCACTTGGAAAGAACAGCGGATGCTTTAAGCCGACAAAAATTCTTCAGATTACTAGCTTTCTAGCTCAGGTTTTTTTTATAAAACTCATGCATTGAAATATATGCCTCTCCAGAAATGCCGATTCATTTCTTTACAATCTGTAGTTACCGTAGTTGGAATTAAGTCATTGCTGATGTGTACTGAAACTGAAAAGCAGGGAATGTTTTCTCATTCCTTACGAACAAAAGAGATTTAATTGAAATCTGAAATTCTATTAAATAAAACAGCTGACTTTGAAAAGTCTAAAAATTGGAGTTAACAAAAAATGAATGTCAAACAGAATGTATCTAAAATTAATTTTAATTAAAAATAAAAATTTAATTTTAAAACGAGCTTAAAAGAAGTTAAATTATTTTTTTAAAAAATAATCGCTTAAGCATCATTATGTAATATCAAATATTTTTTTACTATCTGACTAAAATTTTGATCATATTAATCAATAGACGAAAGTTTTCAAATTATGCTTTTGATTGCTGGTCTAGAATGGAACCTCATAAAAACAGAATGTCAAATTCATGATTGAAATACCGTGCTTGGAAAGAAATCAGCAGACAACATAGCGTGAGGAACATACAGCCATGGCGCATGCCTTAATAAGGTGGACCTTTTGCTGAGATGACAGCTGCAATCCTACGGGGCGTACTTTCCACAAACGTACGATAGCTATCAGTGGGAATTTTGATCCATTTTTCCGTATGCATGTAATGAGGTCCTAACTGTTGTAGGGTGGATGTCCCTTTACCTCACCCGACGATCCAGTTCATCCCACCGATGTCCAGTAGGATTGAGGTCAGCATCGTCTTGCTGAAAGAGAATGGTCAGTTCCGTTAACGCTGCATGTTGGTTCGGGTAATGTAGGGCTAGATTATTGCGGTCCTACCATGGAAACCTATGTCTAAGCATTGGTTTTGAATTTGTGTGTGTGCATATTCATGTTTCAGTCGATGTCTGGAATTCCGCGTTTAACGTGTCGGCCGACGAATAGCGGTTTCGTAGCACTCTACGGTCACTTACGGTGAGACGTCCAATGCTGGTAGCACTTGAAGTTGACTCTCTGCGCATACATATATCACTGCTTGTTGAACTAGGATGGACCAATTTGTTAACAACAATTTACCGAACAGATAGGCTAGCAACATGCATGACCTCCCCGTGGGTAAGAGACGCCTTTGTTCAAAGTTATATTTCAGCGCCGCCATAAAATAAAATTTGCAAATTAAAAATGAAATTAATTTCAAGAAAATTTTATTTATTTAGTATATAAATACAAGATATATGTACACAATAATAGAACATCTCTATTTTTTTTCTATTATCACAAAAAATCGCAACACAATTCAAAAGTCAGTTGCACTGACTTGGGAGCATCATATTCCTCTTGGTATTTACTGGTTGACAAAACGTTTTGATACCAATTTCTGAAGATTTTACTTCTTCCTTTTTACGTATTAGACCTAGTGGCCTGTTACAGAGCTGTCCTTCGCCCTTCCAAACCACCCCGAGAATAAGGTGGTTAGTCCTATGTCTCACAGTGTGTCTTATGTGTGTGGATGCTTATGTTTACGGGGCCGGTTTGTCTGTTCTGGGGGAAGAAAAACCAGAGTTTTAGGGTGAAAAAATTCCCTATCTCCGTATGAAACCGGTTAACTCACCTTTAGTCGAAAGAGACCAGATAAATGTTCCTCAGGCCACGGATGGGAATCGAACCCAGGTCTTACCGACCAAAGGGCTTCGACTATACCGACTAAGCTACGGAGGCTCGGAGGTTTTTCTAATAATAAATACAAAAAATAGAAATGCTGGAAAAATACGTTTTGGTATTGATTGCTGAACATTTTACTGCTTCAGTAAAATACAGATGGAAAATCTCCAAAGCTCTAATTTGAAAGATTATAACGATCAAAACAGAAAAACATGAATCTGACTATTCCTTTTCGTTTCATAATATACGTCGTTTACAATGGCAAAGCCATTTGACCACTTACGATCAGTGCCATTTTATTTAGTAAACGGTTGGGCTCTGGTCTAAATAATTTGGACAATAGCATCCTCGAATTAGTATTGAGAGCGATAGGCGATCTGGTAAGTCAGGAAGAATTGACTACTTTTCTACATTAAATTATGCTTGCGAAGAAAGTATATTCTAGTTTAATTCTTTAAGCAAACAAATCTTGCGGGTGCAGTATCTTCACGGCTACGCTACTTATATATAGAGACGGACGACATCGACATCAGTACGTTATTATCCTATAACGCAAACTCATGTACTTTTCATGCCTCTTTTAGTGTACTATTCCTCGGACAGCAAGCATGAGGTACTTTCATCGGTACTACTGGATTTGGGGCTGGAGACTTTTCCACTCTTCCGCAGAGGTTTCTGTGAAAGGGACGATTCATGTAATCGTGTGTCTGCGTCGAGTGTGATTGCCGCTTGCTTAAAAAAAACGGTGTGTGTGTGTGGGGGGGGGGGCGTCTTATCAAGTTTGTCGACGGATGATCAGCTCTATAGCCTAAGTAGGTTCGCTTGCGCTTTATTCGGTGGAAGTGTAAATTACTAAAATTCGTAGCATCTAAGACCACTTGAATTCGTGTCTACTCCCTGATAAACATGGGTGCTTTTCAACGA
This sequence comes from Typopeltis vanoorti, assembly GCF_054136105.1. Taxonomy (NCBI): domain Eukaryota; kingdom Metazoa; phylum Arthropoda; class Arachnida; order Uropygi; family Thelyphonidae; genus Typopeltis; species Typopeltis vanoorti. The sequence goes on along the minus strand of NC_143556.1, from coordinate 126,264,162 downwards.
CTCCACACAGCTCGTTTCAGACTTCGAGGGAACGGGTGGGGGAAAGGACCACTAAAAGTTTCTTAGTAATTAATACTTTTAGAAATCGCAGTTTTACACTTCGTAACAGTAGTTGCAAAGCGCTACATTCTAACAAATATTCTTGCTTTTTCAGTCAATCGCGTCAACTATCGCTAATACTCTGGAATTGCATATGCAATTCAGTTTGATTTTCCATTCTAAACAATAACCACTAATACTGTAGAATAAATCGCATAATGCACCTTTCAAGGGAGAAGTGTGTAGTTTTATTTGTTTAGGTAAGCCTTTGAATTACGCAACGCTTTTGTTGGTTCTTTTATCAAGTGACAAAGCGTGAAAATCTCAGAACGGCGGCTTGCTTCTCAATCATAGGGACCTGTTGGAGAGAATTTGGAAAGACAAATCGATTGAGCCATCAAAAAACTGGCAGTCCACCGGCACCGGAAATTACCAATGGGATACCAGAAGGGAGGGAGGAGTTGGGTAGTGATATCCCCTTTCGCTTCATTATTGATTTTGTTTCTTCTTTCAAAATGCTAAGAAAGTTCAGTCTCGTTTTGTTTTTATTCGTTCTCTTTTTTATTTCGAGTACTAAACCTCGGTCAGGATGATCACATTCAGCCGTGTCTCAGAAAGCTTGCCGATTATAATCGCTTAAGAATTCCTCAAAAGAGAAAAATCAGTTGCTAGTAATGATTGTCCGTATATAAAAATTGAGATCCACAGGCCTCGGTGATTTTATTTAAACAATTAATCGACAAAGCGGCAATTTTAAAACTGCCGGATCAGCTTTCTCCTAAATATGTTACTCAAATGAATTCTAATCACGTCTCTCATTTCGCTTAAGAATGGGAATAAGACAGAATAAAAACAAGGCGAAATGAGAAAAAATACGAAGAAACAGCAGTTACAACTGTTGACCTGAGAAGCTACATGTTAAGTAATGCGAGCATTTTAGTTAGTTTAATAATTAAGGTGATGTTTCTTCTCTCTCTTAGCAGCATCTTTTGAAACATCTCATTCTTTGCAAAAAGGATAGGAGGAACCTCAATGAATAGATTTCCAGGTATTCGGGTTCTCGCTGCATATCGTTCTTTTCTATCCGTGAAAAATAAGAATATAATGGAATCAGCATTATTATGGTAATATTTGTTTATTCTGTTACTGCTAAAACCCATGCTCTAATAATCAGGCACATGTTAAACGCAAAATCTTAAAGTAACACTGGTAGCAGTCGGGCATGACGATTAAAACTTTTATGACCTTCGACATTTCACTACTAATATATTAACATGACAGATTGATTATAAATGTTTGTATCGCTAATGCTACTTCACTTGTTTCATTTCTTATAAAAGACAGAAGTATCCAATTTTATTTTTTGCTGAAGCAGTAATTTTTCTTTCAACCGCATGATGGCGCTATCTGTGTTAAGCTAATGGGTACTACTCAACGAAAAGACCAGTTCCTTTGGCCTCTGGGAATTCCCGACCTTCTCCCACTAGACGTCTTCGTGTGGCGATCTATCAACATACATTTCACCATTGGTAAAGTCATCGCATCTGCGAATGTGTAACCTAGCAAGACTTTGGATACAGACTGGATATTTGGCGACTTACTAGGAGGCACACATAGAATCCTAGTAACCTATAACATATATACTCGGAACATAATTTTGTGTTCCTGACGATAAATGTTGTTAGATTAGGAATTATACAAAGTAGCTTTATACATAAGAATTTATGACCAGCACAACTTCTAGCATTTCCAGCAGCCGCAATGCATGACTTCCATTAAGGGCTCAACTATAAATGAACACTGCTTAATGTATCATGAAAATCCGATTAAAATCATGTACAAGGAAAGTAAATATACATTCAGTCATGTTAACTAATATAATAAATACACTAAAAACCAGCAGTACAATACGAAAGGTCGGAAAACATTGAGATCAGCGTCAGACACATATCACTGTTATTTTATTTCCTACTTTTGTATTTATAATAAAACCAGTTAGAAGATCGTTGGTTCTTAAGATATATACAGTACTATTTAGCAAGATATCTCTGAAAAGACAGCTTCATCCTCATGAAGAAAACGGCAATTTGTTATAGATATAAATTATTTGAATATCACTTTAGGGCGAGGAGATTATTGTTATTTGTAAATGTATATCCCCCACCTTTATAGACTTGAAGACATTGGCGTTGAATATCGTAGTTAAGTCTACCTTTATGCAACCACTATAAGGGTAAGATATTTCTCCAGTTGCAGGAATAATTTCGGAACATTTCATGCTGCGAGGAATCTGATTTTCCGTACTCCGTAGGTATAAAGGACCTCATGGTAGCTATTCGACATCAGTATCATCAGTATATTCTCATTATAAACTGTTTCTTATTTCTCAACAGGAGTTGGTTTCTTTATTGGAGAACCGTGCCAGACAACTTGCAACAACATCCTGTTTCACGTGTACTGCAACACCACCACTGGTCGTTGCGAGTGCCATGACAACTATCCAGTTAATATAGACAATAGCATATGTGTTAAAGGTAAGGATTTTTTGATTCCTAAGTATAACACTGGTTTTGTGTAAAGTCTTATAATCCTGGATTACTAATTTCTGCTAAATAATAAAACTTTAGATTACAAATAAATAGCCTTAGTTATGTAAAGTGAAATGCGCCTCCTTGGCCTTTCACGGCATACAAAAGTACTCTTCACAGGAGAAAGGTTTCCAGGGTTTCTCCAAATTTCCTGGACAAATAAATAGGTAGCTGGTGACTTTCAGCATTAGAAAATCTTTTCATGATTTCATTCCTCATTAGAATTTTTTTTTCCATTGTGATTCTCATCTATGCAGGCAACTAATCAGTAGGATGGTTGAATCTGATACCAAGAGATAAATTTCGTCTTAAACATACATATTAGTGGGGGATTTGATCTCCATAATCTGTTGGATAGAGACGCTGTCCACTTAGCCAAAACATGGCTTATCTCGAAGAAATAATTCAAAATGGTTACCGTAAGATTTGATCCACATTCTGAACTCATTCGAATGTTCTTTGTCAAGCTACGCGCTGTATAGCTTGACAAAGAACTGGTGCGTCTAAAATTCGATAAATCTGAAATTTCATTTCACATAACTGAGTGATCTGAATTGGATTTAGTTACTACTTCTACGCACCAATATCACGGCCGATTAGTCAGGGAATTGTTCATTCAGATAGTGGGCATTGGTAGTGCAATATGGGAAGATATGCGAGCTGGTTACCAACAGACCATACATTCTTTTCTAAATGTTGGATGCGTATGATATAGTTTTCGAACTTGCCAATCTACACAGAATACTGCAGATAGGGAATTTCTTGTTTCATATGGTCTGTTTTGAGTCAAGTGTATTATGAAAGAAATGGTAGAATTCGAACTGCGTACCCTTCAAGATGTAGAAACATTGAAAGAGGGCAGAAATTCCTTGGTACTAAGATGTGAGCTGCGGTGTGCTATTTGAGTACTGTTTCTTCCTCATCCAGATTTTGGTTATTGGAAGTTTTATACACTTTAAAATTGAATTATTCGTCGCCGAAATCTTTAGTCGCATTAGTTGCGTTTACATTATAATAGTGGTACGTTGAATGCACGTATCATTCTGCGGAAAATGTAAACGGAATGCCAATAATAATTGTAGCAATCTACAATAACGTATCTGAACAGCGTCGCTAGCTAGAGCGCTGCCGGGCTATGATGTTCCATTTCAAATAATCATTACTCTGTAAATTTTGAAAGTCTGGGCCAGATTTATTGTGATATGTCTGACTAGGAATGTCATCAAGAATGCGAAGTAGTGATATACTCGCTATTTATTTACAAACACACAAACTCCTCTAGAAAAGAAATAACAATAAATCAGTTTTTTAAGATTATCCAAGAATGGCAATCATGGATAATCGAGATTTCTTATTTCCTGAATACATCTCCCTGAACGCAGTTGTGTGAAGGTCGGTTGTGATTTTTACGATATTTTACTCAACATGAATAGCCAGTTATAAGTTGACTTAAGAAACCGATCAAATTGGGAAGCAAGTGCTGGCATACGAGATACCTGACATAAGGCCACCATAACCCACTAAACAAAAATCACATCTTAACCATAAAAATACTCGTTTATGTTTATATATATATATATATATATATATATATATACACACACACACACACACACACACAAGGGGGATACGCCCCCTGGAGCCTACAGCGCTCCCCGTGTTCCGGACTGGTAGGCCGGTTCTCCCTGAATTCTGATGACTCGACTTTTGAAGACTCGACACTCAGGGTAACCCCTGAGTTTCAAAACGTTTCAAAAGACGTGACATACAAACGTGACCGTGACATGCAGATGTGACATTAAAAAACTTATCAACTGTCCTGTATGTTGAATGCGTCGTATATAAACAGTGATGCAATTATATAACTAACTTTTCTTAATGTAACTTGGACGGCTGTTGTACTCCAAAAAACATAATCATGAAATGATTTCATGATTATGTTCTTTGGAGAGTGAATACACTAACCACTTGGAAACTGGGATTATTATTGACGGCCTGGTTGGCAAGTGGTTAGTGTATGATAATTGCTAATTCTAAAGTTGATCATTTTTTTTTAATAAATGCATTATTTGCTCTCGACATGTAAAATAGAGAATTGTTTGTCTTATAGAATACATTAGAATCATTCCACCTTTAGCTTAAAATACAGTACACATTGAAAAGTTTACGTATTTAAATGTGCTAAATTCAGAAGAATATACATATATTTGGAATACAATTGATACAATTGCGAAACTAAAGCTATCAGGCCCATGTTGTTTTTTCAGACAGTGTGCTTCTCTTGTGGGAGGTAAACCCGTGCCACCTCCATCCACGATCTCAGTCTTTAGCTGAGACGTCCTTATAATTTTTTTTCTTCTTATCTTCAAAGGGATTAAAACCTTGGTCTATTCAAATAAAGGAAACTAACGATGCCCTATAGTACCAAGTTATGGAGACTCCATTCAAAATAATACGAATTACAGCAGTTAATAAAAACTGAGTGATGTAATGATTTTAATGAAATTGTCTTTATAATTCATTTTCTATTAACTGCTTTCTTCGATGAGGATACACGAACTACTATTATTGCACGGAGGATACTTCCATGGAGTTCGAAGACTTATCATGAGAAAAAACGTATCCACGCAGTATCTAACGTGTCTCACCTTGAACTCATTGGTAGACAAAGCACTCACAATTGAAAATAAAGCCCATTCCACTCACTCGCCACACTCCAAGTAAAAAATGTAGTCGTCCTTTGAAAACCACACTCATTTCCCAGGGATGATCGCTCTTCTAGCCAATGCTGAAATATTTCCTTTGCTATTAAGTTACTCGAAGTGGTTTAATGTTTCTGTCATATCCTGCTTTTTCGTCTACCGATCAACTTTTACAAACTCACAAAGCGCCAGTTTATCATCATAAAGAGAGAATGATGAAAGAAGAAATTATACAAACCACTTGAATATTCTGTTGATTAGAAAAACTTTTTTTTTTTGCTGTATTTGTTTTCTGCTTTTTGTGAACATGGCAGGTAAAAATATGGCAACTAACCAATAAATTCAGAAATAAAATAACTGTGCGAAATATAAACATGATAAAATCGTGTATTATTCAACTTAATACGCCAGAGAAGTGGAAGGTTGAATATTTCTTACCCTGAACCGGAAGGAAAAGAATTTAAACATATTTAACATTTTTTTGGAACTGCTGTTAAAATAATTTTGATTTTGTATTTAAAATAAATAAGATAGGAAATGAAAAGCAAATCTCATCTTTCGTTCAGGTGCTAACTACAGACACGCCCAAAGTACATCTGTTTGAAATTTCAGCTAAGATAAAAATAGTAAAATATATGGCACCCCTGAAAGAAATGCACAAAATTCTCAAACAAGTTTCAGGGTTGTGAGCAACTACTTAAAACCATTTCAGATACGAAATTGAACTAATAGCTTTACTCTTTCTCTCTCTATAGAAGTGGGAGATGAAAACTTCAGAATCTTTGGACTGGTGTATCATACATATTCTCGCAAATTACGATTAACAAGTACGATATGGAAAAAAATAAATTATTATATTCAGCTCTCCACACTTTTAAACAAGAAATGTTCAGTAATCATTCTGATGTACCAATGAGGTGAAATGGTTGAGAATCACTGTACGTTTCATTTCGCAACGCAGTTGCTCAACTCCTTGGATGCCTACTGGTGATGTCTGGAATGGATTGAAGGAATGATATCTAACTTGCAGCACTCACTCCCAATACAGATTTTTGGCAAACTTAATTCAAGATCATAGTACGCTACTAAAGGGAAAGTCGTTCTGTTATGAAACAAAGATCGGTTGTCAGCGTTATCATACTGCTTTACACCAGGACTTAGAAAACATGAAGTAAAATAATGTTACAAGTCTCATCAGAAGTCTTTTCACAAGCATGAATTTACCTTCTTTTCACAGCCTATTTGAAATAATTCTGAATAGTCGCAACTTCTGAAAAATTCTTGTTTCACCCTCCCCCTCCAAAATGCGATGTTTTATTTTTGGTGTTTAACCCACTAGTGCAAATCTGTAAAGCAGCCCCCTCAAGAGACTGGCGTCGCTTAGTTATACGGATTTTCTTGCTTTCTGCACAGGATCTTGGCAGGATGTTTCAAGTCAGTCTAGAGATTGTTCTATTATTAAGAAAGAAAGATGAAATCTTTTTTTTTTTAATATTGAGATCATAGTTTAAGAGAAAGAATCTTCCTCTTTTTTTTTAATTTTTAAAAGTTCTTATGTAAAATTTTTTAAAATAAAGTTTTTAAGCAGTTTGAGTATTATAAATATCCTGGCTCTTCAGATTTATGTGCAGCATTTTACTTTTAGTCAAGTGATGGTGTACAAATTGTAGCTAATTTGGCACCTTCGAAAATGTATCCTTCTAACAAAACAAGAGGGGAAATATTTACATATTTAACTTCCGCAGGTCTAGAAATTATAAAATCGGCATCTTATAAAAATAAAGTTAAAACTATATGCGTGTGTACTGTAAAATTATATTTTACTATACACACGAATCCATGTAAGAAACGATCGTAGAACATTTTATAATCACATTGTCGGATAACTGATGAATTTCATTATCACACTTGATGAATCAATAACTGTTTTTGGACGAAGGACGTGAGAATAACTTTGTTTCGCCTTACTGTACCGAGTTCTACGCCAAAACACTTCTGAGAATAGGTTGGAATTGTGCCGAGTAGAATTTTTGATAGATCTGTTGATTTATTAAATTATATCATGATATCAAGGAATCATGATACTTATCTTACGTGATAAGTATCATGATTCCTACGGTAAAGTTACATATTAAAAAACTATCCAGTAGAAGTACTTTTGTAATAACAATAAAAAAATAACCTGACGAGACGAGTGTGTCAAAAGTTTAAATATATTTTATTGAATTCTATCATCCGTGACCTTCAGATATATAACATTATAATGTCCTATTGAAAAATAATCAAATCACACAGTTCACATGAATATTAGCGAAATAAGATTCCATTGACGTAATATCTGAATGGTCCAGCAAAAAATGAGCTAAATTGTGATTGGGGGGGGGGTGTCCATTCGATATATGTTTACATAGGTTCTGCAATGTTTGCTAATCTAATCCTACTGCAGATCTGAATTTTCGGTTCCACCAGGCAACGACTGCTGATGAATGTAATTCAAAATGAATAATACGCACATTTCTACTACAAGCTTCTATTGTGCATTGAGGAAGGATCCTCCCCCCCATCCTTTAAATGGATTACTTCAATAACAGTTTTGCTGGTACATTATTTAACCTCTTAAATCAATATCTGGGTTCGCAGTGCGTATTTTAATTGGCTTTTGGTTACAACGATTATAATAATCATTGTAACTAAACATTTTTTTCGGGTTTTATGTGGGTGAAAAAAAAATGCCTAATATAAGTGTAGAAAAAAAAATCCTTTTGATCACAAAGAGAAGGTACTTTAGTTTTAAACAATTTTTTATTCTATAATAAAGTAAAATTAAGCAATCATTTTCTGTTGAAGACGATAATGAATAAATATCCATCAGTCCTGACTCCAGGAGGTGTTCGTACATTAATATCAAATAATGCTTTAAGAACATTAATTGGATTTAAAAAACAAATAATCTAAAAACTGTTTCGATTTAAGCATACACCTGAAACCATGCAGTGAAATAAAATGTATTACAAATGTCAAAGACAAACACAAGACGCCTTGAAGTTTTTACTCATCTTTGAAGCAAACGTATGTTTAATCGTTATCCACAGAAACTATTTAGCTTCATGCACTACATGTGTTTATTAGTAGGCATCCGTCTCACCGAAGAAAAGATAAGGACGTTCGCTTTGTAAAGCTATTTTCTTCCGAATGCTGGGCTAATCGATTCCGCTGTTGCTTTTGACATACAACTGAGAGAACCCTGGCTCGGTTTTCTGTAATCTAATTGTAGACAGGGAATGAAATGTGTGCATTCGATGAAATGAACTGCCGCAAAAGCGTCTTCTGGTCAAGGGACAGTCGCATTTTGAGAAATTATTTCAAGCAGCGATGAACGCTGTACGCCTCTATTGATAAAGATCGAGCATGGTGTGCACAGTTGTTCTTAGTTTGAGGAAAAGAACTAGTTTTCGAACGAGTCTTCGGAATACGGTACTAATAAATTACCTTCTTGAATATAACCCCTCTCCTGACTTAGGTGTTTAATGCAGTTTAACTTTTTTTTTTTTTTCCCGTAAGAGGGATAATATTCTCGTGGTGTAAAATTGCATAGCAGTGACAGCAGGTGTAATTTATAGCACTTTTAATACAATCATCTTTATTTTGTTCGTATTTCAACGAAAGTAATTGGGATTCCGGCAGGTATTAACCGTCTCACATAAATTCCAATTTTCCAGTCTTTCTTAAATAGTGCGAAAGATATTTGACGTCATTCTTTCGCATGTTAGTCTGATAAAGGAGCCTCCAGGGTACACGAGAGTTCTGATACTCAAGTGGAAGAAGGAAATAATCGCTTTGTGGTCTACATAAGAGTGATTATGTTTCCCTGGGGAAACTTTCTTTTTGCAATTTCGTAATCAAGTTCTTTTTCGAAGTCCTTACATTGCACGTGATTGCTTGAAAAGGTTTTGTATACGTATCTAGTTGCGAAAGACGGAAGAAATGATTCTTCTATTTTGCTTTTCTTGCTGAAGGAGCATTTTGTAGTAAGGAAATCTCATATTCAAATTTAATGGAAAGGACATCAATTTTCTTTCCATTAAATTTCCTGTTTGTTGAATCTTTAATTTTAAATATTCATTTTAATATAGTTCTAGTCAAACGTTCAGAACTAAAATGTTCGCAAAGAAAAGTAATTGACTGAAGGTTCCTTAAGAGTAATTGTTGGTCGAAATTATTGGTCTCGTGATTGACGTACCCGCTCTCCAACCAACACGCTCTAGGTTCGAATCCCGCCTTGGGCATGGATGTTTGATTGTTTGAAAGTGGCGAAGAATTTCATTATTCGGTGTCAGTCTACTTCTCCGCTTACTGAAGGGGTAGCTTAAAGAAGTTCCATGTTTGGTCTCTACATTAGGATCCCAGGTTAGTTACCTAACCCACTTACGGTGCTAATTTGTGTGATAATTTAACCACCTTTCGTGGATAGGATCCGCATTAAAAATGTGTTTATTTTCTGTTATTGTATATGTGCGCGCATGTGCACAAAGAATGAATGATCAGGAATAGTAGTTTAATAGATGAGGTTTCTTTTGTCATGTAAGTCGACTTTAATGAATGAGAAATGAGAGGCGATTGAATTATGAAAAATAGACTCAGCGTGACAATGTTTCAAATATGACAAAAGTTCGCAAACTAATTGTACTTAGCGATTTTACTTAAAGACTGACGAAATATCGCTTGGCGATATTTGCTTGCGGTTCGTGCTTAAGATAATTGCATTTGCTTTGTCGTCTGCAGTGTCACAGTCAGTGCTTTATTCTATGAAGTCCATAAGTCCAACAATTTTTACCACGTCAATAAACTATTGTTTCCAGTGTCGGAGGCATGAAAAATGGACGAACTTCAACTAACCAAAAGAACAAGCTATCTCGACGTTCGTCAGTATTTGTTGTCAACAGAGCAAGTCGTATTTCGATCTTCTAGAGCAAAATCCAGATTGCCGTTGTCTCCAACAAACTGTCTGAGACCGATGCAATGCCTAGGTACTCCGTACTAGTTTTCACTTTGCTAATCACTTACTATAATCAGGGTATCTTAGGGATATTTTCCAGAGCTTTCAACAGGTTACACACCACTTAATAAATATTATTGGAAGTAGTAATAAAGGGAAGTGATTGGCATTCTACGTCTTAATTTATTTGCTGGCTAGAATGAACTGATTTGTATTATCCACTGTGACTTGGAATGACAGAAATTACTCTTTTATGAGACTAGAATACGTTTGTTTTTATCGACTAAATAATGAGGCATACCTCGCAGTGAGGCTATCAAATGTTTGAGTGGTGCTTAATAAATGTTGTTGAGCTCGAAAGGAACAATAATGGGCTTATCCTTGTAACTATACATCATTTTACTGCCATGCTGTTGCATAGTTTGTTTTTGAAAAAAAAAAAAAAAGCTTTTTACCATCGCGTTAACAGGAAAGTGTATATGCTTGTTTCTCCTTAAATACTTTCAAGAAGGAAGCTGTTTTTCTCTGTTTTTCATGATATCGAATTAGTATTTCTCCTTTCTCTTGCTGTGTATTCGGAAATATTCTCACAACTGGGCTTCATGAGGTATCTAAACACACCCCAAAAACACTCAAACTATTCTCAAATGACAATGAAATGAAGGTTATCTATTCTCCGAATCTGATGTATATTTCTGAACCCTTTGGATTCCCTTTAAGGACCATAAAGTTAGTGTTTGCAGGGTCGATGTCTTTCTTTATTATTGTTCTCGTATTATGCGGACTTGATTGTTAATGTTTATGTAATTTTACACCGTATAGCATCGCAACGGATATACACACGAATGATTTCCCATTTGCGTGTGTTACTTGGGAAAGACAACGCCTCTTGTATTTCTTTTTTTCACATATTTGGATGTCTAGAAATTGCTTAATTAGAAGTTTCACAGTCACACTATCTCATAAGAAGACAGATGCGTCTTTCATAAAATATCAGTCTTATTGACTTAGCACTTGTTTGGTGTAATTTAGGGCTGAAACAACTGTCTCTTTACTTAAAGGCATTCCGTATTCAAGAGTGTTATAGTAATTAGCAAGTCATTCTCCTTTAATAGGTTGTCATGGATATACTGCATACATTAGCGAAAGTGCAAAAGGAGTAATTAAGCACAAATAGGCGGAAGTACCTTTAAATGTCCTCATAACAAGTAACTTAAATCCCCCACTTAACTGAAAAATTTATTTAGAGAACAGCTGCTCACAATATAATGCGCATTGTGACTGTTGGATACTTTATTTGATTCAGAAGTGATAGTGCTTTCTGACTAAATGTGCAGTTTCACGCAGATGTCTAATTCATATAAGTTTTCTACTTCGTCAAGACTTCTACACTCTGTTATCAGGTTTAGTCGCATATGCTTTGTGATTGTGGTCACTTTCAATGCAACAGCAAGACAGGCTTGTAAGATTTTTTTTTTCTTGCGATTCTCAACAACTGATGGTTGTTAGCCTATAGTATTAGTACCGTGATTGGGCTAAGAATTTCTTGTACTTTTTATATATAATACGATATCCCTACTCTAGAAAACATGGAACTTTTCAAGCCACTTCCACTGGGCGATGAAATTCATCTTCTAACTAAGGACGATCACAAACATTTAAGCTGCAGGTTCTATTCCTATCGTGAGCATATTCGTCGGAGCGCAGATACCCCAACCACAGAGCAAACTTATATTTTATAGTGGTACAGTACAGCGAGTTAATAGGAGCATGTCAGTGTTTACATTCTTATTTCAGTATAGTTCATTAAGTTTAGTTTAAGGAACTGAATAAATGAATTCGGGATCTCAATTACAGTGGAGTTGTTTTACACAGGTAGTACTGTGGTATATTAACACGACTGCAGGGCGATAACAGATCCCTAATAAAATGCCAACACTCATTGACGAATCCCGAAACCACTCTTTCAACATTTTTTTTTTTTTTTTTTTTTGCTATTTTCTCCAGTAACGATGATTAGATGGCTTTTTCTTATCCCTGCGGCCAACGTTTCCTCGCTGCCTATTCTGTTCTATTTTCTCGAGACATTTTGCCCAGATCTTTCGTCTCATCCGTTTTTTTTCTGTGGCCACTTTGGAGACGTACTTAGACACCCGTGACCTAGTTCTGCTAAGAGCAAATGACGGATCAAGCTACAATAATGGGAAAGGAATCCGCTCGTTCCATTTGTCACTGATTGATGAACAAGGAGGACACACGCAGCATCTGTTGTGGTTCGTTAGTCTTCCTCACAACTGCTCTTGACAGCTGATTAAGGTGTCTTAATTGATAAGAGCAGGGGGGGGGGAAGAGGCCGAAATGATTATAAAGAGAGAATACCTCTTCTGTGATTCGTATAATTGGACGTATTATGCAAAAACTCGAATGGCGACAACTCTGCTAGTTCTTTGTAAACCTCGCAAGAGTAGGAACAAACATCGTTCGACAGCACTTTATTTGTTTATTAATTGAATGGTCATCTGAATGCCTGCTTCGTTAAGTGAACTGACATGAATAATTATTTCTTAATTGAAAGTCATACATGCAGAGAATTTCCACTTCTGTCTCTTCGTGTATTACACGTCAAACCTTCGTTCATCCTTATCGTAATTGATTCTGATTAATTTTAAATCATACCAATATTAATCTTATAATGTGACGTCTGTTGGATACTCATATTGAGAAAGGAAGCTAAAATTACTTTACTGTTAAATACGTGCCAATACGGGATTTCTACATAATCTAGGATTTCAAACAACTCGTTTCAGACTACAGTATGTATGTTAGCCGACAATTATCAAGAACTTTCTCTCCTTACTCTAACATGTTAATTTATTTTTTAATATGCGTGACTGACACGATTGGTTCTCAATTTTGTGTATTCACTTATTGCAGAAGGAACTACCTCGCTTCCCCCAAAATATTTATAACTTTATAACAAAAAAACCACTCATTTTTTATGCCTCTCCTACCCATTAAAAGTCGTAACACTATAGTTTATCAACATCTAGTGCATGCCGAAGTTTTTTTTTTTATTTTTATATCATCCGAAAACCCTGCTCTAGAAACCTTTTTCAAGCATCCGATAAGTAGGGCAATGAAATCCATCTACCACTGAAAGACAGCCGCAAACATGCATGTTCATAGCGGGATTCGAACCAGCAACCTCTTGGTAGGTAAAGTATTTTGGATTTCTTAAAGTGGCAGTAGCGTGGTTGATGTAAGATTTTGCTCTTCAGTTGGAAAGATTTTGGTGTAAATGTCCATTAGAACATAAGCAACCCATAGGGGTTACATCAGGTAGCCGCACTCATACCAATTTTACAGGATTTTTCCTCCGGAAAAGGCTAGCAGTTAACGCAAAATGTTGGCCTTAACTTTGCTTGCGTCACCTGTAATTCCTACCAACACCAATCTTATTCTAAAATTTCATTAAATAACATCAGAAAAGAAACCCATCAATATTATTTCTTTGAATCATCACGAAGATTTAAAATTGAGGCAAATAATATAGAAATTAACATTTGTCCATCACGCTTCCATCAAAAAAATTCATCTCTAAGTCAGCCACTGTAGGAAATTGCCCTTCAACTACTTTTTTTTTTAATAGAAAGTGCCTTCTCATAATTTGGAAGGATTCATTCTTTCGTTTGATCTTATCGAAAAAAGATCACAGTCCACCATTTTCGAAGGCACTAGATGAGTAATTAAATGCAGAATGTTAAAAGGAGGAAGAATACACGCACTCATTAATGGAAGTATTCATTTTGTTAAGTGTCTGAATACGAATATCTGTAATTCCCAGTTTACAGCTATCAGAGATAGAAGATATTACTGGTGTACATTTAAGATGTTAGTTCTGTTGTGCTGAGTACAACTATATTGAATCTGAGCTGTATTTTAATTATACGAGCTCACCAATTATCGAAGAATGGGAAGATGAGTAGAAAGCAACTACCGTTACTTAGGAACAGTGTTTGTCCCTAAACAATCGCCTCCCTTTTTTTTTTTTTTTTTGGTGTACCTGATAGGTAAACTATCATCACCTAGCATATTAAATAAGGTGTTGTATTTCGTGCATTCCCAGAATTGCACAGAACCGTTTATTTTCTTTGGGATACCGATGAAAAGCGATCAATATTGGTTCTACTTCTAGACACGAAGTCGAAGCCACTGGATATGAACAGGAGTAGGAAGTACATTTTGTATTGCGCTTCTAGAAGAGCAACGGATCGAAAGATAAATTGATAACATGCACATTCGAAAAGTTTCATGCAGCTTGCAAATGCGGAGTTATTTTCCATATATTATCCATATATGCAAATGAGCGCAAAAAATATTTATCCAGTCAAGTTGCTAAGTATAGTATTTATAATTAAATCTGAGGCTTTGGGAGATTAGGAGTTATGAATGTACGCATTGATTGTGTGCTGAACACAAGTAATGTATTCGTTGTTTGCCATCTTCATCTCTTTTCACGAAGAGAATATTTCTATTAGCAAGGCTGCGTACGAAAAGAAGTGTAGTAGTAGTAGTAATAATAATAATAATAATAAAAACATTGCCATCTGGCTCTAGTGTTTACAGTACCAACTGCTTGCATTAAGTGTACGCAGAATAAAATCTACGCTACCATGTGCCGTTTATTATAGTTTTAGTGTACTTTTCAATTGAAGGTGAGTTAGCCGATCTCATACAGAGAGCGCAGGATTTTATCTTTCTCCCGGATTCGGGTTTTTCATCCCTTGTACAGGCAGATCAACCGCGAGAACATACGCATTTTACAGACAAAAAATACTGTGTGGTGGGCGATAGATGGCATTAATGGTAGTAGTGTCGCTGTGTGTACTTGGAGAATTAAGTAGTAGGGGAGACATTGAAGGGAGATGCGTGTAGCGGAGTAAAGTAGAGTGTCCTCCCGCGATGGTGTCAGGTTGTAATAATTAAATAACATGCGGCTTAACACACACACACCACATAAGCCTTATGTCAAATCTCAATGAACTAATCTGAGAGCATGGAATACAAGCTAAATGGCTTTATTTTGAAGAAAAAAATACTGAAATTTCCTTATTTCAGGAGAAATAATTTATGTATTATGATTTATGTATTATCAATATTTTAAAAAAAAAATCAAAAACAGTAGAATGAAAGGAATAAGAATCTATAATCCTCCATTAAACTTACTATGGACATTGAAGAAGCTGCCGAGAGCGAGAAAATGCAGGGAGGCTTCGTTTTCCGAGAAGCGCATCCCGTGTAGATGTAAATCTTTTCAAATGGCCTCAAGCAGAAACTCTGCTGTCATAAAAGGGTTTAGCTGTGCAGTAGGAACGCGAGTAGGAGAATTGCTACTCCATCAAATTTAAGTAAGCAACTCTTGCTGAAAATAGCGCAGACTCAGGGAAGTGTTTGCATTAATTACTTCCCGGTATTCAGAAAAGAGAACAGCTAAATGTCAGGCGGTAACTCAGCGTTATTATATATCGTTTCCACTGCTTGCAACATTACAGTTAAAAACCCTTCCGTCACTTGAGGCCTTACGTGACAATTGAATTACATCCTAGTATTGTACGGACACATTTACTGCCTCGTTAAGTTTTGCCGGTAGAGCAATTTCAGTGTCGTAGAGAGAAAATTGCAAGAAGATGCATCAGTCGTGCTAAACTGACAGTACCTAATGGTCCAGCAGTTTCAGCAGCTTGCTCTGAGCGAGTGCACCGGTTGCAAACACTATCACATGTTCCTGAATGGTATGTAAAGGAGTACCTCGACACAACATAGATCGATAACTGGAACACAAATGCTGTCGCTTATTCGCCAATTGTACAAGAGCACAATGGTGAGTTCACAGAAGATTATACATAAATGCTTGCCAACAGTGCTGTTAAGACGACATAAGCCCTTCATTTGGAAGACCTGGGTTCGAATGTCTTCGAGGAAGTCTGTCAAAGCTTTCAGTTGAAGGTGAATTAGTTGATCTCATATGGAAGAAACAGAAAGTTTATTCAACAAAACAAATGAAGAAAAACTGGCAAAATGTCATTTTAAGCAAGCACTGATTTTTAGGGAGATGAAGAAAGGGAACTCAAAGGCGTATTATAGAGCTAGACATTCCGATTGCAATACTGTCAATGATTTTTACGACAAAAACCAGCTTATATCCTTTTTTTTTGGTTTAAGAGAAGTCGAAAGTGATCCGAATTAAAATCATTGTTTTAATTTATTAAATAATCCTTAAAATTTATAACACCCTTAAAAACTACAATAAGGTTACTCTTCCGTTTAATGCTGCATATCAGATGTCTGCAGTCCGACTAATATGATACTTTCTTCACTTACCTTTCAATGTCAGTTTCTTATCTGATTGATATTTCTTAAGGAGTCATTTGTTAAGTCGTTGCATAATTATGATTTATAAGATAAAAATGCAATGGAGCTTTCGAGAATCCTCTTGGGGATTCTCGAAAATTAGTTGTTCCACGCACAGACTTTCTCTAGCAATTAAAAATTCACATGTCTGTTGTCCATCTCACAGTCCTTATTGTCTCTGAAAAACACGTATATAGGGATGCGTATGCGTTGTACAGGGACGTTTGCGCCAAACATTTCCGCTAGGTTAAAGTACACTAATAATTTCAAAATAACCCCCAAAATCCACAGGATTTTGGGATGACCGAGAATAATTGGATTACCTCGATCAATCCATCTTTCAGAAACCTTTGATCAATATATCCTGAGAATCCTGAGCCGTTAAGACTGAAATGTGGCGAAGCTTTGTCATATAAGAACTACATGTTTGTCTCCCACGCCAAGGGAACGTCATTGACTGCATGAAAATGTTTTCTCTACTGGGTTTTTCAGGTCCTGGTAGAAAGCCTCTTACTAAAGCCCATGTGCATTTCTGTTGGCAATGAAGGTGAATCGACAGCCAATTCATTAAAAGTGAACTGATCCTCCCCTTCAAAACACAGCATATGATTTCGAAACGCTGAGATAAATTAGCACCTGCCATCTGCGCAGGGCGAACCTGTTAGGCTGAACGCAACTTCAGAAACGTCTTACATCTGTTCACGATCACGTTTCACAGTTCTGTCTGTTTTGTATGTTTGCATTTCTACAACCACAAAGGGCCGTGGCTGGGAAATGCGAAGATTCTGGACCAATGTTTATATGGATATTCAGGAAACGTAGAATATGATTTAAAGTGTGACAGGAGTGTGGAATCACGCGGCACATAAATTATTTTCGGTTCAGAGAAACAGTTACTTAATAATAGTACCTAATGGCTTTTCCTTCCATAATTTTTGAACGTACACCCGTCCTCCTAATTGTGGATGGATACAAAATAAGTTTCTCTGACGTTTGAAGAAAGTGCTCTAGACCATTTAGGTTTCCGATGATGTTTTAAAACTTTTCTCTGAAATTTAGAGAGCAATTATTGTAACTTAATTCCATCCACAAAAGTTATAAACCCATGGCATGTAGCACCGTGGGTGGGCTAAGGGTAATATAATCTAGCAACCCTACTCTATAGACCAAGCTTGGAACGTTTCAAGTCACTTCAGCCCTCCATTAAGCAGAGTGGTGATCTCAACTGTTCAGTGCAATTCATTTATCATCTAAAGACATTCACTTCCAGGATTCGTGTCCATGGCGGGATTTGACCCTGCAGCTTGTTTGGAGAACGGCTCGGCACGTCGAGACACCCAGTATGATTGCAGCGTAAACATCCCGATAATACACAGCTGAGTTGGTTGATAAGAAGAGTATTGCTTTCCCCAATGAGGATTCTAAGTAGGAATTTTGTTTTAATCGTCAAACCGACTGATTTTTAAGTGTTGCCCAAGGTCATAATCGATGCTACTGGAGCAAGCTCAGTTTGCAGTGTGCAGGCCATTTCTCAATTCGAAATTTTGATTATTTGCATTACAAATAAACAGAAAGTTTGCCTTGCTTCCTTTATTAAAAAAGTTTTAGAATTAAATGTTTTTGTTAAATAATGCCATAAATTATCAGATTTTCGCGTTTTAAAACAGAAGTCTGATAAAAATGAATGGATAGCGAAATATCTACGGTGATTAATATTATCTAATGATCAAATATTGGTTTTCATTTTCTGTATGAATTCCGCACAAAGAACAATTTCTGTATTTAATCGTTAACTGGTCTATTTATATCTTACCTTATGCTCACTTGCATTCTCTTTCTTCTTCGGCCTTCGGAGATGTTGCAGTCCCCAAAATGCGACCACCAAAATCTGTACATTTGTTAAAAAAAGTCCTTAATTAGTTAAAACAAAACAAATATTTATTATTAAGCCATTATTTAATGCTATATCAGATTGAACTAGAATACCAACATGATTACGGAACAGAATTTTTTAAAGGTAGTTTGTGCCCTTAAACATGTAAAAAGAAATAAATAGTTCTATAAACGCGTAATTAAACTAAGTTTAAAGATATGCATAATAATCTCTAAAACAATTTAAAAATATATTAAAAAATTGTTTAACTTAATCTCGGACAGGTCTAATTGTAGATGGAAACATTGTTTCATTCGAAAATTTTCCCGAGGCTTTTATTGATTCGCTTTAACACCTGAACTAAATGTACTGCATTTCATTTAGACGATTCGTTTCAGAGAATCATGAACAAAACTTTAGCCTAAAGATGTAGGATCTTCAAGTACCACTTTCCGTCGCGTACTGGTCGGCATGAAAACAGTTTATACTTTAGTATTAACTGTTTTCATGCCGTATTAAAAATTTAGTATTAAAAGCTCTTCTTCATTCAAGCCAAATGGCACCTTTTTTTCTTTATTGTAGATGTTTCATTTTCACAATAAAATATGCATGTATGGTCTACTCCATTTCCTCCTTATATTACGAACATTTTCGTGGTTTGATACGGAAAAGAGATTGTCTGCACTAAATTAACTATACAGCAATCTCCCGATTAGCGCGTCATTTTTTTTTTCGATACCCAAATTCGATCAGTGCGCCTACATGCATCTTAAAAATAAATGTTACAGATTTAAAAAATTTTCGATCTATACATTTTTTATGGCTAACTATATTAAAAAATCACTCCAGGATGACATAATTTAGTCATCGATTTGAAACATTTTATGAAGTTAATTTTGAATGGCATACTACACTATT
The DNA here is from genome assembly GCF_054136105.1 of Typopeltis vanoorti. NCBI lineage: Eukaryota > Metazoa > Arthropoda > Arachnida > Uropygi > Thelyphonidae > Typopeltis > Typopeltis vanoorti. Next base: position 126,244,635 of record NC_143556.1, on the reverse strand, counting down.
TCCATGTACACTATGTTCCAAATTTACGGCCAAAATTTGTCTTTTACACGAGATATGATTAGCAAAATACCATTTTGCTGATCATATCTCGTGTAATTGTTTTCCTTACTTTTTTATTTTCAATTATTTTCCTAACCTTTATTCATAAGTAAAAGAATTAGTGAGCAAAAAAATAGAAAAGATTCGAAAAGTAATCTGATTGGAAAAAAAACTTGAAATAATAAAGAAAATGAACAGAGCGAGACCTCATATTTTGAAACCGTTATATGTTCAGCAAAGTTAGAACAAGAACATAAAAATGGATGAATCGACTGCTGAATACAAAGAGAAAGGTAAGGCATGCTTCAAGTTCATGCATGCACTCGAAATCAAAGTATTACAATGATTGAATTAGAAAGACGTCTTTTTACATGGATCTAAGATTGTAACCAAAAGCGAATCATGCTAAACACTGTCCTTAATAAATCAAAAGCATTGTCTCTTTTGTAACCTGGAAAGAAATGATGGAAAAGAAGAATTCCACGTTAGTGCTGGGTGATTTGAGCGTTTCAAAAAAGAGAAATAGCCTACATAATGTTCTAATCACAGGCGAAGCTGCAAGTGCAGATAAGGAGATATTCAGCGATTTTGAAGAAAAGCGTGTAAGAAGGGGACTATTGCGATCAACAAATATTTAATGTCGATGAAGCCGGCCTTATTTTGGAAGCGAATGCCTTCCAAGACTTATAACCAAATCAGAAAAATCTCAGCCTGGTTATAAAGTCGCAAAGTCGAATGAAATTACTGCTAGCAATATGCGAGCCGCTTGGAAGCATCTTCTTCCATATTGCAAATGATTTTAGGAGGCTTTTCAAATGAATCCAAGTTAATTAAATCTCATTCTCAGAAGTTGAGTGATTCCGGCCTGCTAAATTTAGGTACACAGCTGGAAGATCCTGATGAATATGAAGAAAATTTAATATTTAATCAGTGACAAGCCCAAAGAGATTTCGCAAAAACAATTTCGTACAATCGAAGTTTTTAAGCAGCAATGCTTAGAGACTGACCCTGGTGAAGAGAGAAGCAGTAAAATTTGCAGAAGAAGCAATAGGGCCATACCGTCAGTTGTATGAAAAAAAGAAACAGAATGCACGTCAAACTACGTTAGCTCAATTCTTTGTTAAGAAGCAGAATAAATTTATATTCTGAATACATTGTCTTGCAGCTTCATGGTTTTCTAGGCCCTGAGACATAGTCTAGTTCTTTTATAAAAAAAACTTAAGGGTCAAAAAAGAAATCTGAGGAACGAATTATACATTTTCCTATACATTATTATATTCAATTAGTGCATTTTCGATTAATACGTCTGTTTTAAAGAACGCATTAATCGAGGGATTGCTGTACTTAATACTATTTATTTCAGTAAGTGAAATTTCCCAACTCTAGTTGACGTGATAGCATCCAAAAATATCTTGCATAGATCATTATTTCAGGCCAACATTATATCCCAATTGATTCGCAAGGACTATTATGGATACTTCGTAGTCAAATAGTAGGTATCATACAGATGTGACAAGAATGTGCATTCCATAAACTGATCGAAAAAAATAATTAACATGCATAATATATTCACTTTATGGCTCTAATTACCTTATACTCTTAAACTACTCTAACGTTTGTACGAGAAAACAGGACTTTTTTTAAATTAGCAATTAGGATATGGAAAAATAAAGATAAAAATACATTATTTTCTGAGTCATAAGGGTTCTCTTTAATTAAAGATACAAATTTTATTTCTCCCAATCTAAAATGTAAATTAATAGAAACACGTTTGATTTAAAACTGCATGTTCATATATATATACATACATACATACATACACGATAGTTTAAAAACATTTCGTATGGATATAGCGTCAAATATTACTTATTTCGTTCTTAAAATTTCCAACCCAACACAATATTTTGAAAAAAAAAATACGCGCATCATATTTTTTTGATGACTCCACATCCGCGGGAGTTTTTTTTTTTCTTGTGTACTGTCATCGAGAGAGAGAGAGAGGAGCAAGCTGTAAAGCAGTGTTAATTTCCAGAGTAAAATTTCTTTTAAAATTAATTTCATGAATGAAATTTTAGCTTTTGTGCTGCTCTGATTCTACAGCTCTCTCGAACCTCCATGAACACTATCCGTCCATCATTGCCCTTGACAATGTTGTAACATCTACCTAGTGACCTAGAAACAATTGCGCCATTCCCATGTGCAGTAAGATTTCGAATCGGTGCAGAGAGTTGTAAATTATCGCCAACATGACATTTCATCATCCGATATACGGAAAAGCATGTTCACTGGGTAAATTTATTGACACAAGAAAGCTGTTGTAGGATAAAGCCTGAGGACGTGTGCTACATGAGGCGAAAGCAATCAATGGTGATGGTTTTCTTTCTTTTTTTTTGTTTCATTTTTATTTGAGTGAGAAAGTCTACACTGTGCGATTGAATTCTGCTCGTGGATTAAAGTAATTCTTTATTCGATTAACTCTTCAAAACGAGTTTTATGCTGCTGTAACATTTCTTTCACAAAATTCAAAACCGCTAAGATATATTTTCAGGATTTGAAAATCAGTTGGCACTATCACTTTCTTTGCATTTTTATTTGCACAAAGCTTGCAGTAAATCATGAATATCGGGATGAAACATTAAAAGAAAGATCATAACAAACTGTTTATGGCGGATTATTTATAGAGTTAGAAGGACTTCTTTATTTATCTCTCTCGAAATATCGAATAACTGATCCTGCACACATTCGCTGAAATCTAATTGGACCAAGTGGCTCATCCAATACAGTACTAAAAATTTTAAACTGTGTCAATCGTGATTTTTTTGTGGAGCCACAAAATATTACTAATTATTTCAATTAATTCAAGTTGTGGGCCTGAATGACTGGTATAGCATCTCACCCTTTCTATCAACGACCTGTGGGTTCGCTGTCCACTGTTTCAAGAATGGTTGTCTGAGTTGTCGTTATTATATTACCCCAGTATAACCACAAATACTCCGAAAGCAAGAGAAACAGTTCTTTTGTGTTGGAGTTTAAATAAAGAGAGAATTTTTTATTGATAGAAGAACGAAAGGAGTGAGTTTTTTACTACCTTTGAGAGTTCATATTCCAAATAAAGAACCATTTGGAGATTATAATATGTACAACCATAAATAGTTTAAAAATTTTTGTTCATCTTTTGCTATACAAGATCCGCGTTACATATTTTTCCGCGTTACATTCTTTCTCTCTCTTTCATATACAGATATAAAGATCCTTCATATTATGCCCATCCATGGTACTAGTGTACTGTAGATTGACCAACCTCTCGTGGATGGGTTTGCCATTAAAAACAAATCATCCCTATTGTCCAAAGCAAGGCCTTGTTATCTCTGAGATGTCTTAGTGATAGCCAAGGGAAACCGCTTGAGTTTTACCGATCTATTTGTCCAAAGGAGAGTGTATATACAGGAGCATCTACTGTCGATTATTTATTTGTTGAACGGTTTATAGTTAAGAGTAGCATTTTTGCGAATTATCTCCTATTCAGTCAAGTTCTAAAGAAGGGAGGTGAGACTTCTTGTATTCACAGGATCTTGGTGAGGATTAATGCGGTAGTTCTAAAATTAAATTTGGTTTGTAAAATCGGATTAATATTTGTAAAGTTTCGTTAATACATAATAGTTATAATAAGGAAATATTTAATTCTAGCACCTCTTAGAGTTGCATTGCATTATGAGAGTTTGATGTCTAGCGTCCTCCCCCTTTTCTCCAAGATGCCAATGGAAGTAAAAGCAGATAGTTCCGTTTTATGCATGCATAACCAAGCATGCGACTGATTCAACCAACATCGTTCGATGAATCAAAAGACAAATGCAAAAAAAAAAAAAAAAATTGTAGTTTCAAGCAGACTAATGGTATGAGACTTTTTGCGTGATTTGAAAGTCTGTTTAACTTCAGCTAAATTATCTTTCACGTATCAACTGTTGGCAAAAAAAAATTGATTTTTTTTTTTACTTTTTCATTCATTATTGAATTCATTATATGAGTTTCTCGTATATGGATAAGCAATATCGAATACAAAAAGAGTTACGGCATTTTTATTAACTATCGTCGTGGGCGTCAGCAAAAGAGAAAAAAGGAAGTTTTCTTATACGACGGCACATTATATAAACGATACTTTAAAAAAAAAAACATTTACATTATTTAACCGATATCCTACATTCATACGTTTTTCGAAGTCCGTCAGAAAGCGTTTCTTGCATATGTCAAGTAGCAACTTCGAATGAACACTACCTCACATGCTTCCACGGTCATGTATACTGATTTTCGCAGTGATACAACGCCACCAAGAAAGTTGGAATGAACCGATTTATGTAATAAAGATGGTCATGATATTTTAACTGGATTATGAGTATGGTCATCATTTGTTATTTTACCTCTCAAACGTAAAGCTGACTTCCACACATGATTTAATATTTTCATTACTATAAAAGTTTGAAGTACATATTAGAGAAATTCGTGAGTTTATATAAGGTAATTTATGCTATTAAGTCTCCTAGTGGAAGGGCTGAACAAGCAATGACAACGCTTATTATTGCAAGAATCATTAAGGAACGAAGTTTATACCAGGTCGTATTTTTGCCATAAGTTAAAAATTATCGATTCGTCAGTCACTTTTATTCAATACAAGAATTTAGTGCAATACCGCCTGCCAAATGTGAAGCATTAAAGCAGTCTATGGCGGATGGAACGGTTTTGTAGAATGGCCATTCACGATCATTCTCGGGATTCCAGAGGAGGAGTCATGTAATAATAAAACTTTCTCGCGAGCGAGATTCAAAATTTCGATCAAATTTGGAGTACAGTTGTGCCGTATTGTTTGACTCTTTTTTTATTCACACTTACTGGAATAAAATTTAGCTGTGACCTTTCTTCACAGAAAAGACGCCTCTCTGTGCGTATAATTTTAGTGATTTCCAGTAATTGGATGAGCTGAAATTTTCATATGAGCATAAATAAATACGCTCTGATACAAAGAAGGGAGAATATAAAGCAGTAGGTTGCATTCTTGATAGATCTTTCTACATTATTTGCTGATTTCGACTAAGTATAGCCGTTTCTTACTTAAAGTTCTATAAAATTCAACCTAATCGTACTACAGTAAACGGTCGTGTTGCAAGGAAGGCTTCTCTTTGTAGATTCCTCTAGAGATCATGTTGTTTAACCATTTTTGAACAAAGTCTGAAATAGTTATTTCTTATGTTGCTTGAGGTCATCTGACAATTTTCGCATATGTGGATCAAACTAATGGGATGGTTGGGTTGTTTTGAATTATGACGAAAGCATCTGTTATAACTGCATGTGTTTTTCTGATCATCTTTCCCGTTTCGCTAGAGGGAAACATGCTATTTCAGTGACACGAACTTGGTGGCTTCAGTCGAAAAGCCCTTAAAGTATCTTCACTTCCTTAAATGGGATTCGAAGCAGGTCTTTTACCCAAAGATCATCGTCCATATCAACTGAGCTAGGGTCGGAGAAAATTTTTTTTATTTTGGCCAGATCTCTCAAACTGATCTGATTTTTCCCTTTCAGTCGTTTCTGACCATAGGTGACTTTGTAGCATTGCCTACAAAGTATTCCTAGTGAGATTTTTACAGGGTAGTTTAGATCACCATTACTTTCCCCAACCCCCAATTTTATCCTGGCTCAGGACCGGCATATGACTGAAACGTATTCATGACTGCAATCCATGTGTGTTCTCGGGCCCGGTTTGAGGGATGACAAACCCGAGTCTCCGGGTGAAAAAACCCCACTACCTCCGTATGAGACCGGCTAATTCATCTTTAGTCGAAAGAGACAGAGGCAAAGGTTCCTCACGTCACTGACGGGAATCGAACCGAGGTCTTTCCGACCAAAGGGCTTCGTCTCTACTGACTGAGCTATGGAGCTCAAACCGATTTCTATCGGTTATTTGTTTACCCATTTTTAGATGAAGTCCTTTGTATTAAAATAAAAGTGAGCCAAGCGATTAAAGGCAGAAGTTCGACTGCAATTTAGACATGCGACTTGGCTCTCATTGTTTTAATTGTCGAATGTGAATTCCCTCTCTGAAAGGGATGCGATATATACGAAAACTATTGCAAAAACACGCAGCATCTAGTTATTTTTTAATAACTTCACAAATCATCCGCTTCAATCAACTTCCTTTCTCAGTATTTACATAACTTTTTTTAAAGATGAGATGATTTATAACAAGTAGTTTTCTTTCAACGTTAACTATATTGCTTCAAATACAAGACCTGTTTGGAATATCAATTCTAAACAGGTCTTGGAATTAATATTCTACGTGTGGTCAACACATTAAACCTTTTTGCAGATTACTTACTACATACATAATTCATTAACAGCTATTTTTCCGTGTTGTACTAGTTAATTCTACCAAAGAATAATTGTAGTCATTGTCTTGTACAGTTGTAGAAATAAATGATAAATATATAAACGAGCATTATTCTTATAGTTTTACGTCTAATTTTGGTCTATGCATAATAATAATGAAAAAAAAAATCTCTACTTGCCTGAACATACTGATCTGAATACATTATTCGCCATCTCGATGTAAAACCGGAAAAATGAGGTTGTGAATGCACAAAGAGGATAATGTGATCCAGGAAAAGCCAAGAGAATTGTAAGCAGATCGATTTATGATTATCTTCATGCAAATGTAAACTATGGCACCTATTTTAGGAAAACCTTGAACAGCTATACATGCTAATTTAGAAACTGCATGCCGTGAATGCAGATTCATGCTAGTCCAGAGTAAGCGATGTTTGTATAGCGATTATGCAAATCAAGCCTCATAACAGTTTGATTTTACAGATAAAAGTAAATGTTGTAAATTATCATATTGGGAGAGAGAGAAAAAATTCATAAGTGGAAATATCTTTTCGGTAAATATTGCTGGTATAGTTTAAGATTTTCGTTGCTTAAAATGTCAGCGTAGTAGTGTATAATTGCATTCCTGAGCAGAGCTTTTTGTAGGAACCATGGTTAAGAAATGCCAGGTCCACAGGCCTTATCGTTGAACATTCATGGGATGATGTACAAAAGCCGCCAAATGTATTGATTCAATCCTCTCTCTCTAGATTGGTACACTGTCGTTTTTTTCATACAGACTTGTTGTGAAATTAATGCAAAGGAGAATCACGTCAGGATTGAAAATAGTATTAAGCAGGATTTCATAATCATTTAATTTTAAATATGATTGGATCAGTGAATGTTTTGTGTTATTCACTGTGTTTCTGGAACGAATTAAAAAGTATTTGTATACCGAATACAAGGTTTTGAAAGTTTGGTCATCCATTGCCACCGATCTGTTCAGTCGATGTCTTAAAATGAAAGCTGAAGTGAAATAGATTTATAATTTTGTGCAAAAGTTTCCAAATCCCGCTGAAGTTTATCATCAACACGATATATTTTTTCCATAATAAGACGAATTTGGAAGTCATAAAATCGTAAAACAGTATTTGGTACCAAAAGTTTAAGGTGATTACTCTACGTATACTTTCATTTAGTTTATAAGAATATATACATAAGTAATATGTTTATTACTGTGAGTTACTAAAAATGAACTCATTATGAACATGTTGTTTTGGCTTAGAGATTTAAATAACTGAGTGAAGCAACAGAAATGAATGTAACGAAAATACAGTTCATTGAGTTAGTTGAAATATGCTAATTGTAATCGCAACCGAAATCGTGGTTGGAAGTCTCCAGTTACACCAGACATTATACTGCAGCGCCTAAAGACTCCGGTGCTTTGTGTGTTATAATACAGGCTTCGGTTGGGGATATTTTTACGTGTGTTTCGTTTCTTATTTCTCCCCTCCCCCTCTCTAAAGAGTTGTTCAAGGGCGTTTCCATACGAGATTTTTTACTGGATTTTTTCAACGACTCCTGACTGATATTATTCCATTTCTTTCGATATAGGGTGGCACTCTACGTAGTGCTTCGTACGTAGATAATCTACTTTCGATGTATCGCATAGCTCGTCGTTTTTTATGAAGCACGGAATACGTGATCGTTACAGATTTGGATTTTTTTTAGAGGGTTAGTAAATCTATTCTGCTTCCTTATATTACGGTGGACATTAAATGTTTATTTTTGTCTTATTCGGAATTTTTAAGAAGGAATTTATTTCGTAAAATAGTTTTTTTCAAAAAAATTTAATGTAAATCTAACTTGTGGTTATTCATAAATAACCATCTGTTATCGGAAAAAATTGGAGCAAGGCTACAATAAACGAATTCTCCAAAATAAAGTTGACTTACTTCTTGTAAGTCAGAGCAGAAGTCACAACAGAGGAGGACGCATGTGCAATTTGTTGCAAGAGAGAAATTGAATTATTGATTTCGGGCCGAGTTCAGGAAACTGAGGGAAGGAAGAGTTTCTCGTATGTAATTCGAATTTCGTTAAATTTCCGAGATACCATCTGGTGCAGGTTCATATCGATTCAGATGTGTAACCCCACCCTTCGGTTATAGGATAAATGTATTGACCACAAATGATGCTGAGATAGACAGTAGAATCATGTTTAAGTTTTCCTTCTGGTTCTTTGTACAAGAAAAATATAAGAAATCCTATGGAGATTTCATTATGTCTTTTTGAATAAACATAAGGTGACTTATTCTGTATTGGTGGTCAAGCAGCAGCTTTGTTGCCTTGCTGATTTAAAACAACAAACAAGACATTACTTGGTATAGTTAGAACGTTATGCGAATCAGTTCCGTGTTCAAATTCTCACAGAAACAGTAAATTTATTTCTCTTAAATACAACTAAAACGTATATGAAACGTATATAAAACGCAGCACATCCTCGATCTGTCGCTGAACTCAGTGATGGAGGAATAGAGACAAATTCCACCTAATGTCTGCAGCACATTGGTGGAAAGAAGGGTACAGGAGATGATCAAAGATACCCGATATTAGGGATCTCCTGCTGGTATCAATCAGAAATTGCTAAAGTGTCCGGACAATTATTGATAGTGTGTGTGGACAAAAAAGTTAGGAAAGTTCAGCTGATTTAAAAAGTATTACCTCCCACAAAAGAGAGACGTAGACTATAGGAGCTGTTTAAGTTAAGTGCCAAATTTCATTTACATATCTTGATTATAATAATAATAAACTTAAACAGATCTAATGGTAATAATAAATTTAGTTTAATCATTTTTTCCAAGTGTAAGCAAACAAAGTTTGCGCCTGAAAACATCTTTAGGACTGAGGTAAGGTGGTACAACACTAGTCAACTCGCAGCAAAGGTGGACCAAGCTCTCATCACTCCTTGTCTCAGTATCTCCCATAAAACAAAGCACATCTCCTTGCAGACATGGATAATGCTCTGCATTAAGGTAAGGGTCACTACCCAGACCGGTTTCGACCTTTATTGAGGTCTCGTCAGTGGGAGGCAGACCCAAACGTGGAGTTACTAAGGCAGAAGCAATAGGAGAGGTCATATTTACCTATACGAGTTGCCAACAGGTGTACCACCTTATTATTGAATTACTCTGGATTTAGAGAAAGATGTTGGAAGTTTATTTTGAACTTGGTTAGACTAATAAATTTAGTTTAATCCTATTTATTATAGTCTAACCAAGTGCAAAATAAACTTCCAAAATCTGATGGTCTACGTCAGTGATGGCGAACCTATGACACGCGTGTCAGCACTGACACACTTGAGGGTTTCAGGTGACACACCTTGGATGTTGAAAAATATTGGTATTCTAATGAAAAAACTGTGACAAATCGTGTAAGATCGCTCTCAGTTAAGGCGAAGGTAGGTTTGTTCATTGAAAGAATCTTCTACCAGTAGTCAGCAACAGAAAAGTCATTAAATGTAATGTAAGTTTGTAATATCAGTTTATTAAATTAATTGTATAATATGAATTCATAAATTTTATATCAATGTCCTATTAAATAAATAGCCTAATATGATATGTATAAGTTACCATCTATGATTATGTAGTTACATTTATAATGCAAGTGGCACATCAACAACGTCAATATTTAAAAAAAAAGTTTGACACCTGGGTAAAAAGGTTCGCCATCATTGGTCTACGTCTATCCCTTTGCTGGAGATAGTACTTTTTAAATCAGCTGATCATTCGTAACTTTATTTTGTTTAAGTATAATGAGAATAAATATTAATTTTTAATGAAAAATTTATATAAATTTTATTAATTAAAAAAATTATTAAATATTTTTTATTTTCAGGTTTTTATATTTATTTTATAAAATAAATATATTTAACAGTGGCAGTTTCTTCTTGTTCCTTTAGTGAGATAACGTATGTCCTATAATGAAAACGTACACAGTTAAATCTGCTTTCTCTCAAAATGTCCAAAATGATATATTCATCTCCGCCAAAATTAGTTCACTGCAGAATAAGTGTAGCGTCCATCAGTTGTATTGTTCTAAATTTGTGCAAGATACGTCTGGTGTTCTTTGTTACCATTCGACAATGTTAACAGACTTGACTGTCGAACCATTATGAAACTTTTTTTTTTTTAATAGGTCAGGTGATATTATGAAACTCTTGATAGGCAAGGTGACATGTCATAAAAGGGATACATTAGAAGAAATGAGTATGTGCTTGGATAGCAGGCTAGAAGACAAACGTGGATGAATAATAGAAAGAATAATGCAACGCAACATAGGAACTGATTTCAAGAAAGGAAGTTTCAAATTTTATTCCAACAGAATGGAGCATAAGGTGTCCTCCCACGATGAGTCTTCGGACTCCTTGGAGGTGTCAGGAATAATAATAAAGCCAATGTGCGATTATTAAGCTACTATTGCAGAAGTAATCTACATTCATCGTAGGGGTTTGACGAGTGCAGTGAATTCCGAAGTGAATGGTTTATGCATGTTTTTAGAAGATGAATTTCATCACCAGGCTTGAGGCCGCCATGTTACTTAAGAATTCTAGGTTTGCCAAATCCTTACTTTATCTACTATACTTACTATTTTCTTTCATTGATGGCATTTACACAATTTTTTTTTTTTGGTTGAAATGTTAACGTGCCATATCTTTATGTGCCAAAACCACTTACAACGACAACAAAATAACAAATCATTTGAACTAGAAAAAAAAAGCTATCTGATTAACTGTATCCGATCTCTCCCTTGATTTGTGTGTATAATATAGTTTGGGTCTCATATGATGAATCGTCGGACTCCATGGAGATGTTATAATGACATTACTGATTCCATCTGCTTTCTTCTGTCAATTCCCACGGAACTCAGCTCACTGAAAGGTAAGTGTGAGATTTAACGTGACTTTCGTGACAGATTTTCTTCTCAGGCTATTGCAGGAGTTGGTTCACTATTTGACCTATACGGCATCAAAACTTATCAGTCGATGAAGAATATCTCATTAATCCTTTGGATATACACAGTGTCAGATGAATAATGTGAAACTTTATTAACTTTATCTTGGGTGGGTTTTGATTTCAGCGTATAGAATATGTCTAACAGTTTTATCCGTTAGGTAATTCTGACGTAATTTTATTTGAGGACACAAGATTTGGGGAAGAAACTGAAAATCTTTGCTTATTATTAAAATGAGAAATTATTGCATTGAATTAGAGTGAATAAAAAATTAATAAATATTAATAAGAAATTGTTTGAATGTGACGAACTAGAGGTGTTTGTGGTATTGAAATATCTTAATGCCAATTCTTCCACAACATTAGATGGGATTTCAGACAATGTGGTGTGCCAATGTGCGAGGGCCTTACCCTTGATTAGGTTTCATAATTTAAGCAGTAGCTCAGGTAGAGTCTCTAGAGCATGGAAAGAAAATTTGATAGTTCCATTGCATAAAGGCGAGTCCAAAACAGAGATTGAAGATTACAGACTAGTTACTATCTTAGGAGTGCTGGTTATAGTTTTGGAAAAGTTGCTGAAAGCCAGAAATCAAGATCGGGTAGGTAATAATTTGTTATTTTTAGAGGTCAGCATGGCATTTTTTCAGGGGAAGTCTTGATTTAGCAATTTACTTTGACTCTATAAAAAAGTAACGCTAGAAATGGATAAAAGTAATGCAATGTGCAAAAAGCGTTTGCAAAGTCCAAGAATATCGTACTGAAATCTTAAGCAAACGGGAATGAATACTATATTTGTGAGATAGATAAGTGGGTGGCTGTCAGACAGGAGTAGTATGGGTGCCACTAGTGACAAGGTCAAGATAAGATAAGGAATCGTGACGTCATGAGTTTGGAAGTTCCCTGGAGGCATAGATGTCAATGGTTTCAGTTCTTGTGTTTTGTTCGCATATGGAATTATGGGTGATGATTAGAGATAAGGAATCGTGACGTGGGTGTTTGTTGTTATGAGATGTAGATAAATGACGTAATTTGTTAGTTGTAAATAAGTGACATTATTGTTTTGAATGGAAAACAGAGATACATTAGTGGTTCGTGGCATGATACTATGAACAAAATAGGGGTAGGATGAATGTGGGGGGGGGAGCGAAAAAATAGTCTTTCACTTCATTTAATTTCTGTATGTTAGATTCAGTAAATACAATTTGTTAATAATATTACAGTCAAATAAAAGGTAACGTAGAAATTAACAAAGTATATATTTCAGAGCTAATATTCATTTGAAATAATAAGAAATAACTATTTATTTGTTGTGCTGGCAAAAGAAGTTCCTATACGAAAACGCTGCTGCTGCAGAGAGTTCAAAACCTTGTTTGTCTCATATCCGTTAATTAAAATTACTAATGCTAAAGAAAAAACAAATAAAATAAATTCCAGTTACAGAAATAGGTTATGAGCACAAGGAATCGAATGTAAAATTAATAGTCAATATTGGTTTAAAAAAAAAAATGCAAGCATTAATTTACTACAGCAATAATTTCCCACGGGAACCAAGAGTTCCAACTTAAACACGCGATTTCTCACCAACGTACAACAATTTGGCGACCAGATAAAAAAGATATCTTTAAGATAAGACTTAGTGAAAAATCTACAGTGTTGTAAAATAAATTCACATACATTTTATTAATTTTGCTCAGTTATTCTGTTAGAATATGTAGTTAAACTGAATTTTAAAAGTAAAATAGAGAAAATAACCAATCAATTTTGAAAAAAAAAAAAATCATTTTACTTGTCAGAATTCCATACTCTAACACCACTCTGAATTCCAAACAGGAAATAACACTTACCCTCAACAAAACGGCGCATAGACTTTCGCACCAAGCTTGGGAGAAACATAGCATGAGCAACTGTGGGAAGGAATTAATACAGATAGTAATCTAAATTAAGTAGTCAACTAGCTTTTCTGGTTATTTCCAGAAATATCTTTCAACTCCTATGTTTTGTGTGTTTTTGTGCTGTGAATATATGTTAGCCCCCAGTAACCTATAATGAAAAAAGTGTCAGCTGAATTTTCAGACTTGTGTTTGTGTTCTGAATATATGTTAAAAATCAACAATTTGGAATATTCAGAAAACCAAGATAGTACCAAGATGTTCCCATTCTGGAAAGAAATGCAAGTTAATTTTTTTTAAACTTAAACATGACAATTGATAATTGTAATTTTATTAATCACTGATCGTATGTTTTGTTAAGCGTAATGATTATACTGAATAGTTTTCTTTCATAAGAATAATCATAGAATAAATATTAGAGTATCAAGATGGATACATTAGCGACTTTTCATGTCTAATGTCTGTGTGTGTGTCTGTGAGGGACACTAGCATATAATTAAATTATTTAGAAAAGCCTAAACACTGCCGCCATCACGACTCTACTCTAAGAATTCCCACCCTTTAACAGGAAAGAAATACCCCAAAATGTATTGGAAAATTAGTACAGCCATCTACAGACAACCAAAGACAAAACATGATGACAATGACAGATGTCTGTCACCCTGGGAAAATTCCAAGATATCTCATCTCAAAAACATCGCCCACAATGCCATAGGCAAACCAAAACACCATGTGATATCACAAAGAGACATGTTCCCCAGAAATTTCCAAACACATAACGTCACGATTGGTTATCTCTAAATATACCCACAATGCTATAGCCGAACCAAACACACCAAGTGATGTCCCTGACAGACAAGGGCCCCCAGCGAAATTCCAAACATTCCAAGATTTATATTATCACTATCCATCACCCATAATGCCATATGTAAACCATTTACTTATCTACAACTCATAACAACACATCCAAGACACTGACGTTGCTACCCCCCCCACGTTCACCCTACCCCTATTTTGTTCATAGTATCTCACCAATCACGCCACGAATGCTTATCCACTAATATATCTCCCTTTTCCATTCAAAACAATAACGTCACTTATTTACAACTAACAAATTACATCACTTATCTACATCTCATAACAACACACGCCCACGTCACGATTCGTTATCTTATCTTGATCTGGTCAGAAGTGCGCCACCAATCACAACACGAATCCTTATCTCTAATCATCACCCATAATTCCATACGCGAACAAAATACAAAAACTGAAACCATTGACAACTATGCCTCCAGGAAATTCCAAACATTCGAAACTATGACGTCATCATCTCAATCACGTCACGATTCCTTATCTTATCTTGATCTTGTCACTAGTGACACCCATACTACTGACAGGCATTAGAGAGTAGGTATGATACAGCTGGGTCAAAGTTTAGAAACAAGATCAGTGGTGAGGTTCTTGGTTCACTGTTGTTTAATCGGTACATTAATGATATTAGAGATAATTTGAAGAGATATTCAGTTGTTTGCTGATGATGATGCTAATTTGAAAAGAGCAATGGCAAAAAAGGAGATATCAGCAGCCTGTAGGATGATTTGAATAAGCTGTCATTGTGGTCATCAAAAGATAATGGTGTTTCTTTTATGTGTCTAAATGTAGAGTTATTAACTTTGAATTGAAAAGGTTTCAGTCTGTATGGGTTTCGTTGCTGGAAAATGAGGTCAGGAATATGGAAATTATGTTTGATAGGAAACTGAAGTTCAGAGGTCATATTGCAAAAATAGTCACAACAGTTCAGAAGATCACCTGGATGCTCAAAAATACAGTACGTTGACTAGTAGGAACGAAAACGAAGTCATTTCTCTTTATGTTTCTAATACTACCCCCACTTGGGCTATTGTCTCAGGTTCAGTCGCCCGAGTTTCTTGGTGGTGTGGAGGTAGGTGAGAGGATTTAAAGGCGGGTAACCAAGATGGTTTTCGGACTGTGGAATGTTCCGTCTGAAAAGAGATTGAAGACTAGTGAGTTACAAAAATCGGCGGATAGGAAGAGAGGACTGATAGAGACATTCATGTCACCGAAAGGGTTTTATGGAATGGAAGTGGGAAAAATTAATTATTATATGGAACCAAACATTGGACGTCGAATAAGGTTTTAGTTAGAAAAAATGTCGGGTCTAGATTTTTTGCTACCAGGGTGGTGAATGAGTAGAATGGGTTGCCTGCAGCGGTTGTTGTTTCTTTATCAATGAATCAGTTTAACGAGAGTGACTGTGTGAATAATGGTTAGCTTCTGTCTCCCATCATGAAATTCTGGTTGGATTATGGAGTATTATGATAGGTATCTTGTGAACTATACTGTGGACCTCCAGTAATGAGGCTTTTGACTCTTTGGAGATAGCCGTTAACAATAATAATAAAAATAACGATGCTGCATGCATGCTTAATAAATTATATTCCATGTTGCGCTTTAAGGTTGGTATGTTGCTTGATGAGAAAACTGTTGCCATCATCAGCATATCTGATTAAATTCCCTTTCAATTCTATTGAGCAGACAGATAGCTTATATCAGGGGGTGTCCAACCTTTTGGTTTGCCTGGACCACATTGAGTGAAGAGGAATTGTCTTTAGCCCCATATAAAATGTATAATATAATATGGTTAATGCATATAACTAACAAAACGTCCTTTATTTTTTATTAAAAAAAAGATGCAACAAACACAAAACTAGTGAGATATTCGGCCTTGTTCAATGTCTGATTCAATGGAAGTGGTTGCAATTCATAGTGAGCTCTCAAGGTTCTCGTCAGAAAATTTTGATCTAACCTTACTCTTAGTAAATATGATTATACACATTAGAATATATGGGGATGAATATTAAACTTGTGATGTGAATACGAAAATGGCAATGGACAGATAGCAAAAAGTAGTGTATGGAGGAGCAGAGTCCAAGATGAAGCAGGTTACCAGTGATGTGCCGCAAGGCTCTGTGTTTGGACCACTGCTGTTTAATTTGTATATACATATATACACACACAGTCTGCCAACAATTGTCCGGACGCCCCTGTTATTTCCAGTTATAAACACTCCAGGTTTGTTAATAACATTTGTAACTGATCAGGCTGCTATGAAAAACCGTGCATTAACAGTATAACTGAAAGAGGCGCCGACACCATTTTCAGTATTATTAATTACCAATTTCTATAGCATTTTGTGATTTTAGTGTACTGTTCCAAAGCAACAAATTCTAAAAGGAGGCGGTGGACATTCAAGTAATTAGAATGTTATTGACCCAACTTCTAATAAAATACAGGCATCACACATTTAACTTCTTGAGGAAGAGATGTTATTTTAACTTATATGCAATAACTAATAATGTAGTTGATCATTATGATCTTTAGTAATAGTTAATGAAAGCTTTCATTTATCATTTTAACGTTTATTTTTAGTGCTTAACTTTAAACACATTTTAAGGCCTGATAATGCAGTAAAAACAATAAAATATTTTGATTTTAGCAAGAAAACGTAAAGTCGCTGTTTAAAGTCAAAGCTATAGGGGGCTGAGAGGAGACCTCCACATAGCCTTTAAAGAAAGGAATGCGGAGAACCGACCAGGGCTTCTGACCTAATGTCTAATCCTCACCTTCTCGTGGTGCACCCTGTTGGGTATCTACCTGGATACTGAACGAACGAGGATGGACTGACAATTTGGGATTTAGCCGACCAAATTGTATTCTTATTGGCTTAAAGCACAATATAAAATGGTGGTACAACACGATAATTATAATTTAATTGCAGATGTTTTATCCGCTAAATATTGAATGGCTAAAAGAAATACAGAACATATTATAGGCTATAGTGAACGCGTTAAAATCACAGGTGAAAAAAAATTGCGATTGCTAAAGCCATTCATTTACGGACGGCTAGAAAATAATTTCAGCACGATTATTTGAACTTTGTCACCGATTCGTTCTCTTTGTGAGCGGAATGTGT
Source organism: Typopeltis vanoorti (assembly GCF_054136105.1). Taxonomy (NCBI): domain Eukaryota; kingdom Metazoa; phylum Arthropoda; class Arachnida; order Uropygi; family Thelyphonidae; genus Typopeltis; species Typopeltis vanoorti. Next base: position 126,227,353 of record NC_143556.1, on the reverse strand, counting down.
CGCATCATCAACTGTGAGGCAGGTGTCGTAAAATAGTGATCTCTATTGCTTATGCCTTATAATCCGAAAGTATGTTAGACATTAATGCCCTCTGGTGGCGACAGTTACGGAAAGTCATTTCAAAGAAATGAAACTGTTCGACACAGTTTTATCAATAATCGATAAATGCTTCCTATTTTGGAGATACTACACTAGAAATCATCATTCAATTCTGCAAAATCCACATCTGCTTGTGGAAATGTATTGCTACACCCGAACCAGCTCCATAAAATAGTAGTTATTCAACCGAACTATTGGTTTTTTGGAAACCTCGCAGTTTCCAGTGATTGATCGACGGTTGCATCGCTTTAATGGAAACATTTAATTATCTTTGTCTGCTTGTTAGATCTGAATGCTGTAGAGATTTTGTCGAACGCTATAAGAATGATTAGTTAACAGCTTATGTCTTTCTATTCGGTAGAAATTGCTAATTAAACTGGAAACCTTCGGGTGCCAAAACGCTTGTTTAAGCTAATAGATGTTTCGTGTGACAGCGCGTCATTATTCGCAATCAGAATGCGCGATGGGTTTCGCGTTTGTTATGTTAAAGGCTGCAATAGTTCGCGGCGATCCTAATTGGGAGCTCATTATCGTGACGAACAGGCTGTTGCCATCGTAAAAAAGCCTCACTGCGGGTCTCCTTTCACTGTGAAAATGACAGATTTCTTGAAATAAATTCCTAAGCGCGGTTTAGTCAGCAACCTCTTGTCTATATCTGAAGAGAGGTGTATCCTAATACGGCGTAGATAAGCTCGTGCCTTTTAAAAATCCACTATTTGACCATTTTTGCATTTCTTTTTCAAAGTAATCTGAACAGAAACAGAAGATTTAATTAGTTTGCCTCATGCTGCAGAAATTGTACCACAGTTGGGGATGTACACTACAATGCTCTTAATGATAATACAAATAGACGACAGTTTTTCATGGTTGGAAGCGACCCATGATGTTTTTTGTAGAATGAAGTACCATAATCCTAAGAACATTGTTACGAAATCCATTAAACGCACTTTTTTGTGTTCAACATACCAGTCTGCGTACAACTGAAAGGAGGAAAAATCTGTCATCTACGAACACATCCAAGTAAATTCGCTTTCGGTTATATATAAAAAAAAAAAAAAAAAAAAAAAAAGTAAATATTCCTCGCATCATTTTCTCAGCAAAAGGTTGCTCTCGCTTCGTTCTTTTGACTTCACTATTTACGTGCCAAAATTACTGAAATTAAACGTATATTTCGATAAGTTTAGGCATCCAGTCTTCCTTCTTTGGAACGCGATTAGCCAAGCCAAGAAATGCGACGGATTTAGATAAAGTATTTTTCATTATCTTTGCCAAATTAATATTAATACTACTAATATGTAACAGTGCTATTATCTGCTAATATAAACGGTTAAAAGAATAATAAATAACAAAGTTTAGAGAAATTTTCTGATTGGAATGGTATAGAAATCTTTAAACATGGATGATAGAATCTTCCGTCGAAAATCCTAAATGCTTGAAGAGAACACTTTGTTGGTACATATCAAGTGGATAATTTTGTCCGTTTTTCACAGACTGTATCGGCAAAATTAAGCCTTCTTAGATTGTTTATCGTAATGGCGAAAACATTTATTTTTCACTGTTAACAGTGGGCACAAGCATCAAAACCTGGTGGGGAACGAGTTAATTGACGCATTTTATATTGGGCACACTTTTTTTTGAAGAGGGGGCTTACTCCCACAGGGAAATATCACTTTATGAAACGTTATAACGTGCAGTGATTTCGCCCTGATGAAAAAGGCGCCGAGTGACATTAATGATTAGCTTGAAAGAACAGTCAGCAGATGTACAAGTTAGTGAGGAACTAATTTTTTATATGGAAATTAGTACTTGAGTCTTTATTCAAGGAACGCCGCCTTCTTAAATATTGTGTTGAAATAAAAAACACGAATTTCTCAATGGAGCCTAACTCACAATGAAGTTGAATTTATTTTTAATTTACAGTAAGTTTCACGCAACATTAACTCATTCAGATTCAGTGGCGGCTCGTGGCTTGAAATGGTGGGGGTGCTGCAACTTTTGAAATATACATACACACTGTAAGTAAAGTGTATACGTGTTTGGATAAAATATCAAAATTATGGTAAAAATTAAAAAAAAAATTAAACATGAAGAAATATTGTTTATTATCGATAAAATTGTACGTTTGGTATAATTCAAAATTACTTAAAAATAAAATCAATTATCATGACCGCAATAATGTTCTAAAATAAAAACTACAACAAATGTTATGTCTTTAATTGTAAGTCTAAACATTTAAAGAGACGAAGCAAACACGATAAGCACTGTACGAACACACTACTGCTGGCGCAAACTGCATATAAACAACAGAACTGCGCGACGGACAGTGCCGCATTAAGTTAATAGCTCGCACCTCACTATGTCGTGCATATGCTTCCGCACACTGGTAAACACAGTGCTGTTAGCGTCCTTCGCCCTCATAAGTGCTACAAGATGGATTTTTATTATTTTTTATTATACAAAATAAGAGAATTGCATAGGAATGTTGATGATAAAATTAAATATTACAAGCAAATATAAATAAATTAATGAATATATATTTATGTATCGAGAAAAAAATTGGGGTGTTGCACTTCCGCAGTGCGTATGCACGAGCCGCCCCTGTTCAGATTTCTAGAGAGGTTTCATTTCGCTTATTGATAAAAGTGTAGGAGCCAGAATTGTTTCTTTTCTGGAATTTTTCAGCTTTTGAAGAATTAGAAGCGGATTTTTTTTTTATGACAGTCAAGTTATGTATCACAATACCCTACTCGGCGTGATGCCAAATGCTCTACTTTTACTGTTTATTTTGCCAACTAGGACTGCGACATTGTCGATTGTTTATAAGAACTGGAACACAAAGTTGACACTGAACTTTGCAGCATTTCGATAATTTATCATTCGCCGAAGCATATGCAAGAAATGTTTCGTTGTAGTCCAGGAAATTGCGGATGCAGATGATAAAAATTAAATACTGAAGTTTGACGGTAGCGCCATCTGCAATAGTTTATCTTTCTTGCCAGAGAATTCCCACACAGTTTTATGTGGGAAGTTACTCGGAATCTAATCAGAAAACTAAACCATGAGTATAAAAGTCAGTGTATTATCTGTTTAGTATGACGAGACCGTGCCAACCCCGAGACTGACTAACACACTTTTAGCTGAGCAGATTTATCTTGAATGTTATCAATGCAGTACATAAAATTCAAATGATAGATTAGGAATGGAGACCTAAACCCACACGCAGAATAAACCGAGCCGGATAATGGCGTCTCAGGATTCTAAATATTCAGGAAGACCCGTATCACGGGATAGAACTTCAAATCCTTGGAAAACATACAAATGGATTGCTTCTGCTTTATGCCATCTCGTTAAGGAAGGATTATTTCCCTTAAAACGTTACAGCATAGAAGTCAATTGGTTCGTTTTTATGAAAATTTCGCAAGGCTGTTAAACTATAGCACAAAAGTATCAGTACTCTGAGTGGGATCAGGTTTCAATAATTTTAAAACCTTGCTATGTTTCAGGGCTCCAATAGATGGGATGGTGGTGGTCCCACACCGACTGATAGAGTCATCTACCAAAGTTCTGTCAACTTATCCTTTAACAAAACAGAAAGATAGAAGCCATTTCAGGGAAACACACCTTGCATTATTACAAAAATGTTTATTGTTAGTGTTTATTAGAAAAGGCTACAGGGTTATCGTAAGTAGTACGTGGGCGCGTAAAACTGGAATTATGGGAAATGAGTTTCTCCCACTTTTTCTCTGCATGCGTTTCATAATTCATGGTAATTTTCTCAGGTTACGAATAAATACTGCACCGAGGTAATAATTGAAATGGTGCTATCCCGTTTGTTACTGAAAATTATTTCCTTTTGCTGAGCCTGCATTGCAACTCTAACTATTTGCATACCGCACATGTATTCCTCAACAGGAAAAGACTCTAGATACGTTGGTATATTCTTACTCTTCGACCCCCCCCCCCCCCCACCCACACACTGATGACACTTCTGTTTTCAGCAGTACATTCCCATGCGTGAATACAAGAATTTAAAGAAGACACGAGCGTACATCACGATGTACGCTCGTGATGCAAGTGAATGTCACGTTGGATGCAGCGTGCACATTGGATGGCCTGGAAGGAACACAAATAACCATCGTGTAATGATTCTGCATTTGGATGCATCTTATTACTGCGGTAAATTGAGTGGTTTGCATAAAAGACAGTTTCTGGATCGAGTTCAATTAATTTAAAGGACTAAGGTCCAAAGTCTAACTGTTCAAGAGATATGCTGTTAACAGTACGCACTCTTAGGACTTCTGCTATCACCGTGCTTCATACATTCTTGATTTTACCAGCTTCCATTTCAGAAGAGAAATGGAATATATTCTTTTAAACGGTCTTCACTGTAATGAATGTTATTCTCTTTCAAAAAAAATATTAAGCAGGCAACTGTACGTTTGCGATAAGGCCCTCCTCTTTCCTTAAGTGATGGCATACGGAGAATTTACCGAGTTCACATAAATTGCCACAGTATTGCACTGCTTAAGACACGATCTCCGAGGATTGTTGCTGTTTTTGACTTCACTGATTTAAAAGCGCGATAAATATTCTCTGAAGAGGGAGGCATTACGATGCACGACAACTAGCCTTTCTCTCATTGTTCATTTCTTAAGGGTGTCCCAAAATTCTCGCAAGATTTAAATTTAGCGCCATTTGTGCGGTAAAATGTTGCCAACGAGAAAAAAAAAAGACAGCGTGACAGCTCAGGGTTATTAAAAATGGAGCGCTACACGAAAGAACAACGCATTTTCATTGTTGAGCAATATATTTTAAAAATAATGAAGGTTTGGCAGCTACAGTTCGCAATTTTCGTACAAAATATGGTCGGAATAGTGATTTAACTTCATCAACTGTGAAAAGATTAATTAAAAAATTCAAGGAAACTGGATCAATTAGTGATCTTATACACTCTGGCCAACAAATCGTTCAACAGAACACATCGAAGTGGTTCGTGAGAGTGTTCCTGAGAGTCCAGGAACATCAATTCGGCACCGTGGTCTTGAATTGGGCATTTCGAGAAGCTCTCTACAGCGTATTCTCACGAAAGATTTGCATCTTTATGCTTACAAAGTTCAATTGACTGAAGCCTACTGACCACACACAGCAAAGAGAGTTCGTTGAATGGATTATGGAACAACAACAAGTGGATGCTTATTTTTCAAACAAAATCATCTTCAGCGATGAGGCTCATTTTCATCTTGATGGCTTCGTTAATCAACAAAATTGTCGCATTTGGGGTTTAGAAAATCCACGAGTGATTGTTGAGAAACAAATGCATCCACAACGTGTCACTGTTTGGTGCGGAGTTTGGGCTGGAGGCATCATCGGTCCATTCTTCTTCGAAAATGCGGCTGGTAAGGCAATAACAGTTAATGGTGCTCGCTATTGCGACGTGATAATCCAGGTTTTTGTGCCTAAATTGCAAGATATGGATGTGGACGACATGTGGTTTCAACAAGACGGTGCCACATGCCATACAGCCCGAGAAACAATTCAATTACTGCATGAGTCATTTCCTGGTCGTGTAATTTTCCGTTTTGGTGATCAGAATTGACCCAGATCATGTAACTTAACGCCGTTGGACTTTTTTCTTTTGGTTTTTTGAAGTCTTAGGTTTATACCAACAAGCCCACGACCACCCACGCCTTGAAGGAGGAAATTGAGCGCTGTATCAACGAAATTCAGCCACATTTATGCAAAACGGTCATGGAAAATTTCGACAAAAGAGTGCGTATGTGCCAGCAAAGCCGTGGAGGCCATTTACTCGATATGCTATTCCATGCATAACCCTATACTGTATACTTTATGAATCAATAAGAAATTACAATTTTTAATTAAATACCTGTGTTTTCTATCAGAATTACTTCTTGCGTGAATTTTGGGACACCCTATACCAATATCCTGCAGGGATAATCAGAGCTTAACATTATAGATTTAGTATTTAATGGATATTTCCATGAACATTTGTTTGCTGCAGTCTTCCACAGAAAAATTGACATTCAGGAATACATACATAAAATTTCGTGGACTCGCCTAACCTGTGTACTCAAATGATTCGAAATCGGATTACATTTATTGTTCTCATTAGGTGTGGCAACTCATCTTTCTTATTAATTTTCTCACTAAGAACTCTGTTTTATATATTAATGTTCTGTTTTAGATTTTTACATTTAGGTGGACTTAAACTATTTTTTATCTTTTAACAAAAATTAATAAGATTTAAATGTGCTTTTAGAATAAGACAAACAATTCACGTACATAGGACAAAAACAACATAAAAATAGGATACTTTTATAGGCTTCATACTTATGCTTTCTTTTTTCTTAGCTCACCACGTTAAACTGTTTTAGCGGGTCCTGCTGTAAACTACACAACAACAAATTGGTGCCAGCGACTACCCTGATTAGGACAAGGGCCGTTTGTAAGATACAAAACTGGCCTCCTAGATATTTGAGTAGTTACATTTATATCCACGTATAAATATGAATGCGAGTAATTCGTGGAGTTTCCACTGTATGTGGGCTTATGTATCCTGGCGGAAAGTAAAAAAAATATTAATAAATCCATTGCTCATGATTGCTATGTCAGTAATATCAAATAACGTGAACTGAACTTACATTCGATGGAAATTTCAGTCGGCGAAATGGCCTGCTTGAAAAAACCCGCCGAATAAATGAAATCTTGATTACGGAGTTTTTCCCCACATTATGCGATCAGACCACTTAATTTTATGATACCGTTTGTGAATGAAGAGCGCCTGTGGCGGAATAATTGACTTTGAGTGCTTCTGAGGTCGCTAAACCACAAGTTGAAGAACACATCCTGTTTCGTACACGAGCACAGATGGCTGTCTTTACATGCCTTTTTAACAGGACTGGGTGTTAGCCATTTATAAAGAGAACTTGAAAAGAATTCTGCACAGTCATGTTTTAAAGATTTCCAGGCTTTTCTAGCATGAGGACGGAACGCTTTTGTCATGCCAACTGTTTTGTGGTGATCGAGTACCAGCAGAAGGTGAAAGTTCTTACTAATATTTAGTTTATCTTCTTTCTCCTTGCAATCTTCTAATAAAAAAAATAAATAAATTTTGCTTAATTTTAAATCGAAAACAGTGATAGGAGCTCATTGCAAAACTATTTCAATAGATTGTAATTCCCAGTTGCGTAATCAATCTGGAATAAAGCTATGATCTCTCCGGAGCAGACTAGATGTGTGTACAGCTAGCTAAGGAGAAATCGGGCCCCTATTAGTTAGTCAGTCAGTGAGAACAGCTGAAGGCAAGGAAAAAAAATAATGTTGTCGACTTCAAAATAACCTCAGAGTTTTTAAAGGCTTCTATGTAGTTTGGACATCCTTTCACACATCAGGTGTAACGTGCGAAAGGATGTTCAAAAAGGTGTGGCCCGTCTGATCGTTTCGTGATAGTGATGGGACGTGTAACAAGAATCTTGAAAATTCTTTATGCCAGGGAGGGTTTGTCCAAACGTTAATCCTCTCTCATAGATGGCCAGTCCGTCATACTCGCCTGATTAGTGAAGGTGCAACGTAATTCGCGGCTCTACTTCACCAAATGCTTTACAGGTGTGTGGTTTGCGTTGCTGGTTGTCACGGATGATTATTTTCAATTCTTCGTAATGCCTTCCTACTGACATAAACCCTGTCGAACTATCTGAACAGCTGATTAATAGTTTCTCAGACCATCCTTATGTTTCTTGGTATAGAGGTTATTCTCACATGTCTATTATCTGTTGATTTTCAGTGATTCAGCATTTTACTAATGTCACTAATGGGATAGGCTGCTGATGTGGCATTCTGTGATACACACCTCTTTCAAAATCTGTTGTTTTTTTTTCGTACACAAAAACAAATACTATGTTGCAAAAATTAGTCTTTTTTTTTTTTTTTTTTTTGAAGTAGCGAGGAGTAAACTCGGCCATCACGCAATGGAAGAGGCCCTCACCCAGCTGTGGGGAAGATACAAGCTGAATCATCACATATCCCTGCGTAGAAATAATATAACCAACATCTCCGTAGACTCATCGGCCGAATGAATAGCATCTACTGCCTGCGAGCTTAAATCCCACTATGCCGTGAATGTATGTTGTAGATGATTGAGGTTAGGAAAAGTTCCGTGTTGGTCTCCAGAGCAGGGATTCCTGATTATTTAATCCTAAGCTTGGGTTACCATCCTGGCTCTAATGAAGCCTAAAATGCTTTTCTAATCATTGACTGGATTGAACGCAGGTATATCCAACAAAAGGACACTTCCGACTGCGCCACAGAAACGTAATTGATGAAGCTACTGAGATCTGTTTGCGACAAGTCAACTAATTGAACTGTCGTGTTGTTTCCGTGTGCATCGATGATACAGCTTAGCGACGCCGTCTCTCTCTCTCCGCAAACGCGTGGATCAAAATGTTTGACGTAGAGTACGTTTATCCTGTCGTGGACATGCTGGGCATCACGGATTGGAGGACTGTTCGCAATATAAGTTGCTCTATCATTTACAAATCTCGGAACATCGATATTTTATGCTGATTTTAACGATAAACAATCTATCATAGATAGATTGTTATTCGTTAAAGTATAAAATAGAAATCTGCTTAAACTATAAGTTTAAGCGGAATTATACTTATCATAAATGACCGAAGAAAATCGTTTCAGTGATATTCGTCATTTCCTTAGTATTTCCTTTCAAAAATTTAAGTTGTATTTCATTAAATCAGCAGAAGAATTGAATACGTTTTTATAGAACGACCAAGTCACTGTTTTAAGTAGCATCGGAATATAATTTTGATTATAAATGCCCGAATGCATTACTAAACTGATATTTTCTTCTCGGCAGTATTATTCAGCGATCGACGGCATTTAAGTAAACTGGCGAAGAGAATCGCTTAAGCTAAGAACTTTGGCAGGGTCATAGAGTATTCAACTACCGATACGACAATTCGCTGTTCAAGAAACACTTGCTCGAAGATTTATTTTAGAAAGAATGTCGTTCTTCACATTTCGATGCTTTATTTCCCAATAAGATTACTACCTGAACTGAAGATGGATGTGCCTTATTCCGCGAGGACTCGTCCAGAGCATCTCCACGGAGGTTTGATGGCGATAATAAATCATGGAAGATCACCAGACTGACTCGTGATACACAGAGTGTTCTAAATTATCGTAAAAATTCAAGAAAATATCTAGGCTAGGTGCATTTCCAGTTTAAATAAATATTTGTATTTGTCCATACTGAAGTTATGGCACTACGGCTAACTATTTTTAAAATTCGGCATCTGTACCGAATGACCACGTTCAGAATTCGGTGGTCATTTCGAGCTTTTTTTTTTTTTTTTTAATTCAAGCAGCTGTAATAAATTGCGATTCACACAATCGTCGATCAGTACCTCATATGGAGAAATCATTGGCTGAGAATAAAAATTTCCCTCTGAAATTATACAAATCCCCTAATAACATAATACCAGCAGAGTAGCGGTTTTATGTGCACCAATTTGCTGTTTGTTCGGTACCTGGTTCGCTTATTTATTTTAGAGGAGGAAGAAGGCAAAATAGTCGAATAGACAGTTGCAATTGGTAGCTCTCATTCGATCCAAAATTTTCATGGACTTATGTTGCTAATTAAGAAACGAAGATATCCTGAGTTGGACCAAAATCATTTCAACGATGGATTTGTAGAGACATCTGCGGAGGTAATCCTCCCCCCCCCCCCCCACACACACACACCGAGAAGGGGATGTGGCATCTTTCTCTGCATTTTAAGCTGACTGGGCTAAATTTCTCTAGAGAATTAGGTAAAATAAGCGTATTCCAAATTCAGTCAACCTTAGCCGAACGATAGAACAAAGAGGCAAGAAAGGACAACATTTTGTTGGCAAATTTTCTCTATTTTCAAAGTGTTCTAATTCCTTCATCAGCGTCTTGAAATTTGACTACCTAAATCTAACTGCTTACCTCTGCTTAAGAATCGATAGCACTCAACGCGGAACCTGCGTCGTTATTACAGAAGGGCCCAATTTGGGTCCTCATGTTTCCTTCACTAAGAGTAGCAGTGACTGTATATGCAGTAAGGCAGCGACTCGCGACTAACCGTTCAGAATAGGAGTATAACTTGAGAAATTTGTAGCTAATCTAATTCTGAACACTTTAATAATAATAATGGTCTCTTTCGGAAATAACTTCAAACAGCTGTTGTTCCATATTCGTGATGTTATATGAATATAAACGTTCAGACTCAGGATAATAAAATAAAATAATAGCCCTACACACGAGAAGTCGACATTACAAATAAGTCATTTAATTGCATATTTTATGTAGCTGTTGCGTATGCTAATACATAGAATTCTTACAGAAATAATTAAAAAAAAAACGTTACTTCAGGTTTAGGGATTCCTAAAGAGCTTAGCTATTAACATCCCACTCTTTTTCATTGCAAGTTTCATGATATACGGCATTTACATTACTGCTACAAATACGCAGTGACAAATACACATTTCTTGAAAATTCAATACACTCTTACCTAGGAGAGGGTGGTTCCGTTCAGAATCAACAAGACATTTTATTTAGGTACTTCACCGAATATGGTTTTTAGTACATGGTATAAATTGGCCAATAAAAAATTTGCATAAGCAAATGTGATATAAGTAAATCGTACGAATAATTAAATCTTCTATAAGTTAAATTTTTACAACTTTATACAGAAAAATAATAAGGCTCCAGGAGTGGACTCCATACTGGCGGAGCTCCTGAAGAATGGTGGGGACGTCCTGCTGGAGCAGCTGCACCGGCTCATCTTGATGATCTGGCGAGAAGAACGGCTGCCAGACGAGAGGAAGGAGTCGCTGATCACCCCAGTATTTAAGAAAGGAGATAAGACTCAATGCGGCAACTATAGGGGCATCTCACTGCTGTCGACTGGCTACAAGGTGCTGTCTAACATCATGCTGATGCGCCTCACACCATACACAGAAGAGTGCCTTGGTGACTACCAGACGGGCTTCAGGAAGAACCGTTCTACAATAGACCAACTCTTCACGCTGCGCCAAGTTTTTGAAAAGTGCTGGGAATATAACCGGAAAGTTCATAATATTTTCATAGACTTTTCTAAAGCCTATGACTTCATGATACGCCCAAAAATATGGCAGGTGTTAGAAGAGCTGGGAATTCTTCGAAAACTCCGAAAAATCGCGCAGGTGTGCGTAGCTGGTTCGGGAGCAAGAGTGAAAGTAGAAGGTGACCTTTCGGACTCGTTTCAAGTAGACCGGTGTGAAGCAGGGTGAAGGGCTTTCTCCGATTCTCTTCAATCTAGTGTTGGAAAAAGTAATTAGGAACACACAGCAAGTGGCAGGTGGAGTCAACATGGGGGTGTAAGTTAGGATTCTTGGCTACGCTGATGACCTGAACGTTATGGTGCATCAACGGGACGAGGCGATGGCATTGGTTACTGCTATTGGAGAAGCTGCAGAAGAAGTTGGCCTGAAAATAAATGCCGAGAAGACAAAATACCTTTTTATGAGTCGCCATGCTGCTCAAGATACAGAGGGAGCTGCACAGTTTGAGAGGGTGAAGGTATTTAGGTACTTGGATCCTTTCGTGACTGAAGACAAAGTTGAGGCTGATGTCCAGAGTCGGGTAAATGCTGCGAATGTGGCCTATTATCAGGTGCGTCCCCCTTTCGCCTCGCGCTTGCTGTCTTGAACTACAAAGGTGGGACTATACAAGACTTTGATCAGGCCTGTTCTCCTCTACGGTGCTGAAGCGTGGACTCTCATGGCGAGACAAGCCGATCACCTGAGAGTATTCGAGAACAAGATGCTACGACGTATCTATGGAGGGGGGGATCCATGGCAGACGGAGTCTGGAGGAGGCGGTCCAATGCTGCCATACACGCTTTATACAACTCGGCAGACGTCTTGATGGAGCTGAGAGCCCGGCGTCTTCAGTGGCTGGGGCACCTGTACCGTATGGGCCCCGAAAGGACTGTGAGACAAGCGTGGGAGGCCCGACCCCGATCAGAGAGGTCGCCAGGGAGACCGAGAAAGAGATGGGCGGATCAGGAGAAGGAAGACCTGCAGGTTGTCGGGCTGGAGACCAGAACGTGGCGGACAGTCGCAGAGGACCGTGCTCAGTGGCGACATGTGGTGCTTGAGGCGAAAAGTCCCCCCCCCCCGGCTGATAGCGCCTGGCTAACGTAATGTAAAATGTATGTATAAGTTAAATTATTCTCATCCGTCTAGGACGGGTTGAGTCTTCTCCTAATGAGGGTTTACTGGTGTGTTAATGCAGCCGGTTCGCCACTCGTCTGCTGCATCCCCTAAGGGCGAGATTCATGACTGTATCCGTGTGTGTTCAAGGGGCCGGTTTGCTTTCTTGCGGGATGAAAAACCCCAGATAAACTGGCGGAAAAGAATCTGCTGTCCACGCCCAAGATCCGCTAACTTGGCTATGGCTGAGGAAGATTCTTGAGCTCCTCATGTCGTCGACAGAATCGAACATAGTTAAATTATTAAAAGACGAAAAATAGTCAACTAACAGATCTGCAAAAGGAGAGTTTATAGCTTATTAGTTTTATACTTGCGTGACTTCGCTTCCTTCTTGATTTTGGTTTATCAGTAAATTGAACTAGTCGTTTATAAGTTCAACAGATGACGCCCCGAATGTCGGTTTCATAAATCGTCATTTCTTATTTCTTTTGGAGGGAGGACGTTCTGATTGTAATGGATATAATCATCACCTTTGCTTATGCATACATTTCTTTCCAATTTGATATCTTCTAGAGAATTCTTAACTTAAGTTATGTTTTGCTACTTTTCATGAAATAATGTATTGCCAAAGGAATTTTGAGGGAAAAAAATATACATGCACCCCAGAGAAATTGCCAAAAATTAACACGTTAATTCCACAGTGTGGGTAAAACAAATAGCATTGCACATTCCCAATACACATGACATCCACGAAAGGTTTACGAGTTTCTCAGCTTACAAAATTTACGTCAGTATATAAATTTTCCATGGAAGTTGTTTACATCAGTATATGAGTAGATTATTCAAGTTAAACTTTCAAAACTTCGTCATGCATAATTTCTGGAATCCGCCTAAAGTAACAAGACCTTCGTGCGAGAAAATGGTGTTGTCCACCACACAGCAATAAAAAAGTGGAGATTGATGTTGCTGTCAATCTCTTGAAATATAAAGTTTCGAAGCCTGACGTGTGGAACGTGTTTGAAGGGTCGTTACTGGGGTCTGGCGATTCCGAATACAGTACGTGGAATTCTAGACGTATATTGGTTTCGAATGCGCCATTCCAGAAGAGAACTTCTGAAAACGCATTATTTCTTCTTTGCTGCACATGTGGCTTGTACTTTCATACGTTTGCATAGCTGTAAAAGTCACCTTTTTTGTATTGCACTACAGTGTTTATGATGTAATGCGCACTGTTGTGATCAGGATAATTTCTACGGGTTATTCAGCAAAATGTTAACAGAATTGCTTTTAATGTTACATCTAATTTTTGACTCTTATTGGCAATACAAGAGTATCTTGATGTATATTTTTAGTTTGTTCTCTTCCCCATAAGCGAAAGAATAATTTAAAAATCTTCAGGGTTAATATCAAATTCAATCAAAATAGTGAAAGCATAACTCATCTAAGTCATATGAAAAAAAAAAATGAACATTTCTCTTTATCATGCTGTTATTTCTGACAACTCTTTTTTTAGAAAACGGGAGCTAATTTTGATGCATCTTTAACAAGTGTGGAAGAAAAAAAAAATTAAAATTTAGATAAGATTTCAGGTGGGGAGTTGGACAAACATTTTCGCTACTCCAGTAATTAGTGGATGAATAGAAAATACATAATTATCCATTTAACACATTGGTCAGATACCAACGAGATGCTAATATCCAAAATTTAAATGACTAATGAGGAATGATGGAGGGTTATTTCTGTATTACTACTAAAATTATATCGAAAAATAAAAATTTCCGAAAGGGGATCCTCATTAATATCAAAAGAATATTAATGGTCTTCTCTGCATTTTTCCAATTTCCATTTTTAGAATTTTTCCGATATAGCTTGAAAATTAAAATCAAGCTGGCATTTTATTTAATAAGATAATGACTTTATCATCCTTATTTCTACTGCTCACACGTCAACATTGGTAGCGTAACACCAAAATTAACGACTGTTCTCCTCCCAGCGGCTGAATTCGCGATCTATACAAATCGCTTCCTCCTGTATCATCATCTTCTCAGAGAAATTGCGAACCAATTTGCACATCCGATTGCCTTTTGGCCTGAAAACAGGTTAGGAACGCAGTTTGCTGACGATTTCCTTCTTCCCTCCCCACATTAGGTCTTACCTTTGCACATCCTTTTCCTGAACTTATGCAGTGATAGCCCTTGCAACATGACAGTGTGCATTACCTTGTAGATATTCAAGTGAATCGTTTCCATAGACATTCTAGTATAGTATAGGTAAGGGGTGTTCAGCTCGTCGATATCTTGTGTATTCCTCCTTGATTACAAATTTAATTAAAACTGAAAACATAATATTTTATTTATCATGATTTTGTATTATTTTTAATTCGCTTTAAGTGTATTGCTATTGTATATTTATTTTTCGTTAAAATTATCAAATCAGTAATTTTCTTATAAGTCCAGGTAAATGAATTAATTTGGATCAGTGGAAGTCAAACAGCGAGCCGAGTGAATATGATTGCAAGCAAAGTTAAAAACTCGATTGTAGCTTAAATATTATATATTCCAAAGCCCATCACATCGATTTTTTACTTAGGTTAAGTCCCATGTGAATATTGTAAAACAATAAACTTTGTTTGTCTCGGTATAGTTTGTATTAGATGTTTTTGTAAATAACTCTTTTGAAGCTAACTGTATATACTGCTTTAATAAGAATATGTTAGAGTGTTAAAAACAAAGGCAATGTTTTTGTAGCCGAAGCTGTACATGGCGGCATTAGAAAGATTGTTATTAAAACGTGTATGTATGAGAAAGGCTTGCAGGCTCTAAGTGTAAACATCTCCGAAGTCAGTCAGAAAGAGTTCAAACAACTTTCCGATGGCCGGCAACTTACAATCAAAAGAAAGCGGAGGAGAACAAAAGGCGTGACGAACTTGAAACTTAAGATGAAAGACTCATCCGATTCTTTGGGGGCTGCCAAACTTCACGCGAGGTCTCAGAGGAGGCCTAATAAAAAGGGACTGAAGCAAGCAGAAGGGGTCCCGGTTCCAGAATTGCTGTCAGAGAGGATGCCACCTGGTTCAGAGTCGCCGTTAGAGAGACTTCCCGGATCCACGTTGCTTGAAAGAGGAGGTTCCCGCTTCCAGAAAGGAGCTTTTCGGTTCGAGACGTGGCTAGAGAGACTACTTCTAGGCCGCAGACAAGGTTTCAAATTGCCGAAAGGAAGAGTTCCAATTGCCGGAGAAAAGTTTCCAGGCCAGGTTAATGTCATACATTTACCAGTGTGTTGCGTTTTCATTACAATTTGATGAATCAAACGACTTCACTGATATTGCTCAGTTAATGGTATTTATTCGCATGGTATTATAAGATTATTCAAGTAAAGAAGAACTTTTGAAAATTATACTATTATTGGGAAGGACTAGGGGTGAAGACATTTTTTCGGCATTTGATGAATTTGTGAAACAACACAAACTTCCGCTTTTTAAACTTGTGTCTATTACTACGGATGGTGCTCCTGCAATGATAGGTAATAAATCAGGCTTCATTTCATTATGTAAAAACGATGACAAATATCCAGATTTTTTAACGTACCACTGTATTATTCACCAACAACTACTGTGTAGTAAAAGATTAAACACAAAAGATGTTTTGGATATTACATATAAAATTGTAAATTCTGTTCGAGGAAAAGCCCTGCAACGGCGGTTATTTAAATTACAGGCAGATGATGATAGGGAACTTCTGTTGTAAAATAATGTTCGCTGGCTCAGCAGAAGTCAATTTTTAGAAAGATTTCTTGTATTAATTAACGATATAAAATTTTTTCTTGATGAAAAAGGAGATATTTATCCACAATTGAGTGATATAAGATGGTTGTTACACTTATCATTTTTAGTAGATTTCTGTACGAAATTAAGCAATTTAAATTTAGAGTTACAAGGTAGAGATAACAATTTAATTGACGTGTTAAGTTCAATAAAAACTTTCCAACAATATTTACTTTTGTTAAAGAAAAATATAAATGACCGCGAATTTAGACATCTCCCATATTTATTAAACCTTTTTGAACAAAATCAAGAAATGCTAAGCTGTGATTTAAAAGAATTTATTCTTGAAATAGAATTAAATTCAAGATTTAAAGATTTTAATAAAACTGAAATGATTGCATCTTTTATCAATAATCCATTTCAAGAAAACTTGAACATCAGAGAAATTTCAAATAAAATTAGTGAGCTGTTTGATATAAACCAAGCTGAAGTAGAACTTGAGATAATAAACATTCAGAATAGTTTACATTTAAAATCAATAAACAATGAAGTCATTTGGAAGTATGAACATGAAAAATTCCCAATATTAACTGATATTGCGCCAAAAATTCTGTCGTGTTTCGGATCGACATACTTGTCAGAATCCGCTTTTTCAAATATGAACGCCATAAAAAAAAATTAAGAAACCAAATTACAAATGATCGTTTGGATGATTGGCCACTTCATATCAACTTGACTATGAAAATATCGCGAGGTCCAAACAATGCCAAATTTCACATTAACTTTTATTTTTTTTTAATCAACCAGCATTTCCTGTAACTTGTGAGTTTGTAATCAATCTGTTGTTTTTTCTAACTTTGGTTTTCCAAAATAGAGAAATAAATATTTTATTCCAATATATATATATATTTTTTGATGTTGTTGTTGTATTAAAATAATTAAAAGTGATAAATCAATTTTTTAAATACACCA
This sequence comes from Typopeltis vanoorti, assembly GCF_054136105.1. NCBI lineage: Eukaryota > Metazoa > Arthropoda > Arachnida > Uropygi > Thelyphonidae > Typopeltis > Typopeltis vanoorti. Next base: position 126,210,268 of record NC_143556.1, on the reverse strand, counting down.
ATAAAAGTTTAGTTAGTTGCGTTTTTTTTTTAGTTGTTTATTTGTACGTAATCAGATATCAGGTTTGGGGAACGTGATCTATATAAGAGTAGATCGCCGAATAAATTTTATTTTATTTACTCTCTTATATATTATTATAATCCTTATAATAATATATAAGAGAGTAGGTCGCCGAATAACTTTTTGTAGAAAAGTAGCTCGCGTAGTAAAAAAGTTGAACATCACCGGTATAGGTAATGTAACATAATTTTCAGCATTCATTTCAAGGATCCCCTGAAAAGTGCTCCAAGAAAGAAGCGTTGAGGGTGAAGTTTGACTGGTGGCGATAGCAATTCCATGAGAATTGTGTACGAAGCTGTAGACAGTGTTTCCAGTTGAAACAGGTCACTGATGCATGAAGGAAAGAACGCTTTCCTTTTCGTTCAGTTTATGCAGTATGCCTTGCTATATTTTGGACTTGTTTCCACTATCACACTTCCATCTTCTGAAACTACGTCAGCCACAGCTGATCGCGGATTCTTTCATTCTACTGTGCACGAACTGAGTGACTAATATAGTAACGTATGATAAAACTTCGCTGGAAGGTCAACCCAAAAAATCATTTCCAATTTCTAGCGTGCATCACCATTAAAGTAATTCAATTGGCACTCCCTTTCCTTTATACCTCATTCAGAATTACGGCCCAATCAACTAAGACTATGAGAACAATATATTCTATCTGCTAATTGCGAATGTTCTAGCTGGTTCTCTTGTTTTTCAGGAGATAAAACTGCCTACCTCCGTATGAGACCAGCTAACTCACCTTTCGTTGAAATGCCCTTATAAAGGTTCTTCGCGTCCTACACGGGATTTGAATCCAGGTCTTTCCAGTGAAAAGAGTATCGTTGATACCGACTAAGTTACGGAAGCTCTCAGAACTTTCGGAGTGGGCTTTTATTTTTTTTTAATAAAAAATAAAAGCCCAATGAGACAGCAAAAGAATGAATTTCGAAAATTAATCAAAAAAATTAAGTCGATTATTGTTTTCCCATTAACTCCATAGTACTGTTTCGATTATGTCTCTTGTGACATGTTAGCTGCAAACCGCTTGTTATCTTGGTTCTGTCAGCAAACAAATTCAGTGAAGTATTGCAATCAAAAATGGTCATGCATTTTGTGGTACGTAAAATGAGGAAACATGAACAGAAATAAAATGAAGTGAACATTATTGAATATCGCCTGACTAATTTTTAATAAGGGCATTTTGTTGTCATTTCAAAAATTCAGCACAGATTCTAAAACTGAACAAATTAGCAAATGTACAAATAACTTATGAACTATCTCCGTATGTTAACTTGCCCTACGTTTCATTTATGGAAATGAAATGAATTCTGGACCAGCTTTCGAATTTTAAGATAGAAGATGCCGTTAATGACACTTACTCTAAAAATGTTCCTGAATTTCATATCACTTTCCGCAAGAACTGGAGAATTTGAACAACGGCCTTGCGCCTTCTCAACGCATTTACGCCCTCTCATGCAGAAGCTTCGGTCTCATACAGGGCTACGTTCCATTTCCATTGGGAATTCCGCAAACGCATCGCATTCGGACGATAGGTAATAAATCGCCTAAAGGAATGTTGCAAGATATTACATTTTAACCATCGCTGATGTAGGAAATGGGAGTAGATGGCACAACTTGCAAATGGAAGGAAGGAAAGGAGACTTTCTCTCACATTAAATATTCTTCCGTTTATCCAAGGTGTCTACCAGTTGGGCTAATATTTCCTACTAAGGGATGCACTTGCATTCCTCTCTTTAGAGCTCTTCAAGACAGTAATGGGCCATTAATTGAGGATTTATGACGTTGAAAGAAGCGCCACTGCGTTTTTACTAACCGTGTTATCGGCGAAGGCACACGGGCTTGAAAATTTTTCGCATAAAGCTACCATTATGCTTGTGAGGGAACGAACAGTCATGAAATGGCAAACTAAAATCTAACGGGCAATTTACTTTTAGACCGAATTAACGTCTCTGGGATCAATTCAGAATTCTCAGTGACTTGCAGGCTGATAAGATCGAGATCTTTAGGTTGAACTCGAATCTTCACCCGGGAAGTTTGAATTTTGTTCAAATGAGTCCTATTTTTCGAATACCATTTGGAGCGGAGGATTGTCATCAACACTCATTTTCTTAAAAAAATGAAATATTAATTTTTTTAATTTAAGTAATCAGTTTTAAGCTGGGTGAATTTATGGTTTCTTTGAAAGTCATTCTCCTGTTGTCTGCAATATTACTTGTTTTAATACATCGAGTGAAATTATGCAAATGAAGGACTTTCTAGTTGTTTTATTCACTAAGTAATCCTGTATAACTGGAAAAAATCTTGTTAATGTTTTAGTGAATAAGAAAAAACTACTGACGTTTCACAAAATATGATTAAGTGATCATATCGCTTAATGGTATTCTGTCTTCATTTTCTCAACTTGTTCTATTTATTTGCAGTCGCCTTTTCCAAACAACGTTAAATTATTTATGTTCAATTAAATTGTACTTCATGATTTCAAGTTTCATACTAAGATAGTTTCTATTTTCCTTCCAGCGGCCAAACTCGGGGATACTTGTGAATATACAGACTCATGTGCCTTCCATGATGCCAACGCAATATGCCACCCAGAAGGCAACTGTCGTTGCGGCGATGGTTACAAAAAGGAGAATCAACAAATATATGTTACTTGTGTTCCAGGTATTATGATCAGAACTTACTATCTGATTGAATATAACAAAGTAATCGTATAAGTCGTTTGCGATCTTTTTTTTCATTTTTTTTTTCAATTCAAGTATTATAATAATTGTTTGATTAATTCTATATTTAAGAAATTGATGATCAATAAAATATCTTTACCTTTTAAAATTGTTTAAGACAGTCTTAATTCTTTCCTTATGAAATGTTCTGTATCCCGAAATTTTTTCACGTATATCATGTATGTGGATTTGCGTAACATGCTATTCCAGAACATCTCGTCCCCTATGTTTTTCAAATTACTGCTTTCAGTATAATAACTTCGATATTTGGGAATCAGAAGTTACTTTCTTAATCTGTTTTAAGATACTTGAACCTTATATTACATGATTTACCCCCCCCTCCACCATTTTTTACTGGATATGGATAGCTAAACGGAATTTTCCGTTTTTGAAATCAGTTTGATTGCCATTATATTTCATTGCGGTTCTTTCCAAAGAAGTCCAACGTAGATTTGTTAGGTTGAGATGATTAGAAACCATTATATTTCGTAAAGAAAAGCTTTAGTTTATGAATATGACCATTTAGATAATAATTAAATTTATCCAAAATGTATTTAAATCAAATGAAGCAATTATGATACAAAAGTCAAGCTACTCAAACTGAATTTGCAAATTACTTATGATTATAAATATATATAGGAAGCGAACAATTGAGAAGTGTATGGTATCCCTACCCACCCCCACAATTCGCTCATTTGGAGAAACTTGGGAAATATTACGTACATAGCAGGAAGATTTCAAATTGCAGAGTTTTTATTCGTTTCCATCGCATTAAATCAGAACAATTTTTAGCAGCAGTTATTTAGCTACCAGCAGATTACTTGAATGAGCTCGTAAAGTTTCCTTAGAGAATATCCAAATGGGAAAATATTCGCTACACAAACGAGCTTCCCAAAGAACTGTAAGAAGATGACAATAAACCACTGAGATCAAAGGTTGAAGTTAACTTTGAAACAGAATAAATGGGCTGCTTAGTTCAATTTGTGAATTCTTTCAAATAAATAGTTATGAAATTCCTTTTCACAAACTTACAATTTGTGTTTCAAATGCAACTTAATGATATTAATATAGCAGTTTTAATGTGATAAGTTTATTTCTGCTCCAGAAGATGTTCTTCGTAGCTTTTTTTTTCAAAAAAAAAAATAAAAAAATAGCTCCTCTATTTTATTTATTTGGTTCTTTAAATTTTTGTAAAATGAGCAATTTTACTAATTTCTTCAAAAAGATGCGCGATGAGAGAGATTTTTAGAAATATATATTTTTTTTTAAAAAGAAGGCATATTTTAAAATAAATACCATATGGTTGATATTTCTTTACTGATGATAACATTGAAAAGTACTGCAGCAAAGCAACAATTGTGATAAACGGGTAGAACTATTGTTCACAAAATAAAGAATCCCAACATCGCATTAAATTATAACTACCAAAATCAATAAGCGTTGAATATTTCATTATGAGAGAATGCAATGTTCTGGTCCAAACTTTAATGGCACTATTCTAGCCCCCAAAGTAAAATGTTAAGTGATAGAAATCCCTGAAACATTTAAACATAATAAACAAACGATGGAATAATGCTTAATCAAAACTGAAATATAATATTTAAGTCTTTAAAAATGGAAGATTACTAATGCGACAATCCGAATCTTCGAAGTCAACGACAAGAACAATCCTGTTGGAGTCCTCAACTTTCAAGTGCAATTTCCTCACACTTGTTTCAAGAACTAGAAAAATAAAAGCAGCGCATACAGCACTGCATGTGAATACAAGATTAGCAAAGTGTTTAGAACTTATTTAAAATATCTTTTTTTATTGAACCAAAGTGTTCAATAAAAAAAAAGATCTTTTAAATAGGATCTAGAATGATAGTTAAATCTCGGTGGGTTTCATTAACAGTTCTCGATGTTGGTTATAAAATATGTATAAAGTGAAGCTCTGTGTAGTATCAATTTTTTTTTGTGGGGGAAAGGTACGATATCACATGCATCTAGTGATCCTTAACGAACAATTAGACTGCGACTGATAGAAAACATGAAATTATAATTTTATGGTTTATCAGTTTTACAGAGTATTTCATGCGAGTGGAACACTTCGATAATGCTCTATTTTTGCATCTAACATTAGCTAAAAATGTCCTTCTGATACACAAACTTGAAGGAAAAAACGGCATGTTTTTCTTCCTTCTTTCTTTGAATGAAAACGTCCTAAACTTCTCCTCTTTCCATTCGTCATTTACGTCATATTGTACTTTTACAAGGACTGACAAATGATGATGAATTATTAGGCAGTTCAGCATGCACTGTAAGGAAGTGACAGCCGCATCTCTAGAAGACTGCTGAATATTTATTACACTTCGCCCAACTGAAGACGATAGCAGTTTCAGAACCCTCCTCTCGTTATATTTTTTCTTAGGTTGGTAATGGGAGTAAGGAGTAATGATGGGTGACTGCAGCTACAGAGGTTCATCGTCAAACATAATTCGGAGTGCTTTTCATCTTCACAATACCATATTTAAGTGACATTTAATGGTTCTGTTAATCTAGACGGGATCTCGTTAGCAGACAGAATCTGCAGAGCAGATTTCCTTCGTAATGAATGGTTTTGCGCTTACAAAATCAAGCGACGTTCTTGTTCCTGACATTTTAAACAGACCGAATTAGTTACGCTGCGAAACTTCTAGACCCAATCATACTAAAAGGGATTTCCGTTTTATTGAAAAGATGCAGCTGTTTAATGCCATTCTATGATTAGTCTGAAAGAATGATTACAGAAATCCGTCCCAGAGCATGTATTTGTTAACTACGAATAGATTACCGTTGAATAGTGAATCAAAAGATAGGGCAGTTATGTTTTGATTAGGATTACCAAGAGGAAGCTAAGGCAGTTGGCAGTTTGTAGGATGACATCCCTTGCCTCCCCGCCCCCCGTGTGAGTCAATTTTATTTGCACAGCCCTTAAAGTATGTCTAGCATCCTTGAAGGGATTTAAATGTTTTCACTCGGCTGGCAATTGTAGCGTTAGCGCTGCCTCTTGTTAGTCAAAACTGAGTTTAAGAAAAATTACTGTTGTTCTTCGATCCCTGAATAAAGATATTTTAAAGATAAAAGTTCACCCATAAAATAATATTATTATAGTAAACTGAGGCGTTTAGCACAACATGAAACCATTTTAGAGGAGGAAAACCGGCTTACACAATTTGAGTTTAGTATGAGTCTATAATTTTGAATTTCATTCCTATTGTTTTATTTGTACCTATTTGATTCTTCTGAAACAAAGCAGAAGAACTAATTTTCTCGGCTCTTTCATGTAGAAAGCCAGCTTCATTAAGCTTAAGAGCTACACGTTTTTAATCTCTTATGTTAACTTAGTTCAGTTCTCAAGTATCAAATTAGCGTGGGAAAGCGATCATCTTTGGGCTATGAGAAGCGATTCATTATTATTTTAAGCTGTCAAGTGTGGCAAAAATAGCATTAAATTTACTCCCAGATTCGATTTTAATTAGGCGTACAATTATCCCTTCTGGGCATCAGGTAACTGAGACCTGTTAATTAGGAAAGCAGGAATTTTTGTTTCTGAAATGCCAACCAGCAGAGGTTTGGGTATTTGAGCAATGGAGTTTGAATTGTTTTGAAACAATGTAAGTAGAAGACGAATCAAGGTATCTTCGAGTATAATTAAAAAATAAGATAACTGGAAGGAAATTTGAGAAAAACGTTTAATCAGATACAACTTGTAGCTGATTAAACTGTCTTAATATTCAATATAATCTCTCAAATGCAGCATTTCATGGAAACTGGAATTGCTGATGCCCCGCGAATCACAGAGTTAAGACTATGTTACGTCAAAGCCTTGACTCCCAGCTATTATTGAAAGGTTGAATTATACTTAAATATATTTTCCCTCATAGCATTTCCGAACAAAAAGTATCAAAATCTTAAACGATATGCGTACGACTGTCAGTTCACAAGAAAGGACAATAGAAAAAAAATGGTTTAATTTTAGGGCATACACTCAGTAATAATTATCGAAATTTAATGCTGCGAGAGTCATAAAGAATGATGTCGGAAATCAGAAGTATTTGGCATGTCTCATTATCATTCCGCTTTTTTTTTTCTTGTCAATTCTGAAATTATTTCTTTTTTTTTCATTATTATAAAGAATTTCATAGTTTTTTCTCTCTCTCTCAAGCATTCCATTGTTCTACCGCCATCTTGGCAGCACAACAAAAGGAAACTCCTGCACAGCAAGCGAATCTGTCTGCTACCAGATTCAATTCTGGAACGTTTCCATGCTTGAATAGAGAAATTGGAAAGTTGGGAGAGAATTTTTCCAGTCTGTTAGTGAGAAGGAAAATATAACCGTTATTTGCATTTGGTCTGTAGAACGATATTATGGCAGTATTTTTGGAAAAAAAACATTTGCATTAATTATGTTTTATAGTACGATGTCTTCTGAGGACTAATAAATGACTAAATGGCTTGTGTTCATTGGTCGTAATTGCAAATTATGTAGAAACTGCTTGATTAACGTTGCCTTATTATTAATAAGGCAGCGCTAATAGAGTGACTTTTTATTAATTAAAAAAATGACTTCACATAATGGAATTAGGGATTAACTTAACATTCTTTCTGAGGAGTAAAAGTAATGTATTATTAAAGTATTATAATGAACAATGGCCTTCTCTTGTGAAACTGGAATTGAACAAACCAGTCACTGAATTCGCTAAGATCAGAGAACCGAGGTGCCTTGAAAGAAACTGATTTTGCTGTCAACAAGCGTCCTTGTTTCTGAGGCTGTGTAATCTTTTTTTATTGCCGACATTGTGATTTTAAATGCATTATAATTTTATCTTCTGGTATAATCTGCAATAGGTAAATAATTCACAAATCGTAAGCTACTTAACAGAAGAAACCTGTAATGTAAGTAATTCTTGCATCTATAAAAGCAAAGTCAAATATTTTTCTCCTTGGATATACGGTGGTTTCTCCTTTTCCATTTAGGTCGGGTTAACGTTTCAATACTAAAGCTTTCAATAACTGGGAGCACATAACTTTCAAAAGTTCCGAGTTCCAGTATATTACAGAGGCATTTCTTAGCAAAAATTGTTGTGCATATAGCAATGAGATAGTTGTAATAGGCTGGAAAGCATGCTATTCTAATTAGCATTAAAGAGAAACCGAACTATAGATTGTTTCTTATTATATATTATTGTCCTGTTATATATTAATTACATAGGCAAACTAATCGCAGACAGGTTAACTTAAACTATCGAACACAGAATAATTCCATATATGTGAGTTTGTATGACCAAACTCACAAATATATGGAAAAATACCCCTCTCTCCAAATAACCTGAAATTGAAGCATACTGCTCAATGGTACTCGCTACAGTTCTTTATGTAGCAGAGACTTGGGTTGTCAAACAGAGAACAAAACTGACAGGCTTTGAAAATCATCATAACACTAAATACGGGTATAGACCATATTGGTCTGTTCCGGTCTCCTTAACGATCCAATATCCTTTTTTGAGGTCTACTCTGCCTTCTCTTTCCAATTGGCTTACATTTTAGTATTTGTTTAGGATGTCAGGTGTTGGCCATTCGGTTTACATATTCAAACCATTTTTGTTTCTAGTTGTTTAGTTTTTCTTCTATTGATTTTGTTTTTAGTTCTTTTAAAATGTCTTCGTTCCTTTTTTGATCTAATAATGTGTATTTTGCAGTTCTTCTCATAAATCTCATTTCACTTGTTTTATTCTATGAAAATCAAGTGAGAAAAAAATAAAACAGCTTGCACTGAAATGAAAATCAATCAAGAAAAGAATTACATTAATATATTCCAAAAATAAGAAGCAAAGAAAAGCAGCTAGTTGTATGCACAGAATGCCTGCGGAAAGATTTTCTCATCCAAACCGGAAGAGTAGAAAGGATAGAAAACATTAAGAGAAAGTGTTTTATCTCTTGCAGAAATTTAAGTAACTCGTCTGTTAAGAATTAAAACACTTTCTCTTGATGTTTGAGAAAGATAGATTAGATCAGTGTTGATCATGTTAGCCTCAACCTGTGTTAAACAGATGGGGAGGAGAATGATTATTTGCAATTCCTTTATAAGTCACTATTATTCATAATGGAATCTCGTGCTGCAGCAAGTTCACTTTGACTTGTTGGTAATATAAGTAGCAGTATCACTTCTTATATATGATAATTTAAAAAACAAAACTAAAAACTCTTACGGTATAATCGCAGAGATTAATAATTAACTGAAAAGATTATGATTTTCAAACTGCTCTGGCCCGTGAATTTCAGTGATGATACTTATGACTCACAAACTAAGTGAATAATTAATTATAATGAACATGAAGCCTTTATTCACTTCTCGTAGTTGTATGACACTCCAGAAAATGTGAACATTTATCAGCCCTTGTTGGCTGATAATTAATTTTAACTGTGTGCAGTATATACATAGCAGGGTTTCTCATTAACTGAGGCAATCTGCTACATACATGTTAGTAAAGTTTCGGTGGTGTGTATGGAGAGAAAGAGAAGAAATTTTCTTTATTCGTTTTCTGACGCAGTACTGAACGGTACTGAGGCTTCTTATCCTTTACAACCAGTTCGGCACCAACACAGTACAAATTCTCATCTAATAATCTGCAGAACGGTTCTCTTGAAATACGAATTCCTTATCTTGGCTGTTATCTGATTTTCGCCGCATGTGTTTGGTTTATTATAGAAATGACTGGCTAACAAGAAGATGAATGACTTATTTGTCGAGTATACTTTAGAATATCGAGTAAATTGTCGCCAATATAAAAGGATGATGCAATTATGATACACCGTCTTTTATATTGGTTCGACCATTTCCTGAGCAGCCTTTCTTGCCTATAACAAACGCATTACGAACTTAATCCTTATGTATACAATAGAAAATAATATTCAAATGAAAATTATAATCCACATCCAACAGTAATTTAAACTAAGATGGATCTAGCCTTATACTATTTTAGAGGTTAGAGAAAGAAAGCATATCCATGTTTAAGGAATAACGGTAAAGTAAAAATACTCTTCATGCAAATTAAATAGAAAGATTTAAAGGAATTAATATTTTATATCAGTCTCACGATAAATAAGCTACAACATATGAGTGCTGTTGGCTATAGAATGGAAACAAAAAGGAACCTGGTTATTGAGATAACGAAAATTCTAGTTTTGTTTCTTCAGTACTAAATTTTACTAATAACTCTGTCGACATTAATATCAGGATCCTTGTGAATATGCAAAAGCCAAACTAGTTTATATTTCCAAGTAAATATTTTCACCAAAAGAAACGTGTTGGGCATTATAAACACTAACCCATAATGTAGAAGTAATGTATGAAAACTGGAAACAAAAAGGGGTTACATTGGCTGAACAAAAAAGATGTTCTAGAAAGGTTAATTGCGCTTCCTCGAATCATTTACGTGCAGATCGTTGAAGATGCGGACGATTGTGTTATATTGTGTTATCAAGAACGTATTTTATGTCTGTACGAATGGATGATCGACTTTATTAGACTTTATTCTATTCTGCATTGGATAATTTTTAAGAGCGCTTCTTCTTCCCTTCAGGTATTAGGCCTAGTGGCCTGTTACGAAGCTATTTTTAGCCCTTCTAAACCGTATCCTTCCCGAGGATAAGGTGGCTAGCCCTATGCCTCCTGCTGTGGCCTATGTCTGTGGCTGCGTGTGTTCATGGGGGCGGTTTGCCTGCTTGCGGGAGGTAAAACCCTGCTGTCCACGCCCAAGATCGGCTAACTTGGCTATGTCTAAGAAAGATCCTTAAGCTCCTCACGTCGGCGACGGGAATCGAACCCAGGACACTCCTTTCCCAAGCATATGGTTGCGAAACGCAGCCACTCGGCTAACTGTACGGACTAAAAGGGCTGTAAAACCATTTAATGTTTTCTGAACATTGAAGTCCATGCCGCTCCTTAGGAATATCAATACTAATTAGCATAGAGTCAATCATGTATTTTCCTGTGCTGTAAGCTAAGTTTAATATAATTGGAAAATAAATATCTTCATTACAAACCATGATGATTCCAAAGTATAATTTTCTGCATTTTTCTCTCAAATTACTACTTCAATTGTTTGATTTCTTTAACTTGCTAGAGTCACAGATAACACAGGGATAACTCAGCAGCACAGCTTTTAATTGATTTTAAAGGAATTTTTCCATATGGACAATTTTCAAATTTCGAAGAGATCAGTCGCATCGAATGTATTTTGATAGCACAAAGTGTATTGCAATGAGTCCGTTAAATTGCGTGTGAATTCTTGCCAGTTGCTATGTGCTATGTTAGCCGAGAAAAAGTCTTTCTGGAAGGGAAAAAACACTGCCAGACCTCCGTACGAGATTGATTAATCCACTTTCAGTTGAAAATCCTTACAATGCTCATGTTGAGGGAATAGAACCCCGATCTTTTCGATTAAAGGACGCCTGTCGGTATAGCCGGCTCTATGGAGATTCAGTACGATGTGGTGAGGACGATCTTCACACCTTTTGTGATAAAATGGAATGTCAAATTATTGTTGCTTGTAACGAGGGATTTAGAGGCCCTCCAGATTAATTACATTTTTATTGGAATGTACAAAAATTCTAATTTATTTCGGATGCATATTTAGTAATAGAGCAGCACGTCTTGAGAGAGACTAAATCTTTAATAAATCATAAACTTCATGCATCCGGAATGGATCCCTCCATTAAATGGAAATTAGCTATCTGACAATTATCATCGTTGGAGTGGCCAGCGTGCAGCTATTCGAACTCAGTTTGTTCATTTTGAAGAAATTATTTTCGACACAATTCGTCATGTAGTGACGCACTTAATTTTACTCTCGTTTATTTTGTTATAATAATTCGAAAAGCCACTCCAGTGATTAGCAGGTAGTGGTATAGATATTGGTAGAAATCTAAAGTGGTAGGCACGGGCGTTGTTGATCGCCCGTGCCATGTTCAATCTATAGAGTGGTGTCACATTAGGGGTTATGTGCATCACATAATACACATAACCTCTAGTGCATCCGTTCGTTTCCCATCTTTTACGGTTAAGGTTTGCCATAAAATAGTGAAATCTGTAATGCTTTATTGTCTTATACAATATGCACCTTTTACATTTTGGTTCTACCGCATTCCGCGAAGGACAGAGTACATCCGGATGCATGTGCTGGATTTTCAATCACAGAAATGCGCGTTTGATTCTGCAGCAGTTATTCAGTTCTTCGTTTTATTTCTTATAAAAACACCTCCTTGGAATGATGCAGCATGTTAGATATTTTCATAGCTTATTTATGATTGGAGTTAGCATGACGTGAGACGGCAGCTTCTTTCTGTTCCTATAAGATCTGAAAATTAAAGATTGCATAAAGACGTTAAGTCTCCAATGTGTATTGCGTGATACTCTAAATTTCCACTGCTCAAGCGCTACAGAACCTATTCTAACATTTATTTTCCTTTAAATTTATGGTTTATCGATTCTTCCCGCATGCATTTTCACCTACCAATTCTCTTTGTATGCTTGACTCGGAGTTATTGGCTCTCTATTCACGGTGTTTTCTTTGTTCCCACATATAATGGGCGTCTTTTATTTACTCCGCGAAGGCAGCGTAGATGAACTGTGTTGTTCCCAGTGAAAGGTCGTGTGTCTTACCGAAATATTTTCTTCGATTTTCGGATGGACCATTAGGTTAATTTTATGGGCCATTCTGTTAAATGCCGTGAAGATTATCGACCTATTACTGGCACGTTTGAAAGCAAAAGACAATAAGATCTTTGTGCTCACCATTTACTTCGAAGCGATCAAAGGAGAAGCTCAAAGAGGTCAGCTTGTTCTTCTCCAAATGAATTACGTGTATATCGTATAAATTCAGCTGATCTCAGAAGTTTACTCGGATTTTGTATTTGGCCTTAATTATATCCTGTTTTGGGGAAAATGTTCTGTGTCATGCCTCTTTTACTCTGACGTCTAGCACGGTGATAATGGCGAAGATGCAAGTCTGGTTGAAAAACGCACAGCTGCTGTACGAGCGAATAACCTGGCGTAAAGCCAAAGAGGCCAACACGCATTGTTGGTCTGTCACTATTAGTTTATGATGTGCACTCGCTTTACGCTCAGCGATGTTCTTTACGTTAAAGAAACATTCGAAAGTTCTTTCTGGGAAGAACAAAAACTTTTTCCCACCAATTTGTCTAATGTCAAGATTAATTGAACAATGAGCCTCTTAAGAGATGAACAAAATAAGCTTGTTTTACAAAAAGTCAGCAGCTTCACTTGAGCTACATAAGAGGACTGCATTCACTTTACATAAGAATGGAAGAAAGAAAAAAATTATCCCCTACTCCTCTTGTAAAAGTTCCGTTGGAAGAATACAGCAAGTGGATTAACGGCGAGTAGAAGTTATACAAAACAGTGCTAGATAACTTAATTCGGGTCCGTGTGTTTTGTTTACCGTCAACCTCCGTTTTTATATTATTAATTTGCATTTAATTTATGGAACTTAACTTTTTTTTTTCTGTCTGCAATATTGGACATATACTAAATTTGAGTATGTGTTTAAACAACTGCATTAATTAATCTCGTGAGCATTTTATTTTAAAGTACGACGAAATTCGTGGGTTGATAAAATTTTTGAAGATGAGAAAAACTGAAAATTTTAACAATCGAGTTTTTTATATTCATTTTAGAAATATTGATGACTTAGAGATACAAATAAAGATTTCAAAAACAAATTCAAAAAGGTATATGAAATTAATATTCTATTCTTTCATCGTATTAAATCCTTTCAGAATAACTACGATTATGCAGCCGATTTTTCCTTTTATTCTAATTTTCTTTAATGCAATGCAAACGTAATGAGAATTCTTTCACACAATCAGTATATACAGATTGTAGTATATGTGTGATTTACTATTTACCCCATGACAGATTATATTCTAATTAATGCAGAAAATATCTTCGGTTGGTAACTCGAGAAGTCGCTTCAAGCAGTGAACTCAAAATTTCCGGTATTTTATGTACAAATTAGATGTCGATGAAATATTATCTCTATAAACAGAAATAAATTTAGACAAAAATATTTTAACATGAAATGCTAAGATTTTTTATTTTTATTTTTTTTTAAATCCTTAGAAAGAGGAACTGCATTTCTGGATAACTCGGACGTTACCACAATGATTAGTGTCATCGTTGGATTAACTCTTTTTACCGCCCTGTTCTGCTTGGCACTGAGATTATTCAGTAGGTAGGTTACGATCTGATGCATTGTGAAATACATGTTTGGTTACATTTAGGGTAAATGCTGATTTGGAATTGATTAGCCACTTTAGTATCTTAGAATATGTTCATATATTATTACTATGATTAATATTTCTTAGTTCTACCATATCATATTTTGGCTTGAGAAATATCAAGAGTATCTGTTGTTGTTTTTTTCCAGAAAAATTATCATGATTACCAGGGCCGGCTCTACCGACGGTGAAAGACATGCATTTTCACGGGGCGACAAGGTTTTTTTTTTTTTTTTTTTTTTTGGGCGGCAAAGTTAGCATAAACTATACGAAAAATAAGGGAGAAGGGGCGGCCCTGATGATTACTAGATTTCAAAGCAAGTTACATCCATCGGCTTTATTTAATTGGTTCATGATAATTATATTATAATATATTTCCTAGGCCTTTCTGTAATGAACTAAAAAAGGATATTAAGTTTTTAATATTCCTTTATTTTTATGATTGATATGCTAACTAATACTTTAAAACTATATGGTTTGACGTCACATTCGTTTTATGCATTCTACCAACAGAGCACGATTCAACAGACCTCGAGACCGAATGGCAAACGCAGGACCACCAGTAGTCTTAACAGGGATGGATGGAATTTCCACATTAACAGATTCACGGAGGCCCTCACGCAGCAGCGGTAGCACTGAATTCTTACCAGGCTCCCGTAGAGCCAGTTATAGTATGCTAGCCGCACCCTCCAGTATCGGTAAGTATATATTTGGAAGGACTAAGAATCGAATGAAGCGATATGTTTGCAAATGTATTCTTGTAATAACTGTGTGCTCACATTACATGCTCTCTAAGGAATAGTCTGCACATTTTATGTGCAGCTTTACAAAACATTCCTTCAAAGTCAAATAAATGTAAAACCTTTGTGGTTTGACGTCACATTCCTTGTTCTTTGAGAGTTTCGAAAATTCATTAACGAGCTTATGAGAATAAAATCCTCGGCATTGTAATTGCCTTACCTTTCACTACTTGAGCACGCGAAACTGTATTTTCAATTTATATAAGCTTTCTGGTCAGTTTTCGAAACTTACAAAGTTTCTATATTTATTGGGATTTGAAATAACGATATTAAAGATATTAAATATCTTTAATATCCCCTATTTCTGTTTATTTTACATCACAGAAATGAAGCCTCTTGGCTCTTCTTGTAGGGAATTCCTTTCCGTGTCATAACCCAGATCGTTATTCGCAAGTGGCCCGAACCCAAAATTCCAGCATCCTACATTGAAGCAAACAAGTACTGCAAAAATGATCGTTGGCATATCAGTCAGACTTTGTAAACAGATCAAGTGTGCAAAAACCTTTGCCTTCTGTACAAATGGAAATCTGGGTTTTTGGTCCCTCATTAAGATCAACTGAGCACAGCTTCTGTCCTTCCATGTTTTCGCGCATCTCTCACATGCAAATGGCATTGTAGCAGTACTCAAAGATAGAGCTGACCTTCTGATATAATCTTTTTTATCTTCTACTCCTGCAATGATGATAAAGGAAAAGTACCCAGTTTATCAAGAAGTGCTTTTCTGCATGCATACATGCCTTATCTATTTTAATCAGAAACCATCAGGAAAATTCTTTATAGCTTTGATACCAAAATTTTCTGTTCATGATGAATCTCACTAATTGTTCCTAACACTTGCTTCAAATGTTCTTAAAATGTACTTAAAAAGAGTAAAGGTCAGCTATCAAATTATTATCCTGCTGAACTCACATCAGTTCTATTGAAAATAATGGAATAATTGAACATCAGTTAATCGGTGGCCACTGACATGGATCCCACCAGTCTCAATCCACAGTGGATTTCTTTGTCAACATCTCTCATCTATGGATAGAAGACTATGGAAAGATTTGATGAAGCGGATGTTGTCATCCATTACACATCCAAAACATCTGATCGACTGACACATAGACCTACTTATCAGGATATCTTATTCGATGGCATCCGTTTTCTGCAACTGGATAGCCAGTTTCCTGTCCTCACGAATTACATGCTTTCTTCAGATTTCACTACCCACTGCTGGAGGTTTCTTCTCCGTACTATTTCCTCTATCCATTAATGATCTTCCATGAATAATCTCAAATGTCATCCATAATTTTGCTAATGATAACACACTCCATTCCTCTGTTATTTCACAAACCTAGTAGTGTTCGTGTATCGCAAACATCTTCCATAATCCACTGCTATCCTTGCCATATTTCAGCGAGGTGAGAATGACCTCGCCAATTTCAATGTTATCAAAACGCAGTCCTCTATTATTTAATGTAAGGAAGGCCATCTCTAATTGCCTTTGATGATATTGAGAACGCTACAAGAGATCAGATATATGTTCTTGAACAGACTTAGAAGCCAAGGGTCTCTTGATATATTACATTCTCCTCTGCCTTCAACAACTGGTTTTCTTTTCCACACAAAACATCATTTCTCACTCCTAACGCTATATAAATCCCAGTCCACAATACTGTTCTCACATATGAGATGGTGCACCAAAAATCTCTCTCACACACACGTGTGTATGATTTGATGCTATTGGGTTAATATTGGTGAACCCCCCTTCTCTCATATTCACTCCGGTCACTTTCTGCCCATCAGAAAGTGGCTTTTGTTAATTGGCTGCCACCATTCATCTACTCTAAGCTTATAAACACACGAACGAACAGCTGCTAGACAACATTCGTTTACAGTTCAACTTCTTATCCTCTTCTTTCTATGTTTTCGAACAGTCTATCCCAACAGTTTCCCACTAAGGACTACAACTTCTATTTTTTCAGAAACATATCGAGAGGTTCCTTTTTCTTTTTGACCAGTACACAGCACTGACTTGCTACAGGTTTTGTAATCTTTCTTGTGCGGTGTGTTTCTTACTGGTATTCACTATTTTTAATCACAACAAGAGAATGGAGCTATTTTTGGGCTTATATTTTCTGTGCACTGGATAGAAAAAAATCACTTAAAATGAAAAGTATTTGACCAACTTTGCAACAATTCACATACCATTATCTTTCTGAAGTAGAATGTAAATAGTGTACTTCAGATATAGTTTTGTGACCAAGTAAAAGAAATGTGACAATTGAAGTGCGTTCGCTTACATCTTGATATTTCTACAGATTGGATTCATCTAGCTTTTCTCCTTGACCGTTTTTCAGTATTACGATGAACAAAATGATTGCATCTTAGCCTCCGTAACTCACTCAGTATAGACGAAGTCCTTTGGTCGGAAAGACCTGGGTTTGATTTCCGTCAGTGACGTGAGAAACTTTATCTGGTCTCTTTCGACTAAAGGTGAGTTAGCCGGTCTCATACGGGAGTAGGGAATTTGTTCGCCCTGAAATTCGGGGTTTTTAGTTCCCCAGAACACGCAAACCGGCCCGTGAACACACGCCGGGAGGTACAGGGCGAACCACCTTATCCACGAGACAGCCGCGGTAGCGAAGTCCAAGCTAAAGAACCTCAATGGTTCGTGAAAAGCTTAAGACAAGACAAAATGATTGCATCAAAAATAGGTATGAAAAACATGAAAAATGTTAATAAGAATGTGTATTTTTTATTTAAATATATTTGCATCAGCGTTATCATTTAGCGTGGGGAGTTAGGAATGAAAAATCAAGTTCGCATATTCGTAAACGTTTTTGCATAAAATTGAAACAGTTTGAAAATCGCATTCGGAAGAAGGTGTGTATACGCAGCTCTGAGTATATAAACATTTGAACTACGCAATATTTCCTTTTACAACTAATAGAGTATTATGGAATAGCAGATCATCTTTTCGTAAGTTGCACAGTGGAAAGCCACTAATTTCGAAAAGGAAGAAATGCGCATTAAATGATATCAGCTTAGTATAACCGTGCACAGACAAGGAACAAAAGTATCATTGACATTGACCGCATTCTTATTCTGCTCACTTTGGAAGAAATGGTTGAATTAATATTTATTTTTTCCTGCTTCAGGTTCTAGACGAGCTAGTTCCTCTTCGGTTCGGTCCCAGTCATCCCTGCGCAGTCACTCATCCTTTCGCGGTTATCGAAATGTGCGGGAAAGTGTCCGTCGTACAGTGTCATCTCCCGCAGACTCTCATTCCCCACAGAGTCCGTGTAGAGCGGTAAACCACCATACCAATAAGGTAAGCATAGAAATAGGTCATTGTACGCGCGTTTCGGAGTGATTGTGTTGGTTTGCCTTTCAGTTATATTAAGTTATTCTCGATATTTCTATCCTCTTTTGAACACCGAAGAGACTAAAAGAAGAGTAAGGAGGAGGAGAGAGGAGTAGCATATCGTGCAAAAAAAAAAAATTCTAATAAATTTATAAAGGTATATAGACATGCACGATACCTCTTCCCCCCCCTCCAAAAAAAAAAGGAAAAGAAGGAGCGTTTTTGCACTGGTCAGAAGAGACTGTAAATCGAAAGGTACTAAATGCAGTTTAGCAACAATCGTCTACGAATATTTAGAGAACAAAACATCTGGATTAAATCAAAATCCTACTAGGATTGGTTTGGTTTAATGTAAATTACGCCCAAAACATCTACGCTTGCGAAGACATTTTCTCTCAGTTGCATGTATTCTTCCACTGAATTGCTTTTCTTTCATCTTTTAACGCTGGGTGACTTCACACTTCTTACACTGCAGCTTTTTCAACTGAAGTTTAAGTGTTATGTTATTTCCAGAGAAATAAGAATCATCTTTACGTCGCTGAATACAAAGGGAATATTATGGAAGGGAAAATATTACGAGACTAATTAAACGCATTTCATTTTTTTTTAAATTGTTTTTTTGATTTTCACTCGGCAGATTAATTAACACGAATAGATCTGCATTCAGACTAAATGTAGATCGCTTTTATTGTAGATTCAGATTACTGATAAATGCTGGTACAGATTACTGTAGAAATCGTAAAACACTTTCCACTAGCTGGCGTGAGCGGACAGCTACATTTGACTCATTCCTCCTGCAATGCGTTTTTTTTCATCTCGTACGTAACGTATACTGGCAGCCTTCTCCTCCTCCAGTGGACTTGAGTCAGGATTCCGGTATGTGGCAGCCAAGTCTATAATTTTGGTTTCCTTAAATCAGATAATAAATTACTTATCCGACTTAGAGGGCAAAGCATCATGCTACAATATGCTTGATCTAACTTCATCGAACAGCATATTATCAGCAGATGTAATCCAAATTATAGAGGCAAACTTAAACTATGATTCCTTCCCTCAAGAAAAGACGCCTTTAATACAAATACACCTGTGTAGCGTAACCTCTTCCGTTACTGCCGAGTTCGAGACGATTGAAAATGCACTTTTCCTAACACAATCAGAATTCATTGATATTACTGAGTCTATGAGTTGTAGATATGGAAAAAAAATAATCCTACTCTTTCACATTTTCTAATATTAGAAAACAAGTTGAGTAAAATTAATCCAAATCTATCTGGATCGCTTATCGATAAGCAGCTGATACCAATCTTTTGTTTTTTTGTCTCTTCCCCAGAAATAGGCACGAATACATTCATAAAGCTGTGTAATAACGAAAACACACTATCATCTGGTTGGAGTGGAAGTTAAGGGGGGAAAAAACCTAATTTTTAATAAAGTTGCAGTCAAGTGCACTGAAAATGGTAAGCTGTTACACCCAGTAGAATTGCAAATTTGAAGAAAAAACTGCTACTTTGCATTTGGAATGAATAAAGTAAGACTGAGCAGTTTCTCACCCTGTTAAACTAACGCGCTTGCAAGAGAACGGGGAGGAAGGATATGAATGGTCTTTCATTTAAACAGCTTCCTCGCAATAATCTACAGAAGAGATATACAGAAACAGACTACAGAAACCATTTGAAGGTAGGTTGAGTGTAATGGAAAGGTCATTCATTAGCTAAATGTTTCTTATTAGTATCAAACATTTTATAGAATGTTTCGGTTGCACAACTGCAAATCCAGGATTAGTCTGATACTCTTGACATCATGGAAATGTCAAGATTAGTAATATCTATAATAAATTTCGTTTAATCCTTTATCCAAGTGTGAGCAAACAAAGTTTGCGCCTGAAAGTATCTTCAGGACTGGGGTAAGGTGGTACAACACCTTAACCTTAACCAACAACACCTTTTGCATTATAGGAGATACTGAGATAGTAATATCTAGTTGGCCAAGTGGATAAGCATACCCGATCTTCTGCTAACAAGCTGTGGATTCGAATCATTTCCGTGGACATGAATGCACGTGAAAATCTTTATTGGGCGGTGGAAGATATTTGTCGCTAGGTGTAAGGTCACACCCATGCTTTTGAGTCCACCTAAGTGGCTTGAAAAAGTCCACTTTGGTCTCTAAAACAGAATTTTTGTATTATTTAATCATTGGATAGTACTATTATTAATGTAAGATAGGTTTACGTCCTTGTGTGAGTGTTATTCACAAATTATAAGGTCCCATGTGTTGAGAATATGACTGATGTAAACAAGAAAATCGCCTGCCTGTAGATGGGGGTGGAATCATCCCGGTTAACTGCAGAAGATATTTAATGAAAAACTCTTTAAATATCTTCTGCATAAAAATATTTTTTTTTTAAAAAAAGAGCAAAAAAAAGTTAAAAAAATATTGATAAAAATACCGATGTTAGATTCTCTCTCTCTAACACCAGTATTTTTATATATATATATATATATATAAGCCTTTTTATATGACACCTGTATGTCACGTTTTTTGAAGCGTTTTGAAACTCAGGGGCTAGCTACCCTGAGTGTCGAGTCATCAGAATTCAAGGAGAACCGGCCTACCAGTCCGGAACTCGGGGGGGGGGGGGTTGAAGACTCGACACTCAGGGGCTACCCTAGGCGCCAGGGTGGCGGTATTCCCCTTTCGAGTCTTCAAAATTCGAGTCAGAATTCAAGGAGAACCGTCCTACCAGTCTGGAACACGGGGGATTGGGCTCCATAGTAATATATATATAAAATTTAATGTTGGTATATATAGACATACGTTTTTAGAAAATACGCTGGTATATACGAAGACATTATTCCAAAGAGAACTAGAAAGTGGATAAATAAAGCTAAAGAAAGCATTGGTTGTTTCGTGTGCTTAAATATGTTTAGCAGAAGGTGGAGGAATTATTGACAAATTCTGAAGAAGCGTGATTATGAAAATATCTGCAGAAAATTCACGCGGTCAAAACTGAGGCGTCTACATTAACGGGTTGTGTTGATCAGAATTATGGCCAAAACAATTAAGGCTGTGAGCCTGGTGTCTTCATAGCGTACGTCTTTTGGTCAGTTTGCAACATAGAAACCCTCGAGAAAAACCTTCCGTATGAGCTCGGCTCACTCACTCAGTCGAAACATTCTCTTATAAAGTTCCTTGCCTCCTGGATGGTATTCAAACTGGATCTTTCCGCCCAAAGGAAAAATGTCAAAGCTATGAAGTTATTCTTCGTGGAAGACATCAGAGCAAATTGGCAAGAGACTGTTGTTATTTATCCTAATTGTTCTCTTTTGTACGGTATCAAGGATTTCCTATGCATCACTCAAGACGTAAGAGCAGTCTTCAGTGGTATTCTAATGAGCACACGTGAAGCAAAACGTTTTTTGAATGATAAATAGACCATAGGGATGTTTTTGTGCAATTAAATACTGGAGGTCAAATTAATTCCAAGAAACGATCGTCTCATCATTTATAAAAACTCATTTAGAAAAAATAAACATACTTATTTGAGATAAGTATGTTTAGAAAATAATATCTGCATAGCAACGCAGTTAAGACGATCAGATCTCCAACGAAGAAACAACTTTATTAGTTTGTTCTTGGAAGTTTTCCCTCCAATCGTATATAACGCATTTACAGCTGAAACTACAAAAACACTGCTTTAGATTAAACCCAAGTTTCCATTTTAATAACAAACGAGTTGAACGTTTGCTTCCCTTCAGCACCAGAAAGTATGTTTCTTCTATAATGGAAATGGGTGATGCACGAGAGGGGAGAAGAAGTGGGGTATACGTTTCACACAGTATGTTGAAACTATCCATTGGCTGTTGCAAATATTGAAACTTCGGCCAGGCTATCCATCAGGATCAAAATAGATCTGATGCAGCTGTCTAGTCAGTGAAACCCTACGATATACCGCCATGAAAGCCAATTGCGATCCCCTTCCCTCTCGGGGATAATGTCTTTCCATTATGTGAACGCATGCTATAGGCTTCGTGCGCAGAAGGTAAACAAACTCTACTCATATCAGCAGAATGTTCGGTTTTCGCCGAAAGCAATATTTTGTAGGTTGTACAACCTAGAAAATATTGTTTTCAGCGATATTTTAAGAATTTAAAGAAGAAAAATTTAAGAAATTAAAGATTCGTATTCATAAAATATGAATCTAATTTCTTCTCAAGGAAAAGAAATTGCCAGTCGATTTTTTTTTTATTTCATGAACTTCAAACCATTAAGTATATATGAGAAATATACTGTATATTTCAGAATCAAATATACCAGCTTATATGCAACAAGGCGTCGCTGAGGATCACAAAAGGGCGTTACATACTATGGTTTTTAAGATGAGACCTTACTAAAGGCCATATCTAGTCAAATACCTTAAAAAAAATTAAAAAAAAAACACGCATTTGAGTTTCTTAAGCTTTTTCATGGCATTTATCCAAAAACGGGTAGCACAGACAGCAAGATCCCTTGTGTATCACCGCGGTAGAACCCATAGTGGCAACGGTTTATTGGTCATTTAACAGTTGATTTCTTAAATTAAAATTGCATTTATATATGCTGCTCGAAATGATGTCAAGAGTTTTGAGGTACGGGTATTTGGTATGTTTGCATAGTTGAAAATACATTTTGTTCCGAATATCATTGGTTATTTCTGTTTATTTTTAGATAGAAATTGCTTGGTTCGTTTGTTGAATTATAAATCTTAATGCTCTACCAACTTTCGCAATTCGCTGAGAAACATTTTAATGATGGAAACATTTAAGTCATTCCCTAACGCAAGTATTATTTAACGGTGTACATGCGCAGGCTTCTAAAAATAGCTTGTTTCTTTTCTGAGAAAATCTGCTAGTTTCCCACATTGTTACGCTTTTGTGGATGTTGCGTGCTGCCTGTGAAAGAATTGCAAGAGTTCGTGTGAGTTTTCTGCTCATGCACAGTTTGTTTCGTTTCTGACTTGAATGAAAAGCTCCTCTTTTGCTATTCGTGTCAACTTTAATCCCCGAACATAACATTATTTCCAGACAGCATTTACTATTGTGATGAAGAGGTCAAAGATAGGTTCTGAATTGGTTAATGTATGAAAGTAGAATACATGAACAGAAATATCTGTTGCCTTTCCGAAGTAATCACTCCGTAGCGCAGTCAAAAGAATAAGCTATTGGAAAAACCTGGTTAGAATTTGCAATGAACCTTCGGTGCTATTAATAGAAAGAGACAACTCATATCATAAAGAAGTGACTTATTTTTTTTCTTTAGGAGAATCTGGGCTTACCAGAAAAAAGCCAGTCTCCTCCTTTATGCTAAGAATCTCGAGTTCTAAAAAACACTCCGAAAGTAATCCTTTGATTCCCATTTTCTTCAATAAAACTTGCTGCGTTGTTCACTGCATGCACTGTTAGTAAATGCAACAGGCCGTTACTGATAATTAAAATTAGAATAAAATGACTCCAGAAATCACAAACCTGGCATTATCGATTCATCGGTTTTTATAAGCGAATTTGATAACAGTACAAAGTTTAAATTGCCAGCTAGGTGGACATGATATCCTGGAGAAAATTAAAACAAGATTAAAAGTGAACTTCACAAAACTGGTGCTTCCAAGTAATTAAAGGTCGATTATTGCTAACTTTATTTTGATTGACTAAAGGCCAGAGGACTTGCCAGTGAGCAGCTGTCTGAAGAACGACAATTAAAGTCCAGAGTGCAAACTATTCATTAACCAGAAATAAAAATACGGTATATACATTTTGTTAAAAATGTATATACCGTAATAACGTGTAAACATGTAACTCACTAATATCTTGTCTACTACTGAGAAGAATCAACAGTTCAAAATACTGCTGTCGGATATGGAAACCTCAAAGATGAATGACTAAAAGGACTTTTTAGTCATTGAGCTAATATTTTACTTTCACGCTTTTTGCCTTTAAACTAAACGTCAAACACTGCAGTATCTTGAATGACACATCTTCAGCATTATGAAACGTCAAATCCCCAAGTTCTTTGGGATTCGTTCGTAAATCACGTTAGGCTACTTTTCATTTCAAACTTTTCGCTCCTCTAGTTCCCCCGTTTCACAACGCTATTATAAATAATGATCCTCTCCAAAAAAAATAATAAAATAAATAGTATACAATAAATAATGCACTGATAAATTGTAATTCCTCAGGATCACTTAGCAACTTGAAACAACTGCACAACCGTAATAAAATTCAGTAAGAAGACTGAATATTAAAGTATTCAAGGAGGATTTACTGCTTCCAAAATACAGTACCAATTCAGTTTACACAGAAGATTTGTCAGCTAATCGAACATTATCGCAACTTTTCAAGTTAGAAAGATGCAGGCATTATGAATTGTTTTGGCATTTTTGTGGTTCCAGAATATCATAACAAGTAGCATTTATCGGCAATAGCCCTGGATGGGAAGGAATAAAATATGAACAGGCAACTAAGGTCGTGGGAACTGTATATTATGTTGGCGAATATCGCATTTACTTCCGTCGATTTGCCTATTTTGAGAGAAGAGAAAAAAAAAATTACTTTCGTACAAAATCATACTGTTAATGCTGTTGACGTTATGTAGAAAGAGAGAGAATGAATCATTTTGGTCAATTCTTTGCAATCTGCAATGTCAGTCGTATCGCTTCGAATGGCAAATGTTAATGTCTGAGGCATACAGTCTATGAAGTGCCTACTTCATGAGTTTGTTCGGCCACACCCAAAGGCAGCCTGGTTCAGCAACCTCCATTGCTATGAGTAAGAGATCTTCATGCTTCCTTACACTCCTAACATAGCTCCCAGCCATTTCCATCTGTTTGTCTTGAAGGCTGCACCTTGCTCATAAACATTTATTTCACAAGTGAGGCCAAATCAGCCGTCCGCAGTTAGCTTCGGGAGCAGCCGGTCACATTCTGCGACAGAGGCATTGGAAAATAATTCAGCAATTCCTCTTTGCGTATTCATATTCTAATATGTTCAAGAATAACAAGTAAAATGTTGGGAGAAAATTCGATTTGGCTAATAATACATTATGAATTTATAAAATTGCTTTTATTATTCTTTATTGATCTGTTTATATGACAAATATTTTTTTTCTATTGGAAAGGCGATTTCGGTGACGCTATTCTGCATCATTTTCTTCGTGAATAATTAATATTTTTGTTCTACATCTTGAAGATATTGGGCATTACTATAAGTCTAGTTTTAGGTAAACTCAGTTGAATGTGTAAGCAATGAGGGTGAAACAAAAGAGTGGATAGCGTACCAGCTCTCCAACCAGCATATTGGGGATTCGAATCCCACTGTAGGTATTGATGAATACATTTAGGTGATGATAGATGAAATTCAACGCCCTCTCAGAGACCATCACCTTACATATCAGAACGGCTTGAAAATGTTTCGTTTTTGGTTTCTAGGCCAGGCGTTCCGAATTCTCTTATACAGCAACCTACTAAACGTGATAGATTTATACTCTTTCTATATGTTGGATTAATTAAAAAAAAAAAAACGATTTTATTTAGTGTCAGAATATACCGTTTATAGAAACAGAGCATTAACTTGCGAATGCTATTACACTATCAATCGAATAAGAATAAGGCCTAAACTTATAAGCGTATTAATCAGTGTTGTAAATAAACCAAATTATAATAATGCACATTAACAAAAAACGAAAGAAAATGAAACGTGTACGATAAAGAATTCCCCCCCCCCTCCGTTTTCTGGCATCTGCCAATTTCCAAGCGACAGGAGATGTTGCAAAAGCTAAATGACTTTAGGAAGTTTTAATCGGATAAAGTAAATTAACATCAAGAAATACGTTTTAATCTTGCTTTGTTCCTTTGTGTTGCGAAATCTACTGAGATATTTCGATATCATTAATTCGCTGTTACTGAGATTAAAGGGAATCGCAAAGAATAATTTTTAGTTGAATTTTAACAGTTACAAAGAATTAAGTTAAGTCTAGAAGGCAAGATTGATATGCATTTCGATAATTCTGTTAAAAAATTATAGCCTTTCTTAATTGCTTTCAGGATTTTTTCCCTTTTTCAGTAGCACATCATTGCAATAAGTCTTTCTTTTATAGACTTCAAAGCAACTTTAATTATCGTTTTTATCTGGTGGTACTTTTTTTTTTATTCAATCTACACGAAATACAAATGAGTTCCTGATGTGCATTAATATCAGATTAACGTAGCTAATTGCAATTCCTCCAAGAACATTTAATAATTACTTTGGAAACTTGGATAATTTGGTATATTATTTGTCGTCACTGGCACAACAAACCGGAACATATTCTCACTTCGTCACGTAAGCGATGCATTTTAATTTGGGTGGGTTGGTTGTAATTATGGCGCCCAAGCAGATAAGGAAACATATTACGTCTATTAATTGCACGTGTTCACTGGCCTGGTTTTATTTTTTAGTGAAAAAAGAAAAGAAAATCGCATTTTTAGGGAGGAAAAACTCTTCAAGCTCCGTATGACATCCTTAATCAACCTTCGACTAGAAAGTTTAATTTGGATAAAAAGCGCTATTAGCTCTTCCCTCCTCTACTGTATTATTCCCTAAATTAAGTTCATCGGATAATTGGTTAACAGGCGAACAACCAACTTTTAATTTTTCCCTAGAAATTCAAAAACTTAACGATGCAGATAATCTGCATTTTATTTGTAGTTGTTCAGAATTCCCCCCCCCCCCCCTCTTATTAAGCTGAAATGATTCCTCTACAGTGGATCACATGGTACGGTTATAAATTGGTTAAATGTGAATAGCTGAGATTTTTAAAATATGAATTGGTATTAACATTCAAATCTCTACTTATTCCTTAATATTTTTACAGTCCATCATTGGAATTGGGTTCTGTATTTTGAAGTCATTTAAATCTGATGGCAAAAGACGAGGACGAAAAATGCGGTTGCATAATCTGCTTGCGACAAATGTAACAATTATAATTGTTTATATATGAAATAATGCAGATCATTTTCAACGAAAGTTGCAACTGACTGTTCCTCTCTGATTCCGTACTCCCAATGAACAGTCCGTAAGATACTTATTCCATTAATGTCGGCCTAGGAGTCTCACATATGACTCCTCTTCAGGCCTTTGGCCGAGTAGTTAACATTCAACTACTCTCCACAACCAAGAGGCACCGATTTCGAATTCCGTCGTGGGTGGACACGGGCATTTGTGTTTGTTTTTAGGTGGGAAACGAATTTCAGCGTCCGGCGTGAGACCACCGCCCATTTTTCTGGAGGCCGCAAATGGCTTGAAAAAAAATCTATTCAGTCTAAAGAGCAGAGTTTCTGGATAGAAAAGTAAGTGAAAATGCAAAAATATAAAACATTAATTTCAAGAAATAGAAAAAAAAAACCTTAGTACGAATGTACTGTAGGTTTACAAAACCTTTCGTGGGTTGGACACACAGTCTTAGACTGGAGTGGAAGATTTGTTTTTAATGTAAGATGGATTTTTACCTGAAAATATATAAATAACGATTATACAAACTTATTCTTGCCTTCTTCCTATTTCCGTATGACCATATTTCTAATTTGGGAATTATATCAAGAAAAATGCCCCTGCAACAAAGTAACTACTGCATATTCATTAAATGCTTTAGCCAGCCACCATGCCAATGATTCTTTGCATTAATTTCACGTTAAGTATTTCTTCATCAGGTATATATAATTTATACATTTTATATAATTTATATAATATTTCCTGATTAGTTATGAAATAATCACGTACTCACACGAGGAGATTCCTTGATCATATTTAGAATCTCCCTTCTCTTGTAGGTAAAATGTCACTTTTATTCTGAATACCTTCAGTCGCTCGCAATCGTCTCGTGTGACTATTCGTTCAGAATTACCAAATGTCCTTGCAGAGACAGTATTACTGTAAAGCAAAGTTTCCCTCAAAAAAAAATTATATCCACTTTTAACTGTTGAACAGCAGATAATGCCTATATCAATATATTTTGATATATGCATTATATATCAAATATAATATAT
Source organism: Typopeltis vanoorti (assembly GCF_054136105.1). NCBI lineage: Eukaryota > Metazoa > Arthropoda > Arachnida > Uropygi > Thelyphonidae > Typopeltis > Typopeltis vanoorti. The sequence goes on along the minus strand of NC_143556.1, from coordinate 126,181,963 downwards.
TGTATATATATTTTGCGCCCAAATATATATATATATATATATATATATATATATATATATATATTAATTTAACACGGATAAATTTTATTTAACTTTGGAGAAGCATGAAAATCCAGATATTAATTTGCACTTCGAAACAAAGTTTTTATCCTATAATTACAAGCGATCACATGTATTATTTCTATGTGTAGCTTTATTCCTTTTCTTTAATGAAGAATGTTGATCCAATTGTCTGCAGTGATGATTGGAAAGGTATTTATATTGGCAGAAACAGTTTCCTAAATAGGTATATTAAAAACAGTATTATTAGCGTTTCTACTGCATTTCTCATCGATGTTGAACAGTAGCTATTTTGAAATCAATGGTCCCCTTCCGTAGTGCCTGCCCAAAATTCAAAAACATGATTAAAAGGAAGTTTCATGACCTTATTTACACTCCTTTCCAAGTACAGTACATTATGCGCTGGGATTTGTCAACCCTGTGCAAAACAACGACGCTGTTCGAGAAAATGGTTCTCCATCCGTAAGGTAGCGTATGAGACAATTACATTCATTCTCATGAAAGTATAAACAATTCGAATTCGGAGACAAAATCCTGACATATCCATTTATGACATGTTAACTTATATTCGTTTAAAAAAGGGATCCAGAAAATTCGTTGTCGAACAGCGATATGAATCCAGATCTATTTCACGAAGAAATTTGAGAAAAGAAAGTGAAACGAATTAATGCCTTTGCGTGCCATCTTTTGCTAAGATCCCTTTGGTAAAATGTGCCGTATAAAAACTTTAACTGAAGGCGAGTTACTAAGCACATACAAACTGGTTTGGCTTTCTTAGAATTGTAGCTGAAATCACGTGGCCAGTATATGATATCATATCAGTTAATTGCATGTTCGCACCCTTCTATCAGAGCGGCTAACTCGCTTCATTTGAAAAGGATCTTCGCACACTGGTTCCAGCCCAATGGAAAATGTCTTCGAGACTCCGTTATTACGGAGGGAGAAGAAGAATTTTAAATATTAGATGTGAATGCCACTGATATAATCATATGTTTATGTACTGTACGGATATGTTTAAGTATATTATTATTACCATATTCTTTAACTGATACTGTTTTGTTGTTGTTTTTTTTTCAGAATACTCTTTTAAATGACGTAGCCTCTACTGATCACTTAACCAATCATATATGAGGATAATTCTATTATGTAAATGAGGGAGATTTCATCAGTGACTGCTTCCAGAAAGTCAAGACACAAGATCACATGAAATCAAAATAATTTTATACAGTTTTTAGAGATGAATTCTTTCGTTCTCTCCCAGTAATAACCGAACTGAATCCGAAGAAATTCCCAACGTTGAAAACTGCACATAGCTGTCTTTGTGCACATCAGAAACATGTCATCACGTGGAATATCAGATAATACCACGAGTGCTGATCGCTGGTGCTACGCTTTCCGAACAATTGACTACAGTATTCTAACTGTAGCCTGTTTGACGGCACAAATTTGTGATATGTAACACGTCATCACCTCCTTTTGTTAAACAACATCGTATAAATATGTACATAGAAATGTTTAAAGCGGACATCTGTGATGCAGAACTAAAGTGCCAACTGTAAGTAACAAAATCTTATTTTATTCTGGGAGGTTGCGTGCAGTTGGTCAGTCTTTAGACATTCGTTTTACAGGGAACTAAACGCAAAACTAGTTGAGCAGTATTTCTAGGGATTTGTGGATAAGGAGCTGGTGACCCACAAAGAAAGATGTGAATCCGATACGATGCATTTACATGTCTGAACAAAACTTCGTTTGCAGGGGGAAGGAATGGCTTATAATTACAGGACTTTTTTAAAAGACAGCTAATGCTGCTTACTATTCGCTATGAGACACTTTTGCCGCCATACTGATAACTTTTCCTGTTATTTTTACATTCGCAAATGGGAATATTTTTATGATATTTAAAAGAGAGAGAGAAATATATATACATTCATATTAAAACCTAATAAGGGAACGACAAAAAACGAAGCGAAAAATAGACGATTTATCTTTTTGAAAGAGGAAAGGGAAAAAAGTGTACATAAAATATAAATTACGAAGAAAGGTAGAAATGTCCATTTTCAGGAATCAAAGCCAGCAGGACGTTTTCTTGAATTCACTCCGGCCTTTCATGAATTTAATATTTGCTGGTGTTTCAAAACTACACAAGTTTGACTTTTGAACTAGTCGATGGCCATATCAGTGTACGAGACAATTTAAATTTCTTATTTTGTGCTAAATGATTGATTATAACCATTCAACACACAATATGCTTTGGACTCTGTGTTCAGTGCTAATGAATCATTATCAGTGTTGTACACTTACGTGTAGTCTCTAATACTGAAATAAGCTATTTCACACTGGTTTGAATACTTATTCTACAAAGGAATAAATCAGTAATTTGAAACATTGTCCAAACATCTAATAATCAGGTAATAAGCAAGTGAAATGGTGAAGGATTATAACAATGAAAACTTTTGTAGGAAATTATGATAGGGAAACGCCGCCGAATATTTCAAGATCGTATTATGAACTGAGTCATATTGAAGAAATGGTTCGCTCCGTCCATTGTAATCCAAGTAAATATTTGTCAACTCATAACACATGAAAACTACAATAAGCCTAAAGGCCAGATTCGTTAATTAGCCTCAATCTATGCTCTCTATAAAAAAGCAATACTATATATATCTTCCTTTGTTTTAAGATCTCTGATAGGTATTGTGTTCAATTACGATGTGTAAATCTGATTAAATGATCAGTCAAGTCCAAGAAAAACCTTCAAAAACAATTTATCTCCAGCTTAACTGCAAATTTTGCAAATGAAAACTTTGGAAGTGCACCACGATATTTTGAATATTCTCCTATCGCTTAAACGAACGGTGTCATGTGTAGAATTTGTTTTCGCAGTTATTGTTGAAAGTCAATGAAGACTGCCACATTCAAGCAGTCTCCAGTCAATGTTAATACCCAACGTTATATGCATGGTTATCTACTTGCTCTATACTATTAAAATGTCTGTTTTCTTCACCAAATTCATCTCTCACCCACAAGCTTGATGTAACTGTCCGCTGTAGCCTTCTAAGTGAACACGATGAGTTCTCTGCTTTCATTTTATTTTAGAAAATATGTACAAGGGGGGGTAGTTAGGAATAATGAAGCATCTTTGAGAATTTTAAGCTCCTAAATAAATGCATTTGTTACCTTTTTTTGAGCAGTGAGAAGTTAAACGGCTAGTGACGTCTCTTTACAAAGAAATCCAAAAACCGTACTAAATCTCGATTCTTCAAAAATATTGGTAAAAATGTTCTTAATTTTGTCCACCATTAACGAAACGGAACTCTATTCTACGGCATTTGGTAGTCACATATCTGCATATATAAGTTTAGCATAAAAATATAGGACAAATTTCAACAATTGAGTGTAATTCTCATTGTCACCAAGGCTCCTGATTTTTGTTTATTTTTTTTATTTTAGAAACCCTCCGCGGTTGATTGGTGAATGGATAGCGCATCCGCTGTCGGATTGGCATGCTCTGGGTTATGGGCATCCTGAAGTTTCTTGGGAGATGAATTTCATCACCCTGTGCAAGACTACCACCCTGCCTACAGGGGACGTGAAATAGCTTAAAATGCATGCTTGGTTTCTGGAAGGTTCCCAGTATTATTATCTGACCTTTAGTCCGTCCCTGATACTAAATGCACTATACGTTTACAACCTCTGCTGGGTAGGATTCAGATAAATATAACTAACGAATACAATTCTAATGAAATCAGTTTCCTGATATTTTTATTGTTCGAATTTATATGAACATATTAAAAGACAAACTTTACAAAATTCTATCAAGAGTTAGTCTGAAATGTGTTCTACGATACAGCGATCTACCAGGCATTAAATCGGTTTTTCAATTATGTGAAAATAGTTAAATATTGTACAATATTTTGTTTCTGTTCTATTATAGTACCCGACAGCATTTTAAAGTCATAGTATTTTTAGAATGCAAACTCAATTCTGGTAGTATTTTAATACGATACGATCAGAGATTGAACGACGCTGAACAAAATGCCAGGTGACGTTTGACATTCAAAAAGGGACACGCGAATTCTCCATTAATGATTTTAGGATTACTGCAGAAAAGAGCACGCGAATAATTACAATGTAAATTATTTACGAGAATCATTAATTTGCATGGCTTACTTTGAAGAGCTTTCCAAGAGTCGTTTCTTCAATGCAGACGATGTGTCTTTTGTACTCCCCCCCCCTTTTTTTTTTTTTTTTTGAAAACTGCACATTATGTTGAGCAAACAATTAGTTTTTTCATCAACATGTTGACTTGACTATCAGTACTTATCTATTGAAACTTAGAATAAATTCTGTTTTTGGACTCTGCGTATTATATGCAGTGTTTATTCCCTGTATGATCGAAGAAAAGTGAAAAAATAAAGACAGGAAAAGTGCATTCATATACTTTTCTTAGATTTATTCTCATGAGAGCCTCAATGAGAAAAACGCATTTATATATCAACGAAAATCAAAGATTACGATAAAGAGTCATCCACACAAATCCTAGAGCAGAAGGCACTATTATCGCGAATGCAGTGTATACAAAGATCACTTGGAAAAAAGTGCTAAACGTTTGAATTTAGACAAGGGGCAGTGCTTTTCAATGTAAACATTCCTTCAATGGATGGACGTACGTAAAACTCTGAAGTTCGTCCTTTAAATCATACATTTTCAAAATGTTACCATTTGAAAGATTTGAGCAATGGAAGCCAAGTTGATGTTTCTTCAAATGTCACCTTCAGGAGAAATCAGTCCATGACAAAATATATGACTTCTTGTAGATAACGACATTCGCGCCTTGATGATATGATGCTTCTACGAATATCTTTTGGCTTTTCAAGCCATCACGGTACTCTAAAACAGGAGTTTGTTATTAGTTTGTTGGTTTGTGAACTTTCAGAAAATGTGCATGTGAAAGGAAGTATGTGGTGACTTTATTGCATTCAACCTTGCATTGCCTCACTGGTACCATAATACATTAATGTTTAATCGCCAACTGCAATTTTTGAAATGCAATGTCTTAGAAAGGTGTACATTCTCTAGCTATTGAAAACACTTTCATGTATAGTCAACTTTCTTTTGTAAAAAAAAAAAATCCTTAAATTGCAGCCATCGTCATTTCAATCTGTTTTCTATTCAGTGCTCATCTTAAACTTATTTTTAAAAAATACGAAATTTAAATTCTCCATGAATGTGTTACATCTTTATATAAATCTTCACAGAGTATTCCCGTCTTTGATCAAATCCTTCCATGTTCAAATTTCTTTAAATTCATGTTAGTACCACATTCGATTTCATAATGAAAAGTGCTAACCAAACTAATGCATAGTACGTTAAGGACCATACCATAACTCACCCAAGCCTGCTGTTTCGTGTTCACCTCAATAACTATTTTGGTGTTCTCTATTTAGTGCATGCATATGCAGGCAGTCTTACATGACTAAAGTCAGTTTATACTGAATAGTAGAGTTCTATAGTAAAGTTTGGCCGATAATTAACTCATCTGTTATAGAAATTACTTGTTTATTGTAATTGCAGCTAAATTATGTTTTTTTTTTTTTTCATACTGAATTGTTTATGGCATGGTGTCACGCTATTTTTGAAACTGAATTCTGTAGATATAAAAAAACACCAATTCAAATTATTTTATTCCCTTATTTTATTACGAAATCTGAACAATACAATATTACAAGGATTATTTGCCATAGATTGGTTTTTCACATCAAGAAGAGCTGCAAGGATATCAATCGAAGTTTTAATGGGAAATTTCATAACATTTAAATTCGGCAAAAAATAAAATTTAATCGACTTGCAGTTTTGAAAAAAAGAAAAACAAAAAACACAGCCTTTTGGAAACTGAGTAAGGTGTAACATTAAACTATTTTTCAGGCTCAGTTTCGAAGGCATTATTTCTTTTTTTCTGCCGTGATAATAGAAAGAAATATCATTTTGACTATTTTACTTACTTTGAAAACAGCAAAATCCGCTACCTGATAAAAGTGCCATATTAAAACAAGACTTAACCAACAGTGCCAAGGAAATTTCAGGAATAATTATAAGAACACGCAATTATTTTGACAAAAGAATTCTTCCACAATTGTAAATCTATATATATATTCATGTAGATCTTTCTCGCTCAGCGTAGCAAAATCTTTGATATTTGGGGAGAAAAAAAAAAAGGAGAGTGTACCTCTTCTTATCCCACTATCTACATCGGGAGTCATTTTCATTTACTTAAAAAAATGCTTTTTCATTCAAACTTATATTAAAGCTGAATTCTGTCGATAAGTTCAACTATTCAAAGCTCAAAGTAACAAACATTCACGTCTGTATTCGAATCAGGAAATAGATTTATATAGCTTCGTGTTCATGACAAACAGTACTTAATTAGGTAACCAAAGTATTTCTGTTTCCGTTTATGACAATATATTAATAGTATTATTTCCAGATTAAAAAAAAAAAAAAGGTTCAGAGAAACCATGTAATTCCAGCGTGTAACTATTTTTTTTATCTGAAACAATATTAAAAATCCGCGAGATTAATTTAATGTTTATTATTTGCATTGTAGAATATATTGAGTTGATACGGGAGCCGAATGATGCATATTATGAGATCAGTCCTGAATCCTTGTAATCAAATTATGAAGAAAATATTCAAGAGGATGATGAATAGAAAGAATAAATTAGAATGACAGGAAATAATATTGGAAGACATGAGTAGCTGATAAACTTTAAACCAAAATCTGCATCTTCTTCACAGTGCACGCATCGCTACTTAACTTTACCGATTACAAACATAAGTGAAAAATCTCACTTCGAATACATTTCCCTAAAAAAAAAACATCCCATAAAATTTGCGTAACTTTCTTTCGAGCACACGGAAGGGAAGGTTAAGAGATATGAAAGCTGAGATTGTATGAATGCTAAAAAATACCATTGTAATTAATAATTACATAGTCAGCTTGTGAAAGAAAAAAAGGATCGACCCAGTTCTGTAAATGCAAACAGAAAACTTTCTCAGAACTCTTTAAAGAAGCGAGAGGTCGGAACAATGACCGGAAATCCTTTTCTGGAAGAATCGATTATGGGATGTTCACCTAACAGAAGACAGTTTTTAGAAACTACTGCACGTGGTTTTCTATCTTTATACAAATTTTGCTAGAATGCAGATTTTAAATTCTGGCAGTCGCTTTGTCATGACGATCGTGTAAACCCACAGCGTTAAGGGAAAGAAAAGAGTTGTTATTCGAAAGATTTCTTTCCCATTCAGGTACTCCACAAAACACTTCCGTCCAGGTTATTTTTCCACCCCGAGGCCAATAAGACCAGCTGGTTAACAGCTGGATTCAAAATTCCATTTGTTTAAATATGCTTCCATGTATATACATGCTTGTAACAAATCTTGCAAAAATGTATCCCAGTTTGTAACCCATTTAATATGTCTCACTTCTTTCACAAATGAATACTTTAGAAACATGAAGTTTGAAAATTATTAGATATTCCGATGTAGCTGTGGGATAAGAAAGGATTCTTGGGTAAAAAAGCCGATTATGCGAATAAATTGTTATAATGGAAGAAAATATGAATGAAGGTCTGTTTCATATGACAAATTGTATGAGAAATACCACTGAATATACCTTAAGATTTGTAAAAAAATGGGTTTCTTCCATTTCTGGTAATTTATTTATAAAATGAATAATTTATTGCAGAGAGCTGATACACTGCAAGTTTTATGTAGTTTTATTTAAATACCTTTAATATAGGGCAAAAAAGCTGACAAGGTAACTTAACGTGGCGTCTCTGTTATGAATAAAGCGTTTCATTGTTAACATAGCATTTCATCAAGAACTGTTACAACTTTGAACACTTGAAACTTGGAATGTAATTATGAATAGTAAAGAACTCGTTAACAATCTTTTGTCATTGAAGTAAAACTACATTCGCGTTCAGAGCATGCAAAAAGATGGTCAAAAGTGACTTATCTTTGCACACATAATTACGACGGCACATTATTTCATTATACTATTACGTCGAAAATCAGAACGAATTAGCTAATAACCTACAAACAAGACTTTTCTGCGTACACAGCCTTGCTCCGTTATTTTTGAAGGAAAGCATCTTTCAAATGCAGTTTTCGGTATTAAGATTTCTCTCGCTCGCGTGTAGTATCATTCTCTCAACATCTTGAAATATTTTGAATTGAAAGGTGCGCTTAAGTAAGGGGGATAGTCACAGGGTAATGCTCTTCGGAGATTACGGAAGTTGTTACGGTGATTAGGATGCTGTGTTAATCAAATATACACGTTGGATTAGGTTGGCCAGTGCGTATGTTGTCACGGTCAAGTTTCCTTTCCACAGATGTACAAGACTGCATTCAGTGAACATTTGTACGTTAGCGGGAACTTTTTCCGCCTTTAAATTGACGGAAATAAATTTTTAGTGGCTTAGTGTGTGTCATCCGAATGATAGTTGATTCTCATACAGTTCACAAAATATCACGTGCTGCAACAACAAACTCCCTGAACTGGCACAACAATGTGATAATCTTGTCTACATCAATCAGCAAGATATAACCGGCTGCTGAATAACGTAGCCGAGGAAAAACCAGCTTTGGTTCAGATCTCGTGTGTCAAATCAGATGGTCTTGGTTTAATTGTTTATAATTACCACGGAGGCATTTTAGACAGTGTGACGCCATTTTTGTTAGGCCTGTCACCCACGTCAATATTCTTGTCGATTTATTTGTTTCCCAAGAAACAAAAAAGAATCCGTTTCAGGAAGGAACTGTTCTGCCACTTCCGCCTTCGACTAATTAACTGAGTCGGTCTCATTGAGAAAAACAAAAGCGCAGAAAAAGTTTCTCCCGTTCTTGATGGATTTCGATTTCTGGCCATTCCACGATGGCGCCATCGTGGCAAAGTCGTCTTTCCGATGTGTTAGGATGGCGTCATTTACGTGTAAGGCACTGCCCACATACACCCCACGTGACTCAATGAAAGAACTAAATATATGATTGAAATATTTAGATAGCAAGAGGCGAAAACAAATTCCACAGAATTGTTTTTGTGAAAATATCTGCAGTTTTCTGTTAATTTCATTAAGAAATGATGGAAGCATAGCAAGTATAATAGCAGGACATCAGGCCACTTGTTATCTATATACGCATGGAGATTACATATACATTATTCACATTAATAAAACACTACACGTGTAGTGTTTTATTAATAAACACTACACGTACATACGGGATCTGCTCTTCGCCTAGTACATAGGCGATTTATCAGTGGTATTGCCTTGGAAACTGAATTCACATGAAAGTTATTTTTAGAAAAATATTTGTTTATGATACATGGACCATTTTCGTCATCAGTTCTTTATGTGTTTTTCAACACGTTAATCCACCCAAACGATCACATTTGTAACCCCCACCTTCGTAGTAGGAAAGACAATGACAATGTATTATTTTTAAAATCTGTCTCCTTCAAACCGAGTATTAAAAATACGTAAATCGTCAACACCGTTGAATATTTCCGGAATATTTGTTTTATCACAAAATATTTGCTTTCGATATTATGCTGAAATGTTTGATTAGAAAATCATTTAGTTCTCCTTAGCATAACTCTCCCTGTTAATCCATTGAGCAATAATGTATGCAGATATTAGTTTGTCTGCCATTGAAGACCAAGGAGCGGGCTACCTCCACTACAAAGCTGTCGTAGAGGGACAATGAAACCCCCTTTGGTAGATGCAGAGATTTTGTACTGCTGGATAACATGAAAGAAGCGCTTCATGCTGTCAAAATGATAGCGGCAAAGATCTGCCGAAACAAACCCATTCTTCCACTCTAGCAAACCACTTGAGCGAAATACCTCAAGAGACCAATGAAGTCACGCTAGAAATACGTTTTAAGTACACATTGATATTTTATAATCGTTAAGAATGCGTCACGTCATGAGTCCACGCTGCCTTAAGAAAATCAGCTCTGATTAATATGGTAAAGCTGTGCGAGACATTTGTGAATATGTTCAACTGACAGCCTTAGACATCACGAATGCAAAATAAAGAAAACTCGGCAAGAACCAAGATCAGCAGGAACACCAGATATCAATTCCCTTTATTAATAAATCACACACACGATCTCCCCTGTTGTTGCTCGAGTTCATTTATTTTCCCTTTCATTTATTCTTTGACGCTCACTTGACATGATTAACTGCGTTGCAATTAATCCAGAAACTGAAATATGAATGAAGCGCTTTACGCGCTCGAGTTTCCCAATCCGAGTGCACACGAAGATACGAAATGAATTTTAAATTCCTCAGAAGCGCTAGCATTTTCTAGGAAATTGGAACGATGCTAATTTAAATGGTAATTTCAAAAGCTGATTTTGCTCGCTCAATTTAATTGTTTACAACACACCAAGATAAAGTTCGACCGTTACTTATATTAATCTGCTCTCCTCTGTGTCGGAAGGGATTTTAAAGAACTGTAAATCTTATTTTTGAATGCAATTAAGAAACAGAACAACTCCCGAGCGCAATCAGCGTTCTCTTGCAGAACACTTGGCAGTTCGGCGCGTTTCCTATCGCCGATGTCAATCAAGGCAAACTACCATAATCGACGAGTAGTGGCAGGGCTTTGTTTTCGAAATTCTGTTTAAAGGTGAAGTAGAAATACTAAAAAAAAAATAAGTCAATCCCCTAGAATGTGCTATAAAATCTAGTTGGAATTCTGTGTCGCTAATTGAAAACGGTCATATATTAAATCACTTCTATAAATGCGATGCGTTTGATTTAATAAATGCATGATTAAGCCAAAAGTCGTAATCGAGGGGTACTCATTTGGAATCAGTGACAATTTATCGCAGTACCTCACGATCAAAGCATGAGTGTTAGCCTCAAAACAGATTTGTTGAAAAAATTCAAAGAATGGTCAAGTTTGGCATAAAACTTGCAATGTATCTTTCAGCCATTTAAGACTTTCTACTTCCCTAATAAAAAAAAATAATGTCTCATCAGATTCTCATCCGACATATGAAGAAAATGTAAATATGTGTTGAAGTGTTAATATACACTTATGCCTAAATGAATGTATATTTATGAAGGTTTATTCCAATCTGCTTTACGCCCATATCAGTAGACCTATAACGATAAAGAGTTATGTAATAAAATATTTCATTAAACATTCTTGTTTTCATATAGCATCTTGTGTCATTCTTTGTAAAACACTGAATAAGACATTCATATTCTTATAACTTTCCAGTGATTTATGGATAATGGCCAAATATGATAGGACAGGTAACGGGAAAATTTTAAAGCTGCAAATCTTGTAAATGGAACTGTCAAACTATCAGTTGCATATCAGTGCGGCTTTAAGAAATGTTGTTTCTTAAAGCCGCACCCTATTAAATCACCCTTTAATAGGGTGCTGGCAATATTTCTGAATAAACACGCTGATTAATTCGAAACATCTCTTATCGAAAGTTTAATAGAATTCTTGGGATAATTTCACTGTTTTCTGTCTAAGCTGCACTTACTTTCTGTGTAAAGAATAAAAGTTTTGGGTTTTAATGCATTCACCTGAAAAAAAAAAAAAAAGACGTTCTGGTGTATCCCAAAACGGATACATCAAAACGCCGATTTTCTTGCTGGACGCATGAATATGTCATTTCATTGGACTAGCTATCCCGACACTTTGTTAATATTTGAGTATTGCAGATATACACTGCGATGAACAATGTCAATGGAATATTTGCAGAAAAAGACAGTTTTGTGCATCAGCGGGAATCAGTACAAGTGTGAAAACCAAGTTTTTTTTTTTTTTGAAGCTGATGGTGTTAAGTGATTGTATTCTTAGGCTGTTTTATGAGAAGCTGGAAAATATGCATGCCCATATTTCCAGTTACGCCCGGAGAGGCAAAAAGAAGATTTCATTTTTAAAAAGGGTAACCTCTTTAACTTTATACGTACTTTCATATGAGAAAGAAAGTATTTCTGAAGGATGGTGTGCATGATTACCTGAAATAAGAAATCAGCTATAGCTAGGTTATCGAAGCACTTGTGTTATCTTTATCCAACTATAAAAATGTGTGAAAACTGCATTTTTTTGGAGGTCCTGATGAGGTCTTCAGATCTGATTGGTTGTTTCTGTAGTGTAAGGTCTCTGGAATGCAGGAGAAACGTACAATGCTATCATTGACAAATTTACATGCGGTGGTCTATGCTGAAAAACAAAGTGTAAACCAACAGGAAGTAACACAGTATGCATTTTTAAAGACTACCAGCGGAATAACTGATTTCGATTGCAGATTAGAGGCCTGAAGTGTTTTTGAAAGTTCGGTCTCTGGAGCAGGATTTCCGGAAAAACCTTTCGTGGACGAGAGCTACATGACAAAAAGATGATCACTCGATATGCCCAGAAGTTTTGAATGCTTTGCGATTTTTTTTTTTTTTATTCCAACGACATTGAATCTATACAATTATCGAACCAAGACCTCGGGGATGTAAGGTTCATTGGGTTAACACCAAGTATAATCATGCCCATCCTTAAATGCCATTTCTCCCCTTATCTCGAAAGGGCAACGGGTGCCGAGTGGTGCAAAATATGCATTTCCTCGTGTTATATATTTTCGTCACTTGATCCCTTGGGAATTTTGTCCTCTGATACATCAGGTCAGATGGCGAAAATATGTTGTCATATTCCAAATAAAACATGGCATTTATCATATATTTGTTTAAGGGCGTTCGTGAGATTTCTTTAATTAATTTAGTTCAACTGCAGGGTACTCCTCATCCCTTCAGAGACTATCTAGTAAAAGCATTCATCTAGCGACAAACTCGAAAAGTAGATAAAGAGATTGTATTAAGGAAGTTAGCAAATCATTAACTTCAGAAAACTTCTGAAAAACTTCAAATCATTAACTAAAGAAATTCCCCGTTAAAAATAAATCCGGACGTTTAGAGAAGCTAAAAGGCCCCTCCATAAACCAACCCCTGATTCAATACTAATGTTCCACGTATGCTGGAATGTGTGATCTCTTATAAAAAAAAAATAGACTAATGAGAGAACCAACAGATTAGCAGGAATGCATATAAATAAGTAAAAACTAAACCAGAATTGATAAACAAATGCCAGTATCCTCCTGCATTAAAAGTCCCAAGCAATTAAAAAATGCACTGTAGCCAGATTTGACCTCTGTTTCCTATCCAATGGCTATTGCAGTTTCGGCGATCTTACAAATGAACTTGACTACCACAGTGCCTAAATTTAAATGATTTTATGTAGAACTCTGCCAGCATCTAGAAAGTGTAATGCTATATCCCTCGCTCACACCCTTTAAGTTTTAAATGGAAACTCACGACAGCTATGTTCGTCAAAACTTATTAAACTCCAAGATACAATACAAACTTTAGAAGGGTTCTGGCTACTACCTCTGATAATACGCCGAGTCGCTTAAGTAAATAATCATTCAATCCAGGGACACAGAAAAGAGATAGTCACCTTCCTAGACGCTACAACTGTAAAAAAAACCATTTTTTTTTTCTTCTTTTCAAATGCACCGATTAAATTACCTAAAGCGTTTGCATTTCATACAGAGAACTTCCTCCCAAAGAAATGTACAAAATGGTCGCCAACAGAGCTCAAGAAATCTAGGGAAAGCAAGAAGCTTTTATCACTATAGGAAGAATTTCGCTAATTATCTACCACATGCCTTCATTGGGCTTGTGGACGGATGACGCGGCATACACATTTGGTTTGGATAATTAAATTATCGGTTATTTTTTCCAAATAGGCAGATGATCGCATTTGTGTATTCAGCATATGGAATTCAATTAGTATCGATATAAGGATAGGGTTACGTTTATATTTTCTTTTCCGTTCCATATACTTTAAGTCTGTTTTTAGAGTAAGAAATGCTTAAATTTATTCTCAGTGACTGGGAACAGTGAACAAACAACGAGCGATGAAGTTATGCCGGGCAGTCCAGAGGCGCTGTTGTCCAGGTAGATGGCGTCTGTTTGACAATTGCACACCGAACAAACGGTTTGCCACTTTCAGTGAAGCGGCAACAATAAATGTCTTTTTTTTGTTGTTGTTTATGTTACTGAGTAGCAGTCAATGTCTGGATAAACTAAGAAACAATCTACAGACAACGTGAACATTTATAAAACATACATTGAGTATTAATTCTTGTGGATTAGCTTTGTGTAAATGAAGTAATATGCACAGTAGTAATATTTTTCAATTTTTTTAAATGAGCTCGTTTTCTCCCTTCAACGTCCTCTTGAATAGTAGCCACTAATGAGTGACTAACTTTGCAGCGCATTTAACAATCCTGCTTTTTTGCAGCCACACAGATCAGTTGTCTTCTACGAGGTTAAGAGAAATGTTAAATAACCGAGAAGAGAAACAGGAAAGGTTTGATTATACGCGTGTCTTATTTAAGCTTTGAAGTGTTAATATGCTTCAAGAAATCCCTTTAATGAATCAATTGAATAAACTCCCGTCTTTATGCAATCCATTCACAAAACAACAATAAACAAAATTATAACGTGCTGGCAAATTCTGATACGTTTCTTGAATAACACATTTTGAATCGGTTCATTTCCCTCTAGGTTGCCTTTTTGAATATTAACACGCCCTCTCAGGAAAGGCAGAGCTTGGCCGTTTAAATTATTACGATTTCCAGCAATACTGGGTCTCTGATGTTTCGTGATGACTGCCGTTTTTAAGGTAAAAGTTTCAGAGTCAAGAGGAAGCGTTAAATATTAAAAGAGTTGCAGCAAAGATGATTATCGCAAAACCTATACAATTATAGTAGCGAACTACGATATTAAAGCTTGCATTATCATAAAAAACCTTTTATATTAGGAGTAGATCCCCTAAAGTGCAATACACTGCATCATTCTTCGGGAAAGCACATGATGTTTCAGTAAAGTGTCCTTTACAGGCAAGAAAAGCTGAAAGATGATGTAAGTTACATATAGGGAGACGGGAACGAAGGCCATCGAACACGTTTAGAAGAAAAAGAAAGACTCATAAAAGCAAATGCTTTCATAATTGATGCATTCATGATTTAACAATGGACAGCTTTCATTCTTGATTCAGAATCGAATCAGTTAACTAAACTTAAGCTGTTCGCATGAAGTACTCGATGCAGAAAATAAAACATCCAGTAAAATCAATCCTTTTAATTTCTGTATATTGCAATCATATATAATATAAATAAATCAGCTAACACCTTTTATTCCTTTAAAGGAGTAGGCGAGGCCTTTATACCCTATCTAGCTTTTGGAGACTGAGTGGGCAGTTCGATCTCCACCGATAGCCAATCAGAGATAGCTTACCCATGTCTATCACTAATTATAGCAACCCCCGATGAAGAGACTGGCAAACAAGTGCTGCCATCTCTTAGTACTACCTAACTCTAACAAGATATGTTACTGTGTGAAATAATGTGGGTATTACCGGTCGATTTTCTTGAGTTTACGGGATAAAAAACCCGAGTTTCCAGGAGGAAAAACCCGCTTGCCCGTGCCAGAGATCGACTAACTCGGGAATCGGTCGAAGAAAAGGCTTAGAAAAAGTTCCTTTAGTCGGCGACTAGACTTGAACTTAAGTCGCTTAAAGTCAGACTTAAGTTCAAGTCTAGTCACCGACTGGAGGAACTTTTTCTAAGCCTTTCTTCGACCGATTCCCGAGTTAGGCGATCTCTGGCACGAGCAAGCGAGTTTTTCCTCCCGGAAACTCGGGTTTTTTACGGGATAAACTCAGGAAAATCGACCGTATTTTTTAATTCTTTAATACGCTATCTTCTAATACTTTCTTATTGTCACCAGAGATACTCAAATCCAGATTTCTTCATTATTTCTCGAAGTGTCAGTGTACACTAGCCTTCTTTACTACGAAGCGCATCACGAGGAGAAAAATAATCCAGTCTCGAAAAATGATGCAGTTGGAGAAATTTCATCACAGACGCACATCTTAGAAAGTTTCCTTACTGCTGTCAAACATTCTTTGTGTACTCGAAAGTTTAACTCTATTAAAGTTTCTCGCTGTGTTTACCGGTGTTAACTCGATTAAAGTCGGAAGTGTTCTCTGGTGTGGTAAAGATAAGGGCGGCGGAAGTGAGCTAATCCCTCGCTGCATCAACAGATAAGCCTCTTCGATGGTATTACGAAGGCTAATGATCAGTAGGATTTTTGCAGTTAATCTTTTAATACTGAAAGTGCAGACGTTATCGAGTAAGAAGTGGAGGAAGCAAACACATTCTTCGGGAGTGACAAATGTCAATAGCTGACATTCGGCGTAGAAAATGACGCCTTTTAATTTAACCATGAATATACAATCATTAATTTATATACGTCATTTTATAATTCGCCTATGAAAATAATGTCATGAGGCATCAAGGTGTTATCATTCAAAAACTCTGAGGAAGGAAAATACTTAATGAGAGTGAAAAACTCGGATCTTCATCACCGAGTGGCGTATGTTTTGTTGATCGTGCTGCATGGCGCTAATTTAGGAGACGAGTGAAATGTAAACCGTTTCGTAACTTTCGATGTTTCTAAATTATTTAAATGTTCCTATTTAAAATAGCATTTTTATTTTATATTTTTAATATATTTCTAGAATTTGAGGTAGTGACATCACAAGTTTCTCATGATTCGCTTTCATGTTTGTTCTCTTAGAACAATTTTTCTTCTTCCTCTGCGCGTTTTTCCCGCTTCCATTGCAGGATCCGCGTGTTACGTGGATCCGACGTTTGTTAGTACAACCCCCAGCCGACTTGTCGCCGAGCCTGCCGCTGAGGAAGAAATGTATTTTTTTGACTGTAGCAGCGTGTGTTCACGGGGCCGGTTTGCCTGTTTACGGGATGAAAAACCCAGGATAAACTGGGGAAAAAACCTGCTGTCCACGCCCAAGACCGGTTAACTTGGCTATGGCTGAGAAAGATCCGTAAGCTCCTGACGTCGTCGACGAGAATCGAACCTAGGACACTCCTTCCCCAGGCATATGGTTGCGAAGCGCATAGCCACGAGGCTTACCGCGCGGACAGTTTGTTCTCTTAGAACAATTAAGATCTCAAATATTCACGTACCATTCACCATTAATGAATCACAAAAACCGGACAGTTTGTTCTAAGCAGATTTTAATTATACCAAATCATACTTTCCTCTTAATAGAGAAAATTTAAAATTCGAGGGGCCTCTTTTGACCAATGACCACTAGTATGAAACAGTAGAAACACTCGGGATTTGTGCCAAACATGCCGTCTAGGAAATAAAGTTCAGCTTTGCACTTTGCCAACGAGGAACAATTTACCCATGAATCACATAAAGCAAACAATCATTAATCAAGATAAAGCCTGCTGAGTGATGAGGTGTGAAGGGAATATAATCATTCAAAACCGAAAATGTCTTCCTGATATTTTATATTATAAGTATATTATTGAACACTATATTATACCTATTCTGTATCTGTTCTCAGCGAAAGCGCATATTGCATTCATTTTGTACCTCTGTATGGAAGTTACTCCTTGGATTTGATTGGCTGGCTCTTTTATTGAACTTTGGTATTTGGAATCAATATAAAAATGTGGAGCAGTCTAAAACAAATTCTGTAAGGATCTAATCTAAAATAACTGAATCCGAACAGCTCCATGTTCAAACCATTTCATGACCTATTTAGACAAAATAAAATTATTTTGCGTAATCCAGCAAGAAATAAAATTATTAAGTCATAAACTGGTAAGGAAATGATTACATATAATCTCAGAAGAGCAATCCTAAAAGACCTGGTCAAAATCGTAATCTGTAGAAGTAACTACAGCTCACATCGTTCGATAAGGAAATAGCAACAGACAATCCTAAAATAAGGCGATTTTTAATAGCATATTTCCTGTTTAAAATAATCCACCGAAACCACTCGACAGATGGAATGTAATACTAAATGTTACTGAATTCCATCAAGCCATACAGAATCTTTATTTCGTTTCCAATACTGTGGCGAATGAAAACGATGTAATTAAGAGTGACGTAGAATTATTTCATTTATCATTCTATAACTTAAATCCGAAAATTAATGTAGTATAAAGTGGCCATATGATCGCCAAGAACACAATTAGCTAGGAAGCTATTCTCATTGTTTACATAAAATAAAATGGGAAATTCATCATGGATAAACATTTTCCTTATATTTAATAAGAATGATCTGGGATACATTTACGATATTCAAAGAGCAAGCTCTATCGGACTGTTCTACTTTTATATAAAAATCAATCGAGTGTGTCAAACGTTGCAGTGCATTTGAAAGAACTTGAAACATTTGAAAGAAAGTGCACTGCAAATTCTTGCAGTGCACTGCAAGAACACGACGAATTTTAATAGAGATTCTACATACTAAATTTAATTAAACTCCTTTCAAGTCGGTGCTGAATTTTACATTTGGCAAAAGGGTAGAACTATCAGTTCTAGTTCTTTGGAATAAACTTTGTCAAAAAATATACCACTGAAACCAAAATTAAGGACATGGATGTATTCTGATTTACGTCAAATCCCAACATTATTAAATTCCATTGCAGGAGCCGAGTTATTGTTGAATATAACCTCGAAACATTTTGTCCCTGCAGAAACAAACAGATGACTCGAAAAAAATTGTAAGGATTACATTTATTGTCTTTCATTCTTATTGGTGCTTTTTATAAGAAAGTTTAAGATTTACTTTTAGTTCAACTGCTGTGATAATGAAACATATTGGTAGGAAATAACATCATTGCGAAATGCATTTTTTTAATGTTTGTCTGATAATTTCAGAGACATAATTAGAAAATGGATTAGAACAGTATTCTTAGCAATAAATAAATTAAGACTAAAGTCAGTAAGAGAAAATCTAACGTTCATGTCTGCAACTCGGCTACCATGACAGCAGAGGACTTTTTACTTTGCGTATAAGACAAAGCTAATTGTATTCACAAACCTCACTCACTTTCTGATATTTTATAGTCAGATGGCGGGTATTCCTTTTTAAAGAAAAACACCTACTGTCTGATAAAAAAGAAGAGAATTTCAATTATTATATAAAAATATAAGTCCCATTGACTTATTCTTGTTGATAATCTGATAGGTCTCTTTTAAGACAGTCTTTGAAACCTGTACAGCCACAATCGGACGGATGCATCGAAGACGTGCCGAAATAAGTTTCAACTCTCCAAATGTTAAAAACTTTAGGAAATACCTAATTATGTATCATAATTGGATATTTAATTGGGTATTTCGCCAATAGAAAAACACGACCAGTAGTGGTAAAAAAGAAATCCGAACAGAAACGTTTATTCTTGGTATACTGGCATTTGTGTGTGTTAATAGTTTATTCGAGCATCTAAACGGCACGAGTGCGCGCATACGGACTGGTGAGAATCGATAATCCTCACAGCAGTAGAAGAAATTTTGCTTTGATGATCGCATCGCTTCATGAATGATAAGTAGATTGTCTCATCATTTATAAAGAAGAGTTATCGCCAGAAATGTAAAAGATGCAGCTGTTGTAGAAACCATCATTCAGACAGTGATCTTCGCTTCATGCAGCATAATTATTTATATACTTGCAGCGAGACGGTCGATCTTTCATGATAAGAGAATTAATCAGTAGTTCAAGAAGTAGCTAAGATCGCAAATTTTATTTTGAAAAAATAAAATAATATATCAAAGTGAAGGCTGACAAAACTAGTATCTTAGAACCAAATTAAAAATATTCGCATGGTTAATTAAAATTGTTTTTCTACAATATTTGAACAACACGTTTTTCACTTTTATCAAATTCAAAAGCTTTTTACACTTTTATAAAAAGCTAACAAATCGCTAATTTCATACAGACGACAGTGAATTTAATACTGAAATCTTAAATTCACCATTTTATAAATCAGAGCTTTGTGTAAGGATCTGGTTTAGCTGGAATACGAAGGAAGAAGTGTGTTCCTGGCTAGTTTGTCTGTTTTGCGTTACGAAAAACTCTTCCATCTCTATATGAGGCCGGCTAACTCACATTTCCTTATAAAAGTTATTCACATCCTAGACAGGGTTTGAATCCAGGTCTTTTCAACCAACTATGCAAAGGAGGTATGATAATCTGTTGAGTACATTGCGCATACGTAACCATTTGCTCAAGCAAATATGAAATTATTTCGCTTTGTAAAAGGAAGATGGGGCATTTGTAAATCAACTCTTTCATTCTCTCCTAAATGTCTTCCTGAAACGCCATCGTTTCAATGGGAAGACATTTGAGAAGACTAACTTGAACTTCCCAGGATTAGTGGATATGGAAATTGGTTTAGATCTCCCACTTACACCTTGCAACATATATTTGTTCATTTATAATTATATGAGGCCAACAATAAATACGCTAAGCCCGTACAGACATTCACCAGAATATTTTAGTTTATCCATTACTATATTTATATTCATAGATCCTCCTCATAGAACTCACTCTTTTCACATTTAGGATTGTAATCCGTTCTATGCCGTGTCGGATTTATACGAAACAGTTTGTATGTTAATAACTAGCGTGCTTAAATGAGAATCAGCATTAGAAAAGTATGCAATTAGATATTCTACCCAGATAATGCATTTCAGTGTGCGATTAGTTTCGCAAAATGAGTCGGCATCTATCCGATTTGTTTTGCAAGCAAATTAGCTCTAGTATTGTGTTGGATGGATTCATTTCAGCTCAATATATTTAAAATCCTTATTAAAATGTATCGAACCTTTCGCAGTTTGTCACGTGCAAATTTAATTTCGAAATTTTACGATAATGACTCCATTCCGCCTAGACGAATTAAATTAAACTTGTAATTTAAGATTTACGCTACAACGTAACCACAGAATTTGATTTTGTTGCAATCAATTTTTATTGGCAGAATAAGTGCAGAAGATGATAATAGCAAAACTTTGGCGGATAGAATTAAATGAAATTTAGAATGGAGAATCCCAATAAGATTTATCGCATAATCGTACCTTTTATGAAAACTTAGGATAAACAAAATAACGTCGACAGTACATATTCCAACACCCGAAGTTCAACTGTTGCGAAAGGAAGGTAACGTATAGAGAGAGAGCTATTTAAAGATCCCTCATTTTATTATTTGTCCATTCATATTCTTGTTTTTATCGTCTAAAAGTATTTAGGATTATCCGAAGTTCATATTCATTTGTTCATAAAAAAAAAATTAGTATTTCATATATTATGCTAAGATCAGAAAATAAATATTTGAGGAAACATCACTGAAGTCTTAAAAAAATCAGACTTCTTTATTAACATATAAAGAGCTAGAATTGTAGCAAACAATCAGATTTTTTGGTTGTTTTAATGTTCACAGGTTAAAAAACAGACTTATTCGGTTGGTTTACGATATGTAGAAGCTCACTGCAATACCACTAGCACAGATTTAAGTTATTTGTTCCTAAAATAATGAAGTCAAAATGTACCAGTTCATTTCCTCTGTAAGAGACTTATCACATCTTCGCAACCGATAAACTTGTCAATTTCCAGTGGAAGCATTCCTTGTTATTGTCGTTAGCCATTATCCGATGTCTCTTGACATCCATAAAGGACCGCGCGAGGATGACAAGATTACAACTCTCGATGATAACACTGAAGGCAAATTAAGGTTGCTATAGCAACACGAGGTAGTTGGATACAAAAAACAGAAACCATAGAAGACCGCCTATAAGAATATAATGGGCACGTGCAGAATGAAGCCTTTCTTGGCCAAAAGATGAACTGCACTTAGAACATCTTCCGCAATAAATCAACATCGCCAACTCGACATATCTAATTACCAGTGGCGGCTGCTTCCACTTCATTCTGCTGCTGAAAATGAACTATGCCCAGATTTACTCGCTCTCTTGTGTAAAGAATAACTTGCATCGCAGGAAGATCTTGATATTTTAACAAAAAAAACTTTAAGACCGTGAAGTGTGGGCACTCAGAGAAGATAACCGGTCGGCTGGTACGTGGAATTAAATGTGCTCACCATTATAATGAGGTATTTTCTAAATGCATTTAAATTAAAGAATCATTAGTGTTTGCTAACCTATCCGAGAAAGGGTAAATTACTCTATTTCAAAACATGTATATTTTCACTTCACATGTGAATAAGAAAATCCCCAAATTGGCCATTGTGCTTTATCTTGTCTCATCTTACTTCCTATTTCCCTCTTTCACCTTGCGATTAATCATCGGACCTGAAAGCGTTCATAGGATAAGGTGGTCAGCCGTACGTGTATCATATATCCGTAGTGTTGAGTTCTCAAGGCCGGTTTGCCTGCTTTGTGGGATGAAAAACCCCAGGATAAACTGGGGAAAAAACCTGCTGTCCACACCCAAGACTGGTTAACTTGGCTATGGCTGAGGAAAATCCTTCGGCTCCTCACGTCTCCGACGAGAATCGAACCTAAGACACTCCTTCCCCAGGAATATGGTTGCGAAGCACACAGCCACTAGGCTAACGCGGCGGACTTTATCAACTATGTGAAATTTACTAAACATTCACACGCCTGAATTTAAAATGGACGCTTATCCCAGAATGAATTATGATTAGAATTACATTGATCAGCCGAGTATTTCAACTATTTTAATAAATTGTCATAAAATAGAACTTCCACCATGCAGAAGCAGTTATTTTAAAACTTTAACACATTAAATGAGTTGAAGGATGCGGTTTTGAAAGAGATTCAATGTTCCATATCAATTTTCATTTCAGAAGTACTTTGTAATTAATAATATTCATTTCAAAGAATTGTTAATATTTTATTTCAAAAAGAAACAAAGGACGAAACATGAGTAACTTATAGAAAGTCAAAGAATTTTTTTTCCCCTAAACCATAAACAATGAAATGACCACCGTTTCTTTGGGGTTACGTAAAATTTTGTTACCGTAGCTTTATGCAAGGGCCACCTTAAGATTTACTTGGAATCAACGTGCACGGCTCGGTTCAGTTCAGCATTTAATAATTTGATTAAGAGGAAGTCGACATATTACTAGATGCCTAAGACTAACATCCAGATATTAATTTTCAGTACATCAGGGTAAATTTAGAGGAGTTTTGTAATCCATACAAGGTCAAATTTCTTAGAGTAATTTGTACGAATATGAAGACATTTATTACGCAGAATTTCACATCTCATTATCTGGAAAAGAATAGTGCGATGGAATAACGCAAATCAGACGGCTTGAGACTCTCCTTACGGCCTAATTACAATCCTCTATGGTTTCTACTACTAGAACAGAATTAATGCAGCAAAATGTATACTCAATTTACATAAAACTATATAAATGTAAATAAAGTAGTTAAAAACGTAAATAAACGTAATATATAAAATATATAAAGTAGTGATAAATATATGTAACTGTAGATAAATTTGTTCTGGCGAACCTTTACAAGAGTTTTTTCGAAATCCCAGGATTCCTCAGAGCATTTTATAATTTGTATTATGTGCAGTTTTTGGAGAAAAAAAAAACACCTTCCGTGAATAGGAAAAATACAGTTTGGCGAAATTATCTGTGCCTGAAAGGTCTATATTGTTGCTAGGAGGGAAGTGTTATTACGGGGGCTGTAAAGGCGTCAGTTATGTTTTTAATGACAAGTCCCACCAACAGAACGGCAAAAGGTTTAACTTGTTAAAAAATTAATATTCGATTAATTTCAGCGGTGAAACAAATGATTTTATCTACGAATAAAGATCAGTTGGTAGATATTCCTCAGCCATAACATTTGAAAAATATTATTACTTGATAAAATTTGGATAAACAATTTATAGTGAATATGTAGTCCCTTAAAGCGAAACGCCCTTATGATCCTACTCTGCTGTGGTAACTTGAGAATCCACTCATGTGAACGTCAATTTTCAACCATCAATGCAATTTTAATGAAACATCGAAATAGGTTAATTTGACTCCCACTTTAAGACTTTTTCTGAAAATATTACACCAAACATTAAAAATTTGTCCTTTTTTGCAAACTGGTTTCTCGTTAAGACGTTCATTTATTGAATGAACATTTTTATTAAATGTGCTTATTCCAAGAACAATCACGCTAATTTATTATTTGTAATATTACACATCACGTTGGTTGATTAAAATAGTTTGCTTTTCGGTAACTGTTCATTGTCAGTTACTTTCGAATAATTTTTATGAAAATTTTCATAAGGTTCCTAGAAAAACGAATATTTTATGTGGGGTTCCTAGTCTCAAATATTTTTAAGAAATGATTTAACATTACGAAAAACTGCTATAAAATTTGAAGAACAGTGATATCTCAGTTCTCGCCATATAAGGCATACTCTAGGCACTCAAAACACACTGATATCTGTCCTTAAATTAATTTACTATCTGACGCTCATCACCTTTTCCGGCAATGAATTCCACTGCTTACCCTTTTAAACAGTTTTATTCCAAATTACTAATTATATGAAGAGCCAAAGGCTTCAATTCGGCGACGTGAAATTATTTAAGTTAAGGGATATTACATCCCATATTGTTTCATAGCCGAATATAGAAACTATATATAAAGTTCGGCGAGTCCAAGCCTAAGCAAATACCTGGATAGTGCAACACATAACCCATTTGGTAGTGCAACACTGAGGCAACTCATAGCAAGGGTGGAGCAAGTTCCGATCACTGTTCTTGGTATTTACTCATAATGTGAAACCCAGCTCCTAGGAGCTGTATTACTGTTCTACATTATGAGAGAAGGTCACTACCCAGACCGGTTTCAACCTTTATTGAGGTCTCATCAGGGAGTAGGTAGACCTAGTTAATACCAATTTTGTAGCGAACAGAACTTACATACCCTGCTATAAGAACCTACTCACGGATGAGACCTCAATAAACGTTGAAACCGGTCTGGGTTTCACATTATGAGTAAATACCAAGAACAGTGATCGGAGCTTGCTCCACCCTTGCTATGAGTTGCACTACCAAATGGGTTATGTGTTGCACTATCCAGGTATTTGCTTACGCTTGGACTCGCCGAACTTTATATAGAGTTTCTATATTCGGCATAAACTCTTGTTTCTTATTCGGCTAAACAATATGGGATGTAATATCCCTTAACTTAAATAGTTTTATTTCCTTTTCAGATATTAGCATTTATTTTCTTGTCTCTCGTGGTGTAGTTAAAAAAAGTCCCCTTTTTCTTCCTCCTATTTAAATCACCTATTACCACATTATTTTAATCTATCCTCACATTTTACATTCCACTGTTCCGATATTATCCTTGTTACCTGCTTCATCTTCATTTCTCACACCTGCCAGTAAATAAATCTCCAGAAAAAGGAGAACTGCCTTAACATTCTGTTAGGATTATTCTCAGAATCCTTTTGCAGTGTAACTCTTCATCCTGAGAGTGCAGTTTTACCTTTTACTTTTGATATATCGATAAAAATTGAAACAAATCTAGATGCTAAAGGAGGCTGTTTTAATATCTAGATGTCCGAGATATACAGTATTCAATATTCTACTCTGTCTACTTTTATTTTAAGTAACCCATCTCCCCCTTTCACCTGAAATCGGTTTCAATTAGACTGTTGGAATCATATTTGGGTTTATTTGGAATTATGGATGGAACAACTAAAAAGCTACTAGTCCAATAATATGTCTGTTAATTGTGTGTGTGTTCACCGGCTGGTGGAAAATCACGCCCATATGAGACAGACAAACTCCCTTCACGTGAAAAGTTCTTATAAAATGCGCTCGTCTCCTAGATTAGATTCGAACCAAAATCTTTTCGGCAGAAGTGCAAATGTCCAAGCAAATGCGTTCATTTCGGAATTGGTAAACAAAATCGTGTTCATCAATACAACACAACACGTTCCATCCATAATTATGTTAAGGTTTGTCTCACTTGGTTGCCATATCTCTATATAAAGTATACGAAGAATGCGTATGACAGGAATGCTTGCATTTGTAATGTTCATGAGATATTTCATTTATTGTTCATCATGTATCTATTTTATTTACTGATTTAAAAGATTCCTCTGACATGCATCTATTAAGATCAACTGGCTTCACTGTGTTTTGTTATAAGGCAACTTAAAAATCATTTTATTATATATGATTCTTAAGTTTTCAATTAAGAGGAAATGCACTTAATGCAATTAAGAATTATTAATGAGTATTTACACTCAAGTAACTTCATGATTTGTATTTTTAAAGTAATACATGACTTCAAGAAGCGTGGCTCCTTCAGATATTGAGTTTGCGTGCTCTTAAATATCTGGGAATATTTCAAAACAGAAATTTAGAGGAAATTCATTTTTCTTAACAATATTGCAAGTACTGTTCGAAATGTCTTCGAATTTAAATTTATTTTTAATTTTCATTCTTTTCAAATTTTGGTTTGTGAAATAAGCTTTCAAGCCATTCTGAAGCTCCAAGAACTAAGCACAGCTCGCTCGTAGGGTGTACACTTGTTTAGATATCACGATATTCATTTATATTAATTCCAAAATGAACTCGCTCAGTAGCGGTCTATATAACCATTGATGATAGAAACGAAATTTTTTCGAACTGTTCACGGCATGGTAAAGATAGCAATAAATGAAATTAAATTACACTTTCGGTCTTCGGACTTACTTTCACAGTTGATTTCCAGCTGTCTTCTAAGCAAATTCACACGCAGCAGGAAACGAAGCCACTCTTCGAATTAGTATCGGTGTCTTGCGTGATCATCTGAAGCGGGCTCTTTGCCTAGCCTTAATGACTAAATAAAGCATGTCGCATTCAATTACCTAAAACAAAAAAAAAAAAATCTCAAATAAGAAAGAATTCACGCTAACAGCATTATACTCAAGAACGCACTCTGAAGTATAATAACTTATGCACTCATTGTTCATATAATGAAATTACCAACTTGAACGACGTTTCTATAATTTTAATAGAACTCAAATCACGAAAGCTTATTTCAATAACTGTTATTATCTGATACTGTGTCGGATATCTGCCCACTCCGTAATGAGGTTTCAGAAAAAGCTCCGGCATAGGACACACGATCCAATGTAATGAATTCATTTGTTGGAAAACCAAACTAAGATTTAAATTTTGAAAACTAGTACTAAAACTAAATTCAATACAGTATTTATTTTATTAATTTTTATTCCACAGTTTTCATAACAAAATCACGTAACTCTACTCAACATTTCTTGCTCTCTTTCTCTCTCTGGATATTATAAAAATATACAATACGAATGACTTAGTTGCAATAATTACGGTGTTTTACAATCAAAGAAATAAAACGAAAGAAGTAAATCTTAGTTAATTAAAATTTCAGAAATTAATTAAAACTGTTCCAATTAGTTCACGGTAGATAATTTAAGAAAAATCTTTTATAATTATACAGTACACCCAAAGTTAATCAAGTTGTCTGGAGCGGAATTTTTGTTACTTTGTTTTTTAGGTGGTTCTCGTCAGCAGAAATGCACTTCACGCAACGGTAAAAAAAATGTTTCATCGGAGGGAGGGAAAAAAGTGCAGTCTTGATTAAGTCTCCTAATTTCAGTATACATTTTTATTTTCTTTTAGAGTATTAAACTTGGGTAAAGCAGTGTAAGCACTTTCACTGCATTACAAACAGTTGCTTTCGTTGTTATGAAAGGCCACGTGGGACAGAATATGGATCACTAAACAGAGCCATAGATATTCATCATTAAAAAGTTCTTGAATTAAAAAAATCCAACAGAAGGAATATCACGTTCCATTTTTACGATCATGATTTTAGTTCATTACGTTAACTAAATACATTGACTTAATTATTGATATGAAAAATCCTCGTCTAAAAATGATATTAAAAAAAATAAATTTCACTAAATTTCCAAAGTCGTGAATTATAATGGTTACTGAAGGGGTAAAGTAAAAACACTGAAACAACAAGATTTCCAGATTTCGCTCTTATTCTGTCAAGAGCACTAATGTGCCACATTTACAGCTATTCGAGGATGGGATTCACATAAAAAAATGCGATTTTTATTTAAACTTTTACACAATAAAATGCATTGCCAGTTTCAAGGGGAATTTAGCTCGAATGTTTATAGTTCGCCCACCGTTTGTAGGTCCCTACTTCGCGTCTTTCCAAGAATGGTCGATTCATGCTGAAGGGGAGAAAGAAATGAAGGACGTCCGAATTGGTCGCCAACACGCGAAATCACGTGCTTTATAGGTAAAATTTTCCAACTGTTATACAAGCAATATAGTTAACTACAATAATCATAAAAGAGAAGTTAATTTTCAGACCGGTAATAATAAACAACTCATCCCACAATACGGACTTATTACCCTATTATCGGAATTGATTCTCCTTTTTCTAAGATGCGCAGAAGTGTCGAAGGATCTCTAATCGGTGGGCGAACTATACCTAACCCTTTAAAGACTTATAGCGGACAGCACTCCGCGCAACCGACCGTCTTCAGATTTCATTTATGCACGACGTCACTAACCATTACACAGCGCCATCTACCGTCCATAAATAGTATTATTTTTTATCTTGCAGACAAAATACCATTGGCGAGTTCTCCGGTCGATTTGCTTATGTTCGGGATGAAAATAATCCCCGAAAAATAATTCAACTGAAAAATCCCAAAGATTTCTCTCGTCGCCAAGATAATCGAAATCGGGCATTTTCCAATCGAAGAGAGTAATGTCACGGTGTTTTACCAACTCAGCTAAGAAATTATTTTAAAAACTTATCACAAGATGGAATATTTTTTCGTATTCCATTATCAAGAGTCTAATTATATAAACCGACTTTTGTATAAAAGCTCTTCAGCTTTTGCTCTTTTCTGTTGTTAAAGATAATTGTAATGAAGTTGCATCTTTCGTTGTATGTTAATTACTTCATTGAAATTAATTTCACTTTTCAGGTCACCATAATATTTTAAATGATCATGTTTGTGTTTACACAGTTGGAACATAAAAATAAATTAGTGCAGATAATTAAGTTACATATAATTAATGAACAGTTGAAATAACTGAGTGTCACACACAACAAGAAAAAGCATAGAAACCGCAATTAAAAACAGTAAAGTTAATTAAAATTATGGAGCTAACGGCAAAATAAAAATTAAATACTTTTCATCTGCTGATGGATACCTTAATGGTTTACCATCTAAGGTAAGCTTCGCAGTTTTACTATTCCTTCTGATTTAAACTAAATATTAGCCAAACATTTCAGCTGTGGCCCCAGTCTGAATACCGTTTCAAAATCTATCGTATGTAGTTACTTTCATAACGACAGAACATGACATTTCCACATTTTAAATTCATATGCAACGGGTCCTAAATATATAGGATGTTATATTCGGGCAATGATTATAAAGCAAGCTAAACTTTCCCCAGTTGAATTTGCCGCATGATTTCCTACCAGGATTTTAATTTACTGCCAGTGTTCTTGATGATAATCTGATTGCATAATTCTTATTTATCTCATTATAATGACAAATAACCATGATGGTAAGATAACGAGATTTTATGCCAGCTGCGGCGTTGCCTGATTAAACAAGCCCTCGCGGTTTTCGCCAGGGAACCAGGGCAAACAGTCAGTCACTCAGAAGAACTAAAGATAGGAAATCAACAGAAGGAGTATTAATGGAAAGGAAATCGAACTTGCAGAACTGGAAAAGTATAATTTGAACATAAATGGTATTAACGAGACAAAGAAGAGTGGAATGGAGTTCTAAATAATATATATATATAGGATGTTATATTCGGGTAATAATTATCAAGGAAAGGAATGAGTAGCGATGGAATTCAACACCAAACATGAAGGTAAACTTTTTGATTGGAAGGCAACAAAGAGTTATGGGCAAACTTAAAAATTGAGAAATGAACAATGAAACATTTGTGCTTATGGTCTAACAGAAGTTCTCATATCTTCAATTATTATAAGACATTTCTAACTGAATCAATCCACTTAGACCTTCTTGGTCTACTTCTGTGTGTCGAGTAGTGGAAGAAATTTTTTGCGTCATTAGAGAAGGCAACTAACATAAAGAAAAAGAAAAAGTTAGTCCTTGGGGATCTAAGCAGCGGAGTAGGAATGAATCCCACGAGGTATAGAGGAGCGTTTTGGGAAATTTTGGAGAAAAGGGCAAAGCTATTAGTAACGGCAAGCATCTGCTGGGTTTCCGTTCAACATACGGATTTATGTATATCTTTATGTTCCAACATGAAGATATGCACAAGTTCACATGAAGAGAAGATACGAGAAATAAGAAAGCCTCGTCTCCTTGAGTATGCTATTGTTGCTAACTATATCTGCACGCTTGTTCAGAATACTAGAGTGCACTACTAAAGATTTGAAATTGAAAGTGACTGTCACTCAGTTTTAAGTAGGACAAAAACGAAAATTGCATTTAAAAGAAATTTTTCAAAAATTTTTTTTTAAAAAAAGGTTAAATTGAGCAGCAAGTTTTGTAGATGCGAAAATGCATGTGAAAGGTGACCAGAGAAATTCTTTATAAAACGCTACAATTAAAAGGTGTAAATGGAACATTAAACAGAACAATACATAATCTATATTTAGGTTACCAGTTAGAACTAAAGGAAATACAGGAATATGGTTTGATGTAAAATCAGAAACACGAAAGGTTTGATACTATATGCACTCTTATCAAGATGGATATAATTGTGAAAGAACGCAGTATCAAATTACCTCTTAACAAATCCAGTGCAAGTCTCCAGAATTCTCTAAGAAATACTGAGAACTGCATTCTCAGTAGAACATGTAAAATATTTCAGCATTTTGTGTAGTTTTTAGTGAAGATGGCAAATTAATTATGGAAATAGACATGATAAATAAAGGTGGTATGGTGGGGAGCCATTTGAAGAAATTTGAAGGGAATAAGAGAAATTAGCACTAAACTTGCAGTGTATAAGACACTGGTAAAGCCTGTTTTGTTATGAATCTGAGAACTGGATTAGAAATAAAGCACTTGATCAAAGATTACGGGGGTTCTGAAAAAAAATTATGGGCCTGAAGAGATGGATGGAATCAATGGCAGAATCATTAAAAATGAAGATATGAGAAATGAACTTGACAATATTAGCATTCAAGAATGTGTTAGCAGAGATAATCTAAGATGGTAGGAAGAAGAGCAAGGTTTAGGTGGATTGATTCAATCAGAAGTGCCTTATAAAACCGAATATTAGAGATATGACAATATTGAAGCGCTGACAAGTGAGATTAATTTGAAAAAAGAAATCATAGGGGTTAGTAATGATGAAGTACTGTACACCCCTTGAGAGTACATACCAAAAAATTGATGTGTGCTTTTTTTTGGGGGGGGGGGGGGAGCATGAGCTTAACTTTTTAACCCGGAAGCTGAATAATTATTGTTTAGACCATAATTCGAGTTTACCATCAACACTTTTGATAATTAATTTGCTTGCATCATTCTTATTGATGTTTGCTAGAATGCCAAATAAATTAAGTACAACAAACAAGCGGTGCTTTCACATTTAAGAACAACTTGCCGAGAAGAATTTAATGAAGAACATAAGACAGGTTACGGTATGGAAAACAGCTAAAAGATATTTACCTGAAGATATCTTAGGTGTCGAACATTAAGGACAACGCACACCACATTAGGTTTCAGTTTAAAGTTCCAGAAATCTGCAAATTCACGAGTTTTGGGTAAAAATAATGGTAAGGGTATTTCTGAATGCAGAAAATATGCAGGTATTACTTACTGTTCTTCCGAATTAATTTTCGCTATGCTTCCTTGTGCCATATTCTGGTTCGATCACCCCACAGTAGCTGATCAATATCGCAATCTAATATTTGTCAAATGATTCTAAATGTCATTGAATGAAGCATTTGCTACAAAAAAAATTCACAATATTGTACATTAAAGTATCTGAATTAGTTTAAAACGATGTTTCCAGTTATTGCTTTTATCCATGTTATTCCTATTTTCATCTATTACCTAAAGACATTAACAAACATTCGTGCCCATTGCGGTAAAAGGAACCACAGCCTGTTGGTCGGACAGCGTATATGCTGTCCACTCGGCCAACCAAGTCATCTATATACAATATATTTGTATAATATAATATTGCAGGCACCGCTTGTCTGCGAAAGTTATTCCTATCCATAGCCATTATAGGGGTCACATACTATTTAAAAATACTTAAATTTGGGAATCAGATTATATACAGCCACTGCCACTTCAGGTCATTCGTATTTATTTTTAAATGGCTTTCTTACTAAAGAAGCAATAAATAAATGCTAAACAAAACTTGACATTGATAATCCCCTGCTTGGCAAATACGTTTTTATCAAAACTAGGTCTATTTGACGAGAGAACGTTGTTGCTTAAAAAAAAAAAAAAAAGGCTGGAGCAGCATGTGAAAGTGCAAAGAAAGAAAGTTTCTGAATGCTGATGGCCTGTGCATAAAAGGGTCAGCTATTTGCAAATTGGATACATTCGTATAAGTTTCTGAACAGGTGTGCGAAAATATAAAATGTAACAAAAAAGGTTCTCTATCGGTAGTAGTTTATCATTGCCGATATTTCAATCTGCTAAATAACTTGAACAAATTTAAACTGTTTAAAAAAGAATAATGGATCAAATTTAATTTTTACTCAGAATTTTGAGTGGATTATGTTTTTAACAATTTTTTAAGCGCACATTTCTTTCAGGGATTGAGTATAGGGCTCTGGAGTGAGGAACAATTATTCAAGTTTGGATATAAAAAATAATAAGAACAAATAAATTCAGTAACACAGCATAACATGAACAATCAATATATTTAATATAATCTGCACATACTAAAACGATTTAAACAAAACAAAAAAAAATGTGCGTAGCTCGCAATCAGACGGCAAATTATTTGCTAAATATTTCTATTTGATTTCCCATTTTTATTTACTGATCTAGCATTCAGAAATCCTCCATATTTTGTTTTCTATATTTAAAAACTCAGACTAATAAAAACATTTGCTGTTTTTTTTCTTTATTTTTGTGTTTTTTTAATAAAGTATTAGAAAGCGAATTTTAGATAATGCAGTAAAAATTAAAATCACACACACACAAAAAAAGGAATGCAACAGTTCAGTATGCCGTGTCACCATTCGGTATCGCCGCACCTCTCAATTTTCAAATTTCACTAATGTCCATTTTACAATCAAATCCCCCCCCTAAGAAAGGAATTCCCCAATACCTAGCGTCTCCTTAGTCCAATCAAACCAATTTCGGTACTCAAGTCTTTCCAACCGAAGGGTTCAGATACCGTCTACAACGGCGTTTCTCAACCTTTCTAAGCCCAAGGACCAGTAAAATGCCTAAAACAATTCTGCGGACCACTAAGTTACAGAGGCGTAGCTGAAGAGGAGGGGGGGAGGGAAAGATCCGCCCCTGGCTGCACCTTTTTGGCGTTTATGAAATCTTGCCTTACTGTCTATAAAACAGCAACTGAGTGATGAAATAGACTTCGACAATTTTGCGAACAGAAAAGCAAGAAAAATAACATTTTAGAATGTTGGAATTAAAGTTTGACTTCAAAAATAAACAGTGTTTTTAATTTATTTCCCTATACGTCGTTTTGACTTTTTGTAATTTTTTTAAAAAACCGATGTAGGAATTACCAACATTTCGGAAAAACTGTGCCATTTATAACATAATAAATATAAAAGAATGTTTTGAAAGATATGGCAACATAATTAAATTAATTGAACGATTAAAAGTTCATCATCACTGAACAAAGTTTTAATTTTTATTAAACAAATAAATAAGATGATATAATTATGTTACTACTTACTTTTAATGAGATGGTTGAGTTCTCGGCCCTTGCAGAGTTGCTGGATATCTGGCTCAATATTGGTCAACTATAGTCGAAGATCGGCACACACACACACACACACTAAGAAGATTTCTATATTTTGATTTAGTTTGAAGGAGCGATGAAATCCTTTCTCACAAAGACTCGATTTCTCACTCGATTTTGAAGACGAGATTCAAAATCGAGCCAAACTAAGATCACGGAATTGCATTTTAAGCCCACTGTCACTTGAAAGCTCAATTAACTTTTCTTTTTTTTTTTCGATAACGAAAGGTCGTTCTCGTGACTGCAAGCCTGAAATGGATCGCGAACCCACAGAAATTTCTTATAAAAGTTATTCGGAAAATATGTTTCAAAATTCCGTTTCAGATTTTTGAGGTGCGGCGATTCCAATGTTGTAAAAGGTGAAAACTGTCTGCCTTTTACATAATTAATGCATAAAACCAGTTTTTTCTCGATGCCTTTATTTTGTCGTAGGCATCACGAACAGTTAAAAATTTTCCCTGAAGGGAGAGATTTAGTTCATTGCTTCGTCAACAAGGAGTGATGCAAAATAGAATTACGTTCATTTACAAATAAAACTTCGTGCCTTAATTAAAATGCGCTTGTTAGTACTTTGCCCCTGGAAAACCAGCGAATTTCAGAATGAAGCAAAAGTTGTGTATATTCACTGCCCATTTCATCGCAGAGTACGAAAATAACCCGTTATTTAACGGTCGAGCTTTAATACAATTAACTAGCTTGACAGCGTTGTATAGCACAGTTTTAAATTCTGGTGGCATTCCTTCGGAGGCTAACGCTTCCCTGTGTATGAAACAATGCATCCAATTCATAACCGGAGCTACTTCTTCGACCTTAGAAACAACCCCACTATGCCTACCTGCAAGAGCGCGAACTCCATCCGAACAGAAGCCTATACATTTTCCCCACTGGATCCCTTTGTGTATTATGTAATTATTGAGAGTGAGAAATATTTCTTCTCCAGTTGTTCGGGATGACAAAGTTCTACAAAACAGAATATCATCATGAATGTTGTTATCATGTGCATAGCTTACGTAGCATATTAACTGCGCATCATTTGTAACATCAGTAATCTCGTCTATTTGTAACGCATAATAAGGACTCTTAACTCTTTCGATTAACTGATATTCTACGTTCACCTGCCATATCATTAATTCTGCGACCGACAGTGTCATTTGAAAGAGGAATCAAATCAACATCTTTTAGTAACTTGTTGCAAAACATCGTTTTTACCACATCTTTTATAGCTGGAAGTAGTAAATTTTCCCCGATAGATTGAGGTTTCCTTGTTTTCGCTTTGCGCAAACTTAAGAGATAGGATGCTTCCAGTGCTTTGCTATTAATGGAACCCATGGCTGAAACTATATCTTTCCCATGATTAAATGTCGCTAAGCATCACAGAAAAAATTCAATTGGCTTTTTTTTCACATAATGTTTAGTTTCTAAATGTCGTCGGAATTTCGCAGGTTTCATGCACTCGTTCGACAACACTTCATAACACAAAACACATTGAGGTTTCTGTTCACTTTCATCTACATACCAAGTAAACCCGAATTTCAAATATGAACTGTTATATTTCCTACTGTATTTTTTCTTTGAACTGCTTGTTTCTTCTACTTTAATAGAATCAGATTTACTGGCCGTTACAACACGTGTATCACAATTAGGGTTAGCATTGCCTGTTTCATTTTCAAAGTCCTAGTTCTAAGCTACTTTTCCATTATTAAAAAAATGTTTCCGAAAAATATATAAATACTGGGGTTAACTCACGACAGACTTTGTTCAAGTATCACTTAGCACTTGTGTAGATATACTGAGCCTTGGTTGAAAGAAATCTTCAATAATAAAAATCAATAAAAACAAGCAATTGGTTGAAATGTGGATAACACATGTTCACTTCAAATCTGACAAAACAACAAGGGAAGGCGGAAGCAATAAAACTATTGTTTTTCACTTCACCCCTCTTTTATTATTCGTCATTCTGCGGCTACAAATTTAGCGGCAGAATGACGAATAATAAAAGAGGGGTGAAGTGAAAAACAATAGTTTTATTGCTTCCGCCTTTGAACATTCTGACGCTATTTGTTGGTTTTTTTAAGGCTCCATTTGATTTCATTAATTTTACTTATTCAATTTTAATTTGTTTTGTTTGGATAATTTAAAAAAAAAATATTTAATTTAAGTCTGCCTGCGGACCACCTGTGGTCCGCGGATCACAGGTTGAGAAACACTGGTCTACAATATAAATGAAAACTCCTTCACTGGAAGTAAGTTGGTCCCTCTACGAAGATTTTTCAGGGTTCCCTCCCTGAAAAACAAATACCTCGGAGAATCAAATAACCAGTCAGTTGACCTTATTTGTGCATATTTCACATTATGATCAAATTGCGGGTGGGAGGGAAATTTGGTAAATTATCTTAGGTGTAAAGCAAAAAATTCTTTTAAATAAATTTGGAAAATTCAGCGAAAACTGATCTTGAAAAAAAAATTGTTTTATATTTTATTAGGGAGAAAAGAACATTTTTAAGGTGCAGTCCTTCCCACTACCTCTCCCCTCATGTGACTAGTAAATGTACTTACCACTGACGTAAAATTGGGATTTTCCATCTAGTATTAATAACATACTAATAACCCACCATTTAAAGAATTTGACAGACATATTGAGGGAAAACATTTCAGTGATTTTAATTTTGCATTAAAATCACACCAGAACTCAACAAAAACCAGAGACATCAACTGTAATGGCGAGAGAACCGATCTGTTGAGAGGTGTTTTTGTGTGCGTGCATGCTCTGTTCAGAAAAGTAGTCGGTTTCACCAGGAGCATTATGGCATACAATGGTCAACTGTGGATGTTAACATTCATGCTTTCACTATTTTGATTCGGCAAGACTAAACAGATTGTTTCTGGTTATGGTAGCGAAGTCTGTTTCTCTATAATACCGGTCGGGGAAATGATATGCAAAATTAGTGTGACCAGCACCGAATGAGTCAAAATCCTACGAAATACTGTTAGATTAGACTTCCACTTAATTTCATGAATTACGAAGATTAAAATTTGCATAATCACACAGCCGGAGATTTCAAACGTTATTGGAGAGGTTTCTCTGGTCTCGAGTAGCATAATATGTGCATTTATTACTCATCGCTTTAACAAATGGTTGGGGGAAGCATTCACAGTGCATGGCACCTTGCCAAAACTGCTTGTCACCAGCTGCGAAGATACATTATTTTGGTCTTAAGATGATATTTCAATTTTTTTTTTTTTTGCATACAAAATATTATCGAAGTGATCGATCGAGAACGGCTTTAATAAATATCAGATGTTCACAGCACTAAGGAATCCAAGCATGGTATAGGCCCAACTTATAAGGCGTTACTGTTTTTAACCAAAACGGCGCTGAAAACTTTAGTGAAAGGAGGACTTAAAAATGTGCGATGAATTGTTTTGTACACCAAAGGAACGGCAACTCAAATGGCAAGCATACGGATTAAAAAAAAAAAAAAGTCACTGTTTCGAAAGATTTTTTTCTTTCAAAATTCAACTTTTGGTAATTCCCAGTGCTTGTTTTGCTTCAATTTTACTTGTTTTATTACCATACCCTCAGCAAGCAATATCGATTAACTTTTGGCGCGCATATCGCACTAAAGTGTAACCTTTCAGAGCACACCACCTGTCACCTTATCGACAAGGTAATTTACTTAAATAGAATTTACAGATATATCTTTCGGACGACAGCAGAAATACAAAACCGATTACCGTGCAAACGTAGAAGATCTTGTTGCAATGAAAACTTCGAATAAGCAGAACGCGAACACAGCATTGTTATCGTGTGCAGGTGGGTGTAGCCGGCAATAGTACTTTATGTTATTCGGATCATTCAATTTTAATCAACATTTTCAAACCCGAGTATTCTTCAAATATGAAACTAATTCTACCTTCACATCTCATAATCAAACAGCAGGCTACCCGATGTTAAGATCAACAGAACAACCATTTGTAACAATCAAGCTACGGGGCAATCTTGACACGAAAACGATTAATTTCTATAAACACACGTGTCCTTATGCTTCAATGCCAAGGCCGCTAACCTTAAATTTTAAATAGCCAATCAACAATTTTTCCTAAAAAAAACCCTGATTTTTTTTACCCATGACTGCGTATCCTAACATATATGGTGATTATTTAACTCATTGAAAGAGGCAACTGAAGTTTTGTGATTTTTCATTTATGCTTGCTGCTCCCTCTGATGTCAAAAACGAAATTCTGATAACCAAAGGGTTTTTATAATTTATTTTAAAATTAGTTTTTATATATACACCTTCTACTAATGTAGAAGTGGAAGAATTTTTGAGGCTTTAGAGAAAACAGCTGACACAATATTAGAAGCATGATTGAAATACAGGGTGATCAAAATTAAAGTAACCCTGTTTAAGGCCTTGTGGAGCGCCACCTAGCCATCCAAATAGTGCGGAACTTTGCAGGAATACATTGTGTGTTATGAGGAAGCAATAGCTTAGAGAAAAAAGTTCTACAATTCACCACCAGGGGGCGCTGTTTGCTGTGTCAGATGTAGTAATTTTTCTGTGTGTAAGGAGAAAAGCGACAAGCATAAATAGTACATTTGTATTTCCTTCCATTATGCATTCAGGGGTTGTACTCTTCGATGCGCTGCCCTTCCCGGTATGCCACAAACTGCAACCTTTGCACAGCGAGTCAACGGCAGAACGCAGCTGGTCGGAACTGATGTTGCGCACATTGTTATGCTGTCCTTCTGTGCTGGCAAGTTATCAGGATGATCCCGGTAACTATTTAAATTAAGGGAATATTTAATCCCACATTATTTCGAAGCGAAATAAGAAAACTCTAAGATAGAAATCAAAGAGTTTCATGCTGAATATAGCAAACTATAAAAGTTCGGCGAGTCTAAGCGTGAGCAAACACCTGGGCGGTACAATACCGGGCAACTCGCTGTAAAGGTGGATTAAGTTACGATCGCTAGTCTTGGTATTCGCCCTAATGTAAAACTCATCCCCTAGGGGCCTAGGAGGTGTATGTTGTTTTACATTAAGGGAGATAGGTCACTACCCAGACCGGTTTCAACCTTTATTGAGGTCTCAATAACTCCTGTCTTTGAGAAATCCCCAGGGCCATAAGTCACACGGGGTCAGATCAGGTGAACAAGACGGCCAAGTAGTTGGAAACTGCACTGTTGATCACTCTGGCTCCCGGGAAATGTTCTTGAAGAGTCCCTTTACACATCAGTTGATTAGTACAGGAGGTACTGACAACCGATGTGGAGGGGCTCCCCATCCTGCGTACAAATGACTGAATCCATGCACAAGCGCTGCTGTAACGGTGGCGCAACAAAACTTTAATCATATCGCGATACCTCTCAGCAGTAACTGAGACCCCGACTGGCGAATGACCTCAAAGAAAAATGCTGGAAGGTTTTTTTTTTTTCACTTGGTTAGATTATAATAAATTTAATTTAATCCTATTGATATAATTACGGCTATTATAGCCTGTTTTTGTTTAGGAGTGTCCCTTATTTTAATACATTGGCTAACATTACTCAAAAAAGGGGTATATATATTTAGGGCATTATGGGTGATTATAGAAGGCAATATGGCAGAATAAAAGAGGTGGGAAAAAATTTTGTACATACCTTGTGGTTCTATGATGCCTTCCAATTCCAAGATCTTGCTGAAGGTTGTTTATAAACGGGGGGGAGAGAGGGGGGGAAACATGGGGGTGCGTTTTGACGCGAGAAATTGGAAACCCGGGTTACTATTAATAATATATATATAAATATATATATATTATTTTGTTTAGTGCCGCATTTTTTGTGGGGGGGAGGGGGGAACGAAGGGGAAGAATATCCTTATGTGGAAACTGGGACAGGAGTTAACGGGGTGTGGACCGTTTAGGAAGTCGTCTGACCGTCATCATCGGAACCTTGTGGGAATGAGTGTAGGGCTATGTCAAGGCTGCGGGTTGCTTCTGCGAAATTAGGGCATTTGTGGTCGCTACATGGCCGGAGGCATGGCTTAATTTGTAAGTTCTGGATCGTCCAACATTCGGAAATTAGGTAGGGGCGGTGGACGTTGATAGAATTTTCATCGCATTTTATGGCGATAGTTTCGGATATTCTAAGCATTGTTTCGTTGTCTTGTTTGTCTATGATTATGTCCTTGTCGATTTGGGGGGGAGGGGGGTATGTTTTAGTTCAAGGGCGTGAGCTGCAATCTCTGTCTTCCCTGTACTCTGTGTTTTGTTTTCTTTTTGATGTTGCGATGTTTTTTTGTGTTCAGATATTCCGGAATGGGAATATTGCAATCCCTGAAGGGCTCTTATAGTCTAGTCCATAAAGACCTAATTGTAGAGCCCGTGTAGGTGACGTCACAGTCTTTTTTGACAAGGAAATTTGTAGACTACGTTGTGGTGTTCGAATATTTCTTTGTGAGTGAGAGATTTAGTAGGTTTTAGGAGAGTTGCTAATTTTTGGTTCGTGGTGAATACTAGCTTATAGTCCGTGTGTTTGAAAATGTATTTGTAGGCTTTGTATGGTTTTGGATGTATGGCAATTTGATGACCATACGTGTCGGGAAGTCTGTTTTGGGAGTATTATTGTTAAGACGGGATTTTGCCGTATTGTTCGCGTAATTTATTAGATGTGTGTGTGGGGGGGGGGTAGTTGCGAATTTTAAAAACCTGTGTTAAATACTTTAGTTCCGTGTTAAGATAATTGCTGTTGGTTAGAATTTGTAAGCATTGATAAATTGTGATAAGATGACTAATTTTTTGACGGAATATGGGTGGTATGAATTGAAATGGAGGTAGTTTCCGATATGTGTGGGTTTGTGGAATATCTTCGTAGCTATTCTATTGTGGCTTCTGATTAAAGTCAGGTTTAAGAAATTGATGGATTTGTTCTGTTCTGTTTCCATGGTGAATTGTAGTCTGTTGCTATAATCGTTGAGGGATGTGTGTAAGGCGGAGATGTGTGAGGGGTTTACCAATGCATAGAATATCGTCTACGTATCTACCATAAAAGGTGATGTCGGGTGGAGGGGGTGGAGTAGAAGTGATTCAATGTGCGCCAGGAATAATTCTGCTAGATGTCCACTAATGTTTTGGCCCATTGGGAGACCGAAAATTTGAACATATAAGGAATTGTTGAATTTAAAGAAGTTGGCGGATATTGTGAGTTTGATCAAGCTAATGATGTCATTTGGTGTTAATTTTGTGCGTGTGTGTAGGGTGTGGTCCTCAGTGAGAAGTGTGTGTACGATGTCTAATGTTCTGGGGACATCCACGTTGGTGTATAAAGAAGTTGCATCTAGTGAGGTGAGGATGCCATTATGGGATGGAGTAGTGTTATTTATTTTCCAGAATAAGTCGTTCGTATTTTTAATCATACAGAAAGACGTTGTTAGTAGTGGTTTGATGAGTTTGACAACAAATTTAGATAAAGGAGCTGTGGTGGTGTTCTTGTAGGAGACTATGGGTCGTA
The DNA here is from genome assembly GCF_054136105.1 of Typopeltis vanoorti. Taxonomy (NCBI): domain Eukaryota; kingdom Metazoa; phylum Arthropoda; class Arachnida; order Uropygi; family Thelyphonidae; genus Typopeltis; species Typopeltis vanoorti. The sequence continues at coordinate 126,140,505 of NC_143556.1, read as the reverse complement.
TCGGATAACCGTTTTTGTGGGTTTTGATGTTCCCGAACATAAGGAGGGTGCGTGTAGTGCGAGGGGTTGTGTGTCTCATTGTGTTTTTATCTATTTTGTTTTGACTTTTTAAGGTGTGTAGGGTGTTGTTTATTTGTTTTATGAGGTCAGGGGTAGGATCATTGTGGATTTTTTGGTAGGTGTCTTGGTCGTTTAAGACGGCCATTATTTTGTTGTGGTAATCCGTTTTTGTTGATGATGACTACGGTGTCTCCTTTGTCAGCTTTTGTGATCATGATATCTGGGTTCTTCTTTAAGGATAAAAGGGCTCTTTGTAAGTTGGGAGTAATGTTGGGTTTTACTATTATTTTGCTATTTACAATGTTGTTTATTGTTTGGAATATTGTGTCTCTGTTTGGGTCATTTTCAAGTTTCGCTTGGATTTCGATGATGATGTCTTTTTTTCGGTACGTATTTAGGGATATCGCGAAGTTTAGTCCTTTGTTTAGGATGGTGATTTCGTCGGGTGTGAGGATGTGGTGTGACAGATTTTTGATGGAGTTGTCATGTGTGGGTCGTGAGGCGGTGGCGTCTGAAAGATTGGGAACAGTATGTGTTATGTATTTTGTGCCTGTTAAGGCATACCACTTTTTTGTGTGTCGAGCTTCAGTTAACAGCGCGTATTCGTTGATGTGTGTGTTTGGGTACTTTCAGAGAAAACTGCCCATTCATTTGGGGTCAATAAGGTTTTCAGTCTACGTTTTGTATTGTGGGTGTATGAACAAGCATGATTTTTCTTTCTGAATCTGTCATGTATGGCCTGCTTTATGAGTGCAAGTGAAGCTCGGTAGCAATTTCTTTTATTCCCGGAAATGGAGCGGTTACCGCATACTGTAGCAAAGTTTGGCGTGACGTTTGATGTAGGCAATTCGTGAGGAATGTTATGTGCATTTGTTGCGCGGTGTATGTGAGGATGGTTTTCTGGTAGGTTACTTTTGTGAAGGTTATACATTCGTTGAAAGTATGACGTGAGCCCATGACATAGCCTAGTGTTTGGAGCGAGTGCTAAAACGATCTTATTATTAAAGTATATTTTGTGTCACGGAGGGGGAAGAAAGGGGGTAGTATGAGTAGAGAGTCAAAGGTTGCAGGGTTTTATTGTTACAAACACAATAAAAATTAAGTATAGTTTCTGGGAAATTTAGTTTAATCCTTTATCCAAGTGTAAGCAAACAACGTTTGCGCCTGAAGTATCTTCAGGACTGAGGCAACTCGTGTTAAAGGTAGATCAAGCTCTCATCACTCCTTTTCTCAGTATCTCCCATAATGCAAAGCACATCTCCTTGCGGACATGTATATACTGCTATGCATTAAGGGAAGGGCCACTACCCAGATTGGTTTCAACCTTTATTGATTTTCGTCAGTGAGAGGCAGACCCAAACGTGGAGATACTAAGGTAGAAGCAATAGGAGAGGTCATATTTACCTGTAGGAGTTGCTAACAGGTGTACTACCACCTTATTATTAAGTTAGGAGATGTGCTTTGATTATGGGAGATACTGAGACAAGGAGTGATGAGAGTTTGGTTCATCTTTACCATGAATTGCCTCAGTCCTGAAGATACTTCACGTGCTAACTTTGTTTGCTTACACTTGGATAAAGGATTAAACCAAATTTATTATAGTGTAACTAAGTGGAAAAAAACTTCCAACATCTTTCTCTAAATCCAGAGTAATTTAATAAGGTGGTACACCTTTTGGCAACTCGTATAGGTAAATATGACTTCTCCATTGTTTCTGCCTTAGTACCACTTCTGGGTCTGGCTCCCACCTCAACAAAGGTAGAAACTGGTTGGAAGCTTTGTTGATGAATGGCAATGCTATAGCCCATGAAGTTTTAACTGAGACACGGCTGTTGCTGTTACCCCTCGGATGAGATATCAGCAAATGAGCGGCTCTGCTCGGTGGTGGGGTGAGCCTGCCACGGTGTAGAGCCAACTGGTTCTGAGAATTCTTCTCAGTGGGGGGTGTGAGCCTGTTACTGAGGGGAACAACGCTGTTTTTAGAGTTTGACCTGTACTTGAACATTCAATTAAGGTCGAAACCGGTCTGGGTAGTGGCCCTTCCCTTAATGCATAGCATTATACATGTCTGCAAGGAGATGTTCTTTGCATTATGGGAGATACTGAGACAAGGAGTGATGAGAGCTTGGTCCACCTTTACCACGAGTTGCCTCAGTCCGGAAGATACTTCAGGTGCAAACCTTGTTTGCTTACACTTGGATAAAGGATTAAACTAAATTTATTATACTCAAAGAAAGATGGTCCAATGATAAACGAAGATGTAAACCAGCACCAGACAGTAACTTTGCGGAAATACAAATGAATTCGTTGGATTTCATGCTAGTTTTGCAATCCAACAATGCAAGTTTTATATTTCAGATATAAACTATTTAAAATGTAGAAATGTAGATCGTAAATTGAATGTTGTTTTTTCTAGAGAAATGAGTAAATTACACTAAAACTCTGAAAAAGCAGTGTGTGACGAGCCATCTATCTCAAACTCCCAAAAAATAGATATGGATAACCGTCTTGTTTGTAAACTAAATATTTTAATGTATTTATTATTCTGTAAAACAAAATAGTCAAGTCAAAGATTACTATGCGTAAACATGAACATGAAACGAACTAGGAAACAGCAATGAAACTTGGTCTTAATTAGGCTGTTCAACAATAATTAAATTTATCAGAACGGATGGTTAACGTTTTTCACTGAAGGACTCGAAAGCGTAAGATTAATTGTTGCATTTTCTACTTAATTATTAATTACCGCGTGCTCAAGAAAAGGACGCGGTTTTTCTCAATTCAGCCGAGCGTTCATTAATTATAAGGGGCTGTTTTTAATTTTTTTTAAATACACAGTTGGTATATTGAGGTATGGGATACGCTAATAAAATGCATTAAAATTCCTGGGGAACGTCGTTTTCCTTAAATAGTATTTATTCTTATTTAGCTATTAAAGCAGTCTGTCTTCTTATGCAAGAAGAAGATTTCCAAAAACTATCCACATCTTTTGAAGCATATGGCAAACTTAAAAAGTAGGCATTCTATTTTCTATATTAAGTTGTTTCTGTTTCAGCCTTCAATTTAAAAAAAAAATCACTGAAATTTTGAAAATATGAATGTATCATCCTTCCATGAAAGATTTCTGGAAAATCTGTTAATTGTGTTCCACTTAACTGTTGATTTTGAAGACAAATGCATCCCACTAATTGGTGGTCTTACCAGCAGGCATATCCGAATCCTTTTAGATAAGCCAAATTATAAGAAAGGCTCTGATTTTAAGAGAGTGATGCGGTGGAGACGAGGATAGCAGGTCTCACGACTGAAAGGAGACGTATATCTTAACAGATGGCAAGAAGATGAATTGAATTTAAATAGTTTCAGTGAAGCTTTGCAGTATTGACAATATTTTTTGAGTACGTTTCTCTTTCCAGATAACGCAAACAAAAGAAAACCTCGATTTGTATATGGAAATATTTTTCAAATACCACAAGATATATGCTAATTTCGGGTTTATGCGACCGTGAGGCTGATTTGTAACAAGTATGGCGATAGGGAGATTGAGCAAAAACTTTGAATATAGTGTTAAACGTTTATTTTCGAATTTTTAAACTGTCTCAATATCATCTTAAAACACAAATAAATGTGTGTGTGTGTGTGTGTGTGTGTGTGTACTGATAAGTATTAATATACACATATTACGATATAAAATTTTGTGCATCATAATAACGCTCGCATTGTTCCCTGTCATTGGCTGGTCAATACGAAAATAGTCCGCAACATCCAAAATTATGCGTTGCTGTAGCATCCCCCACTGGTAACCTTTGAAATGAAAGTGTCAGCGATCAAGGATAAGTCTCTCCACGACCAGTGCGGGATATCAACAATTCAATAATCGGAAACTTGTGGTGTGGCTTGAACATGATATCACCTTGCAATGAAGGAATATTCTGACCCAAAGGGAACAACAACAAAAAAAAAAGTATTTTTCTCTACTAAGACAATTGTTAAATATGTACGGTCCGATTAACTGGCTGCCAACAAGTCCGCTAAATGCATAACATAATTCGTTTCAGCTGTTGAAATGAAATGCTTATCACGAGAATTATTCACTGTAATTCGAGAAAACTTGCTTCATTCGCAAAAAAAAAACGAATGCAAGCATTTTTTTTACTTCAAACAGTCGTTTTTAAGGAACTTCAAGAGATGCGGATATTCTCCAAGGAACTTGAAGCACATTATTCTGAACATGGTAATTAACGACACATTCAGATATATCACGAAAAGATCCTGTTACCTGAAGATGTTGATGTGCGTCAAAAATTTTGGTTAATGGATAATACGATTGGCAAATTACCGACAGGGTATTCCTTATGTCATTACAAAAAACTAATAAGGCGATGCCAGCGTACTCATCGTTCAAATATCTAGTCAGCATTTTTTTTTCTTTCAGCATACAGTTACAGTCGACCGAACTAAGGAATACTATAAGCTCATAGAACACTTATAAGCACAGGACTACTTGACTAGAACTATGATATGAGCTTAGTCACGCTGCACCTGCTAGAGGCAAAATTGTGAATTAATTTTACGCGAAACCTACAAGGACTAATCGCTGATGAGCCCTTGTAGGTGTCACTCCGCTACACACATCTAACCGTCTTCCTAATACTTAACTCTTTTACTTCACAACTACCATGAACACCCATCACAACCACCAACAGTACTTTTTGTATGTAAACTGCATTGTGTTTTGAAGGCCGATTTGCTTGTACGCAGGATGAAAAACCCGAGTTTCCAAGAGAAAAAAAAAAGGAAAAAAAAATCTCTGCTACCTCCGTATGAGATCAGCTAACTCACATTCCAATAATTTTATATTGGAATTTTTTTTTGAAAAAGCCCATATAAAGATTCCTCTTGTAACAACGACAATCAAACTTAAGCCTTTTCCAATCGAAGGGCACAATTATACTGTCGCATTCTTCCAATTGTACTACTCGCTACACATCTGGAATCGAACTTATGTCGATATAAACTTTATTTAAAATCACTCAAAGAATCACTTAAGTGTGAACGATCTCCAGGAAACTCTGTATATTATAAAGCACTTTGTTAATCCAAAGTGCTTTATAAAGCAGTCTCGAAAACTGCTTTAAAAACTGAAATTCCGTGGAAATAAAATTAAAAAAAAATTTTTAAGACATCACTTGAGAAACTTTGGCTTAAAATATGCGCTATTGCGAGTTTCCCTGATCAACGAAGGTTTAGCAGACCCCGCAAGATTCATGTCGGAAGTGAGATCCATTAATCTTGATCTTCATCTCTAGATTAATGTTATTTTTTAATCTTGATTTACCAGAGTATTAGGTGAATTATATCTTAAATCTATCAAATTTAAAAAAAAAACTCATCTTTTGTTTACGAAATGTCCTGAGAAAGTTAATTTACTTAAAAGTTGCCTTCCAATAGCCACCAGCAATCATTACTATCAACGAATAAAAAATTGAGCAATAGTGATTTCTTATTTTTCCACTAGTGGCGCTGCACGAATTTGTATTGTCATTCACACTACAGCGCTATTTGCGCTTTTCAAGACGGAGCTAATTTCCTGCTTCGTTTTAACTAACTGTGGGAATACAGCAGGTGGCTCAGCACTACGCCGAACATAATGTCAATAATCACACCATATATGGCAACTGAATTGACCCAGCAGTGTCAGGTAGCATCACTAGTACAATAGATGCTAGTATGGATAATGATGGGTATGTAACACAGGAACAATGGGCAATGGATTCATCTTGTTTTGCACTACACAAGGATTTATATCAAAAGAGAAATAAAGGTTCACAATGTATTTAATTTTTGAAACCTTAAGCATCATTACTGTAACGGTTTGCCAAACAGTTTTATCAGATACTACATAACTATTAGCCAGTGATTTTTTCTTTCTATTTGTATAATTCCTGTGGTAATTAAAACAATTGAAAAGCTACCATCCGTAAAATTAATTTAAAAAAAAATGAAAGCCAAAACTTGAGCTTACGTGAGTTTAATTTTGAAACTTCAATGGCTGCTAGCAACTAGCGTTTTAAGCGCCTTATATTGATCAAAACGTCCCGGGTCGTTAAATTTATGACTGTTTACTGTGCCTTAATATTTCTAATTATTAACTCACGTTAGTGATTCAACACCCTCCAGCGCGGATAAACCAACTAAGATCTCAACGAAAATTATATTCTGAATGTATACTTCATTTTAATTTTTTAATGTTTCAAGCTTTGTCTTAGTTTTTTTTTTTTCTTTCGTGTAAACCGAGAGAAGTCTCATGTAAGCTATTCTTAACCCAAATGCCATTAAGCTGTAATTATTTTATTTTGAAGACGAGGCATCGTTTTCGGACTTGTTCTACTACCTCAGCTATGGGAGACTTCTGCAAAGGATTTTTTGGAGCGTTGCACAATTAAGGGTGGCAAGCAGAAGAGTAAAAATTCTGTTGGCTGTTTTCAAAAGACGAACTTCAGAAAAGGTTTTTTTTTTGTGACCTTTTCAAAGCAGAAATAATGTTAAATAATGCCCAACATACTTTCAGCGCATACTCAACTGTCTTTTAGAGAAGCATTCGAACCAGCGGGTTGTTGCGACTGTGTGCTATCGCAAGGCGGGGAAGGGGAATAAGAAGCTTCCCGAAAGAATCCCTCTTGTCTAATCTGCATCTCCTGCATTAACATGATTACGATATGTTTCATAATAAAAAGAGGCCAGTGTGTTCCTCCTTTGTTTGATGCGAAATCTTGGATTACGAAAACATTCTAACTCAGTGTTAGAAAAACAACCACATGCGATGCATTCACATACCTGAATCCTACAGCAGCACCTCCAACGAAATATTGGAAATACTCTGCTTCAAAACTCTCTCTCAAATGAAGCAATAAATAAAATCCCGATTGTGCTTTACGCTATCGAGGAAATCTAGCAGCAGAGTTGACTGAATCGCAACAACAAAACATCATGGTGAACTAGACTTTTTCGCTTAAAAAGTCTTAAAACATCACTTGAGAAATTTTGGCTTAAAATATGCGCTATTTTAAATACATATTTTCCTTGTGCCCCTGACCTCAACTACTTTTTTCTCAAACACGACCACAGATGCGAGTTTCCCTGATCGACGAAGGTTTAGCAGACCCCACAAGATTCATGTCGGAAGTGTGATCCATTAATCTTCATCTCCATCTCTAGATTAATGTTTATTTTTTAATCTTGATTTACCAGAGTATCAGGTGAATTATATCTTAAATCTATCAAATTAAAAAAAAAAAAAACTTTTGTTTACGAAATATCCTGCGAATGATATTTCATCGATTTCTGAATGCAAATTAGGCATTCAGAAATCGATTACCAGACAGATGCAGACGATGTTGATTTTTGTATGAAAGAAGATTATAATACATTGAGGAGTACACCATCAGTACCAGAAGTGAACTGAGGAAATTCATAATCATGCTATTTGTTTCTAAGAATTTTTGCAGATTACATAAGTTCGAGTTCTGATTCATTTGCATCAAGATCGCTCTTCGCTTACTAACTTTGCTTAAAATCGACTACGCTCAAATGGGAAAATGTTATCTTTATTTTTAGCAGGAATTTAAGTCTTTCTGGTCACAATGAGTACAAAATATATAATGATTACTATGTATTTTAAAACTATAATTATGGTAATACAGCCTATGCAGTATCATTAGTGTAATATGCACCAAACGCAAAAATTGTTGTTGCAATAATGTTTCTGTACATATATAATTTCTTTAGAAGATAATAAATTGTTTTCTTGATATTAAAAATTTTCTATTATTATTATTATTATAGTACTTCCATAAATTTCTAAGACTCGTCGTGGAAACTTACTGTCACCTACACAATGCTTATCAGACCTCTTCGTAAACGCCCTTGCTGTTGATATATTCAAAAATCCACAGTCACTATGAAAAAAAAAAAAAGAGTTCAAAACCCCTTCTAAACCAACTCTTACTTCACTTAGGTCATCATAGGGATGACCTTTTGCTATTTTTTCTGCAGTTGTTTGCATAGAGTTAGTTAGATCTCACTGTTGCCTCCTCGACATCCAAAAATGTCGTCTTTCTTTTTCCCTCGATCGATACGTTCTTTTCTTTCCGAATAACAATTGATCCTACACAAATCATCCAACCATTGAATACTGCTCTCATATTTAGGGTAGTAGCATCTTTCCTAAAATACTTAATACAGAAGAAAGCAATGATGTTGATTAACTACCTCTCTGTTATCAGTTCACAACAGTTCACTGAAATATATGAGAAATATATATAATGCATGAGATGCATGCTAATGCAAGCGATGTGAAGTCATTAGCCTCAATATAGAAGCAGCTCAGACGTGAATAGATTTCCCGCACAAAACATTGTTTTGCTTCCTTAGGTAAAGGATTAAAACCAAGTATATTATTTCTAGGCATCTTTAATATATATATATATATATATATATATATATATTTCAAACAGATGGTCCAAATCTCGTCTAGGAGTGAGGAACGTTCTAGAAGGTTTCATCTTTAGGTAAGTTATCTCCTTAAGAACGTTGTGACCCTAAGCTATAACTATTAAGAAATCATCCCCTCAACTGGATAAATTTTAAGTTATCTATACTGAAGTGGAGTCCCTTGTAATGTGGCCTTAAGTTGTAGGTTATCTGGCCATGCGTAAATCCGGCATTGGTTATCGGGACTAATGTGGTAGCAGCAAAGCTTTTCCTCTTGGAATCTTGGTTTTAAATTTGCGAAAAGGAAAACCACCTGCAATTAGTAGATATAACACACAGGCACTCATATCCTTATTCGCGTGTCGTATTTCAATTAATCGAAAGCCATTTGCATGCTGTAGGACCGGATCCTATAATGCATTTCTATGCAATTTTCCTTGAAGTTATTGCTAGTAAAGAAATTTAAATGAATTTAGGTGTACTGTATTGTTCATAGATGGCACCACTTACAAAACGTCATTTTTATTATTTTCAAATGAAATGAAGTTTCGAAATTGGAATTCTGCACGCTACCTCTCAAGATTAAATTGGAGGAAAGGATTATTATTAAATAGAAAACAAATAATGTTTCGCACACATGATATTTATTTTCACTTCATAAAACACTTGGAACTGTATATTTGAACTAGGAGAAAAGTACAATATGAGCTTGTTAGGAAAGTCCCGAGCGCAAATGGAAAAGATTAGTGTATGTATAGCAGTGGCGCACCCCCTCAAAGAAAAGGAAAAAACACTAGAAGATTTTCCAAAAATCTTTTCCTAATTAAAATTCATTTTTTTTATTTATGTTGTGTCGTGTCTTCTATTTCTATTCTACTTATGAATTAGCGATCATTGCAGATCTTCAGTCATAGGTCGTATGCGATGCGTAGTGTGTATCCTGAGGGCACCACTGATGTATAGGCATACATATACATACATACATTACTGAGTATCTTTGCCCTGCATCAAACGCACAACAGATAAACTGGGCTCCCTCTTGAAACGACATAAATTAGAACAAATTGTATGCAAACCTCTAAGCAAGATTTCTACCTGCCTAAGACAAATTAAGGATTGCCTAGACCTTCTCTCCTTCCCAAGTGTCTACAGTATCCCCTGCCAGTGTGGAACTCAATACTTTGGACACATAGGACGAACTTCTTTAGTAAGAAAAAAAAAAAAAAAAACGACGCAACAAACAATACACCCGGAATGGAGAACCCAAACGCGGATTATCTCAACATCACAGAAATCCCGTTTCAAATCGGAGAAGTTCTGGAAACAATATCAGCTGAATACAGCAAAAGGAAATATTAAAATCTACGCATCACATAAAAAACAACACCAACGAAATCCTGAGCAGCTTCTTTTTCAGAAGAGAAACTTTCAAAGTAAAGGAGTCTGATTTCTTAAGAATTTAATGAATTTCCTATTGTAGAATTGATAACTGGACTTGAATTTTTCCTGTACTTCTAACTGTGTAATTTTTCAACTCAGCCACGGGAGGAAAAAAAAAACAGCAGAATTACACAATACAGTACAGCAAACATAAAATTAGCACAGAGATTGTCTACTCCTCCTTCACACGGAGGCAATCTCAATGTTCGAGAAAGGAAACCGTTAATCTCTTCTCAGAAGCAAAACGTAAAATATGTCACCACCACCACCTCCAAGAAATAGTCCTTTTCAAGTGGCAGTGGATTCCGACTTTCCCAACACTCCAAACTGAGACAAGTTCGCGCAAAACTAGTGGGGAAATAATCATTCTCTCTCTCTCTCTCTCTCTCTTTCTATTATCATATATGATTATATGATGACATAGTTAAATAGATATGTTTATTGAAAATAGCATTTTAATGTGATGCCTTAGATTTTTTTTGAATTAACAATTTTTCGGATAACCACCTGTAAATTGAAAGTTTCTCTTATCAATATGTCCTTCAAATTTGCATCCGTGGAATTTATACGTAGTGCCGACTTATTTAATTTCATGAAAGAAAACGCTAGAAAACAACTTACGGATAAATAGCCGTTATCATTAAAATGCATGTGGTTTCTTTTGGTTTAAATGGAATTACAGCCGAAGAAATAAGACCATAGCGCAATCCTACATGTCTGTTAACTGCGTAGGTTCTCGGCTTCTTTGCCTGATATTGAAAGACTCAAGAATCTAATAATAAATAACCAAACGGTGATCGAAAATTTTATACGAAAATCTCGCTAATCTGTTTTGGTTGTTCCTGGGAGTTTACAGTTAGGAGGGATTCTGGTGAATACAGGGAGAAAGCAGCTGCAGAGTCTTATTCTCGATAGGAAAGATGCACTATGGCTAAAGTTCAATCATAGCAATCAACGGTAAACTATATTTATGTAAAGAAAATCTTGACTGTTCAGAAAAGAGCTGAGGGTCTGTGATTTTGGAATGATGAATCACGCTTGACCATTTTTCGATCATGATAGGTTGATGTGATGGATGTCTTATGTTCGAGAGCGTCTTTCATCTAGAAAGTCTGGTGTTGGAGGTTAAATGGTAATGACACGATGCTCTTTCTTCTGCTATGAACTAGGTCCTTTAGTTGCAACACCTGGAAAGATAACTCTAGCAAAATATACAACGCTTCTGAATAATGCGCAGTTTTTTCATTGTGGCAGTTTTATGGAAAAGACCCATGTCTATTCACGACATTTTACGGTGTCATACTGCTAGTGCTATTACTAGCAGTATGTTTTAGAACATTATTTTAGAAAAAGGATATGGAAATACTTGACTGGTCTGCATATAACGCAGATCTCAATAAATAGAGACACAATACGCCAGACCAATGAATGAGATCGGCTAACTCACCTTTCGTCGAAAGAGACCAGCGGTACATGGACTAATGGTGAATGAAGAATGATCTCCAAAATACCTGACTTATAATATCAAAAACTAGTGAGATTAGAACCATAGTACGACCCACAGTCTATTAAGCTCTGTAGAATTTAAGTTTCTCTGAAACAGTGTTGTCCTAGTACTTGTTTAAGCATATGAAATGCATAGTGTGCTACATGAATACATGTAGTCCTAAATATATAACCTAGTTTACATTAAATAACTGTTTTTATATTCCTAATATAGAGGTGTGTGTGTGTGTGTGTGTGTGTGTGAGAAAGAGAGAGAGAACGCTGTGTTCTAAATTATAAGAGAAAATAATACACTTATTTTCCTGAAAATGAAAATGTGTGTGTGTGCATGAAGCCGGTTTATCTGTTCTGGGGGACAAAAAACCAGAGTTTCCGGGGATCAGATCAGATAAAGGTTCCCCACGTCACGGATGGAAATCAAAACCAGCTTTCTGACCAAAGGGCTTCGTCTACATCGACTGAGCTAGGTCGGCTCACAGAAGAGAAATAAAAAAAAATAAGTAGGATAAGAAAAAAATAATAAATGGGAAAATAATAATTAAAAGAAAAACAAAAAAAATAATATCTACGATAGAGAAAATAATATAAATTTACAATGTATTTAAAGTATGGCGAGCTCTGTTAAAGATGCCATGATGAAGAACCTGTTTAGATAATTATCCTTCTGGCGAAGCTATACCGTCTCTGAAAACATGCCATTCACAAAGATAACCGTGGAACAATTAAATTCACGTAAACATTCATACTGTAAACACCAGCACAGATATGTGCACACATCGCCTGCAGCATTCATAAACCTAACCTCCTGTTTTTCATTAAATCTAAAATCTCTGCCACAACCGCCGCAGCTCATCTTAAGTAAACTAAGCTACACTCAGTATGATTTCTTCAATCCCCAAGGGTGGTACTTTGCATTTGTGTGATCCGATATTACTTGCCAGAGGATGCCTAATCACGAAACTCTCCTTCTTTGACCTTCTGTGGCTTAAGTTTTTCTTGTCTCATTCGTCTGTTTGCTCTACCGGGTGATAATTATTTACTTCTCCCAGTTCTGAAAGTCATTCTGACCTCTGTCTTCTTATCCGTGAAGCTTGATTTCATGTTATTCAAATTCCTTAATATCGAAGTCATCTTCCTTGGTGGCTTTAATGACCAGAATTCTAACTGGCTCCCTTTAACGATTTCCCTTATCAAGCTTGAAGAGAAATATTTGCTGTAAGTAACGAATTAAAACATTCATCTCTCAAACAGAATACCCGACACTCTCCATACACCCAACACTGACTCTTTTCTCTGCCAGTCTCCTCCTTTCATGTACAGAGTTAATCTGCCTTAGAGTTAATCGAGACACAGAGCTTGGCAAAGTAATCGGGAAATTTTCTTTCGAGAACAGAGTACTTGGGGAGAGTCCTGTCCACGTGTAGAGTATTTGAAAACCGCACTCGCTTGATTCAAGTTTAAGTGTTTGAGTATTATTTATTACGTACTTGAAATCATCATCATCGTATATGTTCATATATGTTCAGGTTTATAACAAGCTGATATAAATTAGGAGACTTTTAGTGTAGAAATTGCCAGCGAAAAGCGGTTAGCCTCATTAAAATTCTGTACAGTAAGGAAACATAACAGCAAATCCTTTTTCCTTGATGATTTAGATGATAATTCAGATCAAATTCTTATTCAAGTTTCATCTCTTAAACGGTCCTCCCCTAGGTCATTCATAACCTCGTACAGTTTGACAGCATAACAACACGAAGCGTTGGTGTCTGAAGTTTTCATCATTTTTTTCTTTTCCCTTCTGTACATTTCTAGGTGGCTCAACTCTTCCAAGCTTTTTCTACACCACTCCTTTGCATCGTTTTTTCATTCTCGTTTTGCCGGTCCCCTTCTGTTATCGGTCCAAAAGGAGGGTAAGTTTCCTTCTAATCATTTTCTCCATTGCATTCTCTTTCCAATTTACTTTAGATTTGTTCTTTACTCGTGACTTTTCTGTAGAGCTATTCATTCATAACTGGACCATATTTAATTTATCCGAAGTGTTCTGGTATACGTGGTTCAGATACTTGACGATTATGTCAACACGTATATCTCACAAACAAACTGCTTAATTCAAGGAGAGGTGATGCTGGCTGAAGAGAATGAACAAGATGCCATACTTGAAATTTTCTCGCACCATAAAATGTCTATAATGGCTTCTACAAACTACTGTATGCAATAATAATTACTATTTAGAAATGAATGTTTCATTGTGGATCCCCCCCACACACACATACACAATATTTATGTTAAAATGTCATCTTCTTCAGCGAACCGATAAATAATTATCATAGCCTGAATTAGCTGATATAACTAATATAAAACTATCATAACTTACCAGCGAAGCTAAATATTATTTTCAAGATGAAATGAATTTAATAGTTTCGCTTAGCAATACGAGATGGCACTAGAGTATATTGAATAAACGTGTAAAGAAAAAGCAGTTGCGTTTTCATGCGATTCCATGTAGGGAATGATCGTAAACCAACCACACATTAATACAGTTAAAAAAGATAAAAAAAAGGAAATTGAGGGATAGATAGATCCAATTTCTAAGTTATGAACTGTATAATGATACTACGATATGATAGTTTATCAGGAGGTAATATGGCTTTGTGAAGGGGCGTTCATGCCTCAGTAATTTACTAACTTTTCATAAGCGTGACGCTGTTCGATAAAGGAAAAATATCTACACGATGATTCTGCTGGATTTTGCAAAGGCGGTTGACAGAATACCACATCGAACTCTATTATGCAAACTAAAACAAATGGGGATGGTTATGTGGATAAGATATCTGGAGAGATACCAAAAATGGTATATAGAGGAGCAGAATTCAGGCGAAAGCTAGTGGTGTGCACAAGGTTCAGTGCTGGGACCTACTGTTTCATTTGTACATAAATGATGTAGAAATAACCAGAAAAAGGAATGTTCAGTTGTGTGCGAATGGTGCGAAATTAGGTAGAGTAATAGCTAAGCAAGGCGATGTGGAGCGCTTGCAGGATCTTCTGCCTATACTGACAGCATGGGCAAAAGATAATGGATACCAGTTTAATGTGAAAAAGGATAAAGTTTTGAATTTTGGGATAAATAGATTGCAAACTGTGTATCACATTTTACACTGTACTGCAGGAAATAGATGAAGCTAGAGATTTAGGAGTGATGGTAGACAGAGAATTAAATTTTAGAAGATATATTGCTGTGGAAGCTCTAAGATTACTTGGCTATTGAAGAACACAGGTCTGCTCAGGTCTGCTTTTGGGCTTGAGGATGAGGAAGTGGTGGAGAGGATTCAGACGCGGGCAACCAATATGGTAAGTGGTCTGTGGAATATTCCCTATGAGGATAGACTGAGGGTGTGTGGACTGCAGAAGTTGTCTGATAGGCGAAAAAAGGGGGAATATGATAGAAACATTTAAGTTACTTAAAGGGTTCTGCAGGATTGATGGAGGGGAAATGTTTCAGTACTTCGCTAGAGAGGACAGGACAAGAGGTCATTCTTGGAAGTTGAGTAAAAGTATGGTCAGTAGGGGAATGAGGACTAGATTTTTCGCGTGGGGAGTTGTGAATCAGTGGAATGGGTTGTCAGAGTCCAAGGAGGGGTATGACAGATTGTGTGAATAGTTTGGTCCTCCCAGGATGGGTTTATGGTCTCCATGAGATACCCGTACAACAACAACAATAATAATAATTGGAACTCAGTAATAAACGCATTTCCAAATTGCATTCAAATAATATTCACTGTAATCGTATAACTGAATTCTATGTAACTGGGGAATGTTTGTTCCAGGTACAGTAATTGTAAGAATTTCCAAAATTTAAAATAAAAAGAAAAGAAAAATTTAAACATCAAGAATTTTGCATTTATACACTTTTTGGATATACAATGTAGGATGTCTCTACACTTCCTAGGTATTCCTTTGAAATATGATGATGGATGGCATACCCACTCTCCAGTCAATAGATCATGTATAGGAGTTCAAGTCTCATTGTAACGTGGATTGTTGTAAATATATTTTAAGTGGTACACGAATTTCATCGCTTAGTGTGAAACTGTAAACCAGCTTAGGGGATAGCTATGAAAGAGTTGAGAGAAAGGGGAGGGAAAAGAGGGAGACGGAGAGTGAATGAGTGAGAGGAGAGAGAGAGAGAGAGAGAGAGAGAGAGAGAGAGAGAGAAACGTATTTAAGTTGATAGACTGAATGCTAAATATTGGAAGGAACACCATACTGGACAATTATGGTAGTGTAATTCAAAGGTCTTCCTTTTCAAAGAAATGTTTCTTTTGCATTGTGCAAACAATGTTTCGATTTACGCCTTGCTTGCATATATGGAAAGGGCAGCGTGATATTTCCTGAAGGAAACTCGCTCTTAGTGAAAAACATACTAAGCCAGCTGAATGTATACAGTTAAAAAAATCTAATGACCTTAGCTGACTGCTTTCATGTTAACTGGAAATAGCATTTCTCAAAGGAAATAAAACCACAGACTTCTTTATTTGCCTTAGAAGCAGCTGCTGGAACCAGCCTGTTATCGAGCTGATTCTCTGGTTCGTCCATGTTTACAAACGAAGAAAATAATTCGTTTTCTTAAACTAGATCGGTAATTTAAAAAATAAAAAGAAACTTAAATTTATCTAATTTATTCGGCAATGATGGAGACAAATTACCTGATAAATGAACCAAGGGTTGAACAGGAGGGAAAAGTTGTTAACATTTCTTGTGTATCTCCTTAACCATTAAGATACACAACATTCATTTCTTTTTCTACGAGAATGCTGCATTTTCTCCAGAAAAATTTACCTGAAACGTCTCTTCTTGCAGACTTATTAGATTAACTGTCGACATCGCACTTTATTTTGTACTTTCCTACATGTAATTAATCGTAAGACGAGATTGTATTTGGTGAGAATGAATCGTAAGAGTTACTTGTAAAGGATGGGTGGGTTAGTGTCTTCACACATCACACCTGAAAAGGTCTTGAGTACTACACATACCTGCCACTGAATTAGAAACTTTTATGTAGAGGCATGCGACTGTCAGTACCGATCCTCTTCAATTTCTTGAGTATAGTTCGGTGAAATATGGGTCCGGAACAGCTTTCATTAGATGCGTTGGTCAAGCCTTCTCGGGCGACGGCGTCTCTACATTTCTGACGATTCCTGACAGACTGACTTAGGACCACAGTTACTCCTATTAGACCAGCAACGTGGGTTATTTTGGTTATTTTTCCAGTGATCAAAACACCCGAGATATCTCAACTTTTGAAACCAGTTAGCTCTGCTGTTTTCAAAATCGTGGTAACAACCAGGGGTACTCGTATACCCACAATAAGCCCTTTGTCGAAATCCGAAGGATGGTTTGTTTTTCCCATTGCTATTAACGCTATGGACGACTACTGACAGGCAACATTCTCAATAGTTGCCTTGAACACGTAGTGACGCACGTGACCAAATATTTTGCATATATGCTGCCCAAGTGACGTTTACGTATATCTGCATAAAGTTCAGATTCAGTAGCCCGAATGTGTAACCACGGGATTTGTCGGAACAGTTTTTATTATTTTTTTTTAATTTTTGCTCCCTGTCTCCTGTCCATTTATCTTAAAATGGAAATCGTTCGTTTTCGAAGACACATCTCCGACAAGTAATCTGAAAATGTTTACTACAGGATTTTCTGACTCCGACACAGATGCGAAGGGCTGGAACTCTCGTTACTTGGACAACTATTTCTTGTCAGTTTATCCTAAAGAAATTTAAAGCATTTCATACTGAACAAAATAGGAGGTTGGCTGCTGTTTATAGCAGTTACTTGGCTAGTATTTTTTTATTATTAGTTTTCTTATTCGTGATGTTGCTGCTGCAGGTGTTATGGTTCTCCGAGAATATTTGTGTCGCTTTCCGGTAATTAAAACAATGATACCATCCATGCAGAGCTACTTTTGAATTGCAGTCATTTTCCTTCTTTTTCCCCAGTACTTTTGACTCTTTTTTTAATACATGAGATGTCTTTTTTTTTTAAACTTGGGTCTTGATTATTATAACAAGATAGACAGCAACTCTTTAAGATACTTGGTTTGAAAGTTAGTGCCTTGGCTCTTGATAAATGAATAAATTACAGATGCTCGTAACAAATAAAACAGTGCACAGTTATGAACGTGGGATTTGTTTTGAAGAGAGAGAGAGAGAGAGAGAGAGAGAGATTCTCGGATACTTATAAGCAATTCCCAATTTCAATAACTATTATTCCCTTGTGAAAAATTGGGAACAATTTACTAAGATGCTAACCGAGCATTGAATAAAGAGGCGTACTAATGTCAAAGCGGCGTACTCTAATGTCGTTTTAACTGCGAATACAGAAGAGGTAAATCTGATTACGAGTATTCCGCTATTTGACATTAATAGGTATATACGAGGACCCTATTAATATGACTCCTCGTATACGTGTATTAATGTTAGTGTAAAGAAAGCAATAAAATCTGTGGTATGGAATTTCACAACATATTTTCGACACAGTGCAGAACTTATCCTTATCTCTAAGATTACGAAGGTGAATCTGAAGTACTGGCATAGGCCATGCCATGCACCATCGGACACGATCATAAAAAAGCTGCAGTATCCAAACACAGAAACCAAATAGAATTGCCGTTATTGTTTGTTAGGGCGCAGTCGTATCCGAAACCTTTGAGAATGCAGAGACCAACTTATGGTCTCCTGGAAGAGGAATTTTTTATTTTATTCGTTTTACTCTCTCTCTCTCTCTCTCTCTCTTTTTCTGTCTAGTGTAATAGAGAAGGGCTGTAAACTTCCTGAAACTCGGCAGTACAGCATCGCAGCATGTTTAATATATCAGCGTAGTATTAAGCAGGATGATCCCTGGATGAGAGGAAGAAACGAAACCAGTTTTAATGTAGAACTATTTTGATTTCAGATGACTTGTTTATGTACTTAGTGTTCTATCATGGAGAATTTCAACTTCTTAGCGGACTGCAGTCATACGCATAAAACCATGTTAACAATTTTGTAGTTTTAGCTGATGAGGCAAAGGCAATAAGACGAGTGTGTTGTTTCCAGTGACGTTTCCGTGAAGCGTTGGCTTCCCATTTCTGTTTATATCGGTGAAGGAAATTAAAAGCCTCCCATCTTATCTGCAAACAGAAAGAAAATTACTAATGTAGGTCTGCAGATTACATCGTTTTCTTTCAAACGACAAGGGAAAGTTTCTTACATTTCGCTATGTGAATCACCAAAAAAAGGTGACAAACCTGTAACACATCGTGAGTAAACGAGGGCCATATAACCCTGAATCCTTGTTTCAAGCTACTGCGGAACAGAGTGATGGTCTCACAACGGACATTGAAAACTATCTGCTGCCTGGAGGCATTCGCAGGTATCCATGACTACGGTCTGTTGATTGGACAGCCAGGATGCTGTCGGCTCAGAAAAAACTATGAATATTGAGATGTGAAAAAATCACACATATTTGTTCAAAACAAAGTAATTGGTTTTAGGGAGACGCTCCTCCTCCTCCTCTGTGATGGCGGTCAGGCAAGAAGGCGGGATCTTTTAAAAGGTGAAAAAAAACAATTCTCGTCTTTTCATTTTAGCCTCTTATGTACGGACGACATTGCAATATTTGTTGAATTACAAAAGTTGCGGTGCAGGTCAGTAATATAATCCTTTTTAAAGAGATGCAAAAGTGGATTGAATCGAATACCATCTGTTGAAGCCCCCCTCCCCGTCAAATTAAAGAACTTTACAAATGGTATTCATTAGGTTTTCATTTCGAAAATAAATCGAAAACCTGTGATGCTGAAGATGTTAGTTGTTGCAAACATTCGTAATAGGAGGAAATCAGAAATAAAACAGATCTTTAAATCGTCAAAAAATTGAGTATTTTATATTTTATATAAAGAAAACAGGAAGTAGCAGATCTTTGGAATATTTGGTCAAAAACAGAGATATTAAAGTCGTTTAATTTGATTTGCTATTTTAAGATTTTACTCAATGATTTGATATTTATTACAATTAATAACCCTAAAATATACTTAAGCGATATCATTTACATTTAATTAGCAAAATATTAATTTGTCATTAGAGAGAGGTCAAAACAATACTACCGTGTGATTTCAAAGGTGGATCCAGACTTCAGTTTTAGTTGAACGATTCGTTATTTATATTGTTTTTAAATATTTTTTATATACTTTACTTTGCTTTTCATGAATAATATTTACTTTAAGTCGGTAATGGCAATAAATACAAATTAAACTATAAATTTTTAATATTTAACTGAAAATTCACCTTCCGCCCCCTCGCTTTTTTTTTGGTGGAAAGCCTCTCGCCATCCGCGACTAAAGCATTCTCATACTTTTTTTTTTTTATGAGTACGCCACTGATTATGTCTGTCTGTGTTCGACGGCAGTGGTTTGTTCTGGGGCGAAAGAGAGGACTAGTTTCAGAATCTCTGGTACCTCTAGGAAAACCTTCAGGGAAACAGCCTTGCGATTCCAGGAAGGTAATTGACTGTCATTTACAGTTTCAGTATTAGCGTTTTCAGGTATATTAGGGAGTGGATTTGGCATTAACTGTGAGGTTTTGCAGTATATTTAACATCAGCTATACATAGTTGTATGGATTCTGACGTTCGACCTGTAGCCCATGTGAAAAGAACCGTCATAAAAAACTCGTTTCGTTCATTTCCAAACCAAGTACATCCGTCTACCGTTGCACACACTATTATACGATATTAAGAAGAAGACGTGCGTGTGCGAAGTGAAAATAGCCTTCAACAATCAAAGCTTTATTTCAATAAAAAAAAGGTAGTTAATGGTTAATGTTTGTTTATGCCTTAACACACACACACACACACACACACACACACACACACACACACACACACACACACACACACACACACACACACACACACACACTATTCTTATGAAGCATTTTCCTTTGACTTCATATTGATCTTAATACGAGTGTTTACAACTAAGCTCGAGAAAGGATTATGCTTTGGTTAAAAACATTAGCTTAATGTTCGGCTGCTTTGTTTTTACGAAGCTTATGTGTCCATTTTTTTCTCGGTTCGAATAAAAGGAACGTCTACTTCTCCAAATATTTATCTAAATGTCCACTTCCACAGTAGTTTTTTTTTTCAGCAATGCTGCAATAGGTTTCCGAAACTTAATAAAAAAACCATCGAAGATTTAAACGAACGTTTTGTTTTTGCTATCATTCTTCATCTAATACGCTTTATTAGGCTTTATTCGAAGTAAAAAAAATCATTTTACCAGGCGGCTTCACCATATCTTTTCCATCATAACTATTGTTGATAATGTGATGAATAGTTTACTATTCCTTCTGTTAGAGTCTAGTAATAGTATAAGTTTGAAGGATATTAAATATTCTAGCATGAAACTCTAAATAGCTCCAAATAACAACAGTTAGGTTTATAAAAGCTAACGTTTACAGACCTTTAGAACGTAAAAATATGAAATAAGATGGAAGTATTCTTATGGCGTAACATGAATTAAAATGAACGAAGAAAGCGTTCCAAGAAGTATTTACTTACCGGAAGTTCCTTCGTCACAATTAATTCTTTCCCAGAATATGGAATTTCATAAAAAGTATTTCTTCGATTTTGCTTCCTGAAAAGGGATTCACAAATCCACGAAGGAAGGAAATCAGAAAAGTCTTCATATAAAAAAAAAAAAAGAAAAAAGAAAGAAAGAAAAAGTGATGATAAAATAAAAACCCAGAATACTCGAGTCATAAGCAGAAGGTGAAAGTGTCATGGGAGAAATTATAAAAATACAATTAGTGTAATGGTTACACCATCTAAATCGAGTGGACAGTACCAGATTTATGCCAAAAATACTACACAGATATCAAATAAATGAAGAACTCGGAAAACTAAGAAAGCGATGGCATGAGACCGAAATAGGCCACTTGACCTAAAATCCATGATACGAAGAAGAAGAAGAAGAAACAATTGGTATATGCGCAGATTTATGCAGTTAGTTCATATGCTGGACTGGTTGGCAGAGTAGTTAGCGTATCCGCTCTCTAACAACGAATCCCGCCATGAATGTTTGTGACCTTCCTTAAGTGGAAGATGAATTTCATCGCTCGTTGTGAATATCCCTGCCTCGCCCCGCTCCAAGTGTCATGTTTGGTTTCCAGTTTGTAATTAATTTTTAATTAAAATAGAAAAAATCCATAGCGCGCGCGCGCGCGCGCACACACACACACACACACACACACACACACACACACACACACACACACACACACACACACACACACACACACACACACACACACACACACACACACAGAGAGAGAGAGAGAGAGAGAGAGAGAGCTAACGTATTATAGATTTACAACCTGTCGTGGTGGGAGTCACATAAAGAAAAAAAATTATCAAATTTTTTTATTGAACTTTTTGAGAAAATTCAAATTAAGTATATTTTATTCATTATTTAATACTAATTGCTATTTGATATTTTATAACATTTAATTCGCACAGACTTTCGTTTAAGTTTCTACTTTCCAGTAATACGAACATGCCTTTACATGAATTAGCCCTGAATTACTGAAATATCCAACTTTGACCACATTTTAAATATTTCAAATTTTGTATTTGATTTATGTAGTTTAAGAAATGGGAATACTTGTTTCTTGTAAATGTTGAAAAATAGAGAGAGAAGAAACGATTAAGAGGAGTAGAAAGAAGAATGGCAAACTAGAGCAGGAACATCGCAATAAAATATCATTGAATGAAATTATAAGGAGACAGATTTGAACAACTTCAGACAGTAAGATAGAAAGGAAACTGACAAAAGAGGAAATTCAAAGTAAGACGACGAACAGCATGCAAAGCGAAATTACGTCCGATGCTATGGGTATTGCATAAATGTTCCACAAAGTATGACATAAAAATAGTGTGAAATTAATGTGATAAAAAAAACGAGAAATAGAAGAAAAAATAAATAAATATTGCGCTGCTGAATTTTATCAAATTTTAGGGTTCACTTACTATAAACTGCTTACTGACCCAACATTAATTTCACAAAAAGTAAAGTTTTTAAAATAAGGAATATGTCACTTGTAAAGATTTGTCACATGCATCGTTATGTACAAAGTGCGTACTTTAATATTATAGTTTCATTTATGCTCGGGTGGTTTTATGTTTCGATGAAAAGTACGGTGACTCTGTACTTTTAAGTTCAAGAAGTTGAGGATTTAGCGATTTCCCATTGGTGGTTATACGGAAAGTGGATTACTGCATGAAACCACTAAGATATGAAATTATTATTATTATTATTTTTTATTTTTATTTTTTTTTTTTTGGCACGTAGTGCGTTCTGTTAGAATCACTATCTCAACTAGGAAGTAACTAAGACTATTCTTACAATATTATTATTGTTTATGTGGCTGTCACGCATGAAAGGTTGAAAATTTATCATACGTAGTATCGTGGCTAACTATTTCTCTGTTTTCTTTCTATTTTTGTTAATCATAATATATACCTTATTTCTGCATTTGTATTTATTATTTTACATAATCAAGAAACCTTGCTCTAGAAACTAAGCGTGTATCTTTTTCAAGCCAGTTCAGGCTTCCAATAACTGAGTTATTTCTTTAACGCCGAGTGATGAAATTCATCCCCCATCTAAAGGCAATCGCAATCATCCATGCTCACGGTAGGATTCGAATGCTCAGCCTGTGTATTGGACAGCAGATATGCTAACCGCTGGGTGATTTCCATTAAATGCTCTATTAGAAACACGAGAAATCTAAAAGAAAAAAAAATAATAATATAGTAATTTTTCAACACACACTCACGGGTGCGTGCATTTAATTGTAATTTCTCGTGTTTGTAATGGAGGAATTAAAATTAATCTTGGTTACTTCTGACTGCACGCAGTATGAACTAAATATAAAAGAAAACTCCCAAAGAATTATGAACATCATGCTTGAAAATTTCTCTCCTGATGTAGAGGTCGTTCCGTTGAGCATAATAAATACGCTCTCCAGTTAGTGTTATCTTAACAAGCACGATCGCCATACGACACCACTATCCCGCACGAAGGAGGGAGAGAGAGATTCAAACTCCGCAGCACACCGACAGTAAAACAGTGTGTCAACGATCAATTACGTCAGAAACTCACGGTGTCGCTTAAACCAGGTGTCTACCGATGAGGAAGTGGGTGATTGGTCACTTGTGTTAGAGCCTACCTATTGGATTCTCTTTCGCGACAGTGCTTATGACGACATGAAATATTTGAACGCATTAATCAGAAATAATCAGAGACTAAAATTCTTATTGGTAAAGGAAGACATGCCGAAATGCTGAAAAAACGCTTCGTAACTAAGAGGATTAAATAGCTGTGATTTCGTACATATGCGCATTGTGTCTGTTTGTGCCCTCCCAAGTTCTCAACAAAAACCTTACTGAAGAAAACGTTTTGGAGTGAGTTTGGAACTGAATTAATTTTACAATGATAATTCCTAACAAGAATGCCGACGGCATCTTTTTTCCACCAGTGTTATAGCCCCACTAGCGGTTTGAAAGCAGTGCCGCATAGAAATAATGAATATCACATCGGGCGATGACCAAACACTCACATCTCTCTGGGATTCATTGCCATGGTTACCATACAGTAATCTGTCCTCTCTTTGGGCTACTGGATTGATAAAATCAGATGAAAGCCAGTCAACGTTCGCTGCCCATCACTCTACCGGAAGAGAAAGAATGACTGACACTTCTTTTCCGCTGTTTTCTCGCCCAGTTCCATTCAGAAGACCATCCACCAGCCGGATCCTGGATCCTTCTGCAATAACTACACTATCAACGGGAACGGTGCTGGATCCTGTTCTCGCACTCAAGGCTATGGAAGGTAAGCTCAGGAGAATTTTAAATGTAATTTGAAACAAAGTATAATTAAAATTCATTCACTGGAGAATTTTTGAAATCTTGAATTTCCTTTCGTCTTTTAAAAATAATTTCTTTCCTTTTCTCTTGACTATAATTTTCTACTAGGAAATTTTTAAAATTCGTAGAGAAGAAAGAAAGAAAGAGAGAGAGAGAGAGAGAGAGAGAGAGAGAGAGAGAGAGAGAGAGAGAGAGAGAGAGAGAGAGAGAGAGAGAGAGAGAGAGATGATTCGAAATGATTCAGATAGAAATCAGATTAGAAAAAAAGGAAATAATGCATATTTAATTATTTTATTATTATAACGATAGTAAATATCACATAAACGACTCGCCTACATTGTTAAATTATAAAGAAAATTAGAAATAAATAATCTGATTAATAATGCAAATCCTATTTTATTTCTGAAAATCTACATAAGACTTACGATCCGTTCTTCACGAGAAAGAAGAGGGAAAGTTTTTTTTTTCATAGCAGTCTGCAATCCCACTTTCGAGAGCTTATAAACTTCTAACAAGGCACATTAGAACCAGAGATGAATTAATGATCAGATCATATGGAAGTCCTACTGCTAGTTTTCATAGTATTTTTTCAAGCCACTTCATGCATCTGAAAAGCTAGATGATTATCTCACACCGGGAAATAAAAATCATCTTTCATTTGCAATAAATATAACAGCATAAAACCTGTTGAGAGGGTCATCAGCTCTACTTGCAAAATTACCTCTTTAATAGAATAGAATAGAATAAGACACATGCTACAATTCATGTTTAGTACGTTCTTGTATTAAATTTCATTTGCATTTATTATGAAGTATAATGGATGATCTGTAGTAATACACAACTGTTTTTGCCTCCTTTGTGCTGAAGAGAAGATCACCATGTTTTTTTTTTTTCGGTATTTGTATAATTTTGCGACTCTTTGCATGTACCTAATATTGTGATATTAATTGTCTTTCCTTCATCCATCCATCAGCTCATTTGATATCATCAGATGCCGTATGATCACACCTTTCTTTGGTAATGTCCCCGCCAGTCTTCGCGAGGTGACCATGTAGTATGCCTTTCTGGAGACGTCATCTCTATGAAGATCATTCATTCCAGGCACACCATCCGTCCATCTCATTGAATGTAAACTCTTTCCTCTTTTTCCAAGGGGCTTTATCTTCTATTACTGTTCTCAGAAGTCCCCCCTCCATCCTTTCAATGTGGCCAAAGTATTTCAGCTTTCTTTTGTCAATATTTTAAGAGCCTTAAAGTTCTGCCGATGTTTTCTAGCACCCATCCTTTTGACTGGCTTTCAGTATATGGTACCCTCAATAGCTTTCTGTAACATCACATCCCAAAAGCAACTATCCTTTTTCTATTATACTTCTTTAGGTTCCACGTCTGACGTCCGTAAGTTTCTGTTCGAAAAACAGCTGCATCAGAAATCCTCAAGTTTGTTTCTGTGGAGATAGAGCTATCCTCCCCGATTTTAAACAATTCTCTGACTGTTGTTTTAGTCATTCCTAGTCTTCTTCTGATGTCTTCTGAACAGCATTCTTTACATTAATAATGGATCCCAGGTATTCGAACTTGTTGACTTCCTCAGTTCTTTCTCCATTAAGGTACACATATTTCTCTGAAGCTTCCCTGTCTATATTTTCTTTGAGAACCATAATCTTTATCTTGCTAGGATTGAGTTGAAGTCCTCTGTTCTTACTAATCTTATTAATTTTGTTAAAGATTCGTCCTAATTCTTCCTTGTCATTACAAAAGAGGATTGTATCATCGACGTACCTCAGATTACTGATAAATCTGCCACCTATCCTAATTCCTATGTTAAGTTCACCCAATACTTCACGGATGATGTCCTCAGCATATATAATAAACGAGTGAGGAGAAAGGAGGCGTCCTTGCCTTACTCCCTTGCCGACCTGAAGTGCCAATCAGTTAATCCAACACTTGTTCTTACTGTAGTTTTCTGCTCACTGTACAGGTTAGCAATCAACCTGATAGTGTGTTGAGGAAAACATTAATTACATTACTTTCCAAAAAACCAAACTCCTGCGCTACTTTGAAGTTACCCGAATAATTTACGACAGCCAGTATGGATCGAAGACTGTCGCTCAATATGCGGCCCACCTCTGGATAAATACCATGAGAAAGTTTGACGAATCTAAATATTTACAAAATCATTAAGGCTTTAAACTTGTGGCACAGGGACCTATTAACTAGGCTCCACTCATTTGGTCTGTCCCATGACTTCTGCAACTGAGTCGCCAGCTTTCTGACTGGAGACACACTATGTGTGATAATGGGTGGTTACTTCTTTCCTGACTATGCAACTAATGTTGGGATTCCACATGATTTTTTTCTCTCACTCACTAGTGTCTTCCTTCTGTATCAACGACCTACTCCAGTTGAGTACCAATCCAGTATACAGTTTTCCTGAGGGCAGTACTCTTCATTCACACTTGATAAACCATGCACGACACAAATCACCACACTTTACAGAACATCATTCACTTCCGTTAATATCCGTTCAAATAACCTCGTCACTTTCAATGCTAGCAAAACAGAGTTCGTCCTTATTTCCCACAAACCAGAATATTTTTCTTCCTGTATTACTTTTGGCAGCACTCAAATTTCTAGTCCGGATGAGATTCCTCTTCTTGAAATTACTCTCACATCAAGCCCCTCGTCGAAAATACATTACAACTAACGCCTCCTCGCAATCAGAACAACGACAACAAAAAATGAGTATTTTTCTTTTTCTGCAGACGTTATTAACTCCTAACATTCATTAATGTTATACAAATCGCAAATCTATCCAGTTACCGAATATTGCTGTCTAGGGTGGCAATATTTAGGGTGGCGTCCCTAAAATACTTGAATCAATACCGAAGAGAGAAACTAGTTTAATTAATGATCCATCTTTTACCAATTCACTTTCGCACAGACGTTTAGTTTATGCTGCATTCATTTTCTGTAAATATTTTCATGGTAATTGTTCAATATGAACTGGCATCAATGATTCCTCCGCTCTCCACTAAATCCAATGGAAAGCGTACATTTGCTGCCCGACATCCCTTCACAGCTCAAGTCCAAACTCACAGAACAAGTTTCTCTTCATCTTCTTTCATTCTTCCGCAGTTGCACTCTGAAACAATCTCCCTTCTTACCTGTTTCCCAAGGAATACAATGTACATATCTTGAAATCAAATCTGAACCAACTAACCGTTCGTATATGGGATTAAAAACAAATAACAAAAACAACAACTACTGCTAATGCAAAAAATTCCTGAAGAGTATGCCCTGGTGCCGTGCAGTCGTGATAAGGATAGATAGAGACCTTCATTTCTGATAGGGACCTATCAGAAATGAACCAAACTAACTACTTTCAGTTTGAAGGTCTGACATCGAAACGAAACACAAGCTAAGAGGGTACATATCAGGTAAGATCTGTATCAGAAATTAATAGTCCGAACTGATTTAAAAATAAGATGTTCAGCTTCTTATTTTTAAATGTCTAGAACAGGGATGCACAAGCTTATTAAGGCCGAGGGCCGCATAGTTTCAATGTTACTTATGGGAGGGCCGCCAAAAAAAAAACAAAACTTGAAAGTTATCTACCATATTTAAATTAATTAAAAGAAACACACGTATCACTCTGAAAATTACTTAATTGTAAATATTTCATCCTAAGTATCTTAGGACATCATCAGTACAGTAGTTTAAACAATAGGAATAACATACCGTTAGGGCGCATGATTACAATAGAATCTCATCTCATTAAACGTGCGTAACGTGTTACAGAAGTTAAAAAAAAAAAATATATATATATATATATATTTAACACAATTTTGTATGTATGTATTTTGTATGTATTAATAATAATAATAATAATAATAATAATAATAATTATTATTATTATTATTATCACTCGCAAAATTCATCACAAAAACCTTAAAAAATGAATAAAGATTTAAAATAAAGCTAAAAAAAGCAAAGTAGGTGAATTGCGTTAAAAGATCTATCCGAAATTGATGATATCATTACAAAAGAATTGGTAATGTAATTTAATTTAATGTAATGTAATTTATGTTATGTACTTTATGTAATGGGAAACAAAACACGACCCTAATAACGATGATCTATTTCTTATTAGTTATTTGATTAAAATAAATCAAAGCAACGATGAAAATTTAATAACGAAGCCTCAAGTTATGATTAAAATGTTTCTTAAAAGTCTGCAATACACAATACGCCTTTTCATTGGTATATATTTGTTTAATTTTGGGAAGCAGCGCGAAACCTGTTTGCAAATATTAGCCCCAAAATTCACCTGTTAATCCTTGTTTGTTTGTTTTGTAGGATGAAAAGTACCTATGAAAGTTCCAGGCTATACACGTGATTTGTGTCTCAGTTTTTTCAACTAAAGAATAGATAACATGTTGCCCTCGATACTACTGTATGAAGGCACTCATCTTCAAAGATCCGCAACGTCTGTCCTTGAAAGGACGGAAAAATCAATTTGCACAATTATGTACTTATTTAATCTCGAGAATGAAAAATCCCTCCCGTTTGCTTTTGTAAATAACAATACAACTTTATCTGTGAGATGCACAGATAAAGACAATACTCAAGAAACATCACGGTAAGAAACAAAGGAATAATTTTGATCTAGAATCGCGGATTAAATGTTGAAGCCACTCTGCCTAATACAGCCTATTATGTCTTCAGGGTGAAAACCGATAATTAAAACTTGTGATAATTAAATTAAAACAAGAAAACATTTTTTCTTGGCACTTTTGTGCTATTAAACAGACATCTTGGAATATCAGATGCTTTACTAATAGTTCATAAGTTGCGTTTTAATAATTAATTTTCACTCTTAGTCCACGACTAAACACATAAAAGGCTAGCGTTTCATTATTTCATTTTACTTTATTTTACCTCTTCATATTTTCACCCAGTCTTTCAACAATTTTTTATTGAAAACCACATGAAAATGAAATACAGTAACTGCTAACTTGTACCTACCTTCTTCGACTCTACTCCATGTTTTGATTTTGAGCAAAATTATTATTATTATTATTATTATTATTATTATTATTATTATTATTCTCAGAGACGTCCAGGAAGTCAAAGACTCACCGAGGGAGGTCATACATCACCCACACCAACTATCATACCCTGCTCTTAAACCCACGCTAGTTTCACTCACATTTTAGCAGTAATTCTTATTCCTTACTTAAAACTTCAATGTATGCTCCATTGACCTCTTCGTACCCTCTATATAATGAAAATTTCATCAATAATGAAATTTTACATATCGCATAACTCATTTTCGAAGTTTGTAACTTCCATCATACGAATCCTTTTTCTCCTATTTAGAAGTATCCGTAGTCAACACACTCAATCTCTCATCATAATCCACATTCCATAATCTGGATACCATCTTTGTAACTCTTCTTTGCATTCTTTTCACAGCTAGTTTATCCCTTCTGAACCCAGGAGACCAAACCTGCGCACATATTCCAGATGCGATCATCTGGAGGATTTGTAAAGAAGCAAAAATGACTTCCTAATCCTTGCATGTCAATGGCCGCTTCAGCATCCTCTGAGTTGTATTTGAAATATTGCTATGTGACCTTTGCACTTCACCTTCCTATCCATCATAACTCCAAGATCCCCGCTGTCATCAGTGTCATCATTGATGATTAATAACAACCATAATAATAACTGGGTAGGATAGCAGTTAATCATGGCGACGTGGAGAGCTTGCAGGATTATTTAAATAGGCCGAGAGTATATTGGCCAAAGATAATGGATGTCAACTTAATGTGAAAAAGTGTATTTTGGGACAAAAAGATGTACTCTAGGAAACTGATGAAGTTGGAGATTTAAGAGTATTGGTGGACAGTGAGGTGAAGTTCAAAAGGTATATTATTAAGGTGTCCAAGGTAGCTAATAGTATTCCTTGGATATTGAAGAATGAACAATATCATTCCTTTTTAGGCCTTGATGCATCCACATCTGGATTGTTGTGCCCAGGTATGGACACCTGGATTTTTTGGTGATGAACAAGTGGTGGAGAGGATCTAGAAGCAAGTGACTAAAGATACTGAATGGTTTGCGCAATGCTCCCTATCAAGGCCGTATTTATAGGTGTGCGAACTGTGCGGTGGCACAGGGCCCCGCAAAGCTCAAAAAATTGAAAAAAGAAAATCAGTTTTTTTTTTAATTATTATATAAATTAATATTGTAATTATTATATAAAAAATATTATTATATAGAAAAATATATGTATATAATTTGACAACCAACTATTGTTGTTATAGTAAGCGAAATAAGATCGTAGCGCTAGAGCGGTAGTATTTGAAACTACTCTAAGATATATAACAATATCGTACAACATAGTGTTAAATAGGAAAAAGTGCATTTTAAAACAGGTGTTTTTAATAATTTTAAGGAGTTTTTTGATTTTAGTTTATGATTTTATGAACAGGTATATACACGTACTAGCATGGCAATTTTGTTATGTGACATTACTTGCTAAACATCTTAAAAAATATATTTTGTAAACTGGTTTTAGATTATCCGACATCAGAATTTTTCTTCAATAGCAGTTTTCAATCTATATTAGATTTATTTATTTTCTAATATTATCTATTTTAGACATATTTTATTTATCAGGTAAGTAATTTTGTTTTAACTTATTTTATAATTAAATCTATCGTATTTAATTCTAGAGTATGACTAGTCGTGAGAAAGATTATTATGGAAGAAAATACCCAAGTGGGCATGAAAAACGAAAGCAAAAACAAGAAAAAGAAGCGGCTGAGGAACGTCAACGAAATTCACTGTTTAAATTTATGAAGTTGAACTCATATATTTGTTCAGATATAAGTTGATAACGGGAGTTCTGAAATAACTCCCGAAGCAGTTCTTCGGCTTCAACATTAATTAATAATGAGAGTTCTGAAATACTCAAAGGAAGCGGAGAACATGACGCGTTTGGGTCAAACAATGAATATTGAAGATGTAAAAACTGAGACACCAGAGGAAGATGAACTATTTACTATTGGTGATCCGGCAACATGGCCCAAAATTTTGAACAACGCAACACTAACACAAATTGTACAACGTGGTCCACCGTCTCCTCCGACTGAAAATGTTTTCCAAAAGATGACAACAAGAGGTGTTTTTCCACAGCTCACTATGTTAGGACAATTGCAAACGGAGAGAAACAAAACAGAAGATGGCTTGTATATTCAAACTCTTCCAACTCTATTTTTTGTTTTTGTTGCAAATTATTTTCTTCTGGTGATAATTTTTTTTTATCTAATAATGGCTTTTCTGACTGGCGACATGTAAGTGAAATATTTCATGTGCACTGGATTTCGTTCGTGCGAAATCCAATGCACATGAAATGCACGTATTCATGGACACAAATAGAATGTAATTTAAAAAATCACAATACAATTGATCAGGCAAATCAAAATGTCATAAAATTTGAAGCAGAACGGTTAAGAAATGTTTTAAGACGAATAGTGGCAGCAATTCTTTATTTATCAGAACATAAGTTAGCTTTTAGAGGTAATTTTGATACTTTGTACACAGCCCATAATGGTAATTTTTTTTGAATCATAGAACTAATTGTAAAATTTGATCCACTTTTAAAAGATCATTTAATGCGATGTTCGGAAAAAAAATTATAGGTAAGAAACAAAATTCGTGCTAAATGAATTAATTGTTGATATGGGAACCAAAATTCAACAAAATATTGTAAATATGATACGACAGGCAAAGTACTATTCAATAATTCTCGATTATGCTCCTGATGTTAGTCAACAGGAACAAATTTCAGTAATTTTTAGATTTTTACATATATTTGTAGCAGATATTGAAATTCATTAACACTTTTTGACGTTTTTAACAACTAATGACTACTGGTAAAGGTACATATAAAAGCACTTTTGAATAAATTAAATCTTAAATTGTCAGACTGTAGAGGGCAAGGGTATGATAACTGAGCGAATATGAAAGGAGTATATAAGGGAGTCCGTGCTTACATTTTAAATGAAAACGAAAAGGCATTTTATACTTCTTGCACCTGTCATAATTTAAATTTGATTTTAGGGGATGTCGTAAAATCATCAATTATAGCAATAAAGTTTTTTAATATTATACAAAAATATATACATTATTTGCTGCCTCAACTTCACTTCGGGACATATTAAAGAAATTTTTTAAACAATTAACTCCAAAACCGTTATGTGGTACAAGATGGGAATGTAGAATAGAATCAGTTAGAGCTGTACGTTTTCAAATTCCAGAATTTTTAAATGCACTAAAAGAATTATTTAAAGCTGCATCAGATAATACTATCAAAGTAGAAGTGGTTTCAATATATGAACAAATAGATTCATTGAGTTTATACTAAGGCTTGTAATTTGGTATGAGTTTTTGTCAAAAGTTAATTTAGTAAGTAAAGTATTACAAAATGCAAAAATTCCCATAGACGTAACAAGTAATCATATTAAAGTTAGTGCAGTACTTTGAAGAGCAGAGAATATCAGGATTTGATAGGTGTTTTGAGATTGCTAAACAACTGTCAAATCTATTAGAAATAGAAATTAAATTTAAAGAAAGTCGAGTACGTCGAAGAAAAGTATTTTTTGATTATGAAACGTCTGATGAATCACACATAGGTGATAACAAAGATAATTTTAGGATAAATTTCTTTTTTGTAATTTTAGATACTGCTCTACAATCTGTCAAAAAAAGATTTGAATTGTATGAAATTCACGAAAAATCATTTGAATTTCTTTATGATATGAAATTAATAAGAAAAATGACAGAAAATGAGTTAAAATTTTGCTGCAAACAGCTGTATCAAAAATTAAATACATATTAAACAGATATTGATGAATCTGAATTTTACAATGAATTAATTATTTTTAGAAATATTGTTCCACAAGATGCACCCATTAATATTTTAAAATTCATAATTGTAAATAATTTGTCGGATATTTATCCAAATATTACTACTACATTTAAAATATTATTGACCAGTCCAGTTACGGTCGCATAAGAAAGGTAATTTTCCGAATTAAAATTAATAAATACCTATTTGCGATCTTCTATGTCTCAAGAACGTTTGTCGTACCTGGAAATAATATCTGTAGAGCATGAAGTTGCAAATAATTTGAATTTTGATAGCGTTATAAATGGTTTTATTGATAAGCGCATTAGGTTAAATAAAATTTAATATATTAAGATTTCTTTTAAATCTTATAAGTTGTTATACATATATTTCATTCTTTATAGTAAAAATGGATATTTTTTCATATTTTTATATTATTATTTATATTATTAAATAAATCATTGTTCTGGCGTATTTATATGATAATGTGTACTTACATAATAAAATAATATATCATGTGCATACAAACACATTTATTTTTTAACTAATTTTTCCCTTTACTTAAATTGATGCTAAAAAGCGTACTTGTTTATTTATGTGCATGAATTTTTTTCATATTTGATTTAATTAATTAATTAACAAGATATTCTTCCATTTAAAATTTCCATAAATGTTACTAACTTTCATGCGCCCCGCTTTTCCATTTCGCACAGGGCCCCGCAAAATATAGAAAAGGCTCTGCTCCCTATGATGGTAGATTGAGGGTTTGTGGGTTGCAAAAGTTGGTTGATAGGAGGAAAAATGAGGATATGATGGAAGCATTTAAGTTGTTAAAAGGATTTTATAGGATAAGGATTTTATAATGTGGTTTATAATGGTTTTATATGTCCGAATTTTGTCCTATATTATTATCCATGTATTAGTTTTATAATACTTCAGTAATGCCCTAATATTCGAGTAAAGAGTCATTGACATTGTAAAAAAAAAGGGGGCACTCCTACACGAAAGTAGGCTATATTAGCCATTAAAATAATAATTGGTAAAATGCATTTTTGTATTGCTTTGCAGAGAATAAAATAGTCTGATTTAAGTCAAAATGATATATGATGAATTGTCCATTCGTATATATGATGAGAGATATGGATCCTACAGTAAGATTGCACAATAATATCCACCTTAGTAAAATCCGATAGTATCCATTCAGAATGGAATGCCAGTATACATAAAGAAAATGGGGAGTTTAAGTATTTACAGTTCGTATGTAGTATTTTAATTTGAAACTGTGTAGGCTTTTAGTATTGGAATTCTCTTCTATAGTATCAGAGACTGCCCTAAGAAAGACCTTTATAGGATCGACTAGAGAAACTTTCTATGACTTTCTTCGGACATTTCCCGAAGTTGTTCGTTGGCAGATGCAAGCAAGTTTTTTCCTCTCGGGAACTTCTCCTTACTCTCCTTAGAAATAGAAGGCGTTAGAGGATTTTTTTTAAAATATTGATTTGAATTCTGCCACTAATGACTTCAAGTCGTTAGTGGCAGAAAAAAATGCAGCCTGTCTACATGCTGGATCAGTGCAGTCGAAAAAAAAAGAAATAAAACATAGTAACTGCAAACACTGAAACTTCTGAACAAGATGATGATGTTTTAAAAATAGTTGAATGAAATGGAAAAAGTTAAGATTTAAAGAAACATCAACAAGCATAGAATGATTAATCATAAAATAGGGAGAACAAGAGAGACAAGAAATGTATTTGTTATAATAACGCTTTTTTTCATAAAAGAAGATGAAGAAAGGAAAGTTCTATCAGAGTGAATATGAAATCTGGAAAAACGGAGAGCAGTGCTGACTAAGGAAACTGATAGCTCAATTTCCGTTTTGCGTAGGTGCGGATTTGAAGCGTAAGTAGGTTGCATTTTTTGTATTGCAATCAGAGTATTGAATTTTGAATATTATTTGAGGTGGAAACGTAGATAAATTTAGGAAACTTTGAGCTGTTTTCTTGCATGATCTATTTCTATTTGATTTTTGTGAATTGTTTCAGGTCACTTGGAGTTAGAAAAGATGAGGAATATGAAGTACGGGTTCTTCCATATGCTAAACGCATTACGAAATTTTTATCTAACTACTCAAATGGCGGTTATTATGACTTTTAAAGCTGTTGCCTCGAAACAAAAGAAATGAGAAGACTCTCCATGAGTCTGTTGTACCTCTGAAGTTAATCATAGTATTGCATTTTTATGACAGCCCTGCCTAAGAAAGGCTGAAAATCTATGGCAATCAGTACTGTTCCTAATAAAGTATCTAATAAGGATTAGATAATTCGTGAAACCTGCACTGGAAACTAAATAGTACTTTTTCAAGCCAATTCCCGCTTCCAGTAAGTGAGGTAATAGTCCCCCCCCCACACACACACAAAGAGAGAGAGAGAAACTTTCTACCTTGTAAAGACGTTCACAAATACCCATAAACAGTGACATTCTAACCGAAAGTTTTTATTGTTAAAGGAAAGACAGTATTAAAAAAAAAAAGAAACTAGGACTTTACTCATGGTTCTAGGTTTCAGGCTTTCAATAAAGCATCTGGTGATGCCTTCTATTGAAAACACTTTGCCTTTCTAGCAAGGATGTGTCAGTTATTGTATAGGACTTCGCCGAAGTTCGAATGGTCTACCTGAATATATCAGTGCGAGTATTAAGAAAAAGAGTTTTACAGTAACCTTTTAATGTTCATGTCGCTTCAAGTGTAATCACCGATCATCTCAATAATCTTATTGTAATCGGGGATGTAAATATCCTCGAATATCCATGTTTCTGAATATACTCGAAGAGGACGAACGTTGAATGCTCCAAAGAGGTCCTTTCATTTTACTGAAGACATCAAAGTCACAACGCAATGAGGATGCAACATTGAGAATTTGTAGATAATCCTCCAATGAGTATGCACTCTTCTGATCTACGTCAATCTCCAGCGTCTCCTTCTAGGCCTACCTGTCCACTCTACCAGTCCATTTTCCTGTCAGTGAGGCGAGAAGTTTCTATTTTTCAAATGCGGGGCGACCTCTACGTGTCAAGTTAAGTTCCGACACGGATCACTTATGTAAATTTTACGTATCGAGCCACTATGTTATAGGCAATGCAGCGGTCAGTTAAAAACTACGATTCTTGTTCCACAAAAGTTCTTTAACTCATGTTGATCAAGATTGCGTAATATGGCTAATGCAGAGCCCCCCACGCGCACAGGTGTAGTTTGAATTTGTCAGCATTTGTGATTTATGATAGTTTCGCTGCCACTCTCCACTGATTTCGTGTTTACAGCACTAAAGAAACTTGTTATTGTTAATTACATGTCTGTCACGGTGTGACTGTGGGACCAGTCACACTTTGACAGACGTAGAAAATAAGCACTGAACATGCATGAAAATAAAAAATTTCCACAACTGCGCCTGCTATTTTTCGGATATCTTGATTCTGTCCATAAGACAGTTTCACTCTTGTATAATCACAAAGATAATGTTATTCTTTAGTGGGCAAAGAAGGTGATGAACTGATGCGAACGACCTACCATAACAGAGTGACACTAAATAGATACAACAAAGAAAGGTTCAAAATCAGAAAGAAGCAACAACTTGTAAGGCGTTTGTTGGCATATAAAAGGTGAGGCACACATTTCATAAAACACATTCTCTGAACTGTATGCAGAGATTGATGTTGAACATATTTTTTTTTGAACTAAAACAGTCGAAAGACAAACCTCGTTAATGTCCCTTTATATATAGAGTAACAGATATGCTGTAAACTCTCATGATGGATGTCGCAGATCGAGACTGGTCATCTCTCGTACTGCTCTTCCGTTTTACAGTCTCACAGCCATCAAACAGGGCCGATTTATTTGGCAGAAAATAGTGAACTAATTGCAGATAGTAGAGCCAACAAATATGTTCCTTACCTTTGTTGACATTGCGTCAGATTGTAATCATTAGATTCCTACTATGTGTAGACAGCGCTCAACTAAAGAAATATCATTTCTATATATTTGGTGTTTTCATTCTTTTGTCCAGCACTTGCTGATTTTTGCGAGTGAAGTGCACCCAAGCCTTATGTACAAGTTACAGATTAACCAAAAACATTAACGGACCATTGAACAATTTTTTAGTTGTTAGACTCTTGTCATTCAATTTCTTCAATGTGACGTGTCAGGACAGTTTTTCCTGTTAAACTCGGTCTAATTTGGCTGCAATGTGAATTATCGAGTTGGTAATTTCTGTTCACGAGATACATTAAAGAATGCTATTAAATATATCGTTCCCGTACGTATGCTATTCCAAGATATGTACTCTAATTATTTTTTCATTTATTTATTTGTTTATTTATTTATTTTTATCTCCCAGTCAAGTATCTTTGGCTCTCTAGCAACACCTGGGTATGTCTTAATCGGTCCGAGCACGATGCGTAAAAGAGTTTGAATTTTTAAATATAGAACTTCTTGCAACTCCTTGACGTTTGACTATTTTATAGAGAACAGTCGGATAGAATAGAAGAGACAGGGTACTATCAAAGACTTCTGTATTTAAAGTCTGTCAATCTGTGAGCAATCTGTGTCGAAAGAGTCTAAACACTGAATACTCACAATATCTGTTCATTGTTAGATGAACAGATAATGTGATGAGTGGATTCATTCTTTGCAAGTTTTAATGTTGCCATCTAGTCTTAAAAGGAACAGTTTAAAATTTATCAATGAGTCGTTTAAGTCATTTTGATACTTGCTTTATATAATAAAACATTTTTACGTTATTAGTTTTTATAAAAAAAACATCAGGTTTCGGTAGCTGAGCAGTTTCACCAGAATAATTTTCTCAAAAAGAAGCCAAAACTATAGTAATTCGCTTTATGAGGCAATAATGATGTTCGTCTCTATCATGAAGAGCAAAGTCATCTCTCTCTCTCTCTCTCTCTCTCTCTCTCTCTCTCTCTATATATATATATATATATATATATATATATATATATATATATATATATATATATATATATATATATATAGAGAGAGAGAGAGAGAGAGAGAGAGAGAGAGAGAGTGCAGAGGCGGATAATCAAGAAGGTATCAGGACTGTGCATGTTGAATAAAAGGATAGATTAAGAGAGTTCAGATCACCGAGCTCGGCTAATAAGTGGATACGAAGACATAACTGAGTGAAGGAATGTTACAGTGGGGATTTTCCAATCTGTTATGTGAAGAGAAAGTGTGCGAGAGTCGTCCTTGGAAGTTGAGTAAAAGTACAGTTAGAAAGGGAGTGAGGAGCATATTTTTATCGGGTAAGTGAGCGGAATGCTCACTTACTCTTTTGTATTGACTACGTGTACATTAGCAGAAGGTGAGAGTAAATGTAGTGATGGTGAGTGGTTCTAAAGAGAAATAAGAGAGGCACTCTATAAACTGAGAGAGCCTCTATCGATGAATTCTAGCAGTCAATGAAGGTGAAATCAATAATAAATACTTGATCAATAATAAATAAATAAATCATACAACGCCTTACCCCAAGGTAGGGGGAACCCATTTTAACTCCTGATGATGAGTATGCATTTATTTTGTTCTAACTCTAGAAAACAGGCAAATCTGAAAACATCCAAACTGAATTCTAGTGGCCAATCATTACGAAATCATAGATTAACAAGTTCTGACCTCAGAACAAAATTGATACAGCAGTATAGAAAATATAATTTCGTCAAATTCAAATTATTTATTTCAGAATGGCGATTCTTTGTTTAAATCCCAAATTATTATGTCACATTTTAGAAATTTTTACAGATAATATATAATATAACGAATGTATTTAATACTTAAAAATTCATTTATCATCATCATTGTTTGGTGTATACTAGATATTATGAGAGTCTGATAAAATTAAGATTTTGTGACTATTTTCCGGTAATTTTTTTTTTCAAATTATTCTGTTATTTGAGAGGTCTCTAATTTGTTGAGCGCTAACACAATCGCTTTTACCTGCATAAATATATCCAGGTCATCCTCCGAATCTTTTTCTGTTTGATTTTGCATCAAACACCTTTTTAGAAGATGTTTCATAACACATCCGTCGAAGTGACCATGTCATCTTAGATTGGCTTTACTCGCATAATAATGTCAAGATGTTTTCAGATATCATATTTATATATGATTTCTTCATTTATCATATTTATGTATGTGTATTTTTATTCTTGGATTAACAGAGCAGGAATGCTTAAATTCATGTGCTTCACTTTCTAAACACGTACTTCAATCTAACACTGCTGTTGTTTACGCAGTTTTAACGAACGGATCTATTCCTCACAACTACGAAACCTCAGTAATAGATATCGGCAACTCTCAAAGAAAAAACGTACATTTTTAAATGCAGTTCCATGAAAATATCATCTCAGTCACGTGTCCTGATTATTTAAAAGAAAACGAAGTTATATATATGGTAAAAATTGGGATCTAGAACGCACTGAAAAAAAAAAAAAGAAACAACAGAGAGAGATCTTTAAATATAACCAGAATGAAACGACTACTTATATATTAATAGAGTGTTTTCGACCAGAAATAGGAAGATAAATTGTCATACCTATCTAGACAGAAGCAATGAATATAAAAGCCTGCTGATAAAGAACAATGAAATGTTCCTATAGCAGCTATAGTCTTAATCTAGTCTGGTATCTCTTTTTCTGCAATCATGTACCCTGTACAGGACATTAGCGCTTAGAGTGGTTCATGTTTGCCAGTGCAAC
The DNA here is from genome assembly GCF_054136105.1 of Typopeltis vanoorti. Lineage (NCBI taxonomy): Eukaryota > Metazoa > Arthropoda > Arachnida > Uropygi > Thelyphonidae > Typopeltis > Typopeltis vanoorti. The sequence continues at coordinate 126,100,361 of NC_143556.1, read as the reverse complement.
TACTCATCCTATGAAAAACATAATTTTCTTTAAATTAAATTCTTGGAATAAATCCTTGGGACCTATATAAAGCTATATGATAAAACGATGTTAACTTGTGAAAACTTATCAGTGTTTTTTATTGACTTCACATATTTAAAACTTAGTTATTCTAGTTGTTTTTTTTTTGTATTCTCTCTCTCTCTCTCTCTGACTTACACTGTAAATGATGCGCTGCATCATTTACAATGGAAGCATAGAATTGTTTAACCATTACAATACCTTAATCAATAAAAGGCATTTCTTTTCCAGAAATGAAACAGAGAGCACGATAATTAGAATAAAAATATATAACAGAATCGTGACACATATCTGTAACAGTAGTATTTGTGAATGCGTAATTCTCTAATATTATCTTTGTTTTCAAAATTTTCTGTTTTCTTCATTACTCTCTCTCTCTCTCTCTCACTTTTTTTTTTTTGTTCATTTTTCTTTTCAGCAAGTCCTATTATCACCAGAGCCCTCGTGTCCAGCATCCCTCGACGCCCTCGGAGTGAAAAGAAACCCATTCCCGATGAACAGAAAGACGAAAAATATTTTGAGAGAAGGAAGCGAAACAATTTGGCTGCGAAGAAATCTCGAGACGCTCGCAAAGCTCGTGAAGACGAAATTGCCCTGCGTGCATGTTTCCTGGAGAAGGAGAATGCCATCCTACGGGCGCAGGTGGCAACACTGCGGGAAGAAGCCCATTCGTTACGTCAGCTTCTGTTACAGAAACGTCGCAATAGGCTGCTGTGAACATTTAATATAATCGGTCACGCAAATGAACGAAAGCAGAGAACAGATAGGCAAATTAAAAATGTCGTGAATATTTAGAATTGTTCTGTTTAAAATGACTTCTGGTATCCCGTCCATAATTTCAAAACATTTATTTTTAGTTGTTGAAAAACTGTGATATTTGTGCTTCATTATTATGAATGTGTGTGTGTGTGTGTGAGAGAGAGAGAGAGAGAGAGAGAGAGAGAGAGAGAAAATATGGTAGGAAAATAGGACATTTTCATTGGGAATGACTGATATTCTTACTGCTCAAAATGGTGAGATTTAGTTTTGTCCAACATATGGAAAAACAGCATCATGTCGAAGTGCACTTAATTAGCTCCAAAACTTATTTTTATATGCAAAATGAAGTGAAGCATACGAGCGAAGATCGCACAATGATGATGCTACATTGTTATGCAATTCTAACAGTATTTCAGGATGATCCATGACTGATGTCCCCTTTTTAAGGACGTTTTGGACTATTAACCCTTTTGTCAAAAAATACGAATATTGTCCTTCGGAAACGTTGTCCATCTAGAAAGACAACATGAATTTCCTATGAAGGATACCGATCATGTTATTACCAGCCATTATTTGATGGGGAAAAATAATAATATAACCGATTTTATTTGAGGACAATTTTAGTAGTACTATGGTCTTAAGGAAAAATAACATTAAAAAGGTAATTAGAAAAATAAAAGACAAATATAGTTGTGATTCCTCATTCAGCACACCGAATGCTATTGTCAGCATTGAAAGCACAGCAAGCAATCAACATAACTGCCAGATATATGTTTTGGAAAAGTAATTGTCACGGTTCAACGAATATTCTTCATTCTTCACAGAGCTAATTGTGTACTGTTTACCCTGGCCTGACACAATAACACGATCTAGCAATGATAATAAGACGAATGCGAAGTGTGCGTTGGCCACATTTAGAAGATGAATGTCCAAGGAAGATGCCGTTGTCCTGTGAGACAAAATAATGAAATCATACAAGTGAAAATAAAGTGATAAGCAAAATAGTTTAATGTTATTAATTTAAATATACAAAAATAACAACAAAATAAAACAACGCATAACAGTATTATTATAAAGAAGTATTCGACGAGTAATTGTTTATTGAATTAATGGTGCCTTTTGTGGTACCTACATTGGTCTAAAAGATAAAAAATAACATTAAAACGTAATTAGAAAATAGGGGAAAAACATAATTAGAAAACAAAAAACAAATATATTTGTGTTTATTCGTTCGGTACAGAGAATGCTGTCAGCAGTGAAAACTAAGGAGTCCATATTTAAGAATATTTTTTAAAAATTGTGAAACATTGCACCTCTTCGAGCTCTTTTATCATTAAATTTATTATCTGAGATAATGATACTATTATTACTATTATTTATATTTTATTGCTATGGTCTACCGTTTAAGGAGAAAAAAGCACGTGTCGTAAGTGGATAATCTGCTTATCACACATCACCTGAATATAAAAAGCAGACAATGCGCCCCAGTAATATAACACAAGAAGAGTGACTCCGTCAATGGGGGCCATTCATCTCTAAGGGCAATTATATTTTTTTTAAATCTAATTTCCACCCATGAGAGATTTGAAAACATATCGCACGTTTAATACCGTACGGGGGGGATGTTAAGGATTAGATAATCCGAAAATCCTCTTTTAGAGACTAATCATGGAAGATTTCGATGCCGCATTCACCCATCCAATAAGCAGGTTGGGTCTCACACCGAGCAACAAAAAATCATCCAACACCTAAGGACATTCAAATAACATTGTAATAAATTTTCGGCCACTCAGGATGGTTGAAAAATTATACTTTTTTTTTTTTCTTACAGAAGGCAGAATTATTGATCAAGATCATTATCAATGCGAACAAAATAACAATCAGAGGGGAAAAAAAGGTAGTGCCCGTTTTTACAAGGATAAGATGGATTCGTGCGTGGGTGTGTATGTCCCTTACTGTTACGATCGATGACTGCCAGGTACAAGTATATTTTCCTTTGGAGAAACGTAATGAATCCCACAATAATAGTTAGTCTTATCTTCGCAGTTGGCAAACATAACAGACTATGATTTACCATGTTTTAATTCCAACTGCGCATATTCAACTGAACGGAATGAAAGTACTTCAAAAGACTGGCTAACTCAAACTTCTGCGACGAATACGCATATAAACGTGATTTCCGGTATTATCACAACAATTTCTTTCTGTTGTTGTTGATTTGACTATTTTCTCACATAATTGTAATGTGCAACTTCAGGATAATGTTTACGCTGACTTTATTATACGCAAAAGCAAATTTAAAATCTTATTTCGCTAGTAATGAAGTGGCAACAAAATAAAAATGTTAAAAATAATAATAAACCTGGTGTTGCCAATGTCACTATCCGCTTCATAGTTGATTCGGAAAACGAATCGTCCATCATAGCCTAAATCTATGAATTTGAAATTAACATGTTATATGAAAGAGGAACCACAGCTGGATGAGGATGAATCCTTGAATCTAGTTGCAGTGAGTTGGACACCGAATAATTTCTGCTGCTTCTCTGAATTTTGCGATATAGCTGTGGAACTCGATATATGGCATATTTTTAGTTTTCAGTTGTCCATGTTTTTCATTTCTACGGAAGGTTAGGCCTGATTTAATCTCTCTCTCTCTCTCTCTGAGAACGTCTTTTAAATGTTTTCTTCTTTCTTCGATCGGTCACTTGTCCACAGGAGCAGAAAATTTGTATATACCTGATTTCTTCAGAAGCGGAAAATGCTTAGATAATCATAAGATTAAGGATTCTTCAGGGATGTGAATGCTACTTTCAAGTTATACTGTTTTAGAATCATGACTATTTTATGCGCCAAGCTTTTATTTAATGTACAACACATTATGATCGCACCTTTCAACTGTCTTATGTTCTTGATTGCTGGAGGTTTCACTGGTCTATTTTTGTGGGCAGTCTGTTTTTTTTTTGAGTACTGAAATTAATATGTTCAAAAAATGAAGTGACCCGTTTTCTTCAGTTTTATGTGTGTCTTACGTAGAGTTTATGTGTTTATACAGTCAAGTACTTCAGCTGGCTATTCTTTAGTTTGTGGCCAGATGAAGAAAATATCGACATAAACAACATATTATTTTTGACTTTGTATGTATCCTCTGTGTTGTCCTGCTTTCAAAAGATTCCAGGTAGATGTCAGTTAACTATAGCTGAATTCAAAAGCCCTTGGTTGAACCCTCTATCTGCTCATACAAATTCACTTCTTCAAATTTTAGAGGGGGAGGGGGGAGAAACGCCAGCCAAATGAATTGATGCTTGAAAATGCTGATGGTGTCTGGAGGGATCAGTTCTTGTAGTAAGCAGAATATTTCTTCTTTGGGCAAGTTAGTAAATACATTTACTAGTATATTTCTGAATTCTAATATGCTATATTTAACACTGTCAGTGAAATATTTTCAGTTCTTAATATACAAAGTACATTAAGAACTCAAAATTCCCCGAAAGGCAGTAAACCTATAGCGTATTAATACTGTAGGTGAGTTAATTGTTAGATAATGTAAAAACCTGCTCTGAAGACTTCACACGGAATTCCCCCCCTCCCCCCAACTTTCCTTCGATCCAAGCCATCTCAACCTTCCAATAAGTAGGGTGATGAGATTCCCCTATCAACTACCACGAAAAGACATTTAAAAAAAAAAAAACATTCATCCTCCTGCGGGATACGGGCACACTGTTGGTTGGGGAAAGTATTAATATTACTTCCAAGCGTCCATGGGGTCCGAATAGCGAGAGGTTGAGCATTCATAGACCACAATAACTATTATTATTATTATTATTTGACACCTCCAGGGAGTCCAAAGACTCATCGAGGGAGAGTGTGCCAACAGCATCGAGCGATTGGACCCCTTCCAACTACTAACCGCGCTCAAACTTACTTAACAGAGCCATTAGTGGCAGAGGCTCTCTTGCCTTGAAAATATTCACTCAATGAACCACGCCGTCAAATGCATGTTCTACGTATTATTTCGAGATATTCTTAAACGTTGAAATGATATATAGACTTTCATATTCATTCAAATTGACTAATTGGTTCTTATAGTGTATTAATTTAATAATTCTGAAAACTGAGAAATGCGTATGTGAACAAATTGATGCCACTTGCTGCTACCGTAGTTTCGTAGCAGTGGGCTATTTTCCTTATGAAAATTTGTTAATATGTGTCTACGTTATTATTCATTGAAATATCCTTCTATACTCATCTTACAAATTATTTTGAGCAGTTTAATTTGTAAATTTATATGTTAAATAAGGCAAATGTCAGAGAATTATTTTTAACCGGAAGTAACTTTGTGGCAGAAGGTAGTACAAATTATCATTTTCATCGTCTATACTTCAGCGTCGCTTCATCGTCTAACGAATATTTTGAAAGAATTTGTGTGCATCTGATAACCTTATGGTCCTAGTAGTTGCCCGCTAAATCCAAAAGGATTTCGATTCTAAACAAAGCATATTCTTGTAACTACGCGTACTGCATACTGATCTTTACAAAGCGACTAAATTAGCTGGGTCAGTTCACAGGTTAGGCTATATTACTTAGGTCTCAGTCAGACACGAGTATGATATTTATGGAAAAAAGCTGCACCGTTATAATGAATAATGCAAGTCGTATCTTATGTGGATTGATTGGATAACAAATAATTTATATTCAAGTGAGGAATGACATAGAGATCACTCTCTGCAGGGACAGATATACCATAATAACCGATAAATCCAGGGGAAACCACTCTATTATTTACCGCCACTAGAAGCAGTAACTAATACGCCTCTGATTTGCTAGTAGCTAGAAGGCGGAGCTAAAGCAAAACTATGCAGCAGTTAATACAGCACTCGGTTTTCACTTGACTATCGTGCATCGTGCTTTCGTGCCACGATCTCGTGTCAGCAAGCTCATGTTGTCGACTGACTCAGACATTATACCAAGACTTGACTTAAAAAAAAAAAAAGAAGAAAAATACACACATACATAGATACACTTCACCAATGATTGTAGGTAATGGACTGAAATGGTCTAACAGTTGGCGAGGCACATGCAAACTATCCATCAGCATTGTTTTCACATCAACATTCAAGCTAGCACTGTAGTCCACCTCATCGCGATGTAGCTTTTGCAAGGGAGCGCGTGGTTACCATTTCGTGCACATCTGGTGGCACGACATGACTGTTAATTGTCACGCTGAGGTTGCTGGGTGCGATGTAAATAAAATCTGCATTTAGGAGAGAAAGAGAGACACTATCTGCGATGCGTGTACATATACGTTTGTGAGCATTTCCGTGTCAGTTCTTTAGTTAGTTACAGAAAAGCGAGCTGTATTCACTGTTTTGTTTTGTTTTAACACAAGGTCAGTTCGCGCAATTCATCGATTTCTTTTTTTGTTCTGAAAAGATCCCAAATATATATGTTACAGGGAGAGTAGTGTTGCTTTTAGTGAATATACCTTCTGATGAGCAATACTAGTTATACTGACTACCTTTATTTCATTTTGACATGTTATTAATTAGAGTTGAAACATTTCCTTAAGAAGTTTACGGCCCTTTTATGCTTATCATCAGGATGAAGCAATACACCACAGCCCAGTGGGCCGTCTCTTTCAACTGAAGTGGTGAAAAATCAATACTCATCATCCCAAGAAAAATTGAACTCAATAATAAAAATGAATAAATATAATTAAATAATAAAACCAGCATTACAATGAACATGAAGTCTTTAGTCGTGTGGCTTTTGGAGCTAAGACGATGCAACTCCAGTGAAAGAAGCAGAGAAATTATACTAACTGCCAGTTAGGGCAACTGACATATCTTTTCTATACTGAAATAAAAAGACACGTTTATTTAAGTATATAAAATAGCAGACCATTATGATAATTTACCAAACAGGTTTTCCTGTTTGGTTTCTTCATGTAATAATCAAATAATCGTAGTGTATCCAGATTTTCGAAGCACCTTGAACTTTTAATGTTTATTATAATCTGTTACTCCATTACTTTTTTTAAGAGATAGTGGATCGTAATGATCAAGTTTACGGTGCCGATTGTTATGACAGACCTGTTATAATAGAAAGTAAGATTATGCGAAAATTGATAGAGCAAATTCAGTAGAAAGCACTCCTGCTTCCTCGATCAATATCAAAAGCCTAACAAATCGGAACTCGAACGGTGCTTGCTTTCAGATAACTTCATATGCCTAAGTGTTGCTACGCTAATTTCAAAAATGAGATATGGCTTTTTGAATTAAGAATTTTTCATTAAACTGAACACCATTTATAACTAGTGTTTCCTTTCTTTGTATTCTCAATTATTATTATTATTTTTTTTTAACTTAACTGAATGACCAAATAAGCATTAGAAAATTATGAATGAAATGAACTGAAATACTAATTATCTAGAGATAAGTATTCATTAGTAATCATTCATCTTTTTATCTATTTATTTTTACTCTTCTTTTGCACTGAAATTACCACTTTGTGGTCTTTTTCTTATGTGACGCATAAGAAAAAGGAAAAACAAAGTATTTCTTTTCGAGGGACTCCTACGAAAATTTTTATAAAAACTTATCAGAAAAGAATTATGGCAACTAACGTTCAGCTGCAAAATATTTTAATCGAGAAAACATATGACGTAATAAACTGGTTTCCGTAAATTAAACAACAAAAAAAAATCACGATAACACAAACTTTTAATGATGGATTTTTATGGAATTATGTGAAAAGCAGTATGATATGACGTGTGAAAGAAACACCCACACGGATTGTAAATAAATAGTTTAATTCAGTAACAAATGAAGACAAAAACAAGAGGATAAAATGGGATTGTCAATGCGCCTAACCAAGAGCTCACAACTGTTTCATACTGTTTATAAGGTTGTCCAGGAGCTCCGTCGATAATAACAACCATTGCCCCTGCAAAGCTCCCTTAACTCATTCAAGGTTTTGGGGAGCCTGGTTGAGAGTAGCAACACGTTTACCTAGAGCATAGGTTCCCAAAGTGGGCGGTACCCCCCCCCCCCAGTGGGCGCTGAAGCCTTCTAGGGGGGGGGCTATAATGGGAGAAGAAGCATTTGGGGGCGTTCAAGCGGTCTAGGGGTCGGTGGCTCTTTATAGAAGAAATTAATAATATATATTTAAAAATTAATTATTTTCGTGATTTTGCGATTAGATAATCATTTAAAATTTAAATATTGCATTTTAATTCATCTTATGCCCGTCTTACACGATCAATTTTTTTTTATCAATTTTCTATTTCAATTATTTAATCATTTGAAAATTTACCATGTCAGATAGAAACAGATGTCAATTTTCTATGTCAATGAGAAAATAGAGCATGTATATATGTGTGTATAATAGTTTATGTTTACAGTAGCAAATATATTCGTTATATTTCATTTCAAAATATATATAAAATATATAAAACCACTTTTCTAATTGATTTGTACAAAAATAAATCGAATTTCATATAATTTAAAATTACGTGTAAGAACCTGTAATAATAGATCAAAAGAATTTGAAACAAATGTAGGAGTGAGGCAAGGCTGTATCCTCAGCCCTCTTCTCTTCATCGTAGTAATGGATGAAATTTTAAAGGCATGCCAAACAAAAACAAAAAAATTCCACTTAGGATACAGGAAACTGAAAGAAACCAGGATTTCACATATGGCTTTTGCAGATGATGTAGTGATTCTAGCAAATGCAGCTGAAGATCTGCAGTACAATATCAACATTTGGCATGAAGAAACAAAGAAAAGGAATTTGACCATAAATATAAATAAAACTAAAACAATGATCATATCTAGAAACCAATAAAAACACACAATAAAAATAGAGAATCACCAACTGGAAGAAGTCCACTCCTTTAAATACTTGGGATCATATATACAAGAAGATGGTAGACTAGACACAGAAATTAACAAGAGGATAAGAGGGGGAACAAAGCTATTCTGTGCAATGAAAGGCCCACTCCTAGATAAGAAAGAAGTCACCCAAAATACCAAAATGGCAGTGTATCGTTCAGTGTTTCTACCAACATTAACATACAGTTGTGAGTCTTGGTGTTTAACAACAGGAAACACAAATAAACTACAAACAATTGAAATGAAATATCTCAGGAAAGTGGTACAAAAACAAGACTAGACCGAATTAGAAATCAAACCATAAGAGACAGCCTTCAAGTTGCACCTCTGAATCAATTCATGACACAAGCCCAAATGAGATGGTTTGGACATCTCAATCGAATGGAAGAAGGAAGAATAGCAAAAACTGTATACGAAAGCCAAAGAATAGGAAAAAGAAACATAGGCAGAGCCAGGAAAGGTTGGCAAAAGGAAATTAAAGAAAAATTGGAAAAGAAGGGAATTAACTGGAAAGAAGCAAAACAACAAACCTTGGACAGGACGGCATGGAAATCTCTTTGGCAAAATCTCGACGCTTAAAAGCATAAGAGATCATAGACGAAGAAGAAGAAGAAGAAGAAGAGTAAAAATAATAATGGCAAGAAAGAAATAAAATCGTAAATTTCAGTTAGCCTAGTTAGTACCAACTTATATTGCTAACCAGAGGGAAAAAACAAAGCAAATATTATTCGAAACTTATTATACTGCTTTCTGTGGTTATGTTTTGTAGGTTTGTTGTTTATATCTTGTGTAATTATTTTATTTATTAATTATTATTTATAATTATTCGGACAATGTCGTGGTCGGACGAACAAAATATGCTTGCGTGCAAAATAAAAAATTGAACGTATCATACAAGATATTTTAACTTCTATTTTTTATATACTTAAAAAATTTATTCATTTTTTGCTATTGTAAAAATTGATCGTTCCATACAGACTATAGTGTATCCACTCAGCAGACGAGTCTTAACTAGTAGTATGTCGGTCAACTATTACGTAGGTAATTCACTAAATTCAGCATGTTTTGACAGGAATATGCTTGCAGTGACTTGTTCAAAGCACGACTATGATGGTATCCCAAACAAGTCAATGCATGCAAGTCGATTCGGGCTAGATTTCAAATATATAAATACCAGTGGTTCAGGAATAAGTTTCATTATTTTTTGTGTGCTTTGCCAACAATCATCAGTCGAAAGTGTGATAGATAAGTGGAGTCATACAAAGTGTAAATTAAATCTTTTATTTTGTGAATATGTTTGCCAATTTTATTACTTCATTATGTCTGAATATAAGAAGAAATGTCGACAGTACAGTATTGAGTATTTGAAATATGGTTTTATTCAGTCTCCTACGAACCAATTATTACCCATGTGCTTCTAGGCTACAAGAGCATTTGACTAAAATGCATGCTGACAAAAAGGATAAAGATTTGTCCTATTTTCAAGTACTAGAAGAAAAATATTTTAAACGTCTAACTATATCAAAACTTTTTACGTCATCCACTAAACAAGATAATGACTGATTACAAGCTTCTTATAATATTTCATTATTAATCGCAAAAGCGGGAAAACCACACACAATTGGTGAGGAATTAATCTTGCCGACAGTAAAAGAAGTAATAAACACTGTCCTTCATAAGCCAGCGTCAGATATCATCAGGAAAATTCCTTTGAGCCATAATTCAGTGCAAAGAAGAATCGATGAAATGGCTGAAGACGTTGAAAAATCATTGTGCGATTATTTGAAGACATGCCAATTTTCCATTCAACTCGATGAATCAACTCTCCCAAATAATGAACCACTACTCTTATCATACGTACGATTCATAAAAGAAGAAAAAGTTTGTCAAGAATTATTATTTGCTAAAAACTTGGAAGCGGATACAAAGGGAGAATCTTATGTTTAATATCATTAATAATTTTTTTCAAGAGAAAGACATTCCTATTCGTAATATTTTGTCTGCTGCTACTGATGGTGCTCCAGCCATGTGCACATGGCGCACATTGCTTTCAAATGCGCTGTGCAAATTGTTTCAAATGCGCTATGAAACCCTTGTGCGCCACAAGGGTTTCATAGCGCATTTGAAACAAGCAGTACCAAATGTACTCGCTATACATTGTGTTCTTCATCGTCAACATTTGTTTGCAAAAAATTTAAGTGAACGCCTGCACACGTCGCTTCATTACGTTATTAGAGTAGTCAACAAGATTAGAAGCAATTCATTGAGTGACACATTGTTTAGCCAACTTTGTAGTGAAAACGATGAAGATTTCAATCGTTTGCTGCTTCACACAGAAGTTCGTTGGCTTTCAAAAGGTATTTGTCTGAATCGATTTTACAATTTGTTTGATTCAGTACTAGAGTTCCTAGAAAACAGAGACGACGGATTGCGGGCCAACCTGATTACATCCCAAACTGTCATCGCTTATTTGACAGACCTCTATAAAATATTTAATGAAGTCAATCTACAGCTACAAGGTGATGAATTAAATTTAATTAAAACAAAAAACGTTATTGCCGCTTTTGTAGGGAAACTTCTTCTGTTCAAGCGGAATATGGGCCGAGGGGAATATAGCCCCTTTTCAAATTTATCAGCAGTGTCTCTCAAAAAGGAAGATTTACTTTCATACTGCCAACACTTGGAGGTTCTCCATGCTGATTTCGATGAGCGATTCAAGGATATTCTAAACATGAATATGCCAAATTGGGTTCTAGATCCTTTCTCACATGTAAGCATAGGAGGATCATCAAATTTAGAAGTGGAACTCATAGAACTCACAACAAATGAAGAACTAGAAATAAAATTCAAAACTGGATACCAAGAGTTCTGGCTTCAAAAATCAATACCGATACTGTACCCTGGATTATGGGAAATAGTGCAGAAAGTTTTAATTGTATTTCCATCTTCTTATTTGGCTGAGCGTGGGGTTAGTGCTGAAGTGAGTTTACTATCTAAGAAAAGGAACCGATTGCATATAACTGAGCGTGGCGATTTACGACTGTTTTTAACGAAAGTTGAACCCGATATTAACAAAATTTTAAAAATACACCAGGCTCATCCTTCACATTAATTTGTTATTTTTTCTTTGTATTTTTACATTGTAAGTTCGAAATAAACCATCTAATACATTTGATGGTGTTTTATTTATTACAATAAGATTCTTACTGATGTAACGCAATCTCTTAATATGCATTCCGAATTTTCATATTTAAACCATTGTGTGAAACTTCACATTAATTTGTTATTTTTGCTTTATATTTTTACTTTATAAGTTAGAAATAAACAATTTTTAATATATTTAATGGTGTTTTAATTATTACAATAAGATTCTTACTAATGCAATGCAATCTCTTAATTGTATTCCACATTTCATATTTAAACCACTGTATGAAACTGTGCATGTTATTCGAGCATACATTTTACAATCTTTACATATGGGCTACGTTTCACCAAAATCGGTCTAGCAATAACTGTGTTCAAGAAACACATATTGGCCACTTCTTTTTAAAAATGTAACGGCATAAGCAGTAATGTATCATTAGTTGCTATCTACGTCATAAATATCAAACGGCTTGAACGCGGAAAACTGTTATAATGGGGAGCGTTACAAAATTTATGTCTTGCAAAGTGGGCGGTGGCCCGAAAAGGTTTGGGAACCTATGGCCTAGAGCATCGCAGACATGCTCAATAAGATGAAGGTCAGTACGTCCATCGAAAAAGATGCCTCCCTAAACCATCAATCTACCTCCATTATAAGTGTTCCTTTCACGGACATTACAGGAATGATAACGTGTCCCTAGTTCTCTCTAGATCATGGCACGCTTTTCATTGCTTGGTAAAGCAAATCGGGACTCTTCTGTAAACAATACCAATCCCCATTGGTCTTGTGCCCAGTTGACGTGAAACCTGTCCCATTTCAAACGTTCTGTCTTGTGGAGTGGGGATAGGGACACGCAGACTTTCGGTCGACTAGCAGACAGACTACTTTCGTGAACTTTCTGCGCACAGTGGAAGCAAATACCAATGTTCCTGTAGCAGAAGTACTTCAGATCGTAACTGATTTGGGGTCGCACTCCTATTTCGGCGAGCAGATAATCGGAGATATTGGTTACCCACGACGCTTGTAGCCCGTGGTCGCCCTTCACTGTATCTCCGGTATTGCTGTTTGTGACTATTGGAATTCACAGTCAGTGAACCACGGAACAACGTACATGTAACCATCTGGCTGCCTCCGCCTGACTTTGTGGCTCTCCATCTGATTTCATCAGTTAAACGGTGTCTTGAAGCCATATTCAAGAATTTTGTTATCACGAAATGTCTTGTTCTCACTCGAGCCAAGAAATGGAAAACCAATCCAAACTGTCCTTTATTATTATTGTTGTGACTTATTTTTAGAATGGAGAGAATGGGTAGAATCTAGAGAGTGATTGAAGTGTTATTCCTCATGTACAATGCTTCAATCACTCTCTAGATTCTACCCATGATTTGGATGGGAACAAGGAAAATGCCAAATTAGATATAAGGAGATTATCAAGGAGAGCAAAAGATAACAGTGTGGTAGGAAAGGTAGTCAGTGTGTTGCCAAGGTATGATAGTGATGAATTGAGGAGGCTAATATATGAATGATATATTAGCACGGCTATGTGAGGAGAATGGGGTGCATTTTGTGAATGTGTGGGAGGAATTTGAGGGACGGATGGAATTGTATAAAGAAGATGGGTTGCATTTAATTTTGGTTTGAGTCGGCTGGAGAGATTGTTACTGGTAGGAGAGGTAATGACTGTAATGAATAGATCTGAGGTAGTGCGAAGTGATATGAAAGAGCAAAAAAGCAGAGTAGGGAGAGGTATTTTTTCACTTGCAAATGAAGAGGTGAATATTATGAATGAAGTAAATGAGAGAGTGGAGGTACAACACAAACAGGGAAACGGGGGGGGCATGGGGGAGACACTTTATGAAACATACGGATGCTGAATTCAGAGGTGAATGTGTGAGCGGACAAACACAGACTGAGATGGCCCGGGATGGGTGGGGACAGTTTAGGTGTGAGGAAAGTTGTAGAATTGGTGGTAATATAGAGGATGTGACAGGGGAAGGTATTGAAGAGTCACATCGTACGAGTGACGTTCGTAGGACTTGTAGAAGCAGCAATGATTTCTCATGTTTATTCACTAATGCTAGAAGTATTCGAAATAAGGGGAACGAAATTGTTGCTTTGCTTGAGTTTATTCGTCCCAAAATTGTTGGTATAAGTGAGACATAGAAGACGATGACATCCTGACAGGAATAAAGATGAACGGATATGATATTTTTAGTGAAGACAAACAGGGAAGAAAGGGAGGAGGAGTACTGTTGATGGTAGTCAGGGCCGCGCAGACCCGAGGGTGCAAAGGGTGCACCGTACCCGGGCGACATTTTATGTAGCTAATATCTAATTTGGATTATACAATACAGTATTAGGGGCGGCCGATAAAAGTTTGCACCCAGGCAGCAAATACCCCTGATGGTAGCAGATCAGTTGTGCCCATCTAAGGTGGATTTGCAAGGTGCAAATAGTGGCCACGGTTTTGAGCCAATATGGTGTGAGGTAGAAGCAAACAAGATGAAATATTTAGTCAGGTGTTGCTATAGAGCTGGTAATATGGGGAGTAATGAGAAGGAAATGTTTAGGCAAATTGGCCTAGCTAGCAAGAAGCGAATGATCATTATGGGCAACTCTAATTATGATAATATAGATTGGAATCAAGAGACTGCATCTGGGGGGGGGTAAAGAAAATTAATTTTTGAAGTTTTTGAAAGACCTTAGGCAGCACGTAAGTGAGGGTACACGAGGATCAATAGCATTGGATTTGATCATCTCACCAGATGATGTTATTATAAATATGGTGTAAAATCTTCCACCAGTTGGTGAGAGTGACCAGGTGGTGATCACTTGCAGGGTGACCAGTCATTCGATGACGTCTGTTTGAAAGGGATATATGTGGAATTATAAGACTGGTAATTATGAAAAGCTCAGGAAACAGCTTGGGATAATAAATTGGAAAGAGGAACTGGATGGAAAGGATATCAATGCTGCTCAGGCCACACTCAAGAACTATTTGGTGGAGGCAATATCAGAGTGTATTCCAAAGGTTAAGAAGGTAAATAGAGTAGGTGTAAAATGGATGAATCAAGAGATAAGGTATGCAATATGGAAGAAGAAAATATTATGGAAGAAACACAAAATGAGTATTTATAACAAACAGTTGCATGAGAAGTACAAAGCGCAGGCAAGGAAGGTGACTAGCTTGATAAAGGTAGCAAAAATGCAGTATGAGCAGCAGTTAACTAAAGCGGCCAAAAAATCCTAAGGAGTTTTTTCGATATGTGGCCAGTAGAAGAAAGAATTATTATGGTAGGATGGGATTGATTGGTGAAACTGAGGAACGATATCCGCTGCGGAGGATATAGTTGAGATATTTAATGAGCAATTTATAAAGGTATTTCATTCTTGTGAGTGTGACATCATGCAGAACTTGAAAGCAGTGGAAAAGAAGTAGGAGGAACTGTTAGTAAGTGAACAGGAGGTGTATGAGGAATTGAATAGACTTGATGTAAATAAGTCTGTGGGACTTGATGCTATTTCACATGTTTTGATGGAATGTACCAGAGAATTAACAACAGTTTCAACATGAGTCTCTCACTGGGTCAAGTTCCAAAAGAGTGGAAAGAAGGCAAACTTGTTCCAATTCATAAAGGAGGTGATAAGAGTAAGGCTTTGAATTATAGACCAGTCTGCGTGTCTGGAGTTGTGGTTAAGGTATCAGAGAAGTTAGTTACTACTAAAATTCAGAATTGGGTTGACAACAGAAAATACTCTTTGGCGGCCAGCATGGATTTACTAAAGGAAGATTTTGCTTTAGCAATCTGTTTACTTTTTTATAATAAAGTGACAAACGCGTTGGATAAGGGTGTTGCATATACAGTGGTATATTTAGATTTTGCAAAGGCGTTTGATAAATTGCCACATGACAAGCTGGTAATTAAATTGGAAAGGATGGGGCTGAACAGTAGATTAGTTAGCTAGATTGGAGATTGGCTGTCTGATAGGATCAGCGAGTTGTCTATGAAGGAGAGTTATCCCAGAAGAGGAAAGTTACTAGTGGTGTACCTCAAGGGTCTGTTTTGGGTTCATTACTGTTTAATTTGTATGTAAATGATAATTAGAGAGGTCTGAATGGCGATATGTAGTTTGCAGATGATGCATAATTGGGGAGAGCTATCAGGAGTAGAGCGGATGCTGCAGCTTTGCAAGAGGACTTGAATACGCTGGCTGAATTGGCAAATGAGTGGGAATACCAATTCAATGTTTCAAATGTAAGGTTTGGAAATTTGGCAAGCAGAGATCGGATGTAAAGTACACAATAGGTGGAAATATCTTGGAAGAGGTAGAGGAGATAAGCGATCTGGGAGTGATTGTAGACAAGGACCTAAATTTTCGGGGATATGTTATCAAAATTGTGAAGACAACACAGCTGATAATGGGAATGATGCGGAGGGCACTGATTTGTAGAAGTAAGGATATTATGTTCCTTTGTATAAGGCTTTGATCAGGCCACATATGGATTACTATGCACAGATCTGGTCACCTGGTTTTCAAAAAGATAAAGATGTGTTGGAAAAAGTTCAGAGGCAATTGACTAAGGTGGTTTCTGGTCTCTGGGATGTAGGGTATGAAGACAGATTGACAAAATGCAATTTGCAGAAATTGGTGGATAGAAGGAGGGGGGATATGATCGAGACATATAAGCTGTTAAGAGGTTATTACCAGATTAATGTCGGGGAGGTTTTGCACAGAATTGGAACAAGAGGTCATCCCTGGAAGCTGTATAAGGAGGATGTGAGCAAGGGAGTGAGGAGAAGGTTTATTTGCATGGAGAGTGGTGAGTGATTGGAATGCATTGCCCGAGAGTGTGGTGAGCGCAAAGACAGTGAATATATTTAAGGCGCGGTATAATAAAATGTGTGTATAACAGTGGACCTCTCACGATGAGTCTTTGATTCCATGGAGGTTTTTATAATAATAATAATTTGCATATACCGACCGCTGACAGTGACACTCATTTGTATGCAGTAACAGACTCTGGTTCATTTTTTTACATAATGTAAGCATGACTTTCAAAAAATAACCTCCTCCCCCACCTCTTAACCCGGGTTACCGCGATTTTTCCCTTTGTTTCATCATTCATGGAAACCAATGTATTAAAAATAATAAAGTAACGTAACTGTTCGAGAAATAAGCCACTTGAATAAAAGTTGGTATTTTCCCCATTCACAGAAGGTTCCCCCCCCCCCCCCCCCGAACTACATTTTAGGATGGGAAAGATATCGGCTTCCAAAAGAGGTGGATAGATATAGACCAGAGAGAGAGAGAGAAAGAAAGCTGGAAGATGGAAAGGTCAATGAAGCTGGAACAGGCAAATGCCTAATCCTTGAAGAAAAGAAGAAGAAACTACATCCAATACAAGTTATAAATGTCTAAATGATAGGAACACCTATAGGTTTTCATGCAACACTGGAGGGTGAACGAAAACCTATAGGTTTTCGTTCATTCACCCATACTATAAGGTCCCACATCTACATTGAGGAATTGCTGTATTCAGTAGTACGTTGCTGATTGCTGAACAGCCGTAGATTGTACAGTGTATTAGCTTATAAGGTTTAAATATTCTTTCTTTTAAAACGATCGTGTAATTCAAGAAAAGGTTGTGAGAATAACTACAAAGAATAGACTGAATGACGGAGAAAAGAAATCAAGTATGTCTGAACCTTTGAAAGAAATACCAGGTTGTTGATTTACGCTCGCTTCATCTCGTAGGCGTTCGAAACCGAAACCGTATGGAATAGGTTGGTTATTCCTTATTCCAGGAGTGTCTTATGTTTGTAGATGTGTGTGTTTACGGGACAGGTTTGCCTGTTTGGAGGGACGAAAAATCCCATTTTCCGGGTGAAAAATCCTCTACCTTTATAATGGACCGGCTAACTCACCTTTAGTCGAAAAAGACCAGATCAAGGTTCCTCGCGTCATGGACTGGAATCGAACTCAGGTCTTCCCGACCAAAGGACTGTCTATATCGATTGTGCAACGAAGGCATGTTTTAATTATCAACATTCATGAACGTTATCAGAAGAATAATAAGCTAGGAAACATCGATGTTGAATGAATGCTATTTCTCCTTTACCATCACTGGTGATTGAACTAATCGGAAAACGTACTGAATAATAAATAAAAAAAAAAAGCGATTGAAAGAAAGAAAAGTTATGTATAACTGACATTCAACTGAAAAGACCTTATAGCGGTTGTATATTTTGAGAGTGGCTCTTATTGGATGGTGGTCTGAATGAATGTCGCAGTAGGTTTTTCCAATGACTTCGACATTTTTTTTTTATTCTTTTACAATCTGTTAGGATGAAGTCAAGTCAAAAACTATATCAATATAAATCTCCGCTTGTGACTACGCCATGTAAAGTTATTAAAACTTCCCTCCCCCCCCCAAAAAAACGCTGGTTGATAGCAAATATAATGAAATAATATTCAAAATTAAGTGGATATTGAATACCGCATTATTTCTTAGCCGAATAAGAAATCCTGTTGAAGCCTGTTGGTTCTTATTTCAGTAATTGTATTTGTGCACCTTTTGGCGAATCGTACAGTAAAGAAATAAGCTCTGACTACTGAAACATTACTATTACACCTAGGTGAACCTACTCACTGACGAGACCTCAAAAAAGGTCGAAACCGGTCTGGGTAGTGACACTCTCTCATAATGTAGAACAATAATACATCTCCTAGGATGTATTATTGGCATGAAACTCTTAGATTAGAGTTCCTATCTTTGAGTTTCTTATTCGGCTAAGAAATAATGTGGTATTCAATATCCACTTAATTTTGAATATTTTACTTCGCCGAAGTGAAGCCTGTTGGCTCTTATTTCAGTAAAAATGAAATAATGTTTTCAGGACCCCCCCCCCCCCACACACACAAAATAATCCTACATTGTGTTAAAAGCAGGAATGTTTTTTTTTTTAATTTTTTAATTTTTTTTAAATGAGAATATTATTTCATTATTTGCTATCCATTAGCGTTTTTGGAAGTTTAACAAACTTTGCCTTCAAAACACGTTTACATTGACGGGAACAGAAATTTGTAAAAAAGGCTGTAATTGTTATATCGGATTTTACTGCATATCACGAAGCTTCTCTCCAACACTTGTGCTCAAACATTTGTTCAAACAGTCAATTTTTCATGTTAGTCCAAGATTCACGCAAAAGCCTTGCAGCTCCCGATTCAACAGTTTTGTTTAGCTAATGTTGAAATTTTTATGGGTGTTATCGTTATTAGTAGCAGTAGTGGCATTTACTCGCATGTGATTTAATCTAATAGTAAGATAACTGACTATAACTTCTTATTGCTAACGCGGAGAACCAGGGCAGGACCTATACCAAGAAAGAAGTAAAAGCAAGCAATTACATAAGCCAACTAATCCCAAGGGGACATCCTATGAACTCGGGCAAGGCATTACAAGCGGTCAAAGTCTCAATGCTAAAGCATCTTTTTCAAAGCGTTAGCAGAACGATAAGTCCACCTCATTCTCGCCACCCAGAGCAGTAACCAACGGCAGAAAGTGGACTAAATATTAGATAAGTCAGAAAATATTCTGTGGAGACCAAAGATGATATTTTTTTCATTTTAATCCACTTAAAAGCCTTTAATAAAGCAGCATTTTGAAAATCATATAACACCTAAATTGTGTTTTTAGGTCCAGTATGTTCGATTTTGATGGCTGAAAATGGATTTCATTCAAACTGAAATATTCTTATCGTTTGTTTTTACACTCACATGAGAGCGTCCCACTCATATCGCCACGTATATGCCAACAAATAAGTAGCATAAGATTCAGGGTACACCCACTCATTCACAAAGGAGAAGGCTGTTATATCAGTTGTCTTCAAAATGGCTTGTAAACATAAGTGAAACGCAGATTTTAATAAAAGGCAAAGCATTTTTCTCTCAAGAGACTAGTTTTCTTTTATGATGCAATAACAAATAACTTAGGCCCTTATGAGCATAAGTTTATTTGTTTGAATCACTCCTAGCGCTGCCAGACGGACAAGTGGCTTTTGGTCAGGAAGAATTTTTATTAGGAATTTCAGCTGGGGGTAAGTTAGCTAGTGTCACATACGAAGTTGGCAGCATTGTTTTCTTCCTAGCTCATACTACGAAGGTCTAAGTTATTTGTTATTGCATCATAAACGAAAACAAACCTCACTTCATGGATATAATATACGCGGTTTCGTAGCTTTGGTTGCTTCGAGATAATGCTGAACTACCACAAGAGCCAAGTAGGGATTTCAGTCTATTTTGAAACGCAGCAATTAAACAGAACGAAAGTATTATTCGCTTGAAAATAGTTATTTTTTAACAATTCCAAACCTGAAGTGTCTGCCTTTATGAGTAGAACATAACTTCTCTTTTAGACAACTATTTCCCTGCTTGGATCCATCGGTTTATGAGTTTTTATAATAGATTAACTCGTTCTTAAATAAACAAAACAATGAAGACTCTTTGGCCAAATATCTTCTAATCAATAGTTTTTAACGAATGAAAGTAAATTCTACTTCCAATGAGACTGTCCTGAATCCTTATTGGTTGTAGTGCTTTGTGCATCCTAAGTTGCTATTCATGCACCATCAAACTATCATTCTTTACATTTACTCATATTAATACAAAACTAAATGGACCTGAAACTTATGTAGAGCATTATGTATTCTCGAATAAGTGAAAAAAAATGAGCTAAATCAGAGGACAACACATTCCTTCGATAAGAAAATCCCGCCCCCCGAGATATAGTAATGACACTGTCCTACAACAAAGCAACTGAAATTCTACTTAATACGAATTAGATATTCAGAATGAGCCACAAGTGAATAAATCAAAGTAAAGACACAGTGAAAGATATTCGAGCCATTTACTAAGCCAATTGTTCCAAACAAAATACTGTAAGTAAAAACAAGGCAGCAGATGTGGCTGTCTTTGAGCACTCAGTCAGGATCTTTTTCTTACCAAGTTATACAGAGCTTCACTGCCCGTTCTCAATGTGCTGCAAGTGTCCAATTTTTTTTTTAAATTATGTATACCGATGAGCTTTGCTTTTCAAATACATGAGCTTTTCTTTTCTTTGCCATTAAAATAGCTATATATATATATATATATTTATATTCTTGTAATTAAAACTGATAAATAGTTATTTACTGAATAAAATGGAGTAAACGCAATGTATTTTTAATCCTTAAATCCAAATAATATTAGAATTCCTCTAGAACCCACAGTTTAGCTTTTAAATAGCGTATCAATTTTTATCAGATTCTAAATAACTACTCTGTATTTCAGCCTTCCCAATACTCACATTTTACTGTAATGTTTAAAGCAAATAAAAAGCTTCGACCTTGCATATCCAACGTTCTTAAGAACGTTAAGACTCTGTCGAAAATTTTTGCCCATGACATATAATTTGTTGGTGTGATTTGACACTACAAGCTTCTTTTACTGACTAATATAAAAATTTATACAGGAACTGTTGTTATTTTAGCAAACTCTTCATATCAAAAACTCGCATGAACTGTGTGTAAATCAGAATACTTGAGACAGATTTGGAGTCGCCACATTTGTATCTTGCGGTGAGAATTGAAGGTTGGCAGAGATCAGTAAGTCGAGATTAAATTAGTGATATTTACATTCACTCAGGAAAGAGAACAGAAGGATCACAGTACTGGTAATGATTCACTTAGAGATAAAATCAGATATAAAATGTTAGAGACAGAGGTCTGGATACCCAGACCTCTGTCTCTAACAACCAGGTGTCAGACCGAGGAAGCTCTTGCATCTAAGCCTCTGGGTAGTTAGTATTCATGCAGGTTGCAATTATCGTTTATGAAAGATCATCTAAATATGTTTCGATGAATGAAGTTTTTCTTATCGTGATGATGCGAAATGATTCATTAAAAGATGAAAAAAAAACGTCATCTCGAGTGACATCAAGCTAACCTAAATTTAGCTTGAATTTTTTCAACAGTGAATAACAGCAGAGATGGTTTTAAATATTTTCAGCTTAAACGGCTATAAAACTCCTTTTTGATTAGAAAAAAAATATTAGTCCACAATTAAAAAAAAAAAAAGAGGGCTGACAAAAGATAAGTGAAAGATAATATGAGCGATAGTGGTATGGGGGAAAGGTGAGAATGAGTGAAAGTGATATGAAAGGTGGCTAAAATTTTGTAGTCTGGAATGCATGCAGGAATTCCATTTCAAAATTTGATTCAATCATTGAAAAATTATGACAATGAAATCCGAGATATTCCGAAACCATTGGTAAGACGTATGAAAGAGAGAGAGCACATAAAAGTAAGGGAAAAGGTAATAGAACCCTGTTAGGAGTGCAGTTTTTAAAAGAGACAAAAATATAATTTCTAGTGCGAAGATTTGTATTGGAACTAAAGCAGGATGCAATTGCATAATTTTGGGACGATTTATAATTTTTTTTCTAGAACTTTCTGTACCTCTGAGATGCATTTATTTTTTTTTTATTTTTTTGGAGTACTCTTGAACTAAGTGCTGCGAATTCTAAACTGAAACAACTTTGATAACTTAATTTAACATTTGACGTCCGTAAACGCTATGGTCACTATCGTATCTCACTGGGTTTTGGGAGTGAAGGCTTCTGCTAAAAGAAGTAGTAGGGTCGCAAATACCCTTTCCACACAGCGTTAGTAGGACAATCACAAGCATCCATGCACATGGCGGGATTCGAACCCACAACCTCTTGATGGGAAAGTGGATACGCGTTATAACCACTCGGCCAACCAGGCCGTCTTTGAACACTATCAGATATACTTGCAAGATGTATGGAATGCTGGTGGGCGATGCGGTTTGGTAGTCTAAATTTTCCTCGAAGACCAACAGAAGCCATGCGTTTCCATATTAAATTTCGAAAAAAAGATTCTCAGGGCCTTTTTTTTGTGTGAGTGAAACTCAGCAAAATTCGCTGCAATAACTAAGGTGTAATGCTTTTTTTTGGGGGGGGGATCAATTATTTTTTATCGTACCTCCAAGGCGTCCAAAGATTCATTGAGGGAGGGCACCTACTCCACAACTCAATTCACCAACTACAACGAGCGGCAACTACACCAACGCCATCTACTGCCCACCACCATTAGTCTTTTCACAGACAATCACAAACATCCATGCCCATAGCGGAATTCGAACCCGCAGCCTTTGAATCCGCTAACCACGCGGCCAACCAGGCCGGCAATCCCAGACCACTCCAATATTTTGGAGTGTTCTGTGATTTCCCTACTCATCCATTCTGAAGGCCTCCGGAAATTAGATCCTGTTTCTTTCCAATGTCGATTATTTTAAGTTATCGCTGGTAGAAGCATGCGGCGTTCATGGTTGCAAGAACCAGAGCCTATTTATATTACGGGACTGTGAATTCCAGTTGTGGAAACCAAGAAACGAACGAACAAAAAATAGCAATCACATAGTCCAACTGTCCACCTTTGGAACGCTTTTTCACTTTTTATTACAGCTATTCGTGACTACTGTTCAATTTTTTCCCCCAAAGGATGACACTTTATTTCAAGACTTTTGTATTATTTCTCCACGTCTCGCGAATATTGGTCGTTGAATATGACAAAATACTAGTTAGGACTAAGAAAAGAAGACAGAAGAAGCTAGATAAATCCGCGTTCAGCTGTCAAAATGATGAAGGGTGGAGCCCTGCCAACAACCAATTTCCAAATTTAGAGTATTTCACTGTGGGGAATGAAAAGGCGCCAGGGAATTTATTTCTATTGTTGTACTTTCAATCACTACATGTACACACTGTACATATATATGCCGGCCTGGTTGGCAAGAATGTTTGTGATTGTTTTCCACCTTCATACATTCATTCACCCAAGTATACACTATACACTCTCCCAATATGTAATGGGTCAACATGGGAGTAGTAGGCCCAAACCTCCCTCAATGGGACAGGCCTTCACCCTGCCATGGGTAGAAAAAATAGGCTGTTCATCATCATCATCAATAGCATCTCCTCTTCCTTTTACCCTCTTTTACCTTGCGGTGTCGAGGGTTTATTAATCATCGGACCTCAAACCATTCACAGGATAAGGTGGTCAGCCCTACACCTTAGTGTATCCTATGTCAGTAGTGTTGAGTTCTCAAGGCCAGTTTGCCTGCTTTGAGGGATGATAAACCCCACGATAAACTGGGGAAAACCCTACTGTCCGCGCCTAAGACCAGCTAACTTGACTATGGCTGAGGAAAATCCTTCAGCTCATTACGTCTCCGACGAGAATCGAACCTAGGACACTCCTTTCCCCAAGTATATGGTTGGGAAGCGCACAGCCGTAGGCTAACCGTGCGGACACTACGAGAGTCCCCACAAATGACTCCTTGTTGAATAGTATTCGTACCCCACTGAGCAGGCAGTATATTACGTTTGAATCTACTACAATCATAAATACTGTTGCGCAGTGTGATACAATGACACACCACCATTGCCCAATATATGTTATGAGGTACGTACGCACACACATACATACTACTACTACTAATAATAATAATAATTATGCGTGTGCCAATGAAGAATCTGATATTCTGGCTATTTATGGCAGCGTCTGTACTACTTGAGCTCTCTCTTTCTATATATATATATATATATATATATAACGGTACTATATATATCTTCTTCTTTCTTTCACTACGCGTTATTCCCGCTTCCTATGCAGGGTCCGCATGTTACTTAGATGCGACTGCTTGTTAGCACCACTCCCAACCGATCTGTCGCCTAGTCTGCCGCTGGGGGAGGGGGGGGATATATTTTTGACTGTAGCAGCATATGTTCACGGGCCAGGTTTGCCTGCTTGCGGGATGAAAAACGCCAGATAAAGTGGCGGAAAAAACCCTACTGCCCGCGCCCAAGACCGGCTAACTTGGCTATGCCTGAGGAAGATCCTCAAGTTCCTCACGTCCTCGACGGGAATCGAACCTGGGATATTCCTTCCCCAGGTTGATGGTCTTTTTACATCTCTCTCTCTCTCTCTCTCTCTATATATATATATATTATATATATATATATTATATATATATATTATATATATATATATATTATATATATATATATATATATATATATATATATAAGGAGTTTGACCATTTGATTTTAACTGAAAATCAAATAGTTCCCCTAACACAGGCGATTTATTAGCAGCTGCATGTTGTTGAATTTTCCTTCCTTCTCGTCTGACAGTTATTAAAGCAACGGACTTGGCAAAATACGTGTCTGTTGCTTTATCACTCCCTCAATCACACGCATCTAATGACATCCCTATTGAAAATATTGTCAAACTTGTGCAAAATATAAGAGTAGAAGAAAAAAACCCACAGAAGGTGTTAACATCGAGAAATTCGTCTTTCTTTCGTCAGTCGTATCCATCTACACAAACACTTTCGCAAACATTATAATGGCTTTTGCATACACGTGGAGCCTACTCCGCCCCCGCCATTACTGGCATCACCTGCAAACGACACCTACCAATTGACCAGCTATCATTAAGTACCATTTTTAACAACTCCCTGCTTATGGGCAGAGGTCAACCGATATGTAGAGGCCACGTAGAAACGCAGTGAAACCGAGCAGCACAAAGATTCTGCAAGGAGGCAGTATTTATTACCTGTAATTAGCGAGCCCTTGCTATTACGGCAGAACACAGTGTAACCCTGTGGCGTGGGAAAGAAGCCATGCACGCTGTCGCGGGACATCAACTAACAGGCGGAGTTGTCAATAATGCAGCACCTCATCTCCGCAGCCATATGACAGAATCTCACGCAGAATCGATAAAACTTTTCGCCAACTCAGAAGCCTAAGTCGATCATACAGATCGCAAGAAAGGGCTCAAAAACACCCTTAAAATAATTTCACAAACAAATCGTAAAAAAATAAACAAAACGATTCAAAATTTTAATTATTTATTACCTTTGAATTGGAAATAAAGAAAATTTTGAAAGATCCACCTTGTACACCACTGTAGTCATTTTTAACGAAAGTTTTATGGACAAAAATAAAAGCGATCGAATTCATTGAACGTTGAAGAAGTCACATACATCATATCCTACTTCAAAATATTACCGATAATAATGAAATTATATGTAAAGTTTGTGGATAACATTTATTACGTATCATAAAAATTACTCCAAGTTTTTTCCCTTCGTGTTATACTGTATGTACATTCAGTGGCGTAGCTAGGGGGTGAGGGTTCAAAATGTCCGCCCCGGGCGACATTTTGAACTTTACTCTATACGTCGTTTTCACTTTTTGTAGCATTTTCGACGTGTATTGAGAGGGGCGGAAAATTCAGGGACCGTCCCAGGCGGCAAAAGCTCTAGCAACGCCACTGTATATCTACATCTTCGACCAAACTAGTCAATTAGTTTTCAAAGTTTTAAAATTGTTAACTTCTAAACATCGAAATAAGCAATTATTCTTCGAAAAACGACTTGAGTATTTTAGAAAGAACAATACTTAATATTCTATATTAAGATAAAAAAATGACAAAAGATTACATTATTTTATGACTTATTGGAAGAAATGTTATGTACCTAAATGAGGTACTGTGCATCCGATAAGTAAGTAACCACTTAATAATTTCAAACCCCTGCATAATCCTTAACCAGTCTAAAAAGATATCACGTCCACAATACTCGGAGTCGATCTCTGATTATTGTGTGCGTGATATCTTCATAATGGACATATCTGAAGTGAAAACATGAAACATTGCTGTATATATACTGCTTCAGTTTGTTTCTTCATAGACCTCACACTGTGGTTCATTTACAGACACTGTTGGGGTCCTCTTAGTGACTTATCAAAATAACCAAATGAACTGTCAGATGTAATTCGTTCACTGAAGTGAATGAATTGGATCTGGCATTTATTTTGGATGATCATTCATGTAATGAAACTCAAAGAAAGATACTATTCGCATTTGTTAGGCTTTGAACTCTACATAAATCAAACTATTTAATTACTCAACAATAAAAAAAAAATTAAAAAAAAATCAGCTAACGCCTTTATATTCCAGTATATAGGGAGTAGGCGAAGCCGTTTAGCCCTATCTAACTTTTGGAGACTGAGTGGGCAGTTCAATCTCCACTGGTACCCAATCAGAGATAGCTGGCCCAAGACTATCACTAATTAAGCGGCACGCAGTGAAGAGAGACGGCTCAACAAGTGCCGCCATCTCGTGGTCCCTAACCCTAACACTTGTATTTAATGTCTGAAATAATGTGGGTTCTACGGTCGATTTTCTTGAGTTTCCGGGACGAAAAACCCGCTTGCCCGTGTCAGAGATCGACTAACTCGGGAACCGGTCGAAAAAAAAAAGGCTTAGAAAATTTCTTCTAGTCGCCGACTAGATTAGAAACCAAGAAGTCTTCCTTCGTGCGGTCAAGCGCCATGGCGTGCAAACACCACTGAGCTACACAGGCTCCCATCTAGAGTTAAATGAGTTAGTGATTTAAATAAAATCCGCAAGTTGAGATGGTAGGTTCAAGACAACAGAAGTCGATTATTTTATCGATTTCTTTCTTTTTCATATAGCTAATGACCAGTATTTAAAATAACGATGTCCGATCAATATAGTGTCTTTATGGAGGACATAAGTCTCATGAAGGAAAAGGTTCAACGACTCATCAAAATTGAGGTTAAAAACAGTGCTACTACATAATGGAAATTTTTATTCTTTAGTGCAACATTTCCTACAGAATGCATGAAACATTATATAGCTAATATAAGGAGATGTTTTTACATTTGGAGATGTTTATCTCAGCTATATAACATCATCTGCTCTTTATGCAGATGATGTTATATTCTAAATAATCCAGTACATGTCTGCAGAATTTGCTGCGTAAATTTAATAACTGCTGTAATAATTACGCTATGAAAATCAGCAATAAAAAGACAATGAAAACATCAACTGTACCTTAATGGAGACCTATAGAACAAGTAGATTTCAGCTATTTAGGCATTTTTTAAAAAACATTATGTAGTGAAGATGGCAAATTAAATATAGAAATAGACAACAAAAGTAACAAAACTGGCAGGGATGGAAGTCCACTGAATAAATTTAAATGTAAAAAGAGAGAAATTAGTCAAAATATTAAACTAACTGCATATAAAAAAAAACCTCACTCAAAACAATTTTAACTTATAGATCTGAGAAACAGATTGAAAATAAAACTCTTGATTAAACACCGGAGACCACTGGAGATATGAGCGTTCTGAGAAAGATTAGAGTCATCAACAAATAACATCAATCGCAGTAAAAGGAAAGAACTTGACATAGCAGACCTAATCTTAGTATGGCCACGTAAACAAAATTGGAAATGAAAGGCTAGTAAAATAAGTGTTCTTTTCCAGGATGGTAAGAAAGAGATCCAGAGAGAGAGAGAGCAAGATACACGTGGATTGGTACAGTAAAAAGTGCCTTAGAAGACAGAAATACACGTGGATTGGTACAGTAAAAAGTGCCTTAGAAGACAGAAATATAATAAGACGTGATAATATTGGAATCTTGACAGATAAGAGATTAATTTGGAAGAAAATTGTCAATAGAAAGTTAGTAATTATGTAACTTTTTCGTGTAGCATTATTATAATATCCTGTAAACTCCTTAAGGGTATAAGTCAGGAATTTGATTATACTAAATATATTAACAAAAATATGCATTTTCACACAAATAGTCATGGGACATGTGCAGCCCTTTACCGAGAGAAATAAGCATCAAGTTCCACCTTTAGTCTTAATTACTTGCTTTAATGAGACAGAAGAATTTTAACATTTTTTTCGTAGTAAAGTTGATAACTGTTCCACTCTACCCTTAAAGCATTAGTAACTTTAACCAATGAAGACGATCACCCTGGATATGCTGTAATTCCACATTTCAGTTCATCCTACTGTAGTATATGATATATGTATGCAAATTTTCTTCCAAATTAATGTTATCCGCCAAGCTTCTGACATTATCAATTATCATATTTCTGTCATTTAGGACACTTTTTTTCTGTATCAGTCCACCTATATCTTGATCTTCCTCTGGATCATTTCAGTGGCATCTTGGCCAAAACGCTTGTTTCGTTAACCTCTCCTCTCCCATTCGGTTAAGTAACCATAACACCTGAAATCAACTCTGCTAACATATATCTTAATGTTACCAGTGATACTGTCATTCTCTCCATTCCACTAATCTTTCTCAGAGGTAACATATCCGTGGTCTCCAGTATTCGATATTCTACCTAAGATCTCATATCTATATAAGTTACAATGGTTGGAACACCGTCTTGTATACGGCTAATTTAGTGTTTTGATTAATTTCTCTTATTCCATTTAAATTTATTCATTGACTTCTCTGTTGTCGATTTCTATATTTAATTTGCCATCTTCACTAAAATAAGTGCTTAAATAACTTAAATCTACTTGTTTCATAGGTTCTCCATTTAGAATGCATTTGATGTTTTCATTGTCTTTTGATGATTTTCATACCAAATTTACTACAGCAGTTTAATATGATACTGAATTTAGTTAGGGAATCCTATAGACTTGCACTGGATTTATTTAGAAGTATATCATCATCTGAAAAGGTGAGATGAGGTAATGAGCTGAGACTACTATCTCCAATTCTGATAACATGTTTAATACTACCTTCCTTCATAATGTGATCTATATAGATGATGAATAATTGGAGATAATCTGCACCCTTGTTTCATACGTGATTTAACATCAAAACATCTTCCAGTATCTGCTTTAATTCTAGCTGCTGAATTAGAACTCGGATACATACTACACATATCGTCACGAATTAGAAACCTTTATGCAGATATACGTAAACGTCACTTACGCAGCGTATATGCAAAATACTTGGTCGCGTGCGTTACCATGTGTTCTAGGCAAGTATTTAAAATGCTGGTCAGTAATCGTTAATAGTGTTGATTCCAATGGGGAAAGCAAAGGATCTTTTGGAGTTCGTTCGATAAAGGGCTTATTCTGGGTTCACGTCTCGCTGGAACCATGTTTTGAAAACAGTAGAGCTGACTAGGTTCTCAAAGGGTGAGAATCATGGATGTTCATTTTTAAAAATAAACGACACTGTTGTATAAGAGGGGTAACTGATTGTATGACAATCTGTCATGAAAGAGATCGCTGTCGTCTGAGAAAAGTTGTACAAACCAACGGAACTTCCTGTGAGCAATTGACCAAAGCATTTAATGAAGGCTGTTCCTGATCCATATCTCACCGAACTATGCGCAGGAAGTTGAAGAGGATCGCGATTGGCAGTCAAGGAGGTACAACACGATATTAAATTAAAATTTCTAATTCAGTGGCCATTTTCTCTATATACAAAGGTGGCCTGAAACGTTCTCGGCTTAACAATGAAAAAACAAATTTATAATTTCAAAATTATTTTTATTTTTTCAACATAATCTCCCTTAAGACTAATTATTCCAGCGATACTCCAGCGCCATTATCCCGTCTAGCAAAATAACCCTCTACAGCTGCAATCACCTCTTGATTCGAAAAAAAAAAAAAAAAAAAACGCCGACCAGCGAGGAAGAGTTTTAATTTTGGAAAGAGATAGAAGTCAGAGGGAGCCAAATCTGGGGAATAGGGTGGATGTTCCAACAATTCATAGTGCAGATCATTTAATTTTCCCATTGTCAAAACACCTTTGTGGGCAGGTGCAGTCCTGATGAAAGATGATTTTTTTCTTCTGCAAACTGGGTTTTTTCTCACGAACTTTTTCGTCCAGTCTGGTTAAAAAATCGGAATAATATTCACCAGTTATTGTTTTACCCTTTTCAAAATAAATAATAAACAAAATGCCTTTAGCATCCCAAATCACCCATGCCACGACCTTTCCTGCTGATGGACCCGACTTCGTCTTCTTTGGCGCTGAACAACCGGCTTCTGTCCACTGTTTTGACCGCTGTTTGGATTCTGGTGTGTAATGAATTCAAGTCTCATCCACAGTAATAAATTGACGCACAAAATCAGTTTTATTCTTATTAAACCGCACCAAGCACTCTTCAGAGATTTTCATGCGAGTGCGACTCTCACGGGCAGAAAATTTTCCAGAAAGAAAGTCATCTGAAACAACAGAACACAAACAGAGAAGGAACCTGTAATCGCATTTCTTCCAGTATGTAAGATGAGTAACATTTTCATAATCATATCAGAGATTAATGAGAGACCTAACATTTCTGCATGCTCAGAGTGCAGCTTTAAAAAAATAATTCTCGACACCAGTTACTAGATAGTACAGTGAATTGAATTTGATGGTAATGCTTTAGGAAAGTTGCAGGGTAAGCTTTATATTAAAAAACTGCTGTCTGTAGGAAGTGTGGTCGTATGTCATGGACAAGTCAAGGACACAATTTGCAAAACGGTTTTGTGAAAATCCTATATCGACTGATTCAGTGACCTCCTTACCATCATCATTCCTTAAAATCATTTTGCCGTGTACAGTTTTTTTTTTTTTTTTGCTTGCAGCATATTGAACTATTTGTGATACTCTTTAACTTGCATAGCTAATTTCCTTTCATAATCCGCTTTTGCTTTTTTTTTACCACATTTGTTACCCTTCTGGCCTGTACTTTACACCATTCATGTGCCTGCAGGTCACCTCTTTCTTTAAATTCCCTACACAGTTGTTTCTTTTTTTGCAGCTCAAGCTTAATGGTGTTATTCATCCATTTAACCCCTACTTGTTTTACTATTCGGACCCTAGGTATACAATCAGCCATAACCTCCTGTAAATGCTCCTTGACCACTTCCCATGCTCTATCGACATCCAGCCCTTGCAGTTTTACATGCCATGGCACTGATCCGGGCAATCTCCTAAGCTTGTCATACTTGCCAGCATGGTAATTCCACCTATACCCTGTCTTAATCGAAAATTCCACACCTTTAGCCACCTCCTAGGTCAAGACCTTATGATCACTCTCACAAATAGGTGGCAACATGGTCGTATTCATTACAATCAAATTCTCAGATGCTATTACCACGTCAAGCACTCTCACACCTCTAGTATTTTCAATTACATGCTGTCTCAGATAGTTATCCCTTAAATAATTGAATAAAATCCATTTCCTTCCTCACATGTGTCCTCTCCTCCTTCCAATCAATGTTACCATAGCTGAAATTCCCCATAATAATTACCCTTCTTCCACTCATTTCATCAATTTGTTTATGCATACTATCTCCACCATCTATTCCATCACCCAACTGTATATTTTATTCTGCCAGTCTCAATCTCACACCAAATAGCCTCAAATGAGCTTTTTTCACTATCCTGCGATACAACTTCAATTCTCCTTGGCTGCAGTTCATCAGCTATTGTCAATAACATCCCTCCCCCCATTTTATTCTCTCTGTCCCCCCTAAACACACTATAACCTACACATTCTATCCCACTAACTATATCATCTTCCGTCAGCCATGTTTCAGTAATGCCAATAACCTGTGGCCAGGAAGAGCCAATCAAGGCCAAAACTTCTTTCTTCTTGTTCCTAATACTCTTGGCATTAGTATACATGAAATGCAGTGATCCCTTTGTCCCACCCCTATCTTGATGCGTTATTCTAACTATTCCATTCCGATTTTTTGTCCTTAGTACTGGCTCAGGTACATTATATACATTCTTACACTCGACTGTCTCACTGATGTCCGCATATCCCCCCCCCCTCCCGCCTTGGTAGCTCTAGTTTCCCTGGTTCTGCACACCCATTTTCACTTCATTGAGCAACACTTTTTCCAGTCTCTGCACACCAAATCCATTCAAATGCAGGCCATCCATCTTGTATAAATCCTTTCACCCATCAAACTCATTCCACACCACACTGCCTGCATAACCTGTCATTTGCGATTATGGCCCTCCTAAACTCCTCTCTGTCATACCGCGGCAACAGACTTACCAATCTAACTCTGTCATTCTTTTCTTTCGCTACCTTTAACAATACTTTCAAGTCCTCTCTCATAACCAAGATATGATAGTACTACATGAAAAACGTACATAATTACTAACTTCCTATCTACAATTTTCTTCAAAATCAATCTGTTACCTGTTAAGACTCAAACATTATCAGATCTTATATTTCTGTCTTCTAAGGCACTTTTTACTAGCAATCCACCTACATCTTACATTTTTCAGTATATCTGAAATTCGTTACAGCTGTTAAAAATAAGTCAGATCAAAATTTTATACTTTTCAACTGAAGGTGAGTTAGCCGATCTCATACGAAGGTAGCAGGGTTTCCTCTCCATGAAACTCAGGTTTTTCAACCCACATACAGACAAATCAACCCTTCAGAACACACGCAGACAAAAAATAGCAGTTGTGGTGGGCAGTAGATGTCGTTGGTGTAGATGGAAAGTTGTACAGTTAGGTGTCCTCTTGCGATGAGTCTTCGAAACTACTTGGAGGTGTCACAAATAATACTAATATGTTAAAATATAATTGCACTTCTCATAACCATAATGTTTAACAGTGGCATAACAAGTGTATGACCGGCAATGATGGTAGTCCTACATATACATGTCATATCAATAATACAAAACCGTATTATTTTTTTTATGGAATTTTTTTAAATTCCCCTCTTCCAAAGTTAATTTATATACACACACTGTATTTACAAATGGATATTCGCTTGGACACTAGAAGTACCAATTTTGCCAAAAACAGTTGGTCTTTTTTGTCACATTGTTGGTGGCAATCGAGTTGGACATGACTCTAGGCAGTGTTTTACCTTTAAATAGCGAGCCTAGCCTCCATAACTCAGTTGGTATCAAATGATGGTGAATTAGCTAGTATAATATGGAGGTGTGCTGTTTCAGCTGGATTGCCATCCCATAAACCAGGGAAAGTAACCATAACAACACATGCAATTAACAGCATAATATATACTGACCTCATAGCTTTAGTTGCATTGGCTATAAGTTAAAACAACCTAATCGCTACATAGCTCTGTACAAATTGCAAATCTATCTGACCACTAAATACAAGCAGGCTTCTTTGCTGGCAGACCTTAACTGTTCTGGAAATGTCATGAGTGACTATATGAGTTTTCTCCAAATCTTTCCATGGTTTGTGACCAAGGGTGGGTGGGTGGCGACAGCTAGGAAGTCTACTGTGGATCAAGAGTAGTGAAATTCATACTGTTTGTCACTAATTAGTTGGTGTCTCTCTAGATAGTGCAGAAGCTGACTGTTGATGTCTTTCCCTGTAATTTTTGAGAGAATTAAACCTTCATTTATCATTCTTATTTGGAATGGGATGAATATAGATATGCTTCCATTCTACAGGGCAGATGTGAAACGAATAGGAAATATGGTAATAACAACACTTAAGTATTAATTAGTGCCTTTTTCAGAGAAAACGAACATTTGTATTAAGAAACTAAGGTTTCTGAAAGTAAAAGCTATATAATGAATTATAGAGCATAACTCCCCAATAATATGAGCCACATAATACTGCACCACTTAAAAGATATGATCCCAAAGTAGGGCTATATCGCATTCCAGTGACAATACTGCAATGCGATACCATTTCAAAACATTCTAATTTGAAATGGTGCTCTCAGGTTATTTACAGCCTGAGAGTGAATTTCAGTCAGACAGAAATCAAGAATGTGGATTAGCAGTTCAAATAGTTATCAATTACCAATATCCAGATACCTCAGTTTTTTTTTTTTTTTTTTTTTAAATAAATGTCAGATTGCCTAGCCTTATTAAAAATGTGACTTTTTTAAAACCTTTTTCATAATACTTCATTAACACTTTTATCACTATACCAGAGACTTTTAAGGCTCAATCTACATGTTACAACCCCCACTCAACAGTAAACTTAAGTTTTATAATATAATATTAAATACAAGCTTTGTTGCACATATTTAAAAGTGCTGTTAGATCAGTAAAACTACCCAAGCTTAAAAAAGCAACAATAAAAAGTAAAAGTACAGTTCCCTTTCAAGTATCTTTTAAAAAGTCTTTCAGTCTTCACCTTTCTTACTGAGAGTTCATTTTATTTCTTTTGGCAGAAGAAAGAGATTTTTTCTTTTAAGTTAATAAAAAATCAGTCGACTCTCACTAAACAGTTCTAACAACTACAAAAGTCCTAAAGCATCATAAAATGTTATATTAAAAGAATATAGGATACTGTCTCCTACAACAATTCCCATGATCCCTGTAAGTCTGCCACAGTGAGAGTCAACTATAGTTGTTTCTTATTAGATGACCAGTTTGAAAGCATTACTTTTTTCTAAAATCTCATTTGGTATTCTAGGGTTGTCTTTTATTATTATTAACTTATTTTATACTTTGTACAAAATAAATTCAGACTATTTTATAAAAGCAAACATACACACATATATATACATATATTTTTTCCCCCATATGAATCTCACTCATGAAAGTTGTAAATCTCATGTAAATTTTTTGTGTACCATAGGATAAGGGTTAAATAACCAGAAATCTTGCTCTGGGGACCAAATATGAAACCAAGCAACCAACCTTAGGCCTCTAATAAATAGGGTGGTGGTTTCACACTGGGGAAAGAAATTCATCTACCACCTATAAAATATGGTATGCTTTTTACACTGCGTCCTAGGTTCAATTCCTGTCGGTGATGTGAGGAGCTGAAGGATCTTCCTCAGCCATAGCCAAGTTAGCCAGTCTTGGGAGTGGACAGTAGGGTTTTCCCCCAGTTTATTCTGGGGTTTTTCATCCCACAAAGTAGGCAAACTGGCCTTGAGAACTCGACACTACGGACATAGGATACACCAGGGAATAGGTAGGGCTAACCATATCCTGTGAACGGTTAGGTCCGATGATTAACAAACCCTCGACACTGCAAGGTAAAAGAGAGTAAAAGGAAAATGAGATGGGAAATTACACTGTGTGAACTGTTTTGTTACAGTGCCATCTTCTTCTTAGGATTAATCTGATGATTAATTAGGTTCCAGTACAAAGAAATAGGGATAAACCACAAGATTATGGCTGATTCTGATATAATGGGTCAGGTAGGTGACCAAGAGTATTTTTTCACCTAAGACTTGTATCAATACTCAATTTATTCATTATAGAAATGGATACCTCCATGATTATATTGCAGATTAACAATTAACTTCAATATTAATATTTTCATTTCCCTCAGTGATTCCCTAACTATTATTAACTTATTTTGAAATGAATGCTGACATTTATATCCTAATTATTAAATATATGTAAGCATTGCCAACCTCATTGGCTGAGTGGTTAGTAGATCCACTCTTCAACCAAGAAGTTTCGACCTTGGGCATGGATGTTAGTTATTGTCTTTATTCAGGAGATGAATTTTATCACCCGGTGCGAGACAACTGTCCACTCAGTGGAAGCTTGAAGTGGTCTGAAAAACCACTTCAAGTCTTCAATAAGTAGGGTGGTGGTTTCACACTGAGGAAAGAAATTCATCTACCACCTATAAAACATGGTATGCTTGTTACACTGTGTGACTGTTTTGTTGCAGAACCTTATTAATCGTGAAAATTCATTCATGATTAATAAGGTTCTTAGTGTAGGGCTTCTGGACTATGTAAAAAAAAAAAAAAAAAATACAAATAAAATATATGAAATGGTTAATAATAATAATTAATATTAATAATAAAAAATCCTTATTCCACCCATTGTTCAAATGTACTTATAGGTTCACAAAAAACCCTAAATATGTGAGAGCTGCACTCAAATACTTAAATGAATGCAAGATGATCATCATCTTAGCTATACAAATTAGAATTACTTTATTATACTCACAAATATGTACATAAATACAAGAATACTGTTTTGACAAAATTATGTTTGTTGCTGCAGCACTTATACATTCAAGTGCATGGCCACCAGTAGGGTGGTTTAGGCCAACACCATCATCCAAATGGCAAAATAATTTGATATAATTACCATTTCATTTTCAAGTGCTATCGTGTAATCTGTGGCTCCATTCAGAACATACTACAAGAATAAAACACATATATCAGAGACAATTTATAAAGAAAGCTAAAACTATGAAAATTATAATCAGAACATACAATACTTTTTAATATACATTCTTTTTGGAGGTAATATACAGACAAGCACTCATGCATCTTGCTTAGCAGTAACTGTCAATAATAATGTTTATACACTTCACATAAACAGTAGATATAATTAACTGAGGAGAGATTAACAAAGAATATTTTTAAGAATGTTATTTTTATATGAGTCTTAATTGTATAATTACATGATGATTTTTTAAAAAAAAACTTAAACATCATTTTATTAAAGCATTATCATTATTATAAAATTCCTAATATGTATCCTCAAGAGGTGCACACAGGACACTATAACACGAAGAGTACATTATTACTAATTTAATTTCTATTAAGAAGCTTCTTCCAAATTAGTCTGTTATCACTCAGGATTCCAATATAGTCAGATCTGATGTTTTGGTCATCTTTGTTACTTCATACTACACTGATCCACCTATACCTTTGTCTTCATCTCCTGCCTGTAATTTTCAAATTAATCGCCTGTTTTGCTAACCTTTTCTCTCCCACACTGTTTAAGTGACCATGTGACCTGACGCTGCTCACATTGCTGATTGCTAACAATATCAAGTACTTTCCTAATATTTTCATTTTTAAAATGATTCTACTATTGATGCAATCTGTTCACTCACCAAATTTTTCTTAGAGCTCTAATGTGTGTAGTCTCCACTCTTTGATGAACTGTGTTATTTCTATTCCAGTCTCACTGGTTTGAAAACTGTCTTGTACATAGCTAGTTTAGTGCTCTGTCCTGTTCCTCTCATATTCCATACAAATTTATTCAGTTGACATCCCATAATTCCAACTATGTGTAATCCATTATGTATTTAGTTTCTCATCTTCCCTAAAACTTGTGCCTAAACAGATGAAATGTTTCCCTGTTTTAAGGGTTGCCCATTCAGAATATACTTGATGCTTCGAATGTTCATGTTTATTTTTATAGTCTGTCTTTTCATGGCTTATTTTCATACCAACTTATTATAGAAATCGTTCAATTTAGTTACAGAATCCTGAAGACTTGTACTGGATTTATTTAGGAGATTAACATAATGTGCATAATATAAACAGCTGAAAATTAATACCAAACTCGATGCCAATGCGATCCACATACAACATGATGGATGACAGTGGAGGTAATGTGCACTCTTATCTAACCCTTATCATATGTCATTTAATATCTAAAATAAATTCTTCTGTCTGTGAAATGGTTGGCAGCCATCTTTCACTATCTCACTTCAATATTTTTATCTTCTATTATACTCTTTAGAAAACTTCCCTCTTTGTTCTTTTCTATTTCACCAGTTTAGCTTTTCAAATCTCCACAATTTTGAAGGCTTCTAATTTGCGTTTATTTTTGTTTGTCAGCATTCATGTTTCCGAAACATGGAATGCAATATTCCATACTGTAGGAATTTAGCATTTTCTTCCTTAAGGATTTATTTGTACTTCTTATAGTGAGTATGCTCTTCTTAGTCATGAACACTGCTCCACTTTACTCATGGCTATTATTGATTTTATTTCATCTGAGCACTTGATATTCTGTGAGAAAATTTTTCAAATTTCTGAATTCTGAGACTTGTTCATAACATGCTTCAAGATACAAACAACCCCAGAGAAACATAATAATAAATGCAATAATTTTCTGAGTTACTAATATATTGCTGAATTTCTAATCAGCATCTGTGGAGCACAATTATAACTGTTGTAAACACATAGCACTCAACTAGGTTGTAGGAGATACAAACTGTAACTGAAAATGAACTAATGTCCTGTCAGGCTGCCTCTGGAAGCTGGATAAAATGAAGCTAATTCAGTGAAGTAAGGCTGAATGTGGCATTAGAATGGTTTTCTTCCAGACTATTGACAAATTATTACAGCCATACTTATTAAAGTTTGGGGAATGTTTTATAGTTGATGATGATGATTCTAAAAATAGTCTCTCAGAACAGTGGCAACTTCTATGCAGCACAGCTGCCTTCTTCCATTTAATCCTGTATGAGGGAGTATCCAGAGAGTGGTCTATCATGTATTTTGTTTGTTAGTCAATTTGTTATCTATCACTCTCACATGTATGAAATACAGGTGAGAGTGATAGATAATACAAAGAAGGGAGGTGAATAAACTGGAGATAAGGCTCTGGAGATAGCAGCAAACAGAAGAGAGACCTGAAGCTCAAGCCTAGATGCATTGCTGTTATGCTAAGGAGAAATTTCATTTCCTTTATTACAAATAAAGGAAATGAAAGGCAGATCTCTTCTGGTCATAACAAAATGACACATGGATTACAGTGTGCAGAATTGGTCATCTGACTTCTGCTGTGTTGAAAAAACACAATGAGGGCACAAGCAACTATTAAATACTGATTGGTTATGGGAAGAAAGTGAGATGTAAACGGCAGGATTTAGGGTGATAAGCAGAGAAGAGGTGAGACTTTCAGGTTGGTGAGGAAGTTTTACCAGATCAATATGGAAATAATTATATATAGAGTGGAGGAAGAGAGGAGAAGAATGAGATCATCCTTGAAAATTGTATAACAGTATTCTAAATGTTGTGAAGAGTATGTCTGAGTTTAAGACAATTTAATAAGTGAGTTGATGACTGAATGAGACTTCCTATGATGCATCTATCGACTCCATGAAAACCTGTTAATAATAATACAGTCAACCCTTACTATATCATTATCATCCTTATCAATAACTGTGAACATGTATAAAGGTCTTCTAAACTTGACCTAATGATAAGCCACCCTGATTGACTAAAAGGTTAGCATATCTATTCTTCTACTGGGAGACTGCAGATTCGAATCCTGGTGTAGGCATTGATGTCTATGAATGCCTTTAGGTGTGAGATGAATTCACTATCCACTGTGAGATACTCTACTTATTATAAATTAAAGACACCAAGAAATTATATACTTGGTTTATTGAAGTCTCATCACAGTGGGAGGCAGACCTAAAGGGTACACTAAGGTTAAACTAATGCAGAAGTCATATTTTTCATATACGAGTAGCTAAAAGGTGTCACATATTATTAAAATACTCTGGATTCGAGATAGTTGTTGGAAGATTTTCCACTTGGTTATACTATATATTAAAGATACCAAGAAATTATATACTTGGTTTAATCCTTTATCCAAGTGTAAGTAAACAAGGTTTGCACCTGAAGTATTTTCAGGACTGGGCAACTTGTATAGAAGCTAATAATTTCACATCACTTCCCTTAGTATCATCTCTGGGTCTAGACCCACTAATGAGACCTCAATAAAAGTCGAAACAGGTCTGGGTAGTGACCCTTCTCATAATGCATAACATTATACATGTCCGCAAGGATATGTGCTCTGCTTCTTCTTCTTCGTCCGTTCAGGTATTAGGCCCAGTGGCCTGTTACGGAGCTACCTTTAGCCCTTCTAAGCCTAACCCGTCCTGAGGATAAGGTGGCTAGCCATATGCCTCCCGGTGTGTCCTATGTCTGTAGCTGCATGTGTTCATGGAGCCGGTTTGCCTGCTTGCGGGAGGAAAACTCCCACATAAACTGGGGAGAAAAAGTCAGCAGTTAACGCCCAAGATAGGCTAACTTGGCTATATCTGAGAAAGATCCTTA
This sequence comes from Typopeltis vanoorti, assembly GCF_054136105.1. Lineage (NCBI taxonomy): Eukaryota > Metazoa > Arthropoda > Arachnida > Uropygi > Thelyphonidae > Typopeltis > Typopeltis vanoorti. The sequence goes on along the minus strand of NC_143556.1, from coordinate 126,059,801 downwards.
AGCTACTCACATCGACGACAGGAATTGAACCCAGGACACTCCTTTCTCAGGCATATGGTCGCAAAGCACATAGCCACTCGGCTAACTGCTCGGACTATGTGCATTGCATTATACAATACTAACGCAAGTGATGTGAAGTCATTAGCTTCTATATATGAGTTGCCCCAGTCCTGAAAATACTTCAGGCACAAACATTGTTTGCTTACACTTGAATAAAGGATTAAACCAGGATATAATTTCTCATCATCAAATTCCTGCCATGTACCCTCAAGGGATGTACAGGATATGATAGTACTACATGAAAAATTTACATCATTACTAACTTCCTATCTACAATTTTCCTCCAAATTAGTCTGTTATTTGTCAAGACTCCAACATTATCAGCTCTTATATTTCTTTTGTCTAAGGCACTTTGTACCATATCAATCCACCTATATCTTGGTTTTCCTCTGGGTCGTTTTCCTGCCAACCTGGCAGAGAACACTTGTTTTGCTAATCTTTCCTCACCCATTCTGTTTAAGTGACCACCTGAGATTAGCTCTGCTAACGCATTCCTGGATGCTGACAATGTCAAGTTCTTTCCTAATATCCTTGTTTTTAATAAGTTATTGCCATTGATGATATCTGTTCATGCCTCTAATCTTTCTCAGGACTCTCATATCTGCCATCTCTAGTCTTTGGTCAAGTGTTTTACTTCTGATCCAGCTCTCAGATCTATAAGTCAAAACTGGTTTGAGCACTGTCTTATATAGAGCTAATTTAGTGTTCCGACTAATTTCTCTCTTATTCCACATGAATTTATTCAATTGATTTCCTACCATACCAGTTTTGCTGATTCTGTTGTCTATTTCCATATTTAATTTACCATCTCCACTAAAAATTGTGCCTAAGTATGTTTTACTTGCTCCACAGGTTCTCCATTCACAACATAGTTGACATTTTCAAAGATTCTGCCTATTTTCATTGTCTTTGTATTGCTGACCTTCATACCATATCTATTACAACAGTTATTCAATTTAGTCAGGGAATCTTGCAGACTTGTAGTGGATTTATTTAGAAGTATAACATCGTCCACATAAAGCAAAGAGCTAACATTAACATCTCCAATTTTGATATCATTTTCAAATACCACTTTCCTTCATAATGTGATCCATATAAATAATGAATAACAGAAGGGATAATTTCCCTCCTTGTCTGACACCAGATTTGACATTAAACCATCTTCCTGTACTTCTTTCAATTCTAACTGCTGACTTACAACTCAAATAAAGCCTAAGTATTGCTTGAGATAATGCTCCATTAACACCACATAACTGTAGCATTTTGAATAGCTTCCCTCTTAGCACCTTGTCATATGCCTTTTCCAGATCGACAAAACTTCAATACAGATCTTTGTTATATTCCCATGATTTCTCAACTATCTGTCGTAAAGTGAAAATCTGATCCTGGGAGCCTCTATTTGGCCTGAATCCAGCTTGTTCTTCACCAAGCTTCTCTTCCACAATCCTTCTCAACCTTATCTCAAGTATACTTGGATATATCTTGCCAGGAATAAACAATAATGAAATACCTCTGTAATTCTCACATTCAGTTTTATTTTCCTTTTTATATATGGATACTATGAGAGCTGTACTCCAATCATCTGGAATTCGTCCCTCTGTCTAAGCCTTCTGAAGTATGCAGTGCAGTATGAATATCTCCATACTTGAGCATTTCTGGTCGAATATCATCTACTCCTGCAGCCTTTCCACATTTCAGGCTTTTGATGGCTTTTTCTACTTCAAGTATGGATATGTATTCCTGACTGAATGACTGGTCAGTGTTTTTTACAACTGTGCTGTCAGCACTGCTCGTTTCATTTAGCAATTTTTTGAAGTAATTACTCCATACTTCAAGGATATCTTTTTTCCCTGTTTTCATGTCACCTTTATCATCTCAAAATCCTTTTACAGCACTCTTTCCTCCATTTCTGAGATTCTTCAACAACTTCCAGAATATCTTGCCACCTTCTTGATATTTACTTTCTATGTTCTTGCCAAAGTCCTCCCATGACTTTTGTTTAACCAGTTTTACACAGTGTTTAGCTTTCTTACATTTCTCTGTGTATTCTCTAAGAGCACAAGCTGACTTATTTGCCAGGAACTTTTGATATGCTTTCTTCTTTTCCTTCACTGCCTCTTTAACTTCCTGTGTCCACCATGGAGTTCTGATTTTTCTATCATTGTAAACAACCTCACCACATGCCTCTCTAGCTGAATCAATCAGTGTTTTCTTCAGGGATTGCCAGTGAATCTCCGAAGTTTGGTTCCTGTTCTCAAAATCTTTAATTTTTTCTTGAATAATATTTGTGTGTTTTAGTCTACAGTTCACATATGAGAGCTGCTCAACTTTTATTGAAGTTGTACTATGAAGACGTGCATATGATTGGTGAAATCGCGACCCAAAGACAAAGGCAACCGACATCTTGAGTTGTTATGAAATTTGGTTGAAGAGAATTAGCATTTCATCTGAAACTGTCATAACAACATTCACTATATATTTCTTAGTTTTAACACATTCATGAAGGGATGTCGTTTATCATTCCGATGGAACTTCTCATTACCTGCAGGCTCAACTCACACAAAGTTTTAACCCTTGGATGAATTTTATTGCTGCTTACTTGAGCTGGCATACGAACTCGCACACGCATTATATAGCATGTTTCAATTCGTGGTAGGATTTTGTTTGAAGTTAGCCATTGTGGTCTGTCATAATGACATCGAGAATTTCAAATGCAATAAAACAAACAGTTATTTCATGTAATTGAAAAATTGGACAATAGTTTTTAGTTAAGTTTAATCCTTTATCCAAGTGTGAGCAAACAAAGTTTGCGCCTGAAAATACCTTCAGGACTGGGGTAAGATAGTACAACACCAGGCAACTCGTAGCAAAGGTGGACCAAGCCAACATCACTCCTATCTCAGTATATCCCATAATGCAAAGCACATCTCCTTGCAGATATGTATAATGTCATGCATTAAGGGATGGGCCACTACCCAGACTAGTTTCGACCTTTATTGAGGTCTCTTCAAGTGGGAGCCAGTCACAGAAATGGAGATACCAGACAGAAGCATTGGCGAGGTCATCTTTACCAATAGGAGTTGCCAAAAGGTGTGCCACCATTTTATTAAATTACTCTGGATTTAGAAAAAGATGTTGAAAGTATATTTTTTGCTTGGTTAGACTATAATAAATTTAGCTTAATCCTTTATCCAAGTGTGAGCAAACAAAGTTTGCACCTGAAAATATCTTCAGGACTGGGGTAAGATAGTACAACACCAGGCAACTCGTAGCAAAGGTGGACCAAGCCAACATCACTCCTATCTCAGTATATCCCATAATGCAAAGCACATCTCCTTGCAGATATGTATAATGTCATGCATTAAGGGATGGGCCACTACCCAGACTAGTTTCGACCTTTATTGAGGTCTCTTCAGTGGGAGCCAGTCACAGAAATGGAGATACCAGACAGAAGCATTGGCGAGGTCATCTTTACCAATAGGAGTTGCCAAAAGGTGTGCCACCATTTTATTAAATTACTCTGGATTTAGAAAAAGATGTTGAAAGTATATTTTTTGCTTGGTTAGACTATAATAAATTTAGCTTAATCCTTTATCCAAGTGTGAGCAAACAAAGTTTGCACCTGAAAATATCTTCAGGACTGGGGTAAGGTAGTACAACACCAGGCAACTCGTAGCAAAGGTGGACCAAGTCAACATCACTCCTATCTCAGTATCTCCCATAATGCAAAAACACATTTCTGTGTTTCTGATGCAACATATGGGTTTGCTTGAGTCTATACAGCAGAGTTTCTGTGAGAGGGGACATGCGATTCATTAGTTAATGCTGTTTTTATTACAGCTATCTGCAATTGCACTACTTGTTGAGAAATATATTACACAGACTGCAAAAGGCTCTGTACCTTATTCAGGGATACAATAAAACTACTTGTTTTTCTTGTATCTGTAGTATAATGGCTTTTGGGGAGGCGTGTTGTTAACTGCTGGGACCAAGTTACTATTCAGTTTATTCACTTGGTTACACTATAAATTATATACATGTCTCCTGAAAATTTCTCGGCCCAACAATGAAAACATGAATTTATAATTTTGAAAGTATTTTTATTTTTCAACATAATCTCCCTTAAGACATTTATTCCAGCGATGCTCCAGCACCATTATCCTGTCCCTGTAGTAGTTCTCAGTAAGATCTACAAAATACCCCTCTACAGCAGCGATCACCTCTTGATTCGTAGAAAAACATTGACCAGTGAGGAAGAGTTTTAGTTTTGAGAAGAGATAGAAGTCAGAGGGAGTCAAATGTGGGGAATAGGATGGATGTTCCAACAATTCATAGTGCAGAACCTTAATATTCCCCTTTGTGGGCATGTAAATTGGTCTGATGAAAGATGATTTGTTTCTTCTGCAAACCGGGCCTTTTTCTCATGATTTTTTTTCGTCTAGTCTGGTTAAAAGATCGGAATAATATTCCATGGTTATTCTTTTACACTTTTCAAGATAATTAATAAACAAAATGCCTTTAGCATCCCAAAACACCAATGCAACCTTTCCTGTTGATAGAACTGACTTTGTCTTCTTTGGCGCTGAACAATCGGCTTCTGTCCACTGTTTTGACTGCTGTTTGGATTCTGGTGTGTAATGGTGAATCCAAGTCTCATCTGTATTAATAAAGCGATGCACAAAATCAGTTTTATTCTTGTTAAAACGCTCAAGCATTGTTCAGAGATTTTCATTCGAGTGTGTTTTTGATCTGCGGGGCACCCATCTTGCGCAAAGCTTTTTCATTTGCAATTCTTCATACAAAATATGTCCTACACGTTCTTTTGAAATGCCTATAGTCTCAGCAATTTCAAGCACTTTGACTCGCCGGGTCATCTAATATCGTATCGTGCACTTGATCGATGGTATTGTTACACTTTTTGACGTCCTCCACGTGGATCATCTTCAAGGCTGGTACGGCCACGTTTAAACTCAGCAGCCCATTTCTTAATTGTTGAAAAACGAAGGTGAAGAGTGCCCATAAACTTTTATGAACTTCGAATGAATTTCTTTTGGCGTTAAACCTTCTTTTACAAAGAATTTTATAACCGCAGGATACTCAATTTTATTCATTTCAAGGAGGATACAGACCACACTTTTGCTTCAGACAGCTGTATAAAACAAACTGCCTGATAGAATGACTTACAATTTCACATGGATGTTTATATGACATCCATAAATCGCAACACTATCTTGCTGATAGTGTTGCCATTTATGGTTGAGGCCGAGAACTTTTCAGACCACCCACGTATTTAATCTAATACTTTATCCAAGTGCAAGCAAACACAGTTTGCTCCTGAAGTATCTTCAGGACTGAGGCATCTTGTGGCAAAGGTAGACTGACTTCACATCACTTGCCTTAGTCTCCATAATGCAAAGCATATCTTCTTGCGGACATGTATAATGCTATCCATAATAGCAAGGGTCACTACCTAGACCGGTTTCGATCTTTATTGAGGTCTTTTTAGTGGGAGCCAAAACCAGAGGTGATACCAAGGTTGAAGTAATGCATAAGTCATATTTTCACGCCTTATTATTAAATGACTCTGGATTAGAGAAAGATGTTGGAAGTGTGACACCTTTTGGCAACTGGTATAGGAAAATATGATTTCTGCATTATTTCAACCTTGGTATCACCTCTGGGTCTGGCTCCCACTGAAGAGACCTCAATAAAGGTCAAAACCAGTCTGGGTAGTGACCCTTCCCATTATGCATAGCATTATACATGTCTGCAAGGAGATGTGCTTTGCATTATGGGAATGGGATACTAAGGCAAGTGATGAGAAGTTATACCACCTTTGCTACGAGTTGCCTCAGTCCTGAAGGTACTTCAGGTGCAAACTTTGTTTGCTTACACTTGGATAAAGGATTAAACTAAATATATAATTTATACCAAGTGAAAAAAGTTCCAATGCTCAAACATTTTTCGTGTGTGAGATATATGCAAAACTTTTTAATGTCTTTTTTTTCATGAAGTAAAATCAGGAGTGCGATTTATACGCGAGAGGACAAGTTATATTCGAGTAAATCATGGAAGCGTTTCACCGACAAGTAGATATAATTCTGCTGCTTCACCTGCTCAGCTGACTTCTATGGCGAGTTACGATGCATAAATATTTTTCTCACTACCGTTTTTTTTTTCAAACCAACATCATTAAAATCAATTTACTAATACAATATTCAATTTTATACTAAATAATATTATAAAATTTATATATAAATAAATAAATTAAGTTAGATTAATTTTTCCCTATTAAAATCTGCCTGCCACGTCAGCAAGTCGATTGGCAAATTTTTGGCACGCGCTGCCACGCCAGTAACCCAATTTGCAAATTTTTGACATGCACACATAAAAAGGTTCGCCACCACTGATGTAGGATTCTATTGATTTTTTCTGATAATTCTTTAATGTATGGGATGGCTATGGTTTTACTATAATCTATATTCTTTTTTGATGAAATTTTATGAAGAGCTTTATTAATAGTAATTTTGTTATAGCCATTATTTATAAATGTGTTGCTAATAATCTTTAATTCTTGTTTAAGAGCTTGTTGATTAGAGCAAATTGTTATAGCTCAGTTTTTAAGGATGTTTAATGACTCCAAATTTTTGCAACAGGTGGTGATATGAGTTAGCATATTGTACATAGTACATATTGGCCTGTATGTGTCGATTTCCAGTAAACCGTGAAGGATAGACAGTCTGAGGGAAGACGTGTAACCCCTGTGTCCAGGAAAGGAAGCGAGTTCTGATTTTCAATTACAATAGTAAATTCTATGTGCTCATGTTGTAATAACGAATTGCTTCCTTATAACAATTAGCAATTAAGGGGGGGGATAGTGGGGAGCCCATGGCCGTACCTTCCTTTTGTAGGTAAAATTTATTTTGCCACATGATGTAACTGGAACGTAGTACGTGGACAAAGAGGGTCATAATGTCGGGTGGAAATTTGTTCTGTAGGAGAAGAATTGTGTCACTAATTGGGACATTTGTGAAAAGGACAGAAACATCAAAACTGACTAATAAATAATCTTTGCTGAGCATTATGTTTTTAATTTTGTTTATAAAGTGTTGTGTGTTCTTTATATAGGAGGGGGAATGACATACCAACTCCTTGAATGTTGATGCTAATTTCTTAGCTAGGTGATAATTAGGGCTATCTATTCCAACTATTGGCTGAAGCAGAATGTTTTGTTTGTGTCCTTTAGGAATACCATATATTCTGGGAGAACGAGCGTAATGGGATATAAGTTTTTTAACAGTGTATGACGGCCAAGAAGTGACAGACTTAAGTAATTTCTCAGTTTTTTTCTTTATTCTGTTAGTTGGATTACAAAATTTCACAGGTGGGAGTCTCACATAAAAAAAGAAAATTCTGGAGATGGCTGATTAGTGACACTTGATCTCTCACTATGATTATGCTTCTGGGAAGGGGGGGTAGGGGATGATGGTTGGTTGAGATGCATTTTCCTATGCAACCTGATGCTCTCTTCTCAGTCTTCACTGAAATGTTTCCTCTTTGGCAAGCTGCATAGTTGCAAAATACTGAGATCTTGTAGGCATTATTTTTCTGTTTATATTGATGTTATATTTCATCATATTTGTTTTCATTATTCTTGAAGTGCTTCTCTTGTCCTCTTTGTTTTTTGGCCTTCCTTCAGTATCCAAAAGAATATCTGTTTCTGATATATATAAACTGATATATGGTTGACATAACCAATCAAGTGAAGTTGATAGTCGATAATCATTGCCACAATACTCATTCATCTAGATAGCTTTGAATCAAAATGCTAAGGTTACTGCCTATCTTTCCAGCAAGTTGTAAGGATTCCTTGAAGTACTGTTGAAGGTATAAAAGTTTCAAAGTTTTTCAGATGCCTGCAGTGCACTACAGTAAGCAGATTCAATTCATTCACTGTAACAAACTATTGAAAAATCTCAAGGCAGGTAGGTCCTGCTGCATCATTGCTGTAATAATTTGCTATAACTAAACTTCATACTGCAAGAAGCTATTCCTTTTGTCCTGTATATTTGATAAAGTGATTTTTAGCAGCAATAGCCTTTCATTATTATTGAAAGGCATTTGCAGAAATAAACAGTCACTCATACAATTTACTGAAATAAATTGCAGGTGTTTTAAAAAATTAAAACATTGTTAATTAAAAAAAAATTAAAAATGTTTACTTTTTTTTTAAAACATTTCCACTTATAACACCATACATATATATTTAATAAATAAATATTCTTATTTAAAAGTTGTTCCTTGGAAATTTCAAATTTAGATAGAACTAAATACCAACTAAAGTAGTAATGCCACAAGGAGCTTATGAAGATCAAGAAACTCGCAAGTCTAGTGCCCATCCGGGAGGTAACTGTTCATATTCTGAAATTTGCTTTACATGTGTGTTTTGAACACTGCATGATGCTGCTGCTGCTTCGCCTGTAGAATAGTAAACTACACTCAATAAATCATTAATTACACATATTCTATTTTACATATAGTATAAATAAACTGCAATAAAGTAAATAACTCAATGTTTAAAATGTAAATTTTAAATAACTTATGTTATTTTTTAATTCCTATCATTTTAGACAAGTGATTTCATGAATAGAAACTTTGAGCTCAGATGAAGTTTTTGCTCTAAACAAATGATGTGACATAGCTCTTTAGATTCAGATCTGTTAGGTGGTATATGCTTTTCAGTGTCTGGTGAAACACCACCACCTTATTTAGCTGAAGGTCCCATGTTTAGTTTCAGAGTATGGATCCTTGCTTCTATCCCCCCCCCCCCACACACACAACATTCTAGGGGATCCAGATCCTTCTGTAGTTAAGGTGAAGCAGTTCTGCAGGCCATCCCTATGTAAAACAGCATAGGACAGTGTTTCTCAACCTGTGGTTCGCGACGATGGGACAGGTGGTCTGCAGGCAGAATTAAATTAAATAAATAAATATATATAATTTTAATTATCCACACAAAACAAATTAAAATTGAATAAATAAGTAAAAAATAATGAAATAAAATGGATACTTAAAACAACCTATAAATAGTGCAGAAGAATGTTCATTCCATGAACATTCTGCCGCTACAATAATTTGTAGCAGAATGACGAGTAATAAGAGGGGTGAAGTGAACAACAATATGCTTTTATCACTTTCGTCTTCCCTTGCTATTTGTCAGATTTTAAATAAGTATCCACATTTCAACTAATTGCTTGTTGTTTATTTATTTTTTATTATTGAAGATTTTCCCTTCTTCAACCTAGGTTCAGTATATCTTCAAGAAGTGCTAAGTGATACTTGGACAAAGTGTATCATGAGGTAACCTCAGTATTTATATATTTTTCGGAAATGTTTTTTTAATAATGGAAAAGTGGCTTCGAACTAGGACTTTGAAAAGAAAAGCAAATCAAACAGGTGATGCTAACCCTAATTGTGATACATCTGTTGTAACGGTGAGTAAATCTGATACTATTAAAGTAGAAAAAACAAGCAGTTCAAATAAAAAATACAGTAGGAAATATAACAGTTCATATTTGGAATTCGGGTTTACTTGGTATGTAGATGAAAGTGAACAGAAACCTCAATATGTTTTGTGTTATGAAGTGTTGTTGAACGAGTGCATGAAACCTGCGAAATTCCGACGACATTTAGAAACTAAACATTATGTGAAAAAAAGCCAATTGAATTTTTTCAGTGATGCTTAGCGACATTAAATCATGGGAAAGATATAGTTTCAGCCATGGGTTCGATTAATAGCAAGGCACTGGAAGCATCCTATCTCTTAAGTTTGTGCATAGCAAAAACAGGGAAACCACATTCTATTGGGGAAAATTTACTACTTCCAGCTGTAAAAGATGTTTTAAAAACTATGTTTGGCAACAAGTTACTAAAAGATATTGATTTGATTCCTCTTGTAAATGACACTGTCGGTAGTAGAATTAATGATATGGCAGGTGACATAGAATCTCAGTTAAATGAAAGAGTAAGAAGAGCCCTTATTATGCGTTACAAATAGATGACACTACTGATGTCACAAATAATGCACAGTTAATATGCTATGCAAGATATGCGCATGATAACAACATTGATGACAATATTCTGTTTTGTATAACACTGTCATCCTGACCAACTGGAGAAGAAATATTTCACACTCTCACTAATTACATAATACACAAAGGGATCCAGTGGGAAATATATATGGGCTTCTGTTCAGATGGAGCCCGCACTCTTACAGACAGGCATAGTGGGGTTGTATCCAAGGTCAAGGAAGTGGCTCCAGATATGAATTGGGTACATTGTTTCATACATAGGAAAGCGATAACCTCCTTCGGAGGCTAACGCTTCCCTATGTATGAAACTGTGCTATATATTTATGATAAATAAGTGAATGAATAAATAAATAAATAAATAATATCATAAATGTATTAAAACTATGCTATACAACGCTGTAAAGCTAGTTAATTTTATTAAGGCTCGACTGTTAAATAACAGGTTAATTTCAGTACTCTGTGATGAAAGGGGCACTGCATATATGCAACTTCTGCTTCATTCTGAAATTTGCTGCCTACTAAAGGTTATTTTAATTAGCATGTAGTTTTATTCTTTGTAAATGAACATCATTCTGATTTTGCATCATTCCTTGTTGACAAAGCATGGCTATCAACACTATTCTATCTTTCAGACATTTTTTCGAAATTAAATGAACAAAATCTCTCCATTCAGGGAAATTCTTTAATTGTTCTTGATGCCTATAACAAAATAAAGGCATTCGAGGAAAGAAAAAAAAAAAAAACTGGTTATGGATTAGTTATGTAAAAGATAGGCAATTTGCACCTTTTCCAACATTGGAATCCTTTTTAGCAGAAAATGATATTTTTGTTCATTCTGAGTCTCTGGAAGGGATTTGTGACCACCTCAAAACTCAAACAGAATCTGGAAACATATTTTCCGAATAACTTTTATAAGAAATTTCAGTGGGTTCGCAATCCATTTCAGGCTTACAGTCACAAGAACAACCTTTCGTTATCGAAAAAATAACAGTTAATCGAGTTTTCAAGTGGAAGCGCGCTTAAAATGCAATTCCGTTACCTTGGTTTAGCTCAGTTCTGGATCTCGCCATCAGTGAGAAGTGAACTTCCCAAATTATCTGAAGAAGCATTGAAAATCTTGATGCAGTTGTCTACAAACAATCTCTGTGAGAAAAGATTTTCATCGCTCCTTCAAATAAAAATAAAATAGAGATATCGTCTTAGTGCGTGAGCTGTTCTTCGACTGAAGTTGACCAATATTGAGCCAGATATCCAGCAACTCTGCAAGGGCTGAGAAGCTAAACTATCTCATTAAAAGTAAGTAGTAACATAATTATATCATATTGTTTATTTCCAATTTAATTAATTATGGTTCCATATGTATTCAAAAGAAGCACTGGAGAATTCCTAAGAAGGAATAAAGATTGGAGGTAGACAGATATTTGCAATAAGATATGCATGTGACAAGGCATTACTATCAAACACTGAAACAGGACTACACATCTGTTGAACAGATTACTGGAATCCTGTATCAATTATGGAATGAAAATTAACATCAGAAAAACAAAGGTGATGAAAATAGCAAGGAAAGAGGAAAATATGGATATCAAAATAAATGGGGAAAAATTGAATCAAATAAAGACATTTAAATATCTAGTAAGTGTTATTAGCAGTGATGGAAGATGTAAAAGTGACATAAAAGCAAGAATAGCGATGGGAAGAGATGATTTAATAGAAGATAGAATTTATTCAGAAGTAAAATGGATAGAAACCTAAAGAGAAGACTAATGTGGAGTGTTGCCCTCTATGCATCTGAAACTTGGACATTGAAGAAAGAAGAAATTAAGATTTTGGAAAGCTTTGAGATGTAGATTTAGAGAAGGATGGAAAAAATCAAATGGACAGATAAAATAACTAATGAAGAGGTCTTAAAAAGAGTAGAAGTCTGTTAAGGTGGATAAAAAGAAGCAAGGGAAACTGGATTGGACATATTCTGAGAGGGAATGGAATCATCAGAGATGCCATCGAACGACAAATAGACGGAAAAAGACCCAGAGGAAGAGTAAGGAAAACAATGCTAGATGACATGCTCAATGGAGACAGGTACACAACTGTGAAAGAGAAGGCTCAGAACAGAAGAGAGTGAAAGGAAAGTTTCTGCTACTAAAAGAAGAACCTGCTCAATTGCAGAATACTAAAGCAAAAGATGTATTCAAAACATGCTTTTAGATTTATTATGTTATAAATGGCACAGTTTTCCCAAATTTGGTAATACCCACATAGTTTTTTAAAAAAAATTACATAACTTAGTGGTCCGTAGAACTGTTTTAGCATTTTACTGGTCCTTGGGCTTAGAAAGGTTGAGAAACACTGGCATAGGGAACTGAACCTAATGATAACATATCAATCAATAGGCTGAGTAGTATGGGAGGGCATGTATATATATTGGCTGGTATGTCTAGGTTTGCACTAGACAGTGAAGGATAGATTGCCTGAGGATAGACTTTCCTTGATACACGTGTAACCAGTGTATCAAGGAAAGGAAGCGAGTTTTGATTTTCAATCTCAAGAGTAAAACATATGTGCTTATGTCGTTTGTTCAAGTGACTGGGAAAGGTGTTTAAAGTTTAGTAGTCATGTTGCCAGATAATGAACACATTGTCAATATATCTAAGCTAAACTGTAGGTTTTAAAGTAAGGCATCTAGAGCACATTGCTCAAAAGCTTCCATATAAAAGTTAGCAATTGAAGGTTCAGACATGAGCTCATGGCTATACCTTCTTTTTGTAGGTAAAAATTATTTTTACACAAGAAGTAACTGGAATGTAGTATGTGGGGAAAGAGATGACCTTAATATGAAGGATGAAATGTTGAGTGATTATTTTGTTTTATATTAAACTGAAGTTTTACTATAACATGGTAGCTGTTTCCATAATTCTTTAATAATGAATGTTGATCACTGTGAGGAAAGGATTTTGTTTCTGCAGCAGGTGCTTGATATCATTGATATTTTCACAAAACCCACAACAGTTCCAGTTCCTATTGTTTAGGGGGTTTTGTAGACTTGTCTAATTTCAGGGAAGTTGGGGACTTACCTTGTTGGATTTATATTTCTCATTCGATTTTGGAAAGTATGGACACCTAGTATCCATCTCTTTCTCTGGAAACGTATGCAGTACTTCACTGGATGTATCAGGATCACTGGGCAAGTTAAGACACTTTCAGTGGATGATGAAGTATTTATTTTTTCTGTGGGAGGGTCTGGTGATTCGTTCTTTAAGTGATAATCTTGCCATGATTTTTTTTTTTTTTCCCCCAGAAGTGGAGTCTCATTGAACAGAAGGACCATTTTTTTGGAGTTGTTTCTGGAATGAGACTATACATCTAGGATCACATCATATGACATGTGATTCACAGAAAAGCAGTCATGATTGTAAAGGTCAGGTATGGTGAAATTATAAGATGGTGGAGTAGACATATGAATTTGAAATGCTGTGACATTTTCTTAACTGCTACGTTCTCAGCATAAGAGAATCTCAGAACAGGTAAAGTGGTGGCTAACTTCTTTTTTGGATCCCAATATGATATATTTTGTTCTGTTTTTATCTTTTGTGTTTCCTTTTCATCTTTCCACTTCTTACATGCACAGGAGTACACTGGATGATCTCCCTAACAGTTTACACATTTAGCTTTCTTTGCAGTGCAAGATTTGTTATCATGCTCTGTACTACAAGATCTCAGTTTACAACCAAGGCCTCTAGCAGCTCTAGAGGCCCACATAAAGTAGAGTTCTAGTCTTTTATCCATGTGTTTCACTGTTTTGTGGTGCCTTTGTGTGCGTGACAATTTTTATGTGTATTCCTTGAACGTGTCCCTTTGAATGATAAGAAATATTGGAAGGATTAAAGTGTTTTTACTTCTTTGCAAGTGCTGTTTTACTCAATTAAGCATAAAACATTATCTCTTTCACACACACACACACACACACACCATCATCTTAACTACTTAAAATTCTTCTAATTTTTCCTCAGAGTAAAAGGTGCATTTTTGGATGTATACATGATACTTGTCACATCAAATATGAAGGCTGAAGGTAGCGTTAACCGTGAAATAGAAAATGCCTGATAATATTTTCAGATTGGTGAATTATGTGAAAGACACGAAAGTTTAGATATTGCCTGCTATTACGACGAGTATAAACTAATGATAATAACTATATTAATAATTATATCATCAGTGACATAAAAATTTAATTATAAAAATTAGTAATAAGTGGTTTTTAGTACAGCCTACACAAAACTCTCAAAGTGCCTTCATCCATGGGACACTATGCCCGTAAAGATCTGAGTTTGATTCTTGTCATTGTGACGAGAATTTCAAGTAGGATTTTTCTTCAGAAACACTCAGCTTTGTCATCCTACATACAAGCAGATCAACTAAGAGTGTGCACACACACATTACACAACAAAAATACTGATGAGCAGTAAATGGTGTTGTGTGTGTGTGTGTAGATACCAGATAAAGTGGCGGAGAAAGTGGAGCGAGTGCCCTCTCATGATGAGTACTTGAATGCCTTGGAGATGTCATATAATAATACTGATTATATCATTAAGTATAGTCTCTGGGAAAAATCCCATGTTATTCCTCTTAAACACTATTATTATAATTTCGGCTATTATAGCCTGCTTTTGTTTAGGAGTGACCCTTATTTAAATACATTGGCTATCAATACTCAAAGGGGTATATATATTTAGGGCATTATTGGTGAGTATAGAAGGCAATTAAGGTAGAATAAAAGAGGTGGAAAAATTTGGTACATACCTTTATTGATTCTACGATGTCTTCCACTTCAAAAGGTATGTACCAAATTTTTCCACCTCTTTTATTCTACCTTAATTGCCTTCTATACTCACCAATAATGCCCTAAATATATATACCCCTTTGAGTATTGATAGCCAATGTATTTAAATAAGGATCACTCCTAAACAAAAACAGGCTATAATAGCCGAAATTATAATAATAATGATTATATCAAAATATATAAAGCTAACAAACATAATTCAAATATACATTTGTTCATTACTGCTAGTGAATAAATCAAAAAATATCAAATTTTGTAATCAATTATCTAATTTTTTCAATATATATATATAACAATGATGAATACATAAAACACTGACACACCTCTATCATTTTCAAATGATTCTTCTACTTCTGCAGCTGGTTTTAATGCTAAATCCTCAGAATCTAAATTTTTGCCATATGGATTTTCAAGCAACTGTAAAACTTTTTTCACTTCACTGAAATCTCCTATTTCAGCCTTTCTGATAGCATTCTCAGCAATATAATTTCTTAATATAAATCTGCAGGAACAGAAAATGTCAAAAGAAATATTTTACAAGCTGAACAATAATTATCATCATCATGTAATTTCTGATACATACCTTCAAGGGATATATAGAATACTATATTAGTACTACTTGAAAAGTTTATTACTAACTTCCTATTGATAGATTTTTTCCTCAAATTAGTCTTATCTATCACAACTCCAATATTGTCAGCTCTTACATTTTGGTTTTTTAACATGTTCGCTGCCAACTACGAGTATACTCGTAGTTGGTAAACCTGCCACACAAGCCAGCTACGAGTATATTCGTATGACGCTTACCGCCGGCAACGAGATTACTGTACTGACCTTGAAGAAGTGAAAATGCTTGGCTTGTGGAGCTAGCATCAAAACTGTGTATTCTCATAGATGGTATATGCTCTGCACAAGCCAACTACGAGTATACTCGTATGACGTTTACTGCCGGCAACGAGATTACTGTACTGACCTAGAAGAAGTGAAAATGCTTGGCTTGTGGAGCTAGCATCAAAACTGCGTATTCTCATAGATGGTATATGCTCTGCACAAGCCAACTACAAGTATACTCGTATGACGTTTACTGCCGGCAACGAGATTACCGTACTGACCTTGAAGAAGTGAAACTGCTCGTCGTACGGGAACAGACTATGCCGAAGTAGCGTGGCAGCGAACGTGTTAAGCCAGATCTAACTGCATCGATCTAACCAAATCTAGGTCTTTCTCCGATTCTTTTTCCTGCCATTTCGGCATTAAACACTTACTTTACTAATTTTTCCTCCCTTTCTGTTTAAGTGATGTTAACTATTTTAGATTAGCTCTGCTCACATATTGCTCAATGCTAACAATGATAAGTTCTTTCCTGACGTATTAATTTTTCATATTCAAATTATAATATTGGAATTCTGAGAGAGGGCACATAAGTTCGTGTCTGTCCTGTGTTTAGCATTAAAAAAAAAAAAAAATGATTAAATAGCTATCTAAATACCATATCCTTTTACCTATCTAATCAATACAAGTTTAGATCTGGATACAATACCAAAAAAGCACTATTGGAGTTCCATAAAAGCTTATAGTGGAATAAATGAAAGAATGTACACAGCAGCCTTTTTTCTTGATATATCTAAGGTGTTCGACTGTGTTCATCATGACCTACTACTAAAAATGTCTAGATAAGGCATTGGAGGAGTTACTAATGACTGGTTCAGATCCTATCTGAATAACAGAAAACAACATACCAGCTATGGCACATTAGCAGCGCAACAAAAATAATAAAATACAGAGTTCCCCAAAGATCGGTCTAGGATCCGTTCTATTTTTAATATATGTTAATAATCTGTGTAAACACAAACTTTTGGCAAAATGATATCGTCTGTTGATGATATGGCATTAGAAAGTATACACCGAAATGACCCTTTAGGATCTAGAAAAGAATGCCGATGGTAGGGAGGTAACTGAATCAGCTGATATAGTTGAGTTACTGAGTGAGCACTTTGCAAGTATATATCATCCAGGTGGTGACATTGCAGAAACGAATAAACCAGTAGATTATATGGGAATTGTGGTGAATGAAGTGGAGGTGAGTAGTCTATTGCATAACCTCAATGTCAATATATCCGTGAGATTGGATGGTATACCAGCTCGTGTCGTACGAGAAGCAGCTAAAGAATTGTCAGTACCCTTGACCATTTTGTTTGAGTCTCGGGTCTGGGTTAGTCCTGAGGGGGTGGAAAGAGGGGAAAATAGTTCCACTGCATAAAGGTGGTTTCAAGACTGCTGTTGTAAATTACCGACCGATTAGCATATCAGGAATCATTGTTAAGGTCTTAGAGAAATTAGTCAAGAAAAGAATATAGGATTGGATAGATGAAAATGGGATATTGTATGGGGGACAACATGGTTTTGTGAAGGGTAGATCATGCCTCAGTAACTTGCTCATGTTCTATAACACAGTGATGGCTGAACTGGATAGGGGTAATGGGTTTACAGTGATACTACTGGACCTTGCAAAGGCCTTTGACAGGATACCACATGGAACCCTAATCAGTAAACTGGAGCAGATGGGGATAGATATAGGGTTGGTGAGATGGATAGGAGGGTGGTTGAAGGAGAGATACCAGAGAGTGGTTTATGCAGGAGTGGAGTCTAAAAGACGGCTTGTGACTAGTGGTGTGCTGCAGGGCTCTGTTCTTGGACCACTGCTTTTCAATTTGTTCATCAATGATATAGGAAAGGATTTGAGAGGAAGTGTTCACTTGTTTGCTGATGATGCAAAGTTGGGTAGAGCAATTGTGAGTGCACAGGACGTCAAAATGTTACAGGATGATTTGGATAGTTTGGAGGACTGGGCTAGGAAAAATGGATGTCAATTTAATGTGGCAAAGTGTAAGGTTATGCACTTTGTGGTGAAAAGAATAGCAGCAGTATATCGCATTGGTGGAACCGTACTCCAGGAGATTGATGAGGCCAGGGATTTGGGAGTGTTGGTGGATAGGGAATTGAAGTTTAGGGGGCACATTGCAAAAGTGACTAAATCAGCTCATCAAATCACTTGGCTTCTGAAAAATACTTTAACATGCAGAGACAAACAAGTTGTTGTTCCTTTGTATCGAGCCTTGATAAGACCCCATCTGGACTACTGTGCCCAGTTATGGGCACCAGGGTTTCTTTGTGATGGGGAGGACGTGGAGAGGATCCAGAGACAAGTGACCAAGATGATAGAAGGTCTGTGGAATGAACCTTATGAGAATAGGTTGAAGATTTGTGGGTTGCAGAGATTGGAAGATAGGCGAAGGAGGGGTGATATGATTGAGATATTCAAATTACTGAAGGGTTTCTATAAGATTGATCCAGAAGATATTTTTGAAAATATGACTGATGGTGGGAGGACTGGGGGGGGCCATGCATGGAAGCTGGGCAAGAGCGTGGTTGACAAGGGTGTTAGAGCTAGGTTTTTTACTTGGAGAGTAGTGAATGAGTGGAATAAGCTTCCAGAGTCTGTTGTGGGTGCTACGACCGTGAATGAGTTCAAGGCAAGGTATGATAGATACTGTGTTAATGTTGAATAGTTGTTCTTGACATGATGTTAGGGCCTCCCTCGATGAGTCTGTCGACTCCTTGGAGTTGCCCGGAACAACAACAATAATAATAAAAAAAATCAGATTAATAGTGATATGTTGAAACTAAATAAATGGTTTATCAATAATGGTCTTAAAATTAATACTGATAAAGATATATGTACTTCACATTAATAGATAAGATAGATAATATAATAATATACCCATAAAATGGCATGAAATTAATTGGAGTGATATCTAAAATTTTAACTGTAACTTAGTCAAAAAAACAAAATCAGTTAAGTATTAATTGATAGCAATTTGAAATGGAACTCCGACATCATATTTTTAACAAAAAAGTTGAGGTTCATAATTAACAGAATATATTATGTCAAAAAAATTGTAAATGCAGCATTCTTAAGATGCTTATACTACTATTCTTGGGTAAATTCCTCACTGCAATACAGTATCACCTGTTGGAGTGGAGATTACTACAACAATCTGCTTCCATTGATACAAATACAAAACAGAATAATTAGAGCTATAGATATTACCAACTTTGTACATTCAATGAACAATCTGTTTGCCATTACAGAAACTATATCTCTATGGTTGTATATTATATGTAAGAAAAAGTGCAAGTTTTTCTGTATATAACGTAGACTATGGTTTACGCTGTGGCCGGAAGTTGCTAGTAGTACTACCCAAGGCAAACAAAGAAATTTTTCATAAATCCTTTGAATACCTAGCATTCAAATACGAGCAGCTAAAATAAAACTCCAAAATGAAATCAAATCAATAACCTCAGAATATGCTTTCAGAAAAAGATCGAGAGACTACTTCATGGGACTAAATAATGTTGACATTTATTTTAAATGTATATTATAAGAGATTGCTATAACGTATATATCATGTCCAATTATGATTCTAATATATTAACAAGTATATACCATGTTCTGTGAGACTTCATAGATACAGTCACTAGATTTTGTTGTGACTGTATCACATGAATTTAATTTTCTAGTAACCAGTATGGCTATGGTCCTCGGTTACACATTAAAAAAATATTGTAAAAAACTCACTAACTTATTTTAAACATTTTCAGATAACGATAATGTATTTTACTCTACTACTGATAATGTATTTTACTCTACTTGTATATATAAGGAAAATATTTCAATTGTCTATAACAAAATAAGCAGTCAAAAATAAATGCAAAAACCAATAGAAAACATGATAGTACTACTTGAATTGTATATTTCTAAATATTATGTATACGTGATGAGAGTAATAAACTTTGTATTGCATTTGTATTGTTAAAGTTTTTTTAAATAGTACGCACATGTTGTTCTACTTGTGAAATTGAACAATGAGATGTGAATCATTTAATCAAGTGGCTCTCAAAAACCTAGTACTAATTAAAAATCTCCATTGTGAGCCCAGTGGTCACACAAATCTGCTGAATAAAGATCATGGGCTGTATAGTCCTTCAGTGTGCTCATGTACAATTATCTGCCAATGGTATCCAGTAATCCACTTCAAAGTCATTACTAAGAGTCATGTTTGCTGAAAACTAATAGAGCTGTAAAAGTAAGGCTTATAATAAAAACAAATTATTACACTACTCACTAGAATGTTGCAATTACTTTCAAATGTGTGCACCAGTATGCCTGAAACTTTAGAAAGATGGCAAAAGACAGTAAAATGAAAATGCCAGAGTTGCACCAATAATAACCCTTCCCCCACACGATATACAGTCCGTAGAAAAAGAAAGGATGGAGAAACATGGAAGTTTCTCCATCCTGACTGGCCTGGCCTGCACAAAGTCCTGACCTCAACCCATCGAACACCTGCGGGACGAATTGGAGCAGAATTGGGGTCCACAGCAGCATGTCCTTGATGTGTTGCTGAACTCAGTGCTGCTTTGATGGAGACAAATTCCACCTTATATCTGTCGCACATTGGTGGAAAGACCCACTCAAAGGTGGACATACCCGATATTAGGGTTCACCTGCTGGTATCAACTGTAAATTGCTGAAGTGTCTGGACAATTATTGGTAGATAGTGTATAAGTAAATAACTATTTAACAAAATCTAATAAACAATTGCTTCACCAGATAAAAAAGAGTAAGGGTGGGCAAGAGATGGGAAAATAATCTTAAGAAATGAAAACAACAGAAACAGCTCTGAAATCTAAATGCTAAAAATATTTTTTGAAAAATGTTCATATTCAAAAACAAACACTCACTTGTAAGACATGTAAATATTACTTCTCTTAAGACAAACTGTGATAATTTTTTTTGTTACTATCTGCAGAAATCAAGCAGTATATCAATATACTAATGAAATATGGATAAAACAGCCTGAAGTTGGTAACTACTCTCTGAATACTTTGTGTATTACTATTGCCGAGACTAATAATTTGGGAGGGATATGTATGCTAAGAAAAACAAATTTAACCTCAACAGCCTAACAATTGAGAGGGGACTGCATAATTGGTTGCTGGTAAACAGCTTTGGGAAAGAAAAGCTATTTTATGTAATAATTGGCGATATTGCTTGCATTTTAGTATAATAAATTAGTGTAACTGATTGTTATGCTTTGTGGATTGGTTGCTAACTTTTGTTTTTTACTGAATTTTTGAATTTTTCCTTGAATGGGACAAAATGGTAGTACAAAAGAGAGCTACATGCTCTGCAGAGTGATCAAATGCTATTAATGACAGACTTTTCAGAAATGGTTCAATGTCATGAATGCCTGGTGAAATGTGAAAGATGTGTTTGTAGAGACAGACAGACTGAACAGAAGATGAGAGCAGCTATGAATTTGTAGAAAGTGTGATATTTTGTTAGACCACAAGTGATAAGCAAATACAAAATAGACTGAAGAAATGAAAGTTAGTGTAAATGTGGGTGTAAAAGTGTGGATCCATTCTCCCACTTTTCTCCATTGCAGTGTGAGTAATACCTTTCAATGGTATGACTAACATACTTAGAGACCCAGACCCTCCTTTATTTCAAGGGTGCAGTAGTTAAAATGGTGATAACACATGCCAGCTGCCAGATAGTATATGGGCCTGAACCGGTCAGTAATGAGTCAGGAGACTTCCTGGTCAACTGGCACATAATTCAGCTGCCACATATACTGTCAGGTTGTACCTGGTGAGGAAGTCTGAGTAGTGGAATGTGGGAAGCACTATCAATGCCATGGAATGGCAAGGAGACTGGGTTGCTCTTTGCATGGGTTCATGAGTCTCTCTCTCTCTTTTCATCTAATAACAAACCAAAAATGAAACAGACAATAAGGGAACACTGTGAACATAATAAATCTCCCTCAACAACCAGTTCATCCAAACAATTCAAACTAAACACAATATTCCAAACTTACCAGGATCTCTACAAAAATCATTTCCACATCCACAGCATAAATTCTAACATAAACGACTTACAAAAACATCTAAAGCAGACCTCCTTCTCTTAACAGAAACCCAAATTACAGATACATCACCTTCAATGCTCAAATTATACTCTTCATGATTCATTTTGCCACAAATGTGGCACCTGTGCCTTTGTACATTCTAACACTGTCTACTAGAGAATGCGAAATTCAGAATCCTCCACTTTTAACCTCTTCTGACTGAAAGTTTCCTTGCCCCACTTAGGAACATTCATCTGCTGCATTTACCTATCTTCAAAGTGAAAACCACAAAGGCCTCTTCACCCTCTACATGAAGCTTGACTATCTACAATCCAACTACCCAAACAGCAAAATAAAAGCAACAATCTAATGAAAATCATGTAGCTATCTATCTGAATTCCAGATAATCCCCTCCACTATCCCAATAACCTTGGATCTTTGTTTAACTAGTTCTCTTCTCCTTCCAGACATGCTGTAGAAGTTACCTCTCCTCTTGCAACTCAGACCATAATCTATTGCAAATTTCCAGTCTCACAGAATGCCCCTCCTCTGACCACACCCAACCTCATGTCCTCTGGCACTACAAAGTAGGATGATCTCTGAAACTAAACTGGGAGTAACAGAGAAGTCAAATTGCCAGAATACAAGATTTGAAGAAAGAGTTATTCAAAATGAAAAATGAAATGAGGAATATGTGAAGAGATATTAGATGTTTGGTAGGAACAAATGGAACAGGGCAAAGGATAGAATGAAAGAAAAATTCGTGACAAATGACTCGAGAATAGCAATATGTGAAGATTCCATTATTAGAAGTTTGGTTAATGTGAGCCCATAAGGTCTGCTTTACAGGAGGAAGATAAGCAAGATAATTCATGCTTTGGATATGAGGAAGAAAAAATGAGTAAGAGAGTTAGTGGTGATGGTGGGACCAAATTATTTAGTTGGACATATGAGAATATAAGGATGAATATCAGGTGATGATGATTTATGGTTTTAATAGTGCAAGGACAGCAAAGGTCATGCTGCACCATATCAAAGGTTATAGCAGTACACAAGGTAAGACAATCACAAATATCCATGTCTGCAGTGGGATTTGAACTCATGACCTGTTGGTTGTATTTCTAAGATCAAAAGGCTGAATTCGGTAGGTGTCAAATGGATGAATGAGGGGATTAAGCATGAAACCTGGAAGAAGAAGAAGAAGGAAAAAGAGGAAGACATTCTGGAGGTAGAACAAGATGAATAACAGTAATAATCTGTTGCACAGAGTATAAAGAGCAGACAAGGAAAGTGACTCAGTTCATAAGGACAGCAAAAGTGCAGTATGAGCAGAAATTAGAAAATCAGGTCAAGAAAACCATCAGGATTTTTTCTTTGATATGTAGTAAGTAGAAAATATAAGCAACAATCTAATGAAATCATGCAGCTACCTACCTGAATGTAGGATATGTAGGTATGGTTATGGTAAGATGACGTTAATGGATGAAAGTTGTAGAGCAGTAACTGCTACAGAGGAAACAGTTGAGGTATTCATCAGGGTGTTTTATCCTCAGTGTAAAATTAGAAGCTTGAGTGTAGAGAATGAAATGAGAGAAGACTTAATGGGGAACAAGCATATAAAGATCTGTTTTGTGGCAATTATTTAATTTATATATTAATGCTATTTGTATGAGTTTGGTGATATAGAACTGTTTGCAGATGATGCAGAACTGGGGAGAGTGATGATGAATCAAGCAAATGTTGTAGCCATCCCATTGCTGCTTACCCAATTTCAAATTTGATAAGCAGGAATGAGATGCAAAGTACAATTGGTGGGGAAATTCTGGAGAAAGTTGAGGAGACACGAGACCTTTGAGTGGTGGTGGACAAAATTCTGAAGTTCAGAGGTGTCATATTGCACAAATTGGACAAAACTTCTTCCAGATCCAATAACAACCCTTTACCAACTTAAATATCTCAATCATATCCCCTCTCTTCCTCCTATTTACAAGGTTTTGAAAACTGTATGCCCTCAATCCATCTTTATATCCACATAAAAAAAGTCACATCAGATTATAGCAATGATGAAAGGAAGTAAACAAGCAAAAATAAAGAGGGGTTTTGATTCTACTGTATAAGACCTTGGTCAGGCCTCATATGAATTACTGTGAATAGATCTGGTCTCCTGGTTTTCAAGGTGATGGAGATATATTGAAAAGGAACCAAAGAAGGCTGATTACAGTTGTAAATGATCTTTGAATGTGGGATATGAAGATGGATTGAGGGAATACAGTTTTCAAAGTTTTGTGAATAGGAGGAAGAGAGGAGATATAATTGAGATATTTAAGTTGGTAAAAGGTTGTTACTGGATGTGGAAGAAATTTTTTTTTTTAAATGGGAGAAGTGGGTAGAACAAGGGGACATCCCTGGAAGAAGTCATATAAGGAGTAGGTTTTTCACATAGAGAGCGATTGGTGAGTGGAATGAAATGCTTGACACTGTTGTGAAAGCAGATATGCTGAATGAGTTTAAAGTATTAGTGGTTTAATAAAGGTTTGATGGGTTGTGTGTGTGACTCATGATGAGTCTTTTGAATTTGTTGAAGTCTGGTGTTATATTACTAAGTGTAATATAAATATTAATGGTGCAGAATCTGTAACAGTTCATGACACTTAATGAAATACTGGTTATAACTATTTATTGAGTGCATGATGGACCAACTAACACATTCCTAAGCTAGATAATATTCTGAATTCAACAAAACACACAATGTTATTTTAG
Organism: Typopeltis vanoorti; assembly: GCF_054136105.1. NCBI lineage: Eukaryota > Metazoa > Arthropoda > Arachnida > Uropygi > Thelyphonidae > Typopeltis > Typopeltis vanoorti. The sequence continues at coordinate 126,035,076 of NC_143556.1, read as the reverse complement.
TAGGCAACATATAAATTTGGACCTATGCAAAAGTGATAACACTAAGGAATATAAAAATATATTTTATCTCCAATGGCTCCTAACTTAGAAACATGAAGGAAGTGAATAATTCAGTAGGTTGTATAGTTCACATATTCGTAAGAAATAGATTGTCATAAATATATTCTCAGCAATCTATTTTAAAAACAGCTCAGACCATCATTCACTTTTCCCCATCACACATCTACTGAGCCTCTCATTGTCACATGGCTCCACTTCAAGCTATGCTGATCATAATGAAAAGACAGAAATTGGGTTCAATTATACAGGGTATCTCAAAAAAACGTATACACACTTTGAATGATCATAAAGTTGGTATTTATTATAATACAGTTAACTTTCACATTGTAAAGTACACTACATAAATGTACTTTTCATCCCTCAATGTCTGTATTCAAACTGATGACCGTCCTGGTCCAGGCGCCACTGATAACGTGCAGCAATGGAATTGTAAACACTGAGAATCATTTCGTCTTGTAGCTGGGCGCATTCTCTTTCGATTGCTGCTTTCAAGTCGTCAACTGTTGCCAGTTTTGAAGTGTAAACTTTATCCTTGATAAATCCCATAAGAAGAAGTCCATTGGCATGAGGTCTGGTGAATGCAGGGGGGGGGGTATTCTACAGAACCTCTTCTTCCAATCCATCTGTTGGGTAGAGTCTCATCAAGATAGGCCTACCATCATATCTCGATGGTAGTCTGAGGGTGCCCCATCTTGTTGAAAATAAAAGTCCTCTTGAATATGTGGCATGACAGCTTCATGCAGCAAGTTCAAGTAATTGGCACCAGTTACAGTACCGTCGAAAAAGAATGGTCCAATTAATCCGTGTGCTGATAAGCCACACCACACTGTCACTCCTGGTAAATTTACATGATGTTCCTCCATAACATGCAGATTCTCAGGTGCCCAGTAAGTGCAACTGTGCCAATTAATTGACCCATTTAATTTAAATGTGGTCTCATCACTCCACACAATTTGTCTCTTGGAAATTGTGCATTCTCTTCACATTTTTCCAAGTACCACTCACAAAACTGAATTCTCCTATCCAGATAATCTTTATTGAGAGCATGTACTCTTCTTGGAATGTAACTTTTCATGTGATGGACACTTGATTTTGATACTGCTATCTCACAAGACACTTGTCGCACAGATTTCCTTGAACTTTGATGATATGTTTCAATCAACCTTTCTTCTGTTGCAGGCCTCGTAGCTGTTCGTGGTCTTCCTGAACATTGCTTATGGACATTTTGAACAGTTCTCTCTTCTTCAAATTTATCTCTAATTCGAGTGATAGTAAGTCTCGTAGGTGGATCTCATTGAAATTCTCTTCTAAACTGTCTTTGCACTCCCACTATTTTCATACTTCCAGTAGCATTTTAGGATAAATTTTCTTTCCTCAAAGCTTAGTCTGGTTTCAGCCATTATTTCGAATCTATTAAATCTGCAAAATAACAAAAATTAAGTGAGTTATCAGCTGTTGAAGTGTGTATACATTTTTTTGAGACACCGGTACCATTTTGAACATGATGAATTTATCAAAATGAATAACTATGTTAATAATAAATCTAAATATTACAAAACAAACAAAAAAAGTAAAAAAGATATATACAATTTCTGGATCAATGGTAAATTAAAAAATATGATAAGGATAAAAGAAAAACCACTATAAGCATAGAAAGAATCTAGATTATATGGATTCGTTCTGAGAATATGACTATAGAAATTTTGCAAAACCTTAAAGGAAACCATAAACTGTGCCCAAGAAAACTTCCTTGTAACAGAATTCCTACACTGTGTGAATGATGGGAGTAGAGAATGGATTCTATAATTGGGAGATACAAGAGCACATGTACAATGGTTCTCATTTCATTGGGCACCATTGTGACATCATTGCCATTTCATTTTACCAGTTACAGTAGTTGTGACTGCAATTCTATGGACAAGACAAGCTACATGAGTGATATGCTTTGGATAAGTAAGTATCTACCTATGCTCCTATGGAAGGATGTTCACAGTGCATGGGGGATGGATATAGTCAAGAGATATCTGGAGAACGTAATATCACACTGTATACTCAAGGTCGAGAGGGTAAATTGGGTAGGAGTCAGTGGATGAGTAGTATCATTAAGCATGAGATTAAAAAAAAAAAAAACACAAAGGGTATTATATAAGGAAAAGGGTAACCAGATAACTCATGAACAGTACAAGGATCAGGCAAGGCTAGCATGGTAAGAAAGGCAAAATCAAATTATGAGAAGAAATTAGCTGAAAAGGCACAAGGAAACCCCAAAGAGTTTTTTCATTATCTGGCAAGTAGGAGGAAAAATGACTATGAAAGGATATCATTAATGAGTGCAGATGAAATTGTTGAGCTACTGAGTGTTGATTTTGCGAGGGTATATCATCCAGGTGAAGACAGAGATGAGAGAGGAAACATCCGAATTTAGAAATGCAAAGCTTCAGGAAAATAAACAGAACTCATTGGACAGTACATAGGACTAATGCATAAGATTTGAATATCCGCAATTCAACAATTCTTAACACAGTTAAAAAACATGAACTCCACTGGTTTGGCCACATTGTGTGCATATGGAACAAGATGACTTCCTTGCCTGACTTCATTGTGCATATGAGGACAGTCTGAGGGAAATGCGGTTTTCAAAGTCTGAGGAACAGATGGATGAGAGGAGATATGATATAAACATACAAGTTAGTAGTGGTATTTGAGGGCATTATTGGAGGGTACAAGACTCAGAAAAAACAAAAATTAAAATGGTATAATACCCTTAGAACTGCATTGGACTTTCAGAGCTGTCAGCATATGAAAGGTGGAAGGCTCTTATCCATGAGGGACTCAACCTGTTTTGTAAGTAGTGAAAAAAAAGAAGTTATTGCACTTCTTCACAAGGCTTAGATAAGCCTACATCTGGACTACTATGTGCAGATATAGTCACTTGGGTTCTGAGGTGACAGGGAGAGCTGAAAAGATCTAGAGGTGGGTGACCAAGATGCATCCATTTATTTATGAAATTGTGCATATGAGGACAGACTGAGGGATGCGGTTTTCAAAGTCTGAGGAACAGATGGATGAGAAGAGATATGATAGAAACATACAAGTTAGTAGAGAGTATTTACAATATACATATAAACGACACATTGCCACTTATGGCTAATGCAAACAGAATTAGGGGTCATTACTACTATCCTTGAAAACTGGCTGATGGGAAGCATGTCAGGTCCAGGTTCTTTTCATGGCAAGTGTGGAATCATTAGATGTTGCGAGTCTTTGGTGAATGTCCTGAAGGAGATGTGTTATGTTACAGGTATATAAGCATGAGTGACATGACTAAAAATGGTTCTTCCTTGATGAGTCCTCGAACTCCATGGAGGGACATACATAATAATTGAGAAAAAAAATATCAGGATCAAATTTTCCCTATTTCCACTTATTAATATTTTATATATTAATACCTGGGATTAGTGCTATTCATAATGTTTGCCCTCTGTACTTGGATTTCATTTAATCTATCACTGTCACTGACATCAGATACCTCTCTTTGCAACCGTCTCACATATTTATCAAGCCATATGATCCAATGCTGTTCATCTTGCTGGCATTTACTTTCCGGTGTTAAATGCTAGAAAAATTAAAAAAAAAAATAATCATAGTAAGAAATTAATTATCAAAAATTAAAATTTTTTATAATTAATTTCTTACTATTTTTGATAATATTAATTAAAATGAAATTAATAAAATTTTTTGATATTAATTATCAAAAATTATTTTTCTTCTTTGCAACATCATATTTATTTTTATTTTTTATATTCAGTCATATAATACCAAACAAAGTCAAAATACAGATAACCTATAAACTGTAACATTATGCAGAAAAAAATATATCCTTGTTATCATTCATGTATTAGGCCCAATAACCTATTATGACCACATGACATAGCTTCTTATAAATATTTTTTTTTTTTTTTTACTAATAGTACTTATGAGCGATCTTAGTCTTATAAGATCACTCAACACATCGGAGTTCAATTTTGCTGCCAATTATAGATTGTACATGTATAACAATGACTGATAACAAACACACTCCATGCATTTGATGTAGCGTTTTATTTGAATTTAGATAATATTTAACATTTGTTTATGTTTTAACCTGATATCCTTAGCTTGTTTTTTGATATTTTTTAAGCTGTTTTGTCACCTTGTATGCCCAGACGAAGCCAACAGTCAAGTCGGCGGTTTTAGTATTACTATTACTTTTATTACTTTACAATAAAAAACCTCAGACCAGTTAAACCCAGTTTTATATGTGTTTTGTATATTGTCAGGTCTTATATTCCAGTCTTCTAAAGCACTTTGTACTGCATTAACCAACCTAGATTTTGGTTTCCCTATTGGTCCTTTTCCCTGCCATCCTTCTGTTCTGTCCCCAAATTTTTCTCACAACCCATATATCTGTGGTCTCTAGGATTAATCAATTTTTACCAGCTCTCAGCGCCACAAGTTAAAATTGGTTAACACTGTCTTCAACACAGTTAGTTCAGTCTGATAATTTCTCTTAAATTCTCTATAAATTTATCGAGTTGATACCTTACTATATCAGCTTTGCATTCTGTTGTCTATTTCCATATTAAATTTGTCATTTTCATTAAAAATTGTGTCTAAATAGCAAAATGTTTTTCTTGTTCTATTGATTTCTCATTCAGAGAAATGAATTTTCACCATTTTTTTGTTGCTAATTTTCATACATTCTGACAGCAACTGTTCAGTTTAGTTAATAGCAGTTATTTAATTTATTGCAGATGTGCTGTACCAGGTTTATTTAAGAATGAATATAACATGCTCTGCATAAAGTAGAGAGCTGAGATGAATATCTCAAATTTTGATATGTGATCCATATAGATGACAAATCACAATGGAGATAACAAACCATCTTCCTGACCCCCCCCCCCTTCAATTCTAACTGTTGATTCAACTCAAAAAAATATTGAGTTGCTCAGTATAACGTCCCATTTACACCACATTACTATACCATTTTGAACAGCTTTTCTATTGGTACATTGTCATATGCCTTTTCCAAATTTACAAAACTTAAGTAGAGATTGTAATGTAACATGATTTCTCAACTATAAGTGAAGAATTTTTAATGGCATTTGTAACATAGTAAAACGAACACTGATATATATAGACATTAGAGGTTTAATAACACTATTAAATCAAATATTTTGATATTGAGTATAATAGATACTCATCAGCGAATAGACATTTCAACAAGGCAGAATAACAATAATGAATTTCAAAAGGCGCCAGTATAGCAAGCAATGATCCAAAACAAAAATGATTGCTTGCAACTAACATTGATAAGATTCTCCCAAAGTTGAGGTATAAACTGTTTGTTTGTTGCTTTTGGGTTTAATGGCACACAAGGACAACTATGGTCATACTGCACCAAAAATACATGTAATAAATAAAGGACTTATATAGGACTAAAAACTATATATAAAAGTCAACATAATAACAAAAATCATTAATAAAACATTTCTCAGAAGTATACTATTTAATAAATAAGTAAGACAACAAAGTCAGTGTAGAAAAACAAACGTAAAAGACGTGTATAAAACATGTAAAAAGGTATAAAAAATATTAAAATTCATAAAAAGTACATAAATCTGAGATTTTTTTAAAAAAAACATATTTACAATAACTTAAAATAAAAAATATATACTTTATATAAGGTGGTAAAAATTAATACTCTGTAAAAACTTAAAAACCAAGTTGACAGGTGATGAGTTGGATAAAATCTGCCTAAGTTTACAAACACTGAAAATTGTCATTATCAATTACTTAGAGAATGATTTGAATAACCTGGAACACTAAGTGCTGTATGTCAGTAGCAAACCTGATTGCCCTGCCTATCTTTGCATCATCAGCAAGCAATTCAACATGTCCTGTCAGGTCCTTTCCAATATCATTAATGTATAGATTGAACAGCAATGGTCCAAGGACTGATCCCTGGAGAACACCACTGATCACCTTAAATCTGGTCGATTCACACATTTAATACCTATTTGTTAGCCACCACTTATCTATGTCAATAGTTTATATTTCAATCCCATATTCTCGAATTTAGGCAACAGCCTTTCATGGTATCCTATCAAATGTCTTAGCAAAGTCTAACAATATCATAGTATATCCATTTTCTTTATGCAATTCAGCTGTAACATTACAAAATTTAAGGGAGGTCATTTGCATTTTTCTTAAGTAAACCCAAGCTGTTCTTTGCTAAGTATAGCTTGTCTTTTAATGTCTCTAAAATCATCAAACCATTCCAGAAATACTACCACTATGGAACAATCATACACTCTTTCCTGAGCTGAGACTCAAGTTATACAAACCTGTCATAGACTGCTATTTTGGCTGAACATTCCTTTAGCACACGTGCTGATATCACCATCTGGCCCTACTGCTGAATTGATATCCAGGTTATGCAACAGTTCCTGAACCTCATTTTTATGACCTTCTTATCTCTTAATCCTGTATAGTGACAGCATTGTGCACCATGTTACATACACCTGGTTGATAGATCACACTAAGGTGAGTACACATTAATTGAACAAATTACTTGCAGCAGAGCAACAAAGTTCTTTCAGGTTGCCTTTAGCCTGCATGGCCAATTTCTTTTCATATTCCAATTAGTTTTCTGTATAACATTCATAACTTTTCTAGTCTGCACTATATGTTTCATAACTTCTCTCAACTCTTATTTTTACAATATTTCATCCACATCATCATCAACTTATGCTTTTCTTGCTTAATAAGGTTGTATATCCATTTTGCTCCTGCTTGTTCTTGGAATTGTAAGGACTTATCAGATACTGCTTCATTTAAGGACCTTTTCAATGTTTTCCATGTAATGCTGATATTCTTCCTATTGAGTAACTAATTCCATTGTACTAAAAATAGCATTCATCTGAGTTCAGCAAAAAGTTACATGCTGAACACTGTAGTTCGGCATGTAACTTTTTCCCTAATTGGAACATCTATACAGTTAGCTTTCCCAGGACAGTACAGCATGATTCTAATCAATTGGAGGAAAAACATTCACATTCTTAATTGAGATTCCTTCTGATGTTATGATCAAATCTAACACTCTTTGACCTAGATTTCCTTCTTTCACATGCTGCTCAAGAAAGTTGTATTGCAACAACTCAATAAATTCTTTCTTTCTTATCATGAGTTTTCTCTTCTATCGTCTGGCGTAGCACAATAATAAAGGCCGGTTTCATCAGCATTGTAAATATCATCTGAACAGAAAATCTCTAAAAAAGTAAGGATTTTAATATTTTGCCATTGTTCGGCGCTTACATTGTCGGCACTGCCTTTTTCGCTGGGCGCTTTTTCAAATTTGATATTGTGTCTTGCTTTCCATCGAGACATTCAACCAGCAGTTGCTTTAAAATCATTGTGGTCCAGCTTTTTAGCGATCCCCCTCTGACTTCACCTTCAACACTGGGTCGCTGATATTCACGGCTTGCCTGCTAACTATAGAAAACTATTGATCTAATGCTTCTTCGACTTCTGGATCCTTTCCATCATGCTTTCTTTTGGATGTTCCTGGAATTTCTTTCTGTAATGTCCACTCCTCACACAGTTGATTTTCTTGTTGTAGGAGATGTGCTATGGTAGATTTTGGTACACCAGTTATATCAGCAAGTCTACACTGGCTTGTATTTTATGGCTGGCTTTTAATTTTATCCAGCAAAGCAATTTTACTTGACAGTGTAAAATCATTTCTTGGCAAAGATAGATTCAAAAATTTTAAATAAAATTGACACAATAAATCGATATCGCTAGGTACAGTATATAGTAAGGGTAGATTCTTAAGCAAACACGTACTTGCCAGACACAATCACGCTGAAAGATAACTGATTCGCATCACGCTAGTGTTGCCAAATATTAGCGTACGTAGTGTTGCCATATTTTCGAAATATCCATAAAATATATCAAAAATTGCTAAATTCCTTTTCAGCTACTGTCCCAATTAAGCGAAAAGTTGTCCCAATTAAGTGTTTAAATTATGTATTAATATGTTGGTTTGGTTTCCGTTCTTTGAGATTTGGCCCAACAAAGCAGCTGCCCCAATTAAACAGAATCAACTATAAATATATATATATATATATATATATATATATATATACACACACACAACACACACTAACAGGAAAACTTTGTTACTATTCACATAAAATATGAGATATATTAAAGATATAAATATAATAAGTTACAGGCTTGTTACTCAAGAAGTGAATAAGCTTCAACCTGAAGTGTTTTTGATTTTTCCATTTTTGCCATTGCTCTCTGCAGTGCTAATTTTCCTTTTCCCAACTGTTCCATAATTTCAGGATTGTTCTGCATTAAAGTCATCAAAATTTGAAATTGCCTAAAACAAGTAAACACATTAAATTAATAACTTAAATTGCAATGACATAATATTCATATTATAATAGCTCTTATTTACTGTTTAAAATTTCAAAATTTTAAATTTGAATTTACTAACAATAATTATCGAATAAAATACAAAATTCATTAAGATACTCATTCATCAATCACATGATGAATGAAAACCAATCAATAATTCATAACACACTATAGTCATTTTAGCATACTAAAATGACACTAACTTCCCTACATATACACATCTAGATAACATACATATACTCTATACATTGAGTTGTCACTTTATTAGAACACCAACCTATTTTCCAAAATGGAGAAGTGTTCTTAATAAAGTGGCCACTCAGTGTATCTGTTAACTTGATTTTTATACCACACATGCACGTGCTCTTCTCTTTAAACATAATTCCATGATGCATTTTAGTGCTGCCACTGCTATATGAATTTATGGAAATATTTCTATGCAGGTATAATTATTCATTTACTCAGAAATTCATCTCTAGATATACAAACCAATTTCAATCAAGAGCAACTTATTTTATGGATGTTTTTAAGTTACTCTCAGTCCTAAAAAAGTATTTCACAGCTGCAATCTCCTTTTCAGACCATGATGGCAATTTTTAATTATAAAATTTTTCAAGTTAGTAACATCATACATTTCTGCAAGGCCTTCTAAAGCTTTTGTATAACACCACCACTAGTGGAAGGGATATTAAAAAAAAGCTAGAGAAACTGAAAGGAAATCTCAATCTTTGCCACATGATGTGCACCTAATTAGTACATCTAAATGAATACTGAACACATAAGAATAGACTGGCAATTTGGAAGTTAGCTAACCACACTGTATTCTGGAATGGCTTTATCAAAAACAAGTATGATACAGAAAGATGTCATACTGGCTGGGTCATCATCCAGTGGAACAAAACTTTGCCATTTCATCTAGGAACCAAGCAAACAGTGAAAAGCAGTGGAACAAATTCAAACTCCACACTAGCAGAATTCAAGACGGGCATCACAGCTAAGGAGTATCTGAAGAAAAGATGTAGAACTGGCAGAAGAATTAGAGAAATATTACACTGACAATAATTCACATTACGAATTATGGTGACATAATATTTCTCTATTTCTTCTGTGATGTGGTAGACAGACACAAGTGATTTTATAATTTTATGACATAAATAACAAAAACAAAATGTTATATTCATGCAATAATAATCAGGAAAAGAAGGGAATACAGCATTCACCAGTAAACACAAAGATAATCTTGAATGGCAGGAAATTTCAAGAATGATGTGGGCAACATTAAAATGTGGAATTGGACAAAGATTTATTTGTGCCTATGATTCCACAGCAGATTGTGTACTATGGAAGAAGTGGGAAAAAATTTTCAACTCACTAGAGAAGATAAAGATGAACTTAGATCTAAACAGCTGAGCAGGAATATAGAAATGTGTTGGGAAAATTTGAATAAAAGAGCAAAGTTAATAATAATGGTAAGGACCTGCTGGATTTCTGTTCAGGACAGGAACTTGTCATTACATATAGGGGTTCCAAGATAAAGATGTATACAAATTCACATGAACAGAAGTTAAGAATTGAGAAAAATTTGGGTGACTGTTATTATCATAAAGGTTCAGGTCACAAAAGTATAAAGAGGATAGGAAGAGATTACTTCAGTTTTGAGCAGGATAAAAATGAATTTCATACGGGGAGGGGGGAGGGAGTGTGCAAAGTTTTAAAAATAATGAAAGTCGAGCAGCTTTCAGAGGTGAAATATAGACGCAAATAAATAAACACTATTCAAGTAGAAACATAAGAATTTAAAAATGAGACTCATTGAAGACAATGAAGAAAGCTGACTGATTTAAATAGTCAATTAAATAATACTTCCAACAGAATAATTTACCATATCAAAGTGCAAAGATAATGATAGTTAAAAATCCTCATGTTCCTGTAACCAGGAACTTGACAGTGATTTTTTTTTTTTATCTTAGTGAATATCCCATCTTGCCAGCAGTCAGTTCTTAATCCCATTTCATCTACTAAAATGTCATAAAATATATCTGCAGCATTCCCTCTCATTTATTTGAATTGAGATATTTTTGGAGAACTAATATGCATGCATATTTTTTCAGTAAAAATGGATTAATATGCCAAGCTAATTCTATGCTACTATTATCTGGCCTATAATTTATTAGTTTTCCAAACCAATAAACTTTTCAATACACTCTTTTTAAGTATTAGATAACTGTGACAACTTTTCACCCTTCTTACTACTATACTGCAACTTCCCCTTACCCAAATTGGCAACGAAAAGAAAAGGGATGATGCATTAACATGATTCACACAGGCCATCACAAGCCATACTTGCAAAGCTCAAAACACCAGACCTCCCTCTATACACGTTGCCAATAATGGAATTAATAATGCACTCAGTGAATGAAGTTGCAGGGGTATTTATTCTGGAGGGGATAGCATGGAGCAAGTCAACACCATTATTGAAGGCCTGGTGTGATAAGAAAATGTACAATGTTTCATCTCTAAACAGGGTTGCTATATTATCTAACCTATTAGCACATCCACAGTTCCAAATGTGTAATACATTTTCAAACTTTTGTGCGTGAGAGTCGCATCAAAAAAAAAAAAATCCTATAAAAAAATGCAATTATGGAAATTTCTTTTACGTGAATTCGTATATAGGAATACCTTAAATTTCAATCAAATTTTTCAGAAATATCTAAAAGAGAAAAGGTGTTACTCACAAAGAAAAATAAAATTCTCAAATATAGACATGCTCATAATGAAACAAGATGAAAAACATATAATTTATTATCAGAAAAGCAATTCATAAATCAGCATCATTTCCTCTGGTGTTCCTAGGGTATCCAAAATTAACCTTACTTTTTTTGTTTGTTTTTTAATATGTGAATCCGGTTCATGAAAGGCTCTAAGCCTATCATACATTATTTATCATGGAGAGGCTGGAAACCCTGCTCAAGAGAGCAGAGTTTAACTCAAAAGATTATCTCTATAGACCAAATGGGAAGTCATTTTCCTAAGACACTTGGCTTGCAATCAGAGCAGGAATGGTGGTCTCACACAAGGTGGCAAAATTCATTTACCAATTACACAAATTCAAAAATATCCATGCTTATAGTAGCATGGGAGATGGATATGTCTTCTTTGAATTAATTTTTTCCTATCATTATCTATCAACATGATGAAGGAAGAAAGGTCAGTAGTGAATGGGAGATACATAATAAAAAAAACTGCTGACAGCATTGATGGATTGTATACATCAAGTGAAGAAGACAAAGCAATATGGAGTCAAATGGATGACTAGAGAAATTAAACAGTCTAACAGATAAGCCTTAGGTGTTGAAGGCTATTCATAACTTATTTTTAATGGTATTAACAATGCCAAACGAACTATTTTATATAAAAAAAAGTTTATTAACTTGCTTATATTTCGCTGAATTTCAAATCTGCATTTTAAGAGCACAACACAGCATATATGCGACAGTGAGTAAGTGAAACAATACAAATTGTAACCGACAAAAGAGCTACATCCTAATTTGGTACCTTCTAATGTAAAAAAAAAAAAGTATTACAGCTATGTGGGTGTTGCTCTTAAGATAACGGTCTCCCAAATTTTTGGCAAATTAATGCAATCATATTTGTTCAGGTTAGGAGAATTCTCCATAGCCATGGCTGACTCAAAAAATAATCTTTCGGATCTGTAATGATTTCGAAATAGCACATTAGTAAGCAAAGTCACAGAGCCTCTGTAGCTTACTCATTGGTTGGAAAGACCTAAGTTCAATTCCTGTCAGTGACATCCAGTCTCATGTGGAGGTGGGGGGGGGGTCACCCAGAACAGGCAAAAAGGGCCCTGTAAATACACATGGATTACGGTCATGAATACGTCTCAGCCATATGCTGGTCCAATGCCTGGATAAAATTAGGCGGGGGAAGCAATGGTGAACTACCTTGTAAAAATCTCACCAAGAACACTTTGTGGTCAAGCCTACAAAGGGTTGGAAACGATTGAAGGGACAAACCACCACCACCTAGTCACAGTCACATAGAATTTCATACACTCCAGGGCATCTGATCTGCTCTCCTATGGATAAACTTCACCCTCTAGTATGCCCTGGAGTGTATGAGGTTCTGTGTGACTATGACCTGGCCTACAATGTACAGACTGGAAGATCTGTTAAATCTACCTTTGAAGAACATAAAAAAGTACATTCACTACAATTTTTATAGAAACTCAAGACTGACACACAATGCTTTGGACACCCCTTCACACAGGATTCATCATCATCAAGTCTTTCCATGCCTACTGGCACATAAGGCTGCAATGCTGGTTTTCCATCTGCCCCTGTTCCTCACAGCTGCTCTTACTTCTGTCCAACTCGCCCATCTTGCCTCCTTCATTTCGTATCCCATCATTCTTCTCCAAGTTAATTTTGGATGACCTCTAGAGCATCTTCCTTCTGGAGCCCAACTCATTGCTACTTGGAGAATTCTGTTTATCCCTATGCAAAGAACATGTCTGGTCCATTTCCATCTTCTTAGGCAAATCTCTTCATATTGACTTGGAGAAGGATTTCTTTAAAAGTTCCTCATTAGTAATTGCATTTGGCTAGAAAATTTTTAAAATTCTTCTTAAACACTTGTTTTGGAAATGTCCAATTTATTCCTTTGTACCCTGGTAAGTTTCTAAGTTTTAGAGCCATATAGCAGTACTGCTATAGCACCTGGAGGACTCTGAACCGTCTTAGAGTGGGGCTGTCCAGATGCAGATGTAACTTGATGAAATAAATGGGGTTATGCACATGATGACAGCTGTGACTGCAGAGATGCCCAAACTGATGAACATCTTTTATGTTGCCTAGATCTAATCGATGTGTGCGCCACAGATGACATTCTGATGGTCAATGACAAGGCGATACAAGCCGCTGTTTTTTGGATGGAGAGGATATGATTGGTGTTCCGGACTCGGAAAGTAAAGTAAGTAGTACTGCTCACACAATACATTTATATACATTAATTTTCACTTTAGCTGTAATATTTGATGCTTTCCATAATTTGTTTAATGACCTGAAACAATTTTGTGCTTTAGCAATTCTTTGTAAAATGTCTTCGTCAGTGCTGCCTTGTTTATTTATTACTGATCCAAGGTATGTAAAAGTATCAACATCTTCAATTGTTTCATATTTTAACTTAATTTCTTTATTTGATTTTTCATTTATTCGCATGACCGTGGTTTTCTTCTTGTTTATACGTAGACCCACAGTTTCTGTGCAGTGAGCAAAGTCATCAGTTTTTAGCTGTAAGTCATTTAACTTGAAGGACAGAAGCACGTAGACCCATAGTTTCTGTGCAGTGAGCAAAGTCATCAGTTTTTAGCTGTAAGTCATTTAACTTGAAGGACAGAAGCACTATGTCATCAGCAAAATCGAGGTCTTCCAGTGTGGATGTAAAGTCCCAACGCATTCCTCTCTTAAAATTGAAACATACTATTTGATTTTTAAGACCATGGATTTAATAAACATTTATATATAATCGTCTACTAGTTTTACTAGCTGTAACTGTCTAGCTTTGTCAAGATGAGAAAGGTTATGCTAGTATTAAATGCAAAAAACAAAAGAATGAAGTAATGGTTTAAAAACAGACAAATTGGAGAGCATGTGTGGACTTACCTACATAGGCCAAACTTCAAGAAGCCTAGAAATTCAAAAGAAGGAACATAACGGAGATGTCAATCATGATAGAACAGACACCTCAGGGTTAGCACATCATTTCTCAACTTCAAACAATTCAATAGATTGGGATAACAGTTCCATGCCATATATCGAAGAGGAATTTAGATGTAGAACCCTGAAAGAAGCTGCAGTAGTCCTACGAACAGGAAATAACCTCAATAGAAACCAAGGAATAATATTAAAAGACATGTGGAAAAATCTGTTAAATTCATTAAGTTTAACGGAACTAAATTACGCGAAAAATTATAAAACGTGACTTAATAATATAACAATAACTAAGTCTTCACGCCTTATGCGTGTGATGTCATGCGTGCTCTCCAATTTGTCTAACTGTTTTAAACCATTACTTCATTCTTTTTTTTTTTTTTTGCATTTAATACCAGCATAACCTTTCTAATCTTGACAAAGCTAGACAGTTACAGCTAGCAAAACTAGTAGACGATTATGTATAAATGTTTATTAAATCCAAGGTCTTAAAAATCAAATAGTATGTTTCAATTTTAATTAAAAGGATCAAATAACAACTTTCAGTATTCCTCTCTTTTGATGATTGAGTTTTTCATAATCCAGTCAATTAAAATTATAAATAATAGACCAGATAGCACACAACCATGGCTAACTCCAGTTTCAATGATAAAAATGTCTAAGTTTTCCATCTACTTCAATGCAAGACTTGCTGCCATTATACATATTTTTAATAATGTTGAGAAATTTATAAGGTATTCCATATTCTTCTAATATTTTCGAAGTTTTTCTCTATTTACTGAGTCAAATGCTTTACTGAAATCGATGAAGTTTAGGTAAAGTGAGGCTTGAAATTTTATACACTGTTCGATTATATTTCTAAGAGTGAATATTTGTTGGATGGTTTCGCAACCAGTTCGAAAACCTGCCTGTTCTTCTCTTAGTAAATTTTCGATTTCCTTTTTTAATCTATTAATTAAAATTTTGGTAAAAGCTTTTGTGAGAATTGAAAGCAAGCTTATTCCTCCCCAATTTTCACAATTGGTCAAATGTCCTTTTTTAGGGATTTTTATAATTACTGCTTCGTTCCATTGTTCAGGAATTTTTTCTGTCTTCTATATTTCATTGTATAACATTTGTAATTTGGCAGTAGTTGTGTTAAGATCAGCTATTAACATTTCGACATTGATATCATTTCCGCATGCTTTGTTAGATTTTAGTGAGTTTGCTCAACGAAATCTCGTCTTCGGAAATGTTCAAAGTGGGTATTACACTAGTTGTAATATTTTGCACCTGTTGAGATCCTGTATCTACCTTTGCATTCAAAGTTTCTTCAAAATAGCCTCTCCATCTTGCTTTGATTTTGGAGTCAATTGTCAATGACTTTTCTTGCTTGTCTCTAATGGAGGAAGGGATTGCTTTTTTGTTACCACTGATTTGTTTAATAATCTGATAAAGTTGTCTAATTTGTCAATTTTTTGCAGCATGTTGTGCTTCTTTTGCTAATTCATCAATATATTTTCTGTTGTCAGCTCTTGCAGCTCTCTTTATGCTTTTATTTAGTTCATTATAGCGATTGCTATGTACCTTTTATAATCGTTCTGAATTTGATCGTTCATTAATGATCTAATGTTTTTTCTCTATTCAATGATCTTCCAAGTTTCTGCAATTAATCATTCTTTATTTTTCTCTTTTCTTTTCACCAAAGTAGAAGATATTCTTCTACTTTGGTGTTTTCTACTGTTACATCTTGATTTTCCTCTATTTCTAATATATTGAATCTGTTCTTTATCTCCAAAGCAAACTTTTCTCTTAATCATGCGGAGGTTTCTGTGGTTAAGAAGTTCAATCGAATTATGTCGGTTTTGTGACCACATTTTTATTAAAAAATACTGTTTTTTAAAACTAAACAAGTACTAAAAAACAAACCCGACAAGTTTCTTAGTTGTAAGACTAACATCTTCAAGGGTAAAGATAACTAACAGATTAAAGCACAAACTATAAGAAATTATGAAAAAACAAGTTCATTTTTGGTATTATGAAGATCAAAAAAGTTCATCAAAATAGTTTGTGCTTTAAACTGCTAGTTATCTTTACCCCTGAAGATGTTAGTCTGATGACTAACAAAACTTGTCGCGTTTGTTTTTTTTAGTTTAGTTTTAACTAAACTAAAAAAAACTTTTACTTGTTTAGTTTTAAAAAACAGTCCTTTTTAATAAAAATGTGGTCACAAAACATAAATAATTCGAATGAACTTTTCTCTTGTTTCTTTAATTTTTCAATATCAAATGCAGTTCTTGAACTTCTTTTCTTTCTTAATACACTTTGAAGTTTTAATTTCAACTTATCACTAACAAGAAGTGGTCAAAACCAACATCTGCACCACGTTTGACTCTCACATCAAGCATGGATCTTACAAATTTACTATCGATAGCAACATGATCAATTTGGTTTCTTGTGTTGCCATCCAGTGCAATCCAAGTCAATTTATGCATTTCTTTATGCTTGAATTTACTTCTTCCAATGGCAAAGTTAAAAGGATACAAACATCATGCCATTTTCATTTCGGTCTCCACAAGCCTCGAAACCTAAGGATTTTTCTTCTACACGACCTTTTACCAACTTTTGCATTAAAATCGCCAATGAGTATTATCATATCATGTTTTGGAATAGAATTCATTATCTTTTGGAGTTGTTCATAAAAGCATTGTTTTATTTCTTCATCTGCATCATTAGTAGGTGTGTAGATCTGCACAACAGAAAGTTTGATAAATTTGGAATAGAACCTGGCTTTTACAGTTCTCTCATTTACTGGTTTCCATTCCATCAGGCTTTTGGTTACTTTTGGGTTCAATATTAGCGCAACTCCACACAGATGTCAAGATTTGGATGAATAAGAGTGTCTTGTTATGTCATCTTTCTCTTTCTCGTAATTTTATATTCTATTCTAAGTTACTATTATTTATCACTTAAAGGACATCAGTTATTCTGTTGCCGACAAATTTATAATTGTTTAAAACGACTGTGCCAGCCGGTAATTGAATTCTGATACACAATTAAACAACTCTAAAATAATAGAGGGATCACATGATTTGCAGTCGTGGCTCCCCCCTTTCTTTGTTATGAATGGATTCCCCTTTTACTTATACAGGTCCGAAGGTTTAATGAGTGATAATTCAAATTTCAGAAAACAACAGACTCATGAACTTTGGGTTAAAGAAATACATTTATTTTAAATACTTGCATATATATACTTTAAGTAGTAATTTCAATACTAAAGAGTCTGAACTCCCCCCTTTTAGGTTAAGATATCCAAAATTTCTACTCCTATTCTTAATCTAACAATCCCATACCCTCTTTTGTATTATTATATTCAGACTCGATTATTCTACACAGAGTTACTCAGTGCTCACATATAAAAACACATGCACATAGTTATATACAATCGTTGAGTAGAGCATATCAGACGCATTCCATCTTGTATTTTAACATGGGATAATACTCTTATTTGTGCTCAAGCTTTATCCTCCCCAACTTAGTTAATATTCAAACTAATATCTAACATAATATCATAAAGTTTCTTCCTAATAAACAGTTCGAAGGTTTGGTTCCTTTCTCAGCATAAGCTTAGAGTGGCACCAGCTTGTTTGATATAGTTAGATTAGTCCAAAACAGTCTTTTAGGCACTATATGGAAGTTAAATGTGTGGAGCTCCTTAATTCATTGGTTCCTATTCCTTCCTGAGTTACTATTCTAAAATGAGTATGAAACGTTTACATTACCATCCTTGTCCTTTCACGGAGTTGCCGAGGCTTCCTTGCGATTACACTTCCATGTTTTCTCACCACGTGTTCTCATGGCATCAGCGACTTACTTCTATTATCTTCGAAAGGTTGCCCTTTCGTTGACTATACGTTGGCATAACTAACCAACGGCTCTTTACTGGAATTCCGACCTCATTCCTTTGGTGACTATACTCGACACGGCACAATAGCAACCGGGAGATTGTTGCTGGGCACTGGCGGCAAGCTTCTGCAGCTATCCAGGACTTGGATGGGAACGCAGGAACAGAAAACAAGCGAGAGAGCTGAATCTCGTGCCGGACCTTATATTGCAAAATGTGAGCCGCCTCTCTCGATGACTACGTCATGCACATAGCTGCGGCTGATTGGTCACCGCAGCTCCGAACTGTTTTGACATAGTTCTAATACATAGATCATCTTATACACATCTAATAATAACATTTCAGTACTGAGACATAATTTTCCCCTGCTAAATTCACACAGACATTATCAACTTTAAATATAGATTCATCAAAATTACTTAGTATCTACAGCCTCAGTTGGTTAGACATACCTCTGAGTGAACATATGTACACTATCCTTTTAGCTCTTCTTCTGGAGGCATAAGTATGTCCTTATCCTTAGATCTAATTGTTACCATGTGTTGGGTCGAAAACAGGATGACTCATCAATAGTGAATCAGCACTTTTTCCCGACACAACAGTCTTTTAGTCTGCTGATTGATAGCATGCAGCTTTCTTTCATTTTACTAGTTCTTCAGATAAATCGTTATTCATTTTTATTGTTAATCTGCCTACATCCAACTGCATATCCGACTACAGCAAAGCAAGTTAATAAACATCTCTTTTATAAAATAGTTCATCTGGTGTTGTTAATACCATTAAAAATAAGTTACAAGAAATTAAACATGAATTAAAGATGAAAAAGTGATTATAGAAGACAGAATATACGGTTGAGGAAAGGTAGTAGTATTGCATGGAGAGAAAAATTAGAATACCAGAAGAGACTAGCACTGCAATCTAAGAAGAATCTCAAGGAATTTTTTTTTTGCTATGTGGCGAGTAGGAGGAAAAATGACTGTGGACTGATTACCTTGCTGGATGGCGATAGAACTTGGGTGACCAATACAGATGACACACTTCACATGTTTGATAATCACTTTACTAGTGTTCCATCCTAGTGCAGGAGGCTACATTCCTAAAGGGATAAGGAGTAGTGAAGTGAAGTGTTAGAAGTGAATGATGAGGATGTATTCTGATTACTCAGCATGTAAAATGTTAGTAAGGAAAGGAACTAGATGGAATTTTGTCAAATGTTTTAAATGAATGCGCTGTCAACTGATCGTGCAATTAACATGGCTGTTTAATGAAAGTCTTGCAACTAGATATGTACCTGGAGAGTAAGATAGTGCTATTATATAAAGGTGGTGGTAGAATGGTGATATCAAACTACAGGCCTGTTTGTATTTCTTCTGTAGTTATGATTTTCGAGAAATTGGATAAAAACTTGTATACAGAACTGAGCAGATGAGAACAATATCAATTATATAGGCCCAGGATAGATTTAAGGGATATTCTTGTTTTACTAATCTAGTTAGCTTTTACAATAGAGTAACAGGAATAGTAGATAAGAGTAAGACATACAATGTAAATTTTTTTTTTTCGCAAAGGCATTTGAAAGGATACAACATGACAAATTGGCTTTTAAGTTGTAAAATTAGTAAAAAAACCAATTACTAATCCAGTTCACTAACCTGATATCCAAACATTTGGGTTTGGATATCAGGTTAGTGGACTGGATTAGTAATTGGTTTTTTTTTTTGACAGATATCAGTAGCATATGGTACTGATATCTGTATATGGGGAAGCAGTAGCAGGGAGTAGGAAAGTTACAAGTGGAGTTTCACAGGGCTCAGTACCGGGACCATTACTGTTATCTTAATGTCAATGATATTACCACATCAGAATAGGGAAATATTCAGTTTGTTTGCAGATGATATGAAGCTTGAGAGAATTATTAATAATTGTGTGGATGTCTTGGCTTTTTAAGAGATTTGAATATGGGGCTGTCAATTTGATGAAACTAAATGCAAGGTTTTGACATGCATAGATGGGATGCTTCATAATCACTTGGAGTTACTGGAAGATGTGCAGGAAGCAAGGGATCTTGGAGTGATTATAGAAAGAAAAATTGAAGTTCAGAGGACATATTGCAAAAGTTGTTAAAACATCTCAGAGAATTGAGGAGGATATTGACATATTTCGATTTCTGCGCTCTGATCTGGTCTCCAGGATTTGAAGGGGATGAAGTAACCTTGGAAAGGTATATACTGATAAAAATGATATCGGGACTGTATACATTGTTGATTATGAGGATAGACTAATGGCATGCAATGTGATGACTAGAAGCTAAAGGGTGGAGGAGTATGACTGAGATATTTAAGCCGACAAAGAGTTATTATCAGATTAACATTGGGAAGATTTTTCATATGAGGAGAATGAATAAGAACAAAAGGCCATCCCTGGAAGTTGCAAAAGTACTGAGTAAGAGCATGAAATGCATTGCTTGAGAAGGTGGTGAAAGTGCAAACGGTGGATGAGTTTAAGGAGCGGTACACCAAACTTTGTACTGACTACCATTGATCTCCAATGATGAGTCTTGGGACTTCATGGAGGAAAAAAAAAAAAAAAAAAAATTATAATAGCAACATGGTATCAACCAGTAACAAAAATTCAATATAATGAAATCTGAGAGAAATAAAAAAAAAAGCCTTCATCTTTAAAAGGTGTTGGGGGAGGAGATTCCATATCCTTTAGAATATCCTACCCTATACACGACACTGTATCCAAGACTGAGGTAAACAACAGGCAGGTTTGATACGATTGTGATTTATGCACCACTCCAATGTTGAAACAAACACAAATCAGAAGAAATTCAGTATGTTAGGAAACAATGATTTCCCTCTGATTTGTGTTTGTCATGTTTCATGTAGTGTGACAGCTATAATAAGCAACAATTGCATACTGATTTTTAGAGGAACCTATGGCATAGTAATTAAATAATAAAGCTTCAAATTGTTTCATATAGTAGTTTGCCAAAGGTGGAGACAGAGGGCTACCCATGGCAGTACTTTCAATTTGTTGGTAGATTTTGTTTTGAAGACACTATGTTCTCATCCATTCATCCTCAACCATCTCTTTGGTACCATTACGTCGATGATGTTTTTGCTGTTTGGCCACACACTGAAGATGAACTTTCCACTTTTCTACAACAGATAAATAACCTTCACCCATGCATCCAATTCACTATGGAAAAAGAAAACTTTGGTAGTTTACCATTTTTGGACATCCTCCTTACTAGATCCTTCTGGTATCTTATCTACAAGCGTCTTTCGAAAACCCACATTTACTGGCAGATACATTCACAAAAAGTCTGTGCACCACATATCTCAAAAATTTGACATTAAATCTCTAATTCATAGAGCATATAAAGTTTGCTCTTCCCCAATAATCTTACAACAAGAACTTTCCATCAGTAAAAATATTAATGGAATCAAATAATTACAACTCCAATCAAATCCAACAGATACTTGACTCTTATGCTCCAATACCTACAGTTTCTTCAACAGTCCGCAGAGTTCCTATTCCATACATTCCAGGAATCTCAGAACCTATAGGTAGAATTCTGAAAAAGTATCAATTGATTCCAACATATATTCCTATCAACAAAATTTCTTCTTTATTACTTTCTACAAAGGATAAACTGTCTTCTCTATCTGTGGCTGGCATTTACCAAATACCTTGCGAATGCGATGTCTCTTATTTTGGACAAACTGGCCGTTCTTTGGAAAAAAGAATAAAAGAACATCAATATTATATTGATTATAACAAACGTCTGAAGTCTGGTCTGGTGCAGCACAGTATTGACTCTACTCATAGTGTCCAGTGGGATAAAGAAGTTCTCCTCCATAGATGCAGATTCAAATATGAACGCTTATTCAAAGAAAGTTGTGAAACTATCTTACACTGACCGAATTTAAATAGAAATGACTGTATGTCTCTTTCAAAGATCTGGGAGACTTTTATCTTATGTAAAAACCATCTATCTTAATAGATTAAATTTGTTATTTCTATTATTTCCTAGCACGCGGTAACAATTGTATTTTAATAGGTGATCCACCGAACATTTTGCTTGTATTCCATTCCTATTACTGTTACAGACACTGAAGATGTACTATTAATTTTAGTACGAAATATCTGTCCTTTTACTAATTAAAGATATCACTGTGGTTTTTATGTGTTGCTTTATTACTTAACAATTGCATACTATTTTAATCCAGATATCAAATATACCATGCATCTGAATGTAAACCCTAGCATTAATCTGTGTGAATGATTCTATTCATATATTGATCATATGAGAAACTTAGATCTGAACTAAGGAAAATATGCATAACAAATAGGCAAATTATGCATAGTTATTTTAAATCAGAATTCTACTTGATATTCTATTCATTTATATGTTATTAATGTACTGTTTTCTGTAAAACATCTTGTTTTATAATTTCATAAAAAGTCCTCTGTAATAAGGATGAAACTAGTCATACTTTTGGTAAACATTATGCAAATTAAATACGTTTATGCAACGTATTTCCTCCCAATATCTCAACTCTGTTTTAGTTAACCATGAACTCTGGCTATTTCGTTTGGCAAGGAAAATTCTACAAACAGATACAGGGGACAGCTATAGGTTATCCATTTTCTTCACTCCTTGTCAACTTCTTCATGGGGATCTATAATAATAAATAATAATCAGCTAATACTTTTTATTCTCTTATAAGGGAGTTGGAAAGGCCTTTTAACCCTATCTAGCTTTTAAAGACTGAGTGAGCAGTCAGATTCTATTCATATATCACACAGCCATTTCCTACATTCTGACTATCGTTAACGATATCACTCTCGCCACCCGAAACACGCTTGAGATCCTCATTCTCCTTACACTTTCTGCATATATTAACTCCACTATCACCATCTAACCAGACTCCACTGCTCTTCGCAAAGCATACATCTCACAGACAGCACATTGCATAAATTCGTTTACATCAAACTCTTAAACAAACATGCCGACCTGGCCGCCATTTTTTTTATTTTTTTTATTTTTTATTTTATTTTATTTTATCGGTGCCATATGTACGCTATCTTATCTTAAAAATAATAATTAAAATAACACAGAAAACACACAAAAATTGCACAGACACACCAAGAAACAAAAAGCAAACAATACTACGTAAAATTGCCAATGATAACACAAAATACCTACTAATCTTTTCAGGAGCTTTCGACAAGTCAACGATCATATCAGTGTGACACCTATCGACCAAATATACTAAAGTTTATTTGTAATCTAAACTTTCAGTTCCTAAATATGTTATGGGTTTCAATCTAGTACATGTGCACTGGCATAAGAATGACAGCCATTGTTAGTATGCAGATAATCAATTGCTTATTATGATATGAAGAACTTAGGTCTGAACTCAGGCAAAGAAACATCCCCATCAAAATTAAGTTATTCCAAGTTGACCAAGATCTGGGAAACAGCAATTTTTTTTTCATGCAAATTTAAGAAAGATCACTATAAGATGGAGGATGGACAGCTTATCTTGATTCATCTCTGTACTAATGCCATAGTGACTACAGCAACCTAGTGGAAAGTAAATTTTTTGCTAAATGGCTATTTAGTGCAGCAGATAATGCATAACTAGCACTTAAGTGTGTGGTTGTACTTAAGTTCAGGGTATGTGGTTGTACTAACTATTAACAACCTACACTGTTTTGTTCCAGCACTTTACAATGCAAAAATTAACAAAAAGGGAGGTAGGTGAATATGCTCAAAGGCAAATTAAAACAATATAGATTAAAACATCAGTCATTAACTTACATGTATAATTATCAGTGATGCAGGAATTTTGTTAAATTTTTTTGCAATTTTCATTATAATATATTCAAATGCATACTATGCTTTCAAATACAATTAATTTTATAAATAAATTTTACAGTTAAAAATGATAAGCTTCAGTGAAGAATAACATTCATTTTACAGATTTTTTTCATCATATAAATTTATTGTACTATAAACAGTGTATATCCAATGTAAAAGAACTGAGTTTATAGCATTATTAAAATTACATGGACCACAAATCCCTGATGTGAGTGAATGGTTGACAGAGATGACAGATATAGCACTTTTCAGAAACAAAGGATTAAAGAGAAGGACATGACTGATGACTTCAGAATTGTGTTACCCTCCATTTGGAACTTCAAGCAGTGATAATAATGGCTTTGAGGCCAACTTGGTGCAAGGCTGAGGTGGGCAGGAATTCTAGACATTTACTGCCATTGCTATAAGTATGTGGAATATAGAGGGAAATGAAATGTTCAAGCACATGAGAGTTTTGAGTGACAGTCGAGTGATAAAAATGGGTACCTTGAACTGACTGGAAGATGGGAAGAGCATGTTCATTAAGGAAAATGAATTCATTGAACTGCTTAAGCATAACTGACACAACATGTGGTGGAGGCAACTGAGACACAAATGTCATAATCATCAACTTCCTGATATGTAATCTCTAAAGTTCAGGCTACTATGACAGCACTAATTGATTAAGACTACATTAATATTAATCTCCTATCGACAATTTACTGCCAAATGAGTCTATTACTTGTGAGCCCTCTAACAATTCAGTATCTAACATTTTATGCTTTAAAGGCACTTCTGACTGAATCAATCGACCTAGGCCATGCTTTGTGTCTCTTTCCTGCCATCTTGGTATCAAACACCCATTTTGAAAACCTTTCCTCACCCATTCTATTTAAGTGGTCATACCACCTCAGATTAGCTCTGCTCACACATTCTTGAATGCTAACAATGAAAAACAATAAAAAACGCAACAAAAAGAAAAACAGGATATACAAATTACAAGAAAAACTGAAATAGCGGTCCACACCCTTGAACAAAAACATACCCAGCAAATCAACAAAGCCATAATATTAGACATACAAGACAATGAAACAATGCTTAGAATATCAGAAACGAATAGCCATAAAATGTGATGAAAACTCAATAAACGTCCACTGACCCTACATAATCTCTGAGAGTTGGAAGCTCCATAACATAAAAATTAGGTCACGACTTTGACCAATAGGAGACAACACAAGTATACCAAAGACAGAAACACATAGCCTCCACTTCCCCCACGAGTTCTGAAGACTGCGTCTGTCGAAATGGTTCACACCTTGTTACTCCGACCCATGACTTTTTCCCTTAAATCCCTCCTCTTCCCCCCAAAAATAATTTCTATCCTCAGATCCTTCTCTCACCCCTAGAGAGCATTATTAATATAATGCTCCCTACCCACCCTTAATAATAATAATATTATACATATAAAAAACCTGGGTTTTTTCAAATAATTCCCCAACACATTACTTTACTCCCATCCCTCTGCCCCCCTTTACAGCTTAATAGCAGATAAAGACACATCGCCGGAATAAGGAGACAGAAAACAACATCAAAAAGGTATGTCCAAATTTTCGTCCTATATCATTCTTCATATATTAATTTTATAACACTTCAGCATTGCCTTAAGTTTTGGGTAAAGAGCCAATGACATTGTAAAAAAAGGGGCACTCCTAAACGAAGGTAGGCTATATATTAGCCATTAAAATAATCATTTCTCACTTCTCCAAAGGACAAACTTCCACATCTCAATTATCCAAGTGTCTATCAGATTCCTTGTTCCTGTGGGTTATTTTATTTTGAACAAACAGGAAGATCTGCTTTTATTTGGATAGAAGAACACAAGTCTTATATTCAATACCTTGAACCTGAACAGTCTGGACTTGCAGAGCATGCCATCAAGTTGTGTATGGGTGGGGGTCTAATGTCTTTATTATTAAGAGAAAGATCCAGGAAGTCAGGGGCTCATCGAGGAGGCAACATACTACAAGCACCAGCTATCATATTTATTCTTGAATTCATTCAGACTGCCTGCACACACAACATCCAATGGCAATACATTCCAATCATGCACACCATATGAGAAAAAATCTAGCCCTCATCCCATTCTTAGCAGCATTCATTCTCAGCTTCCAAGGATGCAATTTGTCCTTTCCCCACCCTCCATAAAATGAAAAATTCCATCTACTGAAATTCTGTATGACCCTTTCAGAAGTTTGTAAGTCTCAATCATATCACCCCTCTCAGTATCAGTATTCCACAATTGGAACAAGACAAGTGTCCTTCACAAAAGTTGGTTCCTCATGGAATGGATGCAATGGCTTTATAAAAGAAACATGAAACTTTACTTCACGTTTCTTTATAACTCACATAAAATATAATTTATTAGTATAATTTTTGCCTGAGTATCAAAGGCACCTTCCGTACAAAGCTAATAGAACAATAACTGACAATTCAAAAAGGCACCACCTAAGTAGCTAATGTAAGATAACTAAAGAAGGTCATTAAATTTCCTAACTTATAAAAAAAATAAAAATTTAAATTAAATAAAAAAAATTAATTAAATAATATATATATATATATATATATATAATTAAAAAAAAGTTAGGAAAGATTAGCTGATTTAAAAAGTGCTAACACCCACAAAGGGGATAGACGTAAACCTTCGGATCTGTTTAAGTTAGAAGAGCACTTTTTAAATCAGCTAATCTTTCCTAACTTTTTTTTTAATTGTGTGTGTGTGTGTGTGTGTGTGTATATATATATATATTATATTATTTAATTTTTTTTAAAATTGAATTATTTTTTTTATAAGTTAGGAAATTTAATGACCTTTTTTAGTTATCTTACATTAGCTACTTAGGTGGCACCTTTTTGAATTGTCAGTTATTGTTCTATTAGCTTCATACTGAAGATACCTTCCATACTCAGGCAAAAATTATACCAATAAATTATATTTTATGAAAGTTAATTCCGGTATTATAATTTATTTAAATATGCCTACCCATGGTATTTCCTTACTGAAAAACACTTGACTACTATAGCTTTCTGCTTATAATTTTCACAACAGACACCACCCTTATGCACACAGTATCTTTATTCCCTCCATATCATCTGTTTCTCTATGAAACTCTTGCTTAATACAATTACACATTCATTTGACTCATACCCTATTTATTCTTTGAACTCTTGGAACACATTCTGAAATTGCATCATTTAAGTATTTTTTTAAACGATTCCCATTCCTTGTCGATATTCTTCCCATCCAGCAACTGATATCATTCTGCTGAACTCAGTATACTCCTCAGTTGGTCATAATTTCCTGATTGTAGTTCAGCATGTAACTTTTTCTGAATGAAACATTCATAAACTTAGTCACTTTCCAAGTGAGTACTGAATGATCACTGTCATCAACTGGAGGCAGAATAGTTACATCTTTAACTGAAACACACTGTGACACTATAATCAATGCCAACACTCTTTGACCTCTAGTTCCTCTGTCACATACTGCTTGATGAAGTTGTCTAGCAACAGCTCAATAAATGCATTTTCATTCTTCTCATGGGATTTTACTGTACCCAATCAATATTTGGATAATTAAAGTCTCCCATTATGATTACTCTTTTTTGCACCCATTGTCTCTATTTGGTAATGCATTTCTTCATCACTAGCAACCAATCCACCAGGTCTGTAACAACACCCTATTATGTAATTGATCTTGTTAGTTTCCACCTCACATCAGATGGCTTCAAATTCACTGCCACGTGAAATATTGTTACTAGTACTACAATCATAGTTCTCAATACTAATTGGATTCAAGTCATCCAATATCATTAGAGAATGCCTCCCTCCTCTCCTATCCTGACAATCTTTCCTAAAAATACTGTACCAGCCAGGTCTTGAAAGGGAAAGATGACAAACAGGATGACAATATTCTATTCTCATTTTGGAATCTCTGTATTGAATCATGCATCAATGATATACCGTTTCAACATTTAAGAGAAGATATTCACTTCTTTATACATTATGATAAATTGGAAAGAGCTATTTCAGGAAGCTAATGCAATCTTATAAGAGAATTACATTAGTAAATAGGTTAGCACTTTGAGCAGATAGATTGGAGATGTCTGTTAGATGTTGCAAAGTGTAGTCACATATTTTGGCCAGAGGAGATGGAAGGAAATGTATTAAACCGAAGGAAATTTGATCCAGGAGGTGTAAAAGGCAAGAGTATTATTAGTGGCTAGGGCGCTAAAATTGAGGGGGGGGGGTTAGGAATCTGCAGCCATAAATAACAAATTTTATGTAGGTTAGGGAGTTCCATTGTTTAAGGCACTTAATAAAGCCACATATGCATTTCTGTGTGATAAGGAAATGTTAGAGAGAGAGAGTGAGTGAGTGTAGGGACAAATGATTAAAATAGTGTCAGGATTCTGGAATGTCAAGTACAAGGACAGAATAAAGAAATGCACTCTGAAGAGCTTTGCAGATAGGAGATGATATGGCAGACATGATAGTTGGTGAGAGGAGACTGTCAGATAGATATAGGGAAACAGAGATATTGCATAAGGTAAGAGATAGTGAGAGAATGAGATGCCAACCTTGGACCCTGTTAAGGGTCATGTAAGTAAGGAAGCAAAAAGAAGCATAACAAAGCGAATGAACGAACTGCCAGAATGGATAGCAATTGATCCAATATTCAATGTTTTCAAGGCCAGATATGTTTATATATCATGGTCGGAGTGAGTTTGGTCTCCCATGAGTCTTCTGACTCCATGGAAGACTCAAAAATAATACCATGTTTTTTTTTTCCTATGCTAACTTTCTTAGAGAATAGAGTCTAACAATAAACAAAAATGCATATAAGAATATATTATATACAGTAATAATATATATAATATATAAACAATATATTTTTATATATAAACAATATAAGTATATATAAAATAGATTTAAATCTATTTTATCATGGGAGTTTGGCCTCCCATGAGTCTTCCGACTCCATGGAAAAATCAAAAATACCACCATGTTTTTTCTCCTATGCCAACTTTCTTAGAGAATAGAGTATAACAATAAACAAAAATGCATACAACAATATATTATATATATTAATAATATATCTTCTTCTTCTGCAGCTTCTCCCACTTAAGTGGGGTCACAGTTGATAATGAGTCTCCTCCACACCTTCCTGTCTTGGGCTGTCACCACATCCAAGTTCTTCATCCTCAAGTCCTCTTCTACCAGCTCCCTCCATCTCTTCTTTGGCCGCTCACGCTTCCACCTTCCTTGCACATCCATCTGCATGACCCTTCTTCCCACATATTCGTCCTCCCTCCTCATCACATGACTAAACCATCTCAACCTTGCCTCCTGTATTTTCGCTCCTAAGTTCGTAACTTTCACTGTTCCCCTCACATAGTCATTGCTCAGATGATCCTTTCTGGTCACACCGCACATCCACCTACGCATTCTCATCTCTGCTACTTCCATCCTACTGATGTTATTTTTCCTCAGGGCCACAGTTTCTATAGCATATGTCATAGCTGGCCTCACTACTGTCCTATAGATTTTGCCTTTCAGATTGATTGGCACCCTCTTATCGCATAACACCCCAGCCATCTCCTTCCAGTTCCTCCAACCCGCTTGTATCCTGCATCCCACTTCCTTCTCAGCTCTGCCATCTTCTTCTACTGTTGAACCTAAGTATCTAAAGTCTCTCACCTTTCTGATGATATTTCCTTCCAGC
Source organism: Typopeltis vanoorti (assembly GCF_054136105.1). Classification (NCBI taxonomy): domain Eukaryota; kingdom Metazoa; phylum Arthropoda; class Arachnida; order Uropygi; family Thelyphonidae; genus Typopeltis; species Typopeltis vanoorti. Next base: position 126,005,275 of record NC_143556.1, on the reverse strand, counting down.
TCCAGATCTATCTCCTTTCGACCAGCGCTCACTATGCAACACATATATTCTGTCTTACTTCTGCTCAGTCTCATACCTCTCTCTTCCAGTACTTTTTTCCATCTTTCCAGTTTAGTTCCTGTTTCTTCTCTTGAATCTGCACACAGCAAGATGTCATCTGCATACAACATTGTCCAAGGCACATCTCCTCTCACCTTCTCTGTTACCACCTCCATCATAATATTAAACAGAAACGGACTTAATGCTGACCCTTGATGCAAGCCAACTGTTACTTGAAAACTTTCTGTCTGTTCCAGACAGGTCCGAACAGTTGTCTTCACATTTCTGTACATTTCCTGCACCAACCTGACATATTTCTCCGGAACCTTCTTCTCCCTCAGACACCTCCAGACTTCTTGCCTTGGCACTCTATCATATGCTTTCTCCAGATCAATAAATGCCAGATGTAGCTCCCTTTGTTTCTCTCAATACTTTTCCATCATCTGCCGTAACCCAAAGATAGCATCTGTTGTTGATATGCCAGGCATGAAGCCAAATTGTTTCCTTTGCAATCTCCACCTCCTTCCTCAATCTACCATCAAGAACCTTTTCTAGGATCTTCATTGTGTGGGATATCAACTTTATATTATTATTTATATATTATATATATATTAATATATATATATATAATATATAAATAATATATTTTTATATATAAACAATATAACTATATATAAAATAAAACAAGAAAATAAAACAATAAAATAATGTCTTTTGCTCAAAATCTCACAAAAATTGCTGAAGTAACTTTTAATCTGGTCTATAAATATTTTAGACACATTTGATGCAAGTTTTATTTAATAACATGCAACTAACTTTAAATCTAAATCAGATTCGGCATTTTTTAAAGTGGTCTCTAGAGAACAGCAATATTGCAACAGCTTTTCCTTCAGCATTTGGAGAGAGCTTTCATGAGTAGATAACCCTGGAAGCATCAGCAAGGAAAGACTTCGAAAACTCTTAGTAAAATCTGCTCCAGTTACTTCCATTGTAGACAGGAAATCTTCAACTAGCAACCTGAGAGATCAATAAATGAAACTAAAGAACTGTTATACAGAATTACGAACTTTAATTACTAAACAAAATGATGAGCTTATTTAAAGCTAAATAATTAGGTACTTAATCAAATATTGGATAATTGATTAAGTACCTAATTATCAGATCATCCATAATACTAGTTTAACCTTTTGTAGGCAAAAAAGCCCCTTCAAATTCTATGGCAGGTATCATTACAAATAATATTTAATTTTACGAAGCGGATTCCAGAAACAGTGTTAACACCCATGTTGCACAATATCCAGCCTTTAAAAGCCAGTCATGAAAAGTAAATCAACTATATTTATATAGTTAAACCTTATCAAATTGAACTAATAAAATGTGAATATATAGATGCTTGGGCAGTGCTCATGTCTTTTAAAGAGTCCACACTAAGGCAACTTGTGAATGCCGAGGAACGTATTCCCAGCTCTCTGGTTAACTTACAAAACTTTCATAGTTTCTACATTTGGCTTTGAAATAATGCTGGATCTAATATCCACTTTGCTTATGTAATATTTATATATATTTTTATTTTAGTTGGTTAGGATGTTTTGGATGTGTATCAATATTAATATCAATATTGTATCAATATCAATTTTAAAGCCAATACCCAATGATGGGGTACTGACTTTAAAATCATCATGCTATGTATTTCTAATCATCATGTTATGTATTTCAAAGAATGAAGCTCAAGAGCATGTGTACGTGTGTGTGTATATAAATAAATAAATACAATGTTTACTGTGAACATATAATTATACACAACAGATACAATTCAGTATGTTAAGTTATTCTGTTTATTTCTCTAAGGTGATCTGAGAGTCATGCTCTGTAGAATTTCAATCAATGAATAATTTTGAATATACCGTATATATATAAATTTGTATATATGATCCTTATTATTACATATAAAAAGTAATTAAATGATCATTCTAAGAAATGCAAATTCTTGTACGAGGGTGGTCTGAAAAGTTCTCAGCCTCGACCATAGATGGCAACATTATTGGGAAGATTTTTTTTTTTTTTTTCTAAGTTGGTACATCTGTCATAAGCATCCATGTGAAATTGCAAGTCATTCTATCAAGTAGTTTGTTTTATACAGCTGTCTGAAGCAAAAGTGTTGTCTGTATCCCTTGAAATGGATAAAATTGAGAATCGAACAGTTATAAAATTCTCTGTGAAAGAAGGTTTAACGTTAAAAGAAATTCATTCAAAGTTAATAAAAGTTTACGGGCACTCTTCTTCAATTTTGACAATTAAGAAATGGACTGCTGAGTTTAAATGTGGCCGTACTAACCTTGATGATGATGAAGACGTGAAGGACGTCCAAAACGTGTAACAACACTAGAAATCATTGATCAAGTGAACGATATGGTACTGGATGACAGGCGAGTCAAAGTATGTGAAATTGCTGAGACTATAGGCATTTAAAAAGAAGAGGTAGGATATATTTTGCATGAAGAATTGCAAATGAAAAAGCTTTGCACAAGATGAGTGCCGCACTTGCTCACAGCAGATCAAAACGCACTCGCATGAAAATCTCTGAACAGTGCTTGGATCGTTTTAACAAGAATAAAACTAATTTCGTGTGTCGATTTATTACTATGGATGAGACTTGGATTCACCATTACACACCAGAATCCAAACAGCAGTCAAAACAGTGGACAGAAACTGGTTGTTCAGTGCCAAAGAAGACAAAGCCAGTTCCATCAGCAGGAAAGGTCATGGCATCGGTGTTTTGGGATGCTAAAGGCATTTTGTTTATTAATTATCTTGAAAAGGGTAAAACAATAACTGGGGAATATTATTCTGATCTTTTAACAAGACTAGACGAAAAAATTTGTGAGAAAAGACACATTTACAGAAGAAAAAAGTCATCTTTCATCAGAACAATGCACCTGCCCACAATGGGAAAATTAAGGGATCTGCACTATGAATTGTTGGAACATTCACCCTATTCGCCAGATTTGGGTACCTCTGACTTCTATCTCTTCCTAAAACTCTTTCTCGCAGGTAAGCATTTTTCTTCGGATCAAGAGGTGATTGCAGCTGTAGAGGGACATTTTGTAGATCTTACTGAGAACCACTATAGGGACGGGATAATGGCACTGCAGCATTGCTGGAATAAATATATTCATCTTAAGGGAGATTATGTTGAAAAATAAAAATAATTTTGAAATTATAAATTTGTTTTTTTATTATTAGGCGAGAACTTTTCAAACCACCCTCATAAATAAATTTATACGTTAGTTATAAATGACTTTAAATTTTCCAGGAAATGGCAATGTATAATAAAATATTAATTAAAAAACTTTAATCAACACTTTCCAATATTTTGGCAATGTTAAATTGCCACTTTCTGGGAACATAAAGCTATGATATGTGCATGCAGTCCCTAACAACGAGCAAATTAGGCTGAAGAAGGTAACTGGCATTGGTCCTAGAGTCCTTCTTACCACTCAGGTCTACAAGCAGGTTAAGTTGGGTTGTCTTGAATGTTGGGCTGATGCTTTTAAGATGCACGCTTCACAAATTTGGGGCAGTCTCATGCACCGAAATTTGTTCAAAAAATCCAGAAAATATTAAAACCAGTTAACCCCCCCCCCCCCCCCCCCCTCATAACAGAGACCACACCGTTATCACCATTATTCCTTATATCGGGGCACGTCTGAAAAGCTAACAAAATTCCTAAAAAAAATGACCTGACTACCTGTTACAAAACCATACAAGAAATTGGCATCCCTTATCAGCTACACCGAAGACCAGCCACTTTCCCTAGTAAACTGTTCTACTACAGTTTAACTGTAGTAGAACAGTTTACTACAGTTAAACTGTAGTAAACTGTTGTTTACTACAGTTTTGTTCAGATATCCTGAAATTAGCTGTCCTGCCTGTCAAACAGGCAGGACAGCTAATTTCAGGATATCTGAACACAGAAACTACATCCGGTTTCACCAATACAGCCACTCAGGACTTGCAGACCATTCACTAGATACCCACCACAGAATACACTGGAAGAAAGCTACTTTACTAGCCTGCAGCAAATATAAATATGAAAGATTATTCTTGGAATCAGCTTCAACTCTAAAAACTTCCCCAAAACAAATTTAGGTGCATGAGACTGCCCAAAATTTCAGAAGTGTGCATCCTAAGAACATCAGCCAAGATAACCTTTAGGACTCTAGGACCAATGCCAGTTGCCTTCTTCAGCCTCATTTGCTTGTTGTTGGTGCCTGTGTGCACATATCATAGTTTTATGTTCCCAGAAGATGGCAATGTAACATTGCTGCAATATTGAAAGGTACTGATTAAATTTTTTTTTAATTAATATTTTCATATACATTGTCATTTCCTGAAAAATTTAAAGTCATCGTTAAGAACTGCATTAAACATAAGTTAAAGAAAATTCTCACTCTAATTAAATTAAAGATGTCAAGAAATTATATTTTTGTTTAATCCTTTATCCAAGTTTAAATAAACAAAGTTTCCAACTGAAGTATCTTTTTGACTATGCTACTTGTACACAGACCAATGGCTTCACATTAATTACCTTAGTGTCCCTTCCCATATTGCATAGCATTATACACCCAAAAGGACGTATGCTTTGTGTTATGGGATACTAAGGTAATTAATGTGAAGCCATTGGTCAGCTATACTTCACACACAAAGTTTGTTTGCTTACACTTGGATGGATAAAGGATTAAACAAGAATATAATTTCTTGCATCTTTAATTTATTATCAAGTGAAACAAATTTTCACCAACTAGCAATAATCCAGAGTATTTCAAAAATATAGTGTTACACCTTTTCACTTGAAAAGCATATGACTTTTGCATTCTTTCAGCATTCATATTCCTTCTGGATCTAGCTTTCACTGATGAGACCTCAAATAAAGGTCTAAACCACTCTGGGTAGTGGCCTTATCCATTATGCATAGCATTATGCACACCTGAAAGGATGCACACTTTACATTATGGGATACTAAGGCAATTAATGTGAAGTCGTTAGCCTCTATATACAAGTAGTGTATTCGTGAAGAGACTTCCCGTGCAGCTTTATTTGTTTTTTTAATTAATTAATTTATTTTTTATTATGTGGCTCCCACACATGAAAGTCTTATTTGTCCATCTATAGTACATCTGTACCATGAGTGAGTCAAAGATTTTTTTTTCTATTTTTAATTATTTTATATATATATATATATATATATATATATTTTTTTTTTTTTTTTTTTTGGTATTTTTATTTATTTTTCTACCATATCTGGAAACCATGCTCTAGAGACTAAACGTGGAACTTTTTCAAGCCACTTCAGGTCTCCAATAAGTGGAGTGGTGGTCTCACACCTCATCTCCCACCCATGCCTATGGATTCAAACCCATGACCTGTTGGTTGGAGAGCAGTTATGCTAACCAGGCTGGCAATTAAAGGATTAAACAAACAAGAATATAATTTCTTGACATCATTAATTTAATTTATAACCAAGTGTTAAGCTTTCAACAATTCTCTCACTTTGATCCTCAGAGTTGAATTCAAATTTGAGGAATACTATACAAAAGAATTTTTTAAACATAGCATTCAACTAAATGTTCTGTAGTTTCAATTTACTATACTGGAACTTCCTTTGCAACATATATTCCGTAACTGTGTGTATGAATGAATTACAAATCCATTCATACCTCTGAAATTCATCAGAACAACCATAAAAGTAAAAAAAAAAAAAAAAAAAACCTCACTTGACCATACTTGCATGTATCTTCTAGTAAGAAAGCTACTTAAACATATCCTTCATTTTACCGAAGTAGGCACGAAGAATAAATACTCCGGCAATGACAAAGCGATTCCAAGAAAAAGAATTTTACTGCAGATTCAATCTTGATTCATGGAATGTATACCACTTGGTTCAGTTAAGGGCATAATATTCTCATTAATACAGAAAGGATCGATATATTGTAATATCATTCAATATTAACTTCTAGTTCTTCCTCGGAGAGCAGATAAAAACACATAAAAAATTCTCATAGATCACAGAATTAAACTCGGTAGTTTTTTCCTGTTTCTAACTCTCCTTCTCTTGTTTGCATTCTTGTTACCTAGTGACAGCTGTTCTGAAAATTGATGACTAATGTGTATGTCCAACTAAGTAGCACAACTTTACTTGTATTTTAATTCCTAAGGATTACAACATCAAGGTAAACAAGTAGATTGTTTAAATACATTTAAATTTCCTTTGGTATTGCCACCACTTAATCACGTGGTGATGTCAGTAATGCAAATGTGCACAACTGCATTAATAAAAATAAACATGCATACATACACACACATATATAGGGCTTGACAAATATGCTCACCCAGTTGTCTGTGACAAGTGTGATAACCAGATTTTGTAAGTGGCAAGTAGCTGCAGAGAACCTCTGTAGCTCAGTCAGTATAGACGAAGCCATTAAGTGAAAGACCTGGGTTTGATTCCTATTTCTTTCGACTAAAGGTGAGTTAGCCGGTCTCATATGGAGGTAGGGTTTTTTTCCCCACCTGGAAACTCGGGTTTTTCGTTCCCCCAGAACAGGCAAACCAGCCCTGTGAACACACTTGGATTGCAGTCATGAATATGTCCCAGCTATATGCCAGTCCTGAACCCAGACAAAATTACGGCGTTGAGGAAAGCAATGGTGAACTACCCTGTAAAAAAATCTCACAGGAATACTTTGTGGGCAATGCCTACAAAGTCACCTATGGTTGGAAATGACTGAAAGGGAAAACCAGGAAGTAGCTGCAGGCTGGACAAAAGAGTAACTTTTATTTAATTTTGAAAAAAATCTTTATCTTTAAGAAAACACAATAGAATATGCATTATAGAAAGGGTCATTCTGGTAACAAAAATATTAACAAATTATATTTTCAAAAGGAATCAATATTTTTGCCATTCTTTCTATTCTTATTATTTATTCCTTTTTTGGAATAGTTCTCAAATGAAATGTTGAACAAACAATAATACAGCACCACTAATCACTTCATGGAACTCCTATTAACTTACTGAGATATATCATAAAAAGGGGAAGGGGTTCTTGAGTGAGTAAATTTTTTTTTCCATGGTGAGTAAGATTCTGTTATATAATTACTTTATCATTAACAAAACTTATTCCTATTTATGAAATTTATGCTCAGTATACATTATATAATATTGTAAAAATGAACACAAGTACATCACAATTATGTGAGTTTTACAACAGCACAATGTTTCAGAGAATTTTTTATTTGCTCCATTGTCTGACTATGTTCACTGGGCATCTACAGATGCCGTATGGTCACTCCGATGCTTGATGATGTTCCACACTAGGCCTCGCCACGTAGTCCTGTTGTTTGCCCTTCTGGCAGCCTCAACTCTCTGAAGATCAGTCACTCCACACACACGCCATCCATCCATCTCACTGATGGTCTACCCCTGCCTCTTTTTCCAGCAACTTTACCTTCTATTACTGTTCTGAGAAGTCCTCCTTCCATCCTTTCTATGTATCCAAAATATTTCAACTTTCTTCTGTCAATATCCTTAAGGAGCCTTAAAGTTCTACTAATCTTTTCTAACACCCATTCATTTGTACGTCTTTCAGTGTATGATATCCTCAACAGCCTTCTGTAACACCACATCTCAAAAGCAGATATCCGTTTCTTATCTGACTTCTTTAGGTTCCAAGTCTCACATCCATAAGTTGCTGTTGGAAAAACAACTGCATCTAAAATCCTCAACTTTGTTCCCATGGAGATAGATCCATCCTTCCAGATTTTAGACAGGTCTCTGACTGTTGTTTTAGCCATTCCTAACTTTTTTCAGACATCTTCTGAACAGCAATTCTTCACATTAATAATGGATCCCGGGTACTCAAACTTGCTGACTTCCTCAATTCTTTCTCCATTAAGATACATTTGTTTGTCAAGAGCTTCCCTGTTTGTTTTTCCTTTGAGAACAATGATCTTTGTCTTGCTAGAATTGAGTTGAAGTCCTCTGTTATTACTGATCTTGTTAACTTTGTCAAGAATTAGTCCTAGTTCCTCCATGTCATTACAAAGGAGTACTGTATCATCAGCATACCTCAGATTACTGATCAATCTACCTCCTATCATAATTCCTGTCCTGAGCTCATCCAATGCTTCACGCATGATGTCCTCTACATATATACTAAACAAGTGAGGAGAAAGTAAACATCCTTGTCTAACTCCTTTTCCAACTTGAAGCCAGTCAGTCAATCCAACACCTGTTCTTACTGTGGCTTCTTGCTCCTTATACAAGTTGGCTATCAACCTGATAGTGTGTTGAGGAAAACCCATTCTTTTCATTACTTCCCACAGTTTCACATGCTCAACACAGTCAAAAGCTTTAGAGTAGTCTAAGAAACACATTACCAGAGGGAGTCTGAATTCTTTATATTTTTCTATGATCTGTCTAAGGCAAAGGATCTGATCTCTGGTGCCCCTACCTTTCCTAAAACTTGCTTGTTCCTCGGGCATCTCTGCCTCAACTTTGGCCTCAATCCTATTTAGCATGATCTTTAATAAAATTTTGCTTGCATGAGATAAACTAATAGTTCTATAATTCTTGCATGCCTTCATATCACCTTTCTTGTGTAGTGGTATGAAAACTGACTTCTTCCAGTCTCTAGGCCATGATCCTGTCTCCCATATCTTGTAATCAATCTATGAAACACTCTTATCCCTCCATTCCCTGTGGCCTTAATTAACTCTACTGGTATTTCATCTGCACCTGGGGCCTTATTGCTGTTGAGCTGCTTAACTGCTCTTTCAACTTCATGCCTAAGTGGAGGAGGTTCCAAATCAAAATTTTCTTGGTGGGAGGACTCCACATTTTCTTTATCCACTCTGCTCTACAGTTCCTCACAGTATTCTTTCCATCTGTTTTTGATTTCCAACTCTTCTGTTAGTAATGATCCATTCCTGTCTTTGATGACATTCAATTTAGGATTGAACTTGTGCTTTAAGTCACGAACTAAATAAAACATCCTTTTATAATTATGCCTTCTCATCTGGAACTCTATTTCTTCACATTTATTAGTATAGAACTTTTCCTTGTCCTGCTTGATGGCTCTTCTGATTTCTCTATGTAATCTTTTGTCTTCTTCGGTCCCTGTGTCTCTTTGTTTTTCCAACCGCCTTCTTTTGATTAGTTCCCATGTTGAATCTGATATCCATGGGTCTCTTGGTTTTCTTATCGGGCCGAGATACGTCTTCGCTGTATCCTGTATTATCATCTTGACTCCTTCTCAAAGCATTTCTGGTGAGATTTTCAAATTGGTCTCCAAAAAATCATCCAGCCAAGTTGATGTTTCTTCTGTGAATCCACTAGGAATTACTCTAACATCCAATCTAGTGGAATGTGCCTGACCTGGAAGTTTTCAGAGTCTTAGTCTTACTGTGGCTCTTACCAGCTGATGATCTGTACCACAATCTGCTCCAGGACAAATATGCACATCAGAGATGCTTGTCTTCCACTGCTGGAGAGCCAGGATGTAATCAATCTGGTGCCTTGACCTATCAATGTTGGATGTCCAAGTATAGGTCCGTCGTGGATGTTTCTGGAAGCAGGTATTGGTAATAACTAATCTGTTAGCACGGCAAATTCCAACAGTCTTTCACCATGGGTGTTATGTTCACCCAGACCAAACATGCCACACTCCAGCCTGACTCTCATACTCTTTCCCACTTTTGCATTTAAGTCTCCTAAGATGTACAGTATGTCTCTCCTTGGTAGGCAGTCCAAAACAGTTCGTAAGTTTTCATAGAATTCTTCGCTCTCTTCTTCAGGCCTATCCATGTGGGGAGCATAAACTACCACAATTGATACATTGGTAGGCTGAGCCTTAAGTCTAATGAAGAGTATCCTATCATTAATGGGACGAATATAACCAAAATGGCTTCTTGCCTGAGTTGTCTTCAGTATCACAGCTACCCCATGATGTTTTGAGTCATCACTTGAGTAAATAACTAGCTTACCATCCTGTCTTTTGAAGTGACCTTCTCCATTACATCTGGTCTCTGTAATTCCCAAGATGTTAATTTTATACCTGTCCATCTCTTTACAGACAATCTCAAGAGTACCCATCTGTAAACCCCAGACATTCCATGTACCTATGTAAAATTTCTTTCTAAGATTAATCTTATACATTCTGTGTTGCTCATTCACAGTATCACTGACTTCTCGAACAGGACCCTCTGCCTGAGCCCTGAACGCGGCTCTGATTATTCTGCGCGACAGCCGATGCAGCATGGTTATTAGGCACAATCATAGTAGCATTTTGGAGTGAAGTCACTGCAAGAAGAAAGTGGTAGGGTTGCAGAGGCCCTTTCCACATAAGATGAAATAGCAAAACAGGAAAGATTCACCCCTAGCCTTCGAATACTCTAATAGCATTGGGGGGAATGTAGCAAGAAGAAAAGAAAGAAGGAAAGAAAAAAAGGGGACCAGTCTACAGATAATATAACAGATGTATATTACATGAAGTAAGGCATGGTCCAGCATCAGATACCTCGGGTTTGCCATGCCCGTACTCACTAAAGTGAGCCCTTGAGGAATTTGCTCCATTAGAAGCTATAAAATAAATGGCAAATTGTTGATGAAGATTAATAACTTCACATATCTGCTCATTTGTTAGGGGAATGCTGTCTTATGGAATGGTTAAATGATGACATCAAATGGCACATAACAAGAATTTTAAATTAACTTAAATGCATGGATAGGCTTATGTGTTCGTCACACATGTTGAATTGGATTTAAATGGTATTAATGTGAACACAGATTGAAAAGAAAATAACTATTTATTAAATTAAATAGCTAATATTTTGCTGGTATTATATCCAGCATCTTCAGAGCACACAAACAAAGTTCATTACAAATGCAAGACAACCACAATTCGGTGTGACAGTGGGGCTAGTATAACTAATTGCAGTGTGCAACACAAGACTAAAGTCCTAATACGGCGCCACCTAAGTTAAAAAAAAACAAAACAAAAAAGGGGTGCCTAAGGGTTAAAGCTGTATAACTGAGACCTCCACATAGTCTTTAGAGGAATGCGGAGAACAACCAGGGCTTCTAACCTAATGTCCAATCCTAACCTTCTCGTGGTGCACCCAGCCAAATAGAGGCTGTCAGGATCAGATCTACACTTTATGACAAACAGTCGAGAAAGAATGGGAATATAACAAAGATCTGTATTTAAGTTTTGTCGATTTGGAAAAGGCATATGACAAGGTGCCAAGAGAGAAGCTATTCAATACGCTACAGTTATATTGTCAATGGGGAATTATATTGCAATACTTAATCTTTATTTGAGTTGTAAGTCAGCAGTTAGAATTTAAGGAAGTACAGGAAGATGGTTTAATGTTAAATCTGGTGTGAGACAAGGATGTACATTATCCCCTCTGTTATTCATTATCTATATGGATCACATTATGAAGGAAAGTGGTATTAAACATGATATCAAAATTGGAGATGTTAATGTCAGCTCTTTGCTTTATGCGGATGATATTATACTTCTAAATAAATCCACTACAAGTCTGCAAGATTCTCTGACTAAATTGAATAACTGTTGTAATAGATATGGCATGAAAGTCAGCAATAAAAAGACAAAGACAATGAAAATAGGCAGAATCATTGAAAATGTCAAATGTGTTGTGAATGGAGAACCTGTGGAACAAGTGAAACATTTCAGCTACTTAGGCACGATTTTTAGAGAAGATGGTAAATTAAATATAGAAATAGACAACTGAATCAGCAAAGCTGGTATGGTGGGAAGTCAATTGAATAAATTCATATGGAATAAGAGAGAAATTAGTTGGAACACTAAATTAGCTGTATACAAGACAGTGTTCAAACCAGTTTTAACTTATGGATCTGAGAGCTGGGTCAGAAGTAAAACACTTGACCAAAGATTAGAGACAGCAGATATGAGAGTCCTGAGAAAGATTATAGGCGTGAACAGATGGCATCAATGACAATATTATATTAAAAATGAGGATATTAGGAAAGAACTTGACATTGTCAACATCCAGGAATGCGTTAGCAGAGCTAATCTCAGGTGGTATGGTCACTTAAACAGAATGGGCGAAGAAAGATTAGCAAAACAAGTGTTCTCTGCCAGGTTGGCAGCAAAATGACCCAGAGTAAGACCAAGATATAGGTGGATTGATACTATACAAAGTGCCTTAGACAATAGAAATATAAGATCTGATAATGTTGGAGTCTTGACAATAACAGACTGATTTGGAGGAAAATTGTAGATAGGAATTTAGTAACGATGTAATTTTTTTCATGTAGTACTATCATATCCTGTACATTCCTTGAGGGTACATGGCAGGAATTTGATGATGAACAAAACAAAAACAGTAGTCCAAAATTTTAAAAAATAGTAGTCCAAAGTTTTGAAAAAAAAAAAAAAAAAAAAAAAAAAAAAAAAAAAAATATATATATATATATATATATATAAAATTAAATTAAAATAAATAAGTATTAATTTGATCTTAGGATGACTGTCTCCGAAATCTTTAGTAGATTTATACAGCCATACTTGTTTAGGTTTGGCGTATGTTTTAAAGCTTCTGTTGATTCCAGGAACAACCTCTCTGACTTGTAGAAGGAAGCTTTTGTGCAGTACTTTTGTTTTTTTCCAATTGATCCTGTGTACTGGAGTATCCAAAGCATGGTTTGCCAGACCCGACTTGCCATAGAAAAAGTGCCGGATATATTTTTTGTGTTCACTGAGGCGGGTGTCCACAGTTCTTCCCGTCTGTTTGTAGTAAGCTTGATGACAAAAACAGGGCACTTCATAGACTCCTGGATGTCACAAAGGAGTGAATCTGTCCTTAGGTGAACAGATGAGAGTTGCCAATTTCACATAAGGTTTAAATACGGTGTGCAGTTGGTGTTTGTTCAGTACCCTAGATATCTTTTCAGATGTGGCTTTAATGTACAGGATAGTGATAGTTTTGTTGTAGTCTTCTGTGGTAGATAGTGGGGATTTCTGGGTAGCATTTAATATTTTATCTATCTTATGGGGATTATAGCCATTGGTTAGGAAGGTGTGGCACAAGTGAGAAAGTTCAGCAGTGAGAGCAATGTCATTGGAACAGATTGCTCTAGCTCTATGGGTTAGTGTTTTTAAGATACTATATTGTTGAGAAGGGTGATGGTGTGATTGTTTGTGTAAATATCTCCCTTATGTGTGGGTTTTCTATAAACCGAAAATGATAAGGAACCTTCTGGAAGACATGTGATCAGTGTATCCAGGAAGGGCAGGCAGTCACTGGCTTCTAGTTCCATTGTAAAGTGGATTTTAGAGTGTTGGCTATTTAGATGCACTAAAAATGTATTCAATGTGTCTGGGCCATGTGGCCAAATAGCAAACACATCATCAACATAGCATGGCCAGATACTAGGTTTGAGAGTGGCTGTGTTGATAGCTAGCTTTTCCAGATGTTCTATCTAGAAATTGGCAAAGGGGGGGGGGGGATCCCATAGCTGTCCCATCTAATTGTTTGTATATTTTCCCTTTCCATGTAAAATAACCTGCCTATATTGAATTTAAATAGATGAAATATATATGAGGGGAAAATCACGATTTCCCCCTGATATATTTCATCTATTTAAATTCAGTATAGGCAGGTTATTTTACATGGAAAGGGAAAATATACAAACAATTAGATGGGACAGCTATGGGATCCCCTCCCCCTAGCCAATTTCTACATTGGGACAGTCATCCTAAGACCAAATTAATACTTATTATATAATTAATGTATTATTTATTTTTATTTTGTTTTTTTCAAAACTTTGGACTACTCTTTTTCAAAACTTTCAAGGACTACTATTTGGATTACTATATTTTTTTCAAAACTTTGAACTACTGTTTTTTTTTTAAACTTAGATGGCACCGTATTAGGACTTTAGTCTTGTGTTGCATGCTGCAATTACTTGTACTAGCCCCACTGTTACACCAAATTGTGGTTGTCTCGCATTTGTAACAAACTTTGTTTGTGTGCTCTGAAGACACTGGATATAATACCAGCGAAATATTAACTTTTAAGTTAATATTTTGCTTAAATAGTTATTTTCTTATCAATCTGTGTTCGCATCAATACCGTTTAAATCCAATTAAATTAACTTCATTTTCATAATCAATTATTCATAAGACATAAATACTGATTCTATGACTACAATTATTGTATGTATCTGAAAAATCTTAAACAGTTTGCAGTTTACAAACGGCTCTTGCTTTCTGGAGAAATTACCCAGCTTTATGCAAGCATTTTGCATCGAACGATAAATATAAGGGCTTTTTAAACCGACTTCTCAAATTGGAATTTTTAAAAGATCTAGCATTAATGATTGATATCCTTCAGGAATTATCATATCTGTCAGAAGGACTACAAAGTCACAATATAAGTATTATAAGGGCTAAGTTAGGAGTTGGGCTTTTTTTTTTTTTTTTTGTGCTCGATGATGCAAGCCCTTTGTTAAAATTTCCATAGCTCACCACTGTGTATACTCCAGATGATGACCTTAATAGGAAGGTTAAATGTCGAGGAAATTAAAGAAATTATTTCTAACACGGTGGTAGTCTCCATAATTTGTTTAAAATGAATACTATATATTTGTTATAAGAAAATGTTAGATATACAAATTTTTTTTGAAGAATGTTCACCAGTACTGAGAGAAAATGTGGTACTGGTCATTTCCTGTTTAATTATGTTTCCATGATCTGATTCCTATGAAATTTTGAATGCTAATTTTATAATGTGGTCACACAAGGCACTAATTTTGGTGGAGATTAGATCTATGGTTCTGGCAGACCAAGGAGAAGCATATAAAATTAGACAAATAGAAAGGAGAAGTTACAAAAAAAAAAGCTTTACACTTCAGCATGCTCAGTGAACAAAGCTCTCTCTCTCTCTCTCTCTCCAGACACTTATCATTAAAAAGCCATTCAGATGCAGTCCATCAGCATTGTACATATAATTCTTTCCGTCAAACAAAGACCACAGATCCACAAATTCTACATCATTCCTTTTGCACAATCTACATAGACTCATTGGCTATTAATGCTCTCCTCAAATTGTCTCTATCATAGCATGGTAGGAAACTTACAATCTTCACATTTTCACTCTTTTAACAATTCCTTTATATCCTCTCTCATAGAATACTTCTTGCCTCTCAAATCATTTGTGTAAACCAAGACAATTTCCTTCGACTTACCTTTTTGTGACTGGATTGCATGACTAATATCGTGAAAATTTACTCACCATATCATAGTTATAGTGCCAAATCACAACATTTATAGTTACTTATTTTAAAACTTTAAATTCATTTAAATTCAAAGTGTTGCCACACTTCAACTTACTTATCTTCATCCAGATCTTTCATTATTAAGCCAAGCTATTAAAAAAATAAAAGAAATTTCTTTTTAATTACAAGTGTTTTAATTTATTAATTTACATTAAGTTTCTCTGCTATTTTCTTTTTATGCCTTATAATAAAATAAAATTGAAACATAAAAGAAATATTGTACTTTCATGCTATGATTAGCTGTTGCTTAGAACAGAAATGGAAACTGAACTGATAAAAGGTAAAGGGAAATTAAATATCCAGGTGCATAACAGAAATTATAGCAACTTTCACTAGCAAACTCAGAGATTAAAGAAACAGTTTGTTAAACACCGAATTTGCTAGCAAAAGTATTTAATTTAATATTTAATTTCCTGTAGTATATTTCCTTATAACATCAATGTTACTGCCAAATATTAATTAAAATTAAAAATTAATGGTATGGAGTTTTGGCTGGAATTTTTTTTTAGCAGTTTGTTAAAACAAGTAGGTTCATTATAATTCTGTTTACTATAGCAAATGAATTTACTATAATTCAATTTATTATGCCAAGTGAATTTGTTAATGGTTTTTGCTATAGAATTCTACTGATTGGTACAACTTGGAGAACGTACACAGTTAACTCTAGCAATATTACAACTCTTATTCATCTGATAAAGAAATTGGAAATAGTTATGGCTAAGGGGAGGGAGAAAATCCCATGTGACAATGGTTCTGCCAGACAACACTGGAAGTAGTATGTTCCACCTGATCCCTGGTGGAAGAAGGAAATAGTCATAAAAATAACAAAATAAATAATTCGAAAATGAAAAAAAATCTACAAGTATGCAGCCAGAACTACTTTAGTTTAAGTATTTGTCACTAAAATCTTACATTTACTCACTAAGTAGATCCATGTTTCCTTTAATTGTGTAAGAATTGCAAGTCTTAATCAAGAAGTAAAAACCAAACACTATCAGGTGGTACGTGCCTTTTTTGTGTACTGTTTTTAAGGTGAACCCATTACACAAGAGGTTTCATAATCCACATGGAAACTAGCCATTTACTAATGAGACCAAAGTGATCAGGAGTGGCAGTTTGTTAACAGTGTGATCTTTGGCCATAAATATTTGTTTTTTTTTGGAAAGAATGAGGAGAAAAGAGCTTCTCTGATAAATACTTGCTACTTTCATATAACAAACCACCTTATATACCTTTAGTGTTCTCATAATACGTTTTCCAACCAACAGGCTGTGTGTTTGAATCCTACCATGGGTAAGGATGCTTATGATTATCTTTAAGTGGTAGAATTTCAATGCCTTGTGTGACACAACAATCCCAATTACTGGAAGACAACTTGAAAGAGTTCCATATTTAGTTTCTAGAGAAGGGTTACCGGATAATATAAAAAAATAAAAATTGATAATAAAAAATTCTTTAACCCACCCACATTACTATTAGGTTTAAAACTTTTTGTTTGTAGAAGGGACTAAATATTTTATTATTATCCAGGCAGTCAGATTCTTGAAGGTAAGCCAGCTGTCATAGTTGTTCTTGAATTCATTCAGAGTACTTGCACACACAACATCCAATGGCAATCCATTCTAATCAAGAACCACTCTATCCAAGAAAAATCTTGCTGTCATCTACTTCTTGACAGCATTCATTATTAACTTCCAAGGATGCCCTCTCATCCTTTCCCCATCCTACATAAAATGAAAAATTCCATCTACTGATATCCTGTATAACCCTTTCAAAAGTTTGTAAGTCTCAATCATATCACCCCTCTTTCTTGTGTTTGTTAGTATATGTAGTCTAAAAATTCTCCTTCTGTTTTCATAATCAGAATTCCACAAACCTATCATTTTTAACAATCTCCTTTGTACTTTCTCCTGTATCCGAATAAATGGAAACCAAGAGACCAGGTGCACAAATGTACAAGTGAGGTGTTATCAAAGGTGTGATCTCTGGTAATTATAAATTACCAGAGATCACACCTTTTCTGTTCATTGTAAACATGCAAAATGATTTCCTTATCTTTATATATTAAAGTTCATTTTAGCACTGCAATCATCCTCTGTGGTGTATTTGCAACCTTTGCTATATGAACCTTGAATTTCAACTTCTTACCTACCAAAACTACTAATCCCTAGCCTGATCAGTTTCTAACATAATTCCACCAATATAATGATATTGGATGTCTAATGACACAATTGTGATTAGATATCCAATGACTTTACATTTACTAACATTGAACTGATAGTAACTGAAATGATAGCAATAACACTGAACTGATGAATTGTGGGTGAAAATGGAATTTTCACCTACAATTCCAGCCTATTCAAATCATTCTGCAAGTATTGCATATCAGCTGCTTTCCTGATTATCCTATCTCAGCAATATCTGTATGTCACCTTTCAAATCCGTCCCAGTGTCATTAATATACGGACTGAATAACAATGAACCAAGAACTGATCCTTGTGGTATATATACCACTGGTTACATTAAATCTTCACATCTCTCCTATACCATTTTTTTTTTGATATATATCTTCATCATCTAGCCATCCTCTTATCCATATCAATATTTTAAAATTTAATCATTCCATATTCTTCAGTTTACTTAAGTCCTCCATGCTGTATTCAATCAAAAGCCTTAGCAAAATCCAAGAGTATCATTGTGCATCCATTTCCACTGTCTAACTCAATGGTCACAACAGTATAGAACATGAGAAAGTTTCTTAAATGTGACCTTTCTTTAGTAAACCAATGCTGTTCATTGCAAAGCAAGATTCTCTGACAACCCGTTTCTGAATGCGAGTCCTTATCAACTTATCCAAAATCTTCACCACTACTCCAGAAATACTGGTAGGTTGATAGTCGGATACATCAGTCTTTGCACCATCCTTGTGCAATGAGATTACCATACATTTTTTCCACTCCTGCAGAATTTATAATAGCCTGGTCAAAAGAATAACTAGTTCAGATGAACATTCTTTTAGCATCTGTGTATAGTCCCTATTGCTGAATTCTTATTCAGTTTGAGCAACACCTCTAATACCTCTCCCTCATACACTTGAGTTTCTTCATTTAGTGAAAAGGTAGCAGTGAGCACAGTGTTGCATACATTGTGCTCACTGGTTGATAGCTTTTAGTAAAATGGGTGTTCATTAACTGAACAATCTCTTCTGCATCTGTCACCCACATATCATCTGCATTTAGTAGAGTTATTCTTTCATATTCATTCTCTCTTCTGGCCTACCCCATATAATTTTCATAACTGACATCACCCTTATGCAAACATGATCAAGTTGCTCATGTTTGTACACATTCCTTCCCCATCATCCTTATCATATGAATCACTTGCTTAATAAGAGTACACATCCATTCTACTCTTACCCTATTTATTCTTCAAACTCTAGGAACATGTTCCAATAATGCATCAATTAAGTATTTTTTTAAACACTTCCCATCCAACTACCAGTACTGTAACACAAAACCCAGCATATTCCTCACTTCGTCATAATTTCCTGCTTTGCAGTACACAGCATACAACGTTTTCTGAATAGAACATTCATAAACTTAGCCACTTCCGAAGCCTGTACCACATGATCACCGTCACCAACTGGAGGCAGAATAGTTACATCTTTAACCACGCTACCGGCCAGGACGTGTATATATATATATATATATATATATATATATATATACGTCCAAGTTACCATGGATGTGAAGTGCATATTAAAATTGTAATACCACTGATATTACATTGAAATATATGATGGATACGAAGTGTATGAGGATGTGTCTTTGATGCATAATGGCCGGTAAGGTGAGGTGGTTAACATAACCCCCTATGATACTATAATTAATTATAATGCTATTAGACTGAGGAAATTGTATCATAACAGCTCAATAGATTCAGTTTTGGTCTTCTTAAGATATTTTACAGCTACTCAATTAAAGTCTACCATTATGATTACTCTTTTTGTACCCATTGTCTTTATTTGGTGATGCAATTCTTTGTTACTATATTCTATAATGGTGACATTCTATAATAACGTCACCACTGAACTAGACAAGAGGAATAGATACACCATGATGCTTTTGGAATTTGCTAAAGTTTTTGACAGACTACAGCATGGAAGACTGTTGCATAAATTGGAGAATATGGGTGTGGATTACAGAATATTAGCATGGTTAAGAGGAGGACTGACTAACAGATATCAAAATGTGGTATACAGGGGAAGTGAGTCTGCAAGATTTAAGGTAACCAGTCCTTGGTCCATTGCTATTCAATCTGTACATTAATGATATTGGGAAGGATTTGAAATGCAACATACAGTTATTTGCTGATGATGCAAAGATAGGTAGGGTAATCAGGAATGCTGCTGATATGCAGTACTTGGAGAATAATTTGAATAGGCTGGAATTGTGGGCATGGGAAAATGGATATCAGGTCAATGTCAGTAAATGTAAAGTCATGCATTTTTGTATGATTAGATATCCAATGTTGTATTATATTTGTGGGATTAAGCTAGAAGAAACTGATCAGGCTAAGGATCTTGGAGTGTTAGTAGATAGGAAGTTGAAGTTCCAGAAGCTATATAGCAAAGATTGTAAATAACTCAAAAAAATAATTACAATGCTGAAATGAACTTTAACATGTAAAGATAATGATGTCATTTTGCCTATTTATAATGCCCTGACCAGACTTCACTTGGACTATTGTGTGCAGGTCTGGTCTCCTGGTTTCCGTTGCAATTCTGATACAGTGGAGAAGGAGAGAGAGAGAAAGAGAGTGCAAAGGAGAGTGTTAAAAATGATATCAGAATTGTGGAATACTGATTATGAAGACAGATTGAGAATTTGTAGACTGCAGACACCAGCAAACAGGAGAAAAAGAGATGATGTGATCGAGACTTACAAACTTCTGAAAGGGTCGTACAGAATTTCAGTTGACGGAATTTTTCAATTTATGGAGTATGAGGAAAGGACGAGAGAGCATCCTTGGAAGCTGAGAATGAATGTCACCAAGAAGGACGTGAGGGCTAGATTTTTCTCTCAGGGTGGTGCATGATTGGAATGGATTGCCAATTGGATGTTGTGAGTGCAAGAAATGCAAATGAATTCAAGAATAAGTATGATAGCTGGTGCATGTAATATGTGACCTCCCTTGATGAATCTCTGACTCCCTGGAGGTATCTCTTAATAACAATAATAATAAATGGGGAAGTTTGAGGTAGTCAATGAGTTAAAATACCTAGGAGTAACAATAGATGAAAAATTTACCTTCGACAAGTGCATCTCAAATGTTGCTGAAAAAAGCTTACAAATAGTTAACTTCTAGCAAGTCAGCAAGGATAAAGTGGGGATTAGACCAACAAGTGCCGAAAACAATACATACTGAAGCTATACTACCAGTGATATCTCATGCTGCACCTGTTTGGAAATATGTGCTAAAATCTAAGAAAATCTGATAAATGTTAAACACAGTTCATTGCCTTATAGCCATATGAATAATTAAAAGATACAGGACAATATCTTTTGAGACAGCTTGCATTATTGCTGGTCTAACCCTGATCTACTTGAAAATGCAAGAATTTTCTCTTACATATGAAGTTACTTCAGGAAGATATAACAGAAATTCCAACATTGATCCAAATTGCTACGAATGTCTGCTTCTCTACAGTAGGTGGCCTCACCCAACAAAGAAAACATATTAAGGAGAAGGAAATAACTTAAAGACAAATTTCATATATACACACACACACACTGACAGAAGCAAAGCCAAAGGAAACATCGGTTGTTCTTTGATTGGATATTACAGACAGTCCATTATACAAGAATGCTGCTCTAGACTGCATCTCCTCTGTTCTAACAACCAAGCAGAACAACTTGCTATAGTTCATTGACTTACATATCTCTGGTAATTAGTACTCAACATCTCTCTTCAAAGAACAGCAACAATTTACAGTGACATCAGAAGCACTATAGATGGAATAAAAAACCAGAACAACCATATAGTGTTAATAGAACAGACAAGAAATCTGGTTTGGAATCTCTCTCGAGGGATGAGAAATCAAGTTCTGCTGGTGAAGGCACATACTGGGGTAGCAGGAAATGTGACAGCAGATCAGCTGGCTAAAGAAGCAGCTATAAATGAACAGTTAGAAACAAGTTACTAAAAGTACCCAAAATCTGCTATAAAAACACTTATAGAAGAAATAAGCCTGAACTTGTGAGAAGAATGAAAACATCTAAAAACGGATTAACAACAAAAGAATTCTTTCCCAGTATCAGAAGCAGACTCCAGCTTAAAAAAAACACACCATCTCTCCAGGTTTAACCACACTACTAATGGGACATGGAAAATTAAGACACCACTCACACAGATTCCATATCCCGTTTACCATCATGCATTGTTGTCCACGCCTTCAACAGAATGTCGATCACATACTTTACAAATGTCTGCTATTGGACTCCATTCAGATGCCTCTAATACAATATGTCATCACTTCTGGAGACAAGTAGCCAGTGTGAAAACAGACTTATCCAAAAGTATTACTCAAAATTATTTAAATTTGCCAATAAGATGAACTTCCAGTTGTTGTAATGCAACATAAATTACTGATATTGTGTGAAGAATATATACATATAGATATAACAATTTAAATGTAAATATGAATATTGATGCAAAATTGTAAATATAAATGTTAGTCAGTACTTGGAAGCAATATGTAATATATGCAATGGAGCAGGTAGGAAATAAATTACCTCTTGGTACGGTTAAACACACACACACACACGCACGCACACACACGAATTTGTCGATTTTATATAGATGAGTTTCAAACCCCAATTTTTTTTTTTTTTAACTAAAGAACACTGTTATTATGATCAGTCTTTTATGAAAATATTTTTTCTATTATGAAAATAATAGAAAAAGGGAAGCAGCTTTGTCAATATTGACACAAGGTTGAAGTCTCATGATGACGGTAAAGCTTGTGATTAGAAAATTGCAGATGGCAATACACTTTATCGTGCATGTCTGTAATACTGCAGAGCAGAAAGCAACTGGAGAAACAACTGCTCTATTCTCTCTCCAGACTAACCACCATGGCAAGCAAATCTACACAAATGGTCCCATTCCTGGCATCCCTTAAATGGGACAGGAATGTGAAGAATCTCCGGGCTCAAAATGGTGTGTTTCTTAAAACTAGGAAAACCTGGAATGTCAGAACCCGGTATGAAGCAGGTAAGCTAAGAAATGCTATCCAGGAAATGAAA
Organism: Typopeltis vanoorti; assembly: GCF_054136105.1. Taxonomy (NCBI): domain Eukaryota; kingdom Metazoa; phylum Arthropoda; class Arachnida; order Uropygi; family Thelyphonidae; genus Typopeltis; species Typopeltis vanoorti. The sequence goes on along the minus strand of NC_143556.1, from coordinate 125,982,547 downwards.
AGACTTGAAATTGGATTTTAGGAATGAGTGAAGTTAGGTGGCCAGGATCAGGCAAAACTCAAGTTAATTATTATTATTACGGGTGACTCCAGGGAGTCCTTAGATTCATCGAGGGGGGCACTAAACATCATGTCCACACAGCTATTCGACATTCTCACAGTATCTATCATACCTTGCCTTGCACTCATTCACTGTCATAACACTCACAACAGACTCTGGCAGCTTATTCCAATCATTTACCACTCTAAAAGTAAAGAACCCAGCTCTAACACACCTGCTAACCACACTCTTGCCCAGCTTCCATAGATGTCCCCTAGTTCTCCCACCACCAGTCCTGATCTCAAAAATATCCTCTGAATTAATCCTATAGAAACCCTTTAGCAATTTGAATGTCTCAATCATATCTCCCCTATCAACTAATTTCTGCAACCCACAAATCTACAACCTGTTCTCATAAGGTTCATTCCATAGACCTGCTATCATCTTAGTCACTCGCCTCTGGATCCTCTCCACCGCCTCCCCATCAAGAAGAAACCTCGGTGACCAAATCTGGGCACAGTAGTCGAGATGAGGTCTTATCAAGGCTCGGTACAGAGGTACAATAACTTGCTTGTCTCTACTCGTCAAAGTATTTTTCAACATCCAAGTGAGTTGATGAGCTGATTTATCCACTTTTGCAATGTGCCCCCTAAACTTCATCTCCCTATCCACCAATACTCCCAAGTCCCTGGCCTCATCAATCTCATGGAGTACAGTTCCACCAATGTGGTATACTGCTGCTAATCTTTTCACCCCAAAATGCATAACCATATATTTTGTCATATTAAATTGACACCCATTCTCCTTAGCTCAGAACTCCAATCTATCCAAGTCTTCCTGCAAGACTTTGACATCTTCTGCATTCACTACTGCCCTATCCAACTTTGCATCATCAGCAAACAAATGAACTGTTCCTCTTAGATCCCTCCCTATGTTGTTAATGAACAAATTAAACAGCAGTGGTCCAAGAACAGAACCCTGCAGCACACCACTAGTCACAGGCAGTCTTTTGGACTCTACTCCTGAATAAACTACTCTCTGATATCTCTCCATCAACCACCCACCTATCCATCTCACCAACCCTATATCCATTCCCATATGTTGTAGTTAATGGATTAGAATTCCATGTGGTATCCTGTCAAATGCCTTAGCCAGGTCCAGCAGCAGCATCCCTGTAAACCCATTACCCTTATCCAGTTCAGCCATCACTGTGTTATAAAACTTGAGCAAGTTACTGAGGCATGATCTACCCTTCACAAAGCCATGCTGTCCCCCGTACAGTATCTCATTATCATCAATCCATTCCTGTATTTTTCCCTTGACTACTTTCTCCAAGACCTTGACAACGACTCCTGATATGCTGATCTGTCGGTAATTTGCAACAGTAGTCTTGGATCCTCCTTTATGCAGTGGAACTATTTTCCCCTCTTTCCATACCTTCGGAACTAAACCAGACCCAAGACTCAGATTTAACAACATGGTCAAGGGCATTGATAATTCTTTAGCTGCTTCACGTAAGACCCGTGCCGGTATACCATCCAATCCCACAGATGTATTCACATTAAGGTTCTGTAATAGACTTTTCACCTCCACTTCATTCATCACAATTCCCATATAAACTTTGCTTACACTTTCTGCACATTCTCCCACCACTATCACTTTCCATCCAAACTCCAGCCTCCTTCAGGAATGCATACATCCCACACACATCACATTGGACAAACTCCGTCGCATTACAGTTTTTGAACAAAGGCATCGGATTTTTGGATGCCATTATCTTACGTCGCATTTGCGCCATGTGGCGCAAATGCGACGCAAGATAATGGCTAGAATAGTTTCATAGAATAGAATACAGCTATTCTATGAAACGTATCGTTAAAATACTAAGTTTAAATAAAACGTAATTCACACCAAAATCACACAGACACAACAAGCTACCAAAAATAAACAATACTACATTAAAATTTAAACCAATATTCCAATTTTTACTGAAAATTATACTTGGCTTTCGGGAGCTCTCTGAAAACACTACACACCATGTAGCCCTCTCAAATTAATGACTTGACAATGTATCACTCTGGAAGTAGTGAAAACAACCATCAAAACAGAGTTGGAATAATATTAAACAAAGATGTCAATAAGTCACTGTTGAGTCAGATAGAATGATGTTATTAAAACTGAATGGTCAACCACTAGATGTTAATTTTATACAGGTGTATGCCCCAACTGCTGACAAGAGTGATACCGAGATTGAAGAATTTTATGATCAATTAAAAGAACTAATGAAAAATACAAAAAAAACATGATATTAACATCATGGATGATTTCAATGCTAAAGTTTGGAAAGGTAGAAGTGGAGATGTAGTTGGTGAACATGAACTGGGAACAAGAAATGAGAGAGGAGACCGTCTTATTCAATTCTGCCAAGAAGAGGAGCTAATAATCACAAACACATGGTTTAAGCTACCATCCCAAAGGCTGTATACTTGGTGATCACCACAGGATAATAATGGGAACATAGAAACCAAATTGATTACTTGCTAATTAATCAACGATTTCTAAGTTCTATAAAGAGTACAAAAAACTATCCTAGTGCAGATATTGTTTCTGATCATAATCTACTGGTGGCAGAGTTAAAACTTAGACTGAAAGCTATACTTAAGAAACATCAACAAAAAAGGTTTGATTTAGGAAAATTAAAAAACCCAGAGATAAGAAACAAATTGAGTCAAGATCTGAATCATAGCACTTATCAAGAATGATGACATCATGAAGGTTGATGAATCATGGGACAAATTAAAATCTGTCTTCATAGAGAAATGTACCAATACCTTGTGTCCTAATAGAGCAGTAAAAAAGAAAGATTGGATAACTGATGAAATTCTCTCTCTCATGGATCAATGCAGATCATATAAAAATCATAGTCCAACAAAATATAAAGAGGTTCAGAAAATTATTAAACACAAGATCAAAGAAGCAAAAGAAGTCTGGATGAATGAAAGATGTAAAGAAATAGAAATTCTATAGGAAAAGCATGAGAATTTTAATCCACACAAAAATCTGAAAGAGACCTCAGGTGTATTTAAGAAAAAACAATTCTTTATCCTTCGAAACAAAAAGGGAGAAATAAAATCCAAAGAGGATGACAAAATACAAGAATGGGTCAAATATATAGAAGAACTCTTTACTAATAACAGACAGAACCCTGAAAATACTTATGAACATATGGAAAGTCCATGCATTCTAAGATCAGAGGAAGAATGTGCACTGAACTCATCTAAAAATGGTAAGGCCTTAGGCCTGGATAGAATACCAGCAGAAATAGTAAAGTTATTAGAAGGAGACAATATTAATATATTAGTAAAGCTATTTAATAAGATCTACGATACAGGTATAATCCCTCAAGACTGGTTACAGTCAACCTTCATCATGCTACCTAAAAAAAGCAAATGCAAAAATTTGTAATGACTATAGAATGATCAGCCTAATGAGTCATGTTCTCAAAATGTTTCTTTCAAAACAGCATCGTCAAAGCAAAACATGTTACAGTTTACACGTGACAAGGACTAAGTGAAACAATTCAAACTGTAATGGACAAAAGATCTAAAGTCCTAATCTAGTACCCTATAATGTTGCATAAAAGAAGTAACACAGCTATACAGGAGTTGATCTTAAGATGTCTGTCCACCAAATGTTTGGCAGATTAATGCAGCCATGCTTGTTAAGGTGAAGAGAATGCATCATCCATTGTTAACTCTAAAAATAGAGTCTCTGACCTGTAATGACTTCTATATATATATCACTGGTTTTCTTCCATCTAATCAAACAACTCTTTGCCTTTTCTTGACACATCAGTGACCTGCTTCACCACACTTTCTTGGCCAATGGCTACAGCTCCCACAAAATAGATAAAATACTACATGCCCCACTTCATCCTCTCCAAACGCACAAAAACAAAACACCACTTTTTCTATTCCATATATCCAAGGTACATTTGAAAAAATACATGATGTATTAATAAAATAAAAATATCACACCGCATTCAAACCACATGTCAAATTAGCAACTTTGATCAGCTCTCCTAAGGACAAACTCTATCCTCTAGTACTTCTTGAAGCATATGAAGTTCCCTATGACTCAAACTACACCAATCCCTCGATTAATCCGCCCAATGCATTCTTTAAAACAGGTGCATTAATCGAAAACGCACTAATCGAATATAATAACCTATGGGAAAAAGAATAATTCGTTCCTCAAATTTCTTTTTTGACCCTTAATTTTTTTTAATAAAAGAATTAGGGTATGTCTCAGAGCCTAGTTAAAGGAAAACCATGAAGCTGAAAGACAATAAAACATACTCAGAATATAAATTTATTATTCTACTTCTTAACAAAGAATTAAGCTAACATAGTTTGGCAGGCATTGTTTCTTTTTTTTCATACAACTGATGGTAGGCCCTAATGCCTCTTCTGCAAATTTTACTGGTTCTCTCTTCACCACGGTCAGTCTCTAAGCATTACTTCTAAAAACTTCAATTGTATGAAAAATATTTTCAAATTGTTTCTGTGAAACCTCTTTGGGCTTGCCAGTGATTAAATTTTTTTAATATTCTTCAGGATCTTCCCACTGTGCATCTAAATTTAGCAGGACGGAATCACTCAACTTCTCAGAATGAGATTTAATTAACTTAGATTCATTTGAAAAGCCTCTAAAATCATTTGCACAATGTGGAAGAACGTGCTTCCAAAATAGCTTGCATATTGCTAGCAGTAATTTCATTCAACTTTGAGACTTTATAATCTGGCAGAGAATTCTCTGATTTGGTTAAAAAAGTCTTGGAAGGTATTTGCTTCCAAAAAAAGGCCGGTTTCATCGACATTAAATATTTGTTGATCACAATAGTCCCTTTCTTACACAATTTTCTTCAAATTCTCTGGATATCTTCTTACCTGCAATTGCAGCTTCGCCTGTGATTAGAACATTATGTAGGCTATTTCTCTTTTTGAAACGCTCAAATCACCCAGCACTAACATGGAATTCTTCTTCTTTTCCATCATTGATAGCCCTTTCTTTCCAGGTTACAAAGAGACAATGCTTTTGATTTAATTAGGCCAGTGTTTAGTGGGATCCATTTTTGGTTACAATCTTCGAACCATGTAAAAAGAAGTCTCTCCAATTCAATCATTATAATACTTTGATTTTGAGTGCATGCATGATGAACTTGAAGCAGCTTTACCTTTCTCTTTGTAATCAGCAGTTGATTCACCCATTTTTGTGTTCTTGTCCTATCTTTGCTCTGGACTTGCCGTGTTCATTTTTCTTTATTATTTCAAGTTTTTCTTCCAATCAGATTACTATTCGAATCACTTTCACAGTTCTATTTTTTTGCTCACTAATTCTTTTATTCATAATTAAAGGTAAGGAAAATAATTTAAAATAAAAAAGGAAAACAATTGCACGAGATATGATCAGCAAAATGCTATGCAATTCTCGTAGAAAAGCTTAGACATTGGTTATACATGCTTATTAAATAACTTAAGGAATTTACAACATATAAAGGATATAAATTAAATTAAACTTTAATCTATATTTCCAATATTTCGGCATCGTTACATTGCCATCCTCACAGGAATTTAAAATAAAGACACGTGCACGCACACTACACACAGTAAATGAGGACGAAGCAGGAAGCTATTGTTTCTCCTAAAAGTCCTAATAGCGCCCCCTAGCGGTCTATTTAGGTATTCTTGGCTGTTGGGCTGAAGTCTTCTGATGTAAGTCTCCCAAATTTGGAGCAGTCTCATGCAACCAAATTTGTTGAGGTTTGGCATGTTTCTTAGGGTTGAGGTTGATTCCATGAGTAGCCTTTCAAATTTGAATTTACTATGATGTATTAAATTCTGCCCCACAAAAACCAACCATATGGCTTCGCTACATTGATGATGTGTTCGCTATTTGGCCACATGGCTCTGATACACTCCTCTCCTTCCTAACACACTTAAACAACCAACACCCCAGAATCAAGTTCACCCTGGAAAAAGAGAAAAACAACAGTCTTCCTATCTTACACACACTAATCACCTACCAGCCTGATGAAACCTTGGTTTTTCTCAGTTTATAGAAAACCCACCCATACAGGCAGATACATTCACCAACAATCCCACCCCCACCCCCTCATAACAATATGCAGTTAAGACACTACACAACAGTGCTAAATTTATCTGTTCAAATGACAATGTCCTAACCACAGAACTAAATCGCATCCTCAACACTTTCTCAGCCAATGGCTACCCCCCCCCCAAAAAAAAATCCAAAAAATATTGAAACCAATAAACCACAACTCCCTTCCCCCTTCACAACAAGGATTACTCTAATCCATCACCATTTCCAACTCAGAAAAAATTACAAAAAAACCTAAAAAAACATGACTTGACCTCTTGTTACAGACCATATAGAAAATTAGCATCCCTTATCCACTTTACTAAAGACCAACCACTTCCCCTACCTGGTTTATACCAGGTCCCTTGCAGCTGTAAGCTATCCTACTTTGACTAATACCAGTACAGCCACTCTGGTCTTGCAGACCATGCTCTGGATACACGCCACAGAATACAGTGGAAGAAAGCCAGGGTCATACACCATAGTAAATTCAAATTTGAAAGGCTATTCATGGAATCAGCCTCAGCCCTAAGAAACATGAAAAACCTCAACAAATTTGGTTGCATGAGACTGCCCCAAATTTGGGAGACTTACATCAGAAGACTTTCAGCCCAACGGCCAAGAATACCTACATAGTCCGCTAGGGGCACCATCAGGACTTTTAGGAGAAACAATAGCTTCCTGCTTCATTCTCATTTATTGTGTGTAGTACCTGCATGCACGTGTCTTTATTTTAAGTTCCTGTGAAGATGGCAATATGATGTTGCCGAAATATTGGAAATATAGATTAAAGTTTAATTTAATTTATATCCTTTGTACGTTATAAATTCTTCAAGTTTTTTAATAAAAATGCTATGTAAAACAGACAACATAAATGTTGGCAGTAAATTTGGAACATAGTGTACATGGAAATAGTGTAGTATGTCATTAAAAAATAACTTTGTAAAATGTTTCAAATTGGTAACTAATTTATTTCATCCTGGTGAATGATTTTTTAAAATAGTTGGCCATAAAAAATGTATAGATCGAAAATTTTTAAAATCTGTAAAATTTATTTTTAAGATGTATATAGGCGCACTAATTGAATTTGGGTATCGAAAAAAAATGACGCACTGATCAGGGCGCATTAATCGAGGGATTGCTGTATAGGAAGATCCATTAACATCTGCCTAAGAAAACATAAGGAATACATTCATTACCACTTTTATGGCAGTATTAGTATTGGCATACATCATACTTTTGACACCCTTCACAAAGGATTAGATGGGAAAAAAAAATCTTCTATACAGAAGCTGTTACAGGTCCTAACCTCATCAAGTATGGCTGCATTAATCTGCTATAAATTTGGGGGACAGTCATCTTAAAATCAATCCCTACACAACTGTAATACTTCTTTTATACATCATTAGAGAGCAAATTTGGACTTTAGATCTATTGTCCATTAAAATTTGAATTTTTTCACTTACGCATTGTCGTGTGTAAATTGTATCCTGTTTTCCTCTCAGGATGATGGTTTGAGTTCCAGCAAAATGTAAGCCAAGTAATAAGCAATCTTTTATAATTTAGTTTTTGTTTGGAAATGAATTATACATATTTACGAGAATGTAGTCATCTTTTGATGCTCTGCCATAACATTTGACATAACCAAAATCCACTGAAAATATTTATATTTTATATGAATTTTATATCATGTTAAAAAATGAGGGTGAAGAACAGCAGTGATGCAGGCAGTTGAAATAATCACTCTTCTAGTAACCGACTGCAGAAACTAAACTCCTAATTAAACGATGATAATCCCATATGATGTCCGTATTCTGAACTTGCTGAATGTTTTCAGAGTTACTGATAGGAAAAAACCCTCTAAGTCACATTATATTCAGAATGGCCTTACTTAAATTCAAACGCATGTTTAGCATAAAGAATTAGCACACACCATATTAAAATACCTTTTTTCTCATTTTCTGAAGATAATGAGATTGAAATTCAGTATTGTAAAGCTCCAACAATGGAAGTGATTTTGATAATGGCAATGCCATCTGAATGGCTTCAGCAAATTTCTGCAAGTTCCATAAACATATTTCTGATTGCTTGATATATGTATAACGACCTCCATTATCTGAAAATAAAAATAGAAAGGATTATCTCTATCTTAAAAACAATTTAAAAGAAGAAAAAAAAGATTCAGTAATACCATGTTAAAACACTAAATACAAGTAAACATCATTATATAGAAATGATGTGCTATAAACAATGGAAATTCCCAGCAGTCCAACAGAAGCAACCCTAATTTAAACTCACTATTAGAAGAACAATAAAAGCACAAAACCATCTAAGAGCAAACTGAATTTCATAATAAATGACATCATAATCAGTAGACAGGAAATCATACAATGACAACAAAATAATGTTTATATATGGCTGGAAATATAGATCAACAAAGAAAATGGCAAGAAATAGAACATAAAAAATCAAGAAAAACAGAATAAAGAAAATTGCAAAAAACTGAACAAAGTAAACTAAGAGAAACAGAATAAAGTAAATGGCAGGAAATTGTACATTGATGGCAGAAATCAAATGACTGGTAGGAGCCGAACAAAGAACAACACATGAAAACGTACAAATGTTAAGAAAACAAGTAAAAAACAGAATTAGAAGAGTAGGAAACTCTAAAACAGAAAGTGCAGAATTAATGGTTAAATTTCAAAATCTCACATTTGTTTAAATTATTGTCACATCTAAAATCATAATTAATTGCATGTCTATACCATACATTAAAATCAAAAATTCTAAATCAGAATAGTTTTTACCTTATGGATAAAGAATCTTTCAAACACATAATGAGTGTTACCCAGACAAACTACCTAACTTTTAATTAAACTTCAAATTTAAAAAAAAATGATCTGTATTGTGATATATTTTTTATACACACAGTTCTAAGAAAAGAGTATTAATTTATGCCAGATGTTCATTGGATCTCTGTCCTAGGACAAATTTTTATTCACATCAGCTGTGCCAATCACTTTTCTCCTCTCTAAGCTAACTTATGTTCATCACTTGTGTTCCCTCCTTCTTTGTAATTTGAGATGACCAATTACAAAGTTGACTGAATGTTGAATGATGTAGTTCAAGTCATTTTTTATTTTAATGGTATGGAATGTACATATTTTGTTTACTATGAAGATTTCAGGTAAGCGACATTAATTTAAAACAGCTCTTTTTTGTGAGAGATGAAAGGCACTACCATAGCATACCAGCCACTTTATTAACAGTGAGGTGAAATGTGTACATTTTGAAATTTGTAATATTCAATAATTTTTACACATTTACCTAGCATGCATATAAGCTCAAGTTATTAATGACATCTGCATTTTTCACCATGTCTATTGTTAAGAATTTGCTATATAAAACGTTTTCCCCAATCATTTAAAGCTTTATATTTTCCAAAGGGAGCAAGACTACAGCCCCAAATAACATTTGAAGACTAGTGGGCAGTTAGCCTCCACCTTTAGCCAATCACAGAACAGATGACCTGAGACTATTAGTGAGTTTAATGGAACTGAGGGAGAATAGTATGATAAACACTGCCACCACCTCACAGTCCACCACACCATATAGTATTGTCTGAAATATGAAAATCTGCTTGCCTATGCCAGAGATCGACTACTCAGAAACCAGTGGAAGAAAGGCTTAGAAAATAGTTTCTCTAGTCAGTGACTAGAATTGAACTAAAGTGGCCTGGTGATATGGATGCAAATGTTATTTCCCATTACGCCTTTTGTGGGGAATCACAAAAAGTTATACTTGTTTGTTTGCATATTTATTGAAATGCTTGGGTGACAGTACATCCATTTCAAAATTCTGTGCACTTTTGACAATAATTAAATATATAACACACATTTTACCAACTGGTATAAATGTTCTATTATGATTGTATGAAATGCTGGACTGCAGAAGTGAGACAATTGAAATGCATATTCCTTCAGCAACAGCTGACTGATCGAGAACACAGCATACAATATTTGAACTAGAATGAATGATTTCTAATTACCAAATCAAATGATTTCTTTTTAATCCAATAACTGAATTTTATGTCACAAAATATTGCAAACATATTTGCATTTTTTTAAAAACCACTAATGTGCCTGTATAAAGACACAGATGATTAGGAAAACAGCCCAGCAATCCAGGAGTTTTGATGAAAATTTCATACTTGGATGCTATAAAAACTTAATGCTTACAATGAATTTGTTGAATCTTTTGAAAGAAACTCTGGTCACATTCAATTGAAGGCTTTGAATTTTCTTTGATAAAGGCAACTGGACTTGAGATAGCAAACTGAATGTCTCTAGAAGTCTATCGAGGATGTAAATAAATTGTTGAACTTGCATGAAAAGGAACCTACCTTTAAGGAACTTATTGCAATAAAAGAGCAAGAAACTGCCGAAGATGATATTGAAAAATCTAATCCTATACCTACCTTTACATTGGGGTGTAAGGTATGGGTAGCACCTCTGCCTGTTCAGCAGTTGCATCAAAATATTCGGTGGCTGGGTGAAATTTGGTCCCCACTGCTCATGCAACTTTTACTTATAGCTCCAAATAGCTGGTAGAGTGCACCAGCGGCCACACCCTGGGACCATACCTTGACTGGCATACAAAACTAAGTGAGGGCATCAGCATTTTATACTGTAGTGAAGGAGAGTGTCTCCTTCTTGTTGCACTTGAAGACTGGAATGGCAGAGTTAACAGATGACCAAAATTTAATTTGACAATGGTAACAAAGACATGACAGCAAAGTATGTGGCATAGCCCGGGCACACTCCGAATCAAAACAGAGATGTGGACAGTCACCATGGAAGTGATACATAACCTTCTATAGTAAACCATGAAACAGAGAACCGTGTCAGATTTAAGCAATAGAGACAAGGTTGAATCCTCTGCAACTTTTGTCTCTTGAAAACATTACAGGAAAGAAGAGAAAGAAACTGGAGATGTAGGACAGATACTATGAAAACAGCATATAAAGGAGATACCTTAAACACACCAGGGAGGGTATCAACTGAACCTTCACGTCTGAAAGCCAAGAATCTTCCCTTAAGTGTCGCAACTTGGAATGTAAGGACCTTATATGAAGCTGAGAAGTTAGATAACCTTAGACAGTTACATAAACTTGAAGCAACAAAAATTGCCATTTCTGGTATCAGTGAAGTCAAATGGACTAATAGTGGAAAAATAAACAGAAAGTCATTTAATTGGAGACAGTCATAGGAATGGAGTAGCATTTGTATTAAATAATAAGATTACTTGGATTTTGGCCCATAAGTGACAGAGTACTTGCATTAAAAATTGAAGCTCAACTTTTTAATATTTTTATTGTCCAAATATTATTATTATTAAGAGAGACCTCCAGGGAGTTAGAGACTCATCGAGGGAGACCACATACTACACACACCAGCTATCATACTTATTCTTGAATTCATTCACACTGCTTGCACTCACAACATCCAATGGAATCCATTCCAATCACGCACCACCCTCTGAGAGAAAAATCTATCCCTCACACCCTTTTTGGCAGCATTCATTCTCACCTTCCAAGGATGCTCATCCTTTCTCCACCCTCCATAAATTGAAAAATTCCATCAATGGAAATCCTGTATGACCCTTTCAGAAGTTTGTAAGTCTCAATCATATCACCCCTCTTTCTCCTGTTTGATACTGTCTGCAGTCTACACAAATTCTCAATCTGTCTTCATAATCAGTATTCCACAATCCTGATATCATTTTTAACTTTGTACTCTCTCCAATATATCAGAATCACAACAGAAACCAGGAGACCAGATCTGCACACAATAGTCCAATGTGAGTCTTATCAAGGCCTTGTAAAGAGGCGAAATAACATCCTTATCTTTACATGTGAACATCCGTTTCAGCATTGCAATTATCTTTTGAGTTGTATTTACAATCTTTGCCACATTGCCTGTGAACTTCGACTTCCTATCTATTAACACTCCAAGATCCCTAGCCTCATCAGTTTCTTCTAGCCTAATCCCACCAATATAATATGACATTGGATATCTAATCATGTCAAAGTGAATGACTTTACATTTACTCACATGAACTGACACCCATTTTCCCATGCCCACTATTCCAGCCTATTCAAATCATTCTGCAAATACTGCATATCAGCAGCATTCCTGATTACCCTACCTATTTTTACATAATCAGCAAATAGCTGTATGTCGCTTCTCAAATCCTTCCCAATATCATTAATGTACAGATTGAACAACAGTGGACCAAGCACTGCTCCTTGTGGTACACCACTTGTTAACTTAAACCTTGCAGATCAGATTCCCTCGCATACCACTTTTTGATATCTGTCAGTCAGCCATCCTCTTATCCATGCTAATATTGTATAACCCAAACCCATTTTCTCCAATTTATGACAGTCGACCAAGCTGTATCCTGTCAAAAGCCTTAGCAAAATCCAAAAGTATCAAGGTGTATCCATTTCACCTTGTCTAGTTTCAATGGTAACATTGTTATAGAATATGAGCAAGTTGCTAAAACATGACCTTCCCATAGTAAACCCATGTTCATTGCAAAGTAGAGATTCACTGTCAACCCATTTCTGAATGCAAGCCCTAACCAATTTTTCCAAAATCTTCACCACCACTCCTGATATACAAATTTGTCAATAGTTGGATACATCAGTCTTTGCACCACCCTTGTGCAATGGAATTACCATACATTCCTTCCATTTGTGCAGAATCTTCCCTGTTCCGAGACTTATATTAAACATCCTGATTAAAGGAATGGCCAGTTCAGCAGAATGTTCTTTTAGCACACGTGCTGATATCCCATCAGTCCCTATTGCTGAATTCTTATTCAATTTGTGAAACAGCTCTAATATCTCAGCCTCACACACCTGTCTCTCTTCATCTAGTGAAGAGGTAACAGCGAGCTCAATGTTGCATTCACCAGGTTGATAGCTTTTAACAAAATGGGCACTCATTAACTGAACAACCTCTTCTATATCTGAAATCCTCATGCCATCTGGATTTAGAAGAGTTATTCTTTCATATTCGTTTTTTCTTTTACTTGCAGCATATTGATAGAATTCTTGTGGGATGTCTTTAGCATGCAGAGCCAGTTTCTTTTCATATTCAGACTTGGCTTTCTGTACAACAGTTGCGACTGTTCTAGCCTGCTGCTTATAACATTCATAACGAATGTCATATTCATTCTTTCTTTTACTTGAAGCATATAGATAGAATTCTTGTAGGTTGTCTTTAGCATGCAGAGCCAGTTTCTTTTCATATTCAGACTTTGCTTTCCATACAACAGTTGTGACTATTATAGCCTGCTGCTTATAACATTCATAACAGACGTCATCCCTATGCAAACAGTATTCCTTCCGTATTGTCATTTTCTTACGAATCTTTTGCTTAATAAGATTATACATCCATTTGACTCCTACTCTATTTATTCTTCAAACTCTCAGGACACATTCTGATATCGCATCATTTAAGTATTGTTTAAATGCTTCCAATGCACTGTCGATATTCTTTCCATCTAGCCACTGATCCCATTCCACTGAATTCAGCATACTCCTCAGTTGGTTGAACTACAAACTCTGTAGTTCAGCATGTAACTTTTTCTGAATGGAACATTAATAAACTTAGTCGCTTCCCAGCTGAGTACCACATGATCACTGTCACCAACTGGAGGCAGAATAGCTATGTCTTCAAATGAAATGCCCTCTGACACTACGATTGCATTGATTACTATTATATTTATGAGTTCTCTGGGCTAAAACAGTATTGCATATTATTCGGCAAAGCTTCGTCACTGCATCATGCTCTGACTTTCATAAATGGTTTCGATCAGAGTAGTCATATAGTTGGGGAAATTTAGTCACATCCGGTGTTTGCCCATTATGGCCATAGGCTTTACGGCCTTTCTTCTTCTTGGTATTGTAGTGGAGGGAGGTGAAGCCTAATCTCCCATGCTGGCCACATAACATCTTGGGAGATGCATTTTATAGTTTTCTGCCAGCTCTTTGCTTAGTATCAACTTCACCATAGCTCATTACAACACGACTGATGGCTAGTCAGCCAAGATCCTGGTAGGAGAACACAGTTAATCCTCCCCTTAATAATGCCAATTTATTTAAATCATCCTACAAGATATCTACATCACTTTTATCAACTATTGCCCTCACCAGTGTTGCATCATCAGCAAACTGATTATCTCTCCTTAAATCTTTCCCTATATCATTGATATACAAATTATATACCGGCCCTCATTACTCTCACGTTCTTTCAATCATTACTTCCATTGTATCAAATTCATTTGAAAGAATGAATTTGAGCAAATTTTCAATAACGAAGTTGCCTTTGTAAGAGATCTTACTATTCTCAGTTTCAACTTGCATTCTTGTTTCAGCTGAAATGATTCATCAAAACAGAAAGCCAAGGTATATTTGATATTACTATCTCTTTCAAACTGTTCATTCACATGCATAGCAGAATAATTATCATAAACACTGTTCAAATAATCTTGATTTTTTTTCTTACTAATGCAGATCACAAGTTACTGCTGATTCCTTCTCCAAATGAGCAACAACACTTACACAACAAGCCCATGTGCTGTCCAGCATTTATAAGCATGTCAAGTGAGATTATCAAATTTTCAAAGCCCATTTCTTTGTTTTTGTCCAATGAACCAACAAAACATTTGTAGTAAGTGCACTGCTGAAAGAATTTTGCAGTAACAATCATTCATACTACATTGCATGTTAATTTCTCCTTATCTATGGCTTTGATTCAATTTCTTTAACTGTCCATTTCTTGAACATTTATTCAAATAAAATAAACAGTGCTTTAATTATTGAAATAATATATTTTATTGAAATACATACTGGACTCTGAAATAGAGACATGAAATTAGACAAAAACTGATGTAAATTTTTGCAGAATATGTGACTGGCACCAGCACTTAATTATTATTATTATTACTTAACACCTCCAGGGAGTCCAAGGACTCGATGCTCTACAATGCTCCGTCTTCACCACTCCACCAACCGCAACTACCTTCATCATCTACATCAACACTAGTATTTTCACAGACAATTACAAACACCCAGGCCCAAGGCAGGATTCAAACCCGCAGCCTTTTGGCTGGAGAGCAGATACGCTAACCACTCGGCCAACCAGGCCAGCATGTTGTTGTTGTTAATGTTGCTGATATCACTTACAGTAGAGCAATTCAAAAACTAAAAATAATTTCATTATTGCATGGAGTATTGTGGATGCAAAGGTTCTAGAAATTACAAAAGAAAAATTTAAAAATTATAATATTTTAGGTAAGTTATAAGAATTTCTTTACCTCTAGTAAAGGCACATGTTGGCAAACATGAGGCCACAGAAGAAATTCATATGATGTCATTCAGAATACACCAACTGGAAATAACAAATAATAGCTGGGAGTAGACAACATAGAATGAAAGGAAAAGGGTGGAAAATTCAAATATTATGGATCCAGACTTTCTATAAACATTAACAAGGAATAAAACAAGTTTTATTCCTTGGACATGCTCTTAAAGTACTTCTTAAAAGATTTCTTTGTTTTAATTGATGAAAGCAAAGCACCAAATTGGAATTTTCTGTCAAAAGTGAATGGCAACAAAAGAAATTATTTTAATATATAAGCCTCTTATGAACATCGCAAATTTCTGAAAAAAAAATATCAGGAAAGAAAAAGCTAGGCTATTTATGGCAATAGAGCAGTTATTTTTTAACGACTAGGCTTAAATGTTAACTTTATTCGAATGCAATTAAAGGTGGTGAGAACAAGATACTGATAACAGTGCAGAGAATAAATCCAAATAAACAAAACCTCTTATGTTATTGAAAAATTGTTATTTTTCATAGCATTGTTGAGCATTTGAAAGAATGTTCAACACTAGCAGTAGCAATACTACTGGAAAGTTTCACTTCTCTCTTGAAACACTTTTGGGTCCTGATATATGTTTAATACTTAAATTATCTTTCTTGTTGAAGGAGGAATGGATGATAAAGGACAACCTTTGGAATGAGGTTTCGGTACAGAGATTAATATACATAACTGTGTATCTCACCACAGTGGGAAAACAATTTGCTATTCTAATAACAGAAGGGACATATCATAAGTGCAGTGCAATTGCATGGTGCTCTACAGTACGTCAGTTGATTTACAGGGATTGGTTAACTGAAGGACCGTTGCTTTGAAAGTTGGATAAATGGTAGATTACTGTAATAATTTAAAATGCTCTGTTTGGTCCCCCTACAGAAAAATAACAGTATAGATTACTATCTGAAATTTTGTTTGAAATGTGATTTGTAATGCATCAATAGTATGTCATTTTTGATCTATGTTCATTTTGAGTTCCTATTTCCCCCAACATTTTAGGTTTAATGGCCTGTTAAGACTAAATAACTTAGCTTCTTGAAAATACAATTAGTGCTCTGATAGGATAGTTAAGCCTATTGGCACAGTAGATTATGGCCGTTTGTTTATTTGGCCAGTTTGCCTGCAAACTTTTAGGAGGGAAGACCTTCCATCTGCAAAGAGCTAATGTACTGTCTGTTGAAAAGCTCTGATAAACGTTCCTTGCATCCTAGACAGGATATGAAATCAAGTTTTTCCAACCATAGGCATAATTGAAGCCACGGCAATGAGACTCTGTTCATATTATGAGTTTAATTATTAAAATTAGACGAAGGTTAACAATCACTATTTCCCCAGGACTACAAACTATATAAACATTTGCTTACCCTGAGTATATCAAACTAAATAATTTTATTCAGACAAATATTTATAGTAATTATATATAGATATGTTATATATAGTGCTTGAAATGTGATTTGTAATGCATCAATAGGATGTCATTTTTGATCTATGTACATCTTGAGTTCATATTTTCTCTAACATATTGCATATATAATACATACACACAAAATTATATTATATATATCTTTAACATTTTTAATTTGATACGAAGTATGTGAGAGTGAATTAATTATTATCCCCAATGCTATTAGAGTATTCGAAGGTTAGGGGTGAATCTTTCCTATTTTGCTGTGTCATTTCATCTTATGCACTATTGTGAGGCACCAACCTGTCTGGCCAGTGTGGTGCTATAAGGCCAAATATCTCCCCATGAATGAATGAATAAAATAGTAAAATTACATACTGGTTCGTCCGTCGCCCAGCACAAAAAGGGACACGTCCTGGACTTAGGCAGAGCTTCTAGGTCGAAAAATACGCTACAGTCTCCATTAGCTACAATGAGTCCACCTACAGTGCACAATGATAGAAGGATATTAGTAGGAACATATAACTTCAGATCTCTATGGAATGATGATAGATTAGAAGAACTGATGAAGGAATTGGAACATATAAAATGGAACGTTGTGGGCCTTTCAGAGATAAGAAGGAAAGAAGAAACTCTCATGTGATTAAAAGATGACATCTACTCTACCACTGTGAATGTGACAGAAACTCAACTGGTGATGTAGGATTCCTAATAAATAAAACAATCAAGGACAATGTCCTGTTTGCAAATAAAATAGCATCAAGAATAGCTGAACTAAGTCTCTTCATAAATAAAAGATACCAACTGAAAATTATACAAGTATATGCCCCAACTATGGACCATACAGATGAAGAGATAGAAGATTTCTATGAAACATTAGAATCCACATTCAATAATTCTAAAGAATTCTACATAATTATAACGGGTGATTTTAATGCCAAAATTGGAAGCAGAGATTATTATTATTATTACTGACACCTCCAAGGAGTCTGAAGACTCATTGCGGGAGGACACCTACAACTGTCTCAAACCACTACACCGAACCTCAACTACGAAGCATCTCCATCAACGCCATCTACCGCCCACCTCCACCACAACTAGTATTTTTTTTTGTCTGTAAATTGCATGTGTTCTGAAGGGCCGATTTGTCTGTATGTGGGATGAAAAACCCGAGTTTCCGGGAGAAAAAACCCTGCTACCTCCGTATGAGATCGGCTAACTCACCTTCGATTGAAATCGTCCAAATAAAGATTCCTCCCATCGCGACGACGAGAATCAAACTTAGGCCTATTCCAATCGAAGGGTGCAATGTACCGTCGTTCTTCCAATTGCGCTACGGAGGCACTTAGTGAGATGACCATCTGAACTCCATCGGTAAATTTTGATTTGGACAGAGGAATGAAAGAGGAGAAAGACATTGAATTTGCAGAAGAAAATAACCTCTTTATTATGAACAGCTTTTTCAAGAAGAAAATCAACCAAAAATACTTGGAGAAGCTCAAATGGACAAATGTACAATGAAATAGACTTCATCCTCTCCAACAGAAGATATATAATAAATAATACTGAAGTGCTTAATAGGTTTACCACAGGAAGTCACCATAGACTAATAAGGGCAAAAGTATGGATCAACAAAAAATGGGAACAGAATAAGCTCATAAGAAAAAAGTCCAATTTAGTGAATCTACAAAACCTCTACCACAATAAAAGCTGTTATAAAGAATCACTCAGTAATGAACTAAAAAAGTTAAACACAGCTACTACCATCGATGATGCTAATGAAATATTAACAAAATCTATCTTGAATTGTGCACTAGAAATAGGAGGTGTAAAAGGCACCAAGGAGAAGAAAAACTAAGACAGGAAACCTTAGATCTGATGAAGAAAAGAAGAGAATATGAAAAGAGATTTGAATGACACCAATAAAATAGAATATATGGAAATTTGTAAAACTATACGTAAAAGGATGAAACACGAACTAAGATCATATAATACTAGGAAAATTAAAGAAACAATAGAAAACAATAGTAATATGAAGGTCCTAAGACGAACATTATCAGTTGGAAGAGGAAATAGCTGCTGTAAGAGGAAAAAATGGTGAACTGATCAAAAATAGAGATGCAATAATCAAAGGAATTCAGGAATTTTATACTGAACTCTATGAAGACAAAGACTGGGACATCCAAGAATCCTCTATGGATAACTCGAGTGAGGAAGAATATGATGCCCCTGAGATCTTACAAGGTGAAGTGGAAATGGCACTGCGGGAAATGAAGAATGAAAAGGCTCCAGGAGAAGATGGAATTATGGTAGACTTCTTAAAACTGGGAGGAAGCCCTGTTATCAAACAGTTGAGTAAACTCTTCAATAAATGCCTAAAACAGAGAAAAATTCCAAAAAATTGGAACAATTCACTTCTAATATTAATTTTTAAAAAGGGCAATAAGGAAGAAATTAAAAACTACAGACCTATAAGCCTACTCCACACTATATATAAAGTTTTCACAAAAATTATAAATAATAGAATAAAATCTAAACTAGAGGGAATGCAATCCTGTGAGCAAGCTGGATTTAGGAAGAATTACAATACTTTGGACCATATTCACACATTATGACAGCTCATTGAAAAATCAATTGAATACAATAAACTCTTATGTCTGGCCTATATAGACTATGAAAAAGCATTTGATTCAGTTAAAACATCTGTAACACTAAAAGCACTTGAAACCCAGAGAACTGAGAAACCACATATTGAAACACTAAAACATATTTACAATAATGCAACTTCTGTAATTAAATTATATAAAAACAGTGAAAAGTTCCCAATACAAAAAAGGCATCCAGCAAGGCAACACCATATCTCTCAAATTATTTACAGCTGCACTAGAGGAAGTCTTTAGAAGCCTTGATTGGGAAACAAAAGGAATAAACATAAATGGAGAAAGGCTGCATCAACTGAAATTTGCAGATGATATTGTCCTAATAGCAGATAATCTTGGAGATCTGGAAGAAAGGCTAAATCAGCTAAATGAAGTCTCCAGAGAAATTGGATTAAAAATAAATAGAGAAAAAACAAAAATAATGATGAATAAATACATAAACCATAGAACTATCAAAGTTGAAAACCATGAAATAGAACAAGTTACTTCATATGTATATTTGGGCCAATTGTTATCCTTTGAGGAGTGCCAAAGAAAAGAGATTGAACAAAGAATTCACCTTGGATGAATGGCTTATGGAAAAATGAGAGACATATTCAGAAGTGACATCCCTATGAGTCTAAAAAGGAAAGCTTTCAACCAGTGCATACTTCCTGTCCTAACATATGGAGGAGAAACATGGACTTTAACAGAAGCCCTAAACAAAAGCTGAGAACAACACATCACATGGAAAGAAGTAGATAGGAAGACAAATATCTGGATAAGATCTCAAACAGGTGTCATGGATATTGTAAAATACATTAAACAGGATAAGTGGAGATGGGCTGGCCATATTGCCAGATGCAGTGATGGGAGGTGGACTAGAAAAACAACAGAGTGGAGACCAATGGATGGAGCAAGACAAAGAGGAAGACCGAGAAGAAGGTGGAGAGATGAACTGGAACAAATTGCAGGAGTGAGATGGATGGGAGAGGCAGAAAACCGAGTGATCTGGAAAATCATGGGGGAGACCTTCGTCCAGCAGTTGACAGAACCAGAAGTTCAAGAAGAAGAAGAAGAAGATGATATATGTTTACCAATAAGTTTTGGAAATATATAATTACTATAAATAATATTTAATAAATTTAGTTTAATCCTTTATCCAAGTGTGAGCAAACAAAGTTTGCGCCTGAAAATATATCAGGACTGAATATGGTGTTGTACTACCTTACCGAAGTAAGGTAGGTGTTGTACTACCTTACCCCGGTACAACACCATATTCAGTCCTGAAGATATTTTCTGAAGCAAACTTTGTTTGCTCACACTTGGATAAAGGATTAAACTAAATTTATTATAGTCTAACCAAGTGAAAAATAAACTTTGAACATCTTTCACTAAATCCAGAGTAATTTAATAAAAAAGGTGACACCTTTTGGCAACTCCTATACGTAAGGATGACCTTGCTATAGCTTCTGCCTGGAATCTCCACCTCTGGGCCTGGCTACCACTGAAGAGACCTCAATAAAGGTCGAAACTAGTCTGGGTAGTGGCAATCCCTTAATACATAACATTATACATATCTGCAAGGAGATGTGTTTTGCATTGGAGATACTGGAGATATAGGAGTAATGTTAGCTTGGTCCACCTTTGCTATGAGTTGCCCGATGTTGTACTACCTTACTGGGGTAAGGTAGTATTCAGTCCTGAAGATATTTTCAGGTGCAAACTTTGTTTGCTCACACTTGGATAAAGGATTAAACTAAATTTATTATAGTCTAACCAAGTGAAAAATAAACTTTCAACATCTTTCAATAAATAATATTTGTCTGCTTAAATTATTTAGTTTATATACTCAGGGTATGGGGATGTTTATATAAAGTCCTGAGGGAATAGTGATCGTTTCCATAGCCACGTCCACCAGAAAAGACTGTTTTAAGTTTGAGTCAATGACTAGACGAACTTGTTATAAGTTCTTTTTCAGCCCGTTCTGTAATTAGTCAATTTGGCAAAGGCAATTAACCATATTTAGGAATCATGAGATAACACCAATTGTCTGCTGTACTCTCCTCCCCAGATGCCTATGAAATGATTGACCTCACACCCTTAGCTGTCATCGCTGATACCCATCAGTAACAGATAAGAACAACAGTGACAGTGGTAGACTTGCATAAAAAAATGCATCTTCCTTTTCATGTAACATCTGCATCTTAAATAGTAAAGCTATATGGTTGAAAAACACATTACTAATGCATTCAAAGCTGATTTTGAGAAGGAATATTATTGCTATAATTATACCACTCCTGACCATTCCAACCTTAAACAATGAATGCCTCCTTTTTCTCCCCACCTCCCCTTTAAAAGATCCCAATAATCTTACCTATACAAGACCCAAAGTGTCTTCTGGTCCTGATGGCATTTCTCAGTTCTTGGTCTTTGTACTAGAGTTACTTCTATTTCATGTTGTCTTGATACTGCCACATTTCACTGGTTTATTCTGTAGCTTGGAAATTGTACATTTATTCTGTATATGAGAAATTAGCTCATATTAAACCTATCCTTAAGGGTGACCAATCTTTACTATCCAACTGCCATCGTTTCAATGTGTTCTAAATGGAAAATTCCATAGTTGGTCTGAGAAAAAAAACGGAATTGGTTTATACAGACCTTTCAGTTTTTTCTTTCAGTTGTACTTTTGACAACTGGAAGAAAATATCTGGATAGAATGAGATTTCTTATCATCATAAAATTCGTGATATGTACCCTCAGGGGGGGGGGGGTGTACAGGATAATAATGATAGTAATGGTGTAACTTTTTCAAGTTGGTACTAACTTCCGATCTATAATTTCTCTCCAAATTAATCTCTTATCTGCCAAGACTCCAATATTATCAGATCTCATATTTCTGTCTTTTAAGGTGCTTTTTACTGTATCAATCCATCTTCATCTACATGAGATTTCTCTTCTTAGAATAATACTAATCTCCTATCTAGCTTGGAATAAGCATATTACATATACTACTTTGATAGCATCCAAGATATTAAGGTTTCACTTTTCATAAAGGATATTTCACTTCTGAACAACTATAAACGTATTCAAATTACAAATCCATCACAAATACTAATAAACTTCACTCTGACCTTTATTTTCTTCTAACTGCATTTATTCTCAGATTGGTTTGCCTACTTTGCAGGAAAGGGAGAGAAGAAAGGGCACTTACATTTGGAGGAAAAACCTTGCCACGTCTATGAGTACTAACTGACTTGTAGTTGAGAAAATCCTCATAAATGTTTCTAATAGAATGCGGACACGAGTCCAAGTGGCTGAAATGAGGTTCCTTCGAGGGGTTGCGGGGCTGACAAAACTCGACAGAGTCAGAAGCTCTGCAATTCGGAAAACCCTCAATACTCAACCACTGCTTCTCTGTGTTGAGAGATCACAGTTACGCTGGTACGGGCAGCTGGTCAGAATGCCACAAGAGAGGCTCCCTCAACAGGCCCTCTTTGCCAAGCCAGAGGGTGGGAGGCCACGTGGAAGGCCAAGGACTCGCTGGATAGATTATATCAAAAACCTTGGGTGGACACGTTTGGGAATCCCACCAGAACACCTGAACTTAGTGGCAGAGGATCGTGACCATTGGAAGTTCCTCTTGCAGCTTTTGTCCCCACAACCCAATTAGGAAGAGTGGGCCTTGAAGATGTATGTATGTATGTATGTTTCTAATGTCATGATTGAAACTAGATCTTTTTCAATTAAAGAGTACAAGACATGTTATTCTCTTAACTCTGCTATAAAGGCAGCTTTTACCTGACACATTGTCATACAAATTTTCCAGCTTGCAAAATTGAAATAAAAATCATCATTCTATATCGATTTGCAACTATTGATCTTAAAGAGAAAACGTTGCAATGGCAATTATATTTATCCTAAAATGACTTATTCCTTTTGAAGTTTCATCTATTCTCATGTATGTCCAATGAAATCTTTCCTGCATCATCATCATTAGACTCAAAGATACAGTCTGATCCTGATCACTACTCTTAACAACACTGGAGTAAAATCCATTTTCATCTCGGCAAACTTATTTAATTTCTTATCTGAAAGCATGAGATATATGCATATATATATATATATATATATATATATATATATATATATATATATATATATATATATATATATATATATATTTTTTTTTTAATGATATTAAGTGATATTTACCTGATGCATTGCAAATATGATCAGGATCATATCTGTCAAGAAAGCCAAACGGCCCATAATCAATAGTAAGACCAATAATGCTCATGTTATCAGTATTCAGAACCCTAAAGAAAAATATAACATACAAACATTTAGAGATTTATCTACTTTTCAAATATTTTAGATTCAGGACATGATACATGTCATGAACAAATATTCGATAAAACAGGAAACTGTTGAAATTTTTCCTCTCCATTTGCATATCTGGTATGCCATAGGTTACAAACAGTACTCTTTGTTTACATATACAGTCATACCCCGAAGTTATGCGGTAGGTGGGACCAACAAAAATTGCGCAAGTCGAATTTGCGTAACTCGGGGTATAATTTTGCATGTAATTTATATATACAAACATACAAAATATTAGTTAATTGGGACCGAAGGTTTACAAAAACACCTATTTTTTTAAGAAATATAATAATAATTGTAGTTTTTTGTACATAAAAAAAAGAAAGTTATTTCGATGTTGATAGTTTCATAAAATTTAATAGATTCGTCTGACAGCATAATGTCTTTTTCTTGTCATGCAAAATTTCTTCATAGCAAACTAATGATTTTTTTTATTCCTTTCCTTGTGGCTACAATTCGTTCCTCTTAGAATCTATGCCCTCCAAAATCTATAAACCTTTCTTTTATTATTGTTCTTATTGTGGATTCCTGTAGATTGAACTTCTTTGCTAGCTCACAAATTTAATTTATCCAAGTGTGAGCAAACAAAGTTTGCGCCTGAAAGTATCTTCAGTACTGGGGTAAGGTGGTACAACACCGGGCAACTCGATGCAAAGGTGGGGCAAGCTAACATCACTCCTATCTCAGTATCTCCCATAATGCAAAACACATCTCCTTGCGGATATGTATAATGTTATGCATTAAGGGAAGGCCCAAGTGGAGATATGAGGCAGAAGCATTGGCAAGGTCATCACTACCTATAGGAGTTGCCAAACGGTGTGCCACCTTTTTATTAAATTACTCTGGATTTAGAGAAAGATGTTGAAAGTTTATTTTTCACTTGGTTAGACTATAATAAATTTAGTTTAACCCTTTATCCAAGTATGAGCAAACAAAGTTTGCACCTGAAAGTATCTTCAGGACTTGGGGTAAGGTGGTAACAACACTGGACAACTCGTTGCAAAGGTGGAGCAAGAAAACAGCACTCCTATCGCAGTATCTCCCATAATACAAAACACATCTCCTTGCAGATATGTATAATGTTATGCATTAAGGGAAGGGCCACTACCCAGACTAGTTTCGACCTTTATTGAGGTCTCTTCAGTGGGAGCCAGGCCCAAGTGGAGATACAAGGCAGAAGCATTAGCAAGGTCATCTCTACCTATAGGAGTTGCCAAACGGTGTGCCACCTTTTTATTAAATCACTCTGGATTTAGAGAAAGACATTGAAAGTTTATTTTTCACTTGGTTAGACTATAATAAATTTAGTAAATAGGTAGAGATGACCTTGCTAATGCTTCTGCCTCGTATCTCCACTTGGGCCTGGCTCACACTGAAGAGACCTCAATAAAGGTCGAAACTATTCTGGGTAGTGGCCCTTCCCTTAATGCATAACATTATACATATCTGCAAGGAGATGTGTTTTGCATTATGGGAGATACTGAGATAGGAGTGATGTTAGCTTGCTCCACCTTTGCAACGAGTTGCCGGTGTTGTACCATCTTACCCCAGTCCTAAAGATACTTTCAGGCGCAAACTTTGTTTGCTCACACTTGGATAAAGGATTAAACTAAATTTATTATAGTCTAACCAAGTGAAAAATAAACTTTCACAAATTTTCATTCCACCTTCAAAATCCTTAATAATATTTAGTTTTGTTTCCAAAGTCAATGTTTTTCTTTTATTGCTAGCTGTAGAAGAATCGGACCTGCTTCTTTTGGATGACATTATTATTTTTTATGTCATAAAATTTTTACGAAGAACATAACATTAAATAATCGCAAGGTTTGTAGACTACAAAAATCGTGTATGAATGGAGACTGTGCGAAACACGTTAGTGCTTGTGCACAGCATGTGCAACACTGGCGAATGCAGCCGGCGCCAGAAAGATATGACTAGTGGTGAGGCATGAAGCGGGACGGGAATACGTAAAAATATAAGAAACCGTGTAACTCTGGATTCGCGTAAGCTGGGGTATGACTGTATATAATTGCTCAAGTGTAAGTAAACAATTCTTTATTTTAGTGCAAAATGAAGTAAGAAATGGACATTAATAATTATAGTTTAAAGTAAATAATTTCTCAAACATCACATAAATATCTTTACTCTCTAACCTAGATTATTAATTTTGAAAATGTTTTAAACACAGAAAGAAATAAGTTAATGGATGGCAGATGTGCCGACACTTCCTTAAGATTCAGGGAAACTTGGAAATTATAGTTTTTTTTTTTATAAGAAAAAATAAAGAGCAGCAGGCTTTAATTGTAAAAATTTTTTATATTTATGTTTACCTTAAAAACTGAAAGTGAAAAAATATACTGATGACAAGAAATTCAAAAGTTTATAATAACCAGCAGTAAAATAATGTTATAAAAATAACATGCTCAAGTATTTTTCTAATTTTCTCCCATGGAGACAAAAAAATTTAGTTCATACATCGACTTTGGGATATTTATTCTTTAGTTTTTCAGGAATTAAATGTAAGACTATATTTTTTTTACTCTATATATTCATTTGCTCCATCAACTTTTGCAAATCTTCCTCTTTTTCAGCAATCAAAATAGCATCAATGGCATAATGATTATTTACATTTCTTTCTCCTATTTTTATTACCTCTTTCTTCCATAGTTTCAAAAATTTCTTTACCTAACACACTGTTGCATTTGGAGAGTTTCTAACAGTTCACTTGATTTTTATGTTTGATATTCTTTATCTATATATTATGAAATCAAAATTGTAATCCTAATATCATTCCCAACTATTCTTTTCTTTAATTTTTATTTTGATTTAATATTTTAATTTATATTAATTTTTTATGGTGAACACTATCAAATGCTTTATTATAATCTAGAAAACAAAGATAAACATCTCTTTGCATTCCCAAGTTTCTTTCTATACCATTCTGATAGTAAAGATACCCACTCTTGGAAATTTCCTATCCAAACGACTATCTGTCTAAATTTAATTTCTTATTTTCTTATCTGAAAGCATGAGGTATATGCATATATATATATATATATATATTTTTTAATGATATTAGGTGATATTTATAAATAAATTTCCTTCCATTTTTTATTGTTCATAAATCCCACACTGAGCATCTTTTATTTCATTTGCTATTTTTGATTTTATTCTTTCCAATATAACTGAAGACATTACTGCAAGAAGGAGGCAGTTCCAATAAGCCAGTGCAGCATTATAATAATTATAGCACTTACACCTACAACTCTGCAACTAATATAAATGACTTCTTGTAAATATTTCATTGTAATTTTCATAAAACTGTTTTGTTTGATATTCTCTGATATATTCCAATGTAGTAAAAAATAGTTTTATAATAATGTTTTGCTACTTATTTTATTATTTACCTCAAATATAAATATTTGCTAATCTTTATATTAGCAAAATAGCAACCATTCCAAAAATATCTTACAC
This sequence comes from Typopeltis vanoorti, assembly GCF_054136105.1. NCBI lineage: Eukaryota > Metazoa > Arthropoda > Arachnida > Uropygi > Thelyphonidae > Typopeltis > Typopeltis vanoorti. The sequence continues at coordinate 125,954,995 of NC_143556.1, read as the reverse complement.
CCCCCAAGTTGGTTAGGGCTTGCATTCAGAAATAGGTTAACAGAGAATTTGTACTTTGCAATGAAGGGGGATGTGAGTCTGCAAAATTTAGGGTAGCCAGTGGTGTATCACAAGACTCATCATTGGTCCATTCGATTTGTCAAGTATTTAACAGGAGACATACAGCTATTTGCTGATGATGCAAAGATAGACAGGGTAATCAGGCATGAGGATGATATGCAATGCTTGCAGAATGATTTAGACCCGATTATAAAAATGGTAGTTAGTTCAATGTTAGTGTAGTCATATACTTTGGTGTGATTAGATATCTAATGCCATGTTATATAGGTGGGATTATGCTAGAAGAAACTGATCACACTAGGAATCTTGGAGTTTTAGAAGACAGGAAGTTGAAGTTCAAGGGCCATATAGCAAAGATTGGAAATACAACTCAGAGGATAATTGCAATGCTGAAATGAATCTTGACGTGTAAAGATAAGGAAGTCTTGCCTTTTTACAATGCCTTGATGAGACCTCTCTTGGTCTACTGTACACAGGTCTGGTCTCAGTGGTGATTCTAATACAGTGGAGAGAGAGAGAGAGAGCAAAGGAGTGTGTTAAAAATGATATCATTATTATGATATCATAAGTGTTACTGATTATAAAGACAGATTGAGAATTTGTAGACTGCAGATACTAACAAACAGGAGAAAAAGGGGTGATATGACTGAGACTTAAAAACTTCTGAAAGGGTTATACAGAATATCAATAGATGGAATTTTTCATTTTATGGAGGGTGGAGAAAAGGATGAAAGGGCATCCTTGGAAGTTGAGAATAAATGCCATCAAGATAGCTATAGAGAAAGAGTAGTTTGTGATTGGAATGGATTACCATTGGATGAATTCAAGAACAAGTATGACAGCTGGTGTGGATAATAATATGTGGCCTCCTTGAGTTCCTGACTACATGGCGGTCTCTCTTAATAATAATAACAGTAATAATAAATTAATTTCAAAAGGTTGATAAAACTGGAGCTGCTCCCTTCTTGCTGCAAAGTCTTCAATTCATAATAGTAATTTTATTACTTGGCTCGTTAGGCCTGTAATCTTTACACTAAAATGCCGCAACCTTTATGGGATGTTTATGAAGAATTTCTGAGTTCATCAAGAACATATCCACTTTCATATATAATGGTTAAATATTTTCCTTAGCATTCATATTCCATTTTCTGCTAGGGGTTTTAGCATTTCTGTATGTATGCGAAAGTATGCCAGTTAGCATATACTTTTAAGAAAGACAGCAGATGATCAGAAAATTTCCAGTTTAAAAAAAAAAACGAATAAATAAAATAAAAAATAAACTAATATAAGATAATAATCAGGAATTTACAGAAGATTGACACAATAATGTTTCCCATAAAGGGGATAACCAAAGGCCATCAAATCTGTTTAAATTCAGGAGATGTAGAAAGGTCTCATAGCTCTTTTTGCACAAAGAATCTATTTTTATGTAAAAGCTTAGTTTTTCTTCCAAAGAACCCTATCTTTAGTCAAGAAGGCATGTTCAGATAGGATGTCCAGAGCTAGACTGCTCTGGTTCATGATACTGGATGTAGAATTTAAGTTCCTCACAATGGGAGGTGGCATATGTACACTAGACTGGGGGAAAAAAAATAAATAATCATCCAAACACATGAAAGCAAGCATATCTAATCTATTCCTAAAAAAGGAGAAATATAAATCTGCCATCCATCTACTGACCAATTACTAACACCACATACCTCTCCAAAATAATGGAGAAAGTTATAACACTCAATTTCTCCACTACTCAGAGGCTCACCAGTTCATCATTGACCACCAGTATGGATTCTGCTTCTGCCAATCTACATCTATGGTTGATGTAGCCTATATCTACTACTGAACATGAAAAAGTTTAGAGAAACATATGCTGTTGCTCTAGATAACTCCAGGTGTTTTAACTGTTTGGCATTGAGACCTGCTGAGGAAACGTCCTTCCTCTGGTCAACCTACTTCCTTCTTTTCGGCATTTTAGTTCCAGACAGTCCTGGGGTCTGCTGCTTGGACAATTTTCTTCCACTTGTTTCTATCTTGGGCATTCCTCTTTTCCACTCCAACTTCTTTCATAACCCTTTTGATGTTTTCCCACTATATTTTCCTTGGTCTTCCTTTTCTTCTCTTACTCTTCACTTCCATTGATGTGACTCTCTAAACTGGGAGGTCTACTGGTCTTCTCCATACATAGCTGGCCCACCTCAATCCATTTCCTCCCACTTTGTCGCTAATTTTTCTAACATCCATCTCCTTCCTTATATCTTCATTCCTCCTGTTCCTCCTATGCTAAGCCTGGTCTAATGGCTAATTTATATATACGTGTTTTTACTTTATTTGGTGCATTTTTGTCACATATCACCCCTGACATCTCCTTCCATTTAGTCCAACCTACCATAATTCTTTCTCTGACTGCTAAGTTTCATGTGCCTTCTCTCTTTATGGTTGATCCCAGGTACCTAAAATGGTCAACTTCTTTCAAGATACCACCTTCCGTATCCTTTATACTGATTTCTTCATGTCCTTGTCTCTCACTAACCATTACTTCAGTTTTCTTAGTATTTATCTTTAGACCTGAATCCTCCAAAGTATTCTGCCATTCTATATAACTCTTTTGGGCCTCTTCTACAGTTTCACCTGTGATAGCCAAGTCATCTGCAAATAATATATTCCATGGTGTATTTTTGGCTACTCCTTTACTGAGTGCATCTAAAATAATCACAAACAGAAAGAGGTTCAGTGCTGACCCTTGATGTAAGCCCACTTTGATGTTGAAAAATTCTGTTGTTCCAATGCTTGTTTTTACTGCTGCCTCAGTTTTTTCATACATTGTTTTTATAATCCTTACTAATTTTTCTGTTACTCCTTCCTTCCTGCTGAGGAAACAGCCTTCCTCTGGTCAATTTGCCACCCTTTGTGTAATTGGATAGCTAGCTCTCTCTCTCTCTCACTGGTTGTTCCCTATGAGTAATACTGGACGGCACCCTCTCTTCAAGCTTTGCTACCACAGGAGTGCCTCAGGATAATGATCCATTTTATCAGCTACTCCCTTTCTGCTATACCTAAATGACTGACTCAAAATCACCACCAATCTTACCCACAGTTTTGCTGACCATAGTACACTCTGTTCGTCCTACTCTTTTGACAAACTAGTTCTCAAACATCCCAAGCATCAATATCATCTACAACTAATGCCTTAAACACTGTTCTCCATACCATCCTTAATGGAGCAAGGACAATCTGGTCTCCTTCAATGTTATCAAAATATAGTCTTGCCTTTTCTCTCACAAAAGGGATCTCAGCTCATTTATATTTACCCTCAGTAATACCCAAATCACTGGACAGAATGAGATCCAAAAAAAAAAAAAAAAAAAAAAAAAAATAATAATAAATAAATAAAAAAACCAGGCATTTTTTTTTGCTCAACCACAAATCCCAAATTCATCCAACCTTAGAATATTGTTTATACATTTAGGGAAGTACATATAAAACCTCCCTAAAAATTCTTGATGCTATCTAGAGGAGAGAAATTCAGTTCATAGATGAACCTTCCCCTCACACTCACTTCAACCTCTATTTCACAGATGTACTGTTGCAGCTATATCTCTCTTTTAGTTCCCACTGACGAGACCTCGGTAAAGGTTGAAACTTGTCTGGGTAGTGGCCCTTCCCTTAATGCATAGCATTATACATGTCCGCAAGGAGATGTGCTTTGCATTATGGGAGATACCGAGACAAGGAGTGGTGAGAGCTTGGTCCACCTTTGCTACAAGTTGCCTCAGTCCTGAAGATACTTCAGGCGCAAACTTTGTTTGCATACACTTGAATAAAGGATTAAACTAAATTTATTATACTCTCTTTTAGTACTTTCATGGTTATTGCTCCAGTGAACTGGCAAGCATCATTCCTCTACTTTCTGATGAACCTGATAAAGCAAGAGCAGCAGCTATCCAACATCTGTTTTCAATACAAAGGCAAACACAAACCTGCTTCTCTTCTTCTTCATTCACACTAACTACCTGTTCTCTGGAACAGCCTTCCTGATAATGTGTTTCTCGACAACTACAACCTCTAGCTCTTCAAGAAAAATATCAATAGATTTCTTCTTTTTTCAATCATTATCTACATCTCTTCCACCCCCCACCCCATTTACCAACGATGTACCACATAGATTCTTGTACCTCTTGTGTGTGATTTGAAAAAAAAATCATGCTACTGAGATGAAGACAAAAACGAATGAGGGGGTTCTGCTAAATAATAACTATAGGATGTTATATACTGGCAACAGTGATCAGGGAAACAGATCACTGATGTGTTTCCCTGAAACAGTAGCTATAGCATTAGAGTAGCTATAGCATTCAACACTAAACATAAACTTTGCAAATGATACACAATTTCAAGATGGGAAATTGGACAATGCAACTCATGCTTATGCTCCACAGAAGATTCTACCAAGGAAGATGAGGACTTTTATTAAGAAAGAAAGAAGGCAGCTAATATATAAGGATAAAAGAAATGCTTTGTCAGATACGTTTGGGAAAATTTGGAGAAAAGTGCAGAGCTGATTTAGAATAGTAAGTATCCACTGGATATGTTCAGGACATGGACTATTCATTACTCTAGCTTTCAATATAAAGAAGTGAACAAATTTACACAGAGAGAAGAAGACGCAAGAAATAAGACTTACTGACTTTCGTTTCTAGTGAAATAGGAAATTTCTTCTTTTTTACTGCCTTGTTTGTTATTGGTGACAGTGATATTCAACACTGATTCAAGAGTACACACTGGATATGAAAAAGGAAATTTATCATATAATAATATACTATATATTATATAACAAACTTCTCATAAATTAATATTATATAATAAACTTCTCAATTTATTATAATTACCTGCTTCATAGTTCCAAAGATATGTCCCTACTTAGTCAAAGCTCTTGCATACAACTTCTCCCAAATCAAAACTGCATGATCACTCTCTGGCCAAATGGAGGCTTAACAGTCATCTCATTTAAAAACACATTTTCAGACACTGTTACTAGATACAATGTTTTTATAGTGCATATCTCTTCCACCATGAGCTACCTAAGGCAGTTATCCCTTAGTAATTCCATAAATTCTCTTTCAATTGCTTGCATTCATTCTTTTTCCTCCGGTCTTATATCCCCTTAGATGAAATCATCCATGATGATAGTCCTCCCTTTATTCATAACATTCATCTCTCATTGCAGTCTTCTTAAGATGATGCTGGTCTATAGTAGGTAGTACCCAACTGTGTAGTTAGTACTGTTGATCTCATACCAAACAGCCTCACACTCATTGTCTGTATTACTCATACCACCACCAAAGATTACTATGGTTAAATTTAACTCACTTGTTTACAATCACTGGCAATATACACCTGCATTTCCTACCTTGTCTGTTCTCCTAGAATATAATGAATTCATTCCTTTCTGTAGTATAGTGATACCCTCTTCTGTCAGCCAGACCTCAATAATACAATAATTGTTTGTCCCACAACTAGCCAAAGCATATGAAATTAAATGAAGATTTTAAGAAGTGGCATGTGCCATCCATGGCACTAGACTGCTCAAAGAAAGAGCATCATAAGTTCTATTCTAGTTACTGACTAGAAGACCTTTTACTAAACCTTTTTTCCGACCAGCTCCCAAGTTAGTCAATCTCTGGCACAGGCAACCGGGTTTTTTCTCCTGGAAACTCAGGTTTTTCATCCTGTAAACTCACGAAAGTCAACTGTAGAAACCACACTATTTTCAGGCAGTAAACAGGATTACCCCCCCCCCCCTCCCAACTGGCCATGGTGTCTATAGACGTCCAGCTAAATCTGGATATGATTCTGTAACACCCATTTAATAACATGGATAGGAAGTGCAATTTGGTCTCACTATTTCATTCACCTTGCTGGTAGGGAGGTTAAGAACCACGAGATAGCAGCATTTCTCAGCTGCCAATCTTCACCAGATGGTACATATAATTAGGGATAGTCTTGGGCCAGCTATCTGTGATAGGCTACCAGTGGAGACTGAACTGTCCTCTCAGTCTCCAAAAGTTAGATAGGGTTAAAACAGCCTGGCCTATAACCAATACAGGAATAAAATACATTAGAAGATTTTATAAAAGATAAGTGGGATAATACTTCATCTTAGAACATAACTATATGAACAATCAAAAATAACATTTTACTTTGATAACATTTAATAAACAGTCATTTAATTTTATCAGGAACGCTTATGGGGAAAATAAATAAATAAATGAGGGAAGAAAAGCATTGCTCTTATTCCTTAAATAATAAATAAATATTAAAATAACTTTTGTTAGATATTAACGAAAGTTATTTTGTTAATATTGGGGTTGTACAAAAAGCAAATTTTCAACTTTTTTTGGAAGTCTACCTTTTGGTTTCTTCAAAAATATATCCTTCTGAAAAAACTTTTTGCTGTGTACAGTTAAGCTCAATGAACTATTTTTTCCATTATAAAGAAATAAACAGATACCTACTTTCACATGGGCTGCAAGAGGAAGGAAGTGGATATGCTGGTGGCTGATGGTGAAAAAAATTTATGTTCCTATCACATCCTCCTTTTTTTCTGCCTATCAAACTAGACTTAGAAGTCCAAAGACCTTCAAATCTTTCCTCTTAAGAAGCATTAGGACTGCCACAATCTCTCTGATCTTCACATCCCCAATGGAATCCAGGTGACCAGATTTATTGGAAGAAAGTTATAACATTATCATAATCATGTGGTACTGTCATAGTATCATATACATCCCTTGAGGGTATATAAGATTTTCTAGTCACTTAAAAACTAATTATTGTTTTAATATAACTTACCCATGGCAAAACCCTACACACTGCCACTCAGCAACAAGCCTGGCAGTACGTAAAATTAATTCCTTATAAAATGCTGCATATTTTTCTTCTGCATTATTAACATATGCACAATGAATCTAAATTAATAAAAATTAAAAACCAATAAATTTTCTTTTGGTTACAAGGTGTTTTTGTTAGAAATATAATAGAAGTTTACTAATTTTCTTGATTTTAAATCTTTTGAAATAAATAAGATCCTAAGGATAAAATTACATAGTGAATAAAGTTTAAAACTTCTCATCTGAAAATGAAATCATATGAAGTTTCATTAAAACTGAGGTTTTCCTTCAGTAGGCATACTCACAACAAATGACTAGGGATATCTTATTAAGAAAATAAAAACAAGATAAGAGGGGAATCACTTATTGGCCACACAAATACACAATGATAAAGTTTAAAACTCTTTAAAACATGAAATGAAATCGTGTGATGGTTTTATTAAAATGACAATTTCTTAAATCACACAGTGCGGGGTTATTTTACTGAGAAAATAAAGATGAAATAAGAGGAGGGACAATGCATAAAAAAAATCAAAAACTTCATTTTAGATCATGATAACGAAATCATAAGATGATTTCATTAAAAGTAAGGACTCTCCAAGTGTATGCTTATAACAAACTGCAGAGATATCATAGTGAGAAAAGAAATAAGGTAAGACAAAAGTAATTAAGTGTTAGAAGTAGATAACAGAAAGAAACCTACATATCCTCATAGAGAATGAAGAGAACTAACAGGGCTTCTGGCTCATTGTTCAATTCCCACTTATCATGGTGTAGTCCATTATTAGGTATCCATCTGAACAGTGAATGAACATGGGTGGGCTAGCAGATTGGAAGTTAGTCAATTAAACCAAATCCTGTGCTGCTTCAAGTCACACACAAATATGATATTACAACATGACTAAATGTTACGCTGTAGAGTGTTGCCAGGATAAACAAGGCTCCTACTTTTTTTCAGGGAACCTTTGATGGACAGCAAAACATGAGCTAGTGGAATATCCTCAAAATTATGGAACAGAATATAAGCACTGCCCACATGAGAAAAATCAATGGAAAGGAGTTGAAGTTATATGCACTGAATAAACTATATGCAGTTTAAGCCAATATTGTATGCAACAGAAACACAACTGAAAGTGAGGAATGGATGCCAGCGTCAGAAGTTTTGAGTATTACTTGGATGTTATGTGGATGTCTCTTCTGAGTTACCTTATTAGTTTAAGCCAATATTATATACAACTGAAAGTGAGGAATGGATGCCAGTCAGAAGTTCCGAGTTATCTTGTTATGCGATTCACACCTGTGAAAGTTTATAAAAGTATAGTACATTAGTGAGTTGAATTTTTTTTTTAATTATATTTTTACATAATGTGGAAACCCTGCTCTAGAGAACAAATATGGAATTTTTAAAAATAATTTCAGTTCTCCAATATGCATGGTGGTAATCTTATGCCAGGCAATGAAATTCATATCATGCCTAAAGACAATCACAAATATGTCTACAGCAGGATTCGAAACCACCATGAGCATAGATGTATAAAAGTTAAGGGAATATAAAACATTTCAAACTTGTTTGAATACCAGATCTTTGTTTTACTAATCATGTAATTAGTGACTTCTTGTTAGTGGTATTGGACTTTCATCCACCAAAACCAGAAAGGTTGTATTCATTACAGTCATAATTAGAGGTTTCAGTATCTTTCCACCATTCTAGCTATCACTTGTACCTTAATTGCTTGCCATCTTGTTTCTTGAGTACTGACATTGCATGTTTTTCAGGTTGTAAGCAACTCTTACAGGAACAGGTCTTTTGCTCCTGTGGCAGGGTTGATAGTCTCTTATGAAGCTATGGCCTTAAGAGAGAAGACAGGAAAGATGAAGTGAGTGGTCTGTCCTGAAGGAGATGGGGGGGGGGGTAGATCATATAAGATTTTCCTATTTAATTTTACTTTTAAGGGACTCTCTCCAGTTTTGGGGGACAGTTTCCCAAAAGTGGATTCTGGCAACTCAATGGACTAGACAGTTTTGTCTTTTTTAATTTGTTTGGTGTTTTCCCTTACTGTTAAATGTTTTTGCCTATGTTATATAATTTTATTTTAAGTTATTTTAATTTATTTTTATATTTTTAGTTTTTATTTTGATTTTTTATTAATTTTTTTATTTATTTAATTATTTAATAATTATTTAATCATTAATTTTGGTATAGGATAATGATAACTAGCTTTTCTTCTCTGCATCCAGAGAGTTGCTCAGAAGTTGGTTATTTGGGAATTTTGAATAATTATTTCCATTCCCATACCTCTGCATTAACATTGGTTATTAGGTGTGTCAGAGGCTTGGGGAAAACACTTCTCTGAAAGTGATAGAGATATTGGTGTGCTTGTTAGCCTGGTTAACATATGTTCTGGTGGCATTATTTAAGAGTATAGTACCATAGGCTTTAAGTAAATAATGAACCTAAGAGGTTGATTAAACCTGAGCATGGGGACCAGGCTAACATAAAGATATGTTTAGGATTAAATTATAATCAATTGTAAAAGGGAGAATTTTTGGGGATAACAAAAAATAAAATAAAATAATAATAATAATAGTAAAAAAATAAAATAAATAGAAATAAGTAAAAGAGGGTTGTTGTGGCCATTTTGTTTACTTTTCTTGGAATTGATCATGGGAGTTTCAGAATGATGCTGCCTTCAGATAGGTAGCATAATGCAGGTGGGGAACTCCATCTTTTCCTGAAAAGATTTGGTCCCAGTTCTGCTAACTGTAGTCTCGGGTAGTTTTTGATTGATGCTCTTGAACTTCTTTTAATATCCTCTATTGTTTTCTTTTGTTTTTGAAATGTTACAATATTCCTAATTTTCCAAATGTGATATTTAATTTCAATTAGTAGGTACAGTAGTTGATTTTTCAAGCTTCCTTTCCCTGGTAGGTCTTGCAGGTATAGTGCTTGTTCCTTCCTGAGTGTGGGGATGTTGAAGGTGCTGCTAACATTAGCCCATATTTGTGTTGCCACTGCTTACATTAGCCCATATTTGTGTTGCCATTGCACCCTACAAGAAACCCAAGAACACCTGTAATATGAATGTTTGCACATTCATAGAACAGGTGTTCTTGGGTTTTTTGTAGGGTGCAAAAAGCACAATTTGCACTTTGAAGTATTCTCCATTTCAGGAGTTTTGCGTTTACTGGTAAGATGTTGTGTAACATCCTCCAGTTAAAATTGTGTCTGGATGGGTAGGTGTACTTGAAGTAACAGTGTTTCCATTTTTCCTTTTCTTGGGGGAGTGTGTCTGTTGGAATGTTACTAATTGCCTGTAATATGTTGTCTTTTTTTAGTTCTTGAAGGTGCTGTTTGTTCTTCTTTGTGGTGATGATTCTTGCTTGTCTAGATATGGTTCTGTAGTATTCTGATGAAATTTTTGCCTTTTCACCACTGTGGGTTTGGCCTGTGAACATTTTGTACTTTACTCCTAGCCAGTACTGGCACATTTCATGGGAAGGGTGTGGAGTTTGCATAATCCTAATTACCTGCATAATTTTCTCTACTGAAAGCATGTCTTTTATTCATGGGATGTTCAGACCCCCTTGTTCCTCTTCTTTGGGCCAATTTGTCTTTACTGACCTTTGCCTTTTTATTGTTCCAGAAAAAGCTGTAGATAATGTCTTCCAGTCTTTTAGTTTGTAGTTTGCTGAGTGGAAATGGAGTTGTGTAGTATTTTATCAAGGGGATCATTAACTGTTTCATGATTTGTGCTTTTCCAGTGGCAGTTAGGAGTACAGATCGCCAGGTTTCTTTTATACAGATGATTTTCTTAATTATTTCTTCTTTGTTTTCAAGTTGGCCAAGGTGGTTGAAAGGAATTCCTAGTATGGTGATTGGTGCTGGACGTTGTGTTGCACCAGCTCCTAATACTTTTATTTTTGTTTTTGATTTGTTAATCTGAGATCCTGTTATTCTGTTGTCTGGAAGAGAGTTTTAAGGGTGTTGTTTTAAGGGTGATGATGCAAGTGACATCTTCAGCATGTAAAACACTTTATTACATTTTATTTCAGGCTTCTTTGTTGGTGTTATAAATCCTCTAATTTCTGAGTTCTGTCTGATCATTTTTGCAAGCAACTCAATTTGTGTTACATATTAAGCTGGTGAAACAGGGCAGCCTTGCCTTACACCTTGCATTATGTTGATGTCTTCAGAGAGGTTACCGTTGATGCATATTTTGCTAATTATGTTCTTGTATAGACAGTTTATCATACGTAGGAAGTGTGGGCCATAGTTATGTGCTGTTAGGGTTGCTGTTAAGAGTTCATGGTTAACTCTGTCAAAAGCTTTGCTTTGGTCAAGGGAAACCAATGTTGCATTTATTTTTTTTTCTTGGGTGTACTGGATGATATCTCTGATTAAACTAGTTGTCTGGAAGGTGTGTCTGCCTGGTATAGCACAGGTTTGATTTGTGTGTATTATTGTTTTTAGTGTTGGGCTCAGTCTGTTGGTTATTATTTTGGCTAATATTTTGTAGTCAGTGTTCAGCAAGGTGATAGGCCTCCAATTGCTGACCTCCAATATGTCTGTCTTAGGCTTTGGGATTAGGGTTATAATTTCTAGTTTCTGTGAAGGTGCTAATTCACCATCTTTGATGAGTGTGTTGTAGACTTGTGTCAGGATGGGAGCTAGATTGTTTTTAAATGTTTTGTAAAAGGTGCTCCCAAGTCCATCTGAGCCTGGTGATTTATTTACTTTCAGTGTGGAGATTGCCTGCTTTACTTCTATTTCTGTAATTTCTCTTTCCAAGTCCTCTCTGTCTTCTTGTGGTATCTTAGGTAGGTTACTGATTATTTCCTCCCATTCCTTCTTGTTTGATTGTTTTGTGGCATGTAGTTCTCTGTAGTAAGTTGTGAAGATTTTACTTATTTCTATAGAATCTGTAACTGTTAAGCCTAGGTGCTGTATTTCCTCTATTGCCTGTTCCTGTCATTGTTTTTTAATTTGGTTGTAGAAAGGCTTGGTGAATTTTATCTCTGCTGTTATGCTGGTCAACCTGCTTTTTAACTTAGGGTGTTTAGTTGTGTTTCTTTGATTCTTTCTATTTCTGATTCATACTTTTTGGTCAGGTCCTTCATTCTGGGCATGTTGTGGTTGTTTGAGCCGGCTTTTAGTATATTGATTTTCTTGTAGAGTGTGGAAGTCATTATTATTGTACGACATTTTCCCTTTAGGTTTTCCCACACTTCCATTAGTGATCTTTGAGTTCTGCTTTGTTCTGTTTTTCCTGTTTCCCAGTTTGCAGTTACAGTCTCTTCCAGTGTTGCTAGTAGATCTGGCTCTTTCATTAGAAATGGGTTCATGCGCCAGAATCCAGGCCCATGATTTGGTGGTTTGTAATTTATGTTGATGATTACCATCATGTGGTCTGATAGATTTTTACTATTATTTACTGAGACTGTATCTGTTGAGTCTAGGAGGTGATGTAGATTTTTATTGAGGTAAAGCCTGTCTATTCTTGTGGATACTCTTCCATTGGTCCAAGTGGGTGGGGGATGGGTTGTATTCAGGATTTTGTGCGATTCTTCCAGGCTGTATTTCACACATAGTGTTTAAGTCGGTGCTGCCTTGTATTCCTCTATGGGTGTTGTCTCCTATTTTATCCGATTCATCTGTTAAGCAGTTGAAGTCACCTCCAAATATGTGCTCATGGGGCCTTTCCATGTAAGTGTCAAGGTTCTTAAAGAAAAGTAATCTTTGGTGTCCATCGTTGGGTGCATATATATTTGTGAAGTTTACTCTTTGGTTTCCCAGTTTGGTTATTACAGATATTATTCTTCCTTCTTGGTCTCGTGTGCTGGAGATGGTTTTTCCTGGAAAGTTTGCTGCCAGGATTATGGCTGTTCCCCTGGCAATATTGCTTCCTCCACTCCAGTACACTGTGATGTTGTGTATTTTCTCCATTTTCTTGATTTCTGTGAGTTTGGTGATATGGGTTTCCTGAAGGAAAAGCACATGGATACCTTTTATTTTCATTTGGTTGATTATTTCGCCTTGTTTTTGTGGAGTTATGCAGCCCCTTGTGTTTAGGGTGCCTATTCTGAGAAGTGTTCTAACCATTGTTGAGTTTTAGGTTTTTTTTTTTTTTTCCCCCTATTTTGATCTGGTTCCTTTTCCTTTCACATTCCTGCTATTTTCTTTGGTCTTTTCATTGACGGTAGTGGAGTTGCTGTGACATACTGTTTCAAAAGGCATATCTAGAATGTCAATTTCTGCTATATTTTCCCTGTTTGTTGGGTAGTTTTTTTGCCTGTGATCTTTTGTTTCTGAAAAGGTTTCTGTTGTACTATTAGTTTTAGTGTCATCCTTGGTTTCTTGGTTTGAAGGTTGCTCAACATTCTGTGTCTTTGTATGGTGAACCGGGGTTGCTTTTGGGTTTGGGCATGCCTCTGTTCTGCTTTTAGTTGTATTATTTTGTTTTGAGGCTTCTCTTGATCGAACTAATCTGTACCTTGGGAGTAGTTGATGAGTTGGACTGTGGGGTAGGCAGTGATTGCAGGGAATATAAAACATTTAGGGCCAAAACTAAGTGCCTTCCTGGTTGGATAGCAATTTAATCACCTTGTCAACCAGAATGGCACTCAGTATTGACCCTTAATGTTTTATACATCAACCACACACACACACGCGCGCGCGCGCGCGCGAGAGGTCTCAAGAACTATAACAAAAGCGTGCCATGAGTCCATAAATGATTACAAGAGTTGTATTCATTAGGAAAACAGTATAGGAAAGATTTCCAAAGGATAGTTGTAAAAAGAATGAAGGAAGAAGATGAGATATTGGTTCAGTTGAGGTTGGAGATGAATTACTTTTTTATATACATATATCTGATCCACACATGAAATGCCACAAGATCTACAGCACATTAGTGCTGTGTGTCTGTCTGCATTTTGCTTGAACAGCTTGGGGTTGTAATCTTTGGGAAAGGTAAAGTGGGGGAGACCTCTAAAGGACAGAAATAGATGGGATGAAGGAGGCAGTGAAGTTGGTTCGGTAAGTTTAAAGATGGCCTGTAAAAAGGTGCTTGTTAGCAGTGGTTCTTGTTTAATGATTTTGGAGGAGAGTAGGAATAATAGTGTCCAATTCTGCAGCGAGCACTGTCCATGAAATTACCTGTAGAAGAGGCACAAGGCAGAAACCAAATGCCTGTGAGAAAGGAATTGAAGTGGATATGTCAGAGAAGGATCATTAATCAGCTGGAGTACCCTCTTCAGGATAGAATCAAGCAATCTTAGAGAGGATTTTGTGAAATGTCCCAAATATGGGAGCAATATTCCATAACTGGGCAGATTTGGATTTTGTATAAAGTTAATAGCTCTGAAGTAGTGTCTTGTGCACCAAGTTTTTTGGCAGCTGCAGAATCTATAGTTTAAATGTGGTTGTGCCAGGAAAGATTGGAGGTGCAGGTCAGTCCAAGTGGAGAAATCTGATCACTTTTGGATATCTCAGTATTACTGAAAAGGGGAGGGATGCAAGCTCTTTCTTGTGAGAAATCAGACAGGACTGAGTTTTGGTGGCATTGAAGTTGAGAACACTGTCCTTGCCCCACTGAGAAATAGCTAGGAGATCCGAATTCACGTTACTAGTAATGGTAGGCCTTGAGGATTCCAATACCTGAGCACAAGGCCTGCCAAATGAAAATGAGGAATGGAACGTACTGTCATCTGCAAAGCTATGGATAGGATTGGAAATCTGAGAGAGCAGGTCATTTATATACAAGAGGAAGAGAGAGGGTGAAAGAATAAAGCCCTGGGGTACTCCTGCATTTGTGGGAAAAATCTGAGGAGAGTAAACTGTCCTCCATGATATGTAGTGAATGACCAGTGAGAAAGTTGACAATCAGTTGCAGAGTGAGGAAGACAGATCATACAATGGCATTTTAAGTAGATCCCTTGTGCCAAACCCAAACAAATGCCTTTGAAATGTTGAGGGCAACCAAGTGAGTTTCTCCAAATTTCTCCATGGCCTGAGTCCAGACATGGGTGCTGAAAACAAGAAGATCAGCAGTAGATTGTGAGTGGCAGATTCCATACTGCTGGTCACTGATTAATTGGTACAACTCTAGGTGGTTCAAGAGTTGGTTGTTGATGACCTTTTCCATAATTTTAGAGAGAGAGAGAGAGAACAGAAGTGGGAGCAACTGGACGATATTTCATTGATTGACTTTTATCACCTTTCTTTGGGATGGGCTGGATGTGGACCTACTTCCATGTTGTAGGGTAGATGCAAGTTGAATAGGATAGATTGAAGAGGCAATACAGGATAGCTGTTAGTTTTAGGGTGCAATTTTTTAACATAATAGGTGGGATGCTATCATGACTAGATGCCTTGTGTTCAGGTTATTGAGGATTCTTAGGATTTCTTTTTGTAAGACGACCATGGGCAACATTAAGGGAGCTGTTCTTGGTAGAGTGGAAGGAACTTTGCTCAGGTCATCAATGTAGGATTTGGAAGAGAAGAGTGAAAGACAAGGCCAGTAAGTTGGCCCTGTCTTTAGGTGAGGTAATTACAGTACCATCTGGATGTGAGAGTGATGGAAACCTGGGCAGGCAGAAGTTGTGCCCAATAGCCTTGGCAAGGGACCAGATGGAGCAACTGCCATTTAGGCAGGAGGTGAGTTTGCAGCATTTACCCTTTCAAAGTCTGACTTGAACTTGATGATTCTTTTTCAGCCATTTGTGGTAAGCAGAGGTTTTTTCTTTTACAGCATTGGCACATTTTTTTTTTGAGAACCAAGGCTTGGATGGTGGCTGAGAATTTGAAGTGGAATAGGAGATGAAAACTTCATTCCTGTGAGGATGATTTCTGTTATTCAGTCTAAGCAGGTGTTTGGATCAGAAGCAGTAGTCAGACCATTGGAAGGAGAAACAGAAGTCACGGAGGTCCTCCCACTTGGAGTCCTTGTGGTGCCAAAGGACTGAACTGGTGGGTGAAGGTTGTTCTGTGGCAAAAGGGACTTGCATGAGGTTGTGGTTCGAGTTACCAAGAGAAGAACCAACAACCACAGTATACCTGGTAGGGAGGCTTGTTAGGAAGAGGTCAAGTACGTTGGCAAATTGGAGGGGATGTCAGGTATTCTGGTAGGAAAATTGATATGAGATAGATCAATGCTGATAGCAAACATCTCGGCATCCCAGCCTGTTTGGTCAGTGAAACTAGAGAAGGGGGAGCCAATGTGAGTTATGGACATTGAAGTTCCCAAGAAGGATGATCTCACTATTGGAGTATTTTGACTGCAAAAAGTCAAGCTTTAGAGAGAGACAGTTGAACTTCGTTTCTTAGAACTATAAACTGCACCATTCCTTCTGCACAATCTTCTCATTGACTCATGGCCCTTCTCATTTCTGTCCAGCATAGTCTTTACTTTCTCACTCTTCATTTTTTCCCAGGTGCAAAGATCAAGAATGTTAGTGAGGCTGTGTACAGAAGAGATAAGTAAAAGAGTTGATTGTTTTGGCAGACACATATGATTTTAAAGTTAAGAAATGTGCAATGACAGAGGATATGAAAGAACTGTTGAAAGAAGCAAAAATGAAGAGTGAGAAAGCAAAGACTATGCTGGACAGAAATGAGAAGGGCCATGAGTCAACGAGAAGATTGTGCAGAAGGAATGGTGCAGTTTATAGTTGTAAGAAATGAAGTTGATAGACAAAAGGCATAACTGATTGACTGCATTTGAATTGTTTCAGAATAAGATGTTTGGAGAATGTGTTATTCAGTGAGAAGTTGGAAGCATAAACTCAGGAAAACTAGGTCCACTTAGAACAAATGTGAGTGAGAGTGTGTGTGTGGAAACGATTATGCAATGTAAAATGAAGTTTCACAAGTGTTTCAAATCTGAATTGGTTAGTAATGACATTATGTAAATGTAACTGTGTATCCAAGAGGATGCAGAAATGCATGCACATGAATGAAGTATTGGAAATAAAGGAAAGCAGATTTTTGGCATTGGCCAGCAGAACTTGGCCAAGCGTTATAGATATCAGTGAGCCCTGATTGAGAGACTAGGATATAGTTACAAGGATAGAATGTAAAGGGTAATGTATATTCGGGGAGGACATAAAGGAATATGACAGGAGGTGGGGTATTGTTGATGACGGATAATAAATGTCAACAAACAAAAGTAAAAGTTTAGAAGAATGTTATATCTGGGGGAGATGGCTCATTTGAGGTTATGTGGTGTGAGATAGTTGCAGGGTCAGCAGAACTTGGCCAAGCGTTATAGATATCAGTGAGCCCTGATTGAGAGACTAGGATATAGTTACAAGGATAGAATGTAAAGGGTAATGTATATTCGGGGAGGACATAAAGGAATATGACAGGGGGTGGGGTATTGTTGATGATGGATAATAAATGTCAACAAACAAAAGTAAAAGTTTAGAAGAATGTTATATCTGGGGGAGATGGCTCATTTGAGGTTATGTGGTGTGAGATAGTTGCAGGGTCGTCACCAGATTAGATTGCGCCCTGAGGCAAACAATTAAATATCGCCCCTGATGGATTATAAGACAAAAATATAAGAAAATATCTAATTGCTACTTTTTTTTAATTAAAAAGACAAACATTAATGCAAAACAATTACATTATAATATTAATTAATGTTTGCTCTTCGAGGATACCTCACGATAAAACTATAAAGACTGTCTATGTTGTTCATAGTCTTTTAACCCTCAATGTTTAGTGTTTTTTCTTTTATAATGTCACCTGAAGAAGGCTGTTACAGGCTGAAACTAGTAGTGTGTTTATATTAAAACCTTTTTAATTAAATCTCGGTTCTAGTCATTCAATTTTTTTCATAAAACTATGTGTATATATATATATATATATTATATATATATGATAAAATTTTGAGGAATATTTTTCTCTTGTATTATTTTTGAGAGAATTTTTACTTCTTCAAATAAATCTAATCCATCTACATCAGATATTTTGCCACTGCTCAAAGCAATTTCCAAGTCTAAAGTATCAAGATGTTGCTTCATAACTTCATCTAACAACGTGAAAAGTTCTACAATTTTTAGAAAATTTCCGTTGTTAGGAGTATAAATTGTAGAGGACGATCCTTGAAGCGCAAGATTTTGTGCTGCTATGCAATGGATTATTGTTAATAATCGTATCAAAACTGCTTTCCAGCGTTGTTTCATTGTCAAAAATTCTTTGTTGGTCTGCATCAATTGTTTCAAATTTAACCAGACTGTCAATTCCTTCCACTCAGAAAACAACGAATATGGGATTATGAAGTTTCATGCATTTGAAGTTTTCTGTCGATATTTTTCCAATAATCGAAACCACTTTTCGACGTAAGGCAGTTTTGCTCTGATGAAATAGGATTAAAAATTTTGCAGCAGAAACAATAAACAGCATCATTTCCCCTGGAATATAGAAGCCATGAACGTTTAACATTTTCACAATTTTTAAGCATTCATCGATATTAATTTTTTGAAAATTTTCTGCCTTGATCATTCAAAGGATATTTATTTAATTTTACTTGAATAGGACCTTTTTTTTATAAGTTCAATTCTAGTTTTGTCATCAAATTTCTCTGGCCAGTAGTATGGATCAGTTTCAATAAAATAATCTTGAGTTTTAATTGGCTCATCTGTTCATAATTTCTTTTTGTCGCTATCATCGTTAACCTCATCATTTTTGGAATCACCACATATGGTTGTTACATCAGTATCAGTGGTTGATGTGGGGGAATCGTTGGCATTTGTGGATGTAGAAGCTGCTCCAACGGCTGGTGCTGAAATTTTAATAACTTTTAGTGTTGGCTTTGCTGAAAACTCGTTCTCTTTGGTGTCACTGTGAAATTCCAAATCTTCTTATATCACTTGTGCTTTCTTTACTTGCTCTTCCTTTTCTCTTTTACTTTTTCAAATTACTCATCTAAATGACAATAAATTTCGTATTGATAAGTTATTCTTTTTTTTTCTATTAATTATTAATTTTGAGTTAAGTAATTTATTATTTTTAAGAGTTTTAAAACAATGAAATCTTATATTAAAAAAATCAATTTAAAACAGTTGTCTTCAACGGATTTTTACTATAAATAATTCATACAATAATTTGAAACTTTGATAATTAAAGGTAAACTATAATTGTGGAGGGCAATGTAAGACATCAAGTATGCTGCCCAACGAGCATTTTGGCATTTTAGCAAAATGCGCCTCTGATCAATATGTTTATAATTCATAAACTACTAATCTTTAAAATTTTGTCTATCAAAAATCCAAAAATAAGTACACAATTAAAATCAAAGTCAAAAATTGTCCAAAGTAACTTAAACACAGAATACACAATACATTCAATATGTTTCACATTCAAAATTGAAATGACGCTGAAAAAAATTTAAGAAGTGCATATCACGCTGTTTTGTCTATCCAAATTCGAAGCGGAATTTAAGAAAACGAACAGTGTAATATGCACCTATGTTTCAGACTAAATATTTGAATAAACCAGTGTTTCTCAAATTTCAGATATCCATGTACCCGTTCTTAAATTTTCATTATTACCAAGTACATTATCAAAATAATAATAATAATAATAATAATAATAATAATAAATAAATAAATAAAATTATTTCATTGTAAGTGTCTGCTTTATTTGAATTTAGATGTACATTTAAACAAAAAAATGATTTATTTTTAATAGAACAAAATTTATAAAGATACTATGCATTTTCACTTAATATAAATAATTTATCATCAATGAGAGGAGTGAAACTGCTTATTTCTATATGCTATATTGCTCTCTTTTGTGTGTTTTATAAATCCAGTCTTTAACCGATGATCCATACTTTAGAATTTGAAAGCTAAAAAAAAATTACTGTATTTACTCGATTTTAACTCGCATTTTTCCCCAAAATTTCAGCAAAAAAAAAATCATGGTGCATGATATATGCGAGGATTTTCGGAAACTAAAGTTTACAGAAAAAAACTGAAAATGGGTATGACTTACCAAGAAGCTCCTATTCATCATCACTTCTTCTGGCCTTGAGAGCATTTCCTTGTGTGCAATGTCAAAGTTATCTACCCAAATAGCGTCATCTTCTTTCCCATTATGTCAAGTAAAAATTATCAGTAATTTACAAGACTAGAGATACGTAATGAACAGTCCTTCACAAATGACTAATGAGAAGTGAAAGCTGTGCACAATGATAGGCCAGTAGAGAAAGAGCAGCTATGAAGAAGTGCATATGATTGGTGTGGTATTAACAAAAGATCGAAAATTGTCTGCTTGCTCAAAAGAGCAAGCAGACAATTGAGTTGAAATGCTAATTCTCTTCAACTGATTTCCATATTATCTGAAATACAATCACTATATATTTCTTAATTTTAACACATTCGTGACGGAGTGGTGTAAAGCAAACTCATATGTTGCCAGTGCGTCTACACAGCAGTTTCTGTGGGAGGGGGGGGGGATGCGATTCATTAGTTAGTGCCATTTTTATCTCAGTTGTCTCTAATTGCACTATTTGTTGAGAAATATATTACACAGTCTGCAAATGTCTGTGAACCTTATTCAGTGACATGATAAAACTAATTGTTTTTCCTGTTTCTGCAGTATAGGTGCTGTTGTGGAGGGTGTATTGTTTACTGCAGGGAGTGAGTTATTGCCCCAAGGCAAACATCGGGGCAATAGTAATTCACAATTTGAGTAGGAGAATTCATGCATAATATGATTTTATATATATATAGACTATAAAAGACTATATCATACGATGAATTTATGAAATTCATCGTATGATACTTTATGGGTTGTTTCCTTAAGTATCTAATAAGTGGTCTATGCTACACCCTGTCGATGGTACTGGATAGTTGCCAACAGGACAAAATATATTTCTGGTCACTGCTACAGACCAGGAGGTCCACAGGAATATGTGAATGCCATGCATTGACAGATTAGCACAATGAGTACAGGCTGAGCAATTATAATGGTGACATAGACTGGAGGGAGGAAAGGGGCATGGCAAGATGGAAATGAAATTTATTCAGTTGCTAAGAGATAATTACCTGAAACAGCAAGCCATGGATTTGAGAGTGCTGGATCTTGTATTAGCATCAGAAGATTTATCCATAACTAAGATACACACATGCTCTGCTCCATTCAGTTAAAGTGACCATGTAGTCTTGTTCTGTATCTGTGACACAGCATGCCCATTTCACTTGGGTGTGCTGTTGTGTGGGTTATGCAACCTGTGCTACAAAATTCACATCAATTTCACTGTATAATTGCATTTTTTTTTTTTTTTTTTTTTTTTATCGAGGTATGAAAGTTTTAAGAGTGCATAGCACATTGGCACTCATCTTAATTGGTCCAATGCAGATAATTGTAGGATAACTTGTATTTATGTATCATCATCAACCATTATCGATCCACTGCTGGATGAAGGCCTTTTCAAGATTACTCCAACACTCCCTGTCCATGACTCTCCTGCAAATCTGATGATATTATTAATCCACCGTGATTTAGGTCGGCGTTGTGGTCGTTTTTCCTCTCGTGGAATCCAGTCCAGTACTTCTTTTGTCCATCGCTGATCTTGTTTTCGGGCAATATGCCCAGCCTATTGCCACTTCAAATGTTTCACTCTTCCTATGATGTCAGAGAATTTGGTTTGATTTCTTATCCATTAATTCCATTTGTGATCCAATCTTGTGATACTAAGCATACTTCTTTCCATACTAAATTGTGTTGTTCTTAATTTTTGAATTTCCTTTGCATTCAGTGTCCATGTTTCACAGCCATATGTCAGTATAGGAAGAATACACTGATTAAAAACCTTTCTCTTCAGGCATAATGGTAGTTGGCTTTTGAATATTGAATGTAATTTTCCAAATGCTTTCCACCCAGGCATCGCACGCCTTTTAATTTCATCCATGATATTTTGTTCCACCGATATCTGCTGTCCTAAGTATATGTAATGATCTATTTGTTTAATTTCCTCATTACTGATTTTTATTATTTCTGGTTGGACATAGCTATTGAACATAACTTGGGTCTTCTTTAGGTTTATCTTAAGGCCTGCTGTTCTGCTAGCAATTTGGAGCTCATGGATACAAGTCCGTAATTCATGTGCAGTTGAAGTAAAGATAACTATGTCATCTGCAAAGCGTAAATGACTTAAATATCTTCCATTTATCTTCAGAACTTTCCTTTCCCAATCAAGAAGTTTGAATATTTCTTCTAGGCATGCTGTGAATAATTTTGGAGATATTGTGTCACCCTGTCTTATACCTTTCTGTATTCCCACAGTAGAGATGTTTCCATTGAAATGAATTGCTGCTGTAGTATACTGATTTGATGGTTCTGATGTAGGGCTCCTCCACTTGTTGGTTTTGTAATGCTTTAAGTATTGCACAAATTTTAAGTGAATCAAAGGCTTTCTCATAGTCAATAAAACCAAGACATAGTGGTAATTGATATTCATTACACCGTTCAATAATCTGCTGTACAGCTTGAATATGGTCCATTGTACTAAAGCCCCTTCGAAAGCCTGCCTGTTCTTTTGGTTGTGCTAGGTCCAGAGTCGCACAAAGTTTATTAGCTAAGACTTTTGTAAACACTTTGTAGACCACTGATAGTAGACTGATAGGTCGGTAGTTCATCAAGTCTTCTATCTCACCTTTTTTACGTATCAGAATTAGGGTAGCCTTCTTCCATGTTGTTGGTACATCATTTTTCTTCAGGCATTAAGTAAATAGTTTTTCTAAGAGTTCATAGATTATTTCTCTGCCTGTTTTTAGAAGTTCAGCTATAACTCCATCCTCACCTGCAGCTTTCCCATTTTGGAAGCTTTGGATGCTCTGCATAACTTCTTCTGGTAGAATCTGTGGTACTTCAGCTGTGTTGTAGATGTCTTCTTCATTATTTAATTCATCATCCTGGTATAATATTGAGTAGAATTCTTCAATTCTTTTTGCTATAGCATATCTATCTCTGATGATGGTCCCGTCTTGTAGTTTGACTGCAACCATCTGTTTACTGTATAATAAAATTAGTTTAATCCTTTTTCCAAGTGTGAGCAAACAAAGTTTGCACCTGAAAGTATCTTCAGTACTGGGGTAAGGTGGTACAACATCAGGGCAACTCGTTGCAAAGGTGGAGCAAGCTACCAACACTCCTATCTCAGTATCTCCCATAATGCAAAACACATCTCCTTGCAGATATGTCTAATGTTATGCATTAAGGGAAGGGCCACTACCCAGACTAGTTTCGACCTTTATTGAGGTCTCTTCAGTGGGAGCCAGGCCCAAGTGGAGATACCAGGCAAAAGCATTAGCAGGTCATCTCTACCTATTATATATATTATACTCTAACCAAGTGAAAAATAAACTTTCAACATCTTTCTCTAAATCCAGAGTAATTTATTAAAAAAGGGTGGCACACCATTTGGCAACTCCTATAGGTAGAGATGACCTGCTAATGCTTCTGCCTGATATCTCCACTTGGGCCTGGCTCCCACTAAAGAGACCTCAATAAAGGTCGAAACTAGTCTGGGTAGTGGCCCTTCCCTTAATGCATAACATTAGACATATCCGCAAGGAGATGTGTTTTGCATTATGGGAGATACTGAGATAGGAGTGTTGGTATCTTGCTCCACCTTTGCAACGAGTTTCCCTGGTGTTGTACCACCCAGTCCTGAAGATACTTTCAGGCGCAAACTTTGTTTGCTCACACTTGGAAAAAGGATTAAACTAATTTTATTATACTCTAACCAAGCGAAAAATAAACTTTCAACATCTGTTTACTGTTTGGCTTTTTTGAGACTATAGTTGTTTTCAATTGTTTGTTGTATGAATTTACAATTGAATTTTCTTATTTCTTCTGTGATACGTTTTCTGATTGTTTTGCACAATTCCGTGTATTCAATTTTATTCTGTAGGTTAATTGATTGTTTCATTTCTCTTAGTTTCTTCATAAGCTGTTTTGTTTCTTCAGAGATTTTGTCTTGTTTCTGTTCTGTGGTACCAGCTATTTTAAGTGAGCATTATAAAAGGTTTTGGGTAATAATGTCATTACTTTCTGATAGATCAGCATTGTCATCTATAATAAGATGTTTAATTCTATTGTTTAGTTCGTCGTTGGAATATATCTTTTTTTAATGTTGAGTTTGTGTACATCTATGTTTTGCTTTGATCTCCGAAACATTCTTTTTCTTTCTTTTTGGCAATTTATTTGAATCTTACTGCTTACCATACGATGGTCACTTCCAATGTTGAAGGTGTTTATAACAGAGCAGTCTTGAAAGATGTTTTTCTTATTGCTGAGGATAAAGTCAATTTCACTAGTTTTTCCATTTGGACTTTTCCATGTCCACTTTCTATGTGTTTTTTTCCTGAAGAAGGAATTCATGTATGTATACAGGTAAGTAATGTATGACAGGCAATTTTAATTTATTTTTATTTGTCAATGAGAGCATCAATTCTTTGTTTTCCAAACATCTTAAGAAAAATGACTGAACATGCAATTGGAAACACTTGTGTTCTTGCACTGCTGCAGCTAAATGATTAAGGTCAGAATATCCATGCTTATTCCAAATGCCTCTCTCTTTGGAGAATAACCATGGCCATAATAAACAATGCCAACAAAAAAGTTTTGACTGCACTTCACATCCAATTAACAATTGTACCGTATTGTACTGTGAAATAGAGAAGTATCTCATGTAATCGGTTTTTGCATCTCTGTGCTTGCTTAGTAAATTTGGAAGAGGAGGATGTGCCTTACCTCCTTTTAACTACAATCATACAATCCACAAAAGCTCTGGCAGAAAATGGGACATTCAGTAGATCGTCAACAGTTTCCCCATTGTAAATATTGGCAAAAAAATTAATTATTAACAGAAAATTATATATTAAACACTTGTCTATATCGGTCCTAAACATGTCAGTTCACACTTCCTACATGCAAACCAGATGAAACTTAAACAAAAACAGCAGCTCGTGACAAATAACAATGTTCAATTGGAGTGGTTGACACAATAACCGATCACAGCTACTGATTTCTGGGTGCTATTGTCTTAGTGCAAATCCTGCTTTACCTTCTGCATGATTTAAAATCACTGGAATGCTAAAAATTTGACCTCCTGTGCATCTTTACATCTGTTCAAAGGGATCGAAAGTGTCCATATTTGCAACCGCACACCTGGACTATTAATGCTAATGTGATGCAATGTTTCGTGTACTAATGCTTCGTGAAAAATGTACTTTTCACGAAGCATTAGTATATTGTGTTTAATTTTAGGAATCGCACAAAAAGCCAGGAAACAATTAGGGGAGTCTTTAACAGGAATAAATGCACAAATATAATATCGGTGATATGGCTATTCTGTGAGTAGCCATATCATCGATATATACACTGTTCTGTATAGTTGCTGAACATGTAGAATCCTCTGTCAAGAAAGGGTTTATGTTGAACTATAAAGCAGGTACTGATAACTGACTTATGAGGTAGCTTGGAACAGTGCAATGGATTAAGAAACAAGAAAGATTGTCAGTAGTACATAGGAAGTGGTCAGGGATTGTTTGAAAGAAGCAGTATTATCAAACTGCGCACTCTCAGTTGGGAGGATAAACCAATTTTGTGGGGGGGGGAGCACAGCTGCTGCCAAAGTGTAAACTCAGAAGAGTTTATATAACAAGTAAGAGGAAAATGACTTTGGAAGATGGTTTTAATTAACCACACTACCGGCCAAAAGGTCTATAGACGTCAAGGTTATCATGGATGCAAAGTGCATATTAAAATAGTAATGCCATTGATATTACATTGAAATACATGATGGATACGAAACGTATGAGGAATGTGTATTTGATCCATAATGGTCGGTAAGGTGGTTAATGCTAATGGTAGTAAAGTGACAAAAACACAAAAATAGCTGAATTGCT
This sequence comes from Typopeltis vanoorti, assembly GCF_054136105.1. Lineage (NCBI taxonomy): Eukaryota > Metazoa > Arthropoda > Arachnida > Uropygi > Thelyphonidae > Typopeltis > Typopeltis vanoorti. Next base: position 125,929,136 of record NC_143556.1, on the reverse strand, counting down.
GAGCAATAATTTTGCAAAGTTGTATCACCAGATGGAAATTTCACACATGAAAAATTTACATCATTACCAACTTCCTATCTACGATTTTCCTCCAAATCAGTCTGTTACCTGTCAAGACTCTGACATTATCAGATCTTATATTTCTATCTTCTAAGGCACATTTAACAGTATCAATCCACCTAACATCTTGGTCTTTTTTCCTGTCAACTTGGCAGAGAACACTTGTTTTGTTAATCTTTCTTCTCCCATTCTGTTTAAGTGACCATACTACCTGAGATTAGCTCTGCTAATGCATTCCTGGATGCTGACAATGTCAAGTTCTTTCCTAATATCCTCGTTTTTAATATGATATTGCCATTGATGCCATTTGATCATGCCCCTAATCTTTCTCAGGACTCTCATATCTATGGTCTCTAGTCTTTAGTCAAGTGTTTACTTTTGATCCAGCTCTCAGATCCATAAGTTAAAATTGGTTTAAACAAATTTAAATTTTTAAATTGTTTAAACGTCTTGTATACAGCTAATTTAGTTTTTTGGCTAATTTTTCTCTTATTCCATATAAATTTATTCAGTTGATTTCCTACCATACCAGCTTTGTTGATTCCATTGTCTATCTCCATATTTAATTTACCATCTTCACTGAAAATCGTGCCTAAGTAGCTGAAGTGTTTTACTTGTTCTATAAGTTCTCCATTCACAACACAGTTGATATCTTCAATGTTTCTGCCTATTTTCATTGTCTTTGTATTTTTAATGCTGACCTTCATACCATATCTATTACAACTGTTATTCAATTTAGTCAGGGAATCTTGCAGACTTGTAGCGGTTTTATTTAGAAGTACATCATCATCTGCATAAAGCAAAGAGTTGAGATTAAAATCTCCAATTTTGATATCAGGTTTAATACCACTTTCCTTCATAATGTGATCCATATAAATAATGTATAACAGAGGGGGGGGGATAATTTACCTCCTTGTCTGACACCAGATTTAACATTAAACCATCTTCCTGTACTTCCTTCAATTCTAACTGCTGACTTGCAACTCAAATAAAGATTAAGTATTGCTTGATATAATGCTACAATAACACCATATGACTGTGGCATTTTGAATAGCTTCTCTCTTGGCACCTTGTCATATGCCTTTTCCAGATCTACAAAACTTTAATACAGATCTTTGTTATATTCCCATGATTTCTCAACTATTTGTCGTAAAGTGAAAATCTGATCCTGGCAGCCTTTATTTGGTCTGAATCAAGCTTGTTCTTCACCAAGCTTCTCTTCCACAATCCTTCTCAACCGTTTCTCAAGTATACTTGTATATATATACTTGACCAACCTTTGCCAGCAAAGGTTGGTCGATTGGTAGAGCCTCTGCTACTAATGGCTCGTAAAAAGTTAAGCAATTTTGAGAGTGGTTAGTAGTTGGAAGGGATCAATCGCTCGATGCTGTTGGCACACTCTCCCTCGATGAGTCTTTGGACTTATTATTATTACATAATAATAATATCTTACCAGGAACACTCAGTAATGAAATACCTCTGTTATTCTCACATTCAGTTTTATTTCCCTTTTTATAGGTGGTAAAGAGTGGACATGATAGAAACTTATAAGTTACTAAAGGGATTCTATAATATTGTTCTATAAGGTTTTAAAAAATTTCAATTGTGAGAACTAGAAATCGCCATTGGAAGATGTGTAACAGTGTTGTTAGTAAGGACATGTGGACTAGATTTTTACTTGGAGTGTGGTGAATGAATGGAATGGACTGCCAGAAGTAGTTGAGATTGCCCTGACAGTGAATGAGTTTCAGGAGAGATATTACCTGACACCTCCAGGGAGTTCAAAGAATCATCAAGGGAGGGCACCTACTCTACAACTCTCGGTCTCCACCACTCAATCCACAAACTACAATGAACCGCAACTATACTGCCATCTACAGCCCACCACTAGTATTTTCACAGACAATCACAAACATCCACAGTGGAATTCGAACCTGCAGCCTTTTGGCTGGAGAGTGTATATGCTAACCACTTGGCCAAGGCTGGTAATAATATGATAGATATTATGTGTATAAAGGATAGTGTGAGTCTCCAACGATGAGTTTTCTCATTCCATGGAGATTACCCATACAATAATAATAAAATAAGGAAAGATTATTGTGTTTTGGTAGCATTAAATTATCTTCACCCTACTTGAGAAAGGCTATAAGATTGGTGCATAAAGCAATGAATCACTTTAAGATCTTGAAGATTTCAAATCTTTAGTCATCTGTGCACAAGGAGGCTTGGAAACAAAGAATGGAGTGTACTGTCATCAACAAAGCTATGAATTGCACTGTATGTTAGTGAGAGAACATCATTGATTTACAGGAGAAAGAGTGAGGTAAAAGCACAAGGCACTGGGAATGGCATTGATGGAAATATCCACTATGATATGCAATGAACAATGAGAGAGGAAGCTAACAATCCACACTCAAAGGTTAGGAACATGCTCATAAGATGGAACCTTGGTAAGAAGGCCACAAAAGCCAAATTGATCAAATGCCTTGGAAATATCAAAAGTGACAGCAAGGGTTTCTCCTTTGTTGTCATAACAAGGTAGAACTGCCCTGATGGGAGTTTCTGTGCAGTGATTAAGCTAGTTGTTGATGATTTTCCTCTTCACATTTGAGAGTAACGAAGTGAAGAAAATGTGTATGACAGCTTATGGCTCTGCTGTTATTTCTGGAGCAAAAATTCTTAGAACAACTGGAGAAATTTATTAATATCAAGACTTTAGAGTTTTTTTTCTGATATCCTTTTGACAAAAGATCACAGGAGGCATACTATGGGTAATTTGTGGGATAGCAGGAAGAGATTTGCCTTGGTGATATAAACCAGAGTTAGAGAAGACTGATGACAACAAGTTAGTATTATTTTAAAGAGATGTTCCCATTGTTTCATCTGGAGGAAAGAGAGAAAGGTGGAAACATAGTAAGGAAGAAGTTTTTTGCTTGACAGCCACAGGTTAGGGACCAGGATGCTTGAATTTGAGAAGGAGGCAAGCTTAGTATATTTGGCACTTACAAAGTCTGCTAGATTCATTAATGACTATTTGAGCAGCTGTTATAAGTTATTGTGCAAGTTGAGTGAGAAGCTATAGTTTTTAACTTGATCCACTGAGTGTATGCTGCATTTTAAACTTGAACCACTTAAGCACATTTGTTGAAAGACCAAGATTGTGATAAGGGTATGGAATTTTGAGTGGATTGGGAATAAAGCCATTCATCTCAACATGAATAACTTCAGTTATTAGATCACAACAGATGTTTGGATCAGGACAGAAGAAGCAATAATCACATCATGGAAAAAAAGCACAGAAATTAGAAGCACCAATAAATTAGAACAAAACAGATAATAAAAATTATTGCTTGATGGTTATTAGGATGGGTTATCAAACTTAAGGAATTAATTAAATAAACTTTAACATAAAGAGCCAATAGGCTTCATTTCGGCAATGTAACATTATCAGAACTTTACTCACCTTTGCTACGAGTTGCCCTAGTGTTGAACTATGTGCTTTAGCTTACGCTACAATCTGCCGAAACTTTTATAGTTTACTATATTCGGCATGAAACTCTTTGATTCCGATCTTTGAGTTTCTTATTTGGCTTTGAAATGACGTGGGATTTAATATCCCCTTAATTTAAATAAAATTAAGGAATTAAATTTAAAGAAGAATGTGAAATTTTGATCAACCATCCTAATCTAAACAATAAGGCTAGCATAAAAATCCCAAGAATATGAATGGCACACATTCAGCCGAAATAAGTTCTGCAGCAAAGCCTCACTTTTTGATGGTATGAAATAATTTTAGCTCTTAGCGGGTACCATCAATACTGTTTTTATTCTAATTTATCTGTGAGTAATCTCTATCTTAATTATCGATTAGTGATGTCTAACAAATAACAGGACTCTAGCTTTGATGTAGTAAGTTTTTTTTTTCTTTTTTCCCTCAGAGGTCAACAAGTAATGTTAATGGTTGACCAAATTAGTGTGACTTTAGCATACTATGTAGATTGGAACATAGTCTTCTTTTTTGTATATATGATGTGTATACTCCAAATGATGACCTTGACATGAAGGTTGAAACATCAGCTGATTATTTTGATTGATATTGAACTAAAGTTTTACTATAACATGGCAGTTGTTTCCAAAATTTTTAAAAATGAATTCACATAATTCCGACTGGCTCCCCTTATAGAGAAGGGGAAGCCAGATGGAATTATGGATGCTGAATCTCCAAGAAAGAAAGATTAGCTCACCGGCCAATTAGACTGTGTGTGATTGACTTTCTCGTTCTAATAGCTATTCTAAAAGGCTGCAAATGAATGCTGCAAATGGGATGAAAGGAGGAAATCTTGAGCAGAAGCAGATGACATAAAAGACCTTCCAGATCTGATAACCTGAAATCTCCTTTATATGATGGGATAGCATCCTATCAAAAGCATATCCCTCCCTCACACACACCCTTTTTATAAGAGACTGTGTATGATAATATCAGTTGAGGTTCATTGCTGAGTAAGGGCTGGTGCATGTTGTTCATGCTGGTATTAATCCACAGATATTGATAAAGGCTATGTGGAAATGTTTTTATTATATGAAATTTTGTTTAGGTGAGTTTTGGGAATCTATTTTTTATTTTTTGCAATTTTTTGTTGCATTTTTGATATTTTTTGAAATCTTTTGCTGCTTTTTTGTGTTTTTTTTTTTTAACTGTAGTGACATAATTTTTTATTCTGTCTTTTATGGTGTGGAATAATGGGAAAATCTATAAAACAAGGGCCTGCAATAGGGAATGAAGGATTCGCAGATGGCTCCCACAAGGAGAGTGCCCAGACTCCAATCTAAGCATTACCTTGACAGAAGACCCCTGCAAGCTGTTATATTCCAACTCCATTCAGGTGCAACCTGGCAGAGTAAGTAGCAGCAGGATTATTTGCCAGCTGAATGGGAAGCTTCAGCTGGCAAATAAGTTCCTTGAAAGGAACTGGCTTCCTGCCTGAATAATTATGGTGTGGAAAGCGTGCCTAGAAAGGCCACCAACTGCACTGCATGTAAGAAGAAAGGGTAGATACAGAAACTGGGCCCTACTCTTAAGATGAAACATGGCAATGACCACTTTGTGTCCCCAATAAAGCAGGGCAGTGGTGTTTCACCTGGTGATGAAAGTCCTGTACTAATTAACCACACACAGAGATATAGTAGGCATCTCCTGCTAATATAGAAGGAACACTTTTAAGGAAGCAATACTTGCCTCGTCAGAGCTCTGTTTGTAGAAACAAGCCATACCAAAGTAAGGTGGGGCTAACTTGGCCAGGAGGGGCTATATTTTACATCACTAATCCATTAATGTCATGGTGTAGTTCCCCCTTATCGACGGGTTTGCTACCTTCAGTTTCAGTTATCCACAGCAACCCCAGTCCAAAAATATTAAATGGAAAATTCTAGAAATAAACAATTTATAAGTATATCAGCAAAGTGGATATTCGATCCAACATTATTTCAATGCCTAATGTTTGTAGAAACTATGAGAGTTTTGTAATTTGACCTGAGAGTTCACGAGAATGCAATGCTCGGCATCCCCAAGTTAGCTTGCACTACTTAAGTAGCTAAGTCAACTTGGAGATGCCGAGGATCGTATTCTCGTAAGCTCACGGGTCAACTTAAGAAACTTCATAGTTTCTACAAACTTATCAGATCGACTGTCGCAGTATCGTAGTGCTTATGTTCGAGTAACCCTTATTTTACTAATAATGGTCCAAAAGCACAAGAGTAACGATGCTGGCAATTCGGATATGCAAAAGAGAAGCCATAAAGTGCTTTCTTTTAAGTGAAAAAGGTGAAAGTACTTGACTTCATAAAATAATAAAGGGTCAAAGCTGTATAACTGAGAGGAGACCTCTGCATAGCCTTTAAAGGAATGCGGAGAACCGACCAGGGCTTCTGACTTAATGTCCAATCCTCACCTTCTCGTGGTGCACCTGTTGGGTATCTACTTGGATACTGAACAAACGAGGATGGGCTGGCAATTTGGGATTTAGCCGACCAAATTGTATTCTTATTGGTTAAACCAAAATAAAAAATGATGGTACAACATGACAAAATTTCATGCTGGCTGGGGCGTCGCCCGGTTAAACAAGGCCCCTGTTGTTTTCGCCAGGGAACCAGGGTGAACAGCGAAAAGTCAGCTACTGGAACAAATCTGAAAACAAACCCCAAACCCCAACTGAACATCACCAGAGTTAAAGATCGGTACTATCAACATAAGAAGCCTGAACTGCAAAGAAATGAGCTAGCTGAGGAATTAGATAAGTACCAGATTGACATAATAGGGGTGACTGAAACAAAAAAAACCAAAACTGGTGAGATCTTTCTGAGCAATAAATACAAAATATTATATTCAGGCAATGACAATCTAGGAAAAGAAGGAGTAGCCATAGTATTCAACACAAAATACGAGGCTAATCTTCTTGAATGGCAGTCAGTCTCAAGTAGAGTAATGTGGACAAATATGAGAATGGGGAACTGGACAATGAGACTTATTTGTGGCTATGGTCCCACAGAAGGGTCTACTAAGGTAGAAGTGGATGAATTTTTTGAAGCTTTAGAAAAAGCAAATGACACAATGAAAAATGGAAAGTTGGTCCTTGTTGGGGATCTAAATAGCAGAGTAGGAAATGATTGCGAGACATACAAAAATATTTTGGGAAAATTTGGAGAAAAGAGCAAAGCTAATAATAATGGCAAATATCTGTTGGATTTCTGCTCAGGACATGGACTTATTATTACTAACACCATGTTCCAACATAAAAATGTGCACAAATTCACATGGAGAGAAGAGGCTAGGAATAAAAAAAGTCTCATTGACTATGTTATTGTTGATAGTGATGTTTTCTCCCTGGTGCAGGACACCAGAGTGTACAGAGGATTTGAAATTGGAAATGATCACTATCTAGTCTTGAGCGAGATAAAATTGAATTTCATATTGAAAAGAATAACATGTAAGAAAGTTTTAAAGCGAATAAAAGTTGAGCAGCTCTCAGATGTGAACTGTAGACAAAAATACACAAAGATTATTGAAGAAAAAATGAAAGAGTTTGAGAACAGGAATCAAACCTTGGAGATTCAGTGGTAAACTCTGAAGAAAACATTGATTGATTCTGCCAGAGAGGCATGCGGTGAGGTTGTCTGTAAGAATAAAAAAATCAGAACTCCCTGGTGGACACAGGAAGTTAAAGAGGCAGTGAAGGAAAAGAAAAAAGCATATCAAAAGTTCCTGTCAAATAAGTCAGCTTGTACTCTTAGAGAATATAGAGACAAATGCAAGAATGCTAAACACTGTGTAAAACTAGCTAAACAAAAGTCATGGGAGGACTTTGGCAAGAATATAGAAAATAAATATCAAGAAGGTGGCAAAATATTCTGGAGGTTGTTGAAGAAGCTTAGGAATGGAGGAAAGAGTGCTGTAAAAGGAGTTAGAGATGATAAAGGTGACATGAAAACAGAAGAAAAAGATATCCTTGAAGTATGGAGTAATTACTTTGAAAAACTTCTAAATGAAACAAGCAGTGATGACAGCATAGTGGTAAAAAACAATGACCAGGCATGCAGTCAGGAATACATATCCATACTTGAAGTAGAAAAAGCCATCAAAGGCTTGAAATGTGGAAAGGCATCAGGAGTAGATGATATTCGACCAGAAATGCTGAAGTATGGTGGTATAAGAGTCTTACAGTGGCTGCACTGCATAGTTCAGAAGGCATGGACAGAGGGACGAATTCCTAATGATTGGAGTAGAGCTCTTATAGTACCCATATATAAAAAGGGAAATAAAACTGAATGTGAGAATTACAGAGGTATTTCCCTACTGAGTGTTCCCGGCAAGATCTATGCAAGTATACTTGAGAAACGGTTGAGAAGAATTGTGGAAGAAAAGCTTGGTGAAGAACAAGCTGGATACAGGCCAAATAGAGGCTGTCAGGATCAGATCTTCACTTTACGACAAATAGTCGAGAAAGCATGGGAATATAACAAAGATCTGTATTTAAGTTTTTTTGATTTGGAAAAGGCATGTGACAAGGTGCCAAGAGAGAAGCTATTCAATACGCTGCAGTTATATGGTGTCAATGGGGCATTATATCAAGCAATACTTAGTCTTTATTTGAGTTGTAAGTCAGCAGTTAGAATTGAAGGAAGTACAGGAAGATGGTTTAATGTTAAATCTGGTGTGAGGAAAGGATGCACATTATTCCCTCTGTTATTCATTATCTATATGGATCACATTATGAAGGAAAGTGGTATTAAACATGATATCAAAATTGGAGATGTTAATGTCAGCTCTTTGCTTTATGTGGATGATGTTATACTTCTAAATAAATCTGCTACAAGTCTGCAAGATTCTCTGACTAAATTGAATAGCTGTTGTAATAGATATGGTATGAAGGTCAGCAATAAAAAGACAAAGACAATGAAAATAGGCAGAATCATTGAAAATGTCAAATGTGCTGTGAATGGAAAACCTGTGGAACAAGTAAAACATTTCAGCTATTTAGGCACGATGTTTACTGAAGATGGTAAATTAAATATAGAAATAGACAACAGAATCAGCAAAGCTGGTATGGTGGGAAGTCAATTGAATAAATTCATATGGAATAAGAGAGAAATTAGTCGGAACACTAAATTAGCTGTATACAAGATAGTGTTCAAACCAGTTTTAACTTATGGATCTGAGAGCTGGGTCAGAAGTAAAACACTTGACCAAAGACTAGAGACCATAGATATGAGAGTCCTGAGAAAGATTATAGGTGTGAACAGATGGCATCAATGGCAATATCATATTAAAAACGAGGATATTAGGAAAGAACTTGACATTGTCAGCATCCAGGAATGCGTTAGCAGAGCTAATCTCAGGTGGTATGGTCACTTAAACAGAATGGGCGAGGAAAGATTAGCAAAACAAGTGTTCTCTGCCAGGTTGGCAGGAAAATGACCCAGAGGAAAACCAAGATATAGGTGGATTGATATGGTACAAAGTGCCTTAGACGATAGAAATATAAGATCTGATAATGTTGGAGTTGACAAGTAACAGACTGATTTGGAGGAAAATTGTAGATAGGAAATTAATAATGATGTAATTTTTTTCATGTAGGACTATCATATCCTGTACACCCCTTGAGGTACATAGCAGGAATTTGATGATGATGATGATGATGATAATATGTAGGCTCAGGTTGCTAAGATTTCATTCACATTCAGATAACTTTTATTACAGTATGTTGTCATATTTGTTCTATTTTAATTGTAGTTATTGTTGCTAATCTCTTAGTGTGCCTAATTTATAAATTAAACTTTATCATAGGTATGTATGTATAGAAAAAAACAGTATATATATATATGTTAAAGATACCAAGCAATTTTAAACTTGGTTTTACTCCATTTTTTCTAAGTAAGCAAACAGACAAAATGTCAAGTTTGCGCCTGCAATTTATGCAAGACTAGCTGATCCCACAGGTAGTGCAAGACCAAGGCAACTCGTGGTAAAAGTGGAGCAAGCTCTGATCACTAATCTTAATATTTACCCTTAATGCCAAAACACATCTCCAAGAAGGGGATGTATGATGTTTTGTATTAAAGGCAAGGGGCCACTACCTAGACCGGTTTCGACCTTTATTGAGGCCTCATCAGTGGGAGCCAGGCTAGAAATACCAAGATTTAGTAATGCAGAGCTTGTAAGTATTTTACCAAACCAAGTTACCATAAGGTGTTATAATCTTATTAAATAAAAATCTCATAAGGTTATAACACCTTATGGTAACTTGGTTTGGTAAAATACTTACAAGCTCTGCATTACTAAATCTTGGTATTTCTAGCCTGGCTCCCACTGATGAGGCCTCAATAAAAGTCGAAACCGGTCTGGGTAGTGGCCCCTTGCCTTTAATACAAAACATCATACATCCCCTTCTTGGAGATGTGTTTTGGCATTAAGGGTAAATATTAAGATTAGTGATCAGAGCTTGCTCCACTTTTACCACGAGTTGCCTTGGTCTTGCACTACCTGTGGGATCAGCTAGTCTTGCATAAATTGCAGGCGCAAACTTGACATTTTGTCTGTTTGCTTACTTGGAAAAAATGGAGTAAAACCAAGTTTAAAATTGCTTGGTATCTTTAACATAACTATACCCAAGTTAAAAATACTTTCTACACACACACACACATATATATATATATATATATATATATATATATATATATATATGGTTCGGTACTATCCACAGGGTGTCTTGGAATGTATTCCCATGGATAAGGGACTACTACTGTACAGGTATCCCATATATATATGCGGCTTTGATTAATGCAGTTTTGATTAGTGCACAAAAAATTATTGCGACCATAAACTTGATATATGCGGTATCAAATTTGATTAGTGCGGCCCAAAAAGTTTGAAAATAAGCAAAGCGTTAGACTTGGTCAATGAAACCGATCAGATCACGGGTACAAGTCGTGCTCCAATGTTAGTAACTCACTCTCGGCCTCAGTCGGTGCTTCAATTTATCAGCAGAGAGTGGCACGTACAGACGTATATGTGTAATGTATATTACACATATACAGTGTACGCTTACAGCCTATCCACACATCACATAATTTTCAAATTATGTAAAGCATTACCCTTCGTAACCATGGCCTCAAAAAAGAGTAATAAACGAAAACCTATTACTTTGGATACTAAAATTGACATTATTAAAAAGTGTGATAATGGAGAAAGCAAAGCAAACATCAGAAGAGCTCTAGGCTTTGGTGAATCAACTATATAAACCATTTAAAAAAAAAAAGCGACTGAGTACCGGGAACAAGGCAAAGTGACAGCTGCATCTTTGAGTATGCAAAGTAAAATCATGGAGGAGAAAAAAAAAGCTACCACTGTTCAGTTTACGTTAGATAAGTTTTTTTTTTATAAAAAATAAATATTTAGATATATTTTTATGTAACAAATATGTACAGATAAAATATATAAATACATGTCACCTTAAAAAATAAACGATGTTTAAATTTTTATATTTTTCAGGATTCATTATAATTATTCCCATTAATTCTTAACATTGAATAATGTGGTTTTGATATATGCGGTGTCCATCGAGGATTAATTAAACCAACATATCAAGGGATACCTATATCTAAACAATTTCTGAAAGAAATAAACAAATTTTGTCATATAATGATTCTATTTAAGGCCGGTTGCAGTAAGAAGTCCTTATTATCTTTCTTTGATTTATACTTAGCATCTAAAAATTAAAACACTTGCTATATCTCTATTAAACTGTTAATTATTATATTGCTATTATTGGGGTATGCCAATCTTACATTGTATATACTTTCCAAAGTTATGCAGAACTACCTGATCACCTTCAGTGCCACCAAAATAGTTTTGCCTTTTCCCTTGCAAAAGGATCTCAGCTAACCTATTTACATTTCAGTGATAAACAAATCACAAGGCAGAATCAGGTCTCTTGCTTTGGCATAAACACATTATGTCAATAGCTTCCTTAGTCTTTAAAAAAAACTGGCCATTCTCTTCTGCTCATGATGCTGTTTTTCACCCAGCCAGCTATTAGCTCACCTAAAACCTCTTAAAATTCTTGATGCTGTCCAGAGGAGAGAAATTCAGCTCACAGATGAACCCCAGCTAGAGCCAATTTAAGGACCCCAAACAATGAGGTAGGGGCTACAGAGTACTTTAGCACCTCGGGAAAAGTATAAGTATGGCCCTGTCCTTCCCATTCACAGCTGCACTGTGTGGGTGAAGGATCCCAAGGTAACCATCATTCCACCAACTCTCACTGAGCCTGTTAAAACAAGAGCAGCAGTTGCCCAACATCCCTTTTCAGAGTACAATGGCAAACACAAACTTGCTTCTCCTCTTAAATTTTTATTCTATCTGCCTTGTCCTATGGAAGAACTTTCCTCAAAGTATTCCTAAACAACTACAACCTGCAACTCTTCAAGATTAATGTCCATAAACATCTCTTTAGCCAACCTTAGCCTGTATCCCCCCCCCCCAACACTGATATGCTTTCATATGTTCTTCTATCTGTCATGTATGAGATCAATATATATATATATATATATTATATATATATACGCACACACAGAGTAATTGACTCGGTTTAATGACATGTTTAAAATTATTAACCGACTTAAACACTGAGAAAAAATATAAGAGATTTAACAAGGTTTCACTACTAGTTTCATCGGAAATGTCGACTTCGTCAGGTGAATACAGTAAGGAGATGTAGGCTGTGGGATTTGAGTTATCTTCATTACTATGTTGATTACGTACACTAAGACTTACCGTATATAAGTTCTCTTTCCCCTAAGCTGGCAAAAATCCTGAAGAAATTTAATGTTAACACATATTTCTCTATCTTTCCAAAACTCCGATCTTGCCTCAGTCAACCTAAAGTAAAACACAACCTTCTTCAGTTCCCAGGAATATACAAAATGATTTGCAGTTGCGGCAAACCATATTATGGCCAGAAAGAAAAGTCCATCTCTCTTCACCTAGAAGAACACCAATGTGACATTTCTTATAACAGAACCCGTGCTAGTGCCCTATCCAGCCACATTTTATTCTCTGACAATACCAATGTTGAAGGACGACAACATCAAATAGACTGGAACTTAACTTCAAACATCCATAAATGCTCCGATGAATTAGAAAGATGTATCTTGGAATCAAAGAAATAGCTCTCGACCCTACCCATCTAAACAGCAATCTCGGTTACAGCCTACCTGATTCACATAGCGCTGTAATCCAGTTTTTGCGTACTCATGATATCGTTCACACGCAAAGTGCTTCACGCCAGAACTAATGCTCGGACTCATTTTCAAACACAACTACTACTTGTTTTAAGCTGTGTTTGTCTAAAGTACAATATATTTTTAAGATGTTGTTTTCCCCATGGTACTGTATTCACCTGACGAAGTCGGCATTCCCGACTTATATTTTTTCTCTGTGTTTAAGTCAGTTAATAATTTTAAATATATAAATAAGTAACAATAAATTTAGTTTAATCCTTTATCCAAGTGTGGGCAAACAAAGTTTGCGCCTGAAAGTATCTTCAGGACTGGGGTAAGGTAGTACAACACCGGGTAACTCGTTGCAAAGATGGAGCAAGCTAACATCACTCCTATCTCAGTATCTCCCATAATGCAAAACACATCTCCTTGTAGATATGTATAATGTTATGCATTAAGGGAAGGGCCACTACCCAGAGTGGAGATACCAGGTCATCTCTACCTATAGGAGTTGCCAAAGGGTGTGCCACCTTTTTATTAAATTACTCTGGATTTAGAGAAAGATGTTGAAAGTTTATTTTTCACTTGGTTAGACTATAATAAATTTAGTTTAATCCTTTATCCAAGTGAAAAATAAACTTTCATCAATAAATAAGTAACCATGCTTCATTTCTAGCCATGCTTAAACTGCTAAGTTGGACCAGGGATGACTAACCTTTTGTGTGATATCTGCCAAAATGAAATATACGGTAATCTTGATGACAATATTTATAGCATCTTAATTATCAGTTTTAAAATGAATTTGATGGCCATTTTGTGCTGGCTATCTGTGAATTAAATATTAAAGAGTTATGCTATTTGATCTAATCTATTTATACTCTTACCTGTGGATAAAATGTTTCAATAACATAATCAAGTAATGTTATCAATATATCTGTTCTTCCTAAGCTAGGACCTCTTCTTCCTGTGAACTGATCTAAAGTTTTAAATATTTCAAATGAACCAAACCTGAAAATGACAAAACCAAAAAAATATAAACATGGGAAATTTACAGCTATAATCCATCTACAAACTAGCAAATGAATAGAAATATAATCTAGGAGGTCACTTGTATAAGCTGTTCCTTTTAATGTTTATGCATTGTGCATACTAAATGTTAAAATATGAACTGTTTCTTTCTTGGCAATAGTCACGCACAGCTACACATTTGAGTAACTGTGCGTGCAAGCCAAAGCAACTGAAATTCATTTATAAAACTTAATTTTTTTTTTTTTTTTCCTAAATTTAACTATAAACTATAGCTAGATCCATAATACCCTCCATTTCGGAATAATAAAACTATCATTTATCAAAGGTGTGGATACTTTTGCAATTATGTAAAAACTGAGTGGATGTTTATGTTTACATTAATGTTTCAGAGGACTCAAAATATATATGCCACATAAGTTTTGGTGATAATTATAAGTATTTGCTGTGAGTTAAATTTCTCTTGATGAATGCAGAAAATTGAGTTTACTTCCTTAAACCGATGCTTTTGATAAATTTTGAAATCTGAGTGTAATAACACTTTATAATAACTTTAAAATAAGGAAATGAAAGTAATTCAGAAGATATAGTACACTGCCAATTTCTGTATAGTAGGCTGGGTATCACACATTTGGTAGCTGCAGTTTGCAATTTTTTTTTTTAAATCCAAAACCATTCTCATAAATGCATGCTTAAAATATAATCCCTGAAATTTAACTATGAATCACAGATAATACAGTGATTAAGAAGATATAATCTTACTTCTACTTTGTTGTGAAGAAGGTCTCATGGAATTAACAGGATGTTGGAATGGGAACTTGCTAGGAGAAAAGGTAAAACAGAACCCATTCCAACATTAAAAGTATAACAGCCTGCTTAAATCAAAAGTAAAAGTGCTAGTGAAGTTCTAGATCAAAGAAAGACTGAGGACAAATCTTAGATTATAGATAGAACTAAGCTCTATCTAAAAATTGTTATGAGAAAGGATACCATGCAACTCATTGCAGCAGCCTGTCACAACAAATTAATAAACATAACACTATCTTTCTTTTCCTGGATTAAACATAATAACCATTTGATGCACCTAAGCATACACTTCAAATTACAGTTTATAATCAAACTTCATGATAAATTTCTGAAGTGGAGTTTACTACTGACTTGTTTACTGGTAGCTTAAAGCAGCCAAAAATCAAGATCAGACTCAAGATCAAACTTTTAATTTTCCTCAATTTCTTCCAGAATTCAACAGATGTGATGTTTTCCAAGTTACATCATACATCAAGGAAATACCTCCTTTCTTCTTTCAAATGTTGCAAACTTTCAAATTGTTTATATAAGTTATATATATATATATATAATTTTTTATATATATATCAGTCATTAAAACTTTTTACTATATATATATATATATATATATATATATATATATATATATATAAAAACTTAGAAAGTTTAAGTAGTGATATATGGCAACTCCAATGCCAAGGATTGTATTCTCATAAGCTTTCTCATATATCAATACTTGGAAAGCTTTGAAGAGATATGTAATATTTGGTTTTGAAATAAGCATGCATCTTTAATATCTCCTATTTCTGATTAAATTAGGCTTTTCTTTGATAACAAGAAAATAAATTTTGCCTTCTCTAAATATAATAACTGTTAAATATTAAAGTACAGAGCTGAGACACTCCAATTTGGCCTAAGTGAGATACTGAAAGAACATTGGAGCCATCCATATTTTATAGCCAAGCATAGAAAGAAATTAAAAACTTTAGAAAATCCTCTAGAGTTTATAGGAAAATAATATTCTCATAAGTCCTAGTATATTTTCCAAACTTAGAAATGTACAAAGAAATTTAATTTTTTTTCACATTTCAATATAAAATATGGATGGATCTATAATATTTTCTATGAAACATCTTAATACAGATTTAAGTCTCTTGGTTCTATAATTTATTATGCACACAAAAAAGGATCATTTATGATGAATTTAACTTTCTGACATAGATTAGCTATAGTTTGGAATGAATTTTTTGTCTTCATTTGAAGCCTGGCCTGTGATGAGAACCAACAGCTTGAAATTGTTGCCAAGTAACTGAAGCGTAGTCGATGCACTGATTACGTCTCACCTTGGTGAATATACAGGATCCTGGGCAGAATTCATGCTGTTTAAATAGTGCAAGCCAAAGCAACTGAAATCCCTTCATGTTCTCATAAGTTCTCTAGTAAATTTTCAAAACTTCAGTTTTTTTTGTTTTTGTTTTTCTAAAATTGACCATAAACTATAGCTAGATACATAATACTCCATTTCGAAGTAATAAAGCTATCATTTACTTTCATGGAGAACACTGTATTTAAAAAAAAGCAATAAAAATCAGAAAAATGTTTCACTTCTTCAAATAAAATTATAGACCGAATTTATTTTAAATTATGAAATATAGAGAATAATTATGGATTTAATCATTAAAATGAATTTGCAACAAATTATGATTTAGGGATAATTTATTTTTAACAATTTTGAAATCCAGTGAAATATAAGGCAGTTAATACACGTTGTTTTTATAATTTGTTACATGTCACATGTTACAGTTAACATGTGACAACGAATAACTGAAACAGTCCAAATTGTAACAGACAAAAGATCTAAAGTCCTAATTTGCACCCTATAATGTTGTAAAGAAGTATTACAACTACATATACAAGTTTATCTTAAGATAACAATCTCCCAATTTTTTGGCAAACTAATGCAACCATAATGTTCAGGTTAGGAAAATGCTTCACAGCCATGGCTGACTAAAAATAATCTTTCTAATGTGTAACAACTTCTGTATAGCACTGATTTCTTTTTCATCTAATTCTGTGTGAAGGAGTGTTCAAAGCAAGGTCTGCCAGTCCATACTTGCCATAATAATAGTAGCAAATGTATTTTTAATGTACTACAAGGCAGATGTTAAGAACAGCATACATGAGAGAGGAGGGGATATATCTTACCTAGGTCCCAGAAGCCAGAAATTTTCTGGGATCTCAAAATGTTTACATGTATTGTGTGAAGATTTAGATTCACATTTGTGTAAGCCTACACAGGTTTATATATCGTAATTCATACAAATTATGATACATTATATTATGTAGTGTTGGTAAATGTAGAGGCATAATGAATAATATTATTTACTTTCTTCACAGCATCACTGGTGATTTAACCCTTAAATCGATAAGTGGGATAATATTTACCACACAACTTTTCCATTTTTCCATATCACCATGACAACAGCTTCAGTTTATTGTATTTAGTACTTTTTAGTTATTAAGTCTGGTATATTAAAATATAACCCAGTATACTATTACAAAGTTATGTGATTATTTTTTATATCCCTTATATATCCCTTAGTTTAGATGTCACAACTTCATTTTATTTGCTTTTTAGATAACATTGCTATTACTTTGCTAAGAAATTCAAATAAAATTGCTTGTAAAAAGATTTTGAAAGAATGATTGGTTATTTTGCCTCGATCACAATTTACTGGCCCTTTTTATTGGATAAATGATAACTAATATGTCAACAGTGCAAAGATTATCTTTATAACATTACTTATACTACTACTGCTGCTAGTCTACTTTCACTGCTACCACTACTAAATTATTAGTATATAATTTTTTTTTTCTTATTGTCTTTTTTTTTTCCTTTTTTCAGATATAAAAGTATAAATTATAAATCATTTCTCCAAAATGTATTCTCACAAATCAGGAGCCCAGAAAAGAAAAGAAAGAATGAGAGAAAAATGAAAAACAGGGGTCAATAAATGTTCTTTCAATTTAAATTAAGTGTGGCTTCAAAATTTTTTTCATTGAACTCCCTTACAGAATTGGAGCAAGAAGAAACTGTTGGAAACCTCAGGCCCAAACAAGGAGCAGTTCATTTTGGTAATTATGCACAGTATTTTGATGAAGGGGTAGATGTAGACAATGAAAAATAGAAAGAACCAGACATACAGACACATGTGGAAGTAAATTTGGAAGATGAGAGGAGTCGTATACCTTGACATAGGATGCATCACAACCAAGTTTCTATCTCAAAAGGAAATAGAAAAGCATGTTACGAATGGTCACATCCCTCTGCCTAAAACATTCCCAATAGACATCTGCAATCAAGTTTTACCAGAAAGCATACTGAAATTTCAAAGCACTAATAAAGAACTACATGTAAGAGACTGGCTTGTCTGGGGTCAATAGAAATAAGCTTTATATTGTTTTCCATGTCAATTCTTTTGGCAAAGTATACCCTATTTGATCACAAAAGAAATGAAGAAATTATGAAAGAATTAAACCAAGAACCAGTAATAGAAAAAATTAAAAAATATAAACATAAATGGATGGAACATGTTCAAAGAATGAAAATAGAAAGATTACCAAAACAAGCCTTAAAGTACAAGTCATTACGAAAAAGAAAATCAGGATGTCCTCTTAAACGATTCAACGATGACTTCTAAGGCCGGAACAGGTCATGCTAGGCCTAAATCCTTGATACACATGATGATGATTATTTTGGCACAAGACAGTCACAACTAGTACTTCTGTGTCTAAGTCTGCACTGTATCTGCTGAACGCTGGTATACTAATGAAAAGTGTACTTTCCTACAGGATCCCAAAATATGAAAAAAAGCAAATTGCAGATAATGTTGCCTAACTTGGTGAGTACTAGAAAGGCACCTGCTGTTTGGGACAGGAGTTGACATCATCTTAGAAGCGTCAATCAAAACTGAAGCTGTGAAATGGTACAACCTTTTAAAGCACATCATCGATGTTGTACTGTTCTTGAGAGAACGTGATCTAGCATTTACTGGTTCATCCTATCGAACTGGTGATTCAATTCAAACAATGCAAACTTTTAAGTTTCCATTGCTTGAATTAAACTGCTCTCCTAGTGGGACCCCATCTTTCATGAACATGTGATAAGTGTAGAGGAGTCACAGAAAAGAAGTGAGCAGTTTCAAGTTCATTATGTCTCCTGACTCACAAAATTAATTTATTGCAGAATTTTCAAATCTTGTGAAACAATACATTTTGCTTGATAGGCAATCTGCAAAGCACTTTCCAGTAATAGTAGATTCCACACCAGATTCTTCCCATATTGAAAACAAACAACATTTCTTTTGAGATATGTACTTTTAAAAGAAATGCAGTATGAGATTCAAAAAAGATTTCAAGCTTGCATATTATAGCAACAAAAGAGGGGAAGAAATTAGTTAATAACTGATACATTTAAAGAACATGCTATTCATCTCAGTGACTGTAGAGCTCAAGCCTATAATAGTGGAGCAAATATGGCCGAAAATGCAATCGTGCACAAGCAAAAATAAAAGAACAATGCTCCACAGCGATTCTTTCACCTTGCAGTTGTCACACACTCAACTTATGTGGAAATGATGCTGCTGAATGCATACTTGAAGTATTAACCTTTTTTGGAGCAATACAAACTATGTACCACCTGTTCAGCTCCAGTCCTAAATGGTGGAAATTACTACAAAACCATATTGATTGTTCTCTTCACGGTATGTCTGAAACAACAGAGTCAAATTGTATTGAATTTTGTATAAAGCCTTTCGCAGCTCACTTGCCTGGCATTAAATTAGCAATAGAAGACCTCCTAGAACTAAGTTTGACGGCCAAAACAAGAAACGAAGTCCATGGAGCTTTATTATATGTGGCATCTTGTGCCTGCGTGTTAATATCAGCTGTGTGGTAAAAAAAAATGTTAGCTGGCATAGATATTTGCAACAAGGTCATCCAAACATAGAAACTCTCCTCACAGAGCTGACAGTACTTTGAAATAACTGGAAATGCATATGAAATGAAGTCAAATTGGTTGCATCAAACCTAAATATAGAAATAAAACTCTCCCATAGATGTGGAGTTAGGTGCAAGAGGACAAGGCTGCATAACAACAGCACACCTGATGCTAACTTAAAAGAATGAATGACACAGATGATACTCGAGAAGAGGTCTACTTCAGAAAGTGTGTTTTGGTAGATAATGTTATAGCAGGATTAACTGTCTGCTTCAATACTGTTAAGCAGTTGAAAGCAAAATTTAATTTCTTGTGGAAATATCTCACTATGTCTAAAAGCAGTGGAGAGAGAAAACTTCTTTATCAGAGCAATATCCTGCTGACATCAATGGTGATGATTTTGGAAAAGAAATGCAACATTTACTCTCAGTACATAAAGCAAATTTTGGAAATGCACAGTTCAAGCCATTAGATCTGTTGAACTTGTTAACAGAGTACAGACTTGATGACCTGTTTAAAAATGCTTCTGTTAGTTTAAGAATAATATTACTGCAAGCCCACGGATGCAAGACCCTTCGACACTTCTGCGCATGTCAAAAGAAGCAGAATCCATTCCGATAATAGTGTAATCAATCCGTATTGTGGGATGAGTTGTTTATTATTAGAAGTCAGAAAATTAACTTCTCTTTTATGATCATTATAGTTTTTAAAGTGGTAATTATTTTGCTTGTATAACAGTTGGAAAATTTTATGTATAAAGCACGTGATTTCAAGTGTTGGTGACCAATTCGTACATCACCTTATTTCTTTCTCCCCTTCAACATGAATTGACTCTTCTTAGCAGTCTGCCAATGATGGCTCTTGCTTCTGTGGTTGGTCGGACAGTAGCAATTATAGCAACCAGTGGCGGCCCATGAAGCTTTAAGGTGGGGGTGCTGCCTATACAAAATAATTTTAAAAATCATTCTTTTTTTTCCTAATTAGTAACCAATTTATTAATAAATAAATCTGTAGATTTATTTCTTAATAAATTGGTTACTGATTAGGAAAAAAATAATTTTTTTAAAATTATTTTGTATAGGCAGCACCCCCACTTAAAACTTCACGGGCCGCCACTGATAGCAACAGTAGTTTCTGGAGAGAGAGAGAGGTAATTTAGCAAACTATGCTAATTGAGAATTATTTACAGTCTACAATGTCTCAGGACATTGTATATTGTGGATTCGGCCAGGCTAAGTATTGAATCAGACATTGCCAGAACAATTAATTTTCATGCTGTGATTTGAAATTTTTCACAAAAAAAGGCCAGGAAAGCTATCTACCTTTTTTTTTCCCCTTTCTTTCTTTTTTAACTTATACTTATGTCTTCTGAATGATCTGCATTGCAATATAAAAGGATGTTTCAATGTGAATTCTTTCTCCTTATCTGTATTGTAACAAACAAACATGTTCAAATCAAATGTGCTTTCTTATCTCTGATCCTCTTATTTTATTTATATTTATCATGGAGGGAGTATAATTATGAGCATAAGGTCTTAAATGCAGAAAATTAACAGAGGGCTCCACTCCACCCCTCTCATCTTCCATACCCTTTTTGACCTTATAGGCCTTATCTAACCATCTGTCTATTTGACTTTATCTAAATGAAACTCATGGCATAAAACCATAGCAAATAAAAACAGAATGACTAATGGAGAAGACAAGGGACCAAAAAGAAACTTTGTACCTCCCTGATAGAATTACTCTCAGAGGTCCTGGTTAACAGATCTTCCTGTCTGTCCATAGTAGGCCAAGTCACAGTCATTTGGAACTTCATACACTTCAGGATATGCTAGGGGATGGAGTTTATCCTTAGGAGAGTGGATCAGAGTTGTTAATTTAATATGTAGTTTGAATGTGGTACAAAGTTATATTTTATTAGTACTTTGGCTATCTTTTCCAATGTACCTCAGACATAGGGAATAAGAATAGTGGAGTTTTGTTCTTCTCTGCTAGAGGATCAGGAAGTACTAGGGCCAAGCAGCGTTTTATCTATTTTGTAAGAGCTTTAGCTATTAGCCAGGAAAGTATGGTGAAGATATACCATATATGTTGACTCTCAAATACTACAGAAAACCCCCTCAAAATCATGGGTGGTCTTATACGGTGAGTATAAAAAGGGAAGATTAATTTCTTGGATGAACATTTAGGTAGTTACCATATATCGTTATATAAGAAAATAGGCAGTGTTTATAAACAAATCAGATTAATTTTTTTGTTACATAAATTTATTTAAAATATTACAATAGATGTAAGTCTTAAAAAACAAATAATTATTAACATCAATTTTCATGTTATTTTTCTTCATCTGTTGAAAATAGTTCTTCAGATTCATTGTTTAAATGATCGTCATATGGATCCCAGTTCGAATTTGGTGAATTGATTTCGTTTTCATCGTCATCAGTGTCCCACAACAGATCATCTTCTGTACCACCCATAAGATTAGAGATACCACATTTTTTAAATGATTTTATTACAGTCTCTACTTTTACTTTATTCCATGCTTTGATCAAAACTTCGAACTAGCACACTCTTACAACCTTTAGACTCCACTGTTTTATTGCTTATCATATCAAAGCTCATAGGAGCTTCATCCATATTTCCAATATTTGACAGTAGAAATTTATGTTCTTGTCTCAATTGAATAAATTTATGGAAACTGGTAAGTTTGTGGTCAAGATCAGCTGGTAGTTTTTGAGCAATTTTCGTTTTTTGTCGTATTACCAGATTGTCTGTTCATAAAACGATTATACCATCCTGAAGTAGCTTGAAATTCTATACTCTCATCCGGATTCAATCTTGACCATTTTATGCATATGCTCTAATAATATTTTTTGTAACAAGATAACCATTCTGCCTTTGTTCGAATACCTATTCTGCAACGTGATTTTCCAGTTGCGGACATCGGATGATCCCCATTCTCATCGCACATTTTTTCTTTTGGCAATTTTTTTAAAATATCTTCTTTCTTCCTCCATTCTCTTACCATCCTCTCAGTTATGTCAAACTTTCTTGCAGCAGCACAGTTATTAGTTTGCTTCTTTGCCATTTCAATTACCCTTATTTTAAATCGAGTTTCATACTTTCTTCGTTTTGTTGCTGGTTCCATGATTTTAAATAAAAATTTTAATAATCCTAAAATTAAAAAAAAATGCAAAAATAATAATTAAAATTGGGGATAATCACTTTTAATTAGGGTAATTCGCATAAATACTAAATCTATGCTATGCAAAAAAATAACGAATATGCATAGATATAAAAATAACGGATATAACACCAATACTTAACATTGCATTAATACAAGAAAGAAGAAATGGGGGGGGGGATCGTCTTATACAACCGACATTAGCGTAAATCCTAAAATAGCCTAACATTTAGGCCTCGTCTTATATGCCAGTCATCCTATACGCCGACATATACGGTATATTTAAGTTGGATCGAAGGAGCTGCAATATTAGAACAAACAGCTCTAGCTCCGTGTGTAAGTGTTTTTAGAATACTATATTGTTGGGCTGGATGATGTGTTTATGTAGATTGCTTCCTGTGTGTGATGACTTTCTATAAATGGAAAAAGATACTGAATCTGAAAGTCAGATGACTAACGTGTCCAAGAAAAGGCAAACAGTTAGATTATTTTTCTACAGTGAAGTGAATTTTGGGGTGTTGGCTGTTTAGGTATGTAACAAAAGAATACAGAGTGTCATGTCCATGGTCCCAAATAGCAAACACATCATTAACATGGCATAACAACACTAAGGGCTTACATTCTCTACCTGAATAAATACGACTGCATTAACTCAAAGTATGGCAACTAATAGTTATTATACTCATTTTTTTTACACCATTAGGTGGCTCCAAATTAGGACTTTAGATCTTTTGTCCATTACAACTTGAATTGTATACAAATGGACAGAATTGTTGTGTGGTCCTCGCCTTGTGTGCAGGGGCTAAGTCCTGTTGGAAGGTTCACCGCCTACCATGAAACAAGCCATTGTTCATGGGCTATACCACAGGTTCCAGCTCTCTGCATCAGATATGTCTTCTGTATCATTATAATGATTAATAGTCTGATCACAAATAACCTACTGATCCCGAGAGTTTTTAGCATGCTGAAAATAACTGGTGGCTGCATTCCAACCTTGCAAAGAGCTATTACAGCTACATGGTTCCTAAAATCTCCCAACTGCATGTTAACCCATATAGCTAGAAAGCTCTCTCTCTCTCTTCACTGATAAACACACGAATGTTGGCTGTGCACAGCACCACTGGATCTTGCACGAGTCCAGTTCCATTGGAGGAACTGGGCTCGTGCAATTCTGTGGGCACCATGATGGTGTGCAGAAGTTTTAACAGTATTTATGACAAGCCTGTATATAGGTGGGAGAGTCAATGCATTCACAATGGGTGTTACTGGACAACACTCTCTATATGAATTTTTGAGAGACTATATAAATGAGGAGTCCTTGAAAGTGGGTACATAACTTATACAAAGTATTTGATCCCAGCTAACATCTACATCAAGGAGCCTTAATTGTTTAATCTGTGTTTTTGTAAGATTGTAACTAATTTCTTGATAGGCAGAGGTATCCTGTAAAGGTATTCTATCTTTCTCTCATAGTTGGCCTTAATCTATTACCACTACAGCTTTTCCTTTATCTACTTTCAAAATAGGTAGAATTTTGGTAGAATTTGAATTCTACCTACTGGGAGAATTTTGAAAAGTATCATCTTATTCCTACATATTTTCCTATCAACAAATTTTCTTATCTGTTACCATCTACAAAAATCAAATTGTTGCCTCTATCTTTAGCTGGTGCTTACCAGATCCCTTATGAATGTAATTTGACATACTTGGGACAGGCTGTTCTGTGGAAAAAAGAATTAATGAACATAAATGTGAAACCTCAAAAGTCTGGCCTGGCATGATATAGTATTGATACTAAACACAGTATCCTGTACAACGAAGCCTGTCTTCTCCATAAAATCAGTTTTAAATATAAATGCCTTTTCAAAGAAAGCTGTGAAGCCCTTTTACATCAGCCTATCCTGAATTAGAATGATTGTCTCTTTCTCCCAAAAGTTTGGGAGATTCTTGTTTCATGTAAACATCAAAAATACATTTAATATTATTTATTAATATCAATTTCTAGCACACATCAGCCACTTTAATTTGTAAACCAATTGCTGTATGCATATATACCTTGTATTCCTTTTCTTTGATTTGCTTGTTGTTTCTACACATTGATGGTGTACTGTTACTTTCAATACGAAATATCTGTACTTTCATTAAAGTTTATTAATGTGGTTATCATGCAATTCTGTTATTTTATAGTTATGCCACAGGTACCTTTAAAGATTAAATATTTATAAATGCTTATCAACTGAATGTGAAAATTATTTGGACTCGCACAGAAATATAAAGTGATAGGGATCTCATGTCTTCCCCAGTCAAAAGCAAGCACTTGACAGAGAAACACAAACAGCAGCAGACCAACTGGAGATAAGATTATCTACCCTTATATTACCAAAAGGTTTAATAGCCTGCAACAGACCATATGACCTAGTATGCAAAAGGAAGATGGAGAGATTATTTAACTGATTTGGTTTTCAATTTTTTTGAAAAATGCATTTTATTTTCAAAATGCTATTTCAGAACAAAAGTATAATTTCTTGTCTTTTATAGTTAATTTTGTAACCTGGCAAAAAAAACTACAATTAACACTTCAAAGACATTCTCAGTTGGTATCAACAATGAACTCTGATTGAAAAGACCTTTTTGAATCCTCTCTAGGATGTGAAGAATTTTTATAAATGCCTTTTAAATGAAGGTGAGTTAGTTTCATATAGAAGTCACCTTTTTTTCTCCCTAAAACTTTATGTTTAATCCCGCAATATAAGCAAACTAGTCTTCTAAGTATATGCCATTTACAATATAGCAGAGAATCACATACTTGCCTCATCACTTGAGTTGCTTCTGCTGTAGATTAACACAACCCAACCTAACCAATCCAAACCTGGGATCAAAATAGGATGCTTGTCTGATTGGTGGAGTGAGTGTGCATAACAAAACTTTCACAATGAAATATAGTGAAAATACTGTCCAAAGCCAGTACTTAAAACTTCAAAAAAGGAAAACTTATCAGTGTTAAAAGGAAAAAAGTAAAAGAGAAGCGATTAAAATACTTTGATAATGTGAGCAAGAGATTTCTTCTGATTTTTATTTTCTATAAAACAACAATTCAAAGTTGTGATCTTGTATTATATGGAATAAAAAGTGGACAAGTCTCCAGCTCACTTGGTATCAGGATCTGAATTCTGTTTAGAAAACATAGAACCATTATCAGGACTTTTCAAGTTGAGTTGGGTGGTCTCATACGCAGAGCTGTACTTATGGATAGGCACATGAGACTCTAGCTGGGGGGCTCTGAAACACCTGTGGAAAGTATGCCCCATAGGATTGCTGCAGTCATCACAGCAAAAGGAAATTCTACGTCATATTTAGGTGCAATGGCTCTTTGTTCCTCACACTATGGTGTCTGTTGACTTCTTTCCAAGCTGTGTGTGTGTGTGTGTGTGTGTGTGTGTGTGTGTGTGTGTGTGTGTGTGTGTGTGTGTATTGGATGTTCATTATCATATTATTATTATTATTATTATTACCACGGGCTACTCCAGGAGTCCTTAGACTCATCGAGGGAGGCCCTAAACATCATGTTCACACAGCTGTTCAACATTCTCACAGTATCTATCATACCTTGCCTTGAACTCGCTCACTGTCATAGCACCCACAACAGACTCTGGCAGCTGATTCCACTCATTTACCACTCTCAAAGTAAAGAACCCAGCTCTAACACCCCTGCTAACCACGCTCTTGCCCAGCTTCCATGGGTGTCCCCTAGTTCTCCCACCACCAGTCCTGATCTCAAAAATATCATCTGAATTAATCCTATAGAATCCTTTTAGCAATTTGAATGTCTCAATCATATCTCCCCTTTTCCGCCTATCACCTAGTTTCTGCAACCCACAAATCTTCAACCTGTTCTCATATGGTTCATTCCATAGACCTGCTATCATCTTAGTCACTCGCCTCTGGATCCTCTCAACCTCCTCCCCATCAAGAAGGAACCGAGGTGACCAAATCTGGGCACAGTAGTCGAGATGAGGTCTTATCAGGGCTCGGTACAGAGGTACAATAACTTGTTTTTCTCTGCTCGTCAAGGTATTTTTCAACAACCAAGTGAGTTGATGAGCTGATTTGGCTACTTTCGCAATGTGCCCCCTAAACTTCATCTCCCTATCCACCAACACTCCCAAGTCCCTGGCCTCATCAATCTCTTGGAGTACAGTTCCACCAATGTGGTATACTGCTGCTAATCTTTTCACTCCGAAATGCATAACTTTACATTTTGTCACATTAAATTGACATCCATTCTCCTTAGTCCAGAACTCCAATCTATCTAAGTCATCTTGCAAGACTTTGACATCTCTGCATTCACTATCGCCCTACCCAACTTTGCATCATCAGCGAACACATGAACTGTCCCACTTAGACCCTTCCCAATATCATTAATGAACAGATTAAACAGCAGTGGTCCAAGAACAGAAGCCTGTGGCACACCACTAGTCACAGGCCGTTTTTTGGACTCTACTCCTGAATAAACTACTCTTTGATATCTCTCCATCAACCACCCAGCTATCCATCTCACCAACCCTATATCCATTCCCATATGTTGTAGTTTACGGATTAGAATTCCATGTGGTATCCTGTCAAACGCCTTTGCCAGGTCCAGCAGTATCACTGTAAACCCATTTCCCTTATCCAGTTCAGCCGTCACCTTGTTATAAAACTTTAGCAAGTTACTGAGGCATGATCTACCCTTCACAAAGCCATGCTGTCCTCTGTACAGTATCTCATTTTCATCAATCCATTCCTGTATTTTTCCCTTGAC
The DNA here is from genome assembly GCF_054136105.1 of Typopeltis vanoorti. NCBI lineage: Eukaryota > Metazoa > Arthropoda > Arachnida > Uropygi > Thelyphonidae > Typopeltis > Typopeltis vanoorti. Next base: position 125,901,506 of record NC_143556.1, on the reverse strand, counting down.
TACTTTCTCCAAAACCTTGACAACGACTCCTGATATGCTGATCGGTCGGTAATTTGCAACCATAGTCTTGGATCCTCCTTTATGCAGTGAAACTATTTTCCCCTCTTTCCACGCCTTCGGGACTAAGCCAGACCTAAGACTCAGACTAAACAACATGGTCAAGGGCACTGATAATTCATTAGCCGCTTCATGCAAGACCCGTGCCAGTATACCATCCAATCCCACAGATGTATTCACATTAAGGTTCTGTAATAGACTATTCACCTCCACTTCATTCATCACAATTCCCATATAAACTAATGGTTCCTTCATTTTTTCAACGTCACCACCTGGATGATATACTTTTGCAAAGTGTGAGCTCAGTAACTCCACTATATCGACTGGTTCAGTGAACTCTTTACCATCGTCATTCCTTAAAATCATTTTGCCATGTACAGTTTTTTTCTTGCTTGCAGCATATTGAAAGAACTGTTTGGGATTCTCTTTTGCTTGCATAGCTAGTTTCCTTTCATAATCGGCTTTTGCTGTTTTTACCACACTCGTTACCCTTCTGGCCTGTACTTTATACCTTTCGTGTGCCTGCAGGTCACCCCTTTCTTTAAATTCCCTCCATAGTTGTTTCTTTTTTTGCAGTTCAAGCTTAATGGTGTTATTCATCCATTTAACCCCTCCTTGTTTCACTATTTGGACCTTAGGTATACAATCAGCCATAACCTCCTGTAAATGCTCTTTGATCACTTCCCATGCTCTATCGACATCCGGCCCTTGCAGTTGTACATGCCATGGCACTGATCCAAGCAATCTCCTAAGCTTGTCATACTTGCCAGCACGGTAATTCCACATATACCCTGTCTTAATCACAAATTTCACACCATTAGCCACCTCCCAGGTCAAGACCTTATGATCACTCTCACCAATAGGTGGCAACATGGTCATATTCATTACAGTCAAATTCTCAGATACTATTACCAGGTCAAGCACTCTCACACCCCTAGTATTTTCAATTACATGCTGTTTCAGATAGTTATCCCTTAATAATTGAATAAAATCCATTTCCTTCCTCACATGTGTCCTCTCCTCCTTCCAATCAATGTTACCATAGTTGAAATCCCCCATAATAATTACCCTCCTTTCACTCATTTCATCAATTTGTTTATGCATACCATCTCCACCATCTATTCCATCACCTGGTCTATAGCAGCACCCAACTGTATATTTTATTCTGCCAGTATCAATCTCACACCAGATAGCCTCAAATGAGCTCCTTTCACTATCCTGCAATACTTCAATTCTCCTTGGATGCAGTTCATCAGCTATCATCAATAACACCCCTCCCCCAATTTTATTCTCTCTGTCCCTCCTAAACATACTATAACCTACACATTCTATCCCACTAACTATATCATCTTCCGTCAGCCATGTTTCACTAATGCCAATAACCTGTGGCCAGGAAGAGCCAATCAAGGCCAAAAATTCTTCCTTCTTGTTCCTAATACTCCTGGCGTTAGTATACATGAATTGCAGTGTTCCCTTTGTCCCACCCCTATCTTGATGCGTTATTCTAAATATCCCATTCCCATTTTTGTCCTTATTGCTGGCTCAGGTACATTATATACATTTTTACACTCAACTGTCTCACTGATGTCTGGATATCCACTTCCCCCCCTCCTTGGTAGTTCTAGTTTCCCTGGTTCTGCACATCCATTTTCACTTCATTCAGCAACACTTTTTCCAGTCTCCGCACACCAAGTCCATTCAAATGCAGGCCATCCATCTTGTATAAGTCCTTTCGCCCATCAAACTCATTCCACACGTCCACAAATTCCACACCACACCGTCCGCATAACCTGTGCATAATATCATTTGCGATTTTGGCCCTCCTTCTAAACTCCTCTCTGTCATACTGCGGTACCAGACTCACCATTCTAACTCTGTCAGTCTTTTCTTTCGCTACCTTTAACAATACTTTCAAGTCCTCTCTCTTAAAAAATTTATCACCTTTCAATTCATTCGTACCAGCCACAATTGTTATTTCTTTCACCCTCCGTTTTTGCACTCTAATGCTCTCACTTACATCCTTAAATTTCGCACCCGGTAAGTACGATTTAGTTACACTCCCATCTATTACTCCTCTTAATAACGAATCACCATACAACACTCTCTCCTTCATTTCGGAAACTCGCCCACGCTGTTTATTTACGTTAGCCGAATCACTCTGGAAAGAGTTTTGCAGGTGCTCTAATTGCCGCTGCGCATCTTGTATCACTGCGCGCAGCCTGGCGATCTCGCTTCCTACAAATAATTCCTCATTTTTTTTATCATTCAAACCATTTCCTCTTTCTGTATAATTGCTCTCACTCTTTCTTAGATCACCGCTCACATTGCCATCTTGTACACCGCAATTCCCTATCGAGCCACTATTTTCACTCGCATTCTGGCTTTCTTCAACCATAATATATCAGTGTTCTCCCCAGAAATTTTTACCAGCCAGGTAAAATGAAGCATTAGCCGGGCGTACAAAAATTTTGAATGAGTTAAGAAAGACCCTTTTTCATAACAAATTAAAATAGTAATTTTATTAGAAATTACTTCAAACAAGGATAATATTTCATATAGTAATTATAACAAACAAGACTAGGATTTTTCTTATTTTCTCATTAAGTAACGGAAAACCTTGTAATGCTCACAGCTTAAAATTCTATACATTAATTCTCTTCTTCTTAGAAGCAAGTTGTCAGCAGTTTTTTCGTAATTAAAATCTGTTGGATCTGGTCCCTCCAGTGAAATCAGCATCAGACTATTTAGAGTGTTCTGACTGATGCAATTCCTCATACAGGTTTTTATCCTTTTTAATGCAGAGAAACTACTTTTACATTCAGCTGTGATCACAGGTATGGCCAGTCCAACAGCAGCTTTTGCTAAATTTGGAAAACTCTGAGCTCATATGTTATTGCTAATTTCAACAGTACTTGCCTTCGATCTAGATTTTTGTATGACTGTCCATTAATCATTTTTGATGCAAATGCCCATTCTAGTTTAGTACTTTCATAGTTTAAAACTGCAGGACTTCCATTTCTAGAATAATAATCAAAAAGAATCTCAGAAGCCTGACTTTGATCATGACTTTCTGCATTGAAAAGTCTTGAAAACCAGGAAATGATTGGCATATCTGGAAATCTTGCTTCTAGGTGTTTAATAACTGTGCCTATTATTTATCATATGTTATAATAAATAACGTGTGTATTTATCATATATTGTAGTCTTAAATGTAATAACATTAGAATCTGAATAATCAATGTGAAGGTCTGACCATTCACCTGAAAGATCCTGATGAAGATCTTGAAAATGACTGCCAAGAGTGTCTTTCAATTCCATGATGGGTAGTTTCTGGCTTCTAAGACTGGCTCTATTTCAGTTAAGTCAACATCTTGCCTTTGCCATGATCTAGACAAGTTAGATAAATGCAGTAACACATCTGAAAGCATCATTAGTGAAGCTATGAAATTGTATGTTCTGATATATTTACTTAAACCTTCAGCTGTGATATCATTTCGTTCAGTGGCCTCTCTTTCCAATGCAGCTATAACACTCACCATGCATTCTCTTAGAAACTGTATTTGCAGAATCTTGAGACAGCCATCTAGTGTCGCTATCCATTTTAAGTTTAATCTGAGGACTGTTCAGTATATTTTGGATTTGAGTTAAACCAGCCATCCTGAATGAGGAATTTTCAAAGAAGAAAAACAATTGCCTTAAGATATCATTAAACATGACTAAATAAGGCACTTCAGTAGCTGTTTGGGCACTAGCAAGAACCAGTCGGTGGTTTACACAATGACAGTTGACCATGAGTCCATCTGCTTTATCTTTGAGCAGTTTTGCAACTCCCTTTTGCTTTCCAATCATGAGAGCTACTCCATCAGATCCTAGGCCACCAGATTACAAGTTTTAAAGCCGACTGTCAAGGGTTTCAATTACTTTGTTAGTTATAGTCTCAGCTTTGTCATCAATGATATTGCAAGTTGATACAAAACTAACCCTGACCTCTTTTCTAAATTGACAAACATATTTAATGTATATAATCAGCAGTTTTAAAACTGAGATGTCTGTAGTTTCATCACATAAAACACTGAAATAATCTGCAGAATGTATATTTTTCAGTATTTTAGATCTAATTTCTGATGCTAAAATATCAATTAACTCTTGCATTATTCTTTCTGAGGTATAATGTGTGTTTTCACCAACGTTAAGATGTTTTAAGGAGGAACAGCCCATAGCCTTGCAATACTCAAGCAATTTTTCAAATAATGAGTACGTGATAACTCATTTTTCGCTAACCAATACATAGATCTTAAAGTGCCCAGAAAAGCATCTCTCTCTCTCTCTCTCTCTGCAAGTTATTCAAAATTGAAATCGATTTTTCAATTTGCCCTATTCCAGTTTCTTCTAGCATACGTTTTTCAATTATATCTGAACAAGAATCAGTGTGTAACTTGCTTTCTTCATGGTCAACCAAGCTTTCTTTCAAAGTCTTGTGAATGGTACCAAGTCACTTCCTTGTTTGAGGGTCATCTCTTTCCGTATTTCATACATGTGGAACACATTCCATTATCTTTCACCACTAACCAATGGAATTTTTTAAACTACTCACTGTTAATACCCGATAATGTGTTTAGACGCACGTTTTACATTTGAAAGAGACTCTGCAGAAATCGACGATTCTGTTGTTGGTTTGGTGTCTTTACTACTATGCTTATCGGTTTCATCTTTCTTAAAATAACTTAAGAGTTTGGTTTTCTGACTTGACTTTTTACTCATTATGAGGTAATTTAATAAATACAAAATATCATTGTTATTAAATTAATCATAACAAATCACCGAATTGTGCACTGACAGTAATACCCGAGACACATAATGTGAGTTGTCGCAATTTTACTATTTATAAGTATTAATTACTAGGAATGGGAATTGGTATTACTCGAGACTGACGTCATAGTCCTTGAGAGTTTTGAGAATTCCACGAGATCACAACTATATTTGATGCGCAGGCCTATTTTCTTTTACAAAATAAAATATTAAATACTTGATTCACGATCTTTGGACAAAAACCATTATTAAGAAAAATAAATGTAGATTTTTGACATGATTTTTGCCTTCGATTCGAATTCGCTCAATTTTCACAATTTATTTCTTTCAAACATCAAAATTATCTCTCTTTCGTAAAAGATTTTCTTTGCAACCGATACTGTTGTATTTGAGATCCCAATTTTTGTCTTCTTCCGCGTACGGATTGGTGTGCATCAAAGTGCATATCCAAAATTCTCGAGATTGGCTTGCAATGCAAGAAATTAAGCTGGTCTCGTGAGTATCAAGGCTCTCTGGTTCGATTTCTCATCACTATTTCATTAAAAAATGTCATAAATTATTTTTCCATTCTTGCTCATTTAGCCATGTCAATTCATAACATTAAAACCTAGCTGGTTTTACTGACTGCTGGGCAGTCAGTAAAACCAGCCAGGCAGTTTTCCCATTCAAAAGGTCCTGGGGAGAGCATAGATATGTTATGTATCTATTCTATTTTAATAATCTGTAGTAAACATTTTTTGTTATTTCACAAGTCCACAATATAGTCTGGACTAAGAAATACTGATGTGAATCAGACTGGTGTAAGTGTACAACTACTCAAGATACTGACAGATTCTTTACTGCAAAGGAGAATTTTCTATATTATATGATTTCAATATTTTATAAATTTATGAAATCAAAACAACAAATGTAGTTATATGCATTTAGATATATTTTTTAATTAGGAGTCAGCTAATAGTGTGCAAATTCATAAAAAAACAGTATCAATTTTAAAATGAAAATTTTGAAATTGATAAAATTCAGTATCAATTCATTATCATGAAATTCTTATTATTTTATTTACATCTTTTAAATACCTTATGAAAGTTGGAGCAATCCTCAAAACAACTGTGCATTTTTCTTGATTAGGATGTCCATCATAGTGTACATCTCTAATCACTTTAGAATCTGAGGTTATACAAGAACCAGCTCTAGTTGTAGGTATTCCAAGAAAGTGCATTGCCTAAAAAAAAAATAATTTCATTAAGATATTTAAGCTGAATAAGCAGTAATAGTACAACTTCCAACCCTCCATGGAGTCCAAAGACTCACTGTGAGATGTTAAACACTCACAGACCACAATAACAATCATACCTTGAAGACATTCAATGTTGGAGCACTCGCTACCCACTCTGCAATTCCACTCATTAACCACCCACCATGCAAAAAATTTTCTTTTCAATTCCTTACTCACATAACCTTTACAGAGTTTCTAGGAATGACCCATCACTCTTCCATTACCCTATGCAATAGTCAAGTGTTAGTATATCTGCTCTCCAGCCAAGAGGCTGCATGTTTGAATCCTGGCAGGGGCATGGATGTCCTAGTAACCATTTACCATATGTATTGCTGTAACATGTGTCCTGGTGCAGTTTGACCCTTGATGTCTTTGCACCATAAAAATGAAAAATAACTAACCAACCTTTGCAGTAATTACACTATTTGATAGGCTTCTCTCACCAACTTATATACATCTCAATCATATCATCCCTCCTCCTATTTGCTAAGCTTTGAAGACCACATTCCCTCAATCTGTCCTCATACTCAATATTTTGAAGTCCTGAGACAGTCTTAGTTATTCATTTCTGCACTTTCTCCAATGTTTCCTTATCGCCAATACAGCCAGGTGACCAGATCTGTACACAGAAATCCAAATTAGGCTTAACTAATGCCTTATACAGTGGAATTATCATCTTCTTTTATCCATACATGCCAGCATTCTTTATATCTCATCTTCCTTTTACCCTCTTTTACCTTGCGGTGTCGAGGGTTTATTAATCATTGGACCTGAAACTGTTTAAAGGATAAGGTGGTCAAGCCCTATGCCTGTAATGTTGAGTTATCAAGGCTGGTTTGCCCATTTTGCGGGATGAAAAACCCCAGAATAAACTGAGGAAAAATCCCTATTTTCTACGCCCAAGACTGGCTAATTTGGCTATGGCTGAGGAAGATCCTTCAGCTCCTCACTTCACCGACAAGAATCGAACCTAGGACACTCCTTCCCCAGGCATATGGTTGCGAAGCACACAGCCACTAGGCTAACCGTGCGGACTATTCTTTATATTATAGCAGCAATTTTCTGGGTAACCCTTACAATTTTTGCAATGTGTCTCTCCTGGACTTCAGTTCCCTATCCACCAAGATCCTCAGATACCTTGCTTCCTCCACCTCCTGAAGCAAAGTTCCTCCAGTATGGTAAATCTCATTGTATCTTCTCTGGCCAAGCTGCATAAACTTACACTTAGCAACACTAAAATGACAACCCTATTCTTCATCCCAAAGCAACTGATTCAAATTGTCTTGTAACAACAACACATCAGAATTTCCTGACATTGCTCTTACTAAATTAGCATCATTAGCAAGCAACTGAATATATCCTTTCACACAATGAGCTTTATCATTGGTATATAAGTCAAAGTCATCCCAAAACAGAACCCTATGGTACCTCTTCACCTTCCTTTTTTTTTTGAGACACTGAACCTCAACTTCCTGGCTCTTAACAGTCAACTATCCTTGTAACCAAGCTAGCAAATGACTATCCACTGACCATCCTGCTCAATTTCAACAGTAGTTTATCATGCAGCACTCAATCAGATGCTTTAGCAAAATAGACAAATCACTGGATAAGCATCTCTGCTATCCAATACACTAGGCACCCTATTATATAACATAACAAGTTGCTAACGCATGACCACCCCTTAACAAACCAATGTTGCTCTCTCAAAAGATTTCCAATCTCATCAATCCAGGTTTGCATTCTGTCTCTAACATCTTCACCACTATACTTGATATACACACTGGCTTATAGTTTGATACTACTAACTTGAATTCTCCTTTATGCAGTGGCACTATCTCTCTCTTTTCACTCTTTTGGGTGACTGTTCCTGGTTCCAGACTTCTATTGAACAACCATGTCAAGGGCACTGCCAGTTCTTTTACACATTCCCATAGCATACATGATGATATCTTATCCAGTCTCACATCCTTATGAACATCTAGGTTGCTTAATATTCAATACTTCCCATTCTTGAACTGACAGTTTCCTGTTCTCCTCCTTACTGCAATTCAATACTATTCTTACTCCCCCCCCCCCACACAACATGAAATATACTAATAAAATACTCGCTGAACATTATCTTCCACTTTATCTCCAGCAGATGTGACTCATGTTCCATCTCTAGCAATTAAACTTAGTTTTCCATATTCACTCTTTCTTCCACTAGCAACATAACTGCAGAATTCACTAGGATTTTGGTTTATTGCTTCAGCCAATCTCTTTTCATATGCCAATTTCTCTTTCCTTACTATACTCATTGCCTTTCTAGCCTGCACTTCATCTTCTCATGCTGCTGAGGGGCACCCTGTTCTTTATATCTCCTTTATAACATTTTTTTCTCAAAAGCTTCTGCATAATTTCATGATTCATCCATTTACTCCTACTTCCTTATACAGTAGTCCTCTGAAAACCTTAAGAATATAATCTGATATTATCATAAGTAACTGATTCCAGAGCAAGTCCCAGGCACTACTGATTTCTCTCCCCTTCAAGTGATTAAGTCACTACACATCACTAATCTGTGTCCTTAATTTATCATAGCCTCCTGCTCTGTAATTCGAAACAACTCTCTCTTGCCACTCCTTATGTAAAAACCACACGATCAGTTTTCTCAATTGGTAGCATCGTGGCGACATGCTCTGTTATCAATGTATGAGATGATATTAATTCTAACTCTCTAGTCATGTGTGTTGCTTCCACTACATGCTGCATAAGATAGTTGTCTCTTGACTTATTCACACATGATTCCTGTTGTCATAGTTAAAGTCACCAATTATTATCATCCAGTAACTGGATGATAATAATCTGATGTTCACCAGTCTTATCTGAACATTTCTGAATCATCTCCCTTTGCACTCCCTGGCTTGTAACAACATCCTGCTCAATATCTAAAATTTTGCTTACCTCAGCCTCACATCAAACTACCTCAAAGCCATTACATTATTGCTTTCTTCAAGTTCTACATCAAGAGGATACAACTCTTGAAATCATGCCCCACCTTCTATTTTATCTTTTCTGTCTTTCTGCAAAATGCTATAACCATCATATTTTATTTCTGTGAGTATTTCATCCACCACATCTCACTAACACCAGTGATTTGTGGAATGACTAAGTGTATCAAGGCCATAGACTCTGTCCCTTATTCCTAATGCTCCTTGCATTGGTCTATAAGCACAGTAATTTCCCCCTAGGTATCCTTTCTTTCCCACAATCCCTTACTCCATTGTTCAAGTTGATTTGACTCTATTGGTTCCATTGAGGTCATCCCTGTATGACCTCAATAGTCCCACCAGCTAATTTTAGTTATCCTGACTGGCCACATACTTTGCTTCTCTCATCAAACAATCTACCCAGCTTCACACTACAACTCTCAATCAAATACAGCCATCTGCAGCAAACAACTTTCATTTTTAAATTTAGTAGTTTATCCTTGATAAGAGGCCATTATGAAACCACTGTATTCTTCTGTTTTTAGTTTGCATATTTTTAATTTCCACATTTTTAGTTTCTATATATTTTATCTCTATTTTATCCTCTTTTGAAAAAAAGTTCTAATGTATTTTTATCCAACTGATAGTGCTAAATAGTTTTTATAGTTCATTTGTAATGGTTTAAAGTTCAGTTATTTACATTTTTTACCAATTATATTTCTAATGCCATTTCATCAAAAAGTTAAACTTGAGGATTCTATGAAGGTATGTCAAAATTATTCTTATATTATTTTTTTTTCAATTTATGTTTTTAAAATACATATCAATGCCTTGATTTAATTGGAGTAAAAAAGCCAATGATTTAATTTGCAAATAGGCAAAATATGCCATAACTATTGATATCAATTTAGAGGAGTAACATGGAAAATATTTTCCTGGAAAATAATATCTTAGTCTTCCTCTAGGTGTCTTTCTTGCCATCCTGGCATTAAACTATTTTTGCTAAATTTTTCTCTCCCATTTAAGTGGACATGCCACCTGAGATTGTCTCAGAGTGCTAACAATGTCAAGTTCTTTCTTAATTCCCTCATTTTTAATATGGTTTTTCGCTATTTTTCTCGCAACTCTCATATATGTGGTCTCAATTCTAGTCTAACCTCATCTCAGATCCAAAGGTTAAAATTAGTTTGGATGTTTTATATACAGCTGGTTTAGTGTTTTAACTAATTCCTTTTATTCCATATAAATTTATTCCATTCACTTCCCACCCTACCAGCTTTGCAAATTCTGTTATCCATTTCCATATTTAATTTGCCACTTTCACTAAAAACTGTGCCTAAATAGATGAAAACTTTTACTTGTTGCATAGGTTCTCTTTTTAGGATATAGTTCATATTTTCAATGTTTATAGTTATTTGCACTGTTTTTTTTTTTTTACGGCTGATTTCACCAAATTTATTACAGCAGTTATTCAATTTAGGTAGGGAGTCCTGTAGACTTGTACTGAATTTATTTAGGAGTATAACATCTTCATAAAGTAAAGACTGAGACTAACATCTCATATTCTGTTATCATGCATTCCTTCCTAATATGATTTGTGTAGATGATGAATAAAAACGAATACTGCATGCACCCTTGTCTCACACCTGATTTGACAGCAAATTATCTTTTTATACTTCCTTCAAGAGCTTCTGTAGCTAAGTCAGTATAGGCAAAGCCCTTTGGTTGGAAAGACCCAGGTTTAATTCCCATCAGTGATGTGAGGAACCTTTATCTGGTCTCTTTCGACAAAGGGCGAGTTCGCCAGTCTCATATGGAGGTAGGAGGTTTTTTCACTTGGAAACTCGAGTTTTTCATCCCCCAGAACATGCAAACCGGTCCCATGAACATATGGATTGCAGTCATGAATACATCTCAGCTATATGCCAGCTATATGACTGAAAGGGATAAACCACCACATACTTCCTTCAATTCTAGCTGCTAGCTAGAATTGAAGTATGTGGTAGCTAGCTGGTCCGCAGAGGATGTCTAGGTTTGTGTCCCAATCACTTCTGAATTGTTTCTCTTAGAGGTTTTTGCTCCCTTTCTTCAAGAATGAGAGTATGAAGAATGTTATCTTGTCACGTATATCCAAATACTTAATGAAAGTAAGTTGTCCCAGTGCTATCGATATTAATAACATATTGAGTAGTGATGTTCTACTGGATCCTCATATGAAATATGCCTATGCGATGGCTTTGTAGAGATGAATATTGGTGTTTGTGATGAGTCTGGATTCCAGATATTAGTTAAGTTTTAAAAGAAGTGAAGAGTTTGTGCTTTCTTTTTTTACTATGCCAGTTAGTATCAACATTGGAACCAAAATTTTTTTTTTATTTCTTTAAGAGCATGACTGTTGAACTCAATACTTCTACTCTTTTTTTTTTTTTTTTTAGGATTTTTGTTTTACTGTTGATGACTGCAAACCATCAATGCTGCATTTGTACACAGATTATCTAGGTAGTTTGGAAAATCTGAATGTTAGTTCAGACTGTTCTAAAACATTACCTGCAAAGCAGCGTCTACTTATGTGGGTTTGGCCATATCGAATCTTCAAGAATAATTTTGTACCCATTTCCCGTGAATCCGAAAATGTAGTTAAGGATATATAAAAAAAAAAAAAAAAATGGTGCCAAAAAGTCTCCCTGAAGTACTCGAATGGAAACAGGAAAACTCTCAGTCATCTTTCCATTAAATAAAATTGCTATGCAAGGGTAATGGAATGTTTCTGCTATTGTTTTACTTAATTTCAAGGATATGCCATAACTAAGAATTTTAAACAACTTTTGTCTATTGATTAAATTGAAGTCTTTGGACAAATCTATGAAGTTTAAGATTAAAGAAGATTAAATTGCAGGAAAAAAAAAATCTTTTGTTACTTCAAGTGGACTTCTTGAAAAATATGCTTCTGTTTTTCAGCATGAAAGAGCGGGAGACTGGCACTGAAAAGAGAATGACTGAGGGCACAATAGCAGGCAAAGGAGATGTTACAAATTCAATTCAGTTAAGATGCATTTCATTATCAATTTTGAGTGGTGCTAGGAAAGTGCTATCTTTGTCTTTTTTCCTTTTTTTTTTGTTGTTGTTGTTGTTGTTTAGATTGCCTTTCTTAAGTATGAGTACTGGTATTATTAGGCATTCATTCCCTCTGTTGTGATGGGGTGCTGGATGTAGATGGAGTCGTATTGCAGCAGATATTCAGCAACTGTTTCAAAAACTACTTTGCCCCGTGTTTATTAATAGTCACTGCTATTTTATCATCTATTTCAATAATGAAATACCTTGAGTTGGCATGATTAAAATATATAAAAATAGAGGAAAACTCACATAAACTTTATTAACATAAAATTTTCACCTAAGTATCATAGACATCAAAATTCTACATTAATCAAGTATTATGCATGAGTTTTCCTCAGTTTTTATAATTGTTTTTATCATTGAATCTAGATGATTTCTCATTCTTTTCAATTTTTAGTGCACTTTCAAATTCTTGTATACTGTAAAATTCTGACAATTTTTATGGATTCTTATTTCTAGCAAAGAATCTAAAGTGAAGTGTACTAGCAGAGTATACTATCTTCTTCAAAAACATAATATTACTAACAGCAATAGATTTATTTATTACAGTAATACCCCACATTATGAAGCTTCACTGTATGATGATCCATTCATGATGCTTTTCAATAATGACCAAAGCCCACTTATACAACCCTGCATTCACTCATATGATCTTTTCGATTACGGCAGCGCCAATATTTCACGATGCTGCATTCGTTCATAACATGGTTTTAGCAAATGTAAAACTTCTGTGAATGCACAGTTCGTGTGAAATGTTTCTTTATGACATCATTGTTCACTGGATTTCTCCGAGTTTTGCTGTTTCAATGTGATTTATAAACTGTTTATACTATCATTTTATTTTGTTGTTGTTAATAACATCAGATAAAATTCAATGCAAAGGTGCTGTTGCTTCCAGTTAAAAGAAGATATGCAAACCTGTTACATTAGATGCTAGGATTAAAATTTTTAAATTTAGTGATGATGGTGTATTGAATGCTGAGATAGGCTGTAGGATAAATTTATCTCACACTACTATTGTTACGGCTGTTAAAAACAAACGGAAAAGTACTATGCTTGTTAGCACTACAGTTATCCTTAAACATGACAATATTATTGCCAAAAAGCAATAACTTCATATGATGTAGACTGATGACCAAACTGGTTGGTGTGTTCCCTTAAGTCAAGCTATTCAGAATAACTTTTTGGTTTGTGAAAATTATTCTAAATTTTTCATTTGCATTATTAAATTATTGCTTTACTCATGTCATTTATGCACATAACAACTTGAAGCCTTATTAAGTCATTATATGCATCTACAAGTGAAAAAATGCAGTGATTAGCTATAAAATGAAATTCATTACAGAGACAGTAGTATAGTAGAACAAGATATTCTGATTAATCTTCTTTCATTTTATTGAGAATGAATGAAGTTTGTGGAACTATTTTTGACCTAATTTCACTCTTTTATAATAAAATTCCATGTTAAAGATACTTAAACATGAAAAACCAATTCACTAAAATCATGAAGAACTGTAAGAATGTCGCCATTAGTAAACATTAAAACATTCTCTAGTAACATCTATTTTGTTTAATGCTTTGCAATATTCTGTAAATTTTGGTTGGATTTCATATTTTTATGGCTGGGATTGATCATGCATTGTCTGGTCAAGTTTTATTAGATTAATTTTCAGGTTCTTTTATTATTATGGTATCTCCATACAGTCAGAAAAATAATCACGAGAAAGACACGCTAACCTTTATACACACGATACCTATTATACTTCTCATTAAACACATTCACTGTCAGGGCACTCGCAACTAATTCTGGCAATCCATTCCATTTCCCTCAAAGTTTTTATAATGTCCTGTTTTCTGTGTATAAACTAAACTATGCAACACACACACTCAATGTATCCTGGTAGAGAGCATTTCACAGATATGTCTTCAGTTTCGTCACTCATCTCTGAATCCTCTACACCTCCTGATTCCCAAAAAACTCAGGTGATTGAATCAGTGCAGAGGAGTAGTCAAAATGTGACTGAATCATAGCCTTACAAAGAGGGATAAAAACCTCTTTATCTTTACTTGTGAGTTTTTCAACATCTAAGCAATCATCTGAGTTATTTTGCCAACTTTTGCAACATTCCCTCTGAACTACAACTCTCTTTCACCATTACTCCAAAAGTCTATAGTAATTTCCTGCAATCCAGTACCATCAATGCAATACACAGTATATAATTTTTTTCAATTTGAAGTGCATAAACTGATATTTTACAACATTAAATTGATAATTATTATTCTTTGTCCACAATGCCTATTTATTTAAATCATCCTGCAGGATATCAACATTTGTCATCATCAGCAAAGGAGTGAATATGCCGACAAATCATTTCCTACATTATTAATATGTCAGAAATATTTCCAACATTATAAAAAAATTTCCTACATTCTATAAACATTAAAGAGCAGTAGCCCCTAGTACAGAGCCCTGAGGCACTCCACTAGTCAACCTCATTCTCCTGAATTCCATTACACCATATACTACTCTTGCTGTCTGTCTGTCTGTTAGCCACCACCCTATCTATGCAACCAGCTTCACATCCATTCCCTTTTGCTCCAATTTTTGTAATGGTTTTCCATGCAGTAGTCTGTCAAATGGTTTTGCAACATCCAGCAGTATCATGGTGCGGCCATCTAATTCTGCTGTCACTCTATTATAAAATGTGAGCAAATTATTAAGGCAGGACTTACCTTTTATATAGCCATGCTGCCCACCACTGAGTATCATATTCCTATCCACTCATTGCTGGATTTTATTGTTAACCAACTTTTCCAATACTTTAATCACCACTTCTGAGATATTGATTGGTCTGTAATTTGCTAATTCTGTCTTACAGCCAACTTCATATAATAGAACAATTTTATCCTCTTTCCACTTGCTTGGACCTTGCCAGATATTACACTTGGATTAAGCAACTGTGTCAGAGACACTACCTAGATCTCTTGCACATTTATGTAGCACACAGGCTGACATGCCATCCATTCCCACTGCTATATTCTTGTTGATATTTTTCAATATGCTGAGCACCTCCTGTTTGTCTGCCTCAATTTTCTGCAAAATCTCGACCTGATGATGCACCCTTCCAAAATGATCACTCAGCAACTCGACTATTTCTTCTGCCACCTTCCTACCATCAGTGTTGTTAATAATCATAATATAATCACCATAATCATTCTTACTTGCTACATAGCAAAAATAATAATAATAATAATAATCGGATTTACTTTGCTCTGTACAGCTAACTGTCTCTTATAATTTGATTTGGTCTAGCTTACTACCCTAGTCACCCTTCTTGCATGCACTTTGTACTGCTCATAAATATGCTGTTCATCTTTTTCTTTCTTCCCTCAAAAAATCCATTCTTGCTTTCAATGTGCTATTGATTGACATTCTTCCCTTCTAGCCTCTTAAATCCATGGCACTGCTCCAAGCTGCTTCCAAAGACTATCACATAATTACCAGCTGTATAGTTCAATAAATGTTTTCTTGACAGAGAATCCACATGTTCAGCAACTTCCCGAAATAAGACCGCATAGTCACTTTCTCTGATTGGAGGCACAGTGTCTACCTTGGTTATGGATACATCTTCTGAAATTACCAGATCCAGCACTCTCAAACTCCTGGTCCCTTCCATGACATGCTATTTTAGGTAATTATTCCACAGCAAACTGTATAAATTCCATTTCCATCTTGCTATGTGCCCCTTATTCTCTTTCCAATCTATGTCCCCTCATAGTTGAAGTCTCCCATTATAATTGCTTGGCATGAACTCATTATGATAATCTGCCAATACTGGCATCCACATCTTCCTGTGACTCCTGGTCTATAGCAGCTAACTAATAAAATATTTTGCATTGACCCTCTATCTTATTTTGAGGAAGATCTGAAATCTTCCTCAAAATAAAATTTGAGGAAGATTTCAGATCTTCATCAAATTTTATTTTTGTTGGTTATACTTCAGCTATCATCAGCAATACACCACTTTCTGTCCTTATTCCCTCCATCTTCCCTGAAAAACACAATATCCTTTACATTTTATTCCTGTCAACCAAGTCTCACTGATGCTTTCATGCTGGCCAAAAACTATTTCTGATACTTCTGACATTTGCATACATACATTTCAACTTCCCCTTGAACCCACAGTTACCTTTGTGTAATGTCATTAGCAATCCATTGGTTGGTAATGACATTACACAGATTTGAAACCTGTGGAACTGCTTTTGGAATTTCATAACTGTTTCCATACATATATACATACACCCACTCACTTGTCTGATGGGTAGCTTAACATACATTTGACTGTATCCCCCCCCCCCAATACTTAATTTCTCTGATTTTGCACTTCCAACTTCTCACTGAACACTCTCTCTCGAAACATTTAACTCCAAAATTATTCAAATACAATCCATCAGGCATATCTTTCACCCATCAAATCCACTCTATACATCTATAATCTGCACCCCATTCCTCCTGCACTATCTTCTCATTGATTCATTAGCAATCATTGCCCTTCTCAATTCAGTGCTTTCATACTGAGGGAGCAGACTCACAATCTTTACTATCTCACTCTTCTTTTTCATTTTTGTCAGCAACTCTTGCATTGCTCATCTTTCAAATCATTCATGCTAGCCAAAGCAATTAATTCTCTCACTTCTCTCCTCTGCAAACCAACAGCTTGACTAACATCCTTGATCACACCCTGGGAAACACTTTCATTATTTTCTCATTAAGTACATCTCTTATCACTAAATCTCCATATATTACCTTCTCCTTTCCCTCTGTTTCTTGGACTTCTATACGTTTCCCTATTCACTTTTTCTTTCATTTTCTTCCTGCTGTACAATGTAGCCATCATTTCTCGAGTCTCAATATATTACATTTTGGCCTGTGGACTGAAATTTTGCTAATTCTCTCCTCACCATCACCTCATTATCCACATCACCTTCTTATTTAATACTCTTATTCATATTTCACTCCTTCCACATTCTCTACAACACTTACAAGATTCTGCTTCATATCGTTAATATTAGTTGTAATTTTCCTGCTTTCCACACAAATCACATTTCTTGCACTCATATATGAAACATTTCCAACACGCTCTCTCTCTCTATACTTGCTATCATATCAAGCCATTCACTCTTGGCAATGAACAATTGAACCCACACTACATCTTATGAAATTCCTCATGATAAGCTCAGTGAACGAGAAAACGTTGGCCACCAACTTCCTCATACTCATCAGTGCCATGAAAACTGCTCTCTGAACAATATAGTGAATTAAAATTTGCAAGCAAACATGCACTCAACTACACAGCCTGAAGTAAATAAAATACTACCAATAATAATTATTAAAGTTACTAATATTTACTAAAATAAAAAGACATCTTACTTACTATTATAATAAAGGAATTAATTCATGTAAATATTCTTTATTAGTAGAATTTTTCCCTGAGTATGACAGGCATCATCAGTACAAGTACAAAGGCTAATTAAACAATAACTGATATATTCACAAAGCATGACCTAAGTAGCTAAAGAAGCAGACTCACGATATTTACTATCTCACTCTTCTTTTTCATTTTTTTCAGCAACTCTTCCATATCTTCTTGCATTGCATATTTCTCATCTTTTTAATATGTCTACTCATGGTATTTCCTTACTAAAACTTAAAAAGACATATACAACACCACTACTCCTTTAGCACTAACCTGATTTGAAACAAAATGACAGAATGAAGCAGCTGAGTCCAGAAGATATATATATATATATATAAAAAATGGGGAAAAGATGAATGAGAGAAGGAAGCATGATATTCTACTTGACTGTGAGGTTGCTTTGAATTATTTTGATGTATCTGAAAAACTGCATGCTTTCTTTTGACCTGTTTGAGTTTCAGACAAACAGACCAAAACTGAGTTTCAGAGAGAAAAAAATCTTGCCATCTTCATAGTCTTTTGTTGTTCTCAAGCTTCTATATACGAGTTGCTGCAGTCCTGAAAACATTCAGGTGTAAACTTGTTTGCTTACACTTGGATAAAGGATTAAACCAAGTATATAATTTCTTGGTATCGTTAATTTATAATATAACCAAGTGGAAAAACTTCCAACAAGAGAGCTTGTGATGGTTGGAGAAACCAATGATTTAGCTGGAATGACCTACTGCAGTAAGAAATGCCCTGGTATAACACTGATGAGCAGACATGACAAGCAAATATTCCTTCTAACTAAGAGTGGAAAGAAGTGCAGCATGCAATCAAAAGGAAAAGAGTGAGTAAGAGAGGACAAATGCCCACACTAGCAGACAGAAGTGCAAGCAAGAGCACGAACACCAGTATGAAAGAGAGAGAGAGAGAGTGATTAACAGTATGAAAGTAAGCACGTCTGATGGCACAATAGCAAGTGAGAATGATAATGAGGAAAAAAGTATGGATTCTGCAATACACACCTTTTCACAGGCTGCCAAACCTGAAAGTTGCATCCATGAAGAGAAATCAAATGAAAATAGCTGGGACAAAAGATCATGAATGATTTTTAAAAGTAGCATTGTAAGGAAATCAGTGGTGTGGTAAAATGAGAGGTCATACAAGGTTTGCTTCCCTGGAGGATGAGGCTTTGAATAGGAGGAATAAGCAAGCAAGTGAGCTTGTGTAAATTAAAGATACGAAGAAATTATATACTTGTTTAATTCTTTATCCAAGTGTAAGAAAACAAGTTTGCACCTGAACTATTTTCAGGACTGGGGGAACTCATATATAGAAGCTTATGACTTCACATCACTTGCCTTAATATCCCATAATGCAAAGCACACATCCTTATAGGTATGCCTTATGGGAAGGGTCACTAACCAGACTGGTTTTGACCTTTATTGAGGTCTCCTCAGTGGGAGCCAGACCCAGAGGTGATACCAAGGTTGAAGTAATGCAGAAGTCATATTTTCATATCCGAGTTGCCAACACTTGGATAAAGGATTAAACCAAGTATATAATTTCTTGATATCTTTAATTTATAGTATAACCAAGTGGAAAAACTTGCAACAACTATCTTTAATCCAGAGTAGTTTAATAAGGTGTGACAACTTTTGGCAACTCTTATATGAAAAAAATATGACTTCTGCATTACTTCAATCTTGGTATCAGATCTGAGTGAGTGATGAGAGTTTGAAAATGGCGGATGAAGTGAATTCTGATTTTGATTATTAATAGAAAATGTGATTTAAGGAATTTTTGACTAGTTAATTTACAAGTAGTAAATAGTTTTGCTACTATAGATAGGCGGTTTGTTTTTCAAAGAGGTCTTTCTTATTCTTATACATCGAAGAGTCAGCTGCACAGGTAAGTCAACTGAATTCACAAGGGCGATACACTAGGCCTGCCGCCATTAGTATTGCCATTGTTTCATTCACTTGATATAGCAACTGTCTATTTATTATTGTGGTAAAAGCAAGACATGTCCTGCCCTACAGAACAAAGCGTAAGTCCAACCATGGATACACCGTACGAAGAACTTAATTTCAAACAACTTCTGGCAATATTCAAAACACATAGGCAATCTACTTCACACCAAATGGCCAGGAAAAGTCGTAATACATCAGATAAAAGAAGTTGACACAGATGACCCTCAACTCTCACAACTTCTCTCCAACATCCCCCAAGACTGCACCAGTGAACTAGCAACAACAGCTGATGACAATCTCCTTACAACAGACCACAGTAATTACAGGAGGTCCGTGCTCATAAAAAATGCAAAACTGCAGCCTCTGAACCACCAAAACAGGATGGAATGGAAGAAGACAGTCGTGTTCCAGACGCCCCTACCTCCACTAGAGAAAGGATACCTCCGATTGTTCTCCACAACAAACATAAATGGATGTTGTTAAGGACAACGATGTCTAATCTACAGATCTCATATAGCCATATGAAGAATGTCTCAGATGTTATTAAAATTCAACCTATGACAGTAATGGATTATAGAAGATTAATAGGTGAATTGAACGCCAGAAGCATTCAGTACCACACCTTTTCACTTGGATCAAAGAAAAACCTCAAAGTGGTGATCAGAGGTATATCTGAGGATGTATCCACAGAAGAAGTGGCTGCAGAACTGCACCAACAGGACTTAAGGTTAGTAGAATGACCAAATGACAAAATC
Organism: Typopeltis vanoorti; assembly: GCF_054136105.1. NCBI lineage: Eukaryota > Metazoa > Arthropoda > Arachnida > Uropygi > Thelyphonidae > Typopeltis > Typopeltis vanoorti. Next base: position 125,881,088 of record NC_143556.1, on the reverse strand, counting down.
CAATGCCACTGGTACTAGTAGAGATCAGTCCAACTTATAAACACACGAACAACCTGATGTCCATCTGTGGACTGAAAATCACCCTAGAACCATTAAGGTAAATGACTTCAACAGGGCAGTGTCACAGATGTCAGAAGTTTGGCCATGCCCAGAAAATGTGCAAGGCCGAATTTAAATGTTTAAAATGTGGTGACAGCCACCTAATAATACTTGCCAATACATGCACTAAGCCAAAAACCACCCCGGCTAAATGTGCCAACTGTGGCGGTCCACACACTGCCAACTACAGAGGATGCACTCACAATCCTAGAAATAGAAAATCAGAGGTAGAAACATACTCTTCTTCCCTCAGCAGATCTGCATCAAAGATTACTGATTCACAGCCTCTCAAAGATCAATATAAAGGGACAGAAGCCCATCTGACGAAGCCTGAGGTTCTCAAAAGAACAACTTAGCAATCACAGACAAAGACATATGCGGAAGTAGCTCATCCCAAACAGTCATCCTTGGATCAGTCAACACCACATACAAATCTGACAGCTATCATTACCTCTTCTCTGGCAAATATGCTATTAGATTTTAGCAGATTTCTAAAGGATACATAAGCCATTATCTCAGCACTCACTCATGAATAAAAACAAAACAAATCCAAATTCTCTGCAGATCATCGCATGGAATGCGAATGGCCTAAGCGGAAAGATCTTGGAGCACCAAATATTCCATCCACCACTAATCTTGAGATTACAGGCATTGAAAATTCCTACATGTTTGGCGGATAACCTAAAAATCTTGGCAGTTTACAATCCTCTGCAAAAAACATTACTGTTTTCAGATCTGAATGCCGTACTCGACAACAGGGAGCCCGTCATCATGGCCGGTGACTTTAACTCTAAGCATCCTGACTGGAACAGCCGTTCGGTCAATAAAAATGGACAGATACTAGCCAACTCCTCAGAGTCCAATAATGTGGTTGTGGCAGGTCCCACCGAGCCTACCCATCATAATACATACGGCCGGGCTGATATTTTGGACACAGCTATCCTACAAAATGTAAGACTACAGTACAGTACAATGACACTCAATGAATTATCATCCGATCACAATCCCATTCTATTAAAGCTGGGAAACCAAGACAATTTGTTTCCCCCCCACACATTCTTTCATACCCTGGGACAAGCTATCCAAGGTACTTCCAAAATATATCAGTCCCGTGCCGATAATAAAATCAACAGATGAAATTGAAATAGCTGTAAAGGATCTAACTAAACAAATTAACACAGCAGTTGCAGCAGTTACTACTTCCACAACTATCCGCAGACCAAATCACTTGCTAGAAGACATCATGAAGTTGATCAGAGAGAAGAACAGGGTAAGAAAGAGATATCATAACACCCAAGCACCTCAAGATAAATGAATCTTGAATAGATTTAACTCTGCAGTAAGAGATGCCCTCACAGTGAATAGAAGTCAACTTTGGGAGGAAAAATTGACTTCTATCTCTCCTGATAACCACCCCATATGGAATCTAATCAGAAAGATCAAGAACAAAAACAAACCTCTTCTGCCTCTCCAAACAGATGTTGGCCACATCCATACCAATGCAGATAAAGCCGAGGCAATAGCAAGAAATCTAGAGAGCCAATGTAAACCCTCTTACGACCACCTCGACTTCAATCACATATACAAGATTCACCTTCATGTCAGATCTATGCTCAAATCTTCTATCATATACTCTAGTCAAATTGCACCTACATCACCTGCAGAAATATATGACATCATCAAGAAGTTAAAGAACAAAAAGCTCTGGACCTGATGGAATCACCAACACGGTGATAAAACTACTACCCCGCACAGCTATTGTACATCTGACTAACATTATAAACTCCATTCATCTTATGCTACAAACATTTCCCTTCCCACTGGAAGTTAGGATATATAATCCCAATACATAAACCAGGAAAAGACCCGCGATTACCCCAAAGTTATAGACCAATTAGTCTCTTCTGAAATCTAGGCAAAATTGCCGAGAAAGTTATTCTCACTAGACTCCAAGAATTTGTGCACAGGCTAAATATTATTCCTGAGGAGCAGTTTGGGTTCCGCCAATCTCACAGTACCACACAACAGATATATAGATTGGTGGAATATGTTACCACAGGATTTAATTGGCATCAATGCACTGGGGCTGTTTTCCTGGACATAGCCAGTGCATTTAACAAGGTTTGGCATTATGGCTTACTACACAAAATGATATCTTCTGGTACACCATTAGGAATGGTTCAACTGATCAGGTCATACCTCTACAATAGGCGCATGCGAGTTAAGTTGAATGGCGCACTCTCAATACAAAAGTGCATCCTGGCTGGAGTCCCACAAAGATCTCTACTGCACCAACTCTATTTTTCATATATATGTGTAATATCCCACACAACCCACTGTCATCTATTAAGGCATTATATGCAGATGATACTGCGATACTGGCCAGATCTTTAAAAACTGCATCTAGCAATCAAGAAACTGCAGGAAAATCTACTGCAAATTGAACAATATTTCACCAAATGGCGCCTCCAAGTAAATCCTCAAAAGAGCGTAGCAGTTCTATTCGCCAAAAGACCAATGCTTTCTACTGGGACATCCTCCTGTTTAACACAAAAATCCCATGGTTTAACGAGATCAAATATCTTGGGTATTGATGGACAAAAAACTGACTTTCAGCTCCCATGTCAAGACTATCTGTCTAAAGACATCAAAAATCATTACCCAGCTCTATCCTTTAATTAATAGAAACAGTAAATTGAGCATCAGAATCAAGTTACTTATATATAAAATGATGGTTCTTCCTATACTCACCTATGCTTCTCCGGCCTGGAGCCATACTGTTAATACCAATATACTCAAACTACAACGTGTGCAAAATAAATGTCTCAGAATGATCTGCAATGCACTATAGTTTGTACGTACTGTACAACTTCACTGGGACACAAATGTCCCCTATACATTCATGCAGACTACGGCAACTAAGTTCTCAAAAGCATCTATGTACCCTAATAAATTAATTCAACTTGCGTCAAATTACGATGCAACAGATTACTTTAAGCATAAAAGACCAAAAGCTATCTTAAACTGCAACCCCACTGAATAATCCTCAGGCCCACTGAGGGCAAGCAACAGGCTCATAAATCTTTTCCCACTCACAGTCTTCCTCATCAGATAGCAGGGAATATGAAAAGCATCTGCTTTGCCCTTTAGGTCAGAAATGTTAAAAGTTAAAAAATCTTTGTATCACCTCTGGGTCTGGCTCCCACTGAAGAGACCTCTGGGATATCCCCACTGGGATACTAAGGACGTGAAGTCATAAGCTTCTATACATATACAAGTTGCCCTAGTCCAGAAAATATTCAGGCGTAAACTTATTTGCTTACACTTGGATAAAGGATTAAACCAAGTATATAATTTCTTGGTATCTTTAATTTATAGTATAACCAAGTGGAAAAACTTCCAACGAGAGTTTGGGATTGTTGGAGAAACCAATGATTTGGCTGGACTGACCCACTGCAGTAAGAAATGCCCTGGTATAACACTGATGAGCAGACATGACAAGAAAATTATGAATGGAATGTGGGCAGAGCCAAATGAAGAGAAAGCAGTGAAGTCTATGAACATGTGGGTGAATCTGAGAGATGTATGGAATTACATACAAGAATCACAAGAATGACTATATGAATGGATATGGTGTGTGTCAACTACAGATGCTGCTGTTTGAAGGGGAGGGAGAGCAAGTACTGACAGGTGAATAAGAGATTTGAGGAAGCAAGAAGTGTGGAAAAGCAGTAGAGTAAGGTACAAGAGATTCAAATGCTTATGAATGAAGGCACTATGAGATCTCTAATCATACAGAATTCAGCCTTCTGATTAACCTCCTCAATTCAGCCATGATACAACATTTGTACAACTGTATTTAAGATTGTTGGTCAAATAACATCTGTTACAGCTACATTTACACCTTTCAGATTTTTGATAACTCTTTCTTCTTCAAGAGTACTGCTATGTACTCCTGACTGCATTCCTAAGAAATATTTTCTATCAGTGTTTGGTCATATATTGTTTCATTTATTATTCTTTCAAAGTAACTACTTCAGACATTTAGAATATGTCTATCTTCAGCTTTTATATCAACTTTGATGATATCACTGATTATTTTTATGCTATTCTTTCTTCTGTTTCTAAGCTTTTTCAACAGCCTCAGGATATTTTGTCACTTTCTCAATATTCACATTATATATTCTTACCAGTCTTATCCGGAAAAACCCCTAACTCTTGGAAAAAAGCACTGGTCATCCCAATCTATAAAAAAGGAAATAAAGACAATTGCAATAATTATAGGGGAATTAGCCTGCTGAATACAGGATATAAAATATATGCAGGAATATTAAAAGAGAAACTAAGCAGCACTGTAGAAAACAAATTACTAGAAGAACAAAATGGCTTCCGAAAAGGCCGATCCTGCATAGATCCAATTTTTACTTTAAAATTATTAATAGAAAAGAGAAGAGAATTTCAAAAAGAAACACATGTGGCGTTTATTGATTATGAAAAAGCTTTTGACAAAATTAGTCGACAAAAATTGTTTAAAATATTAACCAATTTAAACATACCAAACCAACTTTTACAATCTATTCAAGAAATATATACAGGAAATAAAATAGCAGTTAAATTAGAACACACCTCAGAATGGAAAGATATATCAAGAGGAGTACGACAAGGATATCAATATATATATATAAATGAAATATTAACAATCTGGAAACAGCATAACCCATTTGGTATACAAATAACCCCGCAAATGAAGATAGATACACTACTATTTGCAGATGATCAAATAGTATTAGCTACATCAGAAGATGACTTACAAAGATCATTAAAATCATTAAATGATATCTCAAAGCAATATAATATGACAATATCCAAAGAAAAAACAAAAATAATGGCATTCAAAGGAGAAAATCCAATAAGAAGTAAAATAGTGATAGATAATAAAATACTAGAACAAGTAAACACTTTCAGATACTTGGGATGTGATCTATCATACGAAGAAGAAAAAGACATAGACACTAAAATATCAAACTTTGTCAAAGTAAATGGCATAATAAACAGTATATTTAAGCCATCCCTGGTACAAAAACACACTAGAATCAGACTATATAATGTCTTGTCAAAACCAACTCTACTATACGGAAGCGAAACATGGACCATGAAAAGGAAAGATGAAAAACGAATTCAAACAGCAGAAATGAAGTTCCCCAGAAAAACAGCTGGATATACCAAGTGGGACCACAAAACAAATGAAGAAATCTTACAATCCCTAAAAATCAAACCAATTAATTACTACATAAGACAGTATAAACAAAAATGGCTAGAACATTTAAATCGAATGGACAACAGCAGACTACCAAAAATATTATACAGATACAAAATAAGTGGAAAAAGAAGAATTGGAAGACCAAGAAAGAGATGGCATGAGACCGGAAGGCCATATGGCCTATATTCCATGTTAGGAAGAAGAAGAAGACCAGTCTTATCACTTCTGTTTAGCTAATTTTACACATTGTTTCACTTTTTTTCTCTGGATTCATTTAGTGAATATGATTTATTTGCAGGACCTTAAGTATGCTTTCTTCTTTTCCATGACTGCCTCTTCAACCTCTCTGAATCCAGCATGAAGTTCTGATGTTTCTATCCTTGCAGACAACTTACCTACATGTCTCTCAGCCTAAATCAGTATTTTCTTTAGGGTATGCTAGCAAATCTCCAAAGTTTAGTTTGTTTTCATATTCTTTCATATTTTCTTGAATATTTCTACATTTGAGTCTACAGTTCAACCTCAAAGCTGTGTGACTGATTATTCTTAAAATTTTCTTATATGCTTTTTCTTTTCAAGCTAGTATTAATTTTTATTATGCTCAAAAATAAACAGTGATTACTCCCCTGACCATACTTATTTCTTTTGTTTTCTCTTCATACATCTTTATGTTGGAACTTCATATTAGTAATGACAAATGTATATTCTACTTGAAATCACTCTACTCCAGTAATACAATTATGTTGAACCCCATTGTTCATGGACTGAACCATAAGGCTGCACAGAACATAGTTAAAGAAATTCATCTATAGTATATCTGGTTGTTGCAAATGAACTACTTACTGATATGCCAAGGAAATGAACTAAGTCATTTCCTTGGCATATCAGTAAGTCAGGTTAAATCATCACATACTTTATGGGAGGAGCACATCATAGGCAGAGTTAAGACCAATCCAAGATCAAAGGCAAAATTAACGAAACACTGAATTGTTCTGAGGGAGTAACAGCTATGGTGTAATTAATAATTTCTGAATCTGTTTTATTAACAATAATGATAAATTAATGCATGCAAAAATTATTAATTTCACCAAACTCCCTATGAACAGTTCAGTGTTTCATATAGTTCTGCCTTTGATCTTGGATTACACTTAACTCTGCCTATGATGTATTCCTCCCATAAGGCATGTGATGATTATGACCTGACTTACTGACAATATGCCAAGGAAATTACAATAGTTCATTTGCAAAAACTAAATATACTATGGACCAGTGTTTCTTCTTAAACTGTGTTCTGCGAAGCGCTGTGGTTTGTTCCATGAAAACCAGTAGGGATTTCCCCAAGGTGTAGACACTGAAACTTATATCAGATGTAGTTTATGTAAAAAACTTCAGCGCATAGGGAAAATACTAACTTTCATTAAAATGACTTATTTCTAGAACGGATATGTTAATTTATTATTTGCATATTATGTAGCAAGTTTTCTTGATTGAAATATTTTGCGGGAAATGGTTTATTGTTATAATTCCTTTCTGATAATTTCTTATAAAAATGTCACATAAGGGTTCTGCAAACCAGAAATATTTTTATATAGGATTCTGAAGTCTTAAAATGTTTAAAAAACACTGCTAGAGACAGTAAACAGAAATTTTCTTCAGTTAATTAAATTAAACTTGCCAAGTAATGATATTCGTTTAATCCTTTGTCCAAGTGTAGGCAAAGCATATTTGCATATGACATATCTTCAGGACTAGGCTACTTATATATAGATTTCACATTGCCAATTGCCTTGGCATTCCATAATGCAATGCACACTTCCTTTCAAAAGTGTATATTGCTATGCATTATGAAAAGGGTCACTACCCCGACTAGTTCTGACTTTTATTGAGGTCTGATCAGTGGGAGCCAGGCCTAGAAGATATACCAAGATATATAATGCAGAAACCACATATTTCTCATATACAAGTAATAAAAATGGTATATAACCTTATTATTAACAGCGTTTGCACGTGGAATCTGCGACAAGATTTAATATGGCATATTAAGCTATGGCATATGTATATCACTTCTACTTCAGCCTTCACATTTTCATAAATGCTGATACAGCATGTTAGTTGCAACTTTTTCAGTAGAATTTTATTTACAAAATTCTGTAAAATGTCTTAATGATATTAAAAATCTGAAATGCAATTTGAACTGATTTCAAATTATTATATATACAGACATATGCATCTTTTTTTTTTTTGTTTTAGAAAATTTGTTTTACAACTTTTGTGCTTTCTGTACCCAGTGACTACATTATAAACAGTTGTTACGTGTATTTTCTGCAACACTAAAAATTTGAAAGAGGATGTTAGGACAAATGAGTTTAGTTGGATACTGTGTTTGGCACTACAATAAAACTGCTTCTGCTGTGCATGTAGCAAAGTGTTAGTGGGAGAGAATGTGGTTTTCATTATAGAAGAATACTTCTGTTATCTCTAATTAAACTAACTGCTGCTAAATATACCACACAGACTGTAAATATTTCTGAGCTGCATTCAGTGATACAATAAGTTTTTCTTGCTTCTGCAGTGGCCATCAAATTCCTGACATGCACCCTCAAGGGGTGTACAGGATTGATTGCACTACATGAAAAATTTACATCATTACTAACTTCCTATCTACAATTTTCCTCGTAACAGTTTTATTTAGAAGTACATCATTATCTGCATAAAGCAAAGAGTTGACATTAACATCTCCAATTTTGATATCATGTTTAATACCACTTTCCTTCATGATGTGATCCATATAGATAATGAATAACACAGGGAATAATTTACCTTCTTGTCTCACACCAGATTTAACATTAAACCATCTTCCTGTGCTTCCTTCAATTGTAACTGCTGACTTACAACTCAAATAAAGACTAAGTATTGCTTGATATAATGCCCCATTGACACCACAGAACTGTAGTGTATTGAATACATTCTCTCTTGGCACCTTGCCATATGCCTTTTCCAGATTGACAAAACTTAAATACAGATCTTTGTTATATTCTCATGCTTTCTCAACTATTTGGGGTAAAGTGAAGATCTGATCTTGATAGCCTCTATTTGTCCTGAATACAGCTTGTTCTTCACCCAGCTTTCCTTCCACAATTCTTCTCAACCATTTCTCAAGTATATTTGCATAGATCTTGCCAGGAACACTCAATAGGGAAATATCTCTGTAATTCTCACATTCAGTTTTATTTCCCTTTTTATATATGGGTACTATTAGAGCTCTACTCCAATCATCGGGAATTCGTCCCTCTGTCCAGGCTTTCTGAACTATGCAGTGCAGCCACTGTAAGACTTTCATACCACTATACTTCAGCATTTCTGGTCGAATATCATCTGCTCCTGCTGCCTTTCCACATTTCAAGCCTTTGATGGTTTTTTTCTACTTCAAGTATGGATATGTATTCCTGACTGTATGCCTGTTGAGTGTTTTTCTTTTTTTCTGCAAAAAGTGTATAGTGATCATCAGTGAAGAGAAAAAAATTCTTCAAAAACCAAGCAAAATATGAATAAAACAAACTAATATACATAACAAGAAGCACACAAATTTTACATGGTTTGCTGCTCCATCAACCCACATGAATTCCTGCCATGCCTAGATGAATCACCTGATCACTGGATTAACAACTCCCTCTAGTTATTTACTGAGCCACCAAAATATATAGCCACTGTTCATTATTTGGTTAATTATTTATATTTTGCAAATAATATCTCTTTCACTCTCCTCACAAGTTTTTTCTTTTAATTATGCCATCATTATGTCTAGTTTATAAGATCACATGTAATTTGCTCACTCAGCATCTTTGAGGACACACGTAATATAGACATCTTATAGGGTACATGTATAATACCATAAATGTTAATTATTCATAATTTCAAACAAACATATTAGTGTTTATTTTAGGATATACTCAGTGATATTGCTACACTCTGCAAAAGCATTTGATAAGATTCCACATAGAATTCCATTGCATAAATTGGAGCAAATAGGGATGAATATGAATCAGGTGATTTGGATTATAGGGTGGCTGATGGACAGATATCACAGAGTGCTTAATGGAGCAGCTGAGTCCAGGAGAAGGCAATTAACTAGTGGTGTACCAAAGGACTCAATACTTGGTCCTTTGTTGTTTAATTTGTATATCAATGATATAGAAAATATTCAGTTGTTTACTGATGATGCTAAACTGGGAAGAGCAATGATAAATGAAGGTAATGCACAGATCCTGGAGGAAGAAAGACAGACTAACAGTATGGGCAAAGGTAAATGGATGCCAGTTTAATATGGCAAAGCATAAAGTGATGCACTTTGTGAAGAGATCAGAAGCTGTGTACTATACTGATGGAACTGAACTGCAGGAAACTGATGAGGCCCAGAAACTTAGGTGTGAATGTCGATAAGGAGTTAAAGTTTAGAGGGTAGATTGCAAAGATAACCATATAAGACTACAATAATTGCTGGCCTGGTTGGATGAGTGGGTAGTGTATCCGCTCTCCAGCCAAAAGGCTGTGGGTTAGAATACCTCTGTGGGCATGGATGTTTGCGATTGTCTGTGGAAATACCAGACAGTGTGGTCGGCGGTAGATGACGTTGGTGTAGTTGCGGTCAGTTGGTGATTGAATGGTGGAGACGGATGTGTATAGCAGGTACCCTCTCTCGATGAGTCCTTGGCCTCCCTGGAGGTTCAGAACAAAAAACAGGATATAATAGAAGTATTTAAGGGGTTTCATAGGATTGACAATGAAGACTATATTTTTCAGCACATGGCAAAAAGGTAGATAACAAGGGGTCACCAGTGGAAGTTGTATGAGTGTGGTTAGCAAGGGTGTTAGGACTAGGTTTTTTGCTTGGAGAGCGAAGAATGAGTGGAATGGGTTACAAAGAGGTGGTTGCGGATGCTTTGTCATTGAATGAGTTTAAGGAGAAGTATGATAGGTATTGTGTGAATGATGGATCTCCCACAGTGAGTCTTCTGACTCCATGGAACCTGTATAATAATAATAAGAATGTGTTGCATCTTCTGATACGCAAGCACAAAATTGTCACGAGGCAGTGTTTTCATTACCCCATCAAATGGTTAGGGTGGCAGAGAAAGTCCTGATTGTCCTAATGTGAATGTGTTAAAATACTCTGGATCAGAGATAGTTATAGAAGTTTTTTTCACCTAGTTACAAATTAGAAAATAATTTCTTAGCAAGTTTAAATTAATTTCTAACTGAAAAAAACTTCTATGGTTATTTCTGATCCAGAATATTTTAATAATAAGGTGATACATACACCTTTTCACTACTTGTACATGAGAAATATATGACTTTTGCATTAATTCAACCTTGGTATCTCTTCTGGGTCTGGCACTCACTGATGGTGGAGAGTTGAGCAGTTCTGCTGAGCAGCAGGTTTTTGCTTGTAACTGAGTAGAGCCACCACTGACTTTTCTGTCCTGCAAAGATTCAGGTCAAGAGTGATAAGTTTAGTAGTGACCCTTCAGGGTCACTAGTTGGGCATTAGAATGATCTTGGAAATTATTCAGGGTGTTTGGAGAGGTATCCTTGCACTTCATCAGAACCTCAGTAAATGTCAAAAATGGTCTGGTGATCACCTTCACATAATGCATAGCAATACACATTTCTGAAAGAAACTGTGCTTTGCATTATGGGTTACTAGGGCAACTGATGTGAAGTCATCAGAATGTATATACAAGTAGCCTAGTAATGAAGATATGTCATGCACAAACTTTGTTTGCTTATACTTGGATAAAGGATTAACCACACTGATGTCAATATTGATAAAATACATCACTCCTCATACACTTCGTATCCATTATACATTTCAATGTAATATTGTAAACTGTGATGCTATTACTTGCTATTTATATGCCTGCTTGGTTACTGCGCCTTTGAAATACCGTTATTCTAAATTGCAGTGTGTGCTTTCTCTCTCATAACCTTTCTTGCTTATACTATTGCGTACTATGTTTATCTACCTTTCGCACTACGAGTCTTATGCCTATGGATACTAGAAAATTTATTTTTATTGAGACTGTGGCACTAATATCTTTTAATTGGCATAAAACTCAGTAATACGGCCGGATGATTTCTCTCTCTCTCTCTCTAACACAAATTCCTTCAGTAAAACTTTACACGAACAGTCGTGGTCTATTTGCACTTAACTATATGCTTCGGCTATCTCACTTGGTTTCCCGCCCACAAGTCCGATATTTTTTTTTAGGAACAGTGCACTAAAATAAACAATCAGGCGGCACTCCATAGACATATAATTAAAACACATTTATTTACATTTAAAATAAAGTACATTAAATAAGCAATACGAAGGTTACTCTTCTCTCTCTACCTATCCTTTTGGTATAAAGAAACAAACTTTCCCTTTTCAATATATGCCAGCCTGGTTGGCCAAGTGGTTAGCACATCCGCTCTTCAGTCAAAAGGCTGCGGGTTCGAATCCCACGGTGGGCATGGATGTTTGTGCTTGTTTGTGAAAATACTAGTGGCAGTGGTAGATGCCGTTGGTGTAGATGATGAAAGTAGTAGTAGTTAGTGGATTGAGTGGTGGAGAGTTGTAGAGTAGGTGCCCTCCCTCAATGAGTCTTTGGACTTCCTGGAGGTGTAATATAATAATAATAATATTAAATGACTATATAATGTAATTACTCTGTTACTTCTTTGCTAAAAAAAAAATCAATTGCCGAGACTAATTTAGTCATAAAGAGATCAACTAGCTATGGCAAGTTATCTTACAATTAATATTCCAGTTAACAACAAACCAGAGGACTCGCTTATAGATATTTCTCATTACTATTTCTTATCAGTTCATCTATGACATATCTTCTAGATTACAAAAAGAATGTACATTAAAGGTTGGAACACACTTACGGAGGCTCTTTGTCAAGACACCTTCCAAAGGTCCTCCATCAAAGTCTCTATGGTTCTTCTTTCATCTCAGGCCTTGCTTCAGTGGGCATTTTGTCAGAGTATTAGTGGTTCTTAGACTGCAATTTTCCTGGTAATCAAAAGCTCAGGCAAGAAGTTTCAGCATACAGGCTTGAAGATTGTTCTGCGGCTTTTGGTTTGGTTGACTTCCCAATTTTTTTCCACTGGCGTGGGGTTTGCTGTAAAGTTTTCTCTGGGTCAGTATGCTTCTGATTCTCTGCTGACTGCCTATATTCGGTAACAGCGCTTCGCCTCTCCTGCTTTGGTAACTGGACATCGCCTCTGCTCTCTCGGCAGCTGGATCTCGCCTCCCCTCTGTCAGCAACTGGACCTCGCTTCACCTTCTGTCAGCAACTGCCTCTGGTTCTCTGCCAGAAACTACCCACGATGTTCGGCTCAGTCCTCTTTTATTTTTGCCTTCTCGGGACCTTGCACCAAGGGTTGTAAACCCCGAAGAAATCGGCAGTTCTCCTTGATCTTTTTTCTCCCCCGTGAGCTCTTTTTTTCTTTGTCTTGTTGGGCAGCAGAAACTTCTCTGAAACTAGCAGACCTCTTTGCTACTAGCTTTGAAGGTGTTCATGCGCAGAGCATACAAACAACTTTCTCACACGCTTAATCGTAAACAACTTTCTTGTGCTCTTACACATAATCTTAAATCTTTCTTAATCACACTTAATCGTAAACAACTTTCTTGTGCTCTTACTATTATACAAAGTTTCGATGGCAAAGCATTGCCTTTGTTTTTGACATTCTAGAAACTTTAGTTAAAACGATAAATACAATAAACTTCCATAAGAAGGTTATTTACATTATATATTTAGCAAAAATTACATAGAGACAAACAAGGTTATTTTTGTAACAGTTCTCATGAGACTTGACCTCTGTAAAAATCGATGCAAAGAGCTTTGGTATTTTTAAGCTACATTGAGTTTTACAATATCAGTGGTATTGCAATTTTAATATGCACTTCATCCATGGTAACTTTGACATGTATATATGTCATGGCTGGTTGGGTAGTTAAAGAAGAATATAATTTTTTGGCAAGTTTAATTTCTGATTGGAAAAAACTACAACTTTCTTCAGTCCATTTTTACCTCTATTTAAGAAAGTAGTTTTTTATAAAATTAGTGATGACTTAATAATGAAATATAAGAACTAAATGATGACAATTTATTAACACAAAAAATAATGTCCCTACTTCACTGCAAAGGAATTCACGAATACTGGAACGAAGTACTTTGCGTCCATCTCCTTGTCTTGAATATGGTGTTAATCCTGCACCCTTTAACTGAATTTCCCATCTCTCTTGCTTTTTGTTTATTACTTCTCCTAAATACCTAAACAAAAGTTGGGAATGTTAATTTCCAATTTGTTTTAAAGCTTGCAATTAATGAAAGGACTGCAAACAAAACTTGCTACGAAGTTAAAATAGTTGCTGAAAGATTACTAAGCTGAATTACAAAAAATATGGGGAGGATGAAAAACCATCCCCAAAATTTCTAAAAGAAAAGTGTGAGCAAGGAAGTGAAAAGTAGTTTTTTTACTTAAAGAGTGGCGAGTTTAAGGCAAGTAATGATGAACAGTATTAGATAATGATATATTTCTTACAATGAGTTTTGTGTCATTTTTATATGTTCAACCCACCCACCAAAGGTTGTAAATCTATAGCATCTTTAGTAAAATATTAAGTTTTGCTTCTATTCCTTGCTCTGTAGTAAGGAAAAGTATATCCTAAGGAACAGAATAAATAATATATTATTAGGTATTATTTATGGGGAAATACCCATGTTACTCCTCTTAAAAAACTATTATTATTTATATGACTATTTTAGCCTGTTTTCATTTAGGAGTGTCCCTTATTTTAAATACAATTGGCTTTTTACTCAAGAATTTTTTGGGCATTATAAGTGTATTTTAGAGGTAAATATATACAGACTAATAGAGGAAGAAATTTTACACATACCTTGTTTGGATGTTAGGATGCCTTCGTTCTCCATACTTCTGCTGCTAGGCCGTTAAAGTGGGGGAGGGAGGGAGGAAGGGTAAAAGGAAGGGATTTATGGGAAACAGGGCTGGGGGAGAGCGTTAACGGGGTGCGAGCTGTTTCGATCATGTTATATTCATCGGAACATTTCAGGATAAGTATAGGGCTATGTCATGTCGGCTTGATGTATCTGCCTTAGAAGGACTTTTGTTTTCGCTTATTGGTCAAAGTCGTGACCTAATTTTTATGTTGTGGAGTTTCCAACACTTGGAAATTAGGTAGGATCGGTGGACGTTGATCGAGTTTTCGTCACATTTTATGGCTATTGTTTCCGATATTCTAAGCATTGTTTCGTTGTTTTGTTTGTCTAGTATTATGGCCTTGTCAATTTGTGGGAATGTTTCTGTTTAAGGGCACGAACTGCTATTTCTGTCTTCCCTGTACTCTGTATTTTTTTTTTTTTTGATGTTGCGTTTTTTGCGTTTAAATGCTCTGGAATCGGGATGTTACAGTCACGGAAGCGTTCTTGTAGTCTAGCCCATAAAGACCTGATGGTAGAACCTGTGTAGGTGATATCACAGTCTTTTTGGCAAGGAAATTTGTAGACTACATTGTGGTGTTCTAACATTTCTTTGTGTGTGAGAGATTTAATAAGTTTTAGGAGAGTTGCTAATTTTTGGTTCGTGGTGAATACTAGCTTTTAGTCCGTGTGCTATTAGGTCACTACTCTGACCAATAAGTGAAAACAAAAGTCCTTCTAAGGCAGATACACCAAACTAACATGACATAGTCCTACAGTTATCCCGAAATGTTCTGATGACGATAACACGATCGAAACGGCTCGCACCCTGATAACGCTCTCACCCAGTCCTGTTTCCCATAAATCCCTTCCTTTTCCCAAAGAAGTGCCCTTAAATATAATAAATAAATAAATATATATATATATATATTATTTTTTTTAAAAAAACTGGTTTTCTAATTTAATCATCCACTTGCCTCAAACACCCCCACACACATTTCCTACCCCCCTTTAACAGCAGAGGTATGGAGAACAAAGACATCCTAAACATGTCTGGTCTGGCTTAGTCCCGAAGGTGTGGAAAGAGGGGAAAATAGTTTCACTGCATAAAGGAGGATCCAAGACTACGGTTGCAAATTACCGACCGATCAGCATATCAGGAGTCGTTGTCAAGGTCTTAGAGAAAGTAGTCAAGGGAAAAATACAGGAATGGATTGATGAAAATGAGATACTGTACAGGGGACAGCATGGCTTTGTGAAGGGTAGATCATGCTGCAGTAACTTGCTCAAGTTTTATAACAAGGTGATGGCTGAACTGGATAAGGGAAATGGGTTTACAGTGATACTGCTGGACCTGGCAAAGGTGTTTGACAGGATACCACATGGAATACTAATCTGTAAACTACAACATATGGGAATGGATATAGGGTTGGTGAGGTGGATAGGTGGTTGGTTGATGGAGAGATATCAAAGAGTAGTTTATTCAGGAGTAGAGTCCAAAAGACGGCCTGTGACTAGTGGTGTGCCACAGGGTTCTGTTCTTGGACCACTGCTGTTTAATCTGTTCATTAACGATATAGGGAAGGATCTAAGTGGAACAATTCATTTGTTCGCTGATGATGCAAAGTTGGGTAGTGCAATAGTAAATGCAGAAGATGTCAAAGTCTTGCAGGAAGACTTGGATAGATTGGAGTTCTGGACTAAGGAGAATGGATGTCAATTTAATGTGACAAAATGTAAGGTTATGCATTTTGGGGTGAAAAGATTAGCAGCAGTATACCACATTGGTGGAACTGTACTCCAAGAGATTGATGAAGCCAGGGACTTGGGAGTGTTGGTGGATAGGGAGATGAAGTTTAGGGGGCACACTGCAAAAGTAGCTAAATCAGCTCATCAACTCGCTTGGTTGTTGAAAAATACTTGACGAGCAGAGACAAGCAAGTTATTGTACCTCTGTACCGAGCCTTGATAAGACCTCATCTCGACTACTGTGCCCAGATTTGGTCACCTCGGTTCCTTCTTGATGGGGAGGAGGTGGAGAGGATCCAGAGGCGAGTGACTAAGATGATAACAGGTCTATGGAATGAACCATATGAGAACAGGTTGAAGATTTGTGGGTTGCAGAAACTAGTTGATAGGCGGAGGAGGGGAGATATGATTGAGACATTCAAATTGCTAAAAGGATTCTATAGGATTAATTCAGAGGATATTTTTGAGATCAGGACTGCTGGTGGGAGAACTAGGGGACACCTATGGAAGCTGGGCAAGAGTGTGGTTAGCAGGGGTGTTAGAGCTGGGTTCTTTTCTTTTAGAGTGGTAAATGAGTGGAATAAGCTGCCAGAGTCTGTTGTGGGTGCTATGACGGTGAACGAGTTCAAGGCAAGGTATGATAGATACTGTGAGAATGTAATCGCATAGCTGTGTGGACATGATGTTTAGGGCCTCCCTCGATGAGTCTAAGGACTCCTGGAGTCGCCCGAAATAATAATAATAATAATAAAAAACATCCAAACAAGGTATGTGCAATATTTCTTCTTCTGTCTGCATATATTTACCCCTAAAATACACTTATAATGCCTAAAAATTCTTGAGTAAAAAGCCAATTGTATTTAAAATAAGGGACACTCCTAAATGAAAACAGGCTAAAATAGCCGTATAAATAATATAATATATTATTATTTAACTAGTTAATAAGTTAGCAACTTATTAACTAGTAATTAGTAACTTAACTAGTTAGTATGTTAATAACTTATGGGATAAAAATTATATGAAAAATATAATTTACTCTACAAACCAAGAGAACACATTTGCTACCATTGCCTCTCATCTGAAGTATTTGAATAACATGATGATACCCCATTTTTCATATTTATCCAACAAATCATGATTTCTGCCACTGAATTAGCTTTCATTATCTCCGTGGTCTTCCTCCCACTGATGAGACCTCAAAAAAGGTCAAAACTTATTGGGTAATAACCATTCCTATAATGCATGACAATACACACATCATAAAGAATGCACATATGTATGCACATATAAAGTGCCTCTGTAGTGCAATTGGAAGAATGACGGTACGTTGTGCCCTTCAATTGAAAAAGTATAAGGTCAATTCTCGTCATGATGGGAGGAATCTTTATATGGGCTTTTTCAGTTGAAGGTGAGTTAGCTGATCTCATATGGAGGTGGCAGCATTTTTTCTCCTGGAAACTCAGGTTTTTCATCCTACATACAGACAAATTGGCCCTTCAGAACACACACACAATTTACACACAAAAAAATACTACTGGTGGTGGTGGACAGTAGATGGCATTGATCTAGATGATAATAGTAGAGGTTCAGTGTAGTTGGTGGATGGAGTGGTGGAGATGGAGAGTTGTAGGGTAGATGTCCTCCCTCAAGGTGTCATGAAATAATAATAATAATATATATATATCTATCTGTTAAGAATACAACTTGGACAATAAGGTTAGCACATTATGTCTGTTAACAGCATGTGTGTTCTGGCTAGTTTGCCTATTTTGTAGGATGAAAAACTCCTAAAGGTTTCAACAATGAAATGTGGTAAGCCTTTACCACGTTAATACTGTAAATGGGTTAAGGGTTACATAATTCTACTCTGTAAACCTGATATGGAACATTTTTTAAGCCATTGCTGGTCACCAATAAACAAGACTGTGATTCTGGGCAAATGGAATCTACAATCTGAAGACATTCACAAACATTCATGTCTAAAATGACATTTAAACAACAACCTTCTGGTTGGAGAGAGAAGGGGTGCAATCCACTTGACCAACTAGGCCAAAATGATCAAGTGATGGGATTAGGAATAATTTAAAGTTACCAATATCAGTATATTCTGAGAGATGCAGGAATAATCAAATTAGGAATCAAAGGACCTGAGTAATCAAGAAAGACAGCCAACCAATAATAATAATAATAATGATGATGACAACAATAATAACATAATATGGAAATAATAACAAAATATTGAAAAAATATTACAAATATCGAGCCACACTTCGTCGTAACAGCCTACTAACACATGGTTTGAGGCAAATATTAAATAATAGGAACTTACATGTGGTAGCAGTGCATGATATAATGATATAATATTTCAGCAATAGAAGAATATTGCTGAACTATCGGCAAAACGTTATCTGTTAGTATAGTATACTAGACAAATTATATTCTTGTTTCAATCCTTGACTGAGGTATAAGCAAACAGAACTTTATGCAAGTGAAGTACTTTTAAGCCTAAGCCACTTGTATAAAAAAAAGCTCCCTATATTGGATATAATAAACAGAGAATTCTTATGGAATAAAAAGTTTCGTTTGTTATATGTAGATGATATCAGAGATGATCTCGAAGGACATACTTAGGTTAATGGTTCAGCTCCATGAGTGAGTTAGGAATTCTGTGAAAGGAAGGAAGATTAATGAGTGCTGAGTGTCGCTATTAAGATGTGTGATAATGGGTCAGGTTTTAGAAGTTGTTTGAATTCTTATCAGACTGGTGGTTGGTTACTGTGCATGTTATTAATACCAGAAGCATCAGGAATAAATGGGAGGAATTCTCAGCATTTTTATTTATTTCGTATCCAAACAGAAGTGGTAGAGTAGTAAGTAAGTGGTGCAACATTATTTACAACAAATTAGGATACATTTCAAATGAGAACAGCTTAAATTTGGTAGGTGAATTATACAGGGAATAATAATTAAATATGAAAAAAAAGGAAACTATACATAACTTATATAGAACAAATATGGTCAGACATGCCTCCAGTATCTTGCACAATCAACTGCTCTTTCTGTGCAGTATATAAAGTCCTCTTTTGTGCAAGGTGATGGAAGAAAGGGACAAGAAATCAGCATTAATTTATGAAATTAATAAATGAAAATGAACGAAAAGTTATTCGCATTAACAAGACCTGGTTGAAAGAAGAAGATATCCTCAATGGGATAGAATGGAATGGGTACAAGGCATTAAGGGAAAATTTAGAAGGAAAGGGGAGTATTGCTTTTGATTATAGATGAATAGCAGCCAACTAAAGCAAGATGGAAACTGTGAGGTGTGAGTAATTAAATGGCTCTGCTATAGGCTAGGGTCAAGTGAAGAGGACTTAGACAGGTAAATTAAGTTTGCAGATACAGAAAGGGCTATCATTATGATGATTTTAATTCTCAGGACAGAGACAGGTGGGAAGAGCAAGCAAATAAGAGAAAGGAATGTGAGTTAATAGAACTATTAGGGACAACTTCTTTAGGCTGCACATTATGGAAGGGACTTATGTTTCTAGAATATCAGAATGGATAATAACAAAGCAACTGTTTTGCCTCCAATTGGTGAAGGTGATCACAAAGTTTTGTGCTGTGAAGTGTAAGAGTATTCACTAAGATATGTGGAACTATGAAGTAGGTAGTCATGACCAACTGCACAAGCAGCTTGTAGCTGTCTCATAACATGCGAAACTAGAGGAATTAGCAGTATATGGGAGAAAGAGGCTATAACTGACTATATTCTCTGAGTCAGGAGAATTGAAGGTTGAAGGGGGGGGGAGTTGAAATGAATGACTAAAGCTCTAAAGAATAATTCAGATAAAAAGAAATGTTATGAAACCTTTATCATGGGAAATATGATTATCAGTCACATAAGAAGCACAAAGAGAATGTCAGACAAGTGACGACAGTGGAGAGGAAAATGAAGTTAGATTATAAAAAGAAGCTAGCTGAACAGGTCAAAGGAAATCTGAGGAATTTAGGAATTTCTTTTGCTACATGTGAGTAAAAGGAAGAATGATCATAACAAATATAGTTGGTAGGAAAGTGTCGAACATACTGGAAATAGCTCTGGATCCATGTCAGCAAACTGACATGATTCAAATGAAATGACAGAAGTGGAAGATGTATAGGTGTTAAAAATATTGCAAGATCACGATGACAATATAGCAATGAGTTTGAATGAGATATCAGCATGCATGTCCAAGGAGTGCATTGAAGAATTAACAATGCCACTAAACTTGTTTGGGTTCAACACAATTCCTAATGGGTGGAAGGAGAGCAAGATAATTCCACTATATAACGAAGGAGCTAGAATTAATGCATCTAATCATAGTCCCTGTATTTTGGAATAATTATTGAGGTATTAGAGAAGATAGTAAGGAATCAAATCCACAAGTGGGTACATAACACCTTGAACTTTTATAGAAGATAGAATGGCTTTGTTTTACTAATGTACTTACATTTTACAATAGAGTTGGATAAGGGAAATGAATGGAATGGGTATTTGGTATTCAGGGAACAGAGGCAGAATTAGAAGAGAAGGGGAGTGTTGCTTTTGATTACAGATGAATAGCAGCCAACATGGAGACTGTGAGGTGATTCTTTTAGTTTTGTAAAAGCATTTGACAGAAATCCACACAGGAAGTTATTATACAAATTCAGAGGGATAGGTGTGCAAAACAGGTTTTCACATGCACTGGATGGAGTGTTGTTATCTGACATGTATCGAAGAGTGATGTATGGAAGTGCTATAACTAAGAGAATGCAGGTGATGACCACCAAGGTACCTCAATGTTGGGTTCTGTGACTGGATCACTCCTGTTTTCAATGACACTAGGAGGAAGAAGGGAAAGATTAAATTATATGTAGACAATGCTAAGTTGGGTTAGGAGAAAACAGGCATTTTTAAATACAGAATCCTTGCAGGCTGACTTGAGATTTATTCTAGGCAAATATTTATGTGTGTCAATTTAATGTTGCTAAGTGCAACAATATGCATTTTGAGTTAAGACATTGCAGAATGAGTATTATATTAATGGGAATTTGCTGCAAAGTGGTATCAATACAGGTAGAAACTTGAAGGTAAATGTGGCCAGTGAGTTCAAGTTTAGTGACCATACTACCAAGTGTGGTTAAGACATCACATCAAATAACTACAAGGTTAAAAACATTAACTTGTAATGATGAGGAAATTATTCTCTCATTTTACAAGCACTTGAAAAGTCCATATCTAGACTACTGTAGCCACCTGGGTTGGTTCTGTAGTGATGAGGAAACAGTAGAACAGGTCAAGGACTGCATTCATGCCTTGTGAGGCTTTGTATTTGAATGCAGACTGAAGAAGTGTGTCTTCAAAGGTTGAAACATAGATAGAGAGCAGATATGATAAACATACAAGTTATTTTATAAAAGGTTTTCCTACAGTATAGATATTGGGTAAATTTTGCAGCTTATGACAGAAGAATTCTGAGATCATCCCTGAACACGGAGTAAAGGTGTGGTCAGGAAGAATATGAGTTCCAGGTTCTTTTCATGGCATACAGTGAGTGAATATCCTGCCAGTGGACATTGCAAATGCATAACTAGGGAATGCTTTAAGGAGAGATTGATAGGTATCAAGGAATTACACTTTCCATAGCTCTCCTTCAATGCGTCCCATAATCTCTGAAGGTGCCTACATAAAATAATAAAAACATGAATGATTGTGTGATTAGTCATGCAAAGGGATTATACTTTTTTCCTGCAACTAATTTCTCAACGCATGATTACCAGTTACCAATCTGCCAAAAGATACGACTTACATTGCTGCCCCATCTCCAAGTTGTCCTGCAAAATATCCAAATTGATGTCCACAGTAACAATGCGCTGCAATTTCAGATCCTGGTAAATGTTTATTTCCTGAAAAATATTCTATAAAATCGTCCCTTTCTGCTTCATTCTTATTCAAATCTATCAAATCCAGTGCAGCGTTCGAAAAAGCAACGAGCACGGGTCGCTCCACTGGTGTTGGTACAACTCTGGAAAAACATGCTCCTGATACAGTCCTAGTATAATTTTCTTGGATGGAATCTAGTGGTAATCTCTGTAAAGCTAAATTATCAAATTTCAAAGTTTCAAGCGTTGCCATAGCTGAAATCTTGTTACTCGTGCAGGCTTCTCCATGCAGTGTTGAACTCAAAACAAAGATGTGAAAACAATTTCTTGATTTTGAATACAAGAAAAGTTTTCCAGTACTACGGAAACAAATAGCACATTTATTTCTAATAAATTTCTGTAAAAAGTTACTTAACATGAATTTTTCAACAAAATCTATTTTTATTCATAGTCTTATCGGTAACCTATACGAATGGATGCGTACGCACAGACTAAATCGTAAACTATACACCATATTACTGAACACAAGTTAACATTTAATAGATTTCGTCACTTATTTTGAACATTTAGTGCAGACACCCACATACTTTACTATCCCACCTAGCGGAATTCGTGATACACTGCTGATTTTTTTTTTTTGAAAGAAAACAAAAATATGATAAAATAAAATAATGATCAAGAAAAGGAAGGAGCAGCGGCAGCATTCAATACCAAACATAAACTTCCAGATCAGAAGGCAGTTTCAAGTAGAGTTATGTGGGTAAACTCCAAGATGGGGAAATCGACAATGAAATATATTTGTTCTTATGATCCCACAGAAGGTTCTTCCTTAGAAAAACCTTCTATGGGATGATAGGAAGAAAGAATTCGCAGAAGTTTTTGAGTCATTAGAACAGGCATTTGGAGTTGTCTGCAAGTATAGAAAAATAAAAACACCATGGTGGACCCAAGGAATTAAAGAAGCAGTCCAGGTAAAGAAGACAGCATACCAAAAGTTCATAGTAAATAAGACCGGCAGATGCCCTAAAAGAATACAGATAAAAATATAAGAGTTAAGCTATGTGTAAAAGTAGCTAAACAAATGCCATGGGATGACTTTAGTAAAAAAGTGGAAAATAAATATCAGCAAGGCGACAAAATGTTCTGGAGGCTATTGAAGAAGCTTAGAAATGGAGGAAACAGTTCTGTAAAAAGAATCAAAGATGATAATAGCAACGTGAAACCTGAAGATATCGATATCCTGGATGTCTGAAGTAGACATCTAGGATGTCTATGAAAGACTATTAAACGAACTAAATAGCGGCGGAAGCGTACTAGAAAATATCCAAGAGGAATGCAAAGAGGTTTACATATCAATGCCTGAGGTATATATATATATATATATATATATATATATGTATATATATCTATATATATATTTTTTTTTTCAAAAAATTGAAATATAGAATGACAGCTGGAGTAGATAATATTCGACAGAAATGCAAAGTATGGAGGTATAAAAGTTTTGTAGTGGCTACACTGCGTAATTCAGTAGGTCGAATCCTCGATGACTGGGGAGAGCTCTCATAATACTTATCTATTAAAAAGGGAATAAAGCTGAATGTGAGAATTAAAGAAAAATTTATCTACTAAGTGTTCTAGGTAAAATTTATGGAAGTATTATTATTATTATTATTACTATTATTACGGGCAACTCCAGGGAGTCATTAGACTCATCGAGGGAGGCCCCAAATCATATTCATCACAACTATTTGACATTCATACAGTATCTATCATACCTCGCCTTAAACTCATTCACTGTCACAGCATCCACTACAGACTCAGGGAGCGCATTCCACTCATTCACTACTCTAAAAGTAAAGAACCCAGCTCTAACACCTTTACTAACCACACTTTTGCCCAGTTTCCATGGATGTCCCCTAGTCCTCCCACAACCAGCCCTGTTCTCAAAAATATCTTCTGAATTAATTTTATAGAAACCCTTCAGTAATTTGAATGTTTCAATCATATCTCCCCTCCTCCGCCTATCAACCTATTTTTGCAACCCACAAATCCTCAACCTGTTCTCATACGGTTCATTCCACAGACCTGCTATCATCTTGGTCACTCGCCTCTGGATCCTCTCCACCTCCTCCCCATCAAGAAGAAACCTAGGTGACCAAATCTGAGCACAGTAGTCTAGATGGGGTCTTATCAAGGCTCGATAGAGAGGAACAATAACCTGCTTGTCTCTGCTTGTCAACGTATTCTTCAGCAACCAAGTGATTTGATGAGCTGTTTTGGTCACTTTTGCAATGTGTCCCCTAAATTTCAATTCCTTATCCACCAACACTCCTAAATCTCGTGCCTCATCAATTTCCTGGAGCAGGGTTCCACCAATGCAGTAAACTGCCGCCAATCTTTTCACCCCAAAATGCATAACCTTACATTTTGCCACATTAAACTGACACCATTCTCCTTAGCCCAGACCTCCAATCTATCCAAATCATCCTGCAAAATTTTGACGTCATCTGCATTCACTATTGCCCTCCCCAACTTCGCATCATCCGCAAACAAATGAACTGTTCCTCTAAGATCATTTCCTATATCATTTATGAACAAATTAAACAGCAGTGGTCCAAGAACAGATCCTTGTGGCACACCACTAGTCACAGGCCGTCTTGTGGACTCTACTCCCGAGTAAACCACTCTCTGATATCTCTCCGTCAACCACCCTCCTATCCATCTCACCAACCCTATGTCCATTCCCATATGCTGCAATTTACTGATTAGAATTCCATGTGGAATCCTGTCAAAGGCCTTGGCAAGGTCCAGTAGAATCACCGTAAACCCATTACCCTTATCCAGTTCAGCAGTTACTGTGTTATAATACGTGAGCAAGTTACTGAGGCATGACCTACCCTTCACAAAACCATGCTGTCCCCGATACAGTATCCCATTTTCTTCTATCCAATCTTGTATTTTCCTCTTGACTATTTTCTCTAAGACCTTGAGAATGATTCCTGATATGCTAATCGGTCGGTAGTTTACAACAGCAGTCTTGGAACCACCTTTATGCAGTGGAACTATTTTCCCCTCTTTCCACCCGCTCGGGACTAACCCAGACCCGAGACTCAAATTAAACAAAATGGTCAAGGGTAATGACAATTCTTTAGCTGCTTCTCGTACAACACGAGCTGGTATACCATCCAATCCCACAGATGTATTGACATTGAGGTTATGCAATACACTACTCACCTCCACTTCATTAACCACAATTCCCGTATAATCTACTGGTTTATTCGTTTCTGCAATGTCACCACCTGGATGATATACTTTTGCAAAGTGCTCACTCAGTAACTCAACAATCTCAACTGATTCAGTTACCTCCCTACCATCGGCATTCTTTAAAATCAATCTGCCATGTACATTTTTCCTTTTACTTGCTACATATCTAAAAAACTGTTTAGGATTCTCTTTAGCCTGCATGGCCAATGTTCTTTCGTAATCCTTTTTTGCTTTTCTTACCACACTCGTCACCCTTCTGGCCTGCGCTTTATACCGTTCATGTGCCTGCCGGTCACCCTTCTCCTTAAATTCCCTCCATAGTTGTTTCTTTTTTTGCAACTCAAGCTTAATGGTGTCATTCATCCATTTAGCCCCTACTTGATTTATTATTCGGACTCTAGGTATACAGTCAGCCATTGCTTCATGCAAGCACTTCTTAACTACCTCCCATGCACTATCAACTTCTAGTCCTTGCAGTTGTACATGACATGGCACTGAACCAATCAAACTCCTAAGCTTGTCATACTTTCCCGCCCGATAATTCCACATGTACCCTGTCTTAATTGAAAATTCTACACCTTTAGCCACCTCCCAAGTTAAGACCCTATGATCACTCTCACCGATTGGTGGCAATGTGGTCATATTTGTTACAGCCAAATCCTCAGATGTAATTACTAGGTCAAGCACTCTCTGACCCCTAGTATTTTCCATTACATGCTGTCGCAGATAGTTATCCCTTAATAACCGCATAAAATCCAGTTCCTTCCTCCCGTGTGTCCTCTCCTCACTCCAATCAATGCGACCATAGTTGAAATCTCCCATAATAATCACCCTCCTTCCACCCATTTCTTCTATTTGCTTGTGCATACTGTCACCACCATCTTTTCCATCACCTGGTCTATAGCAGCACCCAATTGTATATTTAGTTCTGCTAGCCACAATCTCACACCAAATGGCCTCAAATGTGCTCTTTTCTCTATGCTGCAATTCAACTTCTATTCTCCTTGGCTGGAGCTCATCAGCTATCATCAACAATACTCCTCCCCCCATTTTATTCTCTCTGTCATTCCTGAACACACTATACCCATCACATTCAATCCCACTAGTTATATCATCTACAGTCAGCCATGTTTCACTAATACCTATAACCTGTGGTCTGGAAGTGCCAACCATGGCCAAAAACTCTTCCTTCTTGTTCCTAATACTCCCAGTATTAGTGTACATGAATTTAAGACCCCCATTAGCCCCAACCCTACCTTGATGCCTTATATTAACTATCCCACTCTGATTTGTTGTCCTTATTTGCTCTGGCATATTATATTCATTCTTACATTCAACTGCCTCCATAAGAACTGTATCTCTACTCCCCCCCCCTAACAAATCTAGTTTCCCTGAATTTGCACATCCACTACATTCAGCAACACTTTCTCAAGTCTTCTTACACCGTAACCATTCAAATGCAAGCCATCCATCTTATATAGATCCTTTCGCCCATCAAACTCACTCCACACATCCACAAATTCCACACCACTCGTCATACATAACCCACGCATAAAGTCATTTGCAATTATAGCCCTCCTTTTAAACATTTCACTGTCATACCGTGGCAAAAGACTAATCATTCTAACTCTCTCACTCTTTTCTTTTGCTACCTCAAACAATTCATTCAGGTCTTCTATCATTTCCATTTTATCTCCTTTCAAATCATTCGTACCTGCCACAACAATCATTTCTTTCACCCTTTCCTTTTGCTCTCTAATAGACGCAGTTACGTCCTTTATGGTCGCACCAGGTTGGTACGATTTTGTCAAATCCTCTACTAACACACCTCGTACTAACGAGTCTCCATACAGCACTCTATCCTTCATTTTGTTCATGTTCACATTCATACGTCTATTTTTCCTGTCATACCTTTTATTATTGGTTGGTTCATTCAGTCTACTTTTGTTCATGCACTCTAGCTGCTGTTTTGCTCTTTCTATCGCACTATTCAACAACGCGATCTCACTCAATGCATCTATCTCATCTTTTTTGTTCTCTGAGAAACCATTTATACTATCATTCACACTTTCTACATTCACACTCTCACAATTTTCATGTACAACCTTGCCGTTTCTTGTCATATCCCTATTTCCTTCATTTTGAAGGTTGACAAAAATATCACACTCACGATCCGAAATACACTTCAATTCCGCATTCTCCCTACATTTTCTACACACATTCAATCCTTTATTATCATCTAACCACACTCCGACCGCACTCCGCAAAGCGTACATTTCACAGCTAGTACACTGACTCATTTCTTTTATGCTACCGTTCTTTGATAACGATGGCGAACCTTCATTACTGGCCGCCATTTTCCTACGCACAGGTGCCATATTTATCTGTAACGTGTTTTGTCAAATTAAACGTTATAACACACCAAAAATAGACGCACTAAAATACGCAAGGCAAACAAAACAAAACTACACAATATTAAGTAATTTGTATCGATAACTGAAAATGATACTTATCTTATCTGGAGCTTGCACGAACACTACTCATTACGAATTCATCTAGCGGCGACTTCCGACATAGATTATGTTATAAAACACTTTAGTACACTAACCACGTTAATAAAGCTCTAATAATATACCAAAATTAAACACTTAAGTCCATTAAATTGAATCCAAAACACCAATAAATCAACAAAAAACACAAATCTCTCAGGAGCTCTCCGATAGCACGACCGTTCACGTTCTTTTCAAGTATGCTTGAAAAGAGGTTGAGAAATATTGTGGAAGAGAAACTGAGAAAAGAACAACTGATTTCAGGCTAAAGAGAGGTTGTCAAGATCAGATTTTCACTTTATATACAGAATATTTTTATATAGATATTAATTTCGCTTATAAAAAAGTATACAATCACAATTTCATAAAACCAGAAAAAAACTAGCCATGTAATTCCTAAACTTTCATTTCTGTATCTGCCTATTTTTGAATTACTTTACGCATCAAGTTTTAATTTTGTTTTGAAACCCGCATATTTTTGACTCGTGTAATTTACAAAAAATCGCCTTTTTAATCAGCCTTTCCAAACTTAGTCATTAGAATTGAACTCAGGTTTGGAAAGGTTATTCCAGGTGAATAAAATTTCTATAGTTAAGGTGCTGTAGTTTCGCAACATCATTCTTTTAACATGGTACTTTAGCTTCTGTGATTCATGATAGAATTATTATTATTTTTTAAATAAATGGGTTAAAACTCTGTGAATATTCGTTTTTTGCACTGTAAAGTATAAGATAATAACCAGTATTTTAATACATAAATAAATAAATAAATAAACGGTCACAGTAAACTTATGGATTTTGCGTTTGCATTCAAAGTGTTAAAGCCACTAGAAAAAAGACTGCTCAAAGTTCGATTCCATTCATTAACAAGATTAACTTCTGGTTATTTCATCACATAACTTGAGAAATCTACAGTAGACTTCATAGTATTTCAGTTAATAATCTATGGTTTTGGTGACGAGATGGTGGCAGTTGTCTGCCATACTCTCCCCCCGGATGCCAATGAAAATCACTGATAATCGTAGGCAAGCTATCTGTAATTAGCTAAAGGTAGTGTTTGGGATGTCCACTAGACTTCAAAAGATATTTAAAATTAAATACTTATTCCTTGGGCGTATACGTTTTGCGTTTAGGCTCTTATTTGCAGTTGTTTACATCCTAATTCCTTGGAGAACACAAAGTGATTTAGTTATTATTATATAAATAAATGAATTTGCTAATGCCTTTAATTCTCAAAAGGAAGTAGGCAAAGATAATTACCCTAAATAACTTTCAAGAACTGAGGAAGCCAATTTCCACCATTCACCAATGAGAGTTAACTGGTCCAATATATCAATGATTTTAAATGGCAGAAGGAGAAGAGAGAGTACTGCAGATATCTCTACAACCACCAGGTGTCCCTCACCCAGATGCTATATATTATTGTATAAAATAGTTTCGTTTGCTTATTCTGATGAATGATAAACGAAAATATATAAACGAAGCATTGCATGAGCTTACCAAAGGAAAGTATACAAAAAGATTGTATTATAAAATGGTTAATATTGATGTACTTGTTCCACCATCATCTTTCCATCCAAGGATTTAGACATATTACAACTTATTCCATTCTAAACAGGTAGTAAGATCTTTATTTACTAGTTGGTCGAGTCTCTTTTTTTTTTCGATTGTTCATTAATAAGAACTAAAGATGGTTTAGGAAGGCACAATGGACTATACATATTATAAATCCTTTGAAACAAACAATGGTGATGCTGATAAAGATAAAAAAAATGACCTTTCCTTAAAGGTTTAAAGCAACCTCAATAGGTTATATTAGTTAATATAAATAGGTTAATAGGTTTATCTCATCTTCCTTTTCCTTCTTTTACCTTGCGGTGTAGAGGGTTTATTAATCATCGGACCTCAAACCGTTCACAGGATAAGGTGGTCAGCCCTATGCCACAGTGTATCCTATGTTTACAGTGCTGAGTTCTCAAGGCCGGTTTGCCTGCTTTGCGGGGTGAAAAATCCCAGGACTGGGGAAAAAACCCTACTGTCCACGCCCCCAAGTCCAACTAACGTGGCTATGGCTGCGGAAGATCCTCCAGCTCCTCACGTCACCGACGGGAATCGAACCTACGACACTCCTTCCCCAGGCATATGATTGCAAAATGCACAGGTACCAGGCTAAACGAGCGGACGTTAATAAGTATATATATATATATATATATATATATATATATATATATATATATATATATATATATATATATATATATACTGACCTTTCCTTGAACGTCAGTTTATAAATGTATGTATATATTTATATATATATTTGTGATGAAACTGTCCAGAGGAGAGCAATTCAGCTCATACATGATCCGTTTCTTAGAGCAGGGTGTCCCAAACTGTGTTCCGCCTTTTTAATGAATAACTACTTTCTAATGGAAATATTCTGAGGAGAATAATATTCGTGAATATGTCGAAAAGCTCAGCAGATACAGAACACCTAATCCAGAACACCGCAGTGACCAAGCGGCATGTTTTTAAACACAGAAGTATTCATAAATTATTGTTAATTTTCACACATTGAAATCGTTCAACAATCGGAAAGAAAATACTGCTGTTTATTGTTTATGACCGATCATAGAAATTACCTGCAAGCCGATTTCAACAATGGGTGGCGTATCCTCTGTTCTCAAAACTGAAAGAAATATCATCTGTGATGCAAATGTTAGTGACCAATCAGCAAGGAAGTATAAAGAAAATTTTCCCACTAAAATTGAAGATCAAGGTAGTCTGTATCCGGTTCTCAAATCTAGTAATACTGAATACTTTCTTCGCAAGTTCGTATTGTAGGGTGATAGTTTCTAAAAAACTGTAGTGGCGTGATTTTTTAAATGTAATAGGCCTGCAGATTTAAATTTTAATATGAATAAGACACAAGGGACTTTGTTTAATTTTGGTATTAAGAAATATTTATTGAAGGTGTTTGTGACGCAACAGATAGTGAGTCACACACCACCAGCCTACAAAACGATCTCCAGGATGTACAAAAAGAGGGGAAAACTACCAGCACACAGGAGATAAGTCTGCATTCATTGGTAAGTACTCATAATAATATTATAAGTTTTTGGTGATCAGAATGGGATATGCCAATGAAAATCAGCACAAATTAATTTAATGACTTTTATGGTTAATTGATGTTTAATTAATTAATAATTAATAAGTAATGATCAATTATTAATTAATAATAAAAATCAGCTAAAGTAACCATTAATTATTAATTAATACATTACAAAATAACCAAGGTGTTCCGTGAAAATTTCAGGATTTGTGAAGTGTTCCGTTGTCATAGGAAAAGTTTGGGAAACGCTGTCTTAGAGAATCATTTCAACTTCTATCTCAAGAACACAATGTCTCAGCGTTAGGAGAGTGTGTTGCAGAGTTGCGATAATCACCATGAAGGAACTGGAGTAGAACCATGTAACTTACACATTACTCTACATTATTCTATATTTTCCCCACGAAGTGTTATTTATATACATGTTGCAACGCCACTGCATCATTTCGATTCCTCTGAGAAAAACTCTCTCCCTTGTTGCATAAACCAGTCAATTTTGTTCTAGTTGTTTCTCAGAACCTTCAGCTCTCCCCACGTATGTTTGTTCTTCAGGTACCTCAATATTCATATACGAAGGTGGCCTAAAACGGTCTTGGCCTAACAATGAAAAAAAAACGAATATATAATTTCAAAATTATTTTTATTTATCATCATAATCTCCCTTAAGACTAATACATTTATTCCAGCGATTCTCCATCACCATTATCCCGTCACTGTACTGGTTCTCACTAATATGTTCAGAATACCTCTCTACAGCTGCGATTACCTCTTGATTCGAAGAAAAACGCTGACCAGCGAGGAAGAGTTTTAGTTTTGGGAAGAGATAGAAGTCAGAGGGAGCTAAATCTAGAGAATAGGGTGAATGTTTAAACAATTAATAGTGCAGATCCCTTAATTTTCCCACTGCCAGAACATATTTTTGGGCAGGTGTATTGTTCTGATGAAAGATGATTTTTTCTTCTGCAAACGGGTCTTTTCTCATGAATTATTTTCATCTAGTCTGGTTAAAAGATCGGAATAATATTCCCACGTTATTGTTTTACCCTTTTCAAGATAATTAATTAATAAAGAAAATGCCTTTAGCATCTCAAAACCGATGCCATGACCTTGTCTTCTTTGGCGCTGAACAACCGGCTGCTGTCCACTGTGTTGACTGCTGTTTGGATTCAGATGTGTACCGGTGAATCCAATTCTCATCCATAGTAAGAAATCGACGCACAAAATCAGTTTTATTCTTGTTAAAACGCTCCAAGCACTATTCAGAGATTTTCCTGCGAGTGCTTTTTTGATCTGCTGTGAGAAAGCTTGGCACCTATCTTCCGCAAAGCTTTTTCATTTACAATTCTTTATGCAAAATATATCCTACACATTCTTTTGAAATGCCTATAGTCTCAGCAATTTCACGTACTTTGACTCGTCTGCCATCCAATACCATATGGTACACTTTATCAGTGATTTTTGGTGTTGTTACATTTTCACGTGAATCATCTTCAAGGATGGTACGGCAAAGTTTAAACTCGGCAGTCCATTTCTTAATAGTCGAAAACGAAGGAGCAGTGCCCATAAACCTTTATGAACTTCCAATGAATTTCTTTTGGCGTTAAACCTTCTTTTGGAAAGAATTTTCTAGCCGCACGATACTCAATTTTAGCCAATTCAAAGGATACAGACAACACTTTTGCTATAGACAGCTGTAAAAAAACGAACTACATGATAGAGTGACTTGCAATTTCAAATGGATGCTTATGACAGATGTACCAACTTAGAAAAAAAATCTTGCTGATAGTGTTATCCACTTCTTTTTTACAGTCGACTAACCCGCGTTAGTCGATCTCTGTCACGGGCAAGCAGGTTTTTTTCTTCCTGAAACTCGGGTTTTTCGTCCCATAAACTAAAGAAAATCGACCGCAGAACCCACATTATTTCAGACAATAAATGCGAGTGTTAGGGTTAGGGACCACGAGATGGCGGCACTTGTTGAGCCGTCACTCTTCCCTGCGTGCCGCTGAATTAGTGATGGCCTTGGGTCAGCTATCTCTGATTGGGTACCAGTGGAGACTGAACTGCCCACTCAGTCTCCAAAAGTTAGATAGGGCTAAAAACGGCCTAACCTACTCATTACATACATGGGAATAAAAAGGTGTTAGCTAATATATATATATATATATATATATATATATATATATATATATATATATATATATATATATATATATATATATATATATATATATATATATTGTGGTGTCATGTGATCACTTCAGTTGGGTGTGCTGTCATATTTTCCAGGTAGGGGGGAAGCTTGGAGACAAATAATTATATCATTACATTTTTATAATTATTGATTTATATCAATTATATCATTACATTTTTATAATTTATATCAATTATTGATTTATATAATTATATCATTACATTTTTATAATTATTGATTTAATTAAATAATTACATCAATAAACGTCTTTTGGCTTTTTTATGTAATTATTTGTCGATGTAAACTATAAATACATTATTTTCATTTTGCATCGATTTTAATGAACTTTAATTCTTGGGGGAAAAAAAGGTATTCAGAATTAATAGTTTTTTTTACCAAATTTCATATATTAAAAAAAT
Source organism: Typopeltis vanoorti (assembly GCF_054136105.1). Taxonomy (NCBI): domain Eukaryota; kingdom Metazoa; phylum Arthropoda; class Arachnida; order Uropygi; family Thelyphonidae; genus Typopeltis; species Typopeltis vanoorti. The sequence continues at coordinate 125,847,552 of NC_143556.1, read as the reverse complement.
TGACCAGCATATTTTATTAAAAATTAACTAACTAATTAATCCTAGCTTAAATTATTTCAGTTCAAAAGCAAATAAATCATAAAACTAACAAGTAAAATAATATTAAATGACATACACTTACCTTTTAAAAATGTATTTCTTGTTTAAATTTGTTTCACTATAAATTTACAATTCACATTTCACTCTGTAACTTACTGGACAGAGGGTCACTGTTCACAAATGAAAAAGATGAACCAAAAACAGGAACACGTGTTTTATTTAAAAAAAAAAATCAGCTAACGCCATTTTATTCCCGTATATACGGGAGTAGGCGAGGCCATTTAGCCCTATCTAACTTTTGGAGACTGAGTGGGCAGTTCAATCTCCACTGGTACCCAATCAGAGACAGATGGCCCAAGGCTATCACTAATTAAGCGGTACGCAGTGAAGAGAGACGGCTCAAATGTGCCGCCATCTCGTGGTCTCTAACCCTAACACAATATATTTAATGTCTGAAATAATGTGGGTTCTACGGTCGATTTTCTTGAGTTTACAGGACGAAAAACCCGAGCTTCCGGGAGGAAAAACCTGCTTGCCCGTGCCAGAGATCGACTAACTCGGGAACCGGTCGAAAAAAGGCTTAGAAAAATTTCCTCTAGTCGCCGACTAGACTCGAAACCAAGACTTCCTTCGTGCGGCCTAGTGCGGTGGTGTGCAAACGCCACATCCACTGAGCTACACAGGCGTGTTTTATTTATTTATTATTTATTTATTATTCCTGATACCTCCAAGGAGTCAGAAGACTCATCGCGGGAGGACATCTTCAACTGTCTCTACACCTTACCTCTACTACGAATCAACGCCATCTACCGCCCACCTCCAACACCATCACAACTAGTAATTTTTATGGTTCTATGGCTATGCCGCAACAGGCCAATCCATAATAAAATTTAAAGACAGATAAAGCGTTTCTAGGGTTGAGGGTGTAAGATTACATATCTCAATCAATTTTACGATTATAATTTGTAGAATTTTTTAATCGATCTGGCGGAAAGTGCCCCCCCCCCCCCCCTGCAGACGCCCATGCTCGTGGGATTGCATTTTTATCGATGTATGAATGTTTTGAGAGGGCATAGCGCATCAGCACTCATCTTAATTGGTCCAATGCAATTAATTGCAGGATAACTTTGAATACTTCTGCATAGAGTGGGGGAACAATTTGTTTTATGATTGATTAGAAAACAACAATGCAGGAGAATGCTATATTTGGTTGGTATATTTGAAATACTCAAAGATTAAAATATGTGACCATCATTTATAAGACATATGAGAATAGGAAGGAATAAGTGTGAGTAGAAATACTGTCATTAATGATAAAGAATAATTAATAATTATCATTTGTGATATGTGTGTCCTATAAGTTGCTGGGTAGAGCGAATAGCACGATCCTATAAATTCTAAACATAAATAAGTGAATTTATGATGGCATAATTAAAAAAAAAAAAAACTTATGTAGAGAGAGAGAGAGTATTGCAAAAATAAATATGGTTTGATGGAGCAGCAAATCGTAAAATTTGTTGCGCATGTTATGTGTATTTCTCTGGTTTGTATATTTCGCTCCGTTTTCCAAGAATTTTATTTTGTTTACTGAGAACATCCGATCATTATCGAAAGTATCCACACTTTTGGGAATCCGAAATCAATTAGATTTTTTTTTTTTTTTAGTATCAGTGATTCTTCTACCTTATCAATCTCACATATGCTGGTATTTTGTTGTAGATCAACAAAATCTCATAATACACAGAATATTCATTTTTATTCAAGAATAGATATTTTTTACTGTCTGTTGTTTCCGAAGACTAGAATAAAAATGTCTCTATATACCGTTAAAAAACTTTACAACTTCAACAGATGCTATATTGCACAAGCAAAAGAAAAAACAATTAGCATTTTTCTCCTAACATCCACTTTCAAATTTTTAGTTCCAGAAAACACGTGTAACAGCTGCTTGTAATAAAGCCATCAGATGGGAGCAAAGGTTGGTCGATTGGTAGACCCTCTGCTACTAATGGCTCGCAAAAATTTAAGCAAGTTTGAGCGCGGTTAGTTGGAAGGGGTACAATAACCAATCACAAGTTAGAAGTTGGAACAATAACTAATCACAGCCGCTAGGTGCTGAGTGAGCTCAAAATTTAAGCTCACCTAGTCACGCCTTCTCAGCGGTTTAAAAATATTACAAAGCTAAGAATTTAATACGCTGCGCCTTCTTTACATCTTTTCGAATGACTCAAAGGTGTATGCATTTTGAAAGCACACCCGGGCTATTAACGCGAATGTGATGCAATGCTCACGCGGTGAAAAGAGCCTTCTTCATGAAGCACTAATATTTTATTATCTTCGTGAAGAGGACAATTATAGCATTGGTAGAGTATATTGTGTTCAATTTTAGGAATCGCGCGAAGTCTGCAAACAATTGGATGAATCTTAAACGGGAATAAATGCAAAAATATAATATCGATGATACTGATATTTCGTGGATGAGCACCGCACACCCGGAATATTGTAATAAAGCAAGTTCACTCACCAGTCAGAGTCCCGTTTTCCAGCACCTGTAGCTCGGTACCTCCAGTAAGCATAATGCCTTCACACCATGACCCCAGCAATGCTGTATCTATCCCTTTCACCTTTTCCAAGAACATTCTCACGATGGTTAGCAGTACCACTTTGTCGTCTACAATCAGAGGAAAGACTAAAACGATTCTCGTCTATAAAAAGTACATTAGTCAATTGGATTGGTGTCTTGCCCAATTTTTATAGATACAACACAATGAAAACGTGCTGTATGATGAGCTATGGATAAAGGGATGCCTTCGAGCGTGTAGGCCTGCTTGTTACAGAATTATTGCTAAAGTTTGTCGTGATATTCGCGTACTTGTGCTTGAATGGAGCCGGCTTGCAAGTTAACCTGCGGTGGTACGTCGATTACATTTTTTTCAGTTATAACCAAAATTCTGTCCTCATGATTCGTCTAGAGCGAAGGCGACCTCTTAGCTGGGACACATTAAATTTGGTTTGAAACACCGTCCAGAGCCTAGATACAACACTATGTGAGATTCCAATCTCTCTGTCAACATCAGTAATTCTGCGGTTTTCGTGAAGATTTCTAATAATTCTTCCCAGCGTGAAATCATCTAGATGATGTCTTTAATACATTAAAAGAAATCTATGTTTTCAATTTTATTCCTTCACGAAAAGAGGTTACTTCAAACACAGTTTGCTTAGCCCAACCTTTTGCCTTGTATCTTGTTGAGTACTACCACGTGACCCCTTTGATTAAAAAAAAAAAAAAAAAAAAAACCTTGAATGTGTAGCCGCTTTCTACTCGAAATCGTCAATTATACAAATTGCCACAAGCTGATTCATTTGAATTTGCGGTTGTAACCTTCAGAAATAGTTCGTCCTTGGGATTTGGACATTAGTGTGCTTGAAATGTTAAATGACATTGTAATAAAAATTAAATATATATAAAAAATTGCTGACCCTTAGTTAGATTTTAAAAAAAATTAAGAAGATAACTGAATAAATTCAAAATCGCGCTCATTAAACAACAATGTGGAGGTGGAATCAAAATTGAGCATAAAGAAAGCAAAGTAAAGGCATCATATATCGTCACATTTAAAACCATTTTTAATTTCAAGTAGTTTGCTCAGAGAGAGAGAGAGAGAGATTTTGTTTAACAATTCATCCCTGCAACTGCATAAATTACTTGCCGACGATATTACCGAGTTTGAAAGTATATTATTATTATCTCAGACCTCCAGGTCGTCTGTGATTAAGTTATTATAAACTAGTGCTCCAGCATTTTATCCCTACTGCAAGAGTTTTCCATTCAAATTAAACGCCAAAAGCACATCTTAACAGCGGGTGCCAAGAAGCAGATAACCTCAGCACAAGCTATAAGCACTTCTAGTGCATTAAACCAGTTATATTTAGATCTAAAAATCGGCCACGTGCAAGCGCCCGCTATGCCTACCGTACGAAACAAAGATGGCGGCAACAAAAGCCAACGACGAACAAGCACCCCTTGTCTCTCCAGCGTAGCGCCGTCGATTACTACAAACCCACAAAGTACTGCAGCTGTAAAATCGATATCGGCGATCAGCGTTTCCCAAACTTTTCCTACGACGGAACACTTCACAAATCCTAAAAATTTCACGAACACCTTGGTTATTTTGCAATGTATTAATTAATAATTAATTGTTAATTATTAATTAATTAAACATAAACATCATTGAATTAATTTGTGCTGATTTTCATTGACATATCCCATTCTGATCACCAAAAATTTATAATATTATTATAAGTACTTACCAGTGAATGCAGACTTTTTCTCCTGTGTGCTGGTAGTTTTCACCTCTTTTTATACATCCTGGAGATCGCTTTGTAGGCTGGTGGTGGATGACTCACTATCTGTTGCATCACAAACACCTTCAATAAGAGATTTCTTAATACCAAAATCCCTTGTCTCTTATTCATATTAATCCCTTAACATACAAAGACGTCTGTGACACGTCTTTTGTTTATTGCACCAAAACTGATTTTGAATTTTGGTTTCACATATAAAGACAAACGATTATACACGCTAGACAATCTTGTGCCTATTTCCTTTCAGCCAAGAAAAGTTGCTAACGGCGTGTATTGGCTATTTCGTTTGCGTTTGCACAAATTCATCATTATTTTTCAAATAATGATGAATTTGATCCAGCAAATCACTCTCGCTCGAAATTCGCCCTAAAATTAGCAGAAAAACGACCGCTTTCTGATTTTTAATTGGTATGTTAAGGGGTTAAAATTTAAAAAACTTTTAAAAAATCACGGCACTACGCTTTCGAAACTTTCACCCTACAATACGAACTTGCGAAGAAAGTATTCAGTATTCCTAGATTTGAGAACCGGATACAGACTACCTTGATCTTCAATTTTAGTGGGAAAATTTTCTTATACTTCCTTGCTGATTGGTCACTAACATTTGCAACACAGATGTTATTTCTTTCAGTTTTGAGAACAGAGGATACGCAGCCCATTGTTAAAATCGGCTTGCAGGTAATTTCTATGATCGGTCATAAACAATAAACAGCAGTATTTTCTTTCCGATTGTTGAACGATTTCAATGTGTGAAAATTAACAATAATTTATGAATACTTTTATGTTTAAAAATATGCCGCTTGGTCACTGCGGTGTTCTGGATTAGGTGTTCTGTATCTGCTGAGCTTTTCGACATATTCACGAATATTATTCTCCTCAGAATATTTCAACTATAAAATATTTATTCATGAAAAATGCTTAGAAAACTAAAATGATAAATTCCAGGAGAACTTCTCTCTAAACATGTGTTCACCTTCCGCGGAACACAGTTTGGGAAACCCTGTCAGCGATAAAAAAAAAAAAAAAGGGTATAATATGCGAGTTCTGCTGCCACTGGTTACATGCGTCCTGCGCAAAAATGGACGAAACGGCACACAAGATATATCTAGACCTTAACTAGCCCTATTTCTGTTCGCTGTGTCTCCCGTCTTTAAAATATTTCCTGAAATTAGGCAAACGATTAGCCTCGTACAACACATTAGTGTTATGAACGAAACTCTTTTCTCCAAAATACGCTCACTAGAAACCAAGCTCGAGCAACTGATGATCAGCGGCGTAACGCAAGTTCACCCCTCCCTGCGAATGAACTCCGTGAAATAATCGCATCAATGGTGCACGACTCGATGGATGCCAAAAACAAAAATTTCAAGTCCGTCATTTCGAACTCTCCAAAAGAAAACAGAAAAATACTAAAAGAAGCCGCCATCAAACTAGCTGAAGAATGCGACGTCGAGCCTAAAAATGTTGTCAGATGCTATCGATTCGGAACCATAAACGAAAGCAAGGATGGAACGTACTTTCCACGACTCGTAAAAGTGACTTGCGACATGCCGACAAGAACATCAACACTAATAGCAGCGATCAACAGCAAGTTCAAACACACTTGTCCCCAGTCGCGCATTAGTGCTTGAACAGACTTATCATTTGTACAACAGGAACTAGGAGGCCACCTTCGAGGACAACTTGCAAAAAAACGTCAAATTGGTGGCTACAGTTAGACCATCGACTACAGACAAAGTTAAATTGGTACAAAAACCAAGTGACACCACTAGCCGCCACCATGGCGACCAATATGCATGCAATGCATAGGAAACGTGCAAGATGACTGCGGTCAAACATATGACTCACAAAACCCTATAAATCACCTTTACCAATATCCGTGGCCTAATCTGCAACCTTAATAGTGTCCACTACTACCTGAAGTCTATCAAACTCCACCTACACTTTCTGGAAGAAACTCAGATCCCACCTCCCTCCAGCACTGTTCATCTGAACCTTCCAAACTACATACTCTTCCAAGGGTAGTAAATGGGGAAATTCAATCCAGGAGGTGATGAGCAGGAGGTGATGAGTAATTAGTATTGCAAGGCTATGTACTTGGGTTGCTGCTATTTATTTTTTACATTAGTGATATATAAAATTATTTAAGAGAAAATATCCAGTTGTTTGCTGATGATGCAAAACTAGATAGTGATAGTTAGTGAAGATGAGGAGGAATATCCTTTCATTCATGAGGGAGATATAGAGATTCTGCTTGATGGAATGGACTGGTGGTATGGGGAAAAGGTAATGACTACTAGTGTAATTATTTCGGTGTGTAAGGTCCTTTGGGATGAAGCGATCACAAGCTGTGTGTGTGTGCTGCATTGATGAAACTAGACTGTAGGAAATGATTAATCCTATGATTTGGGTTGATGTAGACAGAGAATTGAAGTTTTTAAGGGCATATTGCAAAAGTTGCCAAAATATATCATACCCCCTGGACATTACCTGGTATTGGAGATCATGTATTTACTGTTGCTCATAGACCTGGTTTCCTTGGACACCTTTGGAATGAGAAAGTGGAGGAAAGGATCTAGAGCCAAGTGACCAAGATTATGACAGGTCTGTGGAATGTCCCTCACTATCCAAGCGTAGCGTCTGTGCATACATCTGCTTAGACATACCTAGCCAGAGAGCACCCAACCTAGAATCTCCCAACATCGATCTCCTCTGGATGTAAATATTCCTACCAAACTCAGTCAAATACATATGCTGTCTCTATCCCCCCCAAATGCAACCAACCACTCTGAGCTCTTTAATTTCCTCACCAAAAAAATTGACTTTCTCAACTCTCACTTTCCCAACATCGAAATCATTCTCTTAGGAGATGTTAATCTCCAGAATACCAACTGGCTTTCCTTCTCCAGCTGTACAGATCTTGAACGCAGAGATACTGAAACATTCGCCATCACTAATGACCTTACTTACACAACTCGTTTAGAAGCAAACATGAATACCTGATAATCCAAACCACTCTCTAAACACGCTAGACCTCTTCCTGACCAATGACCCTTCGAACTACACAGTGAAAGTAGAGGCCCCGCTAGGCAATTCTGACCACAACCTAGTTCTCATCTCCTCCCCATGCAACAACGCTGACACAACCATTCCCATACAAGAATAGTTTGGCATTATAACAGTGCAAAGTGGGGCAGTCTCTGCAACTTCTATGCGTCATTCCCATGGTTAGACTATTGCTTCCGACCTTCCAACCCAAACACATGCACTGAACTCATAACCAAAGTAGTCCTCACTGTCATGGAATCATACATTCCCCACAGTGGTCTGACCTGCCATTCCCTAACTAAACTCTGGCTTTCCAAAAGATGTGCCAAGGCAGTAGAAATAAAAAACCAAACATACCATCACAGGGTCAGATGAAGAACAGCATCCTCCTTTAGAGTTATACCCAAGCCCGAAATATATGCAAAAAAAAATCAATGCTTCCAAAACAGAGTTCTAAAGAGCAAAAAGCAGAAAATTAGCAGTCTGTCCAAATGGCAGCTGAGCCTTTTCTTCTCTGTCCAAAGCAATCGGCTGTAACTTCTTCCCAACACTATTCCCAACTCTATCATATCCAGAAGGCTCCATTGCATCATCCCTCTACAGAAAATGCTAATCTCCTGGCCCCGCACTTTGGCTCCAATACATGCATAATCGACAATGGCAAATGTTCCCCAACCATTCCAGATGCGCAACATAAAATGCCCCCTATATCCTTTTGTCAGAAAGAGATCAGCAAAACAAAGACCCATAAAACTCTCCTGGCTCTGATGGCATTCCTCTAATTGTCCTGAAGGTTTGCACACCAGAACTGTCTCCTGTCCTATGCCGTTATATATATTGTCTTACTCCACTGGTATCTATCCACCAGCTTGAAATTGGCCTATATTCCACCCATTCTCAAAAAAGGGCGACAAGTCACTGCTGTCCAATTAATGCCACATCTCGCTCACCTCAGTCCTGTCTAAAGTAATGGAAAAAATCATCAAATCCCAACTCATACACTACCACGAAGCTACCTGTCTAATAAACGACCGCCAGTATGTATTCCATCCCTGCCGATCAATAGGAGATTTACTCACATATGTCACCCATCTCCGATCAAATGCCATAGAGAGGTTTGGCGAATCTCAAGTGATTGGACTTGATATTTCCTAGGTGTTTGACCAGGTCTGGCAGAAGGGCTTACTAAGCAAGCTACCATCATTTGGTCTATCTCAAGACCTATGTAACTGGATTGCCAGCTTTCTGTCTGGGCGGTCGCTATATGTGATGGTGGATGGCTCCTTATCCTTTCACCATTCAACTAATGCTGGGGTTCCTCAAGGTTCTGTCCTCTCACCAACCATTTTCCTACTATATATCAATGACCTACTTCAGCTTACCTCCAATCCGGTACAGTTTTGCAGATGACAGCACAGTGCACCCCTCCCTATCTTTTGATAAACCTTACTCCACACCTCACCTCAACCTACAGATCAGCAACCACCACTGCCCTTAATTCAGACCTCCAAGTCACCTTCCATTTGGTTTAGATAACCTAGTCAATTTCAATGCAAATAAAACCCAGTAATATCTCATTTCTCACAAAAAAGAACCAGTTTCTCCCGGTATAATTTTTGACAAAACCCAAATTTCCAGACAGTCTAATATTTCTTTTCTCATAATTATCCTGATATCAAGCCTCTCCTGGCCCAAACTCATAATAACCATTGCATCCTGAGCTTCTAAAAAACTACAATTTCTCTTTCACTCAAGACGTTACTTCACCCTGTACAGCTATTAACCTTATATAAATCAGAAATCCGCCCAACAATTGAGTAGGGTATGCCTACTCAATTGCTGGGCGAAAAAAGAGTACTCCCACATATGGGGTGGGGCCCCCAAAATCTCCCTCAAATTGCTCGACTCCATACTCTTACCAACTTACTTCTCCACTTTTGCACAGACGATTGTTCTCTGCACTATGTGTCTTCTACCAATATTTCATGGAAAAGGTTCATCTGCAATAGCATTAATAATTTCCCCACTTAGTACCAAGCTCATTGGAAAACGTGCAGCTGCTGCGCAACATTCCTACACAGTGCACCTTGGAACCCACAGAACAAGTTTCTTCTCCTACTCCTTCGTCCCTGCAACCGCTATACTATGGAACAGTCTTCCCCTTGATGCGTTCCCTAGGGAATGCAATCTACAGTCATTTAAATCTAATGTGAACAAGTACCTTCTTTCCCAATATACGGTACTAATGTACTATAGTTGATCTACCAACCTCTCGTGTATGAGGGCAACATATTTTTTACAAAAAGTAGTATAACACTCATCGAGCGAAGCGACGAGGGACGGCATACCCTACTCAATCATCTCTCATACCTTCTCTTGAATACATTAACATTAGATACTTACTTCTTCAACAGGCAAAATTCACTGCTGTATGAAATAATTCTAAATGTAGCTGTTATTCCCTTTCTTCACTGCACTCAAACCTAACTTCAAATGATGTCCCTGTCTTCCCTTCCTACCATCCATATAGCAAAAAATTTCATCTGACGACATCTTATAACACCCATTCAGAGCGACTTCTATGGACAAATATTATACCACTCCTCTTTCTGTTGTTCATCAGGGTCTGCAATCTATATACTCTTAATCTCTGTCCTCATAATCGACATTCCATAATCCGGATATAATATATTATTATTATTATTACGGGCAACTCCAGGGAGTCATTAGACTCATCGAGGGAGGCCCCAAATCATTTTCATCACAACTATTCGACATTCATACAGTATCTATCATACCTCGCCTTAAACTCATTCACTGTCACAGCATCCACCACAGACTCAGGGAGCGCATTCCACTCATTCACTACTCTAAAAGTAAAGAACCCAGCTCTAACACCTTTACTAACCACACTTTTGCCCAGTTTCCATGGATGTCCCCTAGTCCTCCCACAACCAGCCCTGTTCTCAAAAATATCTTCTGAATTAATTTTATAGAAACCCTTCAGTAATTTGAATGTCTCAATCATATCTCCCCTCCTCCGCCTATCAACCAATTTTTGCAACCCACAAATCCTCAATATGTAATATATATAATCCTCAATATATAATATATATTAATAATTATAATAATTATAATATATAATAACAAATCCTCAATATATAATAATAATTCTTTTTTTTTACAACGTATCCACAGCTTCTTTAATACCTCCGAATCCAGGAGACCAAATGTGCGCACAGTAGTACAGATTTAGTCTAATCAAGACTTATAAAGAGGAAAACTGACTTCTTTATTCTTACCTGTTAATGTTTCTTCAAACATTGCAATGATCATCTGAGTTTTATTTGCAATTTTTGCTATGTGATAACATGTCATTGGAAATCTTATCACTCTCAAGTGAACTCTACAATTACTTATATTGAATTGAAAGCCATTACGATTTTCCACATTTCCAACCTACTAAAATCATTCTGTAAGTGTTGGATATCAGCAACATCTCTGATTGTCCTGCCTATCTTTGCATCATCAGCAAAAAATTAACAATTTCAGCTCCTTCATGATTCACAACAATGGAGGGACAATTACTCGTTTTCATTCTCAACTTCAGGCCGCGACGATTTTGGAAAAAATAAAACTGTTCTTTATAATATTTCTATTATTATGAAGATGACATGGGATTTACAGAATATCGAGTAGTATTTAAAGGAACATAGAGAGGATACGAAAATTAAGCAGGAAAATGAGAAACAGCAAAACAAGGTAGGAAACGTCGATTGTAAAAAAGGATATTATTTGTCATTGCGACTCTGTCATAAAACATACTATTGATGAGCGGCTTATAACTTCAAATTTTCCAGGAGCAAAAATTAAAAGTGTAATCATGAAACCAAAAACAAAAGCGATCGTAATTCTAGTAGGTACGAACATCTAGTAGGTTCGAACTCGTAGACAGTGTAGAAGGAATAGATGCGAGTTTTTAAATGTGTTGAGTGAATTTGAGGGAAGAATAGATTTGTATGAGCGGGACAGCCTACGCTTGAATGCGTTTGCTATCTGGAATCTTGGGACATTATTAACTAGTATGAGACCTAACACAGAGTGTCAGGGAAACTAATTATGATAGGAGGAATGGATAGAATCTGTGTGCAAGAGCGACAATTTTATATAACCGTATTGAAGATGCGAATAAGTATTATCATGAAAATGATTATGAGGAGAGAACGACTTTATGTTCGCCTGGTTCGAACATATCAAGCATGCGTAATCATGTCTACGTCCAACTGCGTCACGCAGAATACTGGAAAGAGTACACAAAAAGCATGCAGCTTACTGATTATGTCCGTACGTGAATGCTTGCAGTATAAGAAACAAACGGGTAAAGCTTATTTCCTTGATGAATATGATGGGACCTCAGACTGTAGACGTGAGTGAGTGAGGCTTGGTTATCAGAGGCAGACATACTAACTGGTATCGTATGTAAATGATACAATATTTATATGAAGGTTAGACAGGATAGGGGAGGAGAGAGAGAGAGAGAGAGAGAGAGAGAGAGAGAGAGAGAGAGAGAGAGAGAGAGAGATGTGCTGCTAATGATATTGGATGACTTGAATCCAATTAGAGTTGAGACCTATGACTTCAGTACTGGTAGCAGTTTTTCATATGAGAATGGATTTGAAGCGATCTGCTGTGAGCTGAAGTCTAAGCAGATCAAATACATAGTCGGATGTTGTTACAGATGAAATAGAGCTCTTGCTAATGACGCTATCACCATATAACGATGATGGCATAAAGGGGACTTTAATTATTCGAACATTGATGGGATAGCAGTAAAATCTCATGAGAAGAATGAAACTGAATTTTTTGAGCTGTTGCGAGGCAACTTTGTTAAGCAGCATGTGAAAGTTAAAGGGTTTCAGATCTGATTATAGTGTCAGAGGAGTTTCAATTAAAGACATAACTATCCTTTCTCTGGTTGGTGACAGTGATCAAGTGGTACTCACTGGGGAAGTGGATAAGTTTATGACTGTTCCATTCAGAATATGTTTCATGCTGAACTACAATGCAGGAATTATAACCAACTGAGGAGTATGCAGGTTTTTGTGCCAAGGTATTGGTTGATGGATGGGAAGAATTTCGATTGTGCATGGAAACTTTTTTAAAAAATACTTAAATGGTTCAATATCGAAAAATTATCCCAGAGTCCGAAGAATAAATATGATAGAAGTGAAATGGATTTGTAATCTTGATAATCAAGAATTTCCTAAGAAAAGATATTGTGTACGGTATAAGGATAATGTAAGTTATGAAAATTATAAGGAGTAGGCCAAAAGAGCCATAATTTTTGTAAGGAAAGCTAAGTCTGAATATGAAATGAAACTAGCTCTACATGCTTAAAGAGCTCTAGAGAATTATATCGTTATGTTGCAAGTAAAAGAAAGAAAGAAAAAAAAAAGAATATGAAAGAATAACTATAGTTAATGAAAATAATGTGAAGATGAGAGATTGTTCATCTAATGAGTGCTCATTTTGCTAATAGCTATCAACCTGGTGTAGGCAACATTGCACTCACTGCCAGCTGTTCACTGGATGAAGAAACTCAGGTATATGTAGAGACGATACTAGAGCTGTTATACAAACTGAATAAGAATTCGGCATTACATGCCGATGATATTTCAGTCCTGGTGATAACAGAGTGTTCACTTGTACTGGCTATTCCTTTTGTCAAGCTATATAATTTGAGTCTCAGAATAGGAAAAATTCCACAGGAGTGGATCGAATATACAGTAATGGCTATCATTGCACAAGGATTGTGGAAAGACTGATGTATCCAATTATCGACTCCACACTGGTTATCTTGCAGTCACATCCCCATATACCACCTTTTGATATCTGTCAGACAGGCATCCTCTTATCCACGCCAATATTTCTCTGGCATGGTGGTGAAGATTTTAGAAGAGGTGGTCAGGGCTCAAATTCAAAAATTGGTTGACAGAGAATCTATACTTTGCAACAAGCAGCACGAGTGGTGGCTTTTCTAAGGTAAGGTCATGCTTGAGTAACTTGCTCACATTCTGTAATAATGTTACTGTTGAGATACACAAGGAGAATGGATACAATCTGATACGTTTGGAATTTTCTAATCCATTTGATAGAATACAGCATGCAGCATGGACATTTGTTGCATAATTGGGGAATATGGGATTAGATTATGAAATATTGGCTCTTGAATAAGAGGATGGTTGTCCCACATGTCAAAAAAGTTTTATGTGGGGAATGTGATTCCACAAGATTTAAGGTAACCAGTGATGTACCACAACGATCTGTCCTTTGTCAATTGTTATTGAATCTATACATTAATGACATCAGCAAGAATTTGCCAGGTGACATACAGCTGTTTGCTGATCATGCAAAGATGAGCAAGTTAATTGAAAACGACCGATATGCAGTACTTGGAGAATGATTTGAATAGGCTAGAGTTGCAGGCATGTGAAAATGGTAATTATTTTAATGTAGCAAATGTAAAATCATACACTTTGGTATGATCAGATATTCAGTGTTGTATGATATTGGTTACATTATGGTCAGGGCCGTAGTCAGATTAGATCGCGCCCTGAGGCAAACAATTAAATATCGCTCCTGATGGATTGTATAAGACAAAAAATAAGAAAATCTCAATTGTTATTTTGTTTTTATTACAAGAGAAACATTAATGCAAAACGATTACATAATAATATTAATTAAATGTTTGATCTATGTAAATATCGCACAATAAAACTGTTTATAAGCTCTTCTAAATTTAAATTATAAGCAATGTCTGCCTCTTATGATATAGTTGCTAGACCAACCAATCTTTCTTGGGTCATTGCTGTTCACAAATAATTTTTAATAGGTTTAAGATTGGAAAAACTTCTTTCCACACTTGCTATGCTAACAGGAATTATCAGCATAGCGACGGCGCCTACCGCAATATGGCTGAACAAGTGCCCTTATTAAATCGCGTCGTCAGCAGGCTACCTCTATGCTACACCCTGTCGACAGTACTGATTATGGCAGAAGAAACTGAACAGACTAGGGATCTTTGAGTTTTAGTAGATAGGAAGTGGCTGTTCAAAGGCCATACAGGAAAGATTACAAAATAAAACTTAGAGGATAATTGCAAAGATGAAACAAATAAACATTGACATGTAAACATAAGGAAGTAATTTTGAATCTGTAAACCTTATTTTTGGCAAAGGAACTTTTAATACTTACTTATGCGTGGGTCAATGACATTTAACACTGCTCTTCTCGAGGCTACATGACGTTTCATACTCAATTTCTTGAGAATCAAGGACTTTAACATGCTCTTGAGGTTAGTCATCTTTTTATGCTAACTTTCTTGAGGCTCAATAAATTTTCTTTGTCTCTTTCCTGAGGTGCAACAACATTTCATTTGTTGTTTCTGGAGTCTCAAATATTTTACATGCCTACCTTCTTGAGGATAGCATTTTTATGCTTTCTTAAAGCTGAATAACTTTTTATACTCTCTTTGTTGAGGATACTCATACTCATCTTTTTGAGTTCAAAGACTTTATATTCTCCCTTGCTTGGGGATCAATTACTTTTCATTCTCTGTGTTTTGAGACTAAAGCTTTTCCTACTCATCCTCTTGAGAATTAAATTTTCATACTATCTTGATGCTGATAATTTTTCATGTCTTTCTATATTTTGAATTTTAAAACCTAGTGGCAAAGAGACATATCATACCGAACTGCTCTAGAATCAACTTCT
Organism: Typopeltis vanoorti; assembly: GCF_054136105.1. Taxonomy (NCBI): domain Eukaryota; kingdom Metazoa; phylum Arthropoda; class Arachnida; order Uropygi; family Thelyphonidae; genus Typopeltis; species Typopeltis vanoorti. Next base: position 125,832,327 of record NC_143556.1, on the reverse strand, counting down.
CATATTCACTTTCCTGAAGATCAATGACTTTTCTTACTCGTTTTCTGGAAGTTCAATATATTTTCATATTCCACTGCTGGAGGATCAACGACTTTCAAACTAATTTTCTTGGATCTGATCAAATTTTATACTCACTTTTTTGATGCTCAATGACATTCAATTTTCATTTTCTCGAGATTCAATCACTATTCATATTTTGTTGTAGATCAAAGATTTTTCATACTCACCCTCTAGAGGATAGAATTTTAATACTGTTAAACCTCAATGATATTTCATTATCGCCTTCTTAAAGATCAAAAACATTTTAATTTTACTACCTTCATTCAGAACAACATATTATGCTGACCTGCTTGAGGATCAGAATGATAACTTACCTTAGGATCACCTAACTTCTGTCATCATCTGTCATACTTTCATGAAACTCATTGAATTTTCATTCTCTCTTTCTTGAAGTTCATCGACTACAAATACTATATTTCTGGAGATTAAAAAACTTTTTGTACATGCCTTCCCGATGGTCGAATTTTCACAGTTACTTTCTTGAAATCATGATTTTTCATAATCATCTTCTTAAGCATTAATGACTTTTGAATTGTTATGCCTTGAGGCACAATGATTTACTTATTTTGCAATACTTGATGATCAATGATTTTTCATAATCACTTCCTTGATGGCTAAATTTCGTTTGATACTCAATATTTAGAGGACAACAGGTATGAGTGAGTATGCGTTTTTGAAGCTCAATAACTCATACTCACCTACCAGTATATCGATTTTTCAAACTTTCTTCCTTGAGGAACAATGAATTTCATTATCACCTAATTAAGGCTCAACACTTTTGAAGTTTAATACCTTGAGGTACAATAGCATATAATATTGAATTGCTTGTAACCTAACTTCTTTTCATACTTTCTTTGAGGAAAATGTCTCTTATACTCACTTTCTTGAGGCCCTTGACTTTTTATACCCTTTTCTGGATCCTCAAAGACTTTCATACTCACCTTTTCAGAATGAAATTTTCATATTTTCTTGAGGATCAATGCCTCTTATAATCATATTCTTATGGTTCAACAGCTTTTCAATGTCAGTACCTTGAGACACAGCCACATATACTGAACTGATTAAGGATGTATTTTCATACTGATGTTCTTGATGCTCAATGACTTTTCATATCCAGTTTCTTGAGGACCAACTATTTTCACACTGTGTTTGTGACTTTCGACTTTTTGTACTCAATTTCTTGCATCTTAATGACTTTTACTTTTCACAATCTTTTCATTGAGGCTCAAAGAATTTTCATAATTTGTTTCTTGAGGCTCTAATCTTCTACTTGATGATAGAATATTCATAATAACTTTCTTGATGCTCAATGACTGCTCGTATCCTCTTTCCTGATGCTCAATGACTTTTGATACTTATCTACTTGAGGATCCCTGAATTTTCATGATCAATTTTTGTTACGTTTATCTACATATCATAGTTCTTTAGAATAAAGGAATTTTCATAGTTTTTTACTTGTGTATCAATGACTTTTACACTGATTTACTTGAGGCCCAATTACTTTTCCTACTCAATTTCTCGAGACTCATCAAACTTGTACTCACGTTCTTGATGTATGATGACATTTCATTGTTATTTGTTTGATGTTCAATGATTTTTACTTCTTGAGGACAAAAGACTTTATATTCTTGCTTTCTTGATGATATAATTTTAATACTAACTTGTTGAGATTCTTTTTGACTTTGAGGATGGAATTCTCTATGAATTTGAGGATGGAATTTTAATATTTTCTTGTGGCTCAACAACTTTTCATAATCAACTAATTAAAGCTAATCAATTTTACAATTCCACATCTTGAGGTGCAACCACATATGCTGAACTGCATGAGGAGTAAAAACGTTTCATATTTATTTTCTTCAGGCTCAATAATATTTCATGTTCACCTTTTTCAGGATCGACATCATACAATTTCTTGATGCTTGATAACTTTCTTATTCTGTTCCTTGATCTCATAATCTAGTATATTAACCTACAATGGGATCGAATTTTCATACTTAATTTCTTGAGACTAAATGACATTTCATAATCACCTACTTAAAGAGCTCAACAAAATTTCAGTTTTAATATATTGAGGCACAACTACATAGCATAATGAATTGGTTGAGAATCAACGAATTTCACACTCACTTTCTTGAGGATCAATGACTTTTCATAGTCATCTTTAGTGATTCTATGACATTTCATAATCTAGTTCGTGTGACTTGACAACAATCATAGTCAATGAATTGAGACTAAACTTTTCTTACTTCTTCAAGCTCAGTGACTTTTCATAATTTCCTTTATAAGGCTAAACAACTTTTCAATTTTAACATCTTTTGCTACAAATACATATCATGCTGATTAAGGATCAAGTACTTTTCTTACCTTCATTGTTGAGGCTCAATGAATTTTGATAATGAAGTACTTGTGGATTAATGTCTTGAGGATCGACAACATTCATACTCACTTTCTTGAGGTTCAGTTACTTTACATAGTCTCTTTCTTATGGCCAGTGACTTTTTTGAGGGTAAATGACTTTTCATTCTCTATTCTTTGAGGCTTGAAGTCTTTTTATACTCAACATTTGAGGACAATTTTCATACTTAATATCTTGAGGCTGATTATTTGGCATAATCTTCTTATTAAGGCTTAAGATATTTTAAATTTATTCCCTTGAGGGAAAAGGTCATATGATACTGCACTGCTTCAGGATCAATGACTATTCATAGTTGTTTTCATGAGACTCGTTGGAATATTTGATCACTTTCTAAAGGCTCAATGGCTTTTCATGCTCAACTCCTTCAGGACCAACAACTTTCATACTAACTTTCTTGAGGCTCACTGATATTTTTACTTATGTTCTTAAAGCTCAATGACTTTTCATAATAACCTACTACAGGTTCGAATCTACATATTTACTTTCTTGAATCTGAATGACTTTTCATATTTTCTTTGTTGAGGCTCATTAACTGTTCATAATTACTTCCTTATAGGCTCAAGAACTTTTTAAAATTAATACCTTAAGTAAAAACGATATAGTATGGTGAACAATTCATAGGATGATCACCTTAAATGCTCAGTTTCTGGAGGATAAATGACTTTTATTTCATACCTTCTTAAGGATAAGTAGATTAATACTCACTTGCTTGAAGCTCACTGAAGCTTCATATTAATTTGTTGAGTCAAAATCTTTTGATACTCTTATACTTGAGGCTGCAATTTTCATACTCTCATAATTGAAGTTCAACAGGTTTTCAGTCGGCTTCATGAGGCTGAACGAATTTTCATACATTCTTTCTTGAGGCTCAATGATATTTCATTATCAACTGTTTGAGGTGTGCCTAAATAACATACTAAATGTTTGAAGTTAGACAACTTCACACTTTCTTGAGGCTGAATGAATTTTCGTTAGCACACACACTTAAGGCTGAACAACTTTTCAAAATTAACATCTTGTTGCACAACTACATCATGCTGAACTGATTGCAAATGAATGTCCCTTTATACTCATGTGCTTGAGTCCCAGTTACTTTTCATAATCAATTTCTTGAGGATTAGTGACTGTTTATACTCACTTTCTTGAGGGTAAATGACATTTATCTCTCTCTTTCCCGTGGATCAAATGGATCAAAGGCTTTTGATACTCTGCTCCTTGAGGCTCAACGAATTTTTATGCTTACCTTCTTCAGATTGAAATTTCATACTCATGTTCTTGAGACTCAATAACTTTTATAATCACTTTCTTAAAGCACAACTTTAAATTTTATTACCTTCAGAGACATAGACATATCATGCTGAACTGCTCGAGGTTCAGAGACTACATAATCTCTTTCTTGACTCAATCTTAAGGCATGACTTTTCATACTGACCTTCTTATGAAACAAGAACTTAATGTACTTATTTTATTGAGTCTCAAGATGTTTTTAATGATGTTGGCATTCAAAAAGTTTCAATTTTGAATGCTCAAACTTCTTGATGCTGAAATTATATGACTCACTATGTTCCAGCTCAATGACTTTTCGTAATGTCTTTCTTGATGCTCGAAGTCTTTTCATACTAACCTGATAGAAAATTGCCTCTTCATACTTACTTTCTCAAGGCTATATATCTATTCATAGTCACCATCTCTAGGATTAACGACTTTCATATTCAATTTGTTGAGGCCTAATGAATGCTCATACCTTCTTTCATGAGATTAAGCTTTATATATTCGTTTGAGAATCAGTGGCTTTTTATACTCACTTCTTGAGCCTCAAGGACATCATGACCAACTTTTTTGAGGCTTACAACATATCATATTTAATGTCTTAAGGCTAAAGAACTTTTCATACATAATTTCATGAAGCTCAAACAGTTTTCATAACATCCCTTTTAAGTTTCTACAACTTTTCAATTTTAATGTCTTGGGACAAAGTGATATACTGTATCATGTTAAAGTGATGGGATCATTGACTTCCTTAAGGAAGTCAATGATCATTGAACCTTACTCATTTCCTTAAGATTCAATGACTTTTAATACTCAATTTCTTGTGGATCTGCTGATCATACTCATTTTCTTACAATTCAATGACTATTCCTGGTCTCTTTATTGAGGATCAGCGACATTCCATGATCAACTTCTTAAGGCTTATCAACATATCACACTCAATGGTTTTAAGCTAACGATCTTTCATTAGTACTATCTTAAGGCTTAATGAATTTTCATAATCATCTTCTTAAGTCTCAAGTGTCCACTAATAATAGCTTGAGTCATAATGATATATCATGCTTGACTTTTAATGATCAACAACTTTCCATACTGACTTTTTTGAAGCTCAATGACTTTTCATACAAATTTTCTTATGGCTGAAAACAACATTTCAATTTTAATACCTTCAGGCACAAGAGCTTATCAGGGAAAACCTTGAGACTTAACGACTTTTCAGACTCACCTACTTGAGGCTCAAAGACATTTCATGATCATCTTTTTGAGACCGACACTCATAGTCAACAGCATGAGGCTAAAGAACTTTTCATAGTTTTTAAGGCACAATGACATTTCATAATCCACTTTTTAGACTTAACTTCTTATCATATTCAACAGTTTCAGGCCAAAGACATTTTCATACTGACTTTCTTGAGTCTCCCAAACTTTTCAATTTTAATATCTTGAGGCAAAACAGCATATCGTGCTGTACTTATGCAGATTGATGATATTGCATTACTCTTTTTTGAGGCTCAATGACTTTTTTTAATTCATTTTTTGATTATCAACGACTTTCATATCCATTTTCTTCAGTGTCTTTGCCTTTTTCGATTCTCTTGAAAAGGATCAACATTGTTTCATAATCTAAATTTAAATATCTAAACAACTTTATAATTTTAGTATCTTCAGGAATGATGACATAACATGCTAAACTGATCGAGGGTCAATGACTTTTCATAGTCACTTGTTAAGGCTTAATTACTTAAAATTCTCATCTTCTTGAGGATCAGCGATTTCACACTCACTTTTCTGAGGGGCGATGACTTTCATACTTGACTTCTGGAGGCTTATTGACTTTCATGCCCAATTTCTAGATATAATGACATTAGATACTCTCCTTCTTGAGGATTAACGAACATTGTACATATTTTCTTGAGGGGCATATATATATGTTTTGATTATTTCCAATTCCTGTTTTAGAGAATCCTCGGACAAGCATAGTCTGTGTGAGCTCAGGGCATAATATGAACATAATCTATAAACAGGAATTGGAAATAATCAAAAACACAGCCACTATAAATGATTACAATCTCAAAACAACTCAAAAAATCATCAGCAATTTCTCCACACTTTAACCTAGACAAGAACAATCCCATAGGATTCCCATACCTTATATCAAAGGTATCGCTGAATGGCTCCCGAAAATTATGAAGAAATACAATCTTGCTGCCACCTACAAACCCATCAACCAGATCCAAAATTTGTTACCATCGCCTAAAGAAAAGCCTTCACCTATGATACTACCTGGTATATACGACGTGCAATGCTCCTGTAAACTCTCTTATTTTGGACAGACAGGCAGATCAGTTTTTAAATGCATTTTGGAACATCAAGACCATATCTGCCTCATGAAATTGCATAAATCAGGCCTCACTCAACATGCAGTGGAAAACTCAAACCACAAGATCCATTGGAAAAAGGCAAAACTTATACACAGATCTTCATATAAATAAATACGTTTATGTAAAGAAAGTGCTGAAGCCCTACTCCACAGACCAAATCTAAACCGAAATGATGTTCTTGCCATCCCTAAAGTATGAGAAATTGTCATACAAAATTGTATAAAATAATAACTTAACTGTAATTAATTTTAATTTAATTTAAGTAATTAGTTCAATTTAACTTAATTTTAAGTTCAGGCCACAACGCGCCACTGCACGCAATTTGGATTCCTTTGTACATACGTGCCCTTTCTCTTGTCATTCCTAGTATTGCCTTATTCTCATAGACAGGCTTATACGTTGGTTATGCATTTCTAAATCACTTAGGGAATTGAAACAACGTAGATCCGAATATAAATTAAATTATACTTTAATAGATATTTCCGATATTTCGGCAATGTCACATTGCCATTTTCTAAAGGAACTTACAAAAAGGCAGGTGCACACAGGCACTAATAATACAGTAACAATGTTACTGTATTGTTAGTGCCTGTGTTACTGTATTGTTACTTTATTGTTACTGTATTGTAACTGTATTATTTTAACTGTATTGTAACTATATTATTTTAACTGTATTGTAACTATATTACAATACAGTAACATTGTTACTGTATTGTAACAATGTTACTGTATTGTTAGTGCCTGTGTGCACCTGCCTTTTTGTAAGTTCCTTTAGAAAATGGCAATGTGACATTGCCGAAATATCGGAAATATCTATTAAAGTATAATTTAATTTATATTCGGATCTACGTTGTTTCAATTCCCTAAGTGGTTTAGAAATAGTATTGCCTTACTGTACCGATGATGTCCTAAGATACCTAGGACGAAATATTTACGCAATAAAAACCTACTGCTGTGGTTCACGTGTGTTAAACTTAATCATGAATTCTCCACAGGTTTCTCTATATAATCAAATGTCCTAGTCAAGTATTTGAAGCTCAATAATCATTGTTTCTTGAAGCTCAATGACTGCTTATTTTATTGCTAATCTTTCATGCATACTGAACTTATGATTCAACATCATATCATACTCTAATATTTTAGGCTAAATGGATTTTCAAATTAATCTTCTTGAGGATCAATGACATTCATATTCTTATTCTTGACCTTCATCACATTTTCATACTCATGTAAGTTAGGTGCAACTACCTTTCAATTTTAACTTCTTGAGGACTAAACTATATTTCAGTTTAACATCTTCAGGCTCAGTAATTTTTTGTACTTCATTTCCTCAGAATAAACATTTCATTCTCCATTACTTTCAGATTAATGATATTACTATAAACTTTTTCAGGCAAAAGTATGCTTCTTACTCATATTCTTGTGGATCAACAACTATTTTATACTCTCATTTTGGAACATCAAAAAGTTTTAGTTTAAACTTGATTAGAATCAAAATAATTTTAATTTTATTTTCTTCAAGCACAAAAATATAAAATTTTTCTTGTGCATAAAAAAACTTTGCATACTAATTTTCTTGAGGATGAATTATAGAAGATCAATGATTTATTATTTAACTTCTTAAGGCTCAACAACATATAATCTACTTCTTATAGCTCAAATGCTATACAATACTGTATTTCCTGAGGCTCTAGGACATGTCATACTCAATTGCTTGAAGTTGAAGAACTTATAATCACAGAATATCAAAACGTTTCATACTCACCTTGTTGAGGCTAAAGAACTAATCACTTTTAAATTCTTGAGATTCAAATTCTTTTCAGTTTTAATTTGTTTAGGCTCAAAAATTTTCAATTTACGCTTTTTAGGCTAAAATTAACTGAAGTTCAATTTCCATTCTGAATAAACTTTTCATATGCAAATGCTTGATTCTCAACATTTAATAGTCAACTTCTTGAGGCTTAATGACTTTCTTATGCTTAACAATATATTATACTCAACTTATTAAACAAATGAACTTTTCAGACTCACATTCGCAAAGTTTTCACACTCGTGTTCTTTAGTTCAAGGACTACTAATCTTCATCAGTCTTGACAACTTTTCAAATTTAAGATCTGGAGATTCTACGACTTTTAAAATTGAATTTAGTGAGGCTCAATGACTTTTCAGTTACACTCATTAAAGCTTATATCATTTCATACTCAACCTTCATGAGGTTCAATAACATTTCATAGTGAATTTCCTGAGGCTCAACAATGAAGTTCTTCAGGCTAAAGACATTTCATACTACTTGAGGCTCAACAACATTTTGCACTCAACCTCTTGAGACAGAATGATTTGCAAATACAAAAGTCAGAATTTGAACAAATTCTGACTTTCATAGTCAACTTCTGAACTGAATCTGTTTTAATACAAATCTTCCTGAAATTCAGTGGCTTTTCGATTTTAATTTTTTTGAGGGTCATAACTTTTCATATCAATTTAATCAGATTAAACGACTTTTCAATGAAGAATTTTCATACTCAATTTCTAAATTGAATCACTTTTCATGTTCAAATTCTTCAAGCTCATGACTTATCTAGTAAACTCCTTGAGGCTTAATGACATTTCATACTGAAATTCCTGAAGCCAAAGTTCTTTTCATACTCACCTTCTTGAGACTTAACATCTTTTCATATTCCCATCTTGACACTCATAGACTTTTCAATTTTAAAGTACTGAGGTTCAACTACTCTTCACATTCTTGAACTTAAAAATATTTATATTCAACTTATTGAAGAGGAATGACTTTCTTAGCAACTTTATGAGGATCAACAACTTTTCAAATATAATTTCTTGAAGCACAACATGTTACACTCACGTTTTTCAGGCTAAATGATATTTCACGTTCAACTTCTTGGGGCGAAATTAGTTTTTCTATTTGCCTTCTTGAGGTTCAATGACTTATCATATTCAATTTCTTGAGTTTCAATAACTTTTCCTAATCAACTTCTTGTCAGCAAAAAATATAAACAGACAAATGATGACTGCAAAGAAACATTTACTCTGACAACGAAGAGGATTGCAGGGAAACATTGACGCTGGCAATGATAATGTCGGCTGGGAATCATTAACATGGCAATGCTGATCTGCAGTGAAACACTGACACTGACAAGGATGACAGCTGCGATGAAATATTGATACTGACAATGATGATGTCTGCTAGGAAACCGAATGTTACAATAATATTTACACTGACACTGACAACACTTGCAATTGAAGCATCGACAGTGCAGATATCAATTTTAAATGATAATAATTGCAAGGAAACATTAAGCACCATCTTACAACCAAAATATTATAGTTTCATAAGATAATGAGTTATCTTATGAAACGTATAATGTATTTAACTTATAATGTATTATTATACGTTAAATAAATAAAATTGTCCCCACATATTTCAGTACGTTTGTCTAATTGATCATTTAAATTATTTCTTCTGGTCTTTCAGAATATCCATTTGTTACGTTTGTTCTCTATTAAGCAACAATAAAAGTATGAAAGTAAAGTCAAAGGAAGCTATTGAAAGTTCTTTTGCAACTGCGAATATCTCATTACTTTTTGGAATAAAAAATTTTTTTTTTCATTTAACAAATTAAAATGGGAGTTTATTTTTAATGAATTTTCTTACTCTCCTTATCCCTCGAACCTTCGTTTCAGGCAAAGCAGGATTTTATCATAAATAACATAACTTTCCAACTGTTTTTAAAACGTGATATTTGCAAATTGTATTAGCAAATGTGCTCGCTCTCATTTTCCGTTTCTCCATGGATGAAACATTAATATTTTACTTATGACTGCTGCTTTTATATCGTCCTCTATTGATTCCTTTCTTTATTGTCGACTTTGAAATGGTGCAGCTGAATTTACTAAAACACGCAACTGAAAGTTTGACGGCAACCTCGATCTCTCCTTCTTCACCCTCAGAACTCAGCTTACATTGTTTGCATACTAATAGCTGACCTATGGGGAGAACAGAAGATCCCCAGACTACCAAATAGATTTAGAGGTCGCATGATTGATGACAGAGATGTCAGTAACGACTCGTTCTTTTGCACTCTACCTACAGTAACCGTCACCTCTTTCTCCCACCCAACAACTTCTGAAATCGCTTAGTTTAGCCGTGCTGCAGCCACCGTTTGTCATCCGGGTTCATCCTTAGTCATTCAACTTCAGTAAGTAGTTTCGGAAGTTGGTGTGTTGAATGACGGAGAACTGTCATTCATCTCTTTTCTCCTCAGTTGATAGAAAGCAGAATTTCATTTTCGAGTTTTCACATGTCTGTTCCGTTATACAGCTAGTAATTCACAACGATTTCGACTAAAAGTCTTAACATGTAATTGCTTGAAAATACAAATCATAAATATATATATATATATATATATATATATATATATATAACACCAGGGCAGCTCATTGTATATATATAATAACACCAGGGCAGCTCATTGTAAAGCTATTCTTAGTATTATATATATATATATATATATATATAAATACTATTCTTAGTATTTTCCATAATGTAAAGCACATCTCACTAAAAGATGTACACTGCAATACATTATGGGTGTGGTCACTACCCAGACCGGTTTCAACCTTTTTTGAGGTCTCCTCAGTGAGTAGCTAGACCCTAAATACCAAGGTTTCAGTAATACAGAGCCTTATCAACTTTACCTATACAAGTTGCTACAAGGTGTTTTTATTTTGAATAAGAATCTCTGGAGGAGATATAGATGTAAATAAGTTTTTTTAACTTGGATAATGTATATTAGAGTTACCAAGTAATTTCATAAACTTGGTTATTTTACTCCTAATCATGGTAAGCAAACAGTTAAGTTTGCGCCTGAACGTAGTTCAAGTCTAAAGATGGTGCAACGTATTTACATTTATATTTCCTCCAGAGATTCTTATTCATTTGAGGGATTTTTTTGAAGAAATTCGAAGAATTTCTTCAAAACTTTCAAAATAAATAATTAAAATTGTGTCGAATAAGGTTCGCAAATGCGTAACACATTCGGTGCTGAATCATCTTCCAAACCAACTGCATTTAAGAGTAATAAAGACTACACTGCCATTGCAGTGAATACATTGCAGTGTTGCATTTGTTCTTTGTGAGGACGGAGAGCCACTGCGAGATATTAACCAAATATTGGGCTGCTCACACTAAAATTTAAATAATCTGATTTTAAATTATGTACAAACTGGACCAGTTTTAGAGGCACCGTACAGTTATATTATTCACTCTATAAAAAATTGAACAAGTTATTGTTAACTGTACTATCTCAGCTCTGCTCCCGCATTTTAATACTAACACTCAATTCCCTTGCTAATATCTTCGTTTTTTAATAGAACTATAGCAGGGTATTTATCTGTTTACTCCCTTTCTCAGAGTTCTCGGATCTATTTGTCGTCTTTGATTAGCTGTTTGATTTCTACAAGAACTCTGAGATAAGTGAAAAAAAAAAGAAAAGAGAAATTATTATTACGTGACAGACCCTACAGGGAGTTCAAAGACTCATCGAGGGAGGGCATCTACTCTACAACTCTCTGTCTTCACCACTCAATCCACCAACTACAACGAACCGCAACTACACTAACGTTATCTACCGTCCACCACCAGTACTCTCACAGACAATCACAAATATCCATGCCCACGGTGGGATTAGAATTCGCAGCCCAATGGAAAGCGGGTACACTAACCACCGGGCCAACCAGGCCGGCGATAAATAGAACATACTTACTTTCCTTGTTATATTCTCATGACTTTTCAAAGCGTTTGTTGGACGAGTACAAATCTGATCCTCACAGCAGCATTTTGCATTTTTGCTTCAACGAAGCAACACTGACTAGGATTCAGAATATTTGTGTTCCAAATAATAATCACGTCACAATTGAGCCTGCGTTATATTATAAATAACTGTCAACAATTACAATAGACAAACCATATTATCATTGAAAACATAGTTTGTATTAAACATTTTATAATCTGTTGAGATAATCTAAGGTGCATTTTAATAGCACTTTACATGGAAAGAAAAAATTTACCAATTTAGTTTTGAGATTTTCGTTGTTTCTCCTCATTTCTCCTTTCTTTTTCATTTGATCTAACATCATCTGTTTCAGTACGAAATTAAAGGGTATGGTCATCCCTCTCAAGACATCTCAATGGAGAGAGAGCTCCCCAGCTGGGTCAAAAGAATCCAGTATGAATATGTGGCTGAATCTAAAATTAAAGCAAAGAAATCTGTTATTTATTAAATACAAGTTGCCTTTTTATTACATTGGTATTACTCAAAGCGCATGTAAAAGTGGTTTTTTTTCTCCTTTCCTGATATTACTTGCAATATCCTTCATAATTCTATCTAGTTACTTGCTGTAAACTACCTTCTAAACTACCTTCAAAAGTGTCTTCTAAGTATTTTAAGAACGTCATGGTTTCTGCCACCTTACTACTGACTTACAGGGAAAATATTCTGACAGTCATCAGAAGAAGAAGATAGATGAAGTGGTTCGGACATGTGGAGAGGGCTAATGGCATTCCAAAGCAAGCACTAGGAGGATTCGTTCCGGGATCAAGGGTTAGGGGCTGACCTCGATAAGAATGGACTGATAACATCAAAAAATGAACAAATTCCTCCCTTTCTCAACTGACAGCAAGAACAAGAGACCGAGATGATTGGAGGAGGTTAACAAAGAATATTATCTACCAGCCATGAGTGACCTAACGGTCCATTTAGGACTAAGGGAGAGAAAAGAACTACTGCTATTGATTGTGTGTGTGTGTGTGTGTGTGTGTGTGTGTGTGTGTGTGTGTGTGTGTGTGTGTGTGTGTGTGTGTGTGCGTGCGTGCGTGCAGTGTGTTCCTTAGGTGTGCATCCATTAATGCGGTAAATATCCAATCTGCATTGAAACTCCTTCCAGCACTCATGTAACCTCCCTCTCTCTCTCTCTCTCTCTCTCTCTGTTCATTGATACGATGCTTACATGGATGAGTTTTCGATCAAATTTTCTAGACTGCAGTGTCATTAAGACCAAGTTTCTTACTTATGCCAAATATCCACCACTAATTCGTGACACGGAACAAATAATGTAGCTCAGTTAATATCTGAAATCTTTAGATGTAATATCTGTGATAATCCCTTTGTTGGATAACAAAAGACATGTTAGTGACTACGTTCTTTGAAAGCTGTTCAGCTCAATCGGTACCGACAACAGTCCTTCTGCATATATGCAATGTGACAAATTAGCTACAATTGTAGCTAATCAGTGAAACAGTTTGTGAAATTAATTGTTTCGTGATTTTTTTTTTTGTTAAGCATAAATAAAAAAAAAAAAGAAAGTTTTCACAGTTGCAGACCTGGGTGGTGTAATTGGTAGAGCAAATGATCCGCGACGTTGGCTGATGTTGTAAACGATGGTTTCTCAACTTCCACATCAAAAATTGCTCATCCGATTCTTGCGTAAGGCACGGATGTTTGTAAAATCCGAACCGGAGTTTTGAATTAGTAAAAAGCTGAAAAACTGTGGGTGTGTCTCTTTCATGAAATCTAAACATTTGATTTAGAAAGGCAAAAGTTTTGTTTTAAATTTTTAAAGAGAACAGCAATATAATTTAATAAAATATATATTTTAATATATTTTTTATGATAAGAGATACAATATTATAGTTTAATCTCTTATTATATAAAAATAAAATTTTTAGCATAATTTGTTAATCTATAAAAGCATACAATATAATTATTTCACAATTCGTGTTTTCTTTTTCTTTTTTTTTTTTTTCACTTGATATACACCGTCCAGAAAGAAATTATATTTATGACTCCTCTTCATAAATTCACATTTCGACGAATGTTTATATACGGTATATTATTTTTTATGTCGCACCTACACCCGAAGGTTATTTGCAAATTTGTAGAACATTTGTACTGTGGGTGGGCTAAGGATTTTTATCCTATTTTTATCAATTTTACATTTTTTTTGTTGCATTCTTTGCCATTTTATCCGAAGCCAACTCTGAGGACAAATAAATTAGAAATTGGATAGAACTCCATCAGATTGAAATACTGGAGTGATAAACATAAATAAAGTGGTAAATTAGTGAAGCATATGTTTACATGTGCTTCACTAATGATGTAAAAGTGACAGTTGTCGTCCAGTTACGACTGCTTGCCTGAACTTTTGTGTTCATGGAAAACACAAACTTAACATTAAAAAAATCATTATGATGGGTTTAAGAAAATGCAGAAATCTGGTATTTTCATATGTTTTTGAAGCACTGGTGTCAAGGTGTCAAATTTGTTATCAAGTGCTGTACGCGTGCCTGTTAGGTGACAGGCATCCCTTAATCTTTCTGAATCCACAGCTTAGTCGGTATTAACGATATATTTTTGCTTGAAAGGGGTGTGCCTTAATCGCTTCTACGAGAACAAGAATCTTTCAGCTGAAGCGGAATTATTCATCTCATATTAGAATGGCAGGGTTTTCTCTTGGTCAGATTGGCCAATCCCCCAAACAATCAAACCTGCACAAAGAATACTCGCCATTAACATTCATAGTGCACTCACCTCATGGCCTTGGTTGTTTCAGCCCTAATTTCAGACAGCACAACATCCTAAATTACTGGATGATGATAAAAGAGATCATCAATGTTTTAGTCATAGCGATCTGTGAGTTTTTATCTTGTAAGTAATCCCAGTTGTGATAATAGTATTTAACGTTCACTTATTCTTGCCTGTGGTTTATCATGTGCTGTTCTGGCAGATCAAAGAGTAGGCCAAGACTGCGCTGTTTTATAATTACCGCTAGGATATTTAAGGCTACACGACAAGTGCGCATGTCTGCTAACTGCGGATGTTTTGGCAGTTTGTTTTGAGGAATGAAACATTTGAGTTCTTCGAGGAAGCACTTTGACACCTCCAAACGAGAAGGACACCTCTTTTGTAACCATCATAAAAGTCTTTCTCTTCCCAGCCGACATTCTGTTTCAGGCTCATTTACCAACGAGGGGACATTTTCGTTAACAGAGATCAGTGTTTACTGAGGTTCGAATACATGCGCAAATTATTCAAAGCAGTGAAAATTAATAGTAGTTATTCTACCATTTTCATCGATCAATCAATATGAACTTTATGTAATCACCGTTTCTTCTGTTGGCCATGTATCTTAAGAACTCCCTGGGATTCTTTTTTTAGCCTCATGAGCTAACCATTACTCGTACTGCACTTTTGAAAAAGACAGCTTTAATACAAGGTGGTCATAAAATAACTTTCCCTCTTTGGAGGCATCTGTAGCTAAAACCAATAAACGGAATGAGACCAAATTTTATATTGAGACTTTTGAAGGCATGGGGAGATGATTTCCACGAAAAAAAAAGATTTAGTATACCAAAAATCGCCGATAGGGGAAATTTTGGCGCTGGTGGATTCGAAAGCAGTCAAATATTTACAGTAAACGCAGGTAAAAAGGATTATGCAAATTTTACTGTGAGTACGTGAGAGCAGCGCCACCAATTCCACTTAAAAAGGGATTGGGAACGTTCAGGCAGTTATTTGAATGACTGTCGTGTTATCAGTCAGTTCTTTCCGACGGCATGGACGCATCGATCCCAGGATATCACTCCATGTGACTTTTGGCTGTGGGGGTATTTGAAATCCGTTGTGTATGTTGGTGGCGTTCCCAACTTGCATGTATTGAAAGAGAACATAAAACGGGCTGTTATGAACATTCAATCCGACTCCTTATGCTCAGCTGTAGAGCATGTCGCACACCGGATGCAATTTGTTGTACACAAGAAAGGTCAGCACATTGAAAATCGTGTATGTGGTCCAGGGAACCCTGATTCTGATAATAAAACATTATTTTCTGTGAGTTCAATCACTACATTAATTTCTGTGTCCCTCGCAACTTGTTGTTTTAGTTTAATTATTATTATTTTTATTATCATTGTAACGCACCACATATCCAGTTGGAATGAGTGACACGGCTGTCGCTTACACCGTCGAAATGTTATTATTCCATTTTATCTGCCTTTAATGTAATTATCCGCTTGGTTCCGGCTCCACCAGCGCCAAAATATCCCCTATTGGCGACTTTTGGTACTAAATCTTTTTTTTTCGTGGAAATCATCTTTCATTCCTTCAAAAGTCTCAATGTAAAATTTGGTCTCATTCCGTTTATTGATTTTAGCTACAGATGCCTCCAAAGAGGGAAAGTTATTTTATGGCCACCCTGTATTAATTGAATGTTTTTTTTATTATGTTAATTAAATTATTAGATTGCGCTTCACGATTTGTTAATAACTAGCAATGACAGCCCTAAAGAACTTTAATATTTTTTTCGCATATGAGTACAAGTCTATTCTATAATTAGCCCTCTCATACATGAATTTTTATATTCATTTACAAAAAATTATAATGGCATGATACAGTACCATTTAATCTTACAGTATTACCATGAAATCATTAATTTTGCTAAATTTATGTCCTGTGCATGTAAAAATGATGTCCGCATGTGAGGACATCATGCACTAACGTCAACAGACTACAGACGTATTTCTATGGAAATGACTTAGACTAAGGAATTTATTTTCATTGAAAGACATTACAAGTATGGCAAAACAGATTATAAACAATTTATATTTTACTGAAACACTGCATGAATGAATGATGAAAATTTGGATTACTTAGTACATACAAAAAAAGTAGAACAATTAGAATTTGCAGTAGAGCTATGTAAATCAAGAACAGTCTTATTCTCTTTGCCTCATTTTATATTAAAAGACTGAAACATCCCTGACAGATTGGAACCTCACATCTACCACAGATCTTGTTTTACTCTTGTAATGTACATCTCTGCAACGATTGGCATTAGCACCTGTTGTCTTCTTTGGGAAGTGTCCACCGCCGTCAAAACGTTTCTCATGAGGCACAGAGTGAGTTTTGCGTTTCTTTAGTGCTGGTGGTGTGTCACTTGACGAAGGGCGTCCTCGTTTCCTTGTACCTAGCTGAACAAAACCTTGATATATCAAAGAAGTTGCTACTCTTCATTTGAAATCCAATTTTTCTTTCTTCCCATTTCCAAACGATCCGTGCATTACAATAAAGTACGTTAAATATATGGTAAAAATTCTCATATACCATCGTTTGTTCCTGGTATCATTTCGATACAAAGCCACAAGAGAATCCATAATATCCACTCCACACATATATTTGTTATAAACAGCTATGCTGTTTATAACAAACTGTCAGTGACATACACTGACGGGCTCCTTTCCTAAGCAGCTAGATACCACATGTACTATTGAGTTATCAACCCATCTAGTGATAGTAATGCCATCAGAGGACGTAGTAACTGACATATTTCCTCGTCTCATCTTCTACAAATCCTTTTCAGTTTTAAGTTTCTTGTCAACACCTTGAAGTCGATTTCTTCCGCATGTACTCACATAATAAATATTATCTTCCTTTAGTTTCTTAATTAGGGGAATGCTCGTGAAGACGTTGTCTGCGTATATCTTGAAGTTCTTACCAGCAAGATCATGACAAAGCCTA
Source organism: Typopeltis vanoorti (assembly GCF_054136105.1). Taxonomy (NCBI): domain Eukaryota; kingdom Metazoa; phylum Arthropoda; class Arachnida; order Uropygi; family Thelyphonidae; genus Typopeltis; species Typopeltis vanoorti. Next base: position 125,814,613 of record NC_143556.1, on the reverse strand, counting down.
AGTACTACATTTCACTTGCACTGAATGAGTCTGAATTTTGTCTTCCATGATCTGCACCTACATAAAGATCAGAACAATATACATAGCCGAAATGATACCAAGAACAAACGATGGTATGTGAGAATTTGTTGAACGTGCTTGTTTGTAATGCATATGTTATCGTGTTATGTTATCTTGCCTAAGAAAACAATACTTACCTAAGAAACCCAATTTTTTGGTTTCTTAGCTAAGTATTGTTTCAGTTGTGAACGTCCCTTGAATGGAATCATCATGTCATCTCATCTATACTCTGAAATTCTTCTGGGCTGACAGCAGCGCGCAGTGTTTCATGAAACTTTTGTAGCACTGGTCTTATACGTATTGCTTTGTCTTTATTGTTGGTAGGTATTGTGTCTGAATCAACAGAATGCAAATATCGCCTTATGTCCTCCCATCTATTCACTAACATAGCATCAGCTATAACATCCATGCAGTATCGGTCTTCCATGTTAGGAAGACCGATACTGCCTTACCGTGGCTGTTTTATGTAAGTCATGACAAGTACAACTCCAAGATAAATTTTGAGTTCAGTCACAGTAAGTGCTAAATTATCTTTGCCTTTACGGCATGCATACAGATTAGTTTGTTTCACAATTTCATCCATCAATTCATCTGGAGACAGCTGTAAAAATAATCTACAGGGCTCTCTCTCCGTGAATATTTACTTGGTGTTTTCCTCTAAATTGCGGTTCAATACCAGCAAAGGGATTATCTTTCTCACTAAATCACACTTGTTGTCTCTGCAATGGCATATGACCAGCAACAGCTGTAATTTTTTACACTAGCTGGATTTTGAACGTTGTGAGTCTGACCAACAGAGGAGGGACACTGAACATCACTGTCTTCACTTGAACTGTCACTCTCTGTAGGATCATTTTGTGGCTGCTGGTATGTAGGATCATCCTTAGAATCGCTCAATCCAAACCACCTTCAGATTCCTCCAACAGTTTTCAATCTCCTCTTCAGTAAGTCTCTTGTGGTAATAGGCCTTTTTTATGCCTGATGGACCTGACTTTTGGTTATCCATCTGTAAAAGAGATGATAGTGCTAATTAACACACTATTCATTTATCTTTGCAAAAATAAAATAAATAAAATGATAAAAATATTGTACAAAAACTTTCTAACCTCAAACTATTTGCCGCATAGATTACCTTATAAACATATTGTCCTCATTTGATAACATGTTGTTTTCAAGTTCGTTTTATGAATATGGTAATAAACATGAACAAATTAAATATTCACACTTCATCTACAAGGCACAACAATATACAAAACCATACCAACCTTTCCTGAAGACTCATATCACCAAATTCAGATCAACAAAACAGCAGCTTTTCACTTCTTCCTTGATACCACAATGCACTGCAGAGAGATTGGTATTCCTGTAACTCTGTTGAAACTCCTGGCATCTGGTATGATTTCTAAGAACACTTTGGTCTCCCAAGATGAGGACCTACATGGATACAGTAGCACTAAATTATGGATGAATAATTATTATGAGGGAAAATATACGTGTCCTTATATGAGGCCCTTATGCATGACAGGGTTAATATTTCGATAACTGAAAAATATGGTTTACGGCACGATAGCATTCCAAGAACGTAGTTCTTACTCGTTACATTGAAAATTTAAATTCAAATAGTTCGAACTACGCTGTCAGAACTGTGCTAAATTTCGGAAGCATTTTGCAGAGTTCTGACATTTAGCATTCGGATCTCAATTTTAGCTGTCCTCAGTGACTGTTTCACTATCCGTACTTGCATATGTATATGTATGATTTGTATTTGTGTCCCAACTAGTGACGAATGTACATGTTATACGCATTCAGATAATACGCTATTTTTAGTAGTTGTTATTCGCTATTAACAAATACTGAAGCGTTTAATAATTTAATAATTTTAATAATGATAATATTAAAAATATTTAATTAATGTTAATGGCCCTCCTTTTAATTTCTTAAAATCTTTAATATGGATCACTGGTTACAATTGGGATGTTTGAAACGCGCAATAGGAAACAGTGAAGGAAATGAAAATGATTGTGGTAAAAGAGGCGAGAAAGAACAATGATGCTTCAGGATTATGTATTTTTAATGAAAGTGTGAGATAATTTATTACAGCTCAAATGTTAAAAAATTATTTTATAATTATTTTTGTTAGAATAATAAAATATTATATATCTTCCAAATTGCCTTGCCGGAGAGAGGGGAGATACGCTGGAGTTACTAAAATTTTAACGCTGCTTTAGTGAAAAAGGTATTTCCTATACGTCCACATTACCATGAATGCGAAGTGCTTATTAAAATTGTAATACCATTGATATTACATTGAAATTTATGATGGATACGAAGCTTTTGAGGATGCGTATTTGATCTTTAATGGCAGGTGAGGTGGTTAAAGCAGATACCGTATGTTACTCATATAGCATCTTACGTGAAAAGGGTGAAGGATTCCATGCATAGCATTTTTTTCATTGTTTTATATCTACTTCATTGTTTTAAAAAGGAGAGTTTTTCCCCTCATTGCTGAACAGTTACGACCCGTTGCTTTTGGGGGATACAGTATTATTCTTAGAATCGAGTAGTAATGAGATATGACAAGCTCTTTACTATATAGTGTATATTGTTTCTACAAGTATTCGCAATTTTTAATTCTCCCAAACTTTTGGCGATGTCTAACAAGGGTAGATGAATATGGTATGAACTTTTTTTTTCATTCAATCTTTTATGTTATCCCAAACCAATTCAGATTAGGAACCGAAGTCTTAGGTTTGCATACTGCGTATAATATGCATGATTGATCTCTAGTCAGTTTGGATATTATATGGGAACAAAAATGAAATTCTTGGAGGAGAAATTTTATTCGCTCACTATGAAACCGGTTGATTCATTATTTAGTTGAAAAGTCTTTATAAATAATACAGCGAGAACAAAACGCAGTTCTTTCCAGAAAAAGGGAGTAAAAAAAGGGAGCCGAACTACTGACTACATTGCATTTGCTCAAAACAGCACAATATTTGATTTGCTGATACTAGCTTATAGAAGATCACCAAAATATGAAGGATGGCTTGTCAGTCAATCAACTGTTACATTATGTTTTATTTTTTTCTCTACTTTATAAAAACACATAAAGGAACATTATGTCAATGAAGAATTAATATGAATCATTCATCCATGCTCTTAGTCGCCGGCAGAGAATGAAACGCTGTTGTTCTTTATGCGCCACGAAGAACTTTCTGCATGATGGATGGCGAGATCTGAGATGTTGAAAACTGAAGTGTAAATTAGACGATGGAAGGCAAAAAATGTGGAAAATTTGCTGCTATCATTGTTATGATGGATGAGTATGAAGTAGTACATATAGGAGATGAATACATGTCCGGAGCTTTTCATGCATTCAGTTGTTTGAGTAATGTGCACTTAACAGAGCACGGTGAATAAAGAAGTGAATGAAAAGAAGAAAAAATTATGATGCGGCTGAAATGCTCACCTTTGTTTCTAAACCGAGGAGAGTGAGTGTGCCTCAAATTGCATGCAACAGCGACTTAAGAAGTTAAAGGTTTAGTAAGTCTTCGGAGAACAAAAGTCTTTAATGCTAATTTCCTAATTTTTAAAATTTTTAATAATTTACTATCATATGCTTTTATATTATTATGACGAATGTTAAATTATGAAATCACTTTGGTTTGTTCCAAAAATAAATGAACAAACATTCAACGTGCACATTTTTTAAAACCATATCATTAGAATTTGTGGCTGGAATAAAATGGGTATCATTTACCACTCAATATTTCTGAGTTTCCTGAATGGATCATGTAGGGGGAGGAAATAAGGAAAATGTGGTGAAGCTTCCTGATACAATACACGAAGGTTGACCAACTATGGATGAAAAGGAAGGAATTAAGCAGACATGTTTCTATAGATTACACTTTTGCTTTAAACTAAATTGCTATACGAAGTTGGTCTGACAAGTTCTCGGCCTGGACCATAGATTGCAACACTATCGGCAAGATATTTCTTTTTCCAAGTTGGTACATCTGTCAGTAGCATCCATAAGAAACTGCAAGTCATTCTATCAAGTAGTTTGTTTTATACAGCTGTCTGAAACAAAAGTGTTGTCTGTATCCCTTGAAATGAAATTTATCCATTTCAGATAAATTGGAGCATCGTGGAGTTATAAAATGTTTTATAAAAGAAGGTTTAACGGCAAAAAAAAATTCATTCGAAGTTCATAAAAGTTTATGGGAACTCTTCTCCTATGGTTCTCGACAATTAAGAAATGGGCTGCCGAGTTTAAACGTGGACTACCAGCCTTCAAGATGATCCACGTGAAGGACGTCCAAAAAGTGTAACAATAACAGAAATCATTGATCAAGTGCACGATATGGTATTGGATGACCGGCGAGTCAAAGTGCGTGAAATTGCTGAGACTATATGCATTTCAAAAGAACGCGTAGGATATATTTTGCATGAAGATTGCAAATGAAAAAGTTCAGCGCAAGGTGGGTGTTACGCTTGCTCACAGCAGATCAAAAACGCACTCCCATGAAAATCTCTGATCAGTGCTTGGAGCGTTTTAACAAGAATAAATTACTATGGATGAGACTTGGATTCACTATTACACACCAGAATCCAAACAGCAATCAAAACAGGACAGAAACCGGTTGTTCAGTGACAAAGAAGACAAAGTCGGTTCCATCAGCAGGAAAGGTCATGGCATCGGTGCTTTGGGATGCTAAAGTTTTTAATAATTATCTTGAAAAGAGTACAACAATAACCGAGAAATATTATTCCAATCTTTTAACCAGACTAGACGAAAAAATTCGTAAGAAAAGACCCGGTTTGAAGAAAAATAAATCATCTTTCATCAAGACAATGCACCTGCCCACAAAGGTGTTTTGGCAATGGGAAAATTAAGGTATCTGCATTATGAATTGTTGGAACATCCACCCTATTCCCCGGATTTGGTTTCCTCAGGCTTCTGTCTCTTCCCAAAATTAAACCTTTTCCTCGCTGGTCAGCGTTTTTCTTCAGATCAATATGTGATTGCAACTGTAGAGAGGTATTTTGCAGACCTTACTGAGAACCACTACATGGATGGGATATTGGCGCTGGAATAAATGTATTAGTCTTAACAAAGATTATGTTGAAAAATAAAAATGATTTTGAAATTATAAATTCGTTTTTTCATTGTTAGGCCGAGACTCTTTCAGACCACCCTCGTATTTTGATGTTCATCTTCACTCAACTCGAGTTTGTGGTAAGACTAATATATTCAGGCCACCATTTAGATCACGCCAAACCAACTTAGTTGCTGAAACGAATATATTTGTTTGTCTGAATACAACTGCATTTGCGTTCTCTAGTCGGTTTGGATGCTAACGAGTTCCAAAATTTGAGATGCTCAGGGGAATTCCTTTCCACCATAGAAGGAAACTGGCTATCTCACTATTCTTGGAAGCAGCTGATGATTTTCAGAAACCCAATAATTGCAACAGAACTGAAGGTGTTATTTTATACAAATTCTGAAGCGCCAGCATAATCTTCGCGTTAACAGTTTAACTAAAGTTCAGTACGAGGAGTGCAGTTCTCACCTTCTTCTCCATGCACGTAGTTATCCTCATTCTGTAGGTCAGTTCACTTTGTTTTTGTTACATATGTCGTTTTGGGTGCCTAGGAATGCTATCTTCAGCAGAAGAAACGTCTGCATGTGAATATTTAATTTAGTTGTTGAGATTAACTGACAAGAAGAGGGGGAAGACTTACCAACTCGGCCAGCCAGCCTGGATGGCATGGATATTGTGGATTGTCTCTGAAAGTGGCGATGGGCGGTAGATGGCGTTGGTGTAGTTGCAGTTCGTCGTAGTTGGTGGATTGAGTGAGTGGTGTAGACAGGGAGTTGTAGAGTAGATGCTCTCCCTCGATGAGTCTTTGCACTCCTGGAGGTGTCATCACGTAATAATAATAATTAAAAAAAAATAATCTGTCAAATACTTTATTATATGTCAATTAAATTACATACATATACATATAATTTATATAATAAATATAGTACACATATTTATATAATACATATAATACGCATATTTATACAATACATACAATTTAATATAATTACATACAATTTAAGAGATAATACTACAGTTTTTCACATGTGATTCAATTCAGCTTCCAATGCATCTCATACTTTGCACAGTGCTCAAGTCATATAGTACAATAATTCGTCTGTTATTAGTAGTATATAGTTTTTAGTAATAGTTTACAATCAATTATAGTTCAGTTACACAAGATAGATTACAAGATTATCTATCTATCTATATAATTTTTTTTCAGTACAGAATCCTAGGAAAATATCTTATTTAAATTGAATAAATAATGATATTAACAATGTGTTTTACGTCTTTTTTCACATACATATTTACAATGATTCATTTAAATTTAAAATGATTCATTTAAATTTACAACGATTCATTTAAATTTACAATGATTCACATTTTATTAAATAGGTGAAATTTCTGATTTCTACCTCGAAGCTTTGCAGAGCTTATCTGAGGAAGATAATAGATGGTGTTTTTTCGTGGTTTTGTTTCTATACCCGTCGGAAACCAGGTGTTGATTTTACTATTTATAGGGAGGTGCTTGGAAGACTACTACTGCTTTGCGCGATTTAACAAGTGGGGTTGGATTTGGATATGGTGTGTTTGTGTCCTTGTAATGGTGTTTTTTGAGAGGGGTTTGTTTTTAAGTTTTGTGTGTGTGTGTGTGTGTGTGAGAGAGAGAGAGAGAGAGAGAGAGAGAGAGAGAGAGAGAGAGAGAGAGAGAGAGAGAGAGAGATTTCTCTAATTTTCATTCTCGCTTTAATATTTATATAGCGCATGCTTCAGCTCCTTGTGGATTCCCTAGGTTTCTGTCGTCGAACAGCAGATTGTTTATCATGTAAGGTATGTAGAAGTGTCGGGTGGCTTTGCCGTGATGATTATTGTACTTATATGTTATGTAGGTTGTTGACTGTGGTCTTGTTATCTGATATGTTTGTTCTGGTTACTCTGTAGGTTGGACTGAAGTAATGTTTTAACATGACTGTATAGTGGCATAAGGTTTCACCTTAAATATTTTGTGGTCTGTCCATGCTGCCCTCATAAATGTGGGTTGTTCCCAGAATATCAGTTTTACCATTTTATTTTGCAACCATTGTAACCTGTTAGGTTTGTAGTCTGCGCAGAATGCGTATGATGTGATTGCGTATCTTAAAATGTTTTCGCATAATGCTTTATAGATTAGTATTTTTTGTGTGTCGGGGCAATGTCTTTTAATCGATATAGTTTGCTTGCTATTATCCTGAGTTTGTTGTATAGGTAGTTTATATGGCTATTTTCCAACTTTGATCAGCATCGAGGTGAAGTCCAAGATAGCGTGTTGTTTTCACCTGTGTGATGGTTGTGGGTTTTTTTTTTATTATTTTCTTTAGGAACAGCGCTTTGTGTATAGGAGGATGGATGTAGGATAGTGAGATATTTAGCTTCTATGGGTAGGGTTTTGGGGGGGGGGTTGAATATCATTAGCTTTGTTTTTCCAGGGTTTATATATACATGCCGTTTTCGGTTAGTCAGTTAGTGATTTGATTGATGTCGTGTTGCATATTTGTTTTAAGCGATATTTGCGTTGTTGTGAATGGATACTATGTCCGTGTCGTCTGCGTACTGGAAGATTTTACTTTTTAGGGGAAAACGTTTTATGTCGTGCGTGTATATATTAAATAGAATGAGAGATAGAACAGCTCCTTGCGGTACTCCACAGGTTACCGGTACCTCTTTGCTGTACGCTGATCCTATACGTGTGATGTGCTTCCTGTTTTTCGTGTATGCTTTAAACCAGTGCTTCCCAAACTTATGGATGTAAGGGTCCCCTTGGAAAAATTAAAATATTTCACTGCCCCCATCGAAACAAAATCGTAATACAGAGATATATTATTATAATATTTATTGTATTTATATTCAATACAAAACATTCACAGCGAATATCGCAAAAATCAAATGCGAATATTACATTTTTAGCATCTTACATACACATTCGACATGGCACACTTAGTCTTAAAACATTTTAAATTTGATTTCATTATTTCACAGCCTCCTCAACAAAACTAACGGCCCACAGTTTGGGAAGCGCTGCTTTAAACCACTGGAGTAGACGACCTCCGATTCCGATGTGTGTTAGTTTCGCTAACAAACTTTTGTGTATTAGTGTGTCAAATGCTTTTGTCAGGTCAATGAAAATGAAAATTACATTGAAAACAGAATATTAATGTAACAAAATTAATATTCTGTTTTTATCCAATGCAGCATTTATTAGGTCTGTGAAATCTTCCAGGAGTGTTGCTGTTCCTTTATTTTTTTGAAAGCCATATTGTGTTTTGGGGATGATTTGGAATTTTTCAACGTATGTGGAGAGTTTGTAATGCACGATGCGCTCGATGATTTGGTTGATTACAGACAACGTGGCGATGGGTCTGTAATTACTTATAATGTTTCTTTTTCCGTGTTTGTGTATGGGTGTGATTAATGCAGTCTTCAGTGTTTCAGGTATGTGTCCCGTTTCGAAGATTTTATTTAACAGTTTTTGTATAACTGGAAGTAGGTTGGTTGAGTGTTTCTTGATGTCTTTTGGTCTGATTCCGTCTATCTCCGGTCATTTGTTAGGATTAATTTGTTGAATTGCAAGTGATAGTTCTTCTTTTGTTACTGTGGGGAACCACATCGACTGGGTTGCTCGTGGACCTAGTGGAGAATGTTTCTTTGTGCGAGGAGAGATTGTTTCCTGTAATTTTTGCAGAATTCACGAAGCGCTGATTAAAGTTGTTTGCCAACTGTTTGAGGGATTTGGGGTCGAAATTAAAGCTGTGTTATTGTTTCTGAGGCAGTGGTCTATGTGTATTGTCCAGCATTTCATTAATCAGATGCCAGGTTTCCTTTGTGTCGTTCTGAGCTGTTGTTAATTTGTTTCTGGTAATAGTTTCTTTTTGCCGTTCTAATCTGTGTTGTTAAGAGATTCCGTTTTCTTTTGTATTTAGCTTGTAAAATGGTATTGTTAGGCGACTTCTTAAGTTATTTCCATAGGGCATCTTTTCTTTGTATATCTATTAATATCTTGTTTGTTATCCATGGATTCTGTTTAGTTTGGGAGAGTATTTTTATTTTTGTTAATAGGTTTATGTTATATATTTTGTATTGTTATATATTTTATTGAATGCAAGTTTAAGGTTATACAGAGCAGAATCTAAAGATGCTATCTGCATCCAGTCTGTTTTTCTGATTTCGTCGTTTACTATTGTTTCATTCAGGATGCTATTATACTGTTTTGTAGTCTCAGTGAGTTTTTAGGGTTCTTGTTCAGTGGTTGCACACTGTAATGCTGTGAAATAATGGTCTACCAGTTTGCACGTTATGACGGCTGCTGTGTAGCTAGCTGTTTGGAGGGGCCCGTATATTTATGTGGTCAATACAGGATGAGGTGGTTGTATTTCCGACTATCTCTTCTCGTGTATACGACTGTATGAATGGGGCTATGTTTTATGCTAATAAGAGGGCTATGTATTGTTCTGTGTTGTTATTTATGTTCCTAATGTTTATATTCATGTCACCTATTAATATCAAGTATTCTGAGGCGCCTTCTTCCGTGGCTGAAAGCCATCTGTTTAATTCCTCTAGAAATTTTGTAGTGCTTAAGTTGGGTGGTCTGTATATGATCAAGGTGGTCTGTATATTATTCTTGGTCGATGTTTTTAATTTCGATGCATATGTTTTTTGTGAATTCTAATTTATAATTTATTTCTATTACGTCTAGTTAATGATTGGTAAATATTATTATACCGTCTCTCGTTTAGTTTGTCTGCAATGTTTGTGTTGTTGGAAGTTTGGCATTTGGTAGATGGTTGCCTCTTCATTTGTTTTAGATACTTCAGTCAGTATTAAAATGTATGTATTGTCTATATCTTCCTTCAGATAAGCTTGCAGGGTTAGTCAGTATTTTTGAATGCTCCTGATGTTGGTGTGGAGAATAGATAGTCCTTTTTTGGGGATAGTCGCTTGTTTCCATTCTGTTATCGATTTCAGAATGTGGCAGTTGTCATGTTTCGGGGTGATTACATCTGCTTGGTGGTCTGCATTCATTAGGTTGGTGTGCTGTTCCCTTCTTTACGACTCGTCGATGTTCCTTTTAATGTGGCAGCCTGTTGAGGTCTTCTACTGATTTTCTTTGGATTGGCTTTGCGTCTTGTGTCTTTTTAAGGAATATTTTGCTGTCTCTTATCCATATAAACTGGTAATTGTTTTCTGTTTTTACTTTTCTTGTTTGGTAGAATAGTTTCTGATAATATGGCGTTAAGTATTTGGACAAGTATATTGGGGTAGTGTCGTGGGCTCCATTCAGATGCTTGACTATTGGTTTTTTAATCCTGCTAGCTCTTATAAGGGTAAATTTGTTGGGCTGTTAGTGAGCCACATTACAACGGGGGGGGGGACAGGGATTACTTTCTCTTTTCCTCTTTTGAGGTAATCGATGTACCGACTGAATATCTTTTGATTCTATGGGAGCGCCAATTTTCTGGCTTAGTTGTATTACGGTGTCTTTTAAATGCTCCGTAGCAATTTCTGGGAGACCATCTATGAGGAGATCAGTTTTATACTGCTGTTGGTTTAAGAGTTCGTTGTCTTATTTTAGAGTTTAGTTCTTGTCGTAGTTCCGTTTAATTATGTCTTTCCGTTAGCTCTTTAACGCAATTTTTAATTTCTCTAACGGTCTGTAATATGTCTTCTACCGAGCTATTATGAAATTTAATAAATTCCTCATATTGGTTGAATTTTTCGGTAACTTGTACGGTATATTTTTCAAATAGTTCTCCAATAAAATTGATTAAACAGTCTTTTAGGTTTTTTAATCTATTTTCTAGTAATGCATTCAAAGTTGGCTTACCTGGGTTCCCATTGTTGTATAATTTGTTTTTCATGTCCTCTGCTGTTGATTGCCGAGTTAGCTGTTTACCGCTGCGGTAGTTTTCTGCGTTGGCTGTTTCCCGCCTGCAGTTTAAGGCGACATTCCTTTGTTTTCTCTACAATGTGGGCACTTCTACTCATCACGCTTCGCGTTCGATTTTCGCTGCTAAGTAGCCTCGGACAATCTCGAACATAAAGAATGCATGTTTCTCTGACAGTTCCTGCACGTTATGTGGTTTTCTTCTCCCGTTAAGTCTTCCTGGTATTTGTAGGACTTCATATTTCTGGTTTTGACGATCTTGCTATGACTGCTAAAATAGCGACTTCCTTTGTTCTCCTCTTGCGTAGTTGACCAACGTATGCTTTGAACTTTGAATACTTATAATTTACTTATTACTTAACAGATACAGTTTTTACGTCAATATGTTCAGCTTGAAGAATGGAATTCACTGACACACTTGAAAGTTTAATTCACAAGAAGAAACCTACTTTGCAATTTAAAATATGCGAGCATCTAAATAGCGTGGTTGCTGCAAAAGCGCCCTCATTTATAATAATAATAATAATATTGTAGATACCCAATCTCAATTGTTGGATGAGCCTGGATATAGTGGAAAGCATTACAAATAGATAATCAAGAAGAAAATTAGAAGCAACTAGAATTAGGGAGCTCGTTTTTATTGTTAGTGTAGAAAATTTTTAGAGCAATCTTCCAAGTATTGTGAATACAAGTAGTGTAACTATTGTTAAAAATGAAATAGAAAAGTGTTATGAGTTGAGGGTAGGTTAAAACATAAACAAAAATTATTTTAAGCATAATAATAATAAGAGCCTGTGTAGCTCGCATAACAGCGAAACAGTTTCAGGAAATAGAAGGAGCGTGGCTACGTGCTGGTCTCAAAATAATTGAAAATGATGAAGGGAAGACCTGGACAGCATGGCTGTTTGAGAAACAACGGAACGCAAAACAGAGAATAAAAACCATAACATACGAAGGCCAAACCCTAAATAAAGACTCCGAAATAATTCGTGGTGTTCAAAAATACTTTTCTTCACTATTTCAAGAAAAACCCAGCAGTCAGGAAGAAAGAGAAAGATTCCTTTCACTCCTCCCCAAAATCACCCAGCAGGAGGCTGAGGAGATCGACGCACCAATCACCGTAGCAGAATGCCGTCTTATAGTGAAACAGCTCCCGGATAACAAATCACCAGGTGAAGACGGACTAACAGGCGAATTCTATAAAGAATACTTCCCAAAATTTGAACATATTTTTATTAAAATGATCAACACGATGATTACAACACAGACAACGCCAGCAAAATTCAACACAGGACACATTGTACTACTACCAAAGGTCGGGGATCAACAGAAGTTACAAGACATAAAAAACTGGAGAGGCATAACCCTGCTGAATACTGATTACAAAATAATATCTAAAATACTTACAAACCGAATACAAAAGCACCTTCATAAACTTATCTCACCAGCACAATCATGTGCAGTGAAAGGAAGAAATATTCTTGACACAATAATGCACCTCCAATGCATTTGCGATTATTACAGCCTCACAGAAAATCCATGTATTGTAATGGGTCTAGATATTCAAAAGGCATTTGACACAGTTAGCCACCAATACCTGTTTGAAACACTAGACCGAATAGGAGTTGGAGTGAACTGGAAAGAAACGATTAAGCTTTTGTACAGAAACGCGGAAAGTAGGCTGATCATCAATAAAAATCTCTCAGCCTCTTTCCCAATAAAATGTTCCATCCGGCAAGGAGACCCACTATCCATGGCTCTATTTGTTCTAGCCCTAGAACCACTCATTATAGCCATTAACACAAACAACAATATCAAAGGAACACATATACACGGAGAAAGTGACGCCAAAATTTTGGCATATGCTGATGACGTCACTTTAACACTAGGAACACAAAAATCCTTGGACACAACACTCAAAATAATAAAAGACTTCAGCAAAGCCTCAGCACTGAATGTGAATCTGGCAAAATCCCACTGCAAAATAATTGGCAAGTGGGAAAACCAACCAAGGATTCCTTCAGGAATACAGGTGAATAATTACACACCAGTTCTGGGCATCAACATCGGAAGCTCAGAATCACACGAAGAACAGTGGAAAGAACTCCATGACGGCATAAAGAAGAAAATTAATGCAACGCGCCCTAGACAGCTGTCCGTCAGAGGAAGAGCCCGGGTTTGCAACATCTACCTAACATCTCGCCTGTGGTACAAGATACACAACACCCCGTATCACGGAAGGTGGGCCGAAAAAATACACAGGCTATGCGCTACATACATCTGGGGCTCTCAGTATGAACCCATGCGCAGATCAACACTCTTCCATGAAGTTGAAGCTGGAGGTTTAGCATTGCTAAACATCCATCTGAAAACTCTCATCGGCAGGGCAATAACAGCAGCCCGAGCACACACAAAAACCTATCATGCCTATGCGGCAACATTCTTACAAAAGTGTTTGCCGCATAGGTTTATAAGCTCACTTCCAGATATAAAAAAACCAAGCCCGAGAATGTTCAAAGAAATAGCCGAAGGGTACACATATATAATGAAACACTCAGATACCGAAACCTTACTGACAATTAAACCAAGAAAACTATATAAAACATTAAGTCAAGTGACATTACCACCTCCCCAACACAGGGAAATAAGAAAAGGAGAAATTAGGCTACGTCCAGTGCTTAGCAAAGTTTTCCGACTTCCAATATCACAAAAATACAAAACATTCTTCTATAAAGTACACCATGCCTGTCTCCCCACAAAAATGTGGTGTGTAGCAAAAAAAATCCCACTACAAGGCCCAGCGAAGTGTCATTTCTGTCCCGAACCAGAAACAATATATCATATTATGATGTTCTGTAGCAAAACGTCCACAGTATGGAACACCATACAGAAATTCCTACATAAGACACAACCATTCTCTGAAAACACATTATTTTGGTTGGAAGACCAAAAAATGAAAAAAACAGAACTAATAATCATAATAATAACAATGTATGCAATATGGTCCCACAGATGTGACAAAATACACGGAAGAGACACCAGACCAGACATACTAGCAAAAATTAACAATTATTTAAAGGAAATTATCATAAACACTACACAAACCAAAAGCATAACAACACAGCAATGGAGGAAACTCGGCCTAATTGAAGAAGGAGAAGAAGAAGGAAAAATAAAACTTATACCGATAATGGAACCCCCATAGTTAGTGGTAGACAATAATGATAACCCACTATCTGAACAAAAAGCATAATCCCAGACAAAGGTGCTGTTAACGTAGGCTCATTCGCCACAACGAGAGGAATAATGACAACAAGATATCAAATCTAATAAAAAAAAATAAAATAAAAATAAAAAAATTAAAAAAAAGTATATATGTATATAAAATAATTAAAATAAATAAATAAGTAAAAGTTTAAAAAAATAATAAAAATATTAATAATAATATATAGGTACGCCTATATATAAGGGATAAGAATGTTATATATATATATATATATATATGAATATATATATATATATATGTATATCTAATTGTGTAAAAAAAAAAAAAAAAAAAGTAAATAGCAAATTACTCCTTAAGATAAGTCAGTACTACTCTAGTAATAAATATGTAGATTAAGATATACTACCAGACATATGTATATGTTCTTGTATATACAGACACAAGGACGGTAGAAATGTCAATTGTAAGAAATGCAGATAACATAAGTTCATAACATGATAATAACCCAAAATGTTAATAGGATATATTATCCATTTATAGACCTGTAACTAATTCTGCAATTCAGAAAACTTTGTATATAAGAAACTACAGATTTACCTCTTAAGTTAAGCAAACAATATAATGTTAAAGCAAGATGGAATTCTTTTTGTAAAAATAAGAGTGCCTACAAAAAAATAAAATCTGCATGAGATATAGAGATACCACCAAAATATATGCATATATAAATGTAAATAAAAACATAAGCAATGTATGTATTTTAAGAATAAGATGTGCATTTAAATTAAGTTAATAAAATAGTCTTCCAAAATATGTGAACAAAGATATAAAATGAAGATATATGTAAAACGAATTGTACATATGGAAAATGTCAATGCTAACATATGTATGTATGTATATGTATATGTGGGTGTGGGTGTATATGTATGTATATATGTATATGTATGTATGTGTGTATGTATGTATATATATATATATATAAACGAGAATAGACTGATCTGATAATGGAACTTATAGACTGAAATCACTATGTAACATATACCAACAAAAATAACAGCTCAAGCAATTCAATAGGACAATAAGGAAAATAGAAATTGAGCATGTGATGTTGTATCTTATTTAAACAGTGATTGTAAAACAGGTGTCATAAGTATATTGTAACGAGTAAATGAAAATGCCTAATAGAATTAGCAGCCTATGTACAAATTGTAAATAGCTGTATATATATTTATTTTTAAATGTACACAGCTGCTGTTGTTGATACAAATAACCTCAGTAGAAGTAGCCTCAAGAAATGTAAATCAAAATGTCAATTAGAATAAGCATTCTATGTACAAATGTATATATTGTAAATAGTTGTATATATATTTATTTTGATTGTACATAGATGCTTTAGTGTTAATAAAAATATACTCAGTGGATGTGGAGTTTGCACACCACCGCGCTTGGCCGCACGAAGGAAGACTTCGTTTCGAGTCTAGTTGGCGACTAGAGGAAATTTTTCTAATCCTTTTTTCGACCGGTTCCCGAGTTAGTCGATCTCTGGCACGGGCAAGCAGGTTTTTCCTCCCGGAAACTCGGGTTTTTCGTCCTGTAAACTCAAGAAAATCGACCGTAGAACTCACATTATTTCAGACATTAAATATATTGTGTTAGGGTTAGGGACCACGAGATGGCGGCACATTTGAGCCGTCTCTCTTCACTGCGTACTGCTTAATTAGTGATAGCTTTGGGCCATCTGTCTCTGATTGGGTACCAGTGGAGGTTGAACTGCCCACTCAGTCTCCAAAAGTTAGATCGGGCTAAATGGCCTCGCTTACTCCCGTATACGGGAATAAAAAGGCGTTAGCTGATTTTTTTTTTTTTTTTTAAATAATAA
Source organism: Typopeltis vanoorti (assembly GCF_054136105.1). Classification (NCBI taxonomy): domain Eukaryota; kingdom Metazoa; phylum Arthropoda; class Arachnida; order Uropygi; family Thelyphonidae; genus Typopeltis; species Typopeltis vanoorti. Next base: position 125,798,444 of record NC_143556.1, on the reverse strand, counting down.
CAGAAGGTGTGCGTAATTGCTGTATGTGTAATAGTTTATATAGAATAAATCGGGAACGGCATATGGCTGGGGTTCATGACTGTAATCATGTGTGTTCACGGGGGTAGTTTGCCTGTTTTGGAGAACGAAAAACTGGAGTTTCTGGGTGAAAAAGAACCCTATCTATGGATGAGACCGGCTAACTCACCTTTCGTCGAAAGAGACCAGATAAAGGTTGCTCACGTCACCGATGGGAATCGAACACAGCTCTTTCCGACCAAAGGGCTTCGTCTATACTGCCTGAGCTACGGAGGCTCTGGGGGTGTAGCTTATCAGCCTATAATTCCTTTTAAAAGTCCGCAGGGTATTCTTACGGGCTCTATAGATCGATTGCTGGCTTACTTAGAGTGCATCTGACATACAAGGTATGTAATAACTATCTTCTTTCTGCTCTGCAACAGATGTTATTGTAGCGAATGGAAATTTGTTGCCTTATTTTGAAGAATGATTTAAGTTGATTTTCGTGTTTTTCTGCTTTCTTCTTTATAGTAGTTACATAGTTACCAAGTGATGTCATAAAGAAGGAATATTTAGAAACTTCTGTGTCATTGGGCTGCTTTCTATTGATTGTTGAGAATTATTATATTTGTAATATACAAATAGGTTATCCAGTCTCTGTATTTTGTATTAAGCTGCAGTTAGCATATATTCAGGCCGCAACAGATTGTTGCTTTATATAAAGATTTTATATCGGAGTTTTAATGTTGGGAGGGATATGTCTCTAATCTAGAATTATTTCGCTGCGATAGTTCTATATTTCTTTTGAAGATAGTTTATATATATATATATATATATATATATATATATATATATATATATATATATATAGAAAATTAATATTTATACTGACTAGAACCCGAGTGTAACAACAACAACAACAAAAAAAACGCTAGTGTCGCCGATACTTTATAGTTTACTATATTCGGCAAGAAACTCTCTGATTCCAATCTTTGAGTTTCTTATTCGGTTTTAAAACTATGTGGGATTTAATATCCCCTTAATTTAAGTAATGTTTTCATTGCCGAAATGAAGCTTATTAGCTCTTTATACTTAAGTAACAAAAAAAACTTTAATAAATCACAACTAGTTTCATCGGTGTCCCGACTTCTTCAGGTGAGTAAGAAATAACACAAAACTTATAAAACTAACAAGGTTAAAAACATGGACTTTTCAGCTTAATAAAGAGAAGAGGAATAGCAACAGTCATATTTGAAATGGTGACCGCGTGCTATTGTCAGCGTGAGTTGAACATGAGTGACAGCTGATTTTAGAGCGCCAGTACTGGATTACTGCGCTATGGGAATCAGGCAAACTGTAGCTCAGATTGTTGTTCATGTGTGAAGGGTCCAGAACTATTTCTTTGGATTCTACAATTCGTCTTTCAAATTCATCCTTGCATTATATAAATTGGTCGTGCGGTCCCAATCAATTTGGTGTTGACGTTCTTCTAGGTTAGAGTTGACAGAGAAAAGAACATGACTGGAAAGGGCGCTCGCTTGTGTTCTACTGTAGGAGATGTCATGTCTGTGTTCCTCAAGACGTAGTGAAATAGATTTATCTGTCTGACCAAAATAAGGTCGACCACAGTCGCACATAACTTTATAAACATCTAGAAAATGCAATTTGTTGTGTTTTGGTTTTGGCCGACTCAGAAAAGAACGAAGTTTTGTCAGAGTGGTATAGTCGGTCTTTTTGTTGAATTTCTTCATAATCCTAGCTAGTTTTGGGGTAAGAGAGCTAATAAATGGTAACTGGATGTGAGTGATAGGGATGGATTCATCTTCTTGTCAAGGTTGTTGACGTGGTCTCAAATCTTTAGTGATGTTACGGGATGAATATCCATTATTTAAGAAGGTGCTTTTCAGGAAGTTGATTTCTGGTTGAAGGCCTTCTTCTGTGGAAGTAAGACATCTTGCACGATGGGCAAGAGTGGAGATGATGGCAAATTTTTGAGGAGGGAAGTGATGAGAAGAGGGATGCAAATATCTATCGGTGTGGGTGGTTTTTCGAAAAATCGAAATTTAAGACAGGTAATCTACTGATCTTTAGATCCAAAAAGGTGAGAACGCCGTTAATATATATATATATATATATATATATATATATATATATATTTTACTGTTTGCAACCTGTGTTATGTCAGTACTTGAGAATTTATTTTTTACGTTGCTGCCGTATGTTTCATGGCAAATTAGTAGCTTTTATTTAGACGGTGATTGATGTCTGGTATTTTTTATTCAGCATGATGCGTCTTTCCTCTGTCGAGGTAAAGAGAATCGATTTATATCTTCTTGTGCTTGTTCTACTGCTTTCTGAAGTTTGATTGGTTATAATCAGTGTCATGTCATTTGCACATTGAAGTAGGTGGCCAGTTATGGATATTGTATAAATATTAAATGGTGTAGGAGAAGCAAAATAGCTCCTTGTGGAAAGTCACAAATTTCTACTGGTGCGCTGAGTTTTCTGCCTACTCTTGTTCATTGATTTCTTCCTGAACAGAGGCTATTGAAGCAATTAATTAATTTACTCTTAATTCCCATTACTGTTAATTTTGTAATTAGAATGATGTGATTTACTACATGACTATATTAAAAGCCCCAGTTAACTCTAAAATAATGAGTATTCCTATTTGTTATTCCCAGTAAAGTCATGCATTGCGTCGATTAAATCAGTTTTCTATCTGGAAATTATTCTTTGAATGCAGTCTTGAAGTCTGTTATTGACAATTCCTTCGTTATTATTATTTTTCGGTGTAGTGAGATTTGAGACGGAACGCTGTTGTTCATTACACATCTTGTTTCTACTTTCATAAACTTTAAATTATTTTTTTTTATATGTAAGCTATTTACTGACTGAAGAAGAATATTTCCTGTTTCGAATATCGCATTGATTAGCTTGTAAAAGGTGTTTTTAGAAGGCTTTACCTATCTTTATTAAATCTACCCTGGACTTTTTCTAAGCATTTGAGTTGCCATTGCTGATTCTTCCATTTGACTGAACTAAAAGCCATGCGCTTTTTATGCTCCTGCTCAAATGAGAGATACTGGGGTTGGCTTATTTTAGTTTAGCAATATTATTTAATAAATGTTTTATCAAAGTGATGTCGATCTGTGGGTTTGAATCATCCGGATGAAACATTTTAGTAATAATTCTTGGGCGTTCTTATTTCTTATTGTTTATTATCTCGCTTGTTTCCTGCTATGTTGTCTTAATATCATCCTTTACTCATTGGAAATAAGTGTTGTAACAAAATTGTTTGGGTTTTCTTACTTTCCCATCTCATTCAAGTGCCATCTCCGATCTAGGAGATGGTACTTGAGATGGTACTAGGAGCTTGACTACCATGTCGTAACTCATGGTTAACTAGGGGCGTTACGACATGCGATGAAGACCCTATCTCTTCATCTTACATGACATGTGTGTTCACGAGGCCGGTTTGCCTATTCTGGGGAACGAAAAACTAGAGTTTTTGGGAGGAAAAAAAAACCCTACATCAATAGGAGACCGGCTAACTCACCTTTAGTCGAACGAGACCAAATAAAGATTCCTTACTAATAAACTGCGGATATTATTTATAATTAACAGATAATGCTAATAAAATGAACATTATCTGATATCCTTGCTCTACTTTCAAACGTGTGTATCTGTTGCTGTCACGGAACGGATCCTTCTGTCACATCCTGAATTGATTTAGCATAAACCTCTATTCCGCCTCCTCTTTTTTGTTGTCCTGCAGTAAGTACACAGTTGGCGATTCTTCAGTGCATGGGAATAGGAAACATACCTGTTCCTATTCTTTATTTATTATTTTAATAAATAATAAATATTTATTAAAATATTTACATGTTCCAAAATGTTGTGGAGATAGGCAGCACTAGCCAGATCTAGCCAGTACGTTTAAATACCTCGAATGTGATGAATGTTTCGATTCGTGAATGTGATAAAGTTGTGATTTCAATTCTTGGAAGTCTTCTAGGGTTTTCCTGCTTTCAATTATCAAAATAAATATCGTCTGGAGCATTTGCCATAATCATGGAATCTAAATATTTGCATGTATATGATTTTGTAGAATTCTTTAAAATATTTGATTGGGGTCTCTTTTGTTTCTGATTACATTTACTTTTTACCTTGCTTCCTCATGAATAATTTTCTGTAAACAGAAATAAATAAAAATATAACATCAGTTTTTTTTTTTTTTTACTTTTCGCTCTTGAAAATATAAATTCCCACATATATATATATGGGAATTTATATGGTAATCGAAGGCCCCACCTTCAATTACCATATCTTGCATATAATTATAAGTTCGAGTAATGCGACTACATCATGAGATTCATTATTCGCACTAATCGAAACCCACCAGTGTGTGTGTGTGTGTGTGTGTGTGTGTGTGTGTATACGCTAAATTTATATAAGGCGTATGTAATATATCGTATCCAATCAAAGCTTTGGTAAGTTTTTGGTGTAGTATAAAAGTTGATGATATTCGCTTTTGTTTACACTTTCTCCGACCCATAAGCCAGGGTTCTTTTGTAAAAAAAAAATCATACATCAATAAAACAAAAACTTAAAAACTTCTAAAAAAAAAGAAACACTATTAGATGAATAAAATTACAGCCTTTAAGATAGACATCTTCTATTTTTTTTTTTTTGTAAGATAAGTAACTTAAGAAAGCTAATTTTCTTTTCAAGTTGACTCTCCTTAATTTAAAATTCTAACGTTTTTAAAGCTCCCTGAATAGCCCACACTTTTTTTAGTCCTTATTTGTGAAAACTGTCAGATAAATTATGAATTTTAAGTAAAATCTACGTCACATGAATAAACATGACCACACTACGTCGTTTGTTCAGTGTGATCTCTGGTTGATTTTTTTTTAAATCAAATTTTTCATTACTCAAGTATCGGACTTTTTTTTTATATTATTATGAACTAGTAACACTGCTTTTGTTCGCACTTTTAGAAGAAAAGTTCAAAGGTCTCTATTTGTCAACCGATATTAGTTTGAAACGAATATATTCTAAAATAAACCTGGGATTTTTTTGTCATGCAATAAAATAACTTGGTTCAATTTTTGTGCCCTGGCACTGAAAGTGCCAGGTTTCAATACGGGTTTAAAATATTGAATCTTTTAAGTGACAATTTATCATTAGGGATCTCAAAACGTAGTACGAGGATATCTCTGTGAGTCATATATAAAATTTCATAACAGAGCTAAAATAATTTTTTGTGAAATGAAAATATTCAATAATGAACAATCGTAATAAAGTGCTGCGATTTTCAAGTTGTCACTAATTGCGGCACCAATCAAACCGGTCGCGCGCGCGCACACACACACACACACACACACACGTATATACACACACATACACCTTATAAAAAGTTTCGCGTGAGGCCAAAGGGGGGAGGGGGTGTAATTCTTTCACAATAATAGGTTCCTCTTTTTTGTTGCTGAGTGGTACGATGAATACTTACTACTTCTAACGTTCTATGCTTGATTTCAACTAATGTGGCAATGTGTGCATGTCGGACTACTATTTTTGGACATCCTACAAAACCTTTCGATGAGTTCTTTGAGACCGACCGAATTTCTGTTAGGTTCCAGTTGGGGTAGCTTTAGAAGTTGACTGAAAGCCTTACAGCGATAGATATTATAGTTGTGTTAAGTCTCTGGAAAGAAGTGAAGAAAGAAAAACTAAATGAGTAATTTCAGCGCAACAAGGGCTAGTGGCATACTAGTTTTTTTTTTCTTTCGTTTTTTTTTAGAAATGATGGATTTTATCATCATCATATATACAGAGGATTTACAAATATACAATTAAAATATATTCTGTTCATTCCAAATATAAAAGGCAAAATTACAGGTTAATATTTTTATACGAAATACATATAAATGATGATAATAATAATAATGCTGTCATTTGTTTTTTAAATTACATATTTACAATGATATAGTTGCAACGAGCGGTTTTTTTGCAATAAGAGAAATCTTTTTTAATGATAATGATAATAATAATAATTATTATTATTGTTATTATTGAACTCTGTTTCCTGTTTCATTTATGACTACGGGAGGTAACGATTTGAAAACCGTTAGCGATTTTTGTTTTAAAAATTCCAAACCTTTTGTGATTATTTTCCCATTTTTTTCCTTCAAAAACTGAATTGATTTCATTCATTAATTTTTTGGCAGAACTATCGTATCTGAACATTTATGCTTTATGAATAGAGGAGTAGTCATTAAAACCGAGTGGCCTTTGAAATATAGCTGCACTGCACCTCGCTGATGTGTAGTTACTTTAACTTGCATGAAGCTTACCTTTTTATGCCACCTACGAAAGATAGTAATCTTGTCATAGATTTGTACATTTTGTTAACACAATATGTTGATTCATTTCTTCTGCTCTACATAAGCATTCTCAAGCCACTTCAGTTCTTCGGCAAGCAGAATAGTGATCTCACATCGAGCAATGAAAACCCACCACCTGCAACAAAGTTGTAATAAATTTAGAACAATAAGAGCAAACAACTAGACTCTTAAGACAGAATAACTTAGACGTCAATTATTTATGATTTCTGCAGTCAAAAATCCCATGCAGAATGAGAACGAGCCTTGCTAAGAATTTCTACACTTCGGAATTCTCGACAAACTTCGGATGCTTGTTATTCTCCTTTAGTATACAGCAACGATAGGGAGTGGAGTGTTAATGGATCATTTTTCCTGCTGCGATTGATGTTCTTGTAACTGAGACACACTTTCATCACACAAAGGAGACACGTAACTAATAAAAAAATCTGTTCATGAGGTGTTTTAAGTCCATTTTCTTATCCGCCGCTTTTCTCAGGGCAAGCTTGCTGGCATTTGGATTGAAAATGATATTAGGGAAACCGTATGCTATTCATAGTTCTATGTCTACATTATGCAGCTGTTGAATGACACACACACACACACACACACACACACACACACACACACACACACACACACACACACACACACACACACACACACACACACACACACACACTTCATGAATATTTTATACCAAATATAATTATCTATTAGACTGAAATCTAATTAATTAAGAAAATTGATTCTTCATCATTTGTCATCGCTTATTAATCAAAATGAAATAAGAATTCTGAAAAGCTCATCCCCCCCCCTATGATTGGTTGCAAAGTATTTCAACTGTTACTGAATTTTCAGGCGCATTTATCATACGAATACCAACTTATAATAAATGTATGTGTCGTTTTGCCCACTGGTAATCAAGTTACTCTTGTACTTGATTACCAATGGGCAAAACGACACATACATTTAGGATTAATAACAAAGTGAAAATTTCAACTGAATATTTAACCCTATTTTTCGGATTCTCGTCGATTTCTATCAACAGACAACTTATAACAATGCGGATGTATTACAAAGATGCGAACTGTGGCGTCTTTCCGTCCGTCTATTTTTTATAACAACCTCCGATTCTACTTTTTTAGAGGGTTATCAAATATAAGGGGAGATAAACTAAGTTTTTTTTTCAATGAAAAAGAAATAGAAGTGAGTTTTGGGAGTACTGAGAGTTTGTCGTATAAGGTGGCGGCGGAATGGATATGCTGTCATTAACAAAACAGGAGTGGTGTATGAGATCGCTGAGAGAAGATCACTTATGTACATGAGGAAAAGGATATTTTATATGACAGGGCCTTGCGGAACAGCTGCGTTAACAGAGAAATCTGTAGAGAGAATATTGTCCACCATTACTTGCAGCAAACGAGCAGTGAGGAAAATGGATGACCAGTTACAAAGAGCGAAAGGAAGGCGAAAAGATGGCCATTTACTGAATCATCTGTGTCAGTTCTAAAATGCTTTGGAATTGTCAAATGCAACAGCACAGGTTCCTCCAAAAACCTGTAAGTAATGTCTATGATTGTCTTTAGTTGGGGGAATGGATTTCGTTGTTCAGATATGAGACTATCGCCCAGCTATACAGAAGCTTGAAGTAGAATACGAAAGTGCTATGTTGTTCTCTACAGTAGGATTTCCGGATTATGTTAGAAATATAAAAAATGAAAGAAAAAATCTTTAGCCCACACAAAGTACTAGGTTTACAACCTTTTGTGGGTATGAGTTATATTAAAAAATTAAATGCAAACCAATCGATTTTATTACTAAATTAGCTAATAGTTTTTCATTATAGTTATTCAAAAATGATCGCAGACGAACTTTTTTTTTTTTTTTTTGCAAATTAGCTATAACCAGCAAATAGACCGTAGATAAGTTTTCTTCAACAGATTGCTTCCGCGCAATAAACCAAGATTGGTGGCTTTAGGAGAGTTTTTCTGAATAAAATCTTCTGAAACACGTTGTAAACATAAAAGATATACAATGAATGTAATTTATTAGAAGCAAGTGCTAAACAGCCGTGTGTGCGTGCGTAGAAAGAAAATAGATTTATTACCGATTGATGACTTAAACAAGATGACAAATCAACACGGGTTCAGAAAAAAACAACCGATGGATCCCTAATTAGAACAATATTTTAGGTGAAAAAGAAAGATTAATTATCAGTTTATGATGCCGTCATCTTTTCAGAAGATCCCACTAAAACGCTACTGACTGAGAAGAGAAATGAGGTTGATAAGTACATATAAATCAGGAATATGTACCTAAGCTATCTTCATTTTGTTTTTCTTTTCTCTCTATTTTGATGACAGCAACGTCGAAGTGATAACACTTAACAATAACAGTAATATAGTAAAAGTTGTTGCTGTTGTCAGTAATATAGCAAATTGTTGTTGTTGTTGTTGTTGTTGTCTTCTTCAAGTTTCCATATTGGTACACACTACCACCAATAATATTTTTTTTTTCAAGTTGAAATGTTAAGCAGACGATGAAAGACTGAAAATATAACCTTTGCATTTCTTTACATTTTGGTTTTCTCGTATAAGCTTTTTAAGACATCTGGACATTCAAAAATACAAAAGTAGCAATTTGGATGAAACAAAATAATTAGGAAGACAATGAATCTCCTGATTTATCGCTTTACTCCAAGAGGCTACAGTTTAGTGTCGTTCTTCAGTGTTGTTCATGACTTTTTTTTTAAACCATATAAACTTTATAAAATAAAATATTCTAAAATAAGCTAGGGTTCATAATGATAATAGTATTGCATATGTAGCAAAACTACATCCAAACATGGAAAAAGTCATTTTATTAGTGCATTTTACTATGAAACAATTAAAATAATAATTACAAGTTCCATTATTTTTAATGTATCATAGTTAATGTATCATTACAAACAGTGACCCCACTTAAGTGGGAGAAGCTGCAGAAGAAGAAGAAGATTATTTTTAATGTAATTTTCGCTACTTATAACAGAAAAATCCCGCATAATGGTTACAGACGTGATGACTTCAAATCGTTTGTGTGAATCAAATTGTTTTCCTTGAACTTTGGCTGTAAAATCCACTCTGTGAAGTCAGTAATGTTCTTCATCCCATGAACCATGACTAACGCTTTCTGTTTCTCAAAGCAGCAACGTGCTTTTTTGTTGTTCATTACGTAAAAATATGAGGCAACAGCAGAGTACTCTGTTTCCATAGTAACTAGACTGTCCGACTTGATGGGCACTGGTGTTGCTAAGCTAACGAAGCGTTTCTTGTTGACACTTGGGTTCTTTAATTATGGAACGGAAAAAGCCTTTATGATTAGATTCTTCAGTACGATATCTTATTTTATTCGGTACAGGGAGCATAGTAAACTTTTTTCCTTCTTTTCTATGCGATAAAATACTATGGAGTTTGGTAAATATTGCTATAAGCAGTGACAGCATACACCACACTCGTTGATGAATGCTCTCAATTCTATTTCAGCAAAAAGAGGAAGAAAATTAGCTCTTTCACCGTGAAAGGCTTCATAAGGAGGCCATACTAGAAGACATTTGCAGGAATCGCTATAAAGAGAAGGAGGACATAGAGGGCGTGATCTTCTTTCTATTTTTTGTTGCGTCGATCAATGAAAATCGAAAACTAGTTTCCTTGATGAAAATGTTTTTCTTTTCTCTCTATTTTGATGACAGCAACGTTCAAGTGATAACACTTAACAATAACAGCGAGTGCTTTCAAAAATATAGTTTTTCTACCAATTCGATAAACTACTGAACAATACAGTTAATGAGAGATTTTTCCAAGTTTTCTTGGGACCCATCTGAAAATACTATTACGTTTTATTATGAACAAATTATTATGAACAAAATTAGATGAACATCATTTTGTTTGCACACGATAAAATAACGTATGGCAAAACCTATGTTTGCATGTATCTGAAAATAAATTCTTATGTGGCTCTAAGAAGGATCGTAGATGCCTTGAGATAGTCAGAGAAGGATATAGATCTCCTGATACCTACCTAGGTTAAGAGAGAGGCCTAAAATGCTGATAGTGTATCTGTTCGAAGTGAATCAATCACTTCGAACATATGAGTCGCTGTGACTCAGCTACGATTCTAAAGTTATGAATTCCAGTTCCTTCTAATATACGAAAAACTTTCTAAGGACCTTCAACCCGATAAGTTAGCACATCTAATGTGGAAATATTATAATATGTTATCCCATGCATATGATATATCAAGGTATGCAGTTAGGATTATCAGCCGAATCATAATATTAATTATGATTTTACGAAGTCAGATTATTTCATCGGGATAACTATTTGGCTAAAGATTCATGTAGTAAATAACATTACATTAAATACGAGGGCTTGAATCTTTTCTGATTAAGAAAGGATTCAAATCCTGTTGAGAAAACGGAAATCTATGGGTGTTTCCGTTTCTTAACATTTCTTACAGTGCAAAATATTAGAGATCCATTGAATTTTGTCCTTTTTCCTCTAATGGCAGTTCATAAACTAGAAACAATTTCTTTTTATTTACTTTTCTTGACACAAGTTTTCACAAGGATTTTTATATTTTTGTTTCCTAGAAATAGATTGATAATTAGATAACATTAAGTTATTCTTGAAATACCAAATATCTTTCGTATTATAATGTTTGACACATAAAACGCGCGCACGCACGCACGCGCGCGCACACGCACACACACACACACACACATTTTAGTGGGCTGGACGTCATTTTGGTCGAGTGTACTGTATGTAGCACACACGACTATAAAGTACATTGTTAATTAAAAAAATTAAAGAGGAACTAATAAACAGCTGCTAGTCACATTGTTTACTGATTTATATGTAATTCATGAGTAGAATGTTCCTACCAAATTGAAAAGCTGTAACTGCTGGTTGTCCAATAACTTGCTGCCATGAAGGCCAAGACGCATTGATTGGCATGAGAATGAAAGAAAAAAAAAACATTTTCTTTCATGAAGTCCTAATAGATTTTCATGTCTTCTGAGTATGAATTTGAAAACTTGAATTACTCAAGACTTAATTACTCTTCAAGAACTAGGGATTTCTTGTTCAATTGAGCTTTTATTAATATATTTACACGCATATATACACATACAAGTATAAAACAATGAAGTTTAACTACAACTTGTTTTTAGTTTGCACATTTGACTTTATCTGAGGACTTCGGTGAGAAGATTGTACTTTTGAATAATATTCCTCCTATTAATCTGCCACTCGAAAAGTATGTAAGAATATGTGGAGTGAATGGTTTTATTTTTCATTCATTGAAAATTAAATCTGAAAAAGACTACATGTAAGGAGATGAAAATTGTTATTAAGCCAACAGATAAGAAATTCAGGTGCTCTGATTTGATTTCCTTCTGAGTGTCTTTGCACGATACAACAAAGCAAAATTAATAATATGCAAAATGGAAGAGTTACCATATGCACGCACAAAATATGCATGACGAAAATGTGATAATAGTTGATCTTCTATGAAAACATTTCAGAGGCTATGCTACGGAGAATACTATTATACCCTAGGAGCTGATCTCCTAGGCGCTAAGTTCACATTATGGGTAAATACCAAGAATAGTGATTGGAGCTTGCTCCACCCTTACTATGAGTTGCCTCAGTTTGCACTACCAAATGGGTCAGGTGTTGCACTATCCAGGTATTTGCTTACGCTTGGAATCTCCGATCTTTATATAGTTTCTATATTCGGCATGAAACTCTTTGAGTTTCTTATTCGGCTAAGAAACAATATGGGATGTAATATCCCTTATCTTAAGTAAGTTCATGTCGCCGAATTGAAGCCTTTGGCTCTTCATATAATTAGTAATAAGCTTATGTGTTTGAAATGATGCGAAAAGGTGAGGAAATACTTTTATATGGCATCCTCAGACTTACTCTGGATAGGAAAATAGTTTGGGGAACTTGGGATCGATTCTTTATTTATTCCTTTGCTTTAATCCGAATCTGTTTTCCACATATTCGAATAAATACCACCGAAAATAATACGGATGTCTTTTTACGTTATTTGGTTGGTTGCTGATAGTGAATGAAAAGGGAAAGATATTGTCTGATAGACGAGACAAATCTTTGTCATTTTGGCAGAAATTTGCCTCATCTGTTATGTGATGAGACGGACCAACTCTCAAGGAACGCTGGAGATAGTTAATTATTTCAGCATAGTGTATAGTAGGTATACTATATTCTGATATAAATATTGGGATATCCTCATCGAATGAAACATGCAGATATCTGTATCTGTCTTCAGTCGTGTTATATGCACCTATGTAAGACTAGATGTTCTCCTGTTGAGGGTATGATGGGTATATACGAGTATATATGGTTTCTAGTAGTTTTGTGTTTATCATCGATGTCGTTTGTTGTTTTTTGGGCCTTGTGAGGTCCTTGGTAAATTTGACGATGATGTATTAATATGTTAAAAAGTCATTGGTAAAAGACTTATTGCGACACTGTTGATCGTTGCAAGCAAGGCGGTAAGTCGCAATTTTCAAAGGATTGACAACGCACTAGCCAAATGATCCTGAGTCAGAGTAGTGCAGCAACACCATTATGATCGTCCTTTAGAGATGTTTGTGGGTTGTAACAAGTGGCAAACATGACCGCAAAGCATTGAATATCCGAGATTACTGCATGGGTCATAAAAGAGCGCTAGTCTCAGAAGAAGTATATAAGAGAACGCAAAGAAAAGTATATAAAAGAGGAAGAATGAAAAGGGTTCAGACCATCAACTGGAGATCCCCGTCATCAAAAATAAATACCGTATGTGAAGGGTAAAAGCCATATCTTCCCAATCAAAAGGCATTTCGCTACTTATTGAGATAGAGGAATACTTCTTCTGACTAAGCGAAATTAAATTTGGGATTTAGAATGTAACACTAGAGCATATCCAGTGGTTAAGCATTGGTAACAACATACCATTTTTATCGGCAACATTTCACAAAGCACTTCGTGCTGATAGAAATCTTTGTATATTGGCTGACTTAATTAAAAAAATGATATTTGGGATTACTATTAAAATTTATGGTAAATTTCCCAGTTTAATTTCAATATTATCAGGTATAGTGGTTGAAAGAGGCAAATCAATATATTTCTTCAGCACATAAACACTAAACTAGTTAGAGTTTTCAGAATCTTAGCTATTTTGGCACACTTGTTGATCTTTTACAAAGGTTTAGTCACTTGACAGAGAGGTGTAAATGATTCTCTGCGTGAAATCGCAATATTTATCTCTAAAACATATTCATACTGATAATTGTGTTATCTATAATTATATTCAACTTGTATTATTTAAACTTCTACTAGCAATGAAATAATATGGTTCTATTAAAACCACATCTGAAGAGACTGCATACATTTTAATGGATCCTTCTTCCACCCATACACCTCTTTCCACAGAGACAGAGATCGTTATTATTATTATTATTATTTTGTTGTTGTTTTGCAAAAAACTGCTATTATGAGGGAGAGAAATAAATTGCTGATTATTGTCTTCTAAACGTTGATAAAAATAGCTTGTAAAGAATCCATATGATAAAATACACACTTTAGCTGGCTTGTAATATGTAGACGTGAGTTTGATATTGTAATACGTTCAGAGTATTGAAATTTCTATTTCCTTCATTTTTTCTAGAACTATCCCGATGATTATTCCAGCTTTAGGGAATTCAAAATGAGCTATGGAATGGTGGAATTTTTCAAAAAAATCAAGGAGCGAGTAGAATAGTCAGTAATGCGCCATTTACTTTGATTCGTTGTTAGCAGAGTTTCGCAAAGCACATAACAGACCCACTTTTGTAATTTTATCCGACTGCCTGAAAGCAGATTATTTAAGCAAGCCGAATTTTATTGAAATGTGGTGTTTGGAATACATATAAAAATCTGTCAAGCCATCCTAATTGTTTGTCCTGAGTGAACTATTTGCAGGTGTACGAAAAGAGAAAAAGCTGTCGAAAATACAATATTGCGTTGATTAAATTCCAACCAATAGATGGGACATAATTAAATTAAAAAAAAATTTCAATGAACTCAAAAAGTGTTTCAATCGGATTATATTATTAACTTAAATTTGTTTTGGGTTACAACAGAATGAATTAAGACTATGAGATCAATACATTATGTCTGCTGTTCTTTCTTTCTTTTTTTTATTCTTCAATACGACTCTCGAAGTTGTATGACTCGTTTAAACAATTCCCAGAAGTTTATAGAATTATTACAGCTTTGTAATGTAAAAAAGTTTCGAATAAAGCGCACTGTATGAAAACCAAAACGTAAAGGATTAGAGATATTTTAATCCAATCCTAAATTTCAAATTTTCTTAAATTAAATTTTGTTATTGCAGATTTAATAAATGCCATTTCTTTCTTTTCTTTCTTTTTTTGTTACATATTATCAATATGAATAATCTTTTGGTAACCAAAATTAAACCACATGGATGTATACTTGGTCATTCTAAATTTTATTAAATGTTATCTTGAAAGAACAGAATATTATAATATACAGGGTGATCAAAATTAAAGTATCCCTGCTTAAGACTTTGTGAATCGCCATCCAGTGATCCAAATGCTGGGAAACTTTACAGGAATGTGTTGTGTGTAATGCGGAAGCGATATTCGAGAAAAAAAAGTAGTTCCAGGTTTCACTACCAAGGGCGCTGTATGATATACCGAATGTAGCTATAATTTTTCTGTGGATGGGAGAAGGAGAAAACCGACACTATCATAAATAACACATTTTTATTCACTTCCATTATGCATTCGCGGGCCTGTACTGTTCAGTGTTCTGCTTTTCCCGGTATGCCACAAGCTGAATCCTTTTGCAGAGTGTGTTCAACGGCAGAACGCAGCTGTTCGGGATCGATGTTGCGTACATGCTGCTTTATGCTGTCTTTCAGCGCTGCAAATTATTAGGATGATCCAAATAAACTCTGTCTTGAGAAATCCCCAAAGCCAGAAGTCACAGGGAGTCAGATCAGGTAACGAGGTGGCCATGCATTGGGAAACGCATGGCTAATCACTCTGACTTCCGTAAAATATTCTCGAAGAATCTCCTGTACAGATTGACCGATGTGTGGAGGGGCCCAATCCTGGATGAAAATAACTGAATCTATGCACTGGTGCTGCTATAGTTGTGGCACAACAAAATTGTTTATCATATCGTGATACCTCTGAGCACTAAATGAGCAGATCACAGGATCCGATTGGAAAATGTCCTCAAAGAAGGTCTAATGATAAACGAAGCTGTAAACCCGCACTAGACAGTAACCTTGGGCGAATGTAAAGTTATTTGTTGGATTGCAAGCGGTTTTGAGTAGCCCCCATAGCTACAAATTGTGAGCATTCACCGTTCAGGTGAAAATGAAACTCATCTCACAAAATCTTCCACGGCTACGCAGCTTCCTACTCCACTCGAGCAAGCAATGTTAAAGCGAATGTCAGTTGACTTTCAAAGTTCTGCGGACGCAACTCTTGTGTCAGGGTTATCTTGAATGGGTAGATATGCAGAATCTTCCGTAGAAATTTCCAGACATTTGTGTAAGGCACGTCCATGTGTCTTGATACAGCACGTGCGCTGCAGGAACCAATGCTGTTATTCATGGCGTGCTCCAGAACATCAGTAGCAACTTCATTTGGTCTGCTACTCTTCCAGGCCTAACTCCCAACGATCCGGTTTCTTCAAAATAACTGATCTTCGTCGCAGAGCACATGGAGATAGTAGACCTCGTCGACATTTGCTCAGGCGAAGAAATTCACGGAGTGCAGCAACAGCATTGCAATTGTTTAGGTAGTACAGCTTCACAAGCAAAGCACGTTGGTGAAAGGTCAGTGCCATCATCACCGTGGACGATATTAATCAGAATTAAGGGAAAAATCTCGTGTCCCTATGTTTAAACCCTTCTGGCACCTGTCAAGTTGGGTGATATGCAAATTCTATGCATTCGGTGTTTACAACTCCACTGGTGTTGAATTTCGGAACTACTTTTTTTGTTTTTCAGATATTACTTCCGCATGACGCACAATGTATTCGTGCAAAATTTGACAGCGCTCTAAAATGCCTTAAACAGGGATACTTGAATTTTGATCACCCTGCATATAATTTTGACAAACTTCGTCCCTTAGTATGCTTGAAATGGTTTGTCCTATTGTTAGGAAAACTGGAAATGACACGAAATATTTCTCTACAAATACTGAATGTTGAATTTCAATAAAATTCGTCTCAAGATATTTGAACAGTATAAAGACCAAACTAGAAGAACAATAAATACGGAAAAATTAAATTACGAAGAAATTCTTTCAAAAGATATTCTTTCATTATGTGAGGAGCTTAAGGATCTCCCTTAGCCATAGTCAAGTTAGCCGGCCTTGTGCGTGGAAGCAGGATTTTTTTGCGCCAGTTTATCTGGGGTTTTTCATCCCGCAAGCAGGCAAACCGGCCCCCGAACACACACGGATTACAGTCAGGAATACTGACTGTAATCCGTGTGTGTGATGGCATAGCTGACGAATCAGCCATAGGCCTGATTCGTTAGCTATGCCGGTCCCGAGTCCGGATAAAATTTGGGGGGGATTAAGATGGTGCCGTACATTCTCGTAAAAGGGACTTACCGCCGTGGTATCATCATATGAAACTACTATTATGTTGCTAGAAACAGCAATAAATAAATAAATTAATAAAAAAAATAAGCACTTTATGTTTTATAGATTTACGACTTGCTAGACTATTTACAACTACTGACTCTTCTATTCTTTACATCTCAATCCTGCAACGTATCATCATGTACTCCAAAAAACAATAGTGAAAAATAAGTTTGCGAAAAAAAAAACTACTGGAAGAATGCAATTAAATGGTTGCATAATGGTGAACATTAAAATCTCATCGTGGTTAATTTTTTTTGCAATGTTTGAAAAAGCCAGTTGAAAGCCCACAGTGTGTTCGCGAAAATTAAAACTTCTCACTCACTCTTCGGATTACAAGAAATGGAGTCAAACAAAGGTAATCATTAGCAAAAAAAAAAAAAAAAAAAAAAAAAACATCAGACAATCTTATAGGAAACTATAAAAACAGATCTTGGAATTGTGGCCATAAAATGCAGTCCTCAGGGAAATAATATAACCTTAAAATCATAGAACGCCTTAACAATCCAAAACAAACCGTATGCATTAAAATAGGATCTAATTCTATCCTTTTTTATTGTGCCTCGAAATATCATTTTTAATAGTCTTTATTCCTTCGAAGACAATAAAAACAGACGGCAACTAGATATGATACTTCTTACTCCTGTAAAACTACAACTACAAACACCTTTCGCACTGTAGACCATCATGATGAAGACAATAACCAACATACGTAAGGAAATCCGCTGGTGTACAAAGTCTCATTCCATCGCTTCGCGGTTAGGATAAATAAATTTGCGTTCACCAGTGAAATCCGTTCTTCGCTTCAACCAATTATTTATTGTGTGGTCATGTATAGCAAATTTGGTGCCGTTTGATGAAGGTTGGATTTCAGATAGCTAATATTGCGTGAACCAGTTATACAGCTGAATAGCTAATGATTTTTAGGAAAGAAAACTTCTGGAGTAGAGGTTGAAATAAGAATTTATTGTTTTCGAGAGGGAACTCAGAGTCACGTTAATTCTAACTTATTGAAAGTCGGTAAAAGTTCGTGAGTTTATCAGTGCTTTCAGATCTGGTGTAGTTTCCACTGCATTCTGGCTATGACGTGTTCAAAATACTTAAAACTATGGCGGTGATTATTTGCTGATTATTGCTATGAGAGAACTCATCCATCTCCATAACACTTTTTTTTCCTCCTCTTCTTCTTCTTGTTATTATTATTATCATAAAATTATTATTATCTAAATCAAAATTTATGCACAAAAAGCGTGATCTAGTTTCCTTTTACTAATATTTTTTTTTAATTTAATAATTTTTCCTTCCTATGTTTGGAAGTAAATACCCCTACCATTAGAATCAGATATATCTTTTCTGCGCTATTTTTCAGTACATCTTTTCTGATTTATCACTGTAATAATTAGGCATTCATTTTACACGATAACAACTAAGTTTTATTATTTTCGAATTTCAAAAATTAATCCCTAGTGTCTGAAACACGAATAACGGCAGTGGTCTGCTGTTCTCTTGGATATAATTTAAAATTATAAATTTCAAACTATTTAAATATATTTTTTAAAATTAAAATTATTATATTAAACATGTTAAATTATAGTCCACGCGGTTAGCCTAGTGGCTTTGCGCTTCGCCACCATATCCCTGGGAAAGGAGTGTCCTGGGTTCGATTCCCGTCGCCGACGTAAGGAGTTTAAAGATTTTCCTCATCCATAGCCAACTTAGCCAGCAGGGTTCCCCCCCCCCCATGAATAATAAAAAAAAATTAAATTATGCACTGTTAAACGATATTTGACATCTTTCGTAATTTAGTGGTGTTGCCTGTAAAATATCACTGTTTTCTGATTTATTTATTGTTAATTCAGTGTTTTGCGTCACGCGACACTCTTGTACCTTTTTTCCCCCGCGCGGTTAGCCTAGTCGCTATGCGCTTCGCAACCATATGCCTGGGGAAGGAATGTCGTAGGTTCGATTCCCGTCGACGACGTGAGGAGCTCAAGGATCTTCCTCAGCCATAGCCAAGTTAGCCGGACTTGGGCGTAGACAGCAGGGTTCCGGCCCCGTGAACACACCCACACGGATACAGTTACGACACCCTCCAGCCATAGGTCTGAATTGTCAGTTATGCCGGTCCCGAACCCGGATAAAAATAGGGGGATTGAGGTGGTGCCGTACCTCCCGTAAAAAGAAGGGGCTCACGGCCGTTGAATCACCATACGAAATGAAATGAATGAATGACCTCGTTTCTCAGCGATTGTGAAAGCAAAATCTCTTCATAATTGCCAGTCTGGTTGCCAAATCCGTTTTTCACCAACAGGTTGTGGACTTCACTGCTGAATCCGAAATGAAAGATCACCGTCTTGCCCATTGGAGGTATGAAAACGTCCCATGTTTGGTAGGATTTCCGAAGTGACTAATAAATACTGTGTGTGTGTGTGTGTGTGTGTGTGTGTGTGTTCACCCACATTAATTAATGCACAATAGATTTACTACAACCTTTCTTTCATAAGTCAGATTCACATAAAGAAATGTGACTTCGTTTCATGGCAGAGTTGCACGAGGTACTACTGTAATCTAACGAAACCAAACCGATGGACATAAATCATAAACAATATGCTACGCGTCTGCCCAGAATCCATGTAGGTAGTTAACAGCAAAGCATAATGTATTAAGCGTATGGTTAAGTGAAAACCATATACAAAATTCTGCAGTATTTCATTAAAAAATGTTAGCTACACTCTGTTATAAGTCAGCTCATCTCACCATAAAGAACCATATTGCATATCAACTTTTACCAGAAAATAATTCAGTTGTGATATTTTATCTGCTATAGTTAACTGATCTTTTACCTCTTTATATAAATCTGGGCATTCTTAAATGAATCGATTGTAGAAGCCGCTTGAAAGTGCTATAACTGCTACATGTTGGTTTTCATTGGCTAGTAAAAGTTCGTCGAAAAGGGGTAGGCAATGTTAAGTTAGCCTTAAGCACGTGGTAGCGAAAATGCTTGAATAACATAACTAGCAATGTTTGATAGCAAAATTTTACTATGAAGGAAAAAAAAAGAAGAAAATATTTAATGTTTGCGTACGGACTTTAGTAAAAGTAAAGGCAGGTGTTCTTTGTGTACTATATTGCAGTTAAACTGTAGACGACCTCAACACAATTCTAGTATTTCTGGACCAAGGAGCACTAATTTTAAAACATTACTTTTGATGTTCAATTTGTAGTCAAAGGCAAGTTTATATTCCTTTTTTTTATGTTCTTAGTAGTCTTTAAAAGTTCCAGCAGAAGTAGAAAAATACCGTATAATCTTAAATATCTGAAGTCATATCTGTTTAAATAGAATTGCCTGACGTCGCAGTTTTAAAGTTTATCCAATTCTGTAACAGAAAGGTGTGTGGCTTGTAGAATTAGAATGCCAAGTTTCAATGAAAATGAGTTCTAAAACGTAATTTTCTCATTTACGAGAAACGTGTACATGAGAACGATTAATTGAACCTCTATATGATTTGGTATTATCACATTGCCTGCCAGTTAACTATCTTCCATTCCGATATTCACTGTTGTCAACCAGCAGCATTCCTATTGTTCCTTACTTGCCATCAGTGTTTGTGCTATTTCTTTTCGTTACCGAAGTGTCCGCGCGGTTAGCCTAGTGGCTTTTCGCTTTGCAACCATATGCCTGGGTTCGTTTCCCGTCGTCGACGTGAGGAGCTTAAGGATCTTTCTCAGCCATAGCCAAGTTAGCCGGTCTTGGGCGTGGACAGCATGGTTTTTCCCTCAATTTATCTGGGGTTTTTCATCCCGCAAGCAGGTAAACCGGCCCCGTGAATACACACGGATCTACAGCCTTAAATACTTAACCCCCCAATGAGGGGGCTCAACTCGCTCCAATAGGGACGGGGGAGAAAAGGGAGGAAACTCCATATGAATAAATAAATTACCAAAGTAAATTTTTTTTTGTGTGGATATATATATATATATATATATATATATATGTGTGTGTGTGTGTGTGTGTGTGTGTTAACTAACAGTTTCTACCTTACCTCGAATTTGTTAGTGCATTCGAAGCAAATTTATCGTGCAGCTTCTTCAGATTAATAATCAGGGCATTGTCCGCTTACAGTTTCTGGAATTCTGTTCTTCCCCTAGGAGGAAACAGTACTTTCTTGGTAATCTGATTACCAGAAATTATCATACATAATGTAAAAATGCACGAATGAGTTATCTCGTGACAACCGAATTTCTTCGTATTCCGCGCTGTGAAAGCTAATACGTTCCTCAAGTAGCCTTCGGTGAATTAACCCGACTCTTTAAAAGCGTCATCACGTAACACACAAGCCTCACCATGCTTTTGTCTTATGTAGGAGTGGTGAACTCTCTCCCCCCCCCCCCTCTTTCAAGAGTGAAGTACAATATCACAGGCGACAGTTACAGATGATAAGACCAGACAGAACCCTAGGAGAAATCGCCGAAAGATGAAGTGAAAGAGCCACATGCGATAACTACAAATACGCCATGGGACACTACCAATCAGCATTGGTCGCAGTTCAAAAAACCAACGAATTACAGAAAGGGAAATGCAAGTTTGTTGAAAAATGCATTTTTTTTTTATTTTGTCGTAAAGGATAACTCTAAAAGTATGTTTGTCCTACATTGTAATTTGATTATTGTTAAACATGGAAGAATTTGATATAAAAACAGTGCTTTTATATCAGTTTTATTATACGGATAGTAAATAGTATTTATATTTACTTGCGTTTTATTTCATTGACACCTGAGCTTGCTGAAAACGAAGTTTTGGAACTCCATTCTAGGCCTTCATACTCCTGATGAAATCATTTCCCCTGTTCTTCGCTGACTGAACTAACCCTCAGGGAGGGTTAGCCCTTAACGAGAAAGAAAAAGAAAAATCGTGCTCCTGTTGTTAATACTACTCTAGTGATTATATGCTGTCGACAAAGGGTGTATCGATTGAATACTTAATCGGTTGCATACCAAATATTTCTTTCAGAGAGGGAAATACGTATCAACATATCAGTTAGCCTACCTCGTATGAGGTAGGCTAACTGACCTGCAGTTGAAAAGAACTCATAAAAATTCGTCTTCTTATACGGAATTGGAATCCAGATATTTAAAACAGATGGACGTATATCGCAGCATGGTGGGGGCCGAAAATATTTGTTCAAAGACAAATGACTAAGCGCGTGCTGTATTCAGCAGTTTATGTGCAGCACTATGATCTCATTGGCAGTAAAGGTATCAACTGCATCGTCGCAGGAGGTGAATACTGGGTTCACTTTACATGTGAGAAAGGGATGCCGCATACGACATGTGTTCGAGCGAGTGCAGCCACTCTTCCCTTCCCGATAACAAATGCTGTTTTAGGAATAAGAAATAACCGTTGAGTTTTTCATGCCTGGCAATGCGAATGGAATTGCGATTGCAATTCATGAGGCTGAATTCACAAGAAATGGCCACATTTGAAGCAGTTTAAAAATTGTTGTTGCTAAATGATACGCCAACCACGTTTCGGACGTTCCATCGCTCGTTAAACAGACGTCGATGACGTCAGGTTAAACATCCGCAGACGACTTCGTGAGCACCCTTTCACATTCGCACAGAAGAATTAAACATGTGCATCATTGTGACGAATGTTTCAGCACGCTTGAAGTTCTTCAAAAAACAATTTGGTTCCTCTTTCATATGTATCTTTTGATATGTTCATCATAAGGCTCAACGTTACAATGCATATGCTCATTGTAACAATTTCCACCTTGTTTATCTTAGCTTAATTTTTGATTTAATCCTCGCATTAATTTGTGCACTGATAATTTCCACCTTCGCTTTGGGGATTGGAAGAACCGAGTTCACGGACCTGTCTCATATGAGAGTTCAAACTGTCAGTGTGGAAAAGTTTGACTATCTCTTATAATAGCATTTTTGTCGTTCTTTCTGGATACGATCCTTCCTCCTTTATATCTTCACTGCTTTTTCCATCTTGTTCAGTAACCATATACCTTAACCAGTAAGTAAGATTGCGTGCTCCGTTTATATGGATTATCTTTATTACGAATTGGGGAACGAATATACGGTATATGGGTCCGATTTAATAAAGACACACAGAAAAATTCAGTCATTTCATATTTATTTGAAAAACTCCGTCTGAATTTCTGAAAATGTAGCACCTCACAAAATTGGCACTCTGTTACTTAAAATGTACACACGTTCTTGTGTGGCTGTTTAATTCATTTTGTGTTGATATTATCAGAATGAGAAGGTTTTTCTACTGTTAATTAGCACTCGTCCCATATAATTTTAAGTGTTCATTAATTCATTGACGATTATGTGTGACAACTTCTGTGATAACAAAAGCCAGTCAGCAACGCGACTGGTGATTATCATCACAATAATGAAAGGAACTCGTCTCATTTGGAGATAACGGCCAATTTCTTCTAGGTAGTATTATTTCAATCATCAGAGATTGCATAATGCATTCATTGCTTTGTAATTGTGTGTCAAGTATTCTTCTGTTTGATGTACTCTGATATGAATGTACAAGTTTTCTCCGATTTTCATTAAAGTATATTAGAATAGACAATACCATCGGTTGATGACTTATATGATAAGGTTAGCAGTATGAATAACTTAACTGTGACCAGCAATCATATCAACATCGCTTTTGTTATGACATGTTATGTTGCAGAACATAACATGTCATAAGTCTTGAGGCCTCTCATGTGTGGGGGTGACATAAAATAATGCATTTTTACGTTCCGGAAAGTTGATAAATGCATTTTTAGTTTTTACCATAAGAATATTTTAAATAACTCCGCTATTCACAAACTGATGTATTGCTGGAGTGCGATTGGAGCAGAGGGAAACGTTTAATTAAAGCTAGACCAGTTTGAAGTTTCATAGGTCCATAAAAATAGTAATATACATTTTAGTTCCAGATATGACAATAAGATTAAATCCAGATTTTGAAACATCTCATTTATATTATTGATCTAATATTGCAATCAATATTAACTGAAAGCATAATTTCGAACAAAAAGTGATACGCGACCCTCTACATAACCTGCATAAATATGTTTTGCATTATTGCGCTTCTCTCTCTCCGACGAAGTTCCTCTCTCATATATTCAGACGATTGCATCCAAGAAGGCTTTACGCTGTCAATGTCTAAAATGATTAAATCCAGTTTTTATTGTTTTCCTCTGTGACTTGTTAATTGATCCCCTGTCGAAAACGCGTCTTCGTTGCAATAGATGATAGAAGTTAGATTTACTCTGAGTTGTAAACTCCGCAGCTGAAAAACTCACATGTTTACGATTCACAATCGGCTTATTGTAAAAAACATTCCATCAAATAGTTTCTTTGAACTTTTGAATAGAATTCTTCGATGTTTAATGCTTATATGCAAATTGCGCTGCTTCCCATTTAATTTAAAGCAAACGTGAAAAAATGCTACCGAGTGACGCTCTAGAAAAGAAAGACTTCTTTATTTTCAAAAGAATGTATGAAATTTTATGACCCACCCACCCACCAAATAGCACTAAATCTAGTGTTATTTTACAAAAACAATAAATAATAGGTGCCGGTAATTATTCTTTTAATTTACAGTTTTCATTGCTAGAAAAGATATGAAAAGAAGACTAAAAAAATGCAACATTTATTAATATTGCTATACTATATGATAATGTTTTTGGAATAATATATATGAGCCTCTAGCTCAGTCAGAATAGACGAAATCGATTCCGGTCAGTAATTCAAAGAACCTTTAGCTTCTGTGTTTCGACTAAAGGTGAGTTAGTCGGGCATTTTTCACGGAAACTCGAGGTTTTCGTTCCCCAGAACAGGCAAACCGGTCCGTGAACACGTTCACCATCTTCAATTTCCAGGTGTCTACAAAATTATATGCGACTGTGAGAAACCATATTACCGCCAAACTGAAAAATCTATCTTTCTACGTCTCAAAGAACAGTAGAGAGACATCTCATATAATACAACCAGAGCCAGCGCCCTCTCCAGCCACGTCTTGTTCTCAGTCATTGTTCTTCGTCATTGTAACTCCAATGACGAAGACCGCCAACATCAAATAGATTGGAATTCAACTTCCAACATTCATATATGTTACGATGAATTAGAACGTCGTATCCTGGAATCAAAAGAAATAACCCTTGACTCTTCCTACATGAACAGCAATCTCAGTTACAGTCTGCCAGATTCACATAGTTCTGCTATTCGGTACTGGAGAACTCGTGAAGTATACGCTTGCACATACATAACTATAGAACTGTAGCTCGGACTCCAATTCAAACATAATTACAGTTTTTAATGATCTCTTGTTGTAATTGTGCAATATTCTTTTACGGTCTTTTATTTGCTTTTTATCACACCTGACGGCATTCCGACGAAACTAGGTGGTTATATTAAATTTACTTGTTTCTCATTTAAAAATTAAAAAAATTTAAATGTACCGGATCCTCATGTTAAGCCACTGCTAATAAAGGTGCCGATAAGCAGTGCCATTTCGTACCATTCCAAAAGCTGCACTCAACAGTCCACAAGTGAAAACAATTTCAAGCCACAGAGCGCTTTCGGTAAGCAGGAGGATGGTTTGACACCTGGCTATGAAATTCATCTTTCCTCTGAACATATTCACATTCATTTATGTCATAGTAGGTTCAAATCCACAGCCTCTTGATTAAAGTGCAGAGACAGTGTTCTATTCATGCCAACAGGATCAGCGAATTCTATAGATTATTATCCCCCCACCCTTTACAAGTGCTTTTTTTAATCAACACAAATCAGTGTTTCCAACTGAAACGAAAAATTTCCACTAAATGCTCAGCAGATTGACTTACTTGAAATGACATGCAGTTATGTGCTTGTTTGTTAGATATGTATTCATGTAGAACAAAAGATTTAACTTTGATGTGCTTCTTGGTGTCCTTGTAGATGATATGGCACGATCACACCTTTTTCCGTAAAAGAAGCGATTCTTCAGATAGAAAGAAACAAACACAATGTTACTGCTATTAGATATTTAAATATGATTAATACTGAAACATGTATCCATTTAACTGGGTGGAATAGGCTGCAATGATTTCTTAATTCAAAAATGATAATTTCTTAGATATTAACTTCGGAAGAAAACACTATTAATCATTAGTTTTCTGTAAAAAAAATGATATCAGTAATATATTTTTTAATATAAAAACATATTTTTGCTTATCTGAAACGCATAAACAACGCTCGTTTGATTCTCTTGAGTCAGTTGTGACGTAGAATCTCCATGGGAACAGGGGAACAACTGATTCTACTCATATCGTGAAGAGCGAAATAAGTCAGTCTTCGGTAGTAGAGAGGTAAAATGCCCCTCCTACTTTATTATCGACCAATTTAAAATAACAATTTAAATTGGTCGATAGTGTAAAATGTTTTACACTTGAGTCCATCTTACGCGACAAATAACGTTTTTAAATTCAGTTATTTTAAAATGGGCGAAAATAAAGTAAGAAATAGGAGTTACTTTAGCCTATGAAATCGGGGAAGTACTGGTACTATGCATATTTATGTTCATGCTTGTAAGCATATGTAACACAGTGAGCACCATTAACCATGTAAAATTATTGTATTATTTCAATAGTTATTAGGAAGAAACAACGCTCCACTTTTAAGACGACTATATTTGACAAATAGTCTGTAGTTGTAATCTTTTATGTATATATGAACGCTTCTGTTGTATCATGGCCGTTTTCTGTAGTGTAAGAGGTTTTGGATGTGACAATGTAGAAATTAATTTTTGTAAGTCCAGCAGTTACCAGTATTTTTTATTTTATTTTATTTTTTGTTCAGTGTAGAACTATTTTTTATGTAAGCGCTGATCCCACTCATCACTTGTGCGAAGAAAATATATTTTTGTTTGCAGACGCGAAGGAATATTTCATCTTTACGTCTTCCACAACTAGAAGCAAATATCGCCGAATAAAAAGTTCTTTTTTTTCCCCCATGGTTTCTTCAATAGACTTAACTTGGTCGAGTCTGCTTAAGTTATACACGTGATCTCGTACTGCTACTCCTGAGTACCTCACACCAAATAGAAATGATATCACATGGTTGGCTACACTGACGCATGCGTCTCGCCAGGTAACAAGTCTCAGATGACTGTCGTGAGGATGGAGTTGAGAGGAGAGTCGATCGGATTTATCGACTTTAAAGATAGACCTTTCTCTCCCTCTCCACGATAGCAACAAACTTCGTGAACGAATAGCTGCAGGAAAGTTGTGCTCGTGCGTGACTCGAAGTGCAAAACAAAAACATTTTCTTTTATTGATATTACTTGTTTTTCTAACGTTGTGAATGTCATAAGTTCGCAAAGATAACTGTAAGCGGAATGAATAAACTTTGTATCTCAGATGTAGAAAGAAGGGCGATTCTCTTAGTTTTCGTGATTTTTATTGTCGAACAAAGCCGATCCTATCGAACGTGTCCTATCACCTTTGATCGTTATTCCAACGACACAGTTCGAGTGGCCGTGATTCTCCCGAACGACACCACTTATCTGTCGTCCATTTCAAGAGTGGGGCCTGCGCTGAACTTAGCTCTGGATAAAGTGCGAAACAGCGGGCTCTTGCCGAATTTCAGGTGGGAGGTCAAATTTCATGATTCACGGTGCGATGCTGTCTATGGTCCGATGCACGCCGTAAGAGCGTACATCGAAGACCGCATCCACTTGTTTCTTGGACCTGTTTGTGATTACGTGAC
Organism: Typopeltis vanoorti; assembly: GCF_054136105.1. Taxonomy (NCBI): domain Eukaryota; kingdom Metazoa; phylum Arthropoda; class Arachnida; order Uropygi; family Thelyphonidae; genus Typopeltis; species Typopeltis vanoorti. Next base: position 125,770,574 of record NC_143556.1, on the reverse strand, counting down.
CGCACCGGTCGCTCGGCTCCTGAAGTTTTGGGACATCCCTCTTCTCACTGCGGGAGCGCTGGCACGAGACTACGGTCTGCGAAAATCGACATTCGACACCGAATACTACCTTGTCACTCGAACCGGTCTCTCATTTAATGGGATGGCGTCTTTTTTCGTGACGGCTTTCCGTTCATTTGGATGGCGGAAGATACTGTTGCTCTATGATTCGATGGCAAGGTCGGAAGTCGGCAAAGAGGATTACTGCGTGCTCGGGATTAAGGCGCTTATAGAAGAGATGAGGGAGGCTGGGAATTTCACTTTCCACCCTTACAGATTATCCAAGAACTTCGGGACTGATTCGGCAAGAAAAGTCGCGAAAGTTCAAATAGGAACTGCTTATGGAGGTATGCAAACTTTAGTTTTATTTAATGATTATTATTTTTTTAAAATTATTATTTTACTTTATTTAGTTTCATTTGGTTTTGAAAGGACTGCGAGCTTTACAAGGCACTTAAAATTTGTGTTCGTGTATTGGTATTATTATGTCTCCGAAAATTATTAATACAAATACGATGGTCCAAAAATATATCAGGGTAATGTTTTGTTGCCCCGCAGTTTTTAATATAGAAATTTGAGAATGAGTGGACTTAACAATTTTATTAGTTTCGAAAAATTTCCCAAGGTTACCAGCCTAAGAATACTATTTGTAAAACCCTAGCATTAAAACAAAGATGTATTTTGATCAAGCTAATTGTAGAACATTCTTTAATTTGATGTCTTAGTTTCTTGCTTGCAAATGATCGGTGTAAAGAAGTTATTTCCTTGATTGACTTCCAAAATTATAGATATGACATCATATTTAAAATATCCGTGAAAATTGTTTATTTAGACGAAAAGAAAAAAGAAGGGAATCATTTCTAAAAAATCGAACAGAAACTGATTTTGATTTAAAAAAAAATCATTATTCATTTGCCAATTAAGAATTGAAGTCAGTTAGAATTAAAGAATAAGATGTTTTTTTTTTCACATGCTGCAGTTTAACTTATGTTTTAAAAGAATAAAATTCAGAGAGATTTATTAATTTTATGGATTGCAGAAAGCAACAATCACACAGTGATTACTTTTTGTCTAAAAGCATCCCTGCTTATAATTAGGGAACATTTCTCCAAGTCAAACTTAAAACTCTCCGTGAAAGCTAAAACCAGAATAGCCACTATATTATGAATTGATTCCAGTGTAATTAAACTTTCTCACGAAATACTAGGAAACCCATGTAGAAATATTAGGCGTTCACTATCACATCTTGGTTAACTGCTAAGATTTCGTAGACTAATAAAGAAGAATGTTTTATTTTTTGTTTTTGTTATTATAAATGTTCCAAGTAAAATGAGCATTAACATATTGTAAACGTAACAGTTTAAAAACGTCAAAGATATATTTTTTAATCTGTTGCTGTGTTTAGGGTATTTAGAGTCGAAGTATTTGAAACAAAAATCTCTCCATAGCGCTAAGATTTGGTCGTGTCTAATCTGTAGTGATATTGGTAGAAGTCCAGTAAAAAGCTAAAAACAAGCAAGATAAACCATTCTACTTACAAGAACATTCAAGAATTCTGCTTTATCCTGTGGTTTACTAAGAGTTTGTTACATTCGTAATAAGCTTCCCGTGCCCTTGTTTGGTTTCTCGGCTGTTGTGAGAGTTTTTCCTTTAAAAACAAATCACAATGAGAAGGATTTGTAGTCAGATAGTGAATCGTAAAAATTCACATTTCACTGCACAGGAAAACACATCATTTCGAAAAATAGCACAGAAAGATCGCTACTCGAACATCGCTCTGAATCAGTACTACCTTAAGGGAAAACAAAATAAATGAAAATGAAAATTTACTCTCTCCTTCTCTCTCTCTCCCACACACGCATACACACGGCCATTCAGTATTTAAGCTAAATCCATCAGTTAGTAGAAGTAAATGACATTTCATCCATAAATCCTGATTTGATAAGTTGAATTTAGTGAATGAATTTCAATCTGTAACCTCCCCACTGCTGGGATAAAGGCCTTTCCCATTGCTGGAGGGTTGGGTCTACTTCTCTCATGGTGAACCGCTCCATATTGGGAGAGTGTTTATACACTTGTATGAATGCATGTATGAAGCGAAAGACAATCACACACATCCATGCCTAAGCGGGATTCTAACCCTCTGCCTCTTGGCTAGAGAGCGAATACGCTAACCACTCGGCCAACCAGACTGGCTGAATTTATTAATGAAGCATAATTTTGAGCGAATAAAAAAAAGAAAAACAGAAGCAGCTAAAACTATTCCCTTATTCTGTAAAAGAGTTTCATATCAATCAAGACTTTAATCATGACTAAGATTAGTGTTTAAAATGTCGAACAAAATCGCTGAAAGAATCAATACTTCTCTGTCAACTTAGTTTTGTACAACGAAATTTAATGTAAAATCTGAATCAACTTGTTATTTATTATTATTATTATTATTATTTTAATTATATACCAGTACTCCACAGCTCTTGAGAGCATAATACTGTTCATTGTGATGTTTTTTTTTTTTAATAGGGTAGATAGTAACAGTTGTCGCAGTTTAAAATCCATGCAAATAGAATAAATGAAATAAGTATATAAATGAATTAATTGAAAAATTATCGATGATCTGCAAATGATACTTTGATCTAAACATTAACTGAAGTTATTCTTGCGGGAATGACGGCTATCATTCCCCACTTTATTCAAAATTCTCACCTACTGTTTAAACTCATAGCTTAACAACACGTGTGCCAAGGAAATAGAATAATAAATTTCAGCAGACAAGTGGCCTAACACAAACGTTAGCCTCACTCTCAGTCTACAGTACGTAAAATAAATGTAAAACGATAATCAAAAATATCCAAATCTGACTTGGATTATCTTGAAATGGGAGTTTTCTGTTTGTGGTCTTTTGAAGAGCCATGAACATGAAACTCCCTGTGTAAAAACGACATTCGTTCCTTTCAGTTCCTTGCAAAGGAATACTTCGATTTGTTGATGGTTATTTTGCGTGAGTGTAGATGAAAGTGCTCATCAGTGCTTCTTTCATTGCTCTCTTGCCCAAATGGTATCGTCGCAACCATTTAAAGATAAAACTGGTTTTCTACCATTATTTTGTCTCTTCCAACTCCTACATAAATGCCAAAGGCAAATCACCTCCATTCATACCAGAACATTACGCCATCCTTCCTGTGGTCTTTTATCAAAAGCATATTAAATAACCTTTTAAATTGTAAACCTAGATAACAAACCGTTTTCTGATCCTCATAATGATTATCGCACCAGTGGTATCATTTAAAATCAAGAACTAAAACTGCTCCGTATATACCTAAAGTCTTTTATACTCGGCTGGCATTCATTCATTCCAGTATATAGAAGCAAGACTATATTCAGGTCATTTCAAAAACATTCAACTTCTTCATGCCTAGAGCACCCAACAGTTAATTTACCAACGGCAATATGGATTCTTCTTTCATCTTAGATCTTGACATTTATAGAGCATTTAATTGGGTCTTGAATCTAGACCTATTCAACAAATTGCTTTCTTTTATACTCCTATTCTGTTCTCCTTGTAAATAGGTAGCCAGTTATTTTTATAACTCTGATCGATCACTGCGCTGCTTTATGGTGGATGGCTTCCTCTTTTCGGACTCCCCTACCAATGCAAAAGCCATACAGGGTTGTGTTTATATAATTACTGTTTTAGTACATAACTGGCTTTCTCACTGACGAATAATAATCCATACTTTTGCCAAAGAAAGCACATTCCATTCATACTTTATTCAAAACGCCTTGCAGTACAAAACTATCACAAGCTTTTAGAACTTCTATAACCAATAGCTTAACCACAGACCTTCATGGTCTTCTCGGTTGGCGTGAGAATACTAAAACACTTTTCTGCCTTTTCCTCTTAAAAAAAAACCAGATCCCTTTTCGCTGTCCTTTTCCTCGGATAATATTTTGATCATCATAAAGGAACAGATCTCTCTCTCTCTTCTCTGAGTGACATTTAATTCTAGTCTTATCTGACACACACGAATCACATCAAAATTGTCTCCTAAGCCACTAAAAATCTGCATCTTTTTCCGATCAAGACGATTGTTTTCAGTACGCATTTACTTACTCTGTACTAACAGCTAATACATATCTACCGAATTTCAGAATAATGTTCTTCAGTCTGGTACAATGATACTAAAGATTTTCCTGAAAAGTAGTTCAGGGTAATTTGAGTGATCAATGATTCCCAACCCCTTTCTCACTCACCTATTTACTAGCTTCAACCTTCTCATAGACTTTGTTTTTAGTCTTGTGTCTCTTCAACTAACTCCATGGGCGATGCTGCACAGAAATGATATTCGTTATTCCCCCGCGCTCCACTAAGTCTGTTAAAATACGAGTAGCACCAGCTGTGCAACATCCTTTTACTCTTCTGCTGGAAACACACTGAATATGCACTACTTCTTTTTATGTAATTCCAGCCTTCTCCAAGAATGTTTCAAATCTACAACAAATTTCAGCTTTTCAAAACTATGTGTGTGTGTGTGTGTGTGTATACATATATATGTCAAAATAACAGTACAGTTCTGTCATTTGTAGGCTGAGCCCCCAAATGGATAGCAGGGTTAATTCGTTCGTATAAATTCTCAGAGGCCTAAATCGAGAAGTTTGGAAAGGGATTCCAGTTCTCTGAGCCCGCCTCCATTTTCTTTCCTGCAAGTAACTCATCACGATTATAATGCTCGGTAATGTTAAAGATACCAAGCTATTTTAAATCTGGTTTTACTCCATTTCCCAAATGCTCGGTAATGTTTCTGGATCAGGAGACAAAGCTGCATGTTCATTACCATCTCTAGATAGATGAGATCTTTGACCGTTGCAAAAATTGAAGTCATTGTACAGTTAGAAGGAAAGGATGTTGTCTTTTATTCCTTTATTTTCTTGAAAAAAATTAATACAGAGCATTAAGCGAAATGAGTTATCTTAGCTCACAGTACATAAATAGTTTATAATTCTGTAAAATGCTTTACCCAAACATATAACACAAACAGACAGAAACTACCTATTTATTCCTACGAAATGTAACACTTGGTGATTTTTTTTTTTACCTTGGCACTGCTATGTTCAGTTTGAAGAGTTGTGTTAATCTCAGTTAAAGGAATGTTTGCTGAGGCATCTTATCCTTGAGACGAGTGCATCGTTTCTGTCAGTTATGTTTTTGTTCTGCCTGAGAGTTTGTTTTGCAGTAGAAAAATCGGAGTTTCAGAAAGCGAATATCTGACACCATCTTCTGATTGACTGACACAGATTTATAAAATGCTTTGCTTCTTGACAGGGTTTGATCTTAGATTTTTCGTAACCAAAATGCTTGTCACGTGAAGTGGAGTTAAATGTGTCGGATATCCAAATAGCTCTCTCTACTTTTTTTCCACTCCTCTTAAGGATTTGTGAAGCACGTTACTTCATGTTGTCTGTTGTACCTCATCACAGACGAGTAAGAAACAGCATTCCTTAAGAGCTCTGAAGTATTAAAACGACATTAAGTTACAGGTATTTGCATGTCAGAAGACAACATACATGAGCAGACTTTAAATTATGTTGTTGCAGCTGAGAGTGATCAGATGCCTTTTTGTGCCATAATGGAGTACATGGATGAGACCACAAAAGAACGATTATGCACAGCTGGTGCATAAGAAAAACTGAATTTTAGGGACACTTTGCCGCCGTTGTCAACTACTGGTATGGTCTTTTAGTAGCAGCTTTTTTTTAAAGTATATTTAAAACAACTTTCTATTTTTTAGAATGTCCTGTCCATTGTTTCAGGCTATGCGTTGCTATGAGGTATAGTGAGAAACTTTTGGGCATTAGGTAATTATATAAAAACACAAATTTGATATTGCAGTGAGAGTATATTATATTCGTTTAGGTTGGAGGTTTCATGGATTTTCCCATGTTTTACTTAATTTCATCGATAAAAAGAATTGTTAGTTTCATATACTATAGTTAGAATAACAGCGAAAGGGGGTGGGGGAAATGATATCACTCATCACACACTAAGAAACCATAAGAAAGACAGGAAGAGAAATTTCAGAAATCGCAAATCACTTTATCTGCAGGCCGTCACGGTTGGCGAGTGGTTAGCGTATCCGCGCTCGAAACAACAGCTGCGAGCAAGAATCCCGTCATGGATGTGAATGTTTCTGATAGTCTTTAAATGGAAGATTGTTTTGTGTGAGATCCAAACTCGCTTACATGAGTCCAAATATGGAACTTTTCTAAGCCACTTCAGGCTTGACACACACACACACACACACACACACACACACACACACACACACACACACACACACACACACACACACACACACACACACACACACACACACACACACACACGCGCGCGCGCGCGCGCGCGCAATAATAATAACATTAAAATAAAACAGCGAAAATGCCTACGGGGCATACTTAATGTTCTATAAGTTTGCAAAAACACTTTTCTTGGGTAGGAGTGACATTAAAAAATCACCGTAAGAAAGAGTCATAATCGCAATAATTGCACTTTATTTTATAAATAATCTAAATTGCATTTGATTCTGATGAAAGGTGAATTTAGATTTCGTAATCATTTTTTGAGCTTTCTTTTATGATGGTTAAATGACTGTTCTTGAAATCATATAATAACGAATGGTACGAGAAACAGCTAGAAAGTTACGCTAAGATTCAGTGACTGCTACATCAGTAAGCTGTTTAGAGTTTAGTGGCCACTGTCGATCTGGACTAACATTACAGTTACATTCTTTTCCTCAATTACCAACATCCCATAGCAACTGCGTAGCGCAGTTAGGAAGAATCACATGTGACTGTTTGATTAGAAAGCCGTGGATTCCAACGTATAGAAAGCGGGATTCTCTGCTAACCAGATATGTTGTCTGAAGAACAAGTGAAGTTAATCTTCTTGTCTTAGCAAAATCTACATACTGCTACATAACAACGTTGTTATTCACAAGGGGGTCACAAAGATGTCTTCACAAAGATAATCGATATATTCCATAAACTGGCATCAGGGCTACAAATGTTTGGGAATTTGATACGTTAGGAATTGCAATGGTCTGCGCATTTTGTCTCTCCGTTTAGATTAAGTTTCTATGGAAACAGTTCTGCAACTATTAATCTTTACCCTAAAGGAAATGAATTTCGTTTATGTAAAGGGAATGCAACCGTTCTTTACCCCCCCCCCCTTACCTCAGTGTATTTGAGTTAAAATAATTGAATACAAATTTGAACTTATTGATTACACACACACACACACACACACACACATATATATGAGAGAACGAGAGGTGCTGAGTTAAGAGCTGGACACTAAAAGAAACAAAATTCTTTATTTCTTGGTAAAAATTATACAAAATCATATGTAAACTCTAGTAAAACTTTTTTTCTCTTAAACTCTAGTAAATATTCAATGTGAGTTGTTTTCGGTTTCAGCTTTGACATACAGATGACAGTCGTCATATTTATGTGAGGTAACGAGCACATCTATATGGCTGCATATCTCTTTCTATTGGAGTCCCTATAGCAGTAGAAAGCTGATTGACTGAACGAGTCAGTGGAAATAGCTTTGTCGCTGCATTAAACCTTGGATTAGTGCGACACATAAAAGACAATCTAGGATGCTGGTAGCGATTTCGAGATTTTTTTTTGGGGGGGGGGGATTTTTATGAAAAAAAAATGGAAATAAATAAAAGGATATACAGATGTTGGAAGACATAACCAATAATGTCTTGGAAAACAGTGGAAAGAGGAACAAAATTTGCATTTACTGTTAGAATGAAAGGAAACAAAATCCAAAACATATCAAATAAAAAAAAGACCTAAGAAGTGTTATTCTATCAAATAAAAAAAAGGAAAAAACGGAGAAACATTTAATATAATTCCATTACCAAATGCCAAGAATAAATTGAGAGTTTCCAAAGAGGAACGTTTTATTCTATCGTTTAATTAAATCACTGCTATCAAAACATGTCGTGTGCTGAGATATCGAATGCAAAAGGTAATATTTATGACAAATACAATTACACCTCAACTTTTCATTTCATTAACTATCTCAACGAATAAGAAAAAAGCTTTTATTTTATTTTTATAAATCAGAAGAAGTGGTTAATTAATTTTAATTGTTTTTCTACCTTTCTAATCGGTAACGGAAAGGCCTCGAGTTGGGATTTTTAAAGGATGTTAACATGGAGGTTAAAGACTAAAAGTAATTATGCATCGTTGCGTGTTTCAAGCGTAGAAAGAAATGGATTCTGTTCACGAACAACTATCCTTCGGGGACCACAATAAATATCTTTCTGAATTTATTTTTTATCTTATTTTTATGTGAATGGTTCAGTAGATATCCGACAGTTTTCATAGCATACAGCGTTGCAGGAAAACAAATTCAAGGAGACACTTCTGCACACTAACGATAAAAGAGAGATGCATTAATTTGCTCCCGTTGCTTTTCGAGCGAGTACCTCTGTCCATTTCGATTTATAACTGAAGAGTTTGAAAATGTCAACATGAATCATGGGGTTGATATTTTGCAATTAAATGTGTCACCATAATTATAGATTTTAAACCATGGATTTCATATTTTCATGGAAGGAAAAAAAATACTTTATTGCCATTATTAGGAAGGAAAAAAGATCTGATTTGTCATTAGAGAAATGGTATTGCATTTCTTTCAACAACCTTTTTCCCTCTGAAGTAAATTATGTGCAATATATTTTTCTTCTCTCTTATATAAGATGTTTGGTTTGCTTTAATAACGTATAGTAGAGTAGATTAGATTAAGAACTTCATTTACTGATTTTTAATGCAGTAATTATTCTGTTTCTGACACTTTCTGTTGTTCTGTTCATTCAGAATGGAAATACTTGGCAATCTTCTCCCGAATTTCTAATAAATTAAAGATAATTTGCATAATCACTTATTACGGAGGCGATGATTTATTTTCGATTTGGGAATAAACAGATGATTGCTCTTTTTAGAGAACTTTATAATTTACTTCCATTCTGCGTATTAAATTAATATAATACAAGATGTAATTATTCAAAGAAAGTGATGCAATCTAACATGCAGCAGCGAATTTTTAAGTGAAATTATTCTTCAATGGTTATGGCCCTAATTATTATGATTACTTAAAATTAACTTATTTAGAAGAAACAACTTGAAAAGTTTATTTTTATCGAATTAAAACTAAACATTTTTGAAAAGAATTATTAAAAATTCATTTTTCTTAGCGAAGAAAACAACAAATCAGTTTTGTACAATGAAAACATTTTGTTTGTAATATTATGATAAATCCGCCGTGTTTAATGAATGCTTACAATTCTATTAGCCCCAATTTCTCTGCTGAAAGGGGCAGCAGAGAACTTAGGACTCGACAGTTATGATTCATTATCCATTGAGATACTCTTGATGTGGAATACTGAAGAGAGAGAGAGAGAGAGAGAGAGAGAGAGAGACGTTCAGTTCCATAGCGATTTTTTATGGCGTTCTTTTTTCTGCGGTGAGCGTAGCGTAATTTTTGATTAAGGGGTGTTTAGAAAGATCCGCAACAACAAGCAGTTTGGTGTATGGTAACTCTTACTATGTTCCAATCAAGTCTAATCTTAGGCATGTCTGAATTAAGAGATTAGAGAAACAATGTAGTGCCAAGAGAAGACAATCCGGTCTAGCAAGAAAACTATCTTAGAAGACAATCGCTTCAAATCATTTATCGCCATTTATGCAGGACGTTAGTTGTGCTATTTGGAAGAATCCGTTAAGGTCCAAAGACTCTCTACCTATTACAGCATAGCTTTAAATGTCAGCTAGATTGTGATAGTAGTAAAGAATAGCATGTTAACATATCAACTACTTCTACTTCTACTTTACATGCTACTAAATGGATGGTATATATAGTCCATATGAGTCTAATGCTACTAGATTCAAGTGGACCAGATATACCATTCATTTCTCATCCGCCCAAGACGGTCTGAGTCTCTGATTAGTAACTTTAGGCGATTTAATGAAGCCGTCTTGTCTTTCCTCTGCTGCACCCCTCTAGGGGTAAGTATTTTATGTCTATAGAACGATGTGTGTTCACGGGACCGATTGCCTATTCTGAGGGACGATAAACCCGACTCTCCGGGAGAAAAAATACTCTTCCTCCGTATGAGACTGGTTAACTAACCATTAGATTGAAAAGACCTGATAACGTTTCCTCGTGTCGTAGACGAGATTCGAACCCGTGGTTTTACAATCAAAGGGTTCGTTTATATGAACTAAGCTACGAAGTCCAGTGGAACATATACTTGTACAACTTCAAATATACAAATTTTGATATCGTTTCTATTAATATTTTTGATATAATTAACTCAAAGTAGCTGTTTCCTTAATGTAATCTCTTTCATCTGAAATAGAGGGTACGCAATTTTAATTACACCAAAGAGAATCTGTCTATCAATCATCTTAAAAACTCTTTAAACTGGTGTTTCGTAGCGTGATCTCTTTGGGCATATATTATCAAAAGTCGTCTATTAAAAACAATCACTGTTATTACAGAAGTTATCGCATAGAATGAGTAGGATTTGAATTGTGTGCGCTTTCGAACATAATTCCAATGATTAAAAAGACCTCCAAGCAATTTGAATGCATTGAGAGCTCTCACTCTTTAAATTAAATATTTGTTGTAATTCCTATTTGCATCTTATTGCATGTTACTTTATAAATCCATCTTCATTTAAATCAATAAATGAATATTTTCAGTAAATATTTAATATTGATATAAAATTAAAATTTCATTTTATATGAGCAACTGGGGAAGTTTCTGTCAGACTCCAGTTGATCTGACAGCACCTTTGTCCATAAGTTACATGATGACGTTCTCAAGTGTAACTTCGAGAGAAATCAGTTATATGAATAAGCGGCTGAAAAGGTCATCTGGTACTTTGTGAGAGAGTGGGGGATGAAAAGTAGTATCACATAATTTATGGATGACCACTCACAGAATTTTTATGAAAAACAGAAATATTTCATCTTCCTTTTCGTGTTAGGTTCAGCGGTCTGTCACAGCCAAGGTTACCCAGCTTTAATTGGGTTACCACTTAGTCAAGAAACTTGGCTTTTTGGTAACCTAATTAATGATTCAATAGGGCGATTATTCTTATCTACACCTTGATAGGATTGATAGATGGGATGAATCTATAGAAAAGTTCATCTAGGATTACTAGATGGGATCAACCTATAAATTGCACGGTGTTCATCTCCATAGCTCAGTCGGTTTCGACGATGTTCTTTGGAGAAAGAGTGTCGTCGAAATAGCACCTGAATTTGAATCCCATCCGGGACGCGAAGAACTTTTATCGGATCTCATCAGCTGAAGATGGGTTATCCAGTCTCATACCGGTGGAAGCGTTTTTCTTCACTCAAAACAGGAAAACCGGCCTGAACACTCTCAATTTACAGACATAATACACTGGTCTGATAGCCATAAATAGAAAACAACCAACCAGCTTCGTGGAAACTCCGGTTTTTCATCCTGAAAAACAAATCAAATCGGAAAGAAGCAGAAAAAGAAGAAGAAACGCACACATACATGCCTAAATTTCCTGACATTTTATCCTTACAGGCAGAAACCGTAATATCACGTACCACATTTCTAACAGTTCTTATCAAGAGAAGATGTAGCAGTAGATATGTTACCATCGCTTTGGCATGTCTTTTTTTCCGTGTGTGTGTGTGTGTGTGTGTGTGTGTGTGTGTGTGTGTGTGTGTGTGTGTGTGTATATGCGTGCGCGCAGGAGCAACCACTGATTTTGATATAATAACGGAGAATGTTTTATGGTCCTATAAAAATGTCGTTTTTTTTATCTCCATTTCATTCCATATTCCCAGTCGGTCTTATAGGCCGAAGTTGTTTCGATATATAGATCGTCAGGCAGTCTCCATCTTGAATAATCACTGCAACTGATTGTGTTTCTGCGATATGTTAGATGAAGGATGATGATCCTAATTTTCAATAGTGTTTAGCTGTGCATACTTGGACATGTTTTCTGCTTTCAATTTTATTGAGTTGCAGCGTTCAAAAACATCTTCCGTTCACTGAAGGAAAAACAAGCAAACAAATGAACAAAAAATCCCCACTTGCTACGTCATAGACTGATTCGGGAATCGGGTGAAAAAAAGACTTGGAAAAGTTCCTCTATTCAGTGACTAGAATCGAACAGATTAATCTTTCTTGTAGTGATTTAGAGTCAAAGTTATTAAGAGGCTACCATGGCTTTCCCAGATCCATTGCTTCTTAATTTTATGTGTTCATAGCATGGATCATCTATATCCCCTCCCCGTAGTGTTTCTACTCTAATTCCGTTGCGCAATCATGTGAAATACTTTGAATATTTTTCTGATTAACAAAATAATAAAACAGGAAAGAACATTGCCAGCATTCTTTTTTCAGATGAATAACAATTGTTGAGTAGCATAATAACAGTTGTTATGCAATAATTATTGATTTACTTTTCCTTCCATGCAGAGTAATAAATCTTATTTAAAGCAGTTTTTAATCCATCTCCCAGATTGTTTCTTCATGTCTTCGTTCACACCCTACTCAGTATTGCAATATCATATTTGTATGGAACTTTATATCGTTTCGCTATCATTAGTCCTATTATTTGTTCCATAAAGTATTTTGCCGAATGCATTAATATTTTACCTGCGATCTCTGCTCTTTAATGAACTAGCATTTTCATCCTTTTATTAAAAGAAGGATGTGATGATCTCCTTGTTACTTGTCAGTGAACTTTGCTTTTGGAAGAAGAAGAAAAAGAAAAAAAAAACTCACTAAACTTGACTAAAATTGTCCGTTTGTTGCACTTTAATGAGCGGAGTCGTATTTCTTTTCTCCTGTAACATTCTTACTTCTTCGCAAAAAAAAAAAAAAAAAAAAAAAAAATGTTCTTCAGCTTTCTTCTGCATATTCAAATTAAGTCTGAGTGCGGTATGAGCAATTTGGAGACACTGACCGCATTTGTAGTAAGAAATTACAGGCTCATTCTTACCCTTCATAAATGAAAGAGACGAAGGAGACTTGAACTCACCTCAGTGAACAGTATGAATGATTGGGGAAGGGGATCTCCGTCTATACAAATGTAAACAAATGCAGAACATTATGTCGAATGAGGATATCACGCATTTTGCTATGATATAATATGATGTGGACTATCTTGGTGCAGATGAAGCCAGTTTTTTTTTCGGCTACGAAAGTAAGAAACAACAGTCAGGGAAAAGAATTCATCCAAAGAGAATAAACATTTTAATCCCAGCTTATCCCCCATAGAACTAATAACAACGAAATCCATTCATTGCTCAAGAACACCTAAATAAAATGAAGTATGCATATTTAATTGTAAAAGCATTTGAATCTCCTTTACTAATGACTCAATCAGTAAGCAACGACGATTACCTTTTTTTTTTTTTTTTTTGAAAAGCCCTGGCTTCGAATCTGTGACTCGAAGAACTTTTCCTCCTCCCGCAAAACGTAAATTTTATTCAGTTTTTTTTTTTTTTAATTTTTGCCTTTGGTTGTATCTTTTCCGGTATTCCTGCTATTCGTTTGTGTTAAATAGCAAGTCAGTAGGAAATAGCATAAGTGAGAGGTGCGACAGATGTTATTAAAGTCAGAATTAATAAATACTAAATGTATCAAAATGTGAGCGTTGTAAATTCTAGTGCTTAACTAAGTATATTTATTATCATTATGTATGCCATCTAATGCTAGCACAGAACTAACATGATTAATCCTTTAGTCCGCTGTAATTTATATGAAAAACACAGCGGTATTAAAACTGTCTCTGTTGACTTGAACAGAGAGGAAAAACTACTTGTTCGCTATTGAGTGACACTAGTTGGACAGAGCTCTAAACATTCAGGTACATTCGATTTGCTGTTCGAAGCTCTGAGATATCCTTTCCTGCACCATATCATTCATCCACTAATCTTCTACAAATATTGGTACACTTTCTGGAAAATACTCTGTATGAAAGAGTGTTGCTCTGCAATAACAAAGGAATGCACCGTTCAAAATTGCTTTGTGTTCAAAATAACACCGGACCGAGAGTGGCGTTAAAAGAACTTTCAACGACAAACTCTAAGGTAAACACAGAAGTACTAAAACTGAATTTCGAAATGCCGAATCAGAATTCTATTTGAAATGACTTTCCAGTTTCTAATTCCTCTGCGCGGCTACTTTTAGAAATCCGATATAAACCTAATTAGAAAACTATTTCATTCAGAATAAAACACATTAAAAAGTTAATTATAATTTCAATCCAGTCTAATTAATTAAAAACGTGATTAAAATATTTGGTCTCGTGCGCTATCAATGGTTAAGAGCTTAGTTGATTTTCTTAAAACCAACATTTTGTTATTTATACTATTTTTTTATTATTAGTGACTGATCTATCGTTTGTTTAGAGACCTAAGAGAAAAGAGAGCGGATTCTTTTGGAGAAAAAAACATTTGTATCAATAAAAAAAAGTATTCAGCGAGCTTAGCGGAGAAAATTACAATCTCAACAGATAATATTTCTTTCTCATTACGTAATTCTGGTGAAAATAATGCCTTTGAATATTCATGAAATCATTGAATAAACAGTGTTACCTAATATTGATTGAACTGCAGGGTAAATGACGAAAACCAGGGAGTTTCGTAGAAAAATAGCTTGAGAATGTATTGTCTCAAAGATATCTTTTAATGTAGATTATCATATGTTAAGTAAATAAACAAATTACATTAGTGAATTAGCCTTATTCTCTGACAAGTGCCAAATAAGGATATCTGAATTCGTTTCATCGTTCAGTTGTACTAGAAAAATTTTAAATTCTCGATTTATTTATTTATTTATTTGTTTCAGATTTAATTCATTAAATATTTTAATATTTTCCGCGAACAAAACTCACTTCTCACTTACCCTAGATCAGGCGTGGGCAACTTCATTCTATACGAGGACCAATATATGATGAGTGGTAGCGTCACGGGCCCAACACTTTTAGACAGTACTTAAATAAAAATAAACTCTGCATTTTTTCAAGGCAATAGTTATATGTATTGAATTACTATATTTGTTAAATCATTTTACTACTGGGAGAACAATATAAAATACTTGATTGATTTAAATATAAGTTGTTGAATTAAATTTAATTACATATTTTTGTTTTTTTTTTACGTGTAACGCAACTTAATGAGACTCTGTGGGCGTTCATGTTAGGGAACAAGTTCATCAAAGTCAATTTTCAACAATGATGACGATATTCGTAACAAATCCTGAAGGTGGTCATCAGTGACGATTTAACACTTTCATTGCCAAGCTGAAAATTGGAATTTCGTGTGGTGGCCAAATTTTTTTATATTTTTTTTATTTAGTTAGCGACGTCCACGCGATAACGCGTGGTCGGCCGTTTGGTGAGGACTCGCATCGCGTGATCGCGCGATATCGTTCATTGCCAAGCTGAAAATTGGAATTTCGTGTGGTGGCCAACTTTTTTTTATTTTTTTATTTAGTTAACGACGTCCATGCGATAACGCGTGATCGGCCGTTTGGTGAGAACTCGCATCGCGCGATATCGCGTGATTGGCAATGAACATGTTAACCGCCCTCATAGTCGAGAAAGTGCATTCACATATGTATGTGCTTCTAAACATAGATGCAATTCTCAAACTGAAATCACTCAATGCAGGATATTTTTCCCTTGGTACCAGTTTCCAAAAGTCAATACCTATCTCAACCATTGAGTGGCAAAAGGGGTCACTTTGAAGGTCACACAACTCCAATTGAATAGTGTCATGCTGCTCTGAAATGTCGCATTTCATTGGGTTGTTAAATAATGTCAGTTGTGGCTGCATGTCACTGAAGTCAGAAAATCGCTTGCTGAATTGCTTCAAAAGTTGGTCTAACATTGGCACAGAAAACGTGAAGTCAATGTCATGGCTCTCCTCCATCAACTCCCTGCAGGAAGGGAAATGTATCAAGTTTTCTCTGACTAAGGTGAATTTAGAATCCATCTAGGGTTCATAAGTCGACTTATGAACCCATCTAGGATCAATCTGAGATTGTTTGGTTACGTCCCTATAACTTCACGTTGAGTTCATTCATGTGGTGTGTGATGTCTATTAGAAAGGCGAGTAAGCTGTTAAAATGAGGATCACATAGTTTTATGATTAGTTCTTTGTTTGTCTTCTCGTATTACTCTAAAAACTGTTTAATTTCCTTTCTCAAAGCAAAAAACCGTTTCAAACAGTTCCCTCTGCTTAGCCAACGTACTTCTGTGTACAACACTTCTTCTTCTTCTTCTACAGCTTCTCCCACTTAAGTGGGGTCACTGTTTGTTATGAGTCTCCTCCACACCTTCCTGTCTTGGGCTGTCACCACATCCAAGTTCTTCATCTTCAAGTCCTCTTCTACCAGCTCCCTCCATCTCTTCTTTGGCCGCCCACGCTTCCGCCTTCCTTGCACATCCATCTGCATGACCCTTCTTCCCACATATTCGTCCTCCCTCCTCATCACATGACCAAACCATCTCAACCTTGCCTCCTGTATTTTCGCTCCTAAGTTCGTAACTTTCACTGTTCCCCTGACATAGTCATTTCTCAGATGATCCTTTCTGGTCACACCGCACATCCACCTAAGCATTCTCATCTCTGCTACTTCCATCCTGCTGATGTTATTTTTCCTCAGGGCCACAGTTTCTATAGCATATGTCATAGCTGGCCTCACTACTGTCCTATAAATTTTGCCTTTCAGATTGATCGGCACCCTCTTATCGCATAACACTCCAGCCATCTCCCTCCAGTTCCTCCAACCCGCTTGTATCCTGCATCCCACTTCCTTCTCAGCTCCTCCATCTTCTTCCACTGTTGAACCTAAGTATCTAAAGTCTCTCACCTTCCTGATGACATTTCCTTCCAGCTCCAGATCTGTCTCCTGGCCACCGCCCACTGCGCAACACATATACTCTGTCTTACTTCTGCTCAGTCTCATACCTCTCTCTTCCAGTACTTTTCTCCATCTTTCCAGTTTAGTTTCCGCTTCTTCTCTTGAATCTACACACAGCAAGATGTCATCTGCATACAACATTGTCCAAGGTGCATCTTCTCTCACCTCCTCTGTTACCACCTCCATCACAATATTAAACAGAACTTTTCTCTTCCAGTACTTTTCTCCATCTTTCCAGTTTAGTTTCCGCTTCTTCTCTTGAATCTACACACAGCAAGATGTCATCTGCATACAACATTGTCCAAGGTGCATCTTCTCTCACCTCCTCTGTTACCACCTCCATCACAATATTAAACAGAAACGGACTTAATGCTGACCCTTGATGTAAGCCAACTGTTACTTGAAAACTTTCTGTCTGTCCCAAACAGGTCCGAACACTTGTCTTCACATTTCTGTACATTTCCTGCACCAACCTGACATATTTCTCCGGCACCTTCTTCTCCCTCAGACACCTCCAGACTTCTTGCCTTGGCATATCGTATACTTTCTCCAGATCAATAAATACCAGATGTAGCTCCCTTTGTTTCTCTCGATATTTTTCCATCATCTGTCGTAACCCAAAGATAGCATCTGTTGTTGATCTACCAGGCATGAAGCCAAATTGTTCCTTTGCAATCTCCACCTCCTTCCTCAATCTACCATCAAGAACCCTTTCTAGGATCTTCATTGTGTGGGACATCAACTTTATTCCTCTGTAATTTTTACAGTCTTGTGCATCCCCTTTACCCTTGTAGATGGGAACAAGAGTACTCTCCCTCCATTCCTCGGGTATATTTTCCTGTTGGCAAACTTTCATGAACAGGTCCCACAGCAGGTCAATTCCCTCTTCCCCCAGTGCCTTCCATGCCTCCACTGGAATTCTGTCGGGGCCCACCGCTTTTCCATTCCTCATCCTCTTCATGGCCTCCGTCACTTCCATTCTACTGATGTTCTGCACCATCCCCTCAGAAGGCTGCCCATCTCCTCTGTGAGTCCTTGCATTTTCCTCATTCAAAAGTCCCTCAAAGTATATTTTCTATCTGTTTCTTATGTCCACATCCCTCCATAATACTCCTCCTTCAGCATCTTTGATCTGCCTCACATGTAAGATGTCCTTAGCTGCTTTATTTCTACATTTCGCTAGTTGGTAAATTTTTCTCTGTCCTTCCTTTGTTTCTAATTGATCATACAGATCTTGATATGCCATGGCCTTCGCCTGTGCCACAACTCTCTTGGCTTCTTGCTTTTTCTCTTTGTACACCTCTCTGTCCTCTTCCACTCTTGACTCATCCCACTTCTGCTTTGCCTTCCTCTTAGCTGTCACTGCCACTTGTACATCATTATTCCACCACCAACCCTCCTTCTGCTCTCTAATCTTTCCAGATGTCTCACCAAGCACCTCGATTGCACAGCTCAGGATTACTTTTGAATTATGTTTCCACCAATCTTGTACACTTTCCAGTCCATCCGAAATCCTCTCTAACACTCTCTCCCTGAAACGATTCCTCACACTCTCCTCTTTTAAGCGAAACCACTTAATTGTCTTCATCCCATGGCAACCAGAAGTTCTTATCTTCGATCTTATTTTAAAGTATGTGCACAGCAGTCGGTGTTGTTGTGCTACTTGATCTGTTGGAATTACTTTACAATTTGTCACAACCTTAAGATGTTTTCTTCTAGTCAAAATGTAGTCAATTTGTGAGCTGTTGTTACCACTTCTAAATGTTATCAAATGTTCTTCCCTCTTGAAGAAAAACGAGTTCACAATTGCCAGATCAAACGCTACTGCAAAGTCCACAACCCTCTCTCCTTCCTGGTTCATCATTCCCACTCCGTGGCCACCATGCACCCTTTCACAGTCTCTATTCTGTCTTCCTATGTGCCCGTTCAAGTCTCCTCCGACAATCACCATCTCATTTTCTTCCAATTCCCTCATTTCTTCATCTAACACGTTCCAGAACTCATCTTTTTCCTCTGCTGTACAACCAACTTGCGGGGCATATACACATAATACGACCACCCGCTCTTCTCCAAGACCCAATTTCATTCGCATGATCCTGTCGTTCCTTCTACCCACGTCCAGTACTTCACCCTTCATTCTGCCACACACCACAATTCCTACACCATTTCTTCCCTCGTTATTCGCTCCAGAGTAGAACAATTTATATCCATCTCCCAGTTCCTTTGCCTTTCCCCCTTTCCACCTTGTCTCCTGCACACATAAAATGTCCAACTTCCTCTTCCTCATCATGTCTGTCACCTCTCTTCCCCTTCCAGTCATGCTTCCAACATTCAGTGTTCCCACTCGCAACATCCTCTCCACCTGCTGGGCTCGCTTCTTTAACCGCACCCGCCCTTGATGCGGTAGCCCTCGTCCACTTCTCACAGCTGTAGGGCGATGTGGCTGCGCGTCGCTTAAGGGGTACGCCCTAGCCCTTATATCATTTTCTCTTCTGTGTACAACACTAAATCGTCATATTCTGCCTCCATTTCTGTTAGAAAAGAAAGAAACTTGCGGTGTGTCAAGGCCCAATTTCCGCCCTTAATTAGGTTCACACATTTCGTTACAGTTTTGATGACATCCTCTATCTCCAGAATTTTATCACACAGAGCCTCCTGAAGTATAATGCAGTGCAATACAGGGCAATTGATTCCTTAGTAAGCCAACTAAGCCTGTTTGAGTACCACGCATTGATTTCGCGCCATCTATCACAATAGCTGTGAGATTGTTAATGTCACCAGTACCATTTACAACTTTCATAAATGCATCATAAATGTCTTAACCTTTGGCTGTGTTATGCAATGACTCTAATGCTAGTAGCTCTTCATTAATAACAAAGTCTTTGGAAACATTTCGAATGAAAATTAGTTGAGCTGTATCTGTTATGTCGGTTGATTCATTCAGAGCCAACGAGAAGTAAGCTGAAGCTGTAATAACACTTTTTAATTTATTTAATATGTGAGACCCTATTTCCTCGACTCTTTTTGTTATAGTTTGCTTCGATAGTGGGACACTTTCAAACTAACTGGCAATTTTATCATCCCCAAATGCACGTGCCATTTTCACAGAAATGAATTTAAAAATTCACCATAAGATAATGTTTTTTTTTTATTCTCGAAATTGCGGGTTCGAATCCACTCGTTGGCATGGATGTTTGTGATTGATGGGAGATGAATTTCATCTCCCCACTTATGACTACTTTTGTTATTATTACGGATTTTTCAAGCTACTTCAAGCCTGAAGTAGCTCGAAAAAAAGTTTCACTTTTGCTATTTAGAGCAGGGTTTCCGGATTATGTAAATATAAATAAAAATACAAAAAATATAAAAATTAATAAAATAATAGAAAAATAATTTTTAGCCCACTCATGGTAGGAATGTGATGTAGGTTTATATATATATATATATATATATATATATATATAAACGTTTTGGATTGGAGCTGCATAAAAATGATCAAATTAACATAATTTCTATAATAACATAAAAGGAGAAAAAGTGTTGCCTGCCACATACTGCTGATTAACTGCACCGCATTTTATTTCGGTCTTCCTTAGTTTACAGTTCTTTGCATTGTTGCTATTCATGCTCCTTGACTCAACTCGTGCTTATCTGGGTATGATCCGCTGCATTTTTATGATATAGAACAAGGATATATACATATATATATATATATTTTTTTTTTAATAGATTTAATGACTCAAACCGAGATAACTTATAAAGTTTAATGAGAATAATACAACTAGTTTCGGCTTATAACGGCCTTCATCAGGTATTCATTAAAGGAAGAGAATAGTAATAAACATTGAAGTATCTAAAAAACTGAGAATTACAGGTAAAAATTGCAACACATAATTGAAACAAAAAACGTTGTATTTTTTAAGTTGTTCTAACTGGCGCGCTGTTGTTTATTGCGTGTGTGCGTGCAGACTCTCGTGAACGCCAATATTGAATAACTGCAGTATGGCTATCTGGGATGTTATAACTCAAATTATTGTTTAAGTGGACAGGATTCAGAAGGATTTCCCTTGATTCTATATTATTTCTCTCAAACTCATCATCAGAGCGAAAAATATTTTCTGATCTATCCCAGCAAACGGAGTGGCTTTGTTGATCATCATTAGGATTATTTGAAAAAAGAACATGACTGGATAACGCAGTTGCACGTGATCTTTTATAGGAGATGTCTCTCTTATGCTCTTCTATACGTTGTTCAATCACCACAACGAAAAATATTTTTCGCTGTGGTGATGAGTTCGAAAGAAAAATTATTGAATCAAGGGACATCCTTCTGAATCCTGTCCACTTAAACAATAATTTGAGTTATAACATCCCAGATAGCCATACTGCAGTTATTCAATATTGGCGTTCACGAGAGCCTGCACGCACACACGCAATAAACAATAGCGCGCCAGTTAGAACAACTTAAAAAATACAATGTTTTTTGTTGATATATATATATATATATATATATATATATCATTAAATTATTTAATATGACTCAAATGACATATCAGGCACATGACTGTGTGTCTAAAATCTACTTCATTCATAATTTATTCGGTATATATTAGTGTAATTTTATTTAGAAATTAAATACTTTACTCTTTTATAAGTATAAAGATCGTATATCAGTCACTCTCAAATATATAATAATAATAAAAATGTTTAATGTCTCAGAATGAGCTTATGTTTCCATGTCAACTGCTAGTAATTTACAGCTTAAAGAATCGAAGTAGCAGCCCAAACTTATGCTTGATCTTGAAATGATCTTCAGTCCACTAACCTTACGCCACAAATATTCTTTTGACTTGGGAAAAATATATTAAAAGTGAGAACGAAATTAGATATATTTCTGCGCGTTGTGCTCGCAGAACTGAAGCACAACGCGCAGAAAGACCTAAATATATCATTAAACTGTTCTGAGTAACTTACTATTTTTTGTTTTATCGGAATTATTAATGCAGAGCTATTTGGACCCCCTCATTGGTCCTTCATTAAGTCCAAAACGAACGATTTTTTAAAACATTCCTTTAGAAATGTCAATTATTTACTGAAAATTATGTAAGCTGTTTAATTCGCGATAATTCACAACTGTTGGGAATTACTAGGTAATTCCAAATAACTTAATTCCATCAGCTTCGTTAGCCTGCGGCACATTGTAGAAATAATGTGTGCCACTTACCATAATTTTGGAATTATCGTCAAGGGAAGAGCGGATAGAAGTTTGATTTAGATCAACATCATATTATATTTAATCCTTCTTCTCCCAGTCTAAAGCTGAGATATGAGTGTTAAGGAATATAATGCGCTAAGGAATATAAGGAATATAATATTTTTTTGAACCGAGCCACTTCCAATTCTTTCTCATCACATCTAGATAAGATGTTTGTTAAACAAATCTACAGAAGGTTGTGCATGGCAGAGAGAGAGAGATGCTTAAATATAAAAATTAATCAAGTATTTATAATTTGCGATAAAAAATTGAGAGGAGCAACCCACGTCTCTTTTTCTCTCTCTTTTTTCCTTCTTCAGTATATTTAAAATAAAACTGCATTCAAAAATTAAACAATTCTCAACTGAGTGTACGAAGCGAAATGTATTTGTGACTGATGAATTTCATTTCATCTTGGAAAAATGTCGGATTCTTTTGGTTAGTGCACTTTCTTTATTTCTCAAAGAAGTGTTTTTGTTATGCATTCAACACATCACTTGGTTCTCATCGCTTCGAGTCTTTTATCATGATTAGGTGATTCCTCAAACAGGATTTTTTAGACAAAAATGCTCGTGACCAGAATAAAGTACTCTGCACCTTTTATCGCACTCCATTTCGTAACAGGAAATTGGAAGATTTCTACTGAGATGTCTTTTTCTTTCTTTGTTCATTTTTGTGTTCTTATTTTAGAGACTTTTCCTTCTGGGCCGAATGTGCATAGGTTATTCATGCGCTGCCCGAGTGTAACGAGTGCAAAACAACCTGAGTAAATGCGTTACACCTCCTAAAGATCAGGAACACGAAGATTGTGCTCTGATCTGAAGGATACGACACGAGTGCACCTTCGACGGAAAGAAACACTTCATTTCTGAGACACAATGCCGTCGTTAATGAGACGAAAACTTGTCACTGCATGACGTACTTGGTTCTTTTGTTTGACGATACCGCAAAGAAGGAAGGATAAAAGCGCCTATCAATAACATGTTAATCTATTTTTGTGTCCTTTTGTATACAATAATTAAAAGCACTTAAAATAGAAATGAAATTATAGTACTCAAGTGGCTCAAAGTAGTTCACAGTTATTCATCATTCTAATTTATTTAAAATATTTTGTGGAGGAGCAAAATATTTATCGAGGTGCTCTCACCAAGTTCCGAGAGGATATTCCGAACAGCGCCATTCGTTGACTATTTACACCGTTATTATCTGACTTACACACGCCGGTCTCGTGCCTTAGCTTTGCGGCTACGCGCGGTAATTTCTGTATGAACATCGATTTATGTAATGATTGTCGTTCTCTAAGTTCGTTTTGTGTGGAAAAAGAACTAAAGTGGAAACTTATAATAAGCGTTTTCAGTTTAGCTCTTTGTGATTCTCACTTGTGACAACTGCGCATGTTTATTAATTCTCTTATTATTTATTTCCCCACTGGATCTGCTCAATACAATAGAAAACAAAACGTGGCAGTTGTTATTTCTTTTATTTTTTATTGCTGATTTCAATTCTCACTGCTTTTACACATAAAAGGTCTGATTTTTTTCCCTTCATGTAACGATGTTAATTATTCTATGGTACCTTTTTACAATTGTAAATTTCGAACTATTGTTTCATTCAGCTTTATTTAACTCGAATTAAATAAGTCCAATTTAAAGAACACAATCGATCTAATTTTCTTCAGCGTCGCAGAAACACATTTTAAGGAGATTTCTTTTGCGGAAAAAAAATCATTGAAGGTCTTCTAAAAACGTATTTGTCTTATCATCGATTTCAAAAATGTGACATTCCTTTCAATCACTACTTAAAAGCTGAAAATTGACGAAAAAAAAAAACTTGGATAATAATGGTGAAATTCAGTTCTCTGCTAGTAAGAAGCCTCTCAGAAAATACATTGGCAGCCATTACGTATAAGGACAACTAACCTGCATTTTGGATAAGGATGTTAAAAAATTATGCCTAACTATTTTAGGTTTGTTTTAACTAAACACAGCGAGAGCTTAATGTTTAATTATAATATAAAATATAAAATTAATAACACATTAAATATAAAATTAAATTGCATAGTTTATGACTATACAATTTAATTTTATATTTAATGCATTACTGATCTGATAAAAAACTGATGATAATGAAATAAGTAAGATGTGTAAAAAAAATTGTATTTTTTTATACAAATATTTTGTTTTTTTAGGGGGGAGAGAGGGAGGTATGACTGGTTCAAGGTCAGTAAGGATGTAGAGTGAGTGTATTACTTCTGTTAACTGCGTGTTTATTTTCTTCCTCCAGTCAGTCTGTTGCTGTCTTCTTGTGATGCCAACTGCCTCACCTTTATTTTAAATCCTTTGGACGCGTGTGAGTATCCTTAAAGGAATTTTCATCGCTCGACGTTAGACCAGTACACTGCAAAGAGCGACTTGGAATAATCGCATTAATCTGCACTTGTAAGCGTAGAAAACAACAAAATATGAGCAATGAAATATATTTCTTTAAGAACTAAAATGCTAAAATTTTAGTTGCAAGAGAACTATTTTTTCTACTGCGCATTATTCTCTTATAAGGAGAGTTCTATATTATCGTCCTCTGTTCTGTATAACCGTACTCTACAGACCGCATCTGTCATAAGCAACGATTCTTTTTTATCCTTTCAAACGAATGGATGAAAAATGTACCACAGTTATTATTAAATTCCCAAGAAATACTGAAATGCTCGCTTTTTAAAAGTTCCATTTCGCTTCCATGTGCTTTCTGTAAGTTGCCTAACAGTCTTCCCATTTCTCAAACGAGCCAGCCGAGATACAATTGTTTACAGAAATCGGTGGCAGGGTAAATGGTCGCAGGGATAATCAATCACTTCGTATCGGGAGTTTCTGGGCACCTTTCGGCAATAAGGGCTCGAGCTTTCTCAGCAGTCTCGGGAAAGTAATGCTGATAATTAAGTTTCTGATTGCATCTTACGCCTTAAGTCGTTTTGTCTTTGTCTGTAGCTGCAACTGTGTGTCGAAACGGCTCGAAGAAATTAAAGAGAAGAGTAGTTCGAAGTTGATGACGTAATGTGTGAGAAGCTAATGGCCATTTTACGTCTGGTGTTTCTCACGTGTGTTATGTAACGTCACTTGTAATCAAGTAATTCAAATGAGCCAAAGTCGAGAAAGTGATCACTTCGCATCAAGTGTTCTGCTGATTGTAAAGAGAAAGGTCTGCAATACGAGAAGCCATTTTGGAGCTGCAGGTAATGAGAATCCTACGGATGGATTTCAAAACTAATTTCACTTCGTGCAATGAATGGTGTTACAAAGGTGACTTAAATCAGAAATTTTGAAATTATTTTAAGAGTGAAAAGAAGAAACCAAAGCGAAGTGCAACAATTGAAACCTTTCATCTTTTCTCGGAATAAATACAAAATAAGGTGAAACCGCATTGAGAAATAATGATATTTTTATTAGGTAACCGACTATTTATTAATGATAATTGTATATTCGCATAGCCGAGTATTATAGTGGTATCACTAAGTGATATAGAGCTTGGTTCTATTTTAAAATAAGCAAATTGTTAATGATTTCGATAAATTATGTATATTTTACTTAATTTCGTCTTCTCCTTTTTTTTAAAAAATAAAATATGAATACGAAAATCTTAATGCTGTCTGTATCTGATTTAAGATGAAACTAAATTAGATGGCTAAATGGCCCAAAGTACTGAGATAAATCCAGGAAATATCTGGAAAAAAATGATGCTTTCTGGATTTTTATTTAAAAAATTATCCAGAAATCTGGATAAAATTTTATTGATAAGCTTTCATCTTTTTAATAATTTTATAGTTACTGTAATAATAATTTATTACAGATTTATTAGATATTTGAACTTTCGGTATCCAAGTGTCAGCTGAGCATTCAAATTCGAGTTCGAAGTTTTTAACAAAATATTTGACAGAACTCGAATCCATTCATCCAATGCTTTGTGCTAGGAATAATACACAATTCTGCACAATACTCCACATTCAGATTTCGCGTTTTGTCTGACTTTTAATAACAAGACTAAAAACCTCTCTCGGACTTTTTATCCTCCATTTGAGAAATCTTTCTTCGCCTTTATAGGAAAGTGCACACCATCAAGTTCCCTTTTTTCTAAATCTGTTGTGTCTCCGCTAGTGTTTCGTAAATCTGTTTCACTTTTGTCTTGAAGTGCTAAAAAGTTTTTAAATTTGATGTCATTTATGAAAGGAATTGCTTTCTCGTTCAGTGATAAACGTAACGTTTCCGGTGATTTTATGAATGTTGCGAACCTTACATCTCGGTATTTCAGGGAGTTTTATTCATAACTTCAAAGGGCTGCGCTGCAATTGGAGCGAAGCGTATATTCAATCGGTAAAGTGAATAGGATCAATGCGTGCTTCCGTATTGCATCAACATATTTTGATAAAATGTAGCAATCATGCAGGCATACGAGAATCAAAGTTTTTCAGGTGGAAAAGTGTTTACTTTTCTATTCGAAGAAAGTTTGTGATCATTTTATATGTGGGAGAGGCATTTGCGATCGAATATTGTTATATGAACGAGGACGCACTGGAATTAAACATTCAAATTAGAAATAATAAATATATTACGCATTTGCTGCAAAATACATAAAAAACAAGAAGGAAATTTTAAAAGGAAGCAATACAAATATGCATGACAGTTTTAGAATGCCATCAGAGGAATTATTGCATGTGTCATTATTCAAATTATGGAATTTTGAAGTAAGCTAAGAGTAGTAGCTTTGTTGTTTTAAAAACTTTTCATTATAGTAACCTCAAATTTTAAAATACTAAAAGTCTTTTGCAAGATTTATTTTCAATATTCATTAACTAGAGCAGAAATGTAATATTTTCTCATCGGGATAGCGACTAAAACTCGTGGTTTTCGGAGCAATCGTAAAGTGACTTTTTATAAAAGAAATAAACAAGCAACCAGAGAAAATATAGTAATTATTCTAATCGACAAATTCTTTCTTTAATGCGTGAAAAGCATTAAAAGCCTTGATCTTACGCTAAACGAATAAAGTTGGACCTGTAATATTTCAACTTCAGAAGGTGTGAGCACCAACAAAAACAAAAGTTATCCCATAATATTGATTTCCCTAGAAAGGTGGATCTTATGTTTTATATCTAGCTATAAGACAATTGCGTGTGTTGGGGGGGGGGTCACGTTTTCACTTTGTTTTTCTTATTGGTTGTAGTCTAAATCAGAGATGGTTAAAACTGCTACTTAAGATAAGTTAAGGTTTTAATCGCTGCATTCACAGTTATTTATTTAGGAAAGCATTTATATAAAAGTAAAATGCAGATTCATTAGACAAATAAACCCGAAGTGATCATTAGTATTATACAATCGATAAAAGATTGAGCTCTCTCTTCGGTTTTCTAGTACTGTGCACATCACTTGGCATCGCCGTAAAGGTTTATATCTCATTTTTCAGTACCTAAAATATTCACAAACAAGTTTTGCTGTCTCCACAATCCATCTGATTGCAGCTGTGGAAGGAATGCTTGTGAATGTCTTTAGATGATTTTTATCGCACGGTGTGCGATTGTTATCCTGCTTGTTTGGACATCTGACAAGACTTAGATCTCTAAATCTAGGATATAAACACATTTTATAAATTTTATACCTATTGCAGTGTTCACGAATTACTAATCCTTAGCCGTTCTGCTAATCGGTCTTAAGTTACTGTCTTTCGTGAATTGGACTGCAATAACGAAAGATAACTTAAATATACCACATGTTCATTTTGACTAACTTAACTTTCATGCATAAACTCTCATACGATACGAATCGCATGATCAGTGAAGTAAGTTAAGGTATTCTTAAATTACTTCACTAATTATAAATCAGCAATGGCAGGTGTGATACATTGCTAGAACCATTCTGTCCTAGTAAGTTTCTCAGACTTATCATTAGAATCGCACGGTCGTATTATTATTCTTAGTTATGGCAATTTTGATGTAGTTAGTGCAAGTGGTTTGATGCTAACACCTTTACGACGTTTGATTTGGAAATTTGATTTAAAATATACGGGAATAGTTCGAATGCTATTGAAATCATTCTAGGACAAACCTATTTGAACTATCCACTGCTTATATGTGCCACGCAACCCCTTCTATTACTGCTGTCGGTCAATCTGAGGAGAACTAAAAAATTACATAGTTTTCAAGAGAAATAATTTATAGTTTGACTTGATAAATATTCTTTGATTTTTATCATCAAAATTATATTTTTTATCAGCATTTGAATTAATTATTACCATTTGTTTATTAATAAAATAATTAACATCAAAATAATCGGAATTCTTTGGACATTTTGGAAATTTTAGAAAATTCAACAATTTTTAGTAAAAAAATTCAACGAAAGTGGTGACGAAAGAAGAAACAAGTAACTTTCACATCACCTTTTCAGATGAAAGTGAGTTACTCTGTCTTATATGGAGGAGTAGTGATTTACTCCTCCGAAACTGAGAAACCAGGCAAGGAACATACACATTAGCAGATGTTACATGACATGGAGATTAACTACCTTATTTTATAAGAAGCCAATTTACTTTGCTAACAGACATCGAGCTAAGATGTAAAGCAAGATCAGATCGAAATGAAATAGGAGATGAACCTCCACCGTAAACCCTGGTCATCATATGGATTTCTATCCAGGCAAGAAAAAAATAAATTACGTATTTTCATTGTTTACTTCCCTTTTCATCCAAGAAGAGATCAGGAATATCTGTAATCTTTCTAAAAGCAATTCAGTAAGTATATTCGAAAGGTATATCTAAGGTATTTTTCTCAAAACGATACTTTTTTTGCTTCATTTTTTTTTTCATTAACCGCAGATGTGGAACGCCTTGAATTTAAAATAATCTTGGAGTTCGAATATAGTAATATCAAGCCATGCTTAGTTATCGCTTTCTGAAGAAGTGAAAGAAAGTAATCGAAGTAAATCTCCACAGAGTTGTAAGATTTATTAGAAGGAAATATTAACAGAAAATACTTTGTGATTTTTTTTAAGCCCAAACATTTGGATCTCATTTCGTATCTCTTTAAAAATATGAAACATCTATGACATTAATTTTAGAAATAAAGGTGAATAGGGATTGATATATTGCTCTTTTAGAGGGAATAGTTTGACGCTATGATACTTTCTCGGGGGACAATTAGAAGATTAAACTTCAGACTCAGATCACGATGATAATCCCAAAAGTGTTCTGCATCCGAGCTCTCTGATTTGCAAGTCTACTGATTTCAGTGAAGGAATGGAGAATATCGCTTATGAAACAAAAATATTAAACAAATATTGCAACTGTTTTATTACATTGTATTATGCAATAAAATGCAAAAATAAAATAGCTACTTTCAGAAAAAACAATAAAGAAAATATATTTTAAGTGAATAACTAAGCTATTGAAATGTAGAGCAAATTGATAAAGCTGTTGCGTTACCGACGTTCTTAGAGAATGCACACCGTCTTTCTTGTCCTTAGAGGTAGAATAGTAATGCTCACATAAATATCAAAACAAGAGAAAGGAAATTGTGCTTGAAATGCTCAACTTTCTATTTTTCATTTCCTTGATAACTGATAACGTTCATCCAACTGTGAAACGTTAATATTGTAGGATTTTCATGTTTCAAAACTATGTTTTTATCTGCATTTCATATAATATTTAATTCATTTTTTATATACCATTTACAACTTTCTTTCATTGCATCAGTTTTGCTTTATGCATAAAATCTAAATTAATAGTACTCTTTTTATTAGTCGTTTTTAAATTTTGAATAAATTTACCGCATGATTTAGAAAGATTTTTTTTCGCACCATACATTTCAGTGATGAAGGATGGGCGCTTTTTATGAGAATTAGAGAGAGAGAGAGAGAGAGACTAGTTTGTATATTAGGCCGTGGATATTTTCTAACAGGACATCGTATTTTTGGTAATAGTACACGTGGTTCCTGAATTACTGATAGTGTCGCACAACATACTGAAAAGGAAGATTGTGCGGTCATGCAGTTATCATTAGAAGTGTACTAAACGATGATCTTTACTCATAGGATGCTGTCATCTCATGGGAGATATTAAAGTTAGTTTATAAGAATCTTGTATAACGTATGAAATTGTGGATTTTACATTTAGCTCCATTGTCTGCAAGTGTGTGTGTGTGTGTGTGTGTGTGTGTGTGTGTGTGTGTGTGTGTGTGTGTGTGTGTGTGTGTGTGTGTGTGTGTGTGTGTGTGTGTTGCTGATCTTTAAGTTTTCAGTTGGTTGGATTTATGCATGATGCAACTGAGACCATGAAGCTGAGACCGAAAACTGCGCACGTGCGCTTCTGGCCAGTTTGCCTGTTTCTGCGTGATGAAAAATATCAGATTTCAGGAGAAAAGCCCATGTCGCTACCGTATCAAACCAGCTAATTCACTCCTTATAAAGGTTCTTCGCTTCTTAGATGGGATTTTAATAAGAAATCTCGATTGAAAAATCGAAGGCAGTTTCAGTGTTTATGCTTACTAACACATGTTACATCCTCGGTAAAGCTAGTAAGAGAATATGTTTAGACCAGCGATCAATAACCACGCCCTTTAAATATATTTTAAGGTCTTTGAATTGCTTTCCTAATAAGCTAAAGTGCTGTCCATTGGAAATCTTTTGATAACTCATAAAACTTACTGGTGTATTTGCCAGTTTGGCTTTGCTATGCTTAGTGGGGGACAAAAAGTAAATTCA
This sequence comes from Typopeltis vanoorti, assembly GCF_054136105.1. Lineage (NCBI taxonomy): Eukaryota > Metazoa > Arthropoda > Arachnida > Uropygi > Thelyphonidae > Typopeltis > Typopeltis vanoorti. The sequence goes on along the minus strand of NC_143556.1, from coordinate 125,739,544 downwards.
AATATCCTTAGATACTGTATCGATATATTCTTAGCAGTTAAGAACATTTCTGTCAGCGGTTAAATAATACTGAAGGTGAAATGAATATGTTAGACAACTGCTACCAACTTATCCCCGATCTTATTAATATTATGTAATGATATCATATGTGTTCCGCTGTCGATTTTTCGGGGTTGCCGAGTTAATAAAGTCGAGTTTCTTCTGTGATAAGAAAGCCTACTGTAGCCTGCTCCAAATGTCCATTAAGTCGAGTACTGTCTTAGAAAAATAATAACCTAAAGGGCTCAAAAGCCTTCACAGCCTCACAACCAATCAACGAGGCTTCACAACCAAGTAATTTGGCTTCACATGAACTTAAATGACACTACGATAGGGAGGTTTATCCTGTCTTTCTTCCCAATACATTATGAGAGCAGCTGAGTTCGCCCTACATGTGATTCAATGGTTTTAAAGATGAGCCCTTATGAAGGTTCTGAACTAAAACTCGAACCTCCCCCACCCTCTTTATAATCAAAAATAAAACCCCTTAAGTAAAATGATCATGAACATTTTGTCTATTCATGCCTGGAATCAAAATTATAACTTTTTTTTTTCTGCCGATTTAGCGCCATAGATGTTACCAAGAGATTCGCAAAGCGCACTCATAGTTTTAATAATTCGCCGAATAATACCTAATAAGTATGTATGTTTATACACAGGAAATTTACGTATCGACTTTTTTTAACATCTAACAGTCGTCCGCCCTCAATAAGGAAAAGGATATGCTTGTGGTCTCAAGCTCAAAAAGTTTGCATGTTTGTTACTCTGAGCAGTTTCTTTGGCATTCCAATCTAATAATGCAATAACAGTTCGTTACTTTGAAGTGTGCGTACAACACAACTGTACGACTGGCGTAGAGCTGCATTTCAAAATTTGGAACTTAAAGTGTATTTGAGTAAAAACTTGTAATAATCTCTTTAGTGCCTTTAACTTAGAAGAACCCTCTGCGCTGAAAACCATCAAACTATTCTCCATAATACTGAGAAAAGAGATTTTGGCATTTGCTGATAAGGATCTAGTTTCCTTAGGCTATTTTGTAAAGTTAACCTGGCTTAGTATGTGTGGACATGGTCCGTAAGCATGTATCATCTGCATAAGAGTTAAAGTTAAAACTAAGTCATCTGCAAGAGCTAAAGTTAGAACTACGCCGCCTGAATGATTGCTTTACAGAGCACATAAGCCGCGGAGAAGAGTAACTTGCGTAATGAAACTCTTGGCACGTGTTCAATGTGTATAATTCATCGTGCTCCGTTAACAGGTGAGGACGTTTGTATGATCCATCGAATTTCACTCTGGTTATAAGAGACCGTGGATTGTTTTAGTTTGCATTCAGAGAGTGTAATTATTTGCCAATAATCTTATTTTCTCAGTTAGACTGATTTTTATATAAATTATAATTATTTTTATGTATTAAAAGGGTACTATATCAATTTTTACCAGGTGAGAATGAATAGCAGTTCATTTATTGTACTGCTTTTCAGAGTTTTAAGTGAGCAATGATTTAATGTGCTTTTCTGTTTTTTTTTTCCCTTAAAAATGCGGAGTCGATAGTCATAGTTTTCTGATTATCTGAGGGCTAGCACGAACGTAAGTCATTATAGTGCATACGTATTTTATCTAAGGAAGAAATAAATAATCATAGTTAGAGTAGGATACTCTAAGCCACGTGTTAACTTCAAAAGTAGTCTGTTATAGCATTACCTCATTTTTGTACGCATTCACATTACTTTCCTCTAACAAGTATCATAAAAGTTAGTATTTCAATTGATTTTCATTTTTCAAAAAACATGAATCAATTTTCTATACAATCTGCATTACTTTTTCGTTTAAATATATGTAATCCAGATAGTTTTTTTTTATTATTTTTTTTAATTTCCGCATGCACCAATTTCTTGGTTGTTTGTGTTCATCCCCTGCTGCACTAATTGTTGGTGTTACTTTCTGTAATGTTTTATTTATTATTTTGTTTTCACAAATAATTGTATCAAATCGCATTATTGAAGGTATTTCTGTTAATCTATCGAGGTGTGAGTGGGAGATCGAGTGAAAGAAATTGCTACAGTCATCGCGTGCTACAAGAAATGGGTACTTCTCCATTGGATAACTGAGCATTAATGTTACCATCGATTGCTGGTAGATGCAACCCTTTTACGTGTTTGGAGGCGGTTATAACAGAGATTATGCTGCTTCGAAATTGATATGTCTGTTTAGGAGAGGTGCTGCTGAATCATTCATGGCGATTGCCTCTCTTATGCATTCTTAATTAAGCAATTAGATAATCATAAATTCGATTCCCACATGAAAGGATTGCAATTTACCATTTGGATAAGACCAGCTACGCTACGGCGCCAATTACATTACATGACTGACTGCGAAATTTCTCATTAAGTGATTAAAATGTGTCCAACTCTGGAAACCAGTCTTAATGTGAAGTACGCAAGAAATGCAAATTAAAAAACATCGTTGAAATAAAAATGTGTCTGGTTAGTAAATTTGGAAACAGAAATAAGACTTTCAATTAATAAAGACGCGACGAGAGAGGCTTTAACTTTTGTGACTTTAGAATTATCTTTCTGAATACATCGCAGTTGATTCGTTTGTTTATATAATTTTTTCAAGCTAATCAATCAAAGGATTGCATAAAATCAAAAAAAACTTTTGATCAAATGTGAGATAGCTATTGTATGGCTTAAAACACAAACAAAAGAGGAGGTGTATTAGAACACTAAAAATATGATTCAGATTGTGATCTACATGTTGCCTGTTAGTACTATAAATTAAGAGCCGATTAAGTGGAAAACACCCAGGAAATGACATGATTTGACATCACGATATCAAATAGATATCAAGATTACTTCATGACAAGAAAAAAGCATTTAGCTTGAAATGAAAATAATTACATATTATTCCTGTATGTTGATTATGAATTCATTTTATCTTTCTATCTACAGATAAATTTAGGTCATCTTTCTTACAATCAGGTAGCGCATAAGTTTTAAAACTTAATATTCAACCCATATTTTCCACCTCTCTTTTAGTGATTTTTTATATAATGTAAATAAAGCATGATTTCACATCATAGGCATATACAAATAACAGTGTATTATAAAATACTTATTTATTTCCATTTCCAGCGTTCTCAATTTCGCCCTATAAGTATTGGGAATAAACACCTTGTCATAATCCTTTTTATTAAAAATATATTTACAGCAGATTCAGTGGCATTAAGTTAGGAAAAAAAAATCTTAATTTATTTTTGTTTTTACTTTTTCCTCTTGAATAGTCAAATAAATATTATCTACACTTTGATGAAAATTCTGGCACATTTATGGGAATGGATCCATTGAAGGCCTATAATAGCCTTATCGAAGGCCTATAATAGCTTGAAAATTTTTCATGTTTCGTCTATTGGCTGAGACGAAACCTTTCTAACCTTTCTTAACCGAGGCGCAACAAATGTTCTCCACTCCGCAACAACAACAACTAAAGATTTCACTTTTGTTTCGGAACTATTTCATAAGACATTCGCAAATGAATGTGTGTCAAATGAGTTTCTCCATCTGGTAAAATTGTAAAATTTATTCAGATATTTCAATTTTTTTTTCAATTCTAGTAACAAATCAACTAAGTGGCAGAACGAGTAAATGTAAAGAATACTTGTTATACGTGGGCTGTTCAATCAGTAATAAGACTAATTTTACTGTGGCGAAACCACTCATCACAATATTAATTTCTGTGGAATAAAGAAATGTTGCTGTATGTATTAACAAAAGAGGTTGATAGATGACGTATACGGGCTGATGTGCCAGAGTGTCAGGTGACTAAACGCAAGGTTGTTTCGACGCGCCTACGAGGCGAGACCAGTCTTCGAAATGGAAGCGTCCTTGGAACAACGTTATGCGATTAAATTTTGTGTGCGTTTGCAAAAATAGGCATCGGACACTTTTAACATGATACGCGAAGCTTTCTACGATGAAGCATAAAACTTTTTAAGAAGGAAGGCAAAATGTGGAAAATCTTGAACGTGAGGAAAGACCTTCAACGTCCATCACAGAGACAATAATCAACACAGCAGCGATTATCATCAAGCACGTCAAAAGGAAGCGTCCACTACTGAAGAATGGCTTCTTATTGCACCACGATAATGCAAGGCCACATATTGCTGGTTGTGTAGTGGACGTTTTGCAGAAGAACAACACAGATATCCTACCACACCCTCCATGCAGTCCTGATCTCTCACCGTGCGATTTCTGGTTGTTTCCTAGGCTCAAGAAATCACTAAGAGGCCGCCATTTCGAAAGCAACAAAGCATGTGTAAAACTGCGGAGGTCGTTTCGAAAGAACTCTCAAAAAACGGACTCTCACATGTGTTTAAGAAGTGGACGCAACGTTGGGACAAATGCATCGCTTTTCACGGTAGCTACTTCGAAAAAGACCATGTAAATGATGACGATTAAAGGTGATCTGTTTTCTGTATAAATATAGTCTTATTACTTATTGAACAGCCTACGTATGATTGTAGCCTTGGAAAATACTAGAAACCGAGCGAGGTTATAGCGAACAGCGAATTTTAGTTTAGGCTGCCATATTAGACATCAATCATTTTATGTTATTGCAGCACAGCTGGAGTCCCAGATCAATTGCGGCTGACCGACATGATTAAAAACGAAACGTGTGTGGAAAATAAAGTCAAGGAACAGATAGACGGATATACTGTATATAAAGGAGATAAAAAAAGGGATTTAATATTCCTCGCGGAATGTAATAGTGGATTCTCGAAACCAGAAGTTCAGTCCAAAGTTGAAGATCTTCGTTCTAGCTATAAAAATTCAGTTAATTACGTACTAGACTTCATAGCTTGTGTTTCTATAAAAGGATGAGTTAGCCTAATAACAAGCTAAACTACTCTACGAAAAATAATCAATTTTTACTTTCGTTGTTGAGAGTATTCTGTGATTGGAAGATATTTTTCATTCACGGCATTATGACAAATCACGTCATCAAACGGACGTGTGTGGATATGGTGATGTTGGAAGTTGTTATTTATCAGTGTATCGTCTCATTTGTTAAATAGCAATGATGTTATGGTGTAAAAATGCTTTCAAAGTCTCGAAATGTTCGGAAAAATGATCACTAGAACGTTATGTTGATAGTCTGGGCAGATTTAGGTTTTCTACGCATATCTTACAGAAATGAAGTTGAATACCAACGTAATAATGCACTCTTATACTGTAAAGAGTTGTTGCTAAAAGTCTGAGGAAATCAGAGTTCAATAGTTAGACTGGCTGGCACGGTGTCATGCTCTATACTAGCTATACGGAACACTTTTTGGATGAGTTAGAATGTTGGTTGGAGGAAAAGCAATAGTCCATTTCTCTAGAGCAATTTTCTCCGTTTTGACGAAGGCATTGGCCAAAATATCTGAAATTCTACCGAAAAGAATGGTACCTTCGGGAGGAATTTCTCAAACAGTGTTTTGAGGTTTTCCAAAGTGTTTAGATAATTTTTGCAAACTGCATGTTTATGAAAAATCCTGAATTTGTTTCATTTAATTTATGTTATCTAAACAAAATCCTTGGATAAGTAGTTGTGTTCTTTTTTTACCACTTAATTTATAGCTTTTATTTATTCTAATCTGAATTAAGGAGTTTTGGAAAGTAATGAGCTCCGATCATGACAGATTAACATAACACAGGCACATAACATTTTGTATAAAAGGGGAGTCAGGTCTAAGAATATTCACGAATTGTATTTTTTGATTATGACAAAAAATAAGATACCATTTAGGAAACCCTGGAGTCTATATCTTCTTTTCCCTGATGTAGGTCATTTGGACCTTGAAATAAACCTCTTAACACATTCATCATCCTTCGTTACGTGTTATTACATTAAGAATAAGAGACAGCCATGCGAAAAAGAACAAAATTTAATAATGTGCTGCTATTCTTCACCAAAGTAGTACTTACGCCATTTATCGAAATAAACATGGTATAAATATGTCAAAACGTGCCTAATAACTTGCTTTTAGCTTAATAGCTCGAGACATGTTAGAGAAGGATGCATTGAGCCATTTGGTATTATTAAGGACTAGTAGATTATATATTTGTGAATTGTGTATGTATTCTTATACTAGTTGCTTTGCTTTTTATGAAGGAAAATTCTAGTTTACTGAGAAAACCCTACGCAGGCTATTCGTGGGTGTGAATATTGGAGAAGGTCCTCATGGAAGTCGAACTCAAGAGTTAAAAAAAGAATTAAGGTATGCTATATTTTAAAATCAAATTTCAACCAAGAGAAAGCTTCAAGCATGCATTTCTCCAACGATAAACAAACTATATTCTTGTAGGCATACCAGTAGACATAACCTCCTCTATACTGCATAAAAGAAATATGAAATTATAAAATTAGGTAAACGTTAAGAAATAATTCGTTTAATCCATAATGCAACATTATATTAAGATAGTTATATTTGTGAAAACATTTTGTTTTCGTAATTTTCAATCGAACCGAGCAAATATTAGTTGACAAAATACTGTCACCTAACAAATCCAGCTCAGACAGTTGAACCGAACCAAACATTAGATTTAGTTGAGTTGAATCTGTAAATGATCCGGAATAGAAACTTTTAATCCATATACATGCATACCTACAGAAGAATAAGATGATTATTTAAATAAAAACTAATCAAATAAATGAAAAGTTTTTGTTTGAATATTTTAATACCAGATCTCTCCATATGTAACGACAGATTTAATTATTTTGTTTAAGATAAAGTTTTGAGTCGGACAAAACATACATTAATGGAGGTTGATAAAAGTGTCAATCTTCTATCGGACACATTGTAATAACATTTTTGTCCACCTGAGGGAAATTATATTTAAATGTCATGTTGTTCCTAATCTGTCACAAGTTTCAAGTGTGCTTGTTTGAGCTCCAAACTGAAATAATCAATCTGATGGCCTGTCACACTTGCAAATTTAATTACAGCCACTGTAAATACCTTCGTTCTCTACCCCTTAGCTTCAACTTTCTATGTAATGAACTTCTCCAGTGTTGAAAGAAGGAAGATAAAAATAAAAGAAACAGAGATAAAGAGAATAACAAAAATTTCTAGACAATCGTTAACTTGCCTATCCGAAAGAATTTTTGACCTTATTTCAATATTTTTGGAATCACGCTTTCTTAAATGATATCGTTAATATTATTATTCAAAATATTGAAATCAGGTCAAAATTCATCTGACTTTATTTCAATTTTAGACCCATTTTATATCTAACTAACAAAGGCAACATTTAAAATTTATTTTTAATTTCACTTCTTCAGTATTTCGATCGAATCTGAAGTTTCATTCAAAATTTCTTTTCTGTAAAAGCGCTGCAAAAAAGTTATTCACTGGATCTAACAAAACAATTGTCTTAGACTATGCTGTCTACAAATGATAGTCAGACAAAAATACTATATCATGGAATGAAAGATCTTCTGTTTCAATTTTGTGAAATACTACTATAGCGCGAAATTAATGCCATAATTTTTTTAATCATCACCCCTTTGTGATGATTAAAAATGACTAGAATAGCTGAAAAATTTATTAGAATAATCATTTTATAATCATTTTAAAAATAATAATTTGAATAATGATTAAAATGATTAAAATAAATGATTAGAATAATTGAATAAGCCTGAAAAATATCAGTGGAAAAAAATTGAATCAACTTCATTTTATTGATAATAGATCAACTATCTGTATAAGTGTTACTTGCTTACGTATACGTTGACATCACATTATAGAAAGTAAACCTATAGTTTACTTTCTATAATGTGATTTCCATTCACGAAAGGTTTTTAGTTCTAAACCTATAGGTTTTTTTTCTGTTTTTGCTGATTTTATACTTTTTTTTCACTTTAAACAGAGTCCGGAAACCCTGCTCTAGATCCCAAACATCGAACTTTTCAAAGTTCGATGTTTGGGATCTAGAGCAGGGTTCCTAGTTACGATCGCCAATAATCAGGGGGTGGTTTCGCACCGGGCGATGAAATCCATCTCTCATCTAAAGACAATCACAAATATCCATGCCCATGGCGGGATTTGAATCATCCCGTAGTTTGTTGGTTGAAGCGTGGAAAAGCTAACCACTCGGCCAACCAGACAGCATAATATTGCTCTTCCCAAAATTTGTAGCATCAAAGATAATCTTAAAAGCTCTGACAACAATCAGTTGTTAATAAAAGAATTCTCCTTAATTCAGAGCGCTGATATGGTGGAAAATTTTAAAGTACCTCGATAAAATAGTAAGCGGACATTGACGAAACTTGGCAACTTAAAATGAGTAATTAAAGTAATACTCAAGAAATGGCAAGAACGTTATCATAGATGAGTGGCAGCGCGACGGTCACAACCAACTTTCTTCTCAGACGATATTAATTATTTTAATATTGTCTGAGAAGAAAGTCATCCTCATAAGTGATTTTCTTGAATCAGTATGGTTTCAGCTAGAAAATTTACTTTTTCTCCTCCTCCTCCTGCAAACGGAGTAGAAGGAGGAGAAAAACCAGACAGAGAAGGAGATAACCCAGAAGAATATACGCATTGATAAATTGGTGATAATATTTTAACCGCCTTATCCAAATTAATTTTATAAGACACCAAGAGGAATAATCCTTCAATTGGTTCTAGCTTCCTTTGTGAAATTTGCCTGTAACAAATGAGTTAGAACCGGTTGAAGAGCAACATTCTTCTCAATACAATTGCTCAACATCCAAGTTAATACTGTGAATATTTTAGTTACAAATGAATAACAATTAAACGTCAGAATGTAGTGAACACACGAATTGGCAGCAATGTTCTAACTTGGTAAACTTCTGTTCTGGGACGAAATGCTACTATGCATCCTTCCTATTTTTATTTAGAGAGCACTTCTTCAGATATATTCATAAACAGTAATAAGTAAATAAAACAACTTTTTTATACCGCATTTTGTATAAATTATTGCTACCGTATCTTTCCTACGAGTATGCGTAACTCGCCTCGGCTTTTCTCTTCATGTCCTAGTTACGGCATTGGTGGCAAACCGACCTTGCACGGAATACACTGTTGTTATCTTTCTTTAGTTTATGCATGTTTGTACTTCATATTTTTGTTTTCTAAAATTGTAGAATCCATAATTCTAAATTGAGAAACAAATTTCAGTATTTAATTTTAATTATTAAGCTATTTAACACGATCATTGCCAATATCACGCGATATCGCGCGATGCGAGCTCTCACCAAACGGCCGATCACGCTTCATCGCGTGAACGTCGTTAACTAAATAAAAAAATAAAAAAAGTTGGCCACCACACGAAATTCCAATTTTCAGCTTAGTAATGAACGATATCGCGCGATCACGCGATGCGAGCTCTCACCAAACGGCCGATCACGCGTTATCGCGTGGACGCCGCTAACTAAATAAAAAAATAAAAAAAATTTGGCCACCACACGAAATTCCAATTTTCAGCTTGGCAATGAAAGTGCAAAGCTGAAAATAGCCGGGCTCATTATAAATAGCCAGGCTCATTGTTTTATTCTCTGAGAATAAAAATCAGAGTGGGTTATTAGATTTTAAGTGCAAAGAAGTTTCGCACTTTGAAACGAATGTTATCATAGCAATTCATATTTCTCAACTTGAAAAGAAGCGTTTTATGGCAGTTTGTCATCTTCTCTGACCCTTTATCAATGATGTTTCTCTATCTTGCACGGCTAGTCCTTTCAGATATTTGGCATTTGTTGTTTTCTAATCTGGACACATGTATTACTTTTTAATACGAATACAAAATAGACTGTCGTTTGGTTACTCTCGGAGAAATTTTTAATATATAAAATTGTATTTAATAAAGTGATATAAAGCTATTTGTTGTGTTAAATTGTTATTCTCTTTAAACGAATAATTTCAGTGATGAAAGAGAAAAGAGGGGAAAAATAACATTTTAACATCATTAATATACTTGGGAGATCGATGGAGATTCAGTCCACATTATAATTAACAGCATGTTACGCTGTCTTTCATATTCATCTAGTCCTATCATATGCTTTCGGATGAGTACAGTTGTTTAGCGTTATGTAAACTAAAAAGATTTTTTTTCAAATTGAACAATTACAGTATAAATGCATTTTGTTTCATTTTATTTGTAGAACGCAATGTTTACAATTTCTGGAGAATTTCCTCAAAATACGCTTTTTCTCCAATATTTTTACTGTAGCACAACTGTTCCCTATAAGCAACCTCTTCATCCATTGATCTCACGAAATTCAGCTTCGTACACTACTGTCTACTGAACATATAGAAGTTACAGTATATGATGCTGAGGGTGTGTTGGAAGTGGAAGAACTAGCGGAAATTCTTTTAGAAAAGTTTGACTCCACCTGAACAGAAAAAAAAGGAATGCCATCTCCTAACTTGTCTAATTATAGTATTTTGAATCTTTTTTTTTTTTTTTTTTTGTAAAGAAAAGGTGTCATCAGGCAGTTAAAACAATTTTAAACTCTTCATAAGATAAAATAGATAAATGTTTCCAGCAAAATTGTTTATGATTGCCTGGTAATTACAGGCAATTAGTCCACCATTAATTATAAATTAAATGCCTCAGGGAATCTTAGAAATGAGCCACCAGATTACGCGAAGTATTTAGTTTCTACGCTTAAATTCAGTAAACTTACAAATGTCAACAATTTAGTATTTCACAGAACTTGTGTACCAAGCAGATCTCAAACGCCATTGGTCGGGGATCAGATAATTTTATTTCACTACGTCTCATATTGACATAGCGAGGAAAGTGTTACTCGGTTACGCAACATTAGTTAACGCGTGTGCAAGTTCACCGCGGCTTCTATCGATCAATTCTCATATTGATCCAAGATGATGTATTCTTCGCGAGTGTTCCAACGTTTTGACGGATGCGAGAGTAAACGTTCAGTCTTTCTGTTTCCATTTTTGCCTGCGATACTTTTTTCAGGTGCCTCTGTCACGATATGACTTCAGTTAGTTCGTATGTCGGCAAAACGTAGCTTTACCGAAAATAGCAATTTTAAAGAAATACATTTTCATTTATATAAAATTTTCTGCTTTTGAAATAACAAAAGTAAAGTCATTTGTGAGTATCATGACATCTCATAACTTGTCTAATTATAGACATAAAATTCTTAACCATAAGATGGGATTGACGATGTAGAACTTTTGTATTATTTCTCCGGAGATATCTGCTATTTTGACTTCATTGGTCTGTTGGATCAACTCTAAAAAAAGAAATGGAAACATGCCAGAATTACTATAGCTAATATCTTAATTTTATTTCTTATCGAAAGGTTTATTGAAGGTCTATGGGAATTACACTACATCAATCTTTCATGTTGATGTAGTGTAATTCCCATAGACTACGGCTGGAGTACCCAAATATTTTCTTTCGCAGGATACTGATTACTACACGAGGGATGAAAAAGAAAATAACTGTCTGTAAAATTGCATGCCGTATTTAAGAAGGAAGTATTCAGTGGTGGACAGATTTCATAAAGAATTTTGTAATTAATGATGACGTTTTATGTTGTTTCATCTATAAAAAGAGATCTATTTCTTAAACTTTCATTATGCATTTGAGAAATGTGAGTTTAATTATTTATTATAAGCCACTTCTAGCGCTACTTGCTTATCAAAGCGAACAGGACTTGGCCGAGAGTGGTATATAAAAGTATCTTCTGTCCAATGAGCAGGGTATGGATTCGAATTCTGATCTGGAGTTTGATGTCTCTGAGTGTCTTTAAGGTTGGTGGTTAGTCTCATCTCACGCAAAAAAAGATGAAATAGCCCTATGTGATGCCGACTGCTATCCATTATTAGCAGCCCGAAGTAGCTTGAAAGAGTTTACTGTTTTCGTTTCTAGAGGAGGATTGCCAGGTTATCTAGCTGCATTTTGAGGACAGTACTTATGTATTAAAGTTTAATAACCTTTCATGGATTAAAGTCGCATTAAAAAAAAAGGATAGAAATTTGAAGGATATCCCTTTTTTGCTTTAACGCTTCATTGAACTCTTATTAATATACATTTTAATTTTTATGGATTTCTAATATTTGAAAGGCGCAGGCGAATTCGGCAATTAAATGAAACCTAGCAGATAAGAAGAGAACTCGAGGAACGCAGAGAACACCCAAAGTAATAGCTATTCTGCAGTTTTGTTTTCATGAAGAATTGCTTCTAGTTTATTTCATTCCTGGTATTCTGTTCAAAGTATATTTGTAGAGAACACCGCTGGTAAACATCTGTGCATTATTTTGGAAAGATATGAGTTAATCATAATACACTAAGAAATTCAATGCTACAGTCTGCTGTAGCGTTTTTTGATTCGTTCTCTGTTCCGAAAGGCGCATTGTGACTACGAGAATAACATAAATATAAAACTTGACTGAAAAGAACTATTGCGGAATCACTTGAATTGGAAATAATCGAGTTGTAACCAGAAACGTTCAGTTCACAAAAACATGTTGTACTTATTATTCCTACGAACACTCTGAATACGATCTTCACTTCGTTTACAAGTACAGTTTTATGGATACTTTCCCCAAAGAAAGTTTTTTTTATCTTCAGAACTGGATTCCAAATTATCCTTATAAACTCCATTCTTAGTTATATAAAAAATAATGCCTTTAAACTAGTATCAGAGCAGCAGTGCTGCTCTGATATAACTTCAAAATGAAGTTATTGATACAAAGAAATGCATTTCTTCCGTAACTGTTTTTCAATCAAGCATATAATTGAACAAGACAATTTGCCTGTCTTGCGGAATGAAAAACCCTGGCCAAAAGAGCATGCACACAGTTAATAGCCATAATAACTGATCTCAGGCTTTGATTGCTTATGCCGTAATTCAAAACAAGGTAACTAACTTAACCGAACAGAAGTCCTCTCTCTCTCTCTCTCTCTCTCTCTCTCTCCATAAATATATTAAGCATTATTATTATTACATGGAACCTCTATGGAGTCCCAAGACTCGTTTTGATAAGACATTCCATACCACAACCACAAAAGACTACGTTAACTGCGTATATTCTCTGGCCGGTTATTTCTGCATTTTTGGATTGATAAAATTCGCATCCTCAAGACTGACCTACCGACCAACCCATCTTTAGTTGAAAAGGTTCATACAAAGATTCTTAGCATCATGACGAGAACTGAACAAAGCTTTTCTGACTGAAGGACGCTTGTCATGTGTTGTTTTTCCAATTATGCAGGCCTTATTTACATTCAGTTTTGATTGGTTTTCCGAAAATTAAGAAATTTCTAATTTCCTTTCTAATAGATAATAAATACCGGTATTCTATTTTTATTCAAAGTAATTTTGAGATTTAAAATATCATTCGAATAATCAGACTTTGACAGTCTTCGTAAACAGTTAAATCACTAGGATTAGTTTATTTATGAAATATAATTTATTACAGATATTGAAAAAAATTGAATTACTAGCGTTAGCTTTCTCTTGCGTTCATATATAATTTTGCCATTCAACGACCTCGTTAAACGATTTCTACAGTCATACTATTCATATCATTCATAAAACATTCAAACTATGCTCAGCAATTAACCTAAATCGTACTTTGACCGAATAACTGAAATAATTCTTATGACATGAAGGTCATCACCTCCGACTCCATCCCAAACTCTTCCAGAAACCTTGATTTCCTAACAAATATAGCTAGGTAGCCTGATAAGAAAGAAACAAAACATAAAATAAAAATTTGAGCATGTAGCAGCAAAATGTAGAATTGTCTACTATTCAAATAGCAGACTTTGACTGAAAACACCCAAGACTTCCACTCTTCTTCGCCAATGATATTGAACACAACTTCCATCTTTGCATGATTCCTCCTTTCAGCATCGCCCACAAGCCTAACTTCTCTTCTTCTCTGGATTCTACGTAGATGATAAAGCAAGTCACCTCAGATTATACCAATAACAGCTCACTACACACTTCATCTCTAGTTTATCACTAGAGCGACACCAAAAGAATCACGAATATATTTTCCAGAATGAAAGTACGTCCACTATCGCTTTTATACTCTTCCATAATAGTCGGCCAGCTCATGTACTCTACAATATGGAAACAAGGAACTGTTCAACTCATACAAAACGGGGGGAGGAGGTGGAGCTAAAAAAAACAGCTATTATACTATCACTATACTATCATTGCATTAACATATTTTCTCAGAAATAAGGAAGGAGGTAATAAACGCCAATTTGTTTCACACTTTTTAACCATTTAGAATGGCAGTAAGGATTCAGGTATCCTCAAAAGATAGCAAATCTATCTAGTTTGGATCACCTTTGAGCACAAGTCCTGGCAAGCTTGGGGAAACTCATGTAATCATTCCTGATATTTGCAGGGCAGACTTCACTTCCTCTTTCGTGCCAAATTGTAATAAGGTTCTCTGTTTTCGCTTACGCTCCTCCTTCTATACATATACGACTTTCTTTCGTTTTCAAATCTTATGCATAGTTTTCTGGCCTCTTTACTATTCTCTAGTCGGAAGAAGAGAAGAAGTTCATTGATTATTTTGAATTACAATTGAAGCTATTGAGTATATTCTTCTAATCGATTACCAAATTTGAGGATGAGTACCCAAGTTTCTGGGAGGAAAATCTTTTTAACTTCAGTATGTTATCAAAATACAGGCCTATCTTATTTCTCTGAAGAAAGATCATTTCAATTCCATTATCGTTGATAATGCTCAGATTTTGAGGCTGGATCAAATCTTCCTTCTTGTGATTACTCCGCTGGCATCTCCTGATATAAATATATTAAATCCCTAGCTTCCAGAAATTTGGTATCCTTTTTCGTTCAAAATATCTTCTCATCTGTACAACTGTCTTCCACTATACTAACCGCAAATGTTACTACATTTTGAGGTGGTGTATCACAAACCTCTGAAATGCTTGACGATATTCGGAAGCAGCAATTCAGTTAGGGCTCATTTCCCGCAGATTCGCTCCAGTCACATTCTCATAGACCTTCTGTTAGTGCAATATGCCCTTGCGTAGGTATTTTCATGATGACTGTTTTGCTGAACTGTTCTGCTGTTTTGTCCTGTTTTGCTGAAAGCGGAGTGAATGAATGAAATTAAAGGAACCAAAGCTTCTTTTTAGAATATAAAATAGTGAGGCAATTTTTAAGCCTAAATGAAGGCTTATAAAAATAGTAGTGTAGTTGTTTCACTTTCATTCCACTAACTTCTTTCATTCCGTTTACTTCTGTTCTTCGGCACTATCATCTTCACTTTGATTTTTCCAATAACTACATTTTCCTAGTTGTTCAGGAAATACATAAAACACGTGTTTTTTGCTTTATCACTTCTCTCCGCATGACACTGATATGTAGACAAGTGGTAAATAAATGTGCTACAGGTTTTGCAAACTCAAGTGAGTGGGGCGATTATTTTTTTTTGTCTGTGTCCTGTTGTCACTTATACAATCTTATCCTTGGATATTTCATCATCTCCAAAGCATTTGAATTAAATTTTAGGAAAAGTCAGATTTCGTCAGCTAGAAAATGCCACTGCTGGAGATGAAGATATCTGCAATGTCATTGTTAATTCTTTAAGAACCATTTTGTTTTTACTGTTAGTTTAAGTGAGGCGTAAACCCGATGCAGCAAAAGCAGTAACCAATCTGCAGAATCACCAGTCCGCTGATAGATTACTGAAAAAGAACGTTGTTGAAGCTTATGGCGTCCAAAAACGAAGCTATAAAAAAGAAATTCCATTATTTGAAGTTACGATATTTAGGATTTTGTTTAGTTTTTTCCTGCAGAGAAAGAAGATTATAACAACATACGATGATCTAATGAGGGTCAAACAGCCACAGTTAGGTCTCAAGAAATATCGGAAGGAAACTGGACTGCAACAGAAATAAAAACTGGAAAGTATTTTGCTATTAGTCTTTATGAGATTATGTTTGCGAGGTTAAATATACCTTTTATTTCTTTATTATAGGGATTAACAGTTAAGTTCTAAGATTATGTTAAAGTTATTATCAAATTCTCCATTAAACGAGTGAAAGAAAAGATGAAAGAAACGATAGGAAGGAAGTATATTCCCTTTTTTTTCGGGGGGGGGGTGTCAACTATCAGATCTACTTATGTAATAAAATTGATATCGACTTAAGATGTCGTTTTGGTGCACTACCATTAACTTCAGTTTTGAAAATATTATAAAAGGAAAAGAAGTTTAGAAGTAAATGTTTACTTACGGTTCATAAGAAGCGGAAGAAAGTCGACACAGGTTCTTGAAACGATAATAGGATTTATCCGTTCTTCAGACACTAAGATGACATACTTCTTACATGATCCAAGGATTTACTAGAATAAAAGGATTCTTATGTAGCGTTTATAATAAAGTGAAGTAAAGAAGGAAAATGCTTTGCACAGCACCAGAAAAGCCTTAACAACAACTGTGATAAAATATGACAGGAAATTCGAACTATCGTCGCTATAAGACTAAAGTTTGAGCTTAAGCGAAGCGGACAGCCTTCATTTAGCATGTAAGGAATTACAGCATTTCGTTCATATGAATGATCCGCCACTCCATCTTCTTGCTCTACCTTAATGATCTAAATCTCCCGGCAGGTTATTATTTTCCATATCTGTAAATAGTTTCATAGAGAGTCGGTAGTAATTTGTTTCGTACTGTACTCATGGGAAGATATTTTGCTTACGTTGTACTTGCTGGTTTAAATTTCAGACGCTTCGCAGCAAAGAAAATGCGACGTTAAGGAAAAAGCAAATTGAAGAGATAATTTCTTATAATATTATTGTTGCTTCTGTATTCATGATTAGCTTTTAATGAAATGACAGATTTCGTTTAGTATATAAAATAATAAACTGTATAATCACGAATAAAATATTGATATTTACAAATAAAATATTGAGGTAAAAGACTCATATTAGATTTAAGCGTTTAAATTTATCATTACTTAGTTAAGAAATTAAGACACAAAAACAGCAGGAGAATAATGAAGACTTATTCCGTTTACTTCTCCGATGAAACAAAAGAACTTCACCTACTTGACGGAATATCATCTACAAATTGGTCTAGAAATTGCTGATATCATTTTCTTAAATAAATTATCTTTCATAAAAACAAAATAATTTTAAACAATTCTGTAAGAGTAATATAGTGTAAAATTAATGAATCTTACCTATCTGACACTGAAGAATGTAGCGAACTTTTCTTGACCAAGCAAATCAGATTGATGTAATAACCTATGAAAAAAAGCAAATATAAATATTTACGCTATCACGTGACAAATAATGATCAATTAGGAAAACCCTTTGAAACGTTTTTATGGTGATCAGTACGCTGGAAATATTTTAGAATTACTGCTGAAATATACACAGTGGGAACGCTCTTCTCATAATGTCATCATACTGAAAATTTTAACACAATAGAAAATGAAATTCCAATTTGCACAATTCATACAGTTACAGATAACTAGATGAGACTAGTGTACGAATATGTATAATTGAAGTAAATACATATCATGCCAAGTTTTTAAGGAAACTAATTCAGTAAACATAGAAATCCATATCTGTAAAATTATTATTATTATTCGTAACACCTCCAAGCAGTCCGAAGACTCATCGCGGGAGGACACTCATTTTTTTGGGTGTCCTCAAAAAAATCTAAATAAAAAATCTATAGTGATCAATTTGAAACTAATCTGAATTAGGGAATTAAAATGAGTTATTCAAGACCCAAAATCTTAATAAAAGAAAGGAGCGTAACAAAACTAGTTACATTTAAAATATACACTTGTTTTGTTTTCAGAAGAAACTGGAGAAATCTGCACATCAAAACTTGTTAAAGATCGAAAAGAGAACAACAAACAAATCGGGATTAAACCAATAATCAACGATCGTCACATGTTTAAGCGGGGGAAAAATGTACACTACTTGGAAAGACGTCAACGGACATCCCCATGAGCAAGGTGCATTGTACCTCGTAACGAGTCACGTGTTTTGTAGCCGGAATCAATTAGAGGAATATGAAGCTCCCAAGTCAACATAATTGTGTCCGTGTGAAATAGCTGCGAGAAGGGAACTGACGGAGTTTGAAAAAGGCTTTGTGATAGGATGCCATGTTACACGCCTATCTGCTCGGCAAATTGTGACAAATTGGTCCGTCCCAGGTCAACAATCAGTCACAGCATACCGAGATGGAAGCGCAGGGAGTCAACAGCAAGTGCTATCCTTAGTCGGAGACTCATCACACTCACTGAGTACGAAAGATAATATGTAAAAACTGCCATTCGTCGGCTGACACGTTGGATGCGGAGTTTTGAGTATCAACTGGAACAGGAATCTGCACAAAAACATTCAGAACAGAGGCTCACAAAATGAGTTTCCAAGGTAGCAGCGATATGTAAGCCCCACATTACTTAAAAAAACATACAGCGTCGTCTTCAGTCTTGCAAAGGGCGTGTAGAGTGGGACGTGGAAGCTTGTAAAAACTGTATTATGGAGCGATGAATCACGCTAAACTCCTCTACCGAGCAGATGGATGGGTGTGGATGCCAAGTGAACGTTTCTTACCAGAATGCGTAACCCCAACTATGAAATTCAGCGGTGGTAGTGTGATTATATGGTCCTGTTTTTCTATTTTGGCCTCGGACCTTTAACTCCAAGAAGTATCTGTGCATTCTGCACAATGCTATGCTTGCTACTTTGTTTAAAATTTTTCTACAAGAAAAATCGTAGAAACAAAACTGTTCGTAGAAACCAAAAAATTGTATAAACAAAACAAAAACTATTTCTACAATTCCGTAGAAACGCAGAAACACGGTGCATTGTCTCTTTCAGCAAGACCATGCCATAAGGCCGCTGCTGTAACTGCGTGGTTTGTGAGCATGAACGGCTCCTCACTTGATTAGCCTCTACAGAGGCCTTATCTCAATCCTATTTAACATCTCTGGGATAAACTGGAGTGCGGGCGAGGTCAAGGAACACCCCCCCCCCCACACACACACAACAGTTCAGGACATCTTTATATATACCCACAGCAAGTATGGTCCCAAATGCCCATTGATCGCTATCGTACGCTTATGAAAAATATGCCTCGTTGGATTACTGCAGTAATCGCAGCGAAAGGTGGTCCTACATCTTATAAATGTCGGCGCTATGTTTGTTCCTCACAAAGGTGTCCGTTGACTTCTTTGCAAGCAGTGTATATGGACCATGATTTTGCCAGAAAATTGAAGGTTGTTTCAGAAATTCTGTATAAAGAAATGCTAATATATGGAGAGAGAGAGAGAGAGAGAGCTGCATAGATGATTAGTTAGGTTTTGGACCAAAATAGCAGAAAGGTAGTTAAACAGCATTTAACTTTTCCATTTAACACACGAGACTGGATGTTTGAATGAAATATGCTAGAAACCATTACCTAAAGCCAATAATTTATATAAGATATATATCAATTAGAAAAATGAATATTCTTTGATAAGAGTTTCGTATTTGTTTGTGCTGAATATTTTGGGCTAAATAAATATAACGTTTTCGTATCTCTTCTTAATTTGATTTTGGAATTATAAATTTTATGTACTTATGTCTACTAAAATGTATTGATATTTCAGTATTCATTATGGTTTCTTTATGAACAGCAGTAACGTATAAACATTTTTTAACCAAAAACTATTTTTGCCTTGAATTATACGGCTTAAGAGTGCGCAGTATAAAAGTTACTTCAATGACTATTTGACCTTAATGTTATTTTAGGATCTTAATTTTTTTTTTTCGTTCGAAATTCTTCTCTTTAGTTGGGAATTGTAAGGGCACATTCGGATATCTGTACGGAAAGGTCATCAAGAATGCCATTGGGAAAACACCGCGATGAATAATGGCTTCTGGAAAAAATGCCAAGACGAATGTTCTTTTTTGAAGTCTTTGTACCGAAGCCATTACTGTTATTTGAATAAAGAAGAAATGCACTTTTACGATCGTAACAAGAACGGATACTGATAGTTTGAGTATTTCGTGTTTGAAAAAAAAAAGTTTCTTTCATTATATGCTTTGCTGTCATAAAATAAACTTTTTTCTCCTTAAAGCTGACAAGTGTGGAAGAAGAAAACTAGGCTCATCGTTAAGCCATTCTGATCCCGATAAAATCCCGAAGTTCTAGTTTTAGAGGCTCCTCTGTTAGTTTGCATATTTCATCTCTTTAGCCTTTATGAATGTCCAATAGAATTTGGTTATCAGAGTTTCTTTCTTATGTGTAGCCAACAAATTCAATTTTTATCCAAACTGAAACAGTTTAATTTGTCATTTTACATGAATTTTATTTGTAAGGAAAGGACCAATTTATTCATGGTAATTGTTACTTATCTGCTTGAGTTTTGCTAATAACTCAACATATGGAATAATTCACTAGAAGATATAAGTGAAAAGTTTTGCAATGAATATTGTTATGCGAGAGATCATAATACTCTATGATCTCTCGCATAATAAACCGCATACAATACGAACATACTTTAAGTTCGTATTGTATTCGGTTTACTAATAAACTTTCTTCACAGTATTCTTTAAACTCTGAAAGTTTAAAGAATAATATTCTTTAAACTTTGGAAGTTCCACAGTTCCACAGAAGAACTGTGGAACACTGTTTTATGTGCGTGCGTTCTTATACCACTTTGCAATTTCTACGCGATGGAAATTCCTAGATTTTGGCAGAAAAAAATAACACAATCTCTGTGTGAAACTCTTTAGCTCATCTTCGACTGAAAAATTATTATAAAGGGTTCCTCGTATCCTAGAAAAGACTCGCATCTGAGTTACGGTTTCTTTGACTTTGGGAATGATAAGTAAAATCAACGAAACACTAAGAAGAAATGGATCTTAAGCTCTGTGTGTCTTACATGATGGTTCGGGACAATAAACCTTCAATCATCCGTTTTCCGCCTGTACTATGATCTTCTTTTCTAAGCTGCTACTAGCATCTCTCAAAGCTCAAAATCACAGTAATGGCTTATTACTTATAAATTTTATGATGTTCTCTCGTATAAATAATGATTTAATTAGATATCGAATTTTAATCGTTACACCGATTAACATGCATTTTTTCCCTCAGTTGAATATTAAAAACTCAATCTGGGTTATAATAGGGCAAGGTGTCTCCGCATTGCCTATTCACTGTATGCGTTCTCTTCTTTTTCGGTTAATTAAGAAGATAAAGCGTATGATAAAATTAATTACAACAGTGATTTTGATCGTGGCCACAGTACGGTAATTTCATGGGTCAACAAAAAGCCGAAAACTTTTAAAATGATTTGATTACTAATACATCGATATAAATTAATAGCAATCACTTCGTAAGATAATAGTTTTACAATTTCAGCTAAAACTTTGTTTCCTCATCAAGTGCTTTTGTTCTAAAAGAACTCGATGTCTAATATTTTTGCGTGACTAATTATAAACAACGATCCATCATTCGCTTTGTGGCATTTTTGAGTTTAAATATTCCAACATTTTTATTATGATTTTTACATTATTCAAAAGTATAATTAAAAATAAGGAGAATATAAGAGGTGGAGTATTCAGCGAAAGAAATTATACCAATCTCTTGAAAGTTTGCATTTTCCATAATAGTTTTCCGTTTTATTTTTGTTTTTCAAACAAGAATAAAATGAAAAACTAGCCAATATTGAACTCTGAAGGACAGTCTTTGCATAAAAGTGAAACTTTCGGGTCTCGTAAAGAAGGCTGAAATGTAGAACTTTGGGATTAATCGGTACTTTCGAAGTCATTTTGGGAGCTAATAAACGTTTATCACGGCCATTTTCACGACATTGAATGTGACTGGATATTTTAAAAGCACTGGATGATTCTTCAAAGGAAATACGATGCAGCTTTTGGTATCTAGATTTACTTAAGAAAATGAATTATTCAATTTGAATGGAACAGTAATGAAAGTCTTCTTTTAGAGACTGCGAATGACAGCACGATGGAAGTATTTATGAAAACATTCATCGTAATTCTGAAAGTTTGAAAGTAATGTTTGTAATCGGCTTTGCTAAAGTTCTCCGAAAGGACGCTTTCATTTATGTAATCCACGTACTTTCCATTAAAATTGTAATATATTTTTATTTCGAAGTGAAAACGAATATCTCCGTATCATTGTTTTTACGTGGGATATTCATAAAGTTTACGGCGAGCTTTAGTAGCTCAGTCCGTAGAGATGAAGCCCTTTGGTCTATAAGACCTGGGTTCGATCCCCATCCATAACATGAGGAACCTTTATTAGTCTCTTTCGACCAAAGGCGAGTTTGCTGGTCTCATGCGGTGGTGGGGTTTTCCTCCTGGAAACTCGGGTTTTTCGTCTCTCAGAACAGGCAAACCGACCTGAATACACGCCTTTTCAGACAAATTAAACCCCCCCCCCCTTCCAACTTCAGGCTCTGCGACAAGTCGGTTGAGATCGCGCGCGCGTAGGGTAGCATCATGCAAAAAAGCCAACCCCAAATAGATGGGAAAAGGTACAAGAGGAAGAAGATTCATAAAGTTTATCATAATAAAGTCCAATTACGTTCATATATTTCACAATTATGTAATATTAAAGCAAATAGCTTTTATGAATATAAAAGTAAATATTTTGCTTGTTAATTATTATTTTCTGAAAGCAACATTTACAATGACTAACATTGCATTACCGTCTTGTTCAGGAGACAAGGTGTGACCAGATGGGTGACAACCTGAGCAGTAGTTGGTTATTAAAAAGTCCATGGTTTAGCTACGCTTCACCAGTAACCTCAACTTGTCAAAGTATTCATTTTATTTAAGTAAATATTTAAAAAAATGCAAATTATATTTTTATTTTCAAAGTATTAAAAATCCCGTAGTATACTCTTATATACTTCGACTGTGCAAATAGCTCGAATTGGTTTTAACCTTCGTCATAAATATTCAGTTTTCTTGAAAATGATTAGCCGACATACTTTTCTATGTTTTTTTAGGACGATGCCATATTTTTTCTTCGATCAGAAAGATCTCGGTTTAAATTCCGTCTTGTAAGTTGGGAAACTTTATAAGCTTTTAATAAGCTGGAAAACATGCAGTTACTCATAATATATTGGTTCCATGGCGCCTTAGGTGTCTCAACCAACTGACTTCTTGTCAATGTCCCACTCATCACTGTATCACGTTCTGTGTCGTCCCATGTTTGCAATGTGTCATATGAACTTCAACTCCCGTCCACTTTCATTACCGTATCATCTTCCGTCTCTTGTATTACAGCCTAACTAGTAATACGCATGTAAACTACTTAATTCCAAAACACGATCTCGTACATTTAACCAAGTTTGATTGACATCCCCACGTTTTTATCAACTCTGCCAAAGTATTCATAACCACCTAACTTGTATGTGGATGCTATTTCACAATAGCATCGACATACAAGTAAAAGAGCAGAGCCGAAGGAGAGAGTTTTGTGCAACTTCACCAGCTATTTATTTGCTTTTTTTAGGCATTCATTCTCTATACACAACTCTTTGATACATCACAGAGCCCATTTCTATTCTCAATCTTATTCAGGAATTAAAATACTAATTTATGTGGTAGTCAATACATTTTATTATATCGCCATTATACGAATCTTCCTTATCAACCATTTTTGTAACTTTAAAATATAAATTTAATCATTATTAAAATAGCTTCTGTGATGTGTATTACTAATAATCTGCGACTCTTAGAGACACTCAAGAATCAAGAGACACTTAAGACTCACCACCCGTCCAGATCGGCTTTCATAACCATACTTTTAAGATAAGGTGGATAGTCATGCCTAAATATATACTTCTGTTTTGTGTAAACTATGTATGCTCTTCTGACTGGTGTGCCTGCCATTCGGGATGGAATAAAACTGAACTCACCTTCAGCTGAAAGCCCATGGAAAGTGTTTTTCGCGTCTTAGATAGATTCGAATCCCTGTTTTTCCAAACAAATGGCTACGTCGAAGCTGATTGAGCTACGAAGGCGCTCGATGTGTATTAACTATTTTAATAAGAACGTCATAGAACTTGCTAACAGCAGTATTATATACTTTGATATCTTGATACAAGTCTCCTGCAGTTTCAACACTTAATTCCTGTCATTCTCAGGGACTTACGTATCTGAAGCATGGGGAAACTACCTATATAAAGACACTGTTTAAACAACATACAAACATTAATGTAAGATCTAAAATCTCTGCTAATGTTGCGAGTTAATGGCACGCGTTATGTGTGCTGATGTTGATATTTATGTGTTGTGTGTGTTCTAACCAGGTACTGAATGCAATACATTGTAATAATGCTCTCAGTGATTTGATATATAAACAAGTTTTCTATATTCTAATAGGGTCCCCTTTCTTCTTCCTTGGTTAACTTGTCTATGGAATAGTCTGAACAGCAAAAACAGATACAACATAAATGTCATGACCTCCTAGTTATCTGGAGACACCTGATATCTGAGTGAGAATTGTGCGATATCTTCACGTTATAAATGGTTTACTGTCATTCACTTATAAAGTTGAGGGAAGCAGCACATTGTATGTCGCAGATGCACTCATATGAAATCTGGAAACCAGTTTAATTCTTTAGAAAACTAGAAAGCGGGCATTCCAAAATTATGAACTCTATAGTCTATCGTACAAGGATTGACTGTATGTTCTATATGAACATAAGGTTTATATAGACTAGATGGATTAGATTAAATGAATCTTTCTGTCATTCGCGATGTTTATAGCAGATAAACAATTAGAAACAACTCATAACTCATTTACTTCCTTCTCTACATCTTCACCTATTCTTCTGATGATGGAATCAACCTCAAAAATCTCTGCATCATCCTCATTATAATATTCTTTAATTCCTCTACACTCCTTCCCATCAACAATTCCTTACTATTCATTTCCTTCGCGAAAACTCCAAGTGCACTGTCTTTTTCCAAAACATAACAGTGTATGGAAAGAAAATCATTCTTCCTTAAATAATAATAAAAGGGTATGCCTTTATCAGTTCTATAGCACTATGCTTACTAAATTAACACACACACACACACACACACACACACACACACACACACACACACACACACACACACACACACACACACACACACACACACACACACACACACACACACACACACACACACACACACACACACACACACACAAATTTATTCAGACAGACTAATCCTCCAAAAAGAAATATCGTTGCTGTGACCCTTTTCTTCAGATCAAAGCGCTTTGAAATTTATTTATTTTTATCTTTGTTCTTTGCAAACAAAGGTAATTAGATCATTTTAAATTAGTCTCCTGCATAAAAAATAATAATTAAAATAAGATTCGCGGTTAACATTTATATAAAAAAGTTCATTATACTCGTTGTGCTTTTGAAATGAATTTAGGTAGCAAACGGTAACTCTCGAAGTGAAGCAACTTTTATATTCCAGAACTTTATTCTTAAGTAGTGTTTTTAGAATGCCTTACTCTAAAAGAGAGAGGAAGGTAGTATTGCATGTCCCTCTTCATTATAAAGTTTTCCTGACAACCAGTTTTGTAAACTGCTTTCTATTTTATTAAAGACAAACACACAACTTCGAAATAGAGTTTGCGTTCCGAGAAAGAAATCGTGGAAATGCTTCGTATTTTCATTTCTTCTGTGGAAGAACTAACTTGAGTAAGAGAGGTGCATGCGGACGACGATGACTTTCTTCTTCTGTTCTTTGTTATGTGCCACGAAAAAAACAAAGGAAGTGGTACGTGTGTACACTAATGATAATTATTATTAAATGAGATCAACGCGGAGAAAAATTTAGTGCTTTGGCGTGCGAGTGACATTTCTGTTTTTACACACTTGGTAAAAAATTACTTGGTGTGGATGCAGGCTTTTTTATTGGCTAAAAGAATCACAAGTTTAATTAAGGCACATTTTATGAAAAATATCAGTACTTTATAACTTTGATCCACATGATGTGGGTTCTGTGTAGACCAGAAGAAAAAAGCAGTTCTGAATGGTTGTTTCATGTACGAAAAAATTTAATTTTAACAGATGTAAACTTTTAAACGCATGTGCAGGGAATTCATTGATTTTATATGTTTAATTTATTTTGGATCTCGTGAACTGCATTTGTATGATTCGAAATAAATAAGACTTATGTAAAATGGTTGGAAATTTGATACGAATGATTCAAGTTTTAATAAAAAATATACTCTTTTCAAGTGTGTTAAGTTTGACATTTACCTACACTGAGAAACAATACGTATTCTTCAAACTAGTACATTTTAAGAGAATGAGATATTCCTACATTTCAGAGTTTCCTAAATGATTGATTCTCGAATATATTCGAAGGGTTATCTTAAGGTTTTGGCAGCTATGGAACACACCTAACATATTAGTGATCCTTATTTGTGAGGACAGTTTTGTTATTTAAATTTTTGCATTCGTTGTAAAATGTTAAGAAGGATACTTCTTATCGAAATGTTTCATATTATAATTTTCTATTTCGGATAAAAAAGAAAATTAGGAAAAATAAATACAACTAGGATTTTATTTAAGAAACACAAATCAAAAGTTAACGATAGAAATAATTACTCTTATTTTAATGTGATTCCCATTTACAAAATGTTATAAACCTATAGTATAGTAAGAGGACTACGTTTTTTTTCTATTTTCGAAATTAATTTTTATATTATTTTTGCATTTCTATTAATGTTTTCCATAATCCAGAAACCCTGCTCTAGAGACCAAACACAGAACTTTATCAAGCCACTTGAAGATTCCAATAAGCAGAGTGGGGGTGGTCTCATACTGGGCTATGAAATTCATCTCCTTCCTTAAAGACATTCAAACATCCAGGCGGTATCCGAACCCTCGACGTTTTGGTAAGAGAGTGGATACACTAACCGCTCGGCCAACCAGACAGGCGAAAAGCAACGATTTTTAAGTCAGATTACAAAAACGATTTCACAGAATAGGGTATACCAGCAGTTTTATTCTGTTTCCCATAATCATTTCATAAACTAAGCTTGTTCGCGTTTAATAATTTGAGAAATAAGTCAATTCTAGTTCTGAGTTTCTAAATTTTTAGAGGAGACTTGATAATTTACGGAGTTAGAGAGTTTCCTTGGGGAACTTCTGGTTTTCAGCATGAAAAAAAGTGCAAAACAATGAGTTTATAGATATAATATCTGCCTCTTAGCCTTGGTTGTTTGTTACAGTGTAATTAAATAATTATCCGATTCTCCTAAATTTATCTTGAAAATAAGAGAACCCAGATTTTAAAAAAATATACATCAATATATATTATATCACTTTTATTAAAGTGGCATAATATGTCCACATGTGGGTGAAGTAGTCTGAGTAAAAGCCTTGTACCAATATTGGCTGTAGTTTAGAGCTTTGAGAGAACTGAGTATAAAGACAGCAATACTGTCTTAATTTTCGGTTTATTCAATATATTAAATCGTTCAACACATTCTTCCAAGAATAAAGATAACGAAGAATAAAGATGACCCTTGTGTAGAGGTGACTGATATTTAATTTACTTTCCACTTCAATAATATTCTCAGCTGTTTTGTATAACAATAGATTTACAAAGAGAGCGAAGCTTTCTTAACTTGGGTTTAATTTATTCTACTTCTTTAAAGTAGTAAGTAAGATTGATCGATACCGAGGGGAAAAAAGTAAACTTGCACATAAGAGAAATCTGAAACGATACTGTTGATGGGGCCTAATACAAGAGCCGCCGTGTCTTGATTCTATACATATAAAAAAAATCTTTCTCAAATCCTAGCTTAAACGTAGAGACGTCTGAGCAAGAAAATCAATCAAATTTCCGCAAAACAAGACAATCTATTAGACTGTGTTGAAGAAAAAGTAAACCTGCAGTTCGTTACAAATTATCCGTCTCTTGTTCGGACTGATTGACAACGTGCAGCCAATAAGAGCATGCGCAGATTTCAAATGGAAAATGTACTTCAGACGAATTATTTTTATTATTAAACTTCTTAAAGTTAAAGAAATGATGAATGAGTGTTAATAACACTTAACAAGAAAAATAAAATGAGTTAAAAAAAGATTGAGTGATGTGTTTATTTTAGACAATATGATTCTGTTATATCGATGCAGTTCATTTAAGGAATAACTGTGAATCCTAAACTGGCATTTCATTAATTATTGGATACTAATGGAGAGCGTCCACAGCTCGCTGGATTTCCGCGTTTCCCTTTGGCTGGCTGGAAAGACCCAGGTTCGAATCCTATTTGGAATGCGAAGGACCATTATAAGGACTTTACAACTGATGGTGGGTAACTCGGTCTCATAATGAGATGAAAAAGGTTTTTCATCCCTAAAAAGGCAAATCGGTCAGAAGAACACATGGAATATATATATATATATATGTTAAAGATGCCAAGCTATTTTAAACCTGGTTTTACTCCATTTCGCAAGTAAGCAAACAGACAAATAAGTCAAGTTTGCGCCTGCACGTAATGCAAGTCTAGCTGACCCTGCAGATAGTGCAAGACCAAGGTAACTGATGGTAAAAGTAGAATAAGCTCTGATCACTAATCTTAATATTTACCCATAATGCAAAGCACATCTCCTGGAGGAGATGTATGATGCTTTGTATTAAAGGCAAGGGGCCACTACCAATATAGGTTTTGACCTTTATTGAGGTCTCATCAGTGGGAGCTAGGCTAGAAATATCAAGATTTTAGTAATACAGAGCTTATAAGTATTTTACCAAAACAAGTTACCATAAGGTGTTTTAACCTTATTAAATAAAAATCTCAGGAGGAGATATAAATGTAGAAAGTATTTTACCTTGGGTATAATAAATGTTAAAGATACCAAGCTATTTTAAACCTGGTTTTACTCCATTTCCCAAGTAAGCAAACAGACAAATAAGTCAAGTTTGCGACTGCACGTAATGCAAGTCTAGCTGACCCTGCAGGTAGTGCAAGACCAAGGTAACTCATGGTAAAAGTAGAATAAGCTGTGATCATTAATACAAAGCATCATACATCTCCTCCAGGAGATGTGCGTTGCATTATGGGTAAATATTAAGATTAATGATCAGAGCTTATTCTACTTTTACCATGAGTTACCTTGGTCTTGCACTACCTGCAGGGTCAGCTAGACTTGCATTACGTGCAGGCGCAAACTTGACTTATTTGTCTGTTTGCCTACTTGGGAAATGGAGTAAAACCAGGTTTAAAATAGCTTGGTATCTTTAACATTTATTATACCCAAGGTAAAATACTTTCTACACACACACATATATATATATATATATATATATATATATATATATTAGGGTTACTAAGTAATTTTGTATTAGGGTTACCAAGTAATTTTATAAGCTTGGTTATTTAACTCCTAATCCCAAGTATGCAAACAATTAAGTTTTCGCCTGAAACATAGTTCAAATCTAAAGATGGTACAACACCAGGGCAACTCATTGTAAAGGTGGGTAAAGCTCTGATCACTATTCTTAATATATTCCCATAATGTAAAGCACATCTCACTAAAAGATGTATACTGCAATACATTATGGGTGGAGTCACTACCCAGACCGGTTTCAACCTTTTTTTGAGGTCTCCTCAGTGAGTAGCTAGACCCTAAATACCAAGGTTTTAGCAATACAGAGCCTTATCAACTTTACCTATAGAAGTTGCTGCAATTTTATTTTTAATAAGAATCTCTGGAGGAGATATAGATGTAATTTATTTTTTAACTTGGGGATAATGGTAACCCTAATATACAATATCTCCAAGTTAAAAATGAAATCGATTATTTACTGTTATTATTATTTATAAACTGAGTTGTTTAATTTGGATTTTATTGGTACATCGATCGATTAAAATACTTTTTTTTTTTTTGAGAAAGTCAGCAATCAACCTACTCATTTGTGAAACTACGACTACATAAAGTGTGAAATGGTAAAAGATAATTCAAGTTATGAAGCGTCACTATTGTGCAGTACATTTAAGTTGTCCATTGGAAATTAAATTTCGAGATTTATTTATACATTCCGATAAAGCTTTCAAAATGAGAAGAATTTGCTGTGGTTTTCAGGAAAGTCAGTCCCGCTAAATTTGGTGTGGAACTGGCCTGACCCTTTATGGAAAAGGGCCTAGAAATTCTTCCTCCGAGTCCCTTACAGGACATTTTCCGTAACTCGTGATTCAGTGACTTCAAAAAAGACCTTTTTGCTGTCCTGGAAGGTATACAGATCGGTTAACTGTCCTGATTGTTTATTTTTTTTTCGAATTTCAATGTTTTAGATCTTTATTTTGTGTCAATTAATAAGCTTTTCTAAATATTTTTCACATTCAACACATATTTCTGAAAATGCTATTGTTTTGTTGGTAGTTTCTTGCACACAGTCAGAAATGAAGTTTTTATGCAGATTTGTACTATATAAACATGAAAAAGATCAGAAGTATATATAGATTGTCCATATCGAAAATTAAATCTCGAAACTTATTTATACATCACTTAAGAGTTAAGGAGTTGATGGTATATATTCTCGAAGATTCGTATTATATTGCCTTCCTGGTTGCCTAATAGAGGGTCTCTTCTCTCCAAACAATCGGTCCTGGGTTCTAATTCTACAGTTGGTAAAAGTGTTCTTTTACTGTCACCTCCTCTTGGGTACTTCGGTTTTTAATTAATCTTCAGGTAATATATCTAGGTGCACAAGGATTTCTACGCGTCGCACAAATAAAGACTCTGACGTAGGAATGCATCCTTGAAACAAAATGCAGTGTTCCTAAAGTGAGAAATTCCTTACTTAAAAACGGTGTGATTAGGTATTAAATTACGAATTAAAAATGAATTCGGAATTAAAAATAAAGAAATCGTAATGTTTAAAATTTTATTACATTTATTTCAAAAAATTCTGTTTGTGATCACAGTATTCAACTAGAGAATGTGGCCGAGGAAATTTGCCTCACTGGAAACGAACCCCTATTTATTTGTTTAGTCCACTGACGAGTTTTGAATGTGTTATAATATTTGCAATATACTGTATATTATATTAGATTTGTATATACGAAACATTTGATGATTCAATTAATTTACACCATAATTACACTGCATGAAATCCAAATACCATCTTTTAAACATGATCTCATAACAATGACCGAAAACCAAAACTTTTTTTTAAGTAAAATTCATTTATGTGATTCTTCATATATTTCGCTGTGCTAAATCAAAATTTGCAATCGTTAAAAAAGGACACTTTCAGAATTCTCTATAGATATACGTACGCTTTATAGAAAAATATTTATTTCAGTTTGTGAAATATTTTTCATGAATTAATCAGTAATAACATGACCATTTTAAACTCAGCTGTTCTTTTGCGGCTGTGACTCTCAGGACATGTAATGGTAGTTTTGGAAATGAATGATAACATGGCTTGAACATATGGAAACTTGTCTTACATGCATGGAAAAAAAATAGTCTGGTACAGTTCTTCACTTGCATCAAGATGTCTTTAATCTCTCATAAAAAATAACAGACTGTTATCATTATTATTAAATGGGCGATTCTTGTTATTATTATGCCGCATGTAAAAATCGGGGCTATGGAAAGCGCAGGCTTCTTTTTTTTCACATGTATAATTGATATATAAGTGTTGACGTTAAGCACACAAAAAATACAGCCCGCACTTGCTTCGTAGACCCGATTTTTATATGCGCCATAATAATAACAAGAATCTCTCATTTCTTGATGCTTACATAACATTGGAACTTCCTATTTTTACATATTTTTATAGAAACCTTATATTTTCGCCACATTCGGTTGGACACAGGAGATCAAGTTAAAACAAAAACAGGGTTCCACATTATTTTAGCAGGCCTTGTAATGCTAATTTGATCGATTAGGTAGCAGGCAAGATGATCTGTGAAGTTTGGAGTGCCGTTGCTTGGAAAGAATCATGAGAGCACCAAGGAGCATTTAATGTATTGTTACTTCTCGATATTCTATAAAAAAAAAGAAAACGTTCATTTGGTATCGTATTTAAAATTAGAATTTACCATAATGCCTCACTATTTAGATTTTCCAGCACTAGCAACTCACCAAAATAAGACACTGCAGTACTTGGATGTTGATCAACCAAATGCTAGCTTTCCGAGTGAATGAAAATCATCTTCATCAGATGAAAGAGGTTACGAAGTAGTCACCAAATCTCATCCATTTTACAGAAGAGATTAAACAGAAATTTCTGTTGGAGATTTGAATTTATTTAGACAATCTGAACTCCTTGAATCTAATCTTCACCGGTGGGGAGAGCGTATTAGCTCATGGAACGAAGGGTTTTAGAAACAGACAAAATCATCGCGTCATACCTGAGACAAAAATGAAATTTGTTGCTGCTGTGATATACGAGGGTAGTCTGAAAAGTTCTCGGCCTAACAATGAAAATACGAATTTATATTTTCAAAATTATTTTTATTTTTCATCACAATATTCGTTAAGACTAATATTCTTATTCCAGCGATGCTCCAGCGCCATTATCCCGTCCCTGTAGTGGTTCTCAGTAAGATCTGCAAAATACGTCTCTACAGCTGCAATCATCTTTTGATTCGAAGAAAAACGCTGACCAGCAAGGAAGAGTTTCAGTTTTGGGAAGAGATAGAAGTCAAAGGGAGCCAAATCTGGGAAGTAGGGTTGATGTTCCAACACTTCATAGTGCAGATCCTTTAATTTTCCCATCGCCAAAACACCTTTGTGGGCAGGTGCATTGTCCTGATGAAAGATGATTTTTTTCTTCTGCACACCGGGTATTTTCTCACGAATTTTTTTGTCTAGTCTGGTTAAAAGATTGGTCTGGTTAATAAACAAA
Source organism: Typopeltis vanoorti (assembly GCF_054136105.1). Classification (NCBI taxonomy): domain Eukaryota; kingdom Metazoa; phylum Arthropoda; class Arachnida; order Uropygi; family Thelyphonidae; genus Typopeltis; species Typopeltis vanoorti. The sequence continues at coordinate 125,706,607 of NC_143556.1, read as the reverse complement.
ATGCCTTTAGCATCCCAAAACACCGGTGCCATGACCTCTCCTGCTGATGGAACCAACTTTGTCTTCTTTGGCGCTGAACAACCGGCTTCTGTCTACTGTTTCGACTGCTGTTTGGATTCTGGTGGGCAATGGTGAATCCACGTCTCATCCATAGTAATAAATCGACTCACAAAATCAATTTTATTTTTGTTAAAACGATCCAAGCACTGTTCAGAAATTTTCATGTGAGTGCGTTTTTGACCTGCTGTGAGCAAGCGCAGCACCCATCTTGTGCAAAGCTCTTTCATTTGCAATTCTTCATGCAAAATATATCCTCTGCATTTTACGTTTTTTGAAATGCTATAGTCTCAGCAATTTCACACACTTTGACTCGCCGGTCACCCAATACCATATCGTGCACTTGATCAATGATTTTTGGTATTGTTACACTTTTTGGACTTCCTTCACGTGGATCATATTCAAGGCTGGTACGGCCGCCCATTTCTTAATTGTAGAAAACGAAGGAGAAGAGTGCCCATAAACTTTTATGAACTTCGAATGAATTTCTGTTGGCGTTAAACCTTCTTTTACAAAGAATTTCATAACCGCACGATACTCAGTTTTATCCATTTCAAGGGATACAGACAACACTTTTGCTTCAAACAGCTGTTTTAAAACAAACTACTTGATAGAATGATTTGCAATTTCACATGGATACTTATAGCAGATGTACCATCTTAAAAAAATCTTCCCGATAGTATTGCCATCTTTCAGCGAGGCCGAGAACTTTTCAGACCACCCTCGTACGAGTAGATGGCTTTCTTAGAAAAATGAATGAAATTTGAGCATGGGAAGAGTATCTTAAGTTGTTTTATTGCCTAGTGCCAAGGAAAATCCTTTCTGACCTCTTGCACATGGATTAAGTAGGAAAAAAACTTGAAAATATGCCCAAACCGATACAAGTAATGAGGTACAAGAACTACTATTGGGACATCTGTAGCGATTTGAAAACACTTGTGTATGCGAAGAGTATTTGCAAGACTTTACCAAGATAAAAGCATATCTGAAACAACAAATCATATTTTTGCTGAAAAACAATCTTGATCTACTAGCATTGTAGCATGTAGGGTTGCCGCTGATAAAATATTAAAGAAATCTACACTGTACTCTTTGGCTTGTAATGGAAAAAGATTTAACCTGTATAATTAATATTGTTTTCGTTGGAATCAGCTGCTCAGAATTATCCCTAACACAATTAGCCGAACTAGGATCGCTAAAGTGTTTTCAGTCAGATTTTGTTTGAATTCTAGGCAAGTTCACTTAACTTCAAGAAGTGAATTTTCATCGTGGGATGTAAGACCAACACCACACCCTCTATTGCAATGACGATGCACTTTAGTTGAAAATACCTGGCTTTGAATCTCTTCTAGGTTGAAGAACCTTGATAAGAAATTTAGCTAGCCGTTCTCATACGGCGGTTGGCTGTTTTTCCTTTCCCCCGAAAATCGAATTTTTTTATCGTGCAAAACAGCAAGACAGACAGATGAATCACACTATTGGGAATCACTTAATCTTTTCTGAATGTTTTATTATTGTTGTTCGATTTAGTTAATTTTTTTAATTAAATTTTCAGTGTTAATTGCATTCTTTATAATTGGATTTTATTTGATTATTTTTCGGATGTTTTTATTTAGAAGATGAAAGATGTTGCTTTAAAATGAATACAATGTGTTTGCGGCACCGAAAGTTTTCTTTTTCGTTGTGTCTCACTTATATGAGAGAACATTTTAAATGAATATTTGAAGAATGTATTCTGAAGAGTGATTATCCTGAAATGAATCTACTTCTTCTTGACGTAGAAGAGGAGAATTCTTCTTTTACGTCAAGAAGAGAGGACGGAGAAAATTGGAAAACGAAAAGGAAACTAAAAGTTAAATAAAATATGCATCATTTCATTCTAAATGAAATACAAAAATTTTACCTTCACTTTACATGAAGGAAAAACTGTGATGGTTTGTGACAGTGAACTGAGTTTTACATTTTGATTTCAGCGGAGGCCTACAAACATAGGCCTCCGCTAAATGGAATTACTGAAGGGCCCAGTGAGGGCAGTGCTAATATCCCTGTTAATGATGTATTCTCCGGCTGATTCAACTGTTTTTCTCCTGGTCTCTTCCACATGTCGTCGGATAGCCCATCTTCAAAACTTCAAGTTAGTGGTGACATGCAAGGGGTTACAAATGTTTGACGTTTTACAAATATTCTTAGATGCATATTCAGATCGAACGTCTCTTCTTCGACAATTACGTTTTTTTTTTTTTTTTTTAAATTTTATCCCCCACACGAGAGATTATGGAACATGTGGTACATCAGTGTTACGTGTGTGGACGAATGATTAAAAAGAAGCCGCATACATAGGTGTGTATATATATAACTTGGACTACTTGCACTGAGCCTGCACCGATTGTTTCTTTAATTTGTTTGTTGATTTGTACTTTAATTTTACCACTTTTAAAACAGAAATATGCCACACTGTAACTTCTTTTTGTGCTTAATGTCCCGAAAATGAGAATTTACAGTAGTTTGCTTCAGGGTTCACTTTCTCAAACGCGAGAACAATATTCTAAGGTTGAGCGGATTTGGAATTATAGTGTTGGTAGTTGTATAAATAGGATAGATGATGAGCGGTAAAGAAACACGCTTTCCAGATAGAAGAGAATATGGATATGATATTTGTATCAGGAAAGGCAACCGGCGGAAATTATTCCAAGAAGGAAAAGTGTGATTTTCCAAGAAGAAAAATGTGATCTTTCTTGGAGATATGGATGTCATCAAAAATAAGTGAAGAGATGAAGTGAGATCTTTCTTAAGAGAAATAAGACAGAACATGGTACCATTGAGGTTAGTAAAGTTATTCTCATCTCAGTGAAGAATGGCGATGAAATATTGGTGGTTAAGGCGCATTGCTCTTACAGAAGATTTTGAAGCTTGGCATTTTCAGCACTACAAAGTTCATAAATTGAAGAGCAGAAAAGTAGTATATTATTGTCAATGAGAAATGGCATTCTTCCTCCTTAACATAAATGACTACGACCCACTTAGATATTTGTGATCGGTGGAGAAATCTGAATAAATTACCAGTGCTATAACAGAGAAATACACTTTCCTAATGTTAAGCAAAGTAATTTTTCTAACACGTGTGTTGTGTCTCCATAAATTCTTCACTGTGAAGAGTAATACATGGCATAGTACAGAGAATAATATCCATTCTGCTATATATTCAAATTGTAAGCTACATAAATAATTGCATTCTTTTATTTTCAGCAAATCATTGAAACGTTATTTTTAAAAATGCTAAGGTGCTACTATACTTGGCGCCGGAAAAATCCAAACCTTTTCTAAAAAAATAATAAAAAAAGGATTCACTTCTTTGTAGCTGGGTATCTTTCAAGAGATTTCATTTTCTTTGAAAAAATGTTGGAATTTTCCAAATTTTTCCTTACTGAAAAATGCCATCACTTCCGTTGAGTGATCCCTAATGATAATTAAGTAATGTCAAATACCTATCAAAAATATCAAACTTTTTCAAGGATATTCATACACATCAATAATTTTTCCTTTTAGAGTGAATTTTCAGTTTTTAATCGAGAGCAGAACATATTACTCACTTCTCTTCCGCAATAAATGATTTCATGTATTGTAAATAACAAGTATAGTTCAACCACAGATGCGAGACGCCTCGACACTTCTACGCATGGCAGAAGAAGGAGAATCCATTCCGATATTATGGTAATCAATCCGTTTTGTGGAATGAATTTATTATTACAAGTAGGAAAATTAACTTTTCTTTTATGAACATTCTAGTTTTTAAAGTAACAATTTTGCTTGTATAACAGTTGGAAAATTTTACGTATAAAGCACAGGATTTCGCGTGTTGGTGAAGAATTCGTACATCGCCTCATTCCTTTCTCCCCTTCAACATGAATTGACTCTTCTTCGCACTGTGCCAGCTACGGTTCTTTCTCTTCAGTGGGCAGACTGTAAATTTGTTGACGTGTTGGTTTCAAGATAAGTAGGCTGTTAGAGCGGAATGCGGTTACTGATTTTATTTATTTTATTTCTTTATGTGTGAATTTTCATCGTTTATGAGTGCGAAAATAGAGTTATATTAAATTGGTTCCTTTGTCATCCGTGTCTCAAGAATATGAACTGAGCGATTTTTATCTTCGGGAGAAAACATATATTGTAGTATTCTTCTGTCTTTACCTCTTCACCAACTGTAATCGCCGTATGAGTTTGTTGTGACTGGTATATCTGATGTTACAGAACAGCCCCCCCCCCCACCTCCCAAGCCAATGTAAGCATCTGATTGGCCAAGTAGATAAAATAACCCCATCCGCTTTTCGACCTATGCATGAGAATCCCAGTGAAGGTTATGCTTGTTTAGTGAAGTGACTTTAAAAATGGTACGTTTGGTCTTAAGAGCAAGGATTCCAGTTTATCAAAACTCAGCCTAATCAGTGCTGTAGGCTTACACCCCTTTTTATACGACGAGGGAGAATTTCCATAAAACATATTCATAGGTCTTTTGTGACATTCTCTCTCTCTCTTTGCTTTGAATCCTGAACTGCAAGTGAAGACCTCCTGAGCTAGGATCGCAAAAAAGTCTAAAACTGAAATTAGTTTGAAAGTAAAGTTATGGCAGCAACAACAGTAACACACACACACACACACACACACACACAAAGGATTGACAAATCGTTCAAAGACTTTTAAATAGTAATCTCTCATTTTAAGAAAAAGTCATGATAGGGAAGTTGTTTTTAGGGAAATAGCTGTACTTTCTGAGAATGGAAAGTGACAATCTTACAACAGACTAAAAAACCCTTTAAAATTTACTGTCAGTTTTACTAGTTAATAAAACGAATTTCGTTTCTACCTCTCCTCATGTTTTAAACAACAAAAAGTAAATAACAGAATAATGAGGATCTATCCCCAACCCCTCCCCTCCCACCTAATTTCGAAATTTAGTTTGCCAGCGTTGGGCTATGTGATGGAACAAACAACAGTTACTAGTCTTTTATAGAAAAGCGACCGCTTGACCGGAAAAACGTTCGTCCTTGAAGCGCTGCCCTGACCTTTTAAGTAAGCGAATATACTGTTTCGTTACCTACTTTCCTAATTAATCATCTTACTTAATTAGCGAACACTTTCCACTAACTATTACGGGAGGCCGTGAATGAATAGACCATAAACAACCAAGGCAAATTCCATACATACATATGCATCGATCACTTCCGGTCACATGATTTCATTCGTTGCGAGATGAAACGACATTCCTTACCTATTTCCTTACCCATAGGATAATATAACACAGCAAACTTTCGGACAAAAAAAAAAGTGAAATGGTCTTCGAAATTGAATAATTGGTGTTGTTTTGAATTTGGCTGTTTATACAAATTTATATATTTATCAAATCGGAAAAGTTAAAAATAAAAATGCTACTTAAAAACTAATGTGCAGACTTTTAACTATGCGCTCAGCAATAACTTTTCTAAAATTCTTTGTTTCAGATATTCTTCTTCCTCCTGTGCCTTATCTCATCTATTTGGCGTTTTACATGATGCCATTTTTACGCAAGCGGGCCCCACCGACTTGTCGAGTGACGTTGGGGGTGGCGGTATTTATGTCTGTAGAAGTGTGTGTTCAGGTTTCAGATATGAAAACAAATATTAATGCCAAGTTCAAAAATATGCGTGTGCTGCTGATATCCTTTGCGATCTTTATTCATGCATAAATGGACTAACAATATTTAGGCGCTTTTAATTTTGTTACGGACAGTGCTTTCATTTTTGTGTATTTATTTATTAAATGGTTGGGGAAGGAAGAAGAAAAGAATTTTGTGTGATATTTAAATTTTCATCTACAGTTTATTTCATTTATCTATGCATGATTTGTTTTTAATTCCACCTTAATACCTTACAGTGGCATAATTCTCAACTCCTGTATAAACACGAAAAGCAGTATTTAATTCATATTCGGTAATAGGCAAATGTAGGCAAAGCGTTGGCATGTTCCTGTGTTGCAACTAAATACTAACTGCAAATCAGCTAAATTCGTCTCTTCAACAGGCATACTAGGAGGTGGGGGCGAATTTTGATTCCAAATATGAATTACTTTCGATTCTTAGAGTTCCTGAAAAGAAGTGCATGAAACAGCCAAGTAACCGGAATGCTACCAATTGCGTAAGTGTGGCGTTTTCAATTTCTGAGCTGGTTTTCAATATTTTGAAAGGAAATTCAGTGCTTCGGGAGTCTACACATAAAGGGCTTTGAAAGTGCAAATTTCATTCGTATATCTTAAATGAGATTGGAGATATGAGGATCGGAATACTGCTAATTTAGAATAAAATGCTCTTAACTACGATGAAAAATGCGAAGTTTCTCGTTCACTTGGCGTTACAATGCGGTAATGTTTGATAGGTGGCGATCTGTCTTCGTTCTCTGTGACTGTAAACTTGTGTGCTCGCGCCTGGTCCGCAGCGAAGAGAGTGACAGAGAACTTTGTTGGTTGAGGTGAGTGAGATTTTGTTAACTTCCTAGTTCTATTAGTCCGTTGTCAATCGTGGCGGGACAGTGTTTGCAATGCTGGACCCAATGATTTTTTAACACCAGAAGAATGAATGTGGTTGTACTTCGGCCCCCAGTTCTCCCCTCGGCAGTTACTGTTGGACGTGAGCGAAGAAGCAGTCAGGGCTGTGCTAGTTAAAATGTTGATGAAAGTTCGGAAAATTAAGTTAAATAAGTGGCTGTTAATGAAATTAGGAATTATATCTTTGAGGAAAGTGGTCTGCGAGGAGACATTGATAAAGGAATTTTTCTTGACCTCAACACAAGCATTATGAGACGTTACCCAACACCAGACTTATTGGTTGAAATGTTTCAAGTATGGTTTCATGTTTTTTATCATTAAGTGAAACTTCGTTTGAAGATAATTTAGCTTTTTTGGTTACTGTATTTTAAGACTGTGCCTTAAATTTTGTTCGGAAATTGCAGTTTGTTAGCATATAGCAAAATTCCGAAGGTGTTCTGGTAATTCTGGATATTTCTCGGTGCACAAATATAACCAAATCTGGAGCAAGTCATGCGTTATACACAGAAAGGGAAGCGAGGCAGTTTTCTTGTATAGTGTGTGTAGACACTGTAGATAAATTTCGTTTATAACGCCAACGTAGAACCTTTCTGAAATGATCTTGCTTGGATAGCTCAGTGTTTCTGAGAGCAAAGAAAATAATCCAAACTTTATCAATGTATTTCAAGAAAAAAAATGAGAATGCTCACCATCGTGACAACCCACAAAATGTAAACATAAGCACCGTGGGCGAACTCATTTTTTTTTCTATTTTGAAACTAATTTTTAAATACAAGGATAAAACTTGTATGAATTGCAACGTATTCCAAACATTGAACTTTTATAAGCCACTTCAGGCATCCAATAAGCGGGGCGATGGTCTCACAATGAAATTTATCTCCCAAATAAAGACGGACATTTATCCTCAAGGCGCGATTCGAACTTGTACTCTGTTGATTTGCGAGAGGACGCGTTAACACTTAGATTGCTGATGTAACGAAATCAAAGCTCCTATTCTATCATTGCGCATATCAAAACTGCTAATTAAAAAAACGAATGAACACTATTTGGATTTCTATTCAACTGTCAGTGCAGAATTTTAAGCATTTTACTGTAATTCGGGGTATGGGTTAACAAAATGAGTTAAGCTGATCACGTAATCGAACTTTTTGGATTCACTTCGTGCGTTTGATGGTAAGGTTATAAAATCTACTTCATTCATTGTTGTCTGTATTCCACGAGCTCTTTATGTCCATATTTAGGTAATATTTGAAGCTTTTATAATACTTTCAATAATATTTGGAACAAATCTGTAAGTTTTTTTAAGTTAACATTTAAAATGTTTATTACATATGTAGGATCACATACTATTAGCGTATATATTGTCTTCTGTGTGTTACACAAAGTTACTGTGTATAACTCCGTTATTGTGTATAACACAGTAACGAAGCAAGTGATTTATTTTGAGAAACGAATCCATTCACGAAACTGTTGCAAAGTCATTTACTGTAGTGCGATTTCTCCGGAAAGCAATGGGAAATTAATGCGTTTCTGTTTTACCAACGCAGGTCCATATTATTACATTGCATACCACTGAGAGCCATCTTCATAATGACCAACCTTAATGGACACCATGAAAAGTGGACCAGCATAAACACCTATTTTCAAAACTTTGCATTAGAGCGATTCCTTTGATAAGTTTTCTCCAGAAGACTCCCCTCCCCTCATTCGGTTATTTGAACGTTCCTTTATCAACACCACAGATATATGTGGGGGGGGGCTGATAAAAAAAAAAAAAAGTACAATGATACACAATGTTGTGTTATAGAACACGAAGCTACAATCTGCCCTATAACACAAAACTGAAGTATTTTGGCAAGTGATTAGGGTAATGGTGAGATATACTTGTTTTTATTTGCTTAGTAGAGAAATGGAGGTTAGTTATCAGAAACAGAATGTATGAAAAGGCGTCATCTATTAAGGGTGATGCTCTTCTTGGCGGTAATATTAAGCTGACTATCCTCTTTTGTGTACTATTCTGAAGGATGGATATAGAACATTCTGAAATTCGGCAGTGGAATTTATAAAGTGTTAAGAGTATTATAGGTAAGTCGTGTATTTATATGAATCTTACCCAGGAAAATTGTAAACCGAAATTTATTAGTACTGGGAGCGGGCTGGCTGTCAGTCAAATCTAGGAAGTTCACTCTAGAGATCTACTATTGAAATTCCTCAAGGGTACTTCAGGCCTCTAATAAACATGGTAGTCGCACATCAAGCGAATACTTACCTTGATATTCGAACTCGTTTCTGTTGATAGAAGAGCATGGAAACTATCCACTTGGCTAATCTGGCCAACGGTCGGTTTTGAACTAAAATATAACTTTTTGGAGAACATTGGGTAGGATAAGTTTGTGCCAAGATAAATGTGAGTCAGTCCAAGAAGAGGAACTAACCCAAATTGGAAATCCGAATATTATCAAAACTACGTGGAAGTGAAGCTGTTTTGGACGTTAGGAAGCATTAAAGATCAATAATTTTCATCCTACTGGAATATTGAGATCAGTGTTTGACATAATTTATGGAAACTTTTAAAGGTGTTAAACCTTTAAAAATCCGAGAATCTCTCATCAGAAAAAAAAATCCGATGGTGTGTTGAGAGAGGGTCATTAATGTATGGAAGAAAAGTGTGGGCAAAAGAAGAGTTCAGTGGTTCCCCGTTAATGATTGGGAAACCATCCAACATGATACTCAGTGAACAACTAGAGGCGAAACTGTCAAACTGGTCACAAAAGGTAATCAAAAGGTACGAATCTTCTTTGAAATGAGAATGGCGGAATTCATACTGGTGATCACTAATTAATTGATGGACCTCCAGTAGTGAAAATTTGGCTGTGAATTGTTGTCTTCATTATTTTCGGGAGTACATATGATTACCGATTTATCTTCCTTTTTAAGGAAGAAAGTCATGCTGTTGTGCAGATACCATGTGAGCTTGCCAGTTTGTATAAGCGATATAGAATGAGAAGTAATTGTCGAGCATGTTTTTAGCGAAATTAGTGACACTATCTGGATCAAGGAATTTTTTTAGTATCTAGATTGAGGAATTCTGTAATATGCTTTTGACAAGAGAGAAGACAAGACATGCCTTGAGTTGTTTGTGTTAAGTTGGAAGTGATTTTTTTTTTAATATTTTATTTTGATCGTTTAAACTATGGACTCTAATTTGAATCTCGGACTTGATTAAAAAGTAGTAGTGCTACTCTAAAAATCAAACTACACTATCAGTTCCTTTTGAATCAACTGTACCTACAGTTCTGTTGATCTATGAATTCTAATTGCGTGTCATTTGTTAATATCCTAAGGTTTTTCATCGAAACAATCTGGATATCACGTGTACTTCGCATTGCTTTTGCTTTAAAGTGTATAAATCTTACGAGTACCGATTGTCCTCCAAAGTTTCTCTGTGTGTGTTTCTGAATTACACGTTTTGTAATTCCTTAGAATTTCTTTGAACTAACTGATGCATATGATTAGATCGCACATTACTTCTTTCTGATCAGGTATATGACGTTCAGTTAATGTTCTTGTTTTGTTCCTTCCTTTTTTTTTTTTCGTCATTTACATGACAAAAATTAAGCTCACTTCTAAGTATAAATAAGGAAATTAACCTGATTTAACAAGTTTTGTTTTGATTATTATAATCAGTTTGAGACGTTATTGTAAGTCCGTCAGGGGATTATCTTTTTAAGTTGCAATTCCACTCGGAACTGAGTGTACGCTCTTTGATCTTAAAAAAAAAAGAAAAAAAGAAGAAAAGGTGTACGCTAGACTTAAGTAATGTTAATTCTTCTTATAATATGAAACGCGCCACGCATCATTAAGAAGATTGATTTAATCCCTTCTATTCTTCAGAGGCAGCTGCTCTTGAAAGTACGAAGCAGTTTTGTTTTTACTCCCCTTATTGTGAAGAACATTAACTAGAAACTCCTGAAGTATAACTTTAGTTCGAGTGTTTAACTGCGATACGGATAAAATCGATCGATCAATCGAAATTTTTATTATCAGTTTTCTGTGTACAGATTATCAAGAAACTGAACACTTTCCTTCGCTTATTTTGCATTTGTTCAGATAGGGAAACAAGTTCGCTATATTTGATTGTTCGTTTTTTACTTTTTCATTGCATGACGTATTGTAGGATATCTTTTTCCTTTCCGCAAAGAAATCAAATGGCAGGAAATTTTTTTTTTTGTTGTTTACGGGCACATTTTAAACCAGGACACACAAGGATAAAGAAAGAATATCGCGTGCTTTAGACAAGCATCTTCTTTATGATGCTGAATTCTAAATTGCGTGTAATTTTAGGTATAATATGTCCGCGTGTAAATTCTTAATAAAATGGCTTTAGGTAAATCATTCTCATGAAATGTGGGATGGCGCGAGATTTAGCTTTAAAGTTCAACTCCGTTTTAAATATGATATTTTCACCTTCATGAGAACTGAGTTCACCCAATATTTCTACTTTTATCACCTTTTAGTTATAACTCCACTGAACGATGCGCACTGGCCATTCGTTGTCATTATGACTATAACAGTCGCATCGTTAGTTACAAGTACCTGAAAACGGAGGAGGAAGCAGATATATAATAAATCTTAAATGGTTCCGAAAAATATACGTTTAACCCATTTGATATTCAGATTTCATTTATAATTGACGGGATAGGCAATACTTTACCTAACAAGTGCTCAGAAAATTAGAAGCTATTTATGACAGGCTCTTCTTTTCGACAGTTGTTGATGTCAGAATTATGTTTGAGAATGGAAAATATCTCAAATTCAGAAAGCTGCTTCTTAATTATGAGTTAAAGTACTGTATGCTGTGTCAAAATTATTTAGTTCATATATTTAAAGGATACGAATGCTTTCGATCTAATATATATTTAATTATAGCCTTGAATCTGTATTCAATTAAGAATAAGCAGTTTTAATGTAGAATTAATTTGTTTGCGTGATGATTATACAGTATGTAAACAAATCCATGTTCCTCATTCGGAGTTCCATCACACACTGAATAATTTGCATGTCACTCACCTCCCAGTATAAAAATACCTGCACAGAGATAATCACTCAATGCCCAATGGATCTCACGAAAGGTGCAGGCGATATTAGTAACTTCTGAATGATTTTAATCTACAGGCATACACTTCAGCGAGTGTTAGTGAAGACAGTATTGACATTCTTTGCTAAGACTTAAACATAATCATGCAATGGCAACGATAACTTTTGTCTAAAGATGAGATAGGGACTGCGGCATCTTATGTGGATTACCTTTCTAAATAGATTAACTATAACAGAGAGGATTCTAAGAGTACATTTTAATAAAAATAATGCAACAAGAAATAAATAACATTTACGTTATTTACATTTTTGGTTAAAATCGTTCATTTTTACACAGGTAAAAGTGAATATTTTTATCCGGTATCTTACATACAGCCGCGACGTTCTCAAGAATATTAAAGCAATATTGAATAAGGCCTATTGAATTGAATATGTAAGTGGATGCATTTTTGTGTGCAGTTAAAGATGGGCATTTTCATTTAACCTGGTGAACGGCCGTATATGTGGGAGCCTCATCCTCCAAACGCAGCCACCTGACCACCTAAAGGGCAAAGTCAAAATACTTGCTGGAAAGTTCATATTCAGTTTTGCATGGCTTGCCTTCATCATTATAAATGTTTGTTACTGTAGGCGAAATATTGGATAAAAATTGATTTTTACTTGTGTTGTGATAGACCATTATATATGCAACCTTGATGCTGTTAAGAATCTCCTTCATTTCTCCTAAGAAAACTGAGAAATTGAGAGATGGCATCGGTAGCAGATTGTGGATTACAGACCAGCGCACGGTACACGATGCTGGTCGATCGGTGACATGACTTCTGCATAAAAAAGAAAATTTTGTGTGATAGCGTAAATTGGTGTATTTTCCGGAATCGGTATAAAAAATTAAATTACTGTTCTACTTATTCTATACGCATTTAAAACAGCGATTGGAAACCTGTGTGTTATTATAATACAGAGTGTTGTCGAATTTCATTTAAGATGACTTATTTTCTCTGTAAATCTCTAGAATTCTACTAGACGTCGGTAAGCTCATAATGATAGTTTGTTACAAGAAATCCTTTTGCTGTTAGAAAAAGAAAGATCCGTTCACATTCTTTAAGTCTTAAGACTTAGTTTTTTAGAAGACAATTCCGGCAAAGCATTTGGCAAGAGGCAGCCCCCCCCTTGCATATTACAAATATCAATTTGAATATATTCTCCCAGAGTTTAAAGTTAATACACTTGTCAGTTTAATAGTAATTAGCAGAGAATGCAGCGTTTCTTTAAATAAGTCCCACTTTGAACATTCGAGAACGGAACGCGTTAATCTCGAGGGAGATGCCATATTGTAAGGATTTCTAATGCAGTTGGATGTTTGTGATTCCCACCCACGAAATGTTTTTTACTCAAAATCCTGCTCAACAGAGCAAACCTGGAACATTTTTGAGCCATTTCAATTCATGATTGAAATAAGCAGCCAAAAAAAGGAAAAAAGTGCGGTATCACTTGTTCCTCAACCATTTTAACATTTTTGAACTAAAGGGGTGGGGAAAGGAACCTTTCAATAGTAATATCTACTATCGCCTTCGTTAATGCTAGGATTAGAATCCGAGAAGCCCGAAAGTTTTTTTCGAATTGCGAGGCATTTTGTGTGGGTGAGGGCGATATTCATGAAAGACTGTCGCTAGTGAAGTTGCACATTTGTGTACATAGTAAGCAGGATTTACTTTTTTATATATTCGTTTAATTCTAGTACTCTAATTAATTATCACATGTAGTTTGACAACATCTAGGTGTCTTACGTAAATTTGATCTTCACCAAGTACGTAAAGGAGGAACGTATGCTATATTGGCGTCCAAAACCTGAGGACGAACACAGTTTCTGAAGATTACAACTGCAAATTCAGACGAATAAGCTTGTGAAAATCCGTATAACTGACGATTTCGAGTAGAAAGCGGGTACACTTTCAAATGGCGCGCAACAGGGTCACGTGGTAACACTCAACAGGATAAATGGCAAAAGGCTGTGGTAAGCGAATTGTGTTCGAAGGAAGCTCTTTTCGTGAAGAAATAAATTTCCAAACTTGATGTCTTGCAATGTCTCAATGACATCACTAGATGAATTTAAGCGCTGGGAAGAATTATTGGACAGTTTAAAGAAAACCGCAGAATTACGGATATTGTCAGAGTTTGGAATTCACATAGCATTGTATCCAGGCTCTAGGCAGCGTGCAAACCAATGCAATGTGTTCCAGATGCTATCTGAGACGTCGCCCTCGCTTACCACAGAACATGAAGACAGATTTTTGATTATAACCAAAACGTAATCGATGCACACGGTAGGTTAGCTTGCAAATTGGCTCCATTCCAATAACAGGTACGCGGATATCTCGACAAAAAAGGTACGACGTTTTCAGTGGTGTTGTATCCAGAAAAAGACAAGACACCAATGTTATGAACCCTTTACAGATGAGTCGTTTTAGTCTTGTCTCTGATACTTGATTTGACGTAAAAGTGGTATTGGTTACCACCGCGAGAATGTTCTTGAAAGGGATAGATATACAGCAGGTCATGATGTAGGGTGGCATTGTGCTTGATGGACGCATCGACCTGTAAGTGCTGGAAAAGGGGACTATTATTAGGGGGATTCATTGCTGCTCGAAATTCCCGTACAGAAAACAAACATGGCGTTATCCTTGATCTGAAGAAGGTGTTCTTGAGGCAAGTTTGCCTCAAGAACTCCTGAATCACTTGGTGCTAAGAACGGTACGACGTTGCAAGATCTGCATCACAGTTCGGAGTGGACATTTTCCATAGGAAAATGTCTCTTCTCATAGTTTTCTGTCAGTACTGTACATTAATTCTTTAATTACGTCTTTAGGAAATTTGTAACTTTTGCCAAAAACGTATTGCAATTTAATTGGTACGTAATTTATAACACAATTTCTGTGTAATACATTTATTTCCCCCAATAATTACTAATAAATTATATGTTCGCATTTGGCTGTTCAGGTAAATATTTAGGTAAAAATGCAGTTCGTCCTTAGCTTTTGGACACCGATGTATAAACAGTGTGCAAAGATGGTGCACCGGACATTCATTCTGGGTTCCCCAGATAAAGGCACGAAACGTAATATTTCTTAATTTAACTATAATAATAGTAGAAAAGGAAGGACAAGAACACTTATGAAATATTGGAGAGACTCCGAATGGAGTTTTGTCGCCAGATCACTCCAGATACATCTCTGAACAGTCCGTGGTTACGGAACTGTTGTAATCCCAGTTTTCCTTATATTAATTTCCTTATATATAGATTTTTAATTTCAAGCTAGCATTCAAAAAATATTAAAATAACGAAATAAATTTCCTTTCGATCTTAAAAAAAATTATTTCTTTGTAGATTCTGAATCATCGTTGGAATGCAAATATTCATGAAAAAAACTTCTACAAGCCTTGATTGTAGAAGTTTTCTTTTGATGTCATCTCGTTTTTGTTTTTGATTGAAAACCACATATGAATAAGTAAATTTCTAGCGTCAATTTAATGATCGAGCGCAGAGTTTTAATAGCGATATGAGATAGTTATAATGTTTATTCTCAAAGAAAGCATGGGAGACTCTTGTAGTATTACGTAGCTAGTAATAATGGAAAGTTTATCTCCCTGCAGATTTGTTCCAAATTAATTTGATAGATCACCAGTAACCTCTCAGCTCCTACTGTGGATATGAATATTGTGAATGTGTTCAAGCGATTGATGATTTTAATCAATTTTATAGCGTGAGTTTATGACCTACTGGGGCCGATTGTGATTTGAGAAAGCCCTGGGTTTAATTTAGAACTTAGCATATCTAAATCTGTACTGCTGAAAGATAAATAATTTGTTCAAATTTGTAGTTTTTTTTTTTTCTGTTAAGAATAGCTTTATTTTGTATTGAAGTAGATATTGTCGGTACGGCTCCAATGCCTTGTAGAGTAATTGCGAGAAAGACGTCTGTTGGTGTGTATGGGTGTGTGTGTGTGGGGGGGGAGTAATATGCAAGATTTTGTTTTGTATTGTATGTGTGAGATGCTCGTCACGAAAGCTAAAAGATTTGAGGAATGAAAGCAAGACTAGTGAGAGAATTGATGGGAAGTGTTTTTTGAGAGAGAGAGTAAAAGAGAGAGATAGTGGAGTAGAGAATATTGATAAAAGTCCGGAAAATATTAGTTTCAGCAATATTGTTGAAAGTACAGTGGTGGAAGGTCAGGAAAACGAAGTTGGATCTTATGAAAGATATATCGAAATAGCACGCTATTTCGATATTTTTAACGTGAAGTTCTTTACGGGACAAAATGCAAGATTGAAAGATTGCAGAAATCTTAGGCGATTAATCTAATTGAGAAGAGGGAAAAAACCGCAGGATAAGGAGAAAATGTGTGAGGGTTGTTTCTCTTCTAGAAATGGCAGTTTCCTCCCCCAAAAATAGAGAGAACTTGCAGAACAACACACAATTAAGCGACGAGTCCAAAGACTCGGCGCAGAAGAGCACTGCTTCGATTATCCCCTAATTGTGTCATAAAATGAGTTTCTATAAAATGTGTGTGATTGGATTTCACAAAGGACTAGTGCACTTTTCACCTTAAGAAAAATATAATATGAAAAAAAACTTAGACTGGACATTTTGTAAAGAAATGACCTGACTTCGATTGCGTAGAACTCTTCAAATATCGGCTTTTTAAATTGAAGGTGAATTAGCCATTTTCACAGGATCATAGCAAGGTTTTTCCAACTGAAAGTCGGGTTTTTGATCCCGCGTACAGGCAAATCGGCTAAAGAACGCACGATTTACCGTCTCTCTCTCACACGCGCGCGCACGCAAAAAAAAAAAAAAGGTGTGCGGGTACTGGGCTATTAAAATATGAGAGACCTGTGATCAAATTGTGTGATGTCCTCTGGGAAAACTGCATCTATAGAAGAACGGCTTGCTCGTTGCTGTAACAAGATCAGTGTTCACAATGGAGTGGTCGAACTTCTTTTAAAAATTCGTAGAGGCCTGCGAATTAGGATAAGAAAAAGAGTTGAAGTTGACATGTAAGATCATTGGTATTTGATACTTTTTCTTCAACAGTGCAGCAGAGTCACTAATGTAAGGCGGAAGAACGAGGCGAATGAAATCTGCTCGACTGATTTGGAGAAATGTTGAAAAGAATCGTAGAGGTTGAAATTAAAATATACTTAGACTATAGGCTAATTAGATAAAAAAAAAAAAATAATTGGGAATCACATTTTGATAAATCCAGTGTTCAAACGAACACTAACTTGCCGGAATAAAGCTCCTAATGCTTTAATTATATCAAACGCCTTTTGCCAATCAGTAACTGGCAGAAATATTGGATTCACCACAGAAACCGAACAGAACAAATCCATTAATTTCTTAAACTTGACATTAACCAGAACACACAACAAAATAGCCACGAAAGTATACCACAAACCCTCGCATATCGGAAACTACCTCCATTTTCACTCATACCATCCATATTCTGTTAAAAAAAAATCTGTCATCTTATCACAATTCATAAATGCTTACAAATTTTCAACCAATCAGAATAATCTAAACGCAGAAATAAAAAAACTAACACAGATCTTCATAAATCGCAACTATCCTACACAACTGATTAACTACGCAAATAAGACGGCAAAAAACCGCCAAAACAACCCAAGTACCAAAACGAACTTCCCAACACAAAAAATTATCAAACTACCATACACCCAAAACACATAGAAAGCCTATAAATACATCTTCAAACATACTGACTACAAATTGGTATTCACCACAAACTAAAAACTGGCAAATCTCTTAAAATCCACCAAACCTCACTCACAGAAAGAAAACTTGAGCCAAAAAGACTGTGATATCACCTACACAGGTTACACCATCAGGTCTGTATGGGCAAGACTACAAGAACACTTCCGTGATTGTAACATCCGTATTCCAGAACATTTAAACACTAAAAAACGCAACATCAAAAAGAAAAATCGAATACAAAGCACAGGAAACACGGAAATAGCTGTTCACGCCCTTGAACAAAAACATACCCCGCAGATCCACAAGGCCATCATAGTAGACAGACAAGACAATGAAACGATGCTAAGAATATCGGAAATAATAGCCATAAAATGTGACGCGAACTCTATCAACGTACACAGGCCCTGCATAATCTCCGAGGTTTGGAAGTTTCACAACATAAAATTGAGGTCACAACCCCGACCAATAGGCGATAACACAAACACTTCAAAAACAGAAGCACCTACCCGACCTGACATAGCATCCACTTTCCTAATGTATTCAGATGACGACCGAGAATAGTCGAAAACGGCCGCACCCTGTCAACCCCCTTTTCCCCCTTCCCCCTCCCTATATAAAAAATCAACCCTTTCACCTTTCCTCCACCCTATATAATATAGTAATATAATATGTGTGTGTGTGTGTGTGTATATATATATATATATATATATGTGTCGATAATCTTTTGACGCTTTATTTTTACATTATTATTATTTATTTATTTTTTTTAAATAAAGTTATATGCCTGCCGTTAACTTCGAGCTTGTCCAAGAACAACATTAATTTTATATAGTTCTGAAACTTGTCGTGTGTGGAAATGAGATGTAAACATATGTACAGATACCTACTAGGTAGATTCATCCGTTTCTCATTCGTCCGAGACCGGTTGAATCCCCTGATTTGGGCCTTCAGGCAATTTAATGGAGCCGCTGCCATTCCTCTGCTCATCTCTCTAAGGATAACTATTTCATGTCTGGAGAACTGTCTATTCACGGGGACAGTTTGCTCGTGGCCAGGGATAAAAAAAAAACGAATTTCCGAGAGGAAAAACCTCTATTGCCATACGAAAGCGGCTAACTCACTATTTGATTGAAAACACATGATAGAAGTTGGTCACACAATTTAACGGGATTCAAATCCGGGTCTTTTCAACTAAAGTGCTCGTCTATACCAAGTGAGCTAAGAAGGCTAATTACATATGCATTATTTATTTATACTTTTATACAAATATAGTTTGTTTTAAATTAAAATTTTGGTCTTGACAATTTCTAGTTGACCTGAACCCCGCATTGTCTCCCTGTCCCCAATACTTTTTTGTATCAAGTATGATTGCATGAATCTTATATGGAAAAATTACAAAACGTACCCCATAATTCTCATATTTAATGTTTTCCCCGTTATTTTCATAAATAGGTAATGAGAACTTTACCTCAGTTATCTGTAATCCTGCCATATGAAGTATGCAGTAAAGCCACTCTAAGATTTATTTTATTTTTTTCTCTTTCTCTAACTGCTTTTTCTACCTTGCATACCGATCCTGGGTGGAACATGAATTTCATTCCACATGTGAGACCTCCGGAGGCTGGTGTCACATGGACTTACTTATTGGAGACCTGCAATGGTATGAAAAAGTTCAGTATTTGGGCATGTAGAGCAGGATTTCGGGACTGTGTAAAAAATACAAAAATAGATAAAAATTAATAGAACAACAAAAAAAATCCTTGCCTCACTCCAGGTACGAATGTACCGTAGGTTTATAAAAGAAAAAAATCGTACATATTACATCAAATCCCCAGTGGAGGTAATGATTTTTTTCTACCGCTGCATTGTAGCTATTTTTAAAATATGTGAACCAGAAATCCTTACCTTCAGTTCGATCCCGTCTATGACACGAATAATTATTAGCCATCTTCAACTGAAGGCCAGTAAGCAGGTCTCACATTGAGATGACAGGATTTTTCCTTCGGGAAACACACAAACCCATCTCATGGAACTTAACCGACCGGAAAGACGATAGGAAACCATGTTGCTCTGTAATTATTCCCTAGTAACGTAGCATTGCTATCTTACCAACCATTAGGTTGATGAGAGAGGATGATGAAAGTTACTACTAACAGTAATAATAATTAGAAGTAATAGACGCCTTTAATTAGGAATGTAAGGATTGCATGCGATAAAGTATCCATGTCAATATAAATATTTTTTTTTACATAATCCTTTCCTGATTGTATAAACCACATAAAATGCACGCAAAGCATACACTGACTGAAAGTTATCTCAACAAAATAAAAAAATAAAAATAATAATAAAGTGAGAAAACAAAATGACCAAACACAACTAATACAGATATAAAGGGGATATCACGGTGAGCTTCAACTGCATCACAAATTAATCCAATAAAAACTACAGCTCTTTTTGGATAAATACACTTCACATTTCTTATAATTAATTTTTCGATGAACTGTTTGGTTTTCGACCAATTTACCTTTCGGTAATATTTTTTTTCCGATTAATTGCCGTTCGATGAATTACTTTTCTAAGGAACTGCCTTTCGATTAACTGTTTGAAGAACTTCTTTTCGCTTTATGGTTATTCGATTAAATTTTTTCGGTAAATAATCTTTAATAATCGATAATCTTTCTTTTCGATAAATTTGTTTTCGGTGAATTTTCTGGATACCTTATATTATAGCAGCTGATTTCGCGTGTGCTCTGTCCGCTTTGCCTGTTAAGGTTAAGTTGTGTTAAGGAAATCCGCCCCATCTCCACATGAAACCAATCGGTCAACTCGCTGCACTCTTCAGGAAACTTTTTAAAGTTTCCGGAGAATGATAACTGAGGGACTTTATATAAACGTCGAGACGTGAGATAGTGATTGTGAAATCGGAACAGTTTAGAACCTTGTTCTTCAACCTGTGGACCGCGGAAATTTCCTGGCGGTCAGCCAAAAATTTCTTCGTCTCTCATAAACAACGCTCCAGCTACGTATATCAAATTTTCTAAGCAGCAGATGTCGCACTAGCTAAAAATTTTAATTTCATAACATTGGATTTAATAAATAAAACACTATCTACATTGGTTCAGGTTTTTGTTTTAGCCGTCAGCCGGTCCTCGAAATATTTCTCCTATTTTCCCCTTGTCGCAGGTGTAAAAAGGTTGCAGAACGCTGATTTAGAACATCCTAACTGGTTCTTCACTGATCTCTGCATTTACTCTTAAATCAAGATACAAAAAAAAAAAAAGCTTCAGCAATTTTTAAGTTTTTCAGGAATGGAAAATGTAATTCTGTAGTTGAACTTCAGATTTTCTTTTTTTTTTTTCTAGCTAGCTTAATAAATCAAAGAAAACAAAATAAAGTTTAACACTTTTTTAACCTCTGGAAAAAAAATCCCCTTTCATGAAAGGCTTGTGCAGGTGATGCAATCATACTTACGCCCCGTCTCCCAGGATAAGAAATAAAAAAATATAAAAAAAAATTCTTAAATTGCGATCCCCCCCCCGCAGAGATTAAATCCGAAGTTTCAACTTTTTAGCTTTGTTAGCGATAACTGTTAAAAACAAACATTTCTGGGGAAAAACAGTGAACACCCAATTTTGTTACCTAATTGGTTGTTTGAAAACTTGGAATCCTAATTTTCCTTAAGCTTAATGTCATGAATTGAGGTTAGATATTTCCTTCCTGGAAATGTATTTTAACGCTATTATATACTTTCTGTGCATTCTTTAAGTTGGCGCTATTTGGACAAACTGCAACTCGGAGCATGTTTCATTCCGAATTCCTGAAGGCTTTAAGTTTTTCTATTCTTTAAGGAATTTTATTCACTTTTCCTCTTTTCAGACCCTCAGAGATCAGATATGTGTACTGCTCTGTGAATAATCTTGAACTAAATTGACAATAAATGAAGAGCGAGGCAAGCTACAACATTCGTTTTAAGATCCGGACACAGACTTTTTATTTTAAAGCAAATATATATATATGCCATCTTTTGTGAAGAAAGAAATCAGTAATGGGTTAAAAAATAAACCTTGATCATTCATTTATATTATTTTTTCCCATTCTCGGTAACGGTAATGCGCTGTGATATGTTTTTTTTTTTTACCTGTCATATAGAGCGGTGGTTTACTGTGTTCATATACATTTGAAAACCAGTGATGTCTTCTATGTCTCATAGATGGTAGCACATTGCATTTGAACTTAGTCCAAATGTGGGGTTCTTCTTCTTTGGTGCATCAATCCGAAAATTGGTAAATATAGCAGCACATCACAACATCCTGTCTTGTGACTTCCTTTTTATCTCTTCATAACTCTTAGCGCCAGTTAGCATCATTATGTTATTTATATATGAAATTCTTGGTCTGCCTCGTGGCCTCTAGGGAAAAATAGAACAAGGTGGTATCCCCTTGCCTTCCTTGTCCAGCAATAGCCTTCTAGAGTGGTTCAGTGTGCTGGCCGTTTCTCATTCCTCATGATTATCCGCCTACCACAGTATCCTTTACACCGTTGTCACTTATGGTAATCTTCCGCTGATCAGGATGAAAGTTGTTGCTGCCCCCACTTCCAGCGGGCTGTAACTTATTTAATGGCGTTACATGTCGCATCCCCGTCAGTGGAAATGTGTGGCTTTTTATAGAGATAACCATGCCACTGTCTATCTCACCACTTCCTGTTGGTAGATGCCAACTGTGATATGCTGTAATTTTTTTTTTTTTTTTCTGTCATATAGAACGGTGGTTTACTGTGTTCATATACATTAGAAAACCAGTAATGTCTTCTATGTCTCATAGATGGCAGCACATTGCATTTGAACTTAGTCCAAGTGTGGGGTTACCGACGGTAAATGTTTGATTTACGTCGGAATCATTAGTAGCGTAGCTAGGTTTTTCAACACTGGGTAATTCGTAGTTAAGTACCTTTCTCAGTGTGACAATTTCGATAATTGGTAAAATATCCTGCCACAGTGTTCTTAGGATTCTCCACTGGCTTTTGAATTTGGCTTCTGGACTAAATGGTGTTCGATAATTTACATATTTTTAGTCAATGTTAAATATTTATTTTAAAATAGACATTTCTTTTTATTTTAGACATTTTATTATTTAACTAACAACTGAAACAGAAATTATAAACTAAGAGGAAAAGCGCTCAGTTTATTAATGATACAATTAGTATGCTTTTTTCAATTTGCCTTATCAAATTGCATCTTTTCATGAGAAATAGACGGCAGCCACTCTGTAAGGTGTGAACCTGATCTTGATCTCCCTTTCTCGTCATGCTCTTCACTACACCGCAATAGCTTTATTTCCTCTTTAAGATCCTCGTCCTAAGCACTGGGATTATAATCCTGCCCTCTGGCATGCACTATAAGCTCAGAATTCTCGCCTTTATAGGAAATGAATCTTCATCCCAGCTGGCCTTATTAATTCAGAGAAATTCACATCACGAAAACTTAGGAGTTTTTATGAAATGCGAAAAGATGAGGCTTTGATTTGAACTCCCGTGGGTAAGGCTCAAGTCCGAAGATCTGCATTCCTTTAGCTGTAGAACTTTCGCTTCACCTAAGAAGAGCATGAGAGTCTAAAAGGACAAAACTTTACGAATGGAAGATAACGCAAGGACGTATTTGATGGTGAGTAATATTTAACTTAATCTTACGAGGAAATTGATTTCTTAGTTACTATCAGTAGATGGCGCCACATTGTGATAGCCATTAAACGGCAGTCACTGTGTTTTCATTAGAAATGGCTTAGCTTATAATTTTCAATTATTTTAGCTAATAAACTAACATTCCAAGTTACGCCCTTACGAAGAACAGAACTTATTGAATTGTAAAAAAATATCAAGACATAATCACTTAATTTTCTATCCCGAGAAAAATGAAGTAGGTTTCAGACGATCAGGAAAGTGTGCAATAATCATTTGTCATTTAATGTATGATTAAATACTAGTGTGGTGGTTGGCGGTAGATGGCGTTGGTATATTGGGGTCAGTTGGTGGATTTGAGCGGTGGAGGCAGAGTTGTGGAGCAGGTGCCCTCCCTGGAGGTGTGTAATAATATATATGGTTTAAAAATTGATAATAAACGACATCAATGAAGGCATGAGACCTAGCAAGTTAAAACAATTTTCATACCAAATATTGGATGCGTCGATGGCAAAATCTCCACGAATTTTTCGAGATGACTCGCTCGCATTCAGTGCTGTATGCCTTTTGGGAAAACTGCTACAGTTCTGCCAGAAACTCTTTTATTGCATCATATATTACCAACTGTCACACATTTAATGCATTTAATTATGAATTTCAAGTTATAATAAATTAATTGATTGAATATATTTAAATTAATATAAAATATTTCGCTTTAAGACCTTACAGATGTTGCTAACGTTCCCTGCAATTTTTCACCGTAGCCTGACAGTATTTATGGCGTGATTTTCATCTTTTATTCTTTTGAATTCTTTGCATCCTTTTCTCACATATTTCCCGAGGATTATTCTCTGTGTAACAGTAAGTGTTAATTTTTAATCGTTACAATTCTTATTCTAGATGCATAGGTTGAAACTGATCTAGCTATACTTGTTTTAATTAATACATTTAAATTATTCTCATTCACCTTAAACAATGCAACTGCAATACTGTACCCTGGACAAAGAAAGATGGAAGAAGATAGTGAATATGGCATCGGACACCAACGGGCAGTGTTCCCATGGTTCGTGATGATGACTTTAAACAATTGGAAAACTCAATTTTGCCATAAAGTGACTCTTTTTTAAAATTATTTAAAAATTCGTGACTTGTTTTGTTATTTTTCTGCTAAACTCCATTTCATCCTCGACTGTTGGCAAGATCTGTGTTTATTGCTATCATAGTACAAGAGAAATAAGAATTTTTTTTTAAACTGTAAGCTTACTATCTAACTCCATATGAAATAGCAATGCATTTCCCAGCAGACACTCCTTTTTTATTTCTCATAAAATGCAAACCAGAACACAAGGCCATTTATGTGACCCACTCGCCAATAGTCTTAATTTGATAAGACTCGTAAAAGTTACTTAGCCATTTTTTATCCACTGCTGGATGAAAACCGCTCCGATGTCCGCAATTCTTACCTATCATGAGATTTTCTGTGCTACTGAGTTCCAGCAATCTCTTTTCATATCGACATCGTTTTCTTCCATCGTTTCTTTTGGTTTTCCAAAGCCGTCTTTCCATCTGAGATACCATTCTGATATCACCTTTTTCCATTTCTGAGTGTTGCTGCTTGCGATATGACCTGTCCATTGCCATTATGTCTCTCACCCTAGTCTGAGATCTGATCAAAATATTGAATTTCCATTTCTAATAGAAATACCGAGCAATGATATTTGCATTTTCCTCTGGGTGGTCCTCAACTTGTCAGTCATTTTTTTTAGTGAAAGTTCACGTGTCACTTCCATATGACATGACCCAAAGTATGAGACTCAAATATTTTTCTTTTAAGAAAGATGGGGATGTCTCCTTTGAGTGTTTCACTGCGTTTTCCAACTTAGCTAAATTCTTCTTATAATTTCTTCCTCACAGCCTCCCTCTACTGTAATGTTACCCTACTTAAAAGTAGGGAGTTACTATTCATTGTTTAGATTATATTTGGTCATTCAAACATATAATTAAAATGAAATATATATTGATCTTTAATTGACCATGATTTATAAACATCTAATAACTTTCTTCGACAAGGCTGTCCGGCTTCTTCAGGGTTTATAACGGTAAGAGAAAAAAAAAAAAACTCAAAGTGGCTAGTACAGAGAAAATGGAGTAGCAATATCGTATAAATTAAACATTAAAACAGAACGCGTAACATTACACGCATGCAGCGTGTTGTGTTAGTCACTGTTATGAGAGCACGCTCTGTAGTTTTGAGCGAAATTAAATTCTTGCAGACTGAGTGATCTTATTAAGGTTTTATATATGTCAACTGTTATCATTCCCTGGTTTCTGTTAAGATTTTATCCAGAGCGGAGGACTATAACGGCTTCTTTGAAATTTCTACAACGGAAATCATCTTCTAGGTAAGGCAGAGCTGCTATCCCAGTCAATGGTATGGTTAGTAATCGCGAAATGATGGGTTAGACCTGAGTTGTCTGTTCTTCTGTTGTTATTAACATCTCCTATATAGTTTAGACCTCAAGCACATGGGATGTTGCACACTCCAGCGTCTTTGAAAAAACCATTGTCTTTTGGCGATCTGGACACGTGACAGCCAGTTTTGACTGGTTTGAACGCAATTTTAATGTTGAAAGGTTTAAAAAGTTTTGCGATGTTCTCGGGCACTGCACCTGCATAAGGAATAACTATGGATGTATTAAGTGATGGTAGGTTGTTGTTGTTGTTGACTAAATTCCTTCGATAGCCATTTTTTTTTATTAATGTCTTTGATATATGAGTAATTTCATCATAGTTCTTTTTTCTTCTGAGATGATGCTCGTGGCTCTATTTTTGAGCATATGTATTATGCTGAGCTTATATGGTGATTTGATTTGAAATGAAGGTAGCGTCCAGTGTGTGTTATTTTGCGGCAGACTGTTAGTTTGTTAGGTAAAGTGTCCGAAAAGATCGCAAAATGTTTTAAACCTTTCAACATAAGAGTCGTTCCAAACTGTCCGTCACATTTTAAGATCGCTTATAGGGAGTTACTATATCAGTTTCCAGGTGTTCTATTTGTACTGGCATTTTTTGGTAACGTATTAATTATTTTTCATTTGTCCTTATATTAAATCCTTTCTTTTGTCCTTTACCCATTAAACTCACTGATAATTTGTTGAAGCTCTTTATAATAACAGTGTTATCAACAAATCATGGATAATTTAGTTCTTTCTCATGTACTATCATTTGTCTATTTTTATATTCTAGTTTTTTAAAAGAATTAATTAAACAGTAAAGATGTAAATTTTATAAGGAAATTGTTGAAAACAGTTTTTGAAGCATCTTTTCACAATTTCACTGTAACGCGATAAATTTCCTGTGATTATGCATCCTTATTTCTCTTCTCTGAAAGAATACTTTTTCCTTAATTTCGGAGGAGGAGTTTTTAGTTTGATGACAAAATTCGTTATTTAGCTAATCACTAATCTTCCAGGAAGCACCGTTTTTGGCGCAGTCGTGAACATACATATAACGAACATATGTTCGAAAACAGGTTTGCATTCTTTCTGAGAGAAAAATCTTAGAAAATTTCAAAGGAAATTGAGTTAGCCAGTCTTATGCAGTGGGGATAGAATTTTCAGGCTGGAATGTAAATGCCTCGATGTAAACCTACTCTGATGAGAAAGATGGACTTGATGAGCGATTGGAAAACTTTCATCCCTTTCAGTTACTTACCTTGAAAAGTAAACGACTAAAAACCTTTGTATTTATTTCTGTTTTTACATAACTTTAATGGCATATGGACAAGGGTTATTGTTTATTTTTCATCTGCCCTTCGTAATATTTAGCAATTAGTCAGAATCAATTTTCCTTTCATACTCACTGTAATACGACCAACACAGTATTTCCTTCTCTGAGACATGTTCAAGTCGGTAATATTTCCTTCAAATTATTAGTTATCAGTAGACTTGCATGGAGTCAAGAGAAGTCAAGTTAAGGAGTTAAGTCATTGTGGGAGGTCCCATTCTCCCATGCACCACTCATCATACCTCGACATAAATGCATTCACTGTCCCTGCACTGACCACACTCTCAGGCAATGCATTCCAATCACCCACCACCCTCCATGCAAAAAAATCCCCTGCTCCTCACCCCCTTGCTCCAACCTATCTTATACAGCCTCTTGGTTCCACCCCCCCCTCCTCCAGAAATTTTATAAAAAACCTCATCCACGTTAATCTAGTAATTAACGTTTTGTTGAGACATACAAGTTGGTAATCCTTTACCAACTTGTATGTCTCGATCATTTCTCCCCGTTTTCTTTCTATTCACCAGGCTCTGTAATTTGCATTCTCTCAATCCGGCCTCATATTCCACATTTCAGAGACCAGAAACCAACTTTGCCAATTATCTCTGAACCCTTTCCTTTCCAACAAATCGAAAGATCTTAAACATTATCATTAACCTTCATTTTATCTTGTTTTCTAGCCTGATCGGCCGACTAAATAGCGTTTCTGCCCTCCGACAAGTTGAGTTTGAATCGTACTGTAGAATGGATGTATGTGAATGACTTTACATCATAAACGGTTTTCTTCGTCTAGTATGAGATCATCGCTTTGTTTATTTCAGAGCAATCTACAAATGCACTCTGAGCCCATTGAGCATTGTACTATATGTATGATGGGTTCACAATTAGTGAGTGAAATTCGCATTAAAATTTTCCCCCATGTTTCAGTATTTATGCATTATTGTAGCCTGTTTTTAACGTGATCTGCCCTTTTCGCCTGAGAATGAAGTTAAATAGAGGTAAAGGTTTTTGCAAAACACTCATCTACACGAGAACACAAGCAATTAAGAAATATACGAATATCAGAATTATCTGTAAAACTACGCAAATTCCTGTAATCTGACCAAAGATGCTTTCTGTTTTGGATACTGCAAACCCATTACAATATCCATTTATTCGCTAGGAATTTCGCAAATGCTAAACTAGTCTGCCTTCAACAGTTAGACTATTTTTGGTGCTGCTGCTGTCTACTCTCACAGGTGCAACACGCACGGCACGTTTCATTTGATGGAATTTCTGACAGGAGAAATCATACAGAAAAAAATTCCTGAAATGGTATTTTTGAATGTTCCATCTAGCAGCGATAAACCGGAGATGACAACTTAGACCTTCAAAAGATATTCATAAATATTTCCTCTTCTCTTTCCCGTCGGGGTTTAAACACTGAAGTTCTCGGCCTTCATCACAAGCACAGCCTTGAGCATTTAAATGCAGAACTCATTTCAATGTTTAGTGAATGGCGAGACTCCCTCTGCTTCCCCTGTTTAGAATTACTCTTCTGCTTACATGAAAAGCGAAACCTGAAGGAATATTTATATAATCTTCAAGAAATTGAAAATCGCACCCAAAGGTAAAACACATGCACAGCGCGGAATAATTTAAGTTCCCAGCTTGAGTGAAATGCCGATTAAACTTATTTCGTTTTTCGACAGCATTGTCAGCACCTCGGGTGATATTAATGATATCAGAATGGGTACACACGATGAACCCTAGCAAATCATATTTTCTGTAATCAGAGAATTATATATTGCGCGAAATAAAACGGAACTTCCTTCGAATATTAAAAAAATTGAAGAATGGCTGCTGGTCGTAACTCAGTTCCTAATTTCCTGGGCGAGAGTTTATTCTGTTTACAGGGTCTCATAATTCCATTTATAATTTGAAGCATTCGCCATGGCTTTTTCTTCCACTAAAAACTAAAACGTATTAGTAAATAGTTTCACATTGATTTGAGCTTCCCTTGCTTAAGCAACTGTGTTCATTTCTAATGGTTTTATTCGTGAGGGAATGATTTTTCAGTCCTGAATTTTCTCCCATACGAGACCAAACCGTTTTTTTTTATTAGAAACATTTTTTGTTTTTTTTTGTGTATATTATGTTTATTTTCCCCCACGAATAAAACCATTAGAAATGAACACAGTTGCTTAAGCAAGGGAAGCTCAAATCAATGTGAAACTATTTACTAATACGTTTTAGTTTTTAGTGGAAGAAAAAGCCATGGCGAATGCTTCAAATACATGTTGGCGAGAAGAAACTCTACCAGGGGTTTTCCAGGAGTGGAGTCCTGCTTCCTCTAAGATACGGTTATTCCATATTCAGTTGAAAAACCTTTATACAGGTTCTTATCGTAATATGACGAGATCTGAGACCTCTTCTTTTCTGTTCGAAGGCATTGCTCCTATCGATTTGTATAGGGATATAATGGTTGAGTTTGCAGCTGACACACAGGTTCACACAATCAAAACAGACGTTCTGTTTACACAGCAACTTTCCGACATCGTTTTCAGCAGGAGTGCAAAGATGATTGCTAGAAGAGATAATCTTACAAAACCGATTCAAAAATATTCAAATACCACCTATACAATTTGAAGAAATGTCAGGCTGTGGAGAATTATAAAATATACCGTATCTCACTTAAGTAGGCATTGCTGTCTACTCATATTTTTTATCTATTGTTCCCGCCTACGAAAGATTAATTGCAAGCATATAGTATGTTTTTTAGTGCTAAGATCTTTTTTCTATTTATATCAAATTTATATATACACGGCTTGGGAAGAAGTCAACGGACACCATAGTGTGAGAAACAAACAGCCTTGGCACCCCCTTTCATAAGATGTAGGACCTCCTTTCGCTGAGGTGACTGCAGCAAACCTAACGGGGCATACTTCCACAAGCGTGCGATGGCGATCAACGAGAATTTTGGATCACTCTTCCTGTAGACATGTAATGAGGTCCTGGAGTGTTGTGAGGCGGACATCCCTTGATCTCACCCGACGCTCCAGTTCATCCCATAGATATTCAGTAGGATTGAGATCAGGGATCTG
The DNA here is from genome assembly GCF_054136105.1 of Typopeltis vanoorti. Taxonomy (NCBI): domain Eukaryota; kingdom Metazoa; phylum Arthropoda; class Arachnida; order Uropygi; family Thelyphonidae; genus Typopeltis; species Typopeltis vanoorti. Next base: position 125,676,568 of record NC_143556.1, on the reverse strand, counting down.
CAGAAGTCAATCAAGTCAGGTCGCGTTCATATCCAAAAACCATCAGTTACAGCAGCAATCTTATGACAGTGCATTGTCTTGATGAAAGAGACAATGGTCAGTTCCGTAGGAAGCATTGCATTTTATAGAATATTCAGATACCGCTCAATGTTAGCGGTACCGCAAAAGAGACCAAACCAGGAAATACGGGATCATACCATCTCACTGTCATCTCTAAATTTCATACTTGGGGTTACCCACTCTGGTAAGAGACGTTTACCAGGCATCCCCCACACTCGTCCATCTGCTTGGTAGAGGGTGAAGCGTACGTCGCTCCATAACACAGCATTCCAAGCTTCCCTTTCCCAATGTACATATTTTTTATACCATTGAAGACAATGCTGCATGTTGATTTGTGTAATGTGGGGCTTGTATATTGAGGCCCGCTACTACCATGGATACCCATGTTGTGAGCCTCCGTTCTGAATGTTTTTGTGCAGATTCGTGTTCCATTCGATGCCGGGAAGTCCGCATTCAACGTGTCGGCCGACGAATGGGTTTTTGCATATTATTCTTCATAGCATCCTATGGTCACCTTCGATGAGATGAATATGGTGAGTCCCACACTGGGGAAAGATACACTTTCAGTTGTCTCCTCGTGCTTTCATCTCAGTTATGGTGTCACTGACGGTTGACCTGGGATGGCCCAATTTGTCAACAATTTGCCAAAATATGCCGGCAACATGGCATCTAATCACCTTGCTTCTTTCAAACACACTAGTTCCCTTTTCGCAGCCATTTCACCCGGACACACTTCCACTGATTTGGGCACATGTTTTTTTATTTTATACCCGTTACAAACACGTGACTTGTTACGAGGCACGATGCACCTTGCCCATTATGGTGTCGGTTGACTTCTTTCTAAGCAATGCGTGTGTGTGTGTGTATATAATATAGAATTTTTAGTTTATTTTTTTATATCCTGATCTAAAGAACAAACGCTGAAAGTTTTCAAGCCATCTCAGGCCTCCAATAATCAGGGCGGTGGTCTCACCGGGAGATGAATTTCATCTCCCACCTATAGACAATTACAAACATCCATGTCTATGGCGGGATTTAAGTAGCCTAATAAAGAGCTATGAATATCGTCGATACATTTATCAATACATTTTGATCGTGTCTTACTATATTTCCACAAATTGGACAAGTAGTAAGAAATAGGTCAAATATCTTGCTATTAAAGTTTTTTTGTATTTTGTATAGCCAAGAGGGAAAAACTGCTTTTAACCAGGAATACTGTTATACGTAGATGTTCAAGAAGGAACGAAATGACATGAGCAGGGGTTCCAAAAAATCACTTTACGTACTATTTTTTACTCTTCTACTAAAAATTCATACTCTATATAATAAAATAGTGAAAGTTTAGACTTCGGTGGCATATCAACGATAAAAACTTAAACGCAACTAAGAGATAAATAAAGTGGTAATAAACACCATAAATATTTTTTTTCTTTCGTTCAGCTTCAGAATTAGTATTGAAATTGTTTTTCGTTATCTCTAGTGAAAGTACGGCGTAATGGATGTTGTATAACCATCTCTTCTCGATAATTATATTTATAAGATCTAATTTGTTCGCGTCGGTGTTTTCTGTTGCTTGCGGCAAGAGGGCTTGTTTTATTTTCCCAGACATGACAGCTCCACCTACTTGTTGATCTTTATGTCATGAAAGTAATGGATTTTGTCTAAATTAATTACTTCAACATTTTCAGGGCGATTAGCGAAAGGAATTGAAAATTTATCGTAACTTTAATCAGAAAACACTCGGATTGCTCGCAACTATTCATACAAAATATAATTAAGGGCTGATTTAAAGGCATGCTTCTCATGTAAAAAGTCAACCTAACCATATTAAGCCTTCTTTGAAAAATATTAGTGAAGGTCTGTCCGTTTAAACACAAACTTATCAAAAGGGATATTTCTGTAGAAAGATGTCGGAAACTGAATTTTTTTTCTTCTTCTCCATGATCTGTAAGAAAATTTGGAAAATTTCTGCTTTCATTACTTTTACGCCAATGAACCCAAAGGTGCAAAGAAAAACAAAAGACTGTTCTAATTAATAATTTTCAAATATAAAACGCCTATATTTGAACAAACCTTAATTTTTCATAAGTGCTCTAGAAAATTCATAACGGTATAATTAAAATCAGAAAGAATGCACATATCAACTTCTGCCATCTTTACAGATTTAAAGGATATAAAGAAAAAAATAAAAGGAAAACTAAACTATAGAACAATATATGCTCGTTTGATACGGTAAGGTTATTGAATAATTATAACGTTTTAACAGATTCAGAGGAAGGTAGTGACAGTCTGTCGGACACAGATCAAGTTGCTTTAATTCTCATTAGGAATTTGGCAATTCTTAAATTACAGCAGAGTTTGCGTTCGAATAACTTGCTACTCTGACTTCAAAAATATTCTTACAAACCTTCGTTCACAACAGGCATTACTAACAATTTTTTTGTAATACTGCAATGTTTTGCACGAGGCATGTCAAACTTTGAACCTCCAAGGGTCAAACTAAGAATTATACATCGAGCCGTAACACACACAAAAAAAATCTCAAAATAAAGAGAAAACAGATTTTTTAATATTAACATTAGAGTACATAAGTACAAAATACAGCCATGTTACAAAAATACATATAAAATATAAAGTTTACATATTTAAATAAAATCATACATATCATTTTTTTTGAAGAAGCTTGACAACGTTTTTCATAACGAAATCTTCAAAATTTGGTTGAATTTGTTGAGCTGCAGTTATTTTCAATATTGCTTGCACATGCTGGTCTGTTAATCTTTATCTTTCGGCAGTTTTATTATTCTTTCAAGTTGAAAATAGTTGTTCGTATAAATATGTGCTACCGAACATAGATAAAAACGCGCCTAATTGCATATATCACATTCGGGTATCGATCTAGACTGATAAATAATTATAGAACTTTGGAATTCCAACACCCATATATTTTTGTTTCAATACGGAATCTCACTGAATTTCGATTAATTCCAACTGTAAATTGTCATCAACAGTTTCAACATCAATCGATAGAGGAGAAGTAAATAGGTGAAACTGATTTTCATATTTCTAAAAATCTTCTTTCGAATTCATTTTCTAATAACTTAATTTGATTGGCATATTCTGAAAATTTCAATTTCGGTGATTTTTGAAATAATGATTGGCAACATTCAAAATGGGATAAATTTTCTTTTTGAATTTGTTTTTGCAAAAGTAATAATTTCTGTTTGAAGATGTAAATATTGTCAAATAACATGTAACTACTTGATGTTTGCCTTGTAACTTAATATTAAGTTGACTAAGGTGACTTGTAATGTCAACAGAAAAAGCCAGGTCCTTTATACATTGATAATTTTTTAATATTTCACATTCATAATTTTTCGATTCTAAAAAATTGGTAATTTCGTCCAGCAATTCGAAGAATCGCTTTAAAACTTTGACTGGAAAGCCATCTAATTTCTGTATAATAAGGTAGATCGCTATATTCACTTTCTATATCTTCTAGAAAGTTACTAAATTGGCGATGATTAAGCCCAAGTGAATAATATAATTTACAATTTTACTGACATTTTTTAGGACATATCCAATATTTAAAACTTTGGAGCATAGTGTTTGCTGATGAATCATGCAATGAAATTATTATTACCTTGATCTTCGCATTTTTCTTTTAAATTTGAAACAACTCCTTTTAGCAACTCCAGTCATGGCAAGAGCACCATCAGTTGCAAGACAAACTAGCCTTTTTTAACGGTATATTGTATTCATCCCAAACTTCCATAAGGGCGTCAAAAATATCAACTTTAGTGGTTGTATCGTGCATAGGAATAATTTCTAGAAGTTCTTCACTTACTTTTAAGTTCATATCACATCCACGAATAAAAACAGACAGCTGAGCGATATTCCGTACATCCGTACTTTCGTCAATTGCAATCGAATAGGTCTGAAATGTTGAAATTATTGATTTCAGTTGATTCTTTGAGTTCCCGGCTATATCATCAATTCTGCTAGCAATGGTATTTCGAGATAAGCTTATATTTTTAAATTTCTTTAATTGATCAGGACACATTTCAACTGCTTTAATAATACATTCGCGAATAAATTCTCCATTCAGTGAATGGTTTCGACTTGCGTGCAATTAAATGTGATAACAAATAACTGGTTTTTACCGTAGCTCTATTATCTTCAATAGATTTGGTAAATACACTGTTTATTTTGAAGTGTCAACTTTAATTCTGACAATGTATCTTAACGAAGTTTCGCAACATATTTGTCATAGTTTTATTTATGATTTGTACCGTAATGCCTTTTGATATTATATTCTTTGCAAACTGAAATAAAGTTTCCACATATCAGGCATAATTTTTTTTACCCCTTGAATACAAAAATATTGTAACTCCCATTTTTCTTGAAAACTACGATGTCCTTCAATTAATCGTTTTTTACTCATACTGGTTGAAGGTTTCGACATTATTTTTATAAATTCTTTATTAATTATAAAGAAAACACTACCCTTTCTTAAGACTTGAAATTGCTAATGGCTAACCTCCTATTGCTATGGTCAGCGGATGTAGCCGCGTACGTAAACTTGGTAAAATTCGATATTTATGCAGTGGTGTAACAAGATTTTTTGAAATGATAAATATAACATTATTTCCTTTAGAAATTGCAGAGTGTTTGGCGTATAAAATAATCTTAAGTGGAAATGTTAATTTTTTTAAATATGTTTGTTTAATTCGGTGTTGTCAAAAGTTAAATAACCATATTGGTTACAAAGTTTGGCGGGCAGTATGTTACTTTTCGGCAGGCCTCGTGTTTGACATGCCTGTTTTGCACTAAAAGACTACGCAGACGAACAAAAATTTGTCTGTGCAGTAAGAGCTAAGCTTTATTGACCACAAGCTCTCTCCTTGACCTACTCATAATGCTAGTAACTAAAATGTTTAACTTTAGTTTAGATTTTGTTATTAAAACGAATATTGACTGATAAAGCACGTTGCAGTTTGTTTATTTGTACAAAAAAAATTGCATTAATTTTATTTATTTAGTAATGAGGCTGAGATAGTATTAAATTTAAAATGCGAAACGTACAGTGAATGCATAGAAATAATAAAAAAAGCAAGAATATAATGCAAGAAAACAAATTTAGAGGACAGGAAAGTTAGAAGTTTAGAACTATACATGGGCAGCCAACAACAGTGGTGTGTGTGTACTGGTCTCTGGCCGACTGCCCATGTATAGAATGCATGTTTCTATAAATGGGAGTCTATGTGTACATGTATTGATCTGCATGTTACGAAGTTTCAATTTACTACTATCTCGGCTTCATTACCGAGTTCAGTACTAAGTAAATTAAACATAAATCCTACAAGTAAAAAAAAAGTGCAACGAAAATAAAAATTGACTCAGTAACGTAAACATTTTATTTGTAGCCTTTTGAGTAAATCAAGGAGTCAGCTTCTTGTTCATAAAGCTTAAAGCCGTAGTTCTCAGTGCAATTCTTGGAACCGTATGGAAATAATTTGTAATCAAAAATTCATAGTTTATTTGGATTATTTTTAGAATCTCTTTATGTAACGCGTGACTAGAAAATACCAAAAAAAAAAAAAAAAAAAAAAAAAAAAAAACAGGAGCTCTCTTCAAATAGAAAAGAGTAATTCAGCACTGACGTGTCTTAGCAATGTCTTAAGTGATGATCACTCATATATAATTCCAGTATGTAGGTGACGGCAAAATAGTTGTCGTTTCATCCTCAGTGTACTAGAATTGCTAAATGACATCTAAACCTTTTGAAGACCATGAAAACGAGGCAGGTCTGTTATCTTTGCAAGTGAATTATTTCTAAAACAACCCGTCTAAAACATGCATTACCGCATGGTTTTTAAGAGTAAATATCAAAATAGTTAAAATAACCAGTTTAATATTTCTGCCACCCTCATACAAGTTTATATGTAATAAAACTATAAATATAAAATAAGCACTACAGTAATGAGGGTATGAAGCGCCTGTGGCAAGTTTCTACCTTGTGCCCCCCCCCCCAACCCAAAAATGACAAATTTAGAAAAATTTAAATGTACTCGTAACAAGCTAAATTTTACTAAATGCAATATGTTAAATACTTATTATTAATCCCATCAAAATGAGTTGCAGTGCGTTGCAGAATTTGTGTGTCTAAAGCGGTGTATTGCTGAAATTTAAAAATACAATATAAAATAGCGGACTTTTATATCTATTTTTTATTTTTTTACATTTTTTTTGTTTTGCGCTCCAAACCTAGTTTCGCCGAGCCCTCGTTATGGCACTGAAAATAAGCACAGGAAAACTGTTTATATTTTAAATGAAAGTGACTGTTAGTTGCTGTTCACATCACGTTACGTACAAATAAAAACAAAATTCTATCATTTTTCACACTTATGTTCCAGCTATTAACACAATGAAGTGGGAAAAGGAGGCGTTTACCGGTAATCTTTCTGGTTCTTTAGTTACAACGTAGCTAGTCGATCAGTGATATTTCAGTGTATCATTTCAGGAATCCGTTCTCTCGTGCTTATCATTTCTGTCTAGAACAGCTCACTCAGCCTCCTTTGAAGACGTCATCTTGCTTTAAATGAGATTTCAATCACATTGAATGAGACGTTAAAAAGTAAGCACCAATACAACCCAAAGAATCTGATCCGGAGTATCCGATGAAGTAACAAAATGATTGCAGGCTTTCGAAAAAAAAATATTTATTCTCACTTATATAATTCAATTTTATTTCGAATTTTTCTATCCATTGAACTGCTCTTTTTTTTTTTTAAATAAAAATTAAGATTTAATAAATTCGTTAAAGATTCTTTCTACTAAATTTCATTTAGTTCCCAGCATTTAATTACTTTCATCATTTAGTTCTTCCACTAAATTACTTGATGTAGAATTCACATTGCTCGAAAAACCTCAGTAAGGACTCAAAAACATGAATCTTTTTGCCTTTTTCGATACGCTTCTAAAATGAGTTGGAATTTTAAAAAAATGAGCGGGCGTAAGTTATGTTTACATTTATTTGCTCATTTCTACCATCCTTGGTTGGAAGAACAAATTTAGTTTCTTAAAGTACACCAAACCAGTAGTAGCCTATGCATTTTTATTGCACGAAAATATGAATTGCATGATTATGCTCTGAGAAATCGGATACATTCTTTATTTGACAAAGCGAATAAATTAAAACAATAAACTAGTTTTGGCAGCTATTCTATGTAGGTTTTGTTGTATCGTCATGGTAGAGTTTTTCTCCCGGAAAAATGGACGTTTCCATCTCAACAAAGAAGGAAACCGGCTACGGAAATTTTGCAAACGAAAACACCGTGACTAAATCTTATGAATGGAGAATTCCAAGTGAAAGTTCAACTATAAGGACCATTGGCTGAAAACAATTATGAACAATTTTAAGTATGTCAGCTAAAATTTTAAGTTAAGAAAGAGCCTGAGATCTCGGTATTGTCTTTTTCTTTTCCTTTTTTTTTTTTCCAGACGACATCAATACCTGACCTGGACTTTGAACTTAGCAACCTTCGCAGTTAACAGCGTCTTTAACGAGAAACGAGCTACCGATATACAGGTTTTTACCTTGGAAGCTATCATTGTTCCGCTTCAGGATTTTAAGTGCACTGCTAATGAAGAAAGTCCGCGAAGAAATTGCATGGAAATAAGGCAACTCAGCACTTTCATTAAAACTTGTGTTTGTAGTGGGCTGCTTTCGAGTAATCAAATACCGAGAAATATCTCCTGCGACTCCGTACTTTCTTTATACCGTTGGTGTCCGTTTTTATGGATTGGCGATCTGATCGTCGAGATTACTTTAACTTGGCAGTATGTCAATTAATTCTAAGGTTTGCCAAGTTTGAAATATATTCTTCAAAGTCTGCGTGAGCTGATACTTAAGAATAGCGAAATTTTTTTTGTCTCTAATTTATTTTTAGTCACTGTGTTGCGTAACTTTAAGTGCACAGAACATCGCACACACACCCGAAGTAAAAGGAAATACTTGGGAAGCATTAAGAAAGGGAAATTACCTTTATCAGCGAGTTGGGGGAGAGAGACGAGACTATGGATGCTTACCCCTTACTGAGTTTGCTTTGGCGCCAACATGTTTAGCCGATCTCTTTCTTTTTTCTCCTGAATACATCTATCTTATGTCTGCGGGATTAATAACTGTCAGGTTCTTTAAAAGAAAATTAAACGCAGAAATCCCTTTTAATACAACTCGCTTACATACATACATCAGTGCACATACAAAATGTCCATCTAAAACTAGAAATAAAAAGAAAAAACAACTTAATTTTGAAAAGATGGAGGGAATTTTTTTTTTCTCCATCCAATTTTACTTTAATTTGAAAAGCAAGTTTGTAGGCTCATATATCCTTGCACTTATAGAACTTTTAACTGAAATTCCACGAAATGTTGCAAAGTTTCTGTGTCAATGCAACAAAGAACAACAGAATACATATTTTGTTGCTATAATGTTTCAGAAATCGCAAATGTACTTTTTCAATAATTTCATATGTAACTTCGTGGTATTTGAATGCTAACGCGCTACACACCTGTAGCGCATTCGCAACTGAATTTACATATTTTTTTGCATTTATAATGGCAGCGGATTACCGGTATTTAATGTGGTGAAGGCTTTCAGTAATTTCATGCAATTTCAGGTTGGCTGAAAACATTGCTCAGCAACTAAATCCCCGAATCCAGTATACGCATACTAACTAATCTTGTGTGTTCTCCGGACGGAACTGTTTTGTTCTCGGAAGAGATTGACTTCTGCTGCCGTATTAGGTAACCTTTATTATTCTTTTCCTTTGCTTCAATTATTTGTTTTTAACAAAACTTGAAATGTATTTTATTTTATTAAGACCAACACGAACTTGTTTTCAAGCCACGTTAGTCAACCAATAAGCGAAGCCTGTGGTTTCACTTTTGACAACGAACTTCATCTTGCCTAAAGACAAATATAAACATCCGTGTTCGAACCCCCAGTTTGTTAGCTGGACAGTGGATACTTTAAGTGCGCGTTTGACTATACTGACTGTTAATTATGGAGAGAGTTTCTGTGATCAGATATGAGAATAGGAAATTTGAGAATTTCCTATTCTCAAACAATTTGAAATATTTATTAGAATAATTTGTAGGATCTTGATGTTTTGATAACTAATAGATCTAGAAACTTTTCTGAGAAGCTAAACAGCATAGCCTGCATTATAAAGTCCAATCTGCATTTCATCGTTGAATGTGCCGCTAACAATATACTTCCGTCATAGGATGTGATGATAGACTTGCCCTCTTTTAACAAGCCCTGATATAGACGTCCAGTGTAAAGAAAACCCCCAGCATTACCGTTTTAAGGTTCTGTGATGTATCATATAACAAGGATGGCCTTTTGATGCGAGTACAGTTGCAAATTAATAGCACTAATTCTGCGTACCTGATGCTCTCTTTTCCCCCTTTTTCCGACTACTCAAGCTACACGTGACACTGATCTCGATCACCGGGCGTTTGTCCATCGGGATCGGATCTTTTGGAGGATTTCAAGGAGATTCTTATCTGCCTGCCTCACAGGCTTCGAAAGCAACTTTTATGCTCTTTTTCTGAAAAATATTTGTAGTGTTTCCGGATTATAAAAATTCTCCAGACCTTATCCGTGTAAGTCGGAATGGTAAGCAATACAGTTTATTACTGAATTGGTTTCTTGTACACCAGTCTTAAGGGGGGCTTTATTCCTTCCCTATTTGAGGAGATAAAGGCTTTGTGGTTGCCTGCAAGGCAAGCTAACACGCATATATAGATATAAAAATTGTCAAATAAATATCCAATGTATGACGGGAAACAGCTTCGAGATGATATACGAAGGATCGACAGGATTGCAAAATGCAATGTGTATGCTACGTATCAATCTGAAGGAGCAGTAGGTATCGGACTCTGTTCCTAATCAGATAAAACAATACAAGTATTGAGGAATATCTCACTGAACTAAAGAAACCAGATGATATGAAGGAACATAGCGGAAGCCAAAAAGAATTTAAAATGTTGTACAGTGAAGAATTCATATTTTAAAATGTACAGTGAAGAATTCATATTCCCATATTCCTGTTAATTTATGCTGATGAGAGTAGTGTGAAAGAACATGCCCTAGACCACAGTACAATACAGTAGAACAAGGGCTGAAAGAAGTAGCTTACTTGAAATCGTTGGCGATCAAGCATTCGCATAAGTGACCATTTAATCTTAATTTATAGAGATTTTGAATAGGATAACTTTCAATAGCATAAGCGCACGTGTCATTCTGGAATAGGTATCCTTAATGGATTAACTTTCCTCAATCACATGATCTAAATTCAATTGAGCAAACTGCTTGATTGTGTTGAAATTCGGCAGAAGCAACTAAGATCATGGGGATAGCAGGCTGTCTGTTAATTGTTTGTGTTCTAGCCGATTTGCCTGTTTTTCAGCATAGGGAAAAACAATTTCCAGAAAGGGGAACCCTTTCACCTCCGTAAGAAACAGATTAACACACCTTTGGTTGAAAAATCCTTATAAAGGTTTGAACATGTTTAGGATATAGTGTAATGAGATGACTGTGACAGATACCTAAACCCAAGAAATCTGATGGAGCTGCAAGTGCGCATGGCCTTTTTTTCCAGTAGGATAGCCACTGGATATTTCCAAAATATCGTAACTCGATGTCCCATCCTATTGAGCTGATTCAGAGCCTTGTCTTCCAACACAGTATTAGTTAGATGTTTTAATAAAGTGAATAATTGGCTATTCGATGCATATGCTCATAGAATTAATGATTAGGATAAACAAATTGACTATTTGTCCCGTGACTTCACATTTCATCCTTGCTACTTCACACAATGCGAACTTCCTGTCCCGTCTTGTCAGACACTACAAAGACTGTTATTCTATGCATTGTGAGTACACAGGATTTATTGATTGCACTTTGCCAAAATTCAGTGTACATTGCTTGACAATGCCACGTACGTTGTACACATCTGTGTTTTTAATTTTTGACTAATGGTCTGATTACCACCAAAGTACATAAGAGCTTTCCTGGGTGTCACAGCCAAGAAAGCAAAATCCAGAATCCCTTGAAATCATCTCAGGAATCAACAACTCCTTGGTGTTTGAAATGACAGCACCATATCATATCGCTTTCATGAGTACACAAGTGACAACCACCTTTTTTATAGCTTCCTCTATTACTCGTCATTTTTCTAGTTTTGAAAGTACTTATAAACTTCAAATCATGTAGACAGTAGCTGCTAGATAGAGGAAGTACTCTAAGTCTTAAAGTGACCTGAGTGAATACAAAATTCTAATTCACAGAAAATCGCAGCATGGCAGGAGTAGGCTATTTTAAAAAGAAGGATCCTTTGTCTTCGAGTATACCCTGTGCCAATGCCACCTTGGAGATTCCGTGTGAATGGAGAGAAAAGGAGAAGAAGTTAAAGAAAAAAAGTACTGTTTTTCTGTAGAAAAACCACTCTCCGGGTTATTTTTTAGATATACCTACTTGTAGATTCTTCATTTAAATACATAAAGCATAAATTTGATTAATTGGTTTTGTCGAATGGTATTTTTTCATTTGGCGGAAATCACACATGAGAAATCTACGATATCGTCATTTCAGAGCTGTAGGAAGGCAGATCTTTTCACTAATGTATAGCGAACAGAAGGTGGTGGGTTTTCCTGTTTAACATGAACTGAATTTTACATACCTGCGTAATACACCTTCCCAAGTTCGATCTGTTCTACGCTGGATGAAAACTGAAAAACAGGTCAAATTTCTCCTGTTATCCAAACGAGTCCTTCCTAATAAGAAGACGCACATCGCACTCAGCTACGAAAATGTTTGAACTAAATCAGACGATTTCATATTTCAGAAAGGCGAGTAGCATTATTCAGTTTTTTTTATTTGTTTTCGAGGTATAAATTCTAAATTTAGTGGGTTTCTCTTATATAACGTGTAAGAGGAAAAAAATAGAAAAACTGGAAAAAATTATTAATCTTTCGTTCAGAAATGTTTCTTGTGCACTGCATAGTATCCACGAGAATTTTTTTTTCTCCCTTATTAATATTTTGAAAAGTTATGTTCTTCATATATATTCGTAATGAATAGTTAAGCATAACTCGCCCATGTAGTTGTGAAATGCTGAAATATATATATATACATACACGTTAGAAAGTGATTTTGGTTATAATTATTCATTGGATGGTGTCACTCGTTGAACTTTCCTTTAAGTTTTTTGCACGGCAATTTTTAAGCGCTGGAAACTTGCTCGCGACGGAAAACTGAGCCATATGCATTAGTCACTCGAACGACAGCGACTGTAGCAGTTTTATCGTCCAATGTTTTCTTCTTTTTTTTTTTTATGATACTTAGAAGTTCTATACAATAAAGAAAGCAGTAATTTCATTTCTTCGTTATGCTCTTAATGTCAAATATTTGCATTACGAGAAGGGAAAAAAGCGTAATTTCCTCCAGAAATTAAGCTTTTTTTTTCTCTCGCTCTTTGCAATTACCTTTTTAATGTTTTAATCCTGTCTTATATATTCACTCATGTTTTTACATACTTAACATGGTTTGGTAATGCACCCCTTTTTATTATGCATTTTTTTGCTTCCAGAAAGTTTTTGATCTCGTCTATTTGATTCAGTATCTTAATTTTTATGTACCTACTTAAACGAAACAAAAGATTTCCTGAATATGAATATTCTGGGCTCTGTACACGAAACAGTGTGTGTGTGCGCGCGCAATAACCCTGTACAGGGCGAAGCAATTTCTTCATTTATCTATCCTTTGGTTTGTACTTTTTCTGCCCATCAGTGTAATATTTCTATAGATAAATGTAAGAGCGAGCTAAAGTACAACAGTTATTTTTTCTTCAAAAATTATTAAACTTCAAAAATGAGTTGCATAAGCGCAACTCATTTTTGAAGCTGGTCCTCATGAATTTTAATCGAAGGCGTCTCTAACAATTTACATGAATTTCTTAACGTAATTTCAGGTTAATTCTAGTAATCAGGTTATTTACTTGCCACGTGATTAATCGAGTTTTCAATAAATGAAATTAAGAAACGGCCTCACAAAGTACAAATGCATCAAATGACAAATAACTGCAGAATAACGTAATCTTACCCAGTATAATATATAAACTCTGTTTTTATACTCATGCTAAACTTACCTCTTGTTACAATCAAGAGATTTGGCCTTATTTAAACCCCATTAAGATATCCTTCGTATAATACCGGCTAACTCAGCCTTGACTATTGGAAAAAAACTAGAAAGATTCTTTGCGTCCTACCCAAGTGTTTTTCCAACCAAAGGCCATCATTTGATAACCATGAAGCTACGGAAGCTCTGTGTATAAAAGAAGAGAAGGAACAATTTCAAAATGATGCATAAGATCAAAACATGTAACTTTATAATCTTGGTATACTTTAATCCTCGAACATGGCGCAATTCGGCCTCCGGCCTCAGTAACACACATCATTCCTCGCTTACGCGAGTTGAGGCAACCAAGAAACAACAGCTTTCACTCCAATCTATCTACAGCCAAGTTATTTAAATTTCAGTAGGAATTCAGTCCATTTATACTTGATATTAAAATTTTTTTTTATCCTTTTTGGTGTTTTAAGCAGTATCTTTCTATTTTGCATTTTGGTTCAAATGTCTCAGGGTTCAAATCTTGACGAGAACGTAAAGAATACATAAGAAATTTTGAACTAAATTTAGTTAACTTCTTCCTGCCATACGGATATACTTTGCCAAAAAAAGAAGCTTATTTAGCAGACAACACAATGGCAAATCTTTAATTATTTTGGCCGAAATTCCAATGCAGAAAAACCGTAGTTGCAGAAAACTTGGCAAGGAAAAAAAAAAAACCTGCAATACTTTTTCATCTTTTTTGAACTCGGTTATTCGTTTATGCTTAATTTCACTTTCACCTTGAATAATTCCCACATTCCGTCGCAGTGGATCATCACTGCTCTTCACATGCATCCCTTAATAGCAAGCACCCTTTAACTGAGCGGTTTCTCTTTCGCCTTATCAGTGGCGTAAATGCGACACTTAATTAAACGCTCTGAATGTTGAACTACCTCCTGGGAGTTGACTTCTCTGGCTCGTATGCAGAATATCGTTAACAGAACACACTGATGCCTACGTTTTTAATTAGCCTTTTCTGTGCTTTTCTCGCAACCCTATTTACTGAATTTGTTCTGAATGCAAGTGAATATATCTCGCTAGTATTTCCGCTAACGTTTTTAGGAAAACGTTTCTATTTAGGCAGTTCTAATTGTGCTGAATGTGTAGCGAAATTGCTGTTTATCAATTTTTGCCTGTTGCGTTCATGAAGGATTACGAAACTCCTGAGAGAAGATTCTGATGTATCTTTAACTAATTAGTTAGATTGGTTGGTCATGCGGTGGTTAGGCCTTACTGTGAAATTACAAACATTCCATCCTGTTTCGAGACCTGGAATTGTTTTTCTTAACCATCCTTCGATACTAGTGTGATAAAGGCTTACAAGCGTTCATAGATAAAATTGTTTGGCACTGAAAACTTCAGTAATGCTTAAGTTGACAACTTATATAAAGTTTGCAAGATGTGAAAGCACCCTTTCTACCCATGAACTAAATTTCCACCATGCCAGATAATGTTAGCACCGTAAGCAATTTGCACCTGGAAAAACTATTTGTATATATGTAGGATGACATATATACAAATAGTTACATATATACAAAAAGATACAGATAACACGGGTCGCATGAAGAGAGTTTAAAATATTTTCTCTAAGTAGGTTTTCTGGTGAAATTTCACTCGAAACAGAAATAAACTTCACCACTTAAGATGAATTTCAGCATTTATTCAACAGATCCACTACTCAGAAAACTCTGCGCAGAATAATTCGCCACTTCAGATAGTAATACCAGTTATGATTTAGGAAAACGATATGTTAACCAGTTACTTGCTGCACCTGCACATATTGTATTCATCATCCTAAATTTTTATAACTGTTAGTAGTCCTGAACTCAATAATTGGAACAACTGAGTCGAGCTGGTACCCTACTAAATTCTCAAAGCTAGCTAGGGCTAAATGAGTTCCATATTACACTCCTTTTATGCGAATAAAGGACATCAGCAGATTTCTTACAAAATTAAGAGTTAGTACTTTAAGCCTTGCACCAGAGCAAGTAATATAATCAGATAATTTTCAGAATGAACCGAAATCTTCAAGTTAATTCGTCATTCAATGATACTTAAAATTCTCCAGATTCACGAGGATTTCAATCTCTGTTACTGCGACCGATAGTCGTACCCAAGATCTACTCTCGGTTGCACTAGCGTTTGGTGTATCAATGTAGAATGCAATTCGATTTTTTTAAAAAACTTTCTGTTCTTAAATTCTAATAGCATATTAGTAACACAATCATTCATACGATCTATGTTTTTCACTGTTGTGCATTTATCTCTACAAGGGGAATGCTGTGTCCAAGGGTGTTCTGGAAATCGCAGAATTTTCTGCTAAGGATGCACGTAATTTTGTGATAGCAGGTATGAGCTCCCTAACTACTTTCCAAGTCCGTTTTTATGATAGAGACTTCTGATTTGTTGACACAACAATAATAAAATCGTTCAAAAATATAAAAAGGAGTAGAAAAACATATGCATTATAAAAAGAGTTTAAAAGATTTATTTCGCTAGAAAGATAAGGATATTAAACTTGCAGAGAAGGTGGAATCCGAAAATACCCTGCTTAAACTTTGCATGTTGGTTTAGATATGATGTACTGTCGTGCTTTGGGAAAAAAACAAAAGGTTAGCTGAAGCAGTAGAATAACATGAAAGAAAATGCACCTTTTGTAAAATAAACGGAAAAATCACGTTTATTTTTTGAAATTCCCTTTGAAGTTCCTTCTTTATTCCAGTAAAAGAATGAACTCTGGGGAAATAAAGTATGCCAGTAAAAGTTTGAGATCCGTTACTATTAATAAAAATAAAATCATGAAGGTTCAGTGTTGATCTTTAAATATTTTTTAATACATGATTGCGTCACGTGAAGGAAAACAATTTTTTTTTTCTGATCGAAATTTGCCTTTTTATCACATAAACCTATACATGTCCTTAGTTGCATCGATCGAATTCCAACCAACACCTTGTAAACGTTTAATTTATGGTTCCACTGAGTCACTTTTTCACCCATATTGCGGCTGAAGAACATTTGAGCAATGATTCTCTACATTTTTCATATATTTTGTATCATCGCCACCAGTTTTTTAAAAGTTTTGTCAATGCATTAGAGAACAAAGCACTGTGTTGTATGCTATGATAGTTTTTACCCTTTCAAATGCACTTAACTTTCATAAGAGTGGTTTTAGAACACATGGTTAGAAGTTGACAGCTGCAAGTTTTTTTTTCGTGCATGCCACTCACGAAAACTTGTCAACCTATAGGGCATTAGTGGGGTGGAATGGTTAAAGGATAGATGAAATCCATCCACCCTTCTCTAGAGACCCCAACAGCGAACGTTTCAAGCCATATCTGGCTTCTATTAAGTGGGAGGTTGGTCTCACACCAACGATGGGGTCCAAACCAACAACAGCCAGATGATGGGCAGAAGGTATAAACTCTAGGTGGCCAAATAAGCTATGTTGCTGTATATTTTGTGCATAACATGCGGACAGGGAAGTACAAACTTTTCGTATTGTAAATAGTGCTCTTTGCGTAATATAGTACTCAGCTAGTTATCAGAATTATGCAGTAATGAAACACTCCTTTTTACCTGCGCACTGTATATTGCAGCGAGGCCACCAAACTATGCTCCTTAGTCTAGTGCATGACGCTTAGAATGCTTGATTTCTGTTACGGTATTTCTTCCAGTTGGTGATGCACACTTTCTGTAATTATGACATTGGCGTAATAACTATAACTCAAATAGATACTGTTGTGATCCGATGAGCAATCATCGGGAACAGAAACGAACATTAACTTCATTCTGCTTCAATCTTGTGCAAAAAAAAAAAAAAAAAAAGGCGCTACGGTGAAAACGAAAATAAATCTATTGGGATTCCGGTTTTTCTTCATTATGATTTCTTTTAGCTGCAAGAGAGGTGATGTGGTTTCTCTTTAAGATCTGATGCTCATTCCCATCCTTTCTCATTATGGTTTTTTGATTGTGGAAATTGACTATTTCGTGCAGTTTACTTACGACAGGTTGTAAATTATCACCCATTCATATCAGGGGTAGGAAAAGGGATAAATAATTCAAAAATGCTGCTCTAGTAATCGAACATTAAACTGTTCGACGTATACCATACCACCGATAAGCAGTGTAGTGATCTCACACGGAGTGATGAAAGTCGTATTCCACTTCTTCTTACAAAGACTTATATGCCACAGATTCATTCGTGAAAAAGGAAAATTTATCCCCTCTTAACGAGGCCAGTTGCTTATACACCCGTTACTAAAGAAATACGTAGCTCGGATATTTTCTGAAGTTATTTTGTCATCGTTGAGAAGTTTTGATAAAGTTTTATATCATTCCTTTCGCTGTATATGAATAAAATACAACATGCAGATAAACAGAAGTATCCTGTTTATCTGTCAATGCATTTTGATATAGAAGTGACTATTCCACGTAAACTGTCATAATTTTTTTTTTGCAGTTAAAAGATGCATTTGGCGAGAAAATCTAAATTATCAATTGCCATGTTCTAATTTAAAATACCATAGAAAATTGTGTTATTAAATATATCAAAGTACTCGTTCAATTTGCATAGTATTACTAAGAAATTGAAGAATTTTCAGTCGAATTAACGACATAATACGATCCTATATGGTGTTTAAATCCCTAAATATTTTCCATATATTAATCAAACAACCAGTCTTATTTTTTTCCAATCGTTTTTTTTTTTACTCCATAGGTTAGGTTTTAATCATTCTTAAATTATTTCACTTTCATCTTTTTAACCTCCTTCTCCGTAAAGGTTTTCTCTGCCGGTCTGTTTGGCCGCTCTAACCAACAGGATGCTGGTTGGAACCTCCGTGGGCATCGATGTTTGTGATTGTGTTCAGGAGGTGACGAATTTCATGGCCCTGTGTAAGACCACCTCCCTGTTTATTTGTAAGTCAAAAGTGGTTTGAAAAAGTTCTGTTTTGATTTATCTATAGAGAAGGGTTTTTGTACTGGGCTAAAATTAATAAAAATAGAAAGCATCCTTAGACCACTCACGAAACTAATATAACAGACTCCCAAATTTTCGAAGGCGAGTCGCATAAAACCGAGGAGTGCATATTTTTAAAAAAATATAATAGTCTTCAGCTTAATTGCAAATTTAATTGATTATGTACTTAGGGTATCATTAATCTACTAAAAATGAGAGAGAGAGATGCGTCATTTTACACAATACTTAAGAATGAAATTTTCTTTCATTCTTAATAACTCATAATGTAGAAAGTATTTTACCTTGGGTATAATATACGTTAAAGATACCAAGCTATTTCAAACCTGGTTTTAATCCATTTCCCAAGTAAGCAAACAGACAAGAAAGTCAAGTTTATGCCTTCAAGTGGTGTAAGTCTGGGTGATGAGACCTCAATAAAGGTCGAAACCGGTCTGGGTAGTGGCCCCTTGCCTTTAATGCATAGCATCATACATCTCCTCAAGGAGATGTGCTTTGCATTAAGGGTAAATATTAAGAATAGTGATCAGATCTTATTCCACCTTTACCACAAGTTGCCTAAGACTTGCACTACTTGCAGGCGCAAACTTGACTTTCTTGTCTGTTTGCTTACTTGGGAAATGGATTAAATAGCTTGGTATCTTTAACTCATAATTTAACAAGCTAAATAATTCAAAATATACTCGAAGAGCCTCATACTTTCTTAAATTACATATAACATGAAAATTAAAATGGAAATTCTTTCTCAAGAAAGTTTCGACTGTAACAAATCGACTTCCTAAAAGTGAGCTCATGTTAAATTATCGGTGATAATTTCAGTTAGATGCTCCATAAAAGTACTTATTAAAGCTAGCCTAGATTTCAAAGAAACGCCCTGAATTTTATATACGTTTTCCTTAAATCTTTTCCTTGTCTCTGTTGTTTAGAAATCATGATCCCTGAGCATGCAGAAGTGGCGAAGGAATGACATTTCGTGAAAAACGACCTTTTGTGGGAAGACAGCGTAAATAAGACCGAGATTTTAATCGGTGCAGCATGCAAAGCAAGCACAGGTAACCCCGATGCATATCTTCTGTTAGGCAATCTGCATTTCGTGAGTAATTTCATCTTTATTACAGGAGCTGGAAATTACAGGCGTTACTGTTGAAAACTAAAGCGTCTTTAAGTCGGTGAATATCTTTTAGATATCTTTAGCCATAATTTATGTAAATCCCACCCATCCTCAAAGGAGGAAACCTTCAGAGTACTTCAAGTGCCGCTTATGGAGTATCATTTCGATAATACAGGACACACACACACTAAGACTTGATACTTTTCAAGAAAATTTCAAGTTGCTAATAAAAATCATCCACCACCTGAAATGAACAAGATAAAATGGGACACACACCTTTTTGTTTATCAAATTTTACAACAAAACTACTACATGCATACATTGCTAGTTCCTAGTATTTGTGATCATTTATTTGATCTTGTTTGTGACGAAATGCTCGCGAATGTACTTTCATTATGTCTGTCTATTTTTAATAATCGCCCCTGTGAAAGTTGGAAAGCGTACAGTATCTTACCTCAATTAGCGAACTATTTTGGAGACCAAACATGTACTTCAAGCCAATTCGATCCAATGCACATGATGGTAATATCACACTGAAAAAAGAAAACCATCCACGACTTACGAATATCGGTGTCATACAGTACTGTCACGATGGGATTCGAACCTAACGATCTGTTTTTAGGCTGAAAAAGAAAGTGTAGTTATATCCCTGGCAAACCAATCCATATAATTCTTATTGTTTTGTTATTGCATTGGAGCGTATAAGTAAGTAGAATTAAGAAGATAATGAATCGTAAAACATAGATGGTGATGAAGAGAATCTGGTAGAGTACCAAATCGACATTAAAAGTTTAATGTATCAAAAGAAATCATTTTTGTTCCTAGAAAGTAAGCAGTGAGTCAGACATTCTACAGATTAGTTCTGGAAACTGAGGCACTTTCTGCAATAAAAATCGAATTTTGGCTGCACAGGCGATATGAAAAAGACAACCCTCTTCGCAACATAGCTTTCTGTGTTAAGCAGCAAAAAGATTAAAATATCCAAATCAAAGGTAAAGAAATAGTAAATATACCCATTGAATGACTGTTCAGAGAATCTCGCTGTAAATTATTTTTAATTTTTGTCATTTACATAATAAAAAAATCTCGCTTTTAATCCTAAGTTATTCTGATAATGTGAGGCATATTGAAAGGACACCCAATAAAATAACTTAAAGAAAACTGTCATGAAAGATACGACTGCATCGTGGTGTATTTGTTTTTTGTTCTGAATGTTGAGACGAACCAGCATGCGTTTGGAGACGTGGTGTTGACCTTGAAAGGATTTGGTTTCGATATCACTGTTTCCGTATTGTTTAGTCCTTGGCCCACCCACGAACTAATTTCTTATCTAAGTGGGCAAGATTATGATTAAATTTATTTTGTTTTGATGCGACTTTAACGGAATTTAATTTTATTAATTAATTTCTGACCTGCACAGCACTCTCATACAGTAGTGTACAAAATATAGAAAGAAATCATTCCTACGCCAGTCTTTGCACGTTTCTGCAAACAATTTTCAAGACGAAAACGTATTAGAATACGTCGAGATGACAAGTCTCAGCTATTTTATAACTGGATTTTAATCAAAAAACAAATTTGAATTTCAAATCCTTTAATTTAAGTTGCGAATCCTGTAGTAAACATTCGGCAATTATTCGCGTTCCTCTGCTGTTGATAAATTAGAATAAATCGAACTTTAAAGTTAACTTTTAAAGTTCGATTTATTCTAACCCCATAACATTTTGGTTCTTATTAAATGTTTACGTGTGTTTCAGTGGCATGAATTTCTTTATCTTTCAAATGTTTTGCCTGAGTTTCATTTTTCATTCTGGAGACGGGGAAATATTTGAGAGAATGGAAAGAAAAAGTAATTCGGAACCAATGCATATTTTAAATTATCGGAAGCAGGAAAACAAATCAATCGACGTTGGTTGCTTAATTCTGCTCCAAATTATTCGACGGAAAGGCAACGGAATCGGTCATGCTGAATCAGATTGTGATTCGCAGGTACGCTTTGCGTGTGTGTGTATAGTTCGCCCACCGATTAGAGATCCTTCGACACTTCTGCGCATCTCAGAAAAAGGAGACTCCATTCCGAATATAGGGATCAGTCCGTATGTGTGATGAGTTGTTTATTATTACCGGGCGGAAAATTAACTTCTCTTTTATGATTATCGTAGTTAACTATGTTGTTTGTATAACAGTTGGAAAATTTTACCTATAAAGCACGTGATTTTGCGTGTTGGCGACTAATTCGGAGGTCCTTCGTTTCTTTCTCCCCTTCAGCATGAATCGACCATTCTTGGAAAGACGCGAAGCAGGGACCTACAAACGGTGGGCGAACTATACATACGCACACAGGAAACTCCTCTCTAGAGACCAACTGACACGGAACTTTTTTTCAAGCCTGCTTCCAGTCTTGCTTCCAAGTTTTCACAGTGATTCATTAGCTGGGTGTAGGGTGGTCAACGGTTTGCTTCATCATTTGCACAATATTTTCTAGTTTTTTTTTGTTTTGTTATTGTTTTAATTTAGTAGTTTTGCTGAATATAAATGAAGTCGAGTAAGCAATTAAAATGAATATACAGAAATTTTTTTACTTGCTTTTGACTTAATATAAGGGATAGATAAGTTGCGTGGCAGTTAAGTTTTCGTTTCATGAAATTTTTCAAGAGTATTTTCCGACGAGCCCAACCTCTCATTGGAGGAAATTTATAAACTTTCTTTTCTGGCAAGACTGCTACGCGGTTTTACAAACAATCTCCAATTGTCTTCCTTTTACGGTGCGCGCGCACGCATGCACGAGTAACTATGAACGTCATGGGGCTTGCTTTATCTCGCTATTTTTATTAATTAAAGAATTATTTTTACTTTAATATTGCTTACTTTAGTTAACTGAAATGCAGCATTTTTTTTTTTAAAGATAAAGAACAATTTTATCCGAAACCCCGCGAACTGTCAAAAGAAGATGCTGAAATTCAAGGTGGCTTATTCTACCAAATGGAGGGATTACATTTGGGATGGAGCAGCAGGTTGCTGGTTTGCAGACTGCCACTTAAGTAGTTGCTGAACATTTCTTTTATCATTCCATTTCATGCTTAGACAGCAAACAAGCTTTCATTCTATATGCGTTATCGCTGAAACATAGCGATAGATACGTCGTGCACTTCACTCGTGCTAAACCTTATTACACAGAAACGCCACTGAGACAAATCGTAAGGGACATCCATGAGACAACGCAAATGGAAATAGCCAATTTGTCGTTTCGTGTTTGTGGTGATGTATAGAAAGATCTTGAGCTTCTTTCTCCTTTAAAGAATGTGCGAAACCTTCATTTCAAGACAAGAACTGCTGGATGGATTTCAAATGTCAGATCACTGACAAGATAGCGTTCATTGAACATCCCTTGTCTTATTTCTGTTGGCGATGCTTGTAAAACACGTGCTACAAAGATAGCTTTATTTTAGCGAAGGGAGAGCGATGCCGAAAATGAGCGAGAGAATAACTGGTAGCAGTGGCAAAAGGAAACAGGAGAAAAAATATCTGAAGTACATACAATTTATTTAAAAAAAAAATGAAAAAGGCGCCGACAAAAATGTTATTTTGCAACATATTTTTGCTGCCACCTCAAAACAATATTTTTAGTTCGTTTGGAATGATTGATCATTTTAAGGAAAAGGTTCGAAGTGCAAAGCGGATTAAGAATTTGATATTCATGAATTATTTTACCGGCTGAATGAGGTTTGCATTATCAACACACACTTTTTGTCAGCAATCATCTGTGTTCACCATGATCTGTCATTTTTGATATTTTGCATCCATTCGTACATATTTCTGATTTCGACACTTTCAACCATACTCTGCTAAAAATCTGTAAATTTAAATTGATTCGATCCCTTCTGATCGCAAGTTTGGTAATAGCTTTATATAACAGAACAATCGGAAAAGGGATCAGTTTATTCGTTGTTGTATGCGACAAGAAACACCGGCGAAATGGAAGACATGTTCAGACTTAACAGAGCAAGCATGATTTCCAGAACGTGTTACGACATGCTGCACTATTCTCTTAGACGCCAGTCTGCATTTACGTTTATGCTTATTCACCTAGTATTAAATAAACTATTCGAATTTAAGTAAATTATCAGTAAGAATAGTATTCAATATTCTAATTGGAGTATGCTGGAACATGGTTTTGGCTGACTTGTATAGAATGTCGTGGTTTTCCGGTGTCATTTGGAAATCACGTTCTGGAAATGGTGCTTGCTCTGAACGTGTCTTTCATTTCGCCGGTGTTTCTTGTCGCATACAACCAACGAATAAACTGAGCTCTTTTCCGATTGTTCTGTTATACAAAGCTATTAAGCTATTAGCAAACTTGTGATCAGAAGGGATCGAATGAAATCAATTTAAATTTACAGATTTTTTTGCAGAATATGGTTAAAAGCGTCGAAGTCAGAAACATGTACGAATGGAAGCAAAATAATCATGAAAGCAGATTATCAGATCATAATGATGGATATCGTGTGCCAACACTTCATATTCCTTTTGCCCAGGAGATAATTCTAAAAACTAACTCAGAAAGAAAAGCTTCATTTTTGGAAACATACGCGAATTACTCCTATGCAAACCGTGCTTAAAGAATCACAGGAGGACATCACACGAATTTAAATATGACGGTACATTGGCGAGTACATCGATTTAAAGGAACTCTCTCCTGTGGAGGCTTACTAATTTATTGATAACTCGCTGCACTCAGTAACACAAGCATTTTTTTTAAAACTGGTTGTGTTACTGTTGTGGTTTTTTTAAAAAAAACCGATCGTGTTTAGTATTTTGATCAGTTGCTTATCAAACTCGCGATAAGGAGTAGTGCCACCTATACGTAATGAGCTTTGTAATTACTGCTTATAAACGAATACAGTAGTGTTTACTGGAAGTTTAAAACTGTTTACTGCCACAAATTTTAGAGCACAGTTCGCGGTTTAAAATAGCCCTCTCGTGATTATTGCCAGTGATAATCCTCAAGAAAGATTTATAGCCTTGAATGGAGTTACGATAGGATTCTAATAGCGTCTTTAGTAAGGAGAAAATGCATTCGTTAGGGACTTAATGTTTAAATGAATACTATAACCTGCTACATTTCTTACCTTACAAAACTCCGCGTTAACAGGGTGACATTAATCTTCTGTAAATTGACATTATTAGTAACTTGAACATTTTCTTCCCCTCTAACATGCGATTTTTATGTACGTATTTCTGAATTCCAAAGAAAGCAGAATTTATATCAGTTGAAAATAGCAACAGCATTTTTGTGAAGAACAACTGTCACCTATAAAGTGATACTTTTGCTAACGATGAAGATGTCAACGTGAAGGATTGATACGTTACACGATAATCTAATATATTCGACATACTTCTTTCCCTGCAGTTTCTCTTCTCTAGAAATGATAAATAGAACATCTTATAAGTGTGTTGTCTTTAGTTTGAACTACATATGTACTGTTTCTGATAAACGAATCATTTGGGTCAAAAGTCCATCGGGTGATATTTTATTCCGAAGTTAAATATTACGGATCCGACACTTTTATTATTTTGTCCTACAGTATGCCAAACTTGAAACATTAAATCCAATTTCTTGGGTGTGGGGAGAATTAGACCACTTCGAAATAACTAAAAACGCCTAAAAGCGTTGCTTTTCTTTTCCATCGTTGCTGTTTTTGACTATATTTGGAATATAATTTATTTTGCTAATAAATGTTTCACTAAAAAGTGAAGACATTTACAGTGATTCCGTTTTCAGAAATCACTACTACAATTTGCATCGCTGATTTTTTTTTTTTTTTTTTGAAAAAAATTGGAATATTTTTTGTTTCTTACGTTTTGACGTCGCCTGAACAGTTTTAGCACAACTATACCGAAATGGGAGATGGAGAGGAATGAGGGAAGGAAGAAAATACCACAAACATTTCATATATTTCAATGGACTTCGATAGTTTATTCATCGATTATTGTTTTTTCTTATTTTATCTAAAATAATTCTTACGAATTCACTTATAGAGCAACGTGAGCCAGGTATTGCGGAAACTTGAGCTTGCCTGCACTTGGGAAGCAGCTAGTCGTTTGATATTTTTACTTACTGAAGTGTAAATTCACTTCAAAAATTCGAACAGCATCATAACAGTAATTAAAATACTGCTGATCACTAATGCCAGTAAAATAAAGTCGAAATTAATTGCAACCAATCCTTTCATTCAGTACTTAGCTCACTTTTATAGATGCATTTTAATAAGGTTATCGTTAACACTGAATATTAACTTTTTTTTTTTTAAGAAATGAATTACTCCTAAAGAACGTATTATATACAAAATAGGAGAATGCGAACATTTTTTCTCTTCATCTTTCTTTGTAATGTAGGCTGTCATAAGGAAATGAAAACCGGTAATGTAAAATAACGAGAGCAATCGTACTAAATGGTATTCACAACCTTTGGTATGGATTATTTATGATTTTATTTGTAATATTAATCTGACAAATGAAAGATTACAGAACAATTAGCACATCAGTGCTGTGTGTGTCAGTCAGGGGGAGTATTAAGGAGAAAGAAAGAATATTACGTTTCTTGAAAAGATGGTAGTTGTAGTCCTCGATGTAAACCGTGTTAGGGAAGCTGTTATGAAGATGAACTTGACCCAGTATTAAACAGTTGCAGTCTTCCAAAAGTACATGTTTGTCTTTTTACTGTTGTGATTTAGATTTGTGTTTCAGAAACCTGACACCACTGTTTAGAGGTGTCAGGTTTCTGAGACTCAGCAGGTTGCAAGAAAGTTCGACAGTCAGGGGCGATGCGAAGTTTCAGAAAGGAGGGGACAAAGAAATTCACATTTTCAAAATAATAATAATCCTGAGTGATACTCGTAAGTATTACAACGTAATATTATTATGCAGAATTTGCATAAGATAATGAGGTGTAATAAAAGTTCTTTCCCATACCAAAAATGTAATTAGTTTTAATAAAGCGAAATTTAAAAAATGACATAAGGTTTGAATGTTTGCATGATTTGCCTTTCTTCTGGTGATTAACATTTCTGTAACTATATTTAAATTTACGTTTTTTGTTATGAAAACAAACTTATACTCTTTATTTAACGTAATTTAGGCGCTAATATATGATAGCAGTAATTCATTGAATCATAGAAGCGAATATCGGTCAATGTGGAAAACAGAAGAAAAATCGATTCAACCACGTACCCAGTAGGAAATAAATGATAACGAACTGAAAATTACCATTCACTGAAGTTGCAGCAAACACGAATCATAAATGAAAGTTACCCATATCTCAGAAACATTGTTTTATGAAATTTGATTCTTCGCCAGCTCAGCATAACATAATATTACTCAATCGCACGAGAGGTTGCAAAACCTAGTAACACACTGGTGCCACGTGTGAACAACATGCTATATCGCTCCCCCCCCCCCCCCCAATCGGAAGTATTTGAAGGTAGAAGCGAGCATTGCTACTAAAACCGGTAATAGATAGTTACGTCCGTTCAAATGAAAAAAAATTGTTGTACACACACACAGAGAGAGCAAATAACCATAGGTCTCGGTTTTAATTTCAAGCACGAAACAGCTGTGTGATTACAATACACGTGAATTTAAAATCAACTGTATACTGACTTTACCGGAGATCTCTCGTATACAAAACCGCAATCGCTTTGAGGCGATTGCGATTTTGTTGCACTCTGCGTTAAAATTGTAGTCATAAACTATTCTCCTACGGAAAATTGATTTTCAGTTAAAATCTACCAAAGCGATGAAATATCAATGTCCGTATTATCATAATCTTCGGAAGACTAAAAACAAACCCTTATGCTTTTTAAGGTGCATTTCGCAAATTTCATGATCATCGATTAAGCTTCGTTATGTCCGTAATTAAGTTATTTCTGGATTTTTGTCTAGAGATTTTTAGCATTGATATTTGGAATCCTAATAGAAATATGCCAAATAAGATTAATTTGGAGAAAAATTGTTAATAGGGTTTAAATACCATAAGAAGTGCTCCCCTTCAGGGTACGTATCAGAAATTTGGCAAAAATTTATCGACACATCTGCTTCAGTTTTTACTTCTGTAGAATAATTTGCACTGCTTGAAAGGGGCAAAATTTGACTCAATAAAGCTGCTGTGCTTAGAATTTAATAACAGTTGGGATAAAATTAAAACTGTACTTCACGTTTTAGTTTTGGTCGAAGTGTCATTCGCTTTGTTGTCTCAATTTTAAAAAACGATTCGAACGGATTAGTAATTTCGTCTGGCTAGATGGAATGGAAAGACTCGTGTATTTAGGCTCTGTACAGTTTGTTGTAACTGATCCAAGTAAGATTTCTTTTTCTATTTTCTCTCTCTCGCCTGCATTATGATTCAGTATTTTTATTAGCAAAGTAATTAATACAATGTTTAAAAAAAAAATACAATTGCCTATCCTTATTGATAAAACAGTTCGAAATGAAAATTTAGTGCTCGATTCAGCGCAGTAATTTGTCCTAAAATCAGTCTTATTTTCTTTAAAATCTATTGAAAATTATAACAAAATTCCTCCCAGAAAAGCTTAAATTTAACTATTATAATTACGGCTATTTTGCCTGCTTCAGTTTAGGAGTGCCCCTGTTTAAATGTCATTGGCTATTTACTCGCGGATTCTTAGGGCATTGTAGATGTAAATTTACCAAAAATTATATGTAGCATAAGGAAGAGAAATTTACACATACCTTTTTCTGGGTGTTGCGGCTTTTCTTCTTTCAGCGATGTCCAAAAATTACTGAGTGTGTGGAGGGGGGGTTGGCAATTTGGGAGAATTAAATTTGAAAAACCCGGGTTTTTTTCAGTTATATTTATTATATTATATAGGGTAGGGAAAAGGTGAAAGGGTTGATTTTTTATATAAGGAAGGGGGTTGACGGGGTGCGGTCTGTTTCGACTATTCTTGGTCGTCATCTGAATACATTGGGAAAGTGGATGCTATGTCAGGTCGGGTAGGTGCTTCTGTTTTTGAAGTGTTTGTGTTATCGCCTATTGGTCGGGGTTGTGACCTCAATTTTATGTTGTGACGCTTCCAAACCTCGGAGATTATGTAGGGCCTGTGTACGTTGATAGAGTTCGAGTCACATTTTATAGCTATTGTTTCCGATATTCTAAGCATTGTTTCATTGTCTTGTCTGTCTACTATGATGGCCTTGTCGATCTGCGGGGTATGTTTTTGTTCAAGGGCGTGAACAGCTATTTCCGTTTTTCCTGTGCTTTGTATTCGATTTTTCTTTTTGATGTTACGTTTTTTAGTGTTTAAATGTTCTGGAATAGGGATGTTACAATCAGAGAAGTGTTCTTGTAGTCTTGCCCATATGGGCAAGACCTGACGGTGGAACCTGTGTAGGTGATATCAGTCTTTTTGGCAGGGAAATTCATAGACTACATTGTGATGTTCAAATATTTCTTTCTGTGTGTGAGGTTTGGTGGATTTTAGGAGATTTGCCAGTTTTTGGTTTGTATGTCAGTATGTTTGAAGATGTATTTATAGGCTTTCTATGTGTTTTGGGTGTATGGTAGTTTGATAGTTTTTTGTGTTGGGAAGTTTGTTTTGGTACTTGGGTTGTTTTGGCGGTTTTTGCCGTCTTGTTTGCGTAGTTAATCAGTTGTGTAGGATAGTTGCGATTTATGAAGATCTGTGTTAGTTTTTTTATTTCTGCGTTTAGATTATTCTGATTGGTTGAAAATTTGTAAGCATTTATGAATTGTGATAAGATGACAGATTTTTTAACAGAATATGGATGGTATGAGTGAAAATGGAGGTAGTTTCCGATATGTGAGGGTCTGTGGTATACTTTCGTGGCTATTTTGTTGTGTGTTCTGGTTAATGTCAAGTTTAAGAAATTGATGGATTTGTTCTGTTCGGTTTCTGTGGTGAATTTTAGTCTGTTGCTGTAACCGTTTAGGGACGCTTTTAAGGTGGTGATGTGTGTGGGATTACCAATGCACAGAATATCGTCCACGTATCTGCCATAAAAGGTGATGCCAGGGGGGAAGGGAAGGGTGGAGTAGGAGTGATTCTATATGTGCTAAAATTATACAATTGTTTTCCATCTGCTTAGGATCGGAGTTTTCTGTCAGTTTTCATCGATACTTTTCTCTTAAATTTAATATTCGCTTAAATTTAATATTCAAGATAACTATCGATTTGTTGAATTAACTCATTTGAATTATTTAGTGGCAAAATTAGAAAAACAACTGACTACAGTGCATCTGCCACATGCACCAGGTTCGACTGTTGTGATAACGAATCGTGTTGGTGTACAATAACGGTATAAAACGCAGTCTTTTATGATTGCTCACGATCGCTTCCTTACTTTGTTTTCCACTGATACACTTTTCCTGCTCATGTCAGTTATTGCGATGTGATGCTGTCGCCATGCTTGCTTTTAGCGTAGAACAAATGAAAATAGAATTCGTCAAAAAAATTATACAATTCTTTTCCATCTGCTTAGGATCGGGGTTTTGTGTCAGTTTTCATGGATACTTTTCTCTGAGAGAGCACAGTCACAATGCCTCCCCGATATTTGCTTTAAGGTTGATTAGAACGAGAGAAACTTTTCGGGTGAAGAAGAGTTTGCCGTTCGAATACCGTAGTCGCATGTTTTTTTTTTTTCTCGCAGTGACCAAATTTACCGGCCAGAGAACATGCAATTAAAAACTTAATGCACTAGCATTTATTTTGCCTTAGTTAACTCGGCGGTCATTAAAACCAAGCCATCTGTTGCAGCTTAGTTTTTAGCTGACACCGTTGGTTCGAAGTTATTTTTCTGAGGAAGATTATGGTGGATATGAATAACGGTAACTTAATTATCTTGTATGTTAAAAGAAGATAACGAATCAAAGGTGAAAGGTGGTAAAACTGAGATGTGACAGATGCAGGAAAGACATTAATAAAAGTCACATTAATTTTTCTTCATGTTAAGAGTCAGAACTAGTTCTTGAAAACAAATTGTTTTCAATCATTGATGCTGCACAAATCCTAAAAAAACTAACGTGATCAGAAAGTGTTAGCTGCATTTAGAAATCAGAGTATGCTGTGCAGGAAAATAAGAATATTTTCTGCCCTGTCGTTTACAGTTTTTTCACAAAATAGATTGTAGACTTTCTTTATAGATTGGAATGAAATCTAAAATAATGTCTTATTTTCTCATGTTCGCAAAGTCAAGTTTAAAACTATGTGAATACATAAACGGCTTGAACCATGGTAGGATATGTTAATTTGAGTGATGTATTCTGTTGCTTGTGTGTGGTTTTCAGTTACACGTTGTCACCAAAAGTCTGCATAAATAGTCCAGGCACATTTCCTTATATCTGCTGTGATGAAAAAAGATGGTATAATTTTACAGAATTTGTCAACAAATGCCTATTATGTATGGGATATCTGGATAATCCTTAATTCCAGAAAAAAAAAAGACTTGGAGATAAGGGAAACTCGAGGCATAATTACTGGAATGCAAAGTGATTCCACAAGTAAGGTAAAAAAAAAAAATCGCGTATGAGCGACATAACACTCCGCGAATCAACCGATATTCAAGTTTTTTTTTTTTTAACTATATCTTAGTGTTTTGCTGTAAATTATGCCATGCTTATAACTTATTATATTGTTGTTAATAAAGGAAGATAAAATTAAAAATAAGGGTGCTGTTGCTTTCAGTGAAAAGGACACGTATAAACTTGCTGTATTATGTAATAAGGTAAAATAATTAAATTTAATGAGGATGTTATATCGAACAGTAAGATAGGCCGCAGGATAAACTTACATCGCACTATTGTTGTTACAGTGATGAAGCGAAAAGAGCTGCACTAGTTAATACTGCATTTTTCCGCCAAGGTCTTATTGGCGAAATGGAAATGATACTTCCAAGAGTGTGGAGTGATAACCACACTCGTTCGCGTGTTCCATTTCAAGTCAAGCTATTCAGACAAAGTTTACTTTCGCGAAAATGATTCAAAATATTTCGTTGCGTAGCTGACATAAATTAATGCTTAATTTATATACTTTTATGCACATATATGGTTGCTTATAAACGCTATTAAACCATCATATACAAGTGTAAAGGGAGTGATTCGCCATACGACAGGGGTCTAACGTGTCGTATGACGGGAATACCTCTGTTATGTAGGCATGTGTATTCGAATTCATGGCAGTTCATTAAAATATTTTTGGTATTTCATGCCATTGTACCGAAGTCTTCGTAATAAATTATCTCCATTTTAAAAATATTTCTACAGTTAACTTCGCTTCTAGGTTTTGAGAACTATATATGACTTCACTAATAACTGAGGTTGTGTTGCATCGTCTTTCTCAATAAAGTGATCAATCGCAGAAACTCAAGTCCAACAACATTCGCATCTGATTTTCTTAGTCCATCATCAGAAAACAATGAAAATCCATTAAATTCTTTGTCATTTGAAGCACTAGGAAAGGGGGGGGGAGGAAAAGTAAATGATAGCAAAGATTTTAGCCTCACCTCAAAATAGTTGAACAACAGAACTGCCTACAGCGTTGAAAAAAATAAAGGAAAATGTTGAGGAAAGCAATGCTGGATTTAGACATTATTTATTTATTTAGGTTTCAAACTAGTGCTCATTACTTCTTTACAATGTACACTACCTCATTTATTATCTTTGCTGTGTTTGTTACTTTGTGTGTGAAAAAGAAAGACATAAAATTGTCTTATAGAAAGGAGAATACTAGGCTGAGAATAGAGCAAGTTTGCGAACTCATAAGTTACACGCTTCCTTAAGTTCACCTGTAAATAACTCACTCATGTATATTTTGTATATGATAGATGCGAGTACATTATGTCAACAATTATTGCATCCATTACCACTCTGTTCGTGTGTGTTGTTTTTTGGCAATGCATGCAGAAATTTCTCCCATCGTACTGAGCAAGTCAGGACGAACTTCTGCTTAGATCTCTTCATTTTAGTTGCGTCATATGAACGACTTTAAACTGTTTCACAGAGAAACTGAAATTAAATCTGTAAGTCATGCTCACGAACCGCAGCTTATCTCAGTAGGAGTAGAACACGCAAAGTTGCATGCGAAACTAGAAGCTAAACAGTCTAGTACGCCTGTGCACATGAAGTGCTGTAGCTAAGTTTGTACCAATCGATGGTGAATATGAAACTCGAATAATCAGGAAAGAATTCGAGGGACTTATCACTTTCAACACAGAGCTTAATTTTGCCACTTCAATACAGGTACTGGAGAGTGAAATGGAAACTCCAAGTAAAGTGGCTTCCTGAAATCCTGATACCTACTTGTGCAGTTCAGGTAGTATCAATTCATTGTGGCCTTAGAAGATTCGGGAACGATATGGAACTGTTGACGTTACAGGATGAACTAAACTTCCATCAGGAAGTTGGAAGTATAGCTCATCCTTATTACGCTTTAGGACTGGAACACTCATGGATGAAAATATGGTTCGTCTGGATCTTACAGAAAGTGCCCACACGATTGCTTTCCGGTTCAGAGCAGTATTACCTTTAGTTTCAGCAGAGCAAATGCAGCAGGAGTGCACATGATAGTTTATAACGGAAACATGGTGCGTTGCACATCTTATCTTCTAATAGAAGAAGAGAATCAAAACCATGGTCTGAGATCATTCTCG
The DNA here is from genome assembly GCF_054136105.1 of Typopeltis vanoorti. NCBI lineage: Eukaryota > Metazoa > Arthropoda > Arachnida > Uropygi > Thelyphonidae > Typopeltis > Typopeltis vanoorti. The sequence continues at coordinate 125,643,499 of NC_143556.1, read as the reverse complement.
AGCCATCCGAACCTTCCACTGTTGGCATGAAACTTGGTTTTGGCAACTACACTAGTCCATTCAGATGTTAAAGCAATAACATCTCATTGAACTTTTAGACCTTTTGAATTTTGTTACAATTTTGTTTCTCACTTAAATAACAACAATGATAATTTCGAAAAAAAAATGATAATGAAAGAATGTTTGTTTGATTTTTCAAGTTCGGTTTTCAGGTGTTAATGTAACGTTGATCGGCAAATTGAAACAGTTTTTTTTTTTGCAACAAATTTAGAGGTGCAGCATACATCGTTCAAGGATATTTTACCAATATGTACAATTTTCATACGTTTTTAAAATATTTTGCGGCGAATTATTCGATAATAATATTAAATTTTTAAATTAGACATGTAGCTGCTGAATTGTAATTTATATTGTACTATCCATCTAGCGCTGGTTTACCGATGAAAACAAACTTTGCTCTAACTTCGAACTTGTTTCAGTCAAGGAATTATTAAATCAAGGAACTGTCCACGACACGGTACTTTTGTCAATTAAAACTGACGCGATGTCTAGCCAATGCCTGTTTTGAGGAAAACTCTTGCTAGCTCTATATGCGACTAGATAACTTTCATTTGAAGATTACCATAATAAGATTTCTTTCGTTATGACGAGAATCTAACCCAACTTATTTTCAGTCGAAAGGCACTTGTTCTAGAGCGTATTATGCCATATCTAAAAGTTTGACGCTGTGAAAGAAGCGCCAACTTTTGTATGCGCGTGAGGTTCGTGTAAAATGTTTACTGCGACAGATTACGCAAGCCGTAAAGGCTGCATACTTTCTCTAGGCGTGAAATAGTAAACCACTAAAAGATCACGTAACGGTTAATCTCCAACTAAATAATGCATCTGGGTTTTCAAGGAAAAATATCATACCAAATCTTCCAAAAAAAACCATACTCTTTCTAAACAGTGCCTCGTTGTTTAGTTCTTTCCGTACCATCTCCTTCCAGAGCATATGAGCATATGACACTTCAATGGCGATTAAAATTTCGCTGGCGAGTGAATAGGAGTCAAAAGGCGACAGTATTCAGATAAAAGGATTCATGAAGTTGCCAATAAATTAATATTGTACAGATTTGAATGAAAGACTGCTCTTTGGTTTCTTCAAAAGATGCACGCGAAAGGTACTTGCAAAAGAAACATCGTATTTACATGCACTTTGTACATTTTAACATTTTCTTACGCGGAAGAAACATTTATACTAAGTAATGCAGCATACATGCGCTTGAACTTTGGCTGTTGCGGGTTACAATTTTTTTCTCAGTGACAGCTATGTTTTGTTTTTTTTTTTAAATCATAGAACAACCGTTAGCCTTATGATCTGGTATACCACTTGCCTCAATGAGTGATCTTTTGGGGTAAGGGCACTTTAAAATTCTATAAAGTACATGGAAATGTACCTTTTTTATTTTTAATTCCTGTTTATAAAATCTTTCACTCGCGGAATATTCCGAGTATATGATACACGTAAAACTCCTGTAAACAACTTCTTTTATTAATAACCACTATGGTGCTAGGATCTTCTCCTTCTGCATTTAACTGAAGTTAAACTGTAAAAACAGTTTAACTTCAGTGAGCATTTCTACAAAGTGTTGAGTGACCCCCCCCCCCCCAAGTAATCGAAGATTAATAATCAGGAGCTGAATGCATAATAGTGTTGCCTACATCACTGCATATCATTTGCGATAATCTGTACACACTGAGCAGTGTTTTATTTTGGCGGGTTATCTGTCTGTGCAAGCTTGCAACATCGCCCTGAGCAACGTTTCCCCAAAGCAGCAGCGTGTGGCTGCACTTGACAGTATCGACTAGTGGATGAACACTGCAGAATGAAGTTGCCGATGTTGTAACCGTCAACCCTTGACATGGCTTGCTGAAACGTAAAGAAAAGCGAGAGAAACGGAGGAGATAAACAGCTGCAGGTGTTGAAATATGATATAGGTTGTTTCAACTGTTTAAATTTTCAGCATTATTCATTTTAATAACACTAATAAAAAAAAGTGGAAACCCTTGATTATGTTTTGAAATAAGAATTAAAATTCATAAGAGTTAATGGAAAAGTTGTTTCAAGTATTTGTCTTTGCTTTGTTGGATTCGTACCTTAAGAAGAATTAGTGGCCATTTGAATTCACACGTGAGGTAAATGGGAGATTTCACAAGTATACAATTATTTTTGAATATCCGCATGAAATTGATCTTTGATGCATAAGATGCTCTCCTCATGCTGAAAATGCCATCCCCTGAGGTTCTTTTCTTGATTTAAAAGATCAAGGTCGCACGCGAGCAGCGCAGATGCTTCAACGTTTCGCATTGCCATCGGATCAGATTTCACTTTGCAGGTTCTTAATCGTGGATTCGTGTATTGCTCTGTGATTGGTTGATGCTAGAAAATGGCGCTAAGCATTTTGGGTTCCTAGCTCCTCTAACACTATATGGACCCAAAATGCTTAGCGCCGTTGTCTAGCATCAATCAATCACAGAACCAACTGTTTCTCCTTATAGAATAGAATGCCGGAATATATTTATTCTTGGTTACACATGATGGCAAATATTTTTCGAAATCATATCTAAGAATGAGGAAGTTGTAATTTCATCTGAATGTTCAGATTTTCACAAACGGAGTGGAGAAGTTATACAAACATACTAGTGTTGACGTCTGCATGGTGTTACTATACTCTTGAATTGCAGGTATTATTTGTGTTTTAGAGTGGTTATTGCTTCGTCAAACCGCATACTCTTTACCCTAATTATTTTTCACTTTATTACATTATTAAATAGTACTAATAAGTTCAAAGTTGCTTTGTTTGTCTAGATTATGCCCAAACAATTGTCAGGTTCAAGAGATGCAATTATAGTGACGAGACAGGTTAATTGGCCTCCTGCTGGATCATTTAATTGCTATTCTACCAATAAACGTGAAACTTGCCATCATGGCAGCATCGTGTGCATCTAAGAATACGAGGTTTAATACATTGTCTTCTCAGTCTGGTTGAGTTATAAAATTTTGAAGTAAAACCTCCATCCAAACAGGAAATCGGCTCTGACCGACTAACTACAAACCAGGAAATGATTTCACGAGAATCAAATGCATGAAATGCATGTATTAGTAATCTAATAATTAATTGTTCAGTTATTTGAGTTAATATGAATTAATTCCAGTAGTATTAAGATTAGGTTGAAGGTTTCGGCAGCTATAGGAAATTCTCTTAGACAATTTTTCACTGATTCCCAAATTAGTTTATTTTATTTTTTATGCAGTCGCACTGTTTTTTTCTACAGAAAGAAATTCGAGATTTTAATTCACTGAATTAGAAAACGTAGTGCAAAAAGAATACATATTTATTATAGTACTTTATTATAAATTTCTGACAGAAATCTTTATATGAATGGAGAGGAAAAATGTTCGGCTGGATGGAAACCAAGTATGCATTGCCTCCGATTACCTTTCGATTGTTCTTAAAATGATGTTCTTTCAAAATGCTGTGTTATAGCATTCGAATGTGCAATATGCGGATTATTTTTATAATTGAGAATCCTGAAACGGATTTTATAACGTACTCCTCTATTATAATTTTGTGACAACAGTCTTTGTTGTCAATATTTACATGTATTTGTTCATGTGAATAGTTGTTTCAGCATCTCTCTGTTACGTTGTACCAAGTTTTGAATAATTGTGATGGATTAGTTATTATGTACTGCTAAATACATCCAGCGTAATCTCCAGGATTCTCGAACTAAATTTCATGAATAAAATGCAATAAGAAGACCACAACTATGAAAATAAGCAGAAATACATCAACTGCATTCCAAATGAAGGACTTATAGAACAAGTAAAATATTTCAGTTATTTAGGTACAGTTTTTAGTGAAGATGGCAAATTTAAATTTGAAAATAGTCAACAGAATAAGCAAATAAGCCAGTTGAATAAATTTTTATGGGATAAAAGAAAAATTAGGCAAACCACCAAACTAGCAGTATACAAGACCGTGTTCGAACAAGTTTTAAGTTATGGATATGAGAGTTGAGTTAAAAATAAAGTGCTTGATCAAAGACTAGAGACCACAAATATGTGAGTTCTGAGAAAAACTTAAAGGGGCAAAAAGATGGTATCAATGGCATATTAAGATGAAGATATTAGAAAGGCAGTTGACACTGTTAGCATTCAAGAATGTTCCAACAGAGCTAATCTATGATGGTCTCGTCACTTAAATAGAATGGGTGAAGAAAGTTAGCAAAACAGTCAGAAGTGCATTAGAAGCACAAAATGTTAGATATGACGATACTGGGATAAATACTTTGAAAGAAAATTGTTGCTACGAGATTAATAAAATAAACTTAATCATGTAGTGCTGTCGTAGTAGCCTGAACACCCTTCGAGGGTACCTCAGAAATCGATGGTTATTGTAAATTCTGGAAAAGTGTGAGCCTGAATTTTCTGATTTACATTGCAGTTTGAAATTTTACTGAGTAGGAAAAGAGTGTTTTACATTCCAACGGTTTCCTTCCCCAATCGGTCGTAATGATGGATTAGCATTTCTCCAGAAGCGATGAATATCAGTAGGGCTAGACCATCCATGCGATATGGCTCAAAAATATGTTAGTCCTTCCAATGTATCGGTATCGCGTTGCATTCTTTTGCGTAGTTTGAGAATCCTCTTTAGTAGTTACGTCAGTAATAATGGATGACTGACTGATCATTCTTCACTGGTGATACTTGTTCAGCAGTTTTGAACCACCGGTATATCCCTTCGCTGTGGCTGCCGCTCAGTAGGGCTTCGATGAATTTTCACACTTGATCACCTTTAGTCCACAATATCGAAATGCTGCGTAATGTACTTTTTAATTGAATATCGTTAGCAGATCTGCCATATTCAGCGGCAAACTGATTAACTAAGGTAATTAACGTATCATAATTAAAAGTGTAAGTTTTTTTTTTTTGTTTACGTTTGTCCGACCATACAGAAGTAGGATATCAATTAATAATCATTCTGGATATTTTTTTCCCTGACTTTCCTATTTATGTGTTGTAATTGAACCGAAAAGTAATGATAATTTAGTTTTGATATTGTTCAACTCTTGCCTAGAAAAGTTTTTCGATCTGGTGTCATAATGAAACGTCTAAAATTCATCGATTTCTCATCCTATTTGTATAATGATTTTTATGTTGCTCCCACCCACGACAGGTTATTTGTAAACCCATAATACATTTTGTAACATAGGTGGAATAGGGATTTTTCCCCCATTTTTAATGCGTAGTTTGAGAAGGAAAAGAAGAAAATATATATTTTTGTATTTTTAATTTACTTTTTATATTGTCCCCAAACCCTGATTTAGAGATCAAACTTGAAACGTTTTCAAGTCGCTTCAGGCCTCCAGTAAACGGGGCGATGAAATTCATCTCCCACTTAAACTGAGCATTACTAAAAATGAATAACATTTTGAAATTGATATTCGTTTATGGTTATATGCAGTAAACGTAGAGCGTATAAAATAATGTGCACAATACAACTTATCCATGATTCAGTTAAATTCCTTATTTTTTTACAGAAAAAGGTTGAACAAACGACGTTTTTACATGACATGGTTTGAAAAATTAAAAAATATTAAAACAACGAGAGATAAGAAAGCTTTCCATGAGGAACAACAGGGAAAATTGATATAATCTGTAACACTGGAACTGATAGCAGTCTCTTTATTCATTGTTTAAATGAATAAAGAGACTGCTGAGGAAATAATAGATCGCTAATCTGAACGGTCGTGTGAAACAGTAAAATTAAACTACTGGAAATCCAATATTTAGGACGCAACTAAAGAAAACATCAATATGAAATCTGTCATTAGCATTGATATTAAATGGAGATAAAGCAGCTTGCGAGACAAAAGTATGACCAGAAATGTCACATATTGCTAATGAGCTTGAATATTGCACATAGTCAAGAGATCAGATCCTTAATTAACTATGGTTAGTAATGCGATTGCATTTAGTGTAATTTTTCGAGTTCTCAATTCAAGAATGAGAAAAATTGTAAATTAATTTACTAAATCATTCTCTCTTACCCTCTGAAAAAAAATTGCTGGCCTTGGAAGCATGCAGATTGCCATATGGGAGCCACTGTCCTAGTACATTTCTAGGAGGTCTTGCTAAATTCAGTAAGACCACATCAATTACTTGCTGACTCACTTTTAATTAGAATCACCTGAAAAATTTTAGTACGCTGCTGTTAATCAAAAATCACGAAACCGACAAACCATTATTATAAAGATGCGATACTGCCTTTCTTTTCCCATATCTTAATGGTACAGTCGCATCCCGAAAAATTCAACAGGGAAATTGCTAGAAATGTGTGTATCATAAATTAATGCCATTTTTGGTAAGTTTGGTGCTAAGTGTTTCTAGCACTTGGGACAAATAAGAAATTGGTAACTTTCAATTTTCATACCTGTGCCGTATATCTTCATTTAATAATCGCCAATGTGATGCATTTTTCAGGTTTACTTTCGAATGAGCAGAGCTTACAAATCAGAGGATTTTGGTTATAATTAAAGAACCCTCCTACCTTGTGAAATAAAGTAACTTGATAATGCTCTCAGTACTAAATTGAACTCGGCTTTCTGTTCGACGAGTTTTATTCATATGATTCTCAGATTAGTCTTTAGTGATGTGGTTTTATGATTCTCTTCCCTCCCCTACTCGTTAGTTACGAATGTTGTTCGTTGAATTTCCCGCAATTCAACGAACAACATTTTAGTTGTTCGTTGAATTATTGGGCTTCAAAACAATATTTTTGTTTTGAGGCCCAATAAATAGAGAGAATCATATGATTCTCTAATAAGGCATTGTTTACAAACAAAGGTGATCGTATTAGAACATATTAGGATTTGCCTACCATTCTCTTAGTATCGAGGTTTTATAATTTGATAAATTTTCTCATAGTTCTTTATTAAAATACACTAACAAATTTTTAATTTTTGTTCATACTGGAAAATTTCATCTGATATTAGATGAAGCTTTGTAATACCGTTACTTTGCTGTGTTATTTCCAGACTCAAACATGAAGTGAAACTTGACTCAGAGTTTCTACTAAAACTACAGGAATACCCTTCAGATGTTTATCAAGCATAGTTTAGAAAATTGTCTTCATCTTGCTATCTGTGTATAGTATTTGGACAGCTTGATGCAAGCACACTAAAACATGTCAGTAAATCTGATATTTCTGAAATCAAGTAGGTTCAATGAAAGTTTCATTATTCTTGAGACTTTGTTGGACGAGATATGCATGAATGTATTTCGACCTTAGGAATAAATGTCATCTGTATAGTGTGAAACAAGCGAAGGACATATGTGAAAGCTATACATTTTTCACCATGTATGTATGAAACAGTATGTCCATGTTAACATTTCCGTAGCTGTTGCCCTGATACATTTCGACGTTTCTCGAACAGAAAACTACATAGAAACTGCAATGCAAATAAATAATTTGCTGACTAAAATTATTTACAAGCCGACGTTTCTCTAGTAACTTCACAAATTCTACTTTAAATCGTAGACTATTCCTGGAATCGACCAAATTTCTACAGAAACTGAGTAAATGTGACACAACCGATAGTATGATGCTGCATAGATATCCATGTTGTTCAGGTTATTTCGTTTCCTATCATCACTAAAAGTGTATTGTTAAAGTACCTTTTGATAATGCTATTACCATCAGTTTGTAAATAATTAATTTTAGTCAGTAAATTTATTTCTATTCGAGTTTCTAAGTAGTTTTCTGTTTCAGGAACTTTGACATGAATCATGTATGAAGCACTTTTCCTTTTTTTTTTTTTTTCCTCGAAAGAACACCAGTAAGGAATACACTTCTGGGACACATTTTTAGGTTCTGTAGGGTGTTCTAGGTTTTGTTTTAATGGAATGCTTCATCAAATGTTACGGTAGTGATTCTCTGGTCATGTTCTGAAGTGCGTCACCGACTGACTACGCAAGAACCATTAGAGCCGATATTCGATCTGCTTTCACAATCGAGTTCGAAGTCAATTTTATCGATCAGCCATCTCATCACCATCAACACTAACGTGTTGAACTCAGTTAATGAAATATTTAGATTACTTCCAAAATAGGACAATAATTAATGAAAGAACTAAAGTACTTCTAAAACGGCCGAAATTTGAGTTTCTTCTTCAGGCATTTATGCATACGCTTACTTCGAAATATCGTCGTTTCTTAATGTCGCCTTAAAATGGAGCAATCATACAAAAATGGTGGAGACACAGTTGTAAAAAAATAGCAAAAGATAATAAAACTTCGTGAACACTGCTACAGTTGCACACTTCAACAAATTTCCAGTTTGTTAATCTTGTAGTTTACTATTTCATTTAAGAATAGTATCATGACTCATAATGTATAAAAAAAAATAAATCTCCGCAATTCAGATACGACAAAGATGTCATTATTTTAACTGTACGTAATCTAAAATTCCAATAGATAACAGAGCCACACAGAGCTTCTAATAATGCCAGTTAAGTAGTTGGTTCACAATTGCAGCCATCCGCCTGTCGTACTTGGTTCAGTTTGTTAGACATCAACTGCTTTTTATGAGACGATATGCGCATTGCTGCAGATAATAATTGAAGGATTAGCGGTTGAAATGAAGTTCATTACCAGTGTAATGAGAACAAAATCCTTCGGAGGAACGTAAATGTAACATCGCTATACGAAGGATATTAAGCAACTGAGGAAGGAAGTTGACTACAGTTGAAACGCGGTCGCTGATTGACATTTTAAATGATTTGTGGTGAAGCTATTACTGCTGCTATAGTAGTACTCCCCTTTAAGAAGGAGTTTGCATTCTCAACAATTAAGACACTTGCTAAACGCCATAATTAAATTATATCCCATTTTTAACTTGCAAATGAGCTCCTTCTCAATAATTGACTGTTTCTTTACTTGGAAGTTTTTAAAATTAAATTTTTTCATTAGCTAGGTAGGTAAAATAGCCAAGGGATAACGTGCCAAAATCACTTAAATAAGACCTGTAACCGTGTTCGTGGCATTTTTCTTTCTCCTTCTTTCCCCTTTATACTCTGCCATCCGTGTGATTCATATTTGGTCGAAAACATCAGTTGTTTTCGACCAAATATGAAGACACTTGCGAAGTAGCTATTTTTAGCTTAAAGGGGTCATCAACCTTGCCACTGCAAACCCACTTATTTTAATCAGAACAGGATGAATTTCTCAAGAAACAATTTAGCAACTTAAGAAATTACTTTTAAAGGTTGGTCAAAATTAATTGAATGGTGGATTTGAGGAGGTATTGTGGAGGAACGGGCCACATTTTTGTGGTATTTGTATCTGCTGTGAACGCTGAAACTTTGATCGGAGTACACGAAGTGGAATTCTGGAAATGATTCTTGTAATAAGTGAATCGGTAATTCGTTCATATAGCAATTTGTTATTACTGCAGATGATTCTTGATGAGAACAATTTAAAATGCAACGTAATTATGGCGTTATCGAATAATAAAGTCGCAATAAAAATAGTATTTTATAAAGGAAAATATTTAGGTATTACCTCATAATAATCGATAAAATGATGTGCAGAGAATCGCATTAACCATGTAGAAATGTTTTTAGCACACTCTTGATTACGTTTTCGTTTTATTAGTCATCTCCATTAAACTCAACCTTTGTCAGTATTAATAAAGCATATATGAAGATGACATGAGTGATCATTAAAAGATGACAGGCAGACCAAGCCATACAACAAATTTCTTTAAGTTGTCCCAGAAGTGAACGCAGTGGAAGAAAAGTCACTAACCCGAAATTTTTTCCAAAACTCTATAGTGATATTATTGCTGAAAAGTAAATATATGCAAGATCAGTAATGCATTAGTTTCGTTCTTCTCCCAAAGCAAAGCAGCTCAAATCTTTTAATTTTCGAAAACAGCTACGTTTAAATTTCTCACGTCTAGAACATAATCAGTTATAAAAACGTTTCGGCTGAAAATGAATTAGTTGGTCTCAAATAGAGGGATGGCGCAGGTTTTCAGCCGGAAATTAAGGCTATCATCCAGAAAAATTGGAAGGAAATCGAACACACACTTAACAGTACACCTGACTTAATGGCCTTAGTTACTTCCGTAATCCCAAACCTCTCATCTGTCTCGAAAACTCGAATTTTTATTCTTCCTCAAATGACAAACCGGAAGGAAAACACACGCAGTCTACGTATAACAGCAAAATTCTGGGAACAGAAATTAATCGCCAAAGTACAAAAACTTGACTATCTTAAACCTAAATTGCTTTTCCATAGCCAGTTTTTGAGGTAGTTTATGTCAAGATGAGATAAAATATGTGATCGTCACAGAGAAGACAAACTAATATACCAGATTCTTGGAACTAATAAAACATAAAAGTGCGTCATCCTAGATCCGGTTGCCAAAGCAGTGCATATCGAAGCCATAATCTAATCTGCATCCTGTAACCTTCATGCTGGTAATGCATGAATATGTTGCTCAAAAGCTTGCATTCAGTTCTCTCGTTTCACTTGTTTTCGAAGACAATTCTGAGAAAATAATCTGTTTTTTGTTTGTTAAAATACAATTGCTGATATTAAAGAATTCTGAAATTTTTGCTGTTATATAAGCGCACATTACAATCCTTCGCTTGGCGGTATTAACGCTAAAATTGACCTGGACTAGACGAATTTCCGTGAGATCAATTTTCGCCTCCATGACGAACATCGAGTGTTTCTCTTATTTCTTCTTTATGGAAAGCAGTTTTCTACTGCCTCTGTATATTTATAAGCTACTGAAAATTACTGGTTACTGAATCCGCAATTCGTAATTCTTGCGTCTACACAGATTCGTAATCCTTTCATGCATAACAGGCTTCAGAGGATTATGAATCCATTTGTACCGAAATCTTCCCAATATCATGCCCTAATTCCGTAGAATAAACGAAAGGCATGCTTCAACAATGAAAGAAGAAACCCTTTTAGAATGCTGCAGGAACCTCACGAATTATTCACTGTATGGCTTTAAACGGTGAGCAGTGAGATTACTTTGAGTATATTAAAAACACAATTTCTTCTAGTACTATGCTAACTAATAAGATAATGTAACTATTCGAGCTCAAGAACATTGAGGAGGAAATGAAAATTCAAATTCCTATTCAAAATACTTATCTGCGCGAAATTAGGTGGAATGGAAAAGTAGAAATCCAAATCGCATTACTTTTGGGTTACCGATGCTAATTTCTAAGGACATATCTTACATTGAAGGATGTAACGGACATTAGTCCTTTAAGAAAATTAGTCATGCATGTTTTAGTTTTCATTAAACTTTTGGTGTGTAATTGTAGATAGAAAGGAGAAGAACACTTAGCGCGGCAATTCGGATTATACTCGAAACCTGTAACGGAACAAAAAGGAAAGCGAATCACTGAAAAGATGAGAAATACGTCTAAGAAGTCAATTAAATGTTTTGTTTAACATTATATAATGAATTCATTCGAAAACAAGAATGAAATTTTGTTTAACATCTTTTTCAAATAATATTATTTGATAAAGATGTTTGTTCCAGTGTATAAATATCGGAATCCTTCGAATGTTTAAATTAATTAGAAAATCCCTGTTTGCCTGCGAAATTTTAAGGTGATAGCTAAAGACACTCCATTTTCATGCAATGAACAGCTGTCGAACAAATAGGCTCAACATGAGAGGAGTAAAATGTTATTCAACGCCAATAACAGTTAATTGGCACGTGCGGCGCATATGGAAAAAAAATTAAAGAAACCTTAATCAGTACAGTAACGAGGGTATGAAGCGCCTGTGGCAAGTGTCTAACTTGCGCCCCCAACCCAAAAATGACAAAAATTTTGAAAAATTAAAATGCTAAATTTTACTAAATGCAATATGTTAAATACTTACTATTAACCCCATCGAAATGAGTTGCAGTATGTTGCAGAATTTGTGTGGCTAAAGCGGCGTATTGCTGAAAATTAAAAATACAATATAAAATAGCGGACTTTTATATCTTTTTATTTTTTACGTTTTGCGCCCCAAACCTAGTTGCGCCCGTGGTGGGCGCCTCTTTCTCCACGCCCTCGTTACGGCACTGCAGTTAATGACTATATATACAGTATATATATAATACAATGAACTTTTAGCGCTCCCGAAACTGCGAGTGAATACATCAGATGCGCGCGTGCACATCTTTCATACCCTATAAAGTTGTTTTAGTATTTTGAGATCTGTTGTGGCCTTATATATAAAGAGGCGAGAAGTTCCAAAAGAAATTGGCAGATTTGAGAAATACTTTGCTTACGCCTTTATGTAAAATGAGAAGATTGTTTTAGTCATCGGTGGTATCTGAGAATTATCTGCAGTATTTATCAGTGGGATATGACTTCTTACCCTTCATTCACATAACTTGGATACCTGCTGTACGAATGTTGATAAAGTACCGACTCTCAAATGTGTTCTTAGGTTTAGTTGCTGGTCTAAGCTCATCTTCAGGTTTATGAAACGAAAATAGCACAATGAAATATTTATTTCTCTGTCACAGAGAGGCTGTTGAGAGAAAGGAAGAAACTCTGTGTTTGTGCTATTTGGTCAAATGGAGAATTCATCATGAATGTATCTTAGTCAGCTAGACAAAAAGTTTAAAAAATGGGAGTATCAAGAGCATGCTTCTCGAAATACGCCATATAGAAAGTTGATAGGAGAGCAGAGAGCCATAGGCTCTCTGCTCCTCTATCCAAACGAAACATCTGGTATGGGGTGGCAAAATTGAAGTGATCAGTGATGTTGGGATGAAAACATTTTTAAGTTAATGTAATGTCCGAAAGATGACTATTATAAATAAGGACGTGATGTCAAAAGTAAAGCAAGCTTATCAATACTACATAAAACTACATTTTGGATTAAATTTTTGAAAGAAGCGGTATTTTTTTTAAATAGTCGATGAAGTACGACTAATGAAGAAGGGGTTAAATGTAGTTAACTGTTTGCCTAGTTTAACTGAGCAGAAGACAGCGACATGTATTGCAGGATGAAGAGTGAAGTTATGAATTCTTGGTAGACGTATACTTGTTGGGACGGGAACTAAAAGGTTTTGAGTATTTTTAAACTAATTCCGGAGGGGGAAGCAAAAGGAACCATTTTAAGAGGCATTTTTAATGTTTCCTTTTGGAAGTTATTGGGATCATTTTTAATGAGCAGAATATTTTTATAAACGAACCAAATTTGAAATAAGTGTGTGAACTTTTCAAGCTATTTGGGGAAGAGTAATTCTTAGTCCCTTCCTCCCAAGGCTACCTAGGGCTTCAGGCTTCTATTTTAACATATTTCACTTGCGTGTTTTTGTGATAAACAATTCTTATGTTGTATCCCAGTTGATCTCTCTCTGACAGAGACGAGATATTGGATGTATTAAACCTGTTTTACTTATTTTATTGCACAGACTCTCGGTTTAGTCTAATAAGACATAATACCTTGCTAACCAAACTTCTTCGACTGCTATAGTTGAAATTCAGCACTCACTGAATTAAAGATATTCTGCTTGCATTTTCTTCTTGTAGGGGAAGATTGCGTCTGGCTGTAAAATTTTAGTTTTCTTAAATGACAGTTTTTTTTAAGTAATAGGTTGATTTTGTATAATCATCACGCACGAAGTTCGAAAACAGATTTTAAAACATCGCATGCAGTGGCTGGTTATTTACAATTTTTTGCTTATTACCAAAAACATTATGCAATTAACTCATTCATTTCAAAAATATTACGCTCTCTGACAGGTGCCCATAGAAACAAACGAAACTGTATCCATAACGGTAAAATTCTGTAGATTGTTTTAAATTACTGTTTTGGGTAGCAATTGTTACCTTTGTTACTATAGAAACCTCGTCTCTGAGAATATTCATTGAATAATTGTATATTGCTTTTGTTTGTAAGTACAGGATTGTAAATAACGAATCATCGCTTGTGAAGTTTCGTTTGTTGCCCCGACTTGTTGGAGTAGGGATACTTAACAAAAATAAAACTATTAACTATTTTTAAATCAACTCTACGTGCGAAGAGTTCGTAATAGCTTAATATATCTTGTATCAAGGGTCGCCAAGGGTTAAATAATTCAGAAGCCATACGCTCGAGATCAAATGTGGACTTTTTCCAAACGATTTCAGATCTTCACCAAGCAACGTATTAGTCTTATATCTGGGCGACGAAAAAAAAATCATCTTCCACGTAAAGATTTTCAAAGAAACTTTCTCGTGGTCAGAAAATGTTCTACCTGAATGTTTAAATAGAATGGCAGAGACGCCATACACTGGGACAAGCCAGCCAACTCAAAAGGTTAAGGAAAAAGTGTTTATTTCAGGACTCAGCAATTCATCTTATTTAATGAATAAGTTTTTCTAACAGAATAAAGGCTTTACTAAACATATCAAGGTGCGAATATTTAAGGATGGATATCAATATACAAGTTATTTCTTCATTCGCTTAGTAGGTGGAAGTTTTAAGCCTTATATTTTCACACAAGTTTCCTGCCTAGCAGTAGTAAATGAAGACTCCTTACATTCTTACGTTGAAAAGGAGGTCCAAGTTATTTCACAAAGAAAGATATAAAAAGTACTCTAAGTACACGGTTCTTTTACGTTTGTAAATAAAACGACCTTAATCTTTCAGTGGATACAATTGCAGTTACGATGCTAACAGCATACTGTGGCCGACACCTTAAAACTATATTACTATCACAAATGGAAATGCGATAATAATGATCTGTATTTAAATTCCAATAATGATTTACAGAATACCCATAGCATATTCTGGTTTCAGTTGCCTCTTGATTTCAATACATTGATCTAATATAATTTTGCAAGCATGTCATTAATTTAGATATTGTACAATTAAGGCAGCATGATTGCATTTAAGTAATGTTTGCTTTGAAAGCATGTCTACCATAGCCAATTTCGGATTTTAAGTCAAGTAATATTGCCTAAGCTAGCTTTATCTATGTTTCTGTAAACTTAATAAAAGTCAGCTCTCATCGGTAATTATTTAGTTATTAGCTTGTAGTGATACTACGAAACATGAGAGTTACATTTTCCAGTGTACAGTTAATGCATGGTTGCTTTTTTGCATCGATCGGGCACGACTTGAGCTCTTCGCAAAGAATGCTCTGAACTTATGCCTTCACTGCATGAGTGTCTTCAGACTTAAAAGCGAGGAGGATCAATCGGAGTGAATGACAACTGGGAATTATCCTCCTGTCTTATGAGAACGCGCTGTGGAATATACGTTTTTTTTTTTTTTTCCCCAAGTTGGAGTTTTGAGAATCTGACATTTTTAACATTCATTTTATTTTTAATATTATCGTTCAATCAATATGCCGTCAATTACAGCAGAAGCCAGTTATAATTACAGTTCGAATGGTCGACAAAAAACGTATTAGGGGATGTTCTTTATAACAAGATTAATAATCTAGAAAACCGAGAATTGTCCTGGAATGAAACAAAATCATATTTTTATCATATTACGTTTATTTTAATTGAAATAACTGCATTTGTAACTGACAGTCTGCAGTGAGCCGCAGAAGAAACACTTGTGCAAGTTATTAATTGCAAGAATTCACAATTAGAAGTTATTTGATTACAATAAACATGGTATCTGCGAAAAAGAAGTCGATAAACAACGGATACTTTATAACATGTCCGCTTCAGTGCTTTATATTTACATAAAAATGCTTCGTATAAATGTGCCTTTTGGCACATTTTTACGAAGCAATAAAAGCAATTTTACCGTGTACCAAAAAAAAATAAAAAAAATTCCCACAATCAATCTTGTCCAGCGTGATTACCGAACATCAGTTCGGTAGGAAACTATTATTAAACGATCTGTTGTACTGAGATTAAAGGATGACATGGTACGCAGTTTCATGTTAACATTTGCCAGTCAACAAATCGCGTTGCAACAGAGCAGTACTGTATTCCACGAGCATGACAGAGGTATCATTTAAACATTTGTGAAAGACTATCAGATGCGCTTCGTTTACGACACTCATGTAAAGAACATGATCATAAGGCTCTCATCACAACCGAAAAGCATTCCCCGAATATTGGGATATTAAAAATAATAACAGGAAGACCGAGCATTATGTGTTAAATAAAAAAAATAAAAATAAACATATTCTCTCCAAAATAGTAGTGAAAAATCGGCATTTCATGTATATATCTTTATGGAGAAAATTAAAAAAAAAAATTATTAATCCTTAAACGGCATTTATTGCTATAGGCCTTGCAGCCTGTCATGTGTGGGGTGATATCTAAACACGTCTTCACGAAACCCGAAAAACATTTGCATTACGATTGTGTAATAATACATTTTCACTTTATTTTATTTCTCTCTTTACTTTTTCATTGCGTTATTTGTGATCTTTATATAATTTGTTCCTGTGATCCAATATTGGATGTTCGCTTTTAACTTTTTTAAAAAAATTTATTAAATTTTTTTTCTGTCATTTTATTATTTTAATGAAACTTAACTGTTTTGAAATTAAAACAGTGTACGATTCCTCTAGTATTATTTTCTATTGTGTTTTTATCACACTTCAGTTAGCACTTCAGATTTTGGATATTTTTCCTTCTGTCTGTCCTTGCGTAATTCCATTTTACGTAAGGATAAACAAAGTATTCATTATTCGCGTACACTTTTAGAATGAATATTCTCAAATTCTTCATAAATTTTAATCTTAAATTTTTTGTAGGTGCACAGTAGGCGTATATTTTTCTAAATTCCTATTTCATTATTATACGGATCACTGCTATTCTGCTGTTTCAGTCTGATTACATTCCGTTTAGTGTTCCTTAGTTCTTTCTCTGCTTGCTCCTTCATCACTTACTCTAAATATGAAGTAACGTGACAATGATTAATGCGATAAACACGATAAAAACTTATTTCTAATTTGGCAAAGATTACCAACTTAGTTACTTTTTTATAGGAATGATAAAGGGCGTCATTCTGCATACCCTACTTTGCACACTGTTTCCAGATTTTGATTAATAGCCGAAAAACATTTCACTCTTTTCATACAAGATTTACTTTTTTAAAGCTATTTTTCAGAGGTTTGTTTTTCTTCAATCAGTTAAAGCGTTACTGTTTCTGAAATACTTTCTTCCCCATAACTCCGTTCCACTAGCTTTGTTATTGTTTACCCGCACAACGTGATTCTAATTAGCTGACGGATGGAAACTAATTTGCAAAATCTGTCGCTATTTTGAAAGTAGGTGGTTCATCTTCGAGAATCCCTGCATGGACGACAATTCTGTTTTATTCATGTTTTCGGAAACCCTCGCTCAGTTTCTAAATGTAATAAAATATTCTTTCCATATTTCGTATTCAGTAAGTGAATTTTATTTTCCCACATAAAAGGATGTTTTTCATCCCTCTGTTATTTACACTGTTTTCTTATTATAAACGTTCTTCATTTTTTCCTCCCTGAACTTCAACCAGAAGTGTTTTTCATCAAGTAAATGAATTGTGAATTCAAGTCTAAAGTTCTGAAAAGTATTTCTCTTAAAGTTATTCACCCCCCCCCCCCTCATTGCGGTGGTAGTTTAATCTCACAAAAGAAGTAAACTGGACACGAATCTATATTAAAAAAAGTCTCTTTCTCCAGCTATTCGGAATGCGTAATGTGAGTTAGGGGAAACCGATCGATTTAGCGCCTAGAGATTTGGATGGCAGAGGTCGCTGTGTAAAGGCGCTTGCATTCGATTGGTTGCGAGAAAAGGAAGCTCGAGGAAATCTAGGAAACAGCGAAAACATGCTGACTTTCAACCTATTAGATAGCCAGTGCTGCTTGGATAAACGCCAGGGTGTTGTGTTTGTGTTAGAAATAGGTTGGGGAAGTCTCGGCTAAAGATGTTTCTAACGCATTTAAACATCCACATATAAGTTAAAAAAAAAAAATAAACAAACCGCTCTCTCTCATCTTTCAAAAAAAAAAGTGGTATGAGGAAATTAAATAGAACTTTACAGACGATTGTAACCTTGAATGCTGGAATAGCTTTCATATTTGGGACAGCGCGGTCCAGTTTATCACTACTGGCAAATGCTCGAACTTCGTTTAATAGGAATACGATACTCGAAAGGCCAGTTCGACTAGCCGTCCTCGCTCCAAGTAATAATTCCGAACCGTTTTCGCTAAATAAAGTGCTTCCATCTGTGTTATATGCTGTCCGAACGCTCGAGAATCGTGGAGGTAGGCAAATAGAAGTTACATTTAGAGATACGGAGTGTTCGTCCACTTACGGGCCTTTGGCCGCCTTTGACCTGTACAATTCTAAAAAAGCGGATGTTTTCCTTGGTCCGATGTGTCCCTATGTGTTGTCTCCAGTGGCTCGCTACGCTTCGGTATGGGATATTCCATTAATTACGGCGGGAGGTCAGTCTGACAACTTCGATTTTAAGTATCCCAACTATCCTCTGTTGACTAGAATGAATGGTTCCTGCTCCCAAATTGGATTGATATTCCTTCGAGTACTGAACAAGTTTCAGTGGGGTATTGTGGCTCTTCTGTTCCATAACTACGAATCCCGCACAAAAGGACATTCAAATTGCTACTTCACAACTGGTGCAGTCTATAATGCTTTAGAAAAGCGGCCCTTTTTCCGCATTTTTGATGATACGAGTGATGATACGGACTACATAGGAATGCTTCGAGAAGTGTCATTACATTCACGCAGTGAGTATTCTGTCGTTTATGCGTGTTGTGGCTAAAGAGTAATTTTCTTTTTATAAATATTTGTACACAAGTTAATTGAACATTGAGTAGTGATTTGCGTTTTTCGTTCAGTTGGCCTTTCTTTTTGAACTTTTTTTAAAAATTCAAAAGAATTTTGGATCTTGAAATGTAAAGACCTTTATTTGCTTGATTTATTACAAAGTGCATGACTGACATCAGGAAAAAAAACTAGGATATTAGTTTTATTTGGGATGAATGAGATCTCTTGAGTTTTCTTTCTTCAAGAGACATTTGAAAGCACACTTCATTCAACTTTATAAAAAAAGAAACACACACACACACACTGAGAACAATAGCCACGACGGATATCGATTATTGCTTCCGTTAAGAAAACGTATATAATGCTGCGGTAAAAATAATATTTTAGATGGACATCTTTGTAACAATGTGTATCTAGAAATTTAAGGGTGGAGGAGAAATCCATCTCACTGCTCTAATAAATATTTAAGCATTTCGTTCCTCAAACAGGCCAGAAAACAAATGAAGTTGACAGATGTAATACACTATCATCATTTAAAGAGAGAGGAGCAGAGAAAATTGAGAGGTCCGGCTCCTCAATGGGATGTAACAAAATGATAACAATTCTGAGGGTCACTAACTGCGATACAATTAACATCTTATATATCACTAAGTAAAATGTATATCTACTATTAGAATTTTATTATTCGAGCGGTGTCAAACAAGATTTTATAGGTTAGGTATCTCACAACGTGCAGTTAAACAAGCCTAAAACCAGCATTGCATTAATTTAGGCGACGTAAATTAGTGCAAATATAGAATATTATGAATTCCTCCGTATTTCAAGCCAATTGTATAGTACCCTAGAAGAAAGAAAGAAAGACTAGAGAGTGAGAATATAATCCTCAGCAATGGAGTAGTCTTGATATTGCGCAAACCCAAAGACACGAAATGAACTTTGCTCGGGAGCCCTTCATCAGTACTATAGATTTCTGCATGTTCCCTGATGAGTGCCAACGGTTCGAAACAGCTGTTAGGCCTGTGAAACAAAAAAGCACTAAGAATATACGGGCTCCTGGACAGAGCTCATGTCCTTTAATAAGTACAATAACAAGCAACTCCGATGTTGGAGCTTGTATTCTCATAAGCTCTCTGGTTTGTTTTCGAAACTTTCTTCTAAGTTTCGGCTATGAAATAGAAGATATTATCATTCACTCCCAATCTGTATTGTCTGTTCAAATGATCTGTTCATTTCTTGTTATTTTGTAGTTTCATCTTCAATTATTAATTGGTCATCTTAGCAGGGTTGCGCGTCATTATCACTGTCTGCATGTATTTGTGTAGAGTTTTATTTGTTTTTACCCGATTTATTGATTTTCAGTGAAATCTTTATTTTTGTCGAACAGTATACGCGAAATTAGACCCGAGACTATATTTGTGAAATAGCCCTGGAAAGTTGACCATTCCCGCTAAAAATTTCACCCGACTGCTCCGCAATAGCAGACTTGGAAATGCTTCCTATACAAAGACGGCAGTGCGTTTCCTAACTATACGAACTTTTTCCAGATATACATAACAGAATGGTAACGTAACTGCATTTTCAAATTTCAAGAGAAATATTTTGAGATAGTTTGAGAAACGGAGAACTTTCTGAGAATCCATTATTTGAACTTTAAGTTCTGTAATAGATGCGATGAGAGTTCGGCATTATTTCCCAGTACATGTTTTGAGAATTTCTTATGTTTGTGGTAACGCATTAAGAGGATCCTAGATTAGCTAGTAAATAATACTGCAGTTACCATTCTGTCAGGTGTAGCTGGAAAAGGTGGTTCATATAGTTAGGAGATGCACTCCCGTGTTTGTATAGGAAGCATTTCCGAGGCTGCTATTGCGAAGTAGTCGAGTGAAATTTTTGGTGGGAATGGTAAACTTTCCAGGGCTATTTCACAAATATAGTCTCAGTTCTAATTTCGGTGATCATCTCCATTCTGCCAAACCATATCTACTTTTCCTCACAGAAACTGAATGTTCAACGTCTGTACTTCATGACGCACTTTGCCAATTGCCCTTTTCGTTTCAGTAGTAGAATTATGCGTTTTCTGTTTAATATATTACAGTTTAATTTTATATTTATAATTTATATTCATTTGAATATGTCGTGAGAGATGATTATCCAAACTATATGAAAACTCTCCGTCTTTTCCCCCCATTGCCCTGAAGATGTTTTTGCTCCAGAACTGTTCCTGTTCTGTTTGTATTTTCCTTCTCTCCTATTCCACCGAGTATTTATCGTGCAGTCTGTAAATTAACCTATGTTAAACGCGTTTCTAAAAGGGGCTGAAAATCATTTGTCATCTAATTACAGTCCATTTTTACTCACTTCAGTTCTTTTTAAAGTCATGGAGAAAACGATTTTCATTCAACTTCTGCGCTACCTTGAAACCTATAATAAGATAAATGATCACTATTATAGATTCTGTCGCTGTTGAGGTGATCTTTGATTATGCTACTCACCTTTGGACAAATATCATGAAAAGTAGCTGCTTTTCATATCTCTAAGGTATGATCACTTAGAGATCATACCGTACATTAGATTTCACCAAATTTGCACAAAGTTCTGCGTTACTTCAACCTTGGTATCACCTCTGGGTCTGGCTCCTACTGACGAGTCCTCAATAAAAGTCAAAATTGATCTGGGTAGTGACCCTTCCCATAATGCATAGCATTATACATACCCGTAAGGATATGCGCTTTGCATTATGGGACACTAAGGCACGTGATGTGAAGTTATAACTTCTACATACGAGTTGCCCCAGTCGTGAAAATAGTTCGTGCGCAAACTTTGTTTGCTTACACTTGGATAAAGGATTAAATCAAGTTTATAATTTCTTGGTATTTTTAATTTATATTGTCTATTATCTTCTGACATCTGCATGCGATAGCGAACGAATCTTTATCATCAAACTACAATTAATACTGTTCCACAAGGCTTTTTTTTTTCCTCGCCTACTTTTTTCTTCTGCAAATCCAATACCTTTTCATTATTACACTACACCTTTCAGTCTCGTTTGATGTCTTGCACTACATAAATCACCGAAAATTCCAGAATATAAATTCTTATAAACCTAAAAATACTGATTTCTAAACGATGATTCAATTGGATTCGGATAACCTTGTCAATCTGATTAAAAACACAAATAAAATGCAGTACTATTTTATTTTTTTAAACGCAGTTTCTTCTAGTTTTACTTTCTACTTTCACTGAAATCTCTAAAGATTTCTGTTCTTAGAAAATGTTAACCTGAAATCACATCTCCCTCTTAAAATAAACATATACAAATATTCCCTCCTTTGCATCCAGATTAGAATTCTCTCTTACTCTAAGCTTTACTTGACCCGAACTGTTACCGTTAATTATGAGCATTGCAAATCTTTCCAACCACTGAATACTGTTCTCATATTTGTGTTGGCGCCGCCGAGAGTTTCCTAAAATACTTGACTCGGTATAGAAGAGAGCAATTAGGTTCAATGATGTCTATCGCTAACTCATTACACTTTTTCACAAGAAAAATTCAGTTTCTGCTTTTCGAATTTTCTACAAATATTTCCATGGACACCATACTTGGTATCGATAATTCTATTCAATTTCATTTCTTATACTATCTTCAAATCAAATGTCACTTTATATTTTCTCTTGCTTGCCCATCCACGGTACTGACCTACTGTATATTGAATAGCATATCCTGGACGGGATTATCGTATTTGTTTTTTAAATATTATCAGTGAAAGCGTCCTACTTATATATTTTTTTAATTTGCAGGAACATTTACTTGCCTCATTTTAATCTAGTTAGTTGTCTATCAACTAAACTTTTTGATATCCTTCTTTTAAATGATTATCTTTCGTACAACCTTTGAAAATCTTGGATAAGACTCCTTCGATTACAGAAAATCAATATATATATATATTAAAAATTATATAAATTAAATGTTTTTATTTAATATAAATAAATAAAAACATATATATATATATATATATTGAACCGTACTTACCCCTTCATAATTATGAAACCCTTTTATAACCTTTATAACTTGAGAATAAATAATGACAACCTATTCTATTTATTTTATTTATTAAATTTTTCTTTGACACATACAGAAAAAATACATATGTTTTATGTAAATGATTATAATCTTCTTTATTACTTACTGCAACTTGACACTTGATGGCGTTTCGATTCTCATAAAGTTTGTAGCCCTGGAGAAAAATTACTAGAAACTATCTTCTTCACGGATTGTAGATGCTCATCGGTCAATCGGGTTCTTTTCTTAGACTTATTAATTTTCAACTGCGAAAAAAACTGGTCACATATAAACGTACTTCCAAACAAAGCGATTATTCTTATTGCAAAAATTCGTAACTGAGGGTATTTATCCTTTGACAAGTACGAATAAAAGTTAATCAAATCTGTATCTTCAAATCTTTGAATAAGATTTATATCAAACTGTAAATTAATTAGCTCTATTTGTAGATTTTCTGGTGCGTTATTCACCTTCGTTTTTAATGGTAATGAAAATAATGTAAAATCAGACTCAAATCATTAATATCTTTAAATCTTTCTTCAAATTCTTGTCGTAATAATGCTATTTTTCTTGCGTATTCTTGAGATTTTTCATTTGAAATAATAGGGCAGGATTTAAGATGTAGGAAATGTGCGAAAGTTTTTGATTCCAGTTGTGTTTCCCATAATTGCAATTTAACTTTACAAGCTTTAATACAAGCATACATGTCAGTGATAAGTTTATTCTTTTCTTGTTGACTTAACCGGCCATTTAAATATTCTCTTTATTGAGAATATTTAAATGGACGGTTAAGTCAACAAGAAATGCTAAATCTGTTATCTATGTATCATTACGTAGCTCGTCGATGGTTTTATTTTTTGTGTCATGAAAATTTTGATTTCATTTATTAAATCAAAAAACCGTTTTAATACAGCTCCTCTACTTAACCACCTCACCTCGTTATAATAAATCATTTCTCCGTACTCACTTTCAATTTCTTCAAGCAATGAAACAAATTCTCGATGATTCGGAGCTCGTCCACGGATAAAGTTTACTGTTTTAGTTACTGTTTCCATAACATTATCCTTCTGCAAACTTTTGGCACAAAGTGCTTCTTGATGAATAATACGATGTATAGTGCAAAATTTATTCTGAAAATTTTCTTCTTTCGCTATATTTCTTAATTTTACCGCTACTCCATTTTTTTACCCATAGCAGCTGCACCATCACTTGCAAATCCAACCATTTTATCCAAACTTAATTTATATTTATCTATTATAGTTTTTATTCCAGAAAAAATATCCTGTGCACCAGTGTTTCCTTTCATAGAAATTATTATCCAATAATACCTCAATTACTTCAAATTCATCAGTAACACCTCGTACGAAAACGGCAAGTTGTGCTATATCTGTGATGTCAGTACTCTCATCAACTGCTATTGAGAATGCTGCAAAATCTATACTTTTTTTCTTTTAACTGACATCGTAAATCACTAGCGATTTCGTTAATACGTTCCGCTACCGTGTTGGCTGACAAACTAATATTTTAAAATAATTGTTGTTTGTCAGGACAAAGAAGTTCAGCAGACTTAATCAAATCTTTAAGGAATTCGCCATCAGTAAATGGTTTTGATCGTTTTGCAATGATGTGCGCGAGAGCAAAACTTACGTGAACTGTTGCTTCACTGGATTTATTTGCTTCAGTAAAAAGATTTTGTTGTCGTTGTAAGCCAGATTTCAGAAACTGTAACTTTTCTTCCCTCAGTTTGCCTTCCAACATTTCAAATTTTTCTTCATGATTCGTTTCGTAATGGCGACGTAAATTGTATTCTTTTGGAACTGATATTCCCTTATTACAAATAAAACATACAATTTTATTGCGCACCACACCACAAAAGTACACAATTTCCCATTTATCTTGAAAAACACGTCCTTATTCGTCCACTTTTCTTTTACTCTTTGTTAAAGACATGGCTTGCAGTTTAATCACTTAATTAAAATCGCTATTATACTTTTATTTACAACTTCAATTCAACAAGATGAATTTTCGTATGAAAGCAACACTCAAAAGTTATGCACAATTCTAAACGATAGGTATTGATATAATGTAGATCTAACAACAAGCACAAATAAATATGTTTTATAAGCTGCACGTTAGTTTGCCTCCATCTATATTGCAATATGAACTGCGCAGCTATGCATCGGAAACACCAGAATATTGAAGCGCCACCAACTGTCGGCTGGCGAACTAAATTTACTGATTGTAAATTGTAGATATGGACTGAGCTTATGTGCGCATAAGCTCACTCCATATCTCTGTCTCTAAAACTATAAGCACCGTATTTACAAAATTGTATAGTGCAAAATATAGCTGCAAATGGTCGACCATATTTTTAGATATCAAACAAATACATAATTGAAATGTATTTGCGGGCCGTGTAAAATTGCTTCGGGGGCCAGATGCGGCCAGTTTGAGACCACTGCCCTATACGATTCCAGCTCACAGAATGCCGAAGTTGTAACGCTATTCAGTGGCTCACCAGGCTTGCTGCTGCAATTATCCAGAAATGACGAAGTGGACCTATTATAATCATAATAGAGTTTCTGCTCTATGTACAATACCTCGCATTTTCATTTCTCTGAAATTACATTAAACTAACACTAAAATTATCACGTAATTTACTCTACATATTTTCTCCTCCAGTAGTGAAGCTTTTTAATTAGAAAAGCGTGTTTTGAATAGCGCAAAGAGCTTAAGAAATACAGTAATTAGATTCACAGAAGAATAAATCTGAAACAGGAATACGATTATTAGCTGCAAATGGTCGACCGTATTTTTAGATATCATCGTTTTCTCAAGAGAGCTGGAAATTAATAAGAGGCCAGTAAATCTTGAAAGAGAGTAACAATTTTTATAATTAGCGTAAGGCTAGCAGAATGAGTAAATTTCGATTTTTATTTTTTGCAAGGAGAAAAATTAGAACGTTCTTTGGCACTTTAAAATGTGTGCAACACATTTACTAGAAATTGCATTTTTGAAGTTTTGGACATATTATTTAACTGGTATTAGAGCGTGTGTATGTGAGTATTAACCAGAGCACTCTTAAATACTTTGAATTCAGAGTTACGTTGTATTTGGAATATATCTCGGCGTCCATGAAGGAATAAATTTAAATAACGTATGTTTATGTTCGAATGTTCAGATATTGTAATGAAGCTATAAATAATCAGTAAGATAACACTCGTTTCCTCTTGCAAATATGTAATGCATGGAATCTGTTGCATGAGATCAGTTCCTTTCTACGTAGTGCAATTTCAGCTGAATACATTTAGGAAACTTTTCTGAATATTGTATCATTTAAAAAAAGAGGAAAGCTTAGATCGATGACCTAGCCATATAGCTATGTTTTCTTCTCTGAAGAATCGCTACTTGTTTCCCCAAAAGCAAAAACTTCTATACTCACTTGGTACTGAAGCTGACTAAGCAGAAAATGAAATGATGAAATAGATAAAAATATCAAGAAATGCTCTGTAAAGATCTTGCAAAATTCTGCCTAGGCCTAGAAGACTAATTCTGTCTTGCATGGAACAGAAGGGGCACAGCTATCGAATTAAAAGCAGTTGGCGCTTGATTAGACTGAGATAAATATGTTGCAGAAATATTATCGTGAAAAAGACAAAAATGCCTGAATTGTTTGCATAATTAGGACAGATGAAATATATTTAAGTAACTTAAAAAATGAAAGGGCCGCATTACGAACTAGTATTGGTTTGTAATCGTGCTTCTGTATATTATGTTGTTACAAGAAACGTTCCCTTTCCACTTATTTCCCTAATAAGTTCGATCCGTTTTCGTTACAAACATTTCTTTTTATATACATTCGTTATGAGGTTTCGATCTAATGCATATTTACCCTTAAATGGGAATAGTCTTTAGTTAACAACAAAACGAGGAGATTTACACGTCGTTCGATCTTGCGTAACACTAATGTTCTGTATTTAATTTTGTAGATGTTTCTTCATGATAGGTGAGGGTGTGTCATCCGCTTTTTCTTCCTTCACCACCGGCATAAATGGCAATTTATAAAGTGTAACGAATTCAACACTCGCACACTTTTTAATTGACCTCAAATACAGTCGATATTCACTCCATTTAACTTATATCGGTAATTTCATACTGTCATACGTTGACTTTTCATTATTTGGAACAATGATTCTTCGCATTAAAGTAAGTACAGTATTACTGTTCCTTAATGGCGTACCCGGCATCGCGAAGTAAAATCATCATGGAAGAAAAGCAATTTATACTTAAATTTAGTACGTGTTCCCAACGTCTACCCCCCAGTTTCGTGGGTGTAATATTTACTGTCGGCAAGTTCGCTATACAACAAATGTGCAGAAAGGGAATCCCAGCAGTCTGCCTTGAGCCATTTTCGTGGAAATTTGTTGTGGTTTTATTGGGTAACGATAATCTCTTCCTGCATCATTTTCAGCCGGACAGGAAATCGCTGAGCTACAAACGGCGGAAGTCAGGAAGTGGGAACAGAGGTTTATGTTATATTTATCCTTCCTATTTTATTCGCTGTATCAGAGAAATAACGCAGTATATCAAAGGGCCACAAGTGGCCTTACGCGGGATTTTATAATCGCTTAAGCTTTAAGTAAAATTTCAAGATGTCCTTTAAGCCCATGTACTACTGCTTACGAAACAAGACTTTCTTCCTGATCAGGAAACAAATTATTTACCTAGATGTTTTTAAAATATTCAAAAATGAAGTGCATGCATGAATGAATGAATTCATTCATTCATTTATTGCAAAAATGAATGAATCCTCTTTTTTTTTTTAAATGATACAATATTCAGAAAAGTTTCCTAAATGTATTCAGCTGAAATTGCACTACGTAGAAAGGAACTGATCTCATGCAATAGGTTCCATGGATGACATATTTGCAAGAGGAAACAAGTGTTATCTTACTGATTATTTATAGATTCAGTACAATATCTGAACATTCGAACATTGCAAAAATGAATTCATTTTATGCATTGCATTCGTAAGTACAAGCGACTTCATGCTCTCAACTTATTCAGTGAGGTTATTTTATTGTGAGACTTATTGCAGAATCTACTAATCATATATAAACATAATTTTGTGAGCTCTTTTCTTCTAGGTGGAAATGCAGCCTACTAGAAGTTCTAAAGTTCGACTATCCATTTTAAATTAAATGGTGGTATAAGCTGTAAAATAATGATCGAGCTTTCATTTTAAATCTTATATATACTTAATGGAAGATAAAATGCATCCGCTGCCTATTCCCCATAATCTGCATAAAAAGGACGTTTTTCACTAAATGAAACTCTGATAGAAATAAACTGCTTACGAAGGTTTTAAAATAAGTGATCATTTATTTTAAAGCTTTCCTAATATCAGAGAAAAAAAAAGATTCTTACGATATCCCATAATCTACATAAAATTTATCAAGAAGACAACTTGATAAGTAATCTAACGGCAGCTACTTACTTACCCGAGTCTGACAGACAGCGCTTGCAAGTGATGAATTTTGAACTAATGATCCGCGCGTCATCAACCTCACTGACTCGCACCGATTGTAGTTAGTCAGCTGGTACCGTTATGGCTTGCGCCAAGTTCATTATGAACTTATCACATGCAGTAATAACAGGCACTTGTAAGTTTTTAATCAACTGAAAGAACCGCATATATAAAATTATCATGTGACAGGTGATTCGATTGCGAGCGTGCGTGCGTGCACAGTAAGGTGCAAGCCTCCTCCTTAGAGTAGATCTGTAGAAAGATCAGGGTTTTTTTGTAGAATTCAGGGTTTTTCTGATTACCTAACATCTGTGAATGAGTTTAAGGGGAAGTATGTCAATGTTGGGTCTCCCGCGATGAGTCTTTTGACTCCATGGAGGCACCTTATATAATAATAATTACACGAGCAAACCCAGAGTACTCATAAGGTATACAATTACAACCTTTCATAGAGGAACGCAGTTCTCCTCTATGACAGTGCACTTTAGAACTGAGTTCGGTAATAACAATATGTTCCCACCCCCAACGAGGACACTCTGAATAATTTGTGTGATCACTTTCAGAGACCTATTTCAAATTCTGCTAAGAGCATTTTGAGATAGTAATGCAGCAACAGCTGCTTAGCTTACTCGTACTTGTTTCCATCACAAGTTAGTTCCTAATAAACTGTGGAAATCATAGTTAAATTATCAATATTCGCAGGGATTAGTTTCAAAATTTGGAGGATTTCAAAAGAAAAGATTTACAAAAACAATCCCTTATAAGCAATCGTTTTTATCATGGCAGGTGTTCCTTCTACGTAATATACTTCGAAGTTAGGAGACATATCTGTTTACTTAAAAAGCTGATGCTACTAAAGTCTATTATTGATTTGGGTAAAGTTATTTAACCTATACATGGTCGATAATGGTTTCGAATTTAACTACCATAATGTTTATTGTTTTGAAGCTGCATTTGAAAATACAAATTACTTTTAAGTTAAGATATCAACTAGATGTTCATTGCAAACAAAATGCTCGAAACTGTTGCTGAAGCTCGTCTAATTCATAATGTTAAGCGCAGTGCTATTCTTCATAGAACACTACTCAAAAAGAAATTATGAAAACAAGTGCCGTGGTGGGAGTAATATATTTAGTTACTCGAAGTCTATATGAACATCAAAACGTTGATTAATTATTTCATTTTAAATTAAAATTTATTACCCAACACGCCAGCTGTTTTCTTAACTTTGACAGAATGAATGCTTATCGCTGTAAGAATGAGTAACTAATTAATACTTCGATAACACAATAATCATAAACCTATATACAGTCTCTCTCTCTCTCTCTCTCCGTGTGTGTGTGTTCTGTGTGGTTTATATTTACAGGTGAAAATGCCGAGCATCAGAGAGAAAGATCTCTGCCACCTCAGTATGGGACCAACTAATTCACGTTCAGTGAACCAGATCTTTTAACAACCAAGAGGCATCATTACTGTGATTTGAGCTATGAGGGCATACCTACAAATCAAAAGGAAAGCACGAAAACAGGATATATTCACCGTACTTTCATGTCTGGTTTATTGCACATTAATCGGCACGTAAGTAAAACTTTTTAAAGATTAATTGAATCACCAATCTTTTCTAAAAGAAAACTGTACCGTGTAATTGAGTGGTTTAATGTTTTGAACAAAATCCGAAGGTTTCCTGTCAAATATCTAGAAAGGAAAGAGGAGGACAATGAGGAGATTGGATCACAGCCTGCTGGTTAGAGAGCGGGTACTGAAATTTTCGAACTACTCGAAGAACCAGATGAGCAAGTGATTGCATTGGTTGTTTTTCTTTTTTTTAGAAAGGCAGCCTTCATAATATCTGCTAATAATTATGTGGCCAGTGCATGTTTACAATGTCTGTCTTCGAATACAATTGGTCATTTTTAATTTCAATTTTAATCTGTCTTCGAATACAATTGGTCAGTTTAGTTCAAAACATGGTTATATATTTTTTAAGAAAAGAGAATTCCTGTGTTTTATTGAAACTGCAGAGCACTCAATTGTTTACATTAAAAGTTTTAATGAAAGTTGCAAGTACTTTTATTTACAAAATCGTTGAGTAATCGAATTATTTATAAAAGTTAACGAAATAGGTGTTATATTCTGATGTACATCAATTGAATGACTAACACATTTTATTTGAAACCATTTAAAACCAACTATTCGACATTTAAATGAGCAATAACGTGCCTTCTTCCGTTCTGGCATCGTATCTCGATTAACTAAAATAGAATCCCTGTTTTCGATTATTACTGGCGAAACATTTCTTATCAAATACGGAGATTCATTCACCACATCTTTTTCCACGCAAACTGAACAGCTGAGGAGGATTTTAGCTCTCTTTGTTCAAAAAGGTCGTCTGTCTAGTAACTTTCCAAACACTGAGGTTGTGCCGAGAAGCACAACTTAAGAGTTTGGATCAGCACAGCGCTGAAGTTTCACTCACGCAGACGTAGGCTAAAAATTTGCAAAAAGATTTACTGTAGGGTGGTAATATTTTCTCACAAATAACTTCCCCAACTACTAGTTCTTCCTCAGTTCAGATAAAACATACAAATATCACTTCCTCCGTATTAGTCATTTCTCCCCAATGATAAACAGGACTATTTGGTTTAGCACTATTAAATGTCAAATGATATGGTCTTCGTAATTTTTTTCTGTAGGATGCTGGGTGAGACATTTCGTTTCACATTTTCTTTGAACATTTTGGAAATTACTCTTGCAGAAGTTACTCCTTCTTTCATCTCTAATTCTGGTGTAAAAGTTACATACGTCGCAGCTCTTTAACGAGCGTGTTAAAGCATCTATCGACAAAAGATGATGCGTACAGAATGGCTAAAGTCTCGCTTTCTACATATGCGGAAGCTGAAATGGCTGTGAAGAGATCATAAACGAACCCCAAACACATTTTTAGAAAACCAATGGTGAAAACGTTGCCTCATTACAAAATGGTGGTTGTATATCCTTCTGACCCTTCATATCTTTTACTCACT
Source organism: Typopeltis vanoorti (assembly GCF_054136105.1). Taxonomy (NCBI): domain Eukaryota; kingdom Metazoa; phylum Arthropoda; class Arachnida; order Uropygi; family Thelyphonidae; genus Typopeltis; species Typopeltis vanoorti. The sequence goes on along the minus strand of NC_143556.1, from coordinate 125,612,073 downwards.
CTTTTCCCCCCTCCCAAATGAACTTTAGTTTGATTCTTTCACAACATCGCTAAAATACAAAATTGACTTCATGACTCAGATTTTCATGATGCTTTTAAGATCCCTTCATAGGGATCTGAAAAGCATCATGAAGATCTGAAGGAATCCGAATCCTTATATTAAAAAAAAAAGAAAAGATTCCAATTGTTATCGTTTCGGAATTAGTGCTGAAGCAAGCAAGCAACCAACCAACCAAATCAATGTATTCGTTTGCCTAGTTGGTAATTTTGCAGGATGAAAAACCTGATTTTCTGGAAAGGAAAACCTGTCATTTTCATTACGAGACACGGATAACTTACTTTCAATTGAAAAAAGTGAGAGAATTTTCAAAAGGGAGCTAAGAATATGCTATATAATTTTTTAACTTGGACATTTTCAATAGGAACTTCGGTAATGAACTTTTCTTATTAGGGATCACTAGTATAATTTTGCTTCAGCTATTCAGCAAGGGATTCTCTTGCTTATATCTTCTCAGAAAGCAACATGGAATAGGTTACAGATGTTATCACCGTCAAAACTTTTGACAGCAAATCTGAAAATTTACAGAAGTATCCACAGCGCACTTCCCTTGACTTTCATGTATGGATTAGTAATTGCATATGAAGCTTACCCTCTTTATTAGGTATGAGCGAACACGCTAGTACTTTTTCACATATTTTTATTCTACTCTAACTCACGAAGGTTGGGAACCTATTGTAAATTACTATGGGTGAGCCAAGTGTTTTTTTAAATATTATTTACATTTTATATTTACAAATGCTTTTTTACTTTTATATTTATTTTTTTGCACGCTCGAGACATTCGCCTCTAGAGATGAAATATGGAACTATTTCAAGTCACTTCGGGCCCCGAGTAAGCAGGGAAGTGATCTCACACAGGGGAAAAGAAATGTGCCTTTCATCTCAGGACACCAGTGATGCTGTAATGTTCATACTTGTAAAATTAATATTTATATTAAATATTAATGTACATTTCTTTACATTAATATGTAAAGAAATCGCACTTCGATTGGAATAAGTCTAAGTCCGATTCTCGTCGTGACGGGTGGAATCTTTATGTGGACTTTTTCAATCGAAGGTGAGTTAGCCGATCTCATATGAAGGTAGCAGGGTTTTTCTCCCGGAAACTCGGGATTTTCATCCCGCATACATACAAATCGGCCCTTCAGAACACACGCAATTTACAGACAAAAATATTAGTTGTGGTAGGCGGTGTTGATGGAGATGATTGGTAGTAGAGCTTCGGTGTAGTGGTAGAAATAGTTGTATAGGTGTCCTCCCACGATGAGTCTTTGGACTTCTTGGAGGTGTCACGAATAATAATAATATTTTTTAAAGAGCTATAAAGATCCGTGTTTAAAATTTCATTAAAAATACTAATTCATTCATTCATATGTCTATTCAGTGTAACTTGACTTTTTTATATGCCACCGGGTTCCAGCCATTTGTTTAATTTCATCCTCCCACAGTCTCTTTGGTCTTCTTACAGGACTCTTTCAAACTATAGGATACCATTTTGATATCAGCTTTGTCCATTTTTGAGTGTTACTTCTTGCAGTATAACCTGCACATTTCCAATTGGATCACTTATACCTTACTGTTATGTCTCTCACCCCAATTTGAGCTTTGACCCAAGTATTGCCCTTTCTGTCTAGAATGGTAATACCGTGTAATGATCTTGCCATTTTCGTCTGATTAATCCTCAACTCGTTGGTCACTTTTTTAGTTAAGTCCACATTTCACTTCATACATCGTGACCGAAAGTATACAACTGTCGAATATTTTTCTTTTAAGGCAGATATTTTTTTCTTTGAGTGCTTCATGGTGTTTTCTAAAATCTATCCAATCAAGTTGAATTCTGCGTTTGTTTCTTCCCAGACGTCCTCTACTCTGATCTTTTACCATATATAAAGTAGGAATTTATTCTATAAATTTCCCGGTGTTCCATTTGTATTGACGTTTTGCCGATTTATTTATTATACAGTGTTCATGATTTGTCCTTGTTCATATTTAATCCTTTCTTTTTTACTCTACGTATTCATTCACTGATCATTTGTTGAAGTTCTTCTGCATAGTTTCCTAAAAGAACAATGTCATCAGCAAATCATAGGTGATTTACTTTTCCATTTACCATAATTCCTCTAATTTTCCAATCCAGGTTTCTAGAAATTTCTTCTAGGTCTGCTGTAAATAATTCAGCTGAAATTTCATATTTGAGCCTGATTTTATAGATACAGCTTAATTACACATATGGCTGAGTATGTATTAGTGTAATTTTTAATTTCCTTGATTTTTAAGGACTTCTCATATAGCTAATTTTGAGATTGAATCAAATGCCTTTTCAAAATCAATAAATGCCAGACCTAGGGATTTCAGGCATTCATTTCCTCCCCCCCCCTAGTGCTGTAATTTTTTCTGCATCCTGCATGTTTTACCAAACTAGGGAATTTGGCAAAACTTTTATGTATTATTGGAAGGAGACTAATAGGCGGTAATATTTAATATATTCTCTATTTCCTTTTTTTTTTTTTTATAAAAAAGCTATAATTAGAATAGCATTATTCAAACTCGTTAGTATTCTGATCTGTCACTGATGATATATATAAATTTTTATTTATCATAGTCATGACTGTGAACACCTACTTTAGAACTTCTGTTTTTAACTCATTTTCACTCGGAGTCTTTCCATTATCATGCTACCCACTGCATACTGAACTTATTTTAAAACATCGGGGTATATTTCTGCTTTTTTATTCTACATTTGGGGTATTACATTTTTGTTGTCAAATTGATATGTCTTGAAAATCACCATACAATTTGGCATAGAAGGATTTTTCTTATGTTTTCTTATTATCTATTCTTTTTCTTTAATTAGTACTCCATTTTCATCTTTAAGGATTACTATTAATTTATTTTGTCCTATGAGCAACTCCCTTCCCACCACTTTTAGCCTCGTATTGTTGTCCATTGTAATTCTGATTTTCCTTATTCTGAACGTTCTAATTTCTTGTGTCATCTTTTTACTTATTGTTTTACATAGCTCCGAGAAATTTGTTCTACTCCTCATGTCTCGATCTCTTTAGATTTCCATTCTCTTTCTGAGACGGGTTTGGTTTATTCCGCCAATCTCTCTGGTATTATTTAGTAGAATCTTGGTTATTATTTGATAGTTTTCATCCACTCTTCGTATCAATATTATAAAACTTTTCTTTTATCTCTTTCTGGAAGAACTTCCCATGTAGTAAATTAATAGTTTTGATCAGTTTCTGTCTTTCCCATCTTTTGCTGATAAATTTTGATCTCAAGCTAATTTGTGATCTATGCCAGTACTTGAAACTATTTATTACATCTATCTTGAACAATACATTTTCTATTGGTTAAAATATTATCTATGTCATTTGAACTTCATGTTCATTTCCGATTCTTCCTTTTGTTTCAAGAAGGTATTCAATACATAGAGGCCTTTTACTTTCAGTAAATTCTATCCATTTTTCTCGATTTTTTTATTTTTTGCTAGATATGCATATCTTACACCTACTTTGAAGTTTCCTATCAACATTTACATACTAGTTGGTCTAGTGTTTCATAAAATCAATCTCTTTCTTCATCTGTGTAGTGTGAGGTTGGTAAATAAACTTGTACAGGTCTTAATTTATAATGTCTATTTATTTTAAGGTAGAGTTATGCAGTCCTGTTTGTGAAGTATTTTATTTCTTATATTTGATCTTTTATGGAGCGGTTAATTAGGCAGCCAATTTCTCCTTGAGATCTTGGATTGTCACCCTAACTATAGAGTGGATGTCCATTCTTTAGAACGATACTACAGTATGGCGAGAAAAAAAACAGTGCTGAATAACTACAACGATATATGTTATGGAGTAAAAAACGGTTTATTAACAAAGAAATATATGTTTACACATGACCGTATGTACATCCACTATTATCGGTGGAATCTAGGTTCGAATAAAGCATTAACGATGGTAAATTGCGCTCGAAATGGGCAGCTTGTCTTTCAAGACAGGTTTCGTAGCGCATGCGAAGTCTCCTGTTAGCTTGGAGAACAAGGGTTGGGGCATTTGCTGGACATATCGTGTAATTTTTGGTAGAATACCCATTCCTTCAACATACCCCAAACGAAGGCATAAAGTCATATGAGATCAGGAGAACGTGAAGGATGCGGGAATTCTGTTAACCTCGAAATGAACCTCCAGGGGAAGTGTTCTAATAAATAAGCTCTAGAATCATGTGATGTGTGACTGGTTACTCCGTCCTGTTGGAATACCTGTGCACGAAATGGAATGTTTTTTTCACGATACATCCTATGCAAATCCTGGGTGAACGGAACCAACTCATTCTGGATGTAGCGTTCGCTAAGATCACTGTCACGGTGCTCTCAGTGAAGTAGGGCCCAATTATGCTGTGAAGAGGTTTCTCTTGGACAAACTAAGGTCTTGAGAAACCAAGAGACCTGTAGATTCGTTTGTTTACATGGTCGCTTAGATGGAAATGCGCTTCGTCCGAGAACCAGATATTATGCATGATTTTCATAGACATTGGCCAGCACGCGTGCGCAATATTCCCGCCGTGCAGCGTAATCCGTTGCTGTTAAATACTGACCCACATGAATAACTTACGAAAAGGCATCCAGCTCCTTAAGGCTCTGTAGTGATCGCCTCGGTATCCCAATTTTACTTGTTCGACGTTCACTGAAGTTTCGAAGACTGTAACACTTGCTTCAGCACATGCCCGTGATTTTTGTTTGTATTAACAGTTCGTGGTCTTCCTGAATGCCCTTCGCATTGCGGCAGAACACTCTTGGTACGTCGAAACCTTTCTATTATGCAAATTATGACACTGTTGTTTGGGGCACGCTTACCGAAACGACGAACAAAGTGCTCACAAACATGTCGTAGGCTTGGACCATTACTCTACCAACTCAGTATGAACGAAAATAATGCTCAAAAATAAAACGTCTTTTCTTCCAACTTCAACACCATTGCTACAGCCAAATGTAATGGCGTACATTTACACTCTACACGTGCATTAAGTCGAACGACACAGCACATGTACTGAAGGGGGAGTGTCGAAGTTCAGTACTAATTTTTTTTTTTCGCTATACCGTATTTCGACCATGTCTCCGAGTTTCACTCAGTCCAGTGATGTCCCATTTTCTGCTTTAAACAGTAATTCATCTAGTCTTGTTTGACCTAATAATGCTCTTCAGTTATACATACTTTTCTGTTATTAGTTCTATTAAATTTTCTGTTCTTCGCCAGCAAGCAATCAGACGCTATCATATTTTTTTAAATTATTTATGTAAGCAAGGTTAATAATATAGCTGATAATGCTTTTATTTCTTTAGTTGCTGTGCACATCTTAAAGACTTTTAATGTTATATATGTTGAGCTCTTTAATATTTCGTCAAATTGTTTACTTATTGTGATTTTGTTATAAAATACAGTAAGTCAACATTTTTTGCATAAGCGAAAAATCTTATAAAATAATTTGGATATAAACAAAGTATGAGCGAATGACGTTTTGCTGTGTTCAGCTACACGCCCTGCCCCCCCTCACTACAACTGCATGCGTCTCTCTTAATTGACCTAGTGTGAAAAGCCACGTCTGGTTTTAATGACGACTGAAACAACTGAGATTATGAGGTAAGTGGCCGTTTTACCGAATGATAAACATTTGCTACCCTTACAAGATAGACCAACTAATTTTTGCTTGAGGCGATCAAATTCAAATCCTGATCTTTCCAACCGAAGAAGACAAATATCGCGTGCTCCTCGCTGCTGCATTTCGAAGATACATGGTGAGAAGAGCATATAGAATTCATAAGGAGTACGTTTCTAATTCTGCACTTTTTATTTTCCCTAACGAAGCATGTTCCAAGTGAAGATTTGTTATTTATTTTGGTACCTCCCCAAGGAAGGGAACAGAAAATAAAACAAATCCGGTTAATTAGCAAACTTAACGAATCATAAATTTTCATTTGTTGATTTTACATTTTATTTTAAAATAGTTAGTTTATCAAGAATTAATTTCAGCTTGGTTCACTTTAATTACTTTGATCTCGAACTTGAGAAACTACTGTAATCCATCATGCTTTACGCGTGAGGCTAAACAGATTACACCAATGCAACATGTCCCTCCATAAATCTGTTAATTAATGATAAGGTGATTAATCCAGTCTACTTTGTCTGCTGCTGCATTCTCCGGTCAGTCTGTTTTGCAATGAGCTGATAATGAGCTTCACTGTAGAGACCTGCTATTCCAATTGTGGGTTCAGGTTTTTAATCAGCAATGTTTAGTATTACTATTATTGGTTTTTTTTATGAGTAGTTGCAAATATTTAGCCAAGCGAGCGGGCGCTGAACCATCCGAAAGAAATTACGAATTCTTGAGACAAGTGTTGCTAATTGCACGATACTAAATTCTTGGACAATGCTAAATTCTAATAGGAATTCAAAATTGCTTAGTTCAGATTGCAAGGCCGAATATTCCTTTTGGGTTTTAATGACTGTTTAAAGTTCGGTGAAGGTAAAAAAAAGTTTAAGAACTTCTAAGTCGCATACGCACTTATGCATGTGAAGTAAGCAAGTCTTAGAAGACTTGATACTTTTTACACGGCAATTTTGCAATATTTTTTCGCATTTTTATCGTTAAAAGTATTTAATGGGGCATGAAATATAATATTATTATTTTCATTAGTGTTACTTAAAATCTAAAACGTTTAACCGTCCCACACATACTGTAGTGTACATTTTGCAGTATCTCGTATGGAAAGTTAATTAAAAAAAATACAGATATAAAGCGATCACAAATAACTAGTTATGAAAAAGGGATAGTTTCAGCTGTCCTCCATGCTTAAATTTCTCTCTCGGGATCTAGAAACATGTAATGTGAGGAGATGTTGACGAGAAAAGACACCAGTAATTCTCAAAAACTAAAGATAAAGAAGTTAGCACAGATTTTAATACAGGAAATAGATGTGTGCACACACATCTATTTCTTACCAAAACTTCAAGCACCTAATTCAAAATAGCCAAGATAGTTGTGGCGATTCCAGGTTTAGCTGTCAACGAAAAATAAAATGTGAATTATTATTCTTACCTCCTAAATGTTTCATATCAGTTCCCTTATCTTTCTGTTAAAATACTTTACTTTTGCTTGTATTAGAAAAAACCTACATATATGAAACAGTAAAATAAACACAATAACGCATCTTATTCTGAAATTCAAAAGCGTTCCGCTCTCCGCAGGAGCTTGCTAGTTAATTTATGACGAGTTTGTTGTTGCCACTCGTATTTCATCTTTTAATCCAAAGAGTTCGGCCTTATTCTAGAAAGGTTTCTTGGAAAAGTGTGTTTGTAAACAGTTCACATGCGAAATGTGTTTTAAAATTTACAGTCTCATGTTGATAATAAATTGTGGTTGCGTTTCCGAATTGAGACAGGACGGAACCACAAGCATAGTTACATAAGCGGATATTTTGAAATCTAAAGTACGAGATAAGTTGCTATGGAAACAAGGCATCGGTTATGCTAAACTTTATGGAGAAAGGTACATTTCTCGAGAAGAATATATTATCTAATTAGTAACAGTCATTGACTAAGCCTTCTAGGATCATCAACGCGAATATCCATGATAAATATTCATTGATAGTTTCATTACTTTCTTTTGGTAGCACTTAAAATTAACCGCAAGGCTGAACTAATGAATCAGGGATGAGAGGCTCCTTGTCGTTCTCTTTCTCTGGAAGCCCGCATTCACAAGGTGAATGATAGATTGGATAAAACTTTGAAATGCAATAAATGGATTATTATAATTTTTTTAAGGATCTTGGAAGAAAAGATAGCAATCAGACAGGGAGGCATGAGGTGAAATTTGTCGCATGGAAAGAAGTCTGACTTCATAATGACTGAAGACGTTAGCAGTCTTGGAAATATCAACAGTTCGTAGAAAGAGTCACTAAGAGAATGCGATGATAGATTTAAGAAACTAAGCTATGTGTAGCTAAACCAAATTTACAGCAAAATAAATATCACAAGTACGCAAGCCGAGTGGTTAACGTATCCCTCTCCAATGTCCACATTCTTTGGACATTGTTGTTGTTTGTGATTGTCTTTAGGTGGGAGACAATTTTCATCGCCCGGTGTGAGACCACCGACCCGTTTACTGGAGGCCTGCAGCAGCTTGAAGAAATTATATAGAAGTCTTTCATGGGTGGAATCCGCATTAAAAAAAAAGCTTTCCGCAAGCTGCTGAAAAACTCTTTTAGAAATAGAGAACAGGACTATAAAACGAATCGGAGTTTGATAAAAGTGATATAAAACTAAGACATACATCCTGAATATCAGAAGTAATTACTTTAAAGGAGTTAATTAAGTACCGACACGATATTGATAGGAAATATGCAATAGAAATTCATTCACCAGGGATATGTAATCGATTCTTGAAGAAGGAAAGCCAATTAGAAACCAGAAATGAAAGGAGACAGTTGAGGATGTTATTTAATTAGAAACGCTCAAATGTGGAAGTATAAGTTTTACAGTTACTACGCTGCACAATTCAGAAGGCCTGGTGAGAAGGTCGAATTCTAGATAATCGGAATAGACTTCTCATGAGTAAATACAGTTGAGGATCATATTTTCACTTCAAGACGAACAGTTAGGAAATCATGGAAATATGGAATGCTGATCGGTGTTTTAAGTTTTGTAGATCTGTAAAAGTCACTTATATAGAGCAATATGTGGCTTATATTTGTAAGTCAGGCACCTTTTCGACCTGAAGGCAGAGGAAGATGGTTTGATGTAAAATCGGACCTGAAACAATGTGCATTACTTCCTCTTATTCATCATCTGCTTGAATCAGATTACGAAGGAATGCGATATTAAACCAGATGTCAAAATAGCAGATATTCAACTGGGCTCTTTACTTTATGCAGTTGATGATATATTTTAAAATAAATCCAGTGCAATTCTTTAGGGTATTTTAACTACATTAAATAACCATGTAAGATTTGATATAAGCGGCATAAAGAAAACTATGAAAACAGCAGGAACATGAAACATCAACTGCATTTTCAATCAGGAAACTTTTGAACAAGTGAACCATTAAAACGCTTCAGGTATAATTTTAATGAAAATGGCAAATTAAATATGAGAATAGATTGAGCAAAGCTGGTAATGGTGGGTAACCAGTTGAATCATTTATAGGGAATAAGAAAAATTAGCAAATATACAGCGTTGAAACCGATTTTAACAGAGACTTGTGAGAGCTGAGCCAGAAATATAGCAACTGATCAAAGACAAGAGATCACAGGATATCAGTCAAAATATAAGAGTAAACAGATAGCATCATTGCGAAATCCTATTTAAATGAAGATAGGAAGGAACTTAGCAATTGCTCAGCTCACATATTCTTGAATGTCAATAATTTAAGATAGAATGGTTACTTTCAGAGATCGGCGCAGAAAATGCTAGCTACATACGAATTTAATTCAAGAAAACAAATACGCGGAGGAAGACTAAGATGTTACTGTGTAAATGGATTAATACTGTTCGAAGCGCATTAGGAGAACGAAATATAAGGTATGACAGTATTTGAATTCTGACAGATCACAGAATAATCCGAAAAAAATGTTTGAAAGAAAGAACCTCATGGTTAAGCTAACATTGCTATAGTATTGTACTATCGTAAATACCCTGTTCACCCCCCCCCTTCTCTAGGAGATAGAACGCTCGAGATGAGACACATGAGCAATTTTATGATAAGAACCATAGAAGGAACGAAATGGAATATCTTTGAAAATTGGACAGAAAATATAGGAAACAAATCATTTTGTTTAATATGATAGATATGGCACTTGTACGCTACCAGTGTTGCTTACTCGACAAAATATTCACATATCGCGTCGAAGTTCTTGAATAATACACTATTCGGTGTGAGTTAAGAAAGTGATTTTCAGGAAAAACATAGGCATATAAATGTGATTGTATTATTGCAATTCTAATGCAACTTAAATATCTGCTAAGCGCTATAGACATTTAAGGACTTTGGAGTAGTTTCCATGATTTTTTTTTTAAAGAATCACAGAAATGAAATCCCCTAGGAAAGAAATATAAGCGACTGGGAAATAACTTTGTACTGCCTATTAACGTTTTGAAATCTATTTTTTTAAGTATTTGCGTAAAATAAAAAACAAAACAAACTATAGTTTACTATGGTTGTTAAGAAATGGGTTATCGCTCAATATTGAAATAGTTATATTATAGACTTCAGATTTACATTCAGCAGATCAGTGATAAATGTGATAAATATTGTTCTGTTTTTTGTTGTTTTTTTTCCCTTTTAAATGCGTCCCCAATTGGAAATATTTCAATATATACAAACAAAAAACATACTAAGCGTGATCTAGCTTCTGATACCCTGAACATAGTCTTTATTAAATTTGAGAATTACTTCAAACTTGACACAGCATCCTTTTTTCGAGGATTTCTTGATTCGTTCTTAACCACTCGAGCGACGTATATTTCGCGGGAGAGAGTGGTTAGCGTAATCGCTCTCCTGTTGGAGAGCGATTACGCAACCACCGAATTCCTCCGTGGGCATGGATAATTGTGATTGCCTTTAAGAGGGAGATGAATTTCATCGCCAAGTATGAGATCCCCCACCACCTCTTATTGGAGGCCCGATGTGGCTTTTAAAAGTTCCATAATTGGTCTCTAGAACCGGATTTCTTGGATTATATAAATAAATACATATTAAATTAATTAAAAGAAAGAAAAGAACATGTTAGCCCACCCAAAGTACGAAGGCGCTATAGGTTTACAAAAACCTTTCGTGGACGGGAACCACATGATATGATGTGTTAACTACTTTTTTAAGTATTACATTTATTCCAACTTTTGTTTGGTTGTGAAAATTGTGAACTTAGAATTGTATTCTGAAAAATGAGTTTTATATCACCATTGATACATGAATTCATTTACCAATGGTCAGACCTGACTTCAGTTCTGATAGGTAGTACGAGATGAACGTTTAAGGTTTTTCAGCTGAAGCTGAGTTTTCTTTTAATGAAATATGTCTTATTTCGGCATAATCGGACAGCAAATTATATTATTTTCTCCCACAATACAAATAAGTCGAATTTGTAATCATTGTCAGCATTGATCCAATAATATTCTTAATAATGCGCTGCTCGTTTGAATATTGAAATCAGATAACTTGATATATCCAGTATAGTTCCTAACCTCCCCCCCTCCCCGAATCTCCGAGGAAGGAATTTATCACGCACATAAAGCGACCACCACTGTTATGGCAATGCCACCTCTCCTTAACGCTGAAATTATAGTCATATAAAATTTCCTGCACACTTCATTTTATTCCTCTTTAATTGTGAACCGTGTACATCATTAAACGATATCATTCATTTGGCCTCTTGGATTTTATACCCGCCATTGTTTTACAAAATATTGGAGACCATATTGTCGATGTGTATTATCTAGAAACAGAAGGAAGTGGCTTAAGTGTCGTTCATGTTCTCGTATAGCTGCAATACGTCATCACCGTCTGTTTCATTGTGAATCGCTTTCAACGTGAACGAATATCGAACTTCTTGAGCAGCACTTATTTGAGTATCATCTGTTCTTCTATCGCCCAGTGGAAGGTAGTACATTGTAAGAAAGCTGTCAGAATTTATAATATGATAAAGGAGACTTTTTCTTGATCGTAGTTATTCCTTTTCTAAAGAAATACAAAGTGGAATAGGATTTTCAAACCTTCTGATTTTATATGAAAATCATAAAACTAAAAATGAATAGTGAGTAAAATTGTGAAATATCATATTTCATAGAAATGTATTTATTTTTTATTCAAACAATTGCAATAAATTATATTTGAGATTTTATCTTTTTAATGTTTCATCTTCTTAATTTTAATAACGGTTGAGGAACCGAACACTTTCTTCTATATGTATACTGTACCTGGAAAAATGCACTCGTGCTTTTACATCCCATATATAATTTATCCTTATCTGCCATAGCCTAGTGTGTATGTAACTGTGGGATTCAGTGCATGTGGCTATTTTTCAGCCTGCTGCTGAAAAGTTGTTCTTTTCTAATCTGGATCTTTTCCAAGAACATTTATTCCGGATTTTGGAGAGCATTAGCAATACAGATACATCAGAAATGTATATTTTCATGTAAATGTTTATTTGTATGCAATAATTAGCCATTACATAATTATTGGCAAGCAATTATTTTTTTATATTTATTATAATTAATACTTATTATTTATTACTGTTTGACAAATATATAGAAAACCGTAATTTAATGTTTCAAAAATAACAGAATATATCGAAAAATTATATTTCAGACAGTGATGGACTGCTTTTAGTTTATCATCTTGTTAAATTGTGCACCTTTTCAATAAATTGTTATTCCTTTAATAGTTTTCGAAGTAAAATTTAATTTATACTCTTTTTCTCAAACTATGAAAGTATAAACTCATTGGCTACATTTTGCATTGCTGTATAGACCACATGGCAAGTTAGATATTGCGAGTGACTACACAGCATATTGTTAACGGATCGGTTTTAAGAAACCCGATAATTAATAATTATCGGGTTTCTTAATATAAATAAGCTCATACGATAGTTGTTTCAAACTAAAAAAGTCATGAGTTTTCATTTCGTTAAATAGATTAAAAATCTCAAGTGGCCAAAGTAGCCGGAAAAAAAAATCATCTTTACAGACGTTGTCTTATTTTCAAAAACGTGGTCAATGCTGATGTTGAAAGACTTGAGAAAAACTGGACGTAATCAGTTGAACAATTCTGTACAATGTAATTTTATGTGCTACAAACACCGTATTAATTATTACAGGTTGTCTCCTACATTAGTACAATGGATAGGCGTGTCGCGGGTTACAGATGTGGCGGAAACCTTGCTATAGAGACCGAACATGAATGCTGAAACACGGTGCTTCAGCAGTCATTCAACAAGTTGGTTGTTGCAGTAGCACACTAAAGATTAAATTAACAAATAGTCGTACGTATAAGTATAACGCACACATTTTGAAAACTTCAAGAAAACGTGGTGTATTGCGCATTACAAGATTTTTTTAATCAAAGTGTTATCAAAGTTATCCACTTGTGCTAAAGTTTCGCTTTTGAATACATAATGATACCCTATCTATTTTCGATTTTCTTTCTTTCGTTTCCTTTTTTCTTTTCTTTCACTGCGCCATTCTTGTTCTCCTTTTACCATTCGTTTGTTCATTTGTAAGGAATCTCTTTGATTTGATTTGTCTGCGATAATGATCTCGCATCCGTAAATATTGTTATGCGTTGTTACTTATGGAGAAGCGACAGTGATGAATGTTGTTGTCTTCGGGAGGTGATGATCACTTGTATCAACATAAATAACGAGTTGCATTTTACCTCAAGGTGAAAGATGTATTTTTTTTTAGAAGAAACCGCATCATTGTGTTAGTCTTGAATAAAGTAGAAAATAATTTTCTGGGTAATTTAAGTCTTATTTTCATAAAATGTTGGGATTTTTTATGTCTCATCGTTTACTTAAACGGGGAGGAAAAACAAACAAAAAACTTTACTTTTGGAAATAAGGATTATTAGATGTATAATAATTTTATCACGCACTGTCAACATATCCGTGTATCTATGAGCACTTGTTATTTTCTTCTCAATTTATTTATTTTAGGATATTAATATTAGCATGCATATGAAGCAGATTGCTATCAGATCATAGTAGGTTTTAATCGAAGAGAAACTGCACGAGTTTTAAAGTCTGTCGTAACACGACGCTGATATCCGTGACTTGTATATTGCGTTCCGTTGTGTTCCAATCTCATAAAGCCATTTCGAGAACAAGCTTTCCGTTTTTTGCGGACATGGTGTTAATGTTTGACCTGACATGAACACAGCAATGACCGAATTTTAGTTTTCACTTAGAGCTGGCGCATCTCGTTGATTCTTTTCTGATAGAAAAGAATATAAGACAGTGCAAGAAAATTGTTGATATTGCGTGCATAGTTAATTTACAATTCGGAAAGAAAACGCTGCGCTTCTTACAGATTCTGTACAATAATGACCTTGATGCTCGGCACCTTTTGTTCCCCTTGTATACGTATCTTGTATATGCCTCTTACAACGGAATGTTTCTTTATGTGTATCTACATCATTTGCAGATACACATAAAGAAACATTCCGTTGTAAGAGGCATGATGAAGTGTTCGTAATGGTTTTCTGTTTTTTTTATTCTTATTTCGTTATGATTATTATTCTGTCACATCGTCGAGATCAAGAGTATCGGCACAACGACGTATCAGAAAAATCATCAGCGCAGCTAATAGCACGTTGTGCTTCCCACGATATAAATGCTTATGAAAGATTACTAAATTAGTTAATATCAAATTAAGTTGAGATTTGAAAAATATAGAAATTATGCTTTATGAATTTGTGTATTATTTGCAAATAATATTCATTGAATTAATAACTTAAGAACACCAAATAATTTCACTTGAATAGCATGTAGATAATGATATCTAATCACCAATCTTAGCTTAAATCTGTCAGCTCAGGAAGGAGCACTATTTCATTAGATTTTAGTTTGAAAATTTTGAAATTAAAGAAAGAAGCGAGTTTTTAACAATGGGTAGGGAAATACACTTTCTTCTATTCGTTTATTTCTAATCTGGACTATTTCTAATTACTTTGTAAGATTTTTTTTTAAACCTTTGAATTATTAAGATAACTAATATGGATAATATGCTGTGTTAAAGCGGATTTCTTTTGTAGAAAGCGATGTGTTGAAACTCAAAACTATAATGACGAAAATATTCCTTAGTCATAATACGTTGCGCAATACTTTTGTAATATAATCCACTTTGCCTCTTTCCACCCATCTCCCCACCCCCATCCCCTCTCTCTCTCAGGTTTCACCACAGCGTTCTGCAGTCCATTTAGCTCATTCACTGTACTAGCAACTTTTTTTTTTTTTGGTACTTGTTACAACATTCGCATCCGGTTTTATAAGTGAAGCCGAATTAGGTGTCAGTGAAAAATGACAATAGCTAAATTTAAAAATCCATTTTGTACGGATATACATTTATTAAGAATTAAGTTTCTTAAATTTTTACATCAGAAATGATTGTCTCATTTTGTGATTAAAGATATGACAATTTCCAGAGGAAATATATCTTTAAAAGAGATTGATGACCTCAGTGTGCCTAATTATTTAATTAGGGATCGAATAGTTAATTTTATATTAAGTTCCTAATTAATTATTAAACTACCATGATAAAATTACCAGAAAATGTAAATATAAATACCTCTCCTGCGAATTCAGCCTTATTATTGTGGTTGATAGATTCGATTTTCACGGACTTTTGAGTTTTTATTCTGTGAGTTTTCGGTTCCCTCATACGGCATTTCTTCTTATCGGTTGACCTTGCAGACATCCTCGGTTTATCGATAACGGCTAACATTCACATTGCTTTAGCGTCTTGAAGACGTCAAAACTTTGAAAGTCTGCGGAAACAAGTGAATTATCACACATGCACACAATAAATTTTTAATTTGAACAGGTTTCAAGTGATAAAGTTATTTTAATATCGTCAGCCAAAACTACCCAACATAAGCCGTACAGCTTCCTGAAATGCATGCTAACATCAACTAATTACTTTGTAAAATATTTAAAAAAAAAAACTTTGAATTATTAAGATAACTAATTATGGATAACATTCCGTGTTATTCTTATTAAAGTGTCCATGATTTACCCAAAAAATTACGATTTATCAAAGTACAACAGAACGAATCGTTTAACACAGTCAATCACAACTCTTCCTCTACTACAGATAGCTTATTTTAGCGCGAGAGAAAAGTATCGCTTTTAGGTGATAGACAGGAGACCACATCCTGCTTATTGGAGGATTGATGTTGCTTAAGCCATTCACTACCAAGCTGTTTACAACTAAGCAGCACTCTTCCTGTTCTACATCTTTACTTTATGTCAAGATCACTAGATTATTAGTCATGCAATCGTGTGCTGTCTCCTCATTCCTAAAATTCAAAGGTAGCAGCTACAGGTTTCTTATTCTCGTAAAATGTATGACTGGTCTGAGAAAGAAAGTAACGCACTGCCTTCTTATGGTCTTAGATCTCATCTGTTCCTGCGCAATCGAGACCAACGCATGTTATACTCTTCACCAATGAATGAAATTTAAGAACGCCGAAGACAAAGGGCAATATGACACAAAACAGTAATTGTGATTAGAGAATTCTCAAATATCAGTGAAGCGTACTGAACAGACGCGAATTGATCTATTTAGTTGACGTTTTTAATGGGTCCTTCGACTCTCTTAACATTTGGGTAGAGTAGTCACGTGTATTTCCCTAACTGTACGGTGACTTCCTGTAGTGAGAAAGCAATTTCTATAAACATAGTTTGAAAAATCATTTCACGTCTTCTTCGTGTGTTTCTCTTGTTCTTTATTTTATTTTTTTTTACAGGGAATGAGTAATGTTAAGCCCATTTCTGAAACCTTCGAGGAATTTAAATTCCACATTACAAACGCTCAATTTGTCGTCTTTTTTCGAATAATTATACAGAAAACGTTGATAAAATGGATTCAAATATAAATATCTAGCTTATTATTTATTTAGAGAAACATGAAATCGCTCATTCTTTTGCATTCAATGATTTCTGCGAACTTCTTTAAAGTCGCCATAATTTACTTTTCCCTTGAAATAAATGAAAAAAATTCATTTGTGAAAAAAATCACTTATTCGAAATCATTTTAAAAATAAACATGTAGCCATTAAATTGTAACAAATTTAATCT
Source organism: Typopeltis vanoorti (assembly GCF_054136105.1). Lineage (NCBI taxonomy): Eukaryota > Metazoa > Arthropoda > Arachnida > Uropygi > Thelyphonidae > Typopeltis > Typopeltis vanoorti. The sequence goes on along the minus strand of NC_143556.1, from coordinate 125,595,168 downwards.
TGTAAGATTAAGTGGTCGTGCTTTCTGAGTAGATACGAAGCGCCATCTACAGTTAATTACAAGTTGCTTCGCATGTTTGCTGAAAAAAAAAAAAAAATGAGAACAGTGGTATTTTTCAAAGCTTTTTTTCTATTTAAGAACACGAATTTATTGCGGTCATATTAAAAATGTAAAGTGACAGTAGCCTTGGTTTTCAATTAATGAATATATTTTGTAGTAAAAATGCAGAAATTTTCTGTGATTTCTCAGCCACAGTCCCAATCATTTTACTTAAGAGAAGGTTACATGTATTGCAATCATTTTGACACGCATTTCTGGCTGCTTCGTTCTTAATTAAAATGTTAATTTGTAATTTAAGTACTCTCATTCATTCAAACTTTGTTTTTTCCAGCACAGTTAATATAGTTAATTTCCTCGTTGCTTCCCTCTTTATAGGATTTTTAAATATTCAACATAATAATTTATCCGAACTTGACACTTAGCCTTCATTGTTTATGGCTGTAGCATTTTTTGTTTTCTTTCTTGTGCCTTAAACCTTGTATATTCAATATGTTCTCGATATTCACTTAATCGCAAATAAAATGTACTATTTATTATCATGTAAATCCCACCCATGGATAATTAGCCTATATTATATTTATTCCTTCACTCATTCAGGTTCTGCAGTTACCTGCTATACAAATAACATCTAGGAAGCGCTCACTGTCCATTAAATGAAACTACAGTAAGCATCTCAGGATCATTTTAGCAGTGAAACTATGAAATTCATCTATACTGCCAAGTAACATAATTTCACTTGGGAGTTAAAGTACTCCATAGCACATTCACGAGGAGAAGGTGACATTTGCTCTTCGGGTAGAAAGACTGGTTCGAAAGTCATGTATGAAGCGACGAACTTCGAAAGGGTTTTCACTAAAGAAAGGCGGGTTATCTTGTTCTTACGGAAAGCGGTATACATTCCTGCAAAACTAGCCAAGAAACTGGAGAATAAACTCAGTTAAATCATTTGAAGTAGAATTCAGAATAATGAATTTTACTTCAAATCATTCTTCTTTATCTGATTCCATGAACTTTATAAACTTACGTTCTAGCTTCAGGCTTTTGCCTGAAGGTAGAACGTAATTTATTATTATGCTTTTGCTTAATAATAAATTATAGCCCAGTCCCCATTCAGTCCTTCTACAATTAATGTGCTCTCTTGTTCGTTAGTTTTCTCTTCTTTCGTCGTGTGCCCTTTTGCACTCCAGTGTACGTTTTAATCTCTTCTCGTAACTAACAGCGTTGCAACTTTTCCTGTGCGAAAATTAAATAATAAGAATGTGTTTATTTCTCGCATTGATTTCTAGCCTCACCAGGAAAGTGATGTTGATAATTAGGTGCAGCGTTATATTTCAAATAAGTAATTTACTCTTTAAGTGAACTTTTGTCAGGACAGTAACTGCATACAGTTAATAAAGGAAATCTCAAAGGGATTGTGATAAATACAGAAATCGATCTCTTTAAAGCTAGTGCAGAATAATTCATTCCCCATGGTGCAGTAAACTATCTTCCATAATCTACAAGCAAACCATTCTTGATTATTATTAAGATAGTGGAAACAAAAGTGTCGATTCTAGTATATTTATCTTGTTTATGTTTAATTGAGGAACATTAAATTTGTGACGCCTCTTTATAGTGAGGTCGTCGAGATATCATTCTACTTAAGAAGTCGTCAAGAAGCTTTAATTAAAGTATGTTCCTTAAGTTTAATATTGCAGACTTCAATATCAGTTCAATGTGGAAAAGTGTAAAGTTATGCATTTTGGGATTAAAAGATTATAAGCTGCGTACCACATTGATGGAAGAATGCTCCAAGAGATTGATGAGGCTAAGGATCTAGGTGTGTTGGTGGATTGAGAGTTGGCGTTCAAAGGGCATATTGCTAAGCAGTCCGAGATAGCTGATAGGATTACTTGGTTATTTAAAACGCACTAACATGCAGAGATGAAGTTATTCCTCTATATAAGACGTTGAAATCCTTCAAATCTGGATTATTGTACTCATGTCTGGTAGCCTGGATTCCTTGGAGATGACGAAGTGGTAGAAAATATTCAGATTCGAGTGGCCATAGTTGGTGATAGGTGAAAGAAATGCCCTACATTGAAAATTTGTGCGTTAGAGAAGTTGCTTGCTAGGCGGAGAAGACAGGATATGATAGAAACATTTAAAGTTACTAAAATGTTTATATAAGATTGATACAGGGGAAATATTTCATTAGTGGGATAGTGGTGAAAGAATAAGAGGTCGTCCCTGGAAATTAAGGGTGTGGTTAACAAGGGTGTTGCGGACTAGAGTTTTCGCTTGGAATGTGGTGAATGAATGGAATGGTTGGTTGAGTTGTGAGTGCTTCGTCTGTGAATGAGTTAAAGAAGAGGCGTGATAGACTGTGTGTATAATTTAGGTGTACTGATTCCATGGAAATTTCCGTATTAATAATATGTATCTTTAGAAATCTATCTTTTATTCGGAATTTAACTAGCATACGTGTAATCAGATCAAATAAAATATCCTAGTTTTTTATCAAGTTAACAGGAACAAATGTTTGAGTTGAGAAACTTTAGATTACAATTTCATTTTCTGAAAGTAAGATTTTCAGCAAATAGAAAAACTTCAAGCATGTTGAGAAGGATGTATTATGCATTTAGAAGAAATATGTATCTATCGGTTGGAAAATTCCCTGTTCGTTTTCTGGCACAAAGTAGGAACATTTTAGTTTGTAATGAGAGGCACAATATAATGGGCAATATTTATTATAAAATTTAACTGATTTAGCACTTTTAAGTTGAATATTCGCTGAAAGTGGATGTTAATTATTTGCCTGTTTTAAAAATCAAATCTTCATAATCAATCATTATAAATGAGGGTTTTTGAAGCTTCATTTATAACGCCTGTCGTCGTCCGGTAGCATCCTCTAGCAAGAGGGTTGCAGCAGATGAGCAGCTCTTCTCCATTTCTGTCTGTCGCTTCCGTCATTCTTAAACCAGTCCATTCCACGATGTCATTAAACCACTCTCTAGTTGTTCTTCCACGTCTTCTCTTTCCCTCAACTTTCCCTTGTAATATAGTTCTTGTCAGGTGTCCAGAAGATGTCCTGCAAATCTTGTCTTTCTTTGCATAAGATTCTTGAGCAGTGTTCTTTCCATCCCAACTCGTCTTAAAACTTCTTGATTTGATATTCTCTCTGTGTAACTAATCTTTTCCATATTTCTATAACAACACATTTACAATACATTAATTCTTTCCACATCTCTCTTTCTGAGTGACCATAACTTGCAATACTCTAAACTGTTGCTTTAACTATTCCAACTCCAACACCTATCTTAGTGTTCTTGTTTATTAAAATTCTCTTCATTTCCATAAATGCCGATTTAGCATTGCCTATTCTATTGCTAATGTCCAACTCTGAAGTTCCTTTCTCTGAGATCCAGCTACCTAAATACTGAAATCTTTCCACTTCTAAAATCTTTCCGCATATCTTATCTTTACATTATATCCAATTTTTCTACCCTTTATCACTATCACTATCTTGGTCTTCTTTGTGTTAATTCTTAGTCCGTACTCTTTACAAGCGTTTTCAATTCTTTGAACAATTTATTGTAGTCCATTTTCACTTTCTGCCATCACCACTACAGCATATCTTAAGTTATTAATGATTCTTCCATTTATTTTTATTCCTTCTACATCCTCAAGTGCCTCTCTAAGCATTTGTTCACTATAAAGGTTAAACAATAATAGTGGTAACTTGCATCCTTGTTTAACTTCTCTCTCCACCGAGAATTCTCCTGTTCCTCTCCATTTACACATACTGACGCTGTTTGTGACCAATATAATTTCTTTAAAATTTCCAAGTCATAGCAGTCAATATCAATATTTTCTAGAATATCAAAAGCCTTTTATGTTTCACTGTATCAAATGCCTTTTCGAAATCTAGAAATCCTCAAAACAACTTTCCAACATGGTTTAGAGTTTTCTCCCCAATAATTCTTAGACAAGTTATAACCTCTCTAGTTCCTCTGTTGGTTCGGATTCCAAACTGTTCCTCATACATTTCTTTTTCTATTTCATTCCTAATTCTCTCTAAAATTATTTGCGCCAGAATGTTTGCTGTGTAAGCTATAAGACTTATCGTTCTAAAATTGTTACAGTCTAAAACTCCCGTCTTTTTTTGGAATGGGGATAAAAATTGATTTCTAAACTCCTCTGGTAATTCTTGTTTCTCATAAAATCCCCTGTAATAATTTGCCATAACACTTCCATACCTTTTCCACCATGTTTTCCTTATAAGTTCTATCTGTATACCAGCTATTCCAGGGAATTTTCCTTCTTTCATATTTTGAATTGCTAGATTCAATTCCTCCCTCATGATGTACAGCCTCTGCTCACTGTGTTCTTTCATTTCATTTTCTCCTCTTTCTGTCTTCATAAAGTTTACTTACATATTCTTCCCATCTCTCTCTGTAATATCTTCTCTTTTTCTATCAGAATTTCACCTCTTTCATTCTTGACTTCTCCAGTCCTTTGCATCTTTCTCCTTCCTGTCATCATATTAATGTTTTTATAAATACCTTTTATGTCATTTTTTCTGCCTTTGCTGTTGTATCTTTACTTATTTCATCTAACCATTCTTCCTTTTTCCTTCTTATATCTCTTTATATATCCCTGCTCAAGTCTTTATACTGCTTTTTTTTCTCCTCTGTTTTGCTATTAACTAACTTTCTTCTTTGTGATATTTTCCTCAAAATATTGTCCGTCATCCATGGCTTTTTTCTTTTCTCTCTTTCCTCTTCTGTTTTGGTTAAATGTAATTCTATAGCAGTAATTATGCTTTCCTTCAGAATTTTCCATTTTTCACTTACATCATCACTTTCTTGTATATTTCTCTCATTCATTTCTTCCTCTACTTTCTTTGCGAATTCATTCGCCGTACTTGGTATCTTCAGCCTCTCCATGTTCTATGCGTTGTTCCATTTCCCTGCAGCTATCTTTTTTTAGATTAATCTTCATCTTAGTTGACAAGAGTATATGATCTGCACCACAGTCTGCTCCTGGATATTTGTCACATCTTTTATGTTTCTATATCTTTTGTTTATCAAAACATAATCTATCTGATTTCTTCTACTATTTATATCCTCCCCTGGGGATTTTCACGTATACAACCTTCTTGGATGTTTCTTAAACCAAGTGTTCATAATTGCTAAATCATGTTTTCTACAGAAATCCAACAACATGTCTCCTCTTTCATTTCTGACTCCCAATCCATATAGCCCAACAATATGTTCCTCTCTTCCGATTTTTGCATTCATATCCCCCTGTATTATAATTATATCTTTTGTTTCTTTACATTTCAAACCCTGTTTTATATCGCCATAAACCCTCTCTACCTTCTCATCCTCATAATCACAAGTAGGTAAATATATCTGGATAAGTAGAATATTTCTTGGTTTTGCTTTCATCTTTATCACTAAAACTCTGTCTGAGATTTGCCAGTAGCTTTCACACATCCTCCCACTCGTTTACTCAATATTGTACCAACACCTTCTTGATGTTGCTCTTCCCCTCCTGAGTAAATTATTCTCATTCCATCCTCTGTTCTAAAATCTCCTTTTCCTTTCCATCTCACCTCAGCCATTCCCAGAACATCTATTTTCAATCTTAGCATCTCAATCTTTACAATCTCCAATCTTCCAGCTTGAAGTAAGGCATTCACATTCCAAGATCCAATGCGAAAATTACTTTTAGCCATTTTTCCACATGAATACATCCCATCTTCCACTTCTCCAGCTCCCGCAGGATTTAGTAAAGAAGATTCATATGGCTGGCATGCAATCTGGTCCATATTCATACTGGAACAAGTGACCTCCCTGGTAGCCAACTGCGCAGTTCCGGACCCAGGGGTCCCATCCTGAACTGTGCATCTCTCGTCATTTTGATCTTTACTGCTCATCTAAACTAGGGATTAGTAGAAGAATAGTGATTTCCCATTGCCTTCTATGCATGAAGAAATGAAAAAAGTAGAAACATGAAAAGATTCACCCTTTGCCCTCGATTATTCTAATAGCACTGGGGGAAGGAACAAGAAAGAAGAAAAGGAAAGAAAGAAACAAGAGTAGGGACCATCCTATAGATAATATAACAGATGTATATTACATGAAATAAGGTATGGACAAGCATCAGGTACCTCGGGTTCGCCATTCCCGTACTCACTAAAGTGAGCCCTTGAGGAAATGTCTGTTGTAACGTAAAAAAATAATAACAATCATAACACTAATTACGGGTATAGACCATATTGGTCTGTTCCGGTCTCATTATCCATCCAATATCCTTTTTTGAGGTCTACCCTGCCTTCTCTTTCCAATTGGCTTACATTTTAGTAGAAATAATAATAACTGAATCAAGATACAATTTAATTGTTAGTAAGACAATATGCGACAGAACCTCCACGACTGCTGAAGTTGAAGCTCATCAGTTAGCAACAATACTGACAATATTTTACGATAATTGAAAGTTTTAGTTTGATTATTTATAATTGGGAACTATTTATCGCTAATTTTTTTATAGAATACATTTTGCTTAAAGGATTGGTGTCATGATATTAAAACGATTTAATAATCAGTACTGAAATACATGTAAAGAATGAAATGAGAGGTACATCGTCAGCAAGAAGAATAAGAATGATGTTATTAAGGTAGCAGTAACTAAAACCATGAAAACAAAATAGATTTATTTGCTTTATAGTAGATATCAGCAGAAAATCTGAAAGGGGAAAACGTGAATTTGTTAGTGCGGAAAAATAACTTAGTGGCGAGTGAACAAGGAGAGAGATTCAATAATGTAGAAAGACAAGTAAGATAACGAAATTAAGAGGAATAAAGGAGGATGAAGAGCGAAGTTCAAACTTATTGTAGGACTGTCTGATGAAATTTGCCTCAGGCAACAAGAACAAGGAAACAAAAAATGTCAAGTTAATGCATTCTGTATGAATTTTTGATTATTTATTTCTTCAGATTTGATATGGAAATGAAATTATATGCAAAAGTAATTTAAACAGTACGGAACCAGGAATAGTATGTTATTTGACTTCTACAATATCAGATGTAAGAAAAGATCAATATTATTTCTCAGAAGAATTCATCATGTATGTATGAATTTTAAGAGAAGACTTCGCATCAAATTAGCATTTCGAAAAAGTGCAGCATATTTAATGGAATAAAATATAATTTAGTTCCGCTATGAATAAGAATAGTTTTTTTTTTCAATTTTGCATATTTTTATACGAATCCTCTCCAAGAAAGATAAATTTGTAGTGCATTACTCAGTGGATGGCTTATTGGTGTTAGATCACCCGGTATTATTGCTCTAAAACACACAATTTAATAAACAAGGTTTTATAAGCAACTTCTTGCTTCCAATAAGCAGGATGGTGTCTTTCACCGACTAGTGAAATTTATTTATCGCACAATGACATTTGAAAGCATCCAAGACTCGTTTTGCTTGGAAATTTAACCATTAACTCGAAGCAATCTCTCTCTCTATAGTTCATTCCTTTGCTTACTGTATGTCGAACAAAATGAAGACTATTGTCGAAAATATCATATTTACAGAATAATTAGATCCATTCAAGTCATGCTTTCTCATTAGATTATACATTCCGGTTTCGAATATATCAGTATGCTTATCTCGTATGGATATCATGATGAATTCTACATGAAGGTAATACATAACTTTCTCTAATTCAAAACTCGATTTATTTACTGTTTTAAACTTTTTAATGCCAATATCAAATGCTTTGCAGGACTGCATCGTTGAAGGTATTCACTTTAATACTGTGGATCGCTGAATTCACAGATAGCGATACTGTTCCAGTTTCTAGGTATATGGTAGAGCCGTTTATTCGAGTTCTTAAATTCTTACACAGCTCACTTAATCAGATAAAAATTCTGTTAATATCTCGTTAGTGGTCCACCAAGACTAAAAAAACACGTGAATCAGAGTTCTGTAGTCACCCCGAGGTGCTCCATATTATATTGTCCACGCAACATTCATGAAATTGAATTGTTGAATATTAACATCTTTAAATTAATATATCACTTTCAGGTATAGATATCTAAATAATTATTCAGAAATGAAATTAATTGCACTTTTTAACCTCGTATATTTCCTTCTGTGCATTCACGTTTACTAATAGCAATTTTCTGGCCTATGGCAGTGCAAGTGATACGCAATAGAGAGAAATCTAACCCGATAGCCGCTGTTTAGAATAGCATGCACTGTTCTCTTGCATTCTAATAGAAATATGCACAATTAATGACCATTTTGTTGGAAGCTAAATATTTCTAATGAATTAAAAATTTTGGATTCGGAAGATTCGTGAACACACACTTTTGTGTATATAATAACTGTATTATCGAATAGGTGGAAATTTAAATATTTTAGATAACAGCGCTGCTGTATGTTCTCCTCCTCATTTGTCTTCAAACTCAAAACATTTTGTGTACGTGCGTGTGTGAGTGAGAGATACGGCTTTGTTACACCAGTTTTTTTTTTTTTTTCACTGAAAGATGTGTACATATAAGAAATGATGACATTCTGTATCTTACACAAAGCGGTAGGTCATCTTTGATGTTCGTTCGATACAAATACTTATTAAATTTCGCCGATAATGCGGTGTGAGAAAGTTTCACAGAAAAGAATGCTCGAGTAGCTCGTGGTTCAGGTGTACAATGTGCTCCAACAGAAGCAATGCAGCAGGTTTAGATCCCCCCCCCCGCAGAATAAGGTCATTTTCATAACTTACTAGGAATTGTGAAAGGATTTCTGTCTTTCAGCTGATTTCCATTGGTACTACTAGTAGGAGAGATGAACTTTCTTTGGTTCAAAGCAGAATGTAACGACTTATAGCTTAGGAATTTATCGCTTACTTGCCTTTATTTTAATATGAATGAAACATTTTAATTAATCCATGCGAATTGACGAATTCATTGGAATATTATACGTTGATTTACCAATCGTTATAAATTGGTTCACTTGGATCAAGTTTTAATTTCCTGTTTTAGATGGGCTTCCTTTTCTATAAAAGTGTGCAGCAAATGATCGATTCGTGTTGCGTATAGAAATGCAGAGATAATGGGGCTTTATTACGAAATCAAGTGCACCACCATCGATCTTTTTTGCTTAAATGGCTTTCTGATGACGACCTGTCGTAAATTATGGAAAAATATTACGAGCAGTATTGAAGGTATTATGAATAGAAAAAACAACAGAGCACCTACACAAAAATGGACCCTATTATGAAAGAATTCATTCCTTATTAATAATGGATCAGTGAAATTCCACTCATATGAATATAATAGTAGTCAGATATTAATTTGTAGTTTGTTTTGTATTATCTGTGAATTAATTTTTAACTTACGTCAAGGAAATGTATTTGTAAAAATAATTTCTTCTTGAGTGGGGATTAATGTACAACAATATTCGGAATCTGCCATTAATTGCTATTTATATCATTTTATTAAGCTTTTTAGGCAGCACTCCTAATTAAGTATTCACATTCCCTATCTATTTACAGTAACATTATCTAACAGTACTAGATCAACCGAAGTCTGCATTAGAAAGCATTTTTATGGGTTTTTTTTCTATATTTAATGACGTAATTTCATTTCCATTGTTAGCGACAGGTGCTCTTAAATTATCTTCACTCGTTTGAAAGATTGTTTTTTTTTTTTTTAATTAAATTTTCAACTCTCACGGATTGATTGCTATATGATAGAAATAAGATACATAGCAGTACCCCCCCTCCCCTTAATCGTAAGATATCATTGTTTTATTTGACCACCCTGTTTCATGGGCATGCATTGAACAACCATTAATTGCAACAAATTATCCATTTGAGTGTTTGCAATAAGACTAAGAACACTATCTTAGAGATTAGTGGGAGGGAATTTGAGAGAGGATTGCCTTGAACATTGAGCATATATGGGTTATCACATCACGAGTGACAAGGGAAGGGAGAATCTATTATAGCAAAATACAGAAATGTGTTAATTATTATCTCTAAATAAACAATTGGTATAAAAGTAGTGTTTCAGCTGATCCATGCAACTTCTGGTAATCTGTAGGTTTTCTGATATTCCGCAGGTTTTCGAGCTGCTTACACTTTTTTTTCACGTTAAACCCGCTTAATGCGGGTTTAACGTGAAAAAAAAACTTAAGCCTTTCAAAGTATATTGTTGTTAGTTACAAATTAGAATGTGTAATACAAGTTTTCTCTATGTTAACTGTTAAAATATGATTAGAAATTGAATCAAGATCAAATTAACTTTCAGAAATTTGCATTCCTTAGCTTTTTGGTGCGTAGACAATTTATTTTGTGTCTATGCACTCCTGGAGGAGAGTGGAAAATTCTTAGCAGTTTTTAATACGTATATCCAGATTGAGATCTTAATTTAAACTTGAAAGTATATATGAGAAAAAAAGCGGAATATGTACGCTTTTCAGCACTTAAAGAGTAGTGTTTTGCATAATTATATATATACACACAGAAGTTTCTTTTTAAAAGTTTACGAATAACTTCCGTATTTTCATGTTGTATCTGCATTCGACTGGTATATAAGTGGCTGCCAGTCAAGTACACAAACTTCATAATTTAGTAGATTATTTGCATTCGAGAATTGCTCCGCCTCTGATGAAGAACGTTCATGTTAAAATGTTATAATCTGTTAACTGGAATTCTAGAAAACGTGTACATTTCAAATTATTCGTATTCAGCGTTACTGATATCAACCAATCGGCCGACGATGTTTTTTTTCTTTGAATGACATCTCCGTTTATTAATAGTTTAGTTTATGTATGTAACGTTCCTTACTTCGCAATGGTCAGACATTATGCAAACAAATATAAATATTTACATGAAGCTTACAATGTATATATAATAATATGCTGTATAAATATAGATTCATCTGCAAATTAATTCAAAAATGATAGCTTCTGTCATTATTCCGCTTGAACGAACTTAATAAAATTTACACACCTTGTCTTTGAGTGATTTCTTGTCATATTTAACAGTCAAATAAATAAAATAAATCCGGTAATGCCTCTTCGTTCTCCTAAACTGTAGACAGTGATTTTCTTTTCAGCGACATTTTATTTATTTATTTTTATTTATTTTGTTTTTAAATCGATAGTCATCCAATTTCCAAGTCTGGTCATCGTCGAAGAAGACTTTTTTAATCCTGATATAATAATGCCTTGTTCCTATTTCTAAACGAAATTATTATAAAATTCGCTAGAAAAAAAAAACTGTTTAAAGGGGAACTTGAATACAATGCAACTTCCAATTCCATCTAACAACACCCACACCCATGAGGAGTGGATCCGATCTCACGGCCTGCGGGTAGGAGAACAGATACGCTAATCACCCGGCTAACCAGGTCACCAAATATGCAGCTGAATTTCATTACACTTATTAGGTTTTTTAAAAAAATTATTAGAACATCGTTCCTGACTTTTGAAATAATTTTCCGATCCAACCCAATAGGATTGATAATCTAAAGAGATATATAAAAGTTCTAATAGGAAGGTTCAGTAAAAAATGTAATTTTCTTTTCATATTTGTAGTCGACTGCAGAAATTGCACTTAATTGACAAAATGCCAAAGAAGCTAACAACTTAAACACGATAAAATGATGCAATAAATGAAGTTCATTAAAGATTTTTTATGAACTTACATAAGTATATTTTTAGCGAAAGCACATTTTTCGTTTTGAAAACGAAAATCAAGATAAAATAACTTTAGTGACAGTTATTTCACCTGGATTTTATTGCGATTAGTGTTGTACATTATAACATGTCTTCCTAATCAAAGAAAGATCATAATTATGATTCTACCAGGAATTAGCAGGCAATAATTAGTTTGCTGTACGACGATATATATATCGTCGAAATTTCCAATTACTATGCCTATACTCTAATGGCAACCCAACCTATTCTCACTAAGCACGTATGTAGGTGTGCACATATTATTTTTGTGCACACACAAAAACGTCGTCGGCCTATTGGTTGATATCAATAACGCTGAATACGAATATTTTGAAATGTACACATTTTCTAGAATTCCAGTTAACAGATTATAAGATTTTAACATGAACATTCTTCATCAGAGGCGGAGCAATTCTCGAATGCAAATATCTACATCCATTACACGCCTTGACTCACACTTACCGAACCAACTTTTTGTCTTTTTCTTCCATTGCATATACTTCTGTTCTTTGGAACAAATTTTTTATCCAAAGAGCGCAATCCTCAAAGGCCTTATTTTTAGTTTAATCTCACTTATGAAAGATTAGAAACTTATATTATCATTATCGCGCTGGGCTTAATGTAATACTTGATTCACGCTCCAGACTACCACTTCCATTTTTGTGGGTAGTGAGCCGCTTTGTAGTCTGTTGGCTGCAAAGCTACTCGCTATCCACTCAGGTAGTATGGATGCCCTTACGAATGAGATAGAGATAAAGCAAATAACATTTTTTTTTTAAAGCTTATTTCGCACAATTACAAAAATGAAAAAAAAAAAAGCTCATTAACCCAAGAGTTAGTTCTTATTTTTACTTTCGTTTGATTTTATCTCCTGCTTTCTTAAAAGCATCTTGTGAAACCTAATCTGACAAAGCAAAAAATGTTCTTTTGAACGTTGAAGGAAAAAATCTTCCCTTGTAAAGTCATGGAACAAGTGTTTTCAATGCAAATCGAAAGATATAAATACCATATAAATGGGGATAAAGAGAGCACAGTCAAAAAATGACTTGTTTCTGCAAAAACAGCAAATTTTACCGATAAACACTATAAAATTATACTGTTTGCAGCTTTTGCTTTTTTTTTTTTTTTTTTGGTAAAGCAATTTTACAAATGAACACTTCAGCGGAGAAAAACTGCATCGAGTGATGATCTCCGTATTAAAAAAAAAATATTTCAAAGCACTATCTATTTGCATTTAGGTAGAATAACTAATTCTTAGTTAAAATATGACTGGCATATCCTTAATGCTTTGTTTTGAGATCGTTGTTATAAAGATTATTTTGCTGTTTCTAAACCTTAGGCCTTGGGAAAAAAAATAACATCAAAGAAATTTGTTGAAAGGATTCATGCTTTGCTGATATCTGTGATTAAATGCAAGGAAATGTTTTGAAGAGATTCAATGATATATGACCAAATCACATAAGTTATGTAATTTGTTGATTGATTGTTATTAGAAATGTTTGTCCTAATTTTGTTTTTACGCTAAACATTTGAATTACAAGTATATCGATTATCGTAGCCTAATCTGCTTCGGCCATAATTACAACCTAACTAAGCTCTCTATGGCAATCTTATTAAGTAATATTTTATCTTTTTATCATGAGAGATTTAAATATTAGACTTTTTACTTTGTTTTTTTTAATGCAAAAAAGTAACATATATAAACTTAGCCTGCATACTCCACCAATAAACATGCATTTGAAATTCTAAGTATTCTAAAGAACACAAGAGCACTTACATTTTGTCAAAATTTGATTTAAAAACTAATAAATCACAGAATACGTTAGCAAAAAATTGCAGCTATTTTTAACTGAAGTATTTTTTTATAATCAAATTTTTGATAATATGAATTCGTTTGTAGGGCTACTTGAAATCTTTAGAAAATTTGCATTTTATCAATCAAATCTGGCAACAATTTCTGAGTTATTTCCCGATATAACTGTGTGATGTAATTTTGATTCGCCAATATGACGAATTACACTGAATTTCATTTCGATATGGATGGAATTGCTTAATCACTTATTTAATCCTATATATTTTACAAATTGCATTTTACGAGTAAATTATGAACGAATTGATGTAACCCACGTAGGTTAGAACGTAATCATCATTTATTGATTATATTACACGTATATAATATAATATAATGGCATCTAAGCCATTAGCAATATCGCTTTCACCACAGCATAACAATGACAAGCGAGTTAGATGATAGCTATGCTGTGGTGAAAGCGATTTCGCTAATGGCTTAGATGCAAACTAGATATTGCATGCACAAAATTTCCTTTCGATTCTCTCATGTTGTTCCACTGAGGATTTCGTATGTAATGATTTTGTAAAACAATAGTGCATCACTGAGTGGGAAAAGCCATTGGAAAAAGTTGTGACAAAAATGTAACAAAACATAACGTAGATTATTCAGAAAGGTAATAACAACACTAAATTTTGCGATTAATTATTTTTTTTTCAATTTTGCATTACTCTTAACGTACTGCATTATTTTTTCCCTCTAATAACTGATCCCACTTTTAACATGTTAGTGAACAGGAAGTGCCATGATTTCTGGCACTTTTTACGGGACGGCAATAGCTTTCTTGAACTTAACTGAAAAAAAGGTTGTTCATGTTTTTCAACAACATGCTTACACCAGGAGTGTCCTTTTTATATCCGTAGCATTTCTAGGGATTGTCCGACATAGTATTGTAAAGATATATGAAAATTACAACTAAAAAATTGAACCTTGCAATCTGTTGAAAATCTTAACCTGACTTCATAACATATACTTTAGACGCCAGCCACAAATTTCAGATCACGAAGATTCTGATACTACTCCCTTTTGTTTTTTTTTAAATAAAACAAACAAACCTATTAAAACACCAGCTCAGTTACCTCTTAAGCTAACAACCGTAGGTGCTAATGCAATGCAAGGGCTAATCACAAATTATGCATGCATGTGAGAGAAATATATTTTTTTATGTATAAAATATTTTACCTTCACGAAATCCAAAGACTAATCGTAGGTATCTACACAATTACCCAACTTGACCCCACAATCGATTTTTTTCTGTTCAGACCGTTTTTTTTTACTCTGAAAAAAATCTCGAATCTATCCTACTGTTTTCATACGAAGGTGTGGCATGAACTGGCCATCATTCCTTCACTTTGCTTTAAGCCTGAAACAGCGCGAGCATCTGTGGCTCTACATCCATACACGTCTTGGCTCACACTTACCGAACCAACTTTTTCCCTTTCTTTCCATTCCATTTATTATTATTATTATTATTATTGTTGTTGTTCCGGGCAACTCCAAGGAGTCGACAGACTCATCGAGGGAGGCCCTAACATCATATCAAGAATAACTATTCGACATTGACACAGTATCTATCATACCTTGCCTTGAACTCATTCACAGTCGTAGCACCCACAACAGACTCTGGAAGCTTATTCCACTCATTCACCACTCTCCAAGTAAAAAACCTAGCTCTAACTCCCTTGTCAACCACGCACTTGCCCAGCTTCCATGCATGGCCCCTAGTCCTCCCACCACCAGTCATATTTTCAAAAATATCTTCTGGATCAATCTTATAGAAACCCTTCAGTAATTTGAATGTCTCAATCATATCACCCCTCCTTCGCCTATCGTCCAATCTCTGCAACCCACACATCTTCAACCTATTCTCATAAGGTTCATTCCACAGACCTTCTATCATCTTGGTCACTCGTCTCTGGATCCTCTCCACTTCCTCCCCATCACGAAGAAACCCTGGTGCCCATAACTGGGCACAGTAATCCAGAGGGGTCTTATCAAGGCGCGATACAGAGGAACAACAACTTTTTTGTCTCTGCATTTTAAAGTATTTTTCAGAAGCCAAGTGATTTGATGAGCTGATTTAGTCACTTTTGCAATGTGCCCCCTGAACTTCAATTCCCTATCCACCAACACTCCCAAATCCCTGGCTTCATCAATCTCCTGGAGTACGGTTCCACCAATGCGATATACTGCCGCTATTCTTTTCACCCCAAAGTGCATAACCTTACACTTTGCCACATTAAATTGACATCCATTTTTCCTAGCCCAGTCCTCCAAACTATCCAAATCATCCTGTAAAATTTTGACATCCTGTGCACTCACAATTGCTCTACCCAACTTTGCATCATCAGCAAACAAGTGAACACTTCCTCTCAGATCCTTTCCTATATCATTGATGAACAAATTGAAAAGCAGTGGTCCAAGAACAGAGCCCTGCAGCACACCACTAGTCACAAGCCGTCGTTTAGACTCCACTCCTGCATAAACCACTCTCTGGTATCGCTCCTTCAACCACCTTCCTATCCATCTCACCAACCCTATATCTATCCCCATCTGCTCCAGTTTACTGATTAGGGTTCCATGTGGTATCCTGTCAAAGGTCTTGGCAAGGTCCAGTAGTATCACTGTAAACCCATTATCCCTATCCAGTTCAGCCGTCACTGTGTTATAGAACGTGAGCAAGTTACTGAGGCACGATCTACCCTTCACAAAACCATGTTGTCCCCCTTACAATATCCCATTTTCATCTATCCAATCCTGTATTCTTTTCTTGACTAATTTCTCTAAGACCTTGACAATGATTCCTGATATGCTAATCGGTCGGTAATTTACAACAGCAGTCTTGGAACCACCTTTATGCAGTGGAACTATTTTCCCCTCTTTCCACCCCCTCGGGACTAACCCAGACCAGAGACTCAAATTAAACAAATGGTCAAGGGTACTGACAATTCTTTAGCTGCTTCTCGTACGACATGCTGGTATATCATCCAAGCCCACGGATGTATTGACATTGAGGTTATGCAATAGACTACTCACCTCCACTTCATTCACCACAATTCCCGTATAATCTACTGGTTTATTCGTTTCTGCAATGTCACCACCTGGATGATATATACTTGCAAAGTGCTCACTCAGTAACTCAACTATATCAACTGATTCAGTTACCTCCCTACCATCGGCATTCTTTAAAATCATTCTGCCATGTACATTTTTCCTTTTACTTGCTACATATCTAAAATACTGTTTAGGATTCTCTTTAGCCTGCATGGCCAATGTTCTTTCGTAATCCTTTTTTGCTTTTCTTACCACACTCGTTACCCTTCTGGCCTGCGCTTTATACCGTTCACGTGCCTGCCGGTCACCTTTCTCCTTAAATTCCCTCCATAGTTGTTTCTTTTTTGCAGCTCAAGCTTAATGGTGTTATTCATCCATTTAACCCCTACTTGATTTATTATTCGGACTCTAGGTATACAGTCAGCCATTGCTTCATGCAAACACTTCTTAACTGCCTTCCATGCACTATCAACTTCTAGTCCTTGCAGTTGTACATGTCATGGCACTGAACCAATCAAACTCCTAAGCTTGTCATACTTTCCAGCCCGATAATTCCACATGTACCCTGTCTTAATTGAAAATTCCACACCTTTAGCCACCTCCCAAGTCAAGACCCTATGATCACTCTCACCAATAGGTGGCAACTTGGTCATATTTGTTACAGCCAAATCCTCAGATGTAATTACTAGGTCAAGCACTCTCTGACCCCTAGTATTTTCCATTACATGCTGTCGCAGATAGTTATCCCTTAATAACCGCATAAAATCCAACTCCTTCCTCCCGTGTGTCCTCTCCTCACTCCAATCAATGCGACCATAGTTGAAATCTCCCATAATAATTACCCTCCTTCCACTCATTTCTTCTATTTGCTTGTGCATACTGTCACCACCATCTTTTCCATCACCTGGTCTATAGCAGCACCCAATTGTATATTTAGTTCTGCTAGCCACAATTTCACACCAAATGGCCTCAAATGTGCTGTTTTCTCTATCCTGCAATTCAACTTCTATTCTCCTTGGCTGTAGCTCATCAGCAATCATCAACAATACTCCTCCACCTATTTTATTCTCCCTGTCATTCCTGAACACACTATACCCATCACATTAAATCCCACTAGCTATATCATCTACAGTCAGCCATGATTCACTAATACCAATAACCTGTGGTCTGGAAATGCCAACCATGGCCAAAAACTCTTCCTTCTTGTTCCTAATACTGCTAGCATTAGTGTACATAAATTTAAAACCCTCATTAGCCCCAAACCTACTTTGATGCCTTATATTAACTATCCCACTCTGATTTGTTGTCCTTATTCGCTCGGTCATATTATATTCATTCATACATTCAACTGCCTCCCTAAGGACTGTATATCTAACCCCCCCCCCCCCTTAATAAATCTAGTTTCCCTGAATTTGCACATCCATTGCATTCAGCAACACTTTCTCAAGTAACCATTACACCGTAACCATTCAAATGCAAGCCATCCATCTTATATAGATCCTTTCGCCCATCGAAATCACTCCGCACCTCCACAAATTCCACACCACTCGTCCTACATAACCCACGCATAAAGTCATTTGCAATTATGGCCCTCCTTTTAAACATTTCACTGTCATACCGTGGCAAAAGACTAATAATTCTAACTCTCTCAGTCTTTTCTTTTGCTACCTCAAACAATTCATTCAGGTCTTCTATCATTTCCATTTTATCTCCTTTCAAATCATTCGTACCTGCCACAACAATCATTTCTTTCACCCTTTCCTTTTGCTCTCTAATAGACTCAGTTACATCCTTTATGGTCGCACCAGGTTGGTACGATTTTGTCAAATCCTCTACTAACACACCTCGTACTAACGAGTCTCCATACAGCATTCTATCCTTCATTTTGTTCATGTTCACACTCATACGCCTATTTTTCCTGTTATATTTTTTATTATTGGTTGGTTCATTCAGTCGACTTTTGCTCATACGTTCTAGCTGCTGTTTTGCCCTTTGTATCGCACCATTCAACAACGCGATCTCACTCATTGCATCTATCTCATCTTTTTTATTCTCTGTAAAACCATTAATACTATCATTCACACTTTCACAATTTTCTGGTACTACCTCGCCGTTTCTTGTCATATCCCTATTTTCTTCATTCTGAAGTTTGACAAAAAATATCATACTCACGATCCGAAATACACTTCAATTCCTCATTCTCCCTACATTTTCTACACACATTCACTCCTTTATTATCATCTAACCACACTCCGCAAGGCGTACATTTCGCAGATAGTACACTGAATCATCTCCTTTACATTACCGTTCTTGAAAGAAGATGGCGAACCATCATTACTGGCCGCCATTTTCCTTCGTACTGGAGCCATTACTAGTAACGTATTTTATCAAATTATAAATTATAAACAACAAAAACACACAAAGAGACGCACTAAGATACGCAAGGCAAACAAAACTACGCAATATTAAAGTAAATTTATCAACGATAACTGAAAATAACGCTTATCTTATCTGGAGCTTTCACGAAAACTACACATTATGAATCCCTCTAGAGGCGACTTCCCGACATAGATTATGTTATAAAACACTTTAGTACACTAACTACACTAATAAAATTACAATAATATACTAAAATTATACAATTAAATCTAACAAAATATTAATAAATCAACAAAAATCGCAAAACTTTCAGGAGCTCTCCGACAGTACGTCCTTCCACCAGCTAGCCTCGACACCAGTTTATCTCTGTCTTTGGAACAAATTTTTTATCCAAAAAGCGCAATTCTCGATTGTTTGAGAAACATGTCGCGTTCCTTTTTACCCGTTTCTCTTTAATTACACATGCTGTGCTCTAATGAATAGCTAGGGAAAAAAAAAAAAAACACCGTAAAATTAGTCTTCATACTCTCGTATGAAACCAGCTAAGTCGGTTCATTTTCAAACCAAATGGCGCATGCCAATTCGTTCCTCGAGTAGGATTTAGTAAATTTAGGGTGGTCACATATTTCTGGCGAGTAGCATTTTTAAAGGCATTTTCAAGCCAGTACGTTAGCCAGTCTCATATAGTGGGGGAAGGAGTTTTCTTTAAACAAACCGGCAGAAACACACAAAATTAACACATACTTCTAAATAGCCCAATTCCAAAATTATTCTTCGTAGTGCACATTCCTAAACGTGCCGTGCTGTAGTTAGGATAAACATAATTTTAACCTGCACCATCCAGTCCCATTTTTGATTTATAACTGATGAAAATATAATTGTGTGCACACCTACTTACGTGCTTAGTGAGAATAGGTTGGGTTGCCATTAGAGTATAGGCATAGTAATTAGAAATTTCGACGATTTCTCTCTCTCTCTCTCTCTCTCTCTCTCTATATATATATATATATATATATATATATATATATATATATATACACACACACACACACCAAAATAAATGAATGTTGGTCTGGTGGAAAACATGATTCTAATTTCATCCAACGCAACTAACCCAGTATAGCAAACCAATTACTGCGTGCTAATTCTTGGTAGAATCATAATTATGACCTTCTTTCTTTGATTAGAAAGACATGTTATAATGTACAACACTAATCGCAATAAAATCCAGGTGAAATAAATTTCAGTAAAGCTATTTTATCTTGATTTTTCGTTGCTGTATAAAAACCTGTG
Source organism: Typopeltis vanoorti (assembly GCF_054136105.1). NCBI lineage: Eukaryota > Metazoa > Arthropoda > Arachnida > Uropygi > Thelyphonidae > Typopeltis > Typopeltis vanoorti. The sequence goes on along the minus strand of NC_143556.1, from coordinate 125,574,800 downwards.
TATTAATGAGATTTTTTTAAATACGCTGTTATCTACCAGTTCTACTTTTTCTTGTATTACTTTGGGTACATTTAGCCTGATGACTTCCTTGTTTTAAATTTAATGCCTACGATACTCGCATTTTTAAATATTATATTAACTGGCATAATTAGTTCCAGAATCTGTTTCAAAATTCATTTTCATCTAATGATTAAAAACAAGCTTTAAAACCTTTTAATGTCGCTACCCAGTATAAGAATGAACTATTTTCAAGTTTGCAACGCGTGAAGTCTAGTCATGCATATTGCTTTACATATCATGATTTTACTTTTACTTCCATAAATCGATAGAGCATTGGTTTTCTTGGAATAATCAATAGATGGCTCATCCAGACTTGCTACTGCTCGAAAATTGATTCTATTTCTATATATTATTTTATGTTTTTCATAGTACAGTTTAGTTTCTTGGCAACCAAAGAAAATACGAATAAAACAAACTGAAAAATATACGTCGTTATCTGAAATGGTTTACTAATTTTATTTACTATTAAAATTTTTTGCGCTGAAGAAATTATATCGTAATCGTTTAGCATTAGAGCTTCTAAAATATACAGAGCATGCTCATTATATATAAAGATATCTTTGAGCAGTGCACAGTTATCACATTTCCTCTGCATTTTTTTTTCAAGGAAATGTATTCAAGAATATATAAATGTATGGAAAAAACAACAACAAAAAACTACTACAGATTTTTATTATTGCAATAGAATACTTAAATACAGTTTTAAATTTTCTATTTAAGCTGTTAAATATTTCCCTTTACAGCTGTTTCCTAATCAGATTTTCTATATGTTTTAAACAAATTTATTTCTTTTTGTGATAATTTAAAATATATAATTCCAATCAATTTTGTTTTATATTTTCTTAGCGCGTGCCAAAGATATTCATTATCAAGTTTTTTTTTTTTTTTTTTTGTTGTTAATTGTTGACAAAACCTAAACTTTTTTGACGAATGAAACCATAGCTTACAGATTTCAGAGTAGAGTTTTTCTGCCATATTCGGCTTAAGGCAGATTATCTGGTCATTGTTCATAAAATCTACAGTTCTCAGGTTGAATAATGGAGTCCTAATAAAGGGAAAAGTCAGAATGCTGGTTTGCAAGACCATCTGCGGTTAAGGAGAAGGAGTGAAAATTCTGTAATAGAAGACAGCTATCATCGTCGTGCTTTTTAATCCACAAAGGTATGTTTTCTTTTGTTTATCTGACCCGCCTTATATCTTAAAGAAAAAGGAAGCTGAAAGTAGAGATCACAAAATTATTTTCAGATGCTCAATTGTTTCCTAAGTCTGCAGACTGTATGATATTACACTAGGGAGGCTGCGTTTAGCACGCTTACTCTCCCGCTTTTCATAGGAGGGCCCAATAGGCCAGAACTTTCAAATCTGGCTGGAACAGGACCTATTTTTACTACTGAACGGGTGTTGTGTGGAGATTCTGGAATAGTAATGGAGGCTCGTTGTTTTTGGCAGAAATACCGTGAATAGAATTTCTTGGTCGTAGATACTAGAATTGTATCCGTAATTCATTTAAATTTACAGTCCAATGTAATTAATTTCTTATAAGCGATGTGTTACTCTTTAATTATTTTTAATTTTGAAAATGCAGCCACCAACGCAACTCAGTTGTCTTCTCTGGCTTTTCTAACCAGAAGAGGCCATCGCTGTACACTGCTCTCGAAATGGTCATGGACAAGCCGCTTATAAATGCCAGAAAATCTATAATAGCCATTTTCCCCGAAGAGTTAATTACTAAAAACTGTCTTGCTTATTAAGAATAAGAAGACAAGATACAACAACCGATAATCTACAAAAAAAATCCAGTCTTTGTGTTTCAGAGTCTGCAGATCTGACACCGATCATTTATGATTTCAATTTTATTGTAATACTCATTTCTGATATAAATTGTTAAAAGAGAAATACAGTAAAAGTTTTAAACTTCGCATGAAATTGAAATGTCCATTAAAAGGGATGTCAACAATCACATTCATTATTTTTTTGCTTATTAGGGTATAATTTTTGGAACAAGTATAAAAAAATCACAATTATACAACTTATATAACTTCAGTGAGACTTGTTATTATTTTGCAATAGCGGAGTGAACTATAAGACTGATTTTAATTCTCATGAGAAAAAAAGGTTTTGATTACTCATATTTTATGAAGTTTGATAGTTTTTTAGTGGGATATTTACATTTCACATTTATGTTAATACTTAAAGCAGAACAGTTTTGCAGTTTGTGAAATACGTAGCTTGTATATTTTTTGCTGCTTCAGTTCGTAATGAAATTATACAAACGTGGACGTGAGCATAAGTGTAAGATAGTGTTGGTTGGTTGCCAATGTTTTATTGGCGAGAAAAAGATTCCGAAAGAACACGATATAAATCGGCTGATGCAGTTAGGAGTGCTTCAGACTTAGATAATCGAAATGTAAGATCTGACAATATTGGAAACCTATCAGTTTCGAAGAAAATTGTTCATGGTAAGCTAATAACAGCGAAATTTAATTCCATGATTCTCTATGTGTACTATAAATCTCGTGAGAGTATAACCAGGCAGAAGGAACCCTCAACATCACGGACAATTTCTAACAGTAAAAGTGACTAAGTAACGGTTATGACACCATGTAATAAAAATGGTCCAACAACCTAATATGCCTGCAAAACCTGTAGTATTATCCATTGAGCAGTTGTTGCATTATGTAGATTGGAAAGTGAAATCGATAGAAGTGAGAATGAGTATACGCAGCGACATCGCTGCGAGAATCTTATAGCTTGACATTGAAATTTGATATTTATTCTATATGTTAATGATTATTATGTATATTCGTTTGTCATTTAAATTATCAATTGAGATAAAAATGATCTGCAAAAAAAATAATAAATTTTGTTGATTATATTCGTTAGTTTAAATTTTAATCGCATTTCTGAAATAATATAAGTTACAAAAAAAAAAACAACTTTAATTGCTTTACATTTCGAGAAAAAAAATTAAAATAGATAACCTAAGCTCAAACTAATTTTTCCCTTCTATTTCTATTTGCAGTCATCGTGATGTGTGCTTCCCCTGATGCGATTCGAGAAATTCTTCTAGCAGCTGAAGAGCTTGGAATGGTCAAGAGCGGGGAATATGTTTTCTTTAGCATTGAGCTATTCACAAGGTAGGCTATTTTTTATTTTTTTGTATTTGCTATTTCAGCTTGACAATGCTGTCGATGTTTTACTAACCACTGACAGCTTCTTCAGTGGGTGGGACGGAATATATTTAAGCGCCCACACTTTGCATATTTAAACTACGTTAACGACCTGATTGCGTGCAACTACTGGGGGAATGTTAACAGGATTTCGAAACACGTTCTTTGTCGAATTTAAAGTAATAATTGTTCGTCACCAGTTTTTCAGGCTACAGTCATGGAATATTGATGGTGGATTAAATAAATGCAGCGAGGTGGTTGCGGATATGTTTTCTAAATATTGAACGATATTCTTTCTAAATTCCTATTGTCCCTCCCCACGCACTCTACATTTACTTGTTTCCATCATCGGTAATAGCACAGCAAATGATTAACAGTGAATTCTTATTTACACTTCATGCTACATAATTCGAATTTAATGCTGCATTTTTTCAAACTGAAAAAATGCACATTGTGAAAACTATCAATTTATTCAAAGGAATTTGGCTGTTTTGACAAATATGCAGTTCGCGTGCGCACTAGCAGCGTTAACGCGTGAAAAATTCCAATGCACTTTTCAGAATAGAATTTGTCAGATTGTGGGAATTTGAATCTCTAGCGTTTATACTCGCGATCGTATTCTGTGCTTCAAAACCTAAGCATCTGTCTATCTACTTTACGCGCATTAGTTGGCATTAAATCAAGCAATTGTTATAAGATGTAGATCAAAATGAGAATGCCTATAAGAAAATCGAAGCAATAATGGAAACACATAATGTAAAGACTACAGTAATCTATTAGTGAATAATTATTGACTTAAGCGAATTGAATTTAGTATTCCGTTTTGGATATCAAACTTTTGTTTAATCATTACTGCTTCGAGAAAATAATTTCGGATGTTGCAACGGTTCTTAGGGATGCGACTGGCGTTCATTCTTGAAATGTTTGAAGCGTATGTTACATATGAGTACCATAATTCGATAATCTGAAAACATTTCTCTGTAGACCAAATACAAACTTTCATTCTGTGGGATTCATCGCCTCGGGCAGGGGAGATGTTTGCTCCGCTACCCAGAAACCGCAATCCTCTAATTTCTGAAGAAAGATATATGCTTGGAATAATTCCAGTAATAGATTTAGGCCCAGTATTTCGAAGAAGAAAAAAAAAACTGTTACAAAACACCGCAATACGATTCATAATACATTATTTATCTTAATCAATATTTATTTTATTTGAGGAATGCAACCTTTTACTCATTGAAAATCCGTTAATATTATCTTTTCGGATGTCTGATGTCGTTTAATAATCTTTAAATATGTTCCGGAATGCCCTCACCCTTAATTACTCTGTTAGCTATAGATTTGTCTCCATATTCAGTGACTTTTTAAAAAATCTACTGTTAGCAGAGTAACAATTAAACCTTTCTTAATGAGCTTCGCTCACTGATTATTCAGAAACATTCATTCAGAAAAATCGGGTAAGGATTCGTAGTTAAGAATTCTTCTAGTTTTCTGAATGTCGTCAACGACAGAAGTTTGTCTACAGAAGGGAGGATATTAAATGGGAGAAAGACATCGAAATTGCAAAGAAATCCTTCTTGATCAAGGCGCTTCTTAATGATTATGAAAACTCTCAGTAAGTTAGCTAACATTTTTTTCTTGTGTTTTCGAAACGTTAATTCTTCCTCCAGTTAACTGCACAAAAGAACTATTTTCTTCCTGAATTAATTATGACAGGCAGATAGCCACACATTCCTTGCCTCTGAATTATAGAGTGGTTGCTGGAGGATTACGTGCGCGGCATTAAGTTTTCCAAGTGGGTTTCTCACAAATGGAACTGCTGCTGAATGCAGTTTTCTTTGCCCGCATGCGCTTTTTTTTACAGAAGGAAGAAGCGTTTCGGCACACGTGCAATATACGTAATGGAAAAAAGAAAACCATTCAAGGGAAAGTTAGCTCTTCAGGGTGGTGAGTGCACGGATGGAGACAAAAGTTTATTTAATTTCGTGTGATTTCAAGAGTGTTACACAACATAAACAATTTTTGTGAAATCTTTTCGGTGACCGAAGTAAAGAAAAGCGATTCGCTTATTACAATACTTTTCGTTACGTTCTAAAACTTTTAAAATTACTCACTTTTGCACTTCATTATCATCTTTATTTTCTCTAAGTGATGATTAAAAAATCAAAGAATTTCATTCTTAACTTTTTCACCTGAAAGTTTGTTTTCTAAGCAATATAGTTTACTTTCGTTCCGCAAATCTTTGCAGAACAAGGCAGTGCATTAGGAGATTGCTTTTCGAAAGGTTTATAATCATTCTGAGAAATCCATGTTATGAATTGAATTCACTAAACGATCACAACAACTTTTAAGTTTAAGAGAAATTTCGCTGAGCATCAACAAACGATGAGAACTAATGAGATTTTAAGTACTTTGAGTGCCCAAAGTGCTCCCTTTTTTTTTTAAAATTATTTCTAACTTTCTAATGCAGAAGGTTGTTTTTTGTATGCTTTATTCTTCCAAACAGCGCGTTTTTCTTTGGTACTTCGATAGACATTTATTAGTCTAATTGTTAACTGTAGTGAAAATTCGTAGCAGTAAGTGAATTTTTCACATTATAATAGCGAAATAAAAGAAAACAAGTTAACATTGTACGTTTCCGATTAGAATTGCTCTATTGTAATGCAGTGAATTCATAGGACTAAAATTTATTTAGTTCATCTTGTTAGGATAGGTGCATGTTATAGAAAGGAGCACAGGTTGTGATAGCGAGGTGAAACACCAGAAGCATGAGAAGCCTAGCGCAATCTTAAAGGACAAAAAGACTATAGCCCATTCTCTACAGATTTTGTGGTCTAAATACTTGGGAGCGTACTGGTAACTTGTTGCTATGTTTGTCCACATAAGGCAAGCTCGTTTTATGATCTCGCCTGTATGGAGTTGAAATATCTGCAGTTTGAAAACTACTGTTGCATCACCTCTTACAGGTTGATATGGAACCTGGGTATGTCTTTAAGAAATCGAAAATATCGAATATTTCCTGGAATAAAACTACCATTCGAGGGAGAAATCTTGGCAGGCACGTTAGCATCACAATTTTAATCCCTAACTCACGATGACTCCAACGTTCGCGTCTTAGAAAGCCATCATGTTCTTTACGATGACACCAACGTTTTGAGTCATGTTTTTTTAGAAGAAAAGCATTCCAAAATACTTCTCAAAATTGCTTGAGAGCCGTTGTTTTGCTTTCAATATAATTTATTCATATTTCGTCAAACTAGGGAAAATTGTTTATGCAAATTTGGAATTTCCAGAGGAATGATCTATGTTGTACGAATACCAAAATTTACCAAAATACTCCCTGTATTTTTTTTGTTTTTGTTTTTACAAATAGTACGGATGGGGTTGGTATTGACCCTTCCTTCATATAAGCGATGGTAAAGAGAAAATGACCACAGTTCCCTATAAACGAAAAGGCGTAAAATGGATGTTGTGAAACCATTAAGAACTAATGCCTGTCCTCAGTTTCAAAAACAGTCGCCAATTAAAGGATAATAATCTAAGATCATTTAAGTGAATAAAGCTGTATATTTCCAGGACTGTTAAAAGAAGTTATTACTCCAAGTGAAAAAAGCATGAATCGTTTTTATTTTGGACTCCAAATTAAAAAATATGCAAAATGTTAATTTCAGTACTTTTTTCGGTGATTCAGACATTGCTTTTTTTAAATTTATACAACAATGTGCAAGTGACTTCATCTGCTGAGCTAGGATAAAACTAGAACATAGGAAAGTTTATTTAATTGAACATTTATTTAATTTTCGTAGAACGTTTTAGATTGTATTATTTCAATCGTATCTTTTATTTTATTTTATTTTTTTATCAAACTCATCAAACTCTGCAAAAATTTATAATTTGCCTTTCAAAATCATCATCATTTATTTATAAATAAAGCGCAAATAAATAATAGCAAAATAGCGGTATCCAAGCCCACGATATCGTTTGGATATCATACCTTCCGAAATTTGCATGAATTCTATAATGGAGAAGAACGAAACAGACAATTTTAATATTTTGCTGTATAAAATAGTAATGCAATGTCAGTAATAGTTTACCAAAAATCTTGATATATAAATGCTACCACAATCCATAGCTACAGTTAATAAATGAAGTATAATATATAAAACATTAATAGTAATTCGTTTCCGGGCTTCCTTGGCCCAACGGATAGAATCGCGGATTTCCAATAGTGAAGGCTTCGGGTTCGTACGCATTCCACTGTGGAATGGGTGTTTACGAATGTCTTCATGTGACACACGATTTTCTTGACGTGATATAATTCCTGACGATTTTACTGACCACCGACCTGTTAATAGGTGTCTCGAAAAAAAAACAACTACTATTTTGCAATCGAAAACAGGGTTCCCGGATCTTACCGTTAGTTCTTCCAACATTCTACTTATGTAATGCAACTGCCATGGCGCGCATGTCTGAATTCGTATTGTCACTTAAGTCATTTTACATTATCCAATTAATTTTATTTTTCATGCTGAAATTTTAGTTAATTATATTACAATGACTGTGGGATACTTAATGTTTACGATGAGTTTTGACTATTATTTAAAAAAAAAAATCCTGAAAAAATAGGAAACAACGGTAACAAACTGGTTACGTTTGAGTATACTAAGTCTTTATCAGTAAAATTAATAACCAGGTGTTAGTAGGCGCAAATATTACCGTATTGGGAAGGGCAATTGGCATCAGCCGGCAGGGTGTAGCATAGAGGCAACCTGCCTCACGGCGCGGCTTAATAAGGGCGCTCGCTCAGCCATATTGAGGTAGGCGCCGTCGCTACGCTAACAATTCCTGTTAGCGTAGCAAGTGCGGAAAGAAATTTTTCCAAGCTTAAACTGATTAAAAATTATTTGCGAACAGTAGTGACCCAAGAAAGATTGGTTGGTCTAGCAACTATATCGATAGAGGCGAACATAGTTTATAATTTAAATTTAGAAGAGCTCATAAACAGTTTTATTGTGCGATATCCCCGTAGAGCAAACATTTAATTAATATTATGTAATCGCTCTCGGCGGAACCCTGTAACCCCCAGAGAGCGCATTCCCTGGGTGGCGGATAGGGAAGCCCACCATGTATATGTATGTATACATGCGCGTGTTTGTGTATGGTGGGGTGGTCCGAATATACTGAATAAAGACTAGTGGAACAACAGGGCCATAAGGGGCAATCATCTTGATTGTAAGGGAAGTGGCACTCCCATGGATCCTTAGCTGGATTTCTCCTCTTCTTTTTTCTACTTTGAGGAAAATCCACTTACTTTAATCTTTCCTATAAAGCCTTATCAGTCAACTCTTCTTATTTTATGACCCTTATGCTATTACAGTACTCGAGGGCCATGGGGATCTTTCCATTTCTAGCCTTACAACTATGCCCTCTCTATAAACCTTACTATAATTCTTATATAATGTACTCTTTTCCCATTCAATATACCCTGTTCCTCCTATGGGTTTAAATTCGGAAGAAGGCTAGTTCAGAAGCCTTAAGGTAACAGCCCTACCACTGAACTCTTCCATCGTCAGGCTAGTCCCCTGACATGGAGAACATAATTCTACTTGTAAGCTGACAGAAAAAGGTAATCGGATTGAATCTATGGAAAACGACCCTGGAATGGAAAAGGTAAAACAGAAATGGAAAACGACAATATATAATACACATAGCAAACTGGAATGTAAGAGGAATAGCATATAAAGAAATATAATTAGGCCAACTATTAAATGAAAGAAATTTTAAAATAGCAGTAATCACTGAAACAAACAAAAAAAATTAAAAGGAACTATGAGAACCGAAAATTTTAATGTGATATACAGTGAAGTCGACAGAGACCAAAGAGCACAAGCAGAAGTCATGGTTTGGATTCATAACTTCCTTTCAAAAGAGTTAAAACAATATAAATTATGGAATGAAAGAATAATGGAAGCTAGAATAAAAATAGATAGAGGCTATTTAACAATAATTGGTTTATGCCCCAGAAGAAGGAAGAGAAAGGATAATACAGATTTTTATAATCGGCTACAAAACATATAATAAAATAAATAAAAATGATTACGCAATTATATGAATTCCTTCTATAAACATAAAGACATACATAAATATACTTGGGCAGCAAGAGGATGGAAATCAATATTAGATTACTTCATATTAAATGAAAAGACATCAAAATTTTCACTAGATGTTAGAATTCACAGAGGATATGAAATAAGCAGTCACCACTTCCTCATTAATATAAAATTAAGATTACCACCTAAATGGCTACACGTAACAAGAACAGAAAGAAAAAGTGAAACATTTGTTTATAAAACTAGACTATTGAATGACACAAATGTACAATGGCTATATGAACAAAGAATTTACCAATATCTAGATATGGCTTAATATAAAAACGATACTAAATGCAGCAGCAAATGAAAGCTTAGGAAAGACCAAAAAATTCAATAAAAGGAAAAAAAAACTGATGATCTGGGATGATACAATCAAAGAAATAAGAAAAAAAGAAACCTATCAGAAATGGTTAAGCAGTAACAGATTAGAAGATGAAATAGAATATAAAAGAATAAGAGCCATAGCTAAAAGAGAAGGCAGAAAAAGACATGGAGAATCATGGAACAAATTTGTTTTTAATTTAGAACATGATTTATATAAAATAAGACCCAATGTATATAAGATTTTGAAACACTTAAATGCAGATACTAAAACATAAAATTAAACACCGAATTGAAATTAGAAGAATTTCTAAATTACTACACAGAATTGTGGACAGTATTTTGAAAAAGATAACTGACAAACAATTAACGAAAATGAAAAGTCAATAACTAAAGAAGAATTAGAAATCAGCCTGAAAGAAACAAGAAACGGAAAAAGTATACCTTATTTGATCACAAAGGAACCGAAAAAATTATGAAAGAATTAAACCAAGAACCAGTAATAGAAAAAATTAAAAAATATAAACATAAATGGATGGAACACGTTCAAAGAATGAAAACAGAAAGATTACCAAAACAAGCCTTAAAGTACAAAGCCATTAGGAAAAAAGAAATCCAGGACGTCCTCTTAAACGATGACTTCTAAGGCCGGAACAGGCCACGTTAGGCCTAAATCCTAGATACGCATGATGATGATTATGTAATCGTTTTGCATTAATGTTTCTCTTGTAATAAAAACAAAATAACAATTGGAGATTTTCTTATATTTTTACCTTATAATCCATCAGTGGTGAGTAGTATGGTACACCTGTATGGAAGTTTTAATTGGGTCATACAGGGTCACGCTTTCAGACTGAATGGTATGACATCATGTACATGGAAGTTTTAATTGCCACCTGAACTGGTTTGATTGGTCTTTTTTGACCAGCTGGTGTGACGTTGATAGTTTTCCTACAGCATCATTTCTAGCGTAGTTTTAATTTCTCCCCTTATCAAACAGTAATTAAATTTATCCCCTCGACCTTTGTTTCGAGCTCGTAATAGGCTAACGTTTTTGTACCTCAACCAATGGGGGGGGGGGGAGGTTTGGCTTATTTTCGGCCCGAATCGAGGTCATGTGCCCTGAGTTGTCTACGTGTACGTTTTTGAGGTCATCAGACTATATGTCATTATCAGTTATCTTAAAAGCTTTTAGGGAAGGTAGCAACAGTTGTTTTTGTTTTTGAAGTTAATACTCAGGTGTCTTTTTTTTTTTTTTTTTGCAACCAGTTATGGAACCTCACAGGTAGAGCATAGTTTTAATGCATGTTTTATTTCCTCTCTTATTAAAAGTAATTTAATTCATCCCCCTTATCAGTGTCTGTGATTGGTTGTAGTTAGTCACATGATAATTTCAACGTCATGATGTTTCTCTTCTAAAGAGGTTGTGTTCCCCCCCCTCCCACTTGCAAGCATCACGTGATAATATTCTTTTCTAGCGTCGTTTTATTCGATGTTCCCTCCTTATTAAAAAGTAATTACCCCGTATCTTGTCTAGGGATTGGATGTAGTTCGGTCACATGTATCTCTCTCCGAGTCAAGTGACTGTTTAATTTTATTTTTTATTTTGTAAATAACGAGCTCTGTCTAGTTCTTGAATTGTTTCTTGAAATCCTCTAAGTATGTCTAAGGCTAGTGTTAAGTACTTTCTTACTAATGGAGTATGTCTGTATTTATCTATGTCAGAGTTAGATCCTGAAATATGTCTTGAACCTCGTACAGCTACAATAGTTTTTGGTGGTTCTGATGTATGGGATGTTCTGAGATTCCAGCTTCCACAAATTAAACGATGCCCACAGGAAAATAGAGGAGGGGAATTTTCTCTTCCCTCTTGCACTGTGAGAGTGGAAGGAGGTCTTGTTCGTTTTGTTAGAGTGATAGTGTGATTCAGATGTAATATTAACGTTGATTGATCGTGTGAGTAGTATTTCCCAACATCTTGATGTTTTGAAAACAAATGCTAACATGTTTCGTCTTATGTCAGAAGTTCTTGCATAAAATGTCAAGGATGTTTCTATAAAGATGGGTTTGAAATCATCTTCTCTGACGGATGGACAGTGTTTGGAAGTGATTTCGTCATTTATGAAACATTGTTCTCCATTTTCGATGATAGAGGAATGTGAATTGTTGTGTAGTAAAGAAGGTGTGGAATGTACCTTACAGATGTATAGTATCTTTTATGTAATGATTTATCAACACAGTTATTTGCGTTCTTTATTGTCTTACATGTAAATATTTACTCATAAAAATGTATTTAACCTGAACCAGTGTCTGTCTATGTTAATTTTATGTTAAGATGTCTACTGATTTAAGTAAAATATATTATGATTTGTCGAACCCGGGAGGGTTTGGAAGCATATCATCTTTGCAAAGAACTCCTGGACATAATATAAGAGATGTTAAACGATGATTACAAGAGCAACCTATCTATACATCACATAAACCAGTGAAATGTAGATTTAGACGATTGTAAATTATTAAACTTTCACCTACAGTTAACTTAAACACTCTCCTCTTTGCAGAGGACCAAATAATAATTACAAATTCTGAAGATAACTTACAGAAAGCTATTTTAAATCTAAATTAGATATCCAAAGATTATGGTATGATAATATCAACGGAAAAATCAAAAACTATGGCCTTTAAAGGACAAGATCCATCAAAAGAACTAAAATAGTATTAGATAACAAGATCTTAGAACAGGTGAATTCATTTAACTACCTAGGATGTATGATCACTTATGAAAATGAAAAAGATATAAACATAAAAATTGCAAAATACTTAAAAATAACAGGCGTAATTAACTCTATATTTAAACCAAACCTAGTTCAAAAACAAACCAGGCTAAACGTATACAATACATTAGTCCTACCGGTCTTAATGTATGGAAGCGAAATCTGGACAATAAAACAAAAAGACAAACAAAGATTAACAACAGCAGAAATGAAGTTTATGAGAAAAACTGCAAAGTATACCCTATTTGATCACAAAAGAAACGAAGATATTATGAAAGAATTAAACCAAGAACCAGTAATTGAAAAAAATTAAAAAATATAAACATAAATGGATGGAACACGTTTAAAGAATGAAAACAGAAAGATTACCAAAACAAGCCATTAGGAAAAAGAAAACCAGGATGTCCCCTTAAACGATTCAACGATGACTTCTAAGGCCGAAACAGGCTATACTAGGCCTAAATCCTTGATACGTATGATGATGAAACAAAAGTAGCTGGAATTGCTCATCAGTACCAGTGTGATTTGATGGATTTAAGTGCTGTTGCTAGATTTAATAATGGTTTTAAATATTTATTAACTATGATTGATGTATTTTCTCGTAAAACTTGGGTTCACCCTCTCAAAACCAAAGAAGGTTTAGAAGTATCCAGAGCTATGCAGAAGATCCTATACAGATACAGGTTGACAGAGGAAAAGAATTCTGGAATAAACATGTACGTGCTTTACTTGAAAAACGAGGGATACATTTTTTCTTTTCTAAAGGTGACACCAAAGTATCGATAGTAGAAAGATTTCACCGTTACTTTACGAGGTCGAATGTGGCGTTATTTCACTTATAAAAATACATACACTTATGTTGATACGTTACCTGAACTTTTAAAAGGGTATAATTTATCTAAACATAGATCTATTGGGATGACTCCTGAAGAAGTGAATCACGGGAACGAGAGTAACGTATACGAACGGTTATATGGTCAGAATGAAGAACCGATCCCTGTACTGTTTAAGGAAGGCGACATTGTGCGTATCTCCAGACAAAAAAAAATCTATTTGACAAATAATTCATACCTTCGTGGACCGAGGAAAGCTTTATCATCAAGACCGTTCTTTTTACTAATCCTGTCACCTATCGACTCGAAGACACAAGACGGAAAAGGGAAAAAGAAATTTCTGGTCGTTTTTATGCCGATGAAATGCAAAAGGTACCAGACCTGAATTTTACGTTGTTGACAAAGTGTTGAAACAAAGAGTTAGAAGTGGTATTCCGGAGTTGCTAGTGAACTGGCGATCTTATCCAGACCAGAGTTGGGTTCGTGCAAGCGAAGTATTCCGTTTATAACAGCTCTCTGGGGTATTATTGTGATTATTTATGTTTTGTCTCCTGTAAACAAGATGATTCTCCCTGAGGGTGATAACTATATAATTCCAAATCGAGATGGTACAGGTAAGAGCGTGCGTTGTTCGGTAATTGTGTGTTTGGAAGATATAGTAACGCTTCGTTCAGTGATATAATTGTAACCTGGATGAGTAAAAATCGATCCTCACCTAAACAGAAGCAAGTATACAAGAGTGATAAATTCGTGTTCTACCACCTGAAATTTTCACTATACCTTCCGAGGACAGATATGGCTGCTGGTTATCCGAAAATTAATCAAGTTGGTCTAAGGTTACGACTTATAAGGGCAAAAACTGAATTTGCCTTGATTTCTACTGAAGCTAAACCAAACTACAAAATTGTTTTTGAAGAGGCAACGTTATTTGTGGGAAAAGCTAAGATTTCACCTTCGATTTTACTAGCACATGCCAATGTTTACAAAAAGCAAAAGCCAAATATCCCTTGGAACGTACAGAAGTCAAAACATTTTCAATAAAGCAAAGGACTTACGAGTGTTACTCGCGATAATTTATTTCTGGGAAAAATTCCGAGAAGAATTGTGTTAGGATTAGTTAGTTCTAATGCATTTAACGGGAATTATATCGAGAATCCATACTGTTTTCAGAATTTTGATTTGAACTTTTTATGCTTTCAACTCGACAACACACAAATTCCTAGTCGTCCGTTCTCACCACGTTTCGACATGAACGTTTATACGAGGGAATATTATTCACTAATCAACGCGATGAAGGTGGCTTTTGAAGATCGCTGGTTGGATATTAAACTGAATGAGTATGCAGAGGTTTATTCACTTTATGCAGTTCATCTTACCCCAAGCGAACAGTCTGATAGCGAAGCCTTTACCCCTGTCCACGACGGCAATCTTTCATTGAATATAAAATTTGCCAAACCCTTAACACAGAATGTTACTGTTATTCTATTGTGAGAGTTCGGAAGTTTATTGGAGATCTCACACCAGCATGACATTATTTTTGATTACTCGGTGTAAAAAATGAATACGTTAGATTTGGAACAATTATTATCTTTAGATAATTTTACTAAAGGGATGCCGTGTTACCGAAAGATCATCTTCCTAAAAACATAGAAGGAAATTTCACAGCCATTTGTAATACGGATGAGTCTTATTTACCTGGGCGCCACTGGGTAGTCGTAAGCATCAAAGAGAAAAAGCAAGGGATATTTTTCTGTTCTTTTGGAAGTAAGCCAGACAAGACGTTTCTTGAATTCTTCAACAGATTTTGTGAAAATATGTCTTACAGTACCTCTTACAATGTAAGATTCAGTCAAATAGTAGCGATACTTGGGGTTTGCATTCTGTATTTTTTTTTTTGTAAGTTACTGAATAGAGGTTTTAATGTGGATGAAATATTATGTCAGGTGTATTCTACTTCTCAACATTATAGTGATTTATTAGTGTTATCCATATATATATATCTTTAACCACAGATTGTAGTTGTCCGTATTCAGATGGTAAATGTTTTCTCTCCTTTTTACCTGGTTTCTTCAAAACTCCCAATAAAAGTTCAAGCATATTCACGTCAGGTAGAGGCATATTGTTAACTTGTATGGAACTATCAGAAGACCAGTCGACACCTTTCACTTTAAGGTAGGACAGTAGTAAACGCGCACTTTGATGCAAATTTGATGGTAATCCTAGTAAAATAGCATCATCACTTGATTGTTGAAAACTGACGACAGGGACTGGATTAATGACCGATTTTTTTTCTTTGAATAACAGATATGGAGAGTGTCCTTGTATAACTTGACTTTTTCATCAGAAGACAACGAAGACATTTTAAAAATTTTTACGATGCCTTCATCCAAACTTTGTACTTTTTCGTGGAGCACTGTTTTAATTACAGCATCCATCAACGACTTATTAAACTTCCAAGCAGCGGTGCTAAAAGAGGAATGAGAGCTGTCAGAAATCCTCCTCCTTTTTGCAAAACTTTCTTTTTGGAGGCGAGAGAGACATGTTTATTCGCGAGATGACGAATCTGAGTCTTACATTTTGAAAGCTTATGTTTCTGATTATGTTTCGGGTAACGTACCTTTCAGCAAATTTAAACAAACTTCACAAAAACCGTAGATTTCTTCTCTACCAGCAGCTGAAATTAATGCTTTATGTTGTTTATCAGAATTACACGAAGCAAGAGCCATCAAAAACCTCTGTCTGTTAGGCCTGAATAAATGACACTTTTTCAATCATTTCTTAGGGATATAAACTATGGTTTCTCCTTCTTCGGGTAATATTTTTGACCTTAATCGCAAATCTTCTGCGCATGTTTACTTGAGATCGATCAGAAGATATGCTTGTGGTTTTGATGAAATAGCATCTTTGTAAGCTTGTACTAATATAGAAGGACGTTCGGGATAAATTTATCTTGCAAGGTAGAAAATCTGAGACTTATTTCTCGGGTTGGCTAAAAGGAATATGTAAGAGGCATTCAAACATCGTTCTTGCTTGTTTGTCCTTTGGAAACAAATTCTGAGTGATCAGTAACATGGTAAGATTACGATGATGGCTTCGTTTTGTAAAAAAAAATCTGCTATTCTCGAGTACGCGTTTGCTACGGAAAACAGATCATCAATAACTAAAATATTTCTTACTTCCGGAGAAAACTCGATGTCCTGTAGACCTCTATAAAATTCAGTATGTGGAATTTCTCTCTTCATTAACTCGTATAGGGGTTGATCTTCAGAGTATAAAAAAAAACTATTCTCTGTACGTTTACGTTCGGAGTGATGATTGTATCCTGATTTCGTAGTAGTGAAGCAACCAGAGTTGATTTCCTACTTTGCGTTGGGCCACAAACTAATATTGTTGCTGGATGGATTAATCCCGCCATCCGTATGGGTAAGTGATCTGAGTGGTAGAATCTACGTAACGTTTGTCGTATGAATAACTGAATTTCTTTATTGAATCTTTATTTAATAACTTCGCACTATATTTATCTCGGACTATCTGGTCATTGACTTCATGCAGTCAAAAGTAGTGATATTGGCTGCTTCTCCCATCAGGGATAAACATTGTAATTATTTCTAATGTGAAGTTATTTAAAAATGACTTATTCGATTGAACGAATTTCTCAGTCCTTATAAGGACTGGCTTAAAGGGGCGAAGCAAGAATGCTTTTCATATTCCCCGTTATCTGTAGAGGACAGTGTAGGGATAATGTGTTATTGAGCAATTAAAGCTCTGATCATGGCAGGAGGGTAACAGCCTCAGTTAGAACTTCATTGGCTACAGCATTGCCATCCATTACCCTCCAAGGGTATTCGATTGAATGAATCAATCACCGCATCTCACGGTCGATTGATTCATCCTATCCACCGAATTTCTCAGTAACATAACATCCAATAACCGTTTTATACTGAAATCATCTGAAGACATAAGAGGTAAATTGACCGAATGAGTTAAATCATCACTTAAAATAGCGAAGCGTACTTTATTAAATTCTGGAACTTCTTGTCTGACGTATTCAAACAACGTCTAAAAATATTTTCAAGTCGTGCTATTATTTCTTTTGGATCAGAAATTTGAAAGTCGTGAATTAACACAGTCATTGATGTAAATTGTGTTTGATACTTGGGAGAAATCGTAGTAGTTTCCTTCTGATGGTGAATTCTGTTTAAAAAAAAAAAAAAAAAAAAAAAAAAGTAGTAGTAAAATATCTGGTTGTAGCAAGGATAATGTTTTTATTAACAGATAATAAACATTAAAACTATTAAATAACACTGTCTAATTAAAGATTAAAAAGCAAAACAAAAAGGAGATTATTAATACATACATTTTTCTTGCATTAGAAATCGCATGGGAATGAAACACTAAATTACTAAAAAGGGGAGAGCAAAAATCATGCTTACCTCTTTTATTTGTAGGTTCATCAATTTGTTCAGTTCTTGTAGAAGGACTTGCTTCCATTTTTAATACTTCTATACACAAAAACAAGACAAGTAACGATATTCTCCCTCGAGTATTAACTTCAAAAACAAAAACAAGTGTTTTTGTTTTGAAGTTAATACTACCTTACCCAAAAAGCTTTTAAGAATCACGTGAGGCTTTCAAGTGGGGGAAAAACACACAACCTCTTTAAAAGAGAAACATCATGACGTAAAAGCATCATGTGACTAACTACAACCAATCACAGACACTGATAAGGAGGGTGAATTAAATTACTTTTAATAAGAGAGGAAATAAAACATGCATTAAAATTACACTCTACCTGTGAGGTTCCATAACTGGTTGCAAAAAAAAAAAAAAAATGACACCTGAGTATTAACTTCAAAAACAACTGTTGCTACCTTCCCTAAAAGCTTTTAAGATAACTGATAATAACGTATAGTCCCTGAGACAAGACAGGGCACATGACCTCGACTCGGGTCGAAAATAAGCCAAACCTCTCCCCCCCACCCCTCATTGGTTGAGGTACAAAAACGTTAGCTTATTACGAGCTCGAAACAAAGGTCGAGGGGATAAATTTAATTACTGTTTGATAAGGGGAGAAATTAAAACTACGCTAGAAATGATGCTGTAGGAAAGCGAACAACGTCACACCAGCTGGTCTAAAAAGACCAATCATAAACCAGTTCAGCTCGGCAATTAAAACTTCCATGTACATGATATCATACCATTCAGTTTCAAAGATATGACCCTGTATGACCCAATTAAAACATTGCCGTCGGCAATTAAAACTTCCATACAGGTGTCCCATACTACTAGGGTGATATTTAATTGTTTGCCTCGGGGCGCGATCTAATTTTGCGACGACCCTGGTAACTGGTTTAGCAAGAATGGCAATAATAGCCTCGTGTTCAGTTTGTGTGGGATTCTGTATTAAGTTATTGAAGAAAATAGCAGTATTCAAACCGATAATATCGTTTGGACATCATTGCGTGCCTTCGAGACGAACAGTTGAGTATGAACTGTCATCGTTGACAGTGGCGCACCTTATTAAAACAAACTGTTGCGGAGACGCGTGCCCTTCCCGGAGCTGTGTGCGTTTAAGTCGGTCACGTTTAACTTAAACGAAAGTTAAAGCTTCAGTATTAACACTTGCTAGTAGCTGCATTGGGTTTCTTGATGTTGTGAACTAAAATCTGCTGGTTCCCAAAGTATTGATATTTCATACACCATCCTTAGGCGGCAGCAGTAATATAAAACCCGTTTCGAATCGTTATTATCGTGAAGTTGGCGTGAAATATCTCGTTTCGTAGTAGATTCCTCTTTGAACATGAAATCGCGGCCATTCGCCTAAGATTAGGTAAGAATGCTGTCCAGAAATATTTATATAGAGATCGATGGGTGCAGGAAAATTTACAGCTGGAAGTCGAAGATGAGTTTATCTAGAATGGTGATATTTCTCTTGCACAATAGCGTTTTCTTCCCGCTCCCGTTAACCAAGAGGTATAGAGAGGTCTCATGTTTTTAGCGCTACAGGATGAGTACAAACCTAGCTGTAAACAGAAATTCGAGAATATGGTTCGTAGTTATGTGCTAACTGTTTACTTTTACCATAAATATTTAACAGTTGTAATATGGTAAGTGCACAGTGTTGTAGACGGCAGGGTGTATTTTTGTCAGTTGTGTATTTTCTTAATGATCTGTGGTCCGCACATAGTTCGATAACATCCAATACAGTCGCTTTATGTTTCCTTCTAATTGACTAATATTTTCTGCCAAACTCATACTCGGTTTTAATGCAATTTTTTGACCAATGATTTCATTCAATACACTTTAACAGTTAATGCAATCTTAATTTTTAATGTACTATTGATTTGAAAAACCAAAGAATATACAGTTTTACCTGTTTGCATGTCTAAACTATAAAATACTAAGATAGGATGAAGCTGGTTTTTTATTTTATTTACTTTTTATTAGGCGAAAGCAAAGGTTGATAAAACAGGACTTATAAGATCAACTCATTTAGAAACCAAACCGATGTCTTTTCCGACCAAATCCTCCTCGCTACGAAATCTGCTTGTGTGTAGATTTCTTTGTGTCTACCTCTTTCATGAACAACAGATAAAAAAAAAGTTTCTTTCAGAATATCGTTCATACATTCTTTCTTTTTCAAGCGAAAAAGTTGGTTAATGTCTACGTCACGAATACATTGTTTATTTAATCTTACATGGAATGATCGGGAGGTAGAATTTTAATCATTTCGAGTCACGTTTTGACGAAGCTTGAGTCTGATAATCGACATATGGAAGTTAGTTTCCGTTGCAATATTACACATCGTCACCAAATGCCACTTTTCGTGTGGTGCTATTCACAGTGATTATTATTATCGTCATCGATGTGAACGTTGTGGTGGGCAGAACAGTTCAGAAAGGTTCAACCTGACTATTAGATTGAAGGAAGAAGGATGACTACTAAAATATGTTCCTCAGTGAGTAGGAGCAAGAACAAATGTTCCCTTCGTTGCCAGACACCTTTTGAATGAATAACTGATAAATCTTCAATTTAATATATATTAAATACTGTACTATACTATGTACTAAACTGTACTATAAGTAGAGTTTAATACATAGTATAGTACAGTACCTCGTCTGGGAAGCAAAGAAATTTTATAACAGTTTATTTTAATGGAAGACGATTAACCGATCTCAAATGAAGGTGGAGATTTTGCTCCTGGAAACCATTTAGAGCTTTGCATCTTCAAAAGCCAAAGATACGGGATTCACAGTGGAAGGTGCATTGGCCAGAAGTCTAACGAACCCAACTCATTTCACCCGACTCAGAAGGTGGCGCAAAAGTACGATATTTCTATCCTGATTGTAAATTTTTTGAGCCATGAAACGATACAATCAGCTGTCACTATCCTTTCACCTGCTGATTAGAATGGATGGGTGCGCAGGCATAAATGGAGTAGATTAGACAATTATCAGCGATTTCTTATGAAACAATTCGCATTTGAAATTTGACATTCTTTTGTGAAAACCTTGTATAATTTCCAGCAGTAACTTACAATATTTTTATTTCCTTATACGATTCATATTGTTAGAATATACTTGAATATAATTGCAATCGTGGCCACAGCAGTTTTATTGATTTATTTTATTTTACAGTAAAAATGAAAGCAGTCGTCCCTGGTTTAGAGAAGAAGATTCGCAAAGCCGTAATTCACGTGCCCGCCAAGCTTACGAAGCTCTTCTAACCGTGACTGCACGCATTCCAGAAACATTAGAGTATGAAAACTTTTCTAAAGCAGTGAAACAGATCGCAAAAGATGAGTTTGGATTTGATTACGGACACGAAGAGGTAAAGGCAACGTCTTAACGTGCTCGAAACGAATACCTGTGTATAACAAATTAAGTATTATGATTATACTTTAAGTATAATCATGAATTATGTCTATAATAAATTCTATGTGATTAGTAGTCAAACTTAAAAATAAGAATAATAAATAGTATGCGTATCATGGCTCATTTTAGACACATTTTGAAATGTTTGTATACTCCTTCGGCCTTTGCATGATACAGATCGAATATAAGTAAAATTTTTAGAAATCTGGTATGACGGTTTTTCTTTCTCCTTTCCGTAGAAGAATTGCTGCTATCAAATCAGATGCATAGGATTAGTGCGCAGAAAGAAATGAGCACCATTACACTACCTAATGTAAAACGACATAAGAAATCCTCTCCAAGTTTCAACTTTGAGCGGATCTGTCGCAAATATCAGTATACGTAACGATTTCAATGTTGCAAATAAACAACTGTTTAACGCTTTCATTAAATATTATTTTGATTTTGCAGCAGTTACAATGTGATATAGGGATGGAGAAAAAATATTTCGTAATTGTTTAAAAAACGGATTATTTTTTCTATTGAATATCATCTTATCAAACATCACCCAGCGTTCTTCTAAATATTAAGCTAGGTAACATAATTATTCACTTAATACTTGCATTTTATTTCATAAGTCAGTTTCTGTTTTCCGATAACAAAATGATTTCATTAACAAGCATTGCGTAAAAATATATGCACAACTTGGCAACCAACAAAAGTGTAAACGTAATTCTTCCACGAGCGATAATAGAAACGGGCAACTGCGTAAGTAAAGCTCGTGTGTGCGAGCCTAGTTGAGTAAGGAAACAAATTTAGCCAAAACATTAGCAATTTACAAGACAGTGTATAAAACAAGTTTAACTTAGGATTTGAGAAATATAACGTGGTATGATCGCCTAAACAGAATGGGATAGAAAAGGTTATCAAAACAAGCCTTCTTTGCAATAATGACAGGAAAAAGACAGATATAAGTGGACTGATGAAGCTAGAGCCAGAGATGAGAGAGAGAGAGAGATAAGATCTTCTGGTGCTGACAAGTGATAGAGTAGTCTGGAAGAAAATTGTTGACAAAGAACATCAGTAAGTATTGGAATTTAATTATATTACTGACATAGTATCCTTTTATATCTCCTGAGGGTCAATATCAGGAAACTCACGATGTTCAAGGAGTTTTCGTTTAAATATTAAACCAGTGTATAGTTACACATTTATGAAACGTACGCTATCTTTCATATATAAGTCAGTTTCGGTTTGAAGTATTTTTTTCTTCAGATACATAGGTAGAACAGTCACCTGATTTGAAATGCCATCCTTAAACAGAAACTTATTTAAAAAGAATATTTGAAATTAACCGTTAAAACCAGAAACAACTCCATCAACTTATACAAAATAGTGCAAAACAGATTACTAAAAGGAGTCAATCTTGTTAATCCAGTGTATGTTTTAGGAGAAATTTTCCTTCCTTGGCAGAATCCTTCAGTTAATTTTGTCAGAACCATCGTAATCTAAATATTTTCTCTTTCAGTTTGCCTGTTGTACTTGAAAATCAAATAGGTCTCTAAACTCTACTCTGAGGAGGAAAATGCTGAATGCATTTTGTCTATATTTTATAACAGTCCTCTACTTGTGGCTACAAAATCTATAGCACATTGTACTTTGGAAAGTGGTTAAGAAAAAATACGAAAATAATTAATGGCTTTTTAAACAGTTTGTCCACCTGATCGCCCTTAGGAAGAACATATTGTTGCATGTTTATATGAAATCAGCAGAATGAAAGTGACAAGTTCAGTGGAACGGAGCATATGAAAATGCTTAATTAAAAAAGAGAGAAGCAGAATGTCTCTGAGTCGAGTGGGTGATGGGAACAAGTCAGCGAAGTGTTCTTTTTCCAGATAGCATCAAGCATTATTAAGGTTTTTTGGTGCACTGCTTCAGATGCGAGAACCGAATTATAAGACTGGACACACACCCAGTTAGTGGTTTACCTCCAAGATTAGCATCTTGAATGGGAAAGATCACGAGACTTTTTTGCATATTATATTTGGGTCCATTTGATGTTTGTGCCAGGAATGGTTGGAGATATGTCAGCCGACAAAAATAAATGAGATCTTGTTCGGATATCTTAATATTATCAAAATTAAGGGCAGGGGTAAGTAGATGCATGAAATAAGACAGGACTCTTTGGTAGCATCGAAATTCGCAAGGCTGCCTTCTCCCCAATAGCGAATGGTATAAGGTGATGATGTTCGAAATGCTGCTTTTTTTTTTTTTAACGGAAGGAAATTCATGTTATTTCGTAACTGGATTCGTCTTTGTGCATCTTCATTGTCTTTGATTTGGAATGTGCCCATTATTATGATTATAAAAGTGTCTCCATGGAGTGAAAAGACTCATCGCGGGAGACCCCACAGTGACACACTAACCATTATTCACACAATACCTGTCATACTTCTCCTTAAATTCATTCACAAATGAAGCATTCACAACCACCTCTGGCAATGCATTCCACTCCTTCACAACCCTCCAAGTAAAAAATCTAGTCCTAACACCCTTGTTAACCAGACTCTTAAATAATCTCCAGGAATTGCCCCTCGTTCTCTCCCTTCCTGAACTGATCTTAAAAGTGTCATCAGCATAAAATCCTGTAAAACCTCTTTAATAATTTATATGCTTCTATCCTATCTCTTCTCCTACGTCTATCAGCTATTTTTTGGAGCCCACAGATCTTCAATCTATCCTGGTAGAGAACATCCCACAGACCTGCAAACCTGTAACTCGCCTCTGAATCCTCTCCACCATTTCTTCATCACCAAGAAATCCAGGTGACAAGATCTGTGTACAATAGTCCAAATGCGGTCTTATTAATGCCCTTATAAAGTGGAACAATAATTTCCTTATCCTTGCTTGTTAGTTTGTTCTTCAACACCCATGTAATTTTGATGTCCTTTAAACTTAAACTTTCAACTTCTTGCAGTTCAGTTCCGTTAATATAGTATACAGTTCACATGCTGTTTATTAATGAAAATAATTAAGTCAGTGATTTTATCCTCCCTAAAGATTAATAAGTCAATGATTTTCAAAGTTTTTCAAATTTCAAAATTAAATTACTTTTTATATCATGATGTACATAACCTACCCACTGCTTCATGTTTTCTTTTTGACAGGTGTGATGTTATTATATCTGATTATCGTAGTAGCGGTTTCATGGTGTTTCAGCATAAAAGGCTTGACTTTCAGAAATTCTGTATTGTTGGAACGTAGCTGAGGGGGATTTTCTCCGAACTTAGACACCTGTTAAAGGACGCGTGATACTTCAATACTGCGTTAAAATGCAAATAGTTTTGAGATTCATGTTCATGCTGAACCATCAAAAACCGAAAATTCTGTTAAAGATTGGTTAAGTATATTCTTTGGAGGAAGTTTAAATTGGCAGTAGTCGTTTCTGCAAATTTCCTGTCCAAATAAGATTGGCTGGTTGATCATTTGCTCCTCCCGTAAGTAATCAGCTCGGAAATCCGAGCTACCGTCTGCTTCAGAAATGAGAGAACCTTTCTCAGTTGAGCTAATTAAAGCTTCAACGTGAAGAACGTTACTTTCAAATTTAAAAAATACCGCATCAACATTTGTTTGCGCGAACATATTCAGACATCTCTCCGTAAGTAAACAAGCATGCACCGGGAGGAAAGCTGATATCGGTCGTGGAAGATGCTTACGATAATTCAGTGAGATTGAATTGCATAATATTGAACACTCTATCGTCATATGATGTAAGTAACTGCACGAACTTTCCGAAGCCAGCTGCAGTCATTGTTGTGAAAACTCTAGAGAAAGAGCCACCGCCTATTAAAAAGCCAACACGCCTATCATATCGGCCAATTACTTTGAAACACAGATGTGAAGTTCTGAAATGGATGACGATATCACTGCCGAACATATTCCTGTGATGCTTTAGAGTTCCAGAGGGTTTCAGTTTGGCTCGCAGCATATAACTCTATAGTCTTGGTTATCACAGTGACTACTGTAATAGTAAGAGCCAGATTGAACTAGGTGAAAGTATTCCATGGAGAATCACCCACGAAGTCAATGTATTACTCATTCAGTTTAAGATCATATATCTTTCTTATTTCAATTATTACTTTAAACGTTTGGAGTACAGTAGTGCACGAGAAGTTTCGACACAGTTTAAAAATATGTGTACAAAAACTGCTCTAGACTTTCTTTCTAATAAAAGACATCACTCTACCGAATTTGTTAGTGAGAATTTTTTTAACGATTGCTTGCAATCATTTACTTATTTATTGATACGTAACACTGTTGAATGAACGTAGCTTGGGCTACCTCCAAACTCATTCGGTTTAAACGCATGGGTATTCAAATATTTGTATTTATGAACATTCACTTCGGTTTTGTAAGAAGGAATAATAAATCGTACACGTCACCGTCATACGAAATAACTCTGGAAAAGAGTACGGTATGTGTTTGTTCATATGCATTCCCGTGCACAGTACAGCCTTATCTTTATTTAAAACAATACTCACACGCCCCAGATACAAACAAGTAATGAAGTACAGTAGTGTGTGTGTGTGTGTGTATATATATGAATCACTTTAGTGAAATATAAAAAAAATCCGACTTTGGAACATTATTACATGTGCAGTTCTATTCTGGCTTATCCGAAATTAGTGTTCTTGACAGTTCCAGTATAAAGACTATAAAATAATTCTAAGATCAAACTTTGAGTAGTTGTAAAATTCCCTAATAATTTCGTGTGCCTTTTTTTGTATAAATCTATCTTCGAGAGAGTTTGTTACATGTAAGTTAACTGACAAGAGACCTTTTCTCTACCAAAGCTGAAATGGAATCTGCGGTTGAAAACTGGTTTAACAGTAGATAGATACACATACTAAGCTGGAACCATCCTGTTTGCAAACAATGCGCAGCAAATCCGAGGTTTTATGTGTGTGAGATTCATAATTAATTAACGATGGATACCTCGATGGAAGATGGTGCCTTGATTGGTACTCCATTGACTAGGAGTGCACAGCATTTCTGAAGGTTCTTTGCATTTTCTGACAAAGCAGTTGTAGTACATATGTGAAAACTGTTTTTTCCAAAGAACAAAATTGTCTCTCTCTCTCTCTCTCTCTCTCTCTCGAACCCTGGTTGTTCTACATAACATATAATGCATGAACAGTGGATTTTATAAACATCTAGATATTTAAGGAATAGGTGGAGTTGTTGAAGAGTATGTAAAAATCTCGATATTGCATATTGGGAGGAAATCTATCTTTATGCCATGCTGTCGAAGTATTTCAGAAATTTTGTTCATTACATGTTGGATGTAAGGAAGATTTACCGCATCTTTGTCGTTGTAGTGGGAGGGATTGTTAATCTTTTTTGTACCTGTATTCATTTTGAGTATTGTGGTGCTGAGGTAAATCCTTGATTCCTCATCCGTTTATATGCTCTGTCGCCTAGCGTTTCACTTCCATTTTATACGAGGAGTGATATGACATGATGGATGGAAGTATCTTCCATCGTAGATAAGCTTTTCTGTATACCGAATAAATGAATTTATTTGCTTTCGTAGCAGACCTCTGGAAATATATCCAGAAAGGTTTTGGAATTGTGTGGTGGATATAGGCTATTTAGACAGTCTCTGAAATCTAGAACGAATATATTGAACATAGGACTTAGAAGACTACAGTCATAACCCCAGAATTTGATTTTGTTTTCCTCAAATGATTCCATAAATTAATTGAAATCTGAGACGGACCAGACATTATTTTTGTTCTTAGTAGTTTTCTTGAAACTGGAAGAATGTGAATTCTATGCGATGTTTGAACAATAGGATTGTGTCCGGTGGGGAAAAGTTTGAGGCAGTTCTAATGCTTAATTTCTGGGAATATCTGTATTGTGACATCCTGCTACAAGGTTCGATTGCTCTGATATTTTGCTTCCGTTTCTTTGTAATAAAAATTCGTATTTCATTCAAAAGGACTGTCTCTCCTACCTGTCGTGCTATTAGTTAGATGTTTGGAAATACTGGAGGGTGGCGAATCTCTGTAATTTGCAATAAGCCTAAGAGATACGGTCGCTTTATGTATCTTCAGGGTTCCGTAAATTCCCAGAACTAACACCTGTAAGGGGATTTAAGGATTCAGTCGGTTTTGATTTCTTCTTTCCAGATGATGAGCCTTTGTCAAATTATTCTCTTATGATGTATCCGAATCAGTTCCAAGTCTAACAAGTCGTGGATGTTATTGTCGTTTCATGAACTATTCTTTTTTCACGTGTATTTTTCAGTAGCATCTTCATTTTCCTCATTTATAACTATGGTGCTGCTATTTAAATTAATATAGCTGTTGTTTGAATACGAATGAGGTCTCTTGAGGTTTTTTGGTTGTTCCAACCAATCCCTTTTATTTCTGTTAGCTATAATATCCACTTTGAGGATCTAGGGGTTAAAGGCAAATTAAAATATTTGTGTAATATATTCAGTTCTGCACGTGTGAGGACGATTTAAATATTGAATTCTGTGGATAATTGCCTATCTTGCTTCTCCGATTTGCATTCAGCTTGTTGAATATCTTTTGGTTCCTTAGGACAAAGTAAAACTTGTTAGATGATCTGTCTACTTTCTAATTTGGTTCTGCTGGAAGTGCAGACGCCAGTTTACAGTATTGCCTAATTCTGCTGAAAATTCAGTCGTAGATGGTTCAAATCTTCTTACTCTCGTCAATGATTAGGCATTAACTTATTTCGGCCTCGCTGGGCTTTCCATATTGCAGCTGGTCTTCTGCGTCCTCTCTAATTTTAGCCTTTGGTCTGTTTATTCATTCTTTGGTAGTCAATATCTTTCCATCCTTATAAATGCGCTTTCCATATCTTTCGATATTTCTTGATCTTCTTATTTACGTTGTAAATGGCTATCTCTCAACTGATGTCTTCATTTTTATAGGATCTAATTTTGTACATCCTTTAACCGTTGCTAAAAATCTTATTTCTACGGTTTGGATTTTATTCGATCTTTGCTTTTAACAGTCCATATTCCTAATCCACGAAGCCCAATTTAAATAAAATTAAAATTGGGTTTCTAATTTTTTTAAATTCATATCTCATTCAATTGTTTTTTAATCTGTGGAACATTTTTTATTTAATAGTTCTACAAATTTTCTGAAATGTATTTATTTTTTTGAAATCTATATTTTAGATATATTAATAAATTGTGTCACCTATTCTGTTATTTTATCTTCTATGATTATTTCCGATCTGACATGATCTCGACATTTAAATGCCACGACTTGTTTTCTTTTGTGAGATCTTGAAACTGTATTGTTGGCTGATTTTATTCAACTCATGAACTGGTTTTTGAACGCCATCGTCTCGTAATATAATCGGATCATCTGAATACAGCATTGTATCTTTTTTCTAGTTAGCTTGGATACCGTGTTTTATCATTGTTTTACATTTTTATATATCAATATATTTACACCTTCTTTAATTTCATTCTCTTCTATTAATTTATTATCTAATTGTAACGTAATTTTTGTCTTTATATAAGCATTGTATAGCTTGAAACTAAATATAATGGGAAAACCTTGTTTTTTCATTATACTCCCTAATTTTTCTGTATGTATTTTAACAACTGTTTTCTCATAAAAGGCTAAATGAGGTCTCGATGTTGTCTTTTTAAACATAGACATTATCGATACGTGATCCTTTCATGTCTGAAATCATTTTGTCATTCTGAGAGTAGGCTGTTTGCAATATGTGTGTTTGAAAAGGTATACGAAACCAGTAGATAACTGAATAACTAAAAGTTCAATCCTAGAATTAGTTCCGGGTATCAGGAATTTCCACGTAACTATAGAAATCTCAGAAACGTGAAGTAGCTTTGCTCAGCTTCAAATAAACGGATGGTATGTCAGTAACCGTAAACTAGTAAGTCCACACGACGTTGAGCTCGGCCTTTCGTATCCTGCTAATCAGACGAAAACCCCATTAAGATACGTGTGTTGTGTACCTTTAGAAGGAGGCTTTAGGGTACTGTAATAATCGCTACTGCTCACAATAATTCGCACTCTGCGTTCACCAGTAGTCATTTCCTTCAGAAATCCGAAACGCTGACACTTTCTCATTAGGAATTCAGTTCAACAGCGTGTTGAGATGCACTCATATACGATATTTATCCATTATTTGATGTGTCCCTGTGCCCGTTTCCAGAGTGAATGCACGAAATTATCTGTAATTTAAACCCTACGGTCTTAATCCACTGAAAGAAAAAAAAAAGAAAACACGCAGTTAAATCTCATAAGTAAAATAGGAATGCAGTAATTTTTTCTGAATAATCCGTGCTAGGCAGGTTCTTCTCATGCATCCTATTTATATACACTACCCAAATAAAAGTAAATTGGAACCCTCCATTCACGAGAAAACTGATGATAAATCTAGTCTGTAAAGGATATCAATGGTTTCAAGAGAACTAGGTCAGTCTTCTGGTCTCCTTTATAGGCAGTATAATTAATTATATATAAAAAAATAAAATAAGTCCATAGGAAAATTTAATATTATTTTAAAGAGAATATTTAATATTATTTTAGTGACAGTGCCATCTTCGAGAATGGTCTTATATAACCAATCAGCAGCGATCTAGCATTCTCAAGTCCAAAGTTAGCGATGTGCTGTAGAAAGGCTGCTCACAATGACAGAGAACTCAAGAATACCACCACAAGGGTCTACTTCTTGAGAAAATAGTTATTTTTATCTTGTTGTCAGGTTCTAGAGAATCTGTTTTAAAAGGCGAACTGCCATAAGCAATCCTACAGCTGTTTACACGACATTGAGAGAACTAATTCAATGAATTTTCTTGGGAGGTATAACCACATATTTCCTCCGTTTACTTGAGAGCTACAAAGGCGCAGAATTAAAAAGGACAAGAAATATCTTTGTTTTGTTTCCTGACTATTCTCTCTCTCCCCCTCCCCTCTCTATACAATCACAGTGTCGGTTGCTGAAGTTTTTGTAGGAGGACGCTTGCTAGATCTTCGAAAGATTCGGCAGCCAAATTTGTTTAAATGAGGAGTATTTTGTAGATCATATACCGATTCCCAGAAGAGACGTTCAGCTCTGAAGCCACGTGTTTTTAAAATGGTAAGGAAATACGTTCTCTCTCCAAAACTATATGCTGTATTTATCAAATAAATACATTAATTTTGGTGTTTTCTCCATTTATCAGCATATTTTCCAAGATGCCCAGAATAAGAAAATTTACTCTGACCGTGTGGCTCATACACTACTGCAAACAGACGTATTTGTCATAAGGAATGTTAAAAGTAGCTTCCCTAATTCGCTTTTCTTAGCAAGCATGCTACAGTGCAATCGAAGACACATCCGCTTTTGCCAAGTACGCTGAAGTTTTTGATGTATCGTTGAACACCTTAAATGCGTTCACACACATAAATAAATAAAATTGAGAGGTTTAACTGAATGTATTAAAACACATATTAGAATAGCCGTGACAACAAATAAGACACGTAAAACACTACAGTTGTTAAGTAGTTGGAAAAGTTTTATTATTAGTTAACTCTTTTGATAATTACCGATGAATATAATAATAAATAAATTCTCGTAGAAATCATGACTGCTAATATTATTGGAGGCTGGCGGTCCTTGCAGTGTTTTCCTTCGATTCCAAAGAATTTCATTTTCCTCTTTCCCATCTCATTAAGTCAACTTCTTCTGTTTGTTTGCTCTTTCAAGCACTTTTTTGGAAACAAATGTTTTCTATCCAGCTAATTAGCATAATTCTTAAGGGGATGTTTCTAGAACTATCATTTTTTTTCGAGTGGTCCATGTTTCTGAAGGTGCGCATTTGTGGAATAGACAAAGGAAAAGCAGTTGCATTTCTGTATTTATATTGACTTTCCTGTTAATGTTTCTTTTTAAGACATATCGCTTCGGTTATTTGTATTCTTATTATTTCATGTTCATATTTTTCATCACAAGGTTATATTTCTTCCATTAGTTGAGATACATGCTTGTTTCTATTTCTTCCACGACCCTTTCTGCAAAGATTCCAAACAATAATAGAGGTAATGCACACACACTTATCGGACTTCCCTTCTATCCGTTGTGAAAGTGTGATTATTTTATTTCAGATTTTTATACACCCTCTGACCAAAACGAAACCGAACGTTTCGAAAATGGAAGAAACTAGTGGCACTACCTGTTGTATCTTTTTGTTGACGAAAGAGGCAACCTTCATTAGTGTTGTGTCAACTGTTTATGACATTTATTTCATTAGAAGCAGAGTTATAGTGCCAAGAGTGATAGTGTGTTTTGACGAACAGTCTGTCTTCACGATATTCATGCGTACGGGACGAATTCTCGCTATCAATCGCTTCAAAACTTCGAGATAAAACTCACTATTCACCGTTTGGCCAGGCGGAACGAATTCTTTGTGGATACTGCCTTGGAATCGTAGAAACAAATCAGCATTGTCTTTATTTTTGACTTCTCCAAGCGACTTTTTTTCGGATGCCCCTCCTCTGGTAGTCTCCACTCAACACTTTGGCGCTTTGTTTCGGGCTCATACTCAAAACACCAGGTTTCGTCACCAGTTACGATCGTTTCAAGGAAGTGTGATTCCTTACAAGCGGTTTTAATGAGATCCTTGCAGGGTTCAATTCGGTACATTTTTTGGTCGTCAGTCAACTTGTGGGGAATATTTATTGTATATATTAGCGAAGGCCCAAACTCTCGGTTAACATGTTGTGCACAGCCGATTTTGGAATCCCCAATTCATCTTCCATCAATCTCACGTACGATTTCTGGTTTTCTTTGATGAAATCGCGCATTTTTTTTATGTTAACTTCGCTCAGTCCAGTTTTTGGACAGCCCGGCTTTTCGTCGTCCTCAAGCGTCTCACGACCACTTTGAAATCGCTTAAACCACTCGTAAACTTGAGTACGGGATAAGCATTCATCACCGTATGCTTTTTGAAGCATTTGATGCGTTTCGTAAAACTTTTACCAAGTTTAACACAAAAATCAATCGCAGCTCTCTGTTTGAAACTCATTTTCCGACCGTTCGTCAAACCACACTGTCACTCTTGACATTATAACTCGGCTTCTAATGAAACAAATGTCATAAACAGTTGACACAACACTAATGAAGGTTGCCGCTTTCGACAACAAAAAGATACAATAGGTGGCGCCACTAGGTTCTTCTAGTTTCGAAAAATTCGGTTTCTTTTTGGTATATGATTGAAACTGACTGAATTAATGAGCGAATTAAAACTGACTTTGCGATTCTTCATTTCAATATATTCTGATAGAATTTGATTCTCTGCAGGTCAACACATTTGTTACTGCATTTCACGAAGCTGTACTGTTGTATGCCGTAGCACTGAACGAAACTTTAGCGGAAGGATACAATATCACCAATGGCTCGATTATTACGCAGAAGATGTGGAACAGGACATTTGAAGGTACGTGCTTAAAGAAATTTATTCAAAATGAATCATGTATTTTTTGCAAAAGAGGAAGTCATTACAAGAAAATTATACATTTTAATTTTTTCTCCCATTTCTTTACGTCAATTCCAAATTTCTAAGCTTCCTTGCAAGAAGCAAAATCAAAATGATTTTGTTTCAATTACAATATCCTGTGAATGAAATGTTTCTTTTTACTCCTAAAAAAGCGTTATCTACCTTCGAGTGTTTTTAATGTTTTTATTTTTCTGTGATGCTTGTTTCTGTTTGGAATATTTTTCGTATTCTTCAGAACTCATTTTAAATTCTCGTAACAGAAACATGGTGGGCACGACGACAGTTTAACAAACGGGCTTAAACTGGGCAGTGTTTAAAGCAAAACTTCTCATCCCCCCCCCCCCCACACACACACCTAAAAATGTTGCTCTTACCAGCAGCTGAGAATGCGACTTAATTTCCTGCTAAATTTTTCCCGTAGCAAACTGATCACAAAAATATTGTTTTACGTATATATAAAGAACTAACAACCAGTTAGAGTATAGCTTAATCCCTCTATATCATTTGATATGCAACATTACTCTCGAATTAATGATTATCAAAAATTGAAAGATTTTCATTAATTCATACACCGAGAATCTAAGCGATTCCCAGAATCGGGTCAGCTAACACTAAACCGAATGCCTAAGACTACTCTGAGCAATAGAAGT
The DNA here is from genome assembly GCF_054136105.1 of Typopeltis vanoorti. Classification (NCBI taxonomy): domain Eukaryota; kingdom Metazoa; phylum Arthropoda; class Arachnida; order Uropygi; family Thelyphonidae; genus Typopeltis; species Typopeltis vanoorti. Next base: position 125,541,433 of record NC_143556.1, on the reverse strand, counting down.
AAAATCGTTGTTACATGTTGCGCAGTACGGCTCTTTCTCTCATCTAAAACTGAGCATTTTTTTTTCACAATCATAAAAGTGCGCTCGCAAACACATGCACAGCCAACAACATGAACCCAAGAACCATAATAAATCAGATAACACGATAGATACCTGTAAAACAGAATTTCAATTTATCTTTATGCAAATCACAGCCTCAAGCAAGGCTTTCAACCGTTCACAAACCTTACTCTGGAGAACAAATATCGATATTTTTCAAGACACTTTAAAACTCTTGTAAGTAAGTAGTCTCACTGTGAACAACGAAATTCATTTCCCAGCTAAAGATTCATCAGTTCCCACGGATGAATTATAAATAAATAAATACAATTATGTAGTTCATTTCCTTCGTCATGCAACGGACTGCGTGTCAGACTTATTGCACAACATGATGCTCTTCCTTTACTTCTAAATTTACCAAAATATGGTTTTGAACGAAGATATCGAACGGGAACGTTAACTGTGATGAAAAATTTTGCGGACTGGGAAATTTGGCAAACAGGCAAAAAAAAACAAGCGATATCAGAGTGGATGAAGGAATTTTGATATAAACAGTAAGGAATTAGCGTCACGATAGGAGGGAAAGCAAAAGTCATTCTCAGAGGTTGAATAACAGTACAGCACTCAAGGATAAAGAGTGTTACAATTCCTCATTATTCTAAACTTGGTTTTATTTTCACATTTATAAATTAGAGTAAATCTCTCAATATACCAATCAATCATCTGAAATTCGACTTTCACAAGCATATAACGATTTTATTTGATAAACCTTTAAGTAAGTTTTTTTAAAAATTTCACCTGGAATACTATTCTATTTTTATATTTACAGATTTCAGATAATTTTATCATCGGCACTGAAATATATTCATAATCACATTCACTCTGGATGTTTTCTAGCACCGTCTCACTGTTGCCTTTCACCGAAAGCTGAGTGATGTTGTTTCGGCGAAAGCTGCATGATAAATGTTATCAAGCAGCTTTCGTGATAACATTTATTCATTGATCCAAAGTTAAACATCAGTTTAACTTTGGTGAATCCCCCACGAAAGTGTCTTTAAAGTTGTCTTACATTTAAGCGTCGTTAGTAGGCAGGAGTTAAATAATCCTCCAATGGACGAGCGACGAAATTCGTGTACCACCTAATTCACAAACATCCATGCTCACAATAAGATTGTAATCCACAGCCTATCGATTGAAGACAGCCATGCTACTCGCTCTGACAGCCATTTAATATTTGAAGCAATAGATAACGCTAATGGCCAACTTGTAAAAGGGATTGCCATCCATCATATCTGAATTCAGTAGTATAAATATCGTACTTCATACATACGACTCGTATAACGTGTCAGTGGAATTATACTTTTGGCCATGACTGCCAGTCAAAGCTGTCCCATCCATATTTCCAACTTGGTCTAATTGCTAAAATGTTAAAAAGCGGACCTCTGAAATTTTAATTTTTGCGTTATTTTTATATATCAGTTAGTGCTCCACTTATTTACGGTCTTCTATGAAACTGCAAGCCTGGATTTATTGTGGAATATGAATTTACACACTCCATTGCATCCATGAACTCAGTGCTAAATGCATTTTGTGTATTTATTGTATATGTTACTGACTTCTGAAACTCCCGAGAGACATGCAGCCATATCACGCCACTATATAACACCAATTTTCATTTGAAAATTTCCACGTCATGACGAAATTCGAATCAAGTTGGCTTTCTAGCCGAGGTTTCCCTGGTGACTGCAGAAGCACTATTAGCGAAGCAGTTGACCAAATTAAATGTCAAGTTGTCTGATTTAAAGCATGCTGATTCTGTTTTTTGTAAAGATCTTTGAAAAATGCCTATAACCGATCAAATTGTCCAAAAAGAGGGAGGGGAAACTCGAAGGATGGATAGAGACCGTATGCCATTTCTATGCACTGAATGCTACAGTTTTCGCCAAATAAATCCTCAAGGTGAGTGGTGTACTAATTTAAAAGAACTGTTGTTTTTCTATTACCTTATTTCTTTAACAATAAAGCTGCAACTCGAGTTTTATTCGACTCGCAAATATTCGTGTGAATGTCATTTTTCTCTCGCGGTATAGTGCAATCTTGTCATGAACGCAAAATGTTCAACTACAGCCTCTCAATTAGTGAGGATTGGTTCGCGAAGTATGTGATCATTGTTATAAATTTCACTTTGTAGGATTCATGTGAAATATTTCAGAATTTTTATACAGAATTCTTCGACTGTGCGAATGCTCGTTTCTATTTCAGATATAAGGAATGGTGAAGATCACTTTTTTTTTTCGAAGTGAGCCCAGTTATAAGAAATGCTGATTTCTACAGTAAATGGAGAGGGAGATCATTGATTCATCTATGGAGCTTTCTCATTAAATTGATTTAAGTAGACCTTTGAATAAGGTTCTAAATATAGGAGATTATGTTGCTAAATTCCGTTTATTATTATAGAATTACACTGTGAAAGAATACAGCTAAGATGTTTTATAGATTGTTGTAAGAAATATATAAAGTTAATCATTGATGTACTTCTAAATGTAATTCACGACCGAGTTTAACTAAATTTTTCACAAAATTCATAAGATGTCTTCCATTTGTTGGCCAGGCGAGTTGCGTCTTACTCTCCAACCAAAAGAAAAAGCGGTTCTTTATGCGGCAGACGATTTTTGCCGTACAGTATGAGGTTCCTTCCTTTGCTTACTGGAGGTCTGAAGTGGCTTGACAAAATCCTGTTTGGTTTCTGATTTTTAGTCTGTCTAAGGTAATGTAGTATGTGTCCTTTCGTGGACGAGATGCACATAAAAATATCATTTGTGTGAATCTATTATGCAATGGTTAAGCTTGTAGATTATAACATCAGTAATAAACAGTTCGTAATATTTATACTCAGGCATAATTTAGGTTTTAATGTAGTAACCACACAAGAACACGGTTAATAGTACATAGCAAAAAAATTTTTTATGTATAATATTGTTTCACAGATCAGTGGATAGGTAATGATATTATACATCTTTATCTATGACACTTTGCAAAACATAAATTGCTAGTTGTTGATCATATATTTTTGTGTTTTATAATTTTCAGTCAACGATTGCTAAGTTTAAAACAAATAGCAAAAATATCGGGGTGTATTGAATTACTGGCGAAGAGTCTAAGGCTGAGTCAAACGTATTGTATTTTAATTTGTTTCTGTTATTCTGGGGTTCCAATATTATAAATCCGAGTTCCCGTGATGAAAAATGCTATTTTGAGCATTTAGCATATTATCTGCCCATACAACAAGAGAAATATCGATTTTGGCATACAGTTTATCTGCCCTGACATTCACGGTAACATTCTTGAAACCAAAAGATTTTGACAGCTATTGGCTAATGGTTTCTTACTAGATGTATATAAGTCTAGTTCCTATCCCAATTCTTAAGAACTCTCATACACAAAAAAAAACTACTTCAGATTTTGTCATTTACATATGGGACGAGCACCATTCACTCTCAAGTTAAAAGGAATCAATATTACGTTTGATGACAAACTTCTTTGTCTGCATCTGTGAAAGAGTTTTCCTATAATGTTATACCGTCTTGATAGAGACGTGCGGTGGATATCGGTATTGTTAGAATCAATACTTATTTTAATGTTAATCGCCAAGAATTTTGAACCGATATTGAGAATACAGAGAATAGATTAAATGGAATGAGTGAAGGTCACAATTCAAGGAGAGAAAAAAAAAAGAAAACTGATAGATACTGAAAAATCTCAAGCGATATTATTCATTTATTCACTCTTCTACAAACTAAGAAAAGATTCAGCACAGCTGATGGAGCAAATGATTGAGAAGAAAGCTAAGAGGATTCACTAACTTCATCTACATAAAGTAAGGAACGTAGTTTTGCAGGTCCAATTTTGCGTTGGTTTAATATCTCATTACTGAATAATATTGGTTCATTCAGGTTAAAACAATGCAGATAACGCTATAAGTCTATTTTGCGTACAATTTTACATTAAATGACTTCCATGTAAGCGCCTTTCAGTAGGGCAGTTTTATAATAAATAAAAATTCAAGAATTTTTATTTATTATTGCTTGGACCGCTTTAGGTAAGAAAATATGCAATAGATTGACATCCCATAAAAATTGCATGTTTACGGTAATACTAAACTCGATCTAAAATATACGATCACGGTAATGCTTTATGTTAATGTCATTATTACGTGAAGTCTCCAAGGAATCATCACAAAACTCAACCCACCACCAATAGCATTTTCTCTGTAAACTGCGCGTGTTCTCATGACCGATTTGCCTGTATGTTAGAAGGAAAAAACTGCTACCTCCGTAAGAGATCGATTAACTCAAGCGAAAAAGCCCGTATAAGGATCCCCCTTCGTCACGATGGGAATCGAGCTGAGGTATTTTCCATTTGAAGGGCACGAAGTCCATTTGCGCTACGGTGGCGATTTATAATATTGGCTTTCAGTTGTAACAGACGTTAAGCTGCTTCCAGAAGTAAATTCACCAAATAATTTAAACACTTATATGCTAAAGCACAAACCAGTGCAGACATTACCTTAAACGTTATCTTAGTGAACCTAACATGTTTAAGGAATAAATCCAACATTTTATAAATCCAATTTAAAACATGATGATAGCTGCCCAACCCAGTAGTCACTCGCTTACAACCTTTGACAATTGTTACTTAACTATTTCATTAAACTTTTATAAATTTAATTCGAAGTTCTGCGTTTAAAATAAAACCACTGATGCCACTGACCATACACTAACTTAGTTGTTTCGTCTCCCTCTCTCTTTCTTTACGCGTTTGTTGGACTGATGTAGCACACATGCATGCATGAACTCACATGATTTTCATTAACTGAAACAATCATTTTTCGTTTGACTCAGCTTTCGCTTTGTATGTATAGTGCTGCCATCTCGCCTTCGAAATAACAACTCTCGCTGTTTATATTAATTTCGGCTACAGTTTGAGGATATGGATTAAATTATTAGTAAAATCATTCACTTTTTTGGCGTGCAAGTTAATTGCAGATCATAACAAGCGTAAAGATAGGCATAAAATAGTTTGAAAATAATTTCAAACTATTTTTTTGTTTGAATTGGTGCCTTCAGCATTTTCAAGAATATTCAGAAATTGCTAATCATATTAAAAAAATATTCAAAAATTGCTGATCGTACTTCGTAAACCTTTCCCAATAATAATATATGCAGGCAAATAAATTTTCTCTCCGCATATTCTTCAAAATAAAACCGAAATAAACAGAAATCATATATTAAACTATCTGCGGATGCAACACCAGTTGTTCCAAGAATAAACCCCGAAGATCTCTAAAATGTATTTTAAGATATTATAGTTGCAACTATAGATATTTTAAGATATTTTATTATAGTTGCAACTATAATAAGCTACAACAGAAAGGAATTATTCTGAATTTTATTTCTCTTAGTATAATTTTAAAATACCGTAATTAAAATTAAAAAAATCAGCAAAAAGGGCGCTTAATTTGTTTTAATGTTTGTTTCGTTATTTTTTAAACTGTGAGGAATTATAACAGAATGTTGAGCATATCTTAACATTTTATTGTATATTAACACTATTTTCATAGTATCTCCCGACCAATCAATAAGTAATCAGAGTATCATTGATAATTTTGTGTTGGAAGCGATTAGCAGAGCATGCCATGTTGCTAATTGAACTCGATCTGGTTACTTGTCATTCAAGATGATACTCTAATTATTCCCGATGCAGCTAACTGGGAGTGGCACAGTTGATGATGATGATGTAGCAAATGCAGGCATTTGAGAAGCGTAATGTATTAATGTCTGTACGGATATGTTTTACAGTCTTTATTCAATTTTCCCGATGTGATAAGGTGACGTTTAAATGCCTCGCCATAATTTATAACAATCGGTTGTTATAAATTATAACAGTTGCAAGAAAACGATTTTTATCTTTACGCTTCTGCGTAAAGATAAAAATCGTTTTTTTTGCAACCTGTAAAATGTTATATGAATACTATCAAACGGTTCATATATTTTCTAGGAAATGAATTTATCCATTTTGAAATCTAAAAGATAATTTAATTCGATTTTACATTTCTTTAATTCGTAATTAAAGTTGAAAATTGTCCACATTTCAGAGAAATAATAAAAACCACGTTAATTGATAGGAAATATTACTAAAACGTCTTGTTTTGTATGGTGCAGTTTAAATTATTATTGCGCAAGCGTCTGCGTGTATAAACACACAAATTTGTGTTGCAGGGCATTTTAAAATAAGAGCCCATACTCTAACGAAACCATACTGCCAGAAATGAATTACTATACGTATTTAAAGCATAAGTATTTAATTCTTTCTTTTAAGGTTACACGGTGATCAGCATTCATGTTTATAAATTTATGGACACAAAAACACACGTGTTGAACGGATTATTTTATTAATTACTAATAAAATAAAACTTGAAGTTTCGACCCCTGCATCGAAGTCATCATCGGAAGGATACAAGTGTATAAGGAACCAAGCCCTAGCCCTGTATACCGGTAAACTAAATCTACGTAGTTAATTAATCCTTTTCCCTAGCCTGACCTCTAGTGATAAAAAATAAATAAAAAATTAAAACAAAAAATTAAAATTAAAAAAAAAACAAAAAAAAAAAACAATAGAACTATAATAAACTGCTCAAGTCCTCATGTATTAATTTTTCTACGGCTAGTTTGGTTGTAATACAGGTTGTAGATGGGTCCTCCACATTCTTGAAATGGTTAGGCCATCATTTTTGTTGATATTTCGGTTGTGGTTGAGCATTTTACATGACTCTTTAAACTTTCTCTCAAACGAGGTTTGTGTGCGGTGTAGAGACTGTATTTTCCCAATCAATTCTGTGGTATGTTTTGAAGGTTCGTGGTTGGTCAGAAAGGCCGGTTTTTCCAAAATGGAGGTATTTAATGTGTCGTTTGTGTTCATCTTGTCTGATTGGGATAGTTCGCCCTGTTTCTCCTATGTATGGTATGTTACATGTGCATTGTATTTTGAATACCCCTGAGTGGGCTAGGCGTGGAAGAGTATCTTTAGAAGAACTGAGTAGGTGTTTTAACTTATTTGGGGGGTTAAAGGTGGTTTTAATGTTGTATTTGCGTAGTGTTCTGTCTATTTTTTCAGAAATGCCTCTAACATAAGGAATGGCAATAGCATTCCTGAAATATTTTTTATTCTTACTGGTATCTTTTGTGGATGATCTTGTGAATAGTTTTTTTACTGTATCCATTTTTTATAAATGTTTGGTTGATAATCTTGTATTCCTGGTTTAGAGCTTGAATAAATATGTATATGTATTTAAAGAATCGATCTTGTCATAATTTTTCTTCTAATGATTGTTATTAATTTTTTTTCTCCAAAATTAAGCGGTAAGTGTTCAACTTGTGAATATTCAGCACATAATTTCCTGTTTAGGACATTTTATTTTCTTGAGGACTGCGCTAGTATAATTTCAAACTAAGAAACAGTATATCAGAAGATAATCAGTTAAATAGATTTAAAGTCAAATTATTCATAAAATCAAATACATTTAGATTTGTTTCTTATTGAAATAGAAACATTGCTGTTGTGGAAATCTCAGTTTGACGAGTATTTTGTTGTGAAGTCATCAATCAGGATTACTCTTATCACCTGTTGAGAGACTCGTGATTTCTTTCGGCAACGACACCGTCATGCCATTTAAAAGCATGCCCTTCGCTACAATGAATAAAGGAATTAACTCACTTAAATCTCAGGTGCGAGAACTTTATTTTTTTTGTTTACTGTCTAATACCTTTCCTGCAGAGTCTCACTGAGTGGAAGTTTCGGGAACAGCTGAGTAATCCTGGAAACTGACTAAATAAAGACCTGTTTTGCTTTGATTCAGTTTCGCAGTTATGGCCAGCACGATCAGTGGAAAAACAAACAAAAAATTTCTACGCTTCAATACTAATGTTAATCTTAATCAAATAAGAATTATGAATGTTCAGCGTAATGAACTATTTAGTTTTCATGCTATATTTGGATTGAGTGTTGGAGAAGGCAAATACGTAATGTTTTATTTATAATTAGGATCACTTATATCTATTCAAGTCCCATAAATAGCCGAAAAGCTACAACACACTTAGCACTATGGGTCAGCTAAGATTTACTAAATCTGCAAATCTTCTCTAGCCACAAAATTTTTGATAACTCAACCGATAAATCAGCAAAGAAAAAAATTATTTTTCGTTTAAACATGAATGTTTACGGTGAGATTCGAATCCCTTGTCTGTTGGTAGACAAGTTGAGGTGCTATCTATTCTTCTAACCTGAATGGAGTAGTCTGTGCTGAATGCAATTCATAATTTTAAGTAAGCGTTCGTATCCTAAGATTCGAACCTAGTTTTTTAAAGTACAGTTTGAGGACAACTCTTGAAATGACTCTATCTCTTAGACTCAGGATTTGAAAATCAGTACAGTATACAAACTTCGTTTGTCTTCGTGTGTACTGGCTGTTTTTGTGGGAAGTAAATCCTACGACTAGAACTGAATAAAACCCTGAGAAGTGCGTGCACAAGTTCTCTTATGGATTGGGTATTTGAGTTTTTTCAAAGTTATCAGATAATATTTCTTGCAGTTTCAAATTTTAAAAATTCTATTTATATTTACATTGATTTATCTATAGCAACTGATGAATAAACTGATCCATAAGTCAAATAGGAAGGGTGCGTATTTCGAAATACCCTGACTATTGTTGTTGAACATGGATCACACTGAATAAATAAAAAGAACGGATCTCAATCGTGCGCACATACACATCTACCCAATATTGTGGGAGGGGAATGCAATATTATAATATTTCATCTATAGCCCAAGAATTAAGAAAGCATCTTAATTCTTGGGCCGTTTTCCTTCACTCTTTACTTGTATCCTATTAAAGAAGTTGAAAGTTTAAATACTCAGAGAAGAAGGAAAAAAATAATAAAGACGGCTTACCAATAGTCATGCTGCATCTATTTTATTACAAAGATGAAATTGCCACATAAAACTATTAATTATTCATGTGTAATGTGTTTTTACGTTTACAGGAATAACAGGCAAAGTCATTATTGATGATAACGGAGATCGGAATGCTGACTATTCGCTGATGGACATGGATCCTAAAACTGGAGTGTTTGAGGTAGAATTATTTATAATGTATCAATTTAAACTTGCTTCTGTTTGACTGTTTGTTAACTTAGAATCACAAGATCCACTTGAATTGATAATTTTCATGAAGCTGTTTAAATAGTACAGCATCGCCTTTTGAGAAATGATAGTGAATACCGTTAAAGTAACATATACACTCTAGTTGTTTGTTCTGACACACTTAAGAGGTGGAAAATAAGATATTGGAAAAATAACTTTTATTCCTGAATTATCTTTGTGATTTCACTCGTGCTGTTAATGCGCACAATTATTTTTAGCATTTTTTCAGGACCATGTATATTCTTGAAACCATATACTCCTGAATGTTGCAGACTTTCAGCATTCAAGAGCTACTAATGCAGTGTGGCTTTGAGTGTTGCGATGTTATGTATATTTGGAAACCATTTAATAATTGTAGAAAAAAAATTAACTAGTTTTCATAAAATCATATCAGTATAATAACAAAAATTAGTTAATAAACATTTTTGTTTATTTTTCAATAAAACAAAAAATTCCAGCTAGTATCAGAAAATATAGAGATAATTATAACACAAAATTGGAATTGTACCGATAAATTGTTTCACAATGGAAGCTCCTCAGAGGTGTCCTTTAAACACCAAGAGAACAATTGGAAAATCTACTAAAAATATAACGAAGCATCGATAAATGCAATAGTTTTGAAGAAAGCATCTTAATTCTTGGGCCGTTTTCCTTCACTCTTTACTTGTATCCTATTAAAGAAGTTGAAAGTTTAAATACTCAGAGAAGAAGGAAAAAAATAATAAAGACGGCTTACCAATAGTCACGCTGCATCATAATTCCGATGAATGTGTTAACGTCATTTTCAAATGATCTAAAAGGACGTTCATTTCCTCTCCTTTCCTGTCATCACCGAAGGATATTATTTCTGAAAATATCCCATCATTCATACCTGTTTACCAATATCTTACATTCATTTAATTGACCCTTGAATATATGGTTTATGTCCCTCTTGCATTAGTCATTAAGCGAACGCACTCCTGAGATGTCATTATGTGCGATAAAATGAGGTTGGAAACGGAACAAGAGGGATCTTGTTCTCTTCGTGCGTTCATCATCACAGCGATATTACAAGACAGTAATGATCCCCGGTAGTCTTTGCTCTCCGGCGCATTAGGAGTTGAGACCTGAAAAGGACTTCGGTAAATCTTTCATATGATGCCGTGTTGCACTTAGGGGAAGATTGGTGAGAAAACATACACCAAAGACGTGAAAAGCGAAAAAAAAAAAGAAGAAAGAAATTCCTACGGTAATGATGATTACAAACCATATACTTCGAAATGTATTCCTCAAACAGTTGTCATATATTTTGATGTTACTACCTCCGGTTTTTTAAGCAACATCTTGTAAGAAGATGTCAAGGAAGGAACGACAAATATACAAGACGAAATGATAAAGGATCTGATGTTCGCAATTCCCAAACGGTGTAACCTGAATACACTGCAGTTAACTCATCGCATTTATTTGCAGGGGGAAATGTAAAATGCAGCTTATGGTTCAAGAGAAGAATTACGTTTCTTACCTCACCTCAGTAAAATACTTGCTTGAGCGTATTTCCCACAGGAGGAGTGGGACTGGATTTGCATTGAAATTTTAAGTTAGGCCATCGGTTTGCGAGACCTAGAAAAAATAATTCAAATAAATTACCTAAAACACGTTTAGATTACCTATCATTTCTACAATGACATGTAGAATTTGTAGCACAGTAGTATCGAGTTTGTGACAGAACCGAGAGAGAGAGAGAGAGAATCCTGTTCGATGCTTTTTTTTTTTTTTTTGAACACCATGCAATTGTAGTTCTTAGGAACAATACGTTGGCAAGACTATTCTAGAGAAATGAGATAGATGGGGTGAATGAGAAAGGCAGCTCGATGAATTTCTAGATCAGCGGCGAAAAGACGTTGACCAGCTATTTCTAGACGAAATTTTATGTGTTTAGAAGAAAGTAAAGGAATAATAATTTTATGGAACTGTTTAGTTCACTGCAAGAAGAGAATTCTAAGTTTGGACAGATGCATGACGATAACTTATGAGTTTTTCCGTGCATGTATGGATTTATGATTTACACAGTGCTAATCGCTGTACAGGCAGAAGAAACGAAGTCTTGAACAATAAAGATCACCACATTCTTCAGAGACGATAAATGTGGTGTATTTGCGAATAATAGGGTCAGTGAACTAAAAGAAATCTTCTCTTCTCAAATTTCACTTTCTCTTACGCTACGCATCCGAAAATAAGCTCCATTGCATGTTGAAAGAGTTTGTGTTCACCACATTTTCAACGCGAGGACAGAAATATGGTCTTTTACGTAGTACATAATTTAATTCACGCAGTGTTGCGTTGCGCGATAGAATAATATAAAAGTCTCGAGATACGCCATTTCTTATTAAACGCTACGAAGCAAACTGAGGCTCTTCCGCGTAAACCGAACTGAAACTAAGAAACAAACAAAACACTGGCGACAAAGTTTTCAAACATCAGCGCTGTTTGTTAAAGTGCGGATTAAATTATTATTTTTAATAATTAAAACATTCGTCTTATACTGATTTTTGCTAAATGTATAAACTTTGCGAAAACAAAACACAGAATAAACAGTGCACACGTTCTTCATTCCTCCCCCCCCCCTCTCTCTCACTCCGTGCGATTTTCTATATGAATAACGGTGAAGCTACTCACAGATTATTCTTCTAGAGTGGCAAGTGTTTTCTCCAGGAAACTCGAACTTCTTATTGAGTAAAGCCAGAACAGCTTATGCATTTAACAGGCACAATATACTGACTTCATAGTCTTAGTTCGTTCGTTCATTAATTAACAACAACCAACCCACCCTACGTGCAACACACACACTCACTAGATAACTGAGTCTCTAGCTACTTTCTAATTTACACCCGCGACTTATGTAATTTTGTAGCAGACGCTGTTATCAAGACTGTTTGACAGTGTGTACCTTAACTACATAACTGAAACAGCGAAATCTGACAAATCATTTCAATGTACCACTTAGAAATGTGGGCTTACAAGACGTAATTAAAATTAGATCAACAGCTCAGTTTTGTCAAAGTTAAATTTTAATTTTATTTAATTATGTTCTAAACAACCACTTTTTATTCATATTGAGTTTCCCCCCTTTTCTCCCTCGTCCTTATTGGGGCAAGTTGAGCCCCCTCATGGAGGTTAAGTATTTATGGCTGTAGATCCGTGTGTGTTCACGGGGCCAGTTTGCCTGCTTGCGGGATGAAAAACCCCAGATAAACTGGGGGGAAAACCCTTCTGTCCACGCCCAAGACTGGCTAACTTGTCTATGGCTGAGGAAGATCCTTAAGCTCCTCACGTCGGCGACGGGAATCGAACTGAGGACACTCCTTCTCCAGGCATATGGTTGCGAAGCGCAAAGCCACTAGGCTAACCGCGAGGAGATTTAAACAACCACTAAAAAAGTAGAAACCCTAATCTTAAATGAACTTTTGTTTTTAATCATTTGATTATTTATTAAAGCCATCATATTAATTACTATTGTATGGTGTGCTGTGACAGGGCATCTCGTCTCACCATGACTCAAACTGAAACATCTAAATTCTTAGAGAACGTTAAAATATGGACTGTGGGAATTGTATGCACACCAAGTAAACCAAAAGGCGACATGAATACTAAATGGAATATAGAAACCACAACAACAAGAATGTCAACATTTTAACCTCACCGGCAGCCAAGGAAAACGTTGTAAATCGCACCTTCTCTCTCTCTCTCTCTCACACACACACTCACACATACACACAAATTAACTACTATAACTTGGAAGTCACTTCCATTTCATTTAGATACGCCACAGTTTGTTCTAATAAATTAACTAAACTGCGTATTTTAAGCAGCCACATATAATAAAAAGAGATTGAAAAGAGTGGAATGTGATTCAGCATATTAATCCTCCACTGCGCTCTTCCGTTCAAAGTAATGCATTGCAAAAGTGCAGTTTCCTTTTTTAATACTCTGTGGTGAAATTTAATTTATCGTTGTAATTAAATTCACTTGTCTTCATCTCCATAAAATACACTCAAAATTATGTTCATATTTTTTTAATAAAATTTAAATAGTTATTGCTAAACGTCAGCGATATTTCATAAACGCTACGGCCCGTCCCAAAATTCACGAAGCGTGACAGTTTTTCAGGTGAACTATACTTATCTTTGGTCAGCAAATATCAAGAAACTGTCGACAAACCTGTACAATAAGACCGTTTTTATTTACCTCAAAAATATCTCTCTCATACGTTGTTTGTCTTAATGGTGGCCTTGTGTGAGTAAACCCAGCCCATACAAGGAGACATCCACTAAGTTTTAACCTGCAGTTTTTGAAGTGGATGAGAGGATGCGCAAACATCTAAGAAGCAGTGCAGCTCGTAGAAACAGCTGAACTTTTTTTTTTTTTCATTTTTACAGTAGATGGAATAGAAGATTGGTTTCTTTAGAGAGGAGAGAATTAAAAAGAATCGGAGACTAATAAATTTATCTGAAGACCTTTCTTTCAAACATTGAACGGCTGCCATAAGATATAAATCTGAGGAAAGCCTCTCAAATATTGTTTCTGAAGGGCATATCAATACAATCCAGAGAAAGTTATTTCCTTTAGTAATTGACCTAATACTGCTGTCCATGTGAAGTTGTTGATAGCACTTATTTTGAAGTGAAGATAGAACAACATAAAGTGTTTTCTAACGTGGTGTCTTCACAATTTAAAACCCCTTTACTTGGAAACAAAGAAGAAATAGAATCCTGAAGACAAAACTTAGAGGTTCATCTAATTAAAGAATTGTTTCATGCTAACTGTCAAGTCAGAGTTTCGTGCAAGAGCTTTATGGGTATTTTCTGAAGCAAACAAAATATATAGTAAAACGTTTATATGAAGACTACTGAGGTAAGACAAGTTTATTCTTTTTTGTTTCAAGTTAAGAAAAGTAGATTCCTTCCTTAAAGATGGATTCTTGTTTGGGTTAAAGAAAAACATTCTCATTTGAACTGATTGTAAGTACAAATGATTGTGGCGGAGAACTAAATTTTGTAAACCACAGAGGTTTACAAAAGTTTTTTTTTTTATTTAAATCTTTTAATTCTAAATTTATTTTTCATGTATGTTAGAGAGAATTTATCAATTTTTTGTTTAAATTATGGAAATAATTATTTGTAAAATTTTACATTAATAAAACAGTTTTGGTATTATTATTCTCTTGTCTGAGAATAAGATAAGTGAATATAATATGAGAATAGGTTTAATCAGTGGCGAAACTATTATACTTTTAAAGTACATAAATTTCAGATACTGGAAAGAAACCAATATTTGGGATACGAAACTATTAAGCGTAGCAAAAAATTATAAATATATTGCTTTTTCAAAGACTTTATTTAATGCCATAATACTTGTATACCCATATTAGTTTTTTAATATGTAATATATATTATTTTAAACTTTCAATTGGCACTTTGCTGTTAACATCACGGAATTCCAGATATGTTTATCATGTTATATCACACTCTTAGTTACTTTTTCTGAATGCGATCTCATTTTCGTTATTAGTACTGTTACTTGTTTCAGCCAACAGAATATTAACCTCAATAAATATATACCAGCAGAAACAAAACTTCTTGCCCCCACATATTAATTTCTTCCAAAGATTCTTGTAACAAGTAGAATTATTGGGATTCATGTAGAGTATCACCTGTTGTATCCCGAAGTATGTATTTTGTGAGCTAGCTAACAGGAGCATCTGACATGACTAGTAAGTTGTTATTTATGCTGCTCATAAGTTGTGTTTATTGATGTACGTCTAGGTAGTAGCCAATTACATCGGCGTCAGCCAGGAAGTGGTCGATGTGCCAGGAAAACGTTTTCACTGGGCAGGCGGTAGATTGTATCCTCCTCCGGACACCCCACGATGTGGATTTGACGGATCCAAATGCCCGAACAATGGTAAGTTTCTGACTTTTATCGGCACGTATTTTCTTTTAACATAGCACCGAGACAAAGAAAGTAGAGAATAGAAAGTTTGATAGGGAAAAGTATTCTTTTTGTTAAAATAGATAAAAATATCTTTCCGGTGCGTTGCTGTCTTGATTTATTGTTTTTAATACTATAAAAATAATTTTTATTAGATTAAAAACTACATATTTATTGATTTAAGCAAAAATAGTCATATGATAAATGTAATTAACGCCCCCCCACACACACAGTGGGATTGCAGGTAAAAAGGGATGGGCATTCAGCCTAGAACAGACATAGAGTGAAAATTCCATAAAAGCAAACCTACATTGTGCTTCATTTTTCTTGTACTCGATTATTTCTGAAATAGCATTTAACATGTATCTCTGCAATGACTTGGTGATCGAGTTTCTTATACTGCAAATAAACATTTTATTTTATCTGCTAGCAGTGTTAGTTTTTAAGAACTTTAAAAATAACCTTCGGCATGTACTTGACGACAAATAATAGTGAACTGCTTAAAATATACTCTGAATATACCCTGCTGGTGGAACGAATGAGCAGCTTGACTACCTTCAATTACACGTGCAATATAAGCTCCAAATGCTTATCAGGAATTTAACATTTTTCAGTATTGCTGAGTGTTGTGTTGTTAATGAGAACGCACATTTCAATGAGTTATGTGGAAGAAAACTGTGACTTTTTTTTTTACTTCTGCCTTTTCCTGATATATTTTGGTAGTGACATTAACATCTGACTTTTAACTGCAGTGATGATTTCTTTATAAAATTCAGCTATTTAGATAATTTCACATAGTGACCTTGCCTGAGCGTAACTTTGTCCCTGAATTTTCTAGCATGTGACATATCATCGCATAATTCCAGCCCTCATAATAATAACAGTAGTCAGATTCATGGCTATTATTACATAAACTGAGAAATTCTGAATATTTCCCGTTATTTGAATATTATCTTATTACAAATGAAATAATGACCAGGATTTTCTAACCTGAGATGTCAAGTTTTGGAAACCCAAGCATAAAACAGCAGTAGATTAAGTCCCTGTGACTTGTCAAACTAAGGAATCAAGTTCCCCCCCCCCACATCTCGTTTTTCTCCTTGCATTCAAGTCAAAACTGCTAAAATGTCACAGCCTTTTAATTGAGTAATCACCGAATGCTGTGCAGTTAACTGACCTGCATGTTTTAGTTCGACAATTTGGCTTTCTTAGTAAGTGACACAAACTTCGTTTTTGTAATGATATCGCATACTCTGATTTCGGTATGCTCTGTTGTTATCTTCTTCTTCCTCTTGTGCTCTATCTCATCTATTTGGGATCAGCCTTTTTCTTACGCGTGCGATCCCAACCGAGTTGGGGAGGGGAGAGGTATTTTTGTCTGTAGAAGTGTGTGTGTGTGTGTGTGTGTGTGTGTGTTCACAGGACTGGTTTGCCTATTCTGAGGGACAAAAAACCCGATTTTCCGGGAGAAGAAAACCTTCCACGTATGAGACCCGCTAACTCACCTTTAGTCGAAAGAGACCAGATAAAGTTTCCTCACGTCAGGGACGGAAATCGAACCCAGGTCTTTCCGACCAAAGGGCTCAGTCTATACCGACTGAGCTACGGAGACATTAAGTATGCGCTATTGTTATCTATCCCGGAAAATGGGAGGAAAGCCATTGAAAATTTCACTGCTGCATGTTAAAGAGATGCAAATATTTGGTAGCAGATTGCGAATTGTATTGCTTTCCATGTTGGCAGGAGTCATTATTCCATTTCCGTCGAGGTTTCTCTTGGCATGTTGCGATCGAAGGAAACTGAATAGTCTATTAAGATTTCTTTAGAGACTATTTGGAATTTTATTACACTTACTAATACGCAATCCACAATACACCTAATTTGTATTCCATTAAGACTTATTCATTCCTTCAGACGGACAATGCATAATAGATACCAGTCGCATTGTGCAGCATGTTTAATTGAATAATACGTGCTGGATAAACAGCCGTTAAAAAGCAGAAACTAACGCTTCCAGAGAGAGGCAAGCAAGCAAACAGTCATGAATAAGCGAACAGCAGATTGTATTGACAGTTGTGGAAGAGTACAATGTACAAGCATGTTCTGCATTGATATTGCTGTACTGTAACTTGGATAAAATTTAGCAGCGTATACTACTATTCTTCTAGCAATCACGCTTATAAATGTTTGGACACGTGTAGTTTGTTTAAATTGTATATTATATTATTATGTAATAATAATAGTTTAGTATATTATTATTATTAGAAAATGGTGAATGTTTTATAATTTTTGTTTTATTTAAATTTAGTAGGATTTTACTTTTCTTTAATCTTACTTTTAGTAGGATTATTGATTGGTTCCAATAATTCTAGCAACTGGAGATAGCTCTTATTACTATTGAAAAGAAATAGGCTGAATTTAGTTTGGTTTCTTAATTTAATTTTGAAAAAAAAAAGTAAGATTAGCTCAGAAAACGCTTAAGAAATGAAAAACTTGCAAGAACACACGTAGAAATGCAATAAAATGCGAAATATTAGACAAAAAAAAAAACCAATCTAACTGCATTAGTTTTTGATTTTCGTACCAGATGGCAGCACAAAATTTCACGGCAATAGATGGGATTGCAGCTTCTTGCTACTACGAATAACAAACAACACTTTGTTAACCTTATATTTATATCGGAGATTACGTTCATTGTAATTCAAGTTCCAAGTATGGAATGTGAGCATTGATATTTTATAATAATGCTTCGATAAAAGCAAACTTAACATATTTCTGTAGGAAGATAATGTAGGCGTTGTTGTGATAATGCATCTTCCTACATAACAGGATGCTGTGTAGGAAGAAACAGTTGATCATTTCCTGATCTTAGAGAAAAAAGTAGAAGAATTTGTGTAGGAGAGAAACGCTACTGCAATGTATTTTTCGTTTTCCTCTGTTTATGAAATATGAAGTAGCCCACGGGGAACGGAGAGATGACGAGGCTGCTTCTGGATCCAACTGCATCGAGAGACGCAAAATACTGGTTGCTGAAGAGGGAAAAAGCATACGGATCTCTTGAAACTCGAATACAGCGACACCGTCACTGGTTAAAAACAGCCGTGGCTGTCTTTTATTTTATCCTTCGTTAAGGTGATCAATGTATTTACGAATAATGCAAAAATTTGCATTATTCATTCTTCATTCATTCATTCCGACTGCTGTGCGCAGACTTTAAAATAAGATCGAAGATAAGAACCTCTGGAAAACATGGGATGAAGACAATTAAATGGTTTCGCTTAAAAAGAAGAGAGTGTAAGGAATCGTTTTAGGGAGAAGGTGTTAGAGAGGATTTCAGATTGACTGGAAAGTGTACAAGATTGGAAACATAATTCAAAATAATCTTGAGCTGTGCAATCGAGGTGCTTGTGAGACATCTGGAAAGATTAGAGAGCAGAAGGAGGGTTGGTGGTGGAATAATAATGTACAAGTGGCAGTGACAGCTAAGAGGAAGGCAAAGCAGAAGTGGGATGTCAAGAGTGGAAGAGGAGAGAGAAAGCAAGAAGCCAAGAGAGTTGTGGCACAGGCGAAGATCATGGCATATCAAGATCTGTATGATCAATTAGAAACAAAGGAAGGACAGAGAAAAATTTATCAACTAGCGAAATGTAGAAATAAAGCAGCAAAGGACATCTTACATGTGAGGCAGATCAAAGACGCTGAAGGAGGAGTACTATGGAGGGATGTGGACAAAAGAAACAGATGGAGAATATACTTTGAGGGACCTTTTGAATGAGGAAAATGCAAGAATTCATAGAGAAGATGGACTGCCTTCTGAGGGGATGGTGCAGAACATCAGTAGTGTGGAAGTGACGGAGGCCATGAAGAGGATGAGGAATGGAAAATCGGTGGGCCCCGACAGTATTCCAGTGGAGGCATGGAAGGCACTGAGGGAAGGGAATTGACCTGCTGTGGGACCTGTTCATGAAAGTTTGCCAGCAGGAAAATATACCCGAGGAATGGAGGGAGAGTACTCTTGTTCCCATCTACAAGGGTAAAGGAGATTCACAAGACTGCAAAAATTACAGAGGAATAAAGTTGATATCCCAAACAATGAAAATCCTAGAAAGGAAGATTGAGGAAGGAGGTGGAGATTGCAAAGGAACAATATAGCTTCATGCCTGGTAGATCAACAACAGATGCTATCTTTGGGTTACAGCAGATGATGGAAACGTTTCGAGAGAAACAACGGGAGCTACATCTGGCGTTTATTGATCTGGAGAAAGCATACGATAGAGTGCCAAGGGAAGAAGTCTGGAGGTGTCTGAGGGAGAAGAAGGTTCCGGAGAAATATGTCAGGTTGGTGCGGGAGATGTACAGAAATGTGAAGACAAGTGTTCGGACCTGTCTGGGACAGACAGAAAGTTTTCAAGTAACAGTTGGCTTGCATCAAGGGTCAGCATTAAGTCCGTTTCTGTTTAATATTGTGATGGAGGAGCTGAGGAGGAAGTGGGATGCAGGATACAAGCGGGTTGGAGAAACTGGAGGGAGATGGCTGGAGTGTTATGCGATAAGAGGGTGCCGATCAATATGAAAGGCAAAATCTATATGACCGTAGTGAGGCCAGCTATGACATATGCTACAGAAACTGTGGCCCTTAGGAAAAATAACATCAGCAGGATGGAAGTAGCAGAGATGAGAATGCTTAAGTGGATGTGCTGTGTAGACCAGAAAGGATCGTCTGAGAAATGACTATGTGAGGGGCACAGTGAAAGTTACGAAATTAGGAGCGAAGATACAACAGATAAGGTTGAGATGGTTTGGTCATGTGATGAGGAGGGAGAACGAATATGTGGGAAGAAGGGTCATGAAGATGGATGTGCAAGGAAGGAGGAAGCCTGGGCGGCCAAAGAAGAGATGGAGGGAGCTGGTAGAAGAGGACTTGAGGATGAAGAACTTGGATGTAGTGACAGCCCAAGACAGGAGGATGTGGAGGAGACTCATCATCAACAGTGATGACCCCACTTAAGTGGGAGAAGCTGCAGAAGAAGAAGAATGCAAAACTTTATTAAAATGGCGGATATTATTGGATCCATTATTATTATTATAGCCAACATAGAAAGAACTTAAGTGTTTAAACTTTTGTTCCAATAGGCGATTCGAAAATATGAATGGATCCATAATATCTTCCATTTTTAAAATGTTACGTATACCAAATTGAAGCCTTTCAACTAAATACCTTAACAATTGCAAGAATTTATTTTCCTGAATACTATTTAAAATAAAATTTATTCGCAGCAGTATTTTTCTTCATAAATAAATAAATAAATAATGCTGTTATCAAGTAATTAATTACGTAATTACATAATTATTAACAATACGTTATCTATGAAAATAATGATGATGAAAAAGGTTTCCCAATAAATACAACTGAAGTTTTCAGATTACATTAGATCAATGTAATTTAAGCAGTTTCTATTATTGGATATATAATAAACGTGGTTCATCATTATGCAAATGAGTCCATTTAGTTTGGTCTGCCTGATTGTTAACCCGAGAGTAAGTTCTGTTCAGCATTGTGATAAGTAACTCTTTCTCCCGAACATTTTTATGATGCTGTAATTTCTATTAATGATTTATAAGATTGAAATTTTGGTTTAGATACTAACTTAAGTCGAAATTTATATGTAGCAAGAAAAGGAAGGTGTTAATTCTGAAGTAGTGACTAGAAAATAGTCTGTTTGGAGGAACTATTTCCCAACCCTCCAGGGCAAAATAAATAGGAGCTGTTTGAAAAGAAATATCTCAGGTTAGAAGAATTCCTTCAGCATTCTCTTTGCCGAGTCATGGCTTGATATCTTATTCGACAAGTTGGAATTGTGTAAATCCCAACTTTTTGGTACTTACACAATTGTAATAAGGTATGCAGTAGATTCTTGGAGACATCATTGAACTGCATAATTAGCTTCGTTACAAGAAGGAAAGTTTATAGATCGATGGTAGCAGGATTTGCTTATTTCTAATTGCTAGATCATTGAAGTTTTTGATCTTTTTCAATAGAACGATAGTTTAAAAGCAAAATTTGAATTGACTTGAATGACTGTGATATTAGTTTTATACATTAATCATTAATGTGTTTTGGGGTAACTAGTGACTGCGCAAGAATTTTTGTCTTTTGTCAGCATCACAATACTCATAGAAACTAGAGCTTAGTGTGTTAAATAGCAAAATCAATATGCTACAATTTAGGTTCGTATAAAACACAAAATTATATCGAAGTTCGATATTGCAAGATACATTCACTTTTCCTTGTTTATTATTATTTTTTGTTTACAGCAATATGTTCGATTGCATAACATGGCCTTCAAATGTCCTCTTAATGAGCTTTAATGTCGATAAACAAATGTCATTGCTATAAGTTGAGAAGTGATATTATATTACGCTATTTTCCACTGAAATAACTAATATTATTTCATCTGAGGCTACAGAGTATGCCCAATACACAAAAGAGTTAAGCCTAATAACTTTAATATTTTTTGATATTAAAATGTTTTAAATTAAAACACAAAAAGTTATACTTTCTCGTGTGCTGTAATGTTGATTGAATGAAAGTCACTACTGCGGAATTCAAGTCAACATATATGTAGACTATGACGATAATTCGGTAAGTAGTCCTTTGTCTCAGACCCGAATTGGACATCTTCGGATACTTAGAGCAACTACATGGGTTTCAATAAACACTTCTGAAGTTTGGATTCATTGATGGGTGAAGTGACATGAGTAGAGCATCATTCTTTGATTGTCCTGGATCACATGTATCTAGATGAGCTGAGAGAGAGAGAGCTGTAAAACTGAGCTTCCTTCATATGTTTTGATTGGAGCTGGACTGAATGTCGAATAGCATTTGCTTGTGTATTCATCTGTTTAAGTAAAAGTGAAGGAATGCTGTCGATCACTTCGCCTGAAGGGGACCTGTGAATCTACTTGTAGAAGAAGCACAAAGCGAACAGTGGAATGGGTGGCTGGAGTTGATAGTCTCTAAGAGAAGTCAATAATTAACTAATTAACTTCTTTTGGACAAATCATTTTAGAGGTTTTTCGGTGCATCTATCCCATTTGTAAGAACAATATTCTAAAGTGGGCCACTGCGGATCATATACCGTGTTATAAAAGACAGGTGGGAAATAATGTTTTCGTGGAGTAGAAAGGAACACCTAGTTTTTTGGATGCAGAGAAAGCTAGACACGTGATATCCGTTTCAGGTGGAGGCTAGAGGTGTTAGTACTAGAAGAATATGGTGTCTGATATTGCATTGAGATCTGGATATTAACGATGAGAGGAAAGGAGGTTACATCCGATCATTCTTGAAATAAAGGAGGATTGTTTCGGCGGCAATGAAGTTCATAAGGTTATTTTCATTCCACTGAAATACAGCATTATCGGTGTTCAATTCAGTTATTATGGAAGATCTTTTAGTTTTGGATATATGGGGACCGAAAGGATTGTCAAAGAAGATCGAAGTATACTTTCGTCGGCTAAACTGCATAGGATTTCTGGTTAGTGATAGCTCAGTTATGAATAGAAGAAAGTGTGGATAAAACAACACAGTTCTTAGTACCCCATCATTGATGGGAAAATATGAAGAAAGGATGTCATCCAACATGACATGCAGTGAACAACTAGAGAGGAAATTGGCAATTAATTTGCACAGAACTGGCAGTAGACTATGACGATAATTTGGTAAGTAGTCCTTTGTCTCAGACCCGAATTGAACGTCTTGGGATACTTAGAGCAACTACCTGGGTTTCAATAAACCCTTCTGAAGCTTGGATTCATTGATGGGTGAAGTTGCATAAGGATAAAATTGCTTTGAAATTACGGAATCTATATTGGTAGTATTTGCTTAAATGATGATAGGTGATAAATGTTGATTATTGATGATTTACTTAGTTATTTTCGATAGGTCATCCCAATCTGAGGCGAGGATGAGGGCTGTTTTTTTTCCTCCTTTGCTTGTGATTGTATTGAAATAGGTACGTATCCATAATGTGAAAGGCAGATATTAGATGAATTTGAAAGATTGTTTACAATTTTTAATACACGTCTTGAGATGATACAGAACGGGTTCTAACGTAAGAGAATAGGTTTGGTTTAAGGACTAGAAACCTTGTTTGTATTCAAGATAGTTTCTTTTGGAAAAAGACCAGAGAAGAAATTCAGTGTGAACTTTTTAATGTTTTGGTCATCGGTGTAGGAATTAGAGGAAAATGATCCAGTAATTTGGTCTGTTGTTCTTGGTGTTCTGATGTTGCAATGTTTCCACCTGGATACTGAGATTGTTAGAAACAAGATTGGCAAAAGTTGTGGCCAATTGCTTTGCGCCGTTCTGAAATTCTTTAATGCCGTTTGAGTAAGAGACAAGTGTTTTGGACTTGTTAATTTCGAATTTGGATTGGCTTATGGTCTTTATTCATGTGTTTCAAATTACTTGTGATTATAATTCTTTTCTTGAACTTCCCACAGTTGGAAATGAAAGGTTACGATGTAGTCTGTACTTTTGTGCTGAATGAGCGAGCGAGCGATTGCATCCATTCCAGGAGGATTATTTCATTTATTCCGTTGTAGGAGGTGTCTTAGTTAGAAGAGTAAACAATGAACACTTTAAGGAAATAAGTAGTAGAACCTTAGCAGATTATTCCAATTGGCCTAATCATAGTGCCATATGAGAGTAGCTGGATGAAGGCGTTCTGAAGACTTTGATATGGTTATGGTCTGAATTAGCAAGAGGATAAATGACATCTATAGCGTATTTATCAGAATAACTGGTTAAGTGGTGGCTTAAGATATTGGGTGAGTGAAGTGGATTATTGGATACTCTAGTGGGTAAGTTAGAAATTCGTTTAACCTCTGAAACCTTTCATCGATTGAGCTGATAAAGATCTACTATTTTCATTGCAATTCAAGATGTTGCCTCAAAGAACAAATAAAAACACTGCGTGGTAGTCCATTTCCTTTTGGGGGAAAAGAATTGGATCCAAATCTTTAAATCTCGTAAAGAATTATTGAAAGCGTTCTTTGTATTAAAGATGATTAAAGAAGGAAATATTGGGTGTTAGCCATAGGTAAATAAAAGAGTTCCTTTAAATATCGAGAGGCAAAAGGAAGAGTTGCTAGCGAGATGTACAATATATGGACACCTTGTAGGCCTTATATCACTTCTAAATCAATAATTGAATAAAACGTATTCTAATTGAGCCTTAAACAGAAACCGCTTATACAATTTTATTTATATCATATGTTCAAGATATATACTGTACACGTGATTTGCTAGATTGCATTCTTAGTTGATAACGTTTTCAACTAAGGAAGTTGCTTTTAGCACGATCCCGATATATATTACTCTAAAATTGTATCTGAATTTTAAAATATTCCGTTATAATGGAATATTAGAAAGTTTTCATTTTAGGAACTAGAAAGTAGTAATTTAATATACATTTCTGAAGGATATCAGGGAAGAAACTGTGATGTGTAGAATTCTTTTTACTGGGTATGACGTATTCATTCTCTTTCTTTATATCGTTCCAATATGAAGGCTGCAGGGAAGAAACTATACCAAGCAATGATTTCAGAAGCGATCGCTATGTATTGTAAGATACTGCACTAAAATATTGACTGTCACTGGTTTAGTTACTCAATGAAAATTTTAATGATAGAAACATCCCCAGAGGGGGAAAACGAAGGAAATATGGTACAGCAGTAGACACAGAGGTTCCAGAACAGAATTATTGCGCGGTCCTGTAATGAAATATTCAGGATGTTGATCAGGATCTGAATACCAATTTAAACTGATCGGAGAATGAATTTGTTAAAGAAAGGTCTTGATTTAATAAGTTCATTACATTTTCCAAGTAAACGTGATTCTGGATAGGAGAATAGGTTATACGACAAAATTCTGCATGAAAAGTTAATATTTAAACTGCACGGGTAGATTGGAGCTTGTTTACATGGAGAGGGATCTGGGTATGTGGGAAGCAGTGTCCCACAGTGACTGGTGAAGCGCGGCAGGATTTATTGCGGAGGTTGCTACTGCTCCCCTTTGACAACAACACAGTTTAAAAAGGGAGAAATTCATTTGTAGTAGGCAATGTTAAATTCACAGGTGTTATAAAAAGTAACTGTTTCCCATCATGATGATCTACACAGACTAGCAAAATATTGCAGGCATCTTCAATGTCGAGAAGATAAGGGTTTGCACTTCGGACTGAGGCGATGTAATGCAGTGTGCTATATGAGTAGGAATGGAATGTTAGATGTGAAGAAAGCAAGGAATTTGGAGACACATTACAAAGGTAATGCAGATAATTCTGCATTGCTTTGGTCGGAAAGACATGGGTTCGATGCCCATCGATTACGTGAGGAACATTTATCTGGTCTTTTTCGACTAAAGGAGAGTTAGCGGGTCTCATACAGAGGTAGGGGTTTTCTACCCAGAACTCCGGTTTTCGTCCCTCTGAACAGGCAGACATATCCCTTGAACACACACGGACTACCGTCATAAATACTTGCCCTCAGGGGATGCAGAAGATGAGTGACGAGCCGGCTACATTAATTCATCGTAAACCCCTCATTAGGGTCCTCAACCCGTCCTAAAGGACGGATGAGAAAGGGAAGGAATGAATGAAAATGGCCCTAGAAAGTCTCGCCAATAATGGTTAGGCGATCGACAGTAGATGTCGTTAGCTGGGTTTTGGCGGGGGAAGGAGAAACATTCACTTTAGGAATGACTGATTTCAAGAGATTTTGGCTGAGGAGAAGGTGAACGACTGTAAGTTAACTTCTTCTGAGCTCAGTTAGTATCGAAGACCCCCATATTTGAAAAAACCTATTAGTTCGAATCCTGACTAGGATGGGAAAAATATAAGAGATTCTGTTTTTTCATTCATCTAAAGGTGAGTTGTCCAGTCTCATATGAGGATAGCATTTTTCCCCAGCAAAACCTGAAACATAAAGAGCACTTTGCATTTTAGCACTGGCCACAGAACCTTAGAGCCTTCATAGCTCAGACAGAGCCCTTTGGTTTGAAAGACCTATATTTGAATTTCATACATAAAGGGGAAGAACCTTTATCAGGGGCTTTTATTCGAAAGATAGGCGATCTCATAATGAGGTGAAAGGTTTTCTACCTGAAACTCAGTCATTTCATCCATTAAACAAGTTAACTGGCCGGAGTAAACTCATCCGCACATGGCGATACTATTAGGCATAAATAGCAACGGGAAACCACCTTGTTTTATAATAATTCCCTAGTATGCATTAATTCTCAACCTACCATTGGATGGAGGGGAAAATACACCTACAACGTTAGTTTTTTCGGCAGTTATGTCAAAACAACAACAATATAAGATTTAAAACTGATAGAGAAGGTACAATATTGAAATATATCCGTTGAACGGATATATTTCAATATTGTGCATTGTTTTACAGACCAAAATGGTGAATGAAAATGAACGAACGGAATATTTTCAGACGATGATTTGAAACATCAGGGAACGAGTTTAAGGAAACGAATCAACATTTGATTAGCTATGCTGGTCATCCCTGAGAGTTATTTGTGCTATTTTAGGTAGATTAAGCCTTAAATGTAAATAAACTATCTGAAAGGTGATCATCTGCATTGAGATTTCTAAACTATGGCAATGACAAGTCATAACAATAGACGCTTCTCAGATTCTGTAGAACTCTCTCCTAGATGCTGCGATAATGAAATTATATATTCATAGTTATCATGGAACCAAACTATATCGAAGTAAATGCCGGATGATTGCTGAAAATGTTTAATAAAACCGAAGTTTTCTACAATTGCCAAACATAATGTACATAAAAATACGCTTCGAAAAATTCTCCTATTGCTGGATTTGCATTTTGTAATAATTATTAGTTAATGATATTCTATAAAAAGCTTATTATTTCTTCTCTAGAAGTTCCTCAATATGCAATCGCCAGTGCTGTGCTGTCGGCTGTGGTGGTTTTTCTTTCAGTGATGTCTTTCTTTACGTATAGGTAAGTCTGCTCTTATGATGATTGCGTTTAAGCTAATTAAGATGATGAGAGCTATTTACGATACACATTTTCAAAAAATCAAAAGCATTTCTAATGATACCTTAATTACTTCCGTGTGACTGCTTCATCAAGGTTTAATGATAGATGCAATATAGCAATACGAAAATTGTTGTAAGTTTGCTTTGCTTCAGGAAAGAAATGTTTCCCAACCAATAATACACGCTACATCTCAACAAACTACATTAATCTCCAGTTAGACGAAGAAAAAGCGCAGTTGGGAAATCTCTTTCGCTGTACACCAACGTTATATTTGAATGCTAATTAAAGTTTCATCGTCTTCCTTTTAATTCTTTTTGAATATTCTGAGTTTTTTTGGATTGCTGTTTACTGATAAAATGAATATTTTATTTATACGGACACAGACAAAATTTTGCTGCTAATTATTGCTTTTAAATTTAGCTTTTTCCGATATTTCATTAAGACTCGACGATATAGAGATTGAGATACAAGATAATAATTACTATGTTTGTCACAGCCGAATGCTGAAGTAATGAAAATGCTAATAACTATTCAGATTAGAGCTGAGATTAAGTATAAAGTTTTTCTCACACTCTGTTTTCTTTTCTTTTGTTTCTTTTTTTTTAAATTTAATTGAAATTATTTTAACATGGTAGGTATAAAATATTCTGTTTTGTATTAATTTAAAAAGTAGATCGTTTTATTGCTATTTGAAGACTCATTTCGCTTCGATTAATTTTTCGGTACTGAGACTACACGTTTCTAAACACAGACCATAAACAATCACAGTAAATTAACTGAAAAACTACTAAACCACAGAAACCTTCGTATTTATGCGTTTCGCTTATTTTCAGGCATTTCAAATTAGAAGCGGAATTAGCATCCATGACGTGGAAAATAAAATATGAGGATATCATCACATCTCCAGTTGGACAAAGAAAGCGTCTCGGATCGAGAATTAGTTTAACTCGAATTAGCATACCCGTAAGTATTAGAATAAATCATGAAGATTTGAGTTATTAAATAACACGAAATATTTCACATCTTCAAATGTGAAATATTCTTCAAATATTCATTTTCATATTTTTGTGCCACTTTTATCTCGCATATTGGATCCTTTGATTTAAAAGTTAATTGTTTCCCACCAGTTAGGAAAGTATCAAATGGATTGCTATATAGCAGCTTAATCAGGCTGTGAACATACATCCCACAATCCTTTTCACGTCGGAGACTTATGGACAGCTTAAAAAACTATCGTTTTAATTATTTATTCTTTAAAAGGAGGATCCATCACATTGGACTATTCCCTTAGTCTTTATTGTTTTGTGATTGATTGCGGCTTCTACAACTGCTAAGACATTGGATTACTTACTTATTAACTCGATGGAAGAAAATCCCACTTGTCAGAGGCAACTAATGTAGCAAGACATCGCGTGCCAATTATTTCGGTTTCCTCTGCTTAAGCCACGCCCACAACCGGGTATCCATATGCCGTTCTAATGCAAGAACTTCCTTAGCATCTGATGAAAACTGAAAAGCTGGTTGAACAAAATGTGTTTTAGATACCGATTTACATGGCCATTCATTCAGCTGCAAAATGTCTTGGATTTGCACTTCAGGGAGTATAATAATGACCGTTTTATACAAACTGTAAGTTGATACGCTTCCTCGATTACTCCAAGAGTAATCTTGAAAACTGAACCTTGGGAATAAAAAAAAAAAAAAGAAAAGGTTTATTGTTTTGTGGTCAAACCACTTATTAAGTGGTTGGACCGCATAAAGAATATCCCATTAAAAACGAATCATCTATTAATTCACTACACACATTGCCCCTTCGAAACTTAGTTCCGTTTTTTTAAAGAAAATAATTAAATACATATTAGAGCTATGTTAGTGTGGCTTTGAATTACCGCCAAATCAAACTAAGATGTTGTTCTAGACTGATTTACCTGCTTGTGGGATAAAATTTCAACACTTTCAAATGAAAAGCCTTTCTACTTCCTTAGTAGTTTTGCTTAGATGAGTTTTGCCAGGGTTGAAATTTGATGCCATTTTAGTATTTCTTTCACTGGTCTGTAACGTCATATTTATTCATTTATTTTTAAAGTTCTGATTAAGACAATCTGTTTCCTCATATTCAAACAGGAAACTCAACATTTTGGTTTTGTTGATTCAGTAATACAGTTTTCTATTAAAGAAATAAACAAAGAAACGTTTTTAACAATAGCTGCAGAAAATCATTTCAAAAAGACTAACTTGCAAAAAAAAAAAAAAAAAAAAAATCCATGGTATCTGGTTGCAGTTGGGATACTTTGTTTAATGAGAATTTCACCCACACTAAATAAACTGGAGGTTACATTTTAAAAACTAAACATGGAACTTTTTCATGCCTGAAGGCTTTGATTAATAGAGACGGTGAGCATAAATATATATTGCGCCATGAAACCTGAGTTGCCCTCTTTCAGACCATTTAGATGGAAAAGTGGAAAGTATCCATTAAGTCAACAAGGCCGCATTTTTTCAATATACACAGTGCTGCTCATTGAATATTTATTGAACATAATAAGTTAGTGAAACAGCATTATTAAAAAGAAAGTATAAAATAAATAGCAGCCTCAGCAGTTTACAAGGCTTGCAACTGAACTTCATTTTAATAGCTTTCCTCTGCTTGTTCATTTAATTGAAACTTTGCTAAAATAATTTTATTCCCCCTTCTATGGCATGCATATATAATTATATATGCACGAGACTTAATGCACATTTGCAAAACCTATAAAAATGAAATTCTGCTAACAAACACATTTAATGCGTCTCTCTCTGTTTAGAAATAAAGGTAATGAAAGATATACTTGCTGTAGTCGTGCGGATTCGAATGGTGCAAATAAACAGATATTAACTTGTATATATAGATTTTTCCCATTTTATTCCAGATATTTTTGTCAGTGAATTATCAAGAAATTATCTGAATTTTCGAGTATTTTTTATTTTCAGAGTTCTTACTCAGCTGAGACGATGGCGCTTGGAAATATGAACCGTCAAATTTTTGTGAATGCCGGATATTACAAGGTACGTTACTATGCTTCTGTTACCTGTAGAAGAATTAAATTTCTATCGCTTTATTGAACTGAAGGAACGAAAAAGCAATTTTATTAAGTGTTACTTACATAACTGCACAACACACATGAGGTTTCCAAATCTATAATGCCGCAGTGCAGCTACATTTATTTATTGATGACTTTCTTCGTTAGTGATGATTTCAATTAAAGAAGTGGCAAGCAATGTGAGAGTAAAAAAAAAAGAATTCCGAAACATGTGTACCACACAGCGACCACCAGTCTACATAATGCAGTTTACATAAGTGGGCTCGGACTCCCTCACGCAGGAGCTTTTATAACTGTTGATTATGTCTTCGCTTCATCCGTTTTCTCAAGCTGTGTTCTCTTACGAGGCCTAAGACTTTTCTGAGGATTTGATTTTCAAAGAGATCGGTAAAGATTTTTCACGTTGGCTGCTGTGGTCCAGGTTTCTGTCCCATTTAAAACGACAGGTCTCAAGACTGTTTTTTCTGTTTCAGTATTGTGTGTTGGATAATTTTGGAAAATTATAAATTATGTGGTGAATGATAAAATCTAATTGACGTTGGAGTTATTGCATTGTTCTTTCATGATATTTTAAATATTCGATTTTATGCTGGTCGATATTTTTAATATTTTTCAGAATCTAAAAGATTTTTTTAAAGCTAAGTCGCATAGGATGTCTCTAAGGTCATTTTCTTGTATCTTCTGTCTCATTAGTGAAAGTTCAGATCTAATTCAGTTAGCCAATATTCGGATGTCAATTTTACAAATATTGATTGAATTCAGTACCATATTAAGTATTCAAACTTTATTGAATACTCAAAAATTCTTTCAGTGTGATTATAATTGAAGGCAGTCGATAGACTGATTATATTCAATATTTCTTTAAATTTATCGTAGTGTAAAAATCTGAAATGGACTTGCGTCTACGAAATTCTGTTTGTCTTGTTTTCTTCAGCTAATGAAACGATTTTTTTTCTGACTCCCATTTAAAGGATCCTATTCCTTTATTTTTTTGTAAATTGTTTCTGTATCTATTCTTTTCATGTAATTTTTTTTAGTCTGATTATTTTATTGGGTCTGTTGCTGCTCTCTTCTTATCACGAATATCAAATGGGATATTATGCCCATTATTTCATTTTTCTTCTTCTATCTTCCTTCGTTTTCATTACTACCAGGTCGCACTATTCGCTAAATCATTTTTGGCTATCTTTTGCTTTGGATTCCAGTCGATTTTGTTTTTCTGTTACCTCAAATCATTCTCGATATTTATTCCAGTTGTTTTCAATAATTTAATAACCTTCGGTTACTTATCTTGAAATTTTTATTTTAATTCAATCTCGCATTTTCTTTTCTCTCCTATTTGTCCAGTTTGTTGATATTTAATTTCCGCTAATTCATGTGTATTGCAAAAAAATTTTTACTATTGAATTGTATCCTAAGGATTACGTCATTTCAAAAAAATGATCATTATTTCAACTTCTCTGTAATTAGGATATTCTGGATGCAATTGCAATCACTATTGCGAACATGATGGCCAATTTAGTAAAATGTATAGTCATCGGATGATTTCTATGCATACACATTTTTTTTCTCAAATTCGTTGATACTAATTACTAGATTTCAGGATGCGGCAAAGTTGAATATTCCTCTTCGACCGTATTTGGTTTCTCGTGATGGCTTTGTTTGCACTATTTTTTATATATTTCTTACTTTCCAGTTTGGTACTGAAATATTCTAATCTGATAATTATATCTCTGGTAATTTGAGAGGATGAGTTCCTGTTTTTCAGAGAACCCATCAATCTTCTGAACTTTCTATGTTTCCTGTGCATCAATAAAAGCGATCATGAGCGTTCGCTATTTATTTATTTTTCATAATTTGCTTATTCTTTCACTAAATGCTTCAAATTCAGAGAGATTCAGTTTATTTCCACCTCATGTCTACCTTAGTTGTCTCTGGCATAAAGTAGTAGGAGAGTGTTTTTTCACATTGCGTTTTCATTTGTCTCCTGTGCTGCTATTGTGTCAATTTCATATATAATTAATTAATGAATATGAGTAATCAGAGCGCACAGGCTCTTAACCCTGCGGAGGTCGCGGCTGATCTGACAGATACAAAAAAATTGCTTAATATAAATATTCTTACACATATACAGTGTATAGCCTGGAGGTCATGAGTAGCTTCGCATGGTAGAGCCTCTGCTACTAATGGCTCACGCAAAAAGTTAAGCTTGAGCGCGGTTAGTAGTTGGAGGGTTCAATCGTTCGATGCTCTTGGCACAGTCTCCTTCGTTGAGTATTTGGACTACCTGGAGGTGTCACATAAAAATATTATTAAACACTGTTTATACGGTCAGTTTTGGTTTAACACGTCTTATGTAAAGGTGTATCTGAGAGATACCGCGACCTCCTATGTCAGTATAGTATTGGTTTAGTTTTTTTTTTTTTTTAATTGACCGTTGAAAATGGCTGGAAAAATATATCGATTGGATAATCCATCAGATGTTGAAGAGATTAAGCGATTTTGTTACTCGAGTCCGATGATGAGAATGATGGAGTTGAAAGATATTTGATAGTAAATTGTATCTGAGAGATACCGCGAGCTCCGATGTCATGCTAGCTTCCCCTCTCTACCAAATCAAGTGGAGATACAATTGGAAAGTACATGGAAATAGGCTAATATTAAAAGACATTCTTATGGATAGTCAGGAAGGTGCTGTGCTCGAAATTACTGATATCCTCATAATCATCAACCGAATGTACTATTCGAGTGAAGTCTTCGTCCAATGGTGGACAGAAAATTGTTGGTAGAGAAAGAATGGGTAGTGATGACGTTTAGCTACGAAACGGACTGACACACCGTAAAAGGGCTTAATGTTTTAGATTTGTCATTCACAATGATTATTGTGTGTGGATGGTCCACTAGAACGTATGCTATAGTTTGTAATTCACGTTTAACTAGTTTCAACCTCATTTTCAATTCAGTTTCTCCTTCTTTCGTGTAAACTAATCACAACTATATACAATTTTGATTTGGTCTAAAAATAATTAAACTATGCAATTAACTTAATTATCCAAAATAATTGCGTTATTATAAATAAGTATCACAGCATAATAACAGTGAAATATAATTACAACTTTAAATGTACATACGTTTTTTAAATTTTATTTAATCTACTCTTTTAAACTAGGTTGCCAAAGTATTCAAGCTTGTTGATCATATTTCTAAGTGTAAAACTGAAGCAACATGAACAAAGGTTTCTGGAAATACCATTATATTTTAAGTGAAAACACTTATGATTTTGTTATTTATATTTCCTTTATTCTGTAAAATGTTCCGTAAATTAGAGTATTCTATTCTTAGAATTAATTGTACATTAAAGATAGCCTGGTTGGACTGCTAGATCGTGCCTATCAGTAATAGTCATTGGTTCGATCTCAGTGAGGTCATAGATGTTCACGAATGCCGTTAAGTGGGAGATAAATTTAATCTCACATTTAGATTTCATTCCCCCAACCTATAGGAGGATTGAATTAGCATGATAAAGGGCGATGTTTTGATTTTATGGATACTTTAACCCTTAGCACATCTACTATGCTAATTTCCGATGAGTTTATAAACTTCTGTGATTGGAATTCAAATAAAATCACAAAAAAAGTCAATTTTTAAATTACATGGCAGTATGTATTCCGGATATAATTAGGTATAGAGGCAATCACTTCCCGTAATTGCTCTTAGGATATATTTGCCATCAAAAATTGTAAAAATAATTTGGATAATGCGTTGTGATTATTTTTCATTTTATTTTTAATATAAGAAAGTTTTAAGTGCTCATGTAATTGTAAACTAATACAGTGACACCAGTCTTTTGCACTTCATTCCTGCTTGAGTTAATTATTTACGTATTTAATGAGAAAGACATTAACGAAATTCCAATTGCGTACAAGCATTAATTTAATTAATATCTTAAATGCTGAAGAATTCACTTCCAGAAGTAATTTGGAACTGCAATGTGGTGCTGAAGTAAGAGTGCGATTTATTTCTTCCAGGGGATGGTAGTTGCCATAAAGCAGGTCCATAAAACGAGGATCGATATCACCAGACAGCTGTTATTGGAGCTGAAAAGGGTAAAGTATTACATCACTTTTTCTAATAAGGTTTAAAATAAAATCTGAGACTGTTTTGAGAACTGCATTTATGTGTTTGTGTTGAAAAATAGAAAAACATGTAATCTGCTATGCATGAAACGATCATATAACTCGTAGATACTTTGTATAAAATAAAAAAATAAGCATTAGTCAGAACTGTTGAAAATAACTTGAAATTATTTTCAACATTTTCTAAAATTGAGTTCATTTTCACGCTTTCTGACTTATCACATGCGTCTTAATGGAATATCTCTGAGCCGTGCATTAATTAAAAATAACATTCTTTATCTCAAGAACTCAAATCAGATAATAAGGAAAACCGTATCTATTAAGGTTCATTCAGTTTTCCCTTATGAATATATAATATCATTATATATTTATACGATTAATTATAGTTCAGGCCACGTTGGCTGGGTGGTCTGGGTAACTCGTCACCCTACAAACGGGTTTGGAATCCCATAGTGGACATTCAGTATCCATTATGGTTTATATCTAGTTAATATCTTTATACGGAAGTTAGATTCTGTGAGATCAATACCCACATTTTTGAAAGCTTGAAGTGAATCGAATGAAATGCCATGTTCTGCTCCCCTTCTTGCATCAGGTTAGTAGAATATCTAATCTTTAGCCCAATCAGTACTAACACTAAAATACTAGGACAACTACCTGCCGTGGGTAGAATTCAGATTAAAATTGCGTAAATAGCTTCTCATGATACACCTTGATATACATTGACAATTATTTACCAAAACTTATAATATACTTATAATATGACTTATAATATTAAAACTGACTTATAATATACCTAAAATAGAATTTGAATCGGAATACCTAGAAAAATGTTAAGAGAAACGGCTATTTTATTTCGGATATATGCAATGTTTTTGTGAGGTGTGTGTATGTGTGTGTGGGGGGGGGGGGTATTTTCAAAAATGAAATTCGGCTTCCAACTGATAGTAGGAAGATACCACTATTTCCTTGCTTACTTAAAGATTTCAAGTAGAAAATGCATCCACTTCATTATTCCATGATATGCCTGCTTACGAAGATGTATTATAGTTATTTTACCACTGATGTTCGGGATCGCTATAAAAATCACGCAAAGGAATATGTACCTTTTAATGTCATACTGTATATGTATATTTATCACTTTGCGCATAGAAACACTCTACAAAATTTCAATCTGTCTTCATAATCAGTATTACGTAATCCTGATATCATTTTTAACTTTGTACTCTCTCCAATATATCCAAATTTTTATAAAGTTGCCTTCATATTTTAAAATTGAACATCGGAAGAAAGACAGTATGAAAATTGCATGGCGCATTATTATAAGAAAACTGGAAATTGTTTTCTTGAATCAGTCATTGAACTAATATTGACCCAAGTAGAAATGTCTTTTTGTCTTCATCCTATGAAGACAAAAGATTCAGAAAATCGAAATCTGAATGAATCTAATCTCGTCGGAAATCTCTAATGAATATTTACAAGCACACATTGATGAAATATTTGTGTGCCTGTAAGGCAAGGCAGCGAAACGATCAGTTAGAGTGTGCATGTAGGAAAGAATACGTAAGTAGATAACAGCAACGCTCGTACGCTGTGATTATAAATCATATTAAATGATTACATATAAAAAATAAAATCAGGATAACAGAAGAGTATACTCATTAATAAAACGTGCAGCAGCATATTGAAAAAGTACTGGATATATTTCTTTGCTGTGCATACATGCATTGTCTGATCAAAAATATCCGGACGCTCCTTCT
The DNA here is from genome assembly GCF_054136105.1 of Typopeltis vanoorti. NCBI lineage: Eukaryota > Metazoa > Arthropoda > Arachnida > Uropygi > Thelyphonidae > Typopeltis > Typopeltis vanoorti. The sequence continues at coordinate 125,505,115 of NC_143556.1, read as the reverse complement.
TAGCATTGGACGTATACATCATAATGGCTTATACAAAAATAAAAAAAAAGCACACAGTCTTGCAATCTTCATATACAAATATTAGAAGTAAAATGGGCTTATTGAAGATTAAGTGACTTTCAATATGGCATTATCGTTTATCACATTTGCAACAACTCATTTCCGGAAATTTCTTCCCTCCTGCAGCTGCCACGACCAATTATAAATGGGTTATTGTGGAGTGGAAACGTCTAGGAGCAACACATTCATACCTGGTATACCACATAAAATCACAGAGTGGAAGTGCTGAGTCGCATGTAGCGGAAAATCTCACCTGTCCTCGGTTGAATTCACTACCGAGTTCCGAAATGTCTCTGCAAGCAACTCCACCATTACCTTAACTCTTCTGAAGAACATGAGTATCGATGACAATTGAGCCATACACAAGCCTAACAACAGCAAGAGTCCTACAACCTATGAGTCAGGCAGAGTGGTGTTTCAACTCGTCGCTGTTGGAGTCTAGAGCAGTAGAAACGCGTTGTCTGGAATGATGAATGCCGACGGATATAATATCATTACGGCCGTGAACTGTTTTTCATGGTTTAGGCTAGACCCATAGTTTCAGTGACAGGGAATCTTAATTATGCGGCCTATGAAGACATTCTTAACAATTCTGTGCTTCCAATTTTATGGCAACCATTTCAGTGAAGGCCCTTTCCTGTGTCAACACAGGAAATTCCCAGGTCCAGAAAGCGAGGTCTGTGCAGAAATAGTTTGAGAAGATGGGTGTTGAACTTGACAGGCCTGCAGAGAGTCTTGATCTCAACCATGCCGAACAGCTATGGAAAATGGAATCCCAAATGCGATCCAAACTGAATCATCCAAAATTAGTGATCGTCTTCACTAATGCTTTTATGGAAGAATGGAATTAGCACAGAAACGAATAAAATCTATTGCAAAATATTCCCAGAAGATTGAAAGCTGATATAGCAGCATAGGGTGGATTAACCAATACTATTCCTTTCAAATTAGAGTGAGAGCAGGATGAGCATTACCGGATAGTTTTGATCACATAGTACGAGATGCGAGTTATTCCAGAACTTTGGTCTGAAGGATTTTGATTGAAATTTAATGCCGGATAGACTATAAGGCTAAAACGATCTAAACGGCTTCGACATCAACTGAATGAATTTAATGAAAATGGTATTTAGAATGAAGTAGTAATATATATATCCACGATTCCATTTTGGTTTCGAAGTTACAACATATTTTTTCTATCAGGAAACATGCAAAATATTTCGAACTGATTGTTTTTCTCAATATATATGAAGTGATCAGATAATTTAAATGAATATCCTGAATACTAAATATAATTATTTCTAGCTACTGCTTAATTACGACTAGTTTAAAAAGCCTTTCAAATTTAAAATGGCCATAGTGAAACCATAATTGCATTAATATTTTTGTTACATCTCCATACCCAACTTTTTATATTATATTCGGTGAGCATGGGGTTGTTGGTATGCATAATTTGTAAGTATTTTGACTATTTTTGCTTCTGCAAATGGTTCGCATGTACCAAAAAATCGATTTTCTAAGGATTCCAAAATACTGAATATCGATATATATATATATATACACAGTATATATATATATATATATATATATATATATATATATATATATATATATATATATATGACATTTTAGACATAGTCCAGAAATAGCATGAGTATAATATATTTATATAGATATTTTTCTAGCTCTAACGGGACCGTTGGAAAAATGATTCGAAATTATTCCTCTCTTAATGCAAGAAAATCTGTATTTAGAAAATTGACTCCATTTTGGTTCGAGTTGGATCATTTTAATAAAAAAAATAGCAAAAAACATAATTGCCTACAGCACGGTTGTGATATTTGCTGCTGTCACTACATGACAGTCGAAAGACATTGCAAGATTGTTTACGATTATTTCTTTACTTTTTATTTTTTTAAAAACAAAAACAAATATCAGGACAATTCATTTGAAAATAGGATTATTGGGTCAACAAATAATGCATGAACTTGTATAATTCGCAAATTCTTTTAACACGTGTGATAAATATCATGGAGCGAATAATATTTGAAAATGCTATTTATTCTATGGAATAAGCATTGCGTTTTCCTCCTAAAATTCGGTATACGCTTCCGAAAATCTTACTACACCAACATTAAATTTTTAATTCATTTGCAGAAAGAATTTTTCAGCAAAGCACACTTCTTAGTGAAACTGAATAACTTGACCAAAATAACTTACAGGTAATTGAACATGATGGTTATTTTGATGATAATTATGATCAGTAAAATACTGGTAAGGTGATAAACGTATCCCCCCCATTCATATCGGAATATAATTCTTACCTAAGATAAATATTCGCGAATGCAATTTGTAGATTAGATAACGCACACAAGAGGATGATCAGCAGTTCTATTAACCTCATGTATATGAGATAAATGTATACACAAATTCATATTATATATATATATATATATATGTGTGTGTGTGTGTGTGTGTGTGTGTGTGTGTGTATATATATATATATATATATGTGTGTGTGTGTGTGTGTGTGTGTGTGTGTGTGTGTGTGTGTGTGTGTGTGTGTGTTATTCTCTCATGTATATATGAAAAGGGATTTCTTATTTTCTTCCTAGTCATCTTTTATTTCTTATTTTCTTCCTAGTCATTTTAAGAAAAGAGTAGCTTTTATCTGCCATTTTCTTAAAATCAAGCTGCATCAGGTTATTCAGAAATTTCTCAGCAGTTCTCATGATCTTTTTATAGGAAATTTGGCTTTTCAGACTATTTCATTTGACTGATCTCACTTTGCACTGCTCATATATAACATGCATTTTGCAGTTATTCTTGTTTCAAGTTCGCCTCCAGAATTATTCAAATATTGTAGAATGAAATTAAAGTATTTAACGTGTATGTATTGAAAGCTGCTTAACTTGAATTCTTGAAGTCGCGCTGACTGGCAAATGCAGGTAGCTTCTTTAGAAGTTACGTCCGCTGAATTCACTCACGATACTTGCACATACATACAGCATCCAATGGCAATCCATTCCAGTCACACATTACTCTATGAGAGAAAAATGTAGTCCTAATCCTCTTTTTGACAGCTTTCATTTTCAATTTTCATGAATGCCTTCGTGTCCTTTCCTCATCCACCACAAAATGAAAAATTCCATTTACTGAAATTCTGTATAAACCTTTTAGAAGTTTGTAAGTCTCAATCATATCACACCTCCTATTTCTTCTGTTTGCTAGTCTCTGCAGTCTACAAATTCTCAATCTGTCTTCATAATCTGTATTCCACAATCCTGATATCATTTTTGACTCTCCTTTGCACTCTTTCTCTCTCTTTCTCTCTCTACTGTAGTGTAACAGTCCAAGACCAAAATGTTTTACGTGTACCGAGATAGTTGCTAAATGTCTGATGTAACAACCTTTCTGTTTGTCCTTTGAATATTTCTGTTCTGTTCGTCGAAGTACATACTACTTGTAGAACAAAATTCACGATCGTAATTGACAATGCAGTCATCCATGCACTGTTTAAGAGAAGCCCATTGTGGCAATTCAAGTAATCTCGTGTTTTAACTAGAATGTTCGCCTTTTATTTTTCCTCCCTTCAAACGAACGTGTGATTGCTGCATATTATGTGGTATGTTTCTTATTCTCGGGCGCATGCACTGACGGACCAATTTTATCCATTTTGTGTTTGGAACTTTAGTAGGATTTGTTCTAGTTTTAGTGCATGAAGATATTTTGGCATATTTCTTTAGTGTGCTGCTGGAATTATTTAAGAATAGTTTTCTCACGCGATCGCTCCTTATTGAATGATCACTCGTCGATTGATATTATTTAGTAGGTGATAAAGTACGTCATCGAGTTATTTTCTTGTGTAAATTGATTCTCATCTGTTTACCTTTTAGCTGAGAGGGTCGTTTATTATTATACGTGGCGGTACATGTTGATTTATTGTACATGGTGATTATTTTAACATTTTATGATTTGAAAATAAATTAAAAATATCTTAATTCCTGATTAATTGAACTTTATTAGGTATCATATTCCTTAGAAAAATAAAATAAACATAATGATTGCACATACAAAAAACATAAATTGCATTAAGTTTTATTATTATATCTTTGAAAAATGTTTAGAAACAGAATTTTTTTTATTCGTTGTTGGGCATATGTATCTTGGGGAATGCAGTATTTTTTTACAATATATTTCATTATTTGTATCATTAATGATAACCTGCTGCTTGATAAGTTTCCGTGTTGTCAAATTGGAAATATTTTGAGATAATCACTCTTAGTGTTAAGAATGCTAGTAAAGTGCTTGGTTTCTCTTGATGTCGTTTGTCTATGTAGAAATATTAAACGAATATTTGTTCGATTTTCCTTAACTGTTCTTGTGATTTCACTTTTCAAATATTCTACAACATCAAGAGTAACTGAAATTTGAAGAATCATATCTAGAGTTTTAAGTGACTAAGCTTAAGATTTATACCTGTGCTTCAATTGCGTATACATTGGTTGATATGGAATAATAAATTTAATCTTTTAAATCTTAATAAATTTGAAATAATGCTAAATTTATTGAATGCTGTCTTTTTTATTTAATATAGATGAAAGATCTCCAAAATGATCACATAGTGAGATTTATTGGCGCAGTTATTGATCCTCCAAACTGTTGTCTAGTCACTGAATATTGTCCAAAAGGTAGCCTTCAGGTAAGAAAGAATGTATATTCTCTGATGGAAAAAAAAACACATTTACACACGAAGACAATTTTTTTTTTATTTTAAATTTAACTGTATTTCAGAACAGTTTTATAAAATGTGGCGAAATGTAAAATTGACAATTTACACACACCTTACAGGATATTCTTATGGAGCAGTCCAAAAATAAATTAATAAGGCTTATGCAAAGGAGCGAACAAAAGCCAGCATTTTAATGCTGATGTTTTAAAACCAGATGCGTATCATTCTTCATTCTAATTAGCTGGTGTTAAGGTGGTAATAGTTCAACAAAAACCAGCTCGCGTGTTTCTTGACAGCAAAATGTGAACGCATCAATATATCAGAAACGGCATGCTCTGTTAAAAACGCAATGTGAAAAAAAAATGATGCAAGTCTTGAAATGTAATCTCCCCCAAACTTCTTTGAATGCCTATTTTTCGTAATTTCTCTGTTGGAGAGAAATAAACCAAACATAACTACAAAAAGTTGGACATAGATTTGTTGAAAAAGGACGATAAATCATGGATAAAAAATATATCAAGGAGTCCGTACTGAATTAAAGACCCCAAAGAGAGAGAAACTTTAAACTCAAAACCAGTAAGTCGATACTGTTGTTACCTATTTATCTTATTTTTTTTCCCAATAAATGTACTTAACTAACTAAACTAAATATTACTGACATCTTGTGGAAGCCTTTAGAGATCTTATAATGGTTTCTCAAAGTAATATTAGATGTAATATTCCAGCTCTTTACTATTATGCGTAAAACATAAAATAAAAACATAATAGTTGCTAAGGATTTTACGGTGTTCAAATGCTTAACATTGATACCACATAATCTTAGTCTCGCTTTACAAGACATTAATGATTTTTTTCTAAAAAAATGAATTTATATAATTTGACCTCCGGCTAGCTTACCGAAAATCAAGTCTTGAGCCCGAATGACACTGAACTACCTTTTGTGTGTGGGGGGGGGGTTGTAATATTTGTTTTACGTTTAAACTGCAAAGCTTGCATAGATTCATAGAGGATCTTAGAACTACCAGAGATGCAACCATCCGTTTGAATTGGCAGTGAATTGCTCGCATAAATGACGTAACCCAATAAGTTTTCGAGAGACGTTTACTTGAATAAAAAATAGCTAGGGTAAAATTTGCTTGGAATTCCTAAATTTAATAAGCACCCCAAGCAATTTTTAACCGCTAGCTATTTTTTTTATTCATACGTAACTCAACCAAATGCATCACAGCATTACAGAATAGCGAAATAAAGGCAAATTATCCTAATTAAGAAACTCGGAAATTAGTTTAGTAAAATATTTTCCTAAATACAATCCTATACAGTTCACCACCCCATGATACGTGAAAGGATAGGCTGCATTTTCCAACCCATAAACTCTATTATTGATCTGCTAAATTCATCCAAAGAATAAAACTTCAACATGATGTACAAGAGGGGTACGAAAGAAACCAAATTAGAAATTTTATAATTTTTTTCGGATTCGTTTCCATTCTTCCTCTTTATTTCTATTCGTCTACTCCAGAAAAGTTTCTATTAGTTGGAAAGAATAATAATTTTGAATTACACAACTCTTTGCAGTTGCCTGATTTCCCCTTTTGAATGTTTTAAGTGACCACATTTTAAATTCGGCAAATATATTTAAAATATCGCCGACCAGGTTAGATGAGTGCACATCTTATCTACTCTCAAACCATTCGGTTATGAGTTCGAATCCTATAATAGCATGGAGGTTTCGAGTGTTTAAAGTTAGTTAACAATTTTCGTTGTCCATTGGGAAATCACTGCTTCGCTTAAAATAAAAAGTAACACGTTTGGTCCCTATAGTAGGGGAACCTGATCATGTAACTGTTAATTCGCTCACATTTCATCGGTAGAATTCACATAAAAAATCAAGCATGCAAATGCAGTAACTTCCAATTATTACAGCTCAATCCTTCAGGAAATTTTGGAATAAATATAAAGCAAAAAAGTTAGTAATCAACAACAAAAAAACTGCTTAAAACATTCGAGTTAAAAAAAAAAAAAAAGCCTGATAAGTTTTCAGCGCACCAACATAGTAACATCTTTTAAAATTTTCATGGTGTTCAGATATGTTCTAGGAACCGACAACGATAACTTTCTTTTCAGATAACTAGAATCAAGAATATTGCTGTATGTATAATTTAACCATGCACTCTGAAAATTTATGTACTTTAATGCTCGTCTTAATTTTTTTTTTTTCGAAAAGAGTAATTTTTAGAAGGTGGAGTTCTGCGAAGCGCTTTTGTATTATGCGAAAGGTTCAGTAGCATAGTTGCAAAGTCACCTTCCATAATATAATTAGAATATCGGAACCAGCACGAGAAATCCAGTAATTGACATCACATTCTCAATTTGAATATTGATTCTATAATTGTCTCATTTCTTCAAGAACATTTGCAGTTCTTAACACTAAAGAAATGCATTTGGGAATAAGGTTCTCCAGCCATCATTTGAGTCTACGGAGGCATAAATTATTGATGAGCTATGCTAGTATTCTTACAGTCGAAATGGTTGCAACGTCACCTTCATCGCCGCGTGGTAATTAGTGATCTGAACAATAACGACGTTCGTATAAGAGATGAAAAGTGCCGCTGTAGCTTCCTCGGACATTCTGTATTTTTAAGCGCTGCTTTTAAATATTTAAGCAATATGTCTTAATCACTGGCCAGGACTCTCCCTTGAACTTAATACTAACATCAACACGTTGATGTTATTATAAAGACGCACACACACTTGCTTTATGTGCCTAGTTGCTTGAGAGGTTTAAACTACAACAGGAATCGAATTCGTGAATAATATTGCTTGTTTACTTTCATCTTCTCCAATCCACCGCCGCATGCGTAAAGATGATTGACGTAGCAAAGACTCGTGAAATGGGATTTGAGATAACATATTTCAGGACACCTCTGGAATATTCATACGTTTTATAATAGATGATGGATGTTTTTATTTCTCTTTTCATTCAAACCATCTTCATGTGGCTTCGGTTAAGTGCAATTCGTAATATTTCTGGTATTATATATGAATGTATGTGTGTAGTGTTGCAAGGCTTTAGTCATAATAGTAAAAATTATAAAATGAAGCTGAAAACAGTTAAATCATCATCGTCATCATCATTCTTTCAGGGATTTTGGCCCCATGGCCTGTTCGGTCTCATTCCATCTTTTCGTTGGTCATCACTGATTGTCCTCCAACTGAGTGATGTCGGTGCATTTTTTGGGTAGTCTTGAACTATTCTTTCTTTCTATATATTCGATAAAACAGTTAAATTCTTTCTATAATTAAATCTGTCTTCAAAGAAAACTGAATTCTTCGGAAGCTAGAAAACTTGGGTAAATGCCTGTAATCGTTATTTAAAATAACGAAATCTACTTAGGCAATTTTAATCCTACTTCAGAACTAAATTTTTTATTTATTATTAATCTCGCATTTTGCCGAATTACAACAGAATATAGCTGAAGTTTCGCTGTAAATCTCAATTATATTACATTATTATTATCCGGGATATTTTAGAGAGCTTGCGTCATTTTTTTAACTTGGAGAAATTTGATTACCAGCAGTGATATAATTCTCCCTCAATTTAGAACGAATCTACAAACGTAAATAAATGTAAAATATTTCAGACCTGAACGGCATTGACTTAAATCTAGTGAAATTCATAAAGATTCTCGAACGATTATTTTTAAATCCATTTTAATTGTATTCTAGTTTAAGATGGCCCTTATCATGGCAACTAGCCGTTTACATTTATATAATGACTTTACTTTATAGGATATTTTGGAAAATGACCAAATAAAACTGGACTGGATGTTCCGATACTCACTTATGCATGACATCGTAAAGGTGAGAATCCCATTTCTTTAAAGTTAAAAAGTTTTATTTCAATATAATGTTCTAGAGTATATCAATCTATCTCTCCAAAACGACCATCAGTAATTCTTTGTGTTAAGAACTGCTGATGATCAAAATCACATTAGATGGTCTTTATCTTTATTTTTGAAGTCTTCATGCACTTGTCAAAAAGTAATCTAAAATCGAATTTAGTATTTTAAATTAGACTATATGTATTTTTCAAAGATTTCTCTTCCAAGTACAGCTGTATACAACTGTATTTCCTAAGTGTGTGTGTATGTATATATATATGTGTGTGTGTGTGTGTGTGTGTGTGTGTGTGTGTGTATGTATATATATATATATATATATATATATATAATGTTCAATTCTTTGGCAGGATTAATTTACGTCATTACGGATCTTTGGCTTTAAGGAACGTGACATATCGCAAGACACTTATGCTGCTAATGACAGCATATTTCTGGCTCTTAGCTAGTTCCGTTGTAGTGAAATTCGGTACCGCCAGTAGTTACGAAATACGTACGGAAAGATGATTTTTGTTTCAATCGTGCCAGTTGCATTGCATGGAAAAATGTCGCAGAGCATTTCGAAATTTTACAAAGCAACAATCCAGCTCTGGCCTGATGGAATGAAATAAAATTAATCATTTACTATACATCCTTATATAAATGCTCATAATCACTTTTTGGTTTCAATTCTGTACAGTTTAATTTATGGCGAAAGGACTCGAATCAGTAATTTCTTTCTGGCCGGAAGAAATTTAAACAATTTGACCTTTAGAATCTCGATAGAAATTTGAGTGTTCGGTTTCAATTAGATCGTTCTTAAGCAAAATTATATTTAGTCTTTAAGCGAAATATGGTTAAGTAACGTGTTACGATATTAAAACTTGTTTTAACTGAACTTTTTTATTTTCATTGGCCTGCTGTGAAACAACGAATTCACATTGTTCTATTGTATTATTTTGAGCATGGTCATTTAATTCGTAAATAAGTTCAAACGATGATGTGTTCCTTAACGTGGAATAGTTGACGTAGAACTGGTGTTCATGTTGAGAACGTCCAAAGGGAGGAATATCTTCTCTCCTGAAACATCAATCTTTTTAAGAAGAGAAGATTCAATCGTGTAACTCATTGTTGCTATGAATTCTGCCAACAGACAGTGCATGTTTGTAAAGAAAACCAAAAGGCGAAAGATCCATAACAAGACGAACTTTAAAAGTTACAAGCGTTTTGTTTTTGGAATTACTAGCACATTTAAATTATGCACAAATCTTATTTTAAATGAACAAGAAAAGAAACGAAATGAAAAGTAATTTAGCAAGTTAAAATTCTTTGAAGAAAGCCAAGCATAGTCAGCTAGAAAAACAGCGGTTAATTCCTGTGATATTTTTCTTATTTTGCCGACTTAATATTCCTTGGAACATTACAGTTCTTGTCGAAAGAAGATTATCGTGCATTAAAGCATTATACCATCTACAATTAACGTTACTCAAGTATTTATTTATTAGACGAATCTGCTTATAGCTGCCTACACCATTTTGTATTCTGTAAATGACGCTAACAAATAATCAGATTAAAATAATTCCATTTCCCCCATATTTGTTTTCACCGTATACATAAAAATTGACTTCTTATCTTTTTTTTCCCTAATAGTTGGGCATTGACGCAATTCCCCTTGAGGTGGGCCGTTCGTAACGTGAGTTCGTAGAATTGGCTCATGAGATGTAACCTTAAAACCTTGAACATTCTAAACAAGAAGTTATTAAAACAGCGACAGAAGCGGCATCACGAAATGAAGAAAACGCATTCACACGATTCAAAGATGATTACTGCTACAAATGGCGGAGCTAGTAATGACGCCAGCAAGAAGTTGTTCTGGAAATGAGAACAAATAGTTTTGGGTACGTGAATGATAAAAAATGAATGAGATAATACATGGAGGGAGGAGAGAATAGAGCAACTAGATAAAATAAAATTTGAATCTATAAATAATCTGCCATTTCTTGAATTCCTTCTGTCCCTCCTCCCGGTATATATGGGCTCACAATTTCTCCACTATTTTAAGTAAGCATGTATCCAAAAAGGATATGTGTCACTGTAATTAAAGCAGTTAATTTACGATTCAGTATTTACGTATTAATTACCACGCTTGTTCATAATGAAAACATTATTTACTCCGAATTCATAATAATTGATTGATTCAAGATAATAGATTTTGAAATATTATTTATAATAATATTTCAAAATAAAAACATAGAAACATATTTATAGAATCAAGAATATAGTGATGGTGACTATTCTATGGGACATTAATGGGTTAATCTGACGGACCCTCAAATAAACACGATAGTAATTTTAATGAATAAATACTAATCAGCTTATTAATAGAATAATAGTTAAATTAATACTTTAAATCGTCATATCATGTCTTAATAATCCTTCTGCATAAAATCTTGAGGAAGCATTTTTTCATATTTGGTTTTTTCCCTTTTAAAGTGAGAATAATTTTTTATGCTAAACATTTTAATCGAGCTAACTAAAACTGACTAGCTCGTTCCAACAAACATCTTACAAAGGGAGCAATAAATGAATAATATTGTAATTATCATTTATAAATTAAGTGGAGGATTTACAAACTGCATAGTGCAAATTATAATTATATTGCAATTCTAGCATAGCTGCACAGTTTCTCTGTAGCTAGGAATTAAACCGGATTGTTCAATCTTATTATTGAGGCCGAGTGCTGCACCTTCCTTATTCATTCATCATGGAGGTGTTGTATTATTGAGATTTAGAAGAACAAAATCGCATATTTTAATAGAATATGACATGGACTGAGATTTACAAACAAGCGAATTCAAGAAAAGAAAATCAAAGGAAGAGAAAGAAAGCTGGCACCAAAATAAAATCGAAATATTAATTTATTGGTAATATTTACCAGTCACAGTTCACACACATATAAGTATAGTTCTTTGAAACTTTTATTTAATGCAAACTTCATACATTTCCTAACCAGTGTTGTGCAACATCATGACTTTTTGTCATAATTATCACTATGCTATAAAAAGACATGGAATAGCATGCGAATATCATCAATGAAGTTGCTTTGCCAGTGCTGTGACTCTGAATTCCAATTCATAATTCATCCCATAGATATTCTGTAGGGATTGTTTTGTGACCACTGCTCCAATGTTATTTATGTTGAAGCCGCATCGATGTTTAATCTCAGTGTGACATGAAATATTATCGTCTTGTATATGAGTAATGATGAGGGTGCTTTCGTGATATAAGTTAAGTACTGATTATAGAGCAATCGACAAGTGCAACAACTGTGTTTGACCCGCATTATTGAAATGTCGTGATACCGATCCTGACACTTGGTACAGAAAAGAGTTTATCAGGCACACTCAGTAACCGAGCATACAAGTCAGTTAGACTTGGACGATCATGTAACTTGACTCATCTCTCTCTCTCTCTCTCTCGTGGCTGTAATAACCTCCGATGCGCTTTCATTGTTGGCAAAGGATTGTGGATTGCAGCTTTTCCTAAACACTTTGACTTGCAATTCCGCATGTTGTGGAAATTTTGTGACTGCTCGTATATCCTAACCTAGATTCTCTGAGTCAGACGGCAAGATGGCAATGACACTTTTCAAGAAATTGTTGGCTCCGATCAGTTTTCACTTCCCTGTATCTTAGGCATAGTTCACATGTGAATTTCTTTCAGTCATTGTCAACTGTGGATTCAGGAATGCTTGCTTGTTGTGAAACAACAGGTGTGAAGCAGATATGGAGAAACGTCTAAGGAAAGTTCTGAAGTCCTAATCAGTAATACTTACGTTACGGAGGAGAATCGATTAGCAGTGTTGCTTATGACCGCTCATCGATGTTATATATTTTTTAACAAATCTTGCTAGAACTTTAGTTACTATTAATTCTGTTACATACCATACAAGTCGTGATTTCTTATTATCAGCTTTAACCTTTCTGTAACACATGTACGTTTTCTATGCTCCATCATATCAAATCATGCTAAAGATGCCCATGAATATGCTTGGCGAAAATACTACTAATAAAAAGGCAGTTTTTTATTCCATTCTTAATCTACATAGGAATGGATTAGTTTCAAAAATGCAGTTGTGAATAAAAACGTTCACACATTTATGTACACTAATATAATTTATTTAAATTAAGCTGTTATTTAATCCCACATTATTTCAAAGCCGAATAAGAAAACTCTAAGATAGAAATCAAAGAGTTTCATGCCGAATACAGCAAACTATAAACGTTCGGCGAGTCCAAGTGTGAGCAAACACCTGGGTGGTACAATACTGGGCATGAAACTCTTTGATTTCTGTCTTAAAGTTTTCTTATTCGGCTTTGAAATAATGTGGGATAAAATATCCCCTTAATTTAAATAATTTTTGCATCGCTGAAGTGAAGCCTTTTGGCTCTATAATATTTCTTATATTTATGTTGTTGTTGTCGATTCCACTGAAGAGCTTCTAGATATGACCGTGGGCTTGTAGAACTGCTTTGGCCATCTCTTGAACTTTGATGGAGTAGAGCTTTTCTGTAGGGTTATTGTCAATTTTCTGTAGGGCAGCAGCAATTGCTGGACAAGAATAGACATGGGCAGGTGTTAATTCGACCCCTGTACAGTTCTTGCATGTTTCATAACTTCTAGTACCGTCCGAATGAATTTTCATGCCTTTAAAGTGTTCCGTCCTTAGCCTGGTGATGATTGTGGTTATTTCTCTATTTTCATTTATTTCGCTGATTTTATTCTTATTGATAGTTTGTTTTACCAGTTTTATTTTTGCGACAGAGTTTGCATCAGTTAGTGATAGTGGGTGCAATTTTTGAGGTAATCATCTTGCTTCTTTGGCTAGTTTGTCTGCTCTCTCATTGCCTTCAATATTTACATGAGCTGGAGTATCCATTGCAGTGTACTGTATAGTTCTTATTTTTTACATTTAAAGTTGTTAGTTTTTCATGAATTTCCTATGTGAGTTTTGCTCTCTGTAGATGGTTATTCCTTCTGTAGTATTTAGTGCTAGATTAGAGAGATAGAACTTGAGAGCTGCTTGTATGGCTGTTAGTTGGCAAGTGAAGTTTGAAGATATTTTGCCAGCTGTGGTTTTGATTTGCATTTCCTTACCTCCAGGCAGAGTTATAAAAACCTTTGCACCTCCTTGGTTGAGAGCTTCATCAGATGATCCATCAGTGTAGGCAATGACATGGTTTAGATTATTTAAGTGGTGTATAGTGTCAAGTCCTTTTCTTTTATTTACCTGCTGTGAATCCTTTTTTGAACATGGTTCTAAGAGATTTAAGTTAATCATTGTGTTCTTTGGTAGTTTAGTGGAAAATAATGGATATTTGCTTATTTCAATGGACATGTGCTCGAAGTCTATGCGTTTTATAATTTCATGATCATATTGTAAAATAGATGATATCTTTAGTCTAGATTTTCCGGTCCAGGCATCAAAAGGCCTGAGTGAGATGTCATCCTGCTGTTGGCTCCTGATTCTGTTAGTGAACTTAACTGTGGAGAGTTTTCTTCTGTCTTCTAGTATGTGAAACCCACACTCTTGTTGAGCTTTTAAGTTATTTGTGGATGAGACTGAACCTATAATAATTTTTGTTGCTCTTGATTGTACTCTGACAAGCTTTTCTTTTGAGCTAGTGGAAGCCGGAGCCCAGATTGTTGAAGCATATTCCATAGTGGATGCATGAGAGCTGTATATGTATTCTGAGTGTCTTCGGTTTTGCGCCTCACTTAGTTCTACAAAGCCTTTTGATGATATTAAGCTTTTTAAGAGCTTTACTAGATATATTTTAGATATATATTTCTCTCGGGGACCCTGTAACCCCTAGAGAGCGCATCCCCTGGGTCGCGGACAGGGGAGCCCACCATGTGTGTGTGTTTGTGTGTGTGTGTGTACATGCGCGTGCATGTGTGTGTGTGTGTACATGCGCGTGCATGTGTGTGTGTGTGTATATATATATATATATATATATGATGGGGTGGTCCGAATATACTGAATAAGGACTCATGGACCAACAGGGCCATAAGGGGCAATCATCTTGATTGTAAGGGAAGCGGCACTCCCATGGACCCCCTAGCTGGATCTATCCTCTCCTTCTTCTACTTAGAAGAAGATCCACTTACTTTAATCTTTCCTGTAAGGCCTTATCAGCCAACTCTTCTTACTTTATGATCCTTATGCTATTAGAGTACTCGAGGGCCATGGGGTCTTTTCATTTCTGGCCTTACAACTATGCCCTCTCTATAAACCTTACTATATTTCTTCTATAATCTACTCTTTCCCCTTCAATATATCCTATTTCTCCTATGGGTTTAAATTCGGAAGAAGGCTCGTTCAGAAGCTTTAAGGTAGCAGCCCTACCACTGAACTATTCCATCGTCAGGCTAGTCCCCCGACATGGAGAACATAATCCTACTTGTAAGCTGACAGAAAAAGATAATCGGATTGAATCTATGGGAAACGACCCTGGAATGGAAAAGGTAAAACGACGAAAATGGAAACGACAAAATATAATACACATAGCAAACTGGAATGTAAGAGGAATAGCATATAAAGAAATAGAATTAGACCAATTATTAAATGAAAGAAATTTTAAAATAGCAGTAATCACTGAAACAAAAAAGAAATTAAAAGGAACTATGAGAACTGAAAATTTTAATGTGATATACAGTGGAGTCGACAGAGACCAAAGAGCACAAGCAGGAGTCATGATCTGGATTCATAACTCCCTTTCAAAAGAGTTAAAACATTATAAATTATGGAATGAAAGAATAATAGAAGCTAGAATAAAAATAGAGGCTATTTAAATAATTGGCTTATATGCCCCAGAAGAAGGAAGAGAACAGGATAATATTAATTTTTATGATCAGCTACAAAACATATATAATAAAATAAATAAAAATGATTACATAATTTTAGCAGGAGACTTAAATGCAAGAATTGGAAACACGAAAATTAATAATAATATAGGAATACATGGAGAACAAACTCTAAACAGAAATGGTAAAAAATTGATTGACTTTGTAGTTTATAATAACCTAAAAATAATGAATTCCTTCTATAAACATAAAGACATACATAAATATACTTGGGCAGCAAGAGGATAGAAATCAATATTAGATTACTTCATATTAAATGAAAAGACATCAAAATTTTCACTAGATGTTAGAGTTCACAGAGGATATTAAATAAGCAGTGACCACTTCCTTGTTAAAATAAAATTAAGATTACCACCTAAATGGCTACAAGTAACAAGAACAGAAAGAAAAATTGAAACATTTGTTTATAAAACTAGACTATTGAATGACACAAATGTACAATGGCTATATGAACAAAGAATTAACCAATATCTAGATAAAATAAAACAAAACGAAGAAATAGAAATAGAATGACTTAATATAAAAACGATACTAAATGCAGCAGCAAATGAAAGCTTAGGAAAGACAAAAAAAACTGAAGATCTGGGATGATACAATCAAAAAAATAATCAAAAAGAAAAAAAGAAGCCTATCACAAATGGGTAAGCAGTAAAAGATTAGAAGATGAAATAGAATATAATAGAATAAGAGCCATAGCTAAAAGAGAAGTCAGAAAAAGACATAGAGAATCATGGAATAAATTTGTTTCTAATTTAGAACATGATTTATATAAAATAAGACCCAATGTATATAAGATTTTGAAACACCTAAATGCAGATACCAAAGAAAACATAAAATTAAACACTGAATTGAAATTAGAAGAATTTCTAAACTACTACACAGCACTGTGGACAGACAAATATTTTAAAAACAAGACAACTGGCAAACAATTAATGAAAAGGAAATAACTGAAGAAGAATTAGAAATCAGCCTGTAAGAGACAAGAAACGGAAAATCACCTGGAAAGATAAGCTAGGTTCAGAACTATATAAATTCGCAGGAACAAGATTCAAAGAAAGACTCTTATTATTTTTAAATAAAATTTACTCAACTGGTATCCCCCCAATAGAATGGAAAAAACCAATTGTGATTCCTATCTTTAAGAAAGGTAATAGAGATGACCCTAAAAACTATAGAGGTATCAGTATACTAAATTACTTTTACAAAATATATAGCAGAATCTTAAATAGCAAACTAATGAAATATTCCGAGAACTTTATTCTAGAGGTACAGAATGGATTTAGAAAAGGATGATCGTGTATAGACCCAGCCTTTTGCCTAAAATTAATAATAGAAAAAAGAAGAAAATAATTTAGAAACACATATTGCATTTATTGACTTTGGAAAAGCATTTTACAAAGTTAAAAGAAACATATTTAACATATTAAAAGAAAGACAAATACCGAATAATATCCTAAAAGCTATCATAAGTATATATAGGAAAATAATCAAATAAAATAAAATCACGAGCTATCATATACGAGAGAGATAAACCAAAGGATCCGACAGGGATGTCCCCTCTCAGCAACTGTTTTTAATATCTACTTAAATGAAATAATAATAAAATGGAATAAAAATTTACATCAAGGAATTAAACTTTCTCCTACAGTTAACTTAAACACTCTCCTCTTTGCCGACGACCAAATAATAATTACAAATTCTGAAGATAACTTACAGAAAGCTATTTTAGATCTAAATGAGATATCCAAAGATTATGGTATGATAATATCAACGGAAAAATCAAAAACTATAGCCTTTAAAGGACAAGATCCAACAAGAACTAAAATAGTAATAGATAACAAGATCTTAGAACAGGTGAATTCATTTAACTACCTAGGATGTATGATTACATATGAAAAAGATATAAACGTAAAAATTGCAAAATATATAAAAATAACTGGTGTAATTAACTCTATATTTAAACCAAATCTAGTTCAAAAACAAACCAGGCTAAAAGTATACAATACATTAGCCCTACCAGTCTTAATGTATGGAAGCGAAACTGGACAAAATAAAAAGACAAACAAAGATTAACAACAGCAGAAATGAAGTTTATGAGAAAAACTGCAAAGTATACTCTATTTGATCACAAAAGAAACGAAGATATTATGAAAGAATTAAACCAAGAACCAGTAATAGAAAAAATTAAAAAATATAAACATAAATGGATGGAACACGTTCAAAGAATGAAAACAGAAAGATTACCAAAAGAAGCATTGAAGTACAAGCCATTAGGAAAAAGAAAACCAGGACGTCCTCTTAAACGATTCAACGATGACTTCTATGGCCGGAACAGGCCATACTAGGCCTAAATCCTTGATACGTATGATGATGACTAGATATATTTGTGATATGGGTTGTAAATATTAGTTCAGTATCTAGGGTTAGGCCTAAGTATTTGGGAGACTCTGTTTTTCCTATTTTGCTATTATATATTTTGATCTAGGGGTTGTAATTGTGTAAATTTTTTCTATCAGTGCGGAAGATACTAAGTTTTGTTTTATCTGTAATTTGAGTTTCTTTGCCTATC
The DNA here is from genome assembly GCF_054136105.1 of Typopeltis vanoorti. Lineage (NCBI taxonomy): Eukaryota > Metazoa > Arthropoda > Arachnida > Uropygi > Thelyphonidae > Typopeltis > Typopeltis vanoorti. The sequence goes on along the minus strand of NC_143556.1, from coordinate 125,486,949 downwards.
TTTCTAAGCCTTTAATTGATTTATTTAGGACCTTTTTCAGACTGTTGAAAATTGCTGCTTGTGACCAGATAGCTATATCATCCGCATAGCATGCTATTTTGTGTCATTTATTACGGGAGGCTGAATATTGTTCATATAGATGAGAAATAGGAGCGGCCATAGAACAAACCCTTGTGGGACTCCAGACCAAGTTCGATGTATGCTGGAAGAAATTCCATTAACTTTTACTTTAATTTTTCTTCCTTTCATGAAATTTGAAATCCAAATTAATGCATTCCCCCTTATTTCAGTATCGTATGCAATTTTTACTAACTTTTGTCTCCACAAACGATCCAAGGCAGCTGTGCGATCTAAGAAAATTGCTGTTGTTTTCTTTGGTAGTTTTTCTTGAGCGCCATCTATGATTGATTGGTAAAGATAAAATAATTGATCTTTACTGTGTTCGGACCTGTATGCTGTTTAGTAGAAGTTTATATGGTTATTTTCTAAGAGCCAATTCACGAGTCTTGTATGTATTATTCTTTCGTGTAGTTTGCAAAGAGTACTAGTCAGTTATTGATCTGTAGCTTTTACAGTCACTAGAGTTTTTGTTAGGTTTTAGTAAAGGTAAAATGACTACTGTTTTCCAGATTTTTGGCAGTTTATCTGTATTCCAGGAAGTGGTAAATATATTCAGAAGTCGGGTTTTGGCTTTTGCTCCCACATTTTTAATCACATGTCCGAAGATAAGATCTATACCGGGTGATTTTTCAGGGTCAATTTGACTAATTGCTGTTTCTAATTGTCATTGTGAGGTCCTGAGTAAAGATGTCTTCCGAAGGATTGGTTCTGGATTGTGTTAGCAGATTTTACAATTTTACTGCACCTTTTTGTCTTCATTGTTGTATTTCAGTTTGCTTACTTTTGAGTAATATTTGGCTAGAGTATTTTCTATCTGTTTGTTTGTTGCTGCTGTATTAATTTCCGAGGAGACAGTGTTTGAAGAATTCTTCTCACTTTTCTTGTTTGCAGTTTGAAATTTCATCCTCAATTTTTTGAGTTAATTCTATTAACTTCTTTCTGTTTTCTTCTGTATTATTTTGTTTTAACTGTTAATTGATAGCATTTCTTTCGGTGATCATAGCGTTGATGTCATGATATTTCCAAAATGAAACCCAGTTGTTTTTCCTGAGTCCTCTGAGAATTGAATTTTTTGCAACACTTTGTATGTTGTTGGTTAATTCTAGTAGTTGCTGATCAAGTTCTTGACTAATTGGTGTGCCTGTGCAATATGTTTCTAATAGTTATGTGTATTTGGGCCAATTTACTTTTATAAAGTTCCAAGATCTCTTTTTCTGTGGTTTCTGGTCTAACTGCAATTATGGTTGTGATGATAGGCCTATGATCATTGATGGCATTGTTTAATATTTTCCACTGGGTAAGATTTGCAGTTTCATAATCTACTGCTGTGATGTCTAATGCTGATTCTGTACCCGTTGATTTTTACATATATGTATTTTGCTTGTTGTTTATGATTTCTAGGTTTAGATCATCGATTAAGTCCTCTATTTGTGCTCCTTTTCGATCGAGAAGTGGGGAGCCCCAAAGCTCAATATTTATTATTATTATTTTTTTGTTTTGTTTTGTTTTGTTTTTTTACGTCCACCTGTAACTTGTAAAATTGCAAGCTCTAAATTAATTCGTTTAAATCCGCGTGGCTACAAAAAAAAAAAAAAAAAAAAGCGCCGTATGCCCTAGTTCAAGTTACTGTATTGTATAGACAGTAGGCACTCTAAAACAGATAAGCCTTGTAACTAGCTGACGTCGCGTCAAGTCGCCCACACGGCAAAGGCCAAAAGCGACTATTTAGAGTGCATTAAGTTGAATGGCGTACAGTAATATTACAGAAATATTATTCAGTAAAATCAGTGACAAGTAATTTATCATATAATTCGTTTTTGTACTATGTTCAAGAATTGACTGTAAATTATTAACATTGCATCAAACATATTAGAGTTTTGGAACAATAATATAGCATGAAATTTCCTATTTTTCATAATCTCTTTCGCTTGCGAAATTTTCCAAATTTAAAGCCGCACTAAAAATGGCTTAAAAGCGTTTAGTAAAGGAAATAAACTATCAAAATACGCCTACCCAGAACGGTGTCGTTCTACAGGGCTGTACAAAGTGACCTTAATATGAGCTTAACTCACTGTTATAAAAAGTAAAGAAAAGCAGCTTTTGAAAGCTATGTATAAAACATAAATTGAAACGAAAATAGGATAAAGAAATGGCAATAATACTTCGAAGATAAGCGAGAGTGTTTTAAAATACTTCGATATACACAAAACGGTTGAAATCCATTATAGCAAGAAAAGCGAAGTAACAAACAAGCAAGTATAATATGACAGAATCGAAAACTAGTAAACAGCGAAGTAATAAAGCAGAAGATAACATTAAAATTACAATTTGAAATAAAATGTGCTATTTTAAACGCATAACGATCTACGTTTTCGAAAGTTCATTCACAACAAACAGCGATCAAAATTTGCTCAATAATTAACACTATGCAAAATGCAGAAATAAAATGTTCTTCTAGGTGACAAGTAATTGGATTATTTAAATAAGAATTTAACTTTCAAAGGATGCTTTTAGCATTTCTGAGTTTAATAAAATGATTAAAGAGAGAGAGCTTTACGAGAACTGGCATTTATAACACATTGCCTGCTTCTCACGAGACGAGAGAGAGAGAGCAATACTGATAAGAGTTAAGTAAAAAAAAGTAAGAAAGCAAATTGTGCACGTTTTTTGATGCAGAAATTAATGAGAGAAGTACAAAATATCTTTGAAGTGGGCGATCTGGTGCTAATGAATAATTTCTGAAATTGTATTAACGTAAGAGCATTCGATATGGAAAGTCTTTTAGCATTAAATTATTTGCAAAGAAATTCGTCGCTGAAGGCTTTGCTTTCAATGTAGAAGCACTTAGTTGAAAATGTAATTTATTTAGTGGTAGATAGTTTCATCGCCGGTATGAAATTCACATAAAAATACACCGTCTTGTAAACACCGCTCTCAAAATGCTAACTATAACCAAATAGTAAATAACTATTTGGAATCACTATTTGATGCGATGCGTACTGTATCTATTTCAGCCACATGTCCTGACATTTTTTGTGATATTAATATAACTATCAGTGTGATTTTTTCCCCATTAATAAGATTTCCATTCTTCTTCCTCTGAAAATAAGCAACCGATCTGTTCTAGTTTGGTATAAATTGTGATTTTCGACTTGGCTGTAAAAGCATTTTTACAGCAGTATATCTGTATCTAAGTTCGCTCGAAACGGATTATTTATTTCCCGTCAGTGTATGAAAGGAACATTTTTATGGGAGTGGAACCATTTAGTTCCAGACAGTTACGTACACGGAGTCGGTGTGATTTCGCCTTACAGAAAAAAATCCAGACAAAGAATGCATACAGTCGTCAGACATAATGCATTCACTTTTAGGAGAAAAAATGTTTCTGTTAAATTCAGTGGTAGAAAAGATATTTTGTCAATATCTTTTCTCTAAGAATATATAATCTGAGTTTGGTTTAATGCTGTGGAGCATTGTAAGGCGTAATTGACTGAGCATTCTAATTATGATTTAATTAAACTCTTTACTTTGCTTTAAGTATCCGCTGAAACGTGACTTACAATATCAGACAGGTAATTATCATGTATCATTTCTGGAATAAATATTTAGATGTCGTTTAATGTCTTAATTAACAGTTTCATCGTAAAATGTAGTGACAGATTTCATTGTTATGTGCCATCTTTTCTCACAAGACAGTTTTCACTTGCTTGAAATAGGAGTTGACTGATTTCTAGAACAGCTGCAGCTGTGAAAGCGAAATGAATACCACGGTCAGTACAAGGTGTTCAGCTTTAAATTAATTGTAATCAGTACACTAATAAAGCTAGCGTTTATATATATAAACGGCAGTAGGATTTTTTAGTAATGCAATAATGGAACATGGATGATAATAACGGAAGAAAATATTGCAGTATTTATTCAGAAAAGAGCTTAATTAAATTAATAACAGAGTGAACGGACGAAAATAATATTCCGCATTCTCAATTTCAATTAATAAGGGAAAGGTATTCGAATAATTTTAAAATATAAATCATATTAGGCGGCGGAGTGTAATCACATGACTTTCTGCAGCTTATGGATGAAGTTTGGCAAATAACACTACATTCTGAATAGAAAAGAGAAAAGGAATATAAACTGGATTGTTATTAAATCAACGTGAGTATTTGTACAGCACAGTGTACTACAGAATGCTAGTTAGCGAAACTTTTTACGGATTAAACTGCCTTAATTATTCATGATGAACAATATTAAATTAATTGTAAGAATTTGAATATTATCAAATTCTTTAATTAGGAAATATTAAATTAAAGTCAAATGTACAAAATGCTCGCTATTTCTCTCGGATTTATACGAATAACGGTTTTTAAACCTCGACCTTCTATTACAAATACCGAAGCACGATACTCTGATGACATAATCACTTAATGGTAATGTTCATTAGTGAAGCTGATCGTTAATGACACGCAATCGTTGTGCTGTGATTGGCTTGTATGGAACGTAATTTTGGTTTAGTTGGCTTGGAATAATTCTGCAGTTAGTGAAAACTAGTTGACAATCTTGTGAAGAAATATAGAATATTTACATATTATGCCGATTTTTGTCCTCAGTATGGTTGCATTGAGAAATATTGTTCGAGTATAGAATAATTAAATGTGTTTGCCTTGAAGGTTTAACAAAAATGCGATACCGAAATATCAGTTATTAAAAATGGATTTTATGCAGCTGATCAGGTTTAATTTAAAAATAAAAGAACAAGTGTCGACTTTTGAATTAGGATTTCAGGTGAACTTAGAAGGAATAACAGAGCGTGATACAACAGGGTAATCACTTATAGCAAGAATGGAGTAGAACATTGTCAATGAAAGTACCAGTAGACGAGGCATATCACAGAAACTGAATGTCTGTGGGACATTCAATTTCTGTCAATGGTAATGACAGAAATCTTTTTCAAAAGCTACTAGAGGAAGCTGGCGACCCAAATGCAAAGGATGACACTTTTTTGCCAAGCAGGTGTCTATGCCAAATTCAATCAAATGCCTTAGAAATGTTGAATGAAACCATAAGAGTTTCTACATGGCTTAAGTCCAGAAGTAAGTCGTGAAGGCCAGGCTAGGTTATTTGGGGATGAGTGGCAGAATTCATATGACTGGCCATTAATTAGTTGGTGAGCCTCTGGACAGCGTATTATCTTTGCATATTTATTCCTGGTGGAAAACTAGTGGTGGCGGCAGCAGCATAGAGTGAGTAGTACTTGGTAGAATAGGTCGACTTACTTGGTCATCGATACCGGAACTGTCGAAAAACGATATTAGTAGGACAGTATTGTATTGGGTTCATATAAAAATACTACGTGGAAATGTGGGTGGAGAAATTTTGGGTATCCACGCCAGGCAGTGGATACCCAAAAGGCCCGACTGCCATTAAAACGAGAGGCAAGTGTTTGGCATTTGTGCCGTTCGAAATCAGATTTATAATTGGTGATAAGTGTTTTCAATTCTTTCGAGAGGGAAAAGGCGAGTGTAACACACTCAAGTTTGGTCTCAAGCCATTTGCGATATGCAGAATTTTTTTCATTGATTTGCATGACACACTTGCTAGATAAGGCTTGGATACTGATTTGAGTGCAATGGGAAATGGAAGCTTCTATTCGGGTAAGGTATATTTCAGATCTTCGATCTGAGCTAGTGTTTGGATTAGGATAGCTGACGCATTAATTGGAAAGGAGGAGTGAAGTCAGGGACGATCATATTTTGTGTTTGTTTTAGTTGATAGCGCAGCTAGTGTTAATTACAAGTTTGACAAGTTTATATTTATAAGGTTTAATAAATTGAATGTTCTCAAACTCTCCTATTCTCAAACTCTTTCATTTTTTTATTGAATAATATTTGTGTATATTAGTCTCTCGGATGTGAACTTTAGACTAAAATGCACAAACATTATTTAAGAAGAAATAAAAGAGTTTGTGAAAGGAACCAAACTTTGTAGATTCAGTGGCAAATCATAAAGAAAACATTGATTGTTTCAGCTAGAAAGGCATGTGGTGAGGTGTTCTGCATGGATAGAAAACTCAGAACTCAATGGTGGACAGATTAAGTTAAAGAGACAGTGAAGGAAAAGAAGAAACATATCAAAAATTCCTGGCAAATAAGTCAGCTTGTACTCTTAGAGAATAGAGACAAATATAAGAAATCTAAACACGGTGTAAAACTAGATAAACAACAGTAATGGGAGGACTTTGTAAGAACTTAGAAAATAAATATCAAGAAGGTTGAAAGATATTCTGGAGGTTGTTGAAAAGCTCAGAAATGGAGGAAAGAGTGCTGTAAAAGGAATTAGAGATGATAAAGGTGATATGAAAAGTGGAGAAAAAGATATCTTTGATGTGTGAGGTAATTACTTCGAAAAATTGCTAAACGAAACAATCTGTGAACAGCAGAGTGGTAAAATATACACTCAACAGGCATGCAGTCAGGAATACATACTGAAGTAGAAACAACATCAAAGGCTTGAAATGTGGAAAGGCAGCAGGAGTAGATGATACTCGACCAGAAATGCTGAAGTATGGAGGTAAAACGTCTTGCAGTGGCTGCACTGAACAGTTCAGAAGGCTTGAAGAGAGGGTCGAATTCCAGTTGATTGGAATAGAGCTCTCATAGTACCCATATATAAAAAGGGAAATAAAAATGAATGTGAGAATTAAAGACGTATTTCCGTACTGAGTGTTCCTGGTGAAGTTATGCATGTATAATTGAAAAGGATTGTGGAAGAAAAGCTTGGTTCAGGCCAGATAGAGGCTGTCAGGATCAGATTTTCACTTTAAGACAAATAGTTGAGAAATTATAGGAATATAACAAACATCTGTATTTAAGGTTTGCATATCTAGAAAAGTCATATGACAAGGTGCCAAGAGAAGCTATTAAACAAAGTACAGTTTTATGGTGTCAGTGGAGCATTTTATCAAGCAATAAGTCGTCTTTATTTGACTTGTAAGTGAGCAGTTAAAATTGAAGGAAGTAGAGAAAGATAGTTTAATGTTAAAATCTGGTGCCAGACAAAGATATACATTGTCCCCTATGTTATTTGTTATCTATATAGAAATATAAAAAAAACGATATATAAAAATAAGACAGAGACAATGAAAATAGACAGAAGCATCGAAAATATCAACTGCATTGTGAATTTAGAACCTATAGAACAAGTAATACATTTCAGATACTTAAGTACGATGTTTAGTGAAGATGGTAAATTAAATATGAAAATAGCTAACAGGATCAACAACGCTGGTATGGTAGGAAGTCAATGGAATAAATATATATATAGCATAAAAGAGAAATTGGTCAAAACTAAATTAGCTGTATACAAGACAGTGTTCAAACCAATTTTAACTTATGGATCTGAGAGCTGGGTTAGAAATAGAACACTTCACCAAAGACTAGAGACCACAGATATGAGAGTCCTGAGTAAGATTAGGGGCGTGAACAGATCGCATTATCATATTATAAACGAGGATATTAGGAAAGAAGTTGAAATTGTTAGCATCCAGGAATGTGTCAGCAGAGCTAATCTCAGGTGGTATGGTCACTTAAACAGAATGGGAGAGGAAAGATTAACAAAACAATTGTTTTTTTTGTCAGGATGACAGGAAAAAGATCCAGAGGAAGACTAAGATACAGGTGGATTGATACAGTGTACTGTCTTATTGTCACTATCTTAGAAGACAGAAATATAAGATCTAATAATGTTGGAGTCTTGGCAGGTAACAAATTGATTTGAAGAAAATTGTAGATAGGAATTTAGTAATGCTGTAAGTTTTTCATGTAGTACTTTTATATCCTGTACACCTCTTGAGGGTACATGTCAGGAATTCGATGATGAAGAGATTGTATATACTGATGTTCTTTCCAAACGTTCTGCTTATTTGGTTGAAGTAAGATATGTTGCACGGAAATAGCATCGGTTAATGTGAACCTGTTACATCGGTCTAACCTAAATCGTAATGATGGTCTGTCCATTCCCAAACTTTGACAAATTGTGATTTGTAACTGCATTCAATATTTTTGTAAACATATACCATATCTATGCTGGATGAGGATTACGTTTTATCATGTGCTATTTTTCTGGAAACTCTGTTCTAGAGAACAAACATGAGATTTTTTACAGCCACTTCAGGATTTCAATAAACGATGTGGTAATTTTTTATCTTCCACCTAAGGACAATCATCACCATCAATGTCCATTGTGGGATTTGAACGCCGCAGCCTAATGGTTGGGATCCATTGTTCTTTTCCGTCACACTGAAGATGTTTCGCTGTGTAAAGCGAAATATTTGCAACTAATTTGTACTGATTAAAGTTTTTCTGTGGTTTACTTGTATTAATGGCGTACTGGAATCATTCACTTAAGTTAATATTCATTAACTAGTCAATGAAATAAAAATTATTCGAATAAAATCAATAAGATGCTTTTTGAGCAGTGGAAGTATCCAGAATATTCGTGGTAAAATAACATTTGATTTTTTACTCATCGAGAAGTAAAAGCATACAAAACCTCTCTCAGAATCACCAATCCTTGTCTTTGTTTACACACATTTTGTTTTATTTTGGGTATTTCATTTTTTAGTTAATTTGCATCAGGTAGCTTTATAAATATTTCAGATATATATACGAGTTTGTTATATATAATCGTAAATACTTAAGAAAAACAGGTAGCACAATAGAAAAATATTCAAAAGGAAGAGTAACGTGTGTGGAAAATTCTCACGTAACCCTCTCTTCACAATATATATATATACACACACACATCTTTTTCCACTATCTGAAACTGAGAAAATAGATAAGTTAATTTAATGGAACGCACAAAATGTTTCGTCAAAACGACTTCTTTAGTTGTGGTAACACTTAAAGCAAATTTAAAAAAAAACCATAAAAACACTGTGCCATTATAGTAACAGACTTGTAACCTGATGGCACAGTGTTTTTATGGTTTTCTTAATTTGCTTTAAGCGTTACGACACCTGAAGAAGGCCTTTTGAGAAACATGTTGTGCGTTCCATTTAATTAACTTATCTGTTTTCTAGGTTTCAGTCAGTCACCAAAAGATGAACATATCTAATCACGGAGAGTCAATGTAACTAATGATCATATATATATATATATATATATATATATATATATATATATATTTCTACATATTTCTCTCATCCAGAGATTTTTATTATTAAGGTCAAACACCTTTTATCTACTTGTATATGAATATGATTTCTGCATTACTTCAACCTTGGTATCTCTCCTGGGTCTGGCTCCCATAGATGAGACCTCAATAAAAATCAGAACTGCTCTGGGTAGTGGCCCTTTCCATTATGCATTGCATTATACACCCGTAAGGGAGTGTGCTCTGCATTATGGGATACATTCTAAGGCAAGTGATATGACGTCATTAGCCTCTATATACAAGTAGCTCAGACGTGAATATATTTCACGCGAAAAACTTTGTTTTGCTTACTTGGGAAAAAGATTATAACCAAGTATAAAATTTAACGTATAATCCAAGGTAAAAAAAAAAAAGAAACTTATATATATATAAGTTTAGAGTATCTAATTTCATTCAATCAGGCAAACGTTATTCGATAAGTCTCACTAAGTAGGCCAGTAGTTGATATAACCTTATTTCAGAATTAAATATTATAGTAATTGGCTTATAAATTTTATTCTATTAATTTTATGTCGTTCGTCTGTAACGCATTGTATTATTTCAGGGGATGGCTTATCTTCACAACAGTGAAATACGTTCTCATGGAAATCTGAAATCTTCGAACTGCGTTGTAGACAGCAGGTTTGTTTTAAAAATTACGGACTTTGGTCTTCACACGTTACGAGTTTGGGACGAGTACGAAGATGAAGATTCATACGCTCACTGGAGACGTAAGTAAGATTTATTATTTTAATGGTGGTCATTACAAGCAGCTACTTTCCTGATTAAAAGTGTTCTTCGCTGTTTTTTCGTATAGCTAATGATTCTGTAGGATGGAAAGGCAGTGCTGGTTTCGGTCTTTTTAGAGAAACGCGAGAGTGTGAACGAGAATCTTTAGTGCATTTTTTGGATGATGATCATAAATTAAATAGACATATCGTATTTTTCTGGTTATTCAGTGATGTTCCGATTATCAATATTTCCAGATGATGTTTATAAGTATGGTAATTAAATTAATTTGGAATTAATTTTGTTATATAGTTTAACTCACTTGCGTTTACGTAATATGACATTTACGGTTATTTTTTCTAGTTTACTTTGAAGGGAATATAATTTCTTCATATATATATATATATATATATATATATATATATATATATATATATATATAATTTCTTCATATATATATATATATATATAGATATATATATATGTAGAAAGTATTTTTACCTTGGGTATAAATATGTTAAAGATACCAAGCAATTTTAAGCCTGGTTTTACTCCATTTCCCAAGTAAGCAAACAGACTAAAAGTCAAGTTTGCGCCTGCAATTGATGCAAGTCTAACTGATACCACAGGTAGTGCAGGACCAGGGCAACTCGTGGCAAAGGTGGAACAAGCTCCGATCACTAATCTTAATATTTACCCTTAATGCCAAAACACATCTCCAAGAAGGGGATGTATGATGTTTTGTATTAAAGGCAAGGGACCACTACCCAGACCGGTTTCGACCTTTATTGAGGTCTCGTCAGTGGGAGCTAGGCTTAGAAATACCAAGATTTAGTAATACAGAGCTTGTAAGTATTTCGCCAAAACAAGTTACCATAAGGTGTTTTAACCTTATTAAATAAAAATCTCTGGAGGAGATATAAATGTAGAAAGTATTTTTACCTTGGGTATAAATATGTTAAAGATACCAAGCAATTTTAAACCTGGTTTTACTCCATTTCCCAAGTAAGCAAACAGACTAAAAGTCAAGTTTGCGCCTGCAATTGATGCAAGTCTAACTGATCACGTCCCTTGCCTTTAATACAAAACATCATACATCCCCTTCTTGGAGATGTGTTTTGGCATTAAGGGTAAATATTAAGATTAGTGATCGGAGCTTGTTCCACCTTTGCCACGAGTTGCCCTGGTCCTGCACCACCTGTGGGATCAGTTAGACTTGCATCAATTGCAGGCGCAAACTTGACTTTTAGTCTGTTTGCTTACTTGGGAAATGGAGTAAAACCAGGTTTAAAATTGCTTGGTATCTTTAACATATTTATACCCAAGGTAAAAATACTTTCTACATTTATATCTCCTCCAGAGATTTTTATTTAATAAGGTTAAAACACCTTATAGTAACTTGTTTTGGCGAAACACTTACAAGCTCTGTATTACTAAATCTTGGTATTTCTAAGCCTAGCTCCCACTGACGAGACCTCAATAAAGGTCGAAACCGGTCTGGGTAGTGGTCCCTTGCCTTTAATACTAACTGATCACGTCCCTTGCCTTTAATACAAAACATCATACATCCCCTTCTTGGAGATGTGTTTTGGCATTAAGGGTAAATATTAAGATTAGTGATCGGAGCTTGTTCCACCTTTGCCACGAGTTGCCCTGGTCCTGCACTACCTGTGGGATCAGTTAGACTTGCATCAATTGCAGGCGCAAACTTGACTTTTAGTCTGTTTGCTTACTTGGGAAATGGAGTAAAACCAGGTTTAAAATTGCTTGGTATCTTTAACATATATATATATATATATATATATATATATATATCTACCAAAGGACGATGGATCTTATGTTTTAAATTACGCTGCTGCAAAATTATAACCATCTTATCATCTTAAGGGATAAACAAGTTCATTTCAGAATGTTTGACAGCCAACTATGAACAGCATATTAGATACACAAAGCCTGCCTTAGTTGGATTTTTTGACTTTATTATTTTGGTTACTGGAGAGTTGAAGACGTAAGAGCAGAGATAACTTAAAGTAGGAGACAGAAATTCAGGCTGAGAGTGGAAAGATAAGAAATATTTCTTTCCATTCAAAGGGGATGTGCTTTTTTTGAATGATATGCATCTCGAACTTCAGATGGAGATGAAATGGACAGGGAGGTGAGAGAGAAAATCACTTCTGCTCGATATGTTAATCTCTAAACGAATCCCCCATAACTCAATGTTATTAATTATACTATGCTATGCGCAGTGATATTAATAATACCACGTTATATGGTGCTACAAAATATGTAGCACCAGATAACTTGGAAAATTGCGTCATTTTTGTAGCAAAACCTTTGACAAATATTGAAAACATTCCTAAATAAAATAACTTTTCCCCTTGGATGAACTTTACCCCTGCAATCGTCCTCTGCACACACACACACACACACACACACACACACATTGCATTTACAAATTCTGCAACATAAAAGAAATAAACTGTCTCTGCGAATTTTACACACTATTCTATGGCTATAAGGCATATTCCGGTCAAATTACCGGAATATACCTTATGAACGTCTAAACCACAGAAACCTCCACTTACAATTCTAGCTATATTTATAGAAAACATTCCTATTGTCTTTAAGACAGAGGGAGAGATCACTTTGATATCGGACTAACTTCTTTATTAGATTATCAGATTCCTCCTATCTATTTTAATCAATGTATATAAATTTGCTAAGGCTTAACATTATACATTTATAGATTTAATTATAATTTTTGTTCTACTTTGTCTGTTCATGATAATAATTTACTACAGCTTATTTTTACAAGCTATAAAATATTGAATTTTGAAATCATAAAATAAATATTCACAATTCTTTGAAAAAAGGCTATTTGGAATAATTCAAAAACAACTGGGGTTATGAGACCAGTGTTTTGTCTGTTAAATAAATGCGTTCTTCAGATCGGCTTGCTTTCATGAAAAAAACCGGAGTTTCCTAGAAGAGAAACCCCCTCCATATCCGTATGAGATCCGTCAAGTTATCTTCTAAAGCCCTTATAAAGGTTCACCACGTTTTATATAGGATTTCAACCGCAGGATGCTCTGAATGGGAAGTTTCTACTTTGAGCTTAGCTACTGGTTGGCAAATATCACAGAGCAGAATTGCGTTTCAGGATTACTTATTACTGAAGTCCTACTTGGTGAAACGGATTGCATATATAGTTTGTTTATCGAATCGAGACAAACCAACTCAGCTTATATGAAATTTTAGCACTCATCGTTAGATATCAATAATATCGTTTCCTAGCAAATAATCTGTAATATTTGATTAATTTTGATCCAGATCTCTAGATTATCATTGATTTTCAGCAGACATTATATAAAATGCTCTGCACACAGAACTTGGCTGCTGACACATCATTTGCCATCTTCATGAAACGGCAGCAAAACAGAACTGAGGATTAACGTTTTTGCTTTTGTTTACATTTACTGTCTCTGATCGATGGATAAGCTATAATTGCGTTTCGAGATCAACAACACTTGAGATTGTGAGAAATGCTTAATCGAAATTTCGTGCTAATTTTAGAAAGCATCGGATTTATGGTACGTAATGTGTAAATGACACAGATTAATTATATCGTGGAGTAGCTAAATTCAGAGTTGCTTTGGCTCTTTTCTTTACTCATTCATTTAAGACTGAAGATCAAGTACACGTTTATTTAGGTTTGCATTTTTTTAAAATCTGATCCTCCTTAAAAGGTTGAAAATTTTTTTGCATTAATACTGGGGGGGGGATTGGCTTAAGGGTATTTTTCTTATTTATTTTATTTATATTTTGGTTTATTTTTAACCGGAAACCTCGGTATAGATAGCAGACAGAAAACATTCTCAAGCCACTTCAAGCGACCAGTAAGCAAGGTAGCAAGGTGTTGACTGTCCCCCCTTATTGGATGAACGTCATCTCATTTAAAATATTTCCATTAAAAAAATAATTATTTTAGGTGTTTTATTTTGTTAGCTTTTTTGTTTTCACTATTCGCCTATAACTATTTTTGGATATGTTTAATCCTGATAACTTATAGCTTTAGTTAGTTTATATGCAAATTTAACACCGACCATTAGGAAACTGCATACTTTCCAGCAGTTATCTGCAGTTTTCTTTATTTTTTTATGGAAATTATCTAGATTAATTTTATGATAGCGATGTTTTCATGAATCGCATGCTTAAACAAAATTAAATTATTTTGCACATTTATCAGTTATTATGCTAAATAAAGCTTAAAACATATTTAATATGAAATACTACCATTTCACTTACACTTGTCTTAAGTTTTTATGATATTTTGGAGACTATTTAGTTAAACTGTTTCAAGTTTTCTGAACGTGTATATTGATATCGACATCTTAAATTGAAAAATTAATATTTCTTGGAATTTCGATTTGATTAATGACAATAACAAAAACTCGGAATTTTTTTCGACTATTTTCGATTTCGCTTAAACACTAGATTCGACAAAGAAATTTTTGAAATGGTTTTTATCAAGTTCGCGTTACGTGGAGTACACACTTTTTATAAATAACATCTCAAAGCAATATCTACTGGAATATTTTGTCTGAAAATCACAAAACTACTTTCTTAAGAGAAAGTTTTAAGTGCTAGTATAATAAACAAATAATTATGAGAATTCTCTTTACAGTACTTACGACTGTATAGTATCAAGTCAGAATTAAGGGAAAAGCAAGATCATACTAGTTTTTGAATGAAGTGATATTCAATAATTTTGAACAGTTTGATTTTCTGTTGACACTGAAATCATAACAACATAATCAATGCATGAAGCATTCCACTGACGTATAAAACGGTATACATTGAAATAGCGATAGACCCGCTTGTCTACTGAAAATATTTAATGACAGGCACACCCCCCTCCTTTCCACGGACACACAACAACAAGGTCGGAAATGTATCATTAAAGGTACTTATTCATTATATATGTATTATCAAATGTACAAAATCGGGAAATTTGTTTTTCCATTTTGAATAGGCCTAAATATCAAAAATCTTAAATTGTATTAAATACTCATAACATTACTCATAAATACTCATAACACTGTTATTTATATCTTCACATATTTTATGCTTTTATTAACACAAACTGAAGCTGAAGATTATGAAATCAGAGTTTCAGTTCTACATAAATAATGGTCTTATAACTCGCCAGATATTTTACAGCAACCTCACATCAGTTCGATAAAAAGCTAGTGATAAGGTAGCGAAAAAAATCCATAGCGACATGGAAAAAAGTATTCTGGAGATAAAGGAATTTTGTATTGTTTCTGAAGTTGCAATAAGATTCGTCAGTTATTGCAACCTTTCAGTAGACGTCTTAGTCTCAGTTTCGGAAGAAATACTGCGAATTTGCCACGTCTATTCCTTAACGTTCGCATCCTCTGTGAGGAAATAAAGGAGAAAAGACGAGATAGCAACAGTAAAGATTCGCCTTTCTTTTCTTAAACGTCAAGAAATCGCAGGTCGTGTCGAAAACGCGAGATTAGATTACAACTTTGGCCTTACATGTTATGCCAGAGTAACATTGAAAAAAGAGAGAAAGAAAGAGAGATACCTGGAACTACGACCAGTTACGTATATGAAATCGCACTAAGGAAAAATTGTTTCGTTTCGGCGTTTTGTGGTTAACGAAATGAACTCGTGTTGAAAATACCGACATGTCATAATGAGGAATATAGGTGGGCTTATTGCTAGATAAAATCATTTCGGGGGAAGGATATGCCCGTGTTCAAAAAGATTAGGTAACACTTCTAATTTAATTGAAATTAATTTATATATGCATATTTTTATATAAATTATAAATGCAGACCAGATGCTAATTCAAGCCTCCCATGTAGGATGGTGGTGGAAGTGACACATCAGGCGTGGAAGTGACACATCATATTTGTGAACATCTTCACTTGAAGATGTTCACAAATATCCATTGTAATAGTGAGATTGAGTGCAACGGTCTGTGTTATCACTTTACGGAAAATGAAAAATTCTCATCGGAAGATGTCTGTTTTGTCCAAAATGTATTTATGTTTAAGAACCATCGTGTTCTTTTATAAGAATAGGAGTCGTTTTAATAATTCTTTATTAAATTCCATTAAACTTTCTACAGTTTCAAAAAAGTAGAAAACATTTTTCTTTACCGTTAAAAGTAGAAACACTAGTTTTTAAAATTGGCATCGTAATTCATGTGTTTAAACACCATTCGTACAGTTAAAAGTTACGTCAGAGATTTTGGTCATCTACAAAATGACATTTTCTTATGATCACTAAATCATTTTTCATCTACCAGTATTTTTTTAAACGTTCAAGTCAATTGCTATTACTATGGAATGTTATGTCGAGAGCAGTTTTGCCATGAAAAATATTTTAGGGAGAACTGAAAGTAAATGTTAATATTAAATCTAGTTTACCATAAAATAATAAAATCTACGGGCAGGCTACGAATTCCGGCTTATCTTGTCACACTTTCCAAAGAGGATTACAGAGATGACCTTCTCTTAGAAGAAACGTGAAGGAATCATCGTTAGTTAAATTCCATCAGTAATGTACTAGTATATTAATTTTGTTGGCAAGCAATGATATTGAGACTCGTGATATACGAAACTAGGAATTTCAAAGCAAAAATCCGCTTTTACATATCCGAGATTCACGTGAAAAACAATCAGGTTTTTATTCTGAACTTTTCATTCTTTTTTTATCGAACGGTTTTGATTACTATAATGATTTTAATAATAAAATAAAACATTAAATAAACACTTGGCAATCTTATTCATATTGTTTAAATATTTATTGTGAATATGTAAAATTTATTGATATATAAATAATTATTATACCGTATATTTTAAGATGTGCTAAGGATAACAAGAAAGAGAATAACTATAATTATCAACGTGAATGGTAATTCCATAATATTAAATAATTAGGTGCGTTCATTTAAATTGATATTAGGTATTCATCGGGTTGTTATCAGTCAATGTCATTAAGCGTAAATTGCACATGTAGGTCACTGAAGAATATATATCAGTTGTTGAAACAGGGTTAAACTTGTTAGTGGAGTAGATAGTGGCCTCACTCTCTTAAAAAAATCTGCGGGTTCGAATCTCAACTTTGGACATGCAAGGTAACATAGTTTGCAAGTGTGTTTAGATGGGATGCGAATGTCATCACCCTGTGTAAGACCATAGCCCACCTATAGTATACCTCAGGCGACTTGAAAAATTTCCATGTTGCGTCTCTAAAGCAGGATTTCCGGTTTATGTAAAGAATGTTAAAACAAATTCTTCAGGCCACGCAGGATACAAATGTACTTTAAGTTTTACAACATTTGGCGGGTGGGAGTCACATAAAATGTAGATATAAACTCATATGAATGGAACGTTCGTTTGTGTGTGTGTTCGAACGCGCATAGAATACATTAATGTAATGGGTAGAGATAAGAATTCAAAATCTCACCTGAATAAGTGGTCGTTCTAACAAAAAAAAAAAAAAAAAAACTCTGACCAACTTCGTCCCTGTTTTTTACTTGTTAGATCTGAACCCACAACTGGAATAAGAACTGACCTTTTGTAACTGTTGCTTAGTGTAAAGCACAAATCCCGCACGAAAATAAACAGAGGGAGAGTAGAAGTCTGTTGGTTTATTTATTTTTTCTTGAACAAGTATTCATTGTCTCCTTGTGTCTTTAAGAAGTATTAGCCGAAAGCAACTCAGGTAGAAAAGCTTCCATTAGGCAAGATGAATGTCTTGACTTTGGCCGTTTCGTTTCTTTGGGTAGGCCAATAAGCTGACTCCAAGATGAAGATGCTATATTTAGCTCGCCGATCGATAGTTCAACCGCCATCGTTAGAGACATTACTTCCTTTCAAAGGACGCTCCGAGGACTGCTTTCTCTGTAGTGTCGGTAGCCACTAAGGAAATGCTTCACTCCGTATTAACATAGACAAATGCACAGCTCTAAATTCTTATATAGAAAACAGCAAATTATTGTAAAATAGGATAATTTAACTTCGATTGAAATCTGTTTATGGATACTTAATATAATTATATGCAATTGTTTTACTTCTGTGTATTGTATTTGGTTTCTAATCTTAACAGTGATAATTTTTTTTACTCATAAGAATCTTATGCAAATTTTTCTTACATAATAAAAATGGCAAATTTTAGCTATTTGGTTTAATGCTGCGCCAGAATTATACTCATCATAAGTAGACAATATCAATATATTTAACTATAATTTCTTCAGAACAGTTCAACATCACAAGGAGGGCACATTACTGTGTATTATTATGTTCTTTCCTGTTTTAGAATAACATAAGGTACGACAAACGCTTATCTATTTTAATGCAAACTCTCTAGTTCGCTTTATTAAATCTTCTTAGAAGATTTTTATAATATTTTACATCTATCCAGAATAAGAATTTATCGATATTCTAGTTTCTGAAAACAACTGAACGATATTGGACTTAATGTATATATACGCATTACAGACACTCGTTTACAATTTACCATGTGTTATTTGTATCGGCTCATGTAATACCATCTTCATTATTCTGTACAAATATATTGTACACAGAGTAGTAACTATATTGGTATGTTACACCTGTGGCGTAACCATAATATGAGATATGTAACATCGCCGGATTTTATTGTATAGCGGGTTAGGATATTTAATAAATATAAGAATTATGAGTAGATTATTAGGAAGGTTAACCAAGTTTAAAGTTAATACAGTTTTCGATACATGGATAGAAATTTGCTAAAAATTGTAAAATTCAATTTAGGAACATTTGTTCTGAGAAAATGATTATAATTCTTATTCTTCATATAAAGAACTTTAAAATTACATATCTACGACCACCATATACAAACTACACAAATTTAAGATGAACACTAGGACGTCTACTCCAGTCTAATAGTATTTTTGTGCACGAATACCGGACACCTCTTTCACCTTCTCTCTTTCCCCTTGCATAACTAGTGTTTTCTCCAAATAAGTATCCAAATTGCAATGTAGAAATCGCATGTGTTCTATGACAAGCTTTTCTGAATGCTTGATGAAAACTTTCTCAGTAAAAAAATAAAAAAAACTGCTACCTCCGTACGTTATAAGTGGCAGATAAAATATACATGCTTTGATACAAACACAGCGAACTGTTGCCTACATATTGGCATTTTACATAAAATGTCGACATGTGCAATGATATCATTTCAGTAACCATCAGAAGTATGAAAATTAAGTATAGCTCTTTCTGAAATTAGCCGAAAAAATATTTTTTGAGAGTTTGTGTTGCTGAATACGTTTTACAAGAAATTCTGATCGCGTAGAAAGTATACAACTTGAAAGAGAAATCAATACATCATGTTTTGTGCAGGTACTGCTGCAGTCACAGAAATGCCTTTAGGATAAGTTAAAAAGAAAAACATGATGCAATTCCTGATGGACGAAAGGATTTTATAGATAAATCATTCGAAACAGAAAGCCTCTTTGCGAAATACTACAACTATATGAACATGTCTTTGATAACTTTTCTACAGCTTTAAATATGCACCTTTAAGCCTACATAGAATGTTTCGGAAGAAACTCACCTCATTTTTAACAGAATGTGTTTTTTTGATGATTCTTCAACTCCATTTATTGTTAGATGCATTATGTTGAAAACTAAACGGTGATCCCCTTCCGTTAAGGAATTTGAAACAGCTTAGAACAACCAAGCCTTAAGGATGCAGTGTGAAAATCTGAAGGAAATATTCAGTGAAGGAAGCATATCTGTGGTATTCAGTCGATGGACGACTGAATACCACAGATATGCGAGTTAAGAAAGATGAGGGAAGTGAATATATTACATTAGTGAAAATATCATTAAAATTAAGATGGTAGGGAGAAAAGCGACATCATTCGCATTCAAGAAAGTGATATCAGAACAAATCCAAAGTAGTATGGTCACCTGATCCGAATATGAGAGGACGTGCTGGCAAAACAGGTCTAATACGAGGATTAGTTAAAAATTATTCAATGAAATCGACGTGTGCGAGGATTGATCAAAGAATAATACCTCAGAAAAAAAAACCTTAATGTATAAGAGTTGTCCATACTTGGAGAAGTATTAGAATATTTCCTGTACTTATCAAGAAATTATGATAAAAGTACTCAATTCAGAGAATTGGACGAAATATTTCTCATTTTCATGCAGCTTCATTGGTGAAATCATTCGAAATGAGTAGTTATTGAATTTTGGAGGTAACACACCTCTCTGAGAAGTTTTATTTCATTTGTTAACAGTCATTGGTATGCTCTCTCGTGATATGTGTTTAACTTTTTTCTAAGATTTCCCAAATGGCTCTTTTCCTACGGTGAGTTACTTAAATGCATAAATTCTTTCCCTGTGTGCACTTACCTAGATGCATCATCGTAAAGTGAAAAACTAAATTTTGTATGATTTTGATTCATCAAGTTGAAGTCGTGTTTATATTCAAGCGTTTGATCACCCCCATAACTTATCTAATATATTATATACGCATAAATGTTAAATGTTGAATATTCATATTAAAATTCTTTCCTTTTGAAACTGCTTAATCAGAGAGGTAAAACATTTCAAACGGTTGGAGATATGAAAAATATCGGATTTTCTTTTCATATTTGTTATTGTGTTTTACATATTACATTATCATTATTGTAGAACGCTTACCGAGTGGTGGTGCTGGCAACATCATACAATTCTTCATTAAATTCAGGCGGCTACGTTTCCAGTGGGTTTGGACTGGTGCATGCATAATCTGCGAAGGGTGGTTGTGAGTTATGTTTCTGGGTTGACCTTTGCAAAAAGCGCACTATTTAAATAAGTTTGGGAAATAATAAATTTAGACCAGGCCATTTTCATTAGCTCTAGGAATCTTCATGTGCTACATTGATAGTTTGTGTAAAGCGTTATTATCTACAGCATTGTTTATCAGTGAAACTGGTCCTTGCATGTACATTATGATAATATGCTACAGTGCTAGATAGATTAAGCATTGTTTTCGATGAAAGTTCACTAAACCATATTACATCGTCAGAATCTTAATCGCAATAATAGACTCGCCGTTCTCAAAGCTGGGAATCTGTAATTTCTAATTGCCTAAAATGAATTTTTTTTAATGTCTTTGTGTCCTTTAGATATCTAATATTTCTGTGGGATAGGTACCTGACTATAAATCACTTTGCATTGATTTTTCACTTCTAATTATATGCCGACAGACAGTATTTTGCCTAGAAAATAATCGAAACAAAATATTTTAGCTATTTTAAATGTTCCGATTTTTCACCAATGACTTTAGAACTCATGAAACACCGACAAGTTCCCCTACATCATTGGATTTATAATTAAAATTATTATTCAAAACGTAACTCTAATGAAGATTTCAGAAGTGTGCGTTGTAGGTAGGTAGTTCATCAAGTCTTCTACCTCACCTTTTTTATGTATCAGAATTAGGGTATCCTTCAACATTATAGAAAAGAGGATATTATTCTCTAGATATTACTGTAAGAACCTAATATTATAGTTCAGTTGGTAACGAACACTTGTTTAACACAAAGGCTTGCGGTATCGAATCTGCGTAAGACATGAGTCTTTGTAAAAGTCTGCTTTAGAGAAGTTTGAACAGCGACTTGAGTTTATCATTATCAAGGTAGTTTCTTATTAATTAATGGTTATTTTTTCAGTGCAATTGCAGTATTGTTATAAATAATAGGAGAAAATTTGTGCAGAAATATAATATTGATTATTTGTCGGTTAGGAATGCAGGAATGTAACATATTACATCATTTCATTAATGTGGTCTGTTAAGAAAACTCAGGTTTCCTGCTCTAAATTCAGGATGCCAGAATGCATGAACATCTCAGTTGGACACAGTTATCAGTGATACTTGAACCAGCAGTTCTAGTGCCGACTATCACATTGGAAAACACTTGGATCTGTCTGTTGATTGCATGAATACTGCTAGCTCACTGTCCCTCTGCGCCTGTAAGAAACTGATGGAAAGGGCACATGACAGTCTCTGACGAGACTATATTTCAATGACGGATTTAGTTATACCTACAAATTGTTTGCGCAGCCTATCCCAATGAAATAAGACTAAGTAACTCTTAAATCTTGCTTAGCAAGATTAATTGTTATCAGATTAACTGTTTATGGATGGGAGTGTAGTCATTGAAACCAGCACTCCTGATATTAAAAATAATTGCGAAGAACTGTAAAGGTGATTGATGTTTTTTAAATTTTTTGGGAAGCGCAATTTTTAAAACTTTTATTCAAATACTTTTTTGAATGAAAGTTCTTCAGAATTTATTTTAAAAAATAATAACCAATATATTAACCAAAATTAATAAATATTAACTAAATATAAATATAGAAATATTAACCAACTTCAATTGCATCACTTTTTTCTGTGTTAAATGTTAGGAAGAGGTGCGCAACAGGTACATCTTTTCTCCTCCTTTGCGCCTTCTGCATCTTGCTAATGGAACTTGAAGCTATTTCCTTGAACTTTAGCTCCTAGTCAAATTTATAATCCACCGTGTTGATTTATCGCGGCGAATGTATAAGTAGACGTCGCGGACGCCATTATGGGACATGCAGATCGATCCAAAACATTTAAGAGTTTATCCCAAGAGGTGTCGTGTTCTGAAATTATTTTCAACTTCAAGGTTTCTTTTGGGTATGTTCGGGTTAATATGAATCATGCAGCTGAATACGTAAACCCCTGTATCGCATCGGAGGAGAGTTATATCCCCTTTGAACTCTGACTTTTCTTCTTTTTACCGAATTTTAGAGAAGAAAGGCAGAGAAGACTTTAATATGTGCCAACGTTTTTCTCCCTTATACTATGTTCAGGTTAGGATTCCTAACTTTCTTTAAAAGTGGTGTGTGTGTATATGTATATATATATATATATATATATATACACACACACTACACTACACAGAATTATTCTTAATATAAGAAATAAAAAATCAGCAAGAGAAAATTGGATAGACACCATACTGTATAAATTTAATGGAACAAATTTTATGCAATTTTTTAATACGATAGGATATATGCCAATAGTATCAAAATCTAAGTGTAAAAAAAAAACAACTAATTATACAGTTAATTAATACAACTACAAAATCCAAAGGAGAATATTGATCGAAAAAAAGAATACAAAGAAAACGTAGAATGTCGAAATAGGTTAGAAAAAGACTCTTTCTAATATATTTTACATTATATTTAAAATTGTTTAAAAATCGAATTCTTTTAAAACAACTAGCAATTGTTCTATTTTTCATAGATTATGAGAAAAATCACTTGATGATAAAGGCATACTGTTTACATATAAAAGAAATATACGTAATATTTTACTGCATTCGTTCTTTGGTAAACATTGAAAATTATATAAAACGAAATTATAAAAAAACCTGGGAAACAGCATAAAGTGTAAGAAAATTTGTGTCGTAGTAGAACAGTTTAAGATACGAAATTGATGACATTTTATGAAAAAATAATGTATCATAAGTGAAATATTCGTAAATAATAAAATAATTGCACAGATAACTCAGCGATTCCCATCTATGGTCATTAGGATCACCAGATAGTTTTTTTTTCTAAATATCGAATATTTGATACACTCAAACATTTTTTAAAATAATATAATGTGAAAAATAGTGCGTGGAATACACTTTATGCTGTGTGACTCTTCCGTTACTTATCATTTTCTGCGTTTTATTGTAGTTTCCAATTAGAACTATATTATTTATTTTAAATTATTTGAATTAAATTACTTTAATTTTGCTTTGATTACGAATACTGTAGAGGCAGATAAGTACATGAGTCTAATATACAATTGTAATTGAATTTAAACTACATTGAGCTTTTTCTTCCAAGAAAGTACAGAGAAGTACATGAATTATCTTCCTTAATTTCGAAATAAATTTTGCAACACAAAAATACCGCGAAAAATATCTTAATGCGCGAACTCAATCAAAACTTTTAAGAACCATTTTAAATAAATTTTTTCATAATTATTTTAAATTCTTATTCACAGCTACACAGAGACTATTTCATGAGGTAAACTTTCGTTTGTACTGTATGCCTTGGATAAACTTCATGTTTGATCGAATCATTTCACTGTCTATTCCCAGACATCTTGATCAAATCAAGTAACATCGAAAATCTAAACTGTTGGAAATCCGAACATTTAGTCATTTGAATTATTTTGTGGAATCATGAAAATACTTATCAGTGTGCCCTAGCAGATCACAGAAGAAGCTGCACGAAATAAATTGCCGATCTTCAGTAATCATCGTAATATATTTCAATTTGACGGAATATCTTAAGGTGGTATTCATTTAAATTCTGAAAAATTCACAAATATTGAAAGATCCAAAAGCCATTCATACTGGGTGACGAGACGCTAGAACACGTTCAGTTCATTTTTATCCAAGGCTATCTAAGAATGAGCATTTTAATAATGAGCATTTTAATCCCGAAAAAAATTTGAAAAACAAGATTTGGGAATAAGTATTGGATCTACCAAGTGATTGAGCACAGAGACTTGAAAAGCTGTCTGATTCTTCATCAAGATAATCAGTCGCATTTTTGTCATGAGAGACAGGAGTCGAAAACTGCCCAGTCATCTTTTTCTATTAGTTCAAAAGTAGAGAAACACCTTGAACAAAACGTTCATAATACATGTACTAGAAACTGACGCGCTGAAATTTAGTCTGTTTGACAAAATTCCCAAATCCTATCTGGCATGATTCTCGCCAGTAAGATGGAATGCACGAGGATAATGAAAAAATTCCTGCAATCTGATCATCAGTTCCTTCCCTCTTCTGATAATGTGCTTATCTTCTCTATCAATGAAGTATTTGTGGAAAATGAACACCATTGCGTTTGCGACACACTGCAAAATCATGAGTCATAATATTAATATTATTGGCTTGCTGTTCTCAATTTGGACTTATATGAACTATATCGACTCATTTTGCTGCCTATGACAACTCTCACTAAACCTTTGGACTCGCAATATCTTTCTTATTATATATGCAACAGTTATTATTCTACTTACTACTTTCTAAATCTGCTCAGTACACAAAATTAATACATAAATACACATATAACTGCCAAATTAAATACCAAAAAGGAAGTAATAATCATCTTAGGGGAGGGGAGAGAAGAATGCAATTCTTCATTCAAATTTAAATTTCATTTTTCTTTTGATTCCAAAATGTACCGAGAAATGTCATTATCAGAATTCGGTACCCCATTAAAGCGATGGATTACTGTCTGAGCTTGGCCAACTAAAAGCGCAATTTATTTCACGCCTAACATTTGCGGGAAAACAAGTTTTGAACACAATTATGTAGATTTTGATGTCGGTATAGTTATTTTTAAAAAAGAAAAACTGTTCCGAAAAGTAATTTGGTAAGGAAAGTAAGGAAATAATGAAATAAATTTGCATACAATTTTCCGATACTCGAAACAGCAGAAATGCGATCAGAAATTATAGCCAAGAGTAAAGCAGAGGGCGAGGAAAAAGTTTGATAATATTTTTCGTATTCTGTGTGCATGCATTACCTTAAGCCATAAATGTCGAGATGAGTAATGCAAACTATACACAAAATCGATGTGGAATGTTGTGTCGAAATTGGATAAGACAATTAAATTATTAGATACACGGAAAGAAAAAAAAATATGCGATGCCGCTTGCGGTATATATATATATCGAAAATTTATAAAAGTAGAAAATATATATCATAAAGATAATTGCGAGTATGTTCAGGTATTACGTGTTTTTATTTATTTACGACATGCCTTCTGGCTCGTCCTTAACTGAAGGAAAATATAAGTGCCTCTTCCAGAGAAGGCAAATCCTTTTATAGGATTTCAACCCCATAGCCTTTTTGATAAACAAGATGTGGCTTTTACCAAATGCGCTAGTTGGGCATGCTTTGATATATCATTTGAAGGTGAATGGTTATTCTTGTTAAAATTCTTCTTCGACACCAAAGTGTCGGCTAATATTGGTACCTACTCTGGCATCACTATATTCTTTGATCCAAACACGTGAACTGAACATGTACCGATTTTTTCATAGCATCATAAAAGTGACTGTCACAGCTACATAGGCAAAAGGGGTTGTTGTGAACCTCAATGCACAATCATTTCTGCCTGCCTGTATAGCTAAAACATTCTCCTTCGTAGTTCATTCGGTATAAACTACAACCCCTGAATGGAAAGACTTTGGTTCGAATTCCCCTTATATGCATAGAATACGGCCTTTTCACTTTGAAGTGAGTTAGACAGTTCGGTATGGAGACGGAACGGATTTTATTTCGGCAACTGGAGTTTATCATCCAGAAAAACAGACAATCTGACTGAACGTTTACAGTAGGATCGTTTCCCCAAATTCACTTTATGACATCAGCAGACATTACTTATCAGTATATTTAGCTATTCATATACTGTTAAGATACTATATTAGTTTAAGCGCCTTTATTGCGCAAAAGCATACGTTGAAATTATTTAGGATTGATTTATAACGAAGGTTAATGCTAATTCTGCCTCTATACTAATGTCTTTATATAAAACTAGAAACTTCATTGTAGGACAAGAAAAATGCACTTTAACGTCGCCTGGACCTTGAAGATTCCAACTCTGTTTCTTGACCGCTTTAGCAGGACTCCTGTTAATAACGTAATAATGCATGATTGAAAGAATTTAAACCATATCTTCTTAACGAACACAATAATTATTCAATAGAAAAATAGTTGAGGTGGATAACCGGTGAGCTTCACGAATGAAAAACATACGATGTGCATTCAGTGAACCTTTCAGTTTAGTGCAGGTTATTTCCCTCATCATAGATAATATGTATAATCACGAAATGGCATCGGTTAACTTTAACTTCATATTGTTTCACATTTCTGAAATCATTTTGAAATGAAGTACAGACGAATTTTTAAGTAAAGTTTTCTGAGGATGTCAGGAGACTAAAATAATTGCATGTTATCTATGGATCGCAGGAAAATCAACTGCTGCCCTATTACTCGAAGAGAAAAAAAAAACGTTTCTTGTACACCCATTTCTTTTTCAGCTTTTCTGGAAAATATCATATTATTGTTCTTTGTAAACACGTGAGAACAGCAGATTTTTTTCGGCATCCAAAAGGCAAGTTTTTCTCTTCCTATTTGAGCACAAATAACTTCGCTCGAAGAAAATTTTGTTCAGGAAATTGACTCATTTCACAGTGAAGCATTCTGCATTATCATTATTTTTTCTTCAAAGCTTAAATCATAATGAAACTTATTAATGTCAACTGCTAACTACAACGAACTCTTAAAATGTCACAGATTAATCGTTCATTCTTCAGGTTTTTATTCCCCCCACTTTATTGGTCATGTGAAATAGCAGAAAAGGGCATTGTTTTGAAAAGTCCTTCCTAATAAGTAAAGTATAGCATGTTCCATAAGAAATGAGATAACTACGATGTTTCTGTTAATATCATTAACAAGAATAACAATTCTGAAACTTATACTGTGTGTATTAATCCCGTTATCACAAAGTTCTACGAAGCAGCAGCTACAACCTGATTCCTTGAATGTTCCTGACATTATATTAGATAAACAATACAGAATAAATGTATTGGAAAATAAATAAGTGGGAATTAAATAAAGCAGGGATATCAATGCACTGTCGCTTCTTAACTATTATTAGATTGTTAGATGCTATGAGTGTACTTGATAAGTTTAAGAAAAGAGAATATATCACATTACATGCATTTAATAATTCGATTCCCATTCTAAGCTATTTTATATGCTGCCAAACAAACACTTTATAAGTTGAGAATAGGAAGGCAATACAACCATTACAACATTTCTCCCGCGGTTTAATACACCATAAACTTACATTCTGCCAAGTGTTTGCTAACCTATTCCATCACACTCTACGGCATAAAATAGTCCAAGTGAAAAGACATAATCCACTCATTTCATGTAACTCATAAGCTGATAACTTTCTTGACGTTAAGATGGAAAATTACGAATTCACACCACTGAATTTGTCCAGGTAGAGGAATAGTAGCTCATAATACCCCGCTCCGCCTATTTAATGTCTACTACAAGTCTTTAAAACGATATACTACTTTCATACGTATTATAATTTACGTATACGATACAGCACATCACCGCACTTCAACTTTACCCCCGTGTTACATTAAACAACCCTATCCAGGCTGAGTCCGCTTACATTCAGACTTGTTACAGCTACGACTTGCCAGTGCTTGGCGTGTACTTATAATATTTACATTTACACAATACTTATAAGAAATTACACAATTAATGCCTTCATTAAACCGGAAAGTTATTTCCCCAATGTATTCTTTAAGATATTTTGCAAGTGCGTTGTATAGAAAAGGAAAGGTATCATGTTACATATTGCGATAACCCAGTTCTAATAAGATATTAGAGTAAAAGTAACCATTTAATAAAACTATCAGTTATTTTTAATAATATTTTATTCCAAATGCCATAGCTATCAAACATGAAATGAAATTCGTATATCTGAAGTCGTTTCAATTTGCACTTGAAGAAATGTATATTTGAAAAGAGAATGAAAAACAGGAATCTTAACTTTTTTTTCAAACGCACAACATATCGCTATGCCACTGATAGATAGAAATACAGCACTTTCATTTCAAAGACGTTATTACTTTTGAGCAATGCCATTCTCCTCATTTACTCATATCTTTTTTTCCCAATTCTGCAGAAGAATGTACCCTTTGCTTGTCCTCGTATCCCATTTTGATAGAATCGGTACAAACATGAAGTTTTCGTGATCATAGCATCGTGCCTTTTTTTCATCGCACTCCCTTTTGCGATGAAATATAGAATAGAATGAAAATAATACTAACTGTAATTATAAAAAGCAGTATTTGCAATAGGTCGAATACTACTACTACTGTCTGTTATTCAACTTGTTGCAGGTGCTGTTTGAATACAGTTTTAATTTTATTATTTTAAATTATATTTTCATTAGTCTTTATTAATGTAATTATTTATAATGAAGTCTAAATAATGAGCGATAAGCAGTGTCACTGCATATCGTTATTTCGCAATTCTGACTTATAGTTTGTTTATCGCTTCTGTAGATGTACATAGTTATTCTGAATTAAATAATTTATTTCAATATAGTAAGAATACAACACGGGGAATCCTACGGAAATGGCGTGAAATAAAACAATCATAATTAAGAAAGCAAAGCGTGGTTAACTATTATATTTCTGTATCTTTTTTATATCTATTATTATTGTAGAATTCAAATAGCAGTTGCCTTTACAGAAATCCCATACATTTTTGAAATATCTTATTTATATGGCGGTAAGAAGCATTGATGTATTTCTCCCATTGCTTTAGACGTAAGACTGGTTTGTGCAATCAGTATTGCCACTGTTAAAATGCAGCATAACTGTTCTTTTAAAACAAGAAGTTGGGGAACTGGTTGCAGTCAGGTATTCAGCAGAACATAGAGTTTGATGTATTACTAAAGTAGCGTAATGGGAAGAAAAGGAATAGAAAAACGAAATACGAGTGGCTGCGATTCAAAAACAGCCTCCATAAATGGCATTTATCTGAATCGTTTTAAAGCATGGTCCAGAGCTAGAAATTCCTCTTCTTAATGCTCCAAGGATTACATTTCTTTCGAAGAAAGCTTCTCAAAATGATTGTCATTGTTTATGCATGTAGCAAACATAGCAGTGTTATTTCATTCATGTCTTGCTTTTCGGTTGGCATGTAATATTATCCAATAGTTTTTCAACGAAGTAAAGTTATCCAAGTTATCGATTTAGTGAACCAGTAAAATTATCACAGGTTTCTAAGCAGTATAGTTTTCCATAAGTGACTAGGAAATTACAGATTCTCTTATAAGAAAATTAGCAGTCAGACGCAATTGTATTCAAAATCCTTACAATGCACATTTTTATCTCACCATTGCGTAATCCGTTCTGCTGTTTTCACGATTCTAGCAATGCGTCTTCGAAATTTTAGGTTCTTATCTACACTCCCCTTCAACTTCCTTAATTTCATCACTTATTTCAATTTCATTATATACAATCTTGCGCATTGCTGTAAATGTTTTACAAAATGATCATTTCGTAAAAATTATTCTGTTTCTGTACTTCCGAAATGAATGAGCAGGGTGTCATTTACATCCTCTGAAATATCGAATTGCTGATATGACTAAGCCTCTGTAGGAATAGTGCAACTCTCGTATTCGCGATCGATACTCTTCATTATTATCGGAGCAGATTACCGAATAGCGAATGTTTGCCATTTAATTAATGCAGCAGTTCCTTGAAATAGTTCTCCCTAATCCACATTCAGGAATCGAGAAAACATTTTTTAGAACTCTGCTTTCTTTGGGAAATATCGTTGATAAAAACAATCATAATTTTGATTTAGCTATTTAAAACAGTGCTCAGAGTAAGTGGGTAATAATAACTGATTAATCCTGCTATTTGGAGTACAGAGATGCCTTTCGTAGGCGACAGATGGCTCTTAATGACTGCCATATTTCAGTTTAGTAGCGCTAATTGAATAACAGCACAATATGTAGTTGGGGCTATATAAGCTCACTTCCGTTATTTCGTTGACTGTGAACAACAATAACGGTTCTCCTTTCGTACATAATAGACTTCGTGCAGAGCATATATAGTTGTTATTACGATTAGTGGATGAAAGAAGTTGATTTGAATAATTTCTAGCCATTGTGGTGGGAAGCAAGAAATGTCTAGCTATATGAATTCCCATTTTAAATTTAAAGAATGATTTGTAAAGAGTTTTTAAATGTTGGCACTCCTAATACTAAAAACAGAATTTTCTCTTTTCTGTAATATTTCTTTACTTTTTTCTTTTTAAATTCTTTCATTTAAAAGTTCGCTCAACTTATTAAAATATGTGACAGACATTGAATTTGACAATTTTACTAACGGAAAGGGAGAACCATATGAAAGAATGCTCATCTTTCGTTTTTACTAAATGTTCATTAGTAAAAAGAAATAAGAATGATACCTTGTTGTTCACATTCGTCGACTTCAGTGCTTTGAGGTTGGCCCTGAAAAAAAAACAAAAATATCTAACCATTATTCTCCTCATATTTCTTATCTAAACTTTCAGTGATTAATAAAATTTGAGGGATTAAAGAAAGAACTGTCGACCGCTGCATGGTTTGAGTCGTTTTTAATATGATTTCATCATAGCCTGTATTTATAGATATGCGATTTTTGCACTTCAGAGAAGATGTTCCTGTTAATTTTTTTTTAAAATTTAAGTCTTGAATTTTTGAACGTAGATTCTAGCTATCCGGTACCTACATTTTATTACTGAAATCGCCATAAATAGCGTCTAGAATGGAGTTTAAGCAGGTTTGACGTAATGTTTGGCGCCGATTCATTTCTAGACAGAACTAGAGGGCGCTGCATATTTTCCTTATCGATACACTCATAATGAATCTGTGGGAATTTCCTAGGAGTTCATTGTTCAGTTATGTCTTTGCCCAAGAGATGAATGAGACGGAACATTTTTAATATAATTTTTTGCTGCATGAATTACTACGTTTGTTTATGTTTTAGAAATTTAGAAGAGTGAGTATCTCATTTATAATTAAACTGCAAATTCGCGGTAAGCTTTTATCAATGAACTCGTTTCCTGATATCGTGTGTACTCTTCATCAAGCACACACAGCAACCTACTTTTAGATCACCACACCTTGATTTATCTTTTTTTTTTTTTTTTTTTACTTCAGAAGAATTTACGGTCTCCAGAGCATTTGTTATTTGCCCTTGTTCTAACTTGTTCTTGGGTCAATACTTGGCGAAGGATATCGTGCGTGACTCTGTAGCCGCATTGCCGATGATAGTGCGTTCAGATACATCAGACGCTGCTTATAATACGGGGCTAAAATAAAGGAACAATAAATTTCTGTTACGTGCATGCCAACTACTTCGATCATCGTGCAGCTTTCCTTTCAGAATTACATGCGGTATTATTTATTAAACATCCTGATAAAATGCGGAAGACTGTATTCGTAACTAGAGATTGTATTGTAGAACTAAGTGCATGCAGAAAACAACGCACCTTGTATAAGCTTGCTTGCGAGAATCGCTTTTGGCTACCATATTTTTCTCTCGCGAGACTACAACAATACGTCGGAATTTTGCACTTCCGCTTTTCTATAATTAAAATGTTTAATTCATTAAGCTTAACTATTTAAGTTCATTAGAACTAATAGTCTATTAACAAACTAAAGTAATGCGAGAATAGTAATGTTTGGTCCTCATTAATCTTCACCCGAGACTGTGTGAATTGCATTTTGATATCTTGAATCATTGATAAGCAATACATCACTAGCAGTACCTGCATGGTTATGAGATTATCAAAATTACGTTATCAGTTTTACGTGCATAAATTCTTGATTGTACTAGGCTTAAAAAGAGGAAAGAAAAGAATGATTACGCACTTTCTTAATTGGTTCATGTAAGATACGATGATAGTCTGTCAGTATCAGGGGAATCACTTTTGAGGTGCGAGTTATTGAAAGGAGAGTTGACAAAATTGAAAAAAGTCCAGGATATGAGGGATAGTTGTAATAAAAACGAGGTGTTGAATGAGGGAATAACTATTCAGCATTTACCTCTTTCGCGTAATCAGATTAGGCTGGTAAATTAAGAAGATTACGAACACTCATATCTTACTTGGTGCTGCTGTTTGATCCAAATGATGCTTTTTTAGGGAAATATTTGAAATGAGTTAAATTTGATTTAGGCCGTACCCCAGACGACGAAATGTGTGTTAGTGTTTTTCTTATTTATTTATGGCAGTATGGTTCTCCCGTTTCATAAGAAACGCTACATATCGTATCTTTCTATAATACAGGCCTGTAGTTTAATAATCACTGGCTCATCCGCCATAGGCATTTCCTCTTCGTACTGCGTGCACAGAGAATTTGTTATTCTGTTTTTCGGTTTAGGGAGTTTCTTTTAATGCTTAATTGTCTAACGTTGGCAGAAGAGTTCAGGGGAAATTTTAAATGTAAATTCTACCCCAAAAAAGATATAAACCTATACTACAATAGTACAGTAGTTGTTGGTAGATAATATGGAAACTTTTTTCACACCACTTCGGAGCTGAAATAAACTGAATGTTGGTTCCACACGTGATGAAATTCTTTACGAAGAACATTTGCAAATTGAAATCACAAATTAACATCCATGCCGGCGATTAGATTCGAATCCATAGGTTGTTGGTTAGAAAGCGGGTAAGCCCACCGCTCAGTAGATGTAGATGTCATTGCCATCTTCTCCATTCGTTCACTCAGAAAGAAACTATTACATACACGTATGTGTATTATCATACACACACGATCAGCGGATGTAATATACTTTCCTAATAGCATGAATTGCTTCAGCAATGACGGGAGTGAAGGTAGGTTGTCATTTCTGACGGTTTGTCACTGGAGAAACAACCCCACAATATATCCGATGCTTCGGAAAGTGTATATTTACTATAGATTTGTTTAATAGGCTTCTCAAATCGGCAAGATGAATATGTTTTCTGAAATTTCTAAATATTGCTTCATCGTGGCAGGGAATGACCTCTTTGGGAAGTGTGTGGTGTACGGTGGTTAATTTTCTTCTTTCATGTCTTTAGGCTGGTAACGCATTCATGATGGAAATAGTCGAGTACTCCAGAAGTATGTCCGAATTCACTTTTTGCTCATACTGGTAGTATCAGAAATTAAGAACTTCTCTATGTTGGGAAGTTGTGGAATGTACAGAGAGATTGTTATTGATTATTTGCAACTGAGTCTACAAAATAAATGAAAAACGTCTTCCAATGAGAAGACATTGTTTTCCATTTCTATAGATAATATAAGACTGCTTTATAACTGTATGATGCCGCATGGCTATGTAAAGAATGGGAATGCGAGTATTAATACATCATCCACAAAACTGAGAATAGAGGAGAAGCGTATGTTCTCTGTCGGCAAGAAAGAAGTACCGCGGATTTATAATGCCCATATCCAAGCAAAATTCATCGATCAATCTATCCATATAATGAGAAGCATTCTGCTGATATCAGCATATCAAGGAGTTTGAGAATGTCTTCCGGATTTAGAAGAGAGATTACTGTTTCAGATTAGTGTGGAGGATTAGAAAGTTGATCATAATTATTAGGGATCACTAACTTTACTTTGAAGAGCCCATGAATGACGTAAACATTTTAGCCTTGCGAATGCTTGTCTTTCAGTATTTTGTTAAAGGCCTAAGCTTTTTTTTGTCTTGAAGTCTGATAACTGAACAGGTGTTTATGAACTATACCCAGGAATATGCCTGGGGGTTGTCGTTATTCTCCCATCCATATTAGATTGCATGTCTTAAGTCTCTTACGTAATTTTACTTTATCGTAGAAGAAAGATAACTTTAAATTGCAGACTTGTGATATATGCAACTAATTTTGTTAACATGAGGTTTTCTTTATTAGGGCTCTAATCTATTTGGAGTAGTTTACTATCCATATTGGTATTGCTCATGATAGCAGAGATCACGTTTCGTGTTTTTTTGTTGTTATTGTTTATATTTTCTACATACAGTTTCGTTTACACATATTATCTTTTCATTGGAAGTGTACTTTTATTTTTTACCAATAAAGCTTGAAAAATTCATTTTAATTTATAGCAGGCCGAAAAGGGTTTTCCTCCTAAAATCTGAGTATGTTCATTTCGCGAAACCCAAAATCCCACCAGAAAACAGACGGAGAGATTATTTTGTTTTTAGCCTTAGTTAATGCGACTGTGGCTATAAATATTCTCAGCCTCACTTTAAGCGTTTGCTTCGGAATAATGAAAGAAAACTATGCATATCACTGCTTTACTTCATAGCGTGATTCCGTTTTAAAAGAGAGAGAGTTGATTTCCGATTTCATAAAACGTAAGTGAGGCGCTTCACTAAGAGGTTATGGAGATGAAGAATACAACGATTGGCGAGTATTATATTGTGATAAAGGCCACCTGATGAATCCAATTTCTCTGAGTCGGTCAAACTGAGCTGCATTTTCTACCCCTATCACGTCGCGGTGCACTGGAGTGAGAATCACTCGTCAATATTCAATATTTTAAGATTATCTTAAAATATTAAAGAAAAATGAGGTATTAAAATACAAAATAAACATAATAAACAGTAACAAATCTTTCAACTTAATTTCCTGTCGTAATCCGAACTGGTAAAGTAAGAAAATGAATGTAAACCGAGTTTCCTGTCTTCATAGCATCCTTCCCCCTGCATTATTAAAACAATTACTGTTATACGAGCCTTTTTACTCACTTCTAATACGTTTATATCTATTCTCCACCCCTGGAATAACCTACAAAAACTACTACTACTATCAATATATATCACAATGAGAAACCTTGAATTTCCCATAATTGTACTCTTTCGTTGAAAATATCTGATCAGTTGAAAACATCCAAGTAATTGATTCCACTGCTAATGAAACCATAAATCATTTTAACTTTTCTGTCCACGAATGGTTTCCCCCTTCAGTTAACAGCGGTTTGTCCAATGCCATACTTTTCCATTTCTGCACGGCAAATAGATATTCCCGAAGCGGAGAAAACAAAAACACACACGAATTAACAGTTCATAATACGCTGGCTTCATGCCCTATATGTTGCTTCATCCATAATTTGAAGCGCTCTAAAACCAATAACTATTCTTCGTGAAATATTAGTTACATGCATACCCCATTCATGAGAGTTCTTTTAAATCTTTTGTACATTATATTACTTTGGACGTAAGATTAAAAAATATCTGAACCTAATCTAGAGACCCAACGTGATATTTTTCAAACTTACTTTAGCCCTTCATTTACCAGTAGTGCTCCCATTCCCGGTAATGTAATTCATCTTCCACCTAAAGGCATTCGCATGCATACAAGCCAGCCACTGTGGGATTCGAACCCATAATCTGTTGAGAAGAG
The DNA here is from genome assembly GCF_054136105.1 of Typopeltis vanoorti. Classification (NCBI taxonomy): domain Eukaryota; kingdom Metazoa; phylum Arthropoda; class Arachnida; order Uropygi; family Thelyphonidae; genus Typopeltis; species Typopeltis vanoorti. Next base: position 125,450,810 of record NC_143556.1, on the reverse strand, counting down.
AAGACGCGATTTACTCAGCTGGCTTGGCCTGAATGACAAAAAAAATAATATTAATACTGTATTGCTCTTTATTTTGGTTCTTTATTTTTCATATATTATGTGCATCTTATGCCAGAGACAATGTTGATAATGTGCAGCAAATACTGCCACTAAACTGATAATTACCATTTCATATTTCACCAGTAGAGTACTCGGTGCTTAATTTCCTGTATGTATATTGAGTTGAAACAAAATAACCTTTCATAGAATTAAGAAAGGTGTTACGCTTTGAAACTCACAAGTACAAGCTCAGTACTTTCAATTGATTGGAACTTGTATGCTAAACATTTGTTGACCACAAGCACAGAAGGGAATATGTGGAACACGATATGTGCACGGTAATGACTTGCTCTTATATATTCTTCTAGGAACATTAAAATGTCCATCCATCACCTCTGTCGACATGTTATTCAAATACAACAGTGGTACTTCTTGAATGGCTACCACTTACTTGTGGTTGTTATGATTTATTAAGAGTACATAATGAGTTGTTATTTTTGTAATGCGAGTTTAATGAGATGACCGTTTCTTTCAGTAGCAAGTTTTTGACCATTTGGATAAGTGAAAAAAATGAAAATGAATACATGTATTTCAACAAAAAGATGTTAGGATGAGCGATAGTGAATTCAAATATACAGTAGAGAACAAATTAATCTGAACACTCGCATTTTAAAGAAAATTTAATTTCCCAAGAAAATAAGTAAAACAACGCCCCTCCAAATTTACCTAATAAAATATGTGCTCCGCTAGTCTTAATAAGTTCATTAATTCTAAGGATTCTACCAACGTAGAACAGTTTTTCTTTTAAGCTTACACAGTGATCAGCATTCATATTTACGAATTTAGGGACACAAAACACACGTCTTGAAATGATTATTTTACTTATTATTAATAAAATAACAATTGACGTTTCGACCCCTGTATTGAGGTCATCATCAGAAAAATACATGTGTATATGAAAATAACATGCTCTTACACTCTACAAAGTTAAATTGAATCTACCTTATTTCTGCATCTCGAAACCATATTTTTATATTCCATAGTATTAAGTTACAGGTTGTGTATCAAGTTAATTTTTCAAGTCTCTTTTTCAATATGGCGCACAAATTTTTATTGGGTTAACGTCAGGAGAGATACTTGGCCACAGAAGCAATTGGATGTTGTGATTTAAGGAATTGTCACTTTTTTTGGAAGTGTGGCATTGAAAGAGATACTATTGGAAGAGGATCTATGGGACCACTCTTTTCTCCAATATTTTTATGTATTGGTCACTTTTCATCATACTGTCAACAGGCACAAGTCCTGGACCGTCAAGTGTAAAACAACCCCAGAGCATCTTTTTAATTGGGTATTTAGAAGCTGTTGAAGGTAGGTGAGAGGCGTCTTCTACAGCTGATTTGCGAATGTAGGGTACTCGCTCTCCGTGGACAAAAAAAAAAAAAAAAAAAAAAAAAAAAAAAAGCTCTCATCTGAGAATATGACTTCCTCCCACTTCTGAACAGTGCAGTCACTGGAGCCTCTTTTTCTGCATAGCCTTCGTCAGCTGTTGTTTCGTGTTTGGTCTGTGGACAGTCCTTCCTGCTTATAACAATCTTTGAAGGACTCATGTCAGAAACATCAATCGCACTAGCTACTGTCTCTATTTAAGTCTACAGCATACAATCTTAGATTCATTTTGCCTTTCCTAACTAGTAAACGATCTTGAGTAGGTGGAGTTTTCTTTTTCTGTCAGGAGAAAAGAAACATGTCTCCCCAAACCCATTTAAAATCGGATTAACAGTACCCAATCCAACACTACACTTATTGGCAATTTGTCTTTGAGTCATGGATGTGTGTGCTGAGAAAGAGTATATATATTTTGAACGCTTTCTTGAAGATGTATCCCTTTTATAGCTACACAAAAGGAATAAAACACTACGTATGTCAGCTTGCTTACACTATTAAAAACGCACATCACTATTAATAAACATCGTAAAAACAGTTAAAACGGGCAGCAATCGACCAAAATAGTGAACCAAAACCAAACACTTGACGAAAATTCGGCTTGAAGGGATTAAAATGTTCGCTACTGTATTATTTTCCCTATTTAAATATATTGTATTATTTTCTGTATTACTACTGTATTATTTTTCCTATTTGATATATTTAAGCTGTTATTAACTGTTAACAATAACAAAGAAGAAAAACTGATAAACTTAATATGGGAACTACGAAAGAAAGTATGGTTATTTTCGTCGTTTGAATGTTAATCCCTTTTTTCCCCATCTTTATTATGAGTTATAAAATGTGCTTATTTTTGGCGTGATAGATCATTTGATTCCTCTCTTTTACGGCTCGAACGGAAGAACATAAAAGGAACAAATTTTATCTGTCTTTCAAATATAGGCGAATGTTATATTTTAACTTTGCAATCTTATACGACAAATTTAATTTATATAAAGTATACAACTGAATCAGAACACATTATATGATCACGAACTATATTTCTGTTATTAACAATTCGTAAATCTTGAGTACATTTTTCCGTTTGTAAGAGGAAGGAAAAATCCAAACAGTTAAGCAATATATCGACTGCGGCGAGAATAATAGCTGCTTTTTACATCACTATTGTTATATAATGCAAGCAGATTAAAATTTAATCCAGACTATTTTTATGTAATGAAAGTAGATTAAAATTTAATTCCACAGATAGCAAAGATGCATCAGATTTTATTTCACAATCAAGCCAGATATATGCTTTCTGAAAGAACCCCTCCTTTCTGACTGTTGATAGGCTGGTGTGTTATCAAACAGAACAACAACAAAAACTGTGTTTTAAATGCAGTCCAATTTTCCCTGCTAGCTGATGTTGTTGCCACTGTTAGTTGGCGCATCGGCATACAACACATGCACTCGCACAGCTCTACCGCTTATTGACAATTCCTTTTCTCCCCACTTTAGGAAAACTATGGACAGCTCCAGAACTACTGCGCATGCCACTACAGCCACCGGAAGGTACACAGAAAGGTGATGTGTATTCCTTTGCCATCATAGCCCACGAGATTGCGATTCGTCAGGGACCGTTCTACCTGGGCTTTATGGAACTCAGTCCTAAAGGTATGCCACAATGTAGGTAGGAGAAATGTTATTTCTTCTCTCCGATTTCGTGTAATTTGTGTTTGAAAGTTGCTCGATAGCAACGGGACAAACGATCTGTATGCGACGTTTGTGCATAATCATGTGGTAGGTGGTTTCGCTGCTTAATTCGGACCTGAGACAAACTCTGAGGTTGACTACGAATAGTCCTGTTTTCAGAAAAGGATGGCTTCGTCTCGTACATCTGACTCTCAAAAAGGATCAACTCAGGTGTGTCTACTAGACTGTGTGCATTGCCGAAAAATGCTGGCGGCGGCAGCAGCCACTGTTGCCAGTAATCAAAGTGAGTTAAAATAGTGCAAATGCTATTTCATCGCTCTTAAAATGTTCATAAATTTGTGTTTAAAATCATGTATTATCTAAATTGCTCATACTTTTCATATTTAGGTTGGCGATGACGTCTGGCACTTGGCATAAACTTCATCTTATATAAAACTTAATTTGTTTAATAGTTTGTACTATATACTGCATAGAAAGTTTAGCCTTTACGTAGTATTTTTCCATTATTAATCTTTTATGATCCACGACTTATGAAACTTGCACTTCTGTGTGAGATAGTTTATTATATTTTGAAAAAGTGGGGTTGTTTATTTTAAGAGTTTAGAAGTTTCATGTGCTGTTTAATTGTATATTATGATCAATCTTGCTTGGACAAGGTACGTTTTCCGCAGTTCGTTAATTTTTAAGAAGATAAAATGACGTGCAAGGTGATAAAGAGTTACTAAATTTGGTTGCTATGCAAATACTAAATAGTAAAATAATGTAAAATAAGATGATGCAACATAATGATACATTATTTCTATTTTTGTAACTTTATGTTGCATCATTAGTAACTTCGTAAGTATTATGTCAAATTAAAAGCGCTATTAATGATGTGCTAATGAATACAAGAGGCATCTTTAAACACCTGTAATTTCGACTCTCGAAGGAAACATGTAAAGGCACAGTTTTATTGAAAAGTTTATAGTTTAATATTGAAAATTGAAACTCTACCCTGAAGACCTGGGAAGTTTTCCCACACTTTCAGACTCCAGTAAGCAGGATCCTTGTCTCATATAAGACGATAACAATCACCTATAATAAAGACTTTCACAGACATCCATGATACAGTGGGATTCGGACCGGCACGAAGCGAGAGCGAGAAAAGTGAAGAAAAAACAAACTTCAGATATTTTTCGACATCCCTTATCGAAATATCTGTTTTTTTCCTCTTCCCCCTTTCGGTTTTTTATTTTCGTTCTTATGAAGATAAATATCTTGCAAACATGGATATACAGCTTTATTTCATCCCCATGAGTTATCATCGTAAAAGTAATCGGGAAAGAACTTTTAAGATGTTAAAATATTAAAATTTTAATGTTTTAGAAGCGAGATGCCGCATCACATCTCTAAAAATATCATCATCATCATGCGTATCAAGGATTTAGGCCTAGCATGGCCTGTTCCGACCTTAGCAGTCATCGTTGAGTCATGTACGAGGACGTCCTGGGTTTCATTTTCCTAATGGCTTGTACTTCAAGGCTTGTTTTGGTAATCTTTCTGTTTTCATTCTTTGAACGTATTCCATCCATTTATGTTTATATTTTTTAATTTTTTCTATTACTGGTTCTTGGTTTCATTCTTTCATAATATTTTCGTTTCTTTTGTAATCAAATAGGGTATACCTTGCAGTGTTTCTCATAAACTTCATTTCTGCTGTTGTTAATCTTTGTTTGTCTTTTTGTTTTATTGTCCAGATTTCGCTTACATACATTAAGTAGGGCTAATGTATTGTATACTTTTAATCTGGTTTGTTTTTGAAGTAGGTTTGGTTTAAATATAGAGTTAATTACACCGGCTATTTTTAAATATTTTGCAATTTTTACGATTATATCTTTTTCATTTTCATAAGTGAACATACATCCTAGGTAGTTAAATGAATTCATCTGTTCTAAGATCTTGTTATCTATTATGTTTTTAGTTCTTGCTAGATCTTGTCCTTTAACGGCAATAGTTTGTGATGTTTCTGTTGATATTTTCATATCATAATCTTTGGCTATCTCATTTAGATCTAAAATAGCTTTCTGTAAGTTATCTTCAGAATTTGTAATTATTATTTGGTCGTCGGCAAAAAGGAGAGTGTTTAAGTTCACTGTAGGAGAAAGTTTAATTCCTTGATGTAAATTTTTATTCCATTTTATTATTACTTCATTTAAGTAGATATTAAAAAGAGTTGCTGAGAGGGGACATCCCTGTCGAACCCCTCGGTTTATCACTCTAGTATATGATAGCTCGTGATTTTATTTTATTTGTATTTGATTATTTTCATATATACTTGTGATAGCTTTTAGGATATTATTTGGTATTTGTCTTTCTTTTAATATGTTATATAATATTTTTCTTTTAACTTTGTCGAATGCTTTTTCAAAGTCAATAAATGCAATATGTGTATCTAAATTGTATTTTCTTCTTTTCTCTATTATTAATTTTAGGCAAAAGGCCGGGTCAATACATGATCGTCCTTTTCTAAATCTATTCTGTACTTCTAAAATAAAGTTTTCGGAATATTTTATTAGTTTGCTATTTAATATTATGCTATATATTTTGTAACAGGAATTTAGTGTACTGATACCTCTATAGTTTTTAGGGTCATCTCTATTACCTTTTTTAAAGATAGGAATCATAATTGCTTTTTTCTATTCTATTGGGGGGATACCAGTTGAATAAATGTTATTTAAAAATAATAAGAGACTTTCTTTAAATCTGGTTCCTGAACCTAGTTTATCTTCTCCAGGTGATTTTCCGTTTCTTGTTTCTTTCAGGCTGATTTCTAATTCTTCTATAATTATTTCCTTTTCATTTTCATTAAATATTTGCAATTGGTCTTTTTTAAAATATTTGTCTGTCCACAATTCTCTGTAGTAATTTAGCAATTCTTCTAATTTCAAATGTTTAATTTTATGTTTGTTTTGGTATCTGCATTTAAGTGTTTCAAAATCTTATATACATTGGATCTTATTTTATATAAATCATGTTCTAAATTAGAAACAAATTTGTTCCATGATTTTCGCACTTCTCTTTTAGCTATGGCTCTTATTCTTTTAATATAATATATGAAATATAATATATTTATATTATATTTCATCTTCTAATCTTTTACTGCATAACCATTTGTGATAGGTTTCTTTTTGAATAGTTCTTTGATTGTATCATCCCAGATCTTCAGTGTTTTCCTTTTATTGAATTTTGTGGTCTTTTCTAAGCTTTCATTTGCTGCTGCATTTAGTGGCGTTTTTATATTAAGCCATTCTATTTCTATTTCTTCATTTTGTTTTATTTTATCTAGATATTGGTTAATTATTTGTTCATATAGCCATTGTATACATTTGTGTCATTCACTAGTCTAGTTTCATAAACAAATATTTCAAATTTTCTTTCTGTTTTTGTTACGTGTAGCCATTTAGGTGGTAATCTTAATTTTATTTTAACAAGGAGGTTGTCACTGGTTATTTCATATCCTCTGTGAACTCCAACATCTAGTGAAAAATTTGATGTCTTTTCATTTAATATAAAATAATCTAAGATTGATTTCCATCCTCTTGCTGCCCGAGTATATTTATGTATGTCTTTATAGAAGGAATTCATTATTTTTAGGTTATTATAAACTACAAAGTCGATCAAGTTTTTACCATACCTATTTAGAATATGTTCTCCATGTATTACTATATTATTATTAATTTTCGTGTTTCCAATTATTGTATTTAGATCTCCTGCTAAAATTACGCAATCATTTTTATTTATTTTATTATATATGTTTTGTAGCTGATTATAAAAATCAATATTATCCTGTTCTCTTCCTTCTTCTGGGGTATATAAACCAGTTATTGTTAAATAGCCTCTATCCATTTTTATTATAGTTTCTAATATTCTTTCATTCCATAATTTATAATGTTTTAACTCTTTTGAAAGGAAGTTATGAATCCAAATCATGACTCCTGCTTGTGCTCTTTGGTCTCTGTCGACTCCACTGTATATCACATTAAAATTTTCAGTTCTCATAGTTCATTTTAATTTATTTTTTTGTTTCAGTGATTACTGCTATTTTAAAATTTCTTTCATTTAATTGTTGGTCTAATTCTATTTCTTTATATGCTATTCCTCTTACATTCCACTTTGCTATGTGTATTATATTTTGTCGTTTCCATTTATGTTTTACCTTTTCCATTCCAGGGTCGTTTTCCATAGATTCAATCCGATTATCTTTTACTGTCAGATTACAAGTAGAATTATGTTCTCCATGTCAGAGGACTAGCCTGATGATGGAAGAGTTGAGTGGTAGGGCTGCTACCTTAAGGCTTCTGAACTAGCCTTCTTCCGAATTTAAACCCATAGGAGGAATAGGGTATATTGAAGGGGAAAGAGTAGATTATAGAAGAAATATAGTAAGGTTTATAGAGAGGGCATAGTTGTACGGCCAGAAATGAAAAGACCCCATGGCCCTCGAGTACTCGAATAGCATAAGGGTCATAAAATAAGAATAGTTGGCTGATAAGTCCTTATAGGAAAGCATAAAGTAAGTGGATCTTCCTCAAAGTAGAAGAAGAAGAGGATAGATCCAGCTAGCTGTCCATGGAAGTGCCACCTCCCTTGCAATCAAGATGATTGCCCCTTATGGCTCTGTTGGTCCATGAGTCCTTATTCAGTATATTCGGACCACCCCATCACACACACACGCACACACATGGTGGGCTTCCCCATCCGCCACCCAGGGAATGCGCTCTCTAGGGGTTACAGGGTCCCCCCGAGAGATCTCTAAAAATATTCAGTACAAAATTAAAATATTCGTTATATTTAAAACGAACATAATGTTAAATGATATACCATTCTAAAATCACTTTTCTGAAGTGTTAAGAAATTCAACATTTTATATTTAAACAAAACAACTGATTTTTAAATTATAATAAAATTAGTTTAATCCTTTTTCCAAGTGTGAGCAAACAAAGTTTGCACCTGAAAGTATCTTTAGGACTGGGGTAAGGTGGTACAACACCAGGACAACTCGTTGCAAAGGTGGAGCAAGCAACCAACACTCCTATCTCAGTATCTCCTATAATGCAAAACACATTTCCTTGCGGATAAGCCTAATGTTATGCATTAGGCATATCCGCACCTGAAAGTGTTCTGCACACATTTGCTACATTTGCACCTGAAAGTATTTTCAGGTGCAAATATAGGAATTTGCATTATAGGAGATACCGAGATAGGAGTGTTAGTAGCTTGCTCCACCTTTGCAACGAGTTGCCCTGGTGTTGTACCACCTTACCCCAGTCCTGAAGATACTTTCAGGTGCAAACTTTGTTTGCTCACACTTGGAAAAAGGATTAAACTAATTTTATTATACTCTAACCAAGTGAAAAATAAACTTTCAACATCTTTCTCTAAATCCAGAGTAATTTATTAAAAAAGGGTGGCACACTATTTGGCAACTCCTATAGGTAGAGATGACCTGCTAATTCTTCTGCCTGTTATCTCCACTTGGGCATGGCTCCCACTGAAGAGACCTCAATAAAGGTGGAAACTACTTTTGGTAGTGGACATATCCGCAAAGAAATGTGTTTTGCGTTATGGGAGATACTGAGATAGTGTTGGTAACTTGCTCCACCTTTGCAACGAGTGGCCCTGGTGTTGTACCACCTTACCCCAGTCATGAAGATACTTTCAGGTGCAAACTTTGTTTGCTCAAACTTGGAAAAAGGATTAAACTAATTTTATTATACTCTAACCAAGTGAAAAATAAGCTTTCAACATGATTTTTAAATTAGATGGGACTGATGGTTATCCTTTTAATTCATCAACTTTCGAATGCAAAAGTAAGCGAGAAGCTGCACTAAGAGCACTAAAATATTCTACGCGTGTCATTCTACATACCGTGAATAAATGAAGACTTTCTTCGCTGTATGTAAGCTAACAACGATTAGGGAGTAATTAATTTATTTCAAATAAATATTTGGTTTCTTAGAGATTAGAGACTCTTCAAATCCCCAACTTGTAAAAAGTCAGTCATTCGTATATACTCTGAAAAACTATAGTATTTAGTAAACTCTCATTCAAGCTACGCACTTGCAACACACGTACATTATAATTATGAAAAACATTAAAAATATAACACTTCAAATTATATGCAAGAAAACATTTCCCGTGAATTATGTTTTCCCAAGCGATGATAAAAATAAATATTGCTCTTTGTAATATTTATTTTTGTCATCCCTTGGGAAATGGCTCTTTCCACCGAAGACTATCTAATAGTGCTCTGCTTCATTCTGTATTTCAGTACAAGATGAACGCGAACCTCATTACACTGATCTGATTAAATGAGAAATAATTCGCATTAACACAACAATGAGATGTATTTCTCATTATTAATTTCAAATGATCTTCAAAACTTAACAGTATTTCTTTTTATAATGATTAAACTTTCAAGTACTGTTATGGATCGACTTAGATTTTCGTTCGTTTTCCTCGTATTAAATTTAGGAATGCGATTACTGTGAAGATTTTTTTACATGTAAATATGTTACTTTATTTTTTAAATGTAATAAGTACACTAGTACGCTTAGGTAATAAGTAATATCGCCTTATTTTCTGGTGAATATAAGAAATTCTGGTATTGTGTGTCTGTGAATATTGATTTCGAACTTGACCGCAGAACAATAAAATCGCGGGAATGAATTCTATTCGCAATATTCATAGTTATAAAAACCTAATATGTAGTATATACGCAAAGAACTACTTAAGCGACATTACTATAACTTACCGATGAGAAATAACTTCTATGAGTATCTTTTTCTGGGACGAATGCCTAATCCTCCCATGTATGTTTTCTATCTAACTTGCTATTACGTACATTATAATTGTGAAACAAATTAAAAAATGTAACACCTGAAAGTATATACAAGAACACATTTCCATTCACTTACGTTTATCCCATAAAAAACTATTAATGAATCAGAAATATTACGCTATGTGTTTAGAGGTTCGACTTCATAAAAGAGCAAGACTGCATATGGTATTCTCCTGTTAAGAAACTCGTTCAAGAATCATATTGCCAATTACTTAATTTTTTTTTATGTATTCCAGTTTGCTTCCAGAAGAAGTAAATTTCACTGTGCAGTAATTACTGTCTTTAAGATCTATGAGGAATTGCAAAATGTTATTTTCGTTTTTAAATACTTTATTCGTATTTTATGTAAGATGTTTCATACTCATAGAAAATATGACATTAAACCTTAGATAATTTTTGAATTTGATCTTATATTTAATGTGGCTCAATGAGCTATAAAAATGCAACGTTGTTGATATATCGAGCAACTAATTTCTCCTAAACTCATCTCGCATTGGCTCTTTATAAGACTAAACCACACCTAAATTATAAAAGGAAATTTAATATATAAATGCTCACCTTGCTTGTGGAAATCTTTCTTAAAATGACTTAATATTTCTCAGTACGCAATGTACCATTCGTGAAATGAATATAATGTAAGCACTAACACAACGATATTAATAGATATTTATAAATTTTTCATCTGATTGGGGAAGTTAATTTAGTACTGATCCTGATGAGAACATGTGTTTTAAAGATTACCATAAGAACATATTATGGAATATACGAGTAAAAGGATTCAAAATAATGTACTGAACTAGGCAATGAGGAGATATGACAATTACAAAATTGAAAGCTCATCAGACCCGTTACGATATATGAAAATGGCCTTGATTGTCGGGTTTCAGTTTTGAAGGTAACTTCCAAATCGGCCTTCCTAGTTTGACATCAGAATTAAACTATCTGCGATGATCATTCTTGCTTGCTTGTTATATTGTCTGAAGATATGATCATAGATAATCTAGATTGATTAATGAAAGATTCAACTCCTAAACTAAAATTCTTATTAATGAAGTGTTTCGAAAATTTGGAGGTTTTACCGAACATACCATAAACTTCACATTTTGAATCAATAAAGAAAAAAAATCGATAAAAGGGTGGTAATCTGTAAATGCCTGCCTCGTAAGCAGCAGATTCAACTCTGGCCGGATGTTTGATTATCCCTTTAGGTTGGTCTTACAATCGTTCGTGTATGGAATCATATAAAACGACCAGTTCACATATATAAATACATTTTATTATATTATTATTTTCCACTTAAATTTTTAAATATAAATCATAATAATTCACAAATATGCTGACCTATACAAAGTTGAAAAGCATGAGTTAATAGCCATAAGAAACATTAGCATAGCAAAGTTTAAATTAGGTTTTCTACAGGTTTTAGACCTTTCTGCTGTTATTCACCATGATAAGGTGAGATGGGGAAACGCTTCAGTTTTGTCAGAAAATATCCATTTTCCCTCGGTATCTTTATATTTTTGGATGTTTATACGGTACCGCCCACTCTGATGCTACTTGAATAGCTTTAGATGGTTATAGAATTTCATCATTTGGTATGGGGCTCTATTTATTGATGCAATCAGTACCTTAAGAGATCCATATTTGCCTCTAGAACTCTAATATGACAAATTTCTGATTATCCAACTCCGTTCATGTGACTAATATGTGCAGCTAATGTCTACTAATGTAGATTTTGGTTTCTACCACCCACCTTTATAGATGCATAAAAACATGACATGTTTTTTTATGAGTCATTAGCAGATCAAGAGAAGCTGGCTCCTTGGCAATGTAGTGTAGCTATACAGGAATGCTACATTTACAGAGTATTCTATTAAATCTATATATATTTTTCAATATTCTAGTATTAAATTTTTGGCAATGATTTTCAGCTTTAACCAGCAAAAGATTGATACTTTTGTTTTCTCTTCATAATTTTAAAGAAAACTTTTTTTTTTCCTTAAAGCATGCTCAGACTTGAATCGCTAACATTTTCCCTTTCTGCCGAAAATAAATAAATAAAATTTAAAAAATAAACAACATTAAATAAAAATGAAGTAAATTTTGTTGATAATCTAATTTGACAGCAAGTTTATTTTTAAAATAAATATTTTAGAAACAATGCTGGTGAAACATTATCTGGAGAAGTTTAGTTGTCGCTCAAATAGTTATTATCGTGGCTACAACGAATAATTAGAATTCTGTTACCATAGTAACGCGTTTATCGAGACAAACTAAAAGCCCATTTCAATGAAGGAATATCCGCCGAGGAAATCATTTTATTTCGGAATCAGCCATGTCTACGACTTTCTGGAACCCAGCATTGGGTAATAAAAATAGGAATCTGTAACCAGATTGCGAATAACTTCCTCTCATTTCGAGCTAATGTATAGAATTATCTGTAAAGGGAACCGAATCTTGCTAATCACTTAATTCCACATTGTAACACAAAGCATTTTGCCTTCCTGGCTTGCTCTGTAAGCGCCGATTACTACGCGTCGTCTCATGAGATTACAACATTAATCAGCAGAGCACTTCCATTAAATGTTGAGGTGGAGGTGTTGACATTAGCACTTTACCCAATGCATAAGAAAAAAAAATACTGCACTTTCTTGATTGCTGATATTGTAATTAGGTCTTAATAGGTAGAACATTTAATTTCATCAACTTTTGTTTTTATTGAGTGCCAAATAGTTTATCTCTTACCGTGATCTTCAATCATTATTACTGAAATACTGATTTTTGGGAAGGAAGAAATATCAGCTTCATAATTAATTTGCTGAGTATCTCAATAAAACCAAAACGAAGAATATTAACTCTTTCAATGAAATGCTGCAGGTTTATTTCTTAATGTTTATTGCTATCACGCGACATATTTTATAATGCACAAGTCGATCTGGGAACTTCCTTTTAAGAGTAGACGGTCATGGATTTTATTCGGTCTATGGAAATAATTTGATTTGATTACAAGAAAAGAATATCAAAGACGGAATGTTCAGGACCAAGAACGTAGAATTATGAAGTCTACAACCGAAGGTCATCTAGCCTATCGGATAGGCACTTGGCGGGGTTTCCTTTCCGAAACTTATTTTCTACATCCCCGAAAATGAACCTAATTTTCAGGAGGAATTAAATCCATGAAAGGTATACGCGGTACTCTTTATCCATCCCAAGCAACAGTTACCTATATATAAATTGCTCAAATATTCTTCCCATTTTACCTGGGACAATACGATGCGTATATTCAGCAGAACGCTCACTTTGTGATGTGGTATGAATGATAGGTTTAGAAGTATCTAACTGCGACGAGATGCAGTTTTTTTTTTATATCCGACATGTGAAATGTGATGCCTTACACAGTCTCTTTGGGTGTTTATATTCCTCAAAACTGAGTAGGCCAGCGAATAATCATTTTAACACATAAGGACTGTGTTGTATGCACACGAAAATTGCATTCAGCTAAACTCAATTTGAATGAACTCCTAGATCATAACGTATAAAATATGCAGTGAGTCTTCTGTAGAATGGAACATCACCAAAACGCCAAATGACACACAACGTTGTACACTAAGGGAGCATGCATTTTGGAATGACGCTGAAAATTCGCAGACAGACGCAGTTATTATGTTCTGATCTAGTAAAATTCTAAATGCCTGAATTCTTTTTCGATGACGTTATTTAACAAGCTGAAGTATTTTATATGTAAATTTATTGCAAACTTTTAATTGTAATTTTTTTTGTATTAGCATGTAATTTAGATGTCATTGCGAAAATCAGATTTCAAATACTCGTTATATATTTGTGTGAAATGCTTACACATCAGAGCTAATAACTCAATATCGTTAACTAGGCAGTCTACCCGGTGTTTAGATATACGAGTATGCATCAGTTAATGGAACTATTAAGAGCTTCGCAATTTATGTAACTTCTAAATTATCTTCAAGCGAGATAAAAAAAATAAACACTCAGAAAATATTCAGATCTGATCTTTTGATTTTCATTTTACCAAGTACCTTTGGAACAAATTCCTTTATAAGTGTTGTAATTCAGAGATAAATTTAAAACACTGACGTGATGGTCAGGATGGCCATGTGGATAGCATATTCGCGTTTCTATCAACAGATTGTGGGTTTCGATTTCCACTTTGTCATGAATGTTGTGAAAGTGTTGATGATAAATGATTTTCGTCGCCCAGTGCGTGATCACCCTTCTGCTTATTTGTAGTCGGAAATATCTCGAAAAATATTACCACACTTAGTCCCTACCGTAGAATTCCTCATTTCTTTACGAAATATTGGTGGAATGGCGAAAAATGTGATTTATTATCCGCTGATATTAAAGGTAAAAATATATGTAGACAGTAGATATTTCCTATATCTATAGCTAATCCTTTCAGAAGAATAAGATAAATAAAGGATTTAAGAACGAATGGACGACTAGGAAGACTAGGACGACTCTTTTCAACCAGATAAATCGTGGGTAGGTAGGTCGAAAAGAGGATTAACCTCCAAGGATTTAAAGTACTTTAAGATGGAAAATGACAGAATTGTACTAACCAGATTACGTAGAAAAGTATTTATTTATTAGACATCTCATTTACTCCAAAGTTCATTAGAATGGTGAAAATTCAGCTTTGAGTTGAAAATGGAAGTTGAGTGTTTTGCATTCCATTTCTTAATTAACAGAAACCAAATAAAAGCGTTTTTCCTTTCTCTTTATAGAAGAATCAATGTCGGATAGCAAGTTTGAATCAGTGAACGTAGACAAATATCTAGTGGAGCGTTAATACCTGTTTGCTTCCCACCTCCTTCCTGTCTACGCATGCAATATCAGTTCACCTTCACCATTCTTCACCTTTAAAGATTGCCAGCGTAGGGTTATCTATATACTTACACGTATCGATTATTGTCATTAATCGGCATGCGCCGCAGGAAATCTTTTCACTCTCCAACAGGTTCGTACGGTTCGCCGAACAGCCCGGAAATCGAAATTTTTGCTACAAGTCGGTAACTTTCTGCGGAAACATCAGAAATGCCTCGCCGTAAACATTACTGTAATTATGGTTTGGCGCATTTTCTACAGAATTAAGCATTTGGGATTATGCTGCCGTTGCTGCAAAAATACCTAGAAGTTGCTAATCTACAAATGAGCATTTATATGATTATTCCCACAGTGTCATGATTAATAATTTACATATAATTTATTTTGTAATATAAAATTTGGTGACAGAATCTCAAAAGAAGGTTATTAACGACAAACTGAGTTTCTTCTGGATTATTGTAAACATTCTTAGCTTAAGCAAAGATATAAATAACAAAAATATGATATTTTTGCTAATCAGGTGAATTTATTGTAGTATATCGGGAATGCGATGTACGTTTTCTTAAGCAATTGTTCTTCTATTGCTCCAATATATTAGCCAACCTAAAGCTTTCTGTTTTATGTGATGTCAGTTTTTTTTCATATGAAATATAATGCGAAAAAATAAGAATTTGCGTGTTTATGGTGAAACCTAAATCTGGTTCAAAGATTTGCAAGTTCTTGTTTCTTTTCTTTCTTTTTTTTGTTATTATTGTTTTCTCTCCGATTTGGAAAAGTCAGAGTTTTTTGTTCTCAGAAATAAAAGATTTCCTTCCCGGATACTAGAGTTTGTCAACTAAGGAAATAAATTTTTAAATCCCTTACAATATATGACTCAGCCACTAACTCGTACTCTAAAAAGCATCACGACGATATATGAGAGGTTATCATTTCAACAATTTAAAACACAACGTCCTTCACATGACTGCGCAAACAAAAATGGTAGATGGCTTGTTGAGTATAAAAGTCGGCATCTCCTACACACTTGCTGTGTATTTCTTTTCTTCGATTTTTCGATAAAGGCAATGTGAGTGTGTTGGTAATAAGAGAAGTTTCAGACTGCGCAAATAAACCAAGGTAGTCTTGTTTCTTTCCTTGGCTACTAAAAGGAATGCTACTAACATTCAAATGAAACATTCTCTTCGATTTTTAAATTGAATTTTATCGTTCTTCATTTCTTTTCAATAAAAATTATATTCTACTTTGTTTTCTGAGATTTTGGAGGAAAAAAGTTCTAAAACGCTAATGAGAAAACGCATATCAATCATTACGCATCAGTGTGTGTGTGTGTGTGTGTATATACCAGATAGTCATCATATATATATATATATATATATATATATATATATATATACTAGGGGCTATGCCCCCTGACGCCTACGGCACCCCCCCAAGTTCCGGACTGTTAGGACGGTTATCCTTGAATTCTGAGGACTCAACACTCAGGATAGCCTGAGTTTTAAAACGTTTCAAATAACTTGACAACAAGCGTGACACAAAAACGTTAGAAAAAAGGCTTATCATTTTATATTATAGAGTAGATATACACACACACACACACACACACACACACATATATACTTTATTTCATTTCATTTTATTTATTTTATTATGCACAATATTTCATTCATTTACGTGTTTTTGTTCTTCCAGTGGTAATACTTTCTCATTAGCCGTAACTTATTAGAAACCAGTTGTCAATTCGTCTATATCGTTTGTCTTTGTGGAAAGATTAGTATAATCTCTAGCTGGCCTATATAGACGAAAGTGTAAGGCAGATAACCGCTTACATCTTGTAATCCTAATATTTACTGTTATTACCTCGTCTAGTTGGGTAATTTCTGTGCATAATCTTCTCGGAATTGTTTCTCGATAACTTTTTGTGATTGAAAAGTAAAAACAAAACCTTCCTTACATGAACCAAAGATTATCTAACTCAGAAATTCCCGAAAACGTTTCTTCCTTAGAAATTCTTTGAAAAAAGTTCTTCATATAGGTGTTTCGTTCCGATCGGCAGGATATTTATTATTCTGACCTAGCGGCACACAATACCACGAGGCCAAACAGACACCCTGCGTGTTTATTGATATGGGTTAGCTAAGGATTTTTCTACCTTTTTATTAATTTTATGTAGTATTTATTTATTTAACCAGAAACCTTGCTCTAGAGATCAAACGTGGAACTTTTTGTCAAGCCACTTCAGACCTCGAATAAGAGGGTGGTCTCACACTGGACGACGAAATTAATCCACCACTAAAAGATTCACAAAAGTTCATGCTCAAAGGGGGGGGGGAGAGGTGGACCCTCAGCCTGTTGGCTGCAGCAGCAGATACGTTACCCACCAGGCCAAAAAATTTCTTCTTACTCTAATATTATATACTAATAAATAAATGGCGTCTTTCAAATAGTCCATCGATGTCTAACTAACTATATTACACGCGATATTATCTAAATTACAATGTTTTATTTAATATGTAGTATAATTCTAATGATCGGATTGCATATATGACGTTTTTTTTTCCAGTTGTCAACTGGTTCGCTCCTTTATATAATATGCTTTATATAATAAGTGTCAACCATAGTGCGAACGTGTTTAGAATTAAAACAGATTCAAAGTGGCCAATAATAGTCACAAAGTTCATTCATTTTTAAAATCGCTGTGCCTATAGCTTGAACTGTACATATTCTAAGATAAAGGATATTACATTTCAATAATGCCATTGTTCATGTGCTTTTCACCTTTCTTCAACTGTCATTGCAGTTCGTTAATCATAGGGTAAAATCAGCTCAAGTACGAAACACATGTAGGTATTAGCATAAATGCTGATCCGTGCATTAAATAATTGAATTACGATATAAACTGAAGATACCAAGAAATTATATTCTTGGTTTAATCCTTTATCCAAGTGTAAGCAAACAAGTTTTCGGCTGAACTAATTTCAGGACTGGGGCAACTCGTATAAAGAAGCTAAGACTTCACACCACTTGCCTTAGTATTCCATAATGCAAAGCACATCTCCTTGCTATGCATTATGGGAAGGTTCACTACTCAGACCATTTTCCCTGTATTATGTGGGGGGTTACCTCTCCAAAAACTCGTGACAGCCCAACAATGAGTGACCCGAAGGATCTTCTAACTCAGCGTTATTCTACTCAGCAACAGGCTCACCGAAGAACTCTCAGCGTTGTCTCTACCCAGTGGCAGGCCCACTCAATTAAAAATCATTGGCTACAGCATTGCCATCCATTACCCTGGGCAGAAACTCTGCTTCTCTGGAATCAAGTCACCAACCGGTTTCGACCTTTATTGAGGTGTAAAAGTAAAGGGTTGCTCGTCATAAGAGAGGTGACAGTATTAGGAGGAAAAAAAAACACAGATAGCAGAGATAGAGAGAAAAGGCTTCAGCTCTTTTATGTCATCATATAGCCAAAGGCTGTAAGTTTTCTTTTTCACCAATCTGATATAGATGAACAACCAAAAAACCAATTGAAACTAAAGCGCAAAGATGACTGCTACCCAGGTCGTTAGCCCCATCTGGGTTTAACCGCCTTGGGTTGGCCTTCTCTACCTGGAATTGCTCTTCAGTCATCATTGCAATTCACCATAAGACTACATTGAATTAAGAGGATGAAACTATTTAAAAAACCTCTCATAGAAGACTAGACAGAATTTTACCCCCCCCCCCCGGTGAATATTGCATAATGTGGGTGGTCTACACCACCTGGTGATAAATTTGATATCTACTGGAATGCTTCTTTCTAAATACAAAAACGTCTGACTGAACAAGAAAATTTCCACAATACAATATTATAAAGTATTTGGATGTCATATTGCTGGTTTTCGAATCCATCTTTTTTCTAACCTTCCATAAATGGTATTTTAATTCATTAATCATAAAAATCAAAATTCTCTTCCCATTGCTGACAAGTGATGGGTATTGTAAAAAAATAATCCGTTCTGTTGTAAAAAGTGGCATGCCCATCATGACATAACATAATCTGTTCCAAAAACGCAGAGAAAGAGGGTAGCTGTAGAATGCATGTTCTACTATTTTCAATTGGTAACAGATATGACAGATTGGATCTTCGATGTTACAGTACCTTCATTTGATGGCATTGACTGGAAGGCGACCATATGCAATTCTTCAAGCAAGATCCTTCCTGTTAGGGTATCCTTGGAACTTCATCAAGTTATGAAACAAAATATTGTTGTCAGTGCCCAACTGTGGAACTTTGCAGCGAAAAGAAATTAAAGATTTCTTTATACCAAATTGAGTGTTTTAGTAGTCTTAAAGTTCAGCACAGAGTGTTGTAGTATTCAGGAACAATATCAGCTTATGGACCTTTATAATCATTAACCCCAAACAGGGGAAGATGAAAACCCAGGTAGTACCGGAGAACGTCTGCACATGTGTGATTAGTTTGCAATATTTTATGGATTTTTAAAGCTGTATAGCTTAAATAGCAGAATTTTAAGACTGGAGGTCCAAATCCTCCATATTTCGTTGATAGTTGAAGCAATTCCTTTTTAACTTCTTGGTATCGGCTAGACCAAAAAATTGCACAGGCTTACTATATAATTGCTTTTCTTCAGCTTCTGTGATGTCTGTAATATTTAGTATGTACAACTGAGCAGGAAAGATTATGGTTTTGAGTACTATGGCTTTTGAAGAAAAGGCGAGCAGCCCTACTTTCCAGTCTTCTAATATTTCGAAGTTCTTGGACTGGTAATATTGGGTAAGTGGAGATGGGAATTCCAAATATAATGAGGGATTTTCTCTTTGGGATTAGTCCAAAAGGAATGCCTCCAAGATCCCACTTTACATAAACTTTTAATTTTTTTGTCTGCATTAATAATTAATCCTCTGCTTTTGCTGAATTTTTCCAAAATACCAAAAAATATATAAATATGTAATTATTATTCTTCAAAGTTTCGACTACATCATCGGCATATGCTAATGCCTTATTTTCCTTTTTAGTTGAAGGAACTGTTATTCCTCGCACAGCATGTGTATTGTTGACTTGTTGTAAGAAAGGTTCAAGAACCAATGCAAAGAGTGGATTGAGAGGGCAACCTTGCTTGACTCCTTTTTGAATTTTTACTGGGTCTGACAGGAACCCATTAACTAGGAGGCGGGTGGTTGAATTGGCATAGGCGCCTTCGATAACAGATAGCAGTTTTTTACCTACACCAATTTTCTGGAAGCTGTGGAATAGAAAGGGATGCCGGACATTATCGAATGCTTGAGTAAGGTCTACTGATAGCACTGCCATCAACTGCTCTTTTGTGTTAACTAAGCGGATTACATCACATAGCAGAAATAGATTAAATTCTACTGCTCGACCTGTTACTCCTTGAATGAGGTCTCTTCAGTGGGAGTCAAACCCAGAGTTGTTAGTAAGATTGAAGTAATGCAGAAGTCATATTTTCATATACGAGTTGCCAAAAGGTGTCACAACGTATTGTTAAATTACTCTGGATTATAACTAATTGTTGAGTTGGCTATACTATAAATTGAAGATACCCGGAAATTATATTTGGTTTCATCCTTTATTGCGTAAGCAAACAATTTAGTGCCTGAACTATTTTCAGGACTAGGGCAAAAATCAAGTGGAAAAACTTCCAACAATTATCTCTAATCCAGAGTAATTTAATAATAAGGTGTGACACCTTTTTGGAAACTTGTATATGAAAATATCACTTCTGCATTACCTCAACCTTAGTATCACCTCTGGGTCTGGCTCCTACTGATAAGACCTCAATAAAGGTCGAATCTAAGATAGGCATGGAAGCCCCATTACAGCATCTGAAGTTACCACAGCCTATAAAGAATGCCAGACAAGAAAATCCCCAGGATTTGATGGTCTAGGGATAGAACGTTTACGTGAGGCCTGGGAATTTATTCTTCTCATTCTAGTTACACTATTTAATTCCTTTCTCCCATTAGGGCACATTCCAAGTGAATTTATAGCAAGCAATACTGTCCCCATTCCTAAACCTAATAGAAATCGCATATTAATCAGCAGCTGGAGACCTATTTCTTTATATAATACTGAATACATGATTTTTTCCGCATTATCAATAACGGGCTCAAAGTGGGAATGTATGTAATTAAAAGCACACACGTGTATGGAGTACCAGGTCGAGCAGTAGAATTTAATCTATCTCTGCTACGTGATCTAATCCTCTTAGTTTAACACGAAAAAAACAGGCGATGGCAGTGCTATCAGTTGACCTTACTGAAGCATTCGATAATGTCTGGCATCCCTTTCTATTTCACATCCTCCAGCAAATTGGTGTAGGTAAAAAACTGCTATCTGTTATCGGAGCCGATGCCAATTCAATCACCTAATCACACATGTGCAGACCTTCTCCGGTACTACTTGGATTTTCATCTCCCCCTGTTTAGAATTAATGCTTACAAAGGTCCAAAAGCTGAGATTGGTCCTGAATACTACAACACTCTGTGCTTAACTCTAACTGCTAAAACACTCTGGAATTGACATCCTTTCCATTAAAAAAAGTAAAATTTGGTATAATGATATCTCTCTCGCTGCGAAGTTCCACAGTTGGGTATTGACAACAATATTTTGTTTCATAACTTGAAGTTCCGAGGATATCCTAACAGGAAGGATATTGCTTGGAGAATTGCATATGGTCGCCTTCCAGTCAATGCCATCAAGTTGAACTACTTTAACATTGGAGTTCCAATCTGTGATATCTGTTACCAATTAGAAACAGTAGAACATGTATTCTACAGCTGCACCCTTGATTTGCGTTTTTGGAATAGATTATGTAATGTGTTGGGCATGCCACTTTTTTACAACAGAACAGATTATTTTTTTTACAATACATAACACCTTTCAGCAATGGGAAGAGAATTTTGATATTTATTAACAATGAATTTAAATACCATTTATGGAAGGTTAGAAAAAACATGGATTTGAAAACCAGCAATATGATAACCAAATGCTTTTTAATATTGTATTGTGGAAATTTTCTTGTTCAGTCAGACGTTTTTGTATTTAGAAAGAAGCATTCTAGGAGATATCAAATTTATCACCAGGTGGTGTAGACCACCCACATTATGCAATATTCACCGGGGGGGGGGGTAAAATTCTGTCTAGTCTTGCTACGAGAGGTTTTTTAAATAGTTCCACCCTCTTAAATTAATGTAGCCTAATGGTGAATTTCAATGATGACTGGAGAGCAATCCCGAGCAAAGAAGGCCAATTCAAGGCGGTTAACCCAGATGGGGATAACGACCTGGGTAGCAGTCATCTTTTCGCTTTAGTTTCAATTGGTTTTTTGGTTGTTCATCTATATGAGATTGGTGAAAAGGAAAACTGATAGCCTTTGATATATGATTATATAAAAGAGCTGATGCCTTTTCTCTCTCTCATGCTATCTATCTATTTTTGTTCTACTATCAGGCTCTCTTGCACCCCTATACTAATTACTCTAGTTCTATGATGAGCAACCCTTTACTTTTTCACTGCAATAAAAGTCGAAACCGGTTTGGGTAATGACCCTTTCTCTATTGCATAGCATTATACTTGTCCGCAAGGAGATGTGCTTTGCATTATGGGATATTAAAACAACTGATGTGAAGTCCTAGCTTCTTTAGTTGCCCTAGTCCTGAAAATAGTTCAGGCGCAAACTTGCTTGTTTACACTTGGATAAAGGATTAAACCAAGTACTCTATATAATTTCTTGGTATCTTCAATTTATAGTATAACCAAGTGGATAAACTTCCAATTGATTACGATATTTTGTGTAATTATATGTTGCAGTTATACGCAGAGTTGATCAGTCTTCGATGTATGTATCTACCTTCGGCATATGTTTGGGCTATGAAGAACAGACACCTGAGGACCAAGGTTTAGTAAAAATAATTGTTTATAAATAAGTATGAGGCTTACTATGCAAACTGCAAAATTTTCTTCTCGTTGACCTCATCGCCGGATGAAAAATACTTGTCGCCTTCTTATGAGACCTCTTAACTTGAATTCTGAAAGTTACTGATCTCATACATTGAGTTCTGAGAGGTTTTATAAAGGATCTTCGCCTTCTTGAGCAGAATTGAAATCCCGACCTTTCCAAGATAAGATATTTTATTTTAGTGACAAATGTATGCGTATATTATTAACATCTATGTGGGGCCTTCGTAGCTCAGTCGGTATAAACGAAGCCCTTTGGTCGGAAAGACCTGGGTTCGATTTCCGTTCAAATCGTTAGAAACCATAAAATGGTTTCTTTCGCCTAAAGGCCTTTAGCCGATCTCATGCGGAGTTAGAAGTTTTTTTATCCCAAAAACTCAGGTGTTTTCTTCCCCAGAACACGCAAACCGGCCCCGTGAACACATGCAGCAAAAGACATAAAATTCATCTCCCCCAACGCCGGGGGCGGCGACAGGCCAGTTGAGGTTGCTCGGTGATGAGGAAAGTCGCAGTATGTAATCGAGGACCCTGTACCTGCTGGATAAAACGCTAGAGAGAAGAATATTTAACATCAATGTATGAAACAGGTATAGTATCTGTAGCCCAGTCGGTATTGATGAAGTTCTTTTATTGTAAAGGCCTCGATTCGAATTCCAACTAGGATGAGGAGGACTTCATGATACGATGCATCGAGGTTTTTCATCCCACTAAACAGGAAACCTATCAGAAGCACATACGCATTTAACTAAGTCAATTTATTGTTCATTTGGAACGAGGACATGCTTCATTCGAGTAAGTGCTGCATCTAATGCATCAGATCTTCTAGATTGGCCTATGATATACGGTAATGGCCAAAATTGACATTAACTGAGCAGATATCCTCCTGTTAAATTTTGATTAATTGAAACTCTTAAGAATTTTATTTATCATCATTTAACAAGCAAAACCCTGAAAAGAATATACTTGCATCCAAGTATAGAATACATTATTACAAAGAACGGAAATTGTGAATAATTAAATGCAAGACTTCTTACTAGATTGTCTAATGTCAGTGATACTTTGTAAATATATAATAATTATAAAAATAGATAATACAATGAATTGTTGGAAGACTTACATGTAAGTTAATGTGAAAAAAAAGTGAAAGTACAAGGGCACGTCAACGGAATAAAAGGTTGCCCCAGGCGGTATGAGGTGCACAAGGCACGTGAAGAGGTAAGCGGTAAACGTAGGGTTTAACGCTACGAAGCGAGATCCACGTGGGGAGAATTCTACACGACGGATGAACAACGAAGGTTACAGAGAGTGCCAGTAGGGAGATGATATAAAAGGGTTGGAACCCCCCCCCCCAATGGATCTCTTAGGCTTCTTTGGGTTTTTGCAGTAGTGAACGTCTCTGTTCCGGAACGTCCAGACGAAGGGTCAGCAGGGAGCTCTGCTCGGACTCCCGTAAGTGATAGTTGAAATGCTGCGTATCAGTTAAAAAGGTTATGTATCCCAAACCTTAGGAAAGAAGAAAATATATCTATACAGAAGACAGGCAATCCATGGAAAAAGCTCAGTGTCTCGATAAGGAACCTCAGGAAACAGAATCGTCAAACGCCAACGAAGTCCCTGGAATAGGCTTGGTGTGCTAGAAACGTCTGGACCTACCAATGACCGGAGAAATCCATGCCATAACAACGACCGAAAGGAAATCGTATGAAGAACAAGTGCCAAGAGCCGAAGGAACAAGTATAAGAAGACCATGTGTATGGTAAAATTAAAAGTTCTTTGTCTAGTATTATGTATAAGGATAAGAAATTAACTTTAAACTGAGAATCAAGGACTTTGATTAAGATAAGACAGTACTGTAGCACGTTGATATTAGTTAGAAGAAAGTGAGATACCTCTTGAATGTTGCGTTAATATTTATGTTTTAATTGAATATTAAGATGATCTAATACGAGTATTAAATTAACTCTTGAAAATTCGTGTTAATATTGTTGTCTAAGATTACTAGGCTCTTAATCTTATAAAGGAAATGTTTCTTTGATAATCTTATTTACTTGGGATGCATGAGAATTATTGTTTAGCATTGAATTAATGCTGATTGAATGTGCTTTGTATTGTATGATAACTAATGTGTTTAATAAACCTTTTGCTATCTTTAAATCCAATTGACTGAGTTTAGAATCTGATGCACCACTCACAAAAGGTGCGAACTAAGCGGGAGAAAATAGGTTGTAGTTTAGGTCACGATTGCAAACTAATGGTCATTAGTGTACATCTGAAAATTCACTTCTTGATTAAGATTTCCTTTCTTAATCTAATGGTTCTAGGTGGTGCAGCGTTAAAATATAAATTTTCCTAGAGCTTTAAGAGAGGCAAGATTTCTGAACCTTTGACACCTCGGATTTGGCTGAGGCAATTCCTTTGTGTTTCAGTAGTACCATGTGACACCCTAGGAAAGACTTATTGTAGAATACGTATATCGATAAGAAATTAAGAAAGTGGGAGTGTTGTACTCCCAAAACACGTTTATCATTTAAGTAATAAAACGGTTTGACATAGCACATTCATAATACGCAAAAGGACTTTGCATTCATTCGAAAGTGCTCACTCAAAGTTTTGTTGTTCCACTCCTTTTAGGACAGTGCGACCAGAATATGCCATTTTGAATTAGTCGAGAGAGAACACAAGAGTTTTTGATCAATCGCTTCATTCAGTTTCGAAAGAGTAACCTTACATTCCTGAAGGGAAGTACGGTCATTCTGGATTAAGATTAACGATATCAAATACTAAACATGTCGTATCGATAAGGACGTTGGTCAAGTTACATATCCACCTAAATAGTAACATGATAATTTTTATATTTTGAATAATTGGTCTTTATGAATAATATTTTGAAATTCTGAAAATAACTTATAATGTGATATATAAGAAATAAAATAATGTACGCATTATAGAAAACAAACCTGATCATTATGTTTCTGAGTTCTGCTATAAAAATGACTTTAAATTATCTAGTTTTCAGAAATTTTCTTTCCTTCTAAGACAACTATTGTTACTTGACAACAGATTAGCATCTAGATTTAAATTAGTAGGATGTTGATAAAAATAATACCAATAAAAGTAATTTATGAGGTGAAGATGTTCTGTCCCATTCTTGTTTAAATATATATTTCCCTTATACTTTCCTTTCCGTTATATATATCTTATCCCTTTTCTCTGCGTATCGTCACTTCCATACTAGAAATCTAAGCTCTTGCTCCTCTTAGTATCCTAAAACAGTTATTTTTTAAAGATGCATCATTTAGGACATTTAGTTTATAAAGAAGTTTAAAACAAAAAGCAATTCGTAAATAAGTCTAGAAGTGAAATAATCATGCAGTCGTAACCTTGATCTCGTAACTTAACCTTCCCCCCCCCCACGCCTAGGTTCGTACGGTATTACAAGTGGTGCAGTGAATGGCAATTTCAGACAACTGATTATTTGATAAGGAAAAGTTTATTAAACTCATAAACACAATACAATACATTAAATTCTAAAAACTCCAATTCAATACTAAATTAATACAATGTTAATAAGTCTAGTAAAATACAAAAATGAAAAATTTACACTAGCACATGGAATAAACTGTTATGCCTCCACAAAAGACTCTACACACACAAGATAAAGGGCTTTCCCGTCAATGATTAAGTTGACTTAAATCTTTCACCCGCTTAAGCACAATAATTCAATTAGACACAATTGGATTACACACATTGATTTACAAGAGTTATGTGGGTTTAGTAATTCCGTTGCTACAATGAATGCCACATTCAATTTCTTTGACCTTTCTCAGTTAAGGGTAAATTACATATACTAGTATCAATACACTATCGCTTGTTCAGTAATACTAATAAACTAGTTCCCTCTTTTTCTATACTATCAAGTGAGCTAAAGTCCTAGTTCAAGTCCTTCAAATTGCTTAGTAATACGAACTACAATTACAACCACATTAAATTAACAGAATTAACATAAAATCTTTCATAATACCGTTTGATGAAGCACTTTTACTAGACGTTACGTGTCTGTGATTCCTGAAAAAATATTTCTGCTGTAGTGGGACATATTTTGGGGTACTTCGGATCATGAGGGCCACCTCGGTTTCACCATATCAGGCTTCTTCTAAGGAAACACGATCTCTCTGCTTTTCTGCAGTCATCAGATTCGCCATGAGGATATCCACAATTTCTATTGATAATCTCCTTCCTTTAGACCAGGGTTGGCTTAGTATACAGTAAACACCTTTCTTCCCGACCAAGTGGCGTCCTTTGTTCTCGATGGTACGAAAACAGGACCTAAAATCCCACTTACTAATATTTCATGTCATGGTGGACGGAGGGCGACTCCTGGCCATGACTCAGAAAACTCATAAGGTAACCTCCAAACGAAAACTGGCAAAAGATCTGGTGGGGGGGGAGAGATTCCTAACCCTTTTATATTATGACCCTACCGGCACCTTCTGCAACTAAAATCCCCTTCCCCCCAACATTTCGATACGTTTATCGTAAACTGTTAGGGTTGCGTCTCCCTGCTGAACTTCTACCTTTGGTGGGCCGTGTGCACGCGACTGACCCGCGGCAGTGTCTAAATCGGGGACCGTGACCTTGGGCTTTACTTTGGTTCTAGTTAATCCTATGAGTCAGCTTTATCAAACTCTATCAGCTCACCCAATTTTTCTAAGAATTAGCATAACTTACAATCTCTTATTTCAAGTGTATAATAAGCAAGCCTTTTACATGCAAAACTTTTATAACTAAATACTGTAAATTAATTATCTTATTTTTCTAATATTATACAATCGATGTTCTTATATGAGTTAACAATTATTCTTTTCAATATATTTATTTCATTTTATACTAATATGCAAGCACGATTTTCTTAAAGTTTCTACTTGTTAAATTGTGATTAAGTAAATTCTTTTATGAAGTTTACAAAGATCACAAATTTAACAAAGATGATCGAATGTTGAGATATAAGCTGGGAAGACAATCTTTAAAAGTTATGCTACTTTGCCAAAATTATTTTAATTTGCAATGTAATGCAATTATGGTTTGCTGTTCATTCAGATAAGCTTTTCAGTTATTTTAATTAGAGCTAGTTAGATTATACGAAAGTGATATTAGGCGTGTTCTAATTTATAACAGAAGGAAATGCAAGAAATATATAATGAGGAGGAAAACTCCATAATCAAGAATAGTTTCACTGAATGGAAAATTAGCTGAACAATGTGTCACCACAAAGATAAATTAATTCTTAGATATTAAAGTCAGTACAAACGTGCTTTACCAAAAGAAGAAAAAAATAGTATTACTCATCGATTACAAACGTGGTCCACTAAAATGGTTAACAGTTTATTGTTCCTATCTTTAAAAGTGGCAGCTTCTCGCTATGGCAATTAAAACATTGTGATCGCAGAGAAGATCCTCCCCTCCTCATTAAATATCCATCTTCATAAGAACATCTAGAAAAAGATTTCTCTTTTATTCTTTTCTTTATTGAACTAGGCATGATTATAGATAAGAAAAACAAAGCAGAGAACAGTGCACTTGATGATTTTGCTACTGGTTAAACTAGTAACACTTTTTCGCCAAGATGATAATGGAAGAGTACATGAGATAAATTTCTGAATGATGGCTGTCCCTAAGACTTTCTGTCCTCACCTTCTGCAGTTTTATCGAGGTTATATATCCACCTCATACACGCCGATGTTTTCAACAAAAAATAAATGTATATTTCTCCTAAGCATTTCACAACTCTTGTTGACATTTTACTCTGTAAAATGTCAACAAGTGGAGGGAAACGTCTCTGTAGATAGAAACAAAAGGGTCAAGGACTTTTTTTTTGTAACTCAAATATAAAAAAAAATTGACAGTAATGACAAGCATCTGTAAACCGTTATCAGGGTTTACAGATGCTTGTCATTACTGTCAATTTTTTTTTTATATTTGAGTTACAAAAAAAAGTCCTTGACCCTTTTGTTTCTATCTACAGAGACGTTTCTCTCCTCACGTGCATTGAAATTGGATATTAGAAAATTTCTGATAAAAACTCATGGACTAAATTAAAATGGACAGTCTCGACCAAAATTAATTTCTTACATTCTATGAACCCTATTTATGCATTTTATGCACTTGTTTTTCGTTCCTAAGTAGGTTAGAACTATTACTGCGCCATCATATGCCTCATACTTAAGATGTCATTACGTACAAGTTTACTATATTTACCCCTTAATGTTTTTAATTCCGAAGTCGCATTCAACTATAAAATGAATAACATTATCTCCGAAACCAGTGGTTAAAATGGAAAATGCTGATTCCTTAATATTAATTACGACTACGTTGTGATATGTGGGATATAATAAATGGAAGTTTCTGCTAAAAGATATAACCCACTGACAACTAAATTGCATCCGAACGTGTTAAGTAATAACTTAACGATATAAAATTATGCTAACGATATAAAAATTACGCATATTGTTGAATGTTTATCTAAAAATGTGTACAAGGCGGTCATCCTCGCGTTTGTGGAAAAGATAATCTGCAAAACTTTCCCAAGAAAGACAGACGTACTTTTTATGCATATATTTAATCCCTTTGGCTCTTATGAAATTACGTATATTATCAGTGTTATAAGATTCAACTCATGAAAGGTAAAGGATGATATACACAGCAACTTACCAAAATGACGCCTGTTAACTTCCAAAGCGGAAAGTACAATAGATGAGGTCAACATTATTTTCTGAAATAGAAGACAAGTAACAATTAGGGAGAAAGAAATCATTTCTTGATATTTGTGTAACTAATTGTGCTTTTCTTGATAAATTCTAAGAATAAGCTGTTATAATTTATTCTGTACAAAATAGTAACAAAAAACAAATAAATCCGTCAGTTTGGTTGCAGGTAATCCTGGATTAGTCACTGCGAATCCAATGCTCCTCTGTGTTGTCTTGGTATAAATAGAATACAGTTAATTTAGGAACTCCACTGAACAGTCCATCTAATTATCATGTCATGCAGTCTAAAGATGGACGCGACAATATACTGGCCAAATGACACATTCGTGTATTACTCGCTGTGGCTTTCACAGCTAAGCTCATTTCAGCATGACAAAGCGAAGCAGGCAAGATAATCGCTTTTCACCCCTGATGCTATTTAAAGTAACACTAGTCTCGCTAATCTGTTTGCTGTAGTATTGAGATTACAACATGCATGTAAACTTAAATCTATGAAATACACTCCAGATTAATCTTAACCATCTGTGTGAATTTTGTATAAGTGATCATAAGAATGTACATAATAATCTTTTGTAATTCATGAAACCTGAGAGTCGCGTATATTTAGATCAGTTTATCAAAATAAAATATTTAATTTTATGCTCTGTTAAATTGCAATGACTCGTCCACTGGATAGATGAATTAACGGGTTGCTGAATAAAGTCAGTTCATATCTATGATTTTTTATCAAAGATAATTCATAACTGCGTCTAGCATGATAATAAATTAGTAATAAATTTGAATGTAAAGCCAAAAACGTATTCCCAAAATTGCATATTTAAACAGAATAAGGTCCAATGAGAAGACGCAAACAGTTAGAAGGATATGTTGCCTTTTATTATTTAAATATTTAATATGAAATAGTTTTTCAATTATTCGAAAAATGAAGTTTATATATATTCTCTTGATCATTCTGGATGCACGTGATCTACTCATCACTTTTATCTTTAACTTCATTTGCAGATATAATACACTAACTTCTTAGCCGCTGCCGCGATAATTCAACCAAACAATCGATCCACTTCGCTTCATTCATATTACAGAAGTAAACATGTACAACTGATGATCAACACCGGCCAGATACATAGAAGCAGCTAAAGAAGGCACTGATAGAATGAATGAACACTATCTTTTCTTAGCAACGATTCGAATATGATTCCAAAATATTGGCCGTAAATGTCATATTATACCAGTCACTCAGGAGTTTTCGGAGGGAAAACAATGTTAGATTGGAATGAAGACTACTTACTGAATAAGTTAAATATTTATACTCCCACGTTTCAGTAGCTGAAGTCTCTTATTATTGGGTAATTCCAAGACACACTGTAAAGACTGAGACTAAAATGACCTGAGAATACGTAGAGTTACGTGCACGAAGCCGACATGGATTCGTCACGGCTGTTTTTCCGAGAATAGACTGCTGACAGAAAGACTAGGCGGTTCTCCAATATTTGTAAGATCACTGCATCAATTTTCTTGCAGTCAACTTTGAATTTTGAAAATTCAAAGTTTTTGGGCAGTATGGTAATACTAAGCGGCTCCTAGGTATCTGCTGTATGTGTACTTACTACCCCTTCAATAAATTTAAAGATCTAGTTGTTCCAACAAGAACACCACGATTTAAAGTGGAGCTTAAAAAGATTCATAAATGACATGGGGAAAATTTTGGAAAGAAGAAGTTCTAATACATCGTGTACTGGATTTTTATGACCCAAGTAAGCTGACTTAAACAAATTTTGTTATATAGGATAGTGTTGCTGATGATACGCTGGTTGAGTTCGGATGCCATGTTGAGTAGGTTTAGAGGTGGTGGCTATATTTATATCCTCCACCAAGGAATGCTACGAGACTCGAGGGATTTAACAGATTCAACATTTTATTTTCTTGTATCGTTATTGCAGGATTCTCCGCAACAGGAATATATACTTGTTTTAGGATATTATGGTCATCTTTATTTAGATTTGCAGCATTTCCTTTATCTGCCATAACTATTACTATGATTTGGTTTGATTTTAGATTTTTAAGGCTGGTTTTTCTCTGTTAGAGATATTGTTTCTTGCAGGGATTCCCTTTTAAAGCGAGGCTTCAAGTCTAATGATGTGTTTCATCTCCTTGTGGTTTTCTTTTGATAGCAAGTTAGATGCTTGCTATGAGATCTATAGCCGTGTCTTGTGATGTTTTTGTATCTGGTGAACCCACTTGGAGTTCTTGTCAAGTTTCTTGTAAAATTAATATTTGTGAACGGTCTTAATGTGTATCAAAAACTTTAAACATTATTCCCAGTCCATTAATATAGTACGATATAGTCATATCGTACTATATTAATCTATAAAAACAACAAAAGAAAAAAATCATAAGAATCAATGCGCCTCCCCGTACTCAAGCAGCAATGAATGGCACTGTTTATATATTAACTTTGGTGGAGATATTGCTTCTCATCATAATCTACTGGTGACGGAGTAAAAACTTAGACTGTAAGCTAAGTTTTTACTCCGTCATTCTGTAGAAATAGAATTTCTACAGGAAAAGCATTACAGTTTTAATCCACACAAAAGAAACATCAACAAAAAAGGTTTGATCTAGGAAAATTAAAAAACCTAGAAATAAGAAACAAATTGAGTCAAAATCTGAATCAAGAGTGATTCAGTTTCACTTATCAAGAATGATGACGTCATGAGGGTTGATGAATCATAGGACAAATTAAAATCTGTCTTCATAGAGAAATGTACCAATACCTTGTGTCCTGATGGAGCAGTAAGAAAGAAAGAAAGATTGTAAAACTGACGAAATTCTCTCTCTCATGGATCAACGCAGGTCATATAAAAACCATAGTTCAACAAAATATAAAGAGGTTCATAAAATTATTAAAGACAAGATCAAAGAAGAAATAGTAATCTGGATGAATGAAAAATATAAAGAAATAGAATTTCTATAGGAAAAGCATTACAGTTTTAATCCACACAAAAAGCTGAAAGAGACCTCAGGTATATTTAAGAAAAAACAACTATGTATCCTTCGAAACAAAAAGGAAAAAATATTATCCGAAACGGACGACAAAATACAAGAATGGGTAAAATATGTCGAAGAACTCTATTGATAACAGACAGAACCTAGAAAATACTTATGAACAGATGGAAGGTCCATGCATTCTAAGATCAGAGGTAGAATGTGCGTTGAACTCGGCTAAAAATGGTGAAGCCTTAGGCCCTAATAGAATACCCGCAGAAATAGTAAAGTTATTAGAAGGTGACAACGTTACTATATTAGTACAGCTATTTAATAAGATCTACAATACAGGCATAATCCCTCAAGAATGGTTACAGTCGACCTTCATCATGCTACTTAAAAATGCAAATGCGAAAACTTGTAATGGTATAGAATGATCAGCCTAATGAGTCATGTTTTCAAAATGTTTCCGAAAATATTTCAAAAAGGAATGTACCAGAAATGTGAAGACACCATAAGTGATACCCTATTTGGTTTTGAAAAAAAGAGGCTCTTTTCTGTTCTCAAATCTTATTCCAAAAATGTAGTGACCGAAACAAGGAAGTATTCATTTGCTTCATCGACTTCGAGAAATCATTTGACAAAGTCCAACATACTTAAATGATTAAATTATTAAAAAGAATTGGATTAGATGGCAAAGACATCAGGATCATGGAAAACTTATATTTGACCAAAAGGCATCTGTTTAAATTGATGATATCATTGCAGACTCCATTAACATCAAACGAGGAGTAAGGCAAGGATGTGTACTGTCACCTCTTCTTTTTAACATATATTCAGAAGCCATATTTCAAAAAATCTTAAAATGAAGAGAGGAAGGGACTAATGTAAATAGTGAAATAATCAGAAACATCCGATATGCTGATGACACTGGCTGACAATATTCAGGATCTTCAAATGTACTGGAACTAGTGAACGAAGAGAGTGAAAAATGGGATTAAAAATAAATATCACCAAAACTAAATTCATGCTCATAAGTAAGAAACCAATTCTTAATTCATCACTTTCTTTAAATGGGAAACAAATAGAAAGAGTGAAAAAGTTTAAATATTTCGCATGTTGGAGAAATGAAGAAAGTAATCCATAAATGGAAATAAAAGTTAGAATTGAAATGGCAAGAAAAAACTTTCTCATGATGCAACCGCAATTTAAATTTACAGCTTAGAGTACGCATGGTTAAATGCTAGGTACAATATCATTAAAAAACCTTGAAGCCTTTGAGATATGGTTATGCATACGAATGTTAAAATTCCCATTCCAATCAAGGAAGTACTGGAATAAATGGGGAAATCAAGTGAAAATTTAGATACCATAAAAAGAAGGAAAACTCCATATCTTGGTCACCTACGTCGTAATGAAAAATATAAGATACTTCAGTTGATTATAAAAGGGAAGATAAATGGAAGAAAAGGACAAGGAAGACGAAGAAAATCTTGGATATCTGATAGTGGACTGGCATGAACTCTGAAAGACTGTTCAAAGTGGCTGAGGATCGCTCGAAATTTGCCAAGGTGTTCGCCGTCCTTAGGAGATGGCACCCAAACAAGAATATATTAATATGAATCGCTGTGACCACTTATTTACAACTGCAAATTTTCGTTTAAATTAAATGTACTTTGATAAAGGCGGTGGGGATTATAAATTGAAGAAAAGAAATGCCTGCGTGTTTTCATTATCACTCTAATCATGAACTTACAATGATTTTATAGGGTTCATGGTGAATGTAAATGTTAAGTTGATTGGTAAAATTCATTTTAATCTCCCCTACAGTAACAGAAAGCACAAGC
Organism: Typopeltis vanoorti; assembly: GCF_054136105.1. Lineage (NCBI taxonomy): Eukaryota > Metazoa > Arthropoda > Arachnida > Uropygi > Thelyphonidae > Typopeltis > Typopeltis vanoorti. The sequence continues at coordinate 125,416,320 of NC_143556.1, read as the reverse complement.
ATTACTTAAAATGCACATTGCTACTGTTATAATATAATTTTACATATATAAGAAAAATTGCAGTCGAGCATCCACAATCATATATTTTGTTTAATTTCAAGAAAATTCTAAATCTTGTGAGACTATATTTTACGCGGATTTGTGTGTGCCAGTTAGTTACTGTATTAACATACCAATATGTCAAAACATATTGGTATGTTATCAGTTTGCCACTTTTTATATCAGAAAACTAAGGCGAGAAGGGAAAAAACAAAGTTTCTTTTTCTTGATAAAATAACAGAAAGAGATTATCGTCAAAAATTCTTGCAATAAATTTTCTTTTGTCATTATTTTGAAATAGGTTTTTAGAACGTTGTACTATACATTTTACAACTACACAAAAGATTAATCACTGAACAGATTCACTCACGTCTTTATAGAACTGTGATGATCATAACGAGGTTACTGAATAAACGAATATTACTGACACAAAAGAAATGAATAAAAGTACATGACAAGCACAACCAATTACATTGGCAGATTTGCTCCCTATGCGCACCATAAACATGTAATTCATATCACTGTTAGATGAATCTTGTGGTCATGCTGTATAATTTGATAAATCGTTTTCGTCATGTAGTTATTAGAAAGTGATTGCAGGAAAGGACACTCTTTAACTCGCCCATGGACGAGTACCACCGGTCCTAATGTGTCCGGTGCCTGACCTGAACGTGTTAAAAGAACAATTCAGAATGTACACACACTATTTCCCCCACCCTACTCTAACAAGGTACAATAGATAACTTACGCTCTCTCCTAAACGACATTGAATTAGTCTACGAACCTCTAAACTAAGATGTGACATTCCTGAGGCAAGTCAAAGGTCGTAAAGATTCTCTCTCTCGACATTTTTCCATGAGAGTACAGTGCTGTCAGTGTAGAACCCAGAATTTCTGACCGACAGATCGCAACCACCTTAATCAGGAAAAAATATTTAGTACAGCCAAAAGTGGATTGTCACAACATGGTTTGGATAAAGATAATTCCATCGGGAGAAAGAATGCTAAGCGATTACGCAAATCTCAATATGAAGCATGGAGACTCTTCTTAAACGAGGATCTACAATCCAGAAGATAATCGCATCACCGCGAGAGCGTCGCTATCGTCTCCATACTTTCAAGTGTCTCGATAATGCTGTCATGCAAGTAGCCTCGTTTCTCTCGAGAGCTTCAATACGAGCGAACCACACAGCTACAAAAATTTCAATATGGGAATATTGTACCAATCGAATGATACACTGATGTTGAAAATTGAGGATTTTAATACTGCCTCGAATATATGCAAAAGCTTAGGAGAAACAAATACGAATAGTTGAACGCCAATCATGCTTTTTAATATAGTTACCATGAAGGAATTATGGCTAGCAACATAATTCTTATTTGTGTGTGTTGTATAATCATGGTAAATTTGTAGTGTGTGTGTGTTTCCAACTGGGAAAGAGATTTTTATTGAAATCGACAGATAGGTTTCCTCAAATCCAGTTAGAGATTCAAAGTAGGAAATGGACGATTATGATAGAATGGAATATAAAGTTGAATAGGATCGGTTTTAGAAAGAGAGTTTCCTTATGACTAGTAATAGTAAGTCATCCGATGCAGGCAGCCATCTAAAACATCTCTCTGGAATTTCCACAGTGTCTCAAATGGAATGGAATTGGAGGAAACCTGTTTGAAGAAATTCAGACCTGAGTTTTGAAGTAAGGAAAACTGTTTGTATTTATAAATATTCCTTTCCGAAGCTGCTATTGAACTGCTTCCTTTTGTTTCTTTGTGCATATATTTTATAAATGCAAGTCGTGTGAAAGTGCTGAACAACGCTAGTCAGCGGTAATAGTGTTTCACGGGATGAGATCTCAATGTTACCAGTGCCTCGTAATATATCACTGTGCCACGTAAGGAGAATAGGATTAAAAAAAAAAAAACTTTGAGCTGGAGGCATTTGCAACATTACATTGATTTCATGACATTACTCAATTAATGAACGATCTGAAGTAGGAAGATATTTTTATTGTAAAAGCATATTTTGACTACTAGAAAGAACAAATTACGAATTTTAAGAAAAAAGACATTTATACGAGTTTCAAATTTTAAACTAGCTTTGTCTATAACTCGAAATGAAATGTTTTAATTTGAAATACGAGATCGTATTTGTTTCTATTTTAAACACACCAAAACAAATCGGTTTCGGTAACTTGACATTGCCAACCGAGCTTCTATGTTCTCTAATATTCCCTTCTGAAACATCACTCTTCTCTCTGAAGGAGACCCGCCCTCGGAAGTGCATTGATTATTAAAGATCATGGGTGTGTAGGCCCGAAAGATATCGATCGTGGGAAAATTATGCACAGCATCTTTCGGGATGTTGCTTTTCTTTCGTTTTCCAAGGCAGAAACGCCAGAAGAGTGTGTTTGGCATTTCTGCAATCACTATTGGAATGAAAATGACTACGTATGGCACGTGCCTAACGTCAAATGCATGCATTTTGAATGTAATGGCCGAATCCGGCTTCTGAAAATGTGTTTGTATTGGATATATTTCTGAAAAACGTTTATATTGGTTTTTATGGCATTCATTGTTGAAGAAGATAATTAAAAAAAAAATCCAGATAGTGATATTTAGTTTTCTAGTGATGGAATGTTTTAATTTAGTAGAATACTAATTTTTATTAATGAACATAATTTAGAGAACAAAACCTCCTATCAAAGTAAAATATATACATTTAGGCTCTGCTGTTGATTTGTTCAAAAAACCTCAACAATTATTTCTAATTTTTTATGTATAAAGACTGGTAATGTATGAAATTTTAGAGCTTGCTTAAAATAGTCACATGCGTGTGAAAAATGCTCTTATCCAGAAGAAAAAAAATTAATGAAATGTAAGCTGTATGATATAACATATCACCGATGTAACATATGAACATTCTTATCACTCTTTGAAATCTGTTCGGATATATTGGTTTCAGAGAATGATTTAGTTAATCTTAATTAGAAATTATTAAACAATTACAATAATGAAAATATGTGATTACTTGCTTGCTTTCGTTATCAATGTCATGAGCGAGTATCACGGACAAGTAAGAGGTATAAAATGGATCGTGAATAATGTATGACAGACTTGCGTTTCTTAAATCTTAAAAAAGAAAGTCGCACTTTTTTGATAAACATAAAAACTCACTTTCTGCTTCGAACTGTTTCCCCCCCAAAAAACCGAACTTTAAATATCGAAATGAATGAGTATAACTGAAAGCAGTGGTAATTTGTTTACAGTCTTATATCGTAAGAAATCAGTACAGTTGCTTTCATATCTGTCGATAAAATCACACTACTAATGTTTTGCCGTCGAATTGCTTACTCCCTACTCTGAGATATTTATGTACCCACCAGTAGCATGACTCAAATATTTCAGTTGAGAAGTGCTACAACCTACTATACCAATATCAGTTGCTATAGCAGGTTGTTATACCATTCTTAAAGTCTGTTATATAGTGAGTGATATCCACATCCCTTAAAAGTACGCTATTAAAATATTACAGTTAAACGAAGTACAAACGGTTCTGCTTATTTTATATATTAAATTCGACTTCTGCATATTTTAAAATGTAAATTGACAATTCGAAAACGCAAATCTAAGACCAGTTGTTGCATTTTTGTCTTTGGATAACATTTTCTTTTGTACCAATACATGGAATAATTTAATCGTCTCATCTCCACAAATAAGCAGAATTAAAGAAAAAAAATTACGCCCCAAAATACTTCCTTGCATCACTGATTTTAATATAGCTATTGTTGTTATGAAAGTGTGCGAGTCTGTGTAAACACAGCAATGCTTCTAACATTGGCGAAATGAATGAATTTCATTTTAAAATTCAATCAAGTTATATTAAATCAATGCAAAATGTATATTTAATAGAATCTGAAAGACAGCTAGCTTTAGTAAGTGTTGCTTATTTCCAGTAAAATAAGGTAATGACAAATTATTAAATTTCGTAAACACGTAATTGCCGAATAAAAAAAAAAAAGAAAAAAGTTACATGACAATGATTGCGAGGCATATTTAAGCATTTCTCTAATGACACTTGTGACTGGAATATTTATTTCAGTAAAACGACTTGCACATGACTATCAATAAGAGTGCCCAGTAATATTCTCTGCTGAGAGTAACGACACATTATTTTTAATTGGTAGGGCCTAATAGATAACTTCAAAAAACCTTGTATAGATCGTTCATTTTAGATTCAATATTGGGTGATTTTAAAAGTAAATAGATTTTACAAGTAACACGAAATTTTTGTATTAAAAAGGTTTAAATTTTACTATTACTGAAGACGCCTTTCTAGAAAGGAATGTAACAGAATCTCCAACTAAACTTAAAACTAAATCTATAAAGATTTTTTTAGATAAACACTATTATAAATAGTAAAATAATTCTTAAAGACACGTTTGAATATATAAATATTTTTTAAGATAAATACTATTATAAATACTAAATTAATTCTTCTTATTCCTATAATTCTTTTTCTTTCACAAGCCAAAACGTTTTTATTTTTTTAAAGAAAAATAATATTATCAATAACCTAATATTATCGATAAAGGCAATAATATTGTTCTAATGGACAGAACCGATTAGCGCAATAAAATATAAGACGTCAACGATAATACCAATATTTATAAAATAATTACACAAGACTGTACTCTAATATCATAAAACAAATCGAAAACTTTATATCAACTTAAATAAGAAGAAAATATATAAACACCCCGTTAAAAATCGCGTTTCGTCTTCCTACTATTTTCGTACAAATTAAATACATAAACCAGGCTCCCATAATTTTATAGAAATACACCATAGCGGTCCCCCAAATCAAAATTTATTTCCTAATTAATTAAAACACTACTAAATACAAAATTTATTATTTACATATGATTAAAATTATTAACGAACTCTTTAAGCATATAAAACAAAATATTGTACCATCTTCTCATCAAAATGTTGACATATCCAAAACTCTGGATATTGTCCATGCAATGCTTATAAATTATCACAACCTGTTAGAATGTTCAAAATTATTCCATTTTAATGTCATTTTATGATTTTGTAATCTCAACAATTTCATTTGACAAGATTATGAATATATTTTCGGTCTTCCTATGGTCAAAAATTTAGCTCTCAACTTGCTGAACTTTTCTTGCTCCGATGGAATTACGATTCTCAACACCTCTCCCATCTTGGCATTTCCTACTACCGTAGAGATATCGATGTCCAATGTATCGGTAAAAAGGATAACTATACAAAGTGTTTTTTAAACGCCTTTAGCAATACACTAAAATTCTCTATGATCATGAGTAAGATAAATCTGTGAACTTTGCAAATTTGACTCTAACCAGATATGACATCCCAGCTTTATATTACTATTGAGGTACACCCTAAACCCACAAATTTTAGAAACTCGCTACTTACATTTCTCTTATCCTTGGTATAAAATAATCGGTTATTTTAGCGCTTATATACACTCTTCTATCACCGCTATAAACTAAGAAATCACACACACCTAAAAGATATCTTCTATTTTTTCCAGTATCCTCAACTATTAATAGATTATGCTATTAACGCACCCATCTAGAATCGTATGCATTCTTCCCAAAGCAACTAATCTAAGTCTTACACCATTCTAAAATCCCCATACTTCATAATATCTAACACTCCGAAACACACTTCCAAATATTCAAAGCAAAAAAGTGGTTTCATAACAAGCCACGGACTACACAATTTATCAAAAAATAAATCCCAATATCTCAGATTGATGTATTGTTATGGTGTAATGTTGTAATACAAGTTTAACTGCAACCAGGATGCAATATCTGCTACATTGGGTCTACGCTTCTTTCTTTAAAGTCTCTCATTTTTTAGAACAAGATCGATATTGCAATATCATCATACCAGAATACTTACATTTCGCCACTACAAAGAAATGTAAACATAAATACAACAGTAACATCAACAAAAAATCCTACTACTGTAGTATCATTGCACGCAGCACAATTGAAACACATCTCTGAAATTGAAAAAAGTTACCATTACTGTTCAAGAAAACGAAATCAAAATACGTTGCTCAGAATCCCTAGTGATAAGAAACAAGCAGAATGACATAGACACAAAAAACGTACTTCATCTCGTTCTCTTTGAAATTAAACAAAAATATTCCCAACAAAAAATGTTCCTCTTAATCAGGAACCTCCCAAACTTTCCATTCTCTCGAACCAACGAGATACTTCTTAATACATAATCTTCAATCATACGTCAAGATCATAGTCAGTTTTGCGTTGTTTATCAGCTGATGATATTCCCACGAAACGGCCACTACCCCGTTATGTTGCTGGTCCCGTGTATACTCGACTAGTTCATGTGACATTTTGCTCTTTAACTTTTTCATAATTTTAATTATTAATCTTTCAAAATTTAAGCGTCACTTCATTTCATCTTGTTTGCTTACCAGCTTTATTCATGTTTTATTTTTGGCTATTAAATGTACATACTTAAGTTCCCACCTGAGCTTCATTTTCAACATCAATTCTCTTATCGCACGTTTCGGCCCAATCAAGTTTTGCCTCCGAATATCTCATCATCCCTGCCTTCCAAAAAAGCATAACGAGGTATGTCCTTTTAATTATTCTTTTGATATACATTAAACATTTTATATGTTATTTCAGTTTACCATCTGTTGCTGAAAGAGCTGGTTAGCTCAATCACCAAATTAGATTGGTTATCTTTGTTATTAGTGGATAGTTTTGTTTTACTGTTGTTGCCGCTGTTTATTTCCTTAAAAAAATTCTGTAAAGTAACTTTAAGTTGAGCCGACCTTACGAAATATAACACTTTGTTTTATTAATATTTATTAATATAATGGGATTCATCTTAGTGAAGCTAATCACCACACATACACAAGGATAGTTCTATTAATCGATTCCTTTAAAGATGGCGAATTCATTTATGAATTGAATAAACTGACATTTACCTGGCAGCGCCAATGTGTCATCACCGCTGGGTCTCACTGGACGAAAAGTCTAAAGAACAAGTGGAGTGAAATCAAAATAATTGAAAGCGATGAAAGCTATAATTAAACAGATGATAAAACATACTTGAAAGTACTTTTTACCAAATCACTAGCATGGAACAAGTATATTAGCTAAGAAACATGAAGTGTAGTGTATAACTCAAAAATGTAGTGCAGTATATAGGTCATTAATAATGCAAAATATCGTACGAATTAGGAAGAATGCTAAATGAAAATCTAATTTTAATTTTTAGTTTCTCTATTATGATTTAATAGAGAAACTAAACTTAAGTCCTGGTGGGGTAGAAAAACTAAATGTGCTTAAAATATATGCTACCTTACTGAATACTTGACACCAGCTAACTCGCCTTTAGTTGAAAATCATTCAAAGGTTTTCTGTTCTAGATGGGGTCGAACCCGGGTATTTTTAAAGGACATCGTCGAAACGGACTGAACTACGAAGGCTCCTTCAACTGAAGCATTTATGTCTCTAGGTTATTTTAGTAATTTAGTAAAAGCAAATTCCATTGTAATATTTCACCCTCGGTGATAAGTAGACGAAGTACATAAATACGTCTGTCCCCCCACCAAATACGAAGAATATTTGAAAGGTATAAAAACGTTTCCACTTTGCATACAATAAATTCTGAAATTGACAAATATAGAATAATAGGTCTATTTCTTCATACATCCGAAGTGTGGAACTTATTAATTTATACAGATGTAATTTCTCGATTGTTGCGTACTTTATAATTTGCTGAAGTTCACTCGTGTGAACTTCAGCAAGTTAGAATGTCAATACATGCACAAAGACTATAGTTGGGTACGGTACTGAATGTGCAGCGTGATTTTAGAGTTAAGAGTTCCAGTGAGGTGTCATCATCAATTGATATATCAGGCAGTCAATTCGTGGGATTTCAGAACGGCTAAGGTCTCAGAGAAAAGATGTAACTAAACGACGGAAACGTGATGATCTGAAAGCCGAGAGCAGAATGCGCTCTATCAGAAAGATGAGAGAATGCTAAAATTAGTAATGTGCTCCTGCCTTCTTGAATTAATAGATTTTATCAGCCAGATGGTCATCGTATCCATAGCAGCAGCAGAGAACATCAAATTCAAAGTCATTCTTCGGTTTCCGTGGAAGTGCTGTTACGTTTAAGTAAAATTAAGGACACTTATTAAAAAGGATACTGTCCAATCAAGTTGAAATTAACGAATCGCGATACAACTTGAGATCATACTGATGCACTTGGTTTTGGTATTGCAGAAAGTATATTATAGGGATGCTTTTTCTGGTTTGTATTATGAATAATTAGCGTAATTCCTAGAGAAATACATTATACTGATATACTCGACAATACAATTTCTTTATTGCTCCACAGTGGCAACTCCAATTGAGGATCGACATAATAATGCGTCTTGTCATATTGAAAGAACTACTGTAATACATTTGAGGAAATTAAAATGTATAGTTAAGATTGGTCAACTCAATGCTCAGCCTTCTTCTTATAGAGCCTGAGCAATTTTTGGAATTGGTAGAGCGTTGGGTTAGACAGGGCAAATACAAATGTTCCTCCCTACGCATGTCTCCGTTCATATATTCAGGTTTACTAAAAAGAACAAAAAGTTTACCCAACAAAGTGGAATCTCTATTTGCTGCTAAAGGTGAGCCGAAATTGTATGGATTTTTATGAAATAATCGTTTCTGAAAGATCATGCTCCTTTATTAGGCACCGCCGCACAGGTTCCCCGCTTTCACGAACTAATTGGTTCCTGGGAAACGATCTTTAAGCGAGCTGTCGTAAGTCGAACCCTAATTTGTCACCCTAAGTTTAATGAATTCCTGGAAATTCAACTTGAATTTTATAATATAAATGTTTGCCAAGATGTTCGTCAAGATGGTACTTATTGTATAATGGCACAAATGAGCTTTGGTAGCGACTTCCATCACTTTCATTCCAAAGTTGTGAAGGCTTAATTAGATCATGTTTTTCTTCTAACATCATTGCTTTCTGTTCTTTAAGGACTTTCTATTCGAAAATTCACTTTTCCTCTTTCAGGACATTTTGAGGGCACAAATATTTACTATACTAAATAGTTTTAAATTAAACTGACAACAAATTGAGAGCGAGGCAAATTACAACAGTTCCGCTAACCGTAGGCTTCTCACTTTCACCAGTGAAGTGATCCGGAATCAGCCATTCACAGTGACGGTTTTTTTAACTTTTTTGTAACTCTAATATATATCCAGTATTTTGTAATGCAAATCAATTATTTGAAAAATAACTGTTATTAAAAATCATCCATATTAATTAAAATTTATGCCAGGTTGTGTGCTGTGATCTCAGTCACTGAGCAACCTCGGATAAAAGAATACTCATCCCAATCGCCTAGCTTCTGTGGTTCGGCATTTCATGCAGTCTTACTAAATTTTAGCGTTAGTAAAAGCGGTGGATCTACTACACCAGTTTCACGAGGCTGTTTCTATTGCTCCGGAGTAAAGAAGAGCAGTGCACCACTCATCCCCTGGTGTAACCATACTTTTTATATTGCACTACCATGAAAGTATAAACCCACGAAACTTTGTAGACGATTTTACAATCTTCTGCAACTACAACTTTGATATTGACAGATGTATCTTGGAATGCTGTAACCGGTGGCAGCTGGTGACAAATTAGCGGGAATATATAGGATTAATTACAGACGCAAACTCAAATTCTGCAAACGTTTACACAGTTTGTTAATTTTTAATAAGATATTTCTATTTTTCTATTAAATAATCGAGTTTGTTTCCACTGAAAAGTTTTAATGTTTTAATTTAGTGTGAGTTTTCTTGTATTAACTTTTTAATGTAATGCTCACCTGAAAGAACGTCATGTCTGCTTTCAATGGCTTCAGCAAAACTGGTTGTCTGATATAACCTACTTGGTAATGCTATCAATCCCTACAATATAAAACATTAACCTTAAAGAGCGTATTCGTAAATAATCATCAGTATAGGGCAAATGAGAAGCTGATCATTTGTGCGTAGGCGTAGTTTACGCTACGTCGTGGTGTGGAATTTACGGAAGTACAGTATAAATGACGCATGTACTTGGTAGTTCTGGGGCGAAAAGGATGCTTCTCCAGATAGGCTTCAGAATAATTGGTGTCGTGTAAAATATAGGAATATTTGTTGAAAATAGCAGCTCCCCTCTTCTCCCTCCATAATGTTATTCAGACAGCTGCGCGAAAGACAATTGAAAAATGAGCAAAATTCTGCAGATTTCTTTAACTATTTTTTTCCAGATTTCTTTGCTTATCACATGATTAAAATATAAGGCTGTATGAAATACAACATAATTATATCATTTCTATTGTAATTGCCGGTTAATTATCATGATCATAATTATCTATTTACATGATTTCTTCCAAATTGTTAAATACTCTTTAACAATTTGGAAGAAATTGTTAAAGAGTATTTAACAATTTCTCGTCTGGTATTTTAGACGAGAAATACCTGTCTACCGTTCAAACACTAGCAAGCACCCATATCTGAGTAGGATTCTGACTTGCAAGCGATTGGATTAAGCCGAGACGGGATTAACCAAACCGACAGATAAAAGATAATCTTAATCCTATGCAGTATTTATTTGCGTATACTCGGTGAGTGGTATATAACCAATTTTGCTGATTTGGAGAAATAAAGGGCTCCACTTTCTTCTGAGAGTGACCTTACTCTTCATTAGAGATCGGTTAACTGACTGTAGAATCGGATAGAAACTAGTTCAGTGCCTCAACTAGCTTTTTTCTAGTTTGGTGAATAAAATCGAATCTAAAATGATCCAATTTTAGTCATCAAGTCTGCAGGCAGCATCAGAAAAATACACATGTTAATATTTCTGTTAAGTATTTATCATTTCATCTCTTATAATATTTCCTATTTCTCATTTTCTATATTTTATAACCTTCCTCTCGTTTTTGAAGCAACCCCGACTTGGAAGTGAATGTGGATGTCCTACGACCATCACTGCAAGTTTCAGACTTTTCATGGAGATTATAGCGAGAAAACAATCTATTCTGAATAAAAGTGGAACAGATGCTAGCTAATTGCGAACCAGTTATAGCTCATTCCGTATATTTTACCTGGGGTACAAATAAACGGCTAATGGATCTATATCGACAAGTTGAAGCATTAAGTACCGTAACTTAAAATTATCTTAAACGCTTTTCTGATTGTTTTGCGCCTTATACGCAAAGTCGATATTTCGTTCCATGCACTTTCGCTGTTAAACATTAATTTTTTAGTACTAATCAATCTTCATCAAGAATTACGTTTTCAGCCATGAATGCTTTCCATGCGTTTCCCTTATACTATTTTCCTGTTTTTCAACAGGAAAATGGTATAATGTGTCTGCGGCTTTTGAATTTACACAGCGAGCGTTGGATAAAAGCAAAGCCAGAACTTTATTTCCGTTTTGTGAAATTCTAAAATATACTTTAATTAGAGGTGGTACACAAAAGCCTCTCGAGGATGGTGTCTCTTCCGATAATACGTAGCTATCGTAGTATTGGAAGTAGGTTTTGAGGAAATAAAGCAGTCTTATAGGTGCTTTAGTTAGGTATAAAAAATCCATAACTAGATTTTTAGAAACGTGTTTAGCAGAAATCCCTAAGAAAAACACGAAGCTTAAAATATTTCCACCCAGAGCTAAGAGTTAAAATGTTATAATGACACTTAAATGATTAATAAATTCACTTATATGAACTTAATATTATCGTTTCACTGAATCCGATGGATCCCAGCTAATCTGAAACTGTGTCACCTGTGAAACCTTTTGCAGTATACTATGATTCATTGTGATAATATGTCACAGCATGGGCAACAGTAAAACTTATCGGAATGTTGAAACGTTTGGTATTCACCTTTTCTGTCTCAAGGGTTCTAATCCAAACCAGGAGAAGTAGCTCCATAATATTTAACAGGTGCAGGGGAATTTCCTAGTTAATAATGTTCTTCTGGATTGCTCGTATCTGAAGACATCGTCTTCGAACATGTGTATTGTGCTTCTGCACCTCAAGTTTCAAATGAGGCTGTCCAATAAACCCGAGTTCTGCAACACGCAATTCGATCCTGACCATTGTTTAGGGGATGACGGGTTGACGCTGCAACCCTTCAATCGTGACTGAGAATATGTGGTTCGGTGAGTAATTTTTTGCCACAGAAATCTACAGCTATGAACTTTTAAACTCGTGGTTGAGAGAAGACACCAATGAAAAAACAATTAAAGTTTACCATCCCTGTCCTTCACAACATCCTTTTGGTTTCCTTTTACCATCACGTTTCCATCCTTTAACGATGTTAGGCAACTGACCATGAATGAGTACAACAGTCTTGATATGATAATACTGAAGACTCAAAGCCGTTTTTAATATCATAAACTATAGGAGATGTGTGTATTTTCCCCCTTTTCTAGTTGTTATTTCATTCTTTCCCCATTTCGAATGTACACCTATACGACAACCTGGCAAGTGATGCACTGTTTGTCTCCCATTTAGTCGGATTTCATTGTTTTATAGTATTTGTTATTAAAATCGGTAATTAAATGTTACAAGAAATATAAAGTTCTTCCCCTAACCTAAGAATATCATGATCTAGGGTCAATTCGCCGGAAGATAAATTTACATATTATGCTATTACATATGCTTAGTGAGAAAGATGTATGGAAAATTTCTAAACTTTTGGAAAAACAAATTCAGAAAATTCAGAAAAAGTTGCCATTTTCCATGGCGACGACTTGATTGCTTTCATAGGCTTCTCAATTCAGTCGCGACAATACCTTTTAGATGTTCTGTTGCATTTCAGTATGTACTAACCTCATCATTTCGCCACGTTGAAGTTTCGAAACGATGGTTTTCCTGTACTCTTGTCATTTGTTGAAATGCTTAAAGCTTATGAGAAGAGTTTCACGTGTAGTGACTTATGAAGGTAATTTAGTGAGAAATTAAATTCAAAGTGTCGTCTAAAATAAGTAAGTTGCTTCTTTTAATTTTACCCGTTGCCAAGTGTTTGGTTAATGATAATAACCAAAACCGCGAAAGTTTTTCAATGAATCCCACCCACACATAGCCGTTAGCCTACAGTACATCACTATTATAATTACCGTGGTTGGGCTAATGTTAGATAATCCTTAAACCTGCTTCAGAGACCAAACATGAAATTGTTCCAAGGCATTTCAGACCCTGAGTAAGTGGTAGTTTCGTAGTGGTCGTTGCACATCAGTTCACAAACACACACACGCCCACGATGAGATTCAAACCCACAGCCGTTTGGATGAAGATCGGATATGCTAACTAAATACAACCAGGATGGTTAAACTAAAGAAAAAACAATGTTTATGAAAGAGAATAAGGAGATCGTACTCGTATCTTTTCCTTCACTACCAAAATTAACAGGGTAAATTTCAAATAAAATATAAAATTTAACTCTCGTCTATTCATAATTGACGGTCATAATATATTCGATCTTTATTGTTTTCTGTGTTAATTCTGAACAAGCCAATTCAACAACTTTAGTAGCATTAGAAAGAATTTATGAAAAAATAACCAGTAGAAATTACTCCTCTTAAATTAAGATGAGAGAGAAAGGAAAAGAAGAGGAGAAATCGTAGAAGATCCATCCAACACTTTATGCTTGTGTAACATCAGAATTGGTCTTCCTTCAAGCCTAAATTTAAATCTATATATTTCTACGGTTGACGCAATGTAAGATAAACTCAAATTTCCAGACAAATTTCTTACATCTACACACACAAAATGGATAGATAGAATTACTTGACTTCTTGTGAGAAATGACCATATTGATGGGAATGGCACAACGGAAATTTATCGGTTGCAACTGCAGAAGAAAAATACCAGATGCTGCAGAACACGAAGGTAGGTTTTACAGACACGTGTCATAATGCTAGCTTTCCTTCCACCCGTTCATTAAACTTTTTCCTGTTGGGCATCTGTTGCTGGAAAAATTCTACCATAGCGTTTTTGAGATATTAATCCATTACATTTGAGTGAGAAAGAAATGCAGTTATTGGAAGCAAATGTAATATTCCTGTATCACGACACTAATTTCATTTTAGGATAAGTGATGGGTTTGTTAATGGCTAAGTCGGGTTGATTATCATTAATATAGTGTTGGAAAAAATCTTGGTGTATCATGTTATGTTGTGACAATGTCACTTAAATGTTTGAAAAGGGAGTGAATTTTGTATAAATAGTTTTTTGGGGGTTTGAACTTGATCATTTTCTTACAGTTCATGTACAGTTGACAAATGAAATTCTATCATCATATAATTTAGTGTGATGAAAATGCTACATGTATTACTTTTGGAATTTTCATACCATTAAATTCTATGATGAATTACATGACGAGAACTAGCCTTCTGTTTGATGAGGGGCCAAGGCACACTGGCATGGTATTGCTACGTCTTCCTTCGCCTACTGCCCCTATTTACAGAGAACTTCTTTAGTTGACTGCAAATCCAATCCACAGTTCGGCTAATAATACTGTACATTGCACTTGGCTTTTCTGATAAATCTTGCACTAACGAAATGAATAAGATTTCTACTAGATTGCTTCTACAACATGGAATATTGATCTCCAAGGCATTCTTTTGTAAGATCAGGTAATTTTCTTAACCTCAGATTTATTAATTTTTTTTTTTTACTTGAAAAACAAAAAAACCACTTTTACTTTCGAGAATGGCGAAATCTCTAAAGAACGAAAATGCTCTCTGCTTTATCCAGCTAAATGACTTCCCGACAATATTCTTAACAAAATTATCGCTCTATTACTCACCATAATTTCGTTAAGGAGAGATCAGTTGTAGCAAATCTGGTTACTTTGTAAGACGAAATCACAAGGGAAATATTCTAAGTTAATGGCGGTGATATGATTTATTTGCATTTTAGCAAAGCCGTTGACAGTGTAATAATGTGTAAAAAAATGTAATGATGATTACTTAATAAGATGGTAGGAAATAGTTTGATAAATGACATGAAGTAGTGTCTATGGGGAAAGGGGGTCTTCAAAGCAGCCAGGTTGTTAGGGCCGGAATGCCACAGATTTCCCTTAGGGTTAGGTTTAATATATTCCTAAATAATTTAGGTTCAAATATTAACAGTAAAATTTCTCTGTTTGTTGGTAACCTAAAGTTAGGCAGAGAATAGTTGGATAATCTAAGTTACAGGATGTCCTTAAAATATTCCAAGAAAGAATGGAAGAGAGAGAGAGAAGGAAGGAAGGAAGGAACAGTGGATCTTAAAATTTAAGGTGAACAAATGCAATTATAATCGATTGGACGATATTAGATAGACGAAAGATGAACGAGAAAACTAACTTGAGGAAACATTTAACATAAAGATTTGGATATTTTGGTAGACGGAAGTGTATGATCAGAAATCGAATTAGTAGACCTCTAGTAAAGCTCAGCAGATTGGCAGACTATCGCATGAATTAAAAGAAAATTCTAGAAAAAAAGTTACGTACAATAAAGTTCAGCATATTGTAGAAATAATGGAAATTATGATACTGTTATTCACATGTATGACTTTATTCTGGCCTATTATATTAGATGACTCATTGATTTTAATGGATATTTAAGGAAGATTGCCTGAAAGATTTGTATCACGAGTGTTATAAAAACCGTTTGGATATTTGTAATGTGAATTTAATTCCTGTTATAAAGAGATGGAGAGGTGATTTAGTTGACGTATATAAGTGACGTCAAGGTGTGTTTATATATATATATATATATATATAGTAGGGGGCTCCTGGCGCCTATGGCGCCCAAGCCCCCGTGTTCCGGACTGGTAGGCCGGTTCTCCTTGAATTCTGATGACTCGAATTTTGAAGACTCGAAACTCAGGGTAGCCCCTGAGTTTCAAAAAACGTGACATAAGAAGCTCATCATTTTATATATATAGGGCAGATATAAGGATATTGTATGAGTCAAGAACAGGTTCTACTATAAGTCATAAGAAAAAGAAAATAGAAGCAGTGAATTTATGTAACTTTATGAAAGAATTAGATAGTTATGATGACTGTAGGATAGGTTAATTAAAATTTGGGTAATGATTATAGATTGTTGTTTTTTGTAAATATGTGTGTGTGAATAAAATAAAGTGAAAGAATAAATCGGAAGACAAGCTTCTATCTCCTAGCATTCGTTCACTTTCAAAGCAGTAATATTTCTCTTCAAATAACAGATCTATCCATCCATGTATCCCTCTGCCACATGCGGATTGTTAGTTCCCTAACGGCATCGCATGAAGCAACGATGTTTTTTTTTTCCTTCCGAGAAATTAGTTTTATTATTTTTATTCGTTTTATTTTCTATTTCTCAACAAAGACAAATCAAGCTGGAGAATACGTATTGAGCAATTCGTGCTTGGCTCAGAGGTTTCGAGTTGAACATTGAAACAAGCTCTTGGACATAATCCGAATTGCCTAATTAGTAGAAACTCTCGTCACTTGATGGGCAATAAATAACATTATTCGCCGGCCTAGTAAGTTATGTGGAAGAATCTTCGCTCCCCAATCAGTAGTGCTTAATCCTACTGCGACATGTTGAAAGGTGTTAGATAAAAAATTACCATGTCTCTTCTAGAGTAGCCGCATTATCAAATCCTTATTCCTCCCAGGGTAGGATTCATATGTCAAAATTACTTTACTATTTCCATTTTTCACTTTACTGTATAATGACTTGTACTTAACACTCACGAAAGTCGAAGACGTTATTTCAAATATTATGTCTGATATCCACAATGTGAACATGATTTGGGTCTGCTGTTCGAAAGAGAGACAAAGTCGTTTCATCCTATTTATTTAGTTTTAAATTGAATTGGGTTTCTTTCTTAACTTGTCATGCATTGGATTTCTCTGAATCTCCCAGCTATTTTCAGCTATTTTATGACGACTCTGTTAAAATTTAATAAATGAACCCTTTGCTGTCAGCTCCTTACTGACGAGCCACACGTCAGGGAGCTAAGTAAGCGAGAAACAAGATATTTCTCAGCGCCTAAGGCAATTCCTGACGTTTCAGCAGAATAGCAAATCGATACTGAAGTCAAACGAAATTGGTTTCAACATAGGATAACTACAGCACACCCCATATGGGGTGCTGTAGTTATTCTAGACGAAGGTTCTGTAGGAAGGACCTTCGATATGGCGAGTGCAGGCCAGTCGGCAGTTAACTTTCTGTGCAGTGCATGATTAACCAGGAAGCAAATGTTATTTGGTAATCTTTAATTTTCATAATTGTCTCAAAATATTTGTCTATCTTTTTAATGTTTTCTCAGTGATATCATATTTTTTTCATGGAATACATTTGTTTTCATTCAGAAAAATATGGACACTGCACAGAAAACGGGTGGCTCGCATAATCATCTTCAGTAATCAGGGATGACAAAAACAGGTGTCATTACAAAGAGAGTAAAGGTAGTTTTACCAATTGCAGCACTGTAATTCGCAAGGTTTTCTTTTCGTCGTGTTATATTTTTAGTCATTGATAACACTGACTGGATTGCATGTTAGAGAAACGTAATATTAGCATTATTTCTGTGCTACACTAGACCCCTTTCATTTTCAAATAGATCCACATGTTCAATTGTTCATAGTGTTTGCAATTCGCCACTAGAAGAATGATGGACCTTCATTCTTCTAGTTAGCATTATATTGCTAAGTTTCCTGTCCTGTGTGATGTCTTCAGTTACTGAAGCGCTTTATTAGACATCATTTCATCCTAAATATAAAAAAAAAGTATAAGTTTTTGCCGAAGGATGTAATTAGCTATTACAAAAAAATCGTTCACTTTCATCAAAGAAAATAATTACCTGCACTCGTTAAAAGTGAAAACAACGTGAATGTTAGCATCCTGTTCTACTTGAAAAAACTCATCAGACGCAGTCTTTCCATTGTGATCATGGTGCGATACTGATAACTTAGGTACCTGATCAATTGAAGGAATGTTTTTTGCCTCTGGCATTATTACGCAATCAGGCAGAGAAAAAAGGGAAAGGGGAAAAAATCATCTTTGAATTATTAAAAGGCCTCAGTAACCATATCAGTTAAAAAATAACTTTATAATCATAAGTAGGAAATTAAGAAACTTGTAATGGATCTATTATAATAAATTCCTAAGGAAAGTATTTCAAATGATGGTTTAACGGAAAAGGATTTCAAATAGCTTCTCTCTTTGAATTAAATTTATTCAGGAATAATCTGTGATCAGGTTAGTATAATAGAAGCCTGTAGTATTGATGAAAAACCTTAACAGAGTTAAATATCAACTGAGTACTCAGTTGAAATTACTGAAGTATATCCTCCATGATGCAAAATATTTGATGTAAAATCGTTGTTTTGACGACTAACTAACAGGAGTTATAATATACGATTCAATCTTTTCATGACTACATTACGTCCAGCTGCTGCCCACACATGCTTTTGTTTCCTTTTGTTTTGTCTCCAATACATCATCGAGAACAAAATAAGTGATATTCGGTGAAGTGTTTGTCATATTTTCCTCCTTTTTCTTGATGCAAATGTGTATTAGCTCGCTAATGCATTTGAAGAGAGTATAAAATTTCATTTCCGCAAGCGTTGTTTGGGTTCTTTCAAGCAGATAGTTTGCACGAAAATTGTGTAACCTTCAGGTATTGTCTAACATAAGGCAGGACGTATGGCCTACAAAAGAGAATTAAAAGTTGGATTCTAGTCACTCGATGAGCCTAGGAGTTTACAACGAATTTCTGAATCAATCGTTCTTCGAATTGAACCGAAAAAATTAATGAAAATAAACACACCCACTTGTTTACAAGACAAATCAGACAAATTAAGATAATTACGAGAAAGTATGATAAAAACAATCGCGTCACATTTTATAAGCTTTTAGTATCTTTGTTAAAATCGATTCGGATGAAAAAAAAAAGAAAAAAAAAACGTATTTCTTATATAACAGTTTCTTCATCATTAGTCATATTTACATTTCCTAAATTATCCCGGCATTGGTCCGACTGATTTTCACAAAGATGCTATTTTCAAGCTTAATAACAAATCATTAAAATACTAAAATACTAACGTCATATGACACTACCTCTAAGCTATTTTTGTAAACATTTTGGCCATAGGCCTCTCCATTTATCTTCATCTTTCTCCGTTGAAGTTTTCTCCATGTACCATTCTCCAAACATCTCCATTAGGTGGTGCTTCCATCTTCTCTCTCTGGTCCTCCAGGCATTTGCCTTTTTTTACATGGATGCCACCTTATATCCAAAAGTCCGGGATATATAAAATATCTTCCCTTATACCCCACACTTTTGTGTCTTTTCTTCCTTCATGTCTTCGTTTTTTTTTGTCTTAGTCTGATGTTGAGAAAGAATCTCTTCATTTTACTTCTGGATTTCCTTCATTTTGTCTCGTATTTGTTTCGTTATTATCTATTTTCTGATCCTTGTGTTAAACCCACGAATATGCAACATATTATGAGAATATGGGATTCCTGCAGAGGTTCACATATTACCTGTGAGAGAGAAAGAGAAATCAGTTACTTTCTTCTAACATGTAGACACAGTGTGCGGTCAAACTATTGGTGCCACTACACTAATTTTGCTGTCGCCAATTCTATCCCGCTACGTGATACTCTTATTATCGTAAAAGCCAGTATACATGATATTGGAGATATGTGATGTACTGTTCTTTTGAAGTCGCAAGTCAGTCCTTTCCCATGTCGATCGGCCATCATTGTCTGACAGACTTTGAAAAGGCATCATTGCAGTACCAACAGCAGGGTTGCACTATCCACAAAACTATCAATACTGTAGCCTACTCCTGGAGTTCCGTGGTTAAGGTGATCCAAGAGTGGAAGCATACTGGGGAGAACAGTAGTTTCTGGATCAATGGTTGGCGCGCATCTCGTCGACGCTCTTGATACAGGCTTTCCCGTCTGTGCAAACCCATGAACGAAAAACTGGAAACCTAACCGTCCAATTATGCTATTTGAATGGTTGGTTAGGCGAAAACCTGGGAAGAGAAATTACTCCAATACCATGGTCCAGCTAAAACAGGCGCAAGTGACAGTATTATGATAATAGGGGGGGAGTAAAATTTCCTTGCTCATGAAGTCCTTATACCATAGAGTCTATTTTGAATGCTACAAATTATCTGTTCATTGTGGCTGATCAGGTACAAGATACACCTGATTATGGTGATAACTATCTTCTCGGACAGTTCAGTTGTGATCTAGAAAAATAATGCGATATGGCACTTTGCTGGTATCGTTAGAGAACAGGACAGGGTCTTTCAGGTGTTACCATTGCTTGCTACCGAATCACTTGACTTTGAATCCTATAAAACATGTCTGATTGCGTACATCAAAAGATAAAGTCTCTGAATGGTCTTACAGAGTCCACGCTACTCCTTAAGCGGAGGTTTTGTAGCAAGAGGAAATCCACGAGCTATTAGGACGGTGGTCACACTTTGATTGTGCTATGTATATATAGTGCTATATACTCGTATTTTCAATAATATTTTACGACTGAACTGACTGAGAAAAGCCTTAAAATTAATGTATGTTTGGTTTCATTTCAACATTATTAAACTAGTTCGCCAACGCTCAATTTTGGCAGCTTCTTAACCATTCGTTTCCCTTATTAAATTATTTGACTTGTAATACACAGAATTATTACGTGATAAGCAAATTAATTGCGCTAATTACAGCGCCTTTTCATAGATACATCTCAGAACAGTGGAAGTAAAAAACATCTCTTTTATGAAATTCTCCCTTTACTTTGAAACGACTATTTCAATTCTCGATAAAATTTGTTAAGCCTTTTCAAAGAAGTCCTGTCGATAGCATTTCCACTTGTTATTTAAGTGGAGAATTAAATGTTGTCATGATAATTAGTAATTTTAAAATATGATTCGTTCTATAATATTTGAATGCACTGTTGGCCTGGTCAGCGGAGTGGGTTAGGTATCCAACTAACAGGTTTCGGGTTGGAATCCACAGTGTCTTGAAATTACTGACCATTACAGCAAAACACTTTTTGATGGTAAATAAGAATACCTGAAATGCCCGACAGCAGCGATATAGAATAAGATATAAAATCTTCATATCCCATTATTGAAGCGAGATTAGCATTCACGAGATAATGAGTTTATATTCTATCTTTTCCCTAAATGATAGAAGTCAGAAACTTAAAAAGAAAGAAAATACTAATTTTTGTTGCCCATGGGCACGATTAGTCAGCATGACAAATTACATGTGAATACTCGCTGCTCAACAGCGCTAAAAATGCGACTGGGCTATGATTTATTGCAGTACGCAGGAATATTAGAAATAATGTGTTGCCGTGGAGATAAGGGTGTTAGACGAGAATCGGCGTACAAGCATCGCCTGATAAAACTGCTCTTTTAATGAGGTATTCAAGAGGAGCTGTAGCACATTTTTATGAAAAAGCGGAGCGGAACTTACCATTTAAAAACACAGGGAGGAATTAAAGTGAAATTACCATCAATCATACTTTTTACAGTAAACTTAACTAAATCCCAGTTTGATCAAGGGATAATTTTAACTTAATATCCTAGGAATGGGCTCATCCTGTTCTGTCTTGATGCTGAAACGATTCTTCATGGAAACGTGTCATTTACATGCATAAATATTGATTATACTGTATACATTTTTATCCTGTATTTTACTTATTTTTTATAATTCTCTTATTGCACTTTTTCTTTTTTTTTGTTTACCTTACATTGTTATTCATTCTGATACATCGCATTATGTCTATGAGTTGCTAAATATTGTTGATAGTTAATTTGGTAGAACTATATCTTTCACATTGAAAACATTATGAGAGAGACGACTCTCCTCTATAAAAGTGAATATAGGAGAAGAATAAGTTTAAGTAAAGGAGGCAGCAATCAAAGTACATTTCTATAGCTCTGTTTTATCCTAACATGGATAGATGGTTGTCCCTTCTTTCTGACATTTTCGTTTCTGCATTATTGTTTAGCGTGATAGTATATGACAACCGCAGTCTCGTGGTCGGTTACGATTATTCGCTTTCACCTAGCTGTCATTATGTGTCTATATCCAGTGTATCGATGATATACTCCCGTAATGATCTTGTCTGTTTGAGCCCTTATCAAATAATGGTAGTCGGAGTTACGTCATGACAGTCTGTTGCTTGAAAGTATCTTTTAGATATTAAAGCACGCATCCTTATCACGTTTCTAACCATTTTCTTTATTATTTAGATAAAGAATACTTTCATTTACCATAGAACTAAATACAATACAATACTAGGCTAGGATAGTTACACGAATTCCTGAAGAATATTTCAGTAAACATAATACAAAAGTCTGAGCTCGCTCACAACCACAATTGTTGAAAAATAGGCATTTAACAGATGAAATGAATGATGCGTGATCTGCGTTAACCATCTGCAAGCAAATATCCTGATGCCGTATGAAAACTCCAGAGCATGGTTTGAAATATCAGAAATAGAGCGGAATATACATATTGTTTTATAAACTACAGGTTGACGATCACTCAAGGTCTACTTTATTGTGATGTGACCTGATATGTATTGGCTGCTTGCATTTGGATTTCTAGAAACTAATAGAAAACCATACCTGAAATGGAAGTGACATGAGTTGAATAAAGAGGAAGAAATGTTTTAAAATAAATGTAACTGAAGAGAAGAAATACTCACTCTGGAAAATAATTGTACTCGGAGAACTACCTGACTTGCATTTTTATAAACGTTTGCTGATAAAGGAAGAATGGTTATCGAAATGCATGAAAAAATTCATGCAGCCTCTATTCAGTAGCTTAGTAAGGAAAGCTGTTTACCGCACATTGCGGGTTCGAATCCCGCATGAGTTGTAAACTCCTTGAGTTCATAAAGCTATTTTTAAGAAAATCGTGCAGCAGAAACTGATAAGCGAAGTAAATTAACTTAGTTTTCCTCGCATTTGTTTACATCGTTCTGTGTTCTCTTAAAAACTCCTCCAACTAATCTACTGTACAGAGATCCTTTCAGCATGCAAGTGGAGGCTTAATAGTTTCTTAACATGGGAAATAAACATCTACGACATAAACGTGTAGTATTATTATTTTTATTATTATTCGATCTTCCGACATTTATCATTTCCAGAGACATTTGGGTTTACAATTATTTCTTTAGAACCCGTGCTTCTCGAGGTACCGCTGTTCGACGATCGTGCAGTAAAGCATGATCGTCTGGTTTAAAATGTGTAATATCATTATGTCTGTGAGTATGCACAGTTCAGGGACCAAAATGTTCATGTTTTTTATGCAGTTTTAGTAATATTTTATATATTATAGGTTAAAATTAAAAAATAATAATGATAAAAACACAGTCAATAAACAAATTCCCTGTTTTAAACTTTAAAATGGATACAACTAATTCAGTTTCAGATTATAATTTTCACCATTGATAACTAATTTATTTAAAATTTTATATATTTATCTCACAACTGACCAATTTAACATAAAAGCAGAAGGAAAAACATATTTTTTTCGTACAAATTCGAACCTCCGTTCCCCGGTTGGTTGGAAAGATTCGGTTTCGAATCCTGTCTTATGTGAGGATCGTTATCAGATGTTTTCAATTAAATGGTGACCTATTCAGTCTCACTGAAAATGTGAAGAGTATTCCCTCCTTCAAAACAGGCCAATCGGCCAAGAACACCGCATGCACTATACAGACATAGAATACTATGGGAATAAGTATTAAACACCGTATTCTGTCGGATTTGGTTTCGACCATCATATCTGCACGGTAAAATGAGTCTATGTGTAAAATAAATCAGAAAGGAGATTAATATTTATTACCTTATTTTCATTAAGTAGTTCCCTTAGAGTTCTGCTTTTTATGGGCAAGTTCTTCTTTATTTTTTTTTTTTTATTTTAAAAACTGTCGGACAACCTCATTCTTTCAAGTGTGACTGTGAGGGCGACATTTTTATAACTTAAGCCTGAATGATGACACCAAAATGCCAACAAACAAATGTACTTGTTCAGATAATTTTTACAGGTATTATAGTATCTCAAAAGGTAGACCATTCACTGTTGTACTGGACAAATCCCAACTATTCTGGAAAGTATGATTTACTGTATAAGGAAGATAACATAGTCTCATCTATATACATAATTTCACTTATGAAGTATCATTGGTAGATGGGCAGCAGTATTAAACCACGAAATTTCCCCAGGAACAGAAGCAAATGCCAAGCATTTGGCATTCTTAATTTGGGAAAATGAGGAAGTTCAGCATACTCATTACAATTCCGGATACTCAAGAAATGTATGTCGTATACAATGTCGCAATGTTAATATTGTCCCTGTTTAAAAAAAAAAAAGTATGATATCTTTTTAAGCAAAGAGAGCTGTAACATTTAAAGTAATCACGACGTACTGACGAACAACTTGAAAACCCAGGCTTCATTGCTTAAGCTGTTTTCAAAATTAACATCTTGTATTCCTTAAAACCAATGAATTTCTACTTGGAGCCACAACTTTACCTCAACCTCATCTCTCATGAGCTTGATAACTAGGCATTTAAAAGCACTTGTTCATATAAATATGCAGCTTAGACTTCTTGTCTTTAAACCGACTGTATTTTAATGTTCGATACCATTTTTTCTATGTATTATTCTAAGGTTCGATGTAGGCAAGAGACTAATTTCGAAAATGTTATGCAAATTTATATTAATTACGCGGAAATTTATGTCCAGGTCAACTTTTTGTTTCATCGATTCTTCGCCGATTTATTTTATGCCTAAGAATATTCGTTCTAGATACCAGAATGAATGTTCAAAGAAAATGTTAGATTACTTCAGATGGCAAATCTTCTAAGACTTTGAAGAAGATAAATTTAATGACAGAATTATTTTAAAACCTGGTTCGATATGAAACAGCAAATCTTTACATTTTTTAAAAAAAATTATTTTAATCAACAGTAAGAATAATAATGGTCTCAAAGTTACTTTCTGTAACTCGGGATCTGGTTGTAAGAGAAAGGAAGAATACGTCCGTCCCAGTTTTTATATAGCGTTATCGGATGCATAGGACAGAGTTTCAATTGGATATTTACTTTTACACATTACAAAATTTATACCCATGCGTGAAGAAAATACTACTGCATGTCTCTTATTGAAATTTTTACACCATTCTCAGCGATCTTCCGTGAGCTGGTTCAAAGTTATGTTTTACATGATGCTGCTTCACATTTAACAACACAAATTATGGTTTGTGCTTTCCACAAGCAAACCATAATTTGAAACAAGCAAACAAACAAAAATGTTTATAAAAATATCTACATTATAATGAAAAAAAGTAAAGAAACACTAAATATCGAGGTCTACGAAGGAACTGTCACGTATAACATTCATACATGTTATACGTGACAATAATTCACGTATAACATGTATGAATGACGTTCACGGAATCGTACAACGACCACAGAGAAGTCCTGCAGTATAAAGTCCTTACAAAAAGTTGTCCATAACAGTAAGCCATTGTTTAATGGAATATATATATATATTCCATTATATGTGATCATTAGAGGATAAGCAGGTATATCAGTGAGGTTTATCATGCAATGGATAAGTCATGGAATAGTCGTATGATCTGACAGAAGCAACCGTCGGAAAACGTTCGTGACACCTTGCAACTCGATAAGTATCTATAGATACTTTCAACCACACAGTGTTAGTTTTTTGTTTTACGTTTCAACATTTCAAGCTTAAAGTAAACTTCTTAAACACTGATACAGACTTAAGTATTACACACTGAATTTAATGATTTTAAATTTATTTAATGCATACTGATTCTTTATGTGAACTATCCAACGTTCTTAAAGGAATACGAAAGAAAATTGGAAGAACGACGGTACGTTGCGCCCTTCAATTGGAAAAGGCCTAAGTTCGAGTCTCGTCATGACGGGAGGAATCTTTATATGGACTTTTTCAATTGAAGGTAGGTTAGCTCATCTCATACGGAGGTAGCAGGGTTTTTCTCTTGGAAACTCTGGTTTTTCATCCCACATACAGACAAATCGGCCCTTCAGAACACACGCAATTTACAGACAAAAAATACTGTGGTGGTGGTGTTGGACAGCAGATGGCGCTAATGTAGATGATTGGTAGTAGAAGTTCGGTGTAGTAGTGGAGACGGAGAGTTGTACAATAGGTGTCCTCCTACGATGAGTCTTCGGACTCCTTGGAGGTGTCACGAATAATAATAAGTTGCAGCTAAAATAATGCAGTCCTCAAAAAACGATAAATGCCTATGCCACTAACAGGGTACTGTAAATTCAAACGAAGCATGGTAATATTGCTAGTGCATTACATTGTTTTATTTTTAACACGTGTTACGAAAACATATATTAAAACAGTGTTAATAATGTATACCAATGCAAGGACAAGCCGAAATCAAAGAACGGTATTCGAGAATGAAAAAAATCTGGTCAAGTTTCATATACTGACAGAAAAAAAAAAGAAAAAAATATGCTTAAGGACAGCAAGACCTTCTAAATTGGCGTGAACGTGTGACAACGGAGAGTAATCCCTGTAATAATGAAATTTCATAAGTTAGAGGTATTTTAATTCGCAAGAGAGTCCGAAGAGAGTCCAGACACATAATTCCATCAACTCTCATAATTACTAAATCTACATTTTAGAAAAACGATGTGCGCAAAGTTTGGAAACCCAAGCATGGACTAGACTGGAAGGAAAGGAGGTTCTGTTAAATTTGTGAACGATGGGAAACTCTTCGTCTCTCCCCAAAGTTACCAATGTTTTTAAATGGCGTATAATTCATATGAAGTTCATGGCTTTGACTTATGTGGAAGTTGTTTGAATTTTCATTTTACTCAGTTCCTATAAATAGTTCCTAACAAACTGTTTTCATTTTGATTAAAGAAATTATTTTTCCAGAAAGTTTTGAATAAAAATTTAAACGAATTATGTACATAATGTTTAGATTCTCATAAATTTAATTATTAATCTTTAATAATGAAGGAAAGAATATGAAGTTTAAACAGTGCATTAAAACTTAGTAAACGAAAGGATAATTAATATTTATTTGCTTAATATACCGAGCAGGCAAACACGGTTTTAGCGTTGATAGGTTATGAAACTGGGGTAGTCATTGATCATTTATGAAACTTTTAGTTTCGGAACTCGAATATTTGTATGACTAAAAATTATATTTCATTTTAATTAATAGTTATTTCAGTTGAACTATTTTATTAATTATTAATTCATTAATATACCGTATTTACTTGAATATAACTCGAACCTTTGATTTTACTTTACGAAAAAAGAAATTAAAAAGTTTCGCATATATCTCGCATACGAAAAAAAGTTTAAAAACGTTCATAATGCTATCGGGGTGATAGCAACTTCCTTCCCGCGGTAAACGACATGCTCTCTCCATCAGTCACTATACTGCAGACACAAGAAAAATAAGTAGTTTTATTCTATCACTGAATAAGGTACAGAGACATTTGAAGAATTTGTAATATATTTCTCAACCAATAGTGCAATTAGAAACATCTCGGATCAAAACGGCAGTAACTAATGAATCGCATGTCCTTTCTCACAGAAACTATGCTGTATAGACTCAAGCAAAACCATATGTTGCATGGGCAAACGCAGTATCTAACTAAAAACTATTGTCCAAATTTTCAATTTATATGAAATAAGTGTTTGTTTGATTGCATTTGAAATTTTCCATGTCATTATGACAGATCACAAAGGATAACTTCAAATTAAATTCTACCACGAATTGAAACATGCCATATAATGCTTGTTTGAGTTCCCCTGCCAGCTCAAACAGCAATAAAATCCAACCAAGGGTTGAAACTTTGTGCGAGTTGAGCCTACCGATAATGAGAAGTTCCGTCCGAACGATAAAGGACACTCCGTCGTGAATGTGTTAAAAGTAAGAAAGATATAGTGAATGTTGTTATGACAGTTTCAGATGGAGTTCGGTTGAAGATAATTAGCATTTCAAGTCAACAATTGTGTTATGTTTGTCTTTGGATCGCGGGATTTTTTATTAATACCACACCAATCATATATACGTCTTCATAACTGTTTCACACTCTGATTTCACTTCTTATTAGTCATTCGTAAAGTATCGTTCCTTACGTATCTCAAGTCTTGTAAATGACTGGTAATTTTTGATTGAAATATGTAGAAACGTTCAAGTTACAGTGCTGGTTTTAAACTCAAAGTTATTGATTTTGCAGAAAAACACGGCAATCGAGCAGCAGGCAGTGAGTTTTTACTGTGACTGAGTTTAATGTGCGATATTGACTTAAGCAGAAACTTGGATTAGAAAGCACCAATAAGTGAAGAAAAGCATTCGTAGGACCTAAACGTGGAGCGTTTCCCGAATTGGAGGAAGAGTTACTTGAATATGTGTTTAGGTTTGAGTACAAAAGGGTCGCTGTGTTTCACACGAAATGTTATATTTCAAAGCGCGTGAGATAGCTACAAAAGAAAGCATCAGTTGCACAGACCTGAAAGTGAGCCGATGTTGGATCACAAGATTCATGAAGAAGAAAAGTCTTTCTCTTCGTTGAAGGACATCCATTTGCCAAAGAGTGCCGAAAGATTTCGAGGATAAACTGATGGATTTTCATCGCTATGTGATTCAACTTAGGAAGAGCAATAACTATATGTTATCAAAAATAGCCAATGCCGATCAAACATCTCTCAATTTCGACATGATGCACCAAACAATAACAGAAAACGGTGAAAAAAAAGTGTGATAATATGCAGAACTGGAAGCGAAAAACAGCGATGCGCAGTTACTGCAGATGGAAGAAAGGTGCCTCCTTACGTAATATTCAAAAGGAAAACCATGCCGAAGGGGAAATTTCCTCCTAGAATTCACGTGAGAGTCCAAGAAAGAGGATGGATGGATACTAAATTGGTTCGAGATTGGATTAGAACAGTTTGGGACAAATGGCCAGGGGCCTTATTTCGACACCCTCCTCTCCTCGTGTGGGATGGCTTCTGTGGACACTTAGGACCTGAAATAATAAAACAGCTTTCGGAAATGAGAACCGATGCGGTCATTATTCCTGGTGGCTTTACACCTTGTCTACAGCCCTTGGATGTATGGGTCAACAAACCATTCAAGGACTACGTACGAAAATTCTACACGGAGCGGATGGCAGCCTGCAGCTACGACCTGACTCCGGCAGGGGAGATTAAAAGCCCATCATTAGAACTATCGTGCAACTGGATTTTGAGAGCTTGGGAAATGATTTCGTTAGCAATAATTGCAAGAGGTTTTTAAAAACCAGCATCTCTAATGCCCTGGATAGGAGAGATGACGCCATTTGGGTAGCGATAGCGAGTAAGATTTTTTTGGCAAGTCCATACCCATTTTCAGTATTTTTTTCCTGAAAACTTGAGTTTCCGTAAATCCTTGCATGTATCTCGCACCACGATGTTTTAGCTTTAAATTTTGGGAAAAAAAGTGCGAGTTATATTCGAGTAAATACGGTAAATATTTCTTAATATTCTTGAAGTCTCATTAGAGCCTCAGTAAAGATTTTTCCAAGAATTCCAAAATATTCACAACTGGATATAGGAGTTTTTTTTATGTATTTACATATTTTTTTTGCTAATAGAAACTTCTATCCAAGCCGAAATTCCCCTGCTGCGCCGGTGTTGATTCTTTGTTTTTTGTACATTCCAAGTGTCTTGGAGTGTTAATAATGTTTTTGGTTAACAAATTGCCATATAAATCTGTTACTCCAAACATAATTTTTTGGTGCTTTAATATACTGAAGTTAATTCGTATAAAAAGAAAGTCCATACATTATTTTCTTTCGTTTTATATAACAAAAGTGTTGTAACAATTTTCAGCAGTGAAGATTTTTGCGTTGTTAAGAGCGACTGCAGGCTATCTACCGACATTTACTAGCACGTCAAATACAAAGGGTTTGAAGAGCGTACATTCGGCAATTGAACTGCACTAAGTCTCTTGGGGAGTTAGACTCAGGCAGTGAACATTTCTCCCAAGTTCTTCGTAACAAAATAAAAAAAAAACGTTTCTGATGCATTAAACTGTTTTTCTTGTAATTTCAATATTCGAGATAGTTGAGAGGTAATTGCGTTTGCTAAATATTTATATTTGGCTCCTACTAATCTCTTATGAAAAAAAAAAGTCAACCATACGGGTTGCATAAGTATACAAAATACGTGAAAATTGATTACAAATTTTAAATAAGATATATATATTTAATTTCCTTAATCAATGCTATTCAATCCCGTAGAATTTGTAGAAAAGTGATTTCAGATTTCTTTTTCTCCAATATTGACTTGATTTGCTTTTTAGGTAATGTGATTTAATATGATTTTGAACTTTTAATGGTTTTGTCTAAATTTCCTAAGTTTTATGATCACTAGAACTGAGCAAACGACAGTTTGCACAGACAGTTTTAATCAGAAGTTAACTCTTATATTATCGCGTTTTTATCCCACTGATTCTACCTGCAACTTAGAATTCAGTTTATTATACTCTTCCTAAAATGAAAGATAAATTAACCGACCCTTAATAAATAATGGGGAAATCCATCAACAGCAAAGTTTACTTTCTGTCAATCTGTCATCTTTTTTATGTCAAGTGCTATCTACTCGGTCACTGAATGTCAACGTAACTGAACCGTCAAGCACCAGAATGCATTCCACCGCTCGCTCTTGATTCGCAGGGGAGCTTCTTTACGTGAATCAGATAACAAAGAAGGGAGGAACTTCAGATTATTCTTCGTGTATTAAGAGAGCTCTAGCATAGAAATATTCTGATAAGTCATTCTTATCTGTCTCTCATTGTACGTTATTTTTCACCTTTTTTGCAGAATGTTATTGAGTTTCACCGAGTATGTACACACACACACACACACTCTTCATTCATATCTCTCGTTTCCTAGTATGTGAGAAAACAAGGGCTTGGCAACAGAAGGCAGGTGTTCATGCGCTCTAAAGGCTGTCTTTTCCTCCTAAAACTTGGATTTTGTTTATTTTCAGCGCACTAGACATACAAAACTAGTGGTGAAGTCATTTATCAACCCACACACATTTGTTTCGGCATAATCGTAAAAATGTTTATTTCAGATTTCTGAAATAAACATGTTGATAAAATCACTATCAACATCACCTTATTTGTTTTCTCAATCGGCTTGAATGAGATTAGTACTTGAGTGAGTTGCTACTTTATTTTACTACCAAACCTCTCATAGTACAAATATTCTATACATTTGTGTGTAGAATTATCATAAAATCCAACATACCTGTTAGTTTAAAACGAAACTTACTCGAATGTCATTTATTCCCAGCTGGAAGAATATATTTTTGTTTCCATCCATAAAAATAGAGGCTTGGATTATATTAATATGCCAATTATCAGACAAAATATTATTACATTACATTACATATTCTGAAGCATTTCAAAAGTTATACAGAGTTCGCGACATCGCCTTACAATGAAACTATCGTATTGATTGACTGAATTTCATTATAAATGTCCAACCAACACTTGAATCGAGTCGACAATTTTAATGTAGACCCAAAATACCAATTTTGTATCTAGTCAGTATGTTAGTATCGTCCATTGTAATCATTTTGACTAAAGAGCGAGTCAAGAAGGAAGTATTCCTTGGCTTGTTTTAGTTTTATTAATCTCGGATAAGAGTTAACCAATATATAGTCTTGCACTACCTGTAGGATCAGCTAGACTTGCATCACTTGCAGGCGCAAACTTGACTTATTTGTCTGTTTGCTTACTTGGGAAATGGAGTAAAACCAGCTTTAAAAAATTGCTTGGTATTCTTAACATTTATTATACCCAAGGTAAAATACTTTCTACATTTATATATCCTCCGGAGATTTTTATTTAATAAGGTTAAAACACCTTATGGCAACTTGTTCTGGTAAAATACTTATGAGCTCTGTATTACTAAATCTTGGTATTTCTAGCCTGGCTCCCACTGATGAGACCTCAATAAAGGTCGAAACCGGTCTGGGTAGTGGCCTCTTGCCTTTAATACAAAACATCATGCATCTCCGTCTTGGAGATGTGTTTTGGCATTAAGGGTAAATATAAAGATTAGAGATCAGAGCTCATGCCACCTTTACCACGAGTTGCCTTGGTCTTGCACTACCTGTAGGATCAGCTAGACTTGCATCACTTTCAGGCGCAAACTTGACTTATTTGTCTGTTTGCTTACTTGGGAAATGGAGTAAAACCAGGTTTAAAAAATTGCTTGGTATTCTTAACATTTATTATACCCAAGGTAAAATACTTTCTACATATATATATATATATATATATATATATATATATATATATATATATTAACTCTCTCTCTCTCTCTCTCTCTCTCTCTCTATATATATATATATATATAGAGAGAGAGAGAGAGAGATTTTTTTTTCATAATGTGAAGAATCACTTGTAATAGAATGAGAAACATTGACTGTTTTATTTTATTGAGAGACAGGTGAGCAAAATAATTTAAAGCAAGTTTTGAGATTAAACATTGAAAAGATAAAGGTCAGCTGTTGTATTTCTAGCCCAATCACCTCACCACGATTTCCGAAATGAGAACTAAATGGAAGACTGTGCTTTAGCAGTAAAACGTTATTTTTTATTTATTTATTTTATTATTATTAAGTTTTTTTTATGTTGAGCTGATACAAGCGAGTTTGGTTGAGAAACTAACAATTTTAAGTTAGTAAGAAGAAACAATTTTACGTTAGTACCGTGTATGGATAATTTGTTATTTAAGACAATGTTAACAGATTCTCTACCCAAAATATGCCTGTATTTAAGAGAAGCAATCCTCGTGATGTACGCAAGATACCTAAAGCAACAGGTTTAATGTGCCATGCCGCATATCGGGTGCTTTAGTAGCAAGAGAGTAGGGGGAAAACTACGAACTGTTAGGACTGCGTATATTGTACTCATGTTTACGATCAAAGGAAACTTTGAGTTTCAATAATGTTGCCTTTAATGCCTAATGTATTGCTGTAACTGGGTTTCGGTTGCGGATGTTTTCTGAACCAATTTGTAAAGCGACTATCAGTTATTTTTACTTTCTTACAAATGCTGAAAATACTAAATGTTCGTACGAAATCTGTTTACTGAGTAATAAGCATCTGAAAAGGTTCAGTATATTTGAAACATACGGTATTAAAGTTTAGAATGATGAAAGAAAATGACTCATCCATCATAATACACGTTTTCAGATATTTAATTTTCGCTTGGAAAGAGAGAAACGCGCGCTTCATCAAACGTTCATTGATTTCCATGTAATAAAACTATATAATCTGCTGTTTGTATTTAACTGGAAAAGTATTAAAGATTTGTTGGTAAAACGTTATTTTTGAAAAGGATTTTGAATCGCAATTTCTAAAGCAGTTTCTCTTCTGCAAAACAGAGTCGCTAATCTCTGAGTGGAATCTGTTTGAAGAATAAGCAAATCTGCAAGAGAAAATACAGTGCATGAACTATCCCGCTAAAAGTCATAGAACGCATGCAGATGTAATGAAAATTCGTCTTTCTTGCCAGAAGCTGATCGATTCGAAAGGAATTCAATTGCTCTACTCTTCAAAGCTTTTAACAAATTTCTGGTGAAAAGCTGGTAATATTGTGTCCCTCCTCTCCCCCCTTTAAAGTATTAGACATTTGAACGGCTGAAAATAGCGTCTTGTCATTGCCATGGTTCTGACTCATTGAATGGGCAGTTGATGTTCCCGTATTATTCTATTCAAACTACGTGTTTACAATAATAGTTTTGTGATGTGCAATGTTATCGAGTTTGCGATGCTGCACCATAAAGTTTCAGCAATGTACGATAAGTATGATTCTCCGACCATATTAAAAAGCATACTCCGCGTGTATTAGCGTACCACATTACTCACAAGGGACCGATTACCATTTCCTCACAGGCTAGAGGGTCTATGTATACTGGCAATGACATTAAGCGATTTGTATTCATTATCGGTTGCTTTCTGGACTGCAGTTCTTACGTAAACATTCATGGCACGAAGCTCAGCCTGTTCTGAAACTATGGGATTGCTTGACGCAGCTCACATCTCTAAACACAGATTTTGTAGAATGAGACGGTAGTTGTGGTAACGAACCTTCTTACTGAACACCGGCTCCGATCTGTCAGTATATTAGGCATACCTGTTCGTATCTTGAGCTCCTTGGCATATATTTACTTGTGAATGATCATTTGATACACGATATGTACAAGCATATTTCTTGAATGACATTTGATTAATACTTCTCTGTGAAACGTTATTTTCTTGCATTCATTTCGATATATAACATTTGTACTGATTTTCGATTCAGCCGCTGATATATTTTGTAGATATTAAATTGGAAACTACCTAGCATGTATATTTTCCCGCTACCAGAGAGGTTTCGTGACTTCAGGTACGATATAATAGGTTATCCATTCGAATATTCTTAATTTTTTTTAAAATTTATCTCTCCTGTCCATTTGCAAATTATTTTATGTATTCTATAAGGATGAAGCATTTAGTGTTATTTCTATGACCCACGCAAGTGAATATTGGGCGCAATTCAGATATGTGGTTTCTTTTTTGATTCCGAGTGAATTGACTCCTAACTTAGGACAAAAATCTGAAACTATAAAGCTATTGTTTCTAATCCCGAGTTTCACACACATTCATATTCGAGAATAGCACATATATAACTTAATTACCCATTTCAACCACTATGAAATAAGTCTTCAAAGATATATAACTAAACAAACATGTTTAGTTTCTTAAATATAAAGAGCCAACAGGCTTCATTTAGGCGATATAAACATTATTTAAATTAAGGGGATATTAAATCCCATATTGTTTTAAAACCAAATAAGAAATTAAAAGATTGGAATCAGAGAGTTTCATGCCGAATATAGTAAACTATGCAAATATCGGCGATTACTAGCGTGAGCTAATGCAAGTAGTCCTAGTACGTAGTTACAATTACGGGCAACTCGCAGCAAAGGTGGTAAAGTTCTGATCGCTATCCATAATGTAAAAACAAATGTGTTTTTACATTATGGAAAATACCAAGAATAGCGATCAGAACTTTACCACCTTGTGGTAAAGTTCTGATCGCTATTCTTGGTATTCCTTGCTGCGAGTTGCCCGGTATTGCACTACGTACTAGCACTACTTGCATTAGCTCACGCTAGTAACCGCCGATACTTTTATAGTTTATTATACCATATTCGGCATGAAACTCTCTGATTCTAATCTTTGAGTTTCTTATTCGGTTTTAAAACAATGTGGGATTTAATATCCCCTTAATTTAAATAATGTTTAGTTTACAATATAATAAATAAAATGAAACAGCACACACGTGTTTATATCCTGTTGGCCGATTAATAGTGTATTTTTTATGTATAGACATAAACATTTATGTATAAACACTATTAATCGGCTAACCAGACCTTTGCTGGTCTGATTGGCCGAGTTGTTAGTGTGGTCTCCAACTAACAGGTCGGGGATTCAAATCCCGCCGTGGGCATGAATGTTTGCAATTGTCTTTAGGTGGGAGATGAATTTCATCGTCCGGTGTGTAACCACCTCCCCGATCTGAAGTGGTTCGAAAATGTTCCATGTTTGGTCTGTAGAGCATTTTTTCCGGAGTAGAATAGGTAAAAATAATAAAAAAATTAAGAAAAAAAAATTAATAGCCCATCCACGGTACAACATGTATTATAGGTTTATCCAATAATTGGAAATTTTTGGTTTTTCTTCCAATAGAATTTTCTCTATTAAATTCACAGGAGTACAATTAATACAAATGTCTCCAACCGGTATATCAGTAACATAAATAGGTTCTTTTTTCATCCTAATTTCATCCTCAACAGTTTTCAATTACCTCAGAGTGCGAATCGGTAAGTTAAAACAGTAAGTTAAAACTCAAATAGCACTTTACTGGAACCACTTCATAATTGAACTGATACAATAAAGTTTCCTTTATAACTAAGATGAAAAGCCAAATGGCTATTTTATCTGTAACTATTATAACTTCGCCAGAAAAAAATAGCCGTTTGGCTTTTCAGCTTAGTTATAATATGTTATAATATAATATATGGGCACACCTTTCTGGCATTCGTATAGTGAAGGTATGTAAGTTCTATTCACTTAAACTTTGATATCATCCAGGTCTAGCTACTCACTGATGAGGCCTCAAAAAGCGCTGAAACCGGTGAGATGCTAATATGAGTTCGCTTTCTTAAGGTTTTTGCCTTAAGGGAGCAATTTGAATCTCCGGGGAAAGTGTTTTCCGGCACGGCCCGGTGAGGGGCTTTGTCAGTGAATGCTTTTCTTAGGAATATGAGCGGTTCTGCTAGGTGGTGGTGGTGGGTGGAAGGCCATCACTGAGTGGAGCCAACGCTGAGTTGGACGGTCTTTCGCCCACAATTGAGTGGCCTAGGGATCGTCCGAATTTTTAGAGACGGCTTTACTTATTCATAAGGCTGAAACCGGTGAGATGCTAATATGAGTTCGCTCTCTTAACGTTTTTGCCTTAAGAGAGCATTTTGAGTCTCCGGGGAAAGTGTTTTCCGGTGAGGGGCTTTGTCAGTGAATGCTTTTCTTCGGAATATGAGCGGTTCTGCTCGATAGTGGTGGATGGAAGGCCATCACTGAGTGGAGCCAACGCTGAGATGGACGGTCTTTCGCCCACAATTGAGTGACCTAAGGATCGTCCGAATTTTTAGAGACGGCTTTACTTATTCATAAGGTTGAAACCGATCTGGGTAGTGGCCTGTCCTCATAATGTAAAGAAGTATTACATCTCCTAGGAGCTGTGAGTTTTTATATTATGAGAAAATATCAAGGATAGTGAGGGAGCTTGCTTCACCTTTGCTTCGAGTTGCCTTGGTGTGGTACTACTAGGTGGTCACTTACGCTTGGATTCGCTGATAGTTCGTCGGCATGAAACTCTTGGATCGTAGTTTTCGATCTTAAAGTTTCGAATACTGGCTGTAAAATAATAAAATGATAAGGGATTTTTATCCCCTTAATGTAAAGTTTCCTTTAGTTTGTTTTAAAATGTCTTTTATGGACAAATAACGCTAATACAAAGACTGTATTTTTTCATCTGCCTTTTTTTCACCTTCTTCCATTTTAAACATTTTCTGTGCTTCCTCATATATTGAATATAAAGAAACCCTCATAATTCTCTTTATCTGCGTTCCCTTCTCCTCACTCGAACAGCTAACAATACTCACTTCCGTCT
The DNA here is from genome assembly GCF_054136105.1 of Typopeltis vanoorti. NCBI lineage: Eukaryota > Metazoa > Arthropoda > Arachnida > Uropygi > Thelyphonidae > Typopeltis > Typopeltis vanoorti. The sequence goes on along the minus strand of NC_143556.1, from coordinate 125,378,878 downwards.
CAGTCGCTTTCCTTGTGCGCATGCTCGAAAATACAAAAAAATAAATTTCCACCACTACTGTGCATTGCCTCATTGGTTTGAGCGGTATGTATGGCGACCAGTGTCTTCTTCACTGTGCAGTAAAGTATCAATTTTCTTTTACAATGAAAACTGCTGAAATTATAACGCGTTTTTATTGTACAAGCTTTAAAAATTGAGGTAAGTTCCACTTAATTATTTCAGTAATTAAGTGAGCTTACCTGAAAGCATTGATTGTTTTTATGATGTTTTTATGAAGGAAACACAACACTTAAATTCTTTTACAATGACAGATCGTATAAACAAAATTTTTGCGCTAAATTCTTACGTAAATAAATTTTCTTTATAACTAAGCAAAACAAAGTCATAAAGTAACTTATCTTGATTTACAAATGTAAACAAAGAAGGAAAATATTTAGATAAAAATCTTATAAAACAATATTATACGTAAAGCTGAATTTATTTTTTTGCTAATTTGTGAAATATTTGAATCCACACACAATCTATGAATACATGGATTACCTCACTGAACTATTTGTACATATGACCTGTCTGTTTGCATTCCTTGAGTTCTAAGTGATCTCATGAGGAAAAAAAATGAAATTAGTAGAATAGAACTGAAATTCATTGTAGTCATAGTTTTCTGAAGTCTAAAGAATGTTTTAAATAATAGAATTAGGTTAAACATTTCTATCAGGATGAGTCATATATTTATGAAATACAGTTTATATGAGGTTATCGGAAGTTTACTGTTGTTCAATTAATTTCATCTAGAATACGAGCTGAAAGATCATCTGCATAAATTGCTTTAGCAAAAAAAAAAAAAAAAAAAAAAACTGGTTTGTAGCTCTCATGCATAGATAAAGGATTCTATTTGTATGTGCTTTCCCTCAGCTTCAGCTAAATCTGCCGCAGAATATGTAAAGGAAAGCAGGTATAGGAAAACTAACATCGTGGGTTTATCCTTAATGTATATATTCATAATAATTTTCAAGGATGTAAGAAACAGGATGGCATGCGAACTGTAGACTTAATTATGCAGAAAAACAGCAGCTCAGGCATTATCCTTATATAAATCTCTAATCAGATTCCCTTTAGGCATGACTTGACAAAAAACAAACAAGAATATTTGACAATCTAATTTGAGTAGAGGATTTTTAAAGCAACTCGTGGTTATTTTATTCCGCCACTAGAAGTACAGAGACAAGTTTCTCTGATGCTGAGTGAATAGTCAATATTATTAGAAGACAGCTATTTTCGCTGTGGAAAAGACTTACGATTAGTCCATCTGTTATTAACTTTGACTGAGCTATACATGATTTTTTCAGCATACTGCATATTGTATATTCAACAGCTTTCGCTTGGGGGGGGATATGTAGAATTATCAAAAGCCAATAGGTTGAATCTGTGAGCAGATTTTATGACGAGGATCATCCTAAAGAGGTTGAGTTTTCAGAAACGTTTTAAAGAGTGCCACGAATACCGCATCTGATACCTTTTAAAATTATTTATTGACCTTTAGCAGTAAGGGTTCTTCTTAATTTTCGATTCCACTGTCTAGACGGCTATAATAAGCAATATCTGATATTGGATTTAGCCAATATAAGATATGTTCAATTTGAGTATAACGGTTGCCTTATACTAGTATACATCAGAAATTAATTCTGCTTATTGTTATTTTCGAAGTCAGTAGTCCTACTGCTATTTATTCAATTATGCCGATTTTTTTGAGATATGAAAGACAAATTATGAGAGATTTAAAAAAAAAAAAAAACACTTTTCGTTCGAGTGTTGATTTTCTGAGAGCTTTCGATGTCCATTAATCTGTTTATGACCATTTAATGAAAGCACGTTACTTAAATTCATTAGGACTACAGGCGATCTCGTTTTTCTTTAATGGCTTGATATATATTGATATCTTTATTCTCTTCTATCAAAAACAGCTTTTTTTGATAAAAACATTGTGTATATGAAAAGCAGTCATAGAACCAAATTATTTTAAGGATATGCAAAAAGGAAACCTAAGCTTTATATGGGTGTAAGCGTTATGGATATGGATATGGATATGATTATGCGCTTATTCTACTCTACCAAAATAAAATTCTACTGAGTTACCAGAGAAAAGTCCTGGATACGCGAGTAATATAATCAATCAGAAATAAAATCCATAATAAATAAACAGTGGCCAAAAGTGAATTGAAAGAAAGACGAAACATCTGACACTAAAAGAAATAAAACGCTGCAAACAAAGAATTACGAACGAATGATTAAATTGAAAGATGGAAGACACGAATGACAAGAAAACAGAAGAGAACTCAGATGTATGGTGTACGCAGGAACAACAAGAAGCAGTAAATGCCATAAAAAGAGGTGTAGAAAACAATGCGAGATCAAATGTAGAGAAACAAACATTCGCTTTTTATCGACCGCCTGTGGAAGCCGTTGACCATCTAAAAGCGCTTTCATTCCTCCCATACCAGACAGCGGAAAAAGAATTGCTGTGGAAAGATCGATAAGTTTTATCTAGAGAGTTCGTCTGGTGAGGCTAATGGTTATGCAAACAAATATTTACAGAAAAATCGCTTTACTTCACGTTATCGATTACATCTTTATATTTAAATTATTTGGAATTTGACTATTCGATGTTTACCGTTTATTCGGAGATTTTATATTTTATAAAACGTTCATTAGGGGACTGGTTATCTCTTCATCCAATTAATGTGAAAAGAGCTTTGTCTCTGCATTTTAATTTAACTATTGCTGATATCCCTAAAGTTCTGATATGTAATCAGCTGAGCGAATAATAAGCCACATTTTTTCATCATTCCCAAAACTTTCAACTGTATTCCAATTAGTATTTAAAAACAAATCCAAATATCCTGTATGAAATTAAATAATAGTTATGTGGAACTTTGTTTTTGCTTGCGCTACTTTTATAGCATTTAGATGGTAAATTTTCATGCAGTGTCCCTTCCTCTTATCTTTCTTCTCGTAGTCTCGCAAGACTATAAGAGTTATTGGGAAAATGACTATTACTACCAAAGTAATTTCCATTAAACTGGCATTGATTTCCATATACCGTGGTTTTTAGATGCATTCTATTCTGTTATGAAAATCAAGACGATCGGTGAAATGAGAAGGCTGACGCTTCAAGCCGCCACTTCTAAAACATGCTGATCTTCCCAAATATAATGCAGCTTATTCGAACAGTTTTGTGATTTAGAGATATTCGCATCTTAAGTGGCAAGTGGTTCCAGCACTCAGAGAGCTCCTCTATCAATTGCAAAATGTTACTTTTTTGAGGGGAGGGATAGAAAGATAGAATTGGTAACCATTATTATAAAAGAATACTGGCGAAATTTCACAGAAATTTGCTATGTGTAATTACTGGTGTGTGCTCTGATAATCCTTTTCGTTTATTAAGAAAAGATGTTTAGATGATAACATTAGTTTAAACCAGGGTTTTCTCAACTGTGAGGTATAGACAGAGTCTAGGAGGAGGTGTGAAGAACCTTTTAGTTGTATATTATTACAATAAATACACCTTTTCGAAAAATACTAGTTTCAAGTATTTGTGGAAATACTTGAAAATTATATAATTATTTACATAATTATATAATTATTTTATAATTGTTTATGATAAATCATTATTTTTGCTTCATTTGAAAAATTTTAATTTTTCAAATGAAGCAAAAATAATTTGGGAACCGCTGGTTTAACCTAATGTTATACAACAGACAAAAAATATTTTCATGAGAAAATACACACTTTTCTTATAAAAAAATAATTTTTTTGATGTAATATGTTTTGCAAAGAACTTGCTTTGTTAATGAGTAAATTTCAAAAATAAATTTCTCTATAGTAAATTTCAACTATAGAGAACTTAGTTCAGCACGACTTATTTTCTGAAGAATAAATTTACTGCAGTCATGTCAGTCTTTGTTAAGTATAAAACGGATGAAGAGCGGCCATGTTGATTATTTTGGAGAATAATGGGGATTATAAATTCGAAACGCTTTATGTATCCACGAAAAATCAAGACACCAGCGGGCTGTTGAAGAATATCGAAAATTATTCTTATTTAATTTCAAAAGTTCATGTATAGTTTGAATAATATACTGGAAGCCATTCAGTCAGGGCTTGTATATTTGCTTGCCTTGTTTTTCTAAAACGTCAGGTGTGCTTTTCTCCCTCTCTTAAAGTCATTTCTTCTGCTTATATATTTATTATGTTATTTTCGTGCACAAGCCAATTTATAGCAATATTAGCTAAGCAAATTTACTGGTGTCATACCTTTCCCTTATTCTGGATCGATGAGGATAACAATTCATCAAAGAGAATGAACTAGTGGGATAACAAATACGCCAAATTCTAATCCAGTTTCTCCCTCTTGAACATTGACAGAGAGACATTTCAGAATTTACGAATCTTCAGTACCAGAATATATGATTCTAGCGATCTGTTTCCAGTTGATCTAAGACCTTTTTCTGAAGACTATTTCCTGTCTTGTGTTGACTTTTTCACTCTATGCCACTGGCCCTTATTCTGTCACTTGGAAATTAGCCCATATATCGTTTATCCCCAAAAAGCAAAAAGTGAAGCAAATATGGTCCATTCATTTATCATCCCGTAGCTCTCAGCTCGGTATCTATCCACAGTAATAGGGAATTCCATTAACGATCAGCTTCTCACCATACCATCTATCACAAGGAAAGGATTCCGTGGGAGCTGCTCCAGAAGGGTCGTTTTTATTGATTTTACCCATCCTTCACAAGCCTGTTGTCGAGAGGTTCACACACATGTCCGCGCAAAAGATCACCAGATATTATCTTCCATTAATACAAAGATCTCTAGACAAAATGTGAGATATTGTTGGTCGGCGTGCAGTACGGGCCATTTTAATAAACAAAATCATGAATAATAGAACTGCATTCTGTAATTGTAATTGATGGGAAAAGAGAAAGACGAATGAGGTGTTAGAAATTCAGCATAGTAAAACCCAGGTGAATCCCAAATTCAAGAGTGGGTGATGATAATTATAATAAAACTGATTTTTTCCACGAGGTTTAACGGATTGTTGTTAGAATGAATAATCCACTGCCCTATACTTTGTGGGCTATATTATCCGAACTAAATTCTTTAGTGCAAAAAGCTGGTGAAAAAAAAAATTAAAAACTGATTGAAAAATAACTTGCAATTTTAATTAAGCATTTATACAGTATTCAGAACCTTAATTATAAAATAATTCATTTACCAATTAATTACTTTAAATTATTAATAGTCATTTAATTTATTCTGTTATTTGGGATATTTTCAGCATAAATCTGATTCGCTATAACTATATGCTGTTTAGTTACTGAATATTATCCTTTCATAACTCACCCGATTTATCAGTTAGAACTGTAGTAAGCTAAAATATGTAGACGTGTTCGTAGAAAGAAAGAAGAATATATATTTTCTTCTTTCTTCTAAGAAAGAGGCAAATATAACGCGCGGTTTGTCTGGACCACGAAAAAAAAATTACAATTAATTGACCGTTTTTTATAATTGAGGAGCATTTCTACATAAACGAAATTAGTGCTTAAATATTTTTTAAAAGTTATCAGAGCTAGATTTCTTTTAAATAAATACAAATTGTAATAATGAACGTTAACATTACTAAAGCTCTGAATAACTCTGCAAAATCAGCCATGAGAACAAATGCAATTTGCAGACAAAAGGCACTGTTGTTGATGGTGGAGTATGACGGTGTGTTGATGGTAGTATTAGCTGACGGATTAACTAAGGGAGAAGGTGAGTTGTACATAGTGGAGATAAGTGCCCTCCCACGATGAATCTTTGGAAATTTCACATAATTCCTTTTAATCCTAATTCCTTTAATATATCACGGAATCATCCTGTGTTATAACTAAATAAATTACCTATGCATTAATTGACACAACAGTAATATGATGTGTCCTCATACTCTGTTTCATCATTCTGTGTAGAAATTGTAGACAATGTGAAAAACAGCCAGAAACCTCCATTCAGGCCATTGTTGGAGAAGGACGCTTGCGACGAAGAAGTGATACAAATGATCAGAAAATGCTGGACTGAAGATCCGACAGAAAGACCAGATTTTCATGCTCTGAAATCAATAATTCGCCGCCTAAACAAGTAGGTATGCTCCCAGTGCTTTCATTTTTACAGAAAAAGTAATTTAAATGCAATGCACTGAAATATATTCGTATTTTATGTATATTACAAAAACATATATACATATTTTCGAATTATATGAATGTGTAATATCGCGGATTAATAATTTGCCGAATTATATTTAGGGGAAAAAATAACCCCTTTTGTCATTTTATTGAAACATATGTACTAAAAATGAGTATTATGACTTATATTCAATCTATAAAAAAATTCAGATTTTTTTTTCTAAAATTGCTCTCATTGGGGAAAATATTCTAAATAACAGAAGATCTATTTATAGGTGTCTATTAGCGAAATGCTTTTTGGGGGTAATTTTTAGTCTTTGATCCCCATTATATTTTTTATCAAACTCCTTGGTTAACATTGAGTTTGCAATTTATTTGCGGTTTTCATATCTTAAATGGCACTTTAAAAAAACTAGCGCGTTTTATGTCCTACAAACTGAAAAACAGTGCATCATTTTATTGAATACAGCGCATTGTTTAATTCTGAATGAAGTTGCGTGCTACGATGTACGTTTTCGCTGAATGTAGAAACCAGTTCTGTTTCTCTCACACTTTTAAATTACCTAGTTTGGTCTTATATCGTCATGAGATATGGTGACAAATTTTATGACTACGTATATTAATCTGCATTTTACATGCTACTTTAGCGCTTAAAGCAAATAAGAAGTAAAAGGAACTTGTCTTCCCACGAGTTCAGGCGTAATTAACATTTATGTAAGCATGAATGACTTTGATTTCTGCGTGTGCACTGTCAGTAGAGACAGTGCACACGCAGCTGGTGTGGAGAATTTTGTAACAGCTGGTGGAGTTGAAAACGGTGTGGAGAATTTTGATTTTATTTCATTATTATGTAAGAAATAGTTCATATTTCGAAGTATGGGCATATTCCGTGTAAATACGTTTTTAACCACTCCGGAAATATCAGGTGGTCTGTAATTTGCTACAGCAGTCTTCAAGTTTTTTATGCGACGGAATTATTTCGATTCTTTCCACTCACTTGGGATTTTACTAGACTTGTTACTTAAGTTAAACAGCCAAATCATAGGCAATACGCATGCTGATATACCAAATAATTTCATATTCTTATTTGCATCGATACTCCAAAGTACTTCAAATTATCAACCTCTATTCTGACATCGGGTACGCTCACATCTGTTACACTAAAATTACAGACCCTTGTCAAGGGGACAACATTAACTATTCTGTCTGCCTTTATCATCGTCCCTTGTTAAAATTATCCTCATATAGTCATTCTTTGTTTTTAGTTAATACATAGCGAAAGAACTCTTTGGAATTTCCTTTGTTTTATTCGGATAATTTCCTCTCATATTTTTATTTTGCCTTACCACGTTGGTCCCCTTTCTTAGTAACTTGCGTTGCTTGTAAGCTAGCTAATTCCCTTTCTCCTTATATATCTTCCACAACATTTTCTTATTTTAGAGTGACTGCTTAATGAACTACTCCAAATGGCCTGACCGGAGGAGTGTCATCGATTCTATCAATCCAAATGTTACAGAAAATCTGTGGGATGTTCTTAAAAATTCTCAAAAAAAAATTAAATAAAATTAAAAAAATAACTCAAATGAATTATAACTCATAAGACAACTCATAACAAAGATTATAAATTTATTAAGATGCATGTCAGGTTATAAGATACAGCGAAAGTATATTTGCATATATCTGGAATTGAACATTTTGTGTGCCTGTTCATAGTAATCTGCACCAAGATTGTATGTCTATATAAAAATTGGAAAGAATAATTCTTTAACATTCAAAACTAGAGTAACGAATAATAAATATCCGTATGACGTATCGTTAACTGACTGTGATGTATTTGCATAGAACTGAAAACGGCACCATGGATTAGATATTTTAATGCCATTTACATTTTATGTTTACTGTAGAGACAACGAAAGCGGAAACATCCTCGACAATCTCTTGTCCCGTATGGAGCAGTATGCTAATAATCTTGAAGCCTTAGTGGAGGAGAGAACTGCAGACTACCTAGAAGAAAAGAGGAAGGCAGAAGATTTACTGTATCAGCTGTTACCTAAGTAATTCTGGATATTGCGAACTATAATTTAAATTAATATCTGCATAATGTTATGAATGCAATTGATATACATTTTAGCCAAGGTTTAAGTATGATATGTTCTATGAACTTAAGAATTTTTAAAGGGGTGTGAATACAAGTTTTCATGTTCTTTTGCAGTGTTAAATATTTTATTTTAATACAAAATATTTACTTAAGGTAAACACATTTGGATTATTATCAGAATCATAGTTTTCTTCAAACACGATACAAGATTCAAATAAAATTCGAACATTACATAGGTGGGATGATCTGGTTTAGAAAACTTTAACCACGGATATTCTGATCCATACTATATTGTTTAGTACTGTGTTTATAAACTGTTTACCGGAGGTTCATTTTAAGTTTTTCTTAACTCGCAACGCCATTTAAGATTAGTCACCAGCTATAAGGTGGTGACTGATCTTAATGATTTTGATATTTCGCTTTAATTTTCTTTTTTTAAGTCGTTTTTAATCCAATGCAAACAAATGTTTAACCACCAGGTTATCCAAATTTTACTCATTTATATTTTACTGATAATTCACATACACTGTCTATTAATAATTGTCCAGACACTTTAGCAATTTACAATTGATACCAGCAGGCGAAATTTCATATCGGGTATGTCTACTTTTGGCTTTGATCACCTCCTGCACCCTTAGAGAGAGGCTTTCCGCAATGTATGGTAGACATCCGGTGGAATTTGTCTCCATTCTTCCAACAAAGAAGCACTCAGCTCAGATCGAATACCTGCTGCTATGGACCTCAATCGCCACTCCAATTCATTCCACAGGGGTGTTCGATGGGGTTGAGGTCAGGACTCTTCTCATGCCAGGGCAGTCGTTTAATACTCATCTCTTCAGACCATTCCATTACGGCTGCAGTTTTGTAGCATCGGGCACTGTCTTCTTGATAGTAACATGGGTCCGTTCCATAAAAACTCCACATTGTAGGCTACACCTGATTATCCAGAATATCAGTGTACTGAATTGCCTTCACGAAACCACGGACAACGACCAGTAGTTCCACTCAAAATCAGCTGAATGAACTCCACACCATGACTCCACCAAATTGTGGGTACAACACACTGTGGTATCAAGTGTTCACCAGCATGCTTCCACACCCTGCCATTAGACTGGAAACAGGTGAACCTCGATTCATCGCTCCAGAGTACCGTTTTCTACTGGTCGATTATCCAGTTCACACGCTCTTTACACCAGACCAGACCAGACCAGACGAGCCACCTTGTTCGTTGTTGTGATGTTCGGCTTGTATGCCTGCTCTTCCGTGAAAATCCAGTAAATAGTGTAATTTTCGTACAGTATTAGTGCTCACCATGATGTTACTTGCAATCCGGAACTCATCCCGAATGATCTGTGTAGATTGTAGTAGCCGGGTTTTGCGTGCCACCCCTTTCAACACCCTCCTGTCCCTGTCAGTCATTTTCAGCGGTCGCCCTGGTTTCCTGCACTAGTGATGCCAGAACGTCTCCATTTGTTGATCACATCGCCAACCGTTGATTTTGGATGTTCCAGTTCAGCGACAATTGCACGTGTGGACATGCCACCAATGTGACAGTCCAGGATGACACCTGTCTCGAAGTCATTTAGTTCACGCCGTGTTACCATACCACCTGTATTCAACTACTACGATGAAATACTGCTTCCTACTATCTGTACACCGGTTTTAAGTTATAAACGAATCTGGAATGTTCCATAACTTCAAATAATAGAGGTCCAGAGAATGATTGGTATATAGTGTTCTTTATCTACTTTTGTATGGGATATAGAGTAATATATTTACTCTGACAGTCCCTGATAGTGATTGTGTAGCCTAGACACTCTCTAAGAAATTATTTTTGTTCAATTTTTCTTCTGATTCGTTCTACGTCGACGCTAAAATGAAAATAAATCATTTGTTTTTGTAAAGAGATTTTCCTTACCTTCTTTCATACAACTCCATTTCTCTTCTATGTTCCAACTATACTGACTAATTCCAGCATGTAAGTTTGTTTGTAAAATTTTACTTATCCAGTTTTACTTATTTAATTTTACTTCTCATTTATTTTGTTTTAACTAAAATTGAAACTAAATTTGAATATAATTACGTGTAACCTTTTTTTTTGTAATGTATGTTATAACCCGTACAATAGTTTCAGTGGTACAACGAAATACTCGGCGAAGTGGGTTGATAAATTCATAGTAAATCATTATAGAACACCTGGTATTCTATAATGATTTGCTGTATAGAATTTTGTTTTAGATTCCATTCTAGACAGCTAGTTTGAGAATTTTTCACTTATTAGTTATCGTTTTTTCCACATGAGGAATTTCTATACAGCACCATACCCTTTTCAGTCTTATCTATTAATGTTTTGAACTCATAATTATTCTTAGAAGCACAACTGTTGAATAATGTTGGTTGATTTGAGGTCAAAATGGTCGAGATTTTGTACTTGTTGTTTGAATTTTGGGGAACAGAGACCATTGTTTTTCAATTTATTTTTCTTTCACCAACTGCTATTATACTTGTAATGGACGGATTATGGTAAAATATTTGCAAGGTGGTCGATTGCCTTTCGTGTCCAACATCCGTTAGCAAGAGAGCATCATACAATAGGAGTACGGACAGTTCCTCTGACAGAACAATGCTTTACGATGAAGGTAATATAATATATTAGTCAAGGAGAACAAGTTTTATTATAAACTGTTACCAAATTTACTTGTACTCTGTTCGTAGTCGATAAATCAAAAATAAACGTTAAGTATAATCGGAAATTAGTTTGAAATATTTATTAACCTGTAGTATTTACTAATACTAGTGAGTTAGGTGAAAGTCAGGAATCGAAGGGTTGGGGGGAACATCTAAATTTCGATTAAGGTATTCCTGTACAGAGTTTACTTATGAAGAGCGTTTTCGTGCTGTTTTGTAGTAAAATGTTGGCGAAAACCAAATCAACTGCTCACGAATGCATTGGTCCTTATATCAGAAATCTCTTTTCTGTAAAAAGCCAGTATCATTGAACATTATTAGTAAACTACTGGATCAAAAAAAAAAAGCGAACAAATAAAATAAGAACAGCCACATGAACTCTTTTTTTTCTCTATACCCGCGAGCCATATAAGATGAAGATAAAAAGAACTTTTATCCCAAAATCATCACTTCAATAAGATACCAAGGCTGTTTCTTAGTATTATTGACTCGAAACGTATCGCTTGTATACTAAAAGATGTGGTCATCATAATATCTCAGACTGTTTCCGAAACTTTTAAGCATTTTGATCTTCCAAAGACAGTATTCTCTTTCCTGACTGATGCATCTGGAAAGGGAGTACCATATTTCCTACATTTCCGCAAGAAAGCAAGTTTTATAGGCAGTACCGGAATGTTGCAAAACATTGGGGAGTTAACGCCGCTTCGACGTTTTTCAGGATCTAAGAAATACGTTAAGATTTGTTGAAGATGTCTCAGCAAAACTATAAAATAGATTGCAGGTGTTTCGAGTTTCATCTCGAAAATGACTTCTTGTTTCGAATGATGAGACAGGAAGTCAGAGAAATAGTTCGCTCACATATCACACTGAACACAAAACATTTTGCATTATGCTATTGGAATCACTTAATATATCGGTCTTGCAGTACATTGGACCATCAACCACCTATGGCATTTGCCATTATTCGAAACAACGAACTTCGTATGTGATAGATGCTTATATCAGGTTTTACTTCACGTATAAGCTGCTTTCAGATATCAATTGTTATTATATTTTAAAAAATATAGTAGGTAAAAATATGTAGCTGTTATTCTTTATAAAAGCCTCATGCTTTGAGGAACATGCAATAACAATTCCGAGCTGATAGCAGTTAATAAGTAACATGTGTCACATATGAAGTTCTTTTGGAGTGGTAAAGATTTTGTTTTACATTTTTGTTGTAGAGATTACCTCGATAATGCTGTCAAAAAGTGAAGAAAGTGTTTTGTTTAAATAAATAAAATCGATATTCCCGGTATCATTAAATAAACTTCATGTAATTTATTTATAAATAACGTGTTTCTGATATGCACCTACATGAGAAGCTCGTAGAAACAGTGCTTCTTGAGAACCAAAAAGTTCGATCCGACACATTCAACATTTAAGTTTCTTTTAAATTTTGTAATTACCTATCTGACCACTAGGTGATGAACATTGAATACAATGGCTAAATTTTATTTCTAGTGTGATGAATATCTGTTTTCAGAGCATCTGCTGATAAGTAAAATAAGTGAAATTATAAACTTGCGTGAAATAAAAATAAGTAAATAAATATGCGGAATTGTTCTGATCTGGATTATTGAAAAGTCTTGTGCATTTAATGAGAATGATCGAAATATCTGCAGAATGAGAATAATAAATCTTTCATATTTCAGGTCAGTGGCTAGTCAGTTGATCCATGGTGAATCAGTTACAGCTGAAGCCTTCGACAGTGTTACCATTTATTTCAGTGATATTGTTGGATTTACTGCTCTATCGGCACATAGTACACCTATGCAGGTAAAATCTCTAAATGTATTTATTTTTTTATTAATAAATTTGCGCCCAACTTTCATTGAGAAATAGAAAACTGCACGAATCCCTATTGCCATTCGAAAGTTTTCATTTTACTGAACACTGCTTAATCAAACACAAAGTTTACTCCACTACGCGGAATTTCCATAAAGATGGTATTTATTTCTAAAACACCGAAGCGTATATATGACGGAATAAGCAAAATTCATGGCGATTATGTAAGAGCATTAAACACACTGAAATAAAGTAAAAGAGGATGGTTATTATCGACGAAAATGGAATCTTGTAGCATATCACATATTCTGTGTCAGAATTAAATGAACTGGGTAACATTCTTTTCAACTAAGATTTATGCCCAGATCTTATTCATTATTAAGTGAAGAGCAATCTTTAGTAAAATAGCTTGAGTTTATTTGTTACTTTAAATATTTATATAACTTCTTCCATCCAAAACCTTTGATTGAAGCAGTAGCAGATTTTTGCATAATGTTTGATTAAAAATCGCTTGAGGGCTTATTAGAACATTATAAACATATCCGAACTACATAAACACATGACAAATTATAATGAGATTTGATTTTCTTAAAAATTATTTTATGAGAATACAACAAATATTAATTCATTGTAATCACTAGCCATCTGAGTAACTTTATTACTACATGCGTTATCATTGGGAAAATAATTAATGCAGCAGTAGTTTGTGTATTGCTGTCTTCGTTAGATGTGTCAACTCTTCTCATAACAGGCTGTGGTCGATTCTTTCTGCGGTATACGTTTTAGATTCTTTAGTTGGTAGATGATTTGCATCTTTCCGTGGTAAACCAATTTATTTTATCGTAGGCCTAAAAGAATGTTCCGCGGTTGGTCTCTAGAGCAAGGTTCTCAGAATATGTTACCCTTAGTCAAACCAATACAATAGGTTTACAAACAACCTTTCATGAATGCAACTCATGCTGTACTTAACGCACGATATTGTTTGGACTGAAAACGCCTGTGAGAAGAGGATTAAAATAATTATTTCAGGGTAATATAACGGATGCAGCAGCATTTCCTAGTTACTTTAGTCTCGATTTCCAGCATGCTTGATGAATCACAAAGCGGTAGTAGATGTGACGCCTGCTTTGTGATGTACCAAGTACATTGTCATGACTACTTGGAACAACAGTTTCATACTGTAATGCTTCCATTCCGCAGGGCTTTATGTAACTGCGTGTCCCCATAGCAGCATCATTTGTTAGATTGTCTGAATTCTGCAGGCATGTTCTACACCAACCCCATCTAAATGCTGTGACTGACATGTCAGTCACAGCACTCAGGTGAAGTCATATGATGAGTGACAACCAAATCCTGCTGCCGCTGTCATTTACAATCAAATATCCAATCTGTGCATTACTTGTGACTGTTCATCTTGCTTTAGTAATATAGAACCAGAATAATGTTTTAATCTATCGTATTAACCTAAATAGGACGATGATGGAAAAAAAAAGTTAATACATTCCCTGAAGGTAGAATGTAATAGTAAATAAACATGCAAAATAAAATTCGTTTATAACAAATTTCCGATACTGTTTAAAATGAAAAGTGTATGAGAATAAATATTTCTATATGCAAATAATTTTCGGACATACTTGCTTTTAGAAATATTTTATTAGAAAACGTTCAGAAGATTAATAAGACAGCGACGGTCAAAAAGAAACTGCTGCTTACAACAGTTTCACATTACTGCTCAGCTTTCCTAATTTCTGGAATAGCTATCTTCTCAACGATCTTAATTTTCTACAATAACAGACTTATTATTTGTTAGCTGGATTTTGTAGCTCTTTGTACAATTGAACTGTATTACTCAGCCCGGTATTTTCACCTTCCATTTTCATAGTCGAGATTCAGATTAGTCCTTAATCCTCCCGACAATGAAAGTCCAGCCTATAAAGCGTACGTATATCCGATTGCTATATGTACAGAAATTAGTATCTATGTAACTCTACTCTTCTGTTACCTCTTATTTTCCCCTCATCATTGGATGTAATATATTTATATAAATAAAAGGATAAGGCATATATAAATATACAAGTTGCAAATCCTATTAATCATTCAATGTTGTGCACAGAGAAGAGATCAAAAAGAAACAAAAATAACTCTCTGTGTTCTCTTAAGAGCTGAGGTCATAATTACTTATTACGAAACTTTGCGAGCATGCTTGTTCCTAAACTAGAGATAGATATTATGAAAAGGAAAATTAGCAGCTTAGTAAATATGAATTTGATATGCATTATTGCTGCTGAGTTAAAGCTACTCGGTTATAAATGCTTACAAGAAAGTGAAGGATGCCGGTGACCAGTGTAGTGAAAGGATGCCCACAAAAACACCTGTAGAGGCATAATGCAAATATTGAATGTGAGAGAGAGAGAGAGAGAGAGAGGGGTCATCCGTTAAGCGGACAATTCCCTTCGGGTTCTGCGCTTACATCGTATAACACATACAAGTTCATATATTATTCTACTGCAGTTATCTTACTACCATTTGCATTCCCCCAAATTTCTTCCTTTCATAATCATTTTTCCATTTACTCTCTGATTAGCAAAATATCTGTTTAGGATTTAATTTAGTCTGTTCAGTTAATTTCTTACCATAATCCGATTTTTCCTTCCTCGCCATGCATGTCGCCTCCTTCAGTCTGTTTTATTTCATTTGTCCTCTCACCAAATTATCCTTTTTAATTAATTGCAATTATTTAATTGAAGAAATTCGTGTGACATTTGTAACTCTTACCACTATAACACGAATAAGTATGAGAAATATAATGTTTACAAAGTCATAATTAATATTTTTTAAAATGGGATACAATTACTGGCTTTATTAAAAATATAACATTCGATTTTATGCTCTGTTATAGTTGTCGACATATTTGAAATGTCTAGAGGATTATACGCAATGTATGCTCGGCTTCTGAATTCGTATACTTAGAGGGTCAACCGACTGTTGAAATATGAATGTCTAGAACAACGCACTGTGAAACTAATGTTGGGCATTATGGACGGAAATAAAAAGCATTCGTGATTAAGAGTCGCTAATTAGCTTTATTTGTAGGTCCGTATGAGCTCGTTGAGCTCAGAATCTCATTGGAACAGAAAATTTGAAATATATCAACATATTTCGAAAATTGCTGAAAGTATTTAGAGCACTTTTAATGGTATTGCAAATTTATGCATTAATTCATTAGTTCTGTTTTCTATTGAAATGTCTGTTTTATAAAATATAATTTTAAATTTTATTAGAAAAGCTGGTTAGCCATGACAGAAATTTGTTATTAACGAAGTTTGTTTCACCGTTTTGATGTACGCTGATAATTTAAATTTACTTTTCTGTGCTCTGCTCACCGATAAAACGCAAAAAAACTGAAATTTCATCAGTGACTTGAAGAAATTGGCATTCACTAATTGCCTTCACTGAAGATGCGATAGAATGTTTTAAATACTTAATAAATAATTACTTATTTATTGGGCTAGGTTGAAATCACTCGAAACTTTTGAAAAATGCAATGACGGTTTTGATTTAGTGATCTCAAAGGCAATAACCCGATTCTTGCTATAGCAAAGTCTTTCATAATGTCATTCGTTTTTTTTAATTCCCATACGGACGTTGAAGGGTTCCTTAAAAGCAAAACACAAAAGCAATTAACACATCTATTGTTCGAGTGGACATCGCCGTTGTCATATGTTAGGTTCAAATTTCACTACGATCATCGATATTTGTGAATATCTTGATGTTAAATGCATTACATTCTCTATGTGAACCTACCACTCTGCTTATTTTAGGTCTGAGCTGGTTTGAAAAATTATCAAGTTTTACCCGGTTTGTTATCCTTCCAGCTTAGTCTCAGTACCCATATGTTGTAGGTTTGTAATATACCCTGTATGTTGTTAACATAACGACAGAATCTCCATAGGATGCCTCTACGAACTTTTTAATATTTTCGGAATTTTTTTTAAAAACAACAAAACAAACTTAAGGATTTATTTTTTCGAAACTTATTTAACGACCTGCAGTAAAATGGTTATTTTACTGCATGCAAATTCAGCATCAGAATTTAATCCATACAAAGCATGAAGTCAATTTTTTCATTCATTATTATACTTAAGACAATGAATATATAAGAATAAAATAATAGATGAAAGATAACAGAAGTGATATCAGTAAGAAAGAGGTATGGATTTTTAAGAAAGCATAGCCTACATTGAACTGATTTCTTGACTTCTCACTTGACTTCAGTTTTAAAATGGGTCAAAAATAACACCGGTTAGATATATTTATTTAAATGAATAGACGTTTCTAAGCTCTGAATTAATTATTTTTACATTTTTTACAGGTTGTGGATTTCCTCAACGATTTGTATTCATGTTTTGATTCCATCATCGAAAATTTTGACGTATATAAGGTGAGTATTGCTCACTTTATTTAGCACATTTTGTTCATCCTTTCCACTGTAATTTTCGACGCCATCTAATTAAGCACAAACAATGTTTATATTTAGAAATTTTACATGTGGTTTTTCCAGTTTTTCATCTCATAAAGAAGTAAATTCAACTGGAAATAAGTACAGCTGCTAGACATATAGCCTTTAGTGGCTTTGGCTGCAATTCCAGTTAACTTAATCCTATCCATGAAATGGCTCAAAATATATTACAGCTGTAGTGTTATTGTTGGTGTGATGAACCAACGGTTATATACAAAGTAGTGATTTAGCTATATTTCTTGTGAATGAGTGTACCTTTGCTGAAATACAAATGCTGGAGGAGTAGTTAGTAGGCAAAATCCTTTTCCTGTAGGACAAGAAAAGTAGGAATTCGTGAACCGGAGGAGTAGTTAGTATTCAGACTAATATTTTTCTGAAAACCGGTGTTGACTGGTTGTTGGTAGCATATTCATAGGTATTGAAGAGAGTGAAAGAAATATAGACATAGTTTAAGGTGATTTATTCCCGAACAGACCGTAGAAATTGATGCCTTTCTGACATGGATTGAATTCACAGTATCAAATAAGTCCTTAGGTAATCCACTTTGAACTAAATATACGGGATTTGATTAGATCCTCTCCATCATGTGAACTAATTTCTTTCCGCAGTCTGAGATCTACTGATTGTACCGCACGAAATGTTACTTTTTGGATGATAAGGAAGCAGCCAATATTACAGGTTATGGCAGTACATGCCTGAGTTTGTTATTCCAAGAAAAACAAATTCCTTTTTGTTCATCCTTCCCACTGTAACTTTCGATGCCATCTAATTAAGCACAGACAATTTTTATATTTAGCAATTTTACATCTTTAATTTTAAATCCTCAGCCACTACCCTACACATGAACCCAGACAAGAAGAAGCCCATAGGACTCCAATACCATATATCAAAGGTATCTCGGAACGTCTGTCAAAAATCATGAATCCAAGTACCATCAAAAGTATAATCGGATAACTAAAAATTCACACGTATACCACAGTAATTCAATTTTTAATAATATGTAGATATTTCGTCTTAAGTATCTTAAGACATCATCATTATTATTACAGACAACACTAGGAATTACATTCAAAGGAAAATCTTTGGTATCCAGAGCACACAAATTTTGTTCCTCTGAAGAATGAATCTTTAAAACAAGAATTGGAAATTATTAAAGATACAACCTTATTAAATGGATACAATCCAAAAACAACTCAAAAATCACCAGCCCTTTCCCTACACATCAACCCAGACAAGAAGAAGCCCGTAGGACTCCTATACCATATATCAAAGGTATCTCGGAACGTCTGTCAAAAATTATGAAGAAATACCAACTCTCTGCTACTTATAAACCAATCAATCAGATCCACAATTTGCTACTTGCTCCAAAAGACAAACTCTATGATGCTACCTGGCGTATTCAAAGTTCCATGTTCTTGTAAGATGTCTTACTACGGACACACAGGAAAATCTATAAGTAAACGCATATCTGAACATCAAGACTACATCCGTCTTATCAACGCGCACAAATCTGGCCTCTCACAACATGGAGTTGAAAACCCTAACCATAGGATCCAATGGAAAAACGCCAAGCTGCTACACAGATCCTTATATAAACATGAGTGTTTATATAAAGAAAGTGCTGAAGCCTTACGTCGCAGACCCAATCTGAACCATAACGACTGTCTCCCTATCCCAAAAGTCTGGGAAATTATTATCCTCAATCGTATCAAATAAATTTATCAGATATATTTTAATTTAATTTTAATTATAGTCGATTTTTTAAGTCATCAAACACGCTGCTATACGCATAGAGGGATTCCAATGTAAGCATGCGCACTAACTTTTCCTTTGAATAGTTAAAAGGAAAAGTTAATGCGCATGCTTAGTATTGTTTGTAATAACTGTACTGATGATGTCTTAAGATATTTAATAAGACATATCTACATATTATTAAAAATTTAATTATTTGGTATATGTGTGAATTTTTAGTTATGAATACTCCAGAGGTTCACTATATAATTTCATTATATAATAGAATATAACCAGATAAGTTGACATTTTTGTGTAAAATGAGAAAAGAAAACGTTTTACTAAGAAAGAAGAATGTTTTATGTTTTGAAAATATTATCAATAACACATGACGTGGGTTATAAAAACAAGAGGAAGAGTGCAGAGTTAGTGATGTAATTTCATAGCGCTTTCATAAGTCAGTCTGAAAGTCAAAGGAAAGAACTTTGGGTAGTATTCATTGGTGCAGAGATTAAAAAAGCAACTATCACTCAGATGTGGAGAGCAAGCGAAACACCAATGAATAGTAGTTGCTGAGACTGTCTTTGTGGCAAATACGATGATGTGCTTGGATGTGTGACAGAGATCATTTCACTCACCTCTAAAAAAATTACAGATTTGGATAAACCCTCGAAGGTTTACCAAATCTGTCATTTTTATAGAGGTGAATGAAATCATCTACTTTTGTGATGAAATGAATATGATGGAATCTCTGATGATCACAGGAGAAGATTAATATGGTGAAGATACTGGATTTCTCCATTTTAACTACCTATATGCGAACAGTTAGTCCATAATCAATACTATACAGATGTGCTATGTTGATGGTACTTGGATCCCACAATTAACTAGAATTTGTTTTCTTGAAATAACTGTAATAACTCAGGCATTTACTGCCATAACCTGTAATATTCGCTGCTTCCATATCATCCAGTCTGGAGTATAGTTATAAAAACTATACTCCAGACTGTGTTCTGTCATGTTTTGAAATCCCCTATTCGCTAGCATATATTACTTATGGATATGCCAGCGAATAGGAGATTTCAAAACATGACAGAACAATCTGGGATATAATTTTTATAACAGCAGGGATATGAGAGGAGAGATGCTGTCTAAACCAAAGAATTTTTTTGTTACCCAGTGCCACTAAGGCATCGATTTAGATCATTGGCCATCGTCGAAGTAACGTCAATATTTTGGTGCAATATCGTTTCAACCAAAAGATTCCTTTTGGTTGAAAGAGACTTTGCATCTGAATTCTACAGAAGTATCGTAACAACTTGTGGATCTTTCATGTCAAGGTGAAGGGGTAGGTTTCATCTCGACGTGACCGCGATTTCTCTCCCGAAAAACAGACCAACTGCCCAGAGAATAGAGAAGTAATATAGTACGTATGACGCGATTTCAAGTTAGGTTGACTATTATACTGTACTTTGAAAAGCATGCGATATTTCATCTTTAATCAACTATATATATATTTTTTTATTTTGGTACAACCGTTAGCAAAAATGAATTAATACTATTTTAGCGGGAACAGCCAAATTCCAATACCATTATAACATAGCATGAGTCCATTTCAAAGTAGAACCTAATGTTTTATAGAATACCGTAACGTTGTAATTTCTAAAAATGAAATTTAAAATTAGGTTAAAAGTTTGATTTCATTATTTCCAGTTTCCTCTCATGTTTTTTTTTTGCAGCTGATAATCTGTTACAATGTAATTATGTCGTGAATCGTCTTTTTTGCTGTAACGTGCCTTTCACTAATTGGTATCGCAGCAAGTACAGTCTGGTTATTTTCAAGCTAGTATCCTTGATGCGATATTAACGTAATTGCGGCACTCTGCTAAAACGGTCAGTTTATTGTTTCACGCAGTTTGCGCCTAATGACATTTCGTTCTTCTCGTATTTTCTGTACAGGTGGAGACTATTGGCGATGCATACATGGTTGTTTCAGGACTTCCGGTACGCAACGGTAACCTACACGCAAGAGAAGTAGCCAGAATGTCACTAGCGTTGCTTAATGCCGTGTTGTCGTTCACCATACGTCATCGCCCACAGGAGCAACTGAAATTAAGAATAGGATTACACACAGGTATATACTATAATCTACTTCTATGTTTGTTTTAAATTATTATTAGAGAATTTAAGATTTTCTAATGTGAACTGTAAAATTGGACTGAAACAGATGTTATTTAAACCAACTACTAGTTATTTTGTAATGTCTTTTAAGCCAATCTTCTGGTTGATAAAAAAAAAAAAAAGTGTGGGGATGTGACCCCCACAAAGAAAGCCTGAAAATATACATTATAATTCCACTATTGTTATTTCGTATACGGGGACAGTTTCAAATAAAATTGCCAGACTCATCAAGCCACATGGAATACGAGTGGCTTTTAAACCTTCAAAGACCATCCTCCAGTTCTTAAGATCTCCAAAAGACAGTCATCCTTTTTACAAATATGCCGGAGTCTACGACATCCCCTGCTCGTGCGACTTGAACTATATTGGCCAGACTTCTAGAAGTTTTGAAATCAGCAAAAAGGAACACATACTGTAGGAGACGTTAACAATAATAGAGAAGACAAATTGGGATTAGCCTTCCATTTCTCTAGGACAAACCATACCATAGAATGGGACAAAAGCTCCATGCCCTACTTAGAGGAGGATTTCCGCTCCCAAATGATAAAAGAAGCCACAACAGTTATTCATTCAAAACAAAACCTAAATAGAAACCAAGGATTAATTCTGCCTGAGATCTGGAAGACCCTCATTAGATCTTTAAACTTGCCAGAATTAAATTTTGCTACAAATTACAGAACGTTCCTACATAACAACAAGTGAGATCATACACGTTCTATGCGTGTGATGTACGCGATCTATTTTTTTTTTGTAAAAATGCAATTGTATTCTGTTCATTTACAGTTTTAGCGTTTAAGTGGTCTTACATGTATATATCTTTTACCCTGACGAAGCCAACAGCTATAGTTGGCGAAACTAGTTCGTATAACTTAGTAAGAAATAAATCTGACCTACAAACCTAAATAGAAGTCAATCTTTCCTATAGGTTTTGTGGTCAAAAATAACCGCTTCATCATTATAAAAGTATGGGGATTTAAAACTATCATTAATTATAAACAGAAATCAATTTTGTGTAGAATGATTGCACTATTACTTTAGCCGCTATCATTTCTACATTTGTTAAGAAAATCTGCATCGATCGAGGAAGAAAACGAACCATTTGAGTGCATTTATACATCGAGATTTGCTGCTGTATAAATAAGATACTTTTAAAAATATATTTCGATGGAATTACTAAGCATGATCGGTTATCAATTGAAATGTAGTTCGAGATAAATTAGGTATTGTATGGTTGTCTGTTTTTTTTTCTTCTTTGAGCTCGAATTTATTCTGTTCAGATGTCATCAGAGAACTATGTCACTGTAATTATCTATAATAGCAGTGATACCATGTTTGTATGTTTTCAATGCGTCTAAGCCGAATAAAACGAACCATTAATTTTCAAATTATTTATCCACACACATTATATATGCATAAATGAAATACAGTTCGTCGTATGACCTACCTCTCCCACCTCAACATAAATTGGAATAATATCTTTCCCCCCTGCATCATGTGCTTAAAATCTAAAAGGATCAAATATCACTGAAGTTACCACTTGTGTTATTTATGCTTTCTAATTTGCTTCACAGCTTCTTGTGGTTAATTAAAAGGTCAGTTTCACTTCCTATAATATAAGTAAAGCCGAGTAAATATTCCACACGTTATTGTTCTGAACTTCAGAAATTAATTTTATAGTAATAATGACTTGAATTTATGCCAGAATGAAATGTCAGAGGTTCTGTTGACTCCTCCACACATTTCGAGATTCAAAAATCGATTAGGGCGTCTTTCGCTGCAGATATAGTCTTTCTACATTAAAATTCACCGACGTCATTTGAACAAATGCATGAAAGAAAGATATGTACATTTGATACAGTAATTACGGTTATATTAAGGCAGTTTCTCTGTTTATTCTGTATTTCAAAATTATTTTAATAACTGACATGAATAAGACTCGTTCATTGACCAGAGGCTTTGGTACATTGTGTAGACTTTTCTAAAGGGCGATTGAATTAGTTGTCTCAGATAGAGGTTTCTAGACTTATCCAGAAAACATGAAAACCAAGGGTTAGAATAGGGGCAATTTACACCACAATCAAACAGCCTGTTGGGGTGAGACAGCAGCGGTCTCCGTAGACTGTTGCTGCCTATCACTGGCTCAGAGCCTGGACTTGGCGCTCCACGAACTATTGATCGACTGATACCCGAAACGCTGCATGGTAAGTTTTTTTATCACCTTGTATTACTGTTCTTAAGGTTATTGAACCACATTCCCCCCCCCTTCTTTGTAGGAAATAAGAGAACTGTTTTTAAACCGGAATATCCAAAATTTGTACATCATAAACTTTGAAATTTACAAAATATTTTGATTTTTAATAAACTAAATTACTTTGTACTTAGCTTACGCAGAATGTAAACACTGCTCTGCTCTTCTTAATATGTATAGCATGATTGACATATGCGAAAATTTCTTAAACCACGGAGAGTTAAAGCATTTACCTTGCTGCAAACATGAAACTGTAGCTAATTTTTGGAAGAAATATTTACAATAATAAAAATGATTATTCTTATTAATCATTATTATTAATAAAATTAATTAAATCTTATAATCTGAAACATTAGTTACTAACATGGTCGCTGTTCTAGGATCCAACCCAAATGGGTCAGCCTTGGAATTGAGCAGTAGTTGCAATTAGCGAAGGTCTTCACCGGTGCAGTGCGACAGGGTTATATATCAGTTTATCCTATGGATAACCCGAAGTTTGCATTCCATGACTCGGTGGGTTGTAGGCCACAAATCCATGCTTACAGGAAGTTCGAAAATTTAAACTACTAGTTCACATAATTTTCGTCTATAAACAGTATTCAGCTGAATACGTTTTTAGTTTCATTTGGCTCTAAATTTCCATTTTATGTATTTTCTCAGCCTTGTTCTTTTGGACAAGTTTTTCCAAAAATGGTATTTGAACTTCGAAATAAGTGAAAACGAAAACAAACATAAACAATGGTAAATTTAGTAAAAATTATAAAAATACAATTTATTACAAAAATATAATTTATATATAAATAATATATATAAATTATATATAGCATTTCTCACCATGTGTAATATATGTAATATATATATATATATATATATAGCACTGTAGAATTTGCAGTAACCTCATTCTGCAATGATCGAAGTTAATGGTTAATGAATGTCAGTTTTCATACTACACATGATCCAACACTTGAGAAATACCAATTTAAAATTCTTTCCAATGGCAGTCACTTTAAGATGATCAAATACTGAAACTATATCACACTTGATAAAAATTGCAACAATGTTCATGAATATTAATAAGCAGTACAGTGAAAAATCCCATCTTACACAGGCAGAGCAGTGTTGCCTGCTAACCTGAAGTTTTGCTGTTAATACCCCTTCAGCTTAATTCCGGTTTCGAAATTTTAGTTGATAATTTAAGCCAATGGTTAATTGCAAAACATTGAACATATTGAAGATAAGGGTGCCTGTAGCAATTCCTATGAAAACTCATTGTATGGTGATACAAAATATCAGCGGTTTCGGGATGCAGTCATAAGTACACTTCAGCACTAGAGATAGAAAGGGCAACTGGGAGAAATCGCATTCAACTACAAATGTTCAAACACATTTGTAGTTGAAATACGTTTTACAATGGATATAATGCATAATTCAGAAGACTGAATTGTAATTATAGCATCTACCTATAAAAAGTGAATATGAAAAAGGAATAAGAATATTGAGTATTCCAGGTAATTTTGCAAGCGTACTTGAGACTAGAAAGAGCTTGTAGGTAGAGCAAAATAGTGGTTTTTATTACCTGCTAATAGCTGAGAAAAGATGCAACATGGTTCTGTATTCCATAAGGTGCCAGGAGAAAAGACATTGAAAACACAACAGTGATATAGTGTAAAGGTGTAAAACATTATGTAGAACTATACTTATAAGTCAACACTTAGTATATGGAATATAATACGCCCAAAGTTTTATATATATATATTCTGTTTTTAATTTTAAATTATATATATATATATATATATATATTAATGTATTTCAGTCAAAGGAATAATTACTGTCAAGATTAAATATTGAATATTATTTAGTACTATTAAAATATCATCGATTAAGTATGCCTTGGAATTAAAGCAATTACGTTTGAATTAGGGCCATGTGCAGCCGGCGTTGTTGGTCATAAAATGCCTCGATATTGTCTGTTCGGTGATACTGTAAATACAGCTTCCAGAATGGAATCTACCGGACATCGTAAGTAAATGCTTGATTTTATGAACCCGTAAATTCCCGATTACCCTATAGAAAATTTTCAATCTTTAAAGGGAAAAATATTGTTCTTCCCTTTCCTAGCATTGCATAATAAATAGTGAATTTATAAACGGAAAATCGGCAGCTCATGAAAACACTCCCTTCCCGATGTTTGAGTGAATGCATGATATGTAATGCATTATCCTTTCTAGCTTTTCTTGATCTCTCGCCTCAAATAATAGGGAATTTACTCTCAATAGTTTTAATAAGTGACGAGTTTTACATTCTCATCTGCTTTATGAAATATATCGACAATCCTTCATGAAAAGTTTATTTTGCTAGCAGAATGATTTCTTAGAAATACATTCAAGGTATATCAGTTAGTCATGTTTGGTCGGTTTATATAGAAACCTACACGTGCTTATTTGATTCTAATAATAAAATTTAACTGTTGATGTAGGGCAGAGTATTCAATGATATTAAAGCAGAATACGACTTTGAGTACTTTACATTAAAGTACGCCCTCTTGATTGTATTAACTAATTCTTGAGATTGTTTTTTCGCATCTCAGACGGAAGGATTACTGAAATCAGTTCATCTTTAAGTCATCGTCGCTCCCCCCTTTCCTTTCAAGATGCCTTTTTCTGCTTTAAAAAGAGTCGCCGCTAGAAGATAATGCGTTTGGTTAAGAATTCCAGACTGCTCGGCTGCAGAAAACCAGGTAACGGAAGAACATCCAAGTTAATTTCTGATGAAAAGCATTTCGAAAAGGATTTGTCGACAGAATGATTCATGATCTAGAATTTGGTATGGATGGAGAAATCCTGTAGGTTTCGAATCTGTAGTCGAAAGAGGACGACTGGTGTTGCCTTTTCCGGACCGCTGTCATTTTTAAATACACAGTGCTGATCAAATATCTTGGTGTGACCCAATGCTGTGTCCTAGTATAAATTTTGTAATATCTCGTACTGCCCTGCAGTCATCTACCGAACTTGCAGCTGCTGTCATGTACAAACTTTTCTCCTTGAATTCGATCTAGGCAATGTAAACTTGTAATATATTACAAGTATACATACATAACCTATAACCCATTTAACATTAGTACTATTAAGTGGGTTATAGGTTACGTATCAGCGAACTTTACATAGAGATCAAGCATGGAAATTCAATCTACTTCGGACTTCCAGTAAGAAGGGTGGTGTTTTCACACCAGGCGTTGAAATTCATCACCTGCCTAAAGACATATTGTGAGACACGATTCCACTATGGGCTGGTCATTTCGCACATACTGTGCGAACGAACCAGGTCAGCTTGTTAATATATGTGTATTTAGATACTGATAATACCAACCTTTTCGAGTAAATAGCGTCAGAGATGTTGCAGCTACGACTTCATGAATTCAACACCTCGTGAATTCAATACTCAGTGTCGCTCAAGTTCTGCACGAGAGAAAGAGAAGATCAAAAATATCCCAAATCAGTTTTCATTAGGAAACTACTATCGGTGCGAAGGAGAAAAATTTCTTGACAACACTACTGGAAGATGACGTCAATTTATTAAGAAACATTGAGTAGTAGGAAAGTTGCGACACCTCATGATTTAATTACGAGTAAGAAGAGCCAATGAATGGCGTAAGCCTATTGACGGTTATCTATGATACAAGCCTGGTACCTAACAACTACTATACGGATCGATTAAAAGAACGCACTGCTACGGAACAGCGAGCAAGGAGCATGGAGTTGTGAACAGAATGAAGTATTAGTGGTAACAACGGAAAATGGATGACAAACGAGCTGCTTGCAAAATTAAAGCCGTGAAATGATGCACAAATTCCGAGTTAAGGGCCGCATGTAAAATTTCATAATTGCAGCAGATGAATTAATCAGCTCTAAGATCATCGATGCATTAGTGGAAATAATAAGAAAAGACCAATCATAGAAAAAATTGAATGAACATTTAGCAAATGCTAACGAATCTGTGTTTAAAATATCATCAGAACTTCAATATTAAGTATATTAGTGCTTCTTCCTAATCCTTCAGAGGTATGTTAAGAATGGGAGAGAAAATTACCATTATTAAATTAGAATATCGAGATCAAGAACAGTAACAGCGAAAGAATGAAATAAAATCAGCAGAAGTATAAATTAGAATCAACTCAACATGAAATCTGATAGTATGATACTCCTTACAGCAGATTACTTACTCAATGTGTAATATACAGTATTTATTTACTAAAGAGGGTGCTTCTATCTGGTATAAAATACAATTTGTTGCTTATTGTAACGATTTTCATAGTAGATACAAGATATCAACTTATGGGGAGTAAATAAAATTCAGTAAATCCTGAAGACACCTTGCGGCCAATGAACACTCGCTGTGTCAATGTAAAGAAAATGGCAACAGATATTAGATATTCTTTATGCGGAGGTTTGCAACTTCGTGTAAGAAAATCAAGGATCTGAATTGTAGTGACCAAGGAACTTATGCTGTTATGTCTGATCCTTAATATACGAACATTTCTCCCTCCGAATCAGTTTTTCACTGGTCAGCACTCCAGTATTATCACATATTTCTATCTTCTAGAGCATTTCTACTGCATCACTCCACCTAGATCTTACTCTTCCTCCTGTTTTGCTTTTCCTGCCATCTCGAAATCAAGCATCTGTTTTGATAACCTTTCCTCTTCTACCATTTTAGACTAGCTCTCTGTCCACACATTAATTATTAACAACGTCAGGTTCCTTTCTAAGATCATGAGTATGATTTTATCATTATTTATGGTTGATAGTTTTCCATCAGCTATTTTATTTCGAACCCAACTCTCAGATCCATAAGTCAAAACTGCTTTAAACACTGTCTTTTATGCTGCTAGTTTAGTATTCTGGCTAATTTCTGTCCTATTCCATATGTATTTGTCTCCTCACCATATTAGATAGGTTACTCTATTAGTTATTGCATATTTAATTTGCATCTTTACTGAGACAGCTGAAATATTTTACTTTTTTTTATAAGTTCTTCGTTGAGGATGCATTGAAGTTTTCTTTGTTCCTGCCTATTTTCACAGTATCTGTTTCTTCATTGCTCATTTCTATGGCAAATATATATTATAATAGTTATGCAAATTAGTCAATCCTGGATTCTTGCAAGAATAGATTTCTTCTGGATCATGATCTGCATCAAGTAATCGGGTAAATTTTATATCAGATGGAATGGCACTTTCTTTCATAATATGATTCATATATAAATGATGAACAAGAGCGGAGAGAGAGTATTCAATCTTATTCTTACACTTGATTTTATATCAGATCATCTTTCTATACTTACGAGGTTGGTCTGAAACGTTCTCGGCCTAACAATGAAAAAATGAATTTATAATTTCAAAGTTATTTTAATTTTTCAACATAATATCCCTTAAGACTAATACATTCATTCCAGCGATGCTCAGTGCCATTATCCCATCCCTGTAACTGTTCTCAGCAAGATCTGCAAAATACCCCTCTACAGATGCAACCACCTCTTCAGTCGGAGAAAAACGCTGACCAGCGAGGAAAAGTTTTAATTTTGGAAAGAGATAGAAGTCAGGAAGCCAAATCTGGGGAATAGGGTGGATCCCTTACTTTTTCCATTGCCAAAACACCTTTGTAGGCAGGCACATTGCCCTGGTGAAAGATGATTTTTTTCTTCTGCAAACCGGGTCTTTTCTCATGAATTTTTTCGTCTAGTTTGGTTACAAGATCGGAATATTATTCCCCTGTTATTTTTTTTAACCTTTTCAAGATAATAAACAAAATGCCTTCAGCATTCCAAAAAACCGATGTCATGACCTTTCCTGCTGATAGAACCGACTTTGTATTCTTTGGCGCAGAACAACCGGATTCCAGTGTGTAATGGTGAATCCAAGTCTCATCCATAGTAATAAATCGACACACAAAATCAGTTTTATTCTTGTTAAAGCAAGCGCGGTACCTATCATGCGGAAAGCTTTTTCATTTGCAATTCTTCATGCAAAATACGTTCTTTTGTAATGCCTATAGTCTCAGCAATTTCACTCACTTTGACTCGCCGGTCATCCAATAACATATCGTGTGCACTTGATCAATGATTTTTGGTGTTGTTACACTTTTTGAACGTACTTCACTGGCGTATAGCCTTGTTTAAACTCGGAAGCCCATTTCATAATTGTCAAAAATAAAGGAGAAGTGTGCCCATGAACTTCGAATGAATTTCTTTTGGTGTTAAACCTTGTTTTACAAAGAAATTTATAACCGCACAATACTCACTTTTATCCATTTCAAGGGATACAGACAAATTGCCTTTTGTTTCAGACAGCTGTATGAAACAAAGTACTTGAATGACTTGCAATTTCACATGAATGCTTATGACAGATGTACGAACGTAAAAAAAAAAAAATCTTGCCGATGGTGTTTCCATCTATGATTGCGGCCAAGAACTTTTCAGACCACCCTCGTAGATATGTATTGCGCTGGGTAATGTTCCATTTACTCCATATATGTGACGCTTTCAAAAGCGTAATTTTCTCGCAGGATCTTCCTTTTTGTAAATAAATATAACTACTTATCCTTGCTATATTTCTTTGATATTTCAATTTATGCAAACTAGAAATTTCATCTGAAATCGCTTTCGGCTGCCAGCTTGTTTTTCTCCAGGTTCCTTTTCCACAATTTTGGCAGTCAGGTGTCCTTACATAAAATTTTTACCTGAAACACTCGGTAGGGAAATTTCTCTTTAATTGTCACATTCAGTTTTATTTTCTTTATGTATACATACATACATAATTGGTATTACGAGAGCTCTACTCCAGTCATTTGGAATTAGACCTACTGATCATACCTTCTGAATTATGCATTGTAGCCACTGTAAACAGTGTATACCTACATTCTGAGCATTTCGTTTCGAATTTCATTTACTCCAGCTGCTTTTTGGCATTTCATACTTCTGATAGTCTTCTACCCGAAGTATTAATATACACTCCTGAATATTTCCCAGCACAGTTGACATTTTTTTATTGCGTGTGATAATCCTTAAAAGTAGTTTCTCCAGGTGGGTAAATTATCTTTATATCGCTTTTACCGTCTGATACCCTTTGCATGTCTTATTTCTCTTTTTCGAAGATTCTTCAATAGCCAACAGAACACTTTATCACAGAAATAATATTTGGTTTCTATATTCTAATCAAATTCTTCCTCTGACTTCTAGTTAGAGCTTAGCTCTAATACATTTTTGTATTCTGTCTTAGAGCACCAGCACCTATTTCATGGACTTAGACAGTTCTAACTTCTAGCGTCCACTTTGAAGATAGGATTTTTCTATCCTTCTATCAAATAACTTCACGTGCCTCCCAAGCTGAATCAGATAATGTTTGTCCAGAGTGTTTCACAGAGATTTCAAGGGTGGGTTATTGATTTCGAACTATTTCATTTTGTTTTCTACAATAATGTGTACAGTTGAGTTTACAGATCACCTCTAAAAGTTGTTCGACTTTTTAAATAATTAACTTTCTTATCTTATATATTTTCTTCTCAATATGATATTCATTGTTATTCTACTTAAAACTAAGTGATGACGTCCTGTTTCATATGTCCTCTATACTTTTTGTCCTAAGCCAGCCTGAAGTTGTCAGTGATATCAGCGAGATGTTTCTTTTTTTCCTTGTGTCTTCTCTGCATGTCAATTT
Organism: Typopeltis vanoorti; assembly: GCF_054136105.1. NCBI lineage: Eukaryota > Metazoa > Arthropoda > Arachnida > Uropygi > Thelyphonidae > Typopeltis > Typopeltis vanoorti. The sequence goes on along the minus strand of NC_143556.1, from coordinate 125,347,657 downwards.
GTACACATCTTTATGCTGACGTATAGTGTTATTTATGACTGAACAGAAATTCAGCAGACATCATTATATTTATTTATTTTTTCCAAAATTTTTCCAAATATTTTTATAGACCTCGGATAAATAAGAACATATATCGAAATGGGGAATTATTTAAAAATTTGTTCACATAGTCACTCAACCAGATTACATCACTGATCATGCGTTAGGCTTAAAGCTAATATGAAGTACACGATACATGGTGTCATACTAGTATCCTCAGTGTCGAGTTTGGCGCAAACCTTCCCCCCCCCTAAACTTTTATCCAGCTAGCTACTATCCCTCTACAAATAAATGGCTGACTTAAGAGTGGATTAGTAGCAAGTATAGAACTATCTCATTTAGAGCTGTTACTGTTATTTTGGGATTCACTCTTATGCAGATGCGAATATAACTGGAGAGATGCGACTTTGTAACTAAAGTGACGGAGTTCATTCACGGACAAATTTCACTTTGCATACATATTAGCAGAATGTGGATATTCTGGCGCCTTTTTTAACATCGGCCACGTCACACTGGTGGTCCATCCACAGGACATCCGGTAGTCAGTGGCTCAAGCTGATAATTGGTCTGATTAGAACTGAGTTTTATTATTTCTAGAGACTGGATAGAAGTGTCTTAAAAGCTTAACTCTTATTAACATTAAAACTATATCGGTGGTTTGTTTCTTCAAATTCGTTTGGAATGGACATTTAAAAAACTGTTCGGACTTCTCGTAGCATTGCAAGCTGGCATTTACACAGGAAATGTGGCAAATTAAAGGAAAAACTGACGGAAACTGTTCGTGTGCTACAAGGGTGCCGAGCCAACAGTTGTTTTCTTTTATATTTCAGTTTTACCTTTTGTTCATAATGAAATATGAATAATACATGTCACACTAAAATACTTCTGAATGTCATGAAAAACGATATCATAGAGAGTATTAAAAAAAGAAAACGGATAGATTACTAAACCTGAATACGAAGAGAGTAAGATTTTTTTTTTAACTTTTTAAAGTGCTTATCTCCAGGATTTGTAAAATACTTAATTGAAGCTTTAAAACGAAAACGGATACACGACCTCAATATTTTAGGAACCGGTCTGATCATTGCAATTGGATTTTGGAAAAGGGACTTGACAAATATTTTAATATAATTTATGTGTACTTGCTTCCGTATCATATTTTAATCAGGTGTTCATTTTCGTTTAGGTGTTCCTGAGGATATTCGTGAACATATTGCCTTGAGTCTTGTGCTCTATGAACCTGATTTCTCCGAATCGGATTATAAAATTATCACTCGGTATAAATATTTAATTGTGAATGTCACTGAGATTACGCAGCCAAAACGAAGTAATAATGACACCTGTAAATTTAATTTAATATTCACTCAAGCAAAGTATCTGATAACCAGGTGCCTTTTGTGGATTGAGTTCTCATTTATGCAAAACCAATCAGGCGGTTCCGGAAGTAATTAGTACCTGAATGATGTGTGGGTTAGTCTGAAAAGTCTACTCTAGAGCCAAACAAAATAGTTTTCGAAATAATTTGAGACCTCCAATGAGCAGTAGGTTGGACGGTACACTGGATGATTAAAATAATTTATCAAATAAAGACATTGGCAGACATCCCTGCGATAGCAAGTTTCAAACTAAAAGCCTGTTAGCTAGACAGCTGGTACTCTTGGTCAATAATTTAGCAAATTACAAGTGCTCCAAAGCTTAAGATGGCAGAACATTGGATTGCAAGAAATCCAATCTAAAACTTTGCGAAAATTAGCACAAGCTAGTTTTCCCCCCAAACAATTCGTGAGTTTATCGTAATAAATCTGCATTCTACGGGGTTCGGGCATAATAATTGTAGAAATATTATCCATGTCATACTTGTTATCGTGTGTAGTCGTCCACTCGACGTGGAAGTGGCAAATGCTTGTAAGTATTCCTTTTGCGATTCAAAGCTGAATGTTTCAGTTACTTTAAGTGGTTCTACAGTACCTTGGTGGTCTTAAAGAAATTGAGTACAACTCTTAGCTCAATTTAAATTTTCGTATTTAGCCAATTTCAGACATATTAAATGCAATAGTGATATTTATGGTATGGTTATTGCAAGCTTTATTGGGATCAATCTTGAAATAAAGAAAACAATGATTGGAACCGTTTTGATTCAGTTTGGTAACAGAAATACTGTCATATTATTAGATGTCTTAGATCCTCGAACCAATTTTTTCAACAGGCGGAAAGAGAATGATTCCTTACGATTTTCTTTTATAAGATATTTTATTTTAAGAAGCTATAAAAACCAGTAATGTATAATATAACCAAGGCAAAACAATGAAATCATTCTTATCGCAAGTTTAATTAAAGGTGCTTATTATTAATTAAGTATGGTATTATAAGTGAATAACTAAAATTTCTAATCGCTCGTTATTTTCAGCTCTGAAGATTCATGTGAGTCCTAAGACAAAAGAAGTGCTAGACAGTTTTAAGACTTTCCGACTAGAACTTCGTGGGGAAATTGACGTGAAGGTAAGTTTAGTTGACGCAATGGACTAGGGAAAGGCATGATATACTGCTTTGAACCTATTTCATAAAGTTGAATATTAAAGGAACGCCAGAAATTCAAATCCATTTGAATAGTATTTACAGAGTTGACATTATACGGTTCACTCAATACTTCATTAATTTCGGTAGTATGAAGTTACCTAATTATATGCAAATTGAATACAAATCCTTTTTTAGAAAAGATATTCCGCTTAAACGCAAATGGGGCTCTGTGGTAAACTGGTACCTTTTTGTAATTTGTGTATGTTAAGTTAGTTACTTTAGGAGCTTTATATTTCAACTGATTAATACAGGGTGTATTAATCAGTTGAAAAAATTCACATGAAATATCCTTGAATGGTTATATATGCATATATTCACCAAGCCCATAGTTAAATACGGATACGCTTCCGCATCTCTGCTAAGTGGTCAATGACGCCCATCCCAATTCTTTTCTTCCACCAATAATTTGAAACTATTTCTAATCCGAATGATTATAAGAAATCATCCACACACAAATCACCTGCGAGAAATTGATTGGAAATTACTTTTCCTAATTTCACACTCTATCTAACTTTAAACGATGTTTGCATATTTAGATATAACATCTAAAATTTGCATTTTAGATGTTACATATTCTTCGAATCCCGGTCGTATTTTACCCTTGGCTGCAGCAAGAATGGAGTTGGTAGTATGATTTGGCTGTTGTGTTTAATGACAAGTTTTGAGCTTATGTTTATCAGGACGAAGATAAAAAAAAAAAGCTCGCTTGCCTTCTTTTAAGTGCAGGCTGCTCGAAGAAAAATCAATCTATTGATTAATAGATAATTATATATAATCATATACCCAATAAAAATTAATTGGAAGCATCACTTGAATTTTTTTGAACGGAGCTAATTTCACCTTTTTATCGTTATTTATTTTTTACTAATTATGTTGTAGGCGGTATATGTACAATACATATCTCAGTATGTGTACATATTTCTTTTCACTAATTGTGGTAATATATATATACTGCGTGCCTCAACGAAGTTAAATGTGGCCAGTAATCCCACAATGTGTGAGTATTTGAGTGCGATGAGCAGAACAAGTCCGCCAGTGGAACAATTAGAAATCTTTCTTGTTCGCCGAAAGATTGCTAAGAAAGGCAAATTCTCTGCAAATCCATAATATATTTTTAAAATGTCCTTTGAAAGCCAAAGAATGTTCGGAATATATTATCATTATATCCAATATTTATACCTCGAAGTGTATTTAACTAGGTTTTAGTTTCTTTTCCCCAAAAGCACAGCACAGGTCCGTATTGCAGTAAATCTGCTCAGGATGGACGGAATTTAATGCAGTCGGATATGCCGGAGAAACAGAAGATTTCCATGCATTTCACTCAGATCAAAAATTCAGTGATAACTTAATAATTTCATCCAGGCAGTACGAAATTTTCTTCTGAAGGAGATTGAGTAAATATTGATTTTGCTGTGACCATTTCTATTGGCAAAATTAGAAAGATCTTTATATTTAATAAATGCGGTACAACTTTCGACACCCTTGTGCTACTTCACGAAGCGCCATCGCCCAACAGTTCTTTGAATTCTCGGGAGGAAATAACAATTCTGATATGCATTGCGAGTAAAAAAAATAAACTAAGCTAGCGAGATGCATGTCTGAGTATATACCCAGTATATTAGTATTCTTTGTTGAAAAGAACTATTTGTAATAAGCTATTTCATTGTTCCAGGAGGAATTAATCAAATTCATAGGTATGATCGCTGTTACACTCTATCGAATCATTTCAACTTGACCATTTTATTTTTGAACTCAGCACTTTTGTTTCTGTCTGATTACATTGCTTTTGTTAAAGGAACGTAGCCAGGAATGTGGTATATCATACCATGAAACTTTCACATCATGTTACTAAAAGTGTCGTTCTGCATGCTGAAACTTATTTGAGTTTCTCAGTTTTGCATATTTTAACTTTTTTTCATCGATGAAACAGAACATGGTACACTAGAGTTTTTGACTGTGGGCATGTTAAGATCGACGTCATATTAGAGGTGTTCAAGCTAGTGACAATAGCCATTCATATCGTTGGGGGGGGTGCAATGAATCAAAGTAGTTAGAGTTTATTCGTGAATACTATGGAAACTACTTGATGGGCAGGCGATGTTGATATAATCTCAAGAATAGTATGGTAATGACAATCACTTAGTTAAGCAATCCCTAAAATAGTTTGGCGACAAATAGTTTTAGTAAACAAGAAATATCATAGGATTATCAGAATTTATGAAGTCAATGAAACTTATTGTAAATAAAATATGACTATGGTATTATATTTACAGGGCAAAGGAAAGGTAACAACATATTGGCTGCTAGGAGAGAATAAGGAAAAGACAGACTCCAACAAAACCCTGGACACACGAGACAGTAGGGAAACAAAACTCTAAATCTATACAGAACAGCAGAGAGCTGATTTCTTCAAAGAAAAGATTTAGTCACTCCAGGGCTTGTTGTCCGTCCGCCCCAGGAACTGCCGATGTCTATCTAATGGAACAGTGACATCGCGGTGACCTAGACTTTCCAAAAGGTGAAATGCTACAAAGGCTGTCTCATACTGTATCCTGGAGAAGCTGCTTGCGTTTACTCCAGGAGCCAACAACTGTCTTGTGGCTTGTCTCAGATTCACCCGGTTGAACGATGAGGTAGCCGTAATAAATGTGTAGATCTTATTCTGTGTGGTTCTCAGGTCTTCCCCGAGGCGTGTGATCTCTTAATATCCATTTCTGTGCAACATGTAGGGAAAAGTAAAAAGTGATGGTTTGAAAGATACAAAATTATAATTTATCCTATCTTTTTCTCTAAGTTAGAGATATATCACGCATTTCGAAATCTTATTTTTGTAGTTATACTCTTATTACTAGAGAGAGAGAGAAAAAACACTTGCTCAACTGGATGTTGTTGGAAAGATAGCTTTATATGTTGCTAATTTATAAAATATTAAGCGATTTATAAATATACATAAGGATAAAAAACATGAAAAGTTATATAATGTAATATAAATGACCCATATATCTATCCCAACTTCCAATGCCGATTTTAAGGTAGAAAGGATGTATATAGTTTGACAATAGATTTTTCATTGAAATAACTTGTTAAAAATCGCCATAAAATTTCTTCAAATTCCTATCGCCTGTAATAGCGCTGCATAATTTTTGTCTTCTAAAACACGAGTTATTATATCGATACGTTATCAAATCGATTATACTTTTATATAAATATTTATCACACATTAAATACTTCAAGTAGGTATCCTGAAAGAGGAATAAAAGTGCATAATTGCAAAGATATCTTTGATATGCTTTCATTATATAACGAAAGTGATTTGTAAAACAATCAGATGTTAGGTTTAATTTTTTATTATTATTAGAAAAGCAGTAAATACGAAAATATTTCATAATTTAATTCCTGCTTATTGGCAGGAGTTTAAAAATAGCTATTTCTGGTGGACAGTCAAAGCTTAAAGATATTTGTTTGCTTAATCTAGGGTATTCGAAGTGCATATTTTTATTTCTTCCTTGTTTTTGTGATGGCCTTTTTTCAAATTAAAATATTGTTGACTTCGCAGTGTTCTTAAAACTTTTCATCATGGATTGATTTAGATGGATTCACTTCGACAGAGTAACATAAAATATATGCTAATACTTTCTTCTTAATTACAGTAATATACAATAATTGCTTAATTAGTGCTTTGTTAACTAAGAAGTTGCATTAGAATTATTATTAGTAAAAATATTAAGTCCTCGTCTTTAATCTACCAAGAGGAAGTAAATTTTCCAATACTATACACAGACTGATGAGAGGAACACCATTTCTGTTCTTTCCTTTGGGAATAAAAATTATTAGATTGATTCGTACAATTAACTTCGTTTTCTTTAAGCCGTAACTAATTTTCATTTCTCAATTCCTGGATAATTTCAAATTGTTCTCATTTGGGCCAGATTACATCATTAAAAACAAGAAAGGCGGGGACAATTTGTCCCATATGTTATTAAAAATAAATAAATAAATTGAGAAAATTTTCATTAAAGCGCTTAAGTTATTCATAAATGTAGGGAAATACGAAGAATAAATTTACGTGAACTATTGCGTATATACTGTAATTATGTTGCAATTGCGGTGTTGACTATATATATATATATATATATATATATATATATATGAGAGGGAGAATTGTTAATAAAGTAAAATCGACGTATTTCAATGGGGATGTTCCGGGAAATGCTCAGACCACGCATATACGAGTACAAAGCGTTATTTACGCAGAAGTCTTCGTATGGAACTATCAGGCCTTACTCGATGGTGGTTTACATATGTAATCTAAATATGTACAGGTATTAATAACATAAGTTTCTTTAAAGAAAGTAAGTAAGGTGATGGCCTAAGTTGCTGAAATAACTGAAGACAAGCAATTTGAACCTGGTTTTAATATGCTAATTCCTATTTTAAAACATCTTTAACAGTTACAAAAGGTATGTATACACGTCGGTCTCGAACTTGCTGAATAACGAGTGTACACATACTTTTAGCTCTGGATGGAAACTACTACTTGATGACAATCTGGTTGTATCGCATTTTCGATCATATGTGCCTTTCCTTCGCTACATGTTTCTTTTAGTCATCTAAATATTGTTTTTTAACCTATTAATGCTTACCACTAGAGAAGGATTTTATCGACAATTCCTTCAGTGCTTATAATATAAAATGTCACAACATTCTCGGGGTTATTCTAATATTTTTCTAATTTATTTTAAGAAATAATCTAAAATAAATGAAAATATTTCATATGAAATAATGATCGTGGTTTATGAAACGATATTCTTGTGCATTGATCTCAGTTTCAGAGAGTATATTTATTTAAATATATCCTTCATCTGATAGGTGTGTGTGTAGAATATGTACATGAACAAATATAATACAGTAACGGAAAACCTATTTAACGAAAGCTAAAGAAATCTGCCTTGGTGTTTAGCTCCGAAGTGTGCGTATTGTGACAATAACTGAGCTGTATTTTACATTGTCTTAGCTGTGATATAATTAAATATTTGGTACATTAAGCAAACTTATAATTTCTTCAGGTAAGTGTATGAAATTAACCTTTCTTCTGTATAACCGTTAAAATATTATTTTGACAAATGTTGCATGAAAAATCTGCTAGTGATGAATCAAGTATTGCTCTGTAATGTCAGAACAATCTTTAACGTTAATTAATCTTCTATGCATAAGTAATAACTTTTCTAAATAGAAGTTCCTTTATTAGAAGATGTGTAATCGTTACTGTAGCGTAATAGATTGTTCCTGATTTTACATAACTTTTATTGTAATGTAATTGTTATATTAACCATTGTTCACTTACTATATTTTGTTGTGTTTGGCCTATGTATTCCTTCACTACATAATTTCTTTATTTAAAAGAAGTTCGCACCATTTTTTCACTTCAGTTAACATAATGATTCTGTCTGTGTTGGTATCTTACTCGTACTTCTAAAAAGCATTCGATACAGCTGAATATACCTGGGTTTTAATCTTGGAGGAACAGCAAATTGTGCTACTATTAGTTTTAGTAAACATACTCGAGACCTAAGTAATAAGATCAACATTTCATAAAGAAATCACAAAGGATGAGTCGTGCATCCACACCAGCAAAGTAATATACTAATAGAAGACTTGTAAATCTGTTTCTCTAAGTGTAATTTCTGTCAGTGATATCTTCACATAAAAACGACACTCTTGAGCACGCAGTTACTTGTCTACCACAGAATTTTGTTCATATCATAGTTGTCCATCATCGTTAATGAAAGGTAGCATAGTAACGATGTCCATAATTACATGTAAGGTATGTATATTTACATCAAATGTGCCGTCTAATTCATTAACATTGAATTCATAATCATTCTAAAAACATAAGGAAAATGTTTATAAATTGAACACTTTTAAAGATGGTTATGAAGTCGCAAATATTTTTTGTTGATAGTTCAATATGATATTAGCTATCATTTATTTTCACTAGTGCCCCAAATTGTGGAAACCTTTTGGAAAAAGTGTATTTTGAGGTTTGATGGCTCATAACACCACTTTTTTTGAGTAATACCATAACATTATATATCAATGGAAAGACAATTCAATCAAAAATGTAATGCAATAACTTTTATGAAGGATCTTTTATTAGAACAGCAGTTATAAAGAAGAAAAGTGAAACACATAGAAAAAATGAGATATACAAAAATTCTCACAATGTGAGTTAATACTTAATTGGGTAACCTTTTGCGTTAATTACGGCCTTACAACGCCTTCCCATGGATTGAACCAAGTTTTTTAGTTCTGCAGCTGTTATAATCTGAAACCAAGATTGAATTATTGCTTCTATTAGTTGGGATTTATTGGTGGGTTGCTTCTGGCTAACAAGTTTCTTTAGTTGCTCCATAGATTTTCGATTGGATTAAGGTCTGAGCTATTCCCAGGCCATTCCAGCAGTGGAATATGATTATCTTGAAACCACTTTTTGCACACAGCAGCAACATGACATGGAGCTGAATCCTTTCATTAAGTTTCCACCAATTTTTCTTCTAATTTCTTCATAACTGTAGCCTTGTTCACTTAATAGTACTATTTTACATCGCTTTCTTGGTGATCAGTCAACTTGTTGCGCCATTTCTTTAATTTTATTACGTTTTACAAGCTCACAAAATGAAAGAACACGAAAAAAAAAAAATCACCAACCAACTTGATAGCAATCTCATAACACACTGACAAATATCCTCCTCTCAGCTCCAATACATGACACCAATAGCTGAATCCTACTGTGACTTTATTGGCTCATTGCCAAAATAAGATGACACCTGATTTGCTCTCTAAACACTCATGCTCACTGGCTACATTCAAATGAAGGAAAGCTACTTCATATCAACCTAAGCAAGTTGTGCTTCTTTCTTCTGGTTATTTGGCTATGACGTTTCATAGAATACAGATAATTGAACAAACGTTGTTGCATTACATTCTTGATTAAATGATCTTTCCATTGGTTTATAATTTATGATATTGCACCAAAAAAAATTGGTGTTATGAGCCATCAAACCTCAAAAACACACATTTCCCAAAAGGTTTCCACAATTTTGGCCACTAGTGTACATTTAAATTTTTCGTTACAAAAATAAGCAGTTGGAAACTAAGATTTTTTTTGGCAACATTCACAACATTTTTATGACTGTTTCCAAAAAAAAAAAAAATCTTTTTTGTAATGGCTTTTCTAAAATATTTCATTTCAAATGATAAAATTCTATGAGATGTTAAGAGAACGGAAATTTTTCGTCACATTTGTCACAAGAATTATATAAATATTACACGTAATAATTATGTAATCCTTGTGACTGGGAAGCTATTTCTCTAGAACAACGAGAATGTTTTTAATTAAATGAGCTCCAGAGACTCTGAAAACTTTCATTCTTGACCTCGAAAAGTTGTTTTTGTATATGTGACATCTCTGATACAAAATTAGCATTATTTTTCAAGAGCACGTATGAAAATCGATTATGATCATTGGTTTCAACACATTCTAATACAACTAGAATCGAAATTTTTGGTGACGAATTATTTCACTTGACGTTGGAATTCGACTATAACTATAATGAGGTCTTGTTCCTACATTGTATACGGATATCAAAACCAAATTTTCAAAGAAAAGAAGGGAATAAAAGCCCGTCATATTCACCTTATTTGTCGTGAGTATCACAATTTGTTAAAAAGGATGGACAGAGATGAGAATTATTGCCGATACCAGAATTCAAATCGCTATTAAAGCAAATAATATTTTCAACATACCTTATTATACAGTAAGCTGAAAGTGGTTGAGGGTTTCGAATTCCATGTGTTTTTGAAGTGACTTCAAGACTATATTATAAACTTCATTCACTAAAGTTGAAGGGAAATATTTAGAAGGTGGAATTAAATATACACATCGAGGTATGCCGTTTTCTTTATTTTTTTTTATTACATACTGTTTAATTTCTCAGCACGTAAACATTAATTGAGCACATTTCCAGAACTCTTGTGATAATAACAGGCAACGTGTTTGACACAAAAATCCTCAAACTGTATCTTCAGTGGTTCGTTGCATCTTCAGAAGAAACGAGATTAAGGATAAAGAATTATATCTGAGGTATTATATATATTATGACTAAGCCACGTTACCGGAAAGGACTTTGCAAATGAATCAATTTGTAGTAAGATTGAATATTTTCAATTGCTCCTCTGTACACCTCACATTCACATTTTTATGTGACCGAGTTTTATAAAATGCTCTGGAATATTATTGTTGTCATTATTAAACATGGACGTCATAGGGGGAATAAGCTAAACTGATTACAGAAAATCGATTATCGTCAATTGATGGAAAGATTTGGACAAGGCATTAGACTTAGCGAGATATAATCAGGTTAGTTTACTTAAAAGCAAAGATTCAGGGGGAAATGGAATAACGAGAGAAATCGCAGGAAAGGGAATTGAAAATTTCTATGAACTGTTCATCTATTTTTTATTAATCTTTTTTTTCATTTCCTTTCATTGTCCATCAATTGTGTTTTTCTTTCACTGATTAGAACAAGAAAATTAGTATCATTGAAGTTTTTTTATAAGATAAACTGCACATTTGAGAAAGTATTTTCTTCAATTGCAAGCAAATGGTTGAGTGAAGTTTACAAATAATTAAAATCTGAGTAAATCAGATTCCCTTCGTTATTAAAGCATCGTATGCATGGATAACAAACCTAACAGACGTATCGATTCTGCTAAAATGTTAGCGTTTGAATTGTCGTAGATAGTTTTAATAATGTGTAAACGTAGACAGAATACGAAGTCATTGCCGCTGACTTAAACCACCAAATGAATCTTGCTCCAGTATTTCAGAAATGACAAAGGCTTCAAAGTATAATAAACATTTTGCTATAGAACATCCCTTTCATTACTGCCCGTTTGTCGGAAACGGAACCATTAAAACCATCTCAAAAGTGAATTGCACCAAAGGCGTAGCTAGGGGTGGGCGATCCGCCCCGGGCGGCACTTTGAACATTTTTGAACTTTTGCAGTTAATTCTAAAATACAGTCTCCAGAACTCATTTCCAAATATTGTAATACCACTGCGAATTTTCCTAGTTGTGAGTGGAATTTTTCTAAATAAAATTGATTAAGAATTACCTACATTACTATGAAATAAACTTCGCCAATGTCATCGACGATTTTACTAACAGAAAAGCAAGAAAAATAACATTTTAGAATGTTAAAATTAAAGTTTTACTTCAAAAATAAACATGGTGTTTTAATTTATTTCCCTATAAGTCGTTTTGATTTTTATAGTATTTTTGGTGTGTATTGAGGGGGCTGCAAACTCAGGGACCGCCCAGGGCGGCAAAAGCTGTAGCTACGCCACTGAATTGTATATATATATATATATATATATATATTTCCCAGAGATAGCATATGGAGCTCTAGAACCTTCAGTAGAAAGTGTCAACTTATGAAAAGGTGCAACCAATTTCAAAAAAAAAAAAAAAAAAAAAATATATATAGTGTAATCTTTTATTAAAAAAGACAAACAGCTAATGGAGGCTATCTTTTGGTGTTATTTTACTATGAAACGAACTTCCTATCCTTGTTTTAAGGTTTAGCTATTCCATTCTGCTTTATCTCGTGGAGTTTTACCTAAGTAGAATGCTATTTCATAAGTGAATTAAAAACGTGCCTTCGCTCCTTATTAATAATTCAGTAAATAATATATTAAAGCAATAGCTTGGCAGACCGCTGTAGCTGCGCACGCATCATAATTAAGTAAACAGTAATCTCGTGTTCTACGGCGCTATTAGCTTATGTTAACTGCCGCTGCAAACCCGTCAAGTAAAGCTGGTCCCGTTTTATATTGGAAGCTATCAGTAAAGAAATAAATGGAATATAGCAGGCGGTAATGGAATACGAAACAATGATGGTTTGAAGCATCCGCACATTGAATAATTTACATTGCACCATTCGAAAAGCAAGGCAGTATTTGGAATGAAATACAGTGCTGTCGAAGGAGAACTCCAGACACTCGCTTTATAAAATAGATCAAGTTTTGTACATGGAATGTAAGATTTTTTATAATTATTAATAAATCTAGGAATTACTGAACTACCAAATAGTAGATAGGTACAAAACGTTTTGTGCCTATCTACTGTATTGTGTACTATTATCCATTCACTACGTACGTACGTGCATTGAATACAAATAGAACGTAGTATTTTGATAATAAATTCTACGCATGCGTACAAATTGATGGTGACGCATTACAGCGGTTAATACGGACTGGAAAGGAATATTCCAAACACGTGAGTTAGGTATATGCGATGGCGTTATAAATAGGGCCTACCGTATTCCATTTTTAGAGCTGCGAAGTTTGAGAAACTATTTGTAAATGATTAGTTAGTGAGAGGGTTTATATGGTTAAGTTTAAATCATAAGAATAATCAAGTTTTTCTGAAGATAGACAGGTAATGAACGAAGAAATATTTTTCTGTCCAAGCGGGGTTTGCTCAGAATGATAACGTTGTGTAAAGCTATACATTATTCATTTGTAGATACTGTATGGTTTTGTTGAAACCACAAACTATTCCACATGGTGTTATTGATATAGGTAAATGGGGCGTTAAAATGTATTTTGTTTTATTTTCACATCTATGTATATACACGTGATGTTGTTATGGACATATCTCATTTCTCTTTTTTTTTTTGTATTTGATAAAATTGTATTCATTATGTAAATAATATTCCACTGCTGTGACACTCGTGATGTGTGCCCATTGCCCACATCACAGCTGAAGTGACTGACTGTTGTAAAGTAAACACACTCACGGTTCTTTACAAACTATCGATATTTCGTGTAAATAAATGTCAAGTTGCCTTCTTGTTCGAAATATGACTTAATACTGTTGACATTGTGCAATGTACCAATGAAAATTGTTTTCCTAAATAAATGTTGTTAAAATCGATATTTGATATTAATATATTTGATTATCATTGAAACTGACATATGCTCATCTTAATTCGATTAATGTCGTATTTCTTTCGTTTTTTTTTTCTTTATCTAAAAATCAAATACTTCTTAACGATCTACAGGAAGTTTTATTCCTAGCAGGAAAAGATCATTTCATAAAAGACCTGTGGAATTCAAATAATTCCGCATACCAATCGGTAAATACACGAAAACATTCCTATCACGTGTATTCCGTACTTTCTGCCATATAGCTTTATAGCAAATCTTCAAATATTAGTAATTTACTGATAATTGCTTTTACATTAGACCTCACTTTCAGAAGTGTCTAATTGTAAATTACGCTTTGCCTATTTGATAAGAAATGGACATTTTATGCTACGTTTTCTGGCTATCTTCTTCAATTCTTTTATAAATGTGGTAGCGAAGCTAATTGTTTTTGGTGTAGCCTTCCTATGGCAATGCTTTGATTCGCGCGTACGTCTGTAATGTAAAGTATAATCGCATTCTGGTTTCTACTGCTTGGAGCAACTTAGTATTGGGCGTAGGGAAGTAATACAATTTGTGTGTAGGAACAAGGCTGTCGTAAGGAAATATATTTATCGTCAACTTGGAGCTTAAGTTTGTGGATATTACAGGCCTCCATTTCTTGTTTTTGTTTATATTCGACAATGCAAAGGAATATGGTAAAAACAAGCAAAAAAAATTTAGCTAAGTCTTTCAGTGAACAAAAAATTAACTTAAGATGATAACACTCAGAAAATGCTCCAGGAATTAAAATATATCGGAAATGATAGCCTCTAATTCTTTATGATTATGAAATCATATGCATCACACTGATAGTACTGACTTCAGAAAAATGATGAAAGTAGGGATATGGATGCGAGGGTGCAAGAGTTGAAGTTTCGAGGGCATACAGCAAACGTCGGCAAAAATAACTCAAAGGATTACTTGTTAATGTGTTTTTCAAACTTCAAATAAAGAAAGGGACGATATCCCCAATTATAAGACAATGACAGCCGTATCTTGACTGCTGTGAATATATTTGTTCAGGGTATCTCGAGGTGGTGGAGAGGATCCAGAGGCAAGTGGCAGGCTGGTGAAATGCTCCCTATGAGGATAAATTGAACGTGTGACTGTTGCAGAGTTAATAAGCGGAAAAGAGAGGACATGATAAAAACTCAAGTTACTAAAGGGTTTCTATAAGATTGACATAAAAGAATGATTTCAATACATGACAGAAAGAACTAGGTATCACCCTGAAACTTGTGTAAGAGTAGTTAGCAAGAGTTGGCAGAATATTTATTTTTTGCTTGGAGAGTGGTGAATTAATGGAATAAACTGCCAGATATAGTTGAGTACCCCTGCCAATGAATAAGTTTGAGGAGAGGTATAGATCTCTGGCGATGAGTCGTGACTCCATGGGTGGTACACGTGTAATAATAATTGTAGTGAATAGTAAGTTTCGAATTACTGGCATTAAGTCAGATTACAACTACTGTTTTCCCCGTTTGTTTTCTAGCACTCTTAGTTAAATCGCAAAACATTACACTAAACCAGGATGGGACACTCAAACTGGCGAGAAGGTGGATAATAACATCAATATAATGAAATATTAATCAAAATCGGATCGAAACGGTACAAGTAGCTAAAACACATTTCCATTGTAATTTGACAAACTAACAGCATAACATAAATTAAGCAGAATTTCCAGCCATTTTAACTTTAGAAACATATTCGATCCTCGAAAGAAAAACGATGCATTTATGTGTGAAGTTTTGTTAAATTTGTATTTTTTGTTAAAGAACTGTAGACATAGTTGGTACAAATTTTTTCATTTTTGATGCTTTTGCTATTAAAAGTTTATTCTGAAGGCAAAAATCACCTTGTGTAACATGATGTTTCTTCAGCAAACTACAGCTAGACATTAATAACGATAATGATCTCGGACACGGCACTAATGGTTATAATTACACGGAAGTGAATACTGATTATGACGCCATTGCTACATATTTCAGGAGCACGGTATTTGATTTTGATATATTTCGTGATGGCGAAATGTTTCTGTGTTGCTATTTTCCGATACTATTCAGGCGGCAAAGAGATTTTATTCTGGTGGTGGTAACACCTTTCATATTATTAGCATCAGAAAAAAAAAATTCTCGAGGAGAAGATGATTCTGAAATTATTTTATCCTTGGACCACGCGTGGTGTACTTCGTTTTGGACAATAATAATATAATCCATATTTCTCGATATAAATTACTGGAAAACAAAATATTAGTTTCTTGGATGGTAATGATGTTAATTTGCAAGTTTTACAGCAATACTTCGCTTAATGTAGAAAGCCAATATTTGTACTCAATTATCCTATGAAAAACTATATCTTATTCTTAAATAACTCTGCATTTCCTTTGCACTTGCTTGTGCAGCATAGTTTATACGTAGAGTTTAATATTACGGCAGGTGAAGTATACAACAAAGTCGGTTTTAAGTGAGTGACAGTTTACTTTATCGTCATATCATCACATAGAACATTCAGACATTACACATCTGGAATGTGCTGTTCGGCACATTACTTCGAACTTACACCTGCAGATAATCGAAGGACCCTTGGCCAATCAGATAGCAGTCACCTTGCTGTTGGTTACAGGACCATTCTCGAGGATTTCATTTTCTCCTATTAACCAGTAAGTTGTCATCTTTCCTTTTCCCTAATAGAAATAATGAGGAGTAAATTATTTATATACGACTTGAATGAAAAATTAGTTTAACATAAGGCAAGTACATGCCTCCAAGGACTCCTTGGAGGCATGTACTAATATAGTTAAGAACAAAAGTATCACGCGCATTCTCGATATATCAAGTGACAAGTTTAGCAAATAATGTTCTTTATGTATAGTAATATAAATAATAACCAACATGCAATTGTATTATTAAAATATTGGAACCTCCACAACGCCATTTTATTTCTCTGGGATTGTTGTATATATTTTATTAAATATTTTTGCTTTCTTTATTCTCAAAATAAAATCCATCTCCCAATATATGGTATTAAGAAATACTTATCATACCAGATAAAGGATTTCAGAACTATAGTTTCCACATGAAAGGGACAGATACCGGTTATTTTAACACTAAGATGAATAAACTAAAAACGAAATCAAGAGATATAATTTATGAACGAATACTTATACATTCAATTACAATTGACTCATTACCGGTAATCTCGATAATTTTAATCAATGATTAATAGAAATAAAAGTAAGCTATATAAAATTTAATGGTAGATTTTTACAGTCTGCGAGGAAAGCACCTAATAATACGCGTATTTAGCAGTAAGGAAGATGTTTTCATCGTCAAGTGTAAATGTACTAGTGCGCCGTCAAGGACCGTTTAATACCTTGCATCTTCATTGCTGGAGATTCAAACCGACTTCATGGGAAAAAAACTGAGACAGAAATTCCGGTGGAAAAGATGGCGCTACATAATGTCAAGCAGATTTTCATGATACAATGGTACGCTGAGAAATGTTTATGCGTTGATTAAAATAACTCAAAGAACCGAAGAGATTCGATCTTCAATGATTCTGTTTGTTCAGTCATATAAAAAGGAATGATCTTTGTAATTTCATAAATATTTTAAAATAATCTCAGCCTGTAGCTCTGCACATTTCTATGTCAACCTATGAAAATGCCGAGTTGTAACAATTTATTACATCAATACAGTAGACTGAGAATTACTGCTCAGGTTTCGAATTATTTTAATCACTTCAGTTCCGTTAGTAAGTGAAACGATAGTTTTTTTTTTTTACAAACCTAATACCAAAAGTTATCAAGCCATCGCCTAGCTTAAGTAAAGTAAGTATAATTGTAAAGAATATAGGAAGTTTCAAAGCTGGAAAGAGTTTTTATGCGCGCACAGCTAGTCTTCGACAAAGATCAATGCTATGTATCGTCATCCTTATTTGTAGTGCTTCTTAAAAACACTTTTAGTTGGATTTTGCCATCCTGGTCGGAAAAACATAAATCGCAAAAACGCTTCATCACGAAGCAAGCTGTCATTTGTATCACTTTCATGATTAGGGTTTTTCGATCAAAAGCACCTGAGTTCGAATATCCAATCAAATTATTCTGTGACCCTGTACATGTGACTAAAAGGAAAATTATACTGCAGTGTTTCGTTTCCGTTTAAAGGGAAACGAAACACTGCAGTATAATTTTCTTTTTAAATATAAGAACTATGACAACAGACCACTTTACGTACATGAGTAGATTTACCTTCATTTCCACATCTCCTCGCAGTTCTAGATGGAAAGTCCCAAATTTGTCGAGAACTTCCTTCGTTTTAGTACTGACATGAATTTTTAAAGCTAGTGGGAGAAAATAAAAATAAATCTTAGAATTATTTCATTTAAAATAACTTGAAGAATGAAATTTTTCCACGAAAAATGCTTTAGATAAGTAAGTACAAAAATACAGGGACATTAATTCTTAAATCAACTGCTTTTCGTTCTTGCTCTACACTTGTAACCTACGAGATTGCTGGACTATTCATAATTAGAATTGAAGGTTAAGAACCATGTAGAGCCAACTGAGATATACATGTAAAGATTAGTCTCCGTCTCCAATGTTTCAGAACTTTTAATGTAATACAATATCAACACACAGTTTTCATAATATTTAGTCAAAGTTTGGCTCGACAATTTGTAGTTTCAACAAAATCACGGTATCCTCCCCCTTGAATTTCATATCGTAATCGAATTAGAACCATCAAAGCGTTTACATTTTGAAAACTATGAAACATTTCCAGGTTTCTAGAAAGTGTCCTGAGTCCTTGCTTCTGGCTATTTTCTACATAGCATTGCTAAATGAGCAAATCTGATATTAAAATCAAAATTTTAATATCAGATGTTAAAAATCGAGCCCAAGGTAACGTTTTTCTTATGGAATATAAACTGTACTCTGTAAATTTAATATATAACTTGTCAAAGGCATTCATATAGTGCGATGTTTTGCTTTGACTTAAGTACTTTAATAAAGTATAAACCAAAATAATTGGTGGTACAAAAGACATTTCACGAGGAATAAATCTCATTAAGTTTTAGCAAGTAGAAACTTGAAGTTCCAGGGACGATGCAGCAATGACTGAAAATATACATTCAGGGAATTATTTGCAATGCTGAAACGAACATATAAGAATAAAGAAATCATTTTGCATCTTTACAAGGCCTTCAGACGACTTCAATTGGAATATTGTGAAAATTTGTTTTCCCACGTGAGATAGACAGTGGCGACGATGCAAAGAAAAGCGTTAAAAGTGAAACCGGGACTGTGGAAAGCACATTATACGGATAGATTGGGAATTTGTAGACACGGGTAGACAGAAGAAAGAGAGGTGACATGATAAAGACCTACAAGCCAGCAGAGTTATCCAATAGTAGAGCATCTAATTAGCATTAAAGATGATTTATCTGCGAGGATATGCGATATCACAGCTATGTTTTATATATTTATTTATAATTTCCGTGTGAATTGAAACATTTATAAAGAAAAAATTAAATAGAAGTTTCGAAAAAGAATTGTTCTAAACTTGAAGTTATCCAAAAAAGTTCTTCAATGACTGTACTCTTTTGGTCGCCTTTTCCAACTTTTATGGAACAGCAGCTGAGCTGATTTCTGTGTTCATGTTCTAGCTTTTCTACTACGCCTTATCTGTTTCAGCGCCTGTTCATAATCACCGTTGTGATTGCGTTTCTATTAGAGGCATATATTAATAAAACGTCATAAATCCAAATCTCAGACCTTACGACATTTTCGCAACATTATCTTAAATCTTTACTGGAATGTTCAAAGGAATTTGAATAAGATTAATATCAAGAAAGATGATCAAACTAATATCAGAGAGAAAAAAAAGTTATTTTTGGATGATACGCTTTTATAAGAAAAACTTTAGTACAAAAATATTCTTGTATGAAAGTTCATGGAGCTCACATTTATAGTACCCCTTCAAAGTTCACTCCTTGGTGAGGAAACGCACGGACGCAACGTATGCGTTTGGCAATTTATATTCAACTAAAAGATATTTTTGTGAGGCACTTTACATGCAGATAAAAATATATGTAATTCAATAAAAAGTATAAGAGAAACGAAGACAGATGACATACTCTTACTTACGCCAACCGTTAGACTCCATCCTAGATGCTGTATTGACGGTATCACCAAATAAGCAGTATCGAGGCATCTTAAGTCCTACAACACCAGCTACACATCCGCCTGAAACATAAATAAAACTCACGCTGTAGTATGAAAGAAGTATTGATATAAGGAATTTTCTTTGAAAAGTTAACCGATCTAAATGTTTTGTAGGTTGAAAGAACTAAGGCTATGAGATCATTGCGTTTTTTCTGTAAATTGTGTTTTCGTTTTACCGGTTTGCCTGATTTTCGGTATGAAAAATCAGAGTCTGAGAAGAAAAATCAACTGATCATCTGACGAAAAGAAAGAAAATAAAGCAATAAAAAATTGTCAAGTGTTTCTTCGCGTTCAAGTGGAATTCTAGCGCAACCGAAATTTCTGCTAACTCCTTATGAGAGGGAGGGCCTACCTAGCTGAGGATTTGTTCATCAAAATAAGAAACTACAATACTTTATACACAATTTATAGGCATAAATATACACTCGCTTCAACATTTAAATACCTGTGTGATCTTTTGTGTTTAATTTTTTTTTTTAAATTTCAGAATTCTTGATTATAAATTCTGAATTAGTTATTCCTTAAGAAAAACGTATTTGACGGTGTAGTCTATTGACATTACCTACCGTGTAACATACCTTCATATACGGCATCTCATCTCCGAACTGAGTTAAGCGATTTTTTTTTTTATTTCTTCTCACTAGTTTACACTTTCTAAACTGCAACACGTGAAATAAACATAAGCAAACAGGATTTTTGTAAATATTATCAGAACTGTTGAATTCTGTATATTTTAAAAAGCATCGTTCTTTGTACAGTTCGCAAAAAAGGTCAGCCTGGATACGGATTGTACATGGCAAATATTTAAAAAGTGTAGTCATTTAGGGGGAAAAAAAAGCAAAAGGTGCTTTTTTTTTTTTTTTTTGGTAATTCAAGAAAATATGGTCTCTCAATATTATTAATTGCTTGCTGTTCCATAAACACATACGCAAAAAAAAAAAAAGCTTTGCAAATTGTCTAATCGCATTTCTTGACGACTGCAAATGCTAACTTTTTAAATCGTCAGAAATGTTCCACTGCTATTCTCTATAATTTCTATCAAATTGGAAAAAAAAAATCAAGGCTTCATATTTTCTGCCTGTGCGAGGGAAAGAAATGTAAGGCTTCTCCTTACTATTATGCAACAAAACTGCAAAACTGGTTTTATGTTTGCCTAGAGTCGACAAGCAGAAGCTGTTTTAGTTTACAAGCTTCATTGCAGAAAGATTTTTTGTTTCCATTTTATGATGAAAAAAGTGTTTGCAGCAGGAAAATTTTAGTTTTCCCAAAATAAGTTCTCTTCTTAAGAAACAATCCAAGAGGTTCAGATTGTTTATCAGATGAGTGATTATGAAGTATTCTTACTACAACATATTGCAGCGCCTCAGTCAGTACTGCAATATGTTGTGATAAGGATGAAGCAATTAATCAAAGATTCGTACGCCGCTTATTAAATACTGTACGTAATCAGGACAAATCCTAATTGAAACCAGAACCACATTCAGTTTGCGATTCATTTCCTTCAACTAATATGAGTACGTACTGTTAAAATCGAACAAAACTTAACGTTTCGTGCTATTTATAGACTTCATTTGATAGTAGTGATATTTCGTAAATTCACAACACACATTGATTCGTTCGGTATTACATTCGTGACTTACCTGTATGTAATCCAATCCTTAGTTTCAACTGTTCGCCAGGACGATGTCGTATGGTAAATGTCATTACGGCATCCAAGAGAGCTAATGACATCCGTGCAATTTCTCTTGCGTGAAGGTTTCCATTACGTACTGGAAGTCCTGATACAACCATATAAGCGTCACCGATGGTCTCGACCTGTCCAGGAACGGAAAGAAGAGTTAAAAGCAGACAAATAACGTGCAGAGGAACATCATAATTCAGTAACTGATGTTTCCATATAATCCTATCTGTCAAAATATATATGTAAAAAGCTACAACTGCAGCAATAAATTACAATATTTCAATAGGAAGGGATTGCATAAATCATCTACAAAATATAGTCTCCAATTTTTTGCGTCGGAGTTTTATTGATATAATGTTTCATTAGGGTGAACAAGACATGTCGAGTGATCAAAAATGCCTTTATCAGCTAGTACATTTTTGGAAAGCAATTTTCCATACTTTATATCTGAGGAGTAATATCACTTCAGAATGAAGAGAAAAGTCATGGCGTTTTGGAATAGTAATTCTTATATAAAGCACAATTGGTGGGATGGGGGAATACGTTAAAATGCTTTAGATACCCCCCAATGAGATTCCTACCTAATTATCTAACTAGCAGATACAGATACGTCTGATTTTAATGAATTTTCTTGATCCTCGCTACATTTCTTTCAATTAACAGTCCACTTTTGAATATGAAAATTTAATTATTTCAGTTCTGGTCATTTCTAATTGCCATCAAAACTTTCTTTCGGAGATAACTTGATCGAGGTGTTCATATCTTTTTACTCAATATGTGAAGATATATTTCCAAGACCCCTCCCCCTACCAAGTAACCCATTTCCCCTAATAACATTAGCTACGAGTTGGAAATAGACGCCGAATAACTTTTTATATTTTACTCTTTGGAATATACAGATTAGCATTATGTGAACTGAAGCAGTGCTATCTGTCTGGCCGTCGTCTGGAAGATTTGATCGAAACTTGTACAGATATTTGATTATTACACACAGAAGAGGTATATAAAATTCATATGCGTAAATTACGACAAAGTGGAAACAAACTCCAGAAATATTGCTTGGTAAATTACTAACATTTTTCAATGAAATAGAGCTAAAGCGACTCTTTGGAATTGCATCCAATCTCATTATATTAAATTATATATATTAAAAAGTTATTCTTATAACTATTTTAACCATTTCCAAATTGAAACGATTGTTTCAGTTTGCCATTGGAAAAGGTGAATCATTTTACTCTCCACTTTAGTGAGAAGTTGATCAGACATGCAACTGTCATTGGTAATCTGTATAAAAAATAACACGGTAACGGAGTTACACTAACATTAGCGTAACGGCATATCATAAACTGAATAACAGACCTTAATAAGGTGTTCAGTTCCGGCATAGTATACGTAACAGTTTCATTGGCTGAAAATGCTCAAAGTCATCAAAATATGCACTTCAATTCCCAGTTGCTCATATCTAACGGATACGTTTTTTTTTCTATTATGTTTACTGTTGCAAAAGGACTAATACAGAAAACTTAAATGAGTCTTCCTCTTTTCACATATAAAGTTATATAACTATCCAAGAATCCGCGAGGTTAGCCTAGTGGCTATGCGCTTCTCAACCACATGCCTGTGGAAGGAGTGTACTAGGTTCGATTCTCGTCGGAGACGTGAGGAGCTAAAGGATTTTCCTCAGCCATAGCCAAGTTAAACGGTCTTGGGTGCTGAAAGCAGGGTTTTTTCCCTCCCAGTTTGTGGGATTTTTCATCCCGCAAACCGGCTCCGTGAACACACACGGATACAGTCAGGAATATCGCCATTATGGGATGCAGCAGAGGAGTGGCGAACCCACTGCATTAACACGCCAGTGGATGAGTAATAACCGCATTACTCCTCCACTTAAGACTCAACCCGTCCTAGACGGATGAGATAGGATGGATAGATAGAACTATCCAAGAAAGTTTAATGCGAACATGAAAAGGGTTTTTTTTTTGCCCTTCGACAGAACCAATGTATTAATGCTCTAAAACAACTGGGGAAGCAACTAAACAACAACCTCTCACATCTGGGATTACTAGAAATTTAAACTTTTTGATAGGATAATTAATTTAATTTCATTAAATATCAGTCAAATGGGCATGCTCACATGCGCCAGTTTAATTGTTTGCAGAAAGGAAATCTGCGATTGCTGTCTATCATAAACTTTGCATAACATAATTGTAGCAAACAGGATTTTAATTAAATACTTAAACTGAAGTGTTTGTAATGATTAAGCTAAGATGATGCAATTCATGAAATACTGCTAGAATGATTCAAGAAGATAAACATTATACTCAAATGTGGCTGTTGTCTGCGTCTCGTAACATTCAACTAAATGTTAATAATTCAATAACAGGTTCAGGGATGTTTTCTTAATATAATTATTTGAATTTTCTCTCCTTCCGTAAATGGTGTTCAGGATGACACTGCTGTTCAAGAGCAGCTATCTGAGGTCTGTTCGTTGATTAAATATACTTCGGATAAAACGTTTAGTCACAAACTGTGTCACAGTAATAGATGGAAAAGCACAACCGTATTACTCATCGACATGTTCAAAATGAGAAGTCTTCTGTTAAATATAACATTAAATTCTCTATAATGCTATTTAGGTTGTGTAGATTTTGTTAGTTGGAACGTTGTATCCAGTTAGCGAATCATGATAATTATTCATCCCTTTGTAGAGTAGGATAAAGTCCAAGGGCATTATATTTAGTGATTGTAGCACCGGCCATTATGGATCAAATACGCATCCTCATACGCTTCGTATCCATCATATATTTCAATGTAATATCAATGGTATTACAATTTTAATATGCACTTCGCATCCATGATAAACTTGACGTCTATAGACGTCATGACCGGTAGCGTGGTTAACGGAACATTTCGGAGTCTTTTCTTTCATGTCGTGTCACCTTCTCCACTTAAGCTGACTAAGTACCTACTGCTCACTCCATCTGCAGATGGAGTCAGCAGTAAAAGTGGCTCTGAACAATTTGACTGAAAACTTTCTGTTGATGGGAATTACGGTACTTGTCTAACTACAGTTATGAGACAAATGCATTCTCGGTATCTGCTTTTCTTGTAAAACGAAAAATCTGTTGAGCCTAATGTGAGACTAGTTAACTCAACTGAAGTGGAAAATTCTAGCAACTTTGCCATTTCCAATAGTCGTTAGGAACTGGAGAAAGTTGCTTGAAGAAGAAATTAAGCCTTCGTTTTATATATTTTTTTTTATTTCTCCTCAGGTAACAGGCATTTGCCTATTTATCATTGGGCTTCAATGGTCTTTCCATCTTGTAGTTGACCTCTCACTTTCTCTCTCCCTTCTTCCTTTTGCTCTATATTTATACACTTCTTTTGGTACCCGATACCTTTCCATCATAAATAAATTATCTTTTCATTTCTCTCTGTATACCTTTTAGTTTACGTTGAAAAGTTCTAGAAAACTTACGATGTCTTCATTTCTTATATGATCTAATTTTGTGCATTCTTTAATCTCATTTCTGCAGCTGGTAATTTACTTTTATCTTTCTTTTTAACAGTCCATATTTCTTAACCACATATCAGGGGGAGTGGCCATTTTTAACTTAAAGATTTTGGATGTGAGAGACAAAATTCTAGTTTATGAGCAATTGTAACGAACAAATGTTTAACATGTTGAACAAAAGTAACTTACCTTATATACATCAAAATGCTCGATAATCGAATCGAAACAAGTGTAGAGATCATTCAGGAGGTCCACCACCTGCAAGTAAAAACTTCTTTTCATTTGCCACAAGCGTGCATTATATATCAATCATAGTCAGTGCCGCGCTGTGGGTAGGAGACGTCCTTGTGCAAAACTTTTTTCAGCGTCCCCATAAAATAAGTTTCCATAAAAAATCTTTGCGGAAAATTTTACTTTATTAAAAGTACAAAACAGTTTATACGCATACATAAAAATAAATTTTATTTAACAGTAGTAGAACATTGTAATCACTGAAATTCATTAATAAGGAATTTTTAATAATAAACATTTTCAAAAATGTTTATTCCTTAATATATAAATACAACAGAATATATATATATATATATATATATATATATATATATAAACAAAAATTACTTTTATTTTAATATAAAAAGAAATATTACATAACAAAGATAATTTGTAGATATGCTTTTAAATATATAACTATTAGTATAATGTAGATTTATTTTGCATATTTATCCGTCTTGCTTTAGCCGCCACAAAATTTTTAATATCTGTAATGTCTTAATGAATCCATAATATTATTTTCAATTGATATAATTGATAAATCCGTTAGACGCTCTCCAGACATTGTTGACTGCAAATAATATTTTATTAGTTTCAGTTTTGAAAAACTTCTTTCCCCTGATGCTACGGATATTGGTGATGTTAAATAAATACGCATCACAATCGCAGTATTCGGAAACGTGTCAGTTGATTTATTTTCGTATAGATAATTTAAAACATTCTGAGGAGCAGACTCTTTTTTAATAAAACATTGCAAAGTTTTTAATTTCTCAAATAAAGTCATACCATCAATATCGCGATTGTCGGAATCTTCATTGTCGCTCAGTTTTAAGTTCAAATCTTTACAATGTTTCATTAAATCTTCATCGCTCCAATCTTTTAATTTGCTAATGTCTCTTATAACTTTAAAGTCCTCGCTATGTTGTTTTAAGAGTATGAATCTTTCCATAACTGAAGTTATTGTCGTGTAGAAAATCGCGAAGAAAAAATTTATTTTAAAATTTTGTTTAGGATTATGCCTTGTCTCATCTGATACTGCGTAACGAAACATTTTTGTTCTTTCGCGAATGTCTGGAAAAATAGGATCAGTATTAAGATTGCTTGCTACTTCTTTTGCAGTTCGAATAATATTTTCAAAATATTGGTCTATTCGGCGAGTATTTAATTCTTGTATAACATAATCAAGATTTTCTGCAATTTTTCCTATATCAAATATCGGATTCGGCATTATTTTGCTTGCAACGTTTACGAGACTTAAAATTTCGTACCAAACATGAATAGAGCAAATACTTTAAACGAATAAATCTTTGAAATTAAGTTGTCTGCTTGAACTCTAGAATCGATATCTTTAGTTTCCTCTTCCGTAATATCAAAAAGAGCCTGGTAAATTTCCTTGATATTATTTTTAAGTCGCCTTATTGCTTCTACTCTACTTTCCCACCTAGTAGCAGAAAGTGGTTTCGAATTTAAAACACGAATATGTTTTTTTTTTTTTTTTATTATAGCCGAACGCTTCACAGATATTGAAAAATAATTATACAATTCCTGTATTAGCCACCCAAAATTTACAGTTTCACAGGATATCTTATCTGCATCATTAACTACCAATTTTAATGAATGAGCAGCACACGGAATAAAAAAAGTCCTTGAATTTATTTCGAGGATTTTTTCTGCAATCCATTATGTTTACTTCGCATATTTGAACAGTTAACATAAGCTTGGTCGCGTAAACCAGAAATGTTAATATTCAATAATTTTTTATAAATTGAAATAGTCCTTGCCCAGTGGTATCTTCTGCAGATTGAAAACCCAAAAAATATTCATGAATTTCTGCTATATTGTACCTTTATTTTGATTAACAAATCTAATAACAATAGATAATTATTCTGTGTGGCTTCTATCCGGGGTAGTGTCAAGAATTAATGAATGAATGAATGAATAATGCCGGCCTGGCTGGCCGAGTGGTTAGCATATTCGCTCTCTAGCCAAAAGGCTGCGGGTTCGAATCCTGCCATGGGAATGATTCGAAACCAGTGGTGGTGGTGGTCGGCGGTAGATGGTGTTGAGGTAGTTGTGGTCAGTTGGTGGATAATTAGTGAATCAGTGCTGGAAGAAGTTGTAGAGCAGGTGCCCTCCCTCGATGAGTCTTTGGACTCCCTGGAGGTGTCAAATAATGATAATAATAATATTTCGCCTCTTTAATCATTTCTAAACTTTTTTGTTTTATAGCTTCAGAAATTATACGGATGATTTCATTTTGTATTTTATCACCTAAATAATTAACAATGTTCCTTTTTTTGTGATGTTTGGATGCGATGCAAGTGTTCTGCATTATCCAATCAAATTTAGCGACAGTTTCTACTAACTTTAAAAAATTGCAGTTATCATTTTCAAAACATTTTTGTGAAGAACCTTTAAAAGCTATAACACTGTCTTGATAAATATTGTATTATTTAGATTAACCGTTCTATAACAGATTGCCAATATTTTTTCACAGTTTCATATAATCTTTGGTGTGTGCAATCAATAGTGCATTTCTTAATCAACGACATTTTAAGTTCGCTCTATTTTGAACACTTTTTAATGTGCGCGGAACTTGTCTCGTGTATTTTTAGTACATGACTCAAATGTTGCCAATTGTTACAACCGTATTCATTTACCGGACTGCATAATACTGAAAGTATTATGCAGTCCGGTAAATGTATATAGGTTCAGCTGTCAATGTTTCCTTGGTGCTGTTGAATACCACAGTGAAATTTACACGAAAAGCAAGCGCAGCATAAGGAAGAATATTCGAGGTACCAGTAGAAATTGGATTGTCTCATTTAGTAATGTCAGGTTTCTTCAAGAAGGGAAAAACCTTAAGCGTGGAAAGAATAAAACTAGGAAATAAAACTAACTGCGAAGAAACAGGATTGCTGTTTGAATCGAATTTCTCAATTGCAGTCATATAGCTAGTCAAATGAAATGAAATGGCAGTGGAAGGCTAGAGCAGTAATTACAGCAACTTGCATTACTGTTACATTGGTTGGTGGACAGCAAAGTTGAAACACCATTGTGCTACGAGGGCGACATTAGTTTGAATAAAAGGAAGCATACTGCATGTTTCGAATAGGTAAAACAACATGAATGGAACCCATATAATGGAGCATTGTAAATGTAATTTTTTCTAAACTTTAGATTTAGAATAGAGAAGAATCGAATTTTTCAGGTGAGTTCAAGAGGGTCGTTTTCAGTGTATTGGAAATGTCATTAAAGTACGTTACTGAACAGTTTCTTTCTGCAACATATCTAGTTAAAATAAGATTATTTCATTCTGATACTCGAAAGCGTTGCCACCTAAATGTACAGTTTATTTTAGAATTTTTTTACAATTTTACACTGTTTCTAGGTAAATGACTTCCTGCAGAAATAAAACATCGGAAAGTATTCATGGCCTGGGAACACCCCTAATTTTAATTTTCGAGTAGAACAATAGGGGCAAATATATCAAGAGCAATGTAATAAAGATAATACACGAACCACTGTAGATATTGTAGTACTCAGTGTAATTTCCAGCTTATCGCAGCTATGTTTCGCATAAATGAAGGGTAAATTAGGTCCAGTGGAATACTCAACTTACTGTTTCGTCACACAAAGCTGTGGTACCAGTAGAAATTGGATTGTCTTGTCTGAGTTTTGTAATCTCACAAAGATTAGAAACTTCAATATTTTTGCAACACAGCTTGTAATTAGCATATATATCGAAGCGAAAGGTTTACCTCCTTACACAACACCTTGACATTTCTTACGCTGTAGTAATTGATAAGGGAAAATTAGTGTTTCAGCACCACTTTAGTACTACGATACTTTCTAAAATAGCCGTCTATAACATATTTAAATAAATATTAGAACGTCTGATGAATGCAAAGTTCTAGTAAAATATGTAGTAATCAAATAGACTTATAATTTCCCTTGTTGAAGAGATTCCTTTGATCATTTGATTTCCAATAATAGAAATCCTTTTCCTGGATTTATGCTTGGAACACTCGCCTTTGTATCGTCTAAATAAATATATATTTCAAGGGTAACAAGAAAAAATAGGTTAAGAAGGATCATTCATTTACCTGCATCGGCGTACTTTGAGCAGAGAGTGATGTAAATCCGACAATATCGCTGAAGTAAATTGTAACACTGTCGAAGGCTTCTGCGGTAACAGCATTTCCCCCAATCAGCTGGCTGGCAACCGACCTAAGAGACAAAAATTTGCGTGATCAAAGCAGTGATTTCCTTACCAAACATACTTCATAAACTGCATGTAATCCCTCCTTACACGACACGCTGCCCAGTTAGCCAGCTCTAAATTCGAAATGCTTAGAGTAATGCATAGGAAAACCGCTATGATCGTAACAAATATAAAGCTATACGAGGCTACACATCGTTCAGAATGTGAAAGAATATGTAGTAAAAGATAATAGAAGCCGCATAAATTAAAAGCAGATTTCTGAAAGAGGGCTATAGATAGTATATATATATAAACAAAATTGCTGTTTTGCGATGAAAAAGTGTTCAAAGTTTAGTGTAGTTACAGAAGTGTCTCTCTTTTGCTCATATTTTAAATCGAAATTGGTTCGAGTAAGTAGAAAAGTGTTACTATTATTTTGATTGATCGAAAGAGTGGCATCAGACTTGTTCTGTAAGAACAAGTCTGATGCCAATTATGGATACCCCAAGGAAAGACGGGTATGCATAAGATACATATTTGTGTGAAGAGCGTAATTTAAAAATAAGACTTCAGAATGGCATTTCAAGAGAAATATATACTTGATAAATTACAGTTATAAATACAAGGTATTAATTTCCCGACGGTTCTGGAAGTCAAACCGAACATAATTTTCTATTATTGAATTGAGAATTTTAGTACAAAAGACATTAACTGTGTCTGTGGACACCGTTTACTGCCTTGTATCGAATTATATACCTTGCACAATATTCGGAGGCTTATGTTTTTCGTTAGAAAAAATTATGATAAAGTAAATTCCATACTATACTTAAGATAATGCATTCTAATTACTCACTTTATTTTTTTATCTCCCAACTCCAAAAAAATCCTTGACATTGATGCGAAAGATGAAAAACATGCTGAAAGAATATTAATCTACTAAGGTTTGGTGCGGTTCTTTCGTTTAAGCCTAATCTGAGTAGTCTTTAGCGGTTTCGCATGTTAAGTGCAGCGATAAGGTCTTCCTCTGTCATGTAACTAGCTAAACTGCCTTTTGTTGAAATACGAGTAATATGACAGGAATAGACTTCAGGTCCTTTCAAAAAAAAAAAAAAAAAGAGGACGGATTCGCCCCTAAGGGAAAAATTGAGCCTTTGTGCATAATATATTTTATTTTAGTTGTGTTGTTGAACAAAATTATTAGCTAGATTTAATTGGACCACAGTGGTGCATCAGTTAAATGATAGCTTCTCCCTTCAATGCAGTTATTACAATAATCTTGACTGTTTAGCGGTCAAGGAAGATGGATTAAGAAGGCTTACTTAAGTTAGCGATAGACAAGCATTACATCATCTGGTGTGAGCTGGAATCTAGCAAGATCAGTTACATAGTGGGGTAATCATAAAAGAGTAATCATAATGTGAGACTATAATTATCCAAATATTGATTGGGTCACAGTAGAATCTCATGAGAAGAATGAAACTGCAGTTATTGAACTCCCTCAAGCATCATGTGACAGAAGGAACTCGAGGTCAAAGAGTTAGATTTGATTATAGTATCAGAAAGCGTTTCAGTTAAAGACTTAACTATTTTGCCTCCGGTTGATGACAGTGATCATGCGGTATTCACATGGGAAGTGACTACTCTTATAAATGTTCCATCCAGAAAAGGCTACATGCTGGACTACAAAGCAAGAAATTATGACCAACTGAGGAGTATACTGAATTCAGTGCAATGGGATCGGTTGCTGGATTGGAAGAATATCGACAGTTCATGGGAAGCATTTAAACAATACTTAAATGATGCGATATCAGAATGTGTCACGAGAGTTCGAAGAATAAATAGAGTAGGAGACAAAATGGCTGTGCAATCTTATTAAACAAGATATTCGTAAGAAAAGGATGCTGTGGAAGGAATACCGTGTGCATAAGGATGATGACCGTTATGAAAATTATAAGCAGTAGGCTAGAATAGTCAACTGTTGGACGGAAAGCAAAGTCTGAGTATGAAAAGGAACTGGCTCTGCCTGCTAAAGAAACCCACAAGCCTACTATCGATATGCTACAAGTAAAAGCAAGTATGAATATGAAAAGATAACTCTTCTAAATCCAGATGGAGCGAGGATTACAGATGCAGAAGAGGTTGTTCAGTTAATGAGTGCCCATTTTGTTAAAAGCTATCAACCCGGTGTTCGCGACATTGAGCTCACCGCTACCTCTTCACTGGATGAAGAAACTCGGTTGTATGAGGACGAGGTGTTAGAGCACGAACTGAATAAGAATTCAGCAATAGGGACTGATGGGATTCATATTCTTAATATGAATCTCAGAACAGGGAAGATTTCTCAGGAATGGAAAGAATGTATGGAATTCCATTGCACAAGGGTAGCGCAAAGACCGACGTATCCAACTATCACCCAATTAGTATCTCAGGAGTGGTGAAGATTTTGGAAAAATTGGTTACGACTGGAATTCAGAAATGGGTTGGAAATGAATCTCTACTTTGCAATGAGCAACATGGTTTACTAAGGGAAGGTAATGTTTTAGCAACTTGCACACATTCTTTATTAATATTATCTTTGAACTAGACAAGGGGAATGAATATGCTATGATACGTTTGGATTTTGCCAAGGCTTCTAACAGAATACATCCTGGAAGACTGTTGCATAAATTGGAGAAAATGGGTTTGGGTTATACAATATTAGCGTGAATAAGAGAACTGATTGACAAATATCAAAAAGTGGTATACTGGGGATGTGAGTCTGCAAAATTTAAGGTGACCATTGGTGTTCCACAAGGATCAATGCTTGGTACACTGCTATTTAATCTGTACATTAATGATATTTGGAAGGATTTGGACAAGCAACATACTGCTATTTGCTGATGATGCAAAGATAGGTAGGGTAATCAGGAATGCTGCTGATATGCAGTACTTGCAGAATGATTTGAATAGGCTTGTAATTGTGGGCATGGGAAAATGGATGTCAATAAATGTAAAGTCATTCACTTCGGCATGATTTGATATCCAATGCCGTATTATATTGGTGGGATTACACTAGAAGAAACAGATGAAGCAAGGGATCTTAGAGTGTTAGTAGATAGGAAGTTGAAGTTCAGTGGCCATGTAGCAAAGATTGCAAATACGACTTAAAAGATAATCGCAAAGCTGAAACGAACGTTCATATGTAAAGATAAGGATGTCATTTTGCCTCCTTACAAAGCTTTGATAAGATCTCACTTCGATTATTGTGCGCAGCTCTGGTCCGATGTATCCTGGTTTCCGTTGAGATTCTGATATATTGCAGAGAGTACAAAGCAGAGTGTTAAAAATTATATCAAGATTGTGTAATACTGATTATGAAGACAGATTGAGAAGAAAGAGGGGTTATGTGATCGAGACTTACAAACTTATGAAAGGATCATACAGGATTTCAATTTATGGAGGATGGGGAAAGGACATCCTTGGAAGCTGAGAATGAATGCCGCTAAGAAGGGGGATAGGGCTAGATTTTTCTCTCATAGGGTGGTGCGTGATTGGAATGGATTGCTTTTGGATGTTGCGAGTGCAGTGTGAATAAATTCAAGAATAAGTATGATAACTGGTGCTTGTAGTATGTGGCCTCCTTCGATGAGACCCTGGGGATCTCTCTTAATATTAATAATAATAACGAAGTCAAACTGATACCATTCTATTCAAACTGAATCCATACTACCTGATCTTACTTTATTTTTATATATTGAATAATTCCAACTTCTCTGCGTGTCAACATATTTAAACATTCATCAGCATGCTAAAAGTTTTTTTTTTTTTTTTTTTTGTGACACAGATTTTAGTTCTTCTGCTTTTATTATTTCCCTAGTTATTCTAACGCTTGAAAGCAATTAGGTAGATTAAAAACCCTTAACCAAAATCAATAATTATAATCAATTTAGTTTAATCCTGTATCCAAGTGTGAGTAAACAAAGTTTGCACCATATTCAGTCCTGAAGATATTTTCAGGAGCAAACTTTGTTTGCTCACACTTGGATAAAGGATTGAACTAAATTTAGTATAGTCTAACCAAGTGAAAAACAAACTTTCAAAATCAATAACTGCGACTTATTAAAGCTCTTTTTTATTTGAATGCGAATTGCTCAAATGAAAATATCATTTATAAAACAGTGTTATTTAAAAAAAGTCGTTAAAATTATCTTAGCAATCGGGTAACATTTAGTTTCTATTTCATTGGTTCATTAATCACAGATACCTCAGGGTGTTATTAGTATTTCTAATAAACTATTGCAAATAGTAATGAGTGAAACTGAAAAGAATTTCCTCTTTAATGTTTCACTCCTGCACTAATGTGATAGTGGGTTTTTCATTTCATCAATGGACTATATGCAAACAAACAATTTGTGTTAATGTTTAATCTAAGTTTAATTTTCGTATTAGAAGGATAACTAAAAATAAACGTATTTAATAGTTTGTGATATACTTAGGCAACAACTGGTACAGAAGGTTTTCTGCCTTTCTTTTCTCTTCGAGGTAATCTGCAGTTCTTTCCTCTACTAGCGCTTCCAAGTTGTTGGCATACTGCTCCATTCTGGACAGTAGATTATCAAGAATGTTGTGGCTCTGATTATCTCTGCGAATAAATTAAAAATTACTATCTTTGCTTTGTCTTCTTAAATCAATATCTTAATGAATTGTAAGATTTACATTTCCGACATTTTATTAAAAATATTTTTTCACTCTGATACGCGAGCAGCTACCGAACTGGTTTGCGGGATAAGAAGGAAAAAAAAAAAAAAAAGCCCTCTTCGTCACTCCCTTACCTAGTTTAACGGTTTCCTTTAAGACTACGAGCAGTCAGAAAATTGCATACTAAGCTGATTTTATCTTAACAATAAACAAAAATAAATCACAGGGAGTCAAGTTGAGTGCAACCGTGCCCTTGTCATAAATTCCTGTACAGACAATTCAGTGGTGAGTTAGCCATTTTGGTGATGTGCCAAATCTTCATTAAGTGCAATGAGAGCACCTAATGATTGACAATTGGGAATTAGGGGACAAATTCTCCAGGCACGTCTTCTTGGTAGTAAAAGATCCAGTAATCCAAGCCATGTTTAAATGGACCTTCCTGGTTCTTTTGACGCAGTTATAACTGTTGAAAACGAAGTAAAGATGTTCAAAGCAGAATTAGTTATTATAATAAACTTGATACAACTAACGTTGACTTTCATAAAACTCATTGAACCACAATTCAGTTAAACCACATGCTTATAGCCAATTACATCTTCCAGCGTTTTGCATAAAAACACTGGAAAATATAATAGAAACATTTCTATTCACATAAGTGGTTATGTGATTAGAAATTAGTGAATTTCGTAATAAATTAGTTAATAGTGACACTAATTATGGCGTTGCACAAAAGTGTTCAACCCGGAATATGAATTTAGGTTAGAGCATCGTTTCTTAATAATTTTGTCAGAAACACGTTTTCTTAATGAATCTAGTCTTTTAGATAATAGGAGAGCCAATGCATTTCCACGATCCCAACTGAAAGTGAGAAAATACATACAAAATAATAAACGCGAGAAAATGTAAACAAAATCTTAATTCATAGTATATTTTATACTGTTGTAGATTGTCTGTCATGAAACCGCAGCAGAGAACATCGCAAATACTGTACATACTAATATATTCATGAAGTTAGCTAAAGTGCATATAAATTCACAACAGCAATAACTCAGCAGTTTATTGTCAAAATTTAAGAAGAATTATTTTCATTAGTTAAATAAAATGATTTTTTAGAGTCCGTGTGTTAAATTGCTGCTATGACGCTGGATGGAACCCCGAGATGACAGATTTTTTTTGTCATTAAGAACAGTGTCGGCTCTAGAGAACCTCTCTTTTCTACAGACAACGGTTTGTGTCGGATTCTCATTGAAATAAATCAATGTAAGTAGTACAAGAAGTTGGCTATTACGGGCGAGCTGCACCTATGGCTTAGGAAACTCTTGCACTTTCGAGTTTTGAAACTGAGACAGTTTCAAAACTCGAAACTAGTTGGAAACATGTCAATCCCTACCATTTTCTGGCAAGAGCACAAAACTTCTTAAATATTTACTGCCCTTAAACATATTTCATAGTTAAAAAAATTAAATAAATTGGATTAGAAAACCCTCCTAATTATGTGGCTTCTCCCAAATTGATTTTTCTCCGCTCTTTCATAAAATATTTAAAATTGCGCAACGGTAAACAGAAATGATATTTAACGATACCGTGGACTCAAATCATTTCTTTAATTGCATGAATAATTAAGTTATTTCCACTGTATCGAAGCCGAATCCATTTCTTTTTTAATGTTCGGTTGATGAAAATGGGAAGGAATCAATTACATTTTCATTTCCAAATATTATGTTACACTACTCATATAATACTGCAGAATAGTAAGAAAACACTGGTCCAATCGATAAAGCCAAAACAGAAAAGTAGATAATGCTCATTGAAACACGGGCTAATGATTCCACAATACTTCCGTAACGGGAATTTTCTGCGCTGATGCACTACGTTTATGTAGCAAGTAATATTAGAGGTAGATCTCTCACACCTGCTTAGAGAATGAATGTGATTGAAGGCCTATTTACACAAAACCGTTTAGAGCAACTTCATAAAACAGAAGATTAGGACTTTATCCACTTGTAAACACCTATCATCTCTTAAAAGATTTAGGAGTTGGCTGACCGCAAATCTGTTTGACAACGATCCCATGAAAGCATTAACCCTACATCATAATTCCAAAACTCATGTAAGTGATTGCATTTGGTCGCGTAGAATCGATTATTCATAGCCAGCTCTATAAGCAACGAAGCTCTATATACACGTCAATGCTTCTATCCCCAAATCAGTATCGATGTATATATGCTTTTATATTTGAACCATAATAAAGCTGTAATAAATTTAAGCCCACGTTTGAGTTATTTCAAGGAAGCATTGCAATTTCTTAGCAACCCTCTCGATTTTTTTCATGTATTTATACACTATAGAAGGTGAGATGTATTTCCAACTCGTTTTGAGAACGTTTACCTTTTTTAAATATTAATTCACAACTATTCCCTCCAAAGAATCCTAAAACTATTTATGATTCATTTCAAAGTAAATAGTATGAATGGTTTTAATCTTAGTTATTAAAGAATTATGCTCGATAAAAAAGTTTGGGAAGCTCCAGGTGATTAAAGCGTTTCAAAATTTAAACAAAAATTGCTTTGAGTGGGGAAAGTGAAATGCAGTATTGAACAGCTTTAGGATCAAAGTTTATATACAGTCAATGTTTCAGGAATTGAAATCGAAATTAGTCCAACAGCAAACGGGTTAGAATTAGTATTAAAAATAGAGCATAATGAATACATTTACCAGTATACCGAACTTTTTGTTTTTAAAAAATATCACTATTTAGGTGCTGATAAGGCAGACATTACTTATTGATTCTTCTAATAATCGTCTTGAGAGACTGAAAATCTGGTCTTTCTGAAGGATCATCGGCCCAGCATCTTCTGATAGTGTGCATTACTTCTTCATCGCAGATCTCATCGTTAAGTATGGGACGAAACGCTGGCTGCTTGCGTAGTTTGACCTGCTCAATTATTTCTGGAAATGAAATGAAGTTCACATTATGACCTTCGGACTTTCTTAGCAATTAAAATATAAACACATTAATACGTTTTTAGAAAGAGCCTACTAAGCCTCCTTTTAAATGAACATAATTGTTCTCATTTGATGCGCTTAATTTATTATGAATAAGTTTTTCTAACATCTTGGATATCTTGGAAAAATTCTGAATGAATTTGAATACACAGTTACATTCTGTAGATGCTAAATTGGGTGTGTGCCTCCGTTTTTACGCAATCGCTGCTCTTGTGCAATGAATCTCCCGCATCCGTGTTCACTGCTCTCGTGCCTTCGACTGTTACCATTCTCCCAGGGGAAAAGCCGTTTTAATTTATTAATGTATCTATATTTTGTATTTTTTTTAATGAATTGGGCAGGAATTTGAGTTAAACTACGTTCCCTTAATTTTCAGTGAAAACTACTGGGCCTTTCAATTTCGCTTGAGAATATGCAATTTTAAATTTATACAGCACTACTGTTGGAGAAAGATTACATAGTGCTAAACATTATATTTTTCTAGCACGAAAAATTCATTATCACTGTAATAACATGGAAATACGGTAAGTGTCCACAAATGAAGCAGTCACATTTGCAATCGAATATATACATATATAGAATATTACAAGTGATCATTACACATTCAAACACTTATGAGAAAAAATCTGAACCTTCGAATAAATGTTATGAATTGTTATGAAGACGGTTGTAGAGATAATGCAGTGCATTTGCCTTTGAGGAAGATTTCAATTAATGTTTATAACTCATTTAATTCAGAGTTATAAACATTAGATCCTAACCTCTGAAGAACTATCAGAAATAAGTTTCATGAATCCTGCTCTGCTCTGCTTTCTCAAGGGACTGAGAGTATACACACCCAGATGACAAAGTCTAAGTTATGAAACTCCTGCTGCATGCGATAGAACTTAGAAACATTTTATAATAAAAGGGTGAAGACAATCATTTCTCGACTGAATGATCATTGTAATACAGTTATGTCAGAGAGGGCTGCAAAATTTTACAATATTTATTTGTTAATTTTTCATGTATATAGTAAACTGAGTAAATTATTTTAAATTTTAGTGCAAGTCGCTGTCAGAAATACTTAATGTTTAGTAAATTTACACTGACTGCGTTTCACAAAAATCTTATTAAAATAACTGAGGGGCGTTTATATGGAAATTGGATATCTGGTTTAAAATGGCTACAAATAAAAACTGATAACTGTACGTGATCAAACTCAATCCCATAGCTTCAGTTAAAGTTTCGCCCGTGGAAAGATGCACGAGCTGCTTGTTCCAAAAGGCGAACTTTTCATGCGGTATTGCGTTCGAAGTTTCCTTATCAGAATAAGAAAAGGGAATTCATCAAATGGATATTGAAAGCTACAATTCGCCAAAGTGCTTTAATGAACTATGGAAGGGAGTGATGCTTCTAGAACAAGAGGACAGAATGTTGCATGAGTATGATTGATTTGTAGCTTTAAAAGCAACAGAAAAGCTTGTAAACTGCTGGATTGCGAGTAGTATTATTTAAGAGTTGTATATTATTTAAGAAAAAGTGGTTCATAGAATGGCATTTGTGGATAGAAGTTCTCTATAGAATATTAGTGCTACAATAACAAAATGTTGAAGAAGTAGAAAATAAAATTAAGTGATTTTTTAATCAGCTTTAGATTACAACTTTGCGTTTTGAAGTATGTTCTTTGGCTAGAAATGTATCAAGAAAGACTGCCAGTTGTTTTTCAAACTCCAGTATAACTGGCGCTTGAGAAACTACGCTTACAGATCCTAGCAGAAGAATTATTACCGCGAATGGACAGGTATAAGGAGGATTAGAGGAAGCTCGCAATATACTGCCGGAAACGAACACTGATATACTCCAATCTCTAAGAAATGTGTTGCTAAGCTTTTAGAAGTGTATGTTGTCAATTGTTTTTAGCAGATACGATACTAAGACGAAACGTTTCCTTCTCACATGCATTCTCAGAATGTGTAAGCATTTATAAGATATAAGGCTTCTCTATCCATACTTAAATTATTTGTTGACTTTGCCTGGGCGGGAGTTTAATCAAATTTGGCATTCGGATCTTTTCGTGAATATCTCGAAACACTTCAGTTTTTGTCTTAATAAACTTTTTTAAGAACGCCATCTGATTGGATGAAACCTAATAAAAGTTTGAATTTAGGATATTTGAAACACGCCAGTGGAGTTTAGTTTTGGTTTCATTATGCGCATTTTATTGTAAAAATATTTTATTTAATAATTCAGCACTTACCGAAGGGAGTAGGATCATTTGTTTGTGACAAAACTGCCTGCACTGCATAAGCTAACAACGGGCTGACATTCCTGTAAAGGCGATATAAAGCATGTAGAGGTCTTTGTCTTTCCAATAACTTAATTTTGTCAATCATGATCGTTCTCGCAATAATAACGGAAACAGACAATCAAATATTCAACTCCTCAAATTATATACATGGCTTCATCCTTTATCCAAGTGTAAGCAAACAAAGTTTGCGCCTGAAGTGTCTTCAGGACTGGGGCAACTCATGGCAAAGGTGGACTGACTTCGCATCACTTGCCTTAGTATCCCATAATGCAAAACATCTCCCCTTGCAGACGTGTATAATACTATGCATTATGGGAAGGGTCACTACCCAGACCGTTTTCCTGTTTAAGTGCGGGTTTACCTCTCCAAAAACTCGTACGGTCAGCCAGATCAACGAGTGACTTGAGTGATCATTATGGATTCAGTGGAGAAGCATTTAGCGTTTTAAAGAACTATAACATTCTCGTCGACTTATTTATGTGATGGGCTTCAAGTATTTTGTGGATGACCATAATAAGATTAAAAAAAAACGAAGTGTAGTATCTTTTGAAGTGTAGAATTTTAGTTTGTTTATTGTACAGAACCAGAAACTATGGCCAAATTTGGTAATTATTTTCCAATGCTATTAAAGTGTTTTCTTAAATTATCATCTAGGATAAATATTTGCTACGTACACAGAATACCTGACTATCTTATGTTATTTATAATAAACAGAAATGAAAATATGTTGCATCTTACATTTCAGATGAAATGAGTCCAGTTTTGATCTGATTCAGCTCCACAAAACACAAGAACCAAAATATTAATGAACTAATACTATTTTGGGAATAACTTCGACAAAGGGCCCACTGTTTACCTAGATTTTAATTAGGACATTCTAAGCTTATACAAGTAATTCAATTTACACACAAAAGGATCGTTTTGGCAAATAAATGTTGAGTGGAGTGACAGTAATGAGCAATTTGCATAGAACGCTAAGACAGTGAGAATGTGCTCGCAATCCTAAACTATTGTTATTGGTTGTTCACAATAATGGGTGCAGAATACAATGCAGTGCAGCATGTCACTTTCCTCGTTTACTAATAGGGATTTATTGGAGTTATACGACAATCTTCTAATATGTATCTTCTGCGTTCATTTTTGAAAAAATTCTTGCAGTTAATTTTTTGCATCCAGAAAATCAAAAATTTAAGAAAATGGTAATTATCAGACAAATTAACCAGCATAACAAAAGGTAAACTAGTGCTTTCTTGTTTTACACAGACCGTATTATGCATAATAATTATTAGTAGAAAAAGTAGTGGTGCTTCGTTTTGCAATAGCATTAATCCTTGTTATGTATCACAAGTCAAAAGTATTCGCAAAGTATTAAAACAAAGAAAGTACAAGTGCGCTCTTTATTGATATCGTCCGCTGTAAGTTTTGAATACTTTGGATTCAATGGCGCACAAATGTTTGGATGCATGCCGTGGAAAAAATGATTAGTGAGCCAAGTACGCACTCCAATCTTCAACTCTCGAAGTCAGTTAAAATAACCACCTTTCAAAAAAACCACAACCGACTTAAATGTTCTCATCAGTGTCGTGATAATTTTCCATCAAATGAATCCACTCCTATACATTTCGCTACCCGAAACATTGTCACCATGCGCTGTAAGCTCATGATTAATTCCTTTGAATGAATTATCAAATCATTCACTCAAAGGAACGTAAAGTGGTGTGTTCACTGCTGGGTGCAGAAATATCAATGAAACAAATAGAAAAAGCAAAAACTGCCGATACTTTCTAACTTGACTTCGTATAAGGATATGTAACAACTAAAGCACTTTACTTTAATCGCTGCCAGATGATTATTAAGATCATACCTTTTGGACTTATCTCTACTTCAAGATGGAATGGTCCTTGTCTTGTCACGATCTCATGAGCAATGATAGCAAAAGAATAGACGTCGCCTTTAGGAGTTCCTTCTAGAGGAGGGCAATCCATTCTTAAGAGTTCTGGTGAGGTCCACAACATTTCTGAGAATTAAATATGAAAAAATTATGTTTTCATTAATTACTGTAGTAGTGGAAAAATGATCTCACATTAACTGACTTTTGGTGTTCTACTGCCTTTTCGAAGTCGTTAATAGTTTGATTTCTTACACATGTTATAGCAAGAAGACTGTACTATACATAGTCTTGGTATCAATTCAAAAACACACTGAAGTTGCGATTAAATGTTTTAAATGCAATGTCTCAGTTTTTTATTTATTGATACAAGGACACTCCACCGATTACGAGAAATTCGATGCGACTTACTTAACGTTAGTACTGAATGAAAACCTTTTTCTTTCACATTTCATTATTTTCTTACAAAATATCCATGTTTTACTTACCATGAAAATTTCAGGGATGATTTCAGAGGCATAAAATACTGAACATATTACTGATATCTAGCTGGAAAGCGTCATCCATCAATTTATGACACACACACACACACACATATATATATATATGTGTGTGTGTGTCATTTCTCTTCTTGTTGACTGTGCGTTGCAAATTTCATTTATTTGTTTTATATTTACTTCGTTAACCTTCTCACTCTCTCTCGTCTTTGGATTTCGAGCACGTTTTGGGTTCTATCTCATATCTCAGCCTGTTGTACCTGTTTATGAAAATCTACAACGCAAATGCTACCTCCTTTACTTTTCCTCTTTTTTCTCGCTGTAACGCTTAGTTGTATTTCAATATCATTATCTTAAGATTCACTTCTCTAGTCTGCCTCACGTATCAGACCAGAACATTATATCTCCGGGTTGCAAAAGTGTAAAACTCTTATATGTATCTGCGTTCAGTTGAGAGGCGTTACGTTCGTATCGTTATTTGTAGTTTTTCTCACAACTTTGCAAACATCGAAGACTGGCTTGTTGGACAAATGCTATAAGATCAACTGATGTCTGTAAATTTCTTCGCAATTATCTTTCATCTATTGCTCTAATAACAATATTATTATATAAAAAGCTGCTAACAAAATTATGTTAATTCGTATGCCGAATATTTCTCTCATCGACTCAATCTTATCCCTTAACTCCTACTACAAAAGTCAGACAAGTCTGTAATTTGAAATGGCACATACTTGCCATTATCTCACTCGTATTTGGAATTGTTCCAAATGAGTTGCAATGAAATGAACCTGATTTTCAGGTTCTAGATTAGACATTTTAAAACAAATTAATACGGCATAAAATAGGGTATATGACTACAACATATACAAACTACTTCGAGCAGTGGTGCACTCAAGATTTAATCTTGGGGGACCGATTTGAAAATAGAAACTACACATTACATACGACCTACACCTAGGCATCTGCAGTGATTCCCAATACATGATACCCGTGATCTCCTCTGGCCCAGCTCGGGCAAACGAAGTAACGCTCGGTCCACCCGATCACTACTTCGTTCACAGCGGTTGTGATTCCCGAGAGCTATAGGGTATTCCCACCTTATGTGACTGCTAATTCATAAGTACGAGTAGTATAGAAATAGAAGAAACGACACAACATAAATAAAAAATGAAATTTAATTTGGAAAAGATTTTTGGAAAATTTTCTAGTGTTTTTCCTTTTTCTTTTTTGGGAGCAGGTCCCTTCCCCCCCCCGCCCCACCACTGATTTCGAGCATATTGTCATATATGCCATCCAGTCTTTTATTTTTATTAGGTTTTTATCAGGTTAAGTTATCAAGTTAAGATTGTCAGGTTAAGTTATCAGGTTAAGATTGATTTTATTGATATGTTTTCACATATCAATAAAATCAATCTTAACCTGTTGAAAAAAGTCTGGAAATCATTTGCACATTCTGAAAGCTGAACTTTACTTGCTTATAGAATGCAGTGTCTTCTCTCATGCTAAGTTATTGGTCGTAACATTCTACTCAGATAACCTTACTTCGTCTAAGCTGTGCATTATTAACACATGAATTTAAATTTTTTATTTTCAGTTTAAAAAACCTTCACAAAATTAATAGCAAATTTAAAAATAATAAAATCATATATTATATGTTCAATAAAATGTATTCAATAAAATAAAATGCAATAATATATATTGAATTTTAAATGTATAAGTTAATATTTAAATAATATTACGACGAGGAGTTATTTTATTTTACTTTTCAAATTAAAAACATTTCCTAGCCTCCCCTCGTAAAACAAATCTTGATCCTCACACACATACACCACTACAGAATAGCGTACATTCTTAACTACGTTTAAATGGAAGGCTCCGCAAAGTTGAAGCAGTTTTGATAATGAACAATAACCAGTGCTGCAAAAACTAAATCATAAAGACTGCGAATTTCAAGTTCTTTGAATAAATCTCAGACAAAAAATGCAGGTGCTAAATGATATCTATTGTTAACCCAGAATTACTCACAATATTGTATTAACATACGGAATGAAAATTCATTCTAAATGTTAATTTCTAGGAAAAAAAAAAACGTTTTCCCAATAAGTGCTCAAGCAGTTGCGTAAGGAAGAAATTCAATTCAATAGTAAAGAATATATTTATATAACAAAAGAAAAACAGTACAAAAATGAATGGAATTTGTTAAAACGCATTAGTGTAACACGCAGTCTCATTATGTACAGACTAATGACACACACACACACACACATCTATATCTATCTATATATATATATATCTATATATATATATATATAGATAGATGTGTGTTATTATTATTATTATTATATATTATTATTATTATTATTATATATAATAATAATAATAGGCTCTTCTCTAATTTCTTAAGTTAGTAGATCATTGACTCATTTACATAGCATGACAATTTTTGCAGAATAGTTCTAATATTTTGAAGTCTTAGGTCAAGTATAAACCCAGTTATGAACTACAAGGTTTAAAATTAGCTTTGTTTTTCTTTAAAAAAATATTTTATAATCAATGATTTATTCTTAAAATATTTA
This sequence comes from Typopeltis vanoorti, assembly GCF_054136105.1. NCBI lineage: Eukaryota > Metazoa > Arthropoda > Arachnida > Uropygi > Thelyphonidae > Typopeltis > Typopeltis vanoorti. Next base: position 125,303,183 of record NC_143556.1, on the reverse strand, counting down.
ATCATCCATTTATGTTCAACAAAAATATTAATAATATACATAGTTTTACACATAAATCTTTGTTTGGTTCTTGTTTTATTAAGCCGTCCATGTATGAGGTTGTTTGATTATGGCTGAGGGACTAAAGGCTATAATGCCAGTATATTGAGCGTGTGTTCAATCGGGAGAAAAGACCTCCCACTTTCGTAAGAAACTGACTATTTCTGAAAAAAAATCCTTACGGGTGGAACATTATGGATCTAAACACTACAATTCAAAATAATTGCGAAAAGATCATTTTATTCAGGTTCGTATCCTAGAGGGTAATCGAAGCTGTTCATTATGGATAGGCGTATTGAACGACTATCCATATATTGTTACCTAATATATGGATACTTAGTAAGTACCCAATATCCATATATAATGGCGGATGGACGACAAATTATTTTGATATATAACGCCTTTTTATTTTCCCAAAAAGGACGGCTGAGTTCCTTAACATAAACCCATTTAGAAAATCGGTGAGTAGTCCGTCTGCCTTAGCCGTCACGATTAGCTAAACCCAAGGTGGCCAAAGACGTTTAGGTCATTGGGGTGGATGACTGCCACTATTTCTGGATTTTAACTTTTATTTTTGTTTGAAGGAATGCGTTTTTGGGTGATTTTCTGTTTCAAAGATCGGGTGGAACATTATGGTTCTAAACACTACAATTCAAAATAATTGGGAAAAGATCATTGTTATTGAATCGACTTTCAGATTTTTTTGTCTGAAGGCTACGATGAGATAAATTCAGACATCGCCAATATGAAGAGGAAATAAGAAAGAAAAAAGAAAAGAAATTCATGAGCAGTCATATCGAAGTAGCTTGCCTCTGTACAAGATCAATTTAACACATTTCAAAACCAGTGCGACTGACCAGTGAACGTTTAATAAAAAAAGCATCACCATAGAAATGGTATGCAAACTGCAGCGCAACAAATGCTGTTGATCATGGTGAAGTGAGGTATTACCACAGGTCTGGAAAGAAGGAAATGGGAGTAACTTCAACAGGCCAGGAGGTGAATTTTTAAGGGGTCTTTGAAGTGATTTGATATGTGTATTGGTAGGGTCAGTGTAAGGGACGGTAGACTATGACAGACTCCTTAAAAACGTCACCTCCTGGCGTATTGAAGTTACTAATAAACTAAAACCACATAATTCTAACCCCCCCCATATATATGTATTACATAAAATTCATAAACGGAAATGTGCCATTACGCCCAGTTGTAGGTACTATTGATTCCCCTACAAACAAATTAGCCAAATATTTAGCAAATGTGCTTTTCCAATATACTGGCACCCACGTCACATATACAAAAACTCGCATATTAAAAACTGTACACGTATTGCTTAATAATGTGCAATTTGTGTATAAATTAACATAATCGAAGTGAGGAAATATTGGTTTTCATTGCGTTGAGCCAGAACCATCACAGGACAACATTTTGCCACACTAGCTTTCATTGGTCCTCCATTCAAATACCAAATTCTATCACGTATGGTCTGCGCTATTTATAATAAACCAAGTCATAACCCAGTTATGCTTAAGGTGTGATTCTTCCAATATTGTTGATCATTCACCACCATTCTTTTCCGAAATGTTAGTCAACTAATCTACAAAGTAATAATCTTTTGAGATGATAACATCATATCCTTATAAAAAATAAAAATCTATTTGCCTTAATAAACTACCGTAATATAGTTAATTCTTTATTTGATACATCCTGGAAATAAAGATCTTTTATTTATCAAGTGACATTCGATACACTGTTGATGCGTGTATATTTATAGGGTACGGTTTTAGAGAGTTTATTTAAGATTTAAACAAGTCAGAATGGACTATTACAAGGAAAGAACTAATAAGTTTTTAGTACCACACAGATCAGCAATGGCATATTTCGTTAATCAATTATATGAATTATTTATCTTAATATCAGATATTATCATCTATACTGATGATAATGTTCTAACGAAATTTTAAATATGTATTTGAAGTATTTTTTTAAATATGAAATTGTGAGAAGAGAAATGCAGACTCACTTCTCCAATAAGCGTAGCTGTTTTCACTGCAGATATCATCAGATAATCTTAAACTGTGAATTCCAAAGTCGGTAATCTTCAGCACAAATCTGCTATCGACAACACAGTTCGAAGATTTCAAGTTTCCATGAGATCGGATTTCACTAGCGTGTAGGTATGACATTCCCTAAACCAGAAAAGAGAACGGTTAGACAGTTTTAGTGCGAAATATGGAGAGTAAATATAAAATGGAAACAAACTACTTTTTAATAACCATGACAAATTTTAAGTAATATTTGAGAATAGCAATCATAAGCTCAGCTTGCTCTAATTAATTCTGACTCACATCTACATAATTAACATAACTTTCGGACTGAGAAATAAGTATTTTTCCCCTACTGCGAAAGAATGTGACATTTGTATGTTACAAATTTCACCTAAATAAAACGTAACCTTTCTGATTCGCGTAAAGTTTTCATCTGTTCTGATGTTCGCAATGAACTAGATAAAACTATATTTGATTTCATTAATTCTAGAGCTAGCTGATCTTTTGACATAACAGATGGCGTAATAGCAAAAATGAAAGAACTATGGCTGAATACCAACTTCCGAAAAAATACCAAGAAATTTCCTGCTTGTATTTTGAGAAAAAAACACTGGAAAAAAAAAACTGAAATTTTCCAATGACCGCTTTTTGATTACAGAAATCTTTAGAATAGAGATTTTTTGAGGATCCAAAACGAACCTCTTAGTTTTTCTCTTACTCTCAAAATAAAAATCATTGCATATGAAATAACCCAAAAAGTGAATACTGTGTCGACGAATACCATACCTTCTCTAACTTGCAACTTCTCAATAACCCAATCATAAATAATTGAAATCTTTCTCTTGTATCAAGAGTTACACTTCTCTTGCCAACTCTCCAGCTATATTCTGGAGCGTGGTCCGTGAAATTTAATCCTTACGTTCGCAGTATTTTTTTTTTTTTATGTTACTCCTCTTACTTCAGGATCAACGAGAAACATTTAATTATATTTTACACTAATTTAAAATAACGGAATGAGGATGTTGTTCTCAGTAAATTACATTCTGTTTAAGGAATTTTCAGGGAAATCAGTGTGTAAAAGATAAAGTAAAAGGTAGATTATTGATAGCAGGAGATCCGTGAAGAATTTACGATCCTAGCAATGAGCGATCTTAAAAATAAAGATAATTCTGAGGATCTTTTGTATTCGCATTTTATTAATACATTTTAAAGTTTCAATGTCAAATATTCCCTCAAATGCACTGGCTTTCGTCACTGGAAACTAATATTATAAATGATATTAACAGAGTTGCATGTCGAAAGCCAATCGATCATTGGAAAAGTAATGGTCTCGAAGACAATGTCTATTTTCTAATTACGACAGGTTTTCTCGATTTTCAAAATGCCCCCCCCCCACCCTTCAGGACTAACAGAATTTAATAATTCAATTTAGTAGGGCGTGTTCCTATTAAATATCTCGATCGAATGAAAGTGAGGATACATTAGAACCGAAGTTGGAATTTCTTCCATAATAATTTTTGTACAAAGAGTAGTTACTGTTAATTAATAAAACTCAAATATACAGAAAGACTTTTCTGTATATTTGAGTTTTTTCTGGAGTTTTCTTGTCTTGATATTACGAACTCGCGTAGGAGGTTGTGATTCTAAATTTACCGAGCTAGTAGCAGTATTTCTGCTTCATGTTTTGCGACAAAAAGATTTATTCAAACGAAGTTCATTCGAATGAAAGTGCTATTTTTTATTTTATTTTATTATTATTTTTAATCCTCGTAGAGAATAGATCGTAATTAATATTTTATTTTAACATTTAAGTCCTATAAAGGGATTTTGGGAAAACTCAAATGTTTCATTAAGGATCTTTGGTTTCTTTTCACCGTTTTATAGGACGTTCCGTTGGTGCTAACTGGGTGAGAACCTGATGGATCAAACGAACCAATGCGGGCTTCACAAAACGTTATCGCGTCGAGGAAGAAAACGGAGGAGACAAGAACATTAGAGTGAAGCAAACCAAACACTGGAAATCGTTGCTTCCTCTAATAAAGCAATTAATACCGCGCGGAATTCGTGGATTTCCGCTAAGCTGCTGCACCGTGCTAGCCCAGCGGAAACTGTGATTTATGCTTCAATACACGCAGCACCAAATACTTTCCACGAGTGGTATCAGCGGCATTTTTTTTTTTTTTTTTTTTTTTTTAAACTTTTTCCCGCTTCGTATAGGAAAGGTTGTCGATCTGTCGAAATAAAAATCTTTAATTAGGCTTAGTGCTTCACGTAATTTTGATTCCCTTATTCTGGTGTGCACCATGATGCGGGAATCTTCAAACGTGTTTGAGATCCTTCTACATTTGTAATATCTGTTGATAATACCTCGACTATAGATGGCAAAACTATAGGCAAGATTTTTTTTTTCTAACTTGGCACATCTGTCATAAGCATCCATCTGAAATTGCAAGTCATTCTATCAAGTAATTTGTTTTATACAGAAACAAAAGTGTTGAAACAAAAGTGTTGCTGTATCCCTTGAAATGGATAAAATCGAGTATCGTGCGGTTATAAAATTCTTTGTGAAAGAAGGTTTAACGCCAAGAGAAATTCATTTGAAGTTTATAAAAGTTTATGGACACTCTTCTCCTTCGTTTTTGAGAATTACGAAATGGGCTGCCGAGTTTAAACGTGGCCGTACCAGCCTTGAAGTTGATCCACGTGAAGGACGTCCAAAAAGTGTAACAACACCAGAAATCATTGATAAAGCGCACGGTATTGGATGACCGGCGAGTCAAAGTACGTGAAATTGCTGAGCCTATAGGCATTTCTAAAGAACATGTAGGATATATTTTGCTTGAAGAATTGCAGATGAAAACGTTTTGCGCAAAATGGGTGCCGCGCTTGCTCATAAGAGATCAAAAACGCACTCGCATGAAAATGAACAGTGATTTATGCGTCGTATTACTATGGATGAGACTTGGATTCACCATTACACACCAGAATGCAAACAGCAGTCAAAACAGTGGACAGAAGCCGATTGTTCAGCGCCAAAGAAGACAAAGTCGGTTACATCAGCATGAAAGACCATGGCAACGGTATTTTGAGATGATAAAAGCATTTTGTTCATTAATTATCTTGAAAAGGGTAAAACAATAACCGAGGAATATTCCGATCTTTTAACCAGACTAGACGAAAACATTTGTGAGAAAAGACCCGGTTTGCAGAAGAAAAAATCATCTTTGATCAGATCAATGCATCTCCCTACAAAGGTGTTTTAACAATGGGAAAATTAAGGGTTCTGCACCATGAATTGTTGGAACATCCGCCCTATTCCCTAGATTTGGCTCCCTCTGACTTCTACCTCTTCCCAAAACTAAAACTCTTCCTCGTTGGTCAGCAATTTTCTTCGAATCAAGAGGTGACTGCAGAGGGGTATTTTGCAGATCATACTTAGAACCACTACAGGGACGGAATATTGGAGATGGAGAAGCATCGCTAGAATAAATGTATTACTCTTAAGGAAGATTATGTTGAAAAATAAAAATAATTTTGAAATTATAAATTCGTTTTTTCATAGCTAGGCCGAGAACTTTTCAGACCATCCTTGTAATTAAATCAGTAGCGATGAACGAATTGGTTTAGTACTTTTTGTGTTTTTATTTTCTATTAAAACTTCTAACTTCACAGAAATCACTTCCTACTCTCTTAAAATGAACAAAGTAGAAAATGCCATGCGTAGATATTGCATTTTTCTACAGTACTACTCGAAAAAGATCAGGAACGAAGTTAGAAGTTTTGAATTTTTAAACACACATAAAATTTGTAATGACTCCCCAAAGTTACAATAATTAATTCAACTGATATTCAAATTCAAATCGAATCAAATACAAATAAGATTAAATTATGAACTACCATATCCGAGAGAGATAAACCAAGGAGTCCCACAGGGATATCCCCTTTCGGCAACTCTCTTAATATTTCTTAAATGAAATTAAAATAAAATGGAATAAAAATTTCTATCAAGGTATTAAAATTTATCCTACTATGAACGTAAACACTGTTTTTGTTGATAATCAAATAATAATTACGGATTTTGAAGATAACTTTCAGAAAGATATTTTAAATTTAAATGAGATAGCCAAAGATTATGGAATGATAATATCAACAGAAAAATCAAAAACGATGGCCTTTAAAGGATAAGATCCAAAAAGTACTAAAATAGTAAGAGATAAGATTTTAGAACAGGTGAATTCATATTCACCTGTTCTAAATTCTAAAAAATTGCGAAATATTTAAAAATAACAGGTGTAATTAACTATATTTAAATCTAACTTAATTCAAAAACAAACTAGACTAAAAATATACAATACGTTAGCCCTACCAGTCCTATTGTATGGATGTGAAATATGGATAATAAAAAAAAAAGACAAAGCCTAATAACAGTTCAAATGAAGTTTAAGAAAAACTACAAAGAATATTCTATTCGATCACAAATGAAATGAAGAAATTATGGAAGAATTAAACCAGGAATCAGTAATAGAAAAAAGAAAAAATATATAAACATAAATGGAACACGTGGAAAGAATGAAAACATCAAGTTCAATAAAACAATCCTTAAATTACAAACTATTAGGGAACCAGCACGTCCTCTAAAGAGATTCAGCGATGACCTCTAAGGCGGAAACAGGCCATTATAGGCCTAAATACTCAAAAGTGATGATTCCAGACTTACAAACACAAGTACGCAGTTAACCAGTAGGTTCTCTCGCAATTAATGAAATTTTTGTGGTACATCTCTACAGAATTTACTATTATTATGCGATTCCTCCAGGGGGTCCAATGACTCATCGAGGGAGAGCACCTACGCTACAACTCTATCTCCACCTAATCCACCAACTACAACTAAATTTAATGGGTAGTTGATTTATATCACCGTTGTGACACTATTATCCTGCTTATTGAAGAGCAGAAAGCAAAACTTTTTTATACAATAATTTCCAGATTATCATGCCATAGTTGCGCGCAGTAACTTGGGACAAACAACCCAGTGATTTTAAGTGATGAGTAAATAAAAATAAATAAATAATGAAACAGTTTTAGAGACACGTTGAATATAATTTCTCTCTTCATTTATAAATCTAAGTTTTTTAATCCTTTTTCCCAAGTAAGCAAACAGACAAGTAAGTCAAGTTTGCAGCTGCACGTAGTGCAACACTAGGCAACTCGTTGTAAAGGTGGAGTAAGCTCTGATCATTCTTCCTTAGAATTTTCCCCTGAGTTGACTTGTCTGTTTGCTTACTTGGTAAAAAGGATTAAAAACCTAGCTTATAAAATTACTTGGTATCTTTAAGGTAAAAAACTTTCTACATATATATATACTCTATAATATAAAATGATAAGTTGAAACGTTTTTGTGTCACGTTTTTTGTCAAGTTATTTGAAACGTTTTGAAACTCAGGGGCTAGCCTGAGTTTCGAATCTTCAAAAATCGAGTCATCACAATTCAAGGAGAACCAGCCTACCAGTCCAAAACTCGGGGAGTTGGGCGCCGTAGGTGCCAGGAGGACGGATCCCCCCCCCCCCCTTCAAGTTTTCAAAATTCGAGTCATCAGAATTCAAGGAGAACCGGCCTACTAGTCCGGAACCCCGGGGGATGAGAGCCGGGGGGCGGAACCCCCTTTCGAGTTTTCAAAATTCGAGTCATCAGACTTCAAGGAGAACTGGCCTACCAGTCCCGAACTCGGGGAATGGAGCCGGGGGGATCCCCTTTCGAGTTTTAAAAATTCGAGTCATCAGAATTCAAGGAGAACTGGTCTACCAGTCCGGAACTCGGGGGGGGGGCGCCTTAAGCCTCAAGGGGGGCAGGCCCCACTAGTGTGTGTGTGTACACACACACACACACACACACACACACATAGTAACCTGAGGAAATAATTTCAAACAAAATTTAAAATTCTGTTACCTCAGAAAAGTTTCATAGTCCAGGTATTTGATTTTAGGAAGTCTGTAAAGCAGATATTTATTGATAACAGCGGGAAAAAATTGAAGCTAACCAGTTCAACTTTATCGCGTGTGAAAGTTAAGATCGGTCCCTTGGGTAGAGAAGAAAATTCTTGAAAAAGAATTTCAAGAATCTTTTGATAAAGGAAGTCTTACCATCTCCTCATGAGAAGTAAAATGAGAAGGTAAATGTTTTAATTGAGGATTGGTTGAAAAAGAAAGGGTAAAACGAATAAGATTGCGGTTAGGAGAGAAGCACTTCCACCAAAAGAAGAAATTGGAAAAGAAAGAATTGGCTGAAAAGAAAAAGCGTTTCATTTAGCTTCGTAAGGACTGAAAAACTGCCTCAGCGATCTATTTTAATGGTTTGGGATAGTTTTGAGTGAAGAAGTATTATAAAGGTCTATTCAGGAAATTGAGCAGAGAGGAACCAGCATTGCTATTCAATAAAACCTAAAGCCTTACCGAGAGGTAGTTTTTTAGATTTTTATCCATTCTACTATCAATGGGTGATAGAACATGTATCTGCACTTTATCACTCACAAGCCGATGAAAGGATCACTAGCTATTGCACACAAAACGGATTTTCGCCTGTCGCATTCAGCTATGCAGGTCTACCTGCGCACCACCTGCTCTTTGTTCTGCTGAAGTAGCAAACACAGGAGCACACAGCCATTGGTCACAAGTACGCTTAGCAAAAGTGCACTAGGACATTGTTCCAGTACGAAGAACCAAAAATTTTCTTTTTGACTAAAACATCTTGGTGGTATCAAGAGGTCTCCAGATATTTTATTTTGGATTGTGGACTGTCTTAATTTCACTGATATTAAAGTGCAAAAGAATTATAGTGAAGGTTAGATCTGAAATAATGTACTTTAATGCGAGCCAAGGGCTCGCATTAAAGTACATTATTTGAGGTTACTTAAATAGTAACCTCAAACAATCTTCACTAGGACAAAGATGAATTATTACTATATTTCATCTTAGTCATAATGTTTGAACTCTACTGAAAAGTAATGAATATTATCAACCACACAGGCAAGCCTATTTATTCTGCAGATAAAATTAAACAAAACGAATTAAAAGAACTGCTGTTAGTTTCTGGTAATGAAAATCAAAAGATTTCATATGATTAATATGAAATAATGCCAGAAATCGAGTAAAGGATATATATATAATTAAAAATATATTGGAAATATAAATACCTCATTTATTTATTTCTCATAATATGGAATCAGACACATTTTGGAGACTGTTTTAGAAACAACTTCAAGTGAAGTAAACATTAAATCCAATTGTTATTCATTTCACTGAACTCATATGAATCTGATATGATTATATTCGCGTCGCGTTTTGAATTCAAGAAACAGAAAAGACCTAACCTGAATATCAGCAAACAAATAGTACGGGCTACGATAGCGTTGTGCAACGCGAATGAATCCATCTGAAGGCATTTAGGAAGTTTTTCTGCCTTTCTCTACTCTGTGTTGAGTTAGTCGGTCTCATGCCGTGGAATAAGGTTTTCCCCTGAACTCCGGTTTCTCCTCTCCTCATTTTTTACAATAGTAACCTCAAACGATCTTCACTAGTCACCGTGAGGGCTATTCCAAAATCATTATTCTCACGTTTTGCACTAAAATTACAGTAACTGATGCCTTGATCGTTTTTAACTCTAACCTCATTAATCATCCTGCTGTTGGTCCTTAAACTGTAAATACACTAACACGTTGTAATTCTTTATTATTACTATATTTCATCTTAGTCGTAATGTTTGAACTCTACTGAAAAGTAATGAATATTATCAACCACACAGGCAAGACTATTTATTCTGCAGATAAAATTAAACAAACCGAATTAAAAGAACTGCTGTTAGTTTCTGGTAATGAAAATCAGAGGTTTCATATGATTAATTCATCCAGTTAATTTAGGCACTGTGATATTGCGTGGAAGAGTCACAATGATTATCCTCCTGTGCATGCAAAGAAAAGCTAACCTTTATGAAAACAGCTAAGAATCACTGGATACTTAGAGAATAAACACTTTCTCGTGCCGCCATCTCTTAGCAAATAGGAGAACTACAAAATTTCTTTGAGATGTATGGAAACAAAGTAACGAATTGAAGTATGCGAAATAAATGAAACGATAATGGAGTTAATAACTACTACAGACTAATAGACTATATGTAATTTGGTAAAATATTTAGAAATAATATTCATGTTCCATAGTACTTAAAGAGAATAAATGTAAATAAAAGTCACATAATTAAGAGATAGTTTTAGAGCGAAGTATTATAAAGGTCTATTCAGGGAATTGAGCAGAGAGGAACCATTGCTATTCAATAAAAGCTAAAGCTTTATCGAGAGGTAGCTTTTTAGATTTTTGTCCATTCTACACACGCAATCCACTGTCTCAATATATTAATAATACTGGATCTCTATCCGTAATGATATGGATTTACCTGAATAATAAGTCATCCGCTCCTGTATGCATAACAATTCAAACAGTTTCGTTTTCCTTTAATATTTTTAAATGTTCTTAAAGAAAGACAAAACTTATAATACCTGGATGAGTGATATAACATTTCCGTCAAAATTACTCGATAACATGAATTTCTAAGTGGCTTACCCAGATCTTTGGAATATACGAATTCCAAGGATGACCGAATATACGAATGAAATATACAGCTACCGAACTCTGTGTGCATTGTGAAGAAAACGTTCATCAAAAATTTCCAAAGACAAAATTCTGCAAAATATCCTTGTCCTCCTAAATGTGGGAACCCTCACAACAGTTGACAGACTACAAGAGTTAGAAAAAGAAGGTGAAATGGGATCCTAGAACGCCAGAATTAAAGAGAAACTCAAAGTAAATAATCGACCTGTACAACGGAAACTGGTTTTGTCATATTAATGAAGAAACCGAGGGTTAATATAGAATGAAATTACAGAAACGGAATCAGAAGTGACGAGGTACTTAGAAAAGTGAGCCTCTTGAAAAATTAAAACATCAGCATATGTAGCAAGACAGTGATTCACGTCGATTCGCCAACATTCAGGATTTGATTATAATGATAATAAAGTTTATGATTTCTGTTACACGGAAGATGCTACAATAATGACGGCAATCATACTCAAGTCGGATATGGAGGACTTCAGTGCCCCATCAGGCAAGAGACATCTATTAAAATATGGCTTTGGATCTCGAAATCGTAGAGGAGAAAAGTTATTTCATTTTTCGCTATTCTTCTTCAAGCATGGACATGGTGTTATTAAGATAATTCGTCACCCGAAATAATTTAAACATAATTTAAACAGATTAGTTAGAAACACAACTAACACCTATTTTAACAAAAACACAAAATAAATAAAAGTTCCCCACCATTTTCGTAAGGGAACCAAGGCGAGCAATGAAAAGTTATCTACTGAAACATACTCAAGCTCAACATTTAGAAGAGGAATCAGAACAAATCCAACGTCAGAAGAACTGAAGATAACCATTTAATGGAAAAGAAATCGAGTAATAATTGAAAAGAAATCGAGCTTGCAGAACTGGAAAAGTACCATGTGGGCATAATTCGCATGTCTGAAACCAAGACAAAAACCAGTGACATCTTACTAAACAATAAGTAGAGAACGCTACATACGTTCAGGTAGTAATGAACAAAAAAGAAAGAGAGGAGTAGCTATAGCAGTCAACGAAATATGAAGATAAACGTCTTGATTGTAAAGCAGTTTCAAGTAGTTACGTAGACAAACTTCAAAATAGAGATATGGATAATGAAACTTACTTGTGCCTATGTGCCCACAAATAGTTATATTAAGGAAGAAGTGGAGGTATTTTAGTCACTAGAGCGGTCAGCTGATATAAAGAAAACAGAAAAGCACTTATTCTTGGAGATCTATCTAAAGAAAGGACGTGAATTCCACCAAGCATACAGAAATGTTTTGGGAAACTTTGCTTAAAAGGACAAGGCTAATAATGGTAAACATTTGCTAGATTTCTGCTCAGGATACGGACTAAGTATTACTAACAACACGCTCCAACATAAAGATGCACACAAGTTCGCATGGAGAGAAGGCACAATAAACAAGAAAAGCCTTATTGACTATATTGTTGTTGATAGTAATATCTTCACATACTGGTTCAAGATACGAGAGCGTACAGAGGATTTGAAATTGGAAGTTACCATCACTTAGTGCTCAGCAGGATAAAAATGGATATCACATTGCGAAGAAAACGTTTATCAAAAAGTAAAGTTGAGCAGCTTTTGTAAGTAAACAGTAGACTCGACTATACAAACATTATTGAAGAAAGAATGAAAGTATATTTTAGGAAACTTTTCTGTTTCCTAAAATAATACAGAGAAACTAAAAGAGCTAAACACGAGTTACGGGAAGACTGGTAAGAATATTAGAACAAATGGGGAAGGTGGCAAAACATTTTGGAGGATACTGAAAACACCTAGAAATGGAATCAGTGAATGAGGCATGATAACTGAAGATAAGGATATTCTAGATGTCTGGACTAATTATTTCGAAACACTTAAATAAAACAAGTAGTATCAGAACCGTAGTAGAAAAAAAGAAGTTCAACAGGAATATATTTCAATACTTGAAATATAGAACACTCTGAAATAGGTAGAACACGCTGTCAAAAACTTGACATATGGAAAGTCAGCTGGATAAGATGATATTCGGACAGAAATGCTCAAATATGAAGGTACTGCAATAAAAGTTTTGTAGTGGCTACGATGCTTAATTCTGAGATCTGGTCGGAAGGTCGACCATGCACCTGCCCACAAAAGCTGAATGTTAGAATTACAGATGAATTTCTCTACTAAGTATTCCAAGTAAGATTTATGCAAGCAGACTTGCATAAATCTTACTTGCCGAGAAAAAATTGTAGAAGAGAAACTAGGAGAAGAAGCTGGACTGAGGTCACGGAGATTTCCAGGATCAGATTTTCGCTTTACGACAAATAGCTAAGAAATTACAAGGATCTGTACTTCAGTTTTGTATATTTAGAAAAGGCATGCAATAAGATGGCCAGAGAAAAACTTTTCGCAACACAACAGTCATATGGGGAAAATGGAACATTATTCAGAGCATTATTGAACGAATAATGAACATTATTAATAGTCTACATTTCACTTATAAGTTAGCAGTTAGAATTGAAGGGGATACAGGAAGATCATTTGATGAAAATCAGGTATAAGTCATGGATGCACATTATCTCCACTCTTATTCATTACCTGTATGGATCACATTATGAAACAAAGGGGCATTGAACTGTATTGAATTTATACAGAAAAAGAGAGAAATTAGCCAAAACTAAACTAGTAGTATACAGGACAGTGTTCAAACAAATTATAAGTTATGAATCTGAGAGTTGGTTAGAAATAAAACACTTGATCAAAGAATAAATACTACATATATGAGAGTTCTTAGAAAAGTTAGGGCCTGAACCAATGGCATCGATGGCAAAATCGTTTTAAAATGAAGGAACTCGACATTGTTTGCATTCAAGAATGTGTGAGCATGGCTAATTAAGGTTGTATGGTCACTTAAAATGAATGGGAAGACCAAGATCCCGTTGGATTGATTCAGTCAGAAGTGTCTTCGAAGAACGAAATGATAGATGCAATAATATTGGCGTGCTGACAAATAAGAGACTACTTTGGAATAAATTTATTGATAGGAGATGAACAATAATGTAAAGTTAATTATTTACTACTGTCAGAGTAGCGTGAACACCCCTTGTGGGTACACACCAGGAAAAAAATTAAGAAAAATCATGATCGCAAACTAATTCAGAATAATGTAAAGTCATACAAAAATAATTTGAACTACCTAATACCTGTGTGGGCTGCCAACTTTACATCCAAGTGGCAACAGAAAACAGCAAAATTAGTAAACGTTATTAAACATTCAAGGAAAAAAGATAAAACAAACATGGTTATCACCAAAAACAGTGAAGCAATATTAAGAAAACGAAAATCATTCTTCAAGGTTAGGAATGACTCGCCAAGAAATAAAATCGAATATGCTAAATTCAATAAACTCTAGAGGAAGATCAGAAAGTATGTACAATACTAACTCCGAATAAATTGAGGCATTTGAAATATCAGCTTAAAAATACAACTAAACAAGTTAGATGTCCGTTGGAAAGAGATGGGTCAGCCAGCTACCAAATGAAATGAGAACCCACACATAGAATGAAAACATCCTAAATTAGATTAAATCTTGAAAAAATTCATCCTTAAAATAGAAGTCGTCTGGGTGAAATGAGATGTGTTTAGCCTTTCATTCCAACTCACTCTGGTGATATTTATAAGTTATTATAACTGAATGTTTCAGGGCCAGCGGCTAAAAGACAATTTCATTATTCAAGAAAATTTGTAAATCAGATAGTAATACATGATGTTAAATGTTAAGGTGAAGAAGATGCCTATGTTTGCGTAACAAATCGGTAAATTATATGTATATAAAATAAAATTTGAGCTATGCAGAACAGACAGGCCAACGAGAAGCAAACCAGCCATATGAACAAATAGCGTTTAGGGAGAGAAAAAAAAACTTTCCAACAATAGACCACTTACATACAATAAATCAAGTTATTAGAAACGTATAAAAATCTCTCTAGATCGCTTTGTTGACTATAACAAAACATTTGGCTATGCTGTTCATTTTCTATTGAAAAGTGTTAAATGTTTAATATATCAAACTAATCCAAAATATTTAGAATTTTTTGAACACGTTGCACCTATAAGGTTGTATAAAACTATATATAACAAACAGTATATTAAGATACATGCCTAAATAATCTTCCTTCTGGAAAACTACCAAATACACTTGCTTAAGATGCATGATGCAATTTGAATATTTCAGAGTAACATTCAACGTGTCATGAGGGCACAAAGGTCTAACTACTTCTGTTTACAGGCCGAAGTTAACCCTGTGAGAATGGTCAGTCCTCAGCAGAGTGCCAGCAGCATCGAATGATTGATCTCCTTCCAACTACTAACCGCGCTCAGACTTGCTTAACTTTTTGCGGGAGCCATTAGTAGCAGAGACTCTACCAATCGAACAACCTTTGCTGGTACAGTTCAATCGTAGTCGACTAGGTAATTATGAATATTAGATAATTATGAAAGTGGATTATAGAATAAAATTATGAAATGATCTTCCACGGATGAAATATTATATAAAATTCCTTACGTGCGATTGTTACTAATGAACCATATGGCTTATCCTAAAACGATCAGTTAGGGTGTAGAAGAGAACGTTACGATGTGTTGACAGTTTCTAGGAAGTAGACGTTTTCAAAAAAAAGAATTACGAAGGGAGGCGAGTGGTTAAACAGACGGCAGTGTTTCTAATTTAGAGGACACAAAAAGACTTAGGTATGTTCTGATTCGTTATAAGCTTCGGATTCGAATACTCAGCTTGCTATATGCACACCTGTCTAATCTAAATTATTTACAGCAAAAGTAAAGCAGAGGTTTGTATAGAAAGAAGGGATTGTTTCACAATCAATAAAGCTGTTAAACAAGGTGACCTAATAGTCCCTAGAATTTTTATAGCTGCATATCAGTACAATATCTTAGGAAAGAAACTACGCAATCTTCAATTTCAATTTTCTGATGATAGCGCCATTTACTCAGATCCACTGAATTGATGGGGATGTTAAATACTTACTGGAGTATACCTATTTGGGAAATATAATATCCTAGAATAAAATTCAGAATAACCAAAAACCAAAGAATGGAACAATTATTAAATCGATTAAGGATAATTAAATAGATGAAGGATAATTGTATACAGGCAACGTTTTGATAACTGCTAAATTTGGTCTCTGACAAAAAAACAACAACCTTGGAACATGCCAGAAGAGCAAGAAGTATTTTAGGAAATAAAAGAGTATAGTAGGTAACATCGTAAAATATTGCACAGACAATACAATTTATTAATGTTATTCACGGTGCTAAACGAAGTGGTACTGAACCGGCAATATAGCCAAGATGAAAAGTGACAGATGGATAACTCTTACCACAGTTTTGATTCCCGGAGAAAATACAGTCACACAATTAAACGGAAACAGCTGTGAGCACATCATCATCATCATCATGTCTATCAAGGATTTATGCCTAGAGTGGCCTGTTCCGGCCTTAGAAGTCATCGTTGAATATTTTAAATGGACGTCCCGGTTTTCTTTTTTCTAATGGCTTGTACTTTAAGGCTTGTTTTGGTAATCTTTCTATTTTCATCATTTGAACGTGTTCTACCCATTTATGTTTATATTTTTGAATTTTTTCTATTACTGATTCCTGGTTTAATTCTTTCATAATTTCTTCGTTTCTTTTGTGATCCAATTGATGAGCATACTTAACTCAATTTGATTAACTTAATTTGAGTGCCTCCTGAGGGTAATATACCCTCAGGAGGCACTCTCTTAAGTGAATTAAGTACTATCACTTATCTGCTGGAAGCCCGCTTATTGGAGGCCTGAAGTGGCTTGAAGTTCCATGTTTGGTCTCTAGAACTGGGTTTCTGGATGATGTAAAAAGTGATAAAAATACCAAAAATATTAAAGAAATGCTTAGCCCAACTACGGTTTGAATGAGTTATAGGTCAACGAAAAACATTTTGTGAGTGGAAGCTGCATAAAAATAATTTTAGAACTCGTCAAACAACTCTGTCTTCTTTTATCAATAATACACTACTTTAAATATCCACACATGCACAAGAGAATGCAGAAACCTACAACATATCAATACCGCATGTGGACAAGTGAGTAAAAAAAAAAATCAAGAAAGAAGAAAAACAATTGGTATGAACAGCTGGAGATCGTACTGTGACTTATTGAAGCAGGTCAATGCCCGCATGTTGACTAGCAGTTGCTTGTGTGTTTACAGACCTTACCATAAAATGGAAGTATAGGATTATTAGTATCCATTCAGTAGCATAAAATGGATTTAGGATTCAAATGTAATTCTTAAGGGAAAAAAAAACACCAACATTTTTGAAGGAGAAGAAGGGAGATGTGATGCTTTAGGAAATGTTTAGCCGGCCCAAGAAGTGAAATATGAGCTCGCATGGGGATCTGGATGTTATCAAACGCGACAAGATGCAAAACATTATGTTTCTTTCTTGGAATAAGACAACTGTATTTTGGTTTTGTAGTAAAGCACTAGGTTTGCCTCACACAAGATTTGACTGAAAATAACAACAATGAGTATGAAGAATGATATGGAGGTTTGGATATGAGCACCGGAAGGTTTGAATTACTGTTTTCAGTGAATCTATGAATATAATGTGAGCTTATTGGAATTATATCATTTCTACACAGTATGACGTGTATGCTCAAAAATATAGAATAGTAATGAAATCTGGAGAAAGAAAAGTATCTACCATGAAAAATATGAAGGATAGAAGAATTGAATATAGCCAATTCTTCTATCCTTGAGTCAAAGTTCTGATTCAATGCCCTAGAAATAAAAATGTCATATGAACTTCTTCGCACCTCTTCATGGCTTGTGTCCGAAGGGAATTGATAATAACAAGGTAGGCCAGCTGTGAATAGGGTATGCAGAAATGCAATTGGTGCGTGTCTAGGTGATAAGTTAAATGTTGGCGATTTTCTCCACAATTTTCAAAGAAAATTGAGGTGAGGAAAATGTGAGGAAAGGTGAGGAAAATGAATCAATTATCTAATTGCTGACTGTTTTTTGAAAATGGAATGAATGAATGTGTGTTTCTTGTATGCTGTAGGATAAATGCCAGATACGAATGAAGAATTATAAATACGATATTTATTGAGGGTTAATTCCAGAGCAGAACTGGGAGAAGTACCCATGATCGAAGATTTTTTTTGCCTTCAAACTTCATGATTCCTCTGATGTTCTAATGACGAATGACCAGAGATGCCTGCAATGAGCAGTTCTTGGTGAGGTACATGATATTATGCTTTATTCCTTTGATAGGTGTGGGAGAAGAGAATGATGCCAGAGAATCAGCTTTGACCTTTTCATGTTCTAACGATAGTAGCACCAGGATGAAAGAGAAATGGAAACATGAAATGACACACGTCTTTCTCAATGACTCTAAACAAAGGACCAGAGAACGAGGCTGCCATTTTAAGAGATAGGCAAGTTTTCTTGGCTCTTTCAAATTGATTTTCTCAATTTGTTTTCAGCTCTTGCGACCTCCAGATCAAATCAAACTGAGTCGAGAGCTGGAATTCTAGTCTCGAACAATGATATGTTATTTCTTTCTCTTCAAGTGTGGCAAACGTCTGGGGGAAAAACCAAGGGTTAGATTGTAGCCTGTGATTATGAATGGAATGGGCGGGGGTTTGAAGATTCATCAGTCAGCATGAATTATCATATTTCAGACAGTTGGTTGAAGCAGAAACTCCTAGGTCAGTGAATTTTTTTTTTAAGTGTGTGTGTGTGTGTGTTTTGGACGGTTTTCTTGTAATTAAAGAAGAAAAGCAAGATGATAGGTTTACTTTGTGTGTGTGTTAGAGAAAGAAACTAAGCAGTACTCGTGCTTAAATTGATGTTGACAAAAATAAATCATGCATGCATATGTTTAGTAAAGCGAGAAAAAAATGTGGAATTTGAAACTAATATAAATGAATGTTTGAATTGTAGCTTTTGCTGTGAGATTCTTCGGTACTGACACACGTCAAATCGAAATTGTCAGTGGCTGTTCTATGAATTAGATGTCCGTTGTTTAACAGCTTTTAGAAGCATACAACAGGTATGTAAACTAAATGAAGGAAACAAAACGGTGTAAAGAAAAACAGTTATATCAAAGATAAAAGCTAAACTTTGGAGTTTCTCGTTTCAGATCAGATCAGATCGTCTATAAAATTATCAGCTTTTACTTTAACAAACTAAGTGTGGTTTTTCATACAAGTTGCACGCAAGGTATGGGATCTCTTAGGTTTACGTTTCGTTTCAATTTAAACCCTCTCAAGGAATCTTTCAGGATTTCTGAATCTTTTCAAAAGTTTCTTCGATTTCATTTTCCCAGGGAGAACAGACAAAGCAGCTCGAAACAAGTACAATGAGCATTAACCGTCTACTACCTAAATACATTCGTGAAGGAATTCAGCATCAGAAGATCACGCCATTTGCACCTACTCATGTTCTTTTAGAGTCAAAATGTTATCCATTCGATCTACTGGACTGGCAGCTCATCGTAAAGAGATATATGACAGCACTTTTTCTTGATAATTAATTATGAAGTAAACTACACTTCGAGTGTCGAAATGAAAATTTCCAATAAAATCAAGTCATTTTATGTTTTAATTAGCAACAAGTGTTATATCACTTTTTATTACATTGTTTTCACGTATATGAAACATATACATTCGGAGGGTTTGTTCGTTTTAACAAATTTTCCACAAATCCGCTGTTTTGTGCACATTTATTAATAGTGAGCGACAGAAGGAGATTACTGTAATCTGCTTGAAAGAAGATTAATCCCAAACTTAAGCACTGGCTTTAAAGAGTCAAGAAGAACTGAAACATTTAATTAGGATCACTACATGTACTGTATTATACTGAGTACACTTTCTTATCTCTACCTCCACAGAAAATCATTTAAGAATGACTACTAAAGAATAATAATAATAATAAAATTAAATGCTAAAAATAAATAAGGGGTCATTTTGCCTGTATACGACATAATGGAAAATGGCAAACTTCCACTCACGAAGTTAAGAAATTTCTTTGAGTTACACAGCAACTTACTAAAAGATAAAATTAGCATATCTTTAAGCCTTTAGATTCTCCTTTCTCTTTACATGTTACGTTTACTTACCATTTTGGAAAGTTTGCTTAACACTATTACCAAATAATGTGATGACTGCAACTTACCTTGACGATATCGTGCATTAAAGAGAACCGAAACATCCAATCTAATTTAATCTCATCATTTTCTAATATATCCTGCAAAGATAAGAAAGAAAGCCACATATATTTAAACCTGAAAAAAAAAACAGTCGTGTTTTTTTTCAGGTTTAAATAAATCTACTTACTAAAAAGTAATTTATTTGTTTAGATTAACAAGTAGCAAAATGGCTAATTACTAGATTTTATTATGCAATAATTTATATTTTAAACTGTAATATATTTTAGTAAAAATGAATGAGTGAATCAGTTATTCCATTAGATAAATTCGTTTTGCAAATTGGACCCTCTGCCTTCTCTCAATAATTTGGATTGGTTTCGCAACGTACACGAATAGTTTTTTTCTCACTCATGTTTACCAAGATATGGCCCCTTCTTACAGGTTTCTACTGGCTTTGGGGAATACGGGTGTCGAACTTATTAAAGCATGTGTCTCCCATCCTCCTTATAGAAGAAAGAAATGGTAAAGTCCTAGCAACCCTTTCCTCAGTGAAGCACCACCATCTTGCTTACTGAACAAAAGTTGATACGATGTTTGGTTTGCATAGCAGATTTTTCCAGTCCTTTATTTTCTATTCAGTGTAGGTGATAACACCCTTCAATAGTGGGAAAAAAACTAACGACTAATAACTTCGAGGATATAGCAATAAAGCAGTTTTACATAGTATCACTCAGTGAAAGAAACTTAACTTTATGGTAGTGAATCATAAGGTTTCTCCTCTAGCAAGAGAATAATCCTTGTCATGTATTGCCTGGAGGGAGTTCACGTAATGAAATGTGCAGAACTGTCCTGGAAAGACATTGACTAGGAGACATTAGTGTGTATACGGTGTGGAAAATATTAGGGAAAGAGGAACCACTGACCTTCCGGAAAGTAAAAGTAGATTAAATAAAAGAAGCGATGAAGGAAGTTCAGTATTTTAACAGGGAATTTGTGAGATAGAATTTGAAGTGGGTCTAGCGGATGAGGAATTATCTACCAACTGAATCTCTCTCCTGAGCGTATCAAGAAGTTTAACCGAGATATTTAGGTATCCAAACGTGAACAGTATTCTAAGGATGAAAGCGTTTGAAATTTATACAGTTAGTATCTGGATGGGTGAAAAATGACGTCTAGCGTCAAACAGCGCTTCTCATATACCACTACTTTGATACCCCCCTCCAGGCACGGTCTGGCACAGCGATTATGCGGCTGATGGCCGAGTAGCCTGAGTCGTTACTACCAGATTCGGGTCCCCTTGTACTATTCGAGTGTAACCCATTTACTTCCGCATCAGCTAAACAGAGGAAGAACTTGGTTCTCTAAACATGTTTGACATATCCGTGAAGGATATCATTCAGAGGGGGTGAACAGAAGCTGTATCCTCTGCTCTGAAGATCAAACATAAGCAGTATCCAGTTCAGACCTCTGAGAAGCAGGATTGTGGTGTTGAATGGCCATTGAGAGCATTTAGTCGGTCTAGCTGGCATTTTCTCCAATTGTAAAGATATCCTTATAAATCAGTCTTCAATGGCTCAACATTTCTTTGCCTCATTCTGTTGCATCATTTATTGTCTTTATAACTCAAAATTCTAATAATTCTAATAAAATAAGCAACATTTTTTAAAATGAAGTTGATTTAGTAGATTTAAATATATTTGTATTTGTTGAATTCAAATATGCAATCCAAAACATTCTATCAATGCGAGTGTGCGCATGATTTTCTCTACTTCCGTTTTAAAGTTTTTTTCTTTTGTTATTAATCAGAAAATGTTGCAAGATAATTCTACCTATTACTCTTGAGAGAGTTATGTACAATTCATTGAAATCAGCTAAGCAGTATCTATATTTTTGTGTGCCTGAGAGTTGTGGACAAAGTGGACTGTCGTCACCAACGAGAGAACAACGGATGCCGTTATTTATTTTTTTTTTTAGATTCACGCTGCAGTTGCTCAAGGCGACTCAAAGTGGCAAATGCCTAAAGGCTCTATCATTAACGGAAATCATTTATTGTGTAGAAAATAACTTAGGATTCTCCACGTGCCGGCCTTTCGGAATCAACTTGGCAACTTAAATCCAACGTAAAGCGCAAGGAATGGAAGTACCTTTACTGCAGTTAAAACAATAGATCTTGTCCAAGAATTGTTAGACAAGCAGAACGAATAAATCACAAAAAAGTAGTGATTACGAGGATTTTGTCAAATATAACAACATTGTAGTAGAAGAAGTCGTGTAAACTGTAAGAGATATCAAACTTAGTGTTAATGTACTAAGTGATAGACAACATAATCTGATGAAAGAGGCATCCAAACTCCTTCGAGAAATCAATTCCTTTAATTCCCTACTTGCCAAGACCAGCTCCTGTCGTAGTTCGTCTTACAAGCAAATCCAAAAGGGGAAATCTCATAAAAGGCAGGAGACTGAAAAATACAGTTTCTAAGGGCTTGAACGCATCTCAAGATAATGCACCAAACTTCCTATCGGAGTATTTAAAACCGTTCTACTAGAATCGGCTGAACTGACAAGAAAAGCAAAAATAGAAAGCAAATCTCTAATTGCTGCGGATAAGGGATGCAAATATATTGTTAAAGAAGTCACAAACTTCAAATTTTACACAAATCAAAAGCTCAGAAGACAAAGATAAGCTGCCACGGCGAAAGCAAGTTCCTGTTGCATCACAAAATGAGACAACATATAACAAAACGTAATGCCAACCCTCAAACAGATCGAATAATACCAGGATATACCAATAGTTGTATCATTGACTCGTTCTAAGCATGGAAACAACACATAGATCAAACAAGAGGAGACACTCCATCCTGCATATAAACACCAGATGCACTAGAAAACATTGGCTAATGCTACAAAATTATCTGAAAGGTTATATTGGTGTTATTGATATATTGGCCCTAACGGAAGTATCCATTAGTAATGATAAAGCGATCGCTCTACCAAATCCCAAGCTTTCACAACATAGATACTACCATCAAACAAAAACAGGTGGTGGAATATTAATACTAACCGAACAGAAATTAATAACAAAACGGAACTGTAGAAGTTTGAGTGCTGAAAATGTTTGTATCGAAATGATTCATGCTGCTAATAAGCAACACCACCTAATGCAGAACGAAATGTTATTTATAGGCCACTAAACCTAAACATGCTAAAATGCTTGCAAGAAATAATTGTTCACTTTCATGCCAAGATTTATGCTTAACTGAATACCTAATGGTAATCGTGATATAAATACTCTAAATGCAAACCATAACAACACCCTATAATACATAGATATGGTATCCATATATAACCCAGTACCAACTATAACCGCATGCACTAAATAAATAGTGGGAAATAAAAGCTTTTGCATGAATTATATAAATATATGGGCACCACAAATAGTTGTACAGCAGCAGTCATAAAAAGCAGCGTTGCAGGCCAATACTTCACGGCTCTTAACCTACACACTAAGACAGAATCCTTGTAACGTTCATCTGAAAAGATGAACGTTATGGTCTCTTAAACCATACAACATGAAAGATACCAAATGGCATTCACCAATAGTTTTGGAGACTCTACAATGAAAAATCTCTCTATCCACAAAACGCGATCCTTCAGTCGGATCACAAGAAGAAAAGGCACCGTGGTTCTCAATCATAAAAGAAACTGACCTATTCTCTGTAATCCATCCAAGTAAAACAAATGTCCAGAAATCGACGGCATAAGACCAGAAGATTTTTAAAGACTGCCATGACTCCTATATATATACAAACATGGAAAAAGAAAATCAATTACTACAAACCTATAGCAACTCTACCAATTATAAATCAGATTATGGGGTGCATTGTGATTAGCAAACACGGAACATATACACTGCCTGGAAAGAAGTCAACGGACACAAGTTGGGAAAGGTGCATCGTGTCTTTTAAAGAATCACTTGTTTGAAGCGGATATAAATTGGAGAAATACGATGATCCCAAGTAAATACAGATGTGACGGGGTGAAATGGCTGCGAGAAGAAAACTGACGGTGTTTGAAAGAGGCATTGTTAAAGGATGCCGTGTTGCAGGACCTCATTATATGCCTGTTCATCAAGCTGTTGACAAATTGGACAATCAGAGGTCACCAACCAGTGATACCACACTGAGATGGAAGCGCAGGGAGTCAGCTGCAAGTGGTACCCGCAGCTGATGACCCACCGAACATGACCGAGGTTGCTACGAAGGATAATATGTACAAAGCGCCACTCGTTGGAAGACACGTTAATTGCAGAGTTCGGGATCCATGGATCGCAATATGCAACTTCCACATTATCTGAAGCAACATGCAGAGTAGTCTTCAGTGATGGAAAGAGCATGTACAGTGGGGCGTGGACGCTTGGAAAGCTGTGTTATGGAGTGACGAGTCAAGTCTTCATTCCATAATCTACTGAGCACACGAACGGATATGCGAGTGGCGGATATCCGGTTAAAGTCTCTTACCATAGCGCGTAACCCCAACTATGAAATTCAGAGGTGGAGGTGAGATGGTGTGGTAAGGTCATGTTTTTTCTAATTTGGTCTCGGACTTCTCTTTGTGATACCACGAACATTGAACTTCATGTCATAAGGCAGCAGCGATAACTGCATAGATTGCAGACATGAACGACACCACATTTGATTGGCCTCTACAGAGCCCTGAGTTCAACGCTAATGAACATCTGCTGGATGGGCTGAAGCGCAGGGTGAGATCAAGAGATCAAGAGAGGTCCGGTCCACAACACTCCAGGACCTCATTTGCCTACAGGAATTATGGTCGAAAATTCCCATTGCTTGCTATCGTACTCTTGTGGAAGATGTGTCTCGTAGGTTTGCTGCAGTCAGTATCGCAGCGAAAGGAAATCCTAATTCGTAATAAGGTAAGCACTATGGCTGTTTGTTCCTCACAATATGATGTTCGTTGACTTCTTTCCAAGCAGTGTACAACAGACTTTCCTATTTTCTCAAAAACACAGTAGTTTTCAGAAAAATAAAGAAACATTTTTCTTGGAAGATTTCACAGACGTAATTAACTGCAACATAAATAAAAACCAAATTGCCATGGTAGTCATTACCGACGTGACTAAAGCATTGACCGCTCATAGACAAAAAGTCATTAGACAAGCTAAGACTCGTTGGAATAGTTGGGCATCTGCACACGTGGTTTAGAAACTGCCTTTAAAACAGGAAACAAAATCACACATACACGCAGGATCAATCCGTATAAGAGTTATTAGTAACCTGTGGAGTGCCACAGAAAACTTCTCTCTGTGGCATCTATAACACATTTATATATATGATATTAACCAACTACCACACAAAAGCAAGATCTAATATGCTGACGATATAGCAATAGTATAAATCCATAGTATTGCACTGAATGGCCCAAACCAGCATGATATAAATCACTAATTGGCTCACCAAAAACTCCGATATGACAAAATTAATGACATTTAGAAATCCGCTGAGTCAACCAGTTGGTAATAAACAATAACTATCCAGCATTCACTCCACAAAATACAGAACACACAGAATAGTTACACCACAACTTAAGTTGAAATAATACCTTAGAATTTATCTTGATGCAGAAATGAACTGGAACAGCGACTTAAATCATCTACAACACAACTTTTCAGATTCAAGGACACAGTCCCTACACGCATAAAACACAAACAGATGTCTTAAAGGTGCATAATAACAATGTACGCATTTTATACAGCCACATACTAAATACATTACCATCAGTATAGTATGAAATGACAAAGCTAATCTTCTGGGAACAAAGAGTCGCTTTTTTTTTCACTGCGATGACAGAATAAAATATTATCACCAAAACACTTATGTCTCTACGTAGATGCCAAAATATTACCCTGATGACAAATAAGCCAGAAATACTCACCGAATAACTAGACTTTAGACAACTAATTATCACATATAAATATAATAACCACTACAGGAAGGCCACTCGAAGCTTCTACATCTCAGATATGCTAAACAAGCTACCTTCTGAAAACATATACCTTACATTAGCTTGAAAAATGCCCTAGGTTATACTATGAACGAGAAATATGCACCCTACCTACCTTACCGAGTTAATGAGATGCAGTATACGAGTTCAGGTTTTTTTATTCAGTAACGCGTCAAGGTATTCCCTAATTATCGTGTGTGTGAATCAGTGTGCGGATGCGATTGAATGTATCCTTCGTCTGTGGTAAATATCACATCTATCAAGATGTCAGTCTACTTCCAATACAGAAATCAAATCAATAAACAATAACCAAATGGTATCATCTTCATAAACTTAATAAAAATTTCGAGAATGCAAACTGTATGTTCAGAACAAGGTATTTATAGCACGTGTGCATATATCGTAAATACATAATATATAAGAAATGTGTAATCATATTTAACACAGAATGCAGATGTATAAATTTATACCATATATTTTTGTAAGCAGACGCTAACATTCCACCTCAACGGGAACAATATAAAGGGAAAAGCCCATTTGTTACAAATAAAATATTTAAATATATTAAAAAAAATAAAGAAATAAATTCTTTAATGCAAAATCTAAAACAAAGGTCATCATCAATTTCCTGATAGATACCCTCAGGGGTATTCAGGCAACAATGACAGCAGTACATTATTAAGTTTGTATTATTAGTAATCTCTTATCCACAATTTTCCTCCAAATTAGTATATTACACATCAACTAGTCAAGAAACTCTCTCAGATATGAATATCTCAAATATTATAATATATATGTTATAATATTATATAACATTATAATATATACAGGGTGTTCGGGATAAATTTGACATATTTATAATTAATTATATTTTTCCGTAAGTTACATGTATTAACACACACTTCTCTTCATTTAAAAGTTTGGACCCTTCTTCATTCATATACAAGATGTCAGAAAGGATGGATAGCTGGAACCCACCTGAATCATGGAAGAGAATAACTTGTATCATGATGATTCGTGCCCGCCATCAAAATAAGGATATTACGACTGCTGCCCAATGCTCCCTGAATACAGTAAAAACAATCAGGCATGAACTAGAGACTTGCAATGGTGACTACGAGGATGTAGCAAGAAGAAAGATCCCTAGCAGACGATCTGATTGCGTTCGTACAGCAGAATTCCTCGCAAATCTGCAGGAACAGGTGTTGAAGAACCCTGGCATTGGAATTCGGGCTTTGTTCGTGGAGTTGCTAACTGTAGTCAAGCCCTGGATAACAAGGGTAGCCAATGGTAGGTCGTATGTATGGCAGCAGGATTCGGCCCCTTGCCACACCTCTGGGAAAAGTCAAAAATGGTTGTCTGAAAAATTCTACGACTTCAGCAGTCCAAATGTTTGGCCTCCAAACTCCCCAGACCTTAACCCCATGGATTATTTTGTATGGGGCGCAGTTGAAAAAGACACCAATCGCACTTCCAGTAATACAAAAGCCCAGTTAATGGATAAAATTAAAACAGTTTTTGCGGCCCTTCCCAGGGAGACTGTAGCATCAGCTTGTTCGAGGTTCCGAAGCAGAATTGAAGCTGTGATCGATGCTAATGGTGGTTATTTTGAGTAAATCTTGTTGATAGTATTGTAGTTAACTCTGCCTGTAATGTTTTTTTGTCAATTCATTAAATTTAATAGATACAAAGAAGATTTTCTTTTTCCTTACGAAACTGTCAAATTTATCCCGAACACCCTGTACATATATAATATTATATAATATATAATATAATATAATATATATATATATATATATATATATATTAATTTTTATATTAAAAACTCCAATATTGCCATATCTAATGTTTCATGCTTCTAACGTACTTCTGACCGAATCAATCCACCCAGACCTTGGATTTCTTCTATATCGTTTTCCTGTCATCTTGGAATCAAACAGCTGCTTTTGCTAACTTTTCCTCATCCATTCTATTTAAGTGGCCATACCATATTAGATTATTTTTGCATGCTATATATTCTTGCATGCTAATAGTGCCAAGTTCCTTTCTAATAAATATATTTATTTTTAATCTCTTTCTGCAATTGATACCATCTGTTCACTCCTAATGTTTCTCAGAATCCCCATATCTGGCGTCTCTAGTCTT
This sequence comes from Typopeltis vanoorti, assembly GCF_054136105.1. Classification (NCBI taxonomy): domain Eukaryota; kingdom Metazoa; phylum Arthropoda; class Arachnida; order Uropygi; family Thelyphonidae; genus Typopeltis; species Typopeltis vanoorti. Next base: position 125,275,087 of record NC_143556.1, on the reverse strand, counting down.
TGACCAAGCGCTTTATTTCTCACCCAACTCTCAGATCCATAAGTTAAAACTGGTTCGAACACTGTCTTGTATGGTGAGAGTTTTGGGTTTTGGTAATTTCTATTATTCCTTATAAATTTCTATAGCTGGCTATCCGTCATACCAACTTTACTTATTGTTGTCTATTTCCATATTAACTTGCCATCTTCACTAAAATTGTGTCTAAATAGATGAAATATTTTACTTGTTCTATAGACTCTCCATTCAGAATACAGTTTAAGTGTTCAGTGTTTTCCGCTTATTTTCATAGTTTTGGTCTTTTTATTGCTGATTTTCATGCTGCATTTGTTACAGCTATTATTCAATTTAGTTAGAGAATCCTGGAGACGCACTACGTGTGATTAGGAGTACATCATCATCTGCATAAAACAAAGAGCCAAGTCTGATTTCTCAAATTATAACATAAGGCCTAATACCACTTTCTTTCATAATGTGATCCATATAGATGATGAATAAGAGTGGAGATAACGTTGAAACTTGTTTTTCACCTGATTATATATTAAACCATCTTCCTGTATTCCTTTCGATTCTAACTGCTGCATTACAACTTATAAATATAGACTATGTATTGCTCTGTATAATGTTCCATTTACGCTATATACTACCGTATAGTTTGTAGTGTTTTGAAAAGCTTTCCCCTAGGCACCTTGTCATATGTCTTTCCCAGCTCTACAAAACTTAAATACAGATCCTTGTCATATTACTATGATTTCTGAACTATTTGTCTTCAAGTGAAAATCTGATCCTGACAACCTCTGTTTCGCCTTAACCCAGCTTGTTGTTCTACAAGTTTCTCTTCTACAATCTTTCTCAACCTCTTTTCAAGTATTCTTGCATAAATTTTACCTGGAACACTTAGTAGAGAATTCCTCTAATTATAATATCCAGCTTTATTCCCTTTTCATAGATGGGAACTATGACAGCTCTATTCCAATCATCTGGAATTCTACTTTCGACCCTCTCATTTATTCAAATTCAAAGTAGCCACTGCAAAACATTTATACCTCTCCTACTTAAGCATTTCTGGTAGAAAATCATCTACTCCAGCTGCCTTTACGCATTTGAATTTTTGATTGTTTTTTCTACATCAAGCACTGATATGTCGTCATCACTGCATGCCTCCTCTTGAAAATATTCTGGCATGGTTCTATCACTACTTATTTTGTTTAGTAGTCTTTCAGAGCAATTAGTCCAACAAAACATTATCTTCAGTTTTCATGTCACTTTTGTTATCTCCGATTCCTTTTACAGTACTCTTTCCTCCATTTCTAAGTTTAACAGCCTCGAGAACATCCCCACCCCCTCCTGATATTTATTTCTATATTCTTACCAAAGTCTTCCCATGATTTCTGTTTAGCTCTCTTACATTTTTCTCTGTATTCTTTAGGGCATCTGAAGACTTATTTGATAGGAACATTTGGTATGCTTTCTTATTTTCCGCGCCTGCTTCTTTAACTTGTGTCCACCAGGAGATACTTATTTCTCTATCACTGCAGACAACTTCACCACATACCTCACCTAGCTTAAGCAATCAATGTCTTCTTAAGAGTTTGCCACTGAGACACCAAGGTTTGGTTCTTGTTTTCAAACTGCTTCAAATTTTTTAAATGTTATATAGTCGAGAGTACAGTTTACCTGTAAAAACTGCTCAACTTTAATTCTTTTTAAGAACTTTCTCACATACTGTTATTTTCAATGAAATATCCATTTTTATCCTGCTTAGTATTAAGCAATGGTCACTTCCAGTCTCAAAATCTCTGTACACTCTCGTATCTTGAACCGGCATGAAGGTATCACTATAACAAGAACGTAGTCAATGAGCCTTTTCTTCTTTCTTGGGTCTTCTCTCCACGTGAACTTGTAAACATGTTTATGTTGAAACATGGTTTTAGTAATGACATGTCCGTATCTGAGCAGAAATCCACCAAATACTTATTATTAGCTTTTCCCTTTTCTCCAAATTTTCCTATGTGCCTGGTGGGATTCATTTCCTACTCTGCTATTTAGAATCTCCAACAAGGACTACTTTTTCTATATATATATATATTTTTTTTGCGTCAGCTGCCTGTTCTAATGACTCAAATTTTTTCACCCCGTCCCTAGAAAAACTTTCCGTGAGACCACAGAAGTTTCACAAGTAATTTTCATTGTTCATCTCTCCGTTTTGAAGTGCGCCTACATTACTCTAATTAAAATTGTTTTCTAATCAAGAAGTTTATTTTCTTGTCTGGTGCTAATTGCTATCGCTACTGCTTCCTTGCCTTGATCATTGCTGCTTGAATATAACATCATATACTTGTAGTTTGTAACATTTCACCTGTTTTTGTCTTTTTTTGTGTCAGTAATGCAAATTATATGCACCCGGCACTTTTCCAATTCTTCTGCAAGTTCGATTCCCTCTCCGTTAACACCCCTTATATTGACCGTTCCTATCTTCAGTTCTTCTGACGTGTTTCTTCTTCTTCTAGATGTTGAGTTGGAGTTGTAAAAATGTATATAAATAATGTCTGTATATGTGAGTTATAAAGAAAGTATAATAATAATTATCATATAAATATAAAACGTCATTTTAATCAATTGTAAGTTACTTAATACTAATACTGTTACTGTAATTAAATAATAAGGTAATATAAGTTATTCATTGTAGAAAATATCCGCACTGCCCAGTGCTTCAAAACATATGAAAAATATGTTTTGAAGCATTTAAGGTGGTTGTATACGTAGACTAAATACCTTGGTCTACGGATAGAGCCACCTTAAATGCTTTCAAGCATACGTTTCTTTTTAAATTTGTAAATTATGTAACGAATAAATGCACCAAATAAGAGAAAAAACATGCAGCATATGGCATTATCAATTATATCATGTCATTGCGCAGCAATGGGTCAGGATGGATTTCTCTGTACAGGTGCCTCCAAAATCACAATACTTTTATATAAGATAGGTTCAGAAATGTTCAACCCATGCCTGCATTAATTTTCAAATGGTTTGTACGTGACTTGCGAATCACAATAGCCACAAAAGAGCAACTGACGGTAGTTTTAAATTAAAGTATCATCATTAACTATTTCATGATTGAGTATTCCCGAAACCTTCTAGAAGAGCAAATTTTGTAGTATTATATGTAAATTAATAATAAATGTTAATAAATTAACCAAGTGCCTGTAAGCACACAGATGCGCACACATGTACATGCACGTACTTAATATATACTTTATATTTTTATTATTCATACCTACGATTTACAGTTTATACATGTCTAAATACACATAAGGCATATTATATATATATATAGCACGAATATAGATATATAAAATTTATGCTTATGTTCTTGTATTGAAACATGTATAAAATGTAAATAGTAATTATGAATAATAAAAATTGTAAAAATATACAACATATATATTACGTACGTACCATGCTCATTTGTGTGCTTACAGGTACATTTACAATATATACTGTAAATATGTAGAAATAAAGCTTGATTAATTAAAGTTTATTATTAATTTACATATAATACCGCAAAATTTGCTCTTTTAGCGGGTTTTAGGAATACTCAATCGTGAAATAGTTAATGATGATATTTTAATTTAAAACTACCGTCAATTGCTCTTTTGTGACTCGCAAGTCACGTAGAAACAGTTTGAAAATTAATAGAGGCATAGGCTGAACATTTCTGAATCTATCTTATATAAAAGGATTGTGATTTTAGAGGCACATGTAAAAAGAAATCCATCGCTACGCAATGCCATAATATAATTGATAATGCTATGGCCTGCATAGCATTATCAATTATGGTAATGAATTATCAATTGATTACCATATTATCAATACCAAATTATCAACTTGGTGCATTTATTCATTTCGCTTGATGGGTCGTGTGATGGCATAACCCATCAAGTACCCATATTGCAATTCCAGTATATCTGCAATGCCTCATTTGCAGCTTTAGCCAAATCGCATTTTATATAATTACGAACAGCTAGCTAACTAATTTAATACACGAGAGAATTCGTTATAATGACTAATTTAACTATAGAATCTATCTAACTATATAACTTAACTCATTACCTGTAAACTTCCTTTTTGACAATACTCAGTTAATATGACGCAGTGTGGGGGATCGACACAGATTCCAATGAATCTCACAATGTGATCATGTTGGAGATCTTTCATCTGCAAAAAAAAAGAGAGAGAGAATGAGCTTAATTACTTTCCTTACTACTTAACGTTTACTTGTGTAATTGATACATTTGAGAAGAGAGATTATGTAAGACAAAATGTCTTGTTTAGCACAGATTAATGGTTAAACTTTCTCTTTTATATAAATTTAACCGATTGGTTTCCCTTTCATTTGAAATAACCTTCCTGATAAAGAAAGAGAAAAAAACCAATCAACACCAAGAATTAAAATTTGGAACGATTATATTCTTAAAATCTGTAAATCAACTAACATCAATTGGGACGTTAATGTTAAAATAAAAATCATATACAGCTAAGTTTTATATTGTTTTAAAGAGAAGTAAATGCTACGATAAATAATTCTCTAAGAATGATTGCTACAAATTGAAAGTAATGCGAGTCAATTTTTAGCCCACATAATTTCCAATACTCATATTTTTTTTTATCACGTGGACCAGCAACAAACGTAATTTAAATATTAGAGTTCGGGGGGGGGACTACGCTACATAATGGCTGGAAACACTTAAATATCTTCGACTTGGGACCTCATTATCAAAAGTTGAATAAGTAAAGAATAAAATGTGGAAGGGTTTGTTATATTTGCAACTATTTTGCTATTTATTAAATACAAAGCTTCTATAATATGAGACATTTTAAAGGTTCAATTCATCAACCTAGGGTTTTTGGAAGTTCAGTGTGATATTACGGTCGGCAGACATGGCATGCTAAACCCGTTTGTACTTTGAATAACTATAAAATCTGAATATCTGAAATATTAAAATGCCGTTTTAAAACAAAGCACGATGTTTGCTTGTTGAAGTTGGTTTGTCATCGCGTTGCAATGCAGGGATCGGTTCAGTCCCTTTAAAATGGTAGAGAAGTTCCGCAAGAAAATATTCGAGTGCACTTTGTTTTCATTCTTTATTTTTAATTTAATGAATGAACAGGGTGGGGGTGAGATCTTCAGAAACTATTCCACAAGAGTCCGCTTTATTAATAGCTACGAAACAAAACGAGGGAACGGGATTAGGTGGGGCATTTACAGAATTGCTTCCCCCATATATAAATGATATGAAGACGTGTGAGACTAGTGAAGGGATCCCTTTGGTACTGGTCACTCGAATCTATTTATTGAAAAGCAACTAATATTTTCAGTTATATGTTAAGGTTCGTATTTTAATATAAATACACGTAATGTTTATAAGGACGGCTACTTTGGAGCAGCACATGGTTGATACACACTGTAACCGGAACTCATACGTGCACCATTTAGGCATCAAAACGACTAAGCTTACAAATGCTTACTCACCCTTTTTAGTTCAAGCAGTAATGATCTGGTGATATCAATTCGACTTCTGTTAAGGCTTTTGATCGCTACTACTGTTCCCTGAAAAGCAATAAAAAACGCTTAATTATTTTCATTAACAATTAGTAAAATTTGACTTTCCTCTTACAAAAGTGTAAAATGTGATTAATGACATTTAAATTGAAACAGATTTTTCATTCGATTTTTACTTCAGTCCTTAAAGTCATTTCCATAATTTTGTTTATGGAAACGGCTTTACGGAAATAACTTTTTGCATGATAAAAACTGAAGTACAGCTTCAATTTCTTATCATGTAAAAATAATGACTCTATAAACTTTTAAAATTCTGTAGAAACAGTCCCACCCCATCTTTAAAAAAAATGTAGACCTTGATCAATAATAGAGACAACTCGAACAACCTGAACAAATAGAGTACGTCCGCCCTTACTACTCAAAAAACTGTGCACACAAAAAATAATTCAGGCTAGAAATTAAGCGGATAATTATAATTCAGGCTATTTAACATACTAACTGCAGTAATGTTATTCTTTATCATTGTAGTGTAATATATTTACTTAAGCTTTTTGCTTCTCTCTGGAGAGTTCTGTAAATAAGTTTTCGAAGAACAAATCCCGAAACGAATTTTATTAATACTAGGACAGTTATTTCAAGCAATACTGATTTTTTGTTCAAATAAAAATAGAACAAACATGCTACAAAATATCGTGTTCAGATAGGTTTAATCATTATATGGTTACCAGGTGGAGATAAAAATATAAAAAGGTAATTTGCTCTGTCAACCTAGTTTATTTTATTTGAACAATAAATATCTAAAGCGGAAATCAACGAAACGTAACCAGAGAACTGTTAAAAATTCACAAAATCAATAATTGCGACTATTACAAAAACAATTTGCATATTTCTTGTATGGAATATTATTATATTGGAAGAAACGAAAGCAGTTTAACTTACACATAATTTTAATCAGCATTGTAACAATCTAAACACCATTATGGAGAGATAAAAGCAGCAGACAAACCGCAACATGATTGCAAAAGGCTGCCAACAAAACTTGTGACCTACCATGTACGATGAAAGGGGGTGAAAGGCAATACCATAACCCGTGGGTCGAATAACGCGTGGAAAGCCGTTGAAGTCTCTTACAGTATTTTATATTGTTCGTCTGCTAGTTCAGAGTGTACTACAGATTATGGGGAGAGATATATTTTTACAGACTCAGGCAGCTCTATTAGTACAGTACTTATTAGAATGTGATCATTCAGATATGATTAGTGTAGTAGCAAAACCGTGAATGGAATGATAATTATTGATGATTAACACCCAACAAGCCATGTTCATTTACGATATCAATTTCAAGTCCCACTCGTGATAGTCTGATTGGTTAGAAGAATTAAGGATAACTGAGTGATTATGAACTTTAGGTTTGAGGAAAATAAAAACAAGGAGAAAAAAAGAAAAGCAATACCTTTTAGCACTAAATTTTTTTCTTATTTAGAGCGTTTGTCTTGGATTGGTTGGCCAGTGCTTTACTGTATCGTTTTTAATATCAATCTCATATAAGTTTTTCAGAGCAAGAGTATATCAGTATGTGTGCAGAAAAATACGAAGGTGGACAGAAAAGAATATTATAAATCAATTGCAAATCTCAGTTTTATTACAGAGCTTTGCTTGTCTGTTGTATCGTACTAAACACTGACTATTCTAAAATTTCCCATCAAATACTAACGAAATTTCCTACTAAATGCTACTGGTTTTTTTTTAAATCACATTTACGAAAGGTTATAAATCTATAGTATACATGTCCCCCCATCCAAGCAATGACCATCGTGAACTACCACCTAAAGCTATTTGCAAATATCCATATCCCCAGATGACTTTGACCCCACAGTCCGTTACTTGGAAACGCAAGTCAACAAAGCTCAAAATTTTAATGGAGGATGCTTTTAAATTAGGTTTAGACTGTGATTGTGTTTGTCTGTCAAGCGTTTAAAACTTTCAAGCAAGCAGTTATACTTTTTGTTGCCTCAAAATCTCGTAACTGAAATTTTATATGCATGCAAAAATAATTTTGAGATATATAATGATAAGGGAATTACTATACAGAATTAAAAATTAGAGTGAAAATAAACAATGTTCTAAAATTGTACAAATACTGATTAGTTCAAATCACTGTTATTTTGAAACATTCGGGATCACGATCTTTCACAGAAAAAATCTGATTCTGCTGTTATTAAAAATTAAATGTTAACAAACCTCATCAAAGTGTAACTTTCTGGGTCAAATTTCTTCTAAATGTTCATAAATAGACCCAAGTATTTTGACCCATTCCTGCATTCACCAGAAGCATTCGGTTCTTGTTCAATTTGTATGTGCTGGTTTCTTCGAGGTCCTGAAACATTCTCTATACAGTTCATATGTTGACATTTTGTTTCCTGATGTAAACCGTAAAGGTTATCCTGATCACGCTAGATCATCCGCCTGTACATTAGTACCGTGGAAGATCAGAAGAAGAAGTTTGTTAACATGGGATTTGAAAATTTGTAGTCTATACTTGTGGTTTGTAGGAATATAGGGAAGACTCATCTAAAACAATCAGCAAAGGTATGAATGAAGACGAAGAAAATTTGTTGTATGGGTTTGGAGCTGACCTCTGAAGGAGTGTTGAATAGATGCTTCGTATGTTTTAACAAATTTAGAAGAGTGTAGGGTATTATTAATTCTAATCTTGATGAACACTCACCGATCATGAAATGTGTATATAATGCTAGCAGCAGAAAGAGCAGATGTGGGAAAGATGGAGTGAATTAGTGAGTGACCAAAACAAGGAAGCATTTATAAGACTATTACACTTTTTTATATAATCTTTATCAAGTAGCTTTATTTTATCCTCCTACATGTTTCGCCAATCTGTATACAAACAATCCAATAATAGTATCAACCTATCTGTATACAGAAAACCTACAAATACTGGACGTTACCTCCATTTCAACTCAGCTCATCACATATCTCAGAAACTTAGCATTATCCATAGTCTCAAGAAAAGAGCTATACAGTATACGACAGACAAGGATGACCTACTAACGGAATTAACCACAATATCTAGAGAACTTTCTTTCAATGGTTACCCAAAAAGACTATTATAACAAGATTCTATTTACTGATATACCACATCGACAACGTGATGACGTCCAATATATCAGTACAATTACGATTCCTTTTGTCAACAACCTTTCCAAAAAATTAGCTAACCTTTTAAAACCACATAGGATCAGAGTGGCATTCAAACCAATCAACACTATTCGGAAATTTTTAAGATCACCGAAAGATCCTCACCCATTCTACAAGTACTCTGGAGTATATAATATTCCTTGCTCATGTGGTATTAGTTACGTAGGTCAGACATCTAGAAGCTTTGAAACGAGAAAGAAAGAACACATAGGATATGTCAGAAATAACAGACAAGACATTTCAGGCCTTTCATGCTACTTTGCCTCTACTAACCATCACATTGAGTGGGATAAGAGCCTTATGCCATACATAGAAGATAACTACCATTCAAGAACCTTTAAAGAAGCAGCTACAGTCGTCCGTAAAACTGAAAACCTAAACAAGAATCAAGGTCTAATTTTACCAGAAATTTGGAAAACTTTTATCAGATCATTAAACATCAAAGAAATGAACTTTCATAACAATTACGTCATGAGCCATTACGAATAAATCACGTTAACGAGACACGCACATTGTCACGCACAATACCAATTTTTTGTATGATTTAGAACCATCGGTTATAACCTAGTCTGTAACCTTCATTTTAGCTTACTAGTTTGTATTCCCTGAGGATGCCAATAGAAACAGATTGGCGAAACATGTAGGAGGATAAAATAAAGGTACTTGATAAAGATTATATAAAAAAGTGTAATAGTCTTATGAATAATTGTCAAGAAAAAATTTAACATAAGGAAGCATTTATTTGCTTAATCGGCTTCGAGAAAGCATTTGACCAAGTCCAATGCTTTCTCGCGAAATTCCAAAATTACCTAACAGATAGTCAGGTAATTTTGGCATTTGGAATTAACAAGCAATAATTACTTTATAACAGGGGTGACCAATTACGCGTCCTTTTGGAGCCAAAATAATTCCTGTAAGACTTAGAAGAGCCGCAGCCTTTGACCGATGCGATGGTTCGGGAATGAGTGTGCACATGGTGTGGTTGTAATGAGCTGGTAAGAACTGCTTTGACTAATTACATAGCTAATTTTATAAGAAACTGGATACAAGGAAGGCCTAAGTAACTAAAAGTATTGTGTTTCGGCTTGAAAATTATTCTAATTGTTCAAAGTAAACTTCATTTAATGTGTTTCGAATTGAACTTTTTTTATTGCAGTAATTGTTATTAACCTTGTTTTTTTTCTATCTTTTTTTTATTATTTCGTTCTTCGTATTTGTTGTCTCCTCTTCTCTTTTTGTTTAGTTTTTCCTGGTAGATCGTGAAGAGTCGCATGACGCGTGGACACGAGCCGCGTTCTGGCCACTTCTGCTTTATAATATCCTGTCTGGATGAAAATCTGCTTATTCACACAACTTGCCGTACTCCTTTGATGTTAATCGGATTAGATGGTAAAGACATCAATATCATTGGAAACTTATACTGGAACAAAAGGCATTTGTTCAAGTTGATAAAATCATTACAGATTCCATTAACATCAAACTAGGAGTAAGGCAAGGTATCTTTGAACCACTCAGTGTCTGTACTGTTGCCCGAAACTGGTCATTAGTGTGCATTCCTACCCTCCCTTTTGCTTTGTTGTATACGCAGTACTCGATGTGCTGTGTTGCAAACGACGAGGCGCATAATTTTTGCTTAATTATATATATGTATATATATATATATTAGTAAAAACTGATATTAGTAAAATATATATTAATATATTTTACTAATATATATTAGTTAAAACTGGTTCATTGGAAGTTTTATGTTCAGACTTTACATGGAAGCCCGTATAGTTCATCAACCAGCTTCAGACATGATTGTTTTTATATGTGATAATCAATTGTCTAGTTCAATAAAGGACATAAACAGCTCACTCGCAAAGATAGTTAAGTAATTTTGGAATTTCGAATTAACAAGCAATACTTACTTTACAATATCCTGTCTGGGTGAAAATCTGCTTATTCACGTCACCAGCAGGAAAAGTGTCGGTAGAGCAGCAACTCTGGGAACAAAAGTGAAACACACAGAAACAGTAATTAAGTTTTTTTTCTGCATTGAAGTTTAATATTTAACCAGCATACGGATGTGATATGATAAATTTTCAAGAAAGATAATTAAAATAGAAAATGTAAAGAAATGTAATCATTTGTATTCCAAAAGTTTTTAAAATTACTGTATTTACTAAAAAAAAAACTTAACTTCAAACGATAATGACTGTATACCAGATTTCATAAAATTCCAGTAATATATCGTGATGAATAAAATTAATTAGATTATAGCAACACTAGAATACGGTTTTATTATTATACTAAATCAGGTTGTCAGCAAAAACGAAATTCTAACAATATATTTTATCAATAAGTCTTGAGCCTTACTAGTTTAATAACTATTACTACTACCCTGAAGATTTCGCTAATGTTTGAATAAACAGCAGGCTTGTAGACTCAGGTGAATGTTTTACTTGCGATGCAGTTTTAAATTCTTCGGCGTATACTTTTCTATTGTAGATATTTCCGTTGCTCTCACAAGAACTATTATGACGTCTGCGACAACCTTACATTATTCAAAAATATATACCATCATGATAGTTCTTGCTATTATGACATAGATCTCGAAAAAATTGAACACCGAACCCACGCTATCTCAGTCACAGCTTTGCAATTTCAGTTTGCAACGTATTCGCTTTCAAACAGAAGGGCCGCGTGTTTAAATCACTCTGTGGGCGTTCATGTTTGTGAATCTCTTCAGATGGCAATTGAATTGTATTGTTCTGTGTGGTATCACTGCCTGTTTCTAGCTTGAAGTAGCTAGAAAAACGTTTCCTGTTTAGTTGCTAGAGACAAACGTGGAAACCTAGGATTATGTTCCGGATTATTTCAATGTATAAATAAAATATAAAAAAATAAATAAAAATTATAAAACTAAGCTCCCACAAAGCACAAATATACGATAAGTTTAAAGCCTTTATTAATGATATTAATAATATCAAAAGACAACAATATGTGTGTTGGGCTTATGTTGACTAGAGGGCAGTACTCTCGTCCCGAAGCAGCTAAAATGATCAGAAGCCTTGATCTTAGATATCGGTGAAGACTGGGTGCCCTTTCCATTTACAAAAGTTGGGAAGGATTAAAAAACTCCGCCTATTCTCTTTTGGGAATCAACAGGCGTTAGAGGATTTAAAATATATGAGGCTAACGATTACGTTAATTAAATGTTTATTAAAATTTCTACACATCAATTATTTTAGTATTCAAACAACCCACCATTTTTATATACCGAGTTTTTTAACAAAATTAATTTTTAAGAACTGGAGTATTTGATAAAGCTTCGTAAAATAGTAATTTATTTTATTTCTTTTTAATTTAATTTATTATTTTAAATTTAAAATAATTAATTATTTTTATTTCTTTAAATATGAAATAAAAGGCTGAATAGTTATAGCGGCGATTAGTATAATAATTAACAGTTACGATTAATTATAAGTTGAGCTTCAAACGTCTTCTTTTTTATGTTGCTCCCACTGACTAAAGGTTATTGGCAAATCTACGAGCGTTGTTTAGAACTTAAACTAACGCTAAAATTCCTAGAGAATTTGTAAGGTGAATGTGCGTGTGTAACGATAACATTACTTTATACTCATGTAGGTGTGATCTTCCACTATGGGATCACCAGTCTATTTTCGATGATAACTCGGTTTTATAGGTGTTTCAGCTATTATTATTACTACTACTACATCCTTCAAGGAGATAAACTTATCATGAGAGGTTCATTCAACCGAAAACATTTATCATACTGCATCTTAAAATCCTAACACTCCCTTCTGAACAACATAAATCCGGTTAAGCATTCCATTCGCCGATTCTCCATGTAAATATTTACTCCTTAAACTCTCACATCACTTCCAGAGATAGACTCTGGTTCTTCCCCTTTCACCTTCGACTCTTTTTAAAATCCCTTTGGATTAATCGATAAAATCCATTCATTAACTTAAACGTCTCTGTCATATCACCTCTTTTTCTCCTATATTTGTTATGCATAAATGTTTATATTTCAAATTATATGAAGAGCTTCAATTCGGCGATATAACTTATTTAAGTTAAAGGGATATTACATCCCATGTTGTTTCTTAGCCAAATAAGAAACTCAAAGAGTTTCATGCCGAATATAGAAACTATATATGAAGTTCGGCGATTCCAAGCGTAAGCAAATACCTGGATAGTGCAGCAACTGACCCTTAAGGTAGTGCAAGCTGAGGCAACTCATAGCAAAGGTGGAGCAAGTCCCGATCACTATTCTTGATATTTACTCATAATGTGAACTTAGCTCCTAGGAGCTGTATTATTGTTCTACATTATGAGAGAAGGTCACTACACAGACCGGTTTCAACCTTTTACAACTATTTACAACTATATTTAAATATATTTACAAATATATTTAAAACCAGCATAAACATTTAGTGAAGATTTTATTTAAATTAGGTAAGAAGAAAACGAAGAAAACGATAAAGTATTAAAATTCCATAAATCTTTAATACTTGTCGAATGGGATTTGCGTTAAAATACGTTACAGGCATTCGAGATGAATCACTGGATAACTTTGATGGAGACAGAATTTATTTTTAAGATCTGGTGATAAGAACAGCAAGAATGATCTTCCCCACTTAAGACTCGATAATAAATTCTTGTCTTGGCGAGGGTCTGATGTTTTCACTTCACAGTGGTCGTAAAAAACATTTAAAGGATACATCGAATGTTGAATTAGCTGAATGGGAATTAGTTATGGAGCCTCTGTGGCCAGTTATAGAGCTTTTGGTTGGCAAGATCTGTCGTTGGTTCGAATCCTGTTTATGACATGAGGAACCATCGTCAGGTCACTTCATTCAAATGGCGAATTACCTGGTTTCATATGGAGTATTTTATTATTTTTTTTTCGGAAATTGGATTTTTCTTTCCTCAAAGCATGCAAACCGTTTCATTGAACCCATAGATCTACAAGTATAAATACTTGCCCTTACGGGATGCATCAGACGAATGGGGTAACAGCTGCATTTATTCACTGTGACTCCTAATCTGGGTACTATACCCATCCTAAGGGACGGAAGGTTGAAAAAAGGAGAATTACCCAGACTCATACATACGATGCGTTTCAGTAAAGCTTATACCAAATTTTACACAGATGGGCCCGTTATACCAGTCTTGTAGCACATTTCGTGTTTGCTACTTTTAATTTTTCGAGAACTCGAAAAAACTATTGAACCCGAAATAATATTTGGATACGATTGAAATAACATGGATATGAAGCATAAATTATTCGATATATTTTATCGATGTGGCCATGTTGATTATTTTAACGTAATTTTCGTAGTAAGTACGTAACTGTGGAGAAAAGAAATTAATCGCACTGCATTAAAACTATCTTCCTTCCTCGTTTCGCATTATGATTTGGCCTCCGTTTATAGCTGCTGAGAACTGCTTTAAAATCGAGACATAATAATAACAGTATGCCATATACTATATATTATTTCATAATATAAAATAATAATTATCATCATCATCATTATTATTTGCATACGTAAATTATTTCTGTATATGTAGATTTGCTTTATGTAAATGAATATCAAGTAATAAAAACATTGCGAAAATAACAGAAAATTACGCATTTCTCCCATTCAACGGGATCCACTGACGTTTGGCCGAGGCTCGCCATCAGGGAGGTGGGGAGGGGTCTCGGCAAGACTTTCCCATGATAACACACATCTTTCAATAAAAGATTTGTCCAATGAATTGTGAGGTATTGAAATCGTTTTCAAAGACCGTCTTCGTGTGCGGCGACGGATATATCTTCACTGCTCTGAAAAATGGGATGAAACAGCAGCAACTCTAGTAGGATGTTCAAGTACAGCTAACAGAATACCACTTGCTTAAGCAACTGCAGGAATTCTTACACTAATGCATTCACTGCATGTTTCATTGTTGCTTTATACAACTCGACTCAATACAGTTCTTGTAATCACCCTATTCACCAACTGTCGCATTATTACGCTAGAGTGCGATTATGCAGATCACCCTTATTGTGGAATTATGTAGTTCGATGTGGCTGAAAAAGCAGCATCATATGAGTAAATATTGACAGTGATAGCACTTCAGAGGCGGAATAAAAGATGCATAAATATTTCATACATGTTATTTTTGAAAAAAAAAAAAAAACGAACAATATGTCTTCTTTATATTGGAATGGAATTTTCGTGAAAAGGATACAAAATCCATATTTTATTAGACATGACAAACTAGAATACGTC
The DNA here is from genome assembly GCF_054136105.1 of Typopeltis vanoorti. Lineage (NCBI taxonomy): Eukaryota > Metazoa > Arthropoda > Arachnida > Uropygi > Thelyphonidae > Typopeltis > Typopeltis vanoorti. The sequence continues at coordinate 125,260,027 of NC_143556.1, read as the reverse complement.
CTACAATACTGAAAATATATTATAGTACAACCTATTTTAGCTTGCTTTTTTGAAAGAGTGAATACCGTATACATTTTATCTCATAATGCAATACCTAAACAACTTAGAATAGTATTTCTAGTGTGCAGGTTATCCGTGCACAACACAAAGTAGCCCACGCGCTTTTTCCTCGTTTCGATAAACTCAAATTGCCTTTTGATTAGCTAAGAAATAAAATTAACACCGTTCTTTACTAAATATAACATTTCTCTGTTTTAATTATTAATTTGTTAATGTCGGCTAAAATAAAGGTGTCACAAAAACTAGTGAAACAAGATTTAAAACAAGTAAAGATCTTGTTTTAAATCTTTCAAAAAAAATCGCAGTTCAACTATGATAAAAGAGCACTTCGTCAAACAAGAATTGCTTGTATAGAATTCCTGCTGTCGACATCCACAGTTATTGTGTTTCCTTTTAACAATATTATTTATTCAGTTAATAAGAAAATAGAGTGATGTGTTACCTATTTTTTAAAACAAGGAACATGGGATTAGGTTCAAGAGAAATTTGAAAAAAAAACTTTTTTCTTTCATTTCATGACCCTAATTTGAAATAAAAAGTATATAGAATATTTATTCCATTCAGGGAATGCGCATTTAAGGCGATAGATTATATTATATCCTAGCTTTTTAAGGTTCGAACATGATTATAATATATATATATATATTATAATATATACTATAATATATATATATATATATATATATATATATATCAGCGCTTCTCAAGCCGTAGATTTTGTTCAGGGGGGCCGTGAAATAATGAAAACAAATTTAAAATGTTTTAAGACTAAGTAGATTTTTTTATTTTAAAAGAAACGTATTTAATTTTTATTTATTGTTTCTTTTTTGTTATTATTATTTTTATTTATTTTAATGGGAAAAAATTACACATTGGTGCGGGATCACAAATTTTGCTTCCTGCGTATTTCGGCGCTTAATGAATATTAGTAAATATATGCTTATTCATATAAGTTTCATTTCAAAGCAGAAATCTAAGAATTGCAGTTTCAAATATTTCACCTGATATTGACTTTTTGTGTAGCAGTATTGAAACATATCCATCACATTAAATTTGTTATTAAACTTCTTTTATTTTTATTAAACTTCTTTATGACTAATCGTTTTATGTTTCATGTGCTTGTACTGCAAATGTACAATAACAATATATCTATCTACATAAAAATATGAGATAATGTGCCATGTCAAATGTGTATGTAAGATGCTAAAAATGTAATATTTGCATTTGATTTTTGCAATATTCGCTGTGTATGCTTTGTACTGAATATAAATACGACAAATATTATAATAATATATGTCAATATTACGATTTTTTTGAAGGGGCCGTGAAATATTTTTTTTTCAAAGGGGTCCCTGACATCCAGAAGTTTGGGAAGCACTACTGTATATGATTCTGGTCCTCTCACATAAATAAAAAACGTGCTGATGTACTTTTGATTTGAAATATAATAAGCATTATAATATTCTCCACATAAAAAGAAAAAAGAGGAAACTAAGCTCTATTTGGAAACATTAAGAATTTTCAATTTTCCACAATTATTTATATATTTAAGAATAATGGTATCACTGGTTGTGAAACTATGCAGACTTGCCCATTTTATTCAATAGATGGCGGCACCAATCAAATGTCAGTACATGTATCACAAGCACGTCTCTCAAGGAGAGCTATTTGATTGTAACGGAGTATCTCACAGATTTGATCTATTTATTCGCAAAGTTTTCTCATGAATATCAAAAATTTCAGCTCACGATTAAAATATTAATCTTTTAATTGCACAATAAAGGCGCTTTAAATGACTTGTCTACATCAATTACTAGCTGTAAATTAATTAGAAAATTGAGAAAAGCTTTTTTTTTGATGAACATATATCAATTCATGAACGCTCACACACAGATGTAAATAATAGAATGACAGCTCAACATTTCTGTAAAGTTACTGTTTATTAATTATAAATGCACGTTTTGTTTTGTTTTTTGCATATTTCGTGTTGAGTTTCCAAGGCTCGAGAACTTCATCAGCTGATGTGTATTTGAAATAGAAATAAAAGGGATTCCCCATCAACAAATTATATATATATATATATATATATATATATATATATAAAATTAATTTGTTGATGGGGAATATATATATATATATATATATATATATATATACATTTCTACTTCAGATATTGTGCGACTCCTACCATTCCCAATTTTGATTAAATGGAAGACGATTGATTAGTTTGGCTAAAATGTACTAGGGTGTGGCTCAAGAAATACGGTAACAGCCGATTACAAGTGACAACACATCGTTCGCGGTGTGATGGGGACAGGTGAATAATGCATTTGCCTCATCAAGTTCCCCGTACAGACTTGGGCATTGTACGTTAGCACTGTGAGTTTCCAGATGAAATGGACCACAACGACTGAAAACTTAGGAAAGGTGAATGTATGATCTGATATTTTCATGCTATGCGCACTGGCAGAAATTTATCTCCAGATCGACATCTATCATCACGTTCCATTGGCAAAATGTCTAAGGAGATCACGATGAAAAGGTTTTTGGAATCAACAAAAGTCTTTATTGACTTTCTTAACCGCATAAGTGTTTGAATGTCGAAAGTTCCTTCACCAAGTCAGATCCATAGCGTTATCCATTTGTCTCAAGCGTTTAGGTTGCCACGCGAAGGCCTCTTCATATTTATTTTCGAATATGAAAAAGATCTTGGATCCAAATGCTAAAAACTACTGTGAATGCTCTTTCTTGTGTACATCATGATGCTCTGATATTCAATATGCATTTGTTAAATTAGTCCACCTCATTCAAACTTTGCTCATTTTATTGTTATTTCTCCTTTAATGAATTTTTTTGTATAAATGATTAAAACATTACTTGATCAATTGGTGTAGAATAATGAACTTAACTGAATGAATTTTTTTCCCTTTTTTACGGTTTCATTCTTTTATTATTATATTATTATTATTACTGTTATTTACATAACATTGATAAAATGCTTAACAGAAAATAAATATTTACTTACCATAAGACTTGGACGACTTAAGCTTGTTCTAGAACCAACACGTTTCTTCAAGCCTTGTTTCGCAGTTAAAATATCCTCCAATTTAACTTTCCAGGTCATGGATGCCAGTTCACTTTCCAGCTTAAAGTGCCTAACGAGAAGGACTCCACTCAATATAAACTATAACACGACTCTTCTAACACAGAATGCATTTAGTGTAAAATATTTCTTTATATGCATGTAACGAACTAAAAGGGAAATAAATGAATCAGTTGGTTTGAAGAATATTAACTTACTTAAAGATACACACGCACTCCCGATATGAACTGGATCACCATAGGAGAAGTAGACCCAACTCTCCTGTATTAGGAAGACGCCTTCATCCAGCAATGGGGATTCTACCGGCGGATCATCATCAGATATACACTAGTCGTACCATCAAAGAGTGCATTGCGGAAAATTTAAGATGTCTGTTATATTGCCTTAAATATATATATATATATATTTCATTTTTCATTTAGATGTTTTCAAGGAGCTGATTAAATTGTCAATGCAAAACTTCTGTGTTTTAAAAAGAGCTCATTAATTTATCCATCTGATGGTTTCATAAATATTAAGTTCAACCGCTTTTCAGAGTCAATTAGTTTATCCTGTATAAACTTTGTTTGCTTTGCGCTAAGACAGGATTATTCATCCTATACATTGTCTTTATATCTGATAATTACGGATATTTCTTGGCAGAATTTAAGAGATGAAAAATCCCACCAGCTCTCTGTGGTATGCTAACATTTAGCGTAAATGCTAATATCATTTCAGTTTGTAGAGGGGATCGGAATTCACTTCTTCAGTGTAGGGTAATCGCCACTAACTATTTGACTGCGGAGACACTTTTTAAATAAATTGAAGAAATGTTTCTCTAGAACATTTCCCTGCATTTATTTACTCGTGCTTGATTTCTTGGATTAATGTTAAGAAATAAACGGATGGTATTGACTTAAAACACTTAACTGCCTGTCAACTGTACAGCAATACAGTGTGTCCAAAAACATTGCTCGGAACTCCTTTTGGGAACACAACACAGTTAATTAATTAAAAAAAAATCAGATCAGAGTACTTGAACCTAACTTTGGACTACAGTTAGCCAGGAACACTAAGATTAGAATTGCTTTAATGCCAGAATAGAATGACATTTTATGATAAAGAATGGTTCAGTTCCGTGGGAAATGTTAATTTCTATTCAGTTCACAAAGGGAGATTTGTCGTATAAATGAAGAATTGCAGACAAATTATGGCAAAGTAATCAGAATTCATATACAACACATCCTTGAACAGTGATCACTTATTAAGTACAACGCAACAAAGTGTATGATTTGGTTGAAACTGGTTTTGTGTATTGTCGGCCGAAACTGAAGCGTAAATCGTTGACGTATTTGATCATTTGATTTAGGCTCAAATATTAACAGCAAAATCTTTTTTGCAGAATGAAACTGAAAAGCGCAGTAAATTATCTGGATGATAGCAGTTTCGACATAATTATCTTAAAACTTTGCGAACTAGACAGGGAGGTGTGGATTAAATTTAAGAATGAAAAATGTAAGCATTCGCAATTTTGAAACAAAGTTAGATACTAATTAAATAGAAAAGCTTTGAAAGAGTTACTGAATATAAGGATCTAAATATTTATTTGGAGGACTTTTAGTTCACGAATCTTTATTTGTATTTTCCCTCAGCTCTGAAGCCGGTGAAGCAGCGATATACTAAGGAGATGATTATGAAGCAAGGTGGTTTCTCGTTGCCTTCCTTGCCGTGAGCATTTATGACTGTAGCCGTGTGTGTGTTCACGGGACCGGGTTGCTTGTTTTGAGGGATGAAATACCAGAGTTACTGAGAGAAACCCCACCTCCCACCTCTGTATGAGACTGGTTAACTCACGTTTATCGAAAGAGGCCAGATAGAGATTCCTTACGTCATTGACGGGAATCGAACCCATTTCTTTCCGACCAAAGGGCTTCTATACCGATTGAGCTATGGAGGCTCGGTTCACGAATCCTATTATAAAAATAAAATAATAATAAAAAAGTAAGATACGGGATAAGATTTCTTAAATTAGAACAGCTTATCGCATCCCTTATAGGAGAAAAGAAGTTATGACACTATTATGAAGTCTCAGGCTAATGTTTATCATTGTTTCAACTTTGGTCATCAGTATTTTAAGGAAGACCTCTACCACAATAGCAAATATGAGAATTTCTTAGTTTGCTGTAATTTGCTGAACTTCTTACTAGAAATTAACTGAAAAGCAGACATGATCAAATGTGTCAGACTAATAGAAGGTTTAACATGTTCATTGACAATCACGCGATATCGCGCGATGCGAGTTCTCACCAAACGTCCGACCACGCGTTATCGCGTGGACGTCGCTAACTAAATAAAAAAATAAAAAAAATTTGGCCACCACACGAAATTCCAATTTTCAGCTTGGCATTGAAAGTGTTAAGGTTAGTATAGAGCAGGGGTTCTCAGCCTTTTCCAGTGGTGTACCACTATATTTAATTCAAGATATTAGATGTACCAGTAAGGCAGTGGCTCACGTACCACGAGTGGTACGCGTACCATAGGTTGAGAATCCCTGGTATAGTGGATACAGAGGACAATGTCCTTCAGTAAAGAGTTCTGGATGAAAGCAACTGAGGTATTTATAAAAAAATAATCAGATAAACATTATGGGAGGTTGGTAGATTAAAATAATTGCTATTATTATGCTTATAATATTGTTAATATTCAGTTAAAATTAATATATTGTTCTAAACACAGCCCTATTATTATACGAATAATCAGCATAATTTAGGGTTCATGATGGATAATATAAATAATATGCTATAACTGCACATTGCTAAAGCAGGTATTTGCATTTGCAAATGAAATATCTTCAAAAGTAAAATGAAATTAACACAGTCGGGTAAAGCCTTCGCACGGATCAATATTCGTTTTTTTACGCTAGAGTAAATATGGTTGTAAACAGAATACGCATACTCGAATATGTAATTATACAGATATATGTATAGCGTGAAAATTGACCAATAAAGTTTTGTAGGTGGAATCTATCTGACTTCAACATCTGAACTTAGGGCGTTAAATTCTTTGAGGAATTATTTTTTAAAGTTTATGTTAACATGGATTATATTCCATGTTAACATACAGGGTGTTCGGGATAAATTTGACAGTTTCGTAAGGAAAAAGAAAATCTTCTTTGTATCTATTAAATTTAATGAATTGACAAAAAAACATTACAGCCAGAGTTAATTACAATACTATCAACAAGATTTACTCAAAATAACCACCATTAGCATCGATCACAGCTTCAATTCTGCTTCGGAACCTCGAACAAGCTGATGCTACAGTCTCCCTGGGAAGGGCCGCAAAAACTGTTTTAATTTTATCCATTAACTGGGCTTTTGTATTACTGGAAGTGCGATTGGTGTCTTTTTCAACTGCGCCCCATACAAAATAATCCACGGGGTTAAGGTCTGGGGAGTTTGGAGGCCAAACATTTGGACTGGTGAAGTCGTAGAAATTTTCAGACAACCATTTTTGACTTTTCCCAGAGGTGTGGCAAGGGGCCGAATCCTGCTGCCATACATATGGCCTACCATTGGCTACCCTTGTTATCCAGGGCTTGACTACAGTTAGCAACTCCACGAACAAAGCCCGAATTCCAATGCCAGGGTTCTTCAACACCTGTTCCTGCAGATTTGCGAGGAATTCTGCTGTACGAACGCAATCAGATCGTCTGCTAGGGATCTTTCTTCTTGCTACATCCTCGTAGTCACCATTGCAAGTCTCTAGTTCATGCCTGATTGTTTTTACTGTATTCAGGGAGCATTGGGCAGCAGTCGTAATATCCTTATTTTGATGGCGGGCACGAATCATCATGATACAAGTTATTCTCTTCCATGATTCAGGTGGGTTCCAGCTATCCATCCTTTCTGACATCTTGTATATGAATGAAGAAGGGTCCAAACTTTTAAATGAAGAGAAGTGTGTGTTAATACATGTAACTTACGCAGACTGTGAGCAGCAAATGAACTTTTATCGTTTGGTGTGTGGAAATCTTAACATGTGCCAGTCCACTTTATTTCCGAATGGTTCGGCATTTAGTCGAAATGGACTGAGTAATACTCATCCCATTTAATTTTTCCTGTTTTAGGTTTATTGGCCTGGCAGGCCAAAGTAACCCGGCTTTTTAGATTGCAGGTATTCTTCTGGCCGGTTTGATTACTGAGGAATGAAATACCCGCGCTTCTGGAGGAAAACCTGCCACCACTGTATGAGACCAGCTAACTCACAATCACTTGAAAAGTCTTGATAAATGGATCTTTGTATCCTAGACGGGATTCGAACCCAGGTCTTTTCAATTCGAAGAGCATCGTCGATTCAGCTATGAAGGCTCTTTGAATATTATTCGTAATCAGCATTTATGATTAACGACCTTCCCACTGGAATGCTTTGCAAATTGTTTTTAAAAATGAGCTGTCAGGACACTCAGCTGATGTTCCTGTTATGACTGCTTTCATTCGTATTTTCAGCATGACAGAGTTCCACCAGGTTTTTCTTTCCTGATAGATTTACGATTATGTGAACCATCACCCTCCGATTTGTGAGAAAGTACTTATGCTAGAACAGCTATTTTCTTATTCTTATGCCTTTAGATTTGCATTTACGATCACATGAAAATTCGTGTAAGCACCAAAGGTTAACGATGAGATTAAAATGCATCAGAGAATTCCGAACGGTGGAGACAAGTGTTATTGCAACATACGGAAATAAGTATCTAATTAGAAGGCAGATGTTTAGAACAGCTTTTGCACAAGCTATAAACCTGCAGCGACGTTCCTTTCATAAATAATTCTATTTTTCATTTAGGATGATATATATATATATATATATATATATATATATATTTTTTTTTTTTTTTTCCACTTCTAAAAAAAAGTTTAACAGCGTTTTCATTTTTTACTCTCTCAGGTTTACAGGATTTGAATTTATTTAAAAATGCAAAAATATTAAATAATTAATAGAAAATAATATAATAAAAATATTCTTACACACTCACCCTGAGTTTAACAATGTAAGACTGCAGTTTCTCTTTGTATTCTTATTTAACTCCATTGTAAACAAAGAATAACCTCGAACACAATTCTTTCCAGAGTCACGAATGGTAGGAATCAAGTAATTCCTGTGAATACTTTGAAAAATATATCATTTTCTTATAATCAGTGCTCATTTTTAAACCACCGGTTCATACTACCCATCTTTTCTCTTATTGTCTGATTCGTTTTCTTCGTCCTTATGTCTCGTCTGATATTAGTCGATCTTTCAGTTCATACGAGCTGACATTTTGCACATTTTCATTCACTTCGTCTGTTACACTTCATTTCATCCAATGTACTAAATGTAATTCTATTGTTCTTTCCTCCCATAAATGGAATTGCTTAACTTGTAATCAGTTCAGTTATTTACAGCTGACCTTGAAAGTGCTGGACGTAGGATGTTTAATTCTATTTCAATTCGGCTTTCGTGCAGAACAAGCTAAAGACAGAACAAATCAGCACATATCAAATATTTAAATAAGAATTAGTTTGATTCTCTCCAATAGTTCTTCGAAAATCAGATTGTGAACTGGTACTAAATACAGTCAACTTATTGTACTCTTGTAGTCAATGTTTCAAATAAAATAAATTAAAAAAAAAAACTAATTGCTGCTCTTCTCTGTTGTTTATTACATTATTCGGCCTACCTCAACAGACGATTCGGTAGTTTATTCGTCTTTCACCCACGTGCCTGGGGGTTTAAATTTATCTCTTACATGGATTGTTATGCTAGTTTTTAAGGGGGTAAGTGAAAATCATGTTATCTGTTGATGGTGGTGAGACCATTCCACTAATTATCGTATGCGTGAAGTGACTTAAAAATACCACATTTCATTCCAAGAGAAGAGTTTCCAGATAAACTAAGCGTTAGCCCACCTGCGATACTAAAGTCCTATAGGTTATCACCCATTTGTAACTTATAGGAGAATCCCATGCAATATAAGTAAATGCGTAAATCTCTGACTTGCAAAATTAAAGTTATAGTCCTGCCGTAGACAAGAGTTCACAAAAGGTCACATTTCTTTAGTTCTACAAACGTTGAAATAAGCTACATTGAAGAAACCATAACCGTGGAAATGGAATGGAAAAAGTAATGTAAGAATCGACATCAATAATACATTTACACCAATACATACTGGTGGTTACGATACAATACTACTGCAACGAAAGAAAAACTCTTTTGTCGGCAGTTTGAGGATATTTAGTAAATATTAGCGCATATGTGCCTCCATAGCGCAATTGGAAGAACGACGGTACGTTGAGCCCTTCGATTAGAAAAGGCCTAAGATCGATTCTCGTCGTGACGGGAGCAATCTTTATATGGACTTTTTCAATCGAAGGTGAGTTAGCCGATCTCATACGGAGGTGTAAGGCTTTTTTTCTCTCCCGGAAACTCGGGTTTTTCATCCCGCATACAGACAAATCGGCCCTTCAGAACACAGGCAATTCACAGACAAGAAATATTAGTTGTGGTGGGCGGTGGATAGCGTTGATGTAGATGATTGGTAGTAGAGGTTCAGTGTAGTGGTGGAGACTGAGAGGTAAGGTGAATACCCTCCCGTGGTGAGTCTTCGGACTCCTTGGTGGTGTCAATAATAATATCCGTAGCGCCGTCGATGATAAACTTTTTGTTCGGTTGAAGAGGGTTGTGTCTGAATCGCATTTAGGAAGGAAGAAAAGTTTCTTCTTTTCACTGAAAGCAAGTTAAATTTCCTACGGAGTGCGGATGAGGGAATGGTTTGTTCATCTTGCAAAATGGGAAAGCCGATCTGAGAATACACGCAATTAACAGACGTCGTACACTAACCTCAACACATTCGTTGCTTGAGCGGAGATGTGAATTAAACTTTGAAATAAATATTAACTGATTATGTCGCCGAGCACTAAGAAAAGCACCACTCCTTTGGTTGGACATGATACAACCCGGTGACGGTTGTGCATCTGCAGCAAAAATCAGACAATTAGGAAGAAAAAGATATGATTGGTGTTCTCGTGTAAGTCGGAAAATGGAAATTAAACAGAAAGGCGTCACCGCACTTAGAAGTAAATAAGTTGGAATTAGAGTAGGACGATTGCAAAATGTATCAGTAATATTGCGTGTGTGCGTGCGCAAGCGCGCGCGAGAGAGAGAATATTTGGCATTAAATACGAGAAATGAGGGGGAGAATGTTAAGCTTCAACAGATCAACTGTTAATGAGGTTTACATTTAGTAGAGGCTCCAGAGAATCCCTATTGGCATTGATTCATTGTATGACGAGCTTTTGTTATTTGCGGGGAAAATAGGATAACGGGTTGCACATAGTTTTAGTCAAAGAACAAATCCCTTGACAATCTTGCAAATGGAAAGCATGGAATCAATATTTTTATGTCTTGTGCAAATAGTACAGATTATACAGAAGTGTTTGTATGGAGGATACATTTTTATTTGTACTTGCGCAGGTTCGGTATAGTTTCTTCTCACCCACCCACACCCGACAACAGCTGAAGTAGATTATTGAATGGAAAGTACTGAGTTTACTGCAGAATTTTGGGGAGAGACAGACAGAAGTAACAAAACGTGACTAAAAAGTGTGTTCCTAAAGATTACTCATAACTGGAATTTAATGTTTTTCAGGAATTAATGGGGAATTTGAGAAAGAAAATGAGTGATCGAGTGCCATATTTTAATAAATATAACACTTGTAGAGCAAGTCTAAATTTAATGTAGGTAAGGACATCGGAGTTCATAAATAATGACTAGATATTTATTCAGCGCTTTTTAATCGAGAACAAGTACTTGTTTCTTTTATTCGGATAGACTTTTATGATTCATTAATCACAGAAGATTCTTAGGAGTTCAAAGTGCTATTTAATTAAAAACGCCTGTCTCAATCTTCAAACCAATTTTTATGGAGAACTGAATGAATTCGGTACTCTACATACATTTCATCGAATAAAAACTAGGGAAAAGACCAGTATTTTAAGGAATTGTAATATTCGAAAATATCTAGATGATATTCTCTAATAGTAGGGGATATATATCTGCTAGTTTAGTACGCAAAAACACAACGCGAATATCATAGATATGATGTTATTGAACTATTATAATTGTTTAGAAATGAAAAAAAATCGGTTGAATCTTTCAGATTACATATCAGTTTGTCTTAGATAATTATAATAATAAAAAATTGGATTTTTGAGTAAGGAAATTTGTCTAGAGAGGCAACATAAGAAAAACAATTATTAAAGTAATTCAAACATCTTACGGTTCGAATATAACATTTTGTCATTTTCTATGACGCTGTTTGCATCATGCTTGATGATTTCTTTTACCATTCTGTAAATTTCACTTCATTCCAGAAGACTTTAAACTTTGGTGTCACATCGTGTCTATTTATGAGAGAAAACAGAGAACATTGCCGCAGTATTCTGGTCCTGTTACTAACGGTATCTTCTTGCTGTTCTATTTCGAAAGTTTCCTCGCAGTCTCAACATAAAATATTTCTTTTTTATTTCTTGATCCGCTTGGTAAATACTGGAAAGCAAATGCCGCGTCTTGTCGTAAATATGCTTGGAAACGTTTCGTCATCTGCTTATCAGCAACTGTATCTGAGGCTGTAAAAGTTATTGCGTTTTACAGGAGGCAGTAACTGAGCAGAAGAAACGCCTGAGCTTAGCACGCGAGTTGTTCCCAAACTGCTGATGAAATTGATTTGGTGCAGTTTCCGAGTACGAGCAGGAAACCGACGAGATGGATGTCTGCTTCCTTTTTCGGGTCATGCAATAGACGAGTCAGTTAAGAAAGCTCTGGATACCAGTTTAGTATCACTTTTGATTTAGGGCTATCATATATTCATGGCTGGGATCTCTCTCTCTAATGGACTGAGGAAGTGTAGCTGTTTAGTGAAGAGTTAAACGCTTTAAATAAAACTGAATGCATACAGATGATTAAAATACTTTAGAAAGAACTGACACCAAGATTCTGTCTTTTCTCTTTATCGATTGTCGTGATTCCGATATAACTATAATATAACTATGAGAGTAAAAATTATTTATTGATCTAACTAATTTCCAATGCGCAATGTCGCATTTCATCAGGAATAAAGGTACTTTTCAATTCTAAAACATCTAATAGCTGAATGATTTTTAATAATAAACTGACCCTGAATGAAATCCTTTTTAAGCGAATAGCGCATATAGTATTGAGATGTAACACGTGCTTCATTGTTGATCTGTGCAGTGTAACTTCAGTTATGATCTCTTTGCTGTATAAGCTACTCATAGTTCTATGAATTTTGTCTTTCATGTAGGCTGACCTATATTTAAGGTCAAGGTCTTGATTTTTATTGCACTGTGTTGGACATCGTATCATTTCGGATACTTCTTTAACCTTGCGAATATAGTATTAAATTCAATATACAGCATTTTATAGCTTTCAAATTATGTGATTTAAAATTTCTTTTCAAATTATGCAGTTGCAGCAGTTAGAATAGGTGATGATTTGGGGAAATGGTTTAAAACAAGCAGAGGTACTAGAGAGGGAGATCCAATATCACCAAGCATTTTCATTGCACATTTAGAAAGAGCAATGGACAAATTGAAGGAAGATGTAAAAGGAATATCTGTACACGGAATGAGAACTAACAATCTGAGATTTGCAGATGACATTGTTATTATTGAAGAAGACGAAAGAGAACTACAAAAAACACTGAAACTGTTAAATGAGGAAGGGAAGAGATTTGGACTTGAAAACATTTTGTTATGAACTTGGAAAAAACAAAGACAATGGTATTTGGGGAGAAGAGCATGAAACAAAAGATACAAGTGGATGGAACTGATATAGAAAATGTAGAACAATTCACATATTTGGGAAGTAAACTGACATATGACTTGGACTGTAAAAAAGAAAAAAGATCAGGATTGCAAAGGGAATAACAAATCTGAAGGCCATGGATAACATCTGGAAAAGTAAAGTGATCAGCATGCAAACAAAACTAAGAGTACTGGAAACATGCATCTTCAGCGGTGTACTGATCTGAAACGTGGGTAATAAATAAAGAATCAAGAAAAAGAATTTTATTTTGGCATTTGAAAGAACTTGTTACAGGAAGATTCTATGAATAGGATGGGTAGAGAAAATCACCAATGAAGAGCTCTATCAGAAGATACAACCAAACCAGAATCTAATGCATAAGATTATAAAACGGAAGCTGCAATTATTTGAATACATCTGTAGAATGAGTGAGGACCGGAAGATAAAGACATTTATTTTTGGTATTTTGGATGGTTTAAACAGAAGAGGTAGACCACACAGAGAATGGATAGACGATAAAAAGACTGGTGTGGAATGGGTGTACAAAAACTGCGACACTGTGCACTGGACAAAGAAAAGTGGAAGAAGATAGTGAAGCATGCATCAGACATCAACGGGCAGTGAGCCCATTGTTCGTGATGATGATGATGAAATTATGTGATGTTTTTTCCTCGGCATCATGATAAACTAAGCCTGAAATCTGTCTAATTTTAAGCACCTTTGATATGTTCTTTCATGTGAAATTTTGGCGAATATTCAGTTTGTATACGACTTAATACGTACTACCTGTACAGAATATTTTATGCAAGGCTTTAAGAGTTAGTTATTGGGCGACGAAATCATAGTGGAATTTTTTTTATAGTTGTAAAGGCGAATTTGAAGTCTTATTAATACCTTAACTATTTCCACCTATGATGATTTGGATGACTTCACCTTTGTAATTCATGATGTGGTGGATTTTTCAGAAGATTTGGCGTTTTTTATAATGTTATTAATATATTTCATACTGTAGTCTACAAATACTTCTGGTGCATTATCTGTTTTTAAGGGCTTTTATTACACCGTCTGGTAAGGTGATAGTGAGATGCAAATATCTACCAATGTTGAATTCTTTTATTGTATACTTGGAAAGCTAATTTGTTATATTTGATGATTAGCGAAATCGTCTAAAACTTACGAGTCAAAGTTACGTTAGAAATAAAACCGTTGATCAAATAGCCAGACTACGTACATTGGACTTCTGAGGAAAGAAATAGGGAATTGAACAGATGGTATCAGTATAAATATCGTATTTAAAATGAAGATATTAGAAGGCATTTGCCATTGTTAACATTCAAGAATGTGCGAACATCGCTGATATAGGGCGGTGCGATAATTTGATCAGAATATGTGAGAGAGAGAGAGAGGGGGGGGGGAGTTAGCAAAACAGCGTTTGATGCTAAGATGGCAGGAAAAAGACGCAGACGAAGATCAAAATCAAAGATAAAAAAATAAAGAGAAGATAAACTTAAGATCTAACAATATGGAAGAGGTGAAAATTAGCAGATTAATTTGGAGCAAAATTGTCAACATGAGATTAATAATAATATGTTTAATCGTGTAGTCCTTCCATACTATCCTATACACCCCTTAAGGTTACATATCATTAAGTTGATGATCATCATATTGTGGTGATACCGGAATTATCAAGAAACATTACAAGAAATAACAGAAGTTACGCAGACGTGGGAAATATGACACGTTCTATAAAATGAAAATCGAAATAAATTTCAAAGATGAATACCGAAATGATAATTAATCATACGTAATAAAGACTGTTTTATGATAAAAGTATGAACGTTTGCAGTAGTAGAAGTAATAGGACCGGGCTATGAGAGCAAGTTGCTGACTGTCAAAATACAAACTGTAACATTTCATTACATGACGTTTAGTTGCATTTCAGGACATCCATGATGAACCGAATTTCTCATTTTATAACATATTTCGTTACATCATTCCATAATTGATTTTTTCTAAAAATATATTTTTCTGTTCTTTTTCCAGAAGTTCGACTTCAGAAATTGTTCAGTCTGAAGATTCTTGAAGATGTTTCCAACACAAATCTAAATACTGTATGCAACGTAATAAAACAAGGTGTACGTATCTATATTCGATAAGTGGATGTTGTAACAAGATCGTTCTTATAAAGCTGAGGCATATAGTGTAAAGCCAGTTTCACTTTTTTTTAATCAAAAACACTGAATGCACGAGTAAAAACATATTTTCCGCATTTTAGTTTTACTGAGTGACGCCACAAAAGTAGAAGGATTTACCTTTTAGGTGCATCTATTATCGAGGACGTGGCCAATGAGCTGTCACACAATGAAACAGCGAAGTGCGGAATATTACAACAGCTAATGTCGCGAATGGATTTACTTATTATACTGCAATTACTGTGAAGTATTTGCATTCTTTGTACTTTTTTTATTCAAGAAATGATGTGAAAAATATCTTTATGCTATAAATTTATTAAGATATTTAAAGAAATCACTATATATGGAAGATGCTGAATTCGTGCAATCAACATGGAAGCGTTGTTACTTTTTATTACTGTTCCCAGCTTTGTTAACACTGAATGCGATATTATCGTCAACAATCCATCAGGTTGCTACCACTGAAGTTATTAAACTCCTACACATTAACATTCTGACGTCAGATAATAAAGACCACTTCTAAAACAATAACTTCTCTGTTTTAATCATTTAGCTGGATATAAAGAAAGTACAGACCGCCGCAGTTATTTTACATCAGGAATAAAACACAGAGGTAGTATTGTTTAATCCTAAAACTGTATTTCACTGTTAAATGACATAAAATACATGGGCGATAAGTGCGTTATTTTGTTAAATAAATTGAAAAAAATTATATGCGTACTGCAATTTCTAGTAAACTTCCTTTCTACTCTTAACTAAATCATTTTCTAATATCAGACTCAAAGCATTTAACCAATAAAGCAAAGATATTAATTGATTAAACGTTGCTGTTTTATTTTACAAAGTTGTGTTTCCCAATAACTCTTACTCGCGATTCGAAAGACAAAAAAGTGCAGAATTTACAATATCGTGAATAAAGAGACGTGAATATGTAGGATGGAAAAAACCAGTCCGTTATTAATATTGATTCTGAATGCTTTTAAGAAACGGTCACTTTCGGTTTTTTGGTTTTTAAGCAACGAAAGTAGCATATATTAACGAAAAGGAGGAGAGTCGGTCATGTGAAGTGATTCTGCCTGCCGATGGATAGCGTGGTGCTTGACTGCTGCGCTTTCTATTAATTTCAGCAGAAACTAATGTTCTTCTTTCGTGCGATCTGATTTCAGCATCAAAATAGATCGAATATTTTCAATAGTGACGCTACTGCAGTGACTATCTTTCTCAGCAGTTAAACACTAATTAAATTGTCGCGCTCTGTATAAAATGGAAATATATGAGAAGATGATCTTTCATTTTCATGAAATATTAGTGAGTGATAAGAAAATAGCTATTCCTTTTTTTTTTCGCTTCTGTCAGCTACTTAAACGTTAAGAGGAAACTCGAAACTAGTGTGATACCTTAGATTCCATTTAAATAAATTTAGCTTGCGAGATTTGTCACCCGCAGGAGGTTCTGATTCCACGTTAGAAATGAAAGTAGACTAAGGGTTAGAAAAACCGAATATACTTGCTTATAAGAGGGAAAAAGAAACTCGTTTCGTCTTATAAAGATGAAAGAAGTTTTTTTTTTTTTTATTAATATTACTATTTTTATTTTTTCAGGACATTTTAGTCCTCGAACGGGTAAGATAGTAGTCGTTTCAGAGATCAAAGCCACCATATATATTTAAACATTTCCAGTCATTCCTGCCATGATGATAATGAAATCCACAATGTCTTTCTAACAAAGAGGATCTACATCGTTGTATAAGTTAGCATAAGCCACACACACATATTCCTTCAGGTATCTTTTAGGCGATGAAAGTCAGATATCAATATTATTTATGATCCTGATAATTTTCACTTTCTTTTTCTTTTTGTGGTTCCAGTTCTAAATCTCGTGGTTATGATGTTCTTGTTCTTCGCTGCCTAGTTTTGCATATTTTCATATGTTCATTATTACTTCAGACGAAATGTATTAATTTCGTTGAAAATCATAATTTTCTATATTCCTTAGCTTATGGTAGAGTTTTTTTTTATTTCCCATTACTTCCTATTTCAGGTCTTTGTCCAATTAAAAAATGTTGACGTATTGCCCCGTGTCGTCATGCGTTTCTGCTTTCTATAACATACAGATAACCCAACATAAACATTTTGTCTATTTTCCTCGCTACGATAACAACTGTGTGCGCGCGCGCACACGCACACACAAAATAGAACTTCAAATAACGCCGCAAATTCTGTATATATTATTTCAGTTGAGGGCGTTCCAACAGATTTCTTGAATAGTTTTCAAACTGTTTCTCGTTTCATGAAATGGAACGAATTTTTTTTCGTTCTCTCTCTCTTTCTCTCACACTTGTGAAATCGAAGGCTTTCACATTCTTGCTTTTAGGATCGTCATGATTCATCATCCCTTGATCCTC
Source organism: Typopeltis vanoorti (assembly GCF_054136105.1). Taxonomy (NCBI): domain Eukaryota; kingdom Metazoa; phylum Arthropoda; class Arachnida; order Uropygi; family Thelyphonidae; genus Typopeltis; species Typopeltis vanoorti. The sequence goes on along the minus strand of NC_143556.1, from coordinate 125,242,424 downwards.
TCTCCAGTTCTCGTGCATCAATGCTTTAAGTGGCTTGTTACTGGAAACGTCTACTGACTATAATTGGCTATGACGACCATCCAGAATCATAGTTCGCTGCTTCTTCAGTTCTGTCATCTCTATCTATTTTTCTGGAATATATTTATTTAACTTCAACTAGCCACATATTAAAAAAACATAAAGTCAATCTGCATTAAAAAAAAACTTCGGCTCAGCATCTTGCTTTTCCATTTTTCTAATCTGCAACTTTGAAATTGAAGAAGTTGTAAAATGCGCATTCGATGCAAACTTGAATTTCATATTCCCTTACCTTTAAGGATTTATTATTTTAAACTACCGTTGCTGCTTTATCTGTTCGTTCTAATGTCTGTTACAAGCAAGAGAAGCTGAAAGCGATTAGGACAGCACGACCTAATTAAATTGAATGTTTACATAAATCGGTGTCATATTTCCGGCCCAAGAAACATGAAAAGTGATATTGTATAAATGTTTTTGGTTGTCGTTATCTCCCCCACATACAAGAGGCTGTAAAGGTTTGAAACACCAGGGCTTGTTGACGAGCAAGTGGTCAAGGAGAAAGAAGGAACCTGTCATATGTATGTTGTACATCTCGGGAAACCGGGAAACCGTGTGAGAAAGGCCGATTGAAAGACAGAAACAGATGCAATAAAAGAGGCTACGAGAAGCTGATTTGCTAACTTTAATTTTTATCCAATTTAAATCTGTGTCTTATGCGTGAAAAAAAGCACTGCTTCTGTTTTGCAGGCATAAAATAAATTAGAGATATGATAGTCACCTCCTTGGAAGAACCTGTGAATCTCATAGAAGTTCAGAAGGCAATGAATGAGAGAGTAATTGTGGCGTGTCATTAAGAGGTATAACATTGGTAGCCGTCTATGCCCTTCCCTGAATAGTGTCAAGTATTTTAAGGGGTATTCGGCTCAACATTACAAATTGCAAAATAGAATTCCAAGGACGACGAATTTGGGATTTATGTACTGTGTTAGCTACTGTACACCTGTACATCTGCTGTACAGGTGTACAGTAGCTAACATAACACTGTCCAGCTAAACATAACGTCCAGTAATGTTTAGCTGGACAGTGTTTTTTTATCCGTAGGAGACTATCAACGTGTGTCAGCCCGTGACGAGAAATATGATGAGGTCTGGTGATTTGAGCATTATTAGAAGTGAGGAAAACATACGTGAGATCTTGTATTGAGAATTAGTGGTGGTTAAGGTGGTCTACTGTACATGTGTTTTCGGTGTCACTATTATATTAGATTCCAATGATGGAATCTAATATAATAGTGATAGTCATTAGTTGTTTTAGTGGGATAAAAATCAAAATAATATTAAAAAGAAACGCTGAAATTAATAACTCAACTAACAACACGAGGCTACCGTTCCAGGTTTTTTAATTATTTTATTTTCTATTTGGTGGGATTTTTTATTTTATTTTATTTTGGTGTCTATTGGAAATAAGCGATGGTTGATCCCATTCTCTTCTCTCCAATGTGGGATCAATGGTGATCCCACATTGGGCTCAGAAATTCATCTCTCACCTAAAGATGTTAACGAAGTCTATGTACCTGGTGATATTCGAATCAGTAATGCAATGGATGGACACCTGAGAGGCTATTCACTCTATGAACCAGGTCCTCCAGGATAATCAGTTTGCCTGTTGATGAATCAGAACTCGGGGAGAAAAATTCTGTCAACTCAATATGAGACAGTCAACTCGCCTCCAGCTGAAGAGTTCTTATAAATGATGTTTGAGTCCTAGATGAGACTCAAAACAGCTCTTTCCAACCAGAGGGTATCAATCAAAAGCGAATGAGCTATGAGAATTATTTAGTGGGCTTCAGGTCGAAATGAACGATTAATGATTTTCTCAACTAATTTTCAAGAGAAGTGAGGTGAGAACAATGGGATGATAACTTGATATCTGACTTATTTAGGGGTGATAAGGCAGACATTTTTTGGGGGTGATAATCTGAATAAAAGCTTCTATCCATGCTGCGAGGGATGAATAATTGCGAGATTATATTTGATTCTGGATTTTTTGAGAATAACACATTCAGAAGGTAATCAGAATCAGAAAGACTGTACTTTTCCTTAGGATGCTTCTAATGTTGTTCTGGCAAAATATCAGAGAATTAATGCAGTGGCCTGATCTTTGTACGGTGAGCGAGATGGTTTTTATACACTCGAGTATTAGGCTGAGCTATTCTATAATAGCAACAGGGTTTTGAGTGTATACTGATAATTGTCCGCTAACCAGAAAGTAAAAAAAAAAAAAAACAGAAATATGCTCTCGTTTGTAGCTCCTTTGCTGTTCGGAGAATTTTATTCTCCAGTACCTGATTTATAAAATCCGCCAAACAACTTGCGGAAAATAAGATATAAATATTTACGTGTTGTGTAAAGCTATTTATGGAAGATTGGAGTTTGAACCATTTAAAAATTATGTCCACACCATTAAGCTATCTAATGGTCGGAATGATCTGGCCAAAGCCAAGTTTTTGTTTTTCGTTTACAAGTAAATTTTCTCATAAGAAATTTGAATATCCACAGTCGTTTTGAAAAATGGTTTACGATTTTTCAAAACAAGAATTCTGACCATGTGCCAGAAATGTATCAATAAAAAGTCTTAAACTTGTTAAAAAAATTTTGAAATCTTTTGCTTTTGCCAAATTTAAGGATTCTGTATGCGGATAACATGAAATCGTATGTATGCAAAGCGATCATCAGACTATTTTTTGCTGTTGTTTTCTCATCGTCGCTCTCAAGATTCGTATGATAAAGCTAATAACGTAATTCTTTTAGTGAAAGAGAAGTCCATATTTCTTAGAAGCCAAAAGAGACAGTCCTTATGATACGTTTATTGCCAAGAAAGATCAGATGATAGAGTTGTCCTAACGGGAGAAATCTCGTGATTTTATGGAAGTCTGGGAGTTTTCAAATGTAATAACACTGGAAGGAAACGGTTATGCTGAAAATGAAGTTACAATGATCACAACAGACAACCTAGATGTAAAATCAAATTTTTTGGGTTGTTAGAAATAAATATTTAAGTTTTCTTGCTAGGTAGCGCGCTGCTCTTTATCTTATTAAATGATAAAGAGGAGCGCGAGTCATTGTCATCAGATTAACTATGAAGTGAATTTGCAATTAACTGGAGCAGACAGTTGACGAACGTAAGGAAGAAACAGACCTCACAGCATTTCAGATAAACTTTTGAGGAAGAAGATCCGTTCAGTTCTACGTAATGTTCAAATAGAGAAAAGCTGCCAACACGTCAAAATATGGAAACAAAATATAGAGCCTGTGTAGCTCAGTGGATGTGGCGTTTGCACACCACCGCGCTTGGCCGCACGAAGGAAGGGTTGGTTTTGAGTCTAGTCGGCGACTAGAGGAAATTTTTTTAAGCCTTTTTTCGACCGGTTCCCGAGTTAGTCGATCTCTGGCACGGGCAAGCAGGTTTTTCCTCCCGGAAACTCGGGTTTTTCGTCCTGTAAACTCAAGAAAATCGACCGTAGAACCCACATTATTTCAGACATTAAATATATTGTGTTAGGGTCAGGGACCACGAGATGGCGGCACATTTGAGCCGTCTCTCTTCACTGCGTACCGCTTAATTAGTGATAGCCTTGGGCCATCTGTCTCTGATTGGGTACCAGTGGAGATTGAACTGCCCACTCAGTCTCCAAAAGTTAGATAGGGCTAAATGGCCTCGCCTACTCCCGTTTACGGGAATAAAAAAGGCGTTAGCTGATTTTTTTTTATTTTGCTGATTATTATTTTTTTCTGACGAATAATCAAAGAGCATTGACTTCTGCGAGTATTGAATGATAGGAAGACACATTACGATCATCTACACAAAAGGGGAAAACGTTGATAGAATACTGGCATTTTCTGTTCTTAATTATACGAGAGAACCAGTTTCTAGAAAAAGATGTAGCAGAATAATATTACAACAGTTAGGACTCATTATCTATGGCAAGAACAAAGAGTGACTGCCATTTGGACATGCTGCAAAAGGTTATGATCATTTGGATATAATTCATGTTTGGCATTTTTGGAATCAATTTTGGAATTAAACTTTGAATTATTATGACAACAGTGGTATGGAACAAGGGCACGCTTTGAAAACCGTGGTTTAGATAAGGGAGGATAATATAAATTAATATAAATTAGAATGGAGAATGAATGTTTCCATACCTTTAAAAATGAATCAGTGTTGTAGTATGTACAAATATTTGGACTAGAAGATTTATGTATAAAACTTAATGAACAAAAGGCAATTAAACGTACGTTGAACTTCCCAGAATATTAAATACCATCCCATATATTCTTAGAGAGATCACAGGTGAGAATGTATCGAAGTCTTTGACACTGATGAGGATTCTTTAGGATCTGGTATGCCTCAACAATTTGTGTATGAGAGAGAGCGATGATCCTGAAATTGCTGGATAAGTGCAACCAGAAAATGAAACAAGTTGGAGCGTTGAAGATTTAACTTTAAGAAAGCAATAATTGCTGACATTAACCGAGTACCGATAATCAACAAAAAAGAATTTAACAGATGTATATACGAGATGTTTAGCTCCCCCCTCCAAAAAAAAAGAACTTAAAACAGAAGAGATTCTGAAGTGATTTTCTGACTTGGGATATCAGAATGAAAGCTTGCTATTTGAGACAGAAAGACTGGGTGAATATGAAGCTTTAAAAAGGCCAGATAAAACAAGTGATTTGAAGGAGGGAGTCGCGTTTCTGTTAGGAACAGAATATGTAGTTTTGCAAATTGGAGATGTTGATAATGAGGTTCAAACTGATATTAGGTATGGTTTTATGTACTAGAACTATTCTAATACTCTTCGAAATAGTTTAAAATTATTCGACAATAAATAAATGCATACTAAACAAGGTAGGCATAATATCATAATTAGCCATTATTGGGATCGAACACATATTCTCTTTCTCCCCCTAGAAATAAATAAATCTAATTTCTCACTTCAAATACTTCATTAACCAAAAAACGATCATTTGATGAAAACGCGTAGTTGACAATAATAACTCATTGATACTCGAGGCGAACGTTACAAATCGGACATGAGAAAGAGGCATCTGTGCACGAATCTAAGTGACTTCATTACTTCTTTCTTCCCATTCCAGTAAAGCACATGCAAATGCATTTAAGTAAGAAACCGGAAGTCATTAGAGTAAATGGATATAGGCAAATGGTGGTTACGCATAAATCGCTCAACGATATCGGATTTCTCTTTTAGCGTTTTCTAGTACTTGAATAATATGCACACTCTCGTTAATTGTCGACAACTACTCTTTAAATAAAGAGCAAGATCTGTTTACCATACGATAGACGTATAATTGTATACGAAATCGATCACATATTTATTTATTTTTCCAATGTAGACAACGAAAAGACCGCTTTTGGTTACGCTTCATATTTTAAATAGGCAGGCGTGTGCCAATTATTGAAATAAAAATAATTTGTTTCATTTCTTTTTCTGATAAGAATTTTTTTATTTTATTTTATTATTCAATATCTCCTAAACTTCTCTTATTCAGTCAATTGATGCTTTCGGAAATTATCTCTTTTTTATAATTAACTGATTGATGTAAATAAGCGAGATTATGTTTTTATTGCTATTTACAAGTCAAAACAAAGCATAATAGCTATGCACTCTTTCTAAAGAGCTTTCTTAGAAATATAACTAACTGTAAAAAATACATTTAAGTTTTTATGCGAGTTTATATTTAGTATGACATTTGTAGATTGAGATAAAACAATAAATTGGGTTGATTTATTGTTTTTTCAAAGGCTGCAATTTTGAATTCCCATAATTTGGAATGCAGGACCCACATACATCTTCAGATTCACATTTTCTTAATATGCAAGCTATTTCGTAAGTTTAAGGTCATTCAAATCTAGCTTCCCGAGATTGGACTAATTAAGTCCCCTGATCTAAATTATTATTTAAGAGAATAATCATACAATGCTGATATTTATCACCACTATCTGCTCAAAACCTAACACTATTTAGTAATACTTTTACTAATAATAAAACCCTTTGCATATTATTATAATCTAGAGTTATTGTTTACCAGTCTGGTTGGTCAGATGGATATTGTTTTCCAACCGATTTTTAATTTTCCAACCAATCAGCTGTAAGTTCTGAATCCGAAATGATAAGTCTGATTTCCGTCCCCCGAAGTAAAACAACTTCATTGTTTAGTGAAGTCCAGAAGTGACATGAAAAAAAAATCTAGATTATTTATTACCACTGGCACTTATTATTAGGCACCCATGGTACTTAATGTAATAGCTATGCACTCTTTCGTTGGCTGAATGTATCATTCTGCTCTTTAATATGTCTTAAAACAAAATGCCCATAAAAGACATTCAGTGTCTCAACGTGTCCTTCATTTCTAAATGATCAATGCATCCATCTCTGAAGGCAACTGATTTAATGTCAGAAAGTCTTAAACTGATCAGAAGCAGAAACAAGGACTCCTGAAGTAAGTGACAATGAATTAAAACGTTCGGCGTCTGCAATGCGTAAGAATTCCATTGCACAGTGCTGTGCACGGGTCACTGTCAACATTCGGAAAAATATCTCAAAGCACCAATTCCAAGCGCCCGAATCTTCGCTATGTATAAACGATTTTACATCGAAATTGAAATTCATTTGTAGATTTTATATATATAAGTGATGCAATATGCACAACAGTAATGAAGTAAACTAATTTTACATTGAGAAAAGACAAATTACTTCTATACAAATTCTTTCTATAAGCTGCAAATACATTTGACCGAAGAAACTGATTCAAATAAATTTTATTCACACTTCAATAAAAAAGTATTTTACACTTACCTATAAATGAAGAAGGATATTACACAGAACACCATGACAGTACTACCAAGAATAACACAGATGGTGACATATTGAGGAAGCATCTCTGAAAGAGATAAAACTTGTTTTTAAAACACTAAAAGTTGAAATATGAAGAATAGCTTATCACATACTTTTACGATTAATTTCAGCACTGTCACACAGAACGGATGCTTTTTTTTTTTTACCTTCATCAGTCTTGAAATGTTCTTGTCATACATGCGTAATTCACCATATATTTTCTAAAAGTCTTTGTCCCTGTCCAGATGAGGGAAATTGAACTAAATAATGATTTTCTCTCTCTTCTTCTTCCCGAATGTCTACCAACAGATTCACTCAAAATATTATAATATTTTCTGAAAAGTTCTGTTTCGATGTTATTATCTTACTACAACTAGTTCCATTAGCACTATTCTATTCAACAGCATTTCTCCACTTTCCTCTCTGTGCTAATAATAAGACGAGCAGCAGCTTCTTCCTGTCCATTCACAGAACAATCAAACGTGCCGCTGTTCCTCCTCCATTTTCTCAATCTCCGTTTTCTGGAATATCTTTTTCCTCAAATATTTCTAAGGAATGTAGCTTCGAACTCTTCACTCAATAGGATCCTTCTCGCTGATTCCTTCATTAGAAAATGCACCTTGTCCGTCTTAAGCCTTTCGTATGTAGCAAGTTTTGAATAGGAAGCGTAAGAAATTTTCATTTAAAATGCAAGAATAATTTTTAGTATTATTATTTTTGACCCTGGTGAAACTAGTTCTAAATATTTCCCTACACCGTTCAAAATGGGAAGAACGCTTGTACCAACGCTCCACCAAAAGTTGCAAAAATAGATTAAAACTTACGTATATATTTTACACACACACACACACCTTTACTATGTAGGTTGGATCTAGATAAAATTATTTTTGATCAAAATATTTCATATATACTGCTTAGAAAGAATTTTTTCATAGGGAACTGACGCACTTTGAAATATGCGTTGTGATAGTATATATATATCAGGCCTTTCTGTTCGGCAAACTGTTGACAAATTGGGACATCCCATGATAACAATCGGCGAAACCATACTGAGATGGAAGAGTAGGGAGTCAACTGCAATTGCTACCCGCATTGGACGACCCATTACACTCACTGAACCTGACCGTAGGGTGTTACGAAGGGTAATATGTAAAAATCGCTATTCGTTGGCCAACACGTTGAATGCAGAGTTCGGGGCACACAAATCTTCCCAAAAAATTCAGAAACAAGGCTGATAACATGGGCTACCATAGTAGAACCGCAATGTATGAGCACCACATTACCGAACCCACACGCAGAGTCGTCTTCAGTTGTGCAAAGAGCGTGTACAGTGGTACGTGGAAGCTTGGAAAGCAATGTTATTGAGCGACGAATCACGCTTCACCTTCTACTGAGCAGATGGACGGATGGTGGATTGCCGGATGCCTGGTGAACGTCTCTTACTAGAGTGCGTAATCTCAACTATTAAGTTCGGAGGGGGCAGTGAGCGGTATAGTCTTATTTTCCTGGTTTGGCCTCGGATCTTTGCTTGCACCGCAAGCAAAGATCCGAGGAATATTGAACTCCGAGAGATTTCTGAATATTCTGGACAATGTGATGCCTCCTAATTTGTGGCATTTCTACGGGACTGGCCAATGTCTCTTGCAGTAAGACAACTCACCTTGTCATAAGGCTACTGCTGTAACTGCGTGGTTTATGCACATAAACGTCACGACACTTGACTGGCTTTCACAGAGTTCTGATTTACCATGATAGAACCGCATTGAACTGCTGGATGAACTTGAGCTTCAGGAACGTCGAGGCTAAGTTTGGAAAGCTATATCTTTCCCACAATAGCCAAGGACCACTTTATATACCTACAGGAAGAATGGTTAAAATTTCCCATTGAACGCTGTCGTACGCTTGCGACAGCATGCCTAATAGGATTCTGCACTAATCGCAGCGAAAGGAGGTCCCACATCTTATGGAGGTGGGCGTCCTGACTGTTTGTTCCTCACACTGTGGAGTCCGTTGACTTCTTTCCAAGCAGTGTATGTTTTGGTCTTGTCGTTGGGAGAAATGCAGTTATTGAGCATGCGTTATAATCCCGAAAAACAAATTCAGCAGTTCGTCAGCAGGTTTTCTAGCAAATCACTTGACATGGTACATAAATTATTTCCTTGTGGTTCTGTAATGTACCAACGGTATGTAGACTCTCGTCTAATTCCGATTAGAAATGTTCATTTTTATGAAGAAGGAAAGTGTTTAGTAACTAACACGATTGATGCAGAATAAGTACCCAGAGGTAAATGGTGGAATGAATGAACTAGCAGAATTCTAATGAACGAATGATAGTAATTCTAATAATAAGTCTGAATGATTTTAGAAAATACATGAGTGAGTTAGTACGCACCTTACATAGTTACTAGGAAATCTCTGAAATGCAGTATTTTCTACCGAGTTTTCGTGAGGAAAAATTTTGCTACCTCCGTATGAGATGGGCTAACTCACCTTCAATTGAAAAAGCCCACATAGATTCCTCTAGTGATAACGAGAATTGAACTTAGACCTTTTCCAATCGAAGGGCGCAATGTACTGTCGTTCTTCCAATTGCGCTTAATTTAAACAAGTGTAGCGTTTGATTTTTGGGGCTTTTTCAGATAGACAAATATATAGCTATTATGCTACATCTCCAAGGAGGCCAAGAACTCATCGCAGAGAGTAATCCTCTCTACAAACTAATTGTCTTCACTATTTAACCCTCTGCCAGAAGTTTTGTTGTAAACTGTCTATATATTCTCTGGCGATTTGCTTGCATGCTGGATGAAAAATCTGAGTTTCCGAGAGAAAAAAAAAATGTTGTCTCTTCAGGAGATCGGATAACTCGTATTCAATCGAAAATGGCCATACAAAGATCCATCCTGTCACGACGATAAACGAACTCATGTGTTTTTCAGTCGAAGGGCGTAAGGTCCTCTCGTTCTTTCATCTGCGCTACGGACGAGTTTAAGTCAGCCATTATGCGCTGCCTTCAATGCATCTAATGGACAGACTGGGTAAAGACTTTGTTTTGGCGACGAGATGGAATATGAATTTGAATCCCACAGTAGATATTTCAAAGCGCATTCGTTACTTTGAGAATGTTTCGGCCTGCATTTTTTTTTCAGTTGTCCTAAATATGTAAATAAATTTTCTTTGATAGAAATTAATTAAATGTAACTTTTTGGTTTCTCTAATGCATATTAGCATATACAGGAAAGGGACAATTTATGATATTGTCAAAAACTTAAACACAAACCTCTATTCACGCTCTTCTTTAAGAAGTCATAATTTCATATGATTTGTTAGTGGCCGTACGCCACACACTCTACGAATAAACAGCCTTACCAAAGCATTTCACTCGGATAAGATGGTTAATCAATAGTCTTTCAAGTCTTCTTAAAATTGTCTTGGATATTCTTTCTGTCCAGATGTGATCTGAAACTAATTCACTTGAACAGCCATGTATAGGACATATAATTCAGTAAATCACAGAGGCAGCAGAAAATTATACATAAAAATTATTATTTTTTTTAATCTGATCTTCGTCTTGTTTAAGCTTAAAAATTCCTTTACTTGATATTTAAAAACTTAGAAATTTGATTAAAAAAAACATGCAGCAAACTAGATCAACCCTTCCGCAAAACCTGAAACTCAAATTATATTTAAAGTATTATAATACTTAGTCAAAACCGCACGGTAAGTTTTACGACAATGGAATACTCATAAGTATTGGAGGAGAGAGTACATATATAGAGAACAGCTGATGTGCGAAAATACATTTCAAATGCCAATTGCCTCTTTGAAGAATGTTGAGACAGTGATTTGCAGTAGGCATACCTAACAGAGTATTTAGGTATTTGAACATTTCAGTAGGTCAAAAGTAGCGAAAATTGTATTATTAAAAGACTTATTAGTTAATTAACTATATATCTGTTATAGGTAACAAGCAGTGGTAAGCTATAAGGGGCTCGAGCGAGCCCTTTGTTACATTTTCTAAAATTTGTGTGCCCTTGTTCTTCTTATTTTCTTTTTTATTTTTTCAACAACAACAACAACAACATAATTTTTTGAAATATATTAAGGGACAAATTCATACGGTAGCCTAACAAAAATTAGTCTATTCGGCAGTATATAGATTATTTGGAATTATTGTTTCAACTCCTCTATAACGAATACGACCAAGTTTGAAAATAAAATAAGCGCATGCGCTATCTTTACCCTTCTCCCTTCTGGTAGCCAGTCGTATGGTAAAACCGTTGATTATCACTTGAAGTTTAAAAACAAAAGAGAAATATAACGTATTTCAATATTATTGTGTTTAAATAATATTTAATTTATTATTTATAGATTGTTTGTCATAAAAACTTCTATCGCAAACAAAACAAACTTATTTAGTTTATAAAAAATGCGGACTATTCCATATGTGCGATTATAAAAGATTTTATTCTTATTATATTTTAATTAAAATGTTTTTTTTTCTTATGTAAGACAAATTAGTCCGCGCGGTTAGTCTAGTGGCTTTGCGCTTCGCAACCATATGCCTGGGGAAGGAGTGTCCTAGATTCGATTCCCGTCCACGACGTGAGGAGCTTAAGGATCTTCCTCAGCCATAGCCAAGTTAGCCGGTCTTGGGCGTAGGCAGCAGGGTTTTTTCCGCCAGTTTATCTGGAGTTTTTCATCCCGCAAGCAGGCAAACCGGCCCCCTGAACACACAGGTTACAGTCATAAATACTTACGGCAAGGAAGGCAACGGGAAACCACCTTGCTCATAATCATCTCTCTCTAGAATGGTAGCATATAGCTACCCTCCCCCGGCCGTATGGCAGATGGGAACCAGAAGAAGAAGAAGACAAATTAACACAGATGATTGTGTGCAAATATTTCATGTTTAGATCATGAAATATTTGTTTAAAAATGATAGCATTTACAGGTTGATTGTCCCCTCATACTTTTTGATTGGCTGGACAATGCGAGCCTTTTTTTTAAATTTCCATAGCGCACCACTGGTAACAAGGGAATAATTATTCACCTGTATCAATAAAGTAAAGTGTTAGTTGAAAAGAGAACAAATTCTAGCAATGAAATATTTTCTTACCATTGGTGCAGTTATTTCCATCGAATCCACATTCAGGTATATCTGGAGGAGGTGATTTTCGTCCACCACCCCAGTGAATTGCTCTTCCAGGTACATCGACAAGTTGTTTGCTAACTCCAAAGTAGTTTGCTACGACCTACAAAAAAAAGATCGATTTAAAATACGACGTTGTTGCAATATATAATAGAAGTATAGCATTTCATGGGAAGTTGAGTTTCAGTTCATACTTAATATACACTTTATCAGGAAAGGTAATGGTTAAGGGACCAAAGCTCTGAAGATGTGAAAATTTACCATTACGAAAATAAGCAGATTTTTACATTAAAAACAAAACAGCTTTAAAAGTGAGATAAAGAAGTACTATATTTCTCTGTCTAAGCATAAACGTGATGTAACTGATATGAACAGATAATACACTTTCAGGTTAGCCAAACGTTTTCAAAACACAACACTTTGCTGTTACCAAAAATATTAGAAAGTTGATAAGGATAGGTTCGTTTTCACATTTTGAATTAACCAGGCAACTAATTCTTCAAAGTATATATAATAATCCACAGTTCAAAATCATAATGACTTAAATAAAACGATAAGCTGGGTAGTTATGCTCACATTATGAAAAACATCCCACAAAAAAAAAAGGAAGTAATTAGGTAAATTTAACGATCTTGTTAGACGAAAGAGTTATTAAATGGTTGGAGAGTTGTGGCCGATAATCATGGTAGAATTAATCGCCTGATATTTTTATCTCTTTAGTGGCAAAAACATGAATTTTAGATTAATAATAATTATCAAAATTTTCTTTCGTATTTACGAGGACTTAGGATTACTCGCATTAAGATCAAGTAATCCAGATTCAGTGGATATTTGGAAGGATAGTATAATTGCTTGCCTACAGTCTCACCCAGTATCATGTCATTTAGCAAAGTACGAGTTAAGCGAAACGAAAGTGGTAATGCTTAGTTATGTTTTCCATTTGAGCACTGGCTCTAATTCCAATGGAATAATCCTACGGTGTAATGTAGAGTTATTCCATTGTATATCACACTGTAAACTGAACATTAACTTCACCCTATGCATACAAGGAAGCTGGTAACAACAAGAAATCATATCATGAAGTAAAATTGCTTCTGAAACACCAAAAGCAGCAAAATTGCTTGCTGTACAAATGAAAATTATACTCTGTTCATAAATAAAACTAAAAGGGAACCAGGTCCCAGGTTTTCGTTCACCTCATTTACATCCATATGGTGACAATGCTGCATTACATAAAGAAACAGTTGAATACCTAGGCAATTCAATTATTGCAATTCAATTATTCAATTAATTAGAAAATTAAAAACAAGCCTTAAAGTACAAGTAAAAACAAGCCTTAAAGTGTTTAAGCCATTAGGAAAAAGAAAACCAGGACGTCCTCTTAAACGATTCAACGATGACTTCTAAGGCCGGAACAGGCCATGCCAGGCCTAAATCCTTGATATGCACTATGATGATGACGACCTAAGCAATTTTATCTTCCAGGAAACTCATCATTTAATACATAAAAATCAAATGATGCCTTCTTGGTTACTTTGCCTAAAAATATATCAGACGTATCTTGAAAACATACGTCTGATATTTCCAAGACTGGAAAATAAATTTGGATAAATTTATTTTCCAGTCTTGTTAGTAGTCATCCTAATATTATCTTCAAAATATCTGGTCATGAACGAATATCCGTGCTATATACCGACATCATCCTTACTTACATTACGAGTATAATGGTATCTACTTTGAGATTAGTCTCCATTGAAGAAGTCAGCTCGGTGTTTAGAGCTAAGATTATTCAAATTTTACTTTATTCCTAAAAATAGTTAATTTTTAGTCATTTGCAAGATCACTAACTTCAGTGATTACTACGAATCCTAAATTTTTACATTCATAGTGCAACGCTTTTCTAAAGCGGAACGCCAATGGATACGCCTATAGAACCTTTCCATACTACTATGGAAAGATTCGAAGACACTAAAAAATCTCTTTTTTTTACAGAGTTAAGAAACAGACGTCTTCTTAGTGATTGTAATCGTACAATTACTGTATTTCCTTTACTTTTAAATTGGTGGAAAGTTTCTTCTCTTCCCTCACTGCATAATGTGATTAAGGACACTTTTCTCTTCTATCCTCACTGTAAATGTCGGAGCGCGTAAGAGCTGTTTCCTTACAGTTTTCTAACATGGCAATAACAATTCAGACAATTTTTCTGCCAATAAAACATCCTGTTTTCTTCCTTGTGGCTGATTTTTACGTGCAGTATAAATTGCAATAAAAACTTTACGTCTGTAGTCTGAGCTTCCAATTGACAATGCGTCCTTTTTTCTCTTTATATACTTTGCACAGGAGCTAATCCCAAATCTAACTATCCTACCGCAGAATTAGTAAAATTTAACTAAACAAGCAAAAACAAGTTGCATTTTGTTATCTTAGTTTGTTCATTTTACGCTTTCTTCAATGAAAGGGATCATCATTAAACGCATTAACAAGTTAAGTGTTCATATAAAGAAACACTTCTTGATACCTGGTTTACTTGAAACAGCTGAGGAGATTGTTTGAAAGACTCATGAAACAGATGAGCATATTGAATTAAATAGCATATATTGCATATATACACTTTAAGTTGTTCTCTTGAAGATAAAGAAGACGTATAAAGAAAATGTCAGTTGTTTCTGACATTTTCTTTATAAGGTTATGAAAACATCAAATTATTTGATAAATTTTATTGGCTTTAGCCATACTATATGAATAAAACCAATTGAAATATAAAGTACTGATATCTCAGTGTTGGTAACATTTATTTTGATTCTTTGTCAGCTGATCATAAAAAATCTTATTTAAAATGCAGAGGAACAATTTTAAATCAAACGATGGAAACTGCTGATAACTGTTCCTTCCCTTACCTCATATTCCCCTGTCTCGGGATCCATGTCCAGGAGAGAATAATCAATAAAACGATCGCCATTCTCATCAATGCTAACGATTCCCGTAATTCCTGATGAATATAAAATGATAAATGAACAGGAAATAAGTGTTTAGTTATTAAATTGCAAAGCTTCTCTTTAGAGGAGATTTGAAAAACATAATATACAGTAAATTTCCGCTTTGACTAAATCATTCTAGGAAAACCGTCATTAAGCAAGAACTCGTATTTCCCATAGGCGGTCGGAAGTCAAGAATGGGTTATGTTTGTGGATATAGAACTCTGTAATGTAATGTAATGCAATATAACATAAATATAATACAATATACGAGGCGGGGGAGTCTATTTGAGTTTTAAAAAAGTAATTGTCGCTGTGACCGTAAAATCACGGTTAAAGCAAAGTCTTGTAATGTAAAGTTGCCTCGGTCTTCACAAGGAAAAAGGAAATGTGAATTTTAGAATACAAAATCTTTAAGAAATGGTAGTTCTCCCATTCTTCGATAAGCACCAACTCAAACAATAAATACAAACTTTACTATTATATTATATTACGGGGGGGTCTGGAAAGTTCTGATAAACACCTGGAACAAAAATGATATTTAAGCAACTGATATAATCACAAGAAAGAACATATCTTAAAACTCTTTAACTCTCATGTTTCGTCAGATTATAATAATTTGTTGTTTTTCTTTTAGGATATAAAGAAGTCATAAAATTAATTTTTGTTCCAGGTGTTTATCAGAACTTATGAGACCCCCCCTCCCCCGTCGTAATGTAATGTAATGTAATGTAATAGTAAAGTTTGTATTTATTGTTTGAGTTGGTGCTTATCGAAGAATGGGAGAACTGCCATTTCTTAAAGGTTTTGTATTCTAAAATTCACATTTCCTTTTTCCTTATGAAGACCGAGGCAACTTGACAAGACTACTTTAATCGTGAGTTTACGATCACAGGAACAATGACTTTTTTTTAAACTCAAATATCTTTGTAATTCTTTGCAACGTCGTATAAAATCCACTCATTGTAAACCATGTTAAAATCATTCATATCTATTAAAATATTTCATTCTCGGTCATGCACTGTGATCCTCGTCAGTCATCAATCTCCGGTAGATGGATATCAATTCCGATTGTCTCGCTTTTGTGGTCCTGCATTTCATATATGTTCTTAATTGAAAACTTTAGTAGTCGAAAACTCTGGGAGATCTTAAAGTGATCAGTCATAAAGCAGGAATCTATTGAAGTGCAGATGACCATTACTCAAATTCACCAGGATTCCAAATATTTACATCAAATAACACGGAAAATATAAGAAAAGCACTTTTAACTTACTTATAAGAAATTATTGAGTTAGCCTACTACTTATTACCATGATACATGCAACAATTTTAAACAAAGAAAAAAAAAAGAGTAAGTAGGCATCTTTTATCTTTCAATTCGATATTTGTAATTATTTTAAAAATGTAAAGACCATTACGTAAGTTGACTTTTGCATCTCTGTATTGCAGGAAGATGAATTAATTTGCTAAATTATATTATTCGCCACCAGATGAACTCCGAAACTGCTAATTAGCTTAGGAAATTTACAAACATAATTTGCGTATGGAACAGAATAGCAATCAAACCTTCGTGATACAAATAACAGGTATACTGACTTAAACGTGCTTGTATATATATTCTTAATTGAGCTTTTAACATTTTCAGTTGGACACTAAAGAGAGTTTTAATTTATTCCAAAATGAAATCACCATGAAGGAATTCAGGTAGAACTATGTAAGTTACACATTAATCTACATATTCCCCACGAAGTGTTATACACTTGTTACAGTGCTGCTGCATTATTTGCAATCCTGTGAGAAAAAATGTCTTTTACTTGCTGCACAAACCAGTCCTTTTTGTTTTAGGTGTTTATGAGAACTTGTCCCTCCCCGTGTGTGTGTATATATATATATATATATATATATATATACCTGATAATTACTGATTTTTAAAAGTCAGTGACTGTAGGTAAATACATGTTAGTGAGCGCACGAAGAACTTTTCGTAGGCTAATAGGCTTGTGACGCCTGATTTTCCAAAAAGACATCCAAAACTGAATTAACTTTTTGTACTGGTTTCTAGAAATACGCTATGGAACGAAATCGCACATAACAATAAAATAGTTTTCAAAATAACAATGAAAGTTATTCACTTTGACCAAAATGCACAGATCTTTCGTTATTGAGGTATTATAGCCTTCTTAAGGTGGAGGTGTGTGTGGTGTGTGGGGGGGGAGGGTTAGGAACGGTTTATGCTGTTGATACGAAACAAATGAATTATATAACTCAATGTATCAATTTACAAAGTGATAGTAAATTCGTTATTTTGAACTTCTGGTAACAAACATTATTGAGAACGACGCGTTAGAACAATAATTCAGTAAAACAAAAAATAAAATAAAATAAAATTCGAAATAATATAATCATCGATGCTTCATACTCATTGGCGCTCCAAATTTTCCGCTTGTCTTTAAAGAAGAAAGAAATAAACCTGCTATTTTCTCTTAGTACTGTAATTAAGTAATTCATCAGACTGCCTGAAGAAGTGGTCTAGCCGAAAATATTTATGTAAGAAAAAAATGTCTGTAGCGAAGTTTTTCAGTTATGAAATCTTTCCATTTATAAAATAAAGTATTCTCACCTTCGAATGTTCTGTTCCACATCTTACGCGTTATTATCGACCCGTTTGCAACCGCATATCCTTCATTCAACGTCTCGTTAAGAGCTATGGAGTAAAGCTGAACAGCTTCGTGAAAAGCAGTGGCGTATGAATTTACCTGAAAAGGAACAGGATAATCCTAGTTATTATTTTAATAATCCGAATAAAGCTTAAGCGGCTAATAAGTTTATCAAGTATAAAGGGATGTCACACCTCCATCTGAAAATAGACTTAAGACTGCAACGGCAGCGTTTCTCAAAGCTCCACGGCTCACTAGTGGACCGCTAGAGAATTTTGTTAGTAAATAAACAGACATATATATTTCATCATTTTGGATACAATTTAAAATCCTAATAATTAAAAAGTGTGTTACATAATTTGTTTAATTTTAGTATAATTATATACATATTATTTTATCACACGTATATATCAACATGCGAGTATAGTGGTACATAATGTCAGCCTCTGTATCGACACCATACGTTCAGAAATGCGTAGTCTGCCTCGCTACTCTCAGTAAATCAGTGTTTCTCAAACTTCTTTCATGTGTATCCCAATTTTTAATATTAGTTTTTGTGGCACCCCCACCTTCCTCCCTTGAAATTCCTGTGTTGAGACACTGATAAAACCCATAAATGTTATAGGAATTAATTAAAATGTTTAAATATTAATACAAATTAAATACGTCATCAAATCTTTCGAAAATTGAATAGATCTGGCATTACCACACAGATCGTTAAATCGTATCGGTCTTTCGGAAACATTCGAGATTTCGTCACGGGAAGTCTCGAATGTTCTAGAAATGTTTCTGCGAGTATAAATGAGGCTTGAAATGGCAAAACTGCAGTAACACAGCAACAGTGACCAACAGTGAAAAGTCGATGGTAGGCGTTATTTTACTCCTGCTCGCAACGACTGTGATACATAAAAAATAATCTTTTCTAGTGTAAAAAATGGATAAATTTTTAATTGGACGTAAGCGGGCATCTGACGATTGGGGAGCATTGACGTAACAAATTCAGGTTCAGATCACTCTGAAAGTAAAATCGAGAAAATATGAAGCGGAATATTTAGAATTCGGTTTTACAAAGACTGAAGTAAATGATGAAGAAAGACCACTGTGTGTGTGTGTGTGTGTATTATTTGTTCGAAAATTTTGGTGGCTGATAGCATGAAACCGAATATACATAAAAGACTTCATAAGGAGTATGCTAACAAACCTGGTTTGTTAACAAAGTCTTTGCTGCCAAACTGAAATGTTTTTGAAAATCAAAAATCTAGCATTATAAAGCTATGTCTGTAAATTAAAATGCTTTACTAGCTCGTTACAAAGTTGCATATAAAACAGCTAGGTGTAAAAGCCCCACACTATCGGAGAAGACCTAATCCTGCTAGCTGCGATTCATATCTTGGAAACTATTCTTGGAGAAAGTTTTTACTAAACAACTACAGTGCATACCTCTAAATAATACTGCTGCTCGGCGAATTGGTGATATGTGTGAAGATATGCAGCAACAACTTTTGTCGAAGCTTTGAGACCAATTATTCTCAATTCAGCTTGACGAGGCAACAGATAACAACAAGGATTGTCATTTAATCTCATGCTCGATTTTGCGATGGATTATCAGCAGTTGAACAGTTATTGTTTTGTAAACCAATAGAAAGAAGACCCACAGCACGATTGGACGATTTTATATGCAAGGCAAACATACAGTGGAAACATTATGTTGGAATTTGTACTGATGGTGCTCAAGTAATGTCTGGGAGGTATGAACGTTTACAAGCCCTTGTGAGGGAAAAATCCCCACAATGTATTTGTACACATTGCATGATTCATAGAGAAGCTCCTGCTACAAAGGAAAGGATCCTGGTCTAAACATTGTGTTCACAACAGTTATAACCGTGGTGAATTATACAAAAATGAGACCCTTAAAATCGAGACTGTTTTCCGAACTTTGCAATGACATGGCTGAAGCAGAACAATCAGTGTTTCTATTTTACTGTGAGAAAAGATGGTTATCACAGGAAACATGTTTACAACATGTTTATGAATTCAGAGACGAAATAGCAATATTCTTGGAAGAGAAATATCACGAAACGGAGAGATCTTTAGAGACCACTTATTTGTGATGAAATTACTTGATAGGTATATTCGAGAAACTAAATATATTAAATCTGCAACTCCAAGGAAGAACATACACATATCTTAGAGATGAATGACAAAGTTAATGCTTTTTTGTAAACAACAACAAAAAAAAAACTAGAGTTATGGAACAAAAAAGGTAAAGCAACAATAATTAGAAATATTTGCAAGTGAGAATGAAGTTATCAAAACCCACAAGGCAGAAGAGCAATACATCAAAGATTTATTTGCAACTATTGAAAATCATTTAACGATGTTTACGAAGAATTTTAGAAACTATTTTATAATCAACGACAACATAATGGCAGTGCATGAGTGGGTTAGAGACCCATTTAAAATTACCCCCTGAAGGTTTCTCAATTGAAGAAGAGGAACAATTTATAGACTTCACGTCAAGCGGCGAAATCATACGACAGTTCGCATCTAAATCGCTGTTTGAATTTTGGGCCGGTGTTGATGATGAATCTTCTGCACAAAAGTCAAGCGTGTTTCGTACAATTTCGCCATTTCCAACATCTTATCTTTGTGAAATCGGGTTTTCTGCAGTGGCTGCCTTAATATCAAAATACAGATCTCAGCTAAATATAGAAAGAGAACTAAGAGTGCCAACTTCTAATGTACCAGCATCATATGAATAGCTGTGCTTTGCAACACAGGTCCAAGGAAGCCATTAAGTTTTAGACGCATTGTTATTGTTTAGTTTTAATTAGTTGCTCTGTATATTTTGCAATACTGATATGTTCCCTTAAGCGTAACTAGTTTATTCAATACAGTGGATTTTATAAATTTTATGATTTTATTTTCAGAGTGTTTTATATAGTTTGTGTCAAATAGTTTCATCAAATGCTTTTGTTTCAGTAAAGTAGTTTTCAGTTTTTCCTTTAATTTCCTCACTTTCTTCACGAAGAACCACTCCACCTCCTTTAAGTATTTCGCGCCTCCCAAAGGGGCGCGCCCCATAAGTTGAGAATCACTGCATAAATATATTTAATCTATTAATATATTTTATACTCCTTTTCAATTCCTTGAATGCTCAAACTTGAATAAACAATTAAATACTTCACAAGTGTCTCACTTTTTAATATAATTCACAATATATCCTATTCTTATCCTAGTTTTCTTCTTCCTTAATTAAATTAAATTCCTTCATTAAAGGCTCACCTCTTGTAGTAAAAAATGACCTACCGGTAAAACTAAGTAATGTACATTGTTCAAGTAGGCCGCGGCCAGTAAACTTTGGGAAACACTGCTAGAGCCACTCATTAAATCTACATTAGTTACTCTTGGACAGTTTTTGTCTTGTTTGTACACAATTAGTTTCTTATAGGAGAAACACTTTTTTTTGAAGTTAAACAGATGAAAAAGTGTTTCCACTATAGAATTTAATGTAAATTTAATGTATAATTCACCCTAAGTTGTGCAAATGAGCCTAACGTGCTGTAGTAAGCTAAAAGTCAATAATTGTATCTCCATTTTATTCAGTAAGTGAATATTTAACAAATTTATTCTCTTACAAAAGAGTCACAATTTTTAAACCATTTCCTTAGAGTTTCTTTGATTTCAGGGGGAGAATTTTGATACCCTCCCCGTTTAGTCACATTTTATATATACCCTCCGTGAAATAAAGGCAACGCCGTGTTTTTTATTATTTTTTTAAAGAAAGAAACGTTTATCCAGATATATGAAATACCAATGTATGCAAAAACAACATGCAACCACCTGAAATACCATCACAAAAATACTCTTACGAATCAGAACTTAGAACACAAGAACAATATTGCAGACAGGAAAGTTCGAAGAAATCATATAGCAAGCAAGCAAGAAAAAACCTATCCGATGTAAGGGAAATGGAGATTACTAAGAAAACACCGAAAAAAAAAACTCCAAAGGACAGAATAGTTATGACGATCTTCACAGCGTATGAATCTTGTGACAATTCAAGTGCATATGCCAATAAATAACTGTGGAGATAAGACAGAAGAAGAGAATGAATTAGAGGAACTAATAATATCATTTAAATATAAATATCACTTAATTGTAACATGCAATTTTAATCTTGTGGTGCTGAGAACAGCAGGTATGAGGAAACTGGTTAGTTTAGAGTTGATAGATAGGAAAAATGAATGACGAGAGGAATTGTAATTGTTTTGTAAAACAGGTCGGTCGCTTTAGTAACACAATTTACGTGAAAATCACCACAGGATCTTTACAAATAGCAGACGGACTATATGCATCAGTCAAGAAGAAATACAGAAACAAATTAAAGTAATGCTACATGTAATTCAGATTTGAACTACAGGCGAGACTACCTAAGGGTCACTGCAAAATGTCACAAAAAAACATAAAATATGTAGAATGAAGAATAGAAAATGGAATACTTATCTAATAAAGACAAATATTCCAAAATAAACACAGACCAATATATGCCAGTATAAAGAAGAATGCAAATATAAAGAAGTAGTAGGAAACAATGATTGTATGCTTAAGACGTAGAGAATAAAATTTTCGGTGGTCAAAAGGAAATAATTAAGACATTAGCAGAAAAAAAATTACGATATTCAAAATTAAATCCCACGAATCTGTGGACTACCAAAGAGATAAGAGAAATCAAACCACGAATATGAAAATTATGGTAGGAAAGGAACGATATCGGAGACTAAGAAATACGCTTCAGGACGATGCAACAAGCGAAGGAAAACTGGGTGAAAGAAGATATGTAAACAAATTGAACATAAAACCAAGAAAAGCCAGCAAAACATATCGAATAACTGCCCTACGGCATTCACTCGAGATCCCTCCCCCTCCATAAAAAAATTAAAAAAAGCATTGCGAGACAATGGAAAATTACAAGGAGTGGGTACCAGAGAAATGGAAGGATATCTCCAAGGCTTAATTATCGAACTTGAATATCAAGAAGAAAAGGAAGATCTTGAATCAGAATTACAGGTTGAAAAAAATTAAAGAAATAAGTCAAGGAATTGCTTAAGAGGAACAGATGAGATACCAGCTGAAAGTTTAAATAACACATATCCGGGAGTGCAACAAATAAATCATTGTTTAAAGTTTTGTTGCAGCAGAGCGTTAAAAATTACTGATCACTAATATTACTCAATTATGATTCTAAAATTATACTAAATATAGAATAAAATAAAAAACATTGGAAGTTGTTTAGATGAAGACTACTTTGGAATTATGAATGGGAAGGGAAACAGAGAAATAGGCAGAAGAACTAAAGTAAATTAATCTTCGTTCATTGTCATTATTTGGAAAAAGCATTGAATACTGTTCAATGAAACAATCTTTGTTTTTTTAAATAATGAAAAAACAGAATCGGATAGAGAGATAGAATTCTAATTTGCCCATACACTGTACTAATGTGCTTATAGATCTTGTGACCATTCGTGTATGGGTCAGATATAAAAACTGTATGCTAAAAAATATAAAAAATATAAAGATAAGAATATGAAAAATGAGTAGTTGTTAAAGTAAAGAAAGGCACAAAAAGTAGAAGTATATGCATGCATACTGTTATTTTCACTCTGTATATAATATAGGATGCAACAAAAGAAGGAATAAAATAAGTAAATGCAGATAGAGTGCAAACATATATGATGTTTTGCTGATGATATAACTATATTAGCTGAAAATGAGCAGGATTTAGAATAGTTAATATTTTGGATTGAAGACGATTTACTTGAACGTGAAATGTAGATGAACAAAAGTAATGGTAACATCATGAAAACGAACAGTATAAAATGAGCAAAACAGAAATAACCGGAGAACTAAATTCGTTCATACATTCTAGAGAAACTATTCAATAAGACGAAGAGTTTTAGAAATATGAAAACAAATCGCTAGGGTAAGAGGAATATTAAATAAAATTGACTATTTATTGCAAACGAGATACGTAAAGACATAATAGAAAGATTTATAAAAATAAACAGTACGTTTCGTGTATATTATTATATCAATGTGAAACTTGTACTATTGTAGTTAGTTGATTCGAAAAAAAAAACGAAGGATATTACTAGGAGAGGGAAGTGCAACAAATAACAAATCTTACACGAAATGCAAGAATTGAAAGAGACAATCACACGAATGAAGAAAAAAAATCCCTTAGATACGTGTGGAGACAGCAAGCGGATTGTAAACTTATTAGACAGAAGATAGCGAGAGAATGAAGAAGATGACGACCAAAATATACGTTATTCTATAAAGCACTCTGTTAAATAAAAATAAGTCATAAGTAATATTGATATAGAATAATCGATTTTCTGAAAAGTCTTTTGAACATCGTTGCCCATGATACATATGTTTCGATTCCTCGCTAAAATAGGAAATTATTTATTGAACACGACTGTGCCTCTGAAAGAGTAGATCTACTACAACATGCCTAATGGAATGTCTAAAATTTCTGAAGAGATTGCTCTCTAAAATCATAGTAAAATAATCCAACATAGGAGTCCAACACACACACACACACACACACACACACACACACACACACACACACACACACACACACACACACACACACACACACACACACACACACAGTTTTCAGCAGCACTCTTCTATGAGTTTTCATTAGTTAATGTTGCCTGATGGACATATCTCTGTAAGGTAAGTATCGTTTTAGTATCACTTTCTGTTCTAATATGCACAATCTGTATTAATTGCATATTGATGATATCGATTACAAGCTTCCCTGTAAGTCGGTAAATCTAAACCGGAGCCCCTTTCGAGTAATGGATACAACTTCTGTCATCTGAGTGAAATCTTTTGCCTTTATATCTTACATTCACCACTAGTAGATGTCCATATGATGTTTGGAGTGATATGCATCGGTGTTCAACGCAAATCGATACCGAGCACTTCAGGAAGCAATCAGGGATTTAGTCAAAACATTGCTGCAAACACTCTTTGGGATTAGACTACATGATGTACAGCTACTGAGATTGCAGACCTGATCATAAGAAAGCTGTAGTGTGTTGTCGAGTAATAAATACACGTAATGATACACATCTTTCAAAGTCGTATCGATATGTTCGGATATGATAAATGCTAGGAAGAATCGTTTACAGGAATGAATCGTCCAATTCATTATGTTGTCATAGAAATATTATAACAGCATAAAGAATTTGTTTTGTTGTCGTTGTCTGGATCAGAACCACTTTCATAGTGCCGTGAAAAATAAATACCGTATGTCATATACTGATTAGGACTTTTTCAAGATTAATGAGTATCAGTTCTTACAGCTAATATCGAAATTTTCGTTCATATATTTCGTGTTCTCTTGACTCTATATCGTAGTAAAAATTATTTAAATCCGCCGTGATTCGAAATCGATACAACAGTCAACTAATAAATTACTACAAGCATCATTATTCGAATTCTCAAGAAGTAATTTGAAGTATTTCTTTTTGGAATTTACACTCATGTTAATCATGTGGAATATACTCGTGATTAACAGCAAAGAGGGCCTCGCATGAAGCATTATCTCTTCATTCAAACAAGTGTGAACACAACAAAGCTCTTGATTAGAAACACCTCGGTCCAATCTAATGGATAAAAATAGGCAGAAATAAATTATTTGAAAATGGGTGTTTACACCAGAATTCAAGCTGGACTGGGTGAGTTGCATGTGATGAAATTCTTGTGATTTTAAACATGTGATTTTAACTCGAAAAATGGATCACTATCCGTACCATTTACGTATGTTGTAATAATATGCTGGTATATATTACAGAATAATAAATCTACTTTGATAATGAAATAAAGGGAAGTACTTCAAAGCAAAAGATTCAAAAAGTGATCAGTAATGAATAAAAGTTACGACTATTGATGAAACGGTATTGCGAAAAATGAACAAAATGTAATAACGCATGAAATACATGATGTTTAATGAAAGGTATCTCAGTAAATTCATCCAGCCAGTGGAAAGCAATTACTTGAATGTGCAGCTTCCTTTACTAAAAATAACAGGCGTTGTTTTTAGCCTGCATAGCTACAAATGGAATGCTAACTAAACAAAGTTTCTATTTTGCAACAGAAATACCGGAATAATCACGGCTAGTATGATTATCTCCTCCATACAGTGATTCCGAAACTCTCGAGGCGATATTACATTTTAGGAAGACAACTATGTATCGAAGGTGTAAGGAATCTTACAAAAGAATCACAGGATTCTATTATTATTACCTATTTATTTTTCTGGAGATAACACAGTAGTAGAGCCACCCGCCCCCTCCCTGACAGTGCTTCACCATTTTTGTTAGGGATGCCAGAGAAGAGATTGTTTCGTTGTTCTGTTGTCAGGGTAAACAAATTCTTACGGTGGGTGAAAAAGCTTGCATCCGTTCGTTTAATCATCCTTGGCAAACTAGTTGAATAACTTTCGAATATTTCGGACTGTCTGATCCAATATATAAACTGAATTTACAGTCTTCGTTTTAATTTTCGATTACCATGCTTATAAAATTTTATATAGCAATGCTACCTTTACGGTTTGCAAGCAAGAATGATTGATTTCACATCACTGCTGTTTAACTCTGAACAAAAGAAGCAAAGTAGTGATAATCTTCATGTTGCTTGTCCATCCGAGTTATATAAAAAGTATCATACGGTTCTAAAAATATATTAAGACATAATGCAGAAATCAACTCAAAATTAAAGTATCACTGAAATAGTTCAGCTGCTAATTTTCGAGTTCACACAACTCCTAATGAAAAACAAACTTTTTCATACATGCAAATGGAAACCTAAGCTCAGCTGAATGAAATGCACTTGGGTTGATACAATAATACAGTTTCACTTATTTGAATTTTAATATTTTTGAGATAGTGTGTCATCAGCATTTGGGGGAAGATCAGTCTTAGTGATAGGATGTGTGTTTACGATTTTGAAAAAAAATCGTAATAATCCTTTACTTTTTATTGTTTAAAGAGGCCATTAAAAATTGGGTTGACAGTTGTATTGCTTTTTATAAAGTGCATTATGAAGACCACTTGTGCTGAAATAACGGGAGTTCCTAATATTTCAAACATCAATTTATTATTTTTGGTAAAAGCGGATTGCAGTATGTAAGAGAAAAATTCTGCAGCAATTAAACAAATCGGGTATTTCAAATTTAAAAAAAAAGTCCAACGTTTATGAAAGAAATTGTCAGTTTATACAATATAACATTACGTAAACTATACAACTCGTAAATAAAATTTTACGAGTTGTATACTTTTTTTAAAGACACTTATTTTTTTTTCTTCATTCATACATTCAAATATACATTGGTCACATATACCATTTGTAAGTAATTGAAAGCAATTTACGTTCAATTAAAATCAGTTCTCAGGGATGGGATATAATTTTGTTGGAAGTATTTTAAGTTTTTCGTGGTTTATTTACATTAAGTGTATCATTTTGCTTATATATAATTCATAATATAAAGTACGATACATTTCGATTATTTCTTCGATAAACTTTGTTTTCTAATTTTACACCATTTTTGCTCTTTCATTCCTTATACATTTCTGTTTAATGTTTTAATATTGTAATATGTTAAAATATCATTACATTTTAGTTATAGACACATTAAAGTCTCCATTGTTTTAATCATTTTAAATTCAGATTTAAATTGTCTCAGTTAGTATATACTTATTATTTCCAGTTCATTTCTATTCCATTATTTAACATTTCAATTTTTTTCAGTTAATTAGAACAAAATTACCAATAAAATTACTAATTATTAGCTATGGGATAAGAGCACTTGCTCTGTTACCAATGTTTTCATGATATCATACATCTGATAACGAGTTTTTTCATATATATCATACCTAAAAGTTTATTACCAGTATTACATTTGCGAATTTATAATTTGAGAAGGTAATTAAATCAAAATAATACTAGTACAAATTTTCACCTTTATTAATTTCTTTTCAGTCAAAGGAAAGTCTTTTCAATCAGCAAAGTGCTAATTATGTAATTGGATGTGTGAAATCCAAACTCTAAGGGGAAAGGAGATTGTTAATTTTTTTCTCGATGTAGATTCAAAGAGGCAACAAAAATATAGCTAGCTTACGACTTGATAAATAATAGATCCACTGGTAATTTTTAATAAGTATTTGTCATCCATTTCAGAAAGAGTTTATAATTTTTTTATAATTAATGAAGGTAAGAAGTAATCCTAATGATACTATAAAGACAAACCTTATCAAAAAGTATTTTTCAAATATATGGCGCATCAGAACTATAAAAAATAGAGATAAGGATATGATGTGAGAGAAAGGAATAAACGTTTGATATTAAGATACATAAAATAATCCATAATTAATTTAAAAATCTTAATTCAAACTTATTTAGATATAACAGAAGGCGAATGTCAGAAATACTGATAAGCATAACATTCACTAAAACGTAATGCTACAAATAACATTCAAACTTGTAATTTTGGATTAAAACTTTTAAATCAGGAAAAGATGAAAATATATATAAAATATGATACAGGATATTATAAAGAAGATAATTAAGTAAATTTTATATATCAAAAGATAAATAATGAAAATAAATGTAAAAAAAAAATATGAACACTAGAAAATAAGAGTTACATAAAAGATACAATTTAAATAGCTATTCAAAATTACAGAAAGAAGAATGCAAAAACTTTGTATATTATAATATAATGATACTAAGATCTAAATAATAATTTGGTCGCAACTATGATATATTTGAACCTAATAATGAAGTACTAACAGTACTGAGAAAAAACCTAAAACGAATGAGGAAATATTAATAGTGGATAAGTACCTAATATAGAATCATATCGAAGAATCTAATGATTCTTGAATAATGACAATCTAAGAATCTTTTATTCCGGAAAAAGTTTTTATTAAGTAATTATTTAATTTTAATTGATTTTTGCGAATTAACATACTAGAGGGAACCAATGCGCCACAAATTCAGAGTATTTTGGCCACATGTGGCTAGTGGCGATGGACACCAGTGGTTTAATTTAAAAAAAGAAATCTGGGACTTCAGAATCAATTTTAAGAAGCTAATATCTGAGTCACGTAAACGTGAAAGCCAGTTAACCGAAGGAAGCCCTCCACAGCCTTTAACGAATGTGCGAAGAACCGACTTTGACTTCTGACCTAATGCCAATTTCACCTTCACATGGTGGGCCCCCATTAGTAGGTATTTCCTAGGTGCTGAACGATTAAGGATGAATTGGAAATTAGCGATTTAATACTACAATTATATGGAATAAACGAATCATCAGGGAAAGCAATACATAATCCAAAATTAAGTTATAATTCAGCTGTTAGAACTGAAGGAAATGGGAGGAAGATAGTTTAATGTGAAGTCATGCCTAAGATAAGGATGTACACTATATTTACCCTTATTCATTATCTATATGGATGGCGTTATGAAAGGAAGTGCCATTAAATCTGATATTAGAATCCTTGATATCAAACTTAGCTCTCTGCGTTATCCAAATGGCGATGTTGTACTCCTAAACAAATCCAGTGTAACCTTCAGGATTATCTAACTAAATTGAACGACATCTGTAAAAAATTAGGCAGGAAAATGAGCAATGCAAAGTGAAAAGTATGAAAGAAGCAGGAACATAGAACACTTCAACTGCATTTCAACTGAGATCTTACGGAAGAATTACAATAGCTCAGTCAATACTGAATTACAATATAGAATAGACAACAGAAGCAAAAGTGCTTGGGGAGTCAGATGAATAAATGTATGCATGGAATATGACAGATTCATACAAAACTAGTTTAATTGAAGACCATATTCAGGCCATTTTAGATTATGGATCTGATCTGAGGGAGGTGGGTTAAAATTAATGCGCTTGACCAAAGAGACCATAAATATTAGTCCCGAGAAAACATTACAGTACTGAAATGATAGCAACAACGGCAGAATCATAAAAATGAATATTTGAGGAAGGAACTTAAATTTGTTAGCCTTCAATCTACCCTTTATGGGACTAATAATTAAATATTTATTATGATTACGTAAAATTGCAAACATTGGAGGTTTCGACATTTTTTTTCATGGAAAAGAAAAGAAATTCTTGTAAAATCCACCAACTAGACTTCCCTAAAAATTTGCGTGTCTATTTTACGGACATATGAACACTTATGCCTTTTGTGAAACTCCCTTAAAAAGAAGAAGAGGAGATAGAATCAGGTAAAGTAAATTAATAGATGGAGTGAATAAACGAGAACAACGAAGGATTCAGTTATCGTACTTTAAAATGGAATTTAATTGGAATTTAAAAATGGAATTTAATTGGAATTTGAAACTGCTTTAACTGAAATACCTTAAATATTAATTTGAGTTACTATCCAATGGAAAATATTCATTACTTGAAAGAAACTCGTCATTTCTTGGTAGAGAAATTTAGCTAACCAAGAGTTTTATTTCAGCCTCTTAGAGTATATGTTTTAGCTTTAAGTACGTTTAATTAACAGATCTTGCTAATGTGGAAAACTCAACTTTATTCTATTTCTTGAGACTTTTACTATACCTAAAATTCAAATTCTATATGAAAGGAACCTGTAGGCTTTGGTTCATTTAATTAACGAAAAGGTAAAGCCACCTGTGATGTAAATATATGTTTTACCTGCTCCATAGGGGCGCATCTGTTTGTTACTCTGGATGAAAAATACATTTCGCATAGAGAAAACTTTGAGATCTTCACTTTAAATATCATTAGATATCGACTTAGTCGGAGAAAAAAAACTCTACTAGAGCTCCAGTTATCATTATGTTATGTTTATAATGCAGTTCTAAAAAGAAAGATGGTTGGGAGGGAAGGAGAGAGAGAGAAATCCCAAAATAAAGTTTTCGGTTTTGATGAATCGAAGAAACAAGACATTTATTTATAACTTATGGGATGCTTAGTGGTCTTTATGATTTCATTACTGCATTTATCTCTTGACGCAGCGCAATTAATTGTTCAAACATGACGCACTTTTGTTCGTTTGATATCATGTTTGAGCAGTGCCTCTATAATGTAGAAACCATCTAAAATCTTAAGCAAATAATATTGGAAAAGGTGATGAACAAATAAACCTTACTTTACCTACTTCTCAAATGTTCATGATTTAACAATATATTTCCAAGCTTTCTGAAGAAAGTGAACTCGCTTCAGTGCATGTAGTGATACCGTTCTGATTCCGGTGGGAATGAAATATCGCATTTCACTTTAAAGTCATATTTGAGAAACTACGAAGTCTTTCAGGCGCGTGTTTATTTTTGTGATCGTCTCTCACGGAGCATTCCCAACATGAAAGATGACTTAACAAATGGTCGAGAGGTTTAGATTAAAGTTGATAGACAAAATCCCAAGATATGAAGGCATAGCAGTTTCTAACCGAACTCAGGAAGGAGAGTTTAAGAATACCGTGAAGCATAAAACACTACATATGCGTTCGTCGTTCGAAGATGTTGGGAAAGACTCACAAGAGATGACATAAATTCTGGTGGCGATTTCACAGAAAGTATGCATTCACAGAAATATATGAAACCGCAAGATTTTAAGAGACTTTGGATGACTTTTGATAACGCATGAAATAATGCAACTGATTTAATTTAGAAAAAAAAAACAAAGTAAAGTCAAAAGGAGCAGAAAACTCTAAGCTAACATAGTACATTTTAAAGCATGATAACAAGGCTGGAATTTGCTAAAACATAGTGATGCCACTATAGGTGGAAGGATAGTATTACTTACTTCGTTAAACGCATGACAGGAAACAAATTACATATTGTTTCCTGTCATGGAAACAATATGTAATTCAGACAGGAAACAATATGTTTCCTGTTTGAAATACTTGATCGAACGAACTAGACACTGATTGAAAAGAAGTCAACGGACTTTCCAATGGGCAAGGTGCATCGTACCATGTGACAGTAACGGGTTTGTAAGCGATATAAATTGAAGGAATATGATGCTCTCAAGTCAATGCAACTGTGTCCGGGTTAAATAACTGAGAAAATGGAACTGACGAAGTTTGAAAGAGGTGTCGTGATAGGATGCCATCTTGCTGGCTTATGTGTTCGGTAAATTTTTGACAAATTAGGCCATCCTTTGTCAACAATTAGTGCTACCATAATAAGATGAAAGGGAAGAGTTAACTGCAAGTGCTACCAGCAGTTGAAAACCCACTACAGTTAATTAGAAAGTAATGAACGCGGAGTTCCAGGCAAATTCATGTTCCAGGCGAGTGGAACATGAATCTGCACAAAAACATTCAGAACCGAGGATCATAACATGTGTTTGGTAGAACCCTAATATGCAAGTCCCACCTTACCCGAACCAACAGGCAGCATAGACTTCAGTGTTTCAAAGAGCGTGTACAGCAGGACGTGGAAGCTTCAAAAGCTGTCTTATGAAGTGATGAATCACCCAACACCTTCTATCGAACAGATAGATGGTATCGGTGTGGCGAATGCTCGATGAACGTCTCTTGCAAGAGTGCGCAATCCCAACTATGGAATTCGTAGGTGGCCGTGTGATGGTATAGTTTTCTTGGTTTGGCCCTGGAGCTCTGTTTGTGGTGCCGAACATTGAACTCCGAGAGGAATCTGAGCATATTGGACAATGCATTGCTTCCTACTTTGTGGACATAACGTAACTACAGTGGACTGGCTTCCACCGAGCCCTGATCTCAATCCTATTGATCATCTGTGAGATGAACAGTCCAGGACCTCACAACATGCCTACAGGAAGAATGCTCCAAACTTCCCATTAATCGCTATCGTATGCTCCGTGGAATTGCTGCGGTCATCGCAGTGAAAGGAGATCCTACGTTTCATTTTATTTTAATTTTAAAATTTCAAGACTAAAACGTTATCTGCGATATAGCCTTTTACTGCACTCAGAGTTAATATTTTAATATACGAACCAATTTTGAAATTTGATGCTGTAGGATAAAACATTTTCCTTTGTATACATTTCTAAAATAATTATTTGGTGTACGTTATGAGGACTGCAATGAAAATAGTTTTATTATAATCTGTATATGTGTTTTTATCAGAAAATTCATGTTTTATAAATATGGAAATTATTAGGCGTATAGTGGATAACTGGAATAAAAAACTAAAACGGGAAAGAAAGTTTTTTAGCAGCAGTAGCGTTTTTGCTAATAATGAATAAAGTTAGCAGGAGTTTTATATGATAATCTCTTCTACTTTGAATTCTCATATTTTTAGTTTTAATATCAAAACTTTAAACACAGAACAGGAGCTTTTTGCAACATTTTTCATTGCTGATGGAAATAACGCCATTTTTACCAATTTTATTATTTCATAACTTGTAGAAGTCATATTATTTACTGCTTTACTGCACTACAAATCATAAGCAAACGTGTGTGTTTCTGATTTTTTAAGTTCTCGTACAATAACGTCTTTGTTAAATAAAAATGTATGATTAATTTTAAAGAGGCTCTGGTTCATATTTAATATTTTTCCTAAACAAAAAAATAATAAAAAATTATCAATAATTCATTAATTATTTAGCATATCAATTTGTAGGTAACAATAATAAAACTGATTTCCAAAGCAATTTTCACACCTGCATGTAAGATCTTGTGGTTGAAACTCACCAGCTAAAATATTTACAGTTCATCTCATGACAGTGAATGTCATCAGCTGTCCATTATAAAATTACTAACAGTTCATCATGTGCCAGCATACATAAGAAAGTTTAAATAAATAAGGAGAAATTTATTGTCCTTAATTATTTAAATTTATGTTAATAAAATAACAATACAAATCTAATAAAATAAAAAGTTGTTCTAAAATTTGATACGAGCCATAAAAAATTTTGGCACGACGCTACTGATTTGTTATCTCCGCTCTACACTAACATCAAGTCCTCCCCCTTTCCAAACAAAACTCACTCCCTTTCGTCACAAGACCTCATTCTAAACCAAACCACAGAATATTTGCTTGTTGTGTAGAACTGTGGAGGAAATTCCATGTTGCTTGGAGGGAGAGAGAGAGAGAGAGAGAGAGAGAGAGAGAGAGAGAGAGAGAGAGAGAGAAAATTCCCGTATTCCCGTATTAAAGAGAATAATTCATTTTTTTTTTTTCAAGTAAGTAAATAATATCATTTTTAATTAAACTACATACAGTAAACCCTCGATTTAACGGACTTCGGATTTAACCGACAAAATTTCCGGTCCGTATGTCACACGTGAAAATTAACACCCTTAATGTATTCCTGTTAATTTTAAAATGCTTTTAACCAAGATCTGCTTATAATTAAATTAAATTAACAGGTTATTTTTGTTATTAATTTCCTTATCTCTTTAATAAATTTTGGCGAATAGGCCATCATATGTTGGAAAAACACAGTTTATCTAGTTAATTTAGCCGACATAAATGAGTCACCGCTCATAAAACATGTTCGGCGATTGGTAAGACGTGATCAACCAATCGCATTGTAATTGGTTCTCTTGTCGCGTGGCCTGACTTTCTGCGGCAGTGTTATTATACACATTTTCGTAATTTTAGGGAGTTAATTATCAAAAAAAAACAAAAAAAAACAGCAGAATTCAAAAAGTTCAAAAAAAAAACTTGATAGTTTCAAAGCAGAATTACCTAAACAAAGCGCTCAACATCGAATATTAACTTCACATTAACTTATCTAAAAGTGTGTGTAAAACACTTGCAGTATAATGTTAATGTTACAGATATTTTTATTTTAAAAAATTCTCGATTTAACGGACGCTTCTTAGCCACTATTAGTCCGCTAAATCGAGGGTTTACTGCACTTTCACAGATTCGGTTGGATAAATTGATTTTCAATTTAATTGTAAAATGAAAATGCTTTCACGAGAAAGATTCCAAACAAACTGCAGCCAGCTTTACTGCACCATAATAAAGAGTATTTATCCTCCAGTAAACGAAGCTTGAACTGGGAAAAGTGTTTCAGACCGTTTATGCATTATAAGATTTTAATATCCTTATGAACTAAATTTCAGCTAATTAACATTAGCTGAGATTTTGCTATCTAAATTTGAGAAAAAAAAAAACAACTTTTTCCTATAAAAGCAGAATTATATTAAACAATAATGATTACCTACGTAACTTTACCTCTTCATGGTTATAATGAAAATTTAGCTCTTCTTTCGCGATTTGCTTGACAGCACGATTAAACTCATTGTATTCCACAGACTCAGGTATACGTGCGGTGATCGTTAGAAGTCCCTCGTAAGCCTTAAGTGCTCGAGCATTTTTTTCAGGTTTATCGTGTTTTCGATACCAGGGTTGTTTGTTTCCATTCTTGCTAGAGGGCAGACCATAAAACAAAAAGTCTTAATGATGAACTTTATACAATTTCTTAATGAATTATAATAAATGTTATTTTTAACATTAAACTGTAAGTGATTCTAAGAAAATAGTAAATTCTTATCCTAGAGCATTAGGTAAAAACAGAAAATCATGAATAAAAATAAAACACTCAAGAAATCTTTTGTACTCGTTTTCATAAAATTATATACTGAATAAAATATTTCTCATAATTTCCAAATATTGTTTGTTGCTGTTTGAAATCTATTATCCAGTTTTCAACAGGAAAGCCAAAGAAGTATTTAGATCCGTTCAGTACGTATTTGGTAGAGAAGCTAATTTTATAGGGTAAAAAACAAGTCAAAATACGATCACCTCGTAGTGGAGGACTAGGTAATAGGTTTTATTCTGTCCCCAAGACAGGTATTTGCGTCCAGTTGTAACCCAGTTATTTTAATTTCGTATTTAATCATTGTACTACAATGCTTTGGAATTTAAAGCATTAGCTTTCATTCTGAACGAAAACTTTTGTTCCTTTTAGCATAAATATGTACTGTTTGATGAGCAGCCTGAATTCTTTTATGGTAATTCCTTTTGCCTCTAATGCTATTCGTATGGCGATGAACCAACAGCACAACGCACTAGTGAAAATGACAGACCATTCTAACAGGCAGGAATGAAGTTGATTTCTTCACATTTCCGAGAAGCTGGAAGGATAAGAATATATTATAGAAATACATTTTTAAAAATTAATTTATAGGATGGAGCACGTCTTTGTTTGTATATCAACGGAAAAAAATCGAAAATTAGTTTTGCATGTCTTTTCATGAGAACAAATGAAACACGAATTGTGTCGCTACTCGATAGAACACAACAAAGAAAGTCAGGAGAATACAACCATTGAAAGTCCGCTATTGTAAAGGGATAAAAAAATAAATATTTATTGCCTGATTCAATTTTCATTGAATTTCAAAGGGAAAAAAGCAAAGTGACTAGAACTACTGCCAGTTGGACGTTTTGTACAATAAACACTTTCCGGATAAAGTCTGGATTTGTGAAGAACAGGCTTCAGATTCATATGTACTGTGGAATGGACGTATGCAAAATGCTTTAGAAGATTTTTATCGCCAAGAAACTATTACAAGTAGCTACGCGGTCGTTTCTTTTTCGCAATACAAAACTATTCGGTCTTTAGAGCAAAATTTATCGCTTAACTAATCCTTTACTCGGTGATGGTGATTATTAATGTACTGTAGATTCTCAACCTTTTTTAAAATTACCTTTAAAAGTTATTTGTCTATTCAGGTAAAACAGTGCACATCACACGTCTTATTGTCATCCGTTTATTGACGTCCGTTTTACAGCACTTTTTGCAGAATGAAAATAGGAGGGAATTAGCGTTAATTCGAAGGATAAAACACTATAGCAGACTGATTTAAAATTGAAAACTGCAGCGACATTCATTATAATGGATAATGTGTGGAGATATTTGACTCAACTACAACATATTTAACGACCGATTTTATGGATATCAGAATTAGAAATGCAGAAGTCTAAAATTCGATGCCACTGCTGAGAGTGTAGCAGCCTGAAGTTTTACCCATTTATGTTTCGAGAAACCTCTAATTAAAGTATGTTATGTTTTAATTGCTCAGAATGAAGGAGATTCGTCAAATATCAAATAAATAAATAACAAAGCAAATCTTCAAAGAGAAGACATCTTAGCTGGAATGCAAAAATGTCCTCTTTCAGAAAAAAAGTAGTTTAAGAAACATAAATCATTAATAAAAATAGCTATTGTGCTTAAAAATAAGATAAGAAGAATGCATTGTTTTGTAATGCAGATATTTGGGAGTAACAAGATAGATTTCTTGTGAAGTATACTCTAGATGAATCCAATGTTCATATTTATAAGTGGTCAAAGAGGAAGAGACAGTTTACATGTATGTTTATTGAGAGCAATGCTTAGCTGTGAAAGAATATTTGCATTTCTTAAGTTATTGTTTTCATTTTGTGTAAGGTTTCTGTCCCCGATAGTATCCTCTCTCTTCTCTGATAAGGGAAGAACGACTTCCTTCCAAATTTCTCTTTGTAAAATACATATAATAATAAACGTGTAATTCATCTGGTTAGACCGATACCACAATTCCATATAGCAGATCTGAATGCACGTGCAAACATGAAACAATAAAGGAAACCCCAGGCATGTTAAACTAGTTACAAATAGGTCTACACGGAATGCACTCTTTACACGACAAATCACATAATACATGAGTGAACTTTTTATCCTAATAGTCTACTCAATTAGAAGCAATCCTCTCCTGGGTATAAACGAAATTCAGCTGAAGAGAAGACAAGCTGTTTGTAATTGTTATTTGCAATATGGATCTTAAACATATTCTCATTTCTAATGTGAATTTACACAACACACTGGGGGCAATCTTATTTGGTAGTAATGATAGGAATCCGACCTAATGAACAAAGTCAATATTATATTGATAAATTAATAAATAATGTAGATTATTTTCATTCAATATTGTAGTTAACTTGAACCTTATATCATTACAATGGTGTAATTAAGATTTTGCCTATCCCAAGCTAGCCGACTTTCGTTAGGCTTTTTTAATGGGCCACCATAGAACTGGAGCCTGCATTGAAACTTCCTAAGCTTTTGTCATTTGCAAAGTAGAATTTCCAGTATTGTATTCTTTAATCATTATTATGTAAATACAGTCCACGAAAGGTTGTAAAACGCATCACATTTAATAACTAACTAGGATCAGAAATCCTATTCTAGAAAACAGGATTTTTTAATTTACAGGATATTCTACTTTCAGAGGTATTCTGTTTACTAATTTATTTCAAATTAAAGGCCTAAGTTTTATTCATCTTTGCTTTTCAGTTGTTGTTCTGTTGGTTATTGTTTTTTCTAAGAGGTCGGTTGTTTTTACTGGCTTTGTTTTATTTTTGATAGTTATGTATCTAATGATCAAATTACACTTCTTATGTTTTTCATGTATCATCTTCAATAAGATTTTCTTTATCTAGCAAAGTTCATATTTTAGAAATGTATTCATGATATCTAGTCATACCACTTGGATTTAGTCTTATATACAAAATGAATCTCACATTGAAGCTATTTTATGGATTCGTTTAGTTCATTCGGAAATAAAATTATTTGTAAGAGCTGTGAGTTTTGTACAAAACTTATAATTATCAATAATAGCATTTTAAGGTATGTATTTCATTCTTTCGATAATTTCGTATTCCAATACCATGCTTTGCATACTGAGCAAAATTGAATAGTTTTAATATTGAGTCGCCGCCGTGCACCTAAATCAGCGCTGAATGAAGGTGCAATATAAAAGTGTGAAAAATAAAACTGTTGAATTTTGGCCCGTACAGAAACACTACCATTGGGACAAAGATTTTTTCTGTGGACGAAACGTCTAATCGTAACATAATAAAATAAATTTAAACCCCCAACATTTTTTTAAAATAGTTATCCAGCTTAAGTTTTTAAATGGCATGTAAGCTGTAACTGCAATTAATCCCAGCCATATTTGTAATAATGGACTAATCAGAAATGCATCATATTTACAGCAGCGTCCTCGGCATCTGAAAGCAGTTGAATGGATGAAAAGCAGTAGTGACTTAACCGGAAAATATGTTAAGTTACAAATTTAAATGTTTTACCTCGTAATATTGATATCATGATTAGGTAATGCACAAAGATCTCCTAGTATTCTTTATGATGTATAGAGGAGAACTGTTCGGCTCTCTCTCTTTCTCCCTCCCTCCCTCAGTAACCTACTTTATGGCAATATTACAAACGTCTGTTTCAGCCTTGTGGTCTTTTGCTCAAGTATTTCCATGTGCTCTTCTTCAGTGAACTGGCAGCTATTATTCCTCAGCTTTCCAATTATGCTTTTTAAAACAAGTGTCGGACCGTCCAAAATCCTTTAATAGTCCAGCTGAAAACTCCTCCCCTTCTCTTTCTCTTTCATTCTATCTACCATCCAATATATCTATTAAACATTTATTCGCAAAAATAGTGGCACAATACAGTAGCACAATTCGCAGTCTTCTGATTTAAAATCGAATGAATGCGCTCAACTTCGATTTACTATTCTACATGAAAAAGCACTCGCGAAATCTTGCAACAAAAATCACTAAAATCAAAATGTCAGATGCAGTGCGTGTGTTTCATAATCCACGATTTTAAATCCGTTGTTCAATTTTAAAACCTACGCGGCGAATAAACGTTAGCTATCATATTTTATAACACGCTCCTAGTTAAAACAAGTTCCAATTTCGATTCTAAATTAAAAACAGGAAGATATTACTTGTAAAGAGTAACAAGAATAAACTAAAAATGAATATATTTCAAATGGAAAAGTGGAATTTGAATGTAATTATGATTTAATCATGCGGAGGTTTCTGTGGTTAAGAATTTCAATCGAATTATTTCGGTTTTGTGACCACATTTTTATTAAAAAAATATTATTATTATTATTTTTAATTTGATAATAATCAAAGTGGGATTTGGAAATGATACCGTGGTATTTAGTTTTTTTACTTTGTCTCATTCATGGAAAGCATTGGCTAAATTTACATATACCATAGTATGACCGGCAATTACAAACGCATGCATTAACCTTATAATATATTATACAAAATGAAAGATTCTTTAAATTAATATTATAATTATTTATATTTTCGCTATATCAGCAAATTCTACAAAGGGATATCATAATGTTATCGTTTAGCGTCATAAATAACTTAATTTGTGAAAAAAATAATAAAAATAACTTTTAAAAAACAGT
The DNA here is from genome assembly GCF_054136105.1 of Typopeltis vanoorti. Taxonomy (NCBI): domain Eukaryota; kingdom Metazoa; phylum Arthropoda; class Arachnida; order Uropygi; family Thelyphonidae; genus Typopeltis; species Typopeltis vanoorti. Next base: position 125,202,450 of record NC_143556.1, on the reverse strand, counting down.
AAATTTTAAGCATTTAATGAATATTAAATTAACATGTTGATAAGTTCTTAAAATATTTTAATATTCCATTTAGAAACCTCCATCTTAATTGAATTCGGTAATTCTGAAAGCGGTTTGAAACCTCTATTTTTTTCTAACAGTTCGTTGATATTGCGTTAAACATTTGAAGTAATTGATGAAATTTTGGACAGTAGGAGAAACATAAGAACGGTATACAAAATGTAGGAAGTGTGGAGAAAACTTGCTGTCATCTGTGCATTATTAACGAGTAAATAGCGCTGTTTATGCATCTATCACTTATTATAGTTCACAACAGAAAGGAACAGTTAGAATCTTTAACAGTGATAAATAGCCTCTGGGATCGAGATGGAGATTAAGATTGGGATGGATTGATGTGATGGTTGCAAAAAGCAACGAGTTTCACTCACCTGCATCGAGACACACTCTCTCTTCCATACACATATACGTACATACATACATACAGAGATAAACAGCGAATGAATATTGTCATTTTTGTTGTTTGGCTATGTGTTGTTGCATTTTTCTCAAAAACCACAGTAATTCACCCATTATGTTAATCTTTCTGCCAACAGTATACCATTACTCATTACTGTTTTACAATTATGATTTCAATTCTTCACTAGGTATAGCCTCTTGAAATTTTCATTCAATAACTAAGCAATTAAAGCGTCATAACTGAAGGCGTCTAGAAATTATTAAAATTATGTGTTCATTATCAACTTCATCTCTAGTTGTGTACTGATTAAGTGTTTTCTTATTTACGAAGACAACGATGCTGGAAGATGAATTACTGCTGCCTGTATAGCTCTTAATTATAAGAATTTATTCGTGAACTTGATATTTATTGAATGCAAATTGAAATCAACCTGAAATTAAAGTTTCACTGAAAGAATACCTTTACGTTAGTTGTCAATAGGAAAGTCAGCAAAACTTCACACTATGTGAAAGTCAGGAAGTTCATTTTCATGAATATCTTAATAAGCGACATGAATATCTTACTAGGTTATTACAAATGCCGCTGGGTAAAATATCTGCAGAAATGAATAATTACAAATTATGTTTGCTATTTTCAGACCACAGATGACTTATTATGCATGAATGTCTGTAAGCGAAGAAAGGAATATTTAGAAGCTTTACCAATGATATATAGCCTCTGGAATCGAGATGGAAATTTAGTTGGGACTGGTGTAATTTCAAATCAAATTTATTTCGCTGCAAGGTGTACGATGAGTTGATATTCCATTTTATGATAATCAAAAATTATTACCAGTAATGTGTAAAGCCATTGTTGGTAAATTTAACAAAATTTTGAGTAGAGGGCAATAGTGAAATAAAAATTACAAGGAAAGTTGAAAAAATTAACGTTTCTACTGAGAAATCTACACAAAGTATTTTAATAGTGTCCAGATTACGCGTGCCTGCATAAGGAAACCTGAAGAGTGACATGTGTCCTTTGTTCAGAAAGTCCTATTTTAATCTCATCTAAGATGCGAAGAACTACTTATTTTAAAGGTGTCTCCACTGCTCAGCGGTTTCCTTGTAATTCCCTTCTCCATCTTCATAGGTACATCCACGAGCCTTCTTGCAACCCTTCGGATGGCACAGCTTTACAATTCCTCCTTTCCACGGGGCCGTTCTTTCTTCCGTCTTCCTCATGGGAACCAACGTACCCGTCCGAAGAGATCATTCTCTTCGGATCGGTACGTAAACAAACTGCTGACACAATAATTTTTTTGATTGTTTTTGAGGAATTCTAAGCAGCGCAGTTCACATTACATAGAATATTATTATTATTACTACTATTATTATTGTTTATTTTATTTTTTGTGTGTATATCGCTGAAAAAAGCTATGAATTCACCTTCCCTTCAACGTGTTTCCAGGACCAGATTGGAAGTTTGGGCTAATGAAGAAAAACATTAGCCCAAAGAAACATTTTCCATCAGACTTTGGAAAACTAATACGTTGCAAAAATAATAAAACTTTTTTTTAATCTTTACATCACGGAAATTGTTTAGTGGTCAGGACATTTTTATGTGATTCGTACCCATACTATCACTGCGGAGGACGTGATAATTGTAAAATAATCCAGGAATAGCTCTGGAGACCAAATATGGAATTTTTTAAAATCACTTTTACCCTGCGGTATGCTGGGTGTTGGCCTCACACCATGTAATATACTGTATATCATCTTACCTGGAATTACGAATCTAATCTGGATACACAGATCTTTGAGCAAATAAAAATAGGGTGTCAAAGAAATGAATTAGATGGACGTGATTTCAAAGGACGACCAGTTCAATAAAAAAAGAGATAATTATTAAGTGTAATTCGATTATATTTTTGCAACGCAGTATTTATCTCAAAGCAAACTTAAAAGAAGGTCATTGATATGCTGTTGTGTTTCGGTATTAAAAAAAGGAACAGAACATAATAAAATAAGTTAATTGTTTGAACAACTACAATAAACATGACAGTATTGTGAGAGAAACAGTGAAAACTCTCGTAAATTACTACTGACAACTGAGTGTGTTGTACATGAGGATTTCAGGCGTCAGGGCTGATATAACACAAAATTCTGTTGTACAGCAACATCGGTAAGTACGGCGTATGCGCATTTACTTGAAGATATCAAGAGAAACGTATTAATTGTAGAAACATTATTGAAGAAAATGAAACAGAGAAAAGATTTTGTATCAGGAAGAGAGAAAAAAACAAATCGCTTGTTCGCTAAGAAAATATATCATTTATATTCACGGGATCTCATAAAAAACTGTTAATAAAATCAACCTGCATTTCATTATTTTAATGCAGTCCTCTTCTCCCTTTTAAAATAAAAATGTAGAAGCAAAAATTTAGTAAATTATCTGTCTCAGAATATAGAAGTGTGAAAGGATGAAGAATTCGGAAATATTCTCGCTAAAATAAAGATGGAAGTTGTTAAACCGTTTAGCAATTATCATACTGCCGAATGAATTTTCAACAAAAATCACTTCCTGCATTATTATTTTTTTCCTGAATAACTAGATACACTGAGTCAAGAGACAGGTGAACGAAGGATTCTCCACGAGATCGCCATAATGGAGCAACGATATCAGATAAAATAGAGTGAAAGTGTAATAGGAGACTACTATCGAATTCTTCAAAGTGAGACACGAAAAGGAAGTCACAAGAAACGAAAGTAATTGTAAGTACTTTTTATGTTTTTATATTAACATTTTGTTACATATTTACTTATGGATACTTTGGTAAAATTAAATCAATTTTTGCAGTTTACGTTCATTTTACAAGATACATTTTTGTAAGTAATAATTTTTATTCCTTGAACAATGTGTTGAGACTGGAAGAAAAAAAAACGCTCCCGATGTGATTAAAAAATACTCCCGATGTTCTATTTTAAATTTCTTACAAATAAAATGCACAGAATACACTTGAGTGATAAACTAATTACAAAATCCTTTCTGACCAGTGTGTTTATTTCAAAGTTATATATTCAACGTCGCTCAGTTTTGCGTAACTGAATAGTATTATCTGATTATGCATACATAAATTATGTAACGTTTATGACTGAAGAAATAAATTAATAGTTCACAACAATGAAGTACTCAAGAAAAGTTGTATAACAATGCATAGTTTAGAAAGAAATGTCTTCATACCTAGTAAAGAGTTCTACGCTGAAGAAAACGTAGTCTCCATTATCAACCATTCCAAGTTCTTCAGCAGCTAACATGATTTCCCTGATTGAATCTGGAGATGCACACATTACTATAACTGAAAACAAAATATCAGAGTGTTAAGTATCGAAGAATAACTACTGATTGTATTCTCTATACAAAATAACTATTCAACAAACAGTAGTTAAATATACATACGGTATAGTCTATGAGCATGAATTACTCGTACAGAATTTCTCTTTTACAACACAGAGTAATCGAAGAGTGTTTATATCTTTCAAAAATGTTGTACAGATGATTTTCTTGAATCCCGTCGCTATAGTCGTGCTTATAAGAGAAAGAGAAGCATTGCATTGTGTTTGATATCGTTGTGTAGTGATAACTGATCGCCTTTTTACATAACAATTTCTACCAGGGCCACTTAGCAGTACATCCTCTTACGTGCGCCACCCAGCTTTTGCACAGTATAGTGGATTGAGGCAGAGAAATCTGGATTTTCGCAATTGGGTATCCAGCTTCTTTTTATTGCGAATATTTTGGAATGAAAGTAGAAAATTTTCAGTATGTTCTTTTAATCCGATATGCGTCTTAAATTGTGGTTATTCCTTTCATTATTTATTTTATGACCAAAATTAAGTTTTTTTTAGCCTTATAATTTTATCCTCAGAAACCAGACTTACTTCATAACGAGAAAAAAAAGAGAAGAAATATTTGTATATATAACATTTGACCTGTTTAAGCCGCTGAAAGTCATAAACTGCAAATTGTTTTGTTTGCAGCTATTGTTTTAGCTGGAAATTAAATTTTAAGTTTATCCATAGCCAGATCAACAAATTCGAAAATAGTTTCGCAATCAAAACAAGATCTAAAGCGCTTATTCGCAGGAAATTAGCAAAACTAAGTGATTTTTTTAAAAATAATAGTTAAATTTAAATATTTATTTATATTTACGTACTTTAAATAAATAATTCGGTTACGTGTCCATTTCTTTCTTTCTTTCTTTTTTTTTTTTTTTTGGTGGGCGGGTAGGGAATCTTTTGCGTCATAGCCGCAGGAGATTCAATTAAACAATAAGCGTAACCTAAAAAAATTCTTCCGTTAAAAAAAGCGAACTAAATGAGGAGGATAACGTGTTTTGTTAATTTCTAAATATTTAGTCGCACTGCTAACATTAAATAGGCTGTGTAAGCGAAGGTATACTTCCGACTGGATCATTCGATCAGATCCAATTTAACTAAGTGTATCAGTTATTATTATATGAATATCAGTAGCGAATATTTCCCTCAGGCATGGCCACAACATACTGTCGACGAGATGTAGTGTGATTTTAGGTTTATATCACACGTTGACAATATGACATTTCAAGGATGCCCTCGGCATCATAAACCAGCAGTAAAGTAAGCAAATGTTATCAGCAAATGCTTAATTTTCTAATAAATAGTTGTTAATATTTGAATGACATTCAACACAGAGATCACAACAGCAAAATAATATTTCTACAGATGTCTGAAGAAATGCACAAATCTTTCTAAAATATTACATATATATAAGGAAAGTAGTACATTCTTATCGTGTTTCTCTAAATCAATATAAACAGATACGTCTCTTTAAATTATTTTAGTGCGATCAAAGTGTAGGATTTGGTGAAATCGGTGAATACTATACAAAGCATTTCTTATTTTTACGTTTAGTAATGCCATTTAGTGAGGAACAAAGTTCGCCCTTTTATACAGATTATAACATTAAAAAATAAATTGACTTCGTTTCCAATTAGAAAGCATTGGAATTTTAATATCAACAGAAATAAAGAAAGGAATGCGAACTTTTATTTCTGTTTAATGCAATGACTGAAAATAAAAACTACGAAAAGAACGGAAAGTACTTATATTTTGTTAAGAAAAAAAATATTAGGAATTTTTTAGTTAAAAATAAAATTATTATTTAACACCTCCAGGGACTCCAAAGACTCATCGAGTGAGAGTGTGCCAACAGCATCGAACGATTTGGGTTCCCTTCCAACTACTAACTGCGATCAAACTTACTTAACTGAGCCATTAGTAGCAGAGGCTCTACCAGTCGACATTGATTTTTTTTTTTACATTTAATTCTACTTGATTTTACGGTTACAAGAGAAAAAGGAATAAAGGAAATAACATCCGAGAGACAAATATTAGTCTTGCTCAAGCGATAATAATGCAGTGCGTACATACCCAAAACATTATTACATAAGTCATTAGAAAACATTAGGCCATAGGCTAATGGTCGAGCTCATATTCGTGTTCGGTGTTTCGTATTTTCATTTTCTATAGTTTTTGTGATTTTAATGTGGCAAAACACGTAATATTAAAACGAAGTTGAAGATTTATATCACTTCTCTAATATAATCAATGTTTGAGAGCAAATATTTAATTATTTATTTATTTCGTTTTATTACTCAACTTACGAAATAAGAGAGCCATGTTTTAATGGCTTGTGTTACATTCATCAGAACACAGAGTATAAAATTATGAAGGTAACCCTATCGATTTTCATAGAATTTTGTTTACGGCATTGCTAAATCCAGTTGAATAAAATTAATTGCTAATTCAGTTTTATTCAAGACGAAGAACAGCAATCAAACGTTGATGAGTCTGAACATATGGAATAATGTGAATAGTGTAGTGTGACATAACATAAACATATCTTACAAAAAATTAACACCGCTTCATCGCTCATGTGACATGGTACCACAAAAACAAATGCTCGTTTTACATTTCAGCAACAGTGCACCGTCTATTTATTTATTTTTTTATTATATTTAAATTCTGAGCTGAAAAAAAATCTTACTCAGTTTGAGTTATGGTAATATTCTCAAGTAATCGGGATGTATGCTTTTTTGATACACTTCACATTTTCATTATTTTAATAACTAAAAGTCCTTTACTGAATATTTCAGACTTTTCCCAAAATTTTCAACGAGGATATATTCGATAACTCATGTGTATAACGAATCAAAAAAGGAGGATAGGAAGAAGAAAGAAATGAAAGTAAAGAATTTTATAAATTAATATTTTAAAACAATAACCAAAGTATAAGTCATATATAAATGGATTTAGTTGAAAAATAAGTAAAGCAAATTAAATTAAATAAAAATCAATAAATAAAAATGAAACAATATTAAAAGTAATAAAATAAATCCCAAACACAGAGAAAGTTTTAAAACCTCCACGTAGCACATATCTCTATTTCCTGTTCCGTTGTTTCCTCAACGGAGAGGGTGTTGCAGTATGATTCTGGGCCACTAAAGAACGCTGCATGTTTCATGTTGCGAAATATTTAAAAAAAAGTCTTTATAGTGTACATGACTCCTGTTATTGATGGATAAAACTAAAGATTGCGATATGACAACACTATATATGAACAACAAAAATTAAGAACGGCAAGAAAATATCAAGAATTATCGCAACCAGAAATCAAAGTCTGAATAAGATGTGGATTTTACAAATGATTATATAAGCGATAAAGGTTTTGATAGGTTCGAGGGAAAATAAATCCAGTTGTTTAGATGTAAATTGCTTCAACTTAATTTATGTCTAGTGTTTTCAAATAGTTGATATAACAGAAATACTAAACATTTAAGCCACTAGAAAATACGAATGCACTTTATTCGTAACAATCCAAAAGTTTTGTACAGCCAGACCAAATAAAAATGAGCGTGCAAATATTTAATTCATCTTCTTGAAAATGTCCATCGCCGTTTGTATCTATCTCATCTAAGCAATTGGTGTTCTGTGTTCATACCATCAACATCATTTTGGATTTCAGTATTAACAGAAGCGAAGTGAAAATTCTACTTCCAGGCTTAGTTTTCGCTCCGAATTTCACTGATTTCTTTTTACATTTTGATAGCTCTTCAAGCTTAGACAACAAAAACATTAACCGTTATAGGACTTGGAGTTAAACGATGAAAATCCTGTTTTCAAAAAAAAAAAATAAATAAATAAAATAAAAAAAAAAAATAATGTATGTGTGTGTTTTATTTATCTATTTATTTCACCTTCCATAAGAACAGAGGTGACGAACATCAAGAAATTCTTTCTCGGACTTGACAAGTATATTTCTGCTATAAAATCAGTATTAGAACATGTCCTGAGATTTATACTATTTCTGAATTCATATACTCTATTATTCAGTAGATCTAGTTTTAAATATTTAATGTTGTTTAAAAAGAAACTGTTTATTTTAATTATTTAAATTATTAAATAACTAAATTTAATTTAATTAATAAATTTAATAAAAACAATACTTAATTAACTATATTTAATTAAGTAATTGTTTTTCTTTTTTGTACAGTATACATCACATAACTATTTCATTTTTATTTAAATTATTTCCTGGCTAGTTCTTTTAAAGAGTTTCTGAAGACTATTATTCATAAATATTTCAGTGGGGTTTAACTTCAATGCACTGTGTTCTTGACTTTCATGGTCTCAGTATGAATTCTTTGTATTCTTGTTTAGCGATTTCAACGCTGTTATATTATATTTTGTATGGTAATCTTAACAAAAGAAGATCTGAAATCCAAAGGACACTAACACTGAGTGTGAACGGCTAGATCAATCAATAAAACTGGATTGGAAATAAAAGTTTTATGCCGTTAAGCCTCGGGGTGGCGTCGCCTAAAGAGATGAAAACTGATCATTAGTAATCTAAATGTATTTTATTAATAATTTTTAAGTGTTGGTTATTCGTCACGTGATTTGTTCTTCGCCCTTTCCAGAATTTCTCTCTTCCCTTTCGCTGTTATAAAACTGTGGTGCCTAAGCTGAAGAGATACCGAGCAAACTCTCCTCTTCATTTGAGAATTATTATTTTCATTCGAAATATTAAGTTCTTTCGCTGTCATTAAATACTCATTAACTGTTTTCTGTCTCAGCACTTTTTAGCATGCCCATCCAGGATGCCAAGTATTCGATTTACCCCTCCGTCCTTCTCATCGTAATCATCAGCGCCGAGTGACTCGCTCTGGTGTTTCTGTCTCTCGTGTGCGATTATCGTTTTCCTCCCCTCTTCAGTTGCCCTATACTAAAGCGCATATCAAATTTACAAATATAAACTATGAAAGAAATAATGCGGGTAACCCAGAAGCATCGGCTCACTCAGGCCAAAACCTGGTCTTCATCATATTTAATAGAGCCGTATTTATTTTTAAAGCTTCCTGTAGCAATGGTTGCATATTTTATTCCTTTTCATGCTCATTTCTTAACATAATAATCATTGTTTTGTAACCATTTCAAGATCATTTATTTATAACTGAATAATCAACTATATTTAATTCTGTCGCGTATTTGAAACACTTTCAGCAAAGTATCTACTCGCATTTTGATGCAATGTTTCTTCCTTAAGGTTTTATGTTCTATAGAATTATCGCTATTCACATACACTCCATATTTCAGAAGATTTAAGTCAGAAGTATAAAAAAGGAATAATGCAAATAATTAATGGAGATGGAATTAATGGAAATATGCTAGCGTGAAATGTTGTAATACATGAATGTAGAAAATAAAATTCTTTGTATATTTTCATACTTCTTAAATCGTCATATACATATTTGTTATTTAAACGACGTTGAACTTTTAAGCAATAGCTAAGACAGATTCGTTTTCGTGTTGGTACTTACAACTTCTCTTGGCTTCGTGCTCTCGTAAGCATTAGAAGAATACGTTCTACGAGACCTCCACACTTTCCTAGCATTCGGATTAGGATTAACCACATAAAACAAAATTGCTTTCCGCGGCATGCACAGTTGGGGACAGAAGTATACGGAAACCTGCATTTGACAGCTTCGCTTCTGAAGGAGAACTGTAATTCAGGAAGTCGACGTAATACTAGTGGTGCAGACTAGAACATCCGTCCGTTTGCTTGGTCGACGGCGATCACTCTTAGAACCGTTACGAGGCGAACTGTAGAAATATCAGTTATGATGCCAGCTTGACGCGATGTCTTATTTTTATAAAAAAAAAAAAAAAAGCATACAGTTCAGCAGATATTTCTAATAAAGGTCAAAGATATAAAAAGCCCTCAAGCAGAAATGTCTAACACTGATCTTTGAAGTTGTATTTCTAGGCATAAGCTACTTCATAAAAGCAGGCCATAATATTTATGAACATGGCAGCAGTTCATAAATTCAAAGCACACAAATCGAACGAAATGTAAATGATTAGCTTAGCATCTTGCGTTATTAAATTAAAAATATTCTTTCTGTGTTTTTTTTTTTTCATTTTTGTTGTCAAAAGCTTTGTGAAACATCAAGAAATTCGCCTGATGACTTTGACCTCATTACACGAATGTTTTAATATAAAACATTTGGCATAGACTCGACGTTTATATATAGTATATCAGCCTATTATTTTGCTTCCCCAACACTGACAGAAATAAGGTCGTCCCTAAAGAGTTCACCAGGCTAATTTAATTATGTCGCTCCCGACACACACACACACACACACACACAAATTTGTGTCTTGTGTGATATGTGATGCATTGTGCATAATTAACTACACATATTTTCATGGGATTTTCTTTATTACTAAAGTATATTTTCAAACTCCACATCAACGAAAATGCAAACATTTGGGAAAATAAAATAAAATAAAATCATACTTTTATTTTTGTGCGCACGCACCTGGAATGTGTTTGAAAAGAGAACTCATTACAAGATGCCATACTGAATTGAAAATAGTCAAATTTCACATCTGACCTGCATTATTTAAATCTTATTATGTATGAATTTATTCTATGATGTACATGAATGTACGGATGGCCAATATTTCCAGCGTCGTGGTTTGCTAAATTCAGCTTTCGTCAATAATCAAGTTTAACGTGAGTTAGTAATGAAGTAGCATTTTGTCTGAGTCTAGAATTAAGGAAAATATATATTGTACAAAAATATATTTTCTAAATAAATCGATGGTATAGCGCTAAATAAGGTTTCATGGCAAAGTGAGCAGATGAAAGGAATTTCAAATCCTCGGACGCAACTGACAAAAGAAAAAATAAATAAATAAAGTAAAATAAAAAAATAAAATAAAAACAATATAATTTGAAAGGAAAGAAATATAAAATCTATCGTTAAAAATTTTATACTTCAATTCCATAAGTACTCCAGCTGTTGCATTCACAGAAAGATTTTTTATCAATTTTCTTTATCGCAGGGACCGCTATCCTTGCTTGCCATTTTGTCTTTGCTGTTTCGTGCTAACTGGAACTAGCGGAGAACGCATTACGGATTGCGGATGGCAAATCTCGTGGGCGGTAGGGGAGGGGATTACCTAAGTTTGCAATTAGTTCGCTTTGAAAAAAAAACATGAAGGGTTGTCCAATCCTCATAGAGATGAGATCGGGTGACCACTTTCTCCGCTCCTCTTTCTACTAAGCGAACACATGGGAATTTTTTTTTTCACACTAACAACATTTTTATTTTCTGTTCTTTTAAAATACAGCGGCGTACTGTCATCCACGCTTTATTAAGTGAAGGTGACCTACGCCAACTGTAAAAACATTTCCCCATTTTAATTTACTGTCTCTTGAAATATCAAGCCGTCTTAGAGGAGGCATGTTACTAAACTTTTTGCCAAGAAGTTGGTCGCTTCATTGAATTTTTTCTGACAAATTCTAGTCGGTTTTTCTTTCATTAGCGGACGCTGTTTCATGGCTGATAATGATAACCATCTGAAAGTCCCGTACGTTGTCACATCGCAGTCGCTCCTATGTCACTTTCGGATTTGTTGACGACACTCATCGACAGAGTTAGAGAGATCGATGTGTGCTTAAAAATTCGGTCTTATATATGCACTTGTTTCTGCCATTATTACTGTTGTGTTAGCAAGCATATCATCTTAAAGCATGCTGTTAACGTACTACTGCTTTTCAACTTTCCCTGAAAACAAAAAAGAAACACTACTTGATTCAGATACTTATTTCTCCATTTATAGTTTGAACACTACTTGAAAAAAATCTTCTGAATCGAATTTTAAGCTCCCGATTTTGTCAAATCACAGCAGTGAGAGTTGTATATGAATCACCTAATGCTGATCGATTTTTCTATAAAATACTGGATTTGGTTCGTCTCGAGATTTCAACATTTTTCCTTCCATGTATTTCATTATTTCTTTCGGGATCACTTTTTAGAATTGATACAATAATGTTCATTTGAGTACTGAACAAAAATTGGATACAGTGGAGTTCAAAGCGCAGAAAGCGTGGAGTTATGTTTCGTGGCGGAAGACTGATCATGATGAAGATTGTAATCGTCAGTGAAGATATTAGTATGTAATTTGAAAATTATAAATGAGCAATAAATACTATCTAAGGTTCTAGACAAAATAACAAAAAGAAATCCAGAAAGCTTTTGATACTTTATTCCATGATATTTTATTAAAATCCTGGAGACTATAGTAATTAGAGGCTGTGCTAATGCCTGGTTTCAAAGTTATTTAATGTCCAGATGACATCCAGTAAAATTAAGTTAACAAAATCTACAGCAATTTCATTAAACTAAATTGCGGTGTTCCCCAAAGGTTTCGTGCTTGAACCAGTATTATTTATAATTTACATCAACCTCTATGACCGACATTTATCAAGTAAGGTAAACACCTTTGCAGATGACACATCATTCATATTCACTGCAAATTAAGTATGTGAAATGCAAAACATGGTCAACACACATCCTGAAAATAGTTACAAAATGGCTTCAAGTGAATAAACTTGCTCACAATTCTGAAAAAGCAAATTTATAATTTTGAAACTCAGAAATGCACTTGTTAGCAAAGCTATTTTTTTCATTCATATATTCCTCCATAACTGGAATTATAATCTAAATTGTAACTGCATGGAGAGTGAAAACGTGAATACCATAACTCATTTAGGATTACAAATTGACAACAACTTAAGCTGTAAACTTCATATTACAGGTGTATGAACCAGAATGAGATTTATGCTATCTCGTGTCTTCTTTTTAATAAAGATTATTAATCATGACAATGTTAAGAACATTATAAATTCTGTATCCAGGTGAAATATAGTGTACGGTATACTAAGCTGGGGAGGAACTTATCAACACCACATTGACACCCCTAACTCTTTACAAATAAATGAATACGCATTTTAACCAATAGTAAATATGAAACCTTTACGGTGAATAACAAATATACCCTATTAAATATCTTACCATTTAGACAATTATATATTTACAGGATACTAATCTTCCTAAAGTCAGATAATTAGTACGTAAGCATTACTTAATTCTGAAAAAAGCGAGCTTAAAATATTTAATCCCAAAAGCGCAAAACATAAATAATACATGAACATTAGAACGTATTTGGCTCAAATATTTTAATGGCTTATCTCTCTTAATACCAAACAAAACCATCATGAACACAAAGAAATCTCACTAGAGTTTATATTGAAAATTTATTTAGAATAAGCGTATAAAATGATAAATTAACGAATGCAAAGTATTACATTAATTAGTGCACTGTACTGTTTTCATTCTACATGTACATACAGGTGACCATAGTTAAAGAGGTGTTCAGAGCCCTGTGGCGAAAAACGTATTTAAAAAAATTCAACCAAACTTGGTGTATGTACACTCTGGAAGATGCAATTTTGATTTACAGAAGATAAAATATAGCATAAAATTCTGCGGAAGGGGACACATGGCGCTATAAGCGCGTGATTTGGGATAAATTAAACAGTTATAGCTAGAAGAGACATAACAAATCAATTTTCGCGTTCGAATAACTTGCAGATATGGTTCAATATCTCCTCCTTTCAGATGTTCTAAGAACTGTATTCTATGAATGACATTTTCTACAGAAGAAAACAACAGAACTGCATTGATTTGCCCAAAAGCTGCGTTATTCTGTCCTTCAAGGTTGTTAAATCAGGAACATGTCCTTCATACACCCCCACGTTTCAGATGGTCCCCAAACCAAAAGTCACAAGGGTTAAAATCAGGCGAACGAGGTGGCTATGCTGCGGGAAATGCACGAGTAATCAATCTGTGTTCTCTAAAGTGTTTTCTTAACATTGGCTGTAGAGGCAATCCAATTTGAGGTGGTGCTCCATCCTGCTGAATATGGTAGAGTAAAGGCATCTTCGCTGCTGCAGTTGCGAACAACAAAGTTACTCAGCATTTCTCGATACCTAACAGTAGAAAACAGTACAAAGTCACTGGTCCTGTTGGGCGAAGTTCTTAGAAAAAATCCTGACCAATAATGAACGATGCAGTGAAACCACACTATCACTTTCGGTGTGTTTAAAGGGGTATGATGGAACACATGAGGCTTATTCTCAATCCAAATGCGGATTGTGTGAGTGTTAGTTCCTGCAATCAGATAACACTCACACATTCAGATAAAAGTGTGTTCCATCATCAGCAAGATCTTCCACAGCCATACATCATTACCTCCATAGATGAAAAATCTCAGTATTTCACACAGGATTTTCCACACAGTTGAGTATAGCTGGTACAGTTGCCTTCATATTGCCTGAGCACTGCTTGACCCTTGTGCGTTATTTATTTCGTGTTACACGGCAGCAGTTGCAACTTCATCAACTTGTTGAGAAATAATCCGTTTCCTCCCTAGTCCTGGCCTCACTGCTAAAGATCCGCTATTTTCAAATTGTGAAATCATTTTTCAAAGATTTCTTATTGTCACTGGACCTTTTCTTCTATCCTTCAAACGCCGGAATTTTCCAAGCGAGGCATTAGCGTTACCGCGTTGTTGTAGCAAAGCTTGACTAGCAAAGCACTTTCGGGTAATGTAAGATCTATAATACTTCAGTCTTATCATAATGACGAGAATCCGTTTCGGTCTACCTTATATCCACCAACTCCTCAGTAAAAAAACAGTGAGATTGTGCAACTATCACGCGATTATAGCGCCAATTCTGCTGGTGGCAGAATTTTATACTTTGTTATTTTTCTGTAAATCAAAATTCCATGTTCCAGAGTCTTGGGAATAGAGTCTTTTTTCGCTACAGGGCTTTAAACACATCATCTTTAATTATGGCTACCATGTATGTCCTCTATATATTGTTCTGAATTCTCAATAATTTTGTGCACTGAGCTATTATGCACTGTATATAGATTTGTGTACTTATATATTTTATAACTGATGAAAAGGGGATGGAGGGGTGGTGAAGCGCACATAGCCTCTATCACTCAAATGCCAATCTCAACTTCTCGTGGCCCATCCTGTTCTAAAAGTACAAACGAGGCTCTGGCGACCCAGTATGGACGGTATAATCCTATCACCCTAAAAGAGTAAATGCTGTTAGATCTGCCTGTTCAGAGGCGTTAGGTAGCAGTCCTACCACTGGACTTATCCAGCGACAGACTAGTAACCTACCCTGGGGAAATGTAATATACTTTCAAGTCTGTCCAAAGAAAAGCGGGACGGATTATCAGGGAAAAGATCACAATTTAGGAAAAGTACACGAAATTGGAAAAAGGAACACATAATGAAGATTGTAACATGGAATGTGAGAAGCATCGCGCACAAAGAAGAGGAACTTGATAAACAACTAAACCAAGCTAACATAAAGATATGTTATAGTAACAGAAAAAAAGAAACAAACAGCTATATACAAATCTACAGTGGGATAAAAAAGAAGAAAGAGCAAAAGCAGGTATAATTATTATGGTACATAAATCTCTTAAGAACAATATTATATATTATAACTACTTGATCAAAGACTAACAGAAATTAGAACTCAAGACATTAATGTGTTAATGTCTTGAGTTCTAATTATTGTTATGTGTTACCGCCACATAACAATAATTGGTGCATATGCACCAGAAGAGGGAAAAGAAGAAGACAGTAATATATTTTATAAAGAATTATAAAATGCCATAGATAAAGCAAACCGAACTGACTATTTATTACTAGCAGGAGATTTAATCGCCAGAATAGGAAACAAAAAATACAAAACAAACATAGGTCAATTTGGCGAAAATACATGTAATCAAAATGGTCAAGACTACGAGATTTTGTCATTTATAATAATATGAGAATAGTGAATTTGGTGTTTAAACACAAGGAAATACATAAATATGCTTGATCAGCCAGAGGATGCAAATCAGTAATTAAATACGTTATCGAAAATTTTATATTAGCGGAGTCAATTTTAGAAGAGAATATCGAGGCTTTGAATTAAACTCCGATCATTATATGATATCAGCAAAAATTTCATTTAAACCCAAGTGACTAAAAATACATAAAATTTAAAATTCTTATCGACCAAGTTACAAAATTTATTTATTACAGGATCCCAATGTTAGATAACAATATCAAAAATGCACAAACTTAAAAACGGAGACCACACATGAATCGAGTTACATAGAAGAGGAATCGAAATATTTGAAACAAATTCTCACAAAAGTAGCAATAAAAAGCTTAGGAATAAAGCGCAAATGGAATGGATTAGAAAAAGAGGACTATGAGACTGAAACAAAGAAATAAAAAATATAATAAAAACAAAAAAGCAGTGTGACCAGAAATTGCTAAAATCCAAAACAATAGAAGCAGAAACAGAGTATAAAAGAAACAGTGCAATTGCAAAACCAGTATTAAGGAAAAAACAGAGAGAGAGAGAGAGAGAGAGAGAGAGAGAGAGATGGAACAATTTCATAACAGAACTAGAAAAGAATATATTTAAGCCACAACCCAAAATCTATAAAGCAATATAATACATGAATAAAGAAATTAAAGAAAAAAGAAAAATACAAACAATAGATATAGAAAAATGGATGACCCGTTTCTAAAATCTCTGGACAGATGAGAACAATGAAGTAAAATTTTATAAAACAAAGAATGACCTAACAGAAAATATCACAATGTTAGAACTGAAAAACACAATAAAGAAGATAAACAATACGAAAACACTAGGAAAAGACCATATAAATATAGAACTATACAAAAATGCAGGTGAAAATTTTAATGAAAGACCTCTGAAATTTTTAATATTGTTTAGATGTCTGGAAAAACTCCTAACTCTTGGAAAAAAGCACTGGCTATCCCAATCTATAAAAAAAAGGAAATAAAGACGATTCCAATAACTCTAGGGGAATTAGTCTGATAAATACAGGATATAAAATATATGCCGGAATATTAAAAGAGAAGCTAAGCAGTATTGTAGAGCAGCGCTTCCCAAACTGTGGGCTGCGGCCCCTTTGGGGGCCATAGATTTTGTTGAGGGGGGGGGGCGTGAAATAATGAAAAGAAATTTAAAATGTTTTAAGACTAAATAGATTTATCTTAAAAGAAACGTATTTAATTTTTATTTAGTATTTCTTTTTTGTTATTTTTTATATTTTAATGAAAAAAAAATCAGGTATTGGTGCGTTCACAAATTTTGCTTCCTGCGTATTTCGGCGCTTAATGAATATTAGTAAATATATGCTTATTCGTATAAGTTTCATTTCAAAGCAGAAATATAAGAATTGCAGTTTAAAATATTTCACCTGATATTGACTTTTTATGTAGCAGTATTGAAACACGTCCATCACATTAAATTATTATTAAATTTCTTTTATGTTTTTAATTCTTTATTTATTACTAATCGTTTAACGTTTCATGTACTTGCACTGCAAATGTACAATAACAATATATCTATCTATATAAAAATATGAGATAATGTGCCATGTCAAATGTGTATGTAAGATGATAAATGTAATATTTGCATTTGATTTTGCAATATTCGCTGTGTATCTTTTGTATTGAATATAAATACAATAAATATTGTCTAGATTATGATTTTTTTTCGAGGGGGGGTTGAAATATTTTAATTTTCCAAAGGGGACCCTTTCATCCAGAAATTTGAGAAGCACTGTTGTAGAGGACGAACTAGAATAAAACGGTTTCCAAAAAGGGCGATACTACATAGATCCCTTTTTTACTCTAAAATTATTAATAGAAAAGAGAAGAGAATTTCAAAATTATTAGATAAAAATTATTTAAAATATTACCTGATTTAAATATACCAAACCACCTTTTACAATCCATTCACGAAATATATACAGGAAATAACATAGCAGTTAAATTAGAACACATCTCAGAATGGAAAGAGGATTACGACAAGGATGTTCCCTCTCAGCTCTGCTTTTCAATATATATATATAAAATTATAACAATCTGGAAACGGTATGACCCATTTGGTATACAAATAACTCCACAAATGAAGATAGATACACAACTATTAGTATTAGCTACATCAGAAGAAAGTTACAAATATCATTAAAATCATTAAATGATATCTCGAAACAATATAATATGACAATATCTAAAGAAAAAAAAATAATGGCATTCAAAGAGGAAAAGCCAATAAGAAGTAAAATAATGATAAAAAATAAAATATTACAAAAAGTAAATACTTTAAAATACTTGGGATGTGGTTTCTCATACGAAGGCGAAAAAGATATAGATGCTAAAATATCAAACTTTGTTAAAGTAAATGGCATAATAAATATTTAAGCCACATAAAAACACACTAGAATCAGAATATATAATGTGTTGTCAAAACCAACTCTACTATACGGAAGCGAAACATGGACCATAAAAAGGAAAGATGAAAAACGAATTCAAACAGCAGAAATGAAATTTCTCAGAAAAACAGCGGGGTATACCAAGTGGGACCATACAACAAATGAAGAAATCTTACAGTTTCTGAATATAAATCGAATTAATTACTACATAAGCCAGTGTAAACAAAAATGGATAGAACATTTAAATTGAATGGACAACAGCAGAATACCGAAAATATTAAAAGATACAAAATAAGTGGAAAAAGAAGAATCGGAAGATCAAAAAAGAGATGGCATAAAACCGGAACAGGCCATCTGGCCTAAAATCCATGTTAGGAAGAAGAAGAAGAAGAAGAAGATAATCCGGAATGAGTTTAGGCTCTTCGGTTATGCATATGATGTATTTGTTTCATAATGCTGAAAAAGGTTTAAACGGAATGCGATGTAATGAATATTATTCATATTCTTGTATTGTATATATTTGTAATTTTTATTTGCATTAAAGTATTAAAATGTAGATGGAAGTAGAATTAAAACTTTTTTCACTCCGAATTTTACGAATACCTTGGAGTTTTTGAAGCTGACAACATATTGACAGCCGAAATGAAAAATAACACATTTCCAATATCCAAAATGAGTGAAAAAAGTTTTAAAGTCAAAACGGTTCTCTTTTAAGCGCAGTGAATATAAATTAATCAAATATGTAATCAAGATATATGGCAGGAATAAGTAATAGACAATTTTATTTGAACGCACTTCATTAAAAATCCATTAATGACAATAAATCATGTATAGCAACCACTTGGTGACTCAAGTCATCCAGTAAGGGATGGGGGAATTGTTTACAAGTTAATCTAACTGTACGAGAAGAAAGGAAGCATTTAATAATTGCATCAGGAATGTACAGCATATGAATGTTGCATTACAAACTAATGCAATAGAATATACTCGTATATTGAAAATATACTTTTCGACCAAATTCACAGAACAAATTCTTATTCTTCGTGAATATTTTATTTTTAATAAGCACAGTAGACGAATATTTGATATAATAAGCATTCTGGCATGCAAATTACGAGTTTGCAATAGAATTGATCTGCCACTCAACAGTCACCTCACAATGCAAATTACCTACAAATAAACTACAATAAAAACAAAAAAAAGAAAAATACCTATATAATTATATTACCTATATAATTATTAATATATAATTACCTAAAATTACCTATATAATGCCTATAAAAACACGAGGTGAGACCAAATCACATAATTCCAGTATTTTCGCTCGCTTTCAGATGGGTGAGGTCAACCACATCTCCAGAACCTGCAGGATATCAGGTTAGCCTCGTTTAGATGATTCTTTAAGATGGTGGGCAGTTGGACTTGCAGCCCGGTCCAGGCAAGTTCTCGACACTATGGACGCAGCTACAGGAGACAGGAAGTTTTACAATAAGAGCTGTACAAGGTTTCTGAGGGCCAAGTAAATCAGAAAAAACGCTATATAGCTCTAAGAGCAAGACGGTACCCCACGATATCCTCTCACCAACTATCTCTTGAAGTTGTTACGGCCACTGCCACTGGTGAAAACATTTCCCTTCGGACTGTGTTAAGAAGGCTCTGTTCAAAAGGTTCTATCTCTCCTCAAAAGAAGCCAGTGATATGTATCCCATTAACCACAAACCACCACAGAGCTCATCGAAACTGGTGTCTTAAACATGCATCTCGGAACCCTGCGAACTACGGCCAAGTCCAGTTCTTTGAGTCCAGTGATGAGGCCTTCAAACGGATTGTAGAAACTGTTTGAAGAGAACGAGGAATGCAGTATCATCCATCAGAGAAAAGGACACTTAGGTCGAGGCCGTGTTTTCGAGTTGAGCGGAATAATGATGAAGTCTGCAATCCTTCTTCATGTTCTTGACAAGGATACAGCAAATGCATAGAGGTACCGAAAATAGATCTTCGAATCCTATATACGATTTTTAGGCAGTTGTCCAGAGTTTCTTTTTATGCACCTTGAAACTGAAGATATCTAACGATTGCTGTCCAGACTATCGCCAGACTTAAATCCGATTGCGCACTAACAGCCACTTTTTCCCTCAGTCACTCGAAGAGCTAAAGTCTGTGGTATAAGAATAGAATATCTTACAGACATCCTTATATTGAGCATGGCCCGCAATTACCAGGCCTGTTTAGTCGTTAGAATAGATCATACGCTCTCTTAATATTAGGTGACCGTATATTCCAGCATACTCTGTTAAATTATGTAATTTGATCTCTTTTTTTATTGATGAATCTTATGCATCGCTATGTGATGTCCCTTATACTAATCCGACATTTCTCGCTGTCCGATCATTTTATTGTTATTCCATTGCACACTATCATAAAAAATTTACATTTGGTATTTTATTTTTTAAACTATTCATTTATTTATTTTTAATATTGTCAAGTGGCGTATCTTACTAATACACTGTTCGACAAAATTAACAAAAAAAAAACGATAGGGTGATCAATTCTTGGTAAAATTCTCCAAACCGACATTCTCCAAACATTCTGGAATTCCCAATCTGGAATAGGAGATACGCATTTTTTAACTTGCCAAAACTCGTTGGGAAAAGTAAATACAAAAAGTTATTAAAACAAATTTATTGAAATACATTATGCAACTTATAAAATTTAATTTTAGATGGAACAGACTGCTGATGTTAATCTATGGTCTACTGACATGGGAATACTAGGAGATATTAGGACAGACCAAACGTTGCATGATAAATCGAAAACTATAGGCATTTTGAGATTAAAATTCTGAAATATTGAACATTGTATAAAATGTAACAACATAAGAGTATCGATTTTCAAAGGGGCTCTAGGAGTAAGATGAAAAAAAAAAACGTTTCCTAGATATGACATCATTTCGACTCCAGAAAGAGAAGTGTTAGGGACGTATCCCATTTTATCGCCGCATCTAAAAGATTTCTAGACCTCCAATATGCAGAGTGGTTGTAGTTCTCACACCACGCAATGATAGCATCTACCATGTAAAAATTCATAAACACCCCTACTACAGCGAGATTTGAACCCACAGCCTTAAGGTTTGGGAGACAGCACTATCCTCTCGCCAGCTGTTTCATTGTACATTCAGTACTGTTATGCGTTTGTTTTACACTCGTTTCATTTTATGTAGGAATTCGACAATACGAAGCTTTTGTTAATTGCTTCAGAACATTTCATTAAAATAACACTAGATATTTTAAGCGTCAATTTATTGTGATCTTCACCTAGGCCAAAAGGGAATCTGAAAGGTGGAGAAATTTTGCGTCTATGTATGTTTGAGAATGTTTTAAGCTCCGTAACGCATAAAATATATTGAGGGTTATAAGCATGTCATAATAATTTGCATATAATGACGGAAATTGTCTTCCGCATTCTTAAAGCATGCCATTACATAGCATGCCCGTTGTATGCTGCGTACTCGGTAACCTCGACAAGGAAGAAAAGTGTCAACCAGACCCCTCTCGGTTTGCAAAAATTTACTACATTTATAACATGAAAGTCCTCGCGCTTAATCTAGTGGCTATGCGCTTCTCAAACTTATATCTGGGAAAGGAGTGTCCTAGGTTCGATTCCCGTCGACGACGTGAGAAGCTTAAGGATTTTCCTCAGCTATAGCCAAGTTAGCCGGTCTTGGGCGTGGACAGCAGTGTTTTCCCCAAGTTTATCTGGGGTTTTTCATCCCGCAAGCAGGTCAATTGGCCTCGTGAACACACATACGGAACACACGGATTATAGTCATGAATATCGTCCAAAGGGGTGGCTGCAGAGGAGTGGCGAACAGGCTGCATTAATACGCCAGTAACCTCTCATTAGTAGGGGACTCAATCCGTCTGAGATGGATGAGAAGGATAGAATAGGAGGTAGTATGAAAAGGTGTCGGGAGATTTCTTATTCACATTTTATATTTAGAAGAATTTTTCGTTTCGAGTCCTGCTAGTCTAAAACAATCTACTATTGTCCCACTAGTCTGTTGTATGTGTGTGTGTTGTCTTGTGCTAAAACTCCGTGCAAGGAATCGAGTTAAATAAAACTAAATCTGCAAATCTAAAAAGGGAGTAGGCAAGGCCATTCTATCTCTATCTCATTTTTGGAGACTGAGTGATAGTAAATCGTCACCTAAATCAGTCAGTGATAGTCAGACCTATCCATGATTTCAAGCTACACCCTATAATACCCAATACTGTATGCAGTATTATTGTCTGAAATAATGTGAGGTCTACGGTTGAGTTTCTTGAGTTTCAGAATTATAACTTGAGGTTCGGGGAGGAAAAAGCCTATTTGGCGTGATAGAGATCGACTAACTCGGGAAATGGTTAATAAAGCAGTCTAAATTTCTAGTTATTTCCGTTTCCTAATTTGCAAATATTCTTAGTTTATTTATTTATTTTTCTTTCCACAGAAAGGGAAAATATTTACTGCCTACTGCTGTTTTCCTCATGAATTCTCACAAGTTTGTTCCCACAAAACAAATAAAACAACTGGAAAACACCAACCGGCAAACCAATTAGAGAACCCAAGCGATTAAAAAAAATATTACTTCAAAGCATGATTGCTTGAGCCGTAATTTCAAATAATATGAACAAAGATCAGACTGTATATTTTCTAGTGGAAGATTAGAATTTTCAGGAAACTTCTCTGGTTAACTGCTCAGCTTGGCACTATAGAGAATCGGGAAAGAAAATTTCTACAGTCAGTTGCAAACTGGGAAGATAGATCTTTATAAGAGGTGACGAAATTATTTATCAACCCAAAGAGATTCTGTCCATTCACAATGATATACTAAGCAATGTTTCGAAATCACAATAATGAAAAAGAGAAAGCTAGGAAGGTTGCAGTCGATAACGCGCTACACAATTGACGGAATTCCAATTTGTGGGAAAACAAAAATGTGGTGCATCATTCCGTTATTCGAAATAATAAACGAAAACCTGTACAAAAGATCATATAGTGATTTGAACATTTTGCGCTTAAAATAAAAAAGAGTTCTTAATTTATGTCAAATTCTTACTTGCGTGATTAATCCAGAAAATCATAAGTGCACGCACATCACGTAACAGAGAAAGTATCGTATTGCGTAAGAGGAGAGGGATTTAAGAATGTTATATAGCCCTTCGGTTCCATCTTCAATCAAATACAATATAAACAATTTATAGACTCCGGATTATTATTTATTCTTAGAGAAATGCTGCTTATGTGAAACTTTATTTGAACAGAAAGTGGAAATATATTCGCATCATTTGATAGATTGATGGATAACCATATTTAATTTTCATTTACGTAAACAGCTACAAAAGCCTACTTTTTTATCTGTTTTGACAAATCGAAATATTAACACGATTACGTAGGGAAGTAAAAATTCTTAGAAAAGACTAACAATGTTTTAAACCAAGTGATGAAATCTACAATCAATTTCGTTTTACGCATTAGCTTATGTGGTAAATTAATTACATTTTGATTTTGGTCAATTAAATAATTTCACGCAAATTATCAGGTATATTCCTTCTTTTACATCTCCAAAAAATTAATCAGCTCATATTATGGTATACGATGTACACAACACTCCTATCAGTAGGTGATGGGAATTGTAATTTAATGTGGGGGATATTCAAAAAACGATAAGAAATCAATAAAATGACACGTGGAATTATGAGATAAAACATTGCTCATTTTGGAACCATCCTTCCAAAAAAAAAAAAAAGTAGCGGCGTAAATGGACTAATTGGGATGGAAGGAGAGGAGTCTCCCTTTCTATTTATGTGTGCGCTAAGGTCTCTATTAAAGTTGGGGAGAACACCTAGATGTTCTCAGTTACAAGTTGTTTATAGGTAATCAGGATTTCCTTAAAGGCTTTACTAATTGGCTGCTTTAAATGATGACTTATAAACCATTTAATATAATATAGATCTACCTTGATTTTGCAAAATATATTCATATAAATATTGTGCGCGCGCACGCACACACACACACACACACACACACACACACACACACACACACACACACACACACACACACACACACACACACACACACACACACACACACACACACACACACACACACACACACACACACACACACACACACACACACACACGCGAGTGCCTAAGATCACTTTGATTCTTGTTTAATTCCTCTGTTATCTTTGTCTATGTTCACTGAAATTAAGAATCAGACAATTAATGCCTTGAGGCCAGTGTGTTTTTATGCTTCTTAATTTCATATATCCTCAGGATTGTTTTATCTGGTTTGCAGAGCGAAAACAGAATTGCCACGAGAAAACATTATTTTCTTCGTATAAGACAGAGTAATAACTTATCTTGAGAGGAAAAGTCTAAGGTTATTTCACATGGCATAAACCAGATTCCAACCTAGATACTTTGGTTGAAAACAAGGCAAACAAAGATAGATGGAATTACCTCATGATGGAGGATGAAGATGCTGGATTGGAAGGTATATTGAATATCAGAATGATCCTGTGAATCATGGGTTTGGAAGTTGTACCTTCAAAGCTAGCTATAAAATAATGAGCAGCAACTGGAGCAGGTGGATTCATATGCAGGATAGTGGATTAAATACTGCAATCACGTTTTAATATTAAAGTGTCTGAGAGGACTGTGGCTTTGGAGAGAAATTGACGAATATTGGTGACCATCCGTCATTCCGCTATACTAAGTTGTTATAACTGACGATGGTAGAATTATTAGTCAACACGTTGGAAGGCGGCACGTACGATACGGGAATGCATTTTTCGTCGGTGAGTAATAGCGGTTGCTTCCCTTGAATGTGGTCGTGACGTCTAATTAGATTTTTAACTTTAGATCCCTGGCTAGCATGTTTCATGGGGATGAAAACAATGATGTTTCTTTCTATACTACTCATTTTATTATTGACGTTGTGAAATTAAAATATTATGTCACATATGAAGCTTGGAACAAAATGCACATTGTAATATTTCTTGTGCACAACACTTCTTAATAATTTCTGTTTCCACATGAAAAAATAAAAATAAATGAAGAAGCCCTAAAACAAGACAAGCAACAGATGGAAGAGGCAAAATGTAATTAAACTGGTTATGTCTTAATCTGAAGTCCTCGAAATATAATATATTCCTACAGAAGGATTTGGATATCTTAGTATTTTCCTGCTTTATTCATCAAAGCAAAGCTGTAACTGCAATCGTGAAGTTTGATTATTGAATAGAAAGACCCATTTTTACTACTCACTGTATTTATTATATGTGCTAATCTCCTTATGATTCTCGTGAAGTGAAGTGAGAGGGAGAGTAGTAGGCATCTACATGATCCCTCCGGCGTTAATATTGCGAGGATTAAGGTATCATAAATATCGGAGACAGCTCATATAGCTCAGCGTGATGAGTTACGGACAAACAGCGAGGCTTCCAGCGGGTGAGCAAAATAACAGGAGGCAATTATTACAGATGAGGGGATGTTGGCGTCCTATAAGATCACACCTGTTTCATCGCAGATACTTAACGACTATTTCATATTTAGTATGCATAACTTATCATTCCTATTATCTACCACATTATGAAAGAATATGCTGAACAATTTAAAGATAAAAACAAAAACAGAAAATGACTGCCATTATTCAAGTAAGCATCAGGAACAACGCGCTCCTCACCTTAATCTCTAATATCTTTAACACACACACACACACACACACACACACACACACACACACACACACACACACACACACACACACACACACACACACACACACACACACACACACACACACACACACACACACACAGTTCAATAAATGTAAGCTTCTGAAGTAAAAATATATGTGCAGGTCTTGAAAAAGCTGCAGTTTATTAAAAAAGTAATCCATGGCAATTTTTCATCTCGACGGTGTGCATTTATTAATAACAACCATTCCCTGCATGAATGATAAAAACAGTTTTAACATCAAATTCATGATAGTATATTTATACGATTTTCCATACTTTAAATTAGAAACTTCATAGTCTCAGCCTAAAATTCAAGGAATTGCTGTTCCTCTGAGTGCTTTAAGATAAAATACTGCATTTTTTATCCTTTTAATTTTGCCTTGTCATTTCGTGGAAGGGTTATTTCTCAGCTGTTCTTAGCTTAAGCAAGTAAACGTTACGTAAGTGAACTTCTTCAAAGCAGGCTTAGGGATACAAGTGTTAATTTTATGAGTCTATTTAATCAGTTTAGGATGTGTTAATAATTTGCATTCAAGTAAGCATGAGGAACAATGCGTTTCCCACCTTTCTCTCTGAGACAACAATTTTGAGTTTTAATATAAGCAGCTGGCGATGTTTATGAAAGAAGGTAACAATATGTCTAGTTATTCCCATGGTAAACTTCAAGAAGTAAAAGTTTGAAGTTAGATGAAGGACGAGAATTTAACTGCAATAGGGAGAAAACATATCCATATTAGTAAAAACTCTTTTGTGTCAATCGTTCGTTTCGTTGAAATGTTTGGATCAGAATACTGAAAACAATAATCGAAACAGAAATCAGGTATAGAAATCAAGATCGCCCGTCCGCTTGGCATTTTAAAATGTCACACTACACTTCGTTAAGCGTGGCGGTTTCAGTATTTTTCCTTTAGAGAAGAATCCAACACTACAAAGAGAAATATCACTTTCCAAACTTCTTTCAAGTGAAAAACGGATAACATTTATTCGAGAATTTATTCTGTTATATCGACAACTGCCCCGAACCTTATTACATGCCTACAAAAGAAATGCCATTTATTACTATCATATACTCTTGTGGAAATTATGTTCCATAGAATTGCTGTACTCATCGCAGCGAAAGGAGGTTCTAAATATTAAGGTGAAAATAATTTCTGTTTGTTTCTCACTCTATGGTGTTGTCCGTTGACTTCTTCCAAGCACTGAATAAAGAAAGGAAATCAAAACATTTACAAAACCACTGGGAATAACAGAATAGTGATAGTGACTGCTAATAAGAACATAATTTAGCAGAGTGTGTTTTAGCCAAAGAAGATAAAAAGGGCTATTTTAACTAGAATAATGTCTCTCCATAGTATATCAGCAAGTTTAAATGCAACCTAAGAAAACTGAGATTAGTATTATTCGAAGAAACTAAAACTGATTTTTTTGTTACGAAACGTAGGTATGATTTCGAAACTGAATCGTGAGGTTATAACTATTGTCACGTATATTGCAAATATAAGGGTTGGAGAGGTCTGTACTTTTCCATACGCAAACACTTCTTTGACGTGTCACTTTTCACATTTTGTTTAAGCTGAATATGGAATATGTAAGGATCCTTTGATCTGTATAGTGCTCCCGACGTAACACTATCGACATGAACGAAGATAATATCGGCAAGCAATTTATTCTCTACTGACCTATAAGGCTATAGGTCAGCAGAGAAACGTTACCCGTAGGTTCAGTACAGCACATTATCTTTCTAATAGAAACTGGATGAAGTTAAATAATTGTTTTAAAACAGTTATTCCACAGACCTGTAGGCAAGTCTGCAAAATAGCAGTTTTAAAGTTATACCTGCGAAAACAAAAACGTTGCGTGCTTGATGACTGGCGTAATTCTGTAACATATACAGTATATTGGCAGAAAGGAGGGAAAGTAAGCCAAGTGTTTGCTGTTGATCTATACTTTTTTACACAATTCACAGTCTGCGTCCCTTTATCCACAGCGCATCATAGAGAACGTTTTGAGTAGAATTGCATCCATAAAAATTGGGCGAGACGCCAATAGACTAATGAACTCTTATACAGATGGAAGTCGTTTTAGTCCTTCCTCCGATTCCACACGAAAGTCGATCTGTCGTGAAAGTGGTACTGCTTACGATCCCGGGAATATTTGTGAAAGGGATAGATACGGCGATTCTGGGGTTATCGTGAGAGGAGGTAATATGCTTAATGGACGCACCGAGCGACAAGTTCTGTAAAAAGGACTGTGATTGGTGCATGATATTGCAATGAAATTCACCGTCGTGTTCGACTGTTCCGTGGTGCCGTAGGCGAAGAATTCATTTTTGTGGATGACACTGCCACACCGCATCATACACGAGCAGTGGAGAAACTTCTGCAGACCGAGGATATTAATCGAATCGAGTGGCCAGCACTCTCACCAGAACTTAAACCCCATAGAAAACGCTTGAGGTGCAACAGTGACAGGCATTGCTCGAAATTCCTCCACAGTAAACAAACTAATCGTTATCCTTGCTGTGAAGGAGTGGGCCAGTTTGCTTCAAGAACTCCTGAATCACTTAATGCAAAGCATGGTACGATGTTGTGAAAACTGCATCCCAGTTTGAGGTGGGGATATTCCATACTGAAATGTCTCTTCGCATAGTTTATTTTTAATTTTTTGTAAGCGTTGTACATTAATTCCTTAATTACTGCCAATCACGTATTGGAATTTAATTTGTACAAAATTTATAACACATTTCTAGGTAACATAATCTGGCAATAAATTTATGCCCACATTTGGCTACAGTCATGAAAATATATTCATAAACAGGTACAAATGTAGTTCGTCCTTAGCGTTTGAATACCAATGTATTTCCCAGTATATAACCAAACTCCTTTTGAATGGGTAATGATTGAAGTCAATAACAAAGTTTATTTTTAATAACTTCTACTGATGGAGGTTAATTTTTTTTCATTTTAATAAATAAAGGAAATCATGATTATATTTCTCAAATTTTAGGACAAGTCTTACTCAAGTGTTTTAGAACATCTTCGAAGTCCCATAGAAAATTGCATAAATAAAACTTGAATAGTTTAAAAAAGAAATTGAACTAATATAATTTGAAAATATTTATTAGACGGAAAATTTGCTGTGCAATAAGTTATTTTCTACATGTAGTAATTATCATCATTTAATTTCTAGAAACTTCCTGTCTTGATGCTATCTTAGACTTTCTGTTCCGCAAGTTCCCAGTATTGAGCGTCAAACGGCTATGCACAGTGACGAACATTAATTAGCATTCTCTATAGACATGTCATCCTGTACATTCAAAGATTTTTACTACCTACAAGTAACATAGGATTTGTTATGGAACTGTTGGCAGTTGGTAAATTATGTACCTTACAGACAGCATGAATATATTTAATTATTAATACGATTTCTGTGATGCTGTATGTACTGATCTGAGAATAAAACCAAATCAGTTTAGTCTCCTAATAATAATATTTTTTTTATTACATTACATACATTTGTTACAGTTATTACATACATTTGATTACGTATGATACAACATTATTTACATTTGTTTACATAAAATATATGCATTACATACATTGGTTTTCATGTGATACGTACTTTACATGCATTTGGTTTCATAAGATACGTACTTTACATGCATTTTGGTTTCATATGATACATACTTTTTTTTTGTCTTGGATGAGATGTAATTTCTCAACTTTCATCCTCGAAGCTTACTTGTAATCTTATCTGAGGATAACACCAGTTGGTTATTATTTATTTGTTTGTTTGCTGTGTTAGGAAGCTACGAAATCTATGATTGAGAAATTCCGGTGCGCACGTACACACACGATGATTTGGAATGTATTGATGTGTCGCTGAACTGGAAGCCTGAACGAATATATTGTGCTTCATTAAGTTTGTATGGCATTTTGGGTGCGTGTTTCTTGTTCATACTATGTCCTTAGAGCTCTTTTCAGGCTATTGTAGTTTGTAAGGTTTCTGTATTCAAAAGGTAATTTGTTTATCATGTCTGAGATGTAGAAGTTTCGTTTGGCTTTTCCGTAGTGATTATTCTATTTATATGTGATATAATTAGTTGTCTGAGGTCTTGATATATACGGTATTTATTTCTGACTGTCCTGTAGTTGGCATCGAAATAATGTTTTAGCAAAGTTGCATAGTGACATAAATGTTTTGCTGTCAGTATTTTGTGTTCTGACATAGCAGTGTACATAAAGTCGTTATTGTCTCTTTGTTCCCAAAAGATCAGTTTTATCATTTTGTGCTGTAACGAGATTAATCTATTTAGTTCGTAGGGTGCACAAGAAGTATACGTTGTTATAGCGTATCTTAGTATATTTTGGCATAGTGCTTTGTATATTAGTGTTTTTAGGCGTGTGGGAACTGTCGTTTAACCTGTAGAGTTTGCCAGTTATTGTTCAGAGTTTGTTGTGTAGATGAATTATGTGGCTATTCCAGTTCATATATGCATCGAAGTAAATTCCAAGGTATCGTATTGTATCAATCTGAGTGATTGTAGTGATTTTCTGTGTGTTTTTTATGTTGGAGAGTGGATGTCGGATGGTTATATATTTGTTATCAACTGGTCGAGTCAGTGGATTTCTGAGTATCATTAATTTTGTCTTATCTGAGTTTAGGTGTATGGAGTTTTTCGTGATCCAGTCTGAGATCAGATTTATGTCATGTTGCATATTTGTTTGGGCTATGCTTGCATTATTATGGATGGATATTATAGCTGTATCGTCTGCGTATTGGAATATCTTACCTTTGAAGGGATAGCTGATTAATATCGTGCGTGTAAATGTTGTATAGAGTTGGGTAGAGTACAGCTCCCTGTGGCACTCCACAGGTTACTGGTAGCTCTCTACTTCGGTTTGGCCCGATACGTGTGATATGCTTTCTATTTTGGAGGTAGTTTGTAAACCACCTGTGCAGAGGCCCGTCTATTCCAACACGCCTCAACTTTAATAACAAGGTTTGATGTGTGAGTGTATCAAATGCTTTAGTTAGATCAATAAAGACTACCATAGCACTTTTGTTTTTGTCTAAGGCGGTATTAATTACATCTGTAAAGTCTTCCAAGAGAGATGTTGTTCCCTTATTTTTCTGAAAACCATATTGTATTTTGGGATAATGTGAAAGGTCTTTGTATATGCTGTGAGTTTCTTCAGTACGATCCGCTCCATAATTTGATTGATAATTGATAATGTTGCAATGGGTCTGTAATTGCTGATTAAATTTCTTTTTCCATGTTTGTATATGGGTGTGATTATGTAGGTCTTTAGCATACTTGGTATTTGTCCTGTTTTAAATATTTTATTTATTAATTTTAGTAGGATAGGACCTAAGCACAAATAATAATAATAATAATATATGTATATATATATATTTTTTATATGATAATATTTTTATGATCTGCTAAAATATTTACACATACAATAAACATCTTGAGTGACATTGAAACTTATAATTTTTGAGAATTCAGCACAAAGTGCTACATTTTCCACATTGGATTTCAATTAAAATTTTTAAAAATACTTTTTTGCCTCTATATTATGCATTTACAACACATGTTCTTCTAATATTTACAATAAAGATTATACAGAATTTTTGAATATAGAATATACATAATGATACTACTACTACTAATAATAATTTATTTTATTTATTTATTTATTTATTATTTTTTTTATGTCTCAGATAAATTGCATGCATAGATGCTGTAATAATTATATATATAATATTTATAACACCTTACAATTTTGAATAACAGATACTTGCAAGTTAATAATTTTCTTCCTCGAAGCTTAGCAGCGCTTATCTGAGGAAGATAATAGATGATAGATGGTGGTGGTTTCATGGTTATGTTCCTATACTGGTCACAAGCCAGGCGTTGATTTTACTATTTGTTGGTACGTGCTTGGAAGACTTCGACTGCTATTACAGTTTAGCTTTTTTTGTGTGCAAATAGGGTTGGATTTAGACATGGTGTGTTTGTTTCTTTGTGTGCTTGTAGTGATGGTTTTTGAGAGGGGGATTTGTCATAGGTTTGTGTGTGTGTGTATGTGTGGGAGGGAGAAATACGAATTCCTCTAATTTTCATTCTCGCTATAATATTTATATAGCGCCTGTTTCAGTTCTCTGTATTTTTCTAGGTTTCTGTTGTCGAACGGTAGTTTGTTTATCATGTCAGGTACGTTGAAGTTTCGGGTGGCTTTGCCGTGATGATTGTTGTACTTATATGTTATGTAGTTTGTTGACTGTGGTCTTGTTATTTGATATGTTGTTCTAGTTACTCTATATGTTGGGCTGTAGTAATGTTTTAACATGACTGTGTAGTGGCATAAGTGTTTCACCTTAAATATTTTGTGTTTTGTGCATGCTTCCTGCATAAGAGTGAGTTGTTCCCAGAATATCAGTTTTACCATTTTATCTTGCAACCATTGTAACCTGTTAGGTCTGTAGTCTGTGCAGAATGCGTGTGATGTGATTGCATATCTTAAAATGTTTTCACATAATGCTTTATAGATTAGTATTTTTATGTGGTTTGGGAAAATGTCTTTTAATCTGTATAGTTTGCTTGCTATTATCCTAAGCTTGGTATGTAGGTAGATTTTATGGCTATTCCAAGTTTGGTCAGCATCGAAGTGAAGTCAGAGATAGCGTGTTGTTTTTACCTGTGTGATGGTTGTGATTTTAGGTTCTGCGCTTTGTGTATAGGAGGATTAATGTTGGATAGTGAGATATTTATATTTTATATATAGATATTATAGATATTTATTATAGATGTTTATTATAGATATTTTTCGATTAACCAGTTAGTGATTTGATTGATGTTGCATATTTGTGTAAGCGATATTGTTGCATATTTGTGTAAACGATATTTGCATTGTTGTGAATGGATACTATGGCCGTGTCGTCTGCTTACTTGAAGATTTTACTTTTTAGGGGGAGTTGGCTTATGTCGTGTATGTATATGTTAAATAGAATGGGAGATAGGACATCTCCTTGCTGTACTCCACAGGTTACATGTACCTCTTTGCTGTATGCTGATCCTATACGTGTGGTGTGCTTTCTGTTTTTCATGTATGCTTTAAACCACTGGAGTAGAAGACTTCCAATTCCGATATGGGATAGTTTCGTTAACAAGGTTTTGTGTGTTAGTGTGTCAAATGCTTTTGTTAGGTCAATGAATACTACTAATGTTATTCTGTTTTTATCCAATGCAGCGTTTATTAGATCTGTGAAATCTTCCAGGAGTGTTGCTGTTCCTTTATTTTTTTGAAAGCCATATTGTGTTTTGGGTATGATTTGAAAATTTTCAACTTATGTGGAGAGTTTCTGATGCACGATGCGCACCATGATTTGGTTTATTACAGACAGCGTGGCGATGGGTCTGTAATTACTTATAATGTTTCTTTTTCCCTGTCTGTGCATAGGTGTGATTAATGCAGTCTTCAGTGTTTCAGGTATGTGTCCCGTTTCGAAGATTTTATTTAACAGTTTTTGTATAACTGGAAGTAGGTTGGTTGAGTGTTTCTTGATGTCTTTTGGTTTGATTCCGTCTGTCCCCGGTCCTTTGTTAGGGTTAATTTGTTGAATTGCCAGTGATAGTTCTTCTTTTGTTATTGTGGGGAACCACATCTACTGGGTTGCTTGTGGACCTAGTGGAGAATGTTCGTTTGTGTAAGGAAAGGTTGTTTCTTGTAGCTTTTGGACAGAGTTCACGAAGTGCTGATTAAAGTTGTTTGCCAACTGTTTGAGGGATTTGGGGTCGCAGGCAAAGCTGTGTTTTATTGTTTCTGAGACAGTGGTTCTGTATATATTGTCCAGCATTTCATTAATCAGGTGCCAGGTTTCCTTTATGTCATTCTGAGCTGTTGTTAATTTGTTGCTGTAATAGTTTCTTTTTGCCGTTCTAATCTGTGTTGTTAGGAGATTCCGTTTTCTTTTGTATTCAGCTTTTAAAGCGATATTGTTCGGCGGCTTCTTAACTTGTTTCCATAGGGCATCTTTCCTTTGTATGTCTGTTAATATGCTGTCTATTATCCATGGATTTTGTTTCGTTTGGGGGTGTTTTTATTTTTGGTAATGCTTTGTTATATATTTTGTTAAATGCAAGTTTAAGATTATTATATACAGCTTCAGCAGAGTCTAAAGATGCCATCTGCATCCAGTCTGTTTTTCTGATTTCATCGTTTGCTATTGTTTCGTTTAGAATGCTATGATACTGTTTTGCAGTCTCAGTGA
Source organism: Typopeltis vanoorti (assembly GCF_054136105.1). Taxonomy (NCBI): domain Eukaryota; kingdom Metazoa; phylum Arthropoda; class Arachnida; order Uropygi; family Thelyphonidae; genus Typopeltis; species Typopeltis vanoorti. The sequence goes on along the minus strand of NC_143556.1, from coordinate 125,168,166 downwards.
TTTTTATGGGTTCTCGTTCAGTGTGTAACTGTAATGCTGTGAAATAATGGTCTGCCAGTTTGCTTGTTATGATGGCTGCTGTGTGGCTGTTGGGAGGGGCCTTTATATTTATATGATCAATGCAGGATGAGGTTGTTGTCTTTCCGACTATCTCTTCTCGTGTATACGACTGTATGGATGGGGTTATGTTATATGCCGATAATAGGTCTAGGTATGGTTCTGTGTTGTTATTTATGTTCCTAATGTTTATATTAATGTCTCCTATTATTATCAAGTATTCTGCGGCGCCTTCTTCTGTGGCTGAAAGCCATCTGTTTAGTTCTTCTAGGAATTTTGTGGTGCTTAAGTTGGGTGGTCTGTATATATATATATATATATATATATATATATATATATCCATAGACCAGCTACCATCTTAATCACCTGCCCCTGGATTCTATCTACCTCCTTTCCATCACCAAGAAATCCTGGCGCCCAGATCTTCGCACAGCAGTCAAGATGGAGGGGGGGGGGCTTATCAAGGCTCGATAAACAGGAACAATAACCTTCTTGTCTCTGCTCGTCAAAGTATTCTTCATTAACCAAGTGATCTGATGAGCTGATTTAGCCACTTTTGCTATGTTCTCCCTAAACTTTAACTCCCTATCCACTAATACTCCCAAATCTCTGGCTTCGTCAATTTCCTGGAGCACAGTTCTACCAATATGGTTTACTGCTGATAATCTTTTCACCCCAAAAGGCATAACTTTACACTTTGCCACATTAAATTGACATCCATTCTCCTTAGCCCAGTCTTCCAATTTATCCAAATCAGCCTGCAAAATTTTGACATTATGTGTATTCACTATTGCTTTACCCAACATTGCATTATTGGCAAATAACTGAACAGTTCCTCTCAAATCATTTCCTATATTATTAATGAACAAATTAAATAGCAGTGGTCGAAGAACAGAACCCTGTGGCACATCACTAGTCACAGGTCTTCTTTTGGACTCTACTCCTGAATAAACTACTCTCTGATATCTCTCCATCATCCACCATCCTATCTACCCATGTGCTACAGTTTTAGATTAAAATTCCATGTGGTATCCCCTTAAAAGCCTTTGGAAAGTCCAGCAGTATCACTGTAAACCCATTAACCTTATCCAATGCAGCCATCACTGTATTATGAAACGTGAGCAAGTTACTGAAGCATGATCTACCCTTAACAAAACCATGCTTCCCCCAATACAGTATCCCATTTTCATCTATCCATTCCTGTATCAACATTCTTGATCAACTTCTCCAATACTTTGACAACGACTCCTGATATGCTGATCGGCCGGTAATTTGCAACAGCAGTCTTGGAGCCTCCTTTATGCAATGGAACTATTTTCTTCTCTTTCCATCCCCTCGGGACTAACTAAGAGCTGAGACTTATATTAGACAATACAGTCAAGGGCACTAACAATTCCTTTGCCGCTTCACGTAAGACTCGAGCTGGTATACCATCCAATCCGAAAGATGTATTCACATTAAGGTTCTGTAATATGCTATTCGCCTCCATTTCATTCACTTCAGTTCCCGTATAAGCCATCGGTTCCCTCATTTCTGAAATATCACTACCTGGATGATATACTCTTGCAAAGTGTTAACTTCGTAATTCTATAATATCAACTGATTCAGTTACCTCCCTACCATCGGCATTCCTTAAAATCATTCTGCCATATACATTTTTCTTTTTATTGCGGCATATCGAAAGAACTGTTTGGGATTATCTTTAGTCTGCGTTGCTAACTTCCTTTGTTCAGGACTGGGTAATTCACTTTCAGTTTTAAAATAGCCTTATAACATTTATTCGTTTGGGATTTGAATACCTTACACGAGATTCGAAGGCAGGTATTTCCAATTAATGGACACCTTCGATAGTATCTCAAATTCGCATGATAAAACTTATGTCACACTTTTGTGTTTATAGCGGGAAAAAAGGATATATTCCTTGAAGAACAATCGAAAATAGAATATTTCTGTGTCTATTGTGATACTGGTCAATAGGAATACACTAAACAGACAAATATTTGTATTTGTCTCTTTGTTTTTAAACTTGCTTAACCAAAGTTCGCGATAGAAATGCAAATCCATAAATTTATAAGGAGACTAAAGCATATTTAAAATGAAAATGATAAACTTTATAGAAGTTTCCTTTATTTTTATTTATGCGTATGGAGTTTCCTTCCTTTCCCCCCCCCTCTTATTGGGGCGAGTTGAGCCCCGTCATGAGGGGTTAAGTATGTATGACTGTAGATCCGTGTGTATTCACGGAGCCGCTTTGCCTGTTCTGGGGAACGAAAAAACCAAGTTTCCGGATGAAAATAAGCCCAACCTTATAAGGGGGAGACTAGCTAACTCACCTTTAATCGAAAAAGACCAAATAAAGGTTCCTAAGTATGGAAAGGAATTGAACCCAGGACTTTCTGAATAAAGGGCTTCGTCTATATCGACTGAGCTACGGAGGCCCTTCAATAGAAGCTAATTTTCAGTTTCTGAAATAAGTCGACATATTTTTCTTTCCGAACTGCTTCCCTGGATTGCTTTTAAAGAGCATAAAATCACTATTAATCATGATTACGAATCTTTACTTAAAACATAACTCTCATTATGCGATCCAAATGACGATCTTCACTTCGTCATTAAAGTTCACATTTAACATTATGTAGCTTTCACAACTCGACATCAAAAAGGTTTTTGCGAGTACCAAGCTTTGCTTTTACTTTTAGTATATCAAATAGCAAGTCTAAATTGATCACGCTTAATTAATAGTTCAGAAACAAGAAAACTAATAAAAAAATAGCCTGATATTTTCAACGTTATTATTCTTTGTTCAGCACATTTTAAGGACAACGTAATGAACTGCTAAAAGGGGCTTCTTGTACTTTAGACACTACCTACTCTAACTGAAGAAATTAGCGAAGTTTTTCAAAGCATAAATCATGAATTGTATGCAGATGATAGCGTATCCCCTATAATTTTTTTTTGTTTTTCAGATGTAGACCACTCATCTACATTGATACATTCTTGTGTATAATCGCACCTATTTCAAGTTTATCGGGAAGGAAAATAGTAAAACAGTGCTTTTCCTGTCTTAGGCTCTCTCTAAATGGCCTTATCTTTCATGAAAGCGGTTGAATAATAGTTTTTAGTTTAGTCATTTTTCTTTCTTTCTTTCGTTTTTCCCCAAAGGGGAAAAAAAGAACTCGTATGTGCATTTTCTTACCTTCAGTTTTTCTTATCCTAATTAAATGTACCGATGATATACTTCTCTTTTGCACTCTACATAAACTGTAATGTGAAAAAAATAATATGACAAAACACACATGACCGGCACGTTTATTTAATAATCTTTTCTTATGTGAATACCAAAAAAATATATAGACCTTTTTTAGGTTCAATACTCATTATTTCTGAATTGAGACCTACCTAATAGATTTTATGGAAATTCTGTAAGTTAAATCATTTCACAACTTTGCAGCCTTCTTCACTTTGTTTTAAATTAAGGGGATATAAAATCCACATTGTTTTAAAACCGAATAAGAAACTCAAAGATTGGAATCAGAGAGTTTCATGCCGAATATAGTAAACTATAAAGTATCGGCGATTTACTAGCGTGAGCTAATGCAAGTGACCCTAGTACGTAGCACAATATCGGACAACTCGTTGCAAAGGTGGGGAAAGTTCAGATCGCTATTCTTAGGTATTTTCCATAATGTAAAAACACATTTCCTAGGAAATGTATGCTGTTATTACATTATGGAGGAAGGTCACTACCCAGACTGGTTTCAGCCTTTTTTGAGGCTTCATCAGTGAGTAGCTAGACCAAATTAATACCAAAAGGTATAGCGAAAAGAACCTATATACTCTGCTATACGAGTTTCCGAAGAAGGTGCAACCATTAAGTTACTTAAATATAAAGAGCTAATAAGCTTCATTTTGGCGATATAAACAATATTTTAAATTAAGCGGATATAAAATCCACATTGTTTTAAAACCGAATAAGAAACTCAACGATTGGAATCAGAGAGTTTCATGCCGAATATAGTAAACTATAAAGTATCGGCGGCAATCACTAGCGTGAGCTAATGCAAGTGACCCTAGTACGTAGTACAATATCGGACAACTCGCTGTGTTGTGATCGCCGATACTTTATAGTTTACTATATTCGGCATGAAACTCTCTGATTCCAATCGTTGAGTTTCTTATTCGGTTTTAAAACAATGTGGATTTTAAATCCCCTTAATTTAAAATATTGTTTATATCGCCGAAATGAAGCTTATTAGTTCTTTATATTTAAGTTCTTCACTTTGGTTTCAACAGGAACATTGAAGGGAGAAACATTTCGAAATTACATAAAATAACTACTGCTGTTGAATTTTAATGGAATTTGTATTTAGGATAACTTTAAAAAAAGTGTCACCTAATTTCAGTAGGACCATTTTAAGGGAAAATTATGGAAAACAATGTTATTCCTATAGTACATAAGCAAACAATGGCTCGAGGCTCAATTTCTGTGATAATGAATGTGTTTACAATACAAGAAGGCGAGCCTCCGTCGCTCCATTGTGTTCTTGAAGAACCCTCATCAGCAACTGTTAGCCGAGAATGAGTTAGCCGGTCTCATACGGATCGGAATAGCAGTATTCCCCGCTCCGGATACTGTGCTTTTCTTTCCTGAAACATACCCAATTTATATACAAAAAATATGTACGAGTAATGACCTTATGCTGAAATCATTGTTCGGTGATTTATTATTGTTATGATCATATCATTACTTGTTTATAATGCAGGTAAATTTTGTTCATTTTTTCCTCCTCAGTTTTGTATATTTATTTCGTATATTTGTTATCCATTTCTGAAATCCAATAGTTTTCCTCTTAGTTTCGGTGAGATATTTTTAGAGAAAATTAGGGAAAACAATATCATTCATAGATCACGACCCAAAGAAACAGTTTGGGATGATTTAAGTGGAAAGTTATGTTTTATTTATTTCTTTTTTCGAAAATCATATAGTAGAAGTGCGAAAAATTCCTTCTGCATGCTTTCCATTGCATCACGTCTTTGCCCCAATTTATTCTCCTTTCCTCGATTTGTGATAAAATGACACAAAGGGAGGTTTCACTGCTAGCAAAGAGCGAACACGTTCCTTAGCTATTAATTCTGACATCGCTAGATGATATTATTTAATAAAGGTATCTCATGTCGGACATGTAATCCAATCTCCTTACTGACTATCATCAATTTCCACAGATTTTTTTGTGGAAACCACTCTGACATGACGTCAGGTGCAGAACATAATTCATACTGATGTTCTCTTACTGCCTGCTTTCATGTCGCTAATGCTTCTTCGCTGGATAAATGTATTTCATTCGTTGTATAGGACAAATTATTAAAACGTGCTTGTCGAAAACAAGCATAAACATAAACGTTTTTACAAATTATATTCTCAAATAATAAACAAACAGTAATTCTGCTGAAACGTTTAGCGGAAAAATTGAACTTTGAAATCTGTATTTGAAATAATTTATTCCACATTCCATTACCTTATAAATCATAAGCGATAATATATGCAATCGCAAAAGTGACCATGAAAGTGAACAGAAGCTAACATACTAAGAAGGTCGAATACAAAAACTACTTCGTAGAGGTGAATCCGTAAATGTATTTATATTTTTATATCAGTCCCACACAGTCGATGCAGGAGAACCCATTAGTGCTGTCAGTGTGTGGGTGAGTGGGTGGGCGATGCTAGGTAGTTTCATTGTGCATACACATTTTTAGATGGATAAGAAAAAAGAAAAACATTTTGATATATTTCTTCAGGAAATAAAGTTTATGGTCCTCGGAGAAAACAATGCGAGAATGGTTGTCGAAGAACCGAAGTAGGTTGAATGAAAGAAGATATGAGAAGCTAGTTCCATAAGTTTGAAACAATGATTATTAAAAGAAGGAACGTGAAAGAAACAGCAGAATATATTTTGGTGCAGCAGCGGAGTTTATTAAAACGCCTATAGAAGAGACAATGTAGAGGGAGAATGTCTATGAGAGAGTAACTAGTGAGTCTGTGAGAGAGGGATCATCTATTTAGTCGGAGTGCCTTTTGGTGATTAGCATTAAGGATGGTTTTTAATGCATCAGTACAGAGTGTAAAAGTATCTGGGATTGTACTCCAAACAAAGATAACATCAGACGGTATTCTAACTGGTAGATCTGGGATTTGTGTAATGTTAGCAGTCGTACATCTGACAAGTAATGTCTTGGCCGGAAGAGCGCTAATGTTTATTGGACTTTAACAAACGGGATGCTTTTTATTGTTCTAATAATGTTACTGGCATAAGCTTAAAGAAAAGAAATTTGATCTTGACTGGAAATCTGAGTATATTAAAGGTAAGGGGAACTGAAGTGAGTTCTACCTCCTGAGATTCAAGATAAGACTGCATTATGGTAGGATTAAATTTCATAAGACTGTCCTCGTTACAATGGAAAAATGAAAAACCGAGTTTGTTTCCTGGGAAATTAGTTGTGGATATTTCTCAAGATTGAAATGCTTGAAGATTGAACTATTAACGGGTTAGTAACATACAATATATAGCATTTCTCAGGAAGGTCAATCCCAACTTATAGGAGAATGGCATATTTTCACACAGGCTTTGTTGTCCTTAGCGAGTATTGCGGTAAAAACCCTGTTTTATAGTTGGTGGAAGTTTCATCCAGATACCCTGGGTAGTAGATGTTCTTTTCTGAAATATCTATTATCGTATTTGGTTCCCAGAAGGATTTCTGCTTTCTTCTCCATCCTCTTCTCATGTCAGCTGTGTGTGAAGGGGAGAACCACCTCATGTGAGCAAAGGCACTTCATGTTTGTGTGTATGTGTGTTTGCATGGATCAAGATCATGCAAACATACTGCACAAAACCTAAAGCCTCCATTCGAGATACAGCGGTAGATCCATTCGCTCATGGAGATCTCCATGAAAGATTAGATCTTTTTTCTTTGGTTGACTCACATGTATTGTTCTTGGATGTGCTTCCAAAAATCGGAATGCCCTTTCCGTTAAAGATGCTCTGAAATGTACATCTGACTGCTATCACTGTATAAATTCGATATCCATCCTACCTTAGAGTACTGTTTCCGTTTGAGTCGATCATTATAAACTTCTCTGAAATTCTTGATGCTAGCCATCACCAGGCCATGATTCTACGCTTACTCCGGTTGATTGTTATAGACTTCCTGTTTCCACCTTATGCCTCTTCTCTAGGTATTTTCACAGACGCTGTTCACTGAAACAGCTGCAATGATTCCTCTCTGGCCGCTATAGATTTTGCAGACAGTTGTGTGTGACACTGATATAAAATAAAATACAAAGTTTGTAAAATGAGTGTGCCATCAGAAAAACTGTTTAGGATTTCAAGTTGGTAAGATAAGTTGATTTATTGAAAGGACAAAAATCATGCGAGAAATAATACAGAGGAAGTCGTAGTCACTGATTAATCGGTGGGTGTGTTTTTAGATAATAAATTTGACTGTTGATGACCTTCGCCATTTTCGATATTTAAGGGAAATCAGTTGATAGTGTAATGGGGAAAGTTTTCTCCGTATATTGGGGACTATACTTTGAGTCGCTCTCATCCAGCAGCATCACTGTAAAGGCCAGAGGAATAGAAAAAAAAACTGTAAAAGCGATCAAAAATGGAAGTTATTGTGGAATAAACATTGTTGTGGACAATGAGGAAGATGTCGTCTTTATTATAAGATTCAGGATATTTCTGATGTCATTCTGGTGAAGGGACAGATGCGAAATGCAAGAGCTGTTCTTGATATAGTGGAAACAATCCGTTTCCATTATCTGTGTTGTAGTTGGAGTAGAAGAATGATGCCAAGGTATCAAGAACGTCTTTGGGGGATGTACGCTGATACCATCTGGATGTGAGAGGTAGGCACGGAAAAACAAAATTAGGTTTAATATCCATAGTCTAAATCCTGACTTGTCGTTTAAACAAGATGCGCGTTTCGCTAATGGGCCATGAAGTCTTTTTTTTCTTTTTTTTTTTGCACGCTCCAGTTATGACTTTGTGGAGATATTTTCCTCCAGTCATTTAAAAATTAGAGATTTTATGCCTACGTTTTCGCACTGGTTGAAAAAAAAGCAACACTTCAACAATAGTTTGTTAATGGTTTTGAGAAGAATGGAAGTTGGGGAAGTTGGATGTTACTTCATTCCAGCAATAATTCATTTATTCGGTAAAAGCAAGTGCTTTGGGTCAGAAAAGAGAAAACACAATGATCAGACATTTACGTTATATTTTCAGAATTATGGTGAAAAAATCTTTAATGTGGTATAAGAATAGTGCAGATTTACTTGATATTCTGGTGGGTAGATGTGGCAATTTGTGTTAGATCATCTAACCTGAATCAGTTTGTTTAGACAAGAGACGGTATTACTGCAAGGGAAACAGGAAATAGGAAGAATCTTCAAAATGGAAAATAATCTTTATAAGCAATATTTAGCATATAAATACATTAGAAATGTGTGTGTAGCAAGTGTATTTAAATGACATCTAGTTAATTAATATTATCTTAATTTATTAACTTTACAATCATCTTAAATGTCATGCCATGTTAAATTAATAACCGTCATAACAGAAACATAAGCATGCTCAATTAATAATCCGTTGTGAATTATTTGTATTCTGTGTCATTTGGTTTTCGTTTATAATCGAAACACTTCAGTTAGAAACTCCCAATAGAAACTTTAAATCGTTAACTTAGCATAAGAAACAGGAGATACGAATACTCATAAGTTCTCATGAACGTTTATCGTCCGCAAACAGACAACAACAACTGGTAGTAGTTCTGGTAGATCATTTTAGTAGCATTCTAGCATGTAACATTGCACTCACTGAAACGTCTAATAACGTTAAAACGTTCACAAGTTACTAGCAATTCAAAAAAAGTATAATGTACTCGTAAATGAAAATCACTAAGTGAAATCATTTAGGTAAAACTGAAAAACGAAGCCATCACGTGTCATGTGATACATATTAACAGGCCTGAATATGTTAAATGAGTAGCGATCTGCTGAAATTCTCAAAATAAAACAAAAGCAGTCTGCATATCCCTATTTCCTTTGTTGAATCCTAATCCTAATCTTGTGGCTTCCTCTCTTTGAGAAGGTTGCAGTTGATTACTAGGAAGATATTGACGTAAGGTGGTTTCCCGTTGCCTTCCTTGCCGTAAGTATTTGACTTAACCTGTGTGTTCACAGAGTTCATCGATGAGAAAATTACAAACTCAGAAAATTACCAGTTAAAAATAAAATAAAATAAAATAAAATAAAATATCGATATTTGAAAAAAAGAAAAAAAAACAGGAGGAAAAGGCAATGAAAAGTGCAATTTAGGCTAATTGATTTATATAATTAGGTCAAATAAAATTGAGGAAAAAAATCTCAATGAGGATTGCATAACAATATTACCCTAAAATTGTGTATTCCTGTGCAGAGTATAGAAGTAATATTTTGTCTGGTTTGTGTTGTGTGTGTGTGTGTGTGTGTGTGTAGATTTTCTGTATGAAATATTGAAATTGAAAAATATATTTCACATGAAGGTCTTTCATATTTAACGCAATATTTATTTAAGGAAATCATTCTGAGCACAGCGGCGTAACGGAATTTTATCACTTGCGCACTTGCTACAAATCAAATTTCGATGACATTTCTCCTCTGGTATCAGCAGATAAAGTAAGAATGCACTTAAGTTATCTTAAATCAGTCTGGTGTTTTTTAGCTGCGATGCAATCTAGATTTTGGCACGTGTTCTGTAACTCAAAGGAATACCTGCAAACAGCGTTCGTCAACGCAGCAGTCGACTGTTTCTTTAATTCTCCTTCTAATTAAGCTGCAGATGGGCTTCACGTGCTTCGTCGACCAGAATAACATCGTCCATGAGAAACGGAAGGGAAAACGGCTTCCGTAGCAAGAGAAAACATACAAATTCGAAAACTCGAGGCTTCTTTCAGCTTTGCTATCACATGTGGATAACTCAAATTTCAACCGATGACAATCAACTGCATGATTTAATGAAATTTCAGATGTTTAAAGTAATTATTAATGAATTTATTATTTTGAAGCAATTGTACTTATTTAGATATTAAATGAAGATAACAAAATGTCCTGGATTAATAGATCAAGGATTTAGTAATAATAAAAAAGGAAATCGGGAATGCTACATATTATTAATATAATACCCACACGTTATTTAAATAAATAACATTAGAATACGTTCTCTTCATTCCCTTCCGACAGATATATCAAGATTGCATTGACAATGCCTTAGGTTTAGCGCAGCTTCTGTGAGATCTCGCTAAACAACGGAAAACTAATATTAATGTAATGACGCCTCACCGGACAGGGAAAATCGTGACTTATTCGTTATAGACTATTGTTCAGAGTCACTGATGAGAGTACTCTCTCTCTCTGTCACGCGCGCGCGCGCTCGCACGCACGCACGCGCACGCACGCACACACACACACACACACACACACACACACACACACACACACACACACACACACACACCCGTGTTGTCTGTGTTAGCTATCCACTTTATAAGTCACTGTTGGTCCTTTCTATGAAAGGAACGTCATGCTGCTCACTTCAGAGGACAATCAGAAATCTTTCCTTATTGGCAGCCTTCTTTTCTATTAAGTATATGAATTTAGGGATGGCTTCTCTCCCCTAAAGTTTGTGTTTCTAAATGAATGGAGAGTTACATGATATTTGAGAATTGTTTAGTGGAAAAGGGTAGCGGTAATGACCGTGCGTAGTGTAACGTCAAGATGTGAGCTCGTAGTGATTAGTCACATGGGGGAACATTCATTAACTTGTCCTCCCTAAAGACCAAAGAAGCATGTTAACGTAATGTTGCATAATTATAGCTTTAGTACTCTATACTCACGTGGATAGAGAGAGAGAGTCCATCGTTGTCAAATAGGTTATACGTGTTTCTGTAATGTATTATATGCTGAACGTCTGTTAATGCCTTGGAAGAGAAAGCTTAAAATTAAGTGGAAGATATTGGAACATACTAGCCAAGCTAAAACTTAGTTTGATTGGTATGTTTCATGCTTGATCTTGTGAAGTATACACTATTGCAGAATATTGGTTCTATCTATCACTCAGCTGTAGTTTCAATATCTGAACTAATAACAGTGAAGCAGACCAGAATGTTACAAATTAACTTACCATTATTATTATGTAATATTTAGTATATTCTGCAATTTAAGAGCTACATTATATGCGTGTGTAAGCGCCGAGCAACCAATTTGAATTTTGAATTCAATGCTTGGATTACCTAAATTATTGCCCAGATAAAAGGGCAGTTATGATTTTTTTCTTAATAATTAACTAAGTTACATACGATCAATCCAAATTTGCAGCAATAGGTTTGGGCATATTCAACGTTAGCATGATGTAGAGAGTGCTATCATAAAAATAGGTATACATTACCTAGTTCCTAGATTCATCGATCAGCTTATGTTTTTCATTAAGGTACCAGTAGGAAAGGAATGTCCCTATAACACTAACTTACATTCAGTTACCTTAAATAAAACGTCTCCAAATGGAATTTGAATCCATGCATTTCCAATCAAACGCTAGTGCAGTTCTTTCGTCTGTGTCACTGAGGAGCTCTTTATAATAGACAACAGATAAGTAGCAACACGGGAAAAATTGTAGAATGACTGATATCGAAATTCAGAGCAGCCAATAAAGAAAAAAATGAAACAGTTGTGTGAAGGAAAGGTAATTTTCTTCTGTCTTAATATCCACACACTATGTGAGCAGTGCAAAGATAATACCATCTAGTTCTTTTATTTCAAATTACCAGGCAGATTTAATACTCCCAGCAAAACGGCTTATCACATATTTTACATGTTGAACTTTTTGCTACACATTATGGCGCACAAGAAATTCAAAATTGGGTCAGATTGATTGAAATTAGAGCCAAAACTGTTACTGTTTAATTAGTGGATTATGTCTGTTATCCGCTTGTGTTCTTCTGGCCAGATTGCCTGTTTCGATGGGAAAACTCTGAATTTCCAGGAAGGAAATCCATACGAGACCGATTAGCTCATCTTCCATTCAAATGCCGTTATAAAGTTTCCTCGTGTTTTAAATGGGATTCGGATCCAGGTCGTTCGAGCTCGTGATGCACAGGGGAGCTACGTGAGCAGAGGGAGAAGCTGGTAGGTGTTTGGAATCTCTTCTTCGCCAGGATTCCAAACATAACATCAACATGCCGTGCAATGATTTAGGTAATTCAGACATTTCAATAAACATACTGATTTCTACTAATAAATCATTAATGCACCTAATATAAAATGGGGCTTTGGTTGCAAATTTTAGAATTTTAGATTTAGACAGAGAGACAATTTAAATAGACGATCTATATTTGAATTACATATTATAAGCAAATTAAATATGTCTTGAAGTTGCATTGAGTTCGTTGTTGTATACGTTTTGTTATTTCTCTTATAAAACACGCTATTTTATTCCAGATTTTAGTATCCGATTATTTTTTAATCTCGGCGTAGTTCTCCTCATTAGTAATGCGTGATAGAATCTAGAATGTCAGGAATCTTTATTAGGACTTTTCAGCAGAAGGCTAATTAGCCAGTATAATAAGAGAAAGGGGGGGGCTTCGAAAAATTTGGAATTTTCATCGCACAAATCTGGGAAACCATTAGGAGAACACAAGCGATTAACAGTCATAATACACTATTCCCATAGAATTAGTTGCATATTCCGTTATCTCAACTGAACTAAACGAACTAAATCAAGTAAGCCATACACGATATGACGTGTTCTCTAGCGAAAAGGCTCTGACTTCAAATCCTTTAATTTCACTTAATATACCTCGTTTCATGACTGTCCTATATCAAAATAGGACAGTGTTTACTTAAAATAAAATAAAAATGTTCGCTGTTTTAATATATGAGTATTTTCCCGTTTTATTCTCTCTCTCTCTCTCTCTCTCTCTCTCTCTCCCTCTCTGTTATGCGAAATTTCGGATTTAATCCATCCCCTAATCGAAGCGCAGTCCAAACGATTTACGACCGTTGGTTTGATAAATATGTAGTATAATACCGGCCAAGATCCCAGCGATGTTTTTTATTTTATGCCGAGGCTATGCTAGATGGCCTCCAACGCTGCTTAGTAGTTTTCTCTTCCTACTATATATACTTGAGGCTTTCTACCCATAATATAAACATAGCTGTCTGAGAACACCCGTCACAAATTTACATTTTACACATTCGAAGACTCTGGCGTAAAGTTTCCATGTCATTAATTCTAAACTTAATTCCATTACTTATGCTTGGAAAAGTCCACGATATTGATTACTTTATATCAGGTTATTTCTCAAGATGGAAGGTCGTTCCGGTTTAAAATTCTTCTGTTAGAGAAAGAAGTAGGCACTTCGTGGTCTGTTGCAATAATTTTGTATGTGAACCTCACTGAAGGAGGTTTTAAACTTATATCGTCAGTAGACTAAAGGTCGGAAAATCCGATGTCTCTGCTCTGGATATCATTCAGATAGGTATTTCTAGTCTGAATCATTTGGCCTACAAATTTATGTGCGTATCTTCTCTTCTTGTACGCATATGTTCTTCTGGTTTCTTTGGGAACCGAAAAGCTTTGAATAGTACAGATACTATAAGAATAATTCTGTACAATTCAATTTAAATTTAAATACAGCATTTAAAGTGAGACACATTCCGACTTTGCTAGTTCATTGAAAGCATACGAAAATGAAGAAAATGAAGATTTTTAAATATGGAACTTTACTGAGACAGTGGTTATTTATTGCAAAATAACTGTAAAACATTTATGTGAAATAAACAGAAAATCCAGCTTATTAGCACAACCGTACGTATAAATGTTATCTATTGGACTATACTCAATGAGCACATTGAATTGTTATTTAAATAATTGGACAGTTCTGCAGCATTTGGTCATAAACATTGTATAAAAGTACCCAGTTATCAACAGAAAACATCTACGAATGGCATTTATAGCCAAAAGAGCAGAAAGGTAATACGTAAAAGAAAAACAGTAGGTACAAAAACCGATTTCTGAAGCAAAGTACTAATAGAGAAGTTTGGGGATAATAAATTTCCATCTCTTACACGTAATATGGCTAAAGATAAAACTATCCAACCTGAAGAAGATAAAACGGAAACTTGCTTAAAAAAACGAGGACGATGATTATATTTCAATGGTATTGTCGACGAATAATAATTCACTTACATTTCGCTAAATTTACTTGACAGTGACAGAATCCACAATTGCAATTATTTGTTAGAAAAATTCTTAATTTTAGTTTACTGTTCTCTCGTTAATCATATAATTAACATATGTTTGTGTTATAAAAACCGTAACAACTCTTATGAAATGAAGACAGGAAAGAAAAACAAAATATTGCAAGAAATAAACGCCATCGCTGATATTTCTGGCAAGATTATTTAAGAACAGGGAACTGAATCTCTATTACGATCAAGGATTTCGAAAATAACTTAATTATATCAGGATTGCACTTTTACGATGACTGCAAAAAGTGTTTTCATGATGTCCAACCAAACAAATTAAAAACGAACACAACGAGTACAATACGTTTAGTGAAGTATATAATTATACTGTGGATTCATCTTATTGTCAAAGATAAGTGAATAAGGATTCGTATAAATTACAACCTTTGCTTTAGCAAAGATTACGTTATCATAGAATACCATTACTGAGATTTCGTTGCTCAGTCTGTATCGACAACGCCTTTTGGTTGAAAGACTTTCGTTCAAATCATGTCTAAATCCCAAAAATACGAGTATAAAGGCTATTTTGACTAAACTATAATGTCTTCAATTCTCAGAGAAGAAAAGAAAAAGACGGTGGCAGACTTTTTCTACTATAAATTTGAATTTCCTCCTGCAAAAGAAGGAAATTGAGCAGAGAGCTCACACCATTAACAGAAAAATATATCTAAGAGATAGATTGCAGAGTAGTGTAGAGTGGTCTCCAGAAATAATGTCGCGGGATTTGTTTAAAATATGTCGCACAGTAACGGTAAAGTCTTTCTATATGCGCGATATGCAAATGAGTATAGGCAGGAATTCAAACATTTTTCTCCTGCTCATAGAGATCTAGAATTAAAGAGATATCGAATAAAATTACGTACTTGATGAGATAAATTAGTACGTTCATAATAATGACGAATATTTACTGAAAAGATTAGTTTAGTAGTGCGTGAAGAAATCTCACATTATATAAGAAAAAAGCGATTAAGAAATGTATCTGCTTGCCGAGTACCGTAGTCAACAAAAATATTATTTACATTGTAACAACCGATGTTTTAAGAATTGCATCCTCCTTCAAGAAGCGATCTAACTACTGCAGAGTGATGAGCAACAAAATACAAAAGCGTCTTAAACTTCCTGTTGGATACCGTTACTTACACATTTATTTATTTATTTATAAAACTGCATACTGCGAGTGCAGTATCACAATTACAAATCTTACTAGGCCGAAGCCTTTACAAGAGGAAATTCCTGATTCTGGCACGAATCATCCTAACAGTCATAAGGTGATGGCAGCGCCAAGTCACCAGTGTGCCCTGCAAGCACCCAGAGACAGAATTTAAAGTCTCCATATGACAGTCCTGATAAAGAGAGGTCTTTATAACTGGCGGAGCACCAAACTCCTCAAAAAGAAATAGTAGCACTGGTAAAGTGAGGAGTTGCTCCATATTCCTCTTATGCTATTCTTGGTTCAAGGCTCAAGACCTTGGTTACAAGGTCTTGGTTCTGCTTGTAGTATTGCACTTTGTTAAGATGGCTAGAGGAGAGCGGGCGCACAGTACCCACTATCTGGGTATCAATAACCTATGCTTCTTTTTCTTTTTTTATTATAAATTCTGGTTTCCTTATCTCTGTACGGAAGTGAGATTCTACTATAGTCTCCCAACCTTTATTTCTTAAACAGCTATTTAATACAGAGACCCCGGCATCATGCCTCCGTACGCGGATTCCATTACGATTAAGCAGAATTATGAATAATCTGCAGTTGCTCCTAATCCCGCTTGATGGTTAGTGACAGTTCTAAAACAACACTGAGAGATGTGAGATAGAGTTTCACTGTAGCGGAAGCCAGCCCTACGGTTAATGTCATCTCTACTCCAGTGAGCTGTACGGGCTATCGTGGGCAGGGCATTAATTCTAGTCCTAATAAGGTCTACATACTCATACTCATATCCTGGTAGTAATCTGGTACCATTCCTAACCCACTGATGTTGAGGGGGGGATACTTTGTAAGATTCTCAAAGAGAAGTGCCATCGACAGAGTGAAGTAGAGATGCCCATCTCTTATGCTTTGCCGATGCTGTCACTAACTGGGAGCCCTGGTACTGGGTCCAACCCCCTAGTGCGTCTGTAATCATCTTGAATAACAGACCTATGGAGAGTCTCCCTGCAGATGGGCGAGGAGGAAGTTTCAAGCTTTGCTAACCGGATGAAACGCAGTCGTGGAACCAACCAGCTGAGAAATGGAATACCGAGCCATCCGTCCCTAACTCCAGCATGAAAATATGCCACTGGGGTGTCATGAGGCAGAGGGAGCCAAGATCTCACCGCAGAGCGAAATGCATTATCCATTCGGGATAGTACCGAAACATACGTTCTGTTCTTCCTAGCACCAAATTGTGGTAATACCTCAAACGGAAATAGTTACACATAATAAAGAGCCTCTGTTGTGGCTTAAGAGGAGCTGTCCTCAAAAGAGTAGGCCCAACAACTGAAGAGACAGAAGACCTTCCTTTTGGAGTGAAGAAGATAACCAAGTATCTCCATTTTTCCAGGGCGGTCAAAGAATGCAATGTGAAGGGAAAACTCGATGTTCTCAACCTTAAGCTTATTGTCACGGCCTGAAGAGAAAATGGCTAAATATTTCTCTACATTAATACTAAGTCCCATAACATGAAAGAAGTCAACTGCTACAGTCGAGGAGTTCCTGCAAGTCTACTTTAGTAGAGGCCACGAGAATGAGGTCGTCAGCAAAGGCCATTGTTTTAAATGAGTGTGCATAGGGAGTAACCAAAATATCTAACGGTTACTCCTGTAGGATCTCACATAAAAAATCTTTCAACCAAAAAGCGTTGTCGATACAGACTGAGCAACGAAATCTCAGTAATGGCATTATATGATAATATAATCTTTGAAAAAAACTCACGGCGGTACAAACAAGTTACCCATTCATTACTTATAGAGCACTGTAGCGTTCGAGTACACGTACAAACAACAGTGTTTCTACCAATAGTATTTAGTTTCACCTCAAAAATATATTGAGACCTGATAGAAAGACAGACGTTTCACCGGAAAAAGGAATGGAAAATGCAATAATCATAGTGCACTGCGAGCTTTATAGACTGCAGGATACATATAATGAAGATGTTATGCGAGTAAGTATGAAAATATCTGCATTGCATTGCATTTATTAAGCAAGAATCGAACAGTGGTATGAATTCTTAATGCACATATTCGTTCTCATATTTAATACATTTGGTGCGTTGCACACCAGTAGCGGAGTATATTCCTTTCAGGCCCTAGGCGCAATTTTGTTATAAGGCCCTTTATGTAAAAGTATTTTTTATTATTAAAAATAAAATCCTTAAATAACAAGTTTTCTCTTTATTTATAATTATTTATTTAATTTGTCTAGTTAGTATTATAACTTACAATGTTACCTTTCGTGCTTTTAAATCTGCAAATTGATCGATAATATTAACATAATTTAATATATTAACTATATCATTTTCTATAAACATTATTGATAAATCATTTAAATGAGTCTTTTTGAGGCCCCTCGAGATGACGAGCCCCTAGGCGCGCGCCTAGTGCGCCTATTGGGTAATCTGCCACTGGTGCACAACTTCACTATGTTTGAAGAAAGAAAATGTACTGGAAGGCAAATCTCATATGCATACCATCTTTCGTCACTGCCAATCCCTCTCCCTTCAAAAGCAAGCAGAGCAGTGGACACCCTAAGAAGAATGACACAGGAAATGAATCTCTGATATTAGAATTGTTTCATCAGTTTGATCCGCCATATTCAGGAGAGCGTTGTCATGTTAACAAGGCAATTTGTATTCATCATCAAATCAAACAGCATTTCACTCTAGCGCGCACAGTTTACGGCAATACTCTTTTGCCTAATAATATGACAGGATGTGTGCCTCCAGAATCAATTTTCGCGCTGAAGCATCGAATTTGAACTTTAGCAACAGACATCCCAACCCAACCCTGCCGTTTGGTTTCCGACTCATAGTTGTGACTCCACCTTTCTTAATGACACAATGATTCTTAAGAGGAGTTTACTCGCTTAAAAGTATAGTTCAAAATGTATTTGCATACTTCCAAATGGGTTTACTGAGCTCATTTACGAGTTATTTGGTATCGAACATTATGGTTAAGCAGAATCATGAATAATCTGCTGTCGCTCCTGATCCCGCTTGGTGGTTGGTGACAGTTGTTTGACCTGTTCTTAATATGTAAATTTATATATTCACGTTTAGTTTGGCAACCTAATGTTACATCATATTGTACTCTAAGTCTTCGATGAGTTTCTATGCCTGCTATTCCTTCAGTCGAAAAAATAGAATTGCTGTATAACGTGTTCTTCGGTGTTTGCGGTCAGATGATCCGTATATTTTTTTACAAATATCTAGGAATGCATTGTGACTCCTTCTGTAAACTGTTGGCTACTTTATGGACAGAACCTTTGAATCTGATCCTCCACTCAAACATTCTAGAGTGCTTGAGACAATTAATATAGAACTTCTCATGAGATGAGACATCTTTGCACATCAAAGTGCTCATCGCGCTGGAGTGTATCAATTATCCTGAATTACTTCAGTCAACTTAGCTGACGCAAAATTATCTAGACTACTTTAAGTCTCAACACCATTTATTTCATTACAAATTAAGGAGTCTTAGATAAGAAACACAAAATAACCTGACATAAACTCTTTGTCGTCCCCGCATATCCACAAAAACACTAAACTGCCCCATTGACTCGATGCTGTTTCACCAAGAATTTCGAAAGGCCCTATATATATATATATATATATATACACGTCTGTTTGATTATTCTATAATATATATTCTTCTGAAAAAGTCCATTAACTTATTAATATATTTCATTAAATACTGTAGTTCAATAGACACTGGTTCAAACGTAGTTCGTAGTTATCAGATTGGGCCTTGATTTTTGGTTTACGGAATGTGTGTGTGTGCATGTGTGTCGTAAAGCCTTTATAATAAAAATTAATAGTTTGGCATTATTGTTGTTTGTAGTAGCAGAAATCGTTACCAAAGTGAATTGCACTTTGGTAGTGGCATGTGGACCCAATTTAGGGCACTGTTGCGGAATGAAGAAACTTGTATGCAATGGGGAAATAGGACCCAAACATATCATAAAACTGTAAAAAAAAAGAAAGAAACATCGGACAGTATAATAATTTATAGAATTGAGGAAGACGTAAAGAATAGAAATGATCTGAATAATAATAATAATAATAATAATAATAATAAATATAAAGAGTAAGGAATGATTTTTTGGTTCGTGGAAGGCGGTCTTTAGGGAACAACACTTGAATGGTAAACCTCTTTAAAGAAACAATGACTGACTCGGAATTTGGTTTTTAGTTCCGGAAACGTATAGTCTGTTCCAAGCAAGTCAAATTATTTGATATGGTTTCGGGATCGGTCGAGTCATCATAGAATAAGTGTCGTCACATGAGGGTCAAGGTCTTCAGTTTCGACTGTAATTAAGGAGAGGGAGGAACCAACCACCCGAGTCCAAACAAGCAAAGAGAAAAAGAAGAGAAAGACAAATAAAAAAATTCTTACTGTAAAAAAAAGTTAAGAACACTTAGAATGATTCGAAGCCTACTTCGAGATGAAAGAACCTCACAAGCACAAAGAAAAACTTCTAAATTATGGGAAGAAGATTGACATAAATTTCAGTGTGCTGCCATGATGTATGATTGGATGAACGATATCTTTGTGTTAATTAAAAATAATGTGACATGTTGTTTACGAACTCAGATGCAGCTTACTTAATGTAAGGAGAGTCCAACGTGTTTGTAATTTTAAGCCTAGAGGTCATCATTAGCTCTCTCTCTCTCTCTCTCTCTGCGTGCGTGTGTGTGTGTATATTTGGATGAAAGAGAGAGACCTCAGCATAACGGTAATCGGATTAATGCCCATCTAAAAAGATGGACATAATAAAATAAAATTAATATAATTAACAAAAATATCCGGTATCCGCTTAAACAAAGTATACAAAGTTACATCGCTTTAAAGAAGAGTTAAATGAAAAATATCACATTGGTCAATTTTGGTATCCCAGCAAACGGCATGATTCTTAACTTTGCAGCTTGTAAGTAGATAACTTTTTGATCAACTTAATTTCATTCATCACAAATAATAATGTATCGAAATATTCTGACCTGGGAAATTTTATTGGAACTATTTGTAACCAACATTATTTTATAGCTAAGAAATTCATTATTTCTTCGAATAAAAATGAGTGACAAAGTATAATTTGTTTAAAATTGTCGACTTAAATTTGACCTACATTCTTCAAAAAAAATCTTACTTAGATCATAATGTATAAGTTGTTTTCCAGGATTTACATGGTTAGCATTCGTATTCAACATTTTTGGATTCCCACTTCTCATCTTAATTTGCTAATCATTATATTCTACCTTCATGATGGCAGGTATCGCTAGGGCTCTAATTCTAATCGCATTAGGATATATGGCTAACATCATTTTATCACTTTCGTTTATGTGATCTTACCTCATCACTTCACTATTAAATAAAAGATAACTTATTACTAAATTATTACATAAATGAATGTGATTAATCCATGAGAACTGAATTGTATAGAATGTCAAATTTCCTAATGTATCAAGCAACTAGGCGAAAATCACAGCGACACGAGACTGCCGGAAGATTGGATAACAACGATTAGTAGGTTTAAATCGGATACGGAAAGTGTAGGTCTAAAAATGTGGAATATGAATGCAATCTGAATGCATTCTAGAACACGAACCATAAGTCATGGTATATGAGGGATGGAGATAAAATTTAAAACAACATTTTCTATTGTAAATTACCAATATGGTTTTAAATATTAATAAAAGAGTGGAAAATCTTCAGATAGGAATAATGAATTTCTTTTAAGATGCGAAAAAATTTTCAAGCTTGAATCTGAGTTATCACATGCATCCAGAGGATGAAAGGTATTTTTATTCCAGAAAACTAGATTAATATCAATGGCAAAAGCAGACACACCGACTGGAAGCACGGTAATTATAATACAGTGGCCCCATGCTCGTAGTTGTTATCTGTAGCGCATCCCAAACCTATAAAGTGGAGGGTATTGAGATTCTTAAGAAACTATAAATACTTCAGTGAGAACATAAAAAAAATTGTTTAAAGGTAAATTCGATGGAAGAATGTATGCATTATCGGCATCAGATTTTAAACTTCTGAAGCAAATATGTTTTCGTACAGTGATGTTCTTACATCAACCATATACCAATTTCTCTAAATTTACTTAAAATGGCGTCCGAAACCATTATGAATTTTTCCCGATATATAACTCTTTACTATTTTCTGAAGAGTGATTTCAATAACTGACTCCCCTCCCAAAAAGATATTTCTTTAACACGACGATCCCTCATTAGTATAAAATATTCAGGAATCACTTATCCATTCTTACCTGGGGATTTGAATGTAAGATTCCTGGCCAATATAAACTTCTCGTTGCGATTCAATCAGTCCAACTCATTCAACTACTGAACAGTTTTATGGAGTACGATTGATCCCATATTTTTTCTACTGATGTATCGAATATCTGCTCTCGATAATATTGAAGACTTTCCTCCGAAGAGTATCTAGTCGTGTCAGTTACTAATCCGACTCCTGCATTTTTTCTTAAACGTAGAATACTAATTTATAAGAATATTTTGATATATGAGTAGGTACATCAATGTGCATACTGCCAAAGTTCCGGCATGTTACTAAAAGACTGTCTTCTGCACTTCCCGTATATGTACCACAGTCATTAAAATTTTTATATATAAAAATATATTACTAAAAGCTAGTTTTTATTTCCCATTATAAGCGCATTTCCTTTCCTATATTAGGTTATTCTAGTAGTTTTGCATTTTAGATTATTAAATATTACTGCAGAAAGGTATATTGAGATACTTTGTGATCACTAAGAAAAACTGATATCTGATAATACAAAGAACTCAGGATAATAACCAGCATACGAAAGAATAGAAGGAAAGGAGTAGAGTAAAAGGCATTAGAGGAGAATTTCACTACTAACTCAAATGATTAGTAATTATGGCAGATGAGAAATAAGAGATCATTCTGGTTTTGAAAGTTTTGTTTTGTAACTTTTAATTCCATTATGAATTTCCACATAAACATGAGAAAAACTTTTGAATTCATAATATTCATAATAATAATGTGGAAGAGGCAAAATATTTTCTGGGGGAGGGAAAGAAAACGGAATATCTAATTGCAAAAGCAAGGACAAACGACCGTAAAATAAAGATGCTAAAATTATATGGAAACTGTAGATAATTAAGAGAATTCAAGTTCTGATAGAATGATAGAACTGTTAATATTTTATATTTAAAAATGATTACAAAGTTCTGTATAAATATAATATTAGCTCAAGATCGGAATCAGTAAAATATTCTTTTTAGATTATTTTCTATTTTTTAAATAGGACACCGAATGCATTCTAGAACACAAACTATAAGTCATGGTGTATGAGGAATGGAGATAAAATTTTGAATAGGAAACTCTAACTTGATTAAGGATAAAATCCATCTTTAAAATTATAGCGAACCTTTTATAAAATAGCTTGGAAAACAGTTAAGGAATCAACAGAGAAAAAACCTATGAACATAGTAAGAAAATGAGAAATATAATCAAATTCTCTGTGGCCAGCAAAGTAAGGACAAAAGGATACGATGCTGGAAATGGAGTTAAGAAAATGAGATATCTAACCTCCAATATCAAAGAGTCCACGACTTACGAAACAGAGGAATAGGAGATATATAAATTCCCGTAAAATCATAGAAATTCGTAGTTCTATCTTGTGTATCATTATAGGAGAAAATTATGCCTAGAAATCATGCCAGATCCCCCCCCCGAGGTAAAGATAGCTTTTAATGAAAATGAGCTTGCTGAATGTGGACGAACATTTTATAATTGAATGTTAGAAGGGACATCAACTTTAAAGAGGCAGAATGAATGTGCAAGAAACGAGGAATAACTTTCCGTTCTAGGAGGGAGGAAGTAAAACAGGTTAAATTTTTTTCTTCTTTTAGCATATGAGAAAACTGAGATATATAAGGGGCGCGTTCATAAATGTCATAATATTTTATTTACAATTTTAGAACTCCTTCTGTCTGTAAAAAATTAACAACCCTCAAATATCACGCAAATAGTTTTTATTCCCAAAATAAACCATATATTTCATATAAAAAAAGTCAATATTTTTATTTTATTATTTTGTTTCTATAAAATTCAATACAGTTTGAACATATTTATTAATAAAAATAGTAGTCGGTTGTTCTTTATTATAACTGCTTGTTTTTTTCATACAGTTTAAATAGTCATCATGAATAACGTACTTTACGTTACGAATCAGGCTTATGATTTAATTCAACTAAGCGAAAAATTTATCAGGACGAAAACATTCCACAGAAGACTCTCCGCATATAATTGAAAGAGTATAATTGATTATTTTTTTTCTCATACGGGGTCTGAAATGGTTCATACAACTGAATTGTAACATTCGCTTATCCACTGTCAACTTGCTGTTGATATAAACTCAGAAATCTCTATCTGTGAAAGCGACGGCTAAGTTTAGTACATATTATTCCAAAAGTGTAACCACTGGAACAACAGGAGCCGCTTCCCCTCCAGTCTCAACTATTAATAATGCAGAAGAGGAAACTGTCCACTGGTGGCAGTATCGGTGATATGTCAGAGCACACGTCACTAAATCACGTGTGCAGCGAAGCCGAAGAATCGACAGTCGCTAACCGAAGACATCTCTTTGGGAAGGGAAAAATATCTGCAATGCTCAGCATTCATACATAAAATAAGATTTTGAAATACGTTGCTACTGTCCACAGTTCGTCATGGTCTTATAGATTAAGCAGAAACGATCGAGCACAGTTCTCAGGAAATGGTTAACAAGCTTAGAACGCCAATCCCATGGTAAAGGGGATCTTCAGTGCCAAACATGGGATACGCGAAGAAACCGATCGCGAAATCTGCATTCAGTTACAGAGAAAATTTATTCGAATTCTTTTGAGGATAGGAACACAACTCACTTCTTGTAATGATATCATCGGAAGCCAATAGACTTTGTATACAAACTTAGCACTGAACACGATATCGATGTGTGACTACAACAGCAGGGTTGTGCTAAACACATTTTCTATATTTTTCTATTATTCATGATAGAATTCCTGGAATCCGGATACTAGGATTCAATTTCCAGTTTGAATGCACAGGTTGACTTGTGCAGATTCAATTGCACAAGTCAACCTGGTATGATCACAAGTCAACTCGTTATCAAAAGTTGACTTGTGATCATACAATATCATCGTAGTATGGTCCGCTCGGTTAGCCTAGTGGCTGTGCGCCTCGCAACCATATGACTGCGGAAGAAGTGTCCCAGGTTCGATTCCCGTCGAAGACATGAGGAATTTGAGGATCTGCCATAGCCAAGTTAGCCGGTCTTGGGCGCGGTCAGTAGGGTTTTTTCCTCCAGGGTTTTTGTCGTTTTTTATCCCGCAAGCAGGCAAACCGGCCTCGTGAACACACACACACGGATCTACAGCCATAAATACTTAAACCCCCATGAGGGAGCTCAACCGTCCCCAGTAGAGACGGGGAAAAAAAGGGAGGAAACTCCATACAAATAAATAAATTTAGTATGGGCATTTCTGGCACATCCAGAATACCTTAACTTTCATCTTCATCTTTAATAATAATTGGTATTATTATTTTACCTCTTCTTGTAGCAATCCATGCTGGCTTAAGTTGGGGAATTTCATTTTAAAAAATACAACTGTACTATTATCAATTTCAAATTTCTCTTTACTTTTCATTCAAGTTTCACTTTACTCAGTAGTGAAATATGCGCTGCACTCATTATATTTATTGAATCTCGAAGAGCGTTAATTGCATTCAGGAATTTACTTCTCTCAGTTTATTGCAAATATAATACGTCTACTTGTAGGTGATGAGCAAACTTGGTATATATTGCAGAGTTTAATCTTGAAGTTAGCCAAGTTATGATTAGTATCAGTTTCCCTAAATCATGAATCAATCGTCCTTATAAATATGTATTCTTTCGAATTATGCAGTACTGAGAAATTATTTTGAATCCTAACTACCTGAAGCATAGGAATACTTAATGCGTTTCTTTCCTTTAAAAATTAATCTAAATGAAAATTCAATTACTATTTCAAAGCAATTGAGACCTAAATCATTATCTCTGCGTTTTTCATATTTAACCTCATATTTGATTTTATAATGCGTTCCTACCTCTGTCACTCTTGACCTTTTCGGATTTCCATTTAGATATAATTTTCAATTAAGTCATTTTATTGAAGGTCAGTTGGCTTTAATATTTGTTTTTAATTTTATGTTTCAATTTATAATCCTTAAAAACAAATATAAAACGTCACTTTTTAATGTTTTATAATCTGTACGTTTAAGCTCTAGACTGTTAAGATCATCTAATTAATATTTGGATTGAATTTTTGAAACAAACAGGACAATTAAGCATTTCTGTGCTTAGAGTAATATTTAAGGCACTTCATAGTGTCGCAGTATATTGAGAATGCAGGATAATGAAGAAGAAGAATCTTCTTTATGAATATTCTTCTTCTGAATATATGTTGACAATACTTTGGGAAAATAACAGTGATCTCTATTTAAGAGATCTAGTAAAAGCATTATGAAATAAAAAAAAAATGAAAGAAGACTTTAGTAAATAATTATCAGACTTTTTCCTCCATAGAATGTTACGGGATTTATGGAAGATTACTTTGTGTGTGTGTGTGTGTGTGTGTGTGTGTGTGTGTGTGTGTGTGTGTGTGTGTGTGTGTGTGTGTTTAGTTTGTAGTAGACTAAGAGTGATGTATGTCTGCAACCGATAGTGTTTTATAGCTTAGAGGAAAATGGCGAAATGCTGGATGCCGGTTCACCGTAATGGTACAGATACGCCTGAAACCGAGCATAAATCGTCTATCTGAGAAGGAAGAAAGATGGAATCAGCTTTAATCTAATTCACCTTGTATCTTTAGTAGTTTTCGTAATACGTTTATACGGTAAATGGCATTAACTGATACCTGATTTTTATATAATGCGAGTTGACACTGCATTATGGCAATATTACATATGCTGTATGACTTGAAGTGTATACAGTTGATTGTGCTGTTTGTGGCGAAAACGAGTGGAATTGCAATAAAAGTAACCTTACTTGTTTATGCAATAAAGCTGATTTCATTTTTCTTTCCGGAGCTAAGACGCTACGAAGTTAAATAATGATATGAATATTTATAATAAGATAAAGGCATTAGAGTTATCCAAACAGTCACTATACGTTTTTTTGTTATTATAGTCGTGTCATTGTTTTCCTAGAGTAGTGAATGCCAGGTATAAGTAAATTCTTTTATAAGTTAAAGCTGGAATTCATATTTATAAAACAGAAAGAAGGGAGTGCAAGTTCTGTGAAATCAATACTTCTCACTCTTGGTAACATCTATTCAAAGCATATATTTGGGCCTGTAATATTCAGGCTGAAATGTATGGCTTTAAATAAATAATATTACTTATTCCTTGTAGTTTAAGTGTTAATTAAAATAAACAAATTGTTTGAATCCCATTACAAACATGGATGATGTCTTTTGCTGGAATGTGAATGTCATATCCCAGTGTGGGACAAAAAACCGACTTTTTCATGCCTGGAATGGCTTGCAAAAGTTTCGTATTTGGTCACTATAGCAGGTTTTCCGCGGAATATGTAAAAATTAAGAAACATAGAAATATAATAAAAATAAGAGAAAACCAACAACGAAACTTAGCCCACACACATTACTAATGAATTATAGGTTTATAATTTTTCGTATGCGGGAAACACACACACACACACACACACACACACACACACACATATATAAATTTGAAGCATGTAAGATTTCTGTAAATGACAGATTATATAATACAATGATCTGGAGTTTGACGCTATATATGTGAGACCAGGGATAGAATCTCATTTGTGGAAGACAACAGATTCGAATCTATATCGAGGCTGCTCAAATGAAGGCAGTTAGTCCATCCTATACAGGCGGAAAGAACTTTACACCCTTCAATATGAGACAAGTTCTAAACACACAAAACGACCGAAGAAGAAGTAGTTAATAAACATGATGTACTATCCTGAAGTTTCAGTGGCTTAGGCTATTTTCAAACAAGCCAAAACATGATTAATATGAAAATTCTAATAACGGTGACCTAAACTTCGTTCAAAAATATTCGCTTCTTTAACTCAGTTTTAAAACATAGATTTCTGTTATTCTTTATGAAAAACGCATGCATACCTCTTCTAAGTAGGTAATCTAACAATTCAATATTACACTATATAAAAGATGATGACGATGATAGAATTATTATTTTGTTAATGCTATTTATAAGGATCTCGCTAGTAATCAAGCTATTCTTTCTACTTTCATAGTTCATTTTAAGGATATACATTCTTAAATATATGAACTGCACATGCACTTTTAGCAAGCTACAACAAAGAGCGTCTCACGGAATTGGAGAAGGAAGGAAGGGTAATTTCCTATAAGTACATTCATAAATCCGAATAGAATTATAGGATAACCTGATTATTTTATAATCTCAGTACACAGATAGATCCATCTTTGACCTCCTTTAGTTTTGTTAAACTCCTGAATAGAATGTCTACTGAATATTGGTGAGCGAACATAGATTTTGGCCATTCCCCCTCCAAAATGGTAGCTTTTGGTGAACTTCCTTCCTTTCCGTGTGATGTTACAGTACCCCCCCCCCACACTTTTTTGCGGGAGTGTACAGCACCAGCTGAGTCCCCCCAAATTTTATCCGGGTTCCGGAACCGGCATAGGCTGACGAGTCAGGCCTAAGGCTGGGTCAGTATTCTTGGCTGTAATCCGTGTGTTCAGAAGACCGGTTTGCCTGCTTCGAGATGAAAAACCCCAGATAAACTGGCGGAAAAACCCTGCTGTCCACGCCCAAGACCGGTTAACTTGGCTATGGCTGAGGAAAATCCTTAAGTTCCTCACGTCGTCGACGGGAATCGAACCTAGGGCACTCCTTCCCCAGGTATTTGGTTGCGAAGTGCAAAGCCACTAGGCTAACCGCGCGGACGTTGGTGAACTGAAGTTAATCGGTTTAATTTTGTCTCTAACTGACTCTTTCTGCAATAGCGAGATGGTGTATTGGGATTAAAATTGTGCGGAATGTCAACATAATATTTATTGTTAACTATTCTGGGTTTTCTGAGAAAATGGTTCCAGCTCAACCCATGAGAAATTTCAGCAAACGGTAACACCACTGGTATCACAGTTAAGCAAATGGGATCAAACTCCTTTAAAAATAACATTCTCTTAATGGCCTTCAGACATAAATTAATACATTCAAATAGTGTAGTAATTTGTCTCTGAATCCCACAGCCGTAAATCTACTTCCGATTCAAAGATCTCTACACTAGTAGTCGAATCCACAAGTAGTATTATTTGGAATAAAATTTTTCTATTGGAAGGGAATCAGCCCATGTATGAATCCTGAAGCTCCAAAGTAACGTATGTAATGTTCTATTACAAATCTACAGTTGACACCTTGAACTGCTTGTTAAGAAAATCCATACAGGCAAAGACTGTAGAAAAGCACAGCTTTTCTTAGGGTTCTTGCAATATTCTTGAAACCATTCATTAAAAAGGAGTGCCTCCTCAATTGTATTTTCAGTTAGAATGAAAAATGTGTGTTTTAATTTGAAAAACCTAGATTCGACTTCCCAGCTACGGCTGGAGAAATAGGATGGCTGTTCAAATGAATGCAAGTTATTCGGCATAACAGTTTGTTAAGGTTACTTCAAACGGAAAGACTTTTTTTAACTCGCATATTAACCGTTGCCTGAAAGAAGCGAAATAATTTATTTTTTCTCATGCTCTCAGTGAACTGAAAAAAATAAAAAAAGTCTTCTTCATTTTGTAAATATCAATATAAATGAATTTATATTGATATTTACATGGGGGGAAGGGCAGTGGTAGTCGGTATGTGTATTCTCGATCTATGATAATTACAAGTAAATTAAAAATCAAGGAGAATGGTAGAATGATATAGCAGTTAATGCTGATTGATTATGAGCAGAGATATTCAGTTTGGCCAGAGTTATAAACGCACTTCCAATCCACATGAGAATTCGTGTCTATTTGCAAGATAAATCTGAATTAATAATAATAATCTAAGCACACCACGAATCATTTTAATCACAATAAAGTTTGCAAAGATTTGGATTTACAATATTTTGAATTTTTGGTATTCTTACTTTCTGATTTGTTCAATTTTGCAAATAGCACACATTCAAACAAATAAAAATGAATATTGCGAAAAGTATAAACGAAGCCAAATACTGATACTATACGTTGAGACTTTTAGTACATAATTTCTTTGTATAAAAAGCATCATTAATTTTGACGTGTAGAAATACTGTTCCTAAAATTGAATTCTCTCTTTCTTTCTCTTCTATTTTTTTTTCTTTTTTTCATGCAGGGAGAGTAATGAAAAAAGACCAGATTTATCAGACAATCAGTTATAAATCCCACGAGAACACTGGATATTTCGCGATGAACAAGACCGGAGGCATCTCTCTTTACTTTTCTTTTTTAGAGAATTACTTTTACAACTGAAAGAAGTTGAGAAACTGCTTTTGTTCAGTTAATTGGAGCAGTCGAAATCTGACATCATGCCAAACTTATTAGAAGTAGTTCATAAACTTATCTCCAAAATGTCGTTGTAGCAAAGTCCGATTTAATGGATTTAACATCTTACGGATTTGGTCAACTTTGATAAATCTCAGAACTTTTGAACAATCCATACTCAAATACTTGCAAAGGAAAAAAAGAACATACGTCAGGAATATAGGTTATTAGCTTATATTTATATTCCACTCTACAAACCAGAATTATTAACGTTTAGAGTGGGAAGATCTGGTTTCGAATCTCTTCTAGGATTGACGCTTACACTAGTTTTATTTATCAATCTTTCATTCTTCCTGAAATCGAATTAGCTAGTCTTAAAAAGGTGGTGGTGGTGAAGTGAATCTTCCCCCCCGTAACTTAATTTTTTCTTCATCTTATAAAATAGGGAGAAAACATCAAACCAAACACGCATACGTTGTACATACCACGTGTTGGGTTCATAGTCTTAGCTGAGTTTGTCTTAATTAAAAAAACAACACCCACCATCCTTCAGATTCTGTTGATAACTTGAATATTTTTAAACTCATTAGCAGTCAATGAAGATACATCTTATTAATTTGTTCACTTTATTATTAATTCTTCCATTATTATGCATGTTCGTTTAATGATATTTTTATAACGAGTTTGCATTTGTCGTATTATTCTGAGATCATTATAAAACTATCAAAGCCATTTGTTCTTTCGATTATTCTGGCTTCTGAATGATAAGCAGTTCTAAACTTAAAACCGTATTATTTAATTTATATAAAGTCTTTGACTTGGACTAATCATTCCTTTGTCGGAACTAACCCATAAGCACTGACCACATATACAGCACACCAAAGAGAACGGTGTTTCAGTCATCCCCTTTCTCCGTACTCAAGTTAATGCCGCGCACAGATGTGATAGTGTTTTGCAGCCGAGAAGAGTACAGTGGATCGACATGTAAATGTGCTCATCCATAAGAGAATCCACTCTTATAGAAAAGTCGTTAATAAGTATGGCATCTGGATCGTTTTATTCAGCTCTAGAGAACAAAAATAGAAGTTTTTCAAGCCACTTGAAGCTTTACAATAGGCAGGGTAGTAACCTCTCACGTCGCGCGATGACATTCATCGTCACCTAAAGACAACCACAAACATCCATCCCATGGTGGGATTTGATTCCACAAACTATCGGTTTCAGAGCCGATACACTCACCACTCTGCCAAGAAAGCGTCAAATCATCATGACGTTATCATACAACAACAGTAATTATTATTAGTACACGGTAATCTCTAAGCAGTCCGTAGACAGACTGGGGGAGGCTAACTGAATATTTTAGCAAGCACTAACCATCATTTGCACAATACCATATTTCGCTTTGAACTCATTCAACGAAAGCATTTATAACTGACTGCGGAAGTACCTTTTAGGCATTAGATGCTCCGTGCAAACTAAAAATCTAATTTAGATACTCTTGTTAACTACATTCTTACTCATTTTTTAGGGATTATCCCCAATTCTCCACATATCAGTCATGTACTGAAAAAAATTCTCTGCATCAGTTTTATAAAACCAATATGTACCTGTCTCTCTCTCATACCCCCCCTTTTTTTTTCAGCCTATCAACCAATTTCTATAACCCATAAATCTTCGATGAATCCTCAGTTTTTGTCAGCTCTAGAGAACAAACATGGAAGTTTATCAAACCACTACAGACCTCTTCCCATCTTAGTGGCTAGCTTCTGGATCCGTTCTATCTCTTGCACACTCCAATAAACCTAGGTGACTAACTCTATGCACAATATTCCATACAGAACAGTATCATTTCTTTATGAAGATGAAAATAACCACTTATTTCTGACTGTCGGCATGTGTTTTTCAATAAGCAAGTAATCCTCTCAGCTAATTGAGTCACTTTTGCGATTTTCCATCTGACTAACTCATTGTTACGACAGCATTCAATGTCTCCAGTTTCATGAATTTATTGCAGCACAGAGCTTGTCGTCTTTTCATTCTAAAATGCAGGACCTTGCACTTTTCCTCAAAAAACTGGCATTCAATCACTTTTAGTCATACTATCAGCTTATTTAAATCATCCAGTAAGACGACCTCTACATCGCCTTAATTAGCTATTATGTTATCCAATTTTACATCCAATCATCAGCAACCAACTGACTATTTCTCCTCATTTCCATATCAAGCAATAAATTCACCAAATTAAGCAGTAATAATCCGAATTGAGCCATGTGAAACACAACTAGTCACAAGTTTTCTCTTGGACACTAGGCCTGCATTTACTACTCTCTGAGATATCTCTCCATTTGTCACTCTCTTATCCCATTACCCCAGTCTCTTATCCCAGTCGAGCAGTCCTCTAGCAGTCCTTTTTTGTATAAAAAGGTCGATGTATTATTCTATCAAATGCTTTGCAAATTCCATCAGGATCACTGTATAGCCATTCTCTTTACCAGAGCAGATCAGATTTCAATTTATTGTAAAAAGTCAGAAAATTAGTGAGTGTCCTGTCCTTCACAACACCACGCTATCTACATAGAGTAGCCACTCATTTTTGAGTTTTGCCCGTAATGAATTTTTCTAGTACCTTGACCGCCTCTCCTTAGACGCTCATCGGGCTATAATTTGCTATCTGTTTTGGAGCTCGTTGTTTGTTAAGTAATGGAACTTTTTCCTTCTTTTAACTACCATGGAGCCTTACCAGATCTGAGATTAAAATTAATATCTGTATTTCTACATTTACACCTTCTGACCAGAAAATTCTACTCATTTAACCTCCTCCCATTTGCAGGATCACTCTCCCCAGTTGAACGCAATGTATCTTCTTGATTATAGAAAAAATCTTATGCAATCACTAGAATCAGTACTCTGAAACCCTTAGCACTTTCCATCACATGCTTCCTCAACTAATCATTCCTTAGTATGTGTATCCTTAGTATTATTCCTTATTAATCCCATTTCCTTCCGCCCCAGTGTCCTTTCCTCCTTCCAATCTTTGTCCTTATAACTGAAGTCTCCCTTAATTCGGTTATAAGGACAAAGTTATAAGGACAAATCTTATCTACTTATGATTGTTTGCCAATGCATACTATCCACGCCATCTTTTGCATCTTCTAACCTCCGTAGCTGCATATTTTGTCCTAGTGGCTTCTATTTCACACAAGATGCTTCAAATGTACTGTACTCTTTCTTGCTTCTATAGCCTCCTGCTGAACTCCAACTTCTTTTTACTACAGTTAATTTATTATCATCTATATTTCTAGGAAATACTACATCACTCGCATTCTGTCCCCATAATGTATCATGTTCTGTACGTTACCGATTTATAATGCCAATAACTTTTGCACGTAGAACTACCTATATGCCCCAAACTCCACCCTTGTTCCGGATGCTTCTGGCCTTAGTGCGAGTTACACGCAATAGCTCCTTGTGTTTACAACTCTTCTTATGCTTTTTAATGAATGTTCCATTCTGATAAGTAACCC
This sequence comes from Typopeltis vanoorti, assembly GCF_054136105.1. Classification (NCBI taxonomy): domain Eukaryota; kingdom Metazoa; phylum Arthropoda; class Arachnida; order Uropygi; family Thelyphonidae; genus Typopeltis; species Typopeltis vanoorti. The sequence continues at coordinate 125,134,492 of NC_143556.1, read as the reverse complement.
AAAGAATAATATATAATCCAAAAAGCAAAATTAGATAAACTAGAATTATTGCTCTCGCAAGAATTCTAATTTTCCTAATTTTGCTCTTCCCATCGGATATTCAGAAAAACCTTTTCCAAAATTTAATACCACATATCACGATTTTGCACGCCATGGTATCTACACACTGAATTATTAATTAAAACCATTGCGCTGCAAATTACCTCTTTTATTATACCTATTTATTGCTGTTTTCGTTTCTTCTACTTCCGTTAACTACGTCACGTCACGTCTCCCTCATCGATACATGTTAATTTCAAATCTCTTGTACCTGCCAAACAATCACCTCCTTCACTTCATCTTCCTTTATCCTAATAACATCTCTAACATCATTAATAGTCGCACTTGGGAAGCACGATATAGTCTAGCTCTCGTGAAGCACTCCTCTTTTCATTGAATCTCCATTACAAAAATCTTTACTTGCTCTCTCTTTCTTGCTTAGTCGAGCAGTCCTCTATTTCTCTTCTCAGTGATGCCACTCGCCAAACGTTTCTGCAATCTTTCAAGCTCATCTTCATTCGGTGAAGGACTGCATAAGCGCGCTCTATCTCACAACTACCTCTTCATTCTCATCACACCCATGCAATCATTCTTATACTGGTCACTTTTATTCACGCACTCCCTCTCTCATTTCTATATATGTACTCCGGCTCTCCGTCACTGACATATTCGCCTATTCTGTTACGTCTACCGCTTCACTCTCATTCCTTCGACATGAGCCTCGCTTCTGGCATTCGTTCAAACCAGTCAGTCCACTCACTCCTGGTAATAAGTTCACTTCACAGACACTACGTCGCATAAAATCCCTTTCATTGAACTCCTTGAACAACAGAGGGCTTGAGTGTGATTGTTGTAGTATACGCATTGGTGCTAAGTCATACACTATGAAATGTACAGTATATAATAACCAAAATCTAATCATTTTGGTCTAAGACAAAAGTCTAAGGCTAAATTAAATCTAATTGCATTTACATTAAAATAATATCCAGTACAATTTATAAACAATATCGCTATTTCGTTTGTATATTCTTATTTTTTCTAAGTAATCTAACTAGAAGTTTCTGCCTTGTGCCATCTGTAGAGCAATATCACTACCTTCTGATATGGTCATATAGCAAATTGTAGTAATACACAAATAAATGATATAATATTTTTAAATTATACCGTTTTGATCCTGAACTTTTCAGTTCTCTTACAAAATCATCTGCGATCTACCTATAATAATTCATATTATGTTAACAACAAGAACACATTTCCAGCTTTCTCCGGTAAACTTTTTTAAAGTGAGTCCTATCCAATAAAGTTGGTAACCTACAGTACATCCTGTACCTTTGCTATGGTAAGGACAAAATAATCCAGGAAACTACTTTCCCTTAAACAAATAGAAAACTTTTTTCTAGTCACTTTAGGGCTCCAGTAAGCAGAAGCTTGGTATCACATTATGCAATGAACATTGTCTACCGCTTAAAGTTTTCATATTTTCACATCCATCTCATACTAGAGAGTGGACGCTATATACTAGTCCAACCAGTCAGCAGTCTTGCTCTCTATTTGAAAATGAAACTCCACAATATATTAAAGTTATATTTTTATAATACTGAACATTGTTTTAAAATCATTTTTTTAATACCTGAATCAATTTATTTAATACCTTAACCATCAATAAAATAATTTCATTAAAAGTAAAATAGTTAATGCATACTGAATAATTATTAATGCTTATACCTCGTCAAGCTTTCATTAATAGAGGTTTACAAAGGCAAAATCTGTACACGTATTTTCAGTATCAGTAATATTTTCCAAGTACTAGTACAATACTTTGCATGACTGTCTGTGTGTGTGTGCGTGAGAGAGAAAGAGAGAGAGAGAGAGAGAGAGAGAGAGAGAGAGAGAGAGAGAGAGAGAGTGAGAGAGAGAGAGAGAAAGAGCTTTCGTGGTGTGTCCATGAGTTAAGCAGAAATCATCGTTTAGTCGATTATCAAATTCAAAGCAAAAATTCTAAAACCGGCGTCAGAACTCATTTTAAGGGAGAAAAGAAAGCTTAATATGAAACTAAATAATCAAGACTGTGGGCTGTTTATTATATCACTAGCTAAAATTAAAATCTCTAGAATCCGCTAATTCAAAAATCTTACTCGAAAAAATTAATAAAATTAAAGCAGATAAAAATGTGCCTTGTAAGTAGTTTTATTATTTCTTCATCATTTATCTGTCATGGAACTGAATTATGTAAGAGCACACACACCCGCAATTCGATATTTAAAATGCTATTTGTTATCTTTAAGTGCCAATGTAGGTGTGATTCCAACATTTTTTTTTCTAATTTCGGTTCCATTTTTCTATAGCACTCACAAAATATTGAATTTTCCTTCTTCCCTCGAGAAGCAGTAATTCAAGTCGTGCTCAGCTAAACTTAATGCTAATAAATTTGAAGGCATCGTTCGCTCATAAAAGCCATACGTGAACTACAAAATGTGAAATTAGTTGATATATTATACGGCCATGGATGTACCAACTAGGGAGTTTTTATCTTCCACCTTTAGTAGGTTGGCCAGAATATCATCTCCAACGTGGGCACCCCGCATTTGTGAGATAATATTCATGTTGGGACCAACAAAAGACTGATTAAGGTAACGAGACTGAGCTCTATTAGGAAGCATGTGGCAACACTGGATCGATACTTGCCTGAATTATTTTCAATGGTAAAGTTGTTTTGGTAGCCTTAATGTGCTGCGTGTTGGAAACGCTTTGTTCAGATAGTGTTCAGGTACATAAGCTGCTTCGTGTCGAACACGTGTTTAGAACAGATATCACTATTTGTAATGAAACCTACAAAAATTTCAATTACTGAATGATTTGCTATTGCAGAGAACATATTAATTATGTAGGTGCTTAAATCTTGGAGTTTTTTTGTAATATTTAGCAAATAAGCTTCACTGCTATCCATTTGATATTTTAAGTACGTTTTCAAGAATATTTTTACGGCGTATTTATTAGATTATATCCTATATTTTGTTATCAGATTCTGGAAAATATGCAGTATGTATTCATAACTTCTGATACCTAGAACAGGCCAGACTACTAATTAACACTTTTCCTGATATTTTTATCGTTTACCTGGTATATTATTAGTTGTGAATTTGCGGAAAAACAGTACGTTAACATAACACATTCTTTTCTTGCACAACTTCTCATAATGAGTTTCTTTTATCTTAAATCGAACTTCGACATTACAGAAAAACAGTCATGCAAATGAGATGATTTCTTTGACTTTGTACCTCACTATTTGGCAACTTTTGGCATAGTCTTTGCGGTTTAAGGAAGAAGGTGACTTTATGGACCTTAAATATGAAAAGGGAGAAATGCAAAAGGAAACAAAATCAACTCAGAAATTTTGAATGTTATGAATTTTTACCTATTATGAATTGTTATAAACATATTGAAACAAAGTTTTTTTGAGAGCGATTCAGAAATTGTGCAGCATTTATATATGTACATAAACTATGCAAATAACTACCCTCTATTTCTGTAAGAAATTAGCATATAATAACCTCTGATAATATTTCAGTATTAATTATAATACTAAAGTAAAACAAGTCTGCAATTAAAGACACATAATATGCTCATGTCTCCAAAATGCTTTAAGATAATTTTACGTAAAAAGTATGCTATTTCGGTAAAATATATAATTCAAGTGGATATTTTAATATATATTTTAATTTATTCTGAGCAGATATATGCAATGCTGGGAAGATATCATCGTACTGTTAATTTTTTTATCCATGCTTTTCTTATTTTGATGGAACAGACATCTCATAAAGATAAATGTAAGATGTAGACGACGACACCAATTCTCCCACCCATCAATTTTCCAAAAGACGATCCTCGGGATGCTTTCGCTGTTCTTGGGTCAGAAGAAAATCAGAAAAATAGTCAATAGACTTATTGTTAATAGGTCCCGGCCCAGATCATATCCTCTACTTTTAATAAGAGCTTGTATTCCAGAACTGATACCAATCCTGTACCTCTTGTATAAGCTATCTTCCTCATCTGACACCTATCAAACATTACTCACCACAGTGATGAAAGTGTGATGAGTAATGTTTCATAGGTGATGAGAAAGATCATCAATAACAAACATCATTATCTGGAAAGAGACACAGATTGATAAATGACAGCCAATATGGTTTCCACTGTTCTCGTTTTCCAGCAGACTTCCTCGCTAAGTTACCCACCTATGTCCATGGAAGGATTTAGTCACCCTTGTATTACTAAAACATTTCATCTACTCTAGTATTGCAGCCTTCTTTCCAAGCTACTACCATTTATGAGTAGACTATCAGATTATTCTCTGACCATTGATTTCGTGTATTATCTCGGATGGTTCTCTGCCATCTGGTTTTCCCATTAATGCCAGAGTGCCCGAGACACTATTTCTTCACTTACACTCTTTTTTCCTATATGTCAGTAATAATCTCATAGCTTTGCAGATGATAGCTCACACCACTTCTCTTCGTCATTTTCAATAAACCCTGCAATACCCAGAATATTCATAGCCCATAACTTAAACACCGATCTTCTAGACTTCTCAAATGCTGCGAAGACAATTTAGTAAATCTTAATGCTACAAGAATACGATAATGATTTATTTACCTGAAGAGAGACCATTTATCACTCTCCCCACTTTTGATAACACTAAGTTCACTAAGATCAGTTTTCTCCTTGGAATGACTTTCTTATCTTCGAGGTGTTTGGTCAGAGAGCAGAAGGAGGGTTGGTGGTGGAATAATAATATACAAGTGGCAGTGACAGCTAAGAAGAAGGCAAAGCAGAAGTGGGATGAGTCAAGAGTGGAAGAGGACAGAGAGGTGCACAGAGAGAGAAAGCAAGAAGCCAAGAGAGTTCTGGCACAGGCAAAGGCCATGGCATATCAAGATCTGTATGATCAATTAGAAACAAAAGAAACACAGAGAAAAATTTACCAACTAGCAAAATGTAGAAATAAAGCAGCAAAGGACATCTTACATGTGAGGCAGATCAAAGATGCTGAAGGAAGATTATTATGGAGGGATGTGGACATAAGAAACAGATGGAGAATATACTTTGAGGGACTTTTGAAGGACTCACAGAGAAGATGGGCAGCCTTCTGAATGTGGTGCAGAACACAAGTAGAGTGGAAGTGATGGGGGCCATGAAGAGGATGAGGAATGGAAAATCGGTGGGCCCTGACAGGATTCCAGTGGAGACATGGAAGGCACTGGAGGAAGAGGGAATTGACCTGCTGTAGGACCTGTTCATGAAAGTTTGTCAACAGGAAAATATACCTGAGGAATGGGGGGAGAGTACTCTTGTCGCCATCTACAAGGGTAAAGGGAATGCACAAGACTGTAAAAATTATAGAGGAATAAAGTTGATGTCCCACACAATGAAAATCCTAGAAAGGGTTCTTGATGGAAGATTGAGGAAGGGGGAGGAGATTGCAAAGGAACAATTTGGCTTCATGCCTGGTAGATCAACAACTGATGCTATCTTTGGGTTACAGCAGATGATGGAAAACTTTCGAGAGAAACAACGGGAGCTACATCTGGCATTTATTGATCTGGAGAAAGCATACAATAAAGTGCCAAGGCAAGAAGTCTGGAGGTGTCTGAGGGAGAAGAAGGTTCCGGAAAGATATGTCAGGTTGGTGTGGGAGATGTACAGAAATGTGAAGACAAGTGTTCAGACCAGTCTGGGACAGACAGAAAGTTTTCAAGTAACAGTTGGCTTGCATCAAGGGTCAGCATTAAGTCCGTTTCTGTTTAACATTGTGATGGAGGAGGTGAGAAAAGATGCGCCCTGGACAATGTTGTATGCAGATGACATCTTGCTGTGTGCAGATTCAAGATAAAAAGCGGGAACTAAACTGGAAAGATGGAGAAAAGTACTGGAAGAGAGAGGTATGAGACTGAGCAGAAGTAAGACAGAGTATATGTGTTGCACAGTGGGCGGCAGCCAGGAGACAGATCTGGAGCTGGAAGGAAATGTCATCAGGAAAGTGAGAGACTTTAAATCCTTAGGTTCAACAGTGGAAGAAGATGGAGGAACTAAGAAGGAAGTGGGATACCGGATACAAGTGGGTTGGAGGAACTGGAGGGAGATGGCTGGAGTGTTATGCGATAAGAGGGTGCCTATCAATCTGAAAGGCAAAATCTGTAGTGAGGCCAGCTATGACGTATGCTATAGGAATGTAGTCCTGAGGAAAAATAACATCAGCAGGAAGGAAATAGCAGAGATGAGAATGGTTAGGTAGATGTGCAGTGTGATCAGAAAGGATCGTCTGAGAAATGACTATATGAGAGGAACAGTGAAAGTTACGAACTTAGGAGCGAAGATACAGGAGGCAAGGTTGTGATGGTTTGGTCATGTGATGAGGAGGAAGAACGAATATGTGGGAAGAAGGGTCATGCAGATGGATGTGCAAGGAAGGAGGAAGCGTGGGTGGCCAAAGAAGGGATGGAGTGAGCTGGTAGAAAGGACTTGAGGATGAAGAACTTGGATGTGGTGACAGCCCTGACAGACGGATGTGGAGAACACTCATCATCAAGAGTGAACCTACTTAAGTGAGAGAAGCTGCAGAAGAAGAAAAATAATGGCTTCCTTATCTAGCCGATCCTTGCTTAAACACAAGTAGTAGTCCGGCCACTTCTTACCAGATCAAGATCAAGATAAGATAAGTAATCATGATGTGTTGAGATAACGACGTCATTGTGTGTGGCGCCATGAGTTTGGAATGTTTGGAAATTTTCTGGGGACATATGTGTCAATGGCTTCAGTCCTTGTGTTTTTCGTTCGCGTATGGAATTATGGGTGATAGTAGGGATAAGGATTCGTGTTGTGATTGGCAGGGCACTTCTGACCAGATGAAGATCAAGATAAGATAAGGAATCGTGTCGGGGGTAATTGTTGTTATCAGATGAAGATAAGTGACTTCATTTGTTAGTAGACAAGTAAATCTACAACTCATCTATCCATCACCCTTAATGCATATGCATTATGGGTGATGGATAGTGACAAGATAAAGTTTGGAATGTTTGGAATTTCGCTGGGGGCTCTCATCAGTCAGGGACATCACAAGGTGTGTATGGTTCACGTAAGCATTGTGGGTGTTGTGTAGATATAAGGAATCGTGGCGTTTTGAGTTTGGGTATTTCTGGGGAAAATATGTCTCTCTGTGATATCACATGGTGTTTTGGTTTGCCTATGGAATTGTGAGCAATATTTTTGAGATAAGATATCTTGGAATTTTCCCAAGGTGACACCCATCCTTCATTGTCATCATGTTTTGTCTTTGGTTGTCTATAGATGGCTGTACTAATTTTCCAATACATTTTCGTGTATTTCTTTCTGTTAAAGGGTGTGAATTCATAGAGTAGTGTTCTTAGATTTCTTAGATATGGGGGCAGCGTTATAAAAAAAACAAAAAAAAAACGTATCCAGTATTAGAATTGCGCTTACCCAAACATATGACGAGCGGTTATTGTAACTAGAAATCACTTGTTATGTTTAAGTTAAAAAAAAGATTAGTTTACATTTCTTTCCAGAATTGGACATCCGGAAACTATTGAATTTTTCTGAATGTTCCAAATTGCTGATTTTAACATATATTCACAGCAAAAACACACTACATCTGAAATATGGTTGACTCTTTTTATATTTTAGGTTACTGGGCAAAACATTTATTCACAGCACAAAAACACACAAAACATAGGAATTGAAAGATATTTCTGTAAATATCTTTCATTCAGAAAGATATTTACAGAAATATCTTTCTGAATGAAATTCAGAAAAGCTAGTTGACTACTGAATTTAGATTACTATCCGATTGGTTCTCTGTATTAATTCCTTCTCACAGTTACTCATGCTATGTTTTCCCAAGCTTGGTGGGAAAGTCTATGCGACTTTTTGTGGAGGTAATGTGTTATTTCCTGTTTCGAATTCAAAGTGCTATTAGAGTATGGAATTCTAACAAGTGAAATGATTTTTTTTTCAAATTCATTGTTATTTTCTGTATTTTACTTTTAAAATTGAGTTTAACTACAAATTCTAACAGACTGAGCAAAATTAATAAACAAATAAAATGTATTTGAATTTATTTTCCAACACTGTAGATTTCTCATTAAGTCTTATCTTAAAAATATCTCTCTTATCCAGTTACCAATTTGTTGTACGTAGGTGAGAAATCGTGTGCTTAGTTTGGAACTCTTTGTTTCTGTGGGAAATTATTGTTGTAGTAAATTAATGCCTACATTTATTTTTTTTTTAAAAAACCAATATGACTATTAATTTTGCCTTTGATTCTTCCTTGTGCTCGTATCCTATTTCTGTAACTGAAATTTATTTTATTTTTTTATTTTTTTCTTTAGCATTAGTAATTTTAAGTAACAGATATGAGACAAACAATGTTTTGAACTCTCCATAGCATTTTCTTTTAGAATCTTCTTTTGCCAGCAGAACAAATAAAGAGTTATTTCTTATTATTCCAAATGAATATTAGCTCTGTAATATATACTTTCTTAATTTCTATGTTACCTTTTATTTGACTGTAATATCATTAACAAATTGTATTTACTGATTCTAACATACAGAAATTAAATAAAGTGAAAAAGACAGTATTTTTTTCTTATTCTTCTGATTTAACATTTGCCCGAATGTTCACAGTGTATGATTTGCCACTGGTGTTTACATGTAATTCATGTGATTTTTCTCCATGTGACATTTCAAAACAAGTTGAACTATGGTTTTTACATAGTTCAACTATGTAAAACTCATTTCTGTTAGACCCAATTGACTGGTGTCCTCTCAGCCCACCATTTATTTCACAGTAGGGATATTTATATATATATTTTAACACAATTATTATATTAGATATTCTTTCCAATACAAATAAATAAATAAATAAATAAATAAATAAACTATTTTCCTGAAGGGTATTCTATGTTATTTGTCCTTATTATGTTAAGTACTTTAAAAATAAATGCATTGTTTTTCCTTCCTAAGTTATCAGTATCAGTTGGAGGTGGCTTCACTAAAAGATATCCACAAATAATAAGCTCGCTCATCTCCACTAGCCTGAGCAGACATCTTCTGGAGGAGAGGGGGAGAAGAAGGGGATTAGGGGGGAAGCATTGCAGGGAAGACTCCCGTCACCCTCTTGACTACCCTTTCACTTCCACCACCTAATGCTATTTTTTTCCCATCCCAACAATTTGGACATATGAGTGAGAGAACTAGTCACATGGTCTAATATCAAAAACGCTGTTTGAGGATAAAGTACTTAACATAATAAGGACAAATAATAAAAATACCCTTCAAGCCACAACAATGAGGTTTGCCCAATGATGTCACAAAGTAAGATAATCTCACATCAACATCCTATCCTACAGCATGTAGAAACATGTTCGTGAATCATTTGCATGAAAGTTTCATTTTTGAGGGAACGGTCAGGGTTAAGCGTCAGGTAAACAGTACTATAAGGAAAAAGAAATGAGTCAAATGTCTTTGCAGTTATGGCAATTCATTCATCCAGTGCAGCTATTGTATTGTGTTGTGGTGATCTGTGTCCAGTAAAATAAAGTAAAATAATGGGTGAGCCACAAAAGTCATTGATTTCTTTCTTTAGGTAAATAGCATGTGACAAAACTCTTCACACAACTCTAAAAGGATGGAAACCGATTATTATTTTAGAAGATATGTATATTGTGATATAATTATCCAGGACCACTTGGGAAAAGTTACACAGGAAGTGGTCTGATATCTTCGGCTACTTGCAAAGAAGAATTGACTACGAAAGACCTCGGTGAGTGTTATATTCTGAAATGTCAAGATGGGGAACTAATACTTGATAATACATGAGCTGATGGAAGTAAAGTTTTTTCTATTAGTTGTGAAGAAGCTGAGAGATTTTCACCAAAATGTATGACATTGATAATCATTTACTATTTTTGGAAACTGAATTACCATCTATTCGTATCATGGGGAAAATTATCACTAATCATTTAAATTCATCGATGGTAAAATTAGACTTTCAAGATTTTATCCAATTCGATAAAGATTCTTTATTTTGGGACATTTACGAGCATTTTACGAAAACTGTTTGTATATTTGCTGACAAAAGAATACACAGAATATTTAGGGAGACATGGTGTCATTTCCAGACTGACAGAATATCAAATGTATGGAGCTGTGCTTACCATGGTATCTGATTCAAAAAATCTTTTGCATGACCAGCTATTTTGATGTAATGTAACCAAAAATAATGAGTAACAAAAATTTTATTCATTGAACTCTTTGGAAAATATTAAGAGTGTAAACTATATATTGTGAAATATTTTTAGATTATCAGATGCTTTGAATTTTTCTCTGTGAAAATACTTGTAAATGGTATTTCAGCAAAATAAAATATGCATTTGTAAACTTAAATGAACAAAGATGTGTGCTTTTGTGGTTGTGTTTTTACTCAGTTAATTTTTTACTCAGTTATTCTGATTAAAAATTGATATTTAAATCCACAACTTTATACCTTAATGCAATTCTGCTTAATTAATGTAAAATAATCACTAGTGTGAAATTAATTCCAAGAATGGGGAAAAAGTGGTGAAAACTAATATCCATGTAACTGATTATTTTAGAAATTGTCTAATGCTACCTATTGGCATTATTTGAGTTATCTGAAAACATTTCGTTCACATAATCGAAAATCCGAACTGTTAGAATTTCGTGGTTTTGCAGAAAGACAGCAGATAATTTTAACCCAAAAACGTGACTTGAACTCTTAAAGTTTAGTATAGAGAAATGTTAGTACTCTCCAGATAACACAAATACAAATTTTACCTTTCCCCACATAAAATATGATAAAAACACACCAAAAATATATCCAGCAGCATGGAAAAAGATGTCGTTGAGCCATCTGCAAAAAAAAAGGTTCATTTTTGAAGGAACGGTCAGGGTAAGTCAAGGTAAGGTAAACAGTACTATAAGAAAAAACCATAGAATCGAGTGACTTTGGACTTAAGGTAATTGTTCATCCATTGCAGCTGCTGTATTGTGGTGTGGTGTTTTGTAATGTAAAAATAATGGGTGAGCCAAAATTCTTTGAAGGTTTTTTTTGTGAAAAGTTCTAATTGTTTAGAATTTTGTAATAGAAAGTTAACATAAAATATAAGATCAGAGCTAATAATCAGTGAAATAATAATAATAATAATTGAAGAACTATTTATTTGTGGTGCCATATGAAGTAATCTAAGAAGAAGAATGAAGGAAAACGAATATCAAAACTTGACAGTGGGAAGAAAAATACGAATCTTCAGTTATCATTGGTATAATTAATGTTCAATTTTTTTGAATAAGACTTCAAATTGATTTCCTAAAGAAATTTGTATTTCTGATGGAATTATTTCAAGATATGCATTGACAAAATCACCTTATAGTTGGAATGAATTGCCTGAAAGAGTTAAAAAACAGAAATTTTGGTTTATAAAATATAACCATCAGCTGAAGTGGGAAATTGGTTCACTATCTCTGGACAAACTAAGAAATTGGATGATAGAATCAACATGCAAATATGAAATATTACTTGCCAATGGAAGAGAAAAATCAAAAACATCAACGAGGTTAATAGGGAAGCCTGTTCTTGATTTAAATTAAATTGGATACTCAAAACGTAAAAACATAAGGTGTACTTTTAAATGCTTTTGCAAACATAGCAAATGTTTCTGTGCTTTTAATAATGCACAAAAATATATGAATTGGTTTCAAAATAATAAAAATGTGACCCTTAAGTTTACTACATTAACAAATTCCCAACGATCACAAATGAAGAAACTTTCAGATGTCAGTCACATTGTCAAAAACCACATGATGGCAATTCCACAACCATGGGAAGAACCTTTGACCAACAGCACAAAATTATCAACAAGCAGACTAAGGACCAAGAAATAAGATTGCATTTTTCACTTTATTTATTTTCTGTATGATAGATTCAGTAAATACATTGTAAATAACATTTTCACTCAAATAAAATGTGTAAATTAGAATTAACAAATTGCGTGTTGTTCATGTGTTATACAAATTTAAGTAAGGACTTTTTTCTTTTTCTTTTTTTTTTGTGAAATATTATGCCAAAAACTAACCAGAGACTTTTTTTTTTGAAAATCCACTCAGTGAATTAAAAGTCTTATTTGTTCATGCAAGCCCTCAAATATTTCAAGAAACTGTCAACTCTTGGAAGCAAAACGAATAATCGGGTATTAAATTAATAGTCAGAATTTTAGTGGAGATGATTTCACCTGAAAAGCCACAATTTTGTTATGATATCTGTAGATACCTCCAACAGACTAGAAAAAAAAATCGTACTGAAAGTACGACTGTTAGAATTTGGTTATTTTACAGGGGGACATTAGATATTAAAAACAAACACAATACTAAAACTCTTAAAAAGATTGCTGTAGAAAAATGGTATCATAGTGTGCAGATAAAATCAAGTGAATCAACATGCATATATCAAATAATACTCATCATTGGAATAGAAAATAAAAAAAAAACATTAAGAAACTCAATAGCCAGACCCGTTCTCCATTTAAATGATACCAAATGATGCAAACAATATTTGCATGAATTTCAAAACTTTGAAAAAGCTAATGAATTTCTTGTTTGCTGTGATCATAAATATTTATTTGAGGATAAACTTTTCTTTCTTTCTTTCTTTCTGAGCTAATTTTCATTTGAAATAAGAATAAATAATTATTTGTTTGTATTGGAAAGAATAACTAATATAATAATTGTGTTAAAATATATATATAAATATCCCTACTGTGAAATAAATGGTGTGCTGAGAGGACACCAGTCAATTGGGACTAACGGAAATGAGTTTTACATAGTTGAACTATGTAAAAACCATAATTCAACTTGTTTTGAAATGTCACATGGAGAAAAATCACATGAATTACACATAAACACCATTGGAAAATCATACACTATGAACATCAGTGCAAATGTTAAATCAGAAGAATAAGAAAAAAAATGCTGTCTTGTTTACCCTATTTAATTTCTGTATGTTAGATTCAGTAAATACAATTTGTTAATAATATTACAATGAAATAAAAGGTAACATAGAAATTAACAAAGTATATATTACAGAGCTAATATTCATTTGAAATAATAAGAAATAAATATTTATTTGTTGTGCTGGCAAAAGAAGTTTCTAAAAGAAAACGCTACGGAGAGTTCAAAACCTTGTTTGTCTCATATCCGGAACTTAAAATTACTAATGCTAAATAAAAAAATACAATAATAAAATAAATTTGAGCTAGAGAAATAGGTTAAGAGCACAATGTAAAATTAATAGTCATATTGGTTTTAAAAAAAAATGTAAGCATTAATTTACTACAGGAATAATTTCCCACTGGAATGGAGAGTTCCAACTTAAATACGCGATTTCTCACCTACGTACAACAAATTGGCAACTGGATAAGTGATATATCTTTAAGATAAGACTTAATGAGAAATCTACAGTGTTGGAAAATAAATTCACATACATTTTATTTATTTATTAATTTTGCTCAGTCTATTAGAATATATAGTTAAACTGAATTTCAAAAGTAAAATAGAGAAAATAGCCTATCAATTTGAAAAAAAAAATCAACAAAAAACATTTCACTTGTCAGAATTCCATACTCTAACTTCGAAACAAGGAATAACACATAACCTCAACGAAACGGCGCATAGACTTTCCCACCAAGCTTGGGAAAATCTAGTATTAGCACCTGTGGGAAGGAATTAATACAGAGAACCAATCCGATAGTAATCTAAATTCAGTAGTCAACTAGCTTTTCTGGTTATTTACAGAAATATCTTTCAATTCCTATATTTTGTGTGTGCTGTGAATAAATGTTAGCCCCAGTAACCTATAATGAAAAAAGAGTCAACTGCATTTCAGATCTTGTGTTTGTGTGTTTTGTGCTGTGAATATATGTTAAAATCAGCAATTTCGATATTGAGAAAACCTCGATAGTTTCAAGATGTTCCATTCTGGAAAGAAATGTATGCTGATCTTTTTTTTTTTAAACTTATACATAACAGGTTATTTCTAATTACAATGACCACTGGTTATTGTAATTAGATTACAATAACCACTGCTTCTGATTTTTATATCAAAAGGTATAAATTCATTCATATCCTTTCAACTCCAGACTCACCGAAGCAACTTCTCATCCTCTTCCTTCATACTATATATCTCTGGCCTTTGAAATAATCCTCTCCATTCCCTTTTCCTCCAGTGTTAAAGTCTTCAGTAAACACATTAACAGATTCCACTCTTCTCTGTGATCACTTACACGCGCGGCTTGTTTAATAGGTCTTGAGGACTCTAATCTAAGATCGATTAAAAAAAATGGAAATTATTTAATGTATATTCAGCGCTTTTAAGCCAGAGATGACGGATATATCTTCTAATTCTTGCATTTTAGTGCACGTTTCCGTTTAAATATGAAATTGTGCCTAATATTATCAACGTGATTTTTAAACATCTTTCAAAACATCTCTTCGTCAGTGAAGAAAGAATTACGATGCATCATCTTGTAATAAATGCATTTTGCAAATTCTATTCGTAATTAGCTTCGTGAAATTTAGAAACGAAACGTAGGATGCATACAATTTACAAAAAAAGCAAGGTACCTTGCAAAGTATAAACAGAAAAATAATAATTACGATTACGAATCACGAAAATCACACCGAAGAGATGTTTAGTATATTCTTTAAGTGTTTCTGTCTCACTGAAACCAATATCAGCACATACGACGCTTACTGCTATATAGCCAAGCTAAGAATTAAATTTCAACTATCAGCTATTCGTGAAAACGAAGTATATTCCCATTATAATGAGAAATAATAGGGAAATGGTTATTTTAATTAATTTATTTATTTTTATAGAAAACCCATCCGTGAGAGCTTCGTTAACCAAGGAACTTATTCACATTTAATTTTAAAAGCTGTGGTTGTATTCCTTGGGAAACATGCGTTGGAAGGGAAAGATGAAGACCATGAGCTATTTTGTCTACGGGTTTGAACTGTGAGAGAGTGTTGTTTAGCTGCTGCACCCATTTCGGCGGATTTGCAAGACGGTGTATTACTGTTGGCAATTCTGATGAACAGCGGCCATAGTATTTATAGAATATGCGGGCTGCGGAGACTGAACGGCTGTGCGAGAGTGAGTGGAGGATTAGTAAAAGAGGGATCCTAAGTGATTCTAACATCTATTCTGAATAGAGTACAGTATTTTCAGGGAGCTCTTCTGGACACCATCCCAGATATGAGAGTGATATGCAGTTTGTGCATTTAACGATGTTCCAGCTGATTTGTGAGAGTGTAGCCAGAAAGCTGGCTAACAAACTGAAAACGTCAGGGAGCAAACCGAATGATGGGAGTTTTTTAATAGATTTTTGTGCCAAACTCGATCAAAAGCCTTGAAGATATCAAGAGCAACCACGTGAGTTTCGCTAGACCTTTCTATGGTGTTTGTCCAGAGGTGGATGGCATAGATTAGAGGTCCCATTGAAGACTCTTATCTAATTTATTAAATGTGTCTTCAAGGTTTTCAAAAACTTCAAGGCGAGAGAAATTGGACAGCTGTAAAGATTTGTCACCCTTCTTACGAACAAGTTGGATATAGGTTAGTTTCGAGACTGAAGGAAATATATCAGTAGGAAAAAAAGTGTAAATAGGCGGCGTAAACGGGAGTCAAATCTGGGACACAGACGTTTAGAACAATTGGAGAAATGGAATGAGGGTCGAGAGATTTTTCGGTATCCAGAATGAGTCTTTGAAATGAAACATTTATCATGATCAGCTATTCAGGATTTGGGGAAGTAAGAACCCAGGTGGTTGGCCTTTTCTGTTGGTGATGATGCAATAGTGCCATTTAGGTGTAATAGTGATGGAAGTAGTGTTGGGCAGAAGTTATGGCCGATAGTTTTGTCTTGAACCCAGAAGGCATGACTGTCGTTTGCGCAGGATGCAAGTTTCTCCTTTTAGCTCTCTTAAAATCAGTTTTCGATGTGGTGATAATTTTCTTGCAGCTTTCCGGGCTTTGGAGTGGGATGTATAGGATAATGAAATTTGGATGCAAGCCAGTTGCGGTGTGCCTGACTTTTCTTTTGTGAGAAAACCAGTAGGATAAGGAACGAGAATGTTTCCATTCAGATGTTTTCGGTGATTCTTTCTGCACACAAGTTTCATTTTTTTTCTGGATGTGAATCGTTCTCCATGGATGGAAGAGATTTGAACTACATAAGAGTCTGAGCTACCGAAGCCGCAGAGACGACAACATTCACAGCGTACTTAGATTGGTCGTTTGTGAGGAAGAGATCTAAGGCGTTTGGGAAGTGGTTGGGATGTTCTGTTATTCTGGTGGGCTTGTCGACAATTTGTTTGATCGTTTGTGATTGCAAAAGTCTCAGACTCTCTACCTGCTTAATCTGTGAAATTAGAAGCAGTCAGCCAGCAGGTTTTCCAGACTGAAATATGCAAGGAAGATTACGTCACTGTTTGGAGAGTTAGAATAATAAAAATCAGTATTCAGAGGAAGGTGATTGAAAGGTCAGAGTGGTTATTGGAATAGGAGAGCGATAGAGGCAGCATATGAATTTGGTGGAATGAGATGATTTGTAGTCAAAGGAGGTCAAATATGAGAGATTCCAGGTTGGATTCTCTCTATGGTATGATATATCTGAGCGAACACATGTTCAGGCCCCACCTCTGAGGCGAAAAAAGTCAGAGTGTGTAGTTGGGAAAGCAGAGATTAGCAGTGTTTGCGACTGTTGAAATTTAAGTTTGTCAGGAAGAGTAAGTGAAGACGTATACTGAGACTACGCATATTTCTGACATGGATCTTGAAGGTTGTTCCGTGAAGTTTACTGTTCACCGCATTGGGTGAAAAACTAACTTTTCCATCATGTTCCCTATAGATAAAGTTTTTTCACGCTAGTTATTTACACAGTTTGATTTTTTACTAGTATTCCTTCTTTGTAATTGATTGTCCATACTTTGCATCCAGCACTTTTCTTAATTGCCGCATTTTTCACGTTGTGCATAGGTCAGATCTGGACGGTATCGTACACGTGATGCAGATTGGTACCTTCCGACATACTGTTCACGGTCGGCATTGCTGGGACATTGAAGCGGCGACACCTGACAATTTTCTTTGGGTCAAAGTTGTGTTGTTTAGCGATCCTGTAAATGGCATCATTTAACGTCGATATTTCGAATGGAAATTTAGAATAACGGTGTTGTACTTTTTATTTTCTGCTTCGAAAATACCTTGAAATGATGAAGCAATGAGGTCGAGAAACTTGCTGGCGTTGTTTCCAGTAGGCATGTTAGCTTAGGGACACTGATCTTGGATTGAGTCATGAGCCCACTGGCAACAAAGTTCGCAAAGTAAACTCTTTTTCTTTTTCTTAATGCCTAACTTGCAGCTTGGCATTTTAAAGCTTCAAACAGTCTATCTGGGGTAGCGAGACGCGTAGTGCTTTGGCGTCACTGTGTTTTATTGCCACTATCTTTTCTTCTGGCTGCATACATGGCTGCACATTGACTGCTAACGCTGGCTATGGCCGATAATAAGGTACAGGAATTTTTTAAAGGCTTATAGTATTTACTGTTGGTTCAGCTTCAGTCTCTCGACAACTATTGTTGTACTTTCTTCTGGGACAGAAGATTAAGTGAAATCGTTTTTAAAACGTTATAATAGTAGAGGATAATTTTCAAGTAATAACACAGTCCGAAGCGCCACTAGTGATCCCACATCCCACACTGATTCCTCAGCATAATCTTATGATTCAGTTAAATATCATTTTGTAAGCTAGATATTCATTAAATTTGCTTTTACTTTTTAAAATAGGGTATGATTCTATCAGGAGATTATATATCAATAAACAAGTCAACTACCTCAAAATATTCGCTTTAAAATATTAAGAATTTAAAAGCAATTTGCGGGAAAAGTATGAGTACATTGGAAAAACCTTCTATATGCCACGATTGAAAAAGGAAAGAGAACTTCAAACGACTTTGCTTTCGAAGTTACCTCAAATGCGGCTTCTCTGAAAACCCTTTCAACGTGTCTATAATTTCTAGTGCATTCATGAACTAGTGGTACGTAGGCGGAATAACCTTTTTTCTCCATTTTGATATGTTTGTTTAGTCAGGGTATAGAGAAATGATTTGAATATTGCATCACTACCAGAAGATGTTATTTATTATTATATTTGAGTACGAGTTTTCACTGTATAAACTAAAGCAGTATGCATATCTTATGTAGAAAGCATTTCTTTTTATTACTTTAGCAATGGCTTAGTTCTTTCATAAAAGAAATGCTTCTTTTTTTTCCATAAGAGATGCATTTCTTGTTGCTTCAGGGTTAGCTGTATATAAATGGAAGAAGACCTCTAAAACTTTTAAAAATCTATCGACGATCCTGATCCATTATTTGATCCTTTTATCAGGTTTGCTTCGTTTGGTTTGCGACAGACTTAACCATTGCCATGTATTTCATAGCTCTCGATTTCTTTGCTTGTTTTAGGGTTTAAATTGCCTCCTTCGTATGATACTAAGTGACAGCTGAAAGTCTCCATATAAAAAGTCTTTCTAGAGCTTCTAACTCAGGTATTTCCAACCGATTTGAAAATTGCGGTCCCTGTTTGTTGTATGGATAGTATAACTGCATTACCAAAGGCTCTGGGATCGAATCTCACCGAAGACATAGATGTCTGTTACTATTGGCATTCAGATAAAAATGCTAAAAATGAGAATGGTTAGCACCACGAGGACTTAGCGTTCCAACTTATACTGCATTGGTTTAACCCGTTGTGTGAAAAATGATCAAATGTCTTACTGGCTGGTGGGGGTGGGGTGCCCGGTCAGTGAAGGTTTTCGCCTGGTTTTTCAATATCATGGCGAATAATGTCAACAGAATTCAAGATTTGAATCAGCTTAAGAAGCATCAACTGGGAAATAATGAGAGCTATCCAAGGAATTACAGAAATATTACATCGACATAATTGGTGTTACTGACATGAAAAAAAGAAATTCGAAGAAATACTTTTGAATAATAAGGAAATTTATTAAATTACTAATCAGGGAAAAATAAGGTGAAGTTGCATTAAAAATAATGATGCATGTTAGGCAATTTCAAATTGGGAAATTGCAGTGCTTGCAGGCCAATGAACATACCACCGGTAGTAATGAAATCGAGGGTTGTTTCTTTGGGTTAGGAAGGGAACCTAACATAAAGAATAAGAAAAGGCAGCGTAACAGTCGTCTACAGAAATGTTCTGAGAAATTTTGAATATTATAAGAAATAATACTAACAAATATCGACTGATAGTTTTCTGTTTAGGAAATTAAATATTTATTACGAAATCTATGGTCACATCTAGGGCTGTGCATATATTCATATTTTAAGAATGTATAAGAAACAAGAATAGTCGGATTATGCTTTTATTGATATATCTTCTCTTTAAGAATATGAAGGATAATTTGAAATATGAAAGAGCCCCTTCTGAATAGGAAAGAAAGGGGAATCGAATTAAAAAGAAATAAAAAACATATATTAAAGTTTTAAGGAATAATCAATGTTATGCAGCTCATATATGTAGTTCATATTGTTGAAATGGAAGGATCAGAACACAGGAAACGAACCTTCTAAACGCTGTTGCAAAACCAGAAGGAAACGTGGATTAGTTTTGTCACTGAAAGCAGGTGGTTGTCTGCAGCGACAGAGCGATGGGAACTGGTGAAATGAAAAGATATACAAAATTAGAAAAGTAGAAATCATAAAAGTCTTGGCAAGTAAAGTAGCATATCACTCGGATAATAAAGAGAAAAAGACTTTGAAATTAAAGTATGTCTAAATGTAGTTAAACCCAGTCATTGAATAAAATTCGGAAGAATACATAAGATAAACAGCATGATGGTAGAAAATGTTACGGAGGTGATTAAATCAGTTTGGATATGGATAAATAATTAACATAAAAGGAATCAAAGATAACAAAAGTGAAAAAAGTGACGTACAAAATATTTTGGATATCTCTTTTCAGTAAGGGTGAAAATTTTTAAATTAGGTAAGAAGCAACACTGAAATATAAGAAATAAACAAGGAAACACACCAATGCGAGATTTTTACAGGAATTCCTCCCAGAATTCCTGTAGAAATTACCAGGAAATTATACAGAAAAAGAAGTTATGATTACTATTCAACTAGTAATCGTAATAAGAGATATCAAGACAAATTTTTATTTTATGAAAGAAATTATGGAAATATAAGAACGATCTGAAAAATTTCGTACGTCTGGAAAAGGTATACGAAAAAGATCGAAGAAAAAGAGCAAAAATACTATTCAAAATGTTGCTCTTAAATGGCATAAATGGAATAGTACATAACTTAAATTTAAGTTCTAAGTCAGTCAAGAAAAGTCAGTTCTAATACAGGCAACGATTCATAGATTATGTAAATTCAGGTGTAACGCAAAGATGCGCTATAAGAGGAGTTGCATGCAATCTGATTATCAAACTTGTAGAAAGTATACTCGAATCCACCTAGAATTCGGTCTAGGTGAGGAGGTGATGTTAGTCGTGCCAAAAAACTCGAATATATATATATATATATATATATATATATATATATATATATATATATATATATATATATATATATATATATATATTAATAAACATAGATTTAATGACTAAAAACCGAGATAACTAAAAATTCTTGTTTTGTATTCGTGTGGCTTGTGCTTCACTGCTAATGATAAAATCATGTAAATTAACATTATTCATAATTTCTTCAAGTTTTTGAGTTAAGGATCTTTTTGTGTGCTGAACAAAAAAAAAGCTAAACAACGTTTCTGAAATTCTTGCAAACATTTGTTATCTCGGTTTTTAGTCATTAAATCTATGTTTATTAAAATGTATCACAATAAAAGAGTAAAAGCTGATTTTATATATATACACACACAAACACTGTATATCACATTAAAAAAAAAAAATATATATATATATATATATTTTAATGTGATATACAGTGGAGTTGAAAGAGACCAAAGAGCACAAGCAGGAGTCATGATTTCGATTCATAACTCCCTTTCAAAACAGTTAAAACATTATAAATTGTGGAATAAAAGAATAATAGAAGCTAGAATAAAAATAGGTAGAGGCTATTTAACAATAATTGGTTTATATGCCCCAGAAGAGGGAAGAGAACAAGATAATATTGATTTTTATAATCAGCTACAAAACATATATAATAAAATAAATAAAAATGATTACGTAGCAGGAGACTTAAATGCAAGAATTGGAAACACAAAAATTAATAATAATATAGGAATACATGGAGAACATACTCTAAACAGGAATGATAAAAAATTGATTGACTTTGTAGTTTATAATAACCTAAAAATAACGAATTCCTTCTATAAACATAAAGACATACATAAATATACTTGATCAGCAAGAGGAGGAAATCAATATTAGACTACTTTATCATAAATGAAAAGACATCAAAATTTTCATTAAATGTTAGAGTTCATAGAGGATATTAAATAAGCAGTGACCACTTCCTTGTTAAAATAAAATTAAGATTACCACCTAAATGGCTACACGTAACAAAAACAGAAAGAAAAATTGATACATTTGTTTATAAAACTAGACTATTGAATGATATAAATGTACAATGGCTATATGAACAAAGAATTAACCAATATCTAGATAAAATAAAACAAAATGAAGAAATAGAAATAGAATGGCTTAATATAAAAACGATACTAAATGCAGCAGCAAATGAAAGCTTAGGAAAGACCAAAAAATTCAATAAAAGACAAAAACTGAAGATCTAGGATAATACAATGAAAGATATAATCAAAAAGAAAAAAGAAGCCTATCACAAATGGTTAAGCAGTAAAAGATTACAAGATGAAATAGAATATAAAAGAATAAGAGCCACAGCTAAAAGAGAAGTCAGAAAAAGACAAAGAGAATCATGGAACAAATTTGTTTCTAATTTAGAACATGATTTATATAAAATAAGACCCAATGTATATAAAATTTTGAAACACTTGAATGCAGATACCAAAGAAAACATAAAATTAAACACTGAATTGAAATTAGAAGAATTTCTAAATTACTACACAGAATTGTGGACAGACAAATATTTTAAAAAAGACAACTGGCAAACAATTAATGAAAATGAAAAGGATATAACTAAAGAAAAATTAGAAATCAGCCTGAAAGAAACAAGAAACAGAAAATTCCTATCTTTAAAAAAGGTAATAGAAATGACTCTAAAAACTATTGATATATCAGTATACTAATATCCTTTTACAAAATATATAGCAGAATCTTAAACAGCAAACTAATGAAATATTCTGAAAACTTTATTTAGAAGTACAGAATGGATTTAGAAAAGGACGATCATTTATAGACTCGGCCTTTTGCCTAAAATTAATAATAGAGAAAAGAAGAGAATACAATTTAGAAACACATATTGCATTTATTGACTTTGAAAGAGCATTTGACAAAGTTAAAAGAAACATATTATTTAATATATTACAAGAAAGCCAAATACCAAATAATATCATAAAGCTATCACAAGTATATATGAAAATAATCAAATACAAATAAGATTAAATCACGAGCTATCATATACGAGAGAGATAAACCGAGGGGTCCGACAGGGATGTCCCCTCTCAGCAACTCTTTTTAATATCTACTTAAATGAAATAATAATAAAATGTATTTTAATAAAAATTTACATCAAGGAATTAAACTTTCTCCTACAGTAAACTTAAACACTCTCCTCTTTGCCGACGACCAAATAATAATTACAAATTCTGAAGATAAACTACAGAAAGCTATTTTAGATCTAAATGAGATATCCAAAGATTATGGTATGATAATATCAACAGAAAAATCAAAATCCATGGCCTTTAAAGGACAAGATCCAGCAAGAACTAAAATAATAATAGATAACAAGATCTTAGAACAGGTGAATTCATTTAACTACCTAGGATGAATGATCACATATGAAAATGAAAACGATATAAACGTAAAAATTGCAAAATATTTAAAAATAATAGGCGTAATTAACTCTATATTTAAACCAAACCTAGTTCAAAAACAAACCAGGCTAAAAGTATACAATATGGTAGCCCTACCAGTCTTAATGTATGGAAGCGAAATCTGGACAATAAAACAAAAAGACAAACAAAGATTAACAACAGCAGAAATGAAGTTTATGAGACAAACTGCAAAGTATACCCTATTTGATCACAAACGAAACGAAGATATTATGAAAGAATTAAACCAAGAACCAGTAATAGAAAAAATTAAAAATATAAACATAAATGGATGGAACACGTTCAAAGAATGAAAACAGAAAGATTACCAAAACAAGCCTTAAAATACAAGCCACTAGGAAAAAGAAAACCAGTACGTCCTCTTAAACGATATATATATACTGTATATATATATATATATATATATAACCCGAGTATTATAGCACAATGACATTTATTTGCAAAAACGCAACATGTTTCGTCAAGAATGACTTCATCAGGCGATAAGAACATAGAAAGATATTAAAAGACACGAAATTAACATTGATACACTCTAAAGCTATGCAATTATAAAGCCATAATATTCGACTGTAAATTACAGTTATTATGAGCTTGAACTACAGTCCGAGTTAAAGTTCTATTGTTGTACACCTGTGCGTGTGGGGAATCACGCGATCTCCAGTATCTAATAGTAGAGTTGAAAGAGTCAGCCAAATTATAGCTAAGATTGTTATTCATGTGAAAAGGGTCCAAGATGATTTCTTTTGAATCGACAATGCGGCGCTCTACTTCATCATGGGAGATGTGTAGGTTTGAAGTTGATGGCCAGTTTATTTCATGTTGGTGGCTTTCGTTGTTCGTGTTTATTGAAAACAGGACATGGCTTGACAGAGCAGTTGCTCTGGTTCTCTTATAAGCATGTTGCGCTGGTGCTCTTCTAGACGTAGTAAGATAGATTTCTTTGTCTTCCCATAGTAAGGCTTTCAGCATTCACAAGTGACCTTGTATACACCTGGGAATTGTAGAAGGTTGTGAGGTTGTTTATAGTTGTTGAAGCGTGATCTTATTTTTGGCATAGTCGAGAAGCACGTTTTTATGTTAAACTTCTTTAGAATCTACTCAGCTTTTTGGATAGTGTGCTGATATATGGCAAGATGATATGACCTTTGGAGTCGTCCTGTGTCTCTACGTTGCTACGTTGACGGTGGGATAATTGGTTGTTAATATTTTTTAGAGAGTAGCCATTGTTTTTAAAGGTCCATTTAAGATGTTGTAGTTCCTTTTTCAGTTCTTCTTCATCTGAGAGTACAGATCTTGCACGATTCGCTAGAGTTGATATAATACCCAACTTTTGCGCTGGATGGTGATGGGATGACACATACAAATATCTGTTTGTATGAGTTGGCTTTCTAAATATAGAGACTTTAATTGATTCAGGCGTCTTGGTGAGTTTAACATCTAGGAAACAGATGGAACTATTTTCTTCAATCTCCATAGTCAATTTTATATCTTGATGGCGGTTGTTTAAGTGGTCGAGAAACTTGTGAAGATTCTCAGTACCATGCTCCCATATGAGGAATATATCATCCACGTATCTAAGCCAAATTTTCGGTTTTAAAGTAAAAGAGGAGATTGCTTTTTGTTCAAATTCCTCGAAAAAAATGTTGGCTAACACAGGAGAGAGGGGGCTTCCCATAGCTAATCCTTTGACCTGTTTGTATAATTTACCTTCGAATTCAAAATAGCCAGAGTTTACACATTGAGATAACAGAGAGAACATTTTATTTGAAATCTTGTTTTTTAAAATATGGAGAACGTCCTGTGTCGGAACGTTGGTAAAGAGTGCTACCACGTCAAAGCTCACCATGATGTCAGAAGATTTTAGTTTTAGGTCCTTTATTTTAGAGACAAAATCTGTTGAGTTTTTAATATAAGAAGAAGATTTTCCCGCATAAGCTTTTAACGATGACGCCAAATATTTGGATAACCTGTATGTGGGTGATTCAATGCTGTCTACTATAGGTCTCAGTGGATAGTTTTCTTTGTGTACCTTCGGGAGACCATATAACCTAGGAATGAGGGGGTGTAAAGAGCGGATGGAGAGCCGTGTATTCCGTGGAATTTCTGTGGTCTTTTGTAGGAGATTATTGGTTCTATTGTGTATTTCTCTTGTTGGATCTCTCTCAATTTCCGAATAACTATCTGAATCTAACAGTGCTAAGATTTTTTCTCGGTAGTCTATTTTATCTAGAACTACAGTTGCATGCCCCTTATCAGCCTTTAAGATGACAATGTACTTGTTAATCCTTATATTTTTAATCGCAAGTCTCTCACTAGGGGATATATTATCAGAAGGAGGTTTTGCGTTGTTGATTGCAAAAATTGCTTATATATATATATATATATATATATATATATATATATATATATATATATATATATATATATATATATATATATATACAAGTAAGCAAACAGTTAATTTGCGCCTGAACGCAGTTCAAGTCTAAAGGTGGTGCAACACTAGGTCAACTCATTGTAAAGGTGGGTAAAGCTCTGATCACTATTCTTAGTATTAAGAGTAAAATAACCAAGTTTATAAAATTACTTGGTAACCCTAATATACATTACCCAAAGTAAAAAAACTTATTTACATATATATATATATATATATATATATATATATATATATTGATTCCATATTTTATTTATATTTACATAGTCCAGAAACCCTGCTCCAGAGATCAAAAATGGAACTTTTTCAAGCCACGTCAGGCAGCATCTATCAAACGGAGTGTTAGTTTCATACCGAACAATGAAATTCATCTCCTAAGGAAAATCACAAATTGCCATGTGTATCTACGACTGAATTCGATCGCACGCCTTTTTTTTTTAATTAATTAATTTATTTATTTTTATTTGGAGAGCGGATACACTAACCAGGTCAAAAAATATATTAATTTAGGCACGTGCTGAAATAATTTGTGCTATATGTCGCTTTGATATTTGATATTTTAGGGAATACCCTGATATGTTATTTAAATGATGTAGCTAACGCATATAATTTATCTATAATCAGATACAGAATTATAGTTTGACGTTCTCTGCAGTTTACATCAACTTACTAGGGAAAACGTAACAGTTTCAAACTTATTTTATATTAAAGTATTGATGAAAATTACTAATCGAACGCTACGGTGGTCACATTCTTCGACTACTTCAAATTAAAACAATAATTTTGTCTATTGAACAAAAAATTGAAATAAAAATCATTACTATATATGCTACACTTAAAAGGATGCCTTTTAAAGGATTGAATTACACACCACGAACTCAATTTTATGATCCAATTATTTTTCCAACATAAATTTGATCGTGTTCTCGAAAACAAAGCCTTCACAAGATGTAGAATGCAATTGACGTGCCAATTATAAAAATAATGATAGCTGCCGAGTGACCTATGTCAAAGATAACAATATATATCTCTCTTAGTTTTATCTTACTTAAAAGCACCTGTTGGATTATATTGCGTTTAACAGACCAACAGGCTAAAACTGATATCGGAGAGCAAGTAATTGAATGCTATCCTGAGATTCCCCCGATTAAAGCGAATATTTGTGAAAATACTCCGAAAAAACCTCTCGGGGCATTCGTATACTTCGGAAGTTTAAAGAAATATTCTCATCAACTTTCGCTTCAGTTAATATAACATCATAGGTGACGTACTACCAATTTTCTTGAGAAGGCCCAAAACTATTAATTATTTAATACAATCTACTAGGTGAGTTCAACCTTGCAGTGTAAGAGATACTAAATATTAATGGAGCGAAGATGACTCTCCAAAGTAGTTCTCTTTTCATAAGTTTTCTGTGATTATTTTCCCACTATTTTGACTCACTGGTCTTTTGAGGACGTTAATTTCGGAATAATATTTACTGTGTTTTCTGTACTTTCAAATGTTTCCGCTAGTAAGTGACATGAGGCGATGAAAACTCCCCCATATCAGCAAAACAAGTTGGTAACGACAATGATCTTTGGTTGAAAAAGCTCATGGTTTGCATACTCTCTAGGAGATTATTAGGGATTTTCAAACGATGAGAGGCAGCATAGTTTTTCTTTTATAAACTCAGATTATTCTGATTTTTTTTCTATTTTATCTATTTTATCTTAAAATAGATAAAAGGCCAAGAATATCTATATATTCTTGGCATATATATATATATATATATATATATATATATATATATATATATATATATATAGCTAATAGACAAGCTCTATTAACTATATATTATCTATAACTATATATTAACTATAACTATATATTAACTATACATTGTCTATTAACTATTAACACCAACTACATCTAACCAGAACTACACCAACTACACCAACTGCATCTACTGCCTTCCACCACCACTAGTATTTCTACAAACAATCACAAACATCCATGCCCACGGCGGGATTCGAACCTGCAGTCTTTTGGCTGGAGAGAGGATACACTAACCACTCGGCCAACAGGCCTGATATTACACAGAGACACATCCCCCCCACCCAACAAGTAGATTTGAAGATTATCTCTTTCAGAGAAGGGAACCGATTGAGTTCGAAAGAGACGTTGTGAGAGGATGTTATACTGCAGGCCAATCTGTTCGCAAACTGTTGACAAATTGGGCCATATCAGTGATACAATACTGAGATGGAAGTGCAGTACCATACTCACCAACCATGATCCTAGGAGGCTACGACGGATAAAATGTAAAGACAGCCATTCTTCAGGAACACGAATCTGCACAAAAACATTCAGAACTAAAGTTTACAACATGGGTTTCCATGATAGAATCGCAATATACCAGCCACAGATTAGCCAAACCAACATGCATCGATGGCTTCCGTAGTGCAACGAGTGTGTGCGGTGGACGTGGAAGTTTAGATAGCTGCGATATGGAGCGACGAATAACTCTACACCCTCTAGAGAGCATATGGATGGATACAGATGTGGAGAATGCCTGGTAACCGTCCCTTACCAGAGTGCGAAACAGTGAAATCCGGAGGTGGCGGTGTGATGGTATAGTCCTGTTTTTCCTGATCTGGACTCTGACCTCTGTTTGTAGTGACATTAAACTAGGTGAGGTATCTGAAATGTCTGTGAGATACAATGCTTGCTACTTTGTGGCATTTCTTAGGAAGTGACCAGTCTCTTTCAGCAATTTCACTGTGGAAAGTATGTACCAAAGGATTGCTGCAGTAATTGCAGCGAATGATTCTACATCTTATGAAGATGGGCGACATGGCTATTTGTTCCTCACTCTATGGTGTCCATTGACTTCTTTCGAAGAATTGAACGTGTGTGCGTGTATGTATAATTAGATACTATATACTATAAATACATAAATATATAGACTATATACATAAATATATAATATATGTATACTGCTAGATTGTCCTAGGTTCGATTCCCGTCGACGACGCGAGGAACTTAAGGATCTTCCTGAGCCATAGCCAAGTTAGCCGGTCTTGGGCGTGGACAGCAGGATTTTTTCCACGAGTTTATCTGGGGTTTTCATCTCACAAGCAGGCAAACCGGTCCAGTGAATACACACGGATTACAGTCAGGAATACTGACCCAGCCATAGGTCTGATTCGTCAGCTATGCCAGTTCCTTAGCCCGGATAAAATTTGGGGGGAATGAGATGGTGGCGTACCTCCCCGTAAAGGGGACTCACGGCCGTGTATCATCACACGATTATTATTATTATTATTACCATACAAATTTGACAAAATGCGACTATTATGCTAAAAAACTACAAAGCCTATATTTATTGCAATAACTGTGAAGGTTTATAATACAATAAATAAATAAATAAATTCTATATCAGAATCAAAATTCATTCAGGTACAGAAATTATTTATAATATATCGAATGAAATGTCATAAATTCATTAAATAAGATTTTTTTCCAGGCAGGTAACGCCAATTATGCACGCCTTGCTTTAATTATCAATTTTCCATTTGCACCTTGTTACTTACTGAATGCTGTGGGCATTGGTCAAGTATAAAACCTCGAAAAACACTGAGACATTAACGATATCTCTACTCTTCAACAGATATATTTCGACAATCATATCATCTGAGTGCATACTGTGCATACTCATTCACATTACTGAAAAGCTTAGTTTATATTTTCGGGTAGTATTAAATTATTATATTCGTTTAACACTAACTTGAAGTGTTGAGAGCAACTGATATTAATACCAGTTTTGATTAGTTTTTCAATGGATGGTATCTTATTTCAGAATCATTATCAAATGACGTTAAACTTCCCCTGGACACAGTATGGAGTGTGTGACCTTGTGAAGGGCACAGCAGTATAAGTAAGACGCCACAAAATGTCGGTTCTACATGGAAACTGAATTGGGGAAGGACAGAGGTTAATTTATTCATGAAGTTTGGTAACAATAACTTCGTTTTTTAAAGCAAACATATTTTATACTTGGAGCAAAGAAAAAAATTGTAGGAAATAATCTAAAAATTTATTTTCTGTTTGACACAAATGCAAGGTAAACACCGAGCTGAAATATAAAATAGTATGTTCAAAATTTGGCTTTGTGAGCTTTCTCGAAGTGCGAATCTATGATTTGATCACAGTTTCTTCTGAACTTCACGTCAGTTTTTAAATTTATATTTGGCTAAGCGTGAAAATAACCACCCATAAAGTGTATCTTATTACAATGCTACTTACTTACTTATTGCTACAATAGCACATATTTTTTATTTCGTTTTGTTTTATTCGGTATGGTTTGATTTTTCCCCTCATTTTTGCTGCCTCCTTAAGTTGCCACCAAGGGAAAGAGCCCCCCCCCCCCCCCAGATTCCTCTCTGAAGCCATATCAAGGAACGAGCAATTTTACATTTAAAATGTTTTGTAGTATGTGAGGCATTACAAAAACTGCTTAATACGAATATATTACCATTCATAACTGATTCTACTATAACATATTCTGAAGAAATATGTTATAGTAGAGTAATCAACATAAAATTGTAAAATTATATATATATATAGATAGATAGATAGATAGATATGGAAATATAAAGGTTAAAAAGTCATATATTTCTTATTTTTAATTCCAACTGTGAAAGGTTTATGGAACATTCGTAGTGAGAATAGATTAAAGGATTAGTCAATCCAAGAATCCTGCTCTAGAGAACTACCGCGGAATATTTAAATGAACACTATTCCTCCAATAAGCAGGATCGCGATAATTTCACATTAGGCGATTAAAAAAGAATACGGCAATACACTGAGATGAAAACCCGTAGCATATTTCATTACCAAGGATAGGTAGAAGGTTATATAATTCGAAAACCATGCTTAGAGACCGAACATCAAAGTTTTCCAAGGCACTTTTTAGGACTACAATAAACAGGGTATTAGTGAGAAACTGGGGATTAAAGTCTGCGACTTCCATAAAGTAATATGCGAAAATCTACAGAGGTGTGATACTTGGTGAAGGTGCAAGTGGGATTAAATAGTTTCGCAAAAAGCGTGAGAGTTTTTATTAATGATCCTATCTTTAGGAAAAAAAATCTTTTCTTTAATCAACCAAATGTAAATAACTTATAAATAATAGGTTTAAGCCTGGTTACTGTACGCATAAAGCATTTTTAAGAAAATTCAAATCTTGTTAATATGATGGTTCAGCTGAGAATAACTTAGCTTGCATTAGAGGAATTGTAATTCTAAATAATAGGAAAGCAGTTTAAATATATTAGTAGTAAAGAGTGCTACCACGCTGATATCCTTCTGTCTTAATGCCCGTAATCCATTATACAAAATTGAATAAGATGTATTAAACGATAAACGATGTATACCTATAAACTAAGTGCACCTGAATGAAATAGTTTTACGTATACAGAAAAGCTGGCTATGAAATCATTACACACGCTATCTTCGTTACGCGAATTCTACAAATTTTTAATATACAGGGTAGCCATAAAATAACTTTCCCTCTTTGGAGGAATTTGTAGCTGAAACCAATAAACGGAATGAGACCAAATTTTATATTGAGACTTTTAAACGCATGGGAGATGATTTCAGCGGGAAAAAAAAAAAGTACCAAAAGTTGCCGACAGGAGAAATTTTGGCATTGCAGCCGAAAACAAGCGGATAATTACATTAAAGGCAGATAAAATTGAATAATAACATTTAGACAGTGCGAGCGACAGCCGCGTCACTCATTCCAGCTGGATATGTGGCCCGTTACAATGATGATGATAATAATAATAATAATAATAATTAAATGCAAGTTACTTAAACAGCGTAATGTAGCTACGGCATTGCACTGTTTAAGGTAAAACAACTTAACAAGTAAAGCACGCTTAGTCGAGGTAGGATGCATATTGAGCATAATTCGTAAGTCATTCGAATAATTGACTGAACGTTCCAAATCCCTTTTTAAATGGAATTGGTGGGGCTGCTGTCACGCGCACAGTAAAATTTGCATAATCCTTTTTTACCTGCGTTTACTGCAAATATTTGAGTGCTTTCGGCTCCGCCAGCGCCAAAATTTTCCCTATCGCGACTTTTGGTACTAAATCTGTTTTTCGCCGACTTCAACTCCCCATGCCTTCGAAAGTCTCAATATAAAATGTGGTCTCATTCTGTCTATTAGTTTTAGCTAAGATACCTCCAAAGAGGGAAAGTTAATTTATGGCCACCCTGTATTTCTTCACAATTACATTGATTCATTATTTAATAAAGATATCATACTCCAGATTTTGGAAAGAAAACAAATTACTTCATGAAAAATTTTCTATTTCTCAAAATAACAGAAAATAATTTATGTATTTTAGGAATTATTTCCAAGAGACAATTTAAGGCCAAAATAAAATAAGCCATTTTTATTTGCTCAAAATAAGAAAAGTAATAAGATACTAAATTTGAAAACAAACTAAAAGAAAAGGGTGATATTTAAAACATTTTTGTCCAATAATAATTATTTCCCTGATAAAACCGGGATGGTGTCAGACAATGGAAAGTTTACGATTATATAAATCCACAAGGTTTTAAATAAGCTACTTCCGAAAGGGTCTGGCATGAAGGTCATCATCAAAATTTTAAAACTTTTTGTAACAATTTGACAATTTATGTTTTTACCAAATACCTTTTCCGAGATACGAATTTGAATCTAAGTAAATGTATACACAAACGTGAATATTGCTTAATTTTTAATATTTTTGCGGTAATGCACACAAAACAATTACTTATTGTTATGTAATCTTATTTACTGTTATACAAAGCCGGCAATAAATATCAGCTTTTGCTCCAGATAATTTTTCTTACATTAGAAGAAGCGATTCTTATAATTTTATGGGAGGCACTCAATACGAATACTTATGAAAATATTTTCGTAAAGTTTTACGCGCTATATCAGCATTCTCTGGGGAAGGAGAAGAGCCCAGATACTTTTATCTAGTTTTCCATTAGTGCATTAAAGTTAAATATTTTTTATTATTTATTTGACTGGTAAGTTTTTTCGAGTGAAATATTCATGAACATCATTAGCTCTTAATGATGGTGTTTTTTTTTTTTTTGGATGGAAAGAACGAAATGAGATAATAAAATGAGAAAATCAAATTATACTTTAGTTTCAATGCAGCGATAATGACACAAACACGACTTTTTTTGCCTAGCTAACGGGGTAGGTTATTACTAAAGAAAAAAAATAATCGGCTAACATATTTCATTCCCTATAGGGAGTAGGCGAAGCTGCTTTAGTCCTGTTAAACTTTTGGAGATTGAGGGGGGGGGGGGTTCAAGCTCCACGTAGACTGTCACAGATATCTGGCCCAAGAATATCACTAATTATAAAGGTCATCCGAGGAAGAGAGTCAGACAAGTGCCACCATCTCTTGGTCCCTAACCTTAACATTGTTATTATTTGTCTGCAATAATGTGGGTTTTAAGGTCAGTTTCTTTCTGTTTACAGGAAGAAAAATTCAAGTTTTCAGGGGTAAAAAGAGATCGACTAACATGGGAACTGGTCGAAAAAAGGGGTATAGAATTCCTGTAGTCGAACTGAGAATAGCCGTCTTTGGAAGGCTAGCGCTATAGAAGCAAACGTCACTTTCATAGGACTACACCGCCTTGATTTTTTTTTGTAATTTATATATTCATATTATATTATTCTTAATTTTGTTTATATTGTGGTTTATATGTGCATACAAATAAGTTTCAATAGGAATAAATGCATTACATAGTGCATTGTACTTTTTTATGGTGTATTCGGAATA
The DNA here is from genome assembly GCF_054136105.1 of Typopeltis vanoorti. Lineage (NCBI taxonomy): Eukaryota > Metazoa > Arthropoda > Arachnida > Uropygi > Thelyphonidae > Typopeltis > Typopeltis vanoorti. Next base: position 125,101,016 of record NC_143556.1, on the reverse strand, counting down.
GTATTTATTAATGAACTAGTTGTGAGATTTGGTTATGACAGATACACTTGAGATATGCTAGTTATTAGTGTTACTGTACATATTCAAACTGAATCTACCAACTTGCAATAGAAAATGAATTCTAACTTACGCTGCAAAAGTTGCTATTGTCATCTGATATTTCCATGCATTTCAGTGAATAAATAGCGCATTAGATTACTGTAATAATTACTGTGTGTGTGTGTGTGTGTGTGTGTGTGTGTGTGTGTGTGTGTGTGTGTGTGTGTGTGTGTGTGGGAGTGTTCGAAATTTCCTTATTACTGATTCTATTCGCTTGCTCAAAGCGGTTCCGATAAAATTATAACCTTAAGCCTGGCGTTTTATATGGAATCGGCTGATGGAATGCTTCCTCTGTTTGATAAATAGAAAACACCTCATTTGAAAAAGGGGATCCGTTTACGTAATGTGTTAGAAAAAAAAACGTACGTGATGCATTTCTTGTATAGTTCTGTATTTCCAGCTTCTGCTATTACTCTCGAAGATAGTTTAGGTTAATCCTAAAATGGCTATTTATGTCTCCCCCCTTTTTATATCTCATAACACCAAAGCCGTAGTTTATTCCTGCTGTGTGGACTACCATCGATCACCAAAAACGAGAGATCTGTATATCGATAGACGAACCTTTTTACGCAGGTCGTTTGATGCTAATGGAAAAGACATTATCGCATCGTGCTGACAAAGTAATGTGTAAGGTCTGCAAAATCCCACACTAAAAAAAAAAAAAAAAAGAATTCAGTTATTTCAGTTAAAAGTTGTTCTTTTTATAGGTCAAAATTTGCTAGAAACACAAGAAGTTGTTTTTTATAAGCTCATTATTAATAACCGTATCTAGTTAGGAGGAAACACTCTCGAATGCTAATTTTCTATAACTTATTTTCTATGCAAGAAAAGTCGATGAAATGGATATATTGCAATGATTCTTAAAAGATTATGCCGCATGTCATTACTTTATGCTGGTCGCTATTCAACGGAGAAGTACATATGTTTAGCAGCAGCACATCTATATATTCGGAATATTGTTTTGGAACGGACTATAATGAGTCTGCTAATACAGATTTGCTTGTCTTTATATCGTCTCTATACCTGTTTACTGTATTGTTACAATACGAAATCAGATGAAAGTGAACTGTTTTTCAGTGGATATTTCTGTGACGTTTTATGAACTCACACAGACATAAGAATATTCTCTCTTTTTAACAGTCATTTATTCGTTGTGACGAAGTAGGGTAAAATTAAACATTCTCAAACACTCAAATTTACAAGAAAATAACTATCGACTGGTAGAATAAAACTCAGAACGCAGAAATCATTCAAAGCGATCACTTTTCACTAGAGAGAAAAAAAGAGTTTGATAAGAAGTCGGAGCAACCATGCATGATTCCTTAAGTAAAAATAGTCTTAGAAATTCTCATTATTCTCGGGAATTCACTCGAATATAATTTCGACACTGAAATCTGTTTTCCTCCTACAACCTAACAATTTTTTGCATCTATTAGGCAGATGAGATGACCAGCAAACGCATCGAGAACGAACCTATGATAATTGAAAACAATATTTCCAAAGAGCCACCTTTTGTTTTGATAAGTATCACCGTTTGCTGATAATTTCAATGTTCTTTCAGTATCAAAAAAGGTTTTGCCAAAATCTTTTCAAGTGTTTCAAACAACTCTTTAAAAATATAAATATTCTACTATGCAAATAAATAAAATTTTGTTAATATATTTTGATTTTATCCAATTTAGAAAATAATTTAATGTTCTTTATATTTTTAAAATTTTAACGACTATTCAAACTGTTTTGCTATTTATATACGTGTTAATGAAAATTAATTCATGATTTAAACCAATCCTTTTAGTCTATATTCTTATTTAAAAGAACTAGAATAAAATATGTTATATAATTCAGTTTATTTTCTCAATAAACCACCGGTGAGGTGTTTGCGAAGAGACGCTTCATACACTAAGGATTTGGTTTATTTAAATCCTGCCAAATGTGTTGTATTTAATTTTATATATATTTTATGTATATAATATATATAAAATTAAATGTATATATTTAATTTTATCAAATTAATATTTTATTAATTTAATTAACTAATTAAGAAAATTAAAGATTTATTTTTATTTACAGGTATTCTTCGTTATTATAAAAAATGTCATGTAAACTATTTTACACTACACTACATTACGTAATCCATCTAACATAACTATACTCTTCGAACGAATTTTCCTATTAACAGCGCATGCTCTAAACCTAGTTTTCCGCTTTACGCGAAGAATAATCTTAGTTTCCTGGGAGATAAATACCCTGCAAATTTCGTATGAAGCCCACCTCACCCAGTTTCCTGGTAACTCAGAAATGCGCAATTCATTTTAAGTTAGTTTATTTACAACATGAGAAAAGAAAGGACATTCAATGGGCTTTCTTAAAAATGTGGATTCCCGTAGGCAAATTATGCGACGTATGAGAAATGCTAAAAAAAAAAATTAAATGATACATGAGTAATCACAAGAAAAAAGGATGCAGTACATCGGATATTAGTACCGTATTATGGACACAGGTTAGCGGAGAATTTATCAGTATTTTCTTTGAATGCCGATGGGTTTTTAAAGACCTACCGCCATGATTTTGTGATTTATCATAATATGCAATCAGTTGAATCCGTAATTAATGTGGTCTAGTTTTAAATATATTTTGCGAAAACTACTCTTTTAAGTAAAAAACTGATTTTTTTCCTAATGTTTCCTACACGATATGATCCATACTAAGATGCATTTCAATCAATGCGTGAAAGTGGTAATGATGTATTTCCCTATGCTCTACTGATCATTTTAATCTGAGAAGGAAAAAAAAAAGAAAAATGGTGTTACTAATTACCATGAAATTTTCTTTTACCGTCAATTTGTAATTTACGAGTTAGTACCTAGATTGCAACATTGCGAATTCGAATTAATAAATTTGAACAATAGTGCACGATTTTTTAAAACAATACCTACGTTCTGTTAGCATCAAGCAGTTTTCTCGTCAATAATTGTAGACTAGGAATAAGATTTAATAATGACAATTTCTTCCTTCCTCTGAGCAACAGCTCCTCCACCAATTAGAAGGGGAACCAGTGCGTTTTATATTGCCACTTTAATGACCTACTCGGCGACAGGAGACTTTCGGTTTTATGTGGCATAACAGCAACGACGCATCGATACGAAGACAAATTGCATGGCTCTCCATATACGTTCCCCAATTCCGAAACCTCTGGAGACATCCAACAATCACAAATACAGTCACAAAACTACACGCAAAGGAACATGGGGAAGAAATGAGTATCTTAAATACTTCTTGGAACTGATTTAATTATTTAAGTTCAGGAAAGTTAGCGCAGTACAATAAAAGGAACTAATTTAAGTCGCCGTCACCGTTGGAGTTTACATTACTGCCTATATGATATAAATGCTGGGATCAGGATAATAGTTTCAAATCTGTTACCCTAGTTTTGAAATTAATAAATTTTTCTGACATAATACCTAATAAATATAGTGAATCTGAGCTATATCACATGTAAATCTCCTTGGATTAAAATGCTATTAAAATATAATATTTAAGTCAACATGAAGATATGTCCGATGTATTCTTCTCACATACAACATACGCAAAAGAAACGGTATTTTAAGTCCGGTGTACTTTTTCTTTAATTAATAAATTGCTTCTTAAAAATACGAAGCCTTCTAGAAGTTGCAATAAATCCAATCAACATCAAAACATTTTGTTAACTTTCAAGTAATCGTGTATTTCCATCGTACCAACATTACTGTTTCAAAAAACGCCATTTCTTAAGTACTTGGCTCATTTCTAAGAAAATATCACATTTTGTAAGATAAAATAGGTCAGCCAATTAGCAAATAGGATAGGCAAACGAATCAGCTGCTGAGTAATGCACCTGTAAAGGGAAAAATAGTCTTTTCCCGTTAAATACCCTGATGTTCGTTCGTTTTCTTTAATTACCAAGAGAAATACGGCAATACGAAATAGAGTAGTGCCAAGTGGGACAGCCTCCGCAACTTCTATGCCTCATTCCCATGGTTGGACTATTGCTTCCAGCCTTCCAACCCAAACATATGCACCGAGCTTATTACCAAAGTAATCCTCACCGGCATAAATACATACATTCTACACAGCACTCTGAACTGCCATTCCCTAACAAAACCCAGATTCTCCAAAAAATGTGCCAAGGCTGTAGAGATGAAATACCAGACATACCACAACTGACTGAAATCAAGAACCTCGTCCTCCTTCAAAGCTTATACCGAAGCCGGTAATAGATACAAAAAACCAATCAACGCTTCCAAAACAGAGTTCAAAAGAGCAAAAAGCAGGAAACTAGCAGCCTGTCCAAACGGCAGCCGAGCCTTTTGGTCTCTCGCCAAAGCAATTGGCCGTAACTTCTGTCCAACACTATTCCCACTCCTATCATACCCAGTTGGCTTTACTGCATCATCACTCACAGAAAACGCTAATCTTCTGGATTCATACTTTGCTTCAAATGCATGCATAACTGACGATGGCAAATATCCCCCAACCATTCCAGATACCAAACATACAATTCCCGCTATATCCTTTTGCCAGGATTATATCAGAAAAATACTGTCCAAATTAGATACAAAAAGGTCTCCTGATCCTGATGGCATTCCCCCATTTGTTCTGAACGTTTGTGCTCCAGAACTGAACCCTATCCTATGTCACCTATATATACTCTCTTACTCCACTGGAATCTATCCCACAAACTGGAAATTGGCATATATTCAGCCCATTCCCAAGAAGGGTGACAAGTCACTGCCATCCAATTACCGTCCTATCTCGCTTATCTCAGTCCTGTCAAAACGTAATGGAAAAAATCATTAATTCCCAACTCCTACACTATCTTGAAGACACTTACCAAATAAATGACCGCCGGTATGGATTACGCCACTGCCGATCAAGAGAAGATCTACTCAGATACGTCACCCATTTCTGGACAAATGCTATGGAGAGGTTTGGCGAATCTCAAGTGGTTGCACCAGATATCTCCAAAGCCTTTGACTGGGTCTGGCACAAAGGCCTACTAGGCAAACTACCATCATTTGGTCTGACCCAGGACTTCTGTAATTGGATTGCTAGCTTTTTGTCTGGACGCACACTGTGTGTGATGGTGGACGGCTCCCTATCCTCGTACCACTCAGTTAATGCTGGAGTCCCACAACGTTCTGTCCTCTCACCAACCTTCTTCCTGCTATATATCAATGACCTACTGCAATTGATCTCCAACCCAATACACAGTTTTGCAGACGACAGCACACTACACTCTTCGCTTGCATTTGATAAGCCTTACCTTTAACATCTCACCCCAACCTACAGGACATCAACCACCAATCTCCAAGCCATCCTACAATGGGGTTTGTTTCGGATAACCTCATAAATTTCAACAGCAATGAAACCAAGCTCTGTACTATTTCCATAAAAAAGAATCATTTTTTCCCAGTATCCTTTTTGACAATACCCAAATTTCCAGACAGTTTGAGATCTCGCTTCTTGGAATCACCCTCATATCAAACCTCTCCTGGCATAAACATATCACAAACATTGCATCCTCAGCCTAAAAAAAAATAGGATTTCTCTTTTGCTCAAGACGTTACTTCATCCCTGAACAGCTATTAACATTATACAAATCACAAATCCGTCCAGCTATTGAATACTGCTCCCACGGGGGAAGGGGCCCTAAAAGCTCTCTCAAAATGCTGGACTCAATACAGAGGAGACCAATTAGACTCATCAATGATCCATCCATTACTAACTCTCTCCCCCACTTTCACACAGACGTGTGGTCTCTGCAGTATGTATATTCTACAAATATTTCCATGGGAAATGCTCATCCGAAATAACATCAATAATTCCTCCGCTCAGTACAAAACTTATTCGAACACGTGCAGCTGCTGCACAACATCCCTTCACAGTACACCTAGAAACAAACAGAACAAGTTTCTTTTCCTCTTCCTTCATCCCTGCAACTGCTGCACTGTGGAACAGTCTCCCACCTGCTGTGTTTCTCAAGGAATACAATTTAAAGTCATTCAAATCAAATGTAAACAAATTCCTCCTTTCCCAACCCGTACACGGTACTAATGTACTATAGGTTACCAACGAACCTCCTGTGTATGGGCTCAACATAAAAAATAAAAAATAATAAAAAATACAAAAACGAGTGAAACATTCTTTTTATTTATTTTTATTTTTATTTTTAATTTGGTTGAAGTCGGTTAAACAATGAGACCCACAGAAATACTATAGGTACGCATGAGAAAGAAAGTCCTTCCTAAAATTTTCCATTTGGATTTGAATGTACTGAAATTCTCAAAGAATGTTAGGAACCGTCAAAAAAGGAATATATTCCAAATTTGGCCAAGGCAGCTTGAAAAGGTGAGAACTTTGAGCAGTTGTGTTTGCAGGGAAAGCCTATCCAAGAAATATCCCCTCACTCCGATTGTGATACATTTTTAGGCGAGCTTAAGCAACATCCGAAATTATTTTCTTCAAAATTTTATTTTTCTTTAAAATTTCGAAGAAATTTAATCAACAAATAAATATTAATATTAATGTTTATTAATATTAAGATTACTCCTTAACATTAAGCATCTTAAAGAAGAAACATTCATATGGCGATAACCGAATAAAATTTTGCACAGTGAGATTTGTTACTTATAAAATTATATATTCAGTGGAGTTCACATTACACTAGTTTAGTAAAAATAATTTCCTTCATTGTTTTAGCTCAACAATACAGACTCCGGACTCAGTCAGTATAGACTAGGGATGCACAGACCGAGGCCCGCTGGTCGCATGCAGCCCTCCGTTGATTTGCTGGCGGCCCACCTCACCGTGTATTATTTTCACTTTAACAAGTTACACGATAGGTAATTTTTAAAAATAGTACATGCGCAAAGCAAAGTAGCTGCGACGTCACAATCACCTGTCTACTTACGATAATCGGTTAGTAATAATGTGAACACATTTTATAATTCATCTATTTGTCATATGAGTATTTTGTTTTCGTAGGTGCGGTTGCTACAATTAATTATCACCACTAGGAAACGGTAAAAAATACATTCTACAATGGATAAAGCAGAGCCAAGTAGGAAACGCAAACTACAGGATGACAAACGGCAGTTTCATGATAGCTGGACCGAAAAATATGGTTTTATGCAGTCGTTTAATAATATCGTGTGCTTGATTTTCAAACGTGCTGTAGCCATACCAAAAGAATACAACATAAGGAGACACTATGAAAGTCTGCATTCTACATTTTCAAATCTACCCGAAGAACTAAGTAAAAAAAGATTTCATTTTTGAAACGAGAATTGACAGGTCAGCAAGTGCTGTTTACAAAACTTATTCAAGATGCGGAAATCGCAACAGAAATAAGTTTTGAAATATCTCGCCTTATAGCAAAAAGGTGCCGACCATTTACAGACAGAGATTTCGTTAAAGATTGTCTTGAGATAGCTGCTAAAAAATTTGTCCTGAATCAGCCAAAAATGTTGAGAAAATTCAGTTAAACAGGATGACTGTACAAAGAAGAATTACTGCAATGTAGGACCAATTAACATCTTATTCAAAGAAATTTGTCTATTTTTCATTAGCTATTGATGAATCAACTGACATTACTTCCACAGCCCAGTTTTTAATATTTGCACCTGGAATAACGCAATAGTTTGAGGAAAGTGAGGAGCTGATTGGAATGAGTTCATTGTCAGATGAAACGAAAGGTAATGACATGTTCACTGGGCTTTGGAACAGTGTTCCAAAATTGATTTAGATCTGACAAAATTATCAAGTATCACGACTGACGGAGCTCCTTCCATGATAGGAGCTAATTCTGGATTGGTAACATTATTGAAACAGCATTTGGGAAGACACAATTCCACTGTATAATCCACCAGGAGAGCTTGTGCCCTAAGAAACTTGGATTTAAACATGTCATGAAAGTTGTGGTTTCAACTATTAATTTTATAAAATCCGTGGCCTTAATCATCGACAATTTAAAACGTTTCTTGAAGACATTGAAAGTGAATATGGTAACTTATTTTTTTACACAGAAGTGAGATGGCTAAGTCGTGGACAAACATTGGAACGGTTCCTAAATTTAATTGATGAAATTGAAATCTTCATGACTGAAAAAAAAAACAAAACAAAAACGTCCCTGACATAAAAAATCCGGATTGGTTATGTGACTTAGCCTTTCTGGTTGACATTACTAATCATTTAAATACGTTAAATACGCGACTTCAGGGCAAAGATCAATTGGTTACTCAACTTTTGTCTTTTCAGTGCAAGTTAAATCTATTTCAAATTCAACTGAAGTCAGGGAATTACATCCATTTTCCTAATTATAAGAAAGTTTCTGAAAAGTTCAATGTCAACTTCAAAACTGTGTATGTTGAAAAGATTGATAACTTGATATCAGCTTTCAAGGATCGAGGTTCTGATTTTAAAAAAGTGAAACCGTTGCTAGATTTATTTAGCAATCCTTTTGCCATTTTGCCCGAAAATGCACCCGAATCAGTACAGCTTGAACTCATCGATATTCAAGACGATGAGAGCCTGCGAAATAAATTTAACGAAGGTAATTTATTAAACTTCTACCGTTATGTCGATAAAAACAATTATAAATGGTTGCTAGATGATGCATTAAATGTGCAAGCCTCTTTGACTCAACATATATTTGTGAACCAACTTTTTCAGTCATGAATATTAAGAAATCGAAAAATTGGAACCGCTTGACTGATGAAAATTGAGAATCAATATTGCGGTTGGCTACTGCAAAACTCGAACTAAATATCAAAACAATTGTCAAATCAATGCAATGTCACGAATCAAATTAAATTCACTTACTTTTTATTACCTTTTTTGTAACAATTATGATAGGTATAAATAAAATGAACAATATATGGTAGATAACTTTCAAGTTTTTTTTTTTTTGGTGGCCCTCCCAAAAATAACAGTGGAACTATGCGGCTTTCGGCCTTAACAGGTTTGTGCATCCCTGGTATATACGCAGCCCTCTAGTAGGAAAGACCTGGGTTCGATTTCCGTCCAGAAACGGGAATCTGGTTTTATTATCTGGTTTCTTTCGACTACAGGTGAGTTAGCCGATCTCATAAGGAAGTAGAGAGTTTTTTCATTATGGAAACTCGGGTTTTTCGTCCTTCAGAACAGACAAACCGGCCGGTGATCTACAGTCATAAAATGCATACTTAATCCCTCATTAGGAGGGCTTAACCAGTCCTAAGGTATGGTTGAGGAAACCAACCCGAATAGTTAAAAAGTTCAACAATTTTCAAAACTTCTAGTTCGTTGAGATCACTGTAATGGAAAAGTTAAGACGTCTATAGACGAACGTTCAAGTTATCATGGATGCGAAGTGCATATTAAAATTGTAATACTATTCATATTACATTGAAATATACGATGGATACGAAGCGTATGCGGATGCGTATTTGATTCATAATGGCCGGTAAGGTGGTTAAAAGAGAATGTAGTGTAATTATAAAGATTGAATAAAAAGAGAAAGAAAAGAGTCATTGTATTTTTTTCGTAAGAAAAATGTTTCAAAAAAAAATGAAGTAAAATACAGTGATATAAAATGAAGCATATACTGCTTAAATGTATTTGTTTTTCCCATTATGATAAAATGGGAAAAATAAATAATTAAAATAAATTTGCGGTCGGAAAGAAAATGTTAGCGAATGCCAAGAAATGCAACATTAGGATAATTTAATTATACTCGTGTTTGCTTGAAGAGCGTTTATGAAGAGTACGAATTCTTTAAGCGCATAAAGGACAGAGCGTGTGTTCTGTTTATTATTTCCCTTTGAGTACTATTATTATCAGATCTCCAGAGAGTCAAGTATTCATCGAGGTGCTCGCACATCATTCACACTCGTTATCATACCTCCTCTTAAATTCATTCGCAATGGATGCACTCACAACTTCAAAAGGCAATTTGTTCACTCGCTCAGAACCAGAAAAATGTTTACAAGTGCTTTTTATCTAAAAGTGAGTTAAGTGGCTTTACGCGGAAGTACAAAGTTTTACCTATCACAACCTGTCATCGAACCGCATGAAGTCAGTATGTCGTTTAATTAACAGAACCCGATATACCGGTTGACATCATAGTCGTAGCTTTTTCAACAGTAATTCCATCCAATGCTGAATCTTAGTAATGTCTCCTGAATGCTACGACAGCAATTTGCTTAAAACTTGAATTCCTTTTATCCCTTTCATTTTTTTTTCTTTTCTTTTTAGTTAGGATTCTTTTCTGGCAATGATGCAAAGGGTTAACAAGAAAGCAACCAATATGTTAATTGCTTTTAAGGTAATAGTAAATATAACATCTTCAGGTATTTATCATTTGTTTCGAGTGTTGTTGCTAGATAATGGTGAGGCAAAGACATGTAGCAACTAGTTGGAGGTGACCGGTTCTTGTGTTTTAATAAACACATTTGTCTTTGAATGTTATTCACTTGGAGTGAATTTTTAAGAAAAAACCGTTGGTGTGTTTAGGTTTTTATTGCGTTCTGGAGAGGCAAGGCTTTGATGATCATGCGAATTAGCAATGCGCTGTTGTTTGCACAACATATATCTAATTCTGTAAGAAGAAGAAGAAGCTATGTAAAGTGTTTATGAATATAAGACTGCACCTAAAACGATTCTTTGATATGTTTTTATACCATTTCTAAGATTTTTAATATGAATACATCCAATAAAAATGTTGTAAACACCTATCGTACATTAGCACCTTGGAAAAGGTAGATAAACTGAAAACCCTGCTCTAGACACTCAACAATTTTTTTTCCATAAAGAAAGGATGAAACTTTATTGCTCTCATAAGCATCGATGAAGTTTATCTACCACCGAAATTTTTTATTGAATATATGTTTCTAAACAATGCTATAAATATACTACATATATAATCTCAGTTCTGACTGATAACAGGTAGAGTATAATTTGTTCAAAAAGCATTTGAATCTTTCGTGTAATTTGCTTTGATTATGTCACATAAGAATGACGAATGTTTTTAGCTGGAGTTATGGGTTTTGAACATTTTCTTAACTTGTTCAGAGAGTGCAATTACTTCACGGTTTTGGTTTAGGAATAATGTCGGTATCAGATATTTTGTTGATGAGTTTCAACACTGCTGAATAAACCTTGATGTGTTAATAAACCCACGAGGTATTATCTTTGATTATGCTTGTTTTAATACTAGGGAGCAACATTTTAATTCGTTCCAATTCTATTTACAGCTTCAAAATCTCGTATTGGTGTGGAATTAGATTCCTTTTTTCTCTCTCTCTTTAAAGATTTTATATCATTCAGAAAACTGTGAATTAATGAATTGTTTTGTCTCCCTTTTCTTGTTCGTATTGCAATCGCAATGCAATCTTGTGATTTAAATTTTTGTCTGATAAGCATTTCCTGAAAATAGTGGTTAATTTCGGCTGTTAGTAGGTTTTTTGATCATTTATACAGTACTTGAGTGCGGTTGGTTGATTTGATTAATCGCTTCAGTTTTTTTTTTTTTTTTCATCACGATATTTCAGGTATTTCTGCTTTCTATTTTCAGATGTGTTGTGTATTTTGGTATATTTCTCTAAATAGGAGTGGAAAAGTTTTAAAAGATCATTTCCTGTTTAAATAACATTAATCTGTTTAAAATCAAGAGTGTGATTTTAAACAGATTAATAGGATATTTTTACTATGTAACTATTATCATTTTGTAGCATGATGCTTAATAATTAACTGATTACTAAATAAAATAATACGTTTCATTTTGTAATAAAAAAGTAAGGTATTTAGTAATATTATCTTCTTTCAGATGTAGCACTATTTCAATCAACAGGTTAACTGTTTGTTAAGGAATATGAACAGGAGGACAGAAATTTATTTGTAAACGTGTACGTGTTTTATGAGTATCATAACAGGGGAGGTAGGGTTAAAAGTAAGTGACACTACATGAGAGAAGGGATAAACTAAAATCCAAAAATTAAAAAAAAAAAAAAAATTCTTTCAAGAACAGACCTGATTCTCGACTAAATGAGTTTTACTTTATGGATTAAAATGGTTTTAATTAAAACCATTTTAATTAAAATGGTTTTAATTTTAATTTAATTTAAATTAAAATTAATGGTTAAAGTTTAAAATTTTACAATTCTTAAAATCTCTAATGTAAACTTAAAATCTAACCTTCCAACAAATGTCTCCAAAACTTGCCAAGTGTTATTTGCTGTCATCCTCTAGAGTAGTGCTTCTTAACCTTTTCGAAGTCACGGAACACTTTTGATTATAAGAAAAATTTGGGGAACACCAAAAAGTATTAGGGTCATAAAACTAACAATAAAATATGCACGGACTTTAACTTATATAAAAATTGAACTTATTTTAATGCAATATTTGAATTGTTCGGCTTTTGCAGATTTCAGCAATATCAGGTCTAATATGTGATATAGCTACCCTCCTCTCGTTGTCTATATTAGTAAGCCTTTCACGCGTTTTAGTTTTTATATCGGTTAATATTGAGAAACCGAGCTCACTGAAATATGCTGTTGAAAACTGTAGCAAACTTTTCAGTGTCCTTGTGGAGAGAGCTGGGTATTCGGCTTCGACAAAAATCCAAAATTCCTCATGAGTTATTTCAGAGAATTTCGTTTTTAGAGTACGATCTGTTGCCAAGGTAACTAATTGTTCCTCTTCTCGTAACGAAAATTCACAACTCGATGTATTAACTGTGTCAAATGGATTTCGTGTCCAGTCATAATTGTGTGTATTTAAGGAAGGAAAGTAACTTGAAATCTTTTCTTCCAATATTGTTAAATGTTCTGTTATAACGGAAATAATTCCCTCGATTTTTATCATGGAGCGAAGGAAACATATCTACTGTATTTATTTATTTTTTTCTGATATGCGGTTTTTCCAAAGAGATACTTTTTACCTGAAAAGCTGACAATTTGTCAGTGGATGTCAAAATATTTTTATTTTTCCCTTGAATATTGTATTAACTCTGTTAAAGTAATTAAAAATATCGGTTAAATATGCCATTTTAGCCAACCAAATATCATTTTGAAGACATTTTACAAAAGCATCTGTACCTTCATTTTGAAAAAAGGACAATAATTCATTCTTAAGTTCTAAAATTCGGACTAGCACTTTACCCCTTGATAACCATCTTATCTCAATTTGCAAAAGCAAAGATTCGTACTTGGCCTCCGTGGATATGCAGTTTTTTTTTTTTAAAAAAAGGCGTGCTTTTAAAGGTCTTGACTTGATGTAATTTACTGTATATACAACGTGGTCTAGTACAGGTTTTAATATTGCCGGTAATGTTTTTGAAACTAGGGATTCGCTGTGGAAAAAAAAAAAAAAAAAAAAAAAAAAAAAAACATTGCGAAGATAATATCGGGTGATTATAAAATAACGGCAAGTGTTCAGAGCCCTCTAGCGAGTAATGTATTGGACGAAATACACCAATATTCGCTACACGTACAAAGTGGAACATGGGAATTCGATTTAACGAAAAAAAAAGTATCAAAAGTCGCCGACAGGGGAAATTTTGGCGCTGTTTACCGAGTAAAATGCATTAATTTGCATTATCGCGTTTCTTGTGAGCGATCATGCAATAAAAGGAAAGCCTGTGAGATTTCTTATCATTTGTAGACGAACTGTTTTTCGATGCCTCTTACCTTACGTGAGCGTGCTTTGTTAGTCAAACTCTATTATCAGCGGAACAATAATGCAGTACTTGTCTTCGTGATTTTCGGCGTATGAAAAAATTACGAAAAGGACCGATTAGCGTAACAAACTTACGCAAACTGATTCGGCGATTTGAAACTATTGGAACTCTAGCAGTGCAGGTAGGCAGGGGATGCAACCAATCAATCACCAACAAGATGAACAAGTTGCAACTGCTATTGTGGAACAGGAGATGACAAATGTGCAGCGTACCAGCAGTGCACGAGCAATATCCCGGCAAACGGATATCGCATACACAACGGTGTGGAAAAATCCTACATTATATGTTGAAGTTTTACCCTATAAAATGAGTCATGTTCAAGAATTGCGCTCTGGTGATGCGACCACGCGAATCGACTTATCTTTGAGATTCTTAGCGCGCATGGAAGTGGATGATGCATGGCCGTGGCAGATTTTATGCAGTGACGAAGCGCACTTTTATTTGAAGTATGACCTAAATTGATTCTCTGAATATCTGTAATAGGAGGGTATCATTAAATATCTACAAGAGATCATTACTTCTAGATGAAATTTAAAAATGTGAACTCAGTAGTAACTGACAGAAGCTCATCCACGTCAACCTTTCTCTAAATACGTAGTCAAATTCCTTAGAAGCACATTAGGCGTCTCCTTAAAAAAACACATTTTACAAAGAAAATATTATACGCACTGATCAATCCTTCAGATATTTTAACCACTTTCGACATGATGCCATTCTTCACAAGCGAAACGATTGACATAATCTGTCACTCTTAGAATGTTCTGATAGCCTTGTAGGATGCGTTTTCGACATAGCAGAAGACTATCGGCAGAGCCTTAATTCATTCTTTTTCACTTTGAAAGGCACATTTTGTACCAAAATGTATGGTCTAATTATGGGATCCTCCAATGTCGCCTTATACGTGGGAAACTTCGAGCAAATGCTTACTGCACATGCACGACAGTGATACGTAAAAAATATATTCATTATATGGACACATATCCTGATGCCACAATCTCTAAATAATTTTGTGTGTTAAAAAATATTGGTGATCCAAAACGAAAGTAAATTTCCATTTTTAGACTTCTGATTAGCATAAAACTCATGAATATGTTTAGATACACTGCCTAAACCAAACATATGGAAAGAAACTTCCATGCTAATTTTCTTCACCACTTACAATAAAAATTAGGAATGAACACAACCTTAATAGTTTTATGCATCATTAAAGATAATGAAAAAAAAAAAGAAAAAAAAAAAAAAGAAAATGAACTTGTTTCTTTTCCAACAATCTGTCTAAATGGCTGTTCAAAGAAAGGGTTTAAACTATTGCTCTGCGAAAAACCTATACAATTACTTTAAAACAAATAAAGGTATCAATCCCTTACTCTGCATTGTGGGAGTGTACAAACGTTTATTTTAATTTTAAACAGGCTTCAAACACTGTTATATTATAAAAATTGCATATAATCAAAAGTCCAACCTGACAACATTTTAAATTAAAAGCGAACACCTGAGTTACGCTGAACCTAAAAGTAAAAGATCAATTGAGACTCACTTCCTACATCTTTATACAACGACATGAAATGAATTATTCATTCTCCTTCCTCCTCTTCACCTTTCTAGAAGATACTTTTCCTTAAGGACAAAAGGAAAGTCATCTTCTCTTTCCTTAAGAGAATACGACTTTCAAAAGGAATCTTTTGAAGCCATATGCTCTCTGGAACCAGATTTGTAAGTCTCTCATATGTAACATATAACGCCGCCATCACGCTAGTGTCTATCTAAAAGCAATTTGCAACAATGAACTGCTTACGCCAAATATTTCAGATGATTCACAAATGAATAATATCCCATTATGTATTTTTTCAAATACATAATTGTGTGAGAAGTTCCCAGGTCTTTTATTGTACATGTCAAGCCTTGTTAACTTCCTAAAAACGCCATTATAACAGAGCGGAACATGTAGAAGATTATTATTTTAATAAAATATGCAAGAGGAACCTGTAGCCTTGGAAGTTATTAAATCACATTGACTAAATAGCATTTCCTCATGGATAACTACTCTGATCATTCTAATAGAAATCTGTTTTCCCCGCTGACACTGTTGTCGTAGTCTTTCATTTCTTCTGATAGTAATAAAACATTTTATCATATTAAATTTCATACTGAAACTAAATTCCTGTAATCTCCTTGTGTGCATGTGAGGATTGATAAAATTATCGAGTATATAAAAAATCTGCCTTAATTTTTGTCCACTACTGCTCCAAGACCTCTATCATACTATTCTATTCATCATCTAATTTTATTAATTCAGTGGGATATACTAGAGTATTTTCTTCGCTGTCTTTCCACTCGTCCTATTTACATGACCATATCACACAAATCTCTTTTGTTCTCTGTTTCTAAGAATCTTACATATTTTATATGGGTTCTAAGCTCGTCTAGTCTACTCTCTCTTCCCCTCCCTCTTCACCCAAACTTTCTTAAAACGGCCATTTCTTCCTCCGGTTCTAAGTTTCTTTATGCATAATCCAAAGTTCCGATCCGTATATTAGACTACTATCGATCTGAATACCATCTTCACCGTGCGTCACGTATGCCTTAGACTTTCCAATATGCCATTAGCAATTTCAATGCAACTCAACTCAGATGTAATTTTTTTTTGTTCTTCACCTCTTTCTCTCGTACCAAGCCATTTTATTAAATATTCTTTATATATTTAAGTTTTTTATGCTTTCAGATTCAACAGGAAGCTTTTTCTACTTTCATTTTCTGTTTTCTATTTTTTCTATATCATATTTTAGTGTTTTTGTTTTTTTAAGATGTCTCAAGACAACTAAATGCACACTAGTCAGTATATCTGTTTTTGTCTTCAAAAATGTTGTGTGTGCAGTTTGAATGTCTGCACTTCCTTTCCAGAATCTAACTGGGCCTTCACTGGTTTAATTTTAACCGAAAATGACATAATTAATAATTCCAAAAAGCTAAATATTAGTTCAATAAATCCTGTGATAAATAACTATGAATCCTAAAATGAAATTCCTTTAAGTCTTTCGTATTTATTTGGTGCGTAAAGTATATTGCACGCGTATACCTCGACTTGGGCGTGAGTATAAGTTTTTTCCCCCCTTTAACCTTCAGGATTTAGGTTCGATGTTCATGTTGGATGTATGTCCAGGGTGACCTTATGAAAACTCTATCCCGTCTATACAAGAGTTCAATAAGCACCAAGTTTAGTAATAAGTATAAAAAAAAGAAATAGTCTAATTCTATTTATAACTCCTCAGCCTACAATTTTCTTTTTCTTTTTTATTGAGATGCACTGAGTATTACATGATGTGATATAATCTCTGCATTTTCTGGTTTCGAAATCAGACGAATTTCTGGTTCCAGGGGCTGGGTAGGATCACTAATGATACTTAAACACCTTTTTCATTTTTAATAATCGCATTCCGGAAGTGAAATTTCTCAATGCAAGAAAGTTAGGAAAGATATTTCGTCATCTTTTGTTAGTTTTGATAGTTTCAAGATTGAATTTCATATACATAATGAAACCACCGTTTGGTAAGAAATAGTAAAATAGTTTATCTTAACTCAAAGTTTTGATATCCAGAGTTTATAACAAGTTCACCATTTCTGTGATGTTCTCTCTCTCCCTCTCTCTCTCTCTCACTCTCTAGAGAGAGAGAGAGAGAGAGAGAGAGAGAAATCGACCAAAATATTGAAGGAAGTTGTTTCCTGTAGTAAAAAACAAAAGCACTCAGATCCGTGTTTTTAGCTATATATGTATGATACACATGTAAGTACTTTACCTGCGTAAAATTTTATTCAAATTATGGGATAATTCTGAAAATATGAAAAAGTATTCCGAGAAAGTTACCATTTAGTCATTGAACAAATGGGTCTTCGCAGGTCGGTCGGTAATGTCGATGCTCTTTAGTTTGACCACCTTACCCACCATTAAAGATCAAATACGCATCCTCAAAAGCTTCGCATCCATCATAAATTTCAATGTAATATCAATGGTATTACAATTTTAATAAGCACTTCGCATCCATGGTAATGTGGACGTATATATACGTCCTGGCCGGTAGCGTGGTTTAAGAAGTGGCTTCGAATCGACGAACCTTTAGAAGGGGGGGATTTTCGATTGACGAGCCAGCTTGTGTCATACGGAGATGACAACGATTTGCATCCCGTAAAGTAGGCAAAACGAAGAATAACACAGTTAATAGACTTAATACACTGGTTTTATAGCCTTTGCTGCTTCAGTCATAATTTCAATGAAATAAAGGAAAAGACCATCCAATGAGTACCGGACCGAATAGTATCGAGGTAGTAATACGACATGGTAATAGTAAAGTAAATAAACATAGCATAGCATGGTAAACACAGTACACGAAGCGAAGTAAGTAGATATAAACATGTTCAGGATCAAACTTCACTTGAAAAATATAATATATAACATTATTAAAAGAGATAAGCATATTCCTCACTTTGTATTTGGAATATTGTTCATTAAATATTTTTACCTGAATTACTTTAGTCACTATGCCTCACAATGAATCTTAGAAAAGTTTGTGACTCTGAAGCTGAAAAGTGGCTCAAAAATGTTTGCAGTTTTATGCTCCACAGATTGTTTTCTTACACAGTTCAAATGTCTTTAAATTCTACGGATTTTTATTATAAACAAAACTCACTAACTCTCTACAGAAATGTACAGATAAAGAGTAGTTGCTCCAAAAGTGGGAGATGAAGTCTAAATTAGCGAGTTTATAGTTGCTAGCATAATTATTGATCACAAAACTAAATGAACAGTTCGTTTAGTTTAAACAGCAACACACCTCACTAAGCAGCAGTGTACTGAACACATGTATTTCAATAATTTGCTGATAAATAACCAGTGGCAAAAGCTCAGTGTATCTGCCTAGAGAGAGGGGGTCTAAGTTCAAATCACACGTGACAGGACGGAAATTTATTGGAGGTATCACAATCATATGCTTTAGTTAGCCAAGTCTTAAACGAAAACAGCATGTTTGTTCGAAACATGGCTATTTCTTCCCGTTCGGAGATTGGATTATCATCTAATGATAATTAACGTCAGGTTGAATGAAAATCCACTGTTTTAAGACCTTGAATAGGTGCTACAAGGATTTTCACTCCACCATTCCACGGCCTTAATTGTGCAGGATTTCATATTTTAGCGTTGTATTTGTTCCCATTTCAGTGTTTTAAGATTCAGATCTATCTTCCAATGAAAGAAAAAAAAAGATAGCAGTGCTTTCATACCATTCTTAGATTTATAAAATAAGCATTAAGATAATCTCTGATGGCAGATATTCCTAGTATACAGCACGAACGAGAGCCTATTCCAGAAGATATTAGGAAGCGGCCCAAGACAGGCATCACGGTGATATAACTCATTTTCCTAAGATAGTTTTCTTTGTCTTTTTATTTAATAATATACAGTTTCCACCAAAGAATGTTATCATTTTAAATCTAAATATTTATTTAAAAACTAAGGTATATCAGCAACAAATATTTTCAATGAAAATTCTGGATATATCATGTACATGCAATTTTATCTTTTTCTTATCACTTGGGGTATGGGGAGAATGGTGTAAAGCTGAGACTACGAGTTGGCTGGGGAATCGATCCTCTTCTGCAAAATAAGCACTCACAGTTTTTGAGTGTCATAATATCATTCTGAAATTAGTCAAATCAAAACTTGATTCATTTTAATCAAAGTAGATTAGCCTGAATCAAATTAGTTGTACCAAAAGTAAGAGAGGGTTTGGATTGAACAATTTTCGATTCGAGGGCTGCTGCTTGGAATGAGATAAGCACATACACACAAAACTGTTTGATATACTTAAGATAATCATCCATCTTATGATTATCTTTGGTCTATCAACTACCAAAAATTAAGACTGAAAAAAAAACTGCATTTGAAACAAGTCATATCTTCATAGAAATAATATTTTATTCAATGATGTTTATTTATATTTTCAACGACACTTCAACAATGATAGACTGTTTACGATTATGGATATTTTCAAAGCAGAAAATCTCTGAGTAACCTATATATCTAAGAATCAAATAAGAGGATTTGGAAGATAAAAATTAAACTAATTTTGTAGGTATTTAAAATGATTTTGTAAGTTGCAAATTTCAGAAGGATGGCACTTTCGCCCGTGCAGTTCAAATCCAAATCAGCAAAGAAGTTAACTTCAAGTTGTAACACTACTACAAAGCAACCAATATTTTACGTGATTCAAATTTTCTCTATGATTCCTCCCTTATGCCATTAATTTTAGCTTGCTTCTGCAATCTATAGTTCCCCAATATATCGTGCGTATCAGGGAAATATCTTATCGAAAAATTACGCCTGGAGTCTGAAACATTTGCGATACAAGGTTTGCGTTCAGGAGCAATTTACGCTTGAGGCCCCCTGGAAATACTTAGACAAGCAATGCCCTCGATAGAACTCCTATTAAATCACGTGCCCAGAGATTTCACAAATGATCGATACTATGTTAATTTTATCCTGAAACACATTTCAAAGGATAAGTTGCAAATTGTCCTTTACATGCATATGACGAAGCAATGTTTTTGCTGAAATTCTCATCTGAATTACTCCTTCAAGGGATTGTACAGGACACCATTGTAAGTAGGTACTACATGACTAAGTAGAATATATTGTTCTCAGTTTCTGTCAACAAATTTATTACAAATGAATCTATTGTTTGTTTGGCATCAATCTTTTCAGATGTTACATTCGATGTTTTAAGAGATTGCTAACTACAGTTTTCCAGAAGAGTCAGTTTTTTTGGTTTAATTGTTTCTCCTATATCTTAAAATTGTTTTGAGAGCTGCCTTGTCTACCACTATTGGTTAAATATTTATCTAATTTCACAAATTGTTCAGCTGGTTTTCCATTATATCACTCTTTATTCTTCTTCCATATCTGCTTTTCTGCTTCCAAATGTCACTTGTCATCTTCATTGCAATTGTATATAAATAGCTGAACCGTTTTATTTATTCTGTAGATTGTCCAATAAGAATGCCATGTATTCCCATGTTCCTGCCTATTTTCATGACTTTTCTTATTGCTGACATTCATATCAAATTTTTCAGAACAGTTATTCAATTTAATTTAAAAAAAAACTAATTATCTGAACTTCTATTGAATAATAGCATCTCTTCGATTTTGTAATAAGATTTTCCTTCATTATGTGATTAATTATTACATCAGAAACACCACCTTAGAATTCAATTAATCTATTATCACCTATCAGGTTTATTTTTTCCTTGTTAAGAAATTTCCGAAAATAAGAATTTGATGGAGTTCTGGCCCCAAACATTTGAAATGACTATTAGTATTCTAGAATAAATTAAGAAAACTTGGATGTGTAATTAATAAAATTTCACATATAAATATTTCGTGTTGTTTCTAAGTTAGTTTTAAATTAAAGAGCAACGCATCGATAGTATCGAAGTCAAGAAGCAAATTTAAACAGTACAATTTTGGACACAGCAGAAACAATTAAATGGAACTATTATCGTCTTACACATTAATGGAACAGTCGATTCCACTGACAAATGCAAATCCGATAAAATGTTATGATCCCTCAAACTACAGCATGTCACTATGGACATGCAGCGTAAAGTTGATGAAAAAATTACTAAACAGTGTTTTCCAGCGAAAAATTTCAATATTTTTCAGATATTTCACAAAGGGATAACGGATGCTAAGTTAAACATTAACGATATAGTGGGATACCATGTACGCGGGGCTGGCACAAAGTAAGTCATTTTCTTTGAAAGTTTGAGAATATTTAGAAAAAAATAGGGAGTTTCAGATATCGCCAATTAGTCAAATTTCAGTGAAGTCGAAAGAAAAATTAGAGATTTAATTTAGTTTGTATCAAGGGATTCTTCAGAATAAATAGCATTATATATACCATTTCACGCCTTCAGTGAGAAAACCGATACATTACAATGAGGAAAAGCATGGTCCTCGTGCTAATCCTTACCTAATTTCTTTCCCTGAAGTTATTTTACCAAGTTGCATTTATTTTAAAATAGTTTGAAATTTAGGCACGCGCCTAGAATGCTAATGAAATATAAATATCTTGTTTGTCAAATGATAAACCGAAGACTCTTACGCAGATTCTTCAAAATTACGACTAAAACGATAACGAATCTGTGGACCTCAATAATTTTCGACACTTATTTCAGTTTCTTTCTGTCTTCTGACAACTAAGATTGAAGCACTGAGTGTAATTAAAGTGAAAGGAATTATAAGATACTAATACAAGGTGAAATTACAAAAGGAAGCCCTGGTAAAAGTGAAAGGAACATGTTATATCAGAAACTTAAAGTTTGGTTTTTGGTAGATGTTTAGTTAGGTTATAAAATGTAGGTATTTGAGCCTCTTCATTTACTACATCCTAATCCTTTAATTTAAACTGAAATATTATTTTATTTTAAAATACTCGAAAACTCTAAGCGACATTTTGTAAAACAATGGTGACTTAAATAATAAATTGCATGAGAAGAGCATCTCATCAAAAACTAAATAAGATAAGATTCAGGCAATACAGAAACTGAAGAGAACTGATTGCGTCAGAAGCAACTAAGATTATGAGACTTTGAATTGTATTTTGCGTGTGTGTGTGTGAGAGAGAGAGAGAGAGAGAGAGAGAGAGATCTAGCTAGTTTACCTGCTTTGAGAATGGAAAACCTGTGATCAGTCAGGCGAGCTAACTCGCCTTCTGATGAAAAGTCTTCATAAAGTTCCGTTTCTCACGATTAATCACTGCAATCTCAACTTATATTGAAATTTCTTCTCATTCTTGATAGAATCAAAACTTCGTTTTTTCTAAGGAGTGCGTGGTCGAATGAAACTCAGGCTTTACTTGTCAAGTTTAATTTTTTTTTCATCTACTGTTATGCTCACGCTGCCACAGAACTGTTTTGAATCAGGACAGCATCATTTAGATGCCCACATATACTCTGAAAAAACTTCGCCTTTAATTGTTATTAAGTATGAAAAACTGAACGAGTCGTGCTTGCTTAATTTTGATAGCCAGTGTAGAGGTTATCGTGTGCTTTTTTCTAATAAAAAAAGAGGATAAAAAAAAGTAAAATACTACTATAATCTAAGTAGCCAACAATTTATTTAACATTAAATTTAACGATTTCATACGTTTATAGTAATCTATAAATACAATATAATTCTGATTATATTCTAGCAATTAGATTAAATAGCTAAAATGGTCAAATTGTTCTATATTATGGTAATGTTTAATATGCTTGGAATTGCGAAACAAAACAGCTTAATTAAATATACTGTATAACTTCTCCCTTATGGTTTGTTTAATTACGCTCACATGCATCATATGGACTTTCGAGTGAAGTCTATGCTTCACTCGAAAGTAGTCAAGGAGTTGGAGATTTTCATTAAAGCAATTGAAAAAGATTTTCGGTTATTGCAATGAGTGAAAAATTGTGAAGAAGACACTAAAGCATCAAAGTTCATTCAATTTATAATGATTTTTTTAAGTAATTCTGTGTCACCATACCATGCTTAAATAGACTCTTTTATTTGACTTGTGATTTTCTTATGCATAATAAACGTTTTATTATGCATAAGAAACTTCTTCATTTGGTTTCGCATTCACGTTTTAAGCAACTTAAAACTATCAGGAATATTCCCATCTTGTACAAGAAATACCATCACGCTCTTGCAGTTCAGTTTCATTTGAGTACATTTATTACAGATGTTCAAATGGAACTGAACTACAAGAGCGTGACATTCTCTCTCTCTGACACACACGCACGCATTGGTTATTTCATTGTGTCTAAAATTGGAGTCAGAGGCAGCAGCGTCAAGGCTTAAAGAATAATTATTATGCAGACTGTTGTAATAATAACGGTCCGCCGTTGAATTAGCTGTACACTGTCTTTCCCTGGTGAGATGTAAGTAATAAGGATAATGGCTCTGACACGAGAAGCCAACACACGTTAATATTGTAGTGTATGTAATTAAAAGGACCTGAATGGCATTCTGTTTTGAATTACGTTAATAGTATTTCAGGGCGCATCATTCGATTTTAAAAGGAGAGATGTCTTCTAAACTTTCTTCATCCATGTGGGTATCATTCTGAAAATAACTATACAAACAACAAAACTTACTTCGTAAGAAACCGAGACATTTATTATTATACTATTTTTAATTGCAAGTTGGTAAAGGTTTGAGAGATAAATTTTGTTCTTCTGACATTCAGAATAGCAGACACCATTACAGAATGTGACTTCAGAGATGTTTTGCTTATAACCTGACTTTTTTAATTTGTCTGCTTTGCTGCTGATCAGAAAACGACTGCACTCTTTCAACCCTTCATATATCTGAATAAGAATTCCAACAAAAATATTTGTGAACACCTTTCAATAGTAGATGGCTTTCATCATTCGATGTGATACTACGATTCTACTTGTTTAAATCATTTAAAAAATTATATATCTCTAAATATATAATCAAGTTCGAAATGTTTACACACCTTCACGAGTAGGGATGATGTAAAATGAAATGGGTCAGGAGGTTATTTTTTCCTAGTTAGAGATTTGCTTAAGGTCGTCTCCAATAAATAACATTTTGTCGGATTATATCAAAGACTGTTTTCATCTCATTTCTTCTCGCACATCTCGATGAACTGAAATATTGCATTAGTACTAGAACTATTTAACCCTAACTTAGTAATATCTAATTAGTTTATTTTATTTAATTAAACTTATCCATAATAAAACCAAAATCAATAAATAATAAACAGTGAATGTTTGATAATATTTCCTGTGCTAGATGAAGATGGTACATTCAAAATATTTAGATATTTTGAGTCAAGTATTTTGCATTCTTTCACTTAAAAATGCCTGTGTAACCACAAGTAACGTCTGTGATACTAGATTAAAGAGATTATAGATTTGATTTTAGACATCTACTAGAGAAAATTTTCTAGACTTTTTTTCTAGGCCGTATTTTCTGGAAAAGAAGGACGTTTAACTCTGCATCTCATAAATCGGAGGTAGATCCTATAATACCGTTTCTCAATAATACGGTTAACATTATTCACATAAGTCAGAAGCTGTCTTCAGCATGGCTGTGCACATTCGTCGCGCATCCGACAGATCTCATAATAGCGAAGATGAAAAATTCCTCTACTGATGTCCAAGGCATCACTAGAAGTAATGCCTACTACCCGGACTAAAACAGAGCAAATGTATCCATAGTAGTGTGAAAACATGAATGCGATATATATGATAATCGATAAAAGAACTTTAAGTTAAAATTTTAGCAGGTCGAAATTTTAGGAACAACTCCTAGCAACCGTTACGAGAGCAAATCTAGAAATAATGAATAAATCACGAAGAAACGTAATTCAGTCGTGATTAAAATTCTAGAACTTACAGAATAAATGTTTATGAATACCGAACATGTTCTAAGAGAATTAGAGAGAGAGAGAGAGAGAGAGAGAGAGAGAAATTGATATTTACATATGAAACCGGCACTCACTATCAACGAAAAAACACATTTATGGAAGTATCTGGAGTGCTCTAGACGGATTCAAAACCAGCCCATTAATGCCGTATTGCGTTATTCTGGCGACTGCGCCACAGAGGCACTAGTCGCATTGGGAACTGCAGATTCCCTTTTAAGGTTAATGGTGTAAATTACATTAAAGGAAATCATGTTGTAGAAATCCATGGCACGATAAGCCGCTAAATAAGTCTGTACGAGGAAAGTCTTATATCAATCTAAATTAATATTTTTCGTGCAGTATCAAGAAAGTGTGAGGATTGAAAAGACACATCCAGGATATGAGAACGCTGTTCAAGAATAAACGTAAAACCACTCCTCAATACTTGATTGCAAGAAGCAACAAATTACTGCAGGAAGACAGGAGAGTTAAGGGTATATCAAAATAGTAGCTCTCTTAAATGGAGAGCGTTGAATAATAACTGATTTCATTTACAATCTCCATAAATGACTTTTAAAATAACTTTATTAGCCAATTTTACATTGTCCTTTTTATTAGCATGTTTAAATCTTCCTTTGCAATAATCCGTTTGCTTTTATAGACTTCATTGCAATGAACAATGTGGGGAGGGGAGCGTTATACCTAGATAGTTTCAAGACTCATCTAATTCTGGAACTATGTTAGGACCGGTGGGTTTACAGAAGCATTCTGGATATTGTTTGATTTCTTGAGATAATTAGAGGAGGTTATGAACAGATTAATATTAACACAGAAGAGGGCAGCTGAAGTAATTTCATTTAACAAACGGAAAGACAATTATCTAAAACAATAAGTAATACTTTTTTTATTAATAGTGAATAGTCCTAAAGGATTTTAAGAATCTCCTTGACCTCAAGTTAAAATATACCAATTCAATACTATCTGTTTCGTAATATATGCTATGGTGATGTATTACACGCATTATAGGCAGAAGAGATATCAGAGAGGAGGCGGAGTACCTCTAATGATATCACATAACGGAAGTCCAGTTAGGGTAGAAACATAAGAAAACAATGACAGTAATAACAATGTCCCATGTAGCGGTGAGTTTGAGTCTGTCTAGTGTGAAGTAGAGGTTAACAGAATGAAATATATGGTGGGATGTTGCTACAGTCCTGGCGGCTCAGTTGTAGGGAACGAAGAAATGCATCGCCAATTTAGCCTTATGGGTACCAAATGAATGATCATTATGGATGACTTTAATTTTCCAAACATTGATTGGGTAGAAGAAAAATTTCATGATAAGAAAAGGAATTTATTGAATCGTTGCGAGACAACTTTTTTAAGCAGCTTGTGAAAGAAGGGACTAGAAGGCAAAGAGTGTTGGATTTGCTCATAGCGTCAAAAGGGGTCTCTGTTAAGAATATGACTATTGATAGTGATTATGCTGTACTTTATTGGGAAGCATCTACTTGTATTGAAGCTCCGATTAAAACAGGTCACATGCTGAACTAAAACGTTTGAAATTATGAATTATCTTTGGTCCCATGGTATCAGTTACTGAATGGGAAAATTGTTAGCAATGCATGGGACTCTTTGAAATATTGCTTAAATGAGGCAGTTAAAAGAGTTAAAAGACCTCGCATACAGAAATGGGCAGACAAGATAGTGGGTAGGTAAATATGCTATACTTTGCAAAGAAGGGCATGGGTTTATTAAAGGAAGGCAATGTTTTAGCAATTTGCTCATATATTATAACAATGTTACGGCCGAGTTGGATAAAGGGAATGGATACAATATGATAATGTTGGATTTTTTAAGGCATTTGATAGGATACCACACGAAAGGCTGTTGCATAAACTGGAGAATATGAGATTGGAATATAAACTCTAGACTTGGATCAGGGGATGGTCGACAGACAGATATCAAAACGTGGTATACAGTGTGTGTGAATCTGCCAGATTTAAGGTGACGTGGTGTACCTCAGGGTTCAGTCCTTGGGCCATTATTGTTAAATCTATACATTAATGATATCAAGCAGGATCTACATCAGACTTGCAATTGTTTGCCGATGATGCGAAGATAGTCAGGGAATTCAGGGATGCTACTGATATTTAGCAATTACAAAATGATTTGAATAGGCTGGAAATTTGGGCAAACGAAAATGGCTACCAGTTTTATCTTAGTAAGTGTAACGTTATGCACTTTGGCGTGATTAGAGTTCCAGCGGCATATTATATTATATTATCGGGGTTGTGCTACAAGAAAATGAAGAGGCAAGGGATATTGGCGTATTGGTGGATTGGAATTTAAAGTTTAAAGGTAATATAGCAAAAGTTGCAAATACAACTCAGAGGATAATTGCGATGTTGAAGCGTTTTTTGACATGCAAGGATAAGGAAATCATTTTGCCTGAAATAGTGTAGAAGCTCGTAATACTATGAAAGGATGGTGACTATTTGCTGTGCCCTGTTGAGTGGTGAAATTAAAGTTACAGACAGAAGAATAGAAAATTATTCGATAAAATTGGGTGAATAACAAGGAGTCATTGAGCAATGTAACCTGTTTCTCTTGAACAGGATCTAAGATTAAGGTCACAGAAAAAAATCTCATAAATGTGGATGAAATCTTTTATTTATAACAGAGATCTAGATACAGCAGAGATCTAGTAGTTTTAAAAGATAAGACAGTTATTTTCAATGGGTGGGGCTGTTTATTCAAAGCAGAAATGAAGAATTTAGCACAACTCTTAAAGAACGGAACGTTCCTAACACTAACGTGGGGGTTTGTCTGCATGATCGTGACCGAAGTATTTTAATTTTAGGGATAATTCTTTCCAGCAAGTAGATGTTCTCTCAGTAAATTACTTAGGAATTGCAAGGCTAATCGTCGCAGACTGTTAAGACTGGCGCTCTATAATCTATATTCTTGCTTTTCCCAAATAACTTTAGTTATCATATTGATAACTGGGACTGTTAACATACAGATTTGACATTTAAACCTCGTGATATTTAAAATATAATCAGCATATTTTCTTGCTAGTTTATAGTTTATTTGTTGTAGCATGAAAAATTACAGGTACGAAAGTGAATTTCTATTATCATACTTTCTGATTGATATTATACATAATCGAATATCCAAATCCATTTTAAACTAATAACCAGAATAAGAGCTAGTTATTGTTACCCTTAAATATACAAAATGAGGATCAAAATTTTATTGTTTACTTCAGCTAGATTAAAATATCAATGTATCTGAAAATAAAATTTGACAAAATGTAATATTCTATCTAACGCAATGGAAACATTTACTGCTACTATGTTAAACTGAGTATGAAACGCTTACCAGATAGTAAAAAATGGGTTTCCACACGCAGTAGACATGCAGAATGAAGCCACGAAAAGCTTACTGAATTAACTCAAGCGATTCAAAATGCTTCAACTTTTCTTGAGGAACAAATGTTTTCATGGCATGGAATGACAATATTGTTGCTAGCTGCTGGTTCACAAATCAGTATAGTAGCACTGATTCTACGTAACTGAAGTTTCGTAGAATCAGTGCTACTACAGTGCATTCTTTAAACATTTGCTTTTCAGACAGTTTAGTCTATCCCCCCCTCCCCCCAATTTGTGAAAAACATGCAAATGGGAAACGAAAGTAAATATCTTTATAATATATTGAAGTCATGTAGAAATAAAATCATTGGTTTAAAATCACAAACCAGAATTTGTCAAATCCAAGTAGTAAAATGTAATTATTTTATAAATAAATAAATTAAAAAAATGAAATTGTTTATTCATTTTTTTACGTTCCAAAACTATTTGTTCAAACTATTTTATGTTCCAAAACAATTTGTTCATATCTCATCGGTTTATTTGATTCTGAAGTAAACTGCTTGGAAAAAAGTCATGGACACCACCATGTGAGGAACAAACAGCCATGATGCCATCTTAATAGAAGATGTAGGACCACTTTTCGCGGTAATAACTGCAGCAATCCTACGAAACATACTTTCCAGAAGCGTACTATAGCGATCAATGGAAATTTTCATCATTCTTTCTGTAAGGATGTAATGAGGTTCTGGACTGTTGTGGAGCGGAAGTCCCTTGATCTCACACAACGCTCCAGTTCATCTCACAGATGTTCATTAAGGTTAAGATCCGGGCTCTGTAGAGGCCAGTCAATTGTGGTGACGTTCGTCTACATACACCGCGCAGGTACAGCAGTAGCCTTATGATATGGTGCATTGCCTTGCTGAAAGAGACAATGGAAGAGAATATTCGGATACCTCTCAGAGTTCAATGTTCGTGGCACCGAAATCAGAGGTCGAAGGCCAAACCAGGAAAATCAGGACGATACCATTACAACGCCACCTCTGTATTTCATAGTTGCAGTTACACGCTATGGTAAGAGACGTTCACAAGGCATTGGCCACACCCATCTGCTCGGTAGTGGGTGTACCGTGATTCGTCACTCCATAACTCAGCTTTCCAAGCTTACACCTCCCACTCTACACGCTCTTTGCACCGCTGACGAAGACGCTGCATACTGGTTCGGGTAATGAGGGACTTGCATATTGCGGTCCTACTAAGAAAATCCTTGTTATCATCGTCGGTATTGATTGTTTGTATGCAGATTCGTGTTCGAGTCGATGCCCGAAACTGTGGATTCAATGTGCCGACCTATGAATGGCTATTTATGCATATTATCCTTCATAGATTTCTAAGGTCACGTTCGGTGAGTGTTTTGAATGGTGGATAATCCACTGCCAATAGCACTCGACTCTGTGTGCTTTCATCTCAGTATGGTATCACTGATTATTGACTTGGGGATGGCCCAGTTTGTCAACAATTTACCAAACAAATGTGCATGCAGCATGGCGTCCTATCACAACGCCGCTTTCAAACTCCCCAGTAACTTTCTTGCAACCATTTCTTCCAGACACAGTAGCACTGCTTGCGAGCATCATATTCCTCCAATGTATACAAGCTACAAACATGTGACTCCTTACATGGCACGATGCACCTTACCCATGGGTGTCCGTGGACTTCTTTCCAAGTAGCGCATATTCGCTATTGCGTTCCCTGATTTCCTTTCTCAAATAGTATTTATATTACCCAAATGCATTTTTGTGCAACATAAATTCCTGTCTTTAAAGGAGATTTCCGAACTTCATTTAGATACATTATTGTTTGTGAGATTTATCAGGTGAATATCTCTCTAATCAACAAATTACTAGTTCGAACCACATCATAGGCATGGATGAGTGGTGAAGGAAGATGAATTTCGTTAACCCAGTTTGAGACCACATCCAGCTTATTGAGTCCTGAAGTGATATGAAAAATTCCCCTGTTTGCTATACTGAGTAAGCCGTCTGGAATTTCTGACCTTAGGCTTACTCACAATAGTAATAATAATACAGTACTAATTGTACTACAGGCTGACATTTTATGAGTGACATTTTATACATTTTATGAGTGACTGTGATACAATAATATACTTACTGCTTGCAACACTTTTTTGCCTATCCTGATCCTTTTCATTTAGTTCCAAATATGACTAGTCTCCACGAAGACATACTAAACATCACTAAAAATACGAGTACAACTGGCAACAAATAAGACGTAATTCTCTAAATTATGATCCCTTGTGTGCACTTAAATGCTGCATCTGGATTTTGTTAATGCCACTAGGGAATATAACATTTATTAAAGTGAAGGCTATATCTCTTCTAATCTAAAGGAAT
This sequence comes from Typopeltis vanoorti, assembly GCF_054136105.1. NCBI lineage: Eukaryota > Metazoa > Arthropoda > Arachnida > Uropygi > Thelyphonidae > Typopeltis > Typopeltis vanoorti. The sequence continues at coordinate 125,069,917 of NC_143556.1, read as the reverse complement.
TTGACAAAAAGTGAACAACTTGTTTGAGAGTAGCATTCAAAGAAATGTTTCACACGAATTATAATTCAGTTGAATTATAATTCGTGTGAAACATTTCTTTTCACACAATTGATTTTCATGATCATTAAAAATCAACTGTTTTCAAACAGCTGATTGTGAGACGATGCAGCTTTAAAATTAAGTGACAAGCAATTTTCGAAGGTTGTTTTATAAATTAAAAAAAAATGAAGTTGTTCATTCATTTTGAACCATGCAAAGAATCCATGCATATAATATCCTAGAATTACTTGTCTTAATCTTTGAGCGAAAAATAAAAATGCAGTTTCTAGAACAAAAGTATTGTTCCCTTCTTCCCATTTGGTTTAGCTCATCTTTCCAAGAAACTAAAATATTTTGATTCTGATGGCCATTTGCATGTGTTAAAACTAATCTAAAATACTTTAAAATAAATAAAGTGAAACATAATACATGCAATTTTGTTTTGAGAATGTTCTTGATTGTATATGTGCAATATATAAATATGTTAAACACTGTATATTTGCACCTTTAACCAAGCATCGGTCTTCGAAACTAAGTAAATAAAATATCAAGATTTTTTCCACTTACTGCGAGCTTTAAGCGATACTTCCTTTAACAACGCCCTGAAGTCGTTATCTGGTTTCGTTTCATCAAATTTCTTATGAAAAAACCGACTTCCTAAAGCAACGTAAACGGCTGAAAGAGTGAAATAGCAGTTAGAATTCCCTTTGTTGAGATCTTCATAGTTATGAAAGATTAACGCCACTACGTTCCACAGGAATTTATCTAGCACCTGAAGAAATATGAGACCTATTTGAGAATAGGAACCGTTCATTCTGGTCATGAGGCGGTAATACGGCTGCTTTAAGTCAAAATTGTTATTCTGACCTCCGGAAGTTAACAAAGGCAAATCCCACACTACCGAGTAGCGAGCAACTGGCGCCAAGACGTACGGACAGAGAGGACCGAAGAACACATCTGCGTGTGCGGATGTATAGAATTCGAATGCGGCTAAAGGTCCGTAAGTGGAGGAGCATTGCGTGTCCTTGTAAAGAACTGTCATTCGTCGGCCTCCCTGCTTTTCCAGTGTACGAACCGCATAAAGTATCGAAGGTAATATCCTGTGAAGTGAATAAGGTTGCGTATCGTCATCAGCAGGGGCCAGAACAGCCAAACGAATGGGACGAGGTCTCGTTTCTTCTACAGACCCCGACAGATTGAATTCGCTGTGCTTGCCTGATACTATATAATGACAACGGACAGAAATCATAAAAAGCAGAAATACTTCGTTTATCATAGGATACGGATGCATTCCTAATGCTTTTCACAACGTACTTTATTTACGGTGACTCATGCTTTTGAAAAGAATAAAAACTTTCTTCCAACGAATCGGAATAATGTAAGATTGCTAGTTACTCATATCTTGCCATTGCCACTTGAAAATATCTCACTTAAGCGTAGAATTGCTACCACACCATGACAATCAGAAGCACCACAGACAGGGAGCGCCTGTCGGCACATCGCTATCCACTCGGGGAAGTCAGCTATGTGATGTAACCTGTTGGCACACGCAGCTGTCAAAGGAAAGAACAGAGAACTCCATACAGCGCCCTCTATAATCTCTCAGGATAATAATGCGAATACTTGGAGAATTCTCCCCTCAATTATTTAATGGTGAAAATGGAAAGAATAAAACAAATATTTTACACATAAATCACTTTTTAATCACTCTTATTTGATACATTAATAATAATAATAATAATAATAAAATGTTCTTCCCCACAAAGGTTAGGAACTATCGCCAAAGCGTCATCTCGTTTTATGGATCTACTGTATACAGTACTTATCTTCATTTATTTTTATCTTTAAACCTCTTCGTTATGCATCACGTTGTATTTTATGCAGTTTTTTTTTTTCAGAATAATGATTTTTTTTTCTTGAAGAAGTCTCCAATTTCCAGACTTTTAATTAATACTTGATTAAATTATAGAAATACATATAAGAAACATGACCGAAACTTTGGTAAATAAAGTGGAGTAAATATATGAAAGATTTCAAACTAATTGCTCTCTTTTGATAAAAATCTCTACAAAGATTTCAAGGAATCTTAACGAATGCAACTCCGATTGCGAGAACAAATCTAACTGAGAGATTTGTGATTTATATATACTATTCACAATCAAAATGAACACGCATGAACAGAAAATACAAAAATTGAAAACCTTCTGAATATTTTTAATTAGCCAGTTTTTAAACATACACTGTGTATATGATGAGAATTGCACAGTGGCACGTCGAACTTTCAGTATCAAACAGATAACTAGGAGGTAACTCTACTCGCTACTGCTCTATAATCACAAAGGAAGGGGGACTGTTTCTAGTTGTGTGCTGTTCCGTGAATCCACATCTTGATAGTTCACAAATTTTTTTTACATATAACATTGTTATAGACAGAAGAAGAGAAGGTATAAATAATACTAATAACTACAACACTTTCAGATGTAATATTGATACACCAAAGGTATTATATCTTTGGCATATTTAATTACCACCCTTGATATCTTTAAGACACTCACTAGCTTTGCTATTTCTCATGACTATAATCAGAATGAATCATTTCAATTTTTTTTTCGATTCTTTTTTTAATATGTCCTGCTTATAGTGGGCTTGTATTACACTTGCTAAATTATATCTTGTGTTTTCAATCTCATTTTATCCACGCGTAAGCAAATAAAAGATGTCTCAAAATATCTTCACGACAACGGTGTATATAGAGGTGGCTCACAATTAGCTGTCTTAATATTCTATAATAAACAGCATATCCCCTATTCGGACGATATAATATAATACATTATGGGATGGATCACCCAATAGAGAAAGAGAAGCCGGTCCAGACAGATTTCTGCCTTTGAGTGAAAAAAACAAATAAAGTTCATAAAAAAATGACCTAAAATGCTTCTAATTCATAAATCTAAAGTGGATTATTCCAGGATACTCAGCTGTGGTTGCGCGAAATAACACTATTGACTAATACCTCCACTAGGCGCAGACAAAATCTTATGTTGCCGAACCTTGGCTCTAGCCAGCAGTAACTTACTCTATTTTTAAAGATCCTGAGCGATCACTCTAAAACTCATCTCTAAGATTATTCTTAGATACTCATCCTTAGTTTTTCCACTCTGCTGATTTCAGCACCTGCCTAAACTGTTACATGTGCAAACCTCGGCAGTAGACAAAAGCCAACAACTATACCTAACTATGGCGTTAGATACGAGATGCTCAGAAGGAACCTACTCTACTCTGCTCTACTCTTCTGATAAGCTCCGTTTTCAATCAGAACAAGCCGCAATGTGATCGGTAAATTCTTGCTTTACATAATAATAGTTCAACAAAACCAATAAAATGTTAAAAATTTTTAACGCCATCGATCTTTCGAAGGCAAACAGTTCCCTCTCTCCCTCTCTCTCAGATAATCTAAATTTCAACGCTGCAACTAAAACGTGAACTGTAGAACTCACACTAAGACAATAATATATGTCTGTTAGTTTTTTTTGCCCTTCCCCTAATTCCTCCGAAATCACTAATAGCTGTGAGCTAGGCGGATGAGTCCAACTTGATTAAGATTCGAGAAGCGCTACTTCTACCCACCGAGTTTTTCTAATCTCCTTTGGGGATATAAGATTTTTTTTAAATTTAAAACGTTAGAGGAGTTACTTGTTTCGAAACAACCACTTTACCGCCCATTAAAGATCAAATACGCACCCTCAAAAGCTTCGTATCCATCATAAATTTCAATGTAATATCGATGGTATTACAATTTTAATATGCACTTCGCATCCATGGTAATATGGACATATATATATACGTCCTGGCCGGTAGCGTGTTTACCCCATTTCCACAGTGAAATGAGATAATATTATAATTATCTAAATCTGAATTACTATTATTCAGTAATATTATTCAGTTATTCACTATTATTGAATAACTATCCATAAAAATGAAAAGTTTCTGCAAGTGAAATTATAATAAAAATGCAGAACTGCAAGATCAAGATGTAGCGCCATCTTCCCTCATGTCGATAATTTAAATAAAAATGAAACTGAATAATTAGAATATAAATTTGTATGTAAAGTTATTTTATTTATATGCAAATTATATGTAAGCTCAGAAGGCAGACTAGGTTATAATATTTTAAGAATTACATTTATTCAGGAAGGTGTGCCCATCTGTCCATACGTTATTACGGATAGTGGAAATTATTATCGTAATGCAACAGAGTGACTGAATATTTCCCTAATACATATGCAAATAAGATAGGGAGAATGATGAATATGATAAAATCATGAAACTTTGATAAGGTAAAAATGTTATTCCTTCATAAAATAACAAAACATGCATAATATAAAATATTAATATGAAACCTAAAGTGTTTTTTACCCTTATAAAAATCTATTCGATCTGTATGCTTTTCTAATAAACTTGTTACGTATTTACACTTAATACGTTTAATTATCGAATTCATATTTGTATTTTTTTTATTTGAAATCCATAATATAAATCATGGATTTAAAAATAAAATACAAAAATGAACTCCTTTTGAATCGCAATTCTAATCTGCTTATACGATTTGATGAATTTTACAGCCAATTGACTTATTTTTATTTAGATAATATTGAATAAGCTATTCAATATTATCTAAAATATAATTCACCTCAAGAAAGAGAGGGTGTTTATATTATTGTATACGGAAGGAAACGCCAAAGTTATTCCTTGGCAGGAGCATTCTAAAAGACAAATGAACTCTTAAGGTTTGAAAACAAACATTTTTTTCATTTTCAAAAAGAGAAATGGTCGGAAGAATTTTGATCTCCTGGAATTCCACGTTTATACTGACGTTCTAGCCATATGACTTGACATTGGACACATTTCATACTCTACACTGTAGAGTCTACAGAGATGAGTTTGGAAAAGAGATAAGTCATGATTTCATGTTTTCTTGCATCTTTCATTAAGAATTGTCTTAAAACAGAAGTGAACTATGAGTTTTAATGTTTCGAAATTATATTTTATAACTGGAGCTATTTTTTAGAAGAAATGTGATGCAAAAAATTTATACTGATATTTATTTTACAACTCTTTACATCAAAACAAAACGCAAATAGGAGACACATTATTCAAGCAGGGATGGATTTGAAACTCGAACTTTCTAAAACTCACGAGAATATAAGTGAACATCCGGATATTTTATATATTATACCGAGTATTCGTATGCACAATATTACATTTTTAATAATTTAGAGTACTGTTAATATAAGATTAGTTTTAAAAGCGCGAAAGTTATTTTAACTAGAAATAGAAAGGATCATTCACAGTAATTTCGATTGTTTAGTTAAACTTTGTATTTTCTTGGAGGCAGTTATTTTTTCTGCCTACATACGACTTGAATTTTATATAGAAATTCTCAACAACATAGTAATGTCGAAAGCATTAACTTGTTAGGAATTATCAGATTAATCCAATGTTTAATAGCGATGGTAGCAGGCTGTTGTGTGATTATGCAAGAACAATTAATGGAATGAAGCAAGGTTAGTATATCTGCTAACTGCTTGCGTCTGACAGAGTAACCATGTAACTTCCGCATTGTGGCTGCTGTCTCAATTTTCTGTTGAAGACAAATGCTTCTCGAATATCTGCTTTCAAATTTCAACTGGGCTGGAAAAAGTTGCATGTCTGGCTCTAAAAAAGATTTTTGCTTTTTTAGAGAACTTTTTGGATTTATGCAAAAAGTATATAAAATAATAAAATTAAAATAAAAACCCCTCCGTAAGCACCTCCTAGTACTGAGGTATTGTAAGTTTACATCTTTCGTGAATGGGAGTTACATAAAAATATTATACTGTACAAGCAAACGCAGTACTCGAACTATTCATTTCGGAGAAGTCACAAGCATGAGTTTGAGTTATCATGCAGCCAACATATACTATACTTTGTATACTTTCATATTGTGAATTTATTCCTCAGTTTCTTCAACATTCATCCTTTCAACTTTTCGTACACTTCATAGGTTTATAATGATCTTTATAACACATACTTAAAAACTTATTTAAATAAGAACTAACTGTTTCATCCCCCCCTAAAAACGGAGTTTCGTTGCTTACCAGATATTACCACAAAACCAAAGAAAATTAAATAAAATGGTAAAAAAGCTAGGATTATTAGTTATCTTTTAGTAGAACTTAATAAGCAAAATATCATTGAAACCTCATTATACAAGCCGGAGGATATAATGGGAAAAGATCCCATCATATCCTTCCCCAAAAATTTCTATTTTCACCCCCTCCCAAAGTATTCTCTGCCCACCTTATTAAAGGTGGGCAGAGAATACTTTGCTCACCAATAATTCTCCCACATCTCTCTCTCTCTCCCCTCAAATTTCCAACCCCCCCCCTTCCTTTCAATCATACTTCGTTTAATAGAATATGAATGTATGTCGCCACACGCCGGGATGCCGCTGAATAGGAAGACAGCTAGCTACATCCTGCAAAGGTACGTCCGAATTATTGCTCGTATGTATTCTTCATATATCTATCTAGATAAAACATCAGTAATGCTCTAAAACTGAGTAAAAAGCCAATGACATTATGAAAGGGGCACTCATAAACAAAAATAGGCTAAACAGCCATAAAAATAATAATTACTTGGAGGAGTAACATGGGAATCTTTCCAGAAGTAATACCTAAAATATGATGTCTAAATAAAAAATGAATGAAATTAAGAATTTTTTCCTATTTTATAAAAAATCGATTTCAAAGAGACAGTCTGTTTGGTTGTTAAAAAGGGGAAAAAGAACAAAGATTGATTATCAGAGAAGACCTAGAAACTCATAACAGAAAGCATAAAGTTTAAATGGGAAAAGATCCCATCATATCCTTCCCCAAAAATTTCCATTTTCACCCCCCTCCCAAAGTATTCTCTGCCCACCTTATTTTTGAAAATGTTTGAAAATGCTAAATTGCAGAGAGCTAAAGAAATTAATTTGTGCAGTTATAGAGAAAAAGACAAGTTAGTTAAAAGATCTACAAGAGATAAATAAAGGAATAATGTGGACGGATTGGCAGAAGAAGCAAAAAACGCTGCAACATTATGACACTTTTGAAGACTGAATGAGATGTAAAGGAAAATATGCTCTGAAGAAAAGAAGCAAGTAAATATTATAAGAAATAAAGATGGTTTGCTTCTACCTGAAGAGGATAGGATTGTTAGAAGATGGAAAGAACACTGATGAGATTTCAAATGTAGAAAACAGTGTAACTGACATGATTAAAAGTTCAATAACGGAAGAACCTCCCATAAGCATAGATTTAAATATTACATTAGGACCGATATCTAAAAAATGAAATAATGAACTTCATAAAGAAAATAAAAAGTGGAAAGACTTCGGGTAATGATAATATAGCAGTAGAAATGCCAATGACCACTAAAGAAACTCCTACTGATAAACTGCAAGTGAACGTTAACAATGTGTTTGAGACTAAAAAGATACCTAGACATTCATCTTAGCAATAATAATTGTAATCTCAAACAGAAAGGCATAAAGTAGATGTGAAAATTGGAGAAGAATTAGTCTACTGTCAGTATCTGCAAACATTTCGGCAAAATTAATAAATAGGATTACAACGAAGTAGAGAAGATACTAAGGCATGAACAAGTTGGTTTTAGAAACAGGTGGGAATACTCTGCATCACATTTTTACTTTAAGAAACACCATTAAACAAAGCGTAGAACTTAGTTCATTATATTCAAACTTTTTAGATATTTGCTAAAGCATTTGAAAGTATTGATAGAGAAAATAATAGTAAAACGTTCATGGATTCCTGACAAATATGTGAAAATAAAATAAAAAAAGTATGTCGTTGCACAACAAACAATATCGGAATGGTTTGAGGTAAGGAAAGAGATGAGACAGGGTTGTGTAATGTCTGGTTTACTGTAAAACAGTCATTAATTAGAATATGAGAAAAGTTATAAGAAGAGGAATAAAAATAGAATCTATTTCACAGTACGAAGATCAGGATTATGCAATGACATACTCTTGATATCGAAATACACTGATATACAAAGCAAAATCGGCGACTTTAAATAAAACAGAAAGTGTTAGTTTACAAATAAATTTGACTAAAAAGGCTCTTTAATTGAACAACTGACATAAAGAAATTGAAATCAATCACATGCAGTAGAAGTTAAGAATCTTACATACTTGGGAGCAAATGTTGATACTAAAGGTGGAACTGACAGGGATAATAGAAAGACTGAAAGAGCTAATACTGCTTTCAGAAAATTAAATAATATATCGGAACTATCTAAATATCATAATAAAACAAAAATATAAATCTTAATTAGCAATGTTAAGGCACATTATTACATTATTATATAGTTTAGAGACAAATAAACTTAACAAAATCCGGAAGATAAATTAAATAGTTTTCAAACAAAATGTCTGAACAAACTTATAAACATATTTTGGTCCCAATACAGAAAACGATGATTTATAAGCTGACTGAGATGACTGATGAAATAAGGAAACACGGATGGAAGTGTATTTGATACTAGAGTAGTTTAAACATGGATTCCAGAAGAAAAACGCCTGCATTAACTTGGCAGAGAAAGACAGAAAAAGAAAGCACAATGGTTGGCTGGCAGAGGTGTAGAGAAGATTAATCTGAGGCTCAAGACAGATCTATCTGGATGAAATGGATCTCGGCCTTATGTACCATAAGGCACAAAGAGGATAAATTGGTAAGTACTACAACAATGGTAAAGGAAACTCTGAGGAATGATATGAAGTTAAGGACACTGCACAGCAGTGGTAAAGTAGTTTTGGTTTCGATTGTCCGAGGATGTCACTGATCAGAGAACATCTGCATTATTGTGCTCACATCTAGTTATTAGAATTTGGAGGGGATGAAATTGTTTAAGAGTGGAGTGCAGAGAGAGGGTTGAAAAAAATGATTTTAGAAGTGCCGATTGTTAGCAGCAAGGGTTGAGCAAAAGTATGTGTTGTGCAAAGTTTGGTAGATAGGAGATGAAAATGAGAATGAGTAAAACGAAAAAAACTGCTGAAAAGTAATTGCCAGATGAATAAGAGTGAGAAGTGGATATTTAAATGGAGAATGATTTATTTATTTATTCGTATGAGTTTCCTCCCTTTTTCTCCCCCATCCCTTTTGGGGGTGAGTTGAGCACCTTCATGCGGGGGTTAAGTATTTATGGCTGTAGACCCGTGTGTGTTCATGGGACTGGTTTGCCTGCTTGCGGGATGAAAAACGCCAGATAAACTGGGCGGAAAAACCCTACTGCCCGCGCCCAAGACCGGCTAACTTGGCTATGGCTGAGGAAGATCCTCAAATTCCTCACGTCGTCGACCAGAATCGAACCTGGGACACTCCTTCCCCAGTCATATGGTTACAGAGCGCACAGTCACTAGGCTAACCGCACGGAGGAGAATGATGAGTGAGTGGAAATCACTATCTACATGTGTTCTAAACGCTAAGAGTGTAAAACACTTTAACATTAGGATGATACACATTTTTGCAAAAATAGGAGAGCTTCTATGAAGAGTCTATGAACTGTATAGATTTGTCGTAATAAATAGTACTGTAATAAAAAATCTCGCTAGATGATCCTACTAGAGAAAACTTGTATAATATGAATTTAGCAGTAGCTCATGTTTCAATTTTGTAAATTAAAATGAGTTCAAATTTGTTCTCACATACCATATAGGCAACTATATTCTTGAAAGAAGGTATTATGGTAAATGAAACTTGTGATTTAATTTTAATCTTTAGAAAGAATAAATTCGAAATAAAGTAAAAAGGTTTAAATTCCCACGAAACAATATGCTTTATTTGTTATAATAAGCAGTGTCGTGTTAAAATAAATTCCCCCCCCCCAAAAAAAAGAGAACGAATAGTGTATTGTAATGTTATTGTAATGTAATGTTATAAATTTAGTGTACAGTAATTCCTTATTTTCTTAGTGTGTGCCTTTTTTACGTAGCGTTAGTTTTTTTTTTTTTCAGGTCATTCTTCTCCATAATATGAACGCCAAAATATGAAAACATTAAGCAGATCTAGGAGTTCGTTTTGTAGATGCACTGCAGAGCATCCTTTTATTAGTTTCATCCTCATATCTGGATATAAATTTAAGAAATACGACCCTAGCATAAAGGACACGCCTTGGTAACACACGTGCACTTCATATTATAACCGAACAAAGGAAGCTTTTCTTTCTTGCTACGACACACGTAACGTTGATAATCTCTAACTGAAAACACAGCTATTTTGCTAAGCGCTTGGCTTAAGGGATTACAAAAACTGCACTTTTCGTATTTACAGCAAACAAACGGCTTATAGGATTAGATAGAAATAGTGAAGTCGGTTTTTGTCCTTGTATTCTCACCCTGTCATCCTATAATGCATGACCTCGTAACCAGTTAAAAGCAATAAACTATTTATTCTCTTTCAGTTCACTATTTGAATGTACAGAGAAGTAAAAAAAAAAAAGCATTGGTTTGTATTTTTATATTTATTGAATTGTATCTTAAAATAATTAGTGTTGCAGACGGTAGACTTTGAACATGGTTAACAGTTAATGACTGTCCTGGTAAGGAGAGTTATAAGCACTTCTGAATAGTATGGCGTACACTATTGAGAGCGGGCAGGTTGCATGGAAACACAAACACTGATAACAACCTTTAACTGGAAAGTCACTAAAGCACAACGAATTTACTTGTAGAAAGTATTCAAGTAGGTCTAAATTAACAGGTTAAGGAAAGTGATAATAGCCTTGCGGTGCAAAACAGAAGAGAGTTGTTGGAAGAACGAGGTCTGTAAAAACTAAATAACCTGGGCTGTATCTGTCAGAGTTAACGAAAGTCGGTATAACCATCTGCACAACTATGTCAGGTTAGCATCAGGTTGACCTAATGAACAGCATCTCCGCTCTCTCCACCTACAAACTGAGACTTCTAATTTTAGTGTAACGTGAATAACATCGGTGAATTTCTTTAGGTAGTACATATTATTACCTGGAATACAGCCACCATCTTGTTTATTGGAAGAGTGAAATAACTTTCAAAATTCGCATTGTTTGGTCCGAACAGCAAATTTCCAGAGTAACCCTTCTGATGGAGTGGAACTAAAACATTGAAGACGCTGTAAAAAATTCATGCGGAATACTCTTTATTATAAGAAATGTAAACATAAATTTATTACATCGGTGTTGTTGAATACCGTATAAATTATATGAATACAATAATCGGAGGGAGGGATGTCTGTCTGAGAGAACTAATGGATTTAGTAATGTATTTGAAGAGATAGGCTATGATCAGTTATTATCTGATGACCTAAGTAAATAATCGATAAGCCGGTAAAACGTACAGATAAACATAAAACCGATCAGCATATCTCGACCATTGGAAATTTCGTGAAAGAGTTATTGAATAAAATTACGTGCCATGCGATTGAGATATTTCAATTAATGCATCAATTTAAAACAGTTACTTTATTGTCAAAACAAAGAAATTAGATAATCTGGGATGTATCAGTCATCGTTCACGAAAGCTGGCAAAATAATCTACATAATTTGTGTGAATGGAAAAGTAAATATTTTATTGGGCATTCAAGGTGTGTGCTATTGAATTTGCGCTGCTCTGAGGTCACGTATTAAGTGATGCGAGATAGAGAACGCTGGAAGAAAATTCTAAACCCTATTTTCTTTATAATCCTGTTGAGACATTTCTTTCCAGCAAATACATAAAATGAAATTATTTTAATCTTTTAAGTTCTCAGCAAAATAATTGTGTTTTCAGTTACTGAGGAGAGAGAGAGAGAGAGAGAGAGAGAGAGAGAGAGGAGATTATCAACGTCATATGTGTCTTAGCATTAAGAAAAGCATACTTCGTTACTCTGTTAAGTGTTTGAATGCGGGTCTGCACAAACAATTCAAATTTTAACTAAATAAAACTATATCGTGAAGGAAACGATACATCCAGATAAATTAAATTGTTTAAAATGATCATATTTCACTTATGTTCAAGTTAGCATTAACAGGACAGGCTACACTTAAGACAACATCCGTGATATAAGACAAAGTCATTTACCATGAGTTTATCTTCTTGCTGTGCGTTAAGTTGTGAAATACTGCAAAAGAACACTTTCAAAACAGTTATTTTTATATACAACTGGAAATAGGTGCGTGATATATTTATCATTTTAGGTATAAAATCAATTAAACATAATTTAGTAAGTTTTTTCAGTCATTTATTCATGTGCACTCTCATTCTCAATGCGTGTTCAACATTTTTGTTTATTGGTTCTGCTTTTGCATTATTGGAACTCATTTTAAGGGGCTTATTGTAGTAGTAGTAAGCGAAATATATAAGCAATATTAAATACATTTAATTTCGTTATATAGATTCGCGGTGTATTTTCATAGTTGGCTTCCGTCATGAAAATCTGAAAAAAACGATTACAATTTTTTTCTTTACGTCCGTCTTTAATGAGATTATTTCGAAAGACACTTTTTAGAAATTAATTGAAGCGATTAGTGGATATCGATTAATACGATCAGACTATTCATGTTTTCGCGAAGAGGTATAAATAGGCCAAGCTTCAGTTATTCTTATAATGAATAGATCTCTAGAGCCCAGGTATCCGATGGGAAGACAAATCAACCTGTGAGATTATTTATAACTGAAATGTTCTCTTGCGTTTAGATAATGGTTATTCTATTCACAAATCAAGAAATAATTTTGGTAATAGTTCATATTGTTTTCGTAGTCGAGTTCTTTCATTTTCTGAAAGGGGAATTCGTTCATTTCCTGAAAATAAACTGCATATGAAAACAAAGAAACTATGAATATTTAGCAGATAAAATTGCTGTTTATGAAAAGGTAAACGGTTCTTTTATGCGAATTAAAGAATAATGTAATTTATTCTTTTAATAACAATAACATATCAATCCACCCCTTCCCCCACACCCGGAATGTTCATAGGGACGCATGGCTAATCATTGGAACCTGCGGTCACCATTGCTGCATGGACTCGCCTTACCAGTCTATTTTTACATATGTACAATGAATGACAATTAAGAGAAAATTAATAAGCTATCAAAGAACTATGTTTCTTCGCTAAACATAGTTTTATTTTATTATAATAAAGATTTTATTTATTTTCTACTATGATTCGAAACGTTTTCAGGTATAACTACTCGTTTTCGGTTATATCTTCTGTGATTTGTCTCTTTTGGGCAAGAAATAATAATGCGCAATGAGGGATCAAAAACATTCTGGAAGAAATTTTGTGTGGAGACGGCTCTGCTCTGTCAAAGTGATACTTACATTATCACTGGAATACATCGTCGGATATTTCTGTTGTTCCTCCATTATTTTCTTTGTAGACCGTAGTCACATTGATCACTGTTTTTTTTTTTTTATCATATCTTTAATCCGTTCAGAATAAAGCGTTCAGCTAATCCCACGAATTCTGAAAAAAAAAAAAAAAAAAAAGGCCGCATGCCAAGATAAAAGTATCAACAAGATCGTCAGGTACCAAGCGTTAGCTGAGATCACGTGACATTTGCATGGCAAAGGCATGTGCTCTTCTCAGTCATGAGTGAGCTCATATGAAGTGAGTATTTCCCTGTACTGAACTGTAAAAGGGGTGTTGTAAGATCAAAATCTGTGCATAAATTTGTACTGTGACTTTTGATATGTTTTCCATAATTCAGTCTAGAATAGTTATGACTGTCCTTCGTATACTATGAACCAATTAATGTTCCGACTCTCATTGGCCGAGCGGTCTCAATCCCACTGAAGTATAGTTGTATGGGAATGGCTTTAAGTAGTAGATGATTTTCATCTCCGGTGTGAGACTCCTACCTTATATATTACAGATATCAGGTGGTTTCAAAAAGCGGCTTCGTGTTTGGTTTTTTGGAACAAGATTTCCGGATTTTATACGGTTTGATGTTTGAACTCGGTCGAAAAAAATATTAATGTTTGCTCTCTAGAGAAGGGTTTCCAGACAAGAGAACTTTTAATTCACCCAGGATTAAGGCACATGTTGTACATAGATTTACAACATTTGATGTTAATCTTATAAAGACTAAAATATATGTATTACGTATATATCAAGTAAAAATAAAATAATTAAGCAAAATTAAAAATGAATAATAACAATAGGCATACACTGCCACTAGAGATGAAATAGGCAAACATGATTTACAAAACGATTGCTTTTATTTGCAGATCAAGAGCAAACCAAGCAGCGTAAGAGAGGAACAAGCTTATGTAGTTTGTTCTTTAGTTGAATATTTTCCCTGCTGATACGAAATTTTGTGCACCTTTTCACAAGGTGTCTTCAAATCCAAGTAGATTACGTTGAGAAATGATACATCCGTACTTCCTATGCCCTTGTTGCGCCAATAAATATTTAACGGATACTTTAAGTCTCTTTTACAGTTTGTAGATTTCAGATAAAGTGTGTGTATATGTGTGTATATATATATATATATATATATATATATATATATATATATATATATATATATATATATATATATATATATATATATATGAGTACACACGCACGCGCACGCACACACACACACACACACACACACACACACACACACACACACACACACACACACACACACACACACACACACACACACGCAAACTCTCAGCATCAGACTTCAAGATCGGTACTATCAATTTAAGAAAGCTGAATTGCAAAGAAATGGAGCTAGCTGAGAAATTGATAAGCACCAGAAATACATAATAGGGGTTACTGAAACATAAAAGACAAAATCGGTGAGATTTTTCGGAGCAATAAATACAAACTTTTATATTCAGGCAATCACAATAAGGAAAAAGAAGCTGTAGAAACGACTCTAAACACTGAATACGAGGATAATTGTCTTGAATGCCAAGCAATATCAAGTAGTGATGTGGGCAAATATCAGATTGGGGAATTGGACAATGAGACCTATTTGTGCCTATGGTCCACAGAAGGTTCAACTAAGGTAGAAGAGGAGTAATGTTTTGATATATTTTTGATAATGAAAAAGGAAAAGTTGGTCCTTGTTGGGATCTAAATAGCAGAGTAGGAAATAATTGTTAGACATACAAAAATATTTCGAAAAAAATTGGAGAAAAGAGCAAAGCTAATCTTCTTCTTCTTCTTCTTCTTCTGCAGCTTCTCCCACTTAAGTGGGGTTACTGTTGATGATGAGTCTTCTCCACATCCTCCTGTCTTGGGCTGTCACTACATCCAAGTTCTTCTTCATCCTCAAGTCCTCTTCTACCAGCTCCCTCCATCTCTTCTTTTGCCGCCCACGATTCCTCCTTCCTTGCACATCCATCTGCATGACCTTTCTTCCCACATATTCGTCCTCCCTCCTCATTACATGACCAAACCATCTCAACCTTGCCTCCTGTATCTTCGCTCCTAAGTTCGTAACTTTCACTGTTCCCCTCACATAGTCATTTATCAGACGATCCTTTCTGGTCACACCGCACATCCACCTAAGCATTCTGATCTCTGCAACTTACATCCTACTGATGTTATTTTTCCTCAGGGCCACAGTTTCAATAGCATACGTCATAGCTGGCCTCACTACTGTCCTATAGAGTTTGCTTTTCAGATTGATCGGCACCCTCTTATCGCATAACACTCCAGCCATCTCCCTCCAGTTCCTCCAACCCGCTTGTATCCTGCATCCCACTTCTTTCTCAGCTCCTCCATCTTCTTCCCTTATTGAACCTAAGTATCTCAAGTCCCTCACCTTCCTGATGACATTTCCTTCCAGCTCCAGGTCAGTCTCCTGGCCACCGCCCACTGTGCAACACATATACTCTGTCTTACTTCTCAGTCTCATACCTCCCTCTTCCAGTACTTTTCTCCATCTTTCCAGTTTAGTTCCCGCTTCTTCTCTTGAATCTGCACACAACAAGATGTTATCTGCATACAACATTGTCCAAAGCGCATCTTCTCTCACCTCCTCCGTCACCACCTCCATCACAATGTTAAACAGAAATGGACTTAATGCTGACCTTTGATGCAAGCCAACTGTTAATTGAAAACTTTCTGTCTGTCCCAGACAGGTCCGAACACTTGTCTTCACATTTCTGTACATCTCCTGCACCAACCTGACATATTTCTCCGGCGCCTTCTTCTCCTTCAGACACCTCCAGACTTCTTGCCTTGGCACTCTATCGTATGCTTTCTACAGATTAATAAATGCCAGATGTAGCTCCCGTTGTTTCTCTAGAAACTTTTCCAAAAGAGCAAAACTAATAGTAATGGCAAATACCTTTTGGATTTCTGCTCAGGACACGGACTTATTACTAACACCATGTTCCAACATAAAAATGTACACAAATTGACATGGAGAGAAGAGGCATGGAATAAGAAAATTCTCATTGACTAAGTTATTGGGGTTCTGATTGATAGTAATGTTTTCTCGGTGTAGAGTGAATTTGAAATTGGAAATGATCACCATTTAGTGTTGAACAGGAAAAATTGAATTTCATATTCAAAAGAAGAATATCTAAGAAAGTTTTAAAGCGAATAAAAGTTGAACAGGTCTCAGATGTAAACTGTTGACTAAAATGCACAAACATTATTCAAGAAAAAATGAAAGAGTTTGAGAACAGGAACCAAACTTTGGAGAGTCAGTGGCAAATACTGAAGAAAACATTGATTCAGCCAGAGAGTCATGTGGTGAGGTTATCTGCAAGGATAGAAAAATCAGAACCCCATCTGTCATATAAGTCAGCTTGTGCGCTTAGAGAATATCGAGACAAATGTAAGAAAGCTAAACACTGAAAAACTAGCTAAACAAAAGTAATGGGAAGACTTTGGCAAGAACATAGAAAATAAATATCAAGAAGATGGTAAGATATTTTGGGAGTTGTCGAAAAGCTCATAAATGAAAGAAATACTTCTGTAAAAGGAATCAGAGATGATAAAGGTGATATAAAAATTGTGGAAAAAAGATATTCTTGATATATTATTATTATTCGTGACACCTCCAAGGAGTCCGTAGACTCATCGCGGGAGGACAACACCTACAACTCTCTGTCTTTACCACTACACAGAACCTCTATTACCAGTCATCTACATCAGCGCTAATCCGAGGGCTGCATCACAATGCGTATCTAGTCATTTGATGAGCCGAAGCGACACAACCTGGGTAGCTAAACAACACTAATTCGCGTGCTCACGTTCCCCGTGAGAGCCCGCAGCATTCGCATTGGAACAAAACAGTGTAAGAACGCTTCTTTGACACATCTAATATTTGAAAAACACGTGGGTATATAGTGATGTAAAAACACCAAATAAAATAATCAACATTGAGATTATCGATTAATGATAGAATTAAAATACAGTACTAATTCGCATTCGATTCAAATTGTTATTTTATTTTTTCACTTGTGAAAATCACACCCACAAGCGGGCAGCACAAAATCGCATCACAGGCCGCATCTGGCCCGCGGGCAGTGCTCTGGACATCCCCGATTTACATCAACGTCATTTACTGTTCACCACCACAACTAGTATTTTTTGTCTATAAATTGCATGTGTTCTGAAGGGCCGATGTCTGTATGGAGTAATTACTTCGACAAATTACTAAATGAAATAATGAGTGACAGCACAGTGGTAAAAAACACTGACCAGGCACGTAATCAGGAATATATATCCATACTTTAATAGAAAAAGCCATCAAAAGCCTGAAATGTGGAAAGGCAACTGGAGTAGATGAGATTCGACCAGAAATGCTCAAGTATGGCGGTATAAATTTCTTACAGCGGCTGCACTGCATAGTTCAGAAGACCTGGAGAGAGAGGGACGAATTCCAGATGATTGGAGTAGAGCTCTCATAGTATCCATATATAAGAAGGAAAATAAAACTGAATGTGGGAATTACAGAGGTATTTGTAATTTACTGAGTTTTTCTCTACTGAGTGTTCCTGGTAAGATTTATGTAAGTATAGGAGAAACGGTTGAGAAGGATCGTGGAAGAAAAGCTTGGTGAAGAACAAGCTGAATTCTCGCCCAAATAGAAACTGCCAGGATCTGATATTCACTTTATTGACAAATCATGAGAATATAACAAAGATCTGTATTTACGTTTTGTAGATCTGGAAAAGACACATGACAAGGTGCCAAGAGAGAAGCTATTCAGAACGCTACAGTTGTATAGTGTTAGAATCGAAGGATGTACAGGAAGATGGTTTAATGTTAAATCTGGTGTCAGACAAAGATGTAGGTTATCCCCTCTGTCATTTGTTATCTATATGGATCACATTATGAAGGAAAGTGGTATTAAACATGATATCAAAATTGGAGATGTTAATGTCAGTTCTTTGCTTTATGCGGATGATGTTGTACTTCTAAATAAATCCACTACAAGTCTGCAAGATTGGGTATGCTAGGAAGTCAACTGAATAAATGTATATTGAATAAGAGAGAAATAAGTCAAAACACTAAATTAACTGTATACAAGACAGTGTTCAAACCAATTTTAACTTATTGATCTGAGAGCGGGGTTAGAAGTAAAACACTTGACCAAAGAGACCGCAGATTTGAGTCCTGAGAAAGATTAAGGGCCTCAACGGATGTCATCAATTGCGATATAATATTAAAAATGAGGATATTAGGAAGGAACTTGACATCCAGGAATGTGTTAGAAGAGCCAATATCAGGTAGTATGGTCACTTACACAGAATAGGCGAGGAAAGATTAGCAAACAGGTGCTTTTTGCCAGGTTGGCAGGAAAAAGACCTAGAGGAAGACCAAGATATAGCTCTATTGATACGATAGAAATGCCTTAGAAAATAGAAATATAAGATTTGATGATATTGGAGTAACATTATCAAATCTTATATTTACCTTATCACAGGTAACATATTAATTTGGAGGAAAATTGTAGATAGGAAGTTAGTAATGATGTAAATTTTTCATGTAGTACTCTGATATCCTGCACACCCCTTGAGCGTACACGTTAGGAATTTGATGATGATCAAGTGTTATCTGTCGTGTCCTTGAGTATAGTAGTTCATGAATAAATGCTCAATGCCTCCATACTCAATTCCTTTCGAAGTTTGTCGTTCTACATTGCGAAACGCGACGAAGTATTCGTAGATCTTCTTGCATCTGGGCATTGGATGAAGCAACTTCTAAAATTTGTCTTCTATATTTGTATTAAATTCACTTTCTTCTATTAGCTTAAAGTTCTCATAGGAAGCAGTTCGACATATTTCTGACACCATTCTAGCCACCACTTAAGCGTTTTTATCAATATACAACCAATTTTCAAATTCGTTTTTTGACATACAGTCTGGGGTTTTATCACAAATTTCATTTGTAAGATATTCAAATTCTTCGGAACGGAAAAAAGAGTTTCAGAGTGTGTCTTAAAAATGCATCCTTTTGGAAGCAGTTTTCAATAGTCTTCCCGGAGACTTGCTACCAAATGCAATGCATCAAGAAAGGTAATCGTTTTTTGCAATTTCAGTTGCATCAGATTGGTCTTTTATATAATGAAATTCAGCTATAATTTTCGCACGAACTTCTCTGCGATAACAAGCTTTAAAAGCTCGTATAATGCCTTGGCCACATGGTTGAATTAACGATGTAATGTTCGAAGGCAAGAAAATTACTTTGATGTTTTTTAACGATAAATTGTGTGTGCAGTTGTCTACTAAGAAGACAATTTTTCGCTTTAATTTAAGATCCCACTTAACTAACCAATTATTGAAAATGCCATTAATCATCCAAGCATTTGCACTAGAACAGTAGTTAACAGGCAAATTTTGACACCTTTAAACCACCGCGGATTTTTACTTTTTGTAATCACTGGGAGCTCTCGTTTTTCACCTTTCATATTAGCACAACAAAGAACTGCCACTCGCTCTTTTGAAGAATTAGATCCTTTAGTACGTTAATTTTTAAACAAATAAGTATGCGCAGACATTGCACGAAAATAGTCCTGTATCGCCTGCATTGTAAATATACTCCGGAGAATATTCAGCAATAATTTTTGTCCTATCCTTCTCATCCGTCCTAGGATGGGTTAAGTACCCCCGTAATGAGGGGGGCTTACGACGAATTTATGCAGCCGGTTCGTCACTACTCTGCTGCAACCCCTAAGGGCGATATTCATGACTGTAATCCGCGTGTGTTCACGGGGGCGGTGCTCTTCTTACGCGAGGAAAACCCCAAATAAATTGGGAAGAAAAACCTGCTGTCCACGCCCAAGACCGGCTAACTTGGCTATGACCTAGAACCTCAGCGATGGGAATCGAACCCAAGACCTTTCCCAGGCATATGGTTGTGAAACGCATAGCCACCAGGTTAACCGCGAGACCCACTCGGTGTTAATCCACGTATCAGCTGATAAAAAATCAGCACTTTTTTTCTTCACTATGAATACGTTTGCACACAATATTCACTCGCTTTTTCCACCTGTTAAACCATACATTACTTGGGGTGAAATTTTCTTGTCCATTGCTTTTGCAAGTTCTGCTTTTTGACGCATCAAAGGCCCAATAATCGAAGCATTATTTTCACGAATATTCTGTATCTATCCTTCCCCTCCTAATGACGGGTTACTGGCGTATTAATGCAGCTGGTTCTCCACTCCTCTGTTGCATCTCCCAAGGGCACAATTCATGACTGTAACCGTGTGTGTTCACGGAGCCTGTTTGCCTGCTTGCAGGATGAAAAACCCCAGATAAACTGGGGAAAAAACCTGCTGTCCACGCCCAAGACCGACTAACTTGGCTATGGCTGAGGAAGATCCTTGAGCTCCTCACTTCGTCGACGGGAATCGAACCTAGGACACTCCTTCCCTAGGCATATTGTTGCGAAGCGCATAGCCACAAAATTTCTCCTGATTAACCTTTATTTCTTAAACTTCTGAGACGCAAAATGCTAAACATTCGAAGATTTTGATAACAATAACCGGAACAATAGCCGATTAATAATATCTGCGAAAAAAATAAGGATTCTACTACACACACACACACACAACAAGGGCGAGAATTCTGAAATACATAAATATATATATGGCTGGTGTTGTGTAATTATTACTGTTCAAAAGCTGCTTAGAAAGTGCCTCTCAATGTTTTCATCAAGTGCAGCGGCAGTAACAGAGCAAAGGTCTTTAAATCACCAAACGCATACAGTCATTTCAGAGTTTTTTTTTTTTTAAGATTTGAACGTTCCCTTTTTATGATTTTTATTCAAAAACGTCTTATTTGGCCACTTAAAATTCAAATAAAACAAGTAAAATAGTATTTTAACAACACGTTTGGTTAAAAAAAAAATCTCACACCGCGAAAAAATTTAGTGATGCATATTTTGATTAGCTTTCGTGTTGCTCCTATTAAATTTTAATCTCCGACTTGAATTCATCGGTGGCAAAAGAATTCTAGGAGGAGAATAAATAAACTCCGTCTAGAGGTATTATGTCCACACAGTTAATAATAACAGAGCTTGGATCATCTCTGATTAGTGTCTTCTGTTCAAGTATTTACGGTTACTAATTAAGGAAGATTTATTCTCAATAAAGCAAGCGCCTATACTATCCTGAACTGGCATTTCCTCTTTCCGCTGGTGCTTGTGTTACGTCCCGCATAATTAAACTTTCTTCAATATCTTGTCTAGTTAACAGAAAGGTATCTTAATTAAAGACTCGCTCAGCTTTCAGGATTTTTTAAGCTTATTGTTGATTCAACTTGCTTCACGTGTAAAATAGGAGACATTTCTACTCTGCTAGTTTTTAACAATTATTTAACAGTAGAGATATTTGCATACGTTTTGTATGAAAATTTTTCCTACAAGAAAAGACAATTACACTAGAATTCGCGCAACCTTCGCACTGATTAACTCGTTTCAAGGATCCTGATTATTGTTGTTTCTATGCGAATGAAATTGCCAGATAAGTGCAATTAGGATGTGCATACTCCTTTGCACAAAAATTGATGCAACTGATCGATATCGAAGTATTGTGGCTGATTAACAAAGGATAGGAATAATTCGCTCAGAAGGTATTTCGATCTTGCCGAATAATGAGAAGACGGAAAGAGTTAATTATGGATCACGAGTTTTAGGAAAAATTTCCGTGGATGTTATTGTAAAATTCTAAATTGTAAAATCCGAAGTGCAGTCGTCAATATTCTGAAAAAAATGAAACGTTGGACGTTTAGAGTGGACGCTTAACCACCGATACGACGAGGTAGGTCAAAAGCTGACTGACGTAAGGTAACCTACTTAAGAAGGCGGGTTACCTCATCTCGCCTTTAGAGAGTAGTGTGTGCAGTGGGGATGAGAACAGCCACAAGCAATCGTACAAGCGTTTCTATAACACGCAGCTTGCCACAAATTTTCATGGAAGAACTGGTTCATAAGCATTTGATGGCAATATACAATACACATTATCGATTGGAATTGGGTGTGGCACACCGAATCTGGATTGCGAAGAAACAAAATCGGTTCTGTGAAGGTAAAACGTAACCATTTTTATTTGATTACGTTTCATTGTTCTATCAAAGATTGTGTTTATAGAAGGTAGTGTAATGAACACAACTGTTGATAGCAAATAAACATATTTTATTTTTATATTAACCACTACACACGGGAAGCTTCACAATCAATTTTTGTGATCGAATAGTTAAGACAAAAGAAGGAAGTTGATATGTTTTATAAACAGGGATTGTAATTCTTTGGTGAAAATTGCGTAAGATGACTGTTTTAGAACTAAGGTAGACGGGATGAAAGAGAAGCCAAGAAACTGGCTCTGTGGGGGGTAAGTTAGAGAACTAACTCACACGCATGTTGATCAGCAGTTACTCGTGTATACTTACAAGCTTAAGAGAAAGTGTTTGCATGTTATGATTAAGTCATATGACATGGAATCATGACTGAGGTTTTTCATTGATGTAGATAATTATATGTGCGTCATACATTTTGGTAATTTTATGGTCTCTGCTTGACAAATCTGTGATTATAAAAGGAGTGATCTGAAGAATAACAGCCGACATAAAGAGCACACAGATTTATCCGAACTTAAAAGAGTGTCTGTGGGATGTTTCAGTGGAACGCAGAATTAGGACAGGAACCTCTTAATTAGGGAAATGTACTAATGATTAAAAGGAAGGGAAGAGCATAATATCAACAACGTTTTTACAAGAACTTGGTAGACTCACAACCATTGATGCAATTACATACGGCTGGGAGCAAGGTCAATTTCTCTAAAGATCTGCATGCCTTTTTAAAAATCTGCATACTTCTTTAATTCGAATTCATTTTTAAGACTACTGTGCTAAATGATAGCTAACCAAACACAGCTTTAAGCTGCTACCCGGTATGTCCTTCTTACTTATCAGAAAATAGAATATTCTACAGTAATAGTCCTTCACTGCTGCACCTGTTATTATCTCTGCAGTTTTTATCCAAAACACACACACACACACACACACACACACACACACACACACACACACACACACACACACACACACACACACACACACACACACACACACACACACACACACACACACACACACACACACACACACACACACACACACACACACACACACACACACACACACACACACACACACACACACAAAAGAGAATATCATCGTCAATCACCGATTCCGAGTAAAATCTCATGAGGAACTTGCATTAGAGAAATACTGCAGACTCTTCTTTGAATGTCGCTCTCACTCGGAATGAAGGTCTATCTTGATTCTGCGAAGAACTAGGCGTAGTGAAAATCTACAAGAAAGTGCCCTGTTGAAAACATAACAGACTGGTGATTTTCTTGTGTAACTGGAAAAATATATTCTTTCGCAATGAACTATTCCTTTTTGAGTTTACGCAGATATGGCTTTTAAAATAATTAACATATACACTTTAATATATTTCAGAAATATATAAACATTGAAGATGTAGACAGTTGTTTTCTTAAACATAATTAAAATGTTTATTTCACCAAGTTGTTTTGAAAGATAGTTGCATCTTATAAAAGATAGCTAGTAGACAGGTGAAAGATAATGACTACTTAGTCGTGTAGCTTGTAATTGACCATAAATTGGTAGCATCCAGCTGTTACCCAATTATTTTCAATATTTGTGGAGTGAAATGGAACTATAGATGAAACTCTTGCTTGCGTATGTCGCTGGAAGTATTGCTAGACAAGATACATAACTGAGTATATTCTCGTGTAGAGAGTAGCATGAATCATTTAGATAATGCTTGTTAATTAGCCTAATTTGCCATCTGTTGAAAAGAGTCAAGAGTTTTTAAGAAGAATGGGATGAATTGACCCATACATGGAAGAATTTCTCGACGCTGATCTGATCTGTTCGATTTGTATGATTTGTATCTGTAGTGTGATTTGTAAATCATGGGTCTTTGTTTAGAAAACAATAAACCATCTGGAGCAGATGACAATGATTAAGATTTTTGTTGTTAACAGTTGTGGGTGCTATCTATTTATGGGATTCCACTTACGAAAATTTGTAGCCATATAAGATTAGCATTGTAAATGGCACAAGGGTTAGGTAATCCAGAGTTCCTATTAAAGGCTAAACGTTGTACCTTTTCGCTCCAGTCTTTCAATAAGTAGGGTAGTAGTCTATCTTGGAGAGAATACTACCTTCTTTATTGGAGAGCATTCACCATCTAAAGACATTCACGCATTCTCTAACTGTGACAACCGGACAGGTGGAATTTGTGAGTACTATGAGTCCAAAATGGAGTCATAGTGCTCACAGGGGGAGGAGATCTCTTCTTAACTGAGCAATCGGATATAATCGAACTTGAAATCAGTTATGGATCACTCTTCTTTATTTTGCTTGAAAGAATAGAGCATTAGGTCTTAGAGAGATAAATTTTACTATGTTAACTTTCCCCATATTGAATACGGGTGTGAATTTCAGATTCTGGGAAGTTTTTCGTGAGTTTATTGCAGTATTATGAGTGTGCTAATAAAAATAATTTGCGGTGGAGAAGGATTACTATAAAGTATTATCATTAAATCTACAAATCAAGTTAGTAATTATAAAAATACTGTTGCACAAGAGGAAATGATCGAGTGAAAAAAACAAAACAATCGAACACAAATTAGAAATTATAAGACTAAGTTGAAGTATAGGATGCAATAACCAGAGATATTCCTTGATCTCCTATATGAATATTTGAAAACAAATTTGATGCTGAGAAGTAATCCTTAGCTTCTTGCTATGCTTCAAAAGGACCATGAGTCTAGAATTCTGGGGAAAAAAAGGGCAAGGATAAGCAGAACCTTATTACTAATAATTCTGGCGAAGGATCAGAAAACACAGCTATCGTTTGGAAATGGCTTTTTTTTTGCATATGGCTGTTTCAAATTCTGATCTGGATCGTTTCTGTAGACATTTCAGGCATCATTTCCTCATATTATGTATGTAGGATAGCTGCGAGTATTCGCTGGTGGGTGTTGTACAGAAAGAAAAACCTTAGGTTTCCTGGAGAGAAACTGTGCTATCTCAGTATCAGCAAGGCACCCTTACCTTCAGCTGAAAAGTCTGCTTTTAAATAAGATGGTGTGATTTCACCTCACGATACTGTGCTATCCCTCTGAAACAGAGAAAATCAATGAAGAAAATGTTGGTCATTACGTCAGATGCATCATCTTTGATGGAATGAAAGCTGAATAGAATTCGTTAGAGTAAGAAAAAGGGAGACACACGCACACAGTAAACAAGTTGAATTAAAGTATAAAATATAATGATACAAATATTTCGGTTTATGTCTGAAATTAGTGTTAACAGATGAATAAAGAAAACAAATTCATAAAAAAATGTAAACGCACTGAGAACGTTATCTCTTCAATTAGTCGACGGCTCTAGGTTCAAAATGTTTGCACGATTGGGATCCTGTAAAAGATATATAGTCTCCAAAATAGAATAAGTTGCAGTCATGAGAATCTGATAGTGAAACTGATATTGCCACTTTGAGCCTATCTTGTGAAGAAAGTAAAAGGAAGGCAAATTAAAATATTTTAATTGGAATAAAATAATGGAAATGCACACCTGCTACTCTCAACGTTAACAAAGAAATCACAACCGCCGCACCACCAGAGATAGAGAGAGAGAGAAAAGAATAACATGCTATCTAGGAAATTCGCCTCCTTCCCGTCTGCAGAGTTTGTCATGACATACCACTGTCGATTCATCCGGATTAGCCGACATCCGGATTTTGTGTATCAGTACTATCGAAGTGTTACTGTACTGGGCGGTTTCATTATATTTTCATCGTATCTGCAAATGACTTCGTTTTCTGAACAACACAGGTTTCTGAAGCGAGAGACAGAGGCGATAGTAGCAATAAATGAACAGCTTCTGTCATTTCTTTCATTTCATTAAATTTATTTTTATGGTTATAATTTGTTATTTATACCATTAATTTATGTGATTTTACACCCACTCATATACAAAAATGTCTGTCAAAATGTGAAGATTGCTGAAATTATTTCTCTAATCAGATTTAGGGATATCCAAAAGATATTTTAACTGAATTTCGTTCATGTTTATTATTCTTAATGTGTTGTTCCGATTTAGTCTAAAAATCCTACATTTTGCAGGCTAAGTGTCAACTACAGGCGTAGTTCTTTCGCAGCAAGAAAATATGCTGTAGGTTCTCGAAGGTTTTCAACCTTCGAACGGTTAACTCCTTCGTTACCGAAGGCAACGGTCGCGAGGATATTATAATAGTTGCCCTTAGGTTGAAAAGTTCTGGATTCGAATCCAAGAAGTGAAGAACTAGCATATATTAGCTTTTGAAGTAGCAGGAAGTCAGGCGTTGTAACAGAGGTGGGAAGGCTTACATTTCTCAAGTGTTTCAAGCAAAATAAACAACACGATCAGAGAACACACACGCACATGCAATTCTACGGATATAATACACATAACAAACTGACCGAAGAAAATCACCTAACATTCAAAAACATCCATGCTACAAAAGGATTCGAACCCAGAGCTAATAGCGTAAAATACTATCCGATCTACAATAGAGAAATTCAATAAATTGAAGATTAACCTGCAAGGTAGTTAATCGTCGTTCATTCCATGATTACATCGGGCATTTCTTCTATAGTCTCATCATTTCTCTAAGCTGGTCGAGAGGCACAGATGGCATCTAAAATTTCTCAGTTTCTTTCTCCTTTGTTAGTGATTTAACGAAGAACTTGTATTTTACTTATCAAAATCTTCGTATGTTTGCTGGTTTTCAAGAAGTCGTTTGTTTTACTAGTCGTTTTCCAAATTTAAAATGATATACAAATACATTATTTTATATTTTTTTAAACACTGCCATGAAATCGCACTCCCAGTCCGGATATCAGATGAGCAAACTCTGCATATATAATTTCTCATTACACAACTGAAATCTTAAATCAAACAACTGATTGTTTCGATAAATTTGAACAATCAGTTGTTCTGATTTAGAGTTAAAATAAATAAAACAATTATCATTAATTCAGTGTCTACTGTTTTAGTTTGTTCCCAGGACAACAGACCCTGTCAAGAACCGACTTCCTCACTAGAGTACATCTAGAAATGTTTCGTCTCGCGATGAGCTTCAAACCATCTTATCAAGAATTTTATTGCGTTTAGCCTCATGATAAGATCTCATCAACCTAATTAGAAATTTAATTAAATACTAATTAGAAATTAGATTATAATTAGAAATATAATTAGAAGCATGCATATCATTTACATGAAGCATTGCATTAAATGGAATTAGCAAGCATTACTCTTTACACCTTTAAAGTTTGAGTCTTTTAGGTTCTGATAAGTGAAGAAGGGTTTACACACTGAGCTTTTGTCCTGCTCTGTATTTCATCAGTATTAGATCGGAACGAGTCCCGGTGGAAGGAGAGTTTAATGTTCAATAAAGGTAACAAATAACATTATCAAGTTTCTGAACAATTTGTTAAATGTTTAGTACAACAACAACAACAACAACAACAATAATAATAATAATTAATTATATTTTTATGTCGGTTCTTTCTCGCTGGCGTAAATGCTGGACATTTATATTCGATATCCCAGATCACTAATTAAAAATACGTGGATATGCTTAACTATTTAACTACTAAGTTGGTGAGATTTTCGACGAAGACCAAAATACAAAAACACCAATCTTCACTGCTTATTCCTATTCTTACTGACAGATACTATCGAAATGAAAGACTTCTTCATAAGTTACATCTCATATTTTATTGTTTTAGGATGAAATCAATAGAACTTGTTGTGGTTTTCAATGTTATTTTCCATTAAAGAGTAATTGCACTTCCGTTATAATGAAAGAGATATCTACCTCCGTTCTTATCAATTCTCAGAACATTAATAAACAAATCATGTCTTAGCAATGATTGAAATGGGGAACTTGGACGATAAGAACATTTTTATAAATACTTTTGTATGACGTTAACAGTCAGTAACAATCTATAAGGGAGTTAAATAGCAACTAAAACTAAATGATCGAACATGTCTCCGAAGACTTACTCTCTAGACCAAGAAAAGTTGTTTATCTCAGCGCATTTCGAGTAGCACTAGCTTACGTTGTTCGTCTTCGCCTCAGGGAATTTCTGATTTGCTGATTTCGTCCTTGATGTCATCGTATATAAGTGATATGGAGAAAGTGAATAAGGGCAGCAGGAGACGAGGTAAAAAGAAACTGGTGGATATGTATTGCAAGAGGAAAACAGCGAGGTGAAAGTGAACAGAAATCGTTAGAGAAGGTATTGTGCAGTCAGTTCCCTACACATTTATTAGGCATTCGTTAGTGATTCAGATCATTATTATGTCAATAAAATGACTTCATTATGAAACAGAAGTATATTAAATAATATTTAATAGCAGTTATCGTTCTCATTGGTATAATCTTTGATAGTGGTTCATACTCTAAACACTTTATTTTGGGTTATTTGATTATATCCGAATAAGAGATAACTATTTTAATACTTCTATTGCGATGCCTTCATGTTAACTGTGGAACGAAACACTTTTATTATAACTTAATTTATAAAACACTTAGAAAAAACGGAAACTGCTAGCTTCCGTTTATGATTTAATGATTTAATTGATTTCATTATAAGAACAAATGTTACTTATCCCCAAAAAAGATGTTGATGGAGACCTTTAGAAGCACACTAAAAAGTGAAACCAATGTTACACAAGACAACAGTTTATAAAATAATAAGTAACGATCTAGAACTTTAATAATCATTCGCATTGCACTGGTGCTGATAAATTAATAGTCATTCAAAATATCAACTGAATATAATTAATTATCTTCTCATTGTATACTGCTATGTATCCCACAGACAAAAGATATAAATGTAGATGGTGCACTCAGTCAGTAGACATACTTAATAGTTCGTTCCTTGACATTTATTTTAATTATTTAGGACAGTTAAATTTCATGTTTGCAATATATAGAATTGAAATGAAAACATTCATTCAAATCAATGATTTTCATGCAAATTGCATTCTTTTTTTCCGAATGCATAGTAATGTTGGAATAAATTTGTTTTGCAATATTGTGTATAACATAAAAAATTTTGCATTTTTCAGCCTTAACTGACGTTTAGATGGGTTTAATGTGATGTAATATTGAAGAGAAACCGTTAAATCAGTAAACACTTAGATTTTATTGTTCTTTCAAATTTATGCAGGGCAGTTAAGTTTACAAAAAATCCTTTCCCAAATAATCAGTGCCACATTTAATAATATCCAATAACTGCATGAAAACGAGTACATTCATATTCACGTCAAATATTGAAAATCAATGCATTAATATAACTTAGAAACCTTCACGTCAAAGAAAGCGCTGTAATTTATATTACAAAAGCTATTTAGAGAGATACGCTGACTCCTATAAAAGTATGGTAATTATTGACTTCCAAGTGCTCTGATCGTGGCCAGGAAGGAAAATAAGGCGAGCTACGAACATTTTTTATGCTTTAATCACTAAAATATTTCCATGTTTCCCAGTAATTCTTACATACAACTCGTTCGTACTTTTATTCATCAGTCTTCGATATTATTTAAGTTCTAGTTTACGATTTTGTTTGATCTGTGTAAATCACTACCTGATTTCTTATCATCATTTACTTTACAAAAATATGCTATTCTTGACCACGAAATATGAATTAAGTATTAATAGCGTAAATGTTCTAAAAAGGTTTTATCAAATTTTGTATTTTTGTTTGTCTGAAAAAATTAAATTACTAATTACGAAATTCCATTTCCAAATGCAATCAGATCTCTGCTTAATCTGAAGTAATAAAATGATCATTTCGATGAACTTAATAAAGTTATGGCACATATATTGTGTATGTACCTACCTTGTGTGTGTGTGTGTGTGTGTGTGTGTGTGTGTGTGTGTGTGTGTGTGTGAAATTATTCTGCCCAACGAAAACGGTAATTCAAACGTACAAAATTATCATTCGCAAATCCACATGTACTAAAACGTTTCTCAGTTTTCGCGCAGATATCACAAATTCAATGTTTAAAAGTGAAATGAGAAGAAGTGTATTACTTTTTTGAGAAACTGCATAAAGCTGAATGTTTTTAGAACTTAAACAACTCGCTACAGCATTACTTATTATGAATCTTGTAACTTGAAAACTTTCTGAAAAAAAAAATTAACTTATGCGTAATGGTTTCATTAGGTGTTTTTTCTGCTACTCTCTGCGTATTACATTATTACATAGTAGATGAAATAGTATAACTAATAATACTATTAACTAATAATAGTTAATTATGTAGAAGGAATTGTCTAAATGTTTACTAACCACAGGATACGTTCAGCAATACTTAAAAATTGGACATGTTGCAGTAAGGGATCTCTCATTTTCTCTCCGTGAACCTGACTTTTCCTTTTAAATTCATGGAAATA
This sequence comes from Typopeltis vanoorti, assembly GCF_054136105.1. Taxonomy (NCBI): domain Eukaryota; kingdom Metazoa; phylum Arthropoda; class Arachnida; order Uropygi; family Thelyphonidae; genus Typopeltis; species Typopeltis vanoorti. Next base: position 125,038,868 of record NC_143556.1, on the reverse strand, counting down.
GTAAACTCTGTAGAGGCTTTAATATAGTCTGATTTCATTATATTAAGATGAATGTCGATTTTAAGAGAAGGAATTGGTTTTACTTTGATCTTATATAGTTCATTTTTAGAAGTAAACTTACACCGCCTATTTCTGTGCGTATATGAAGTGAAGAAGAATAAGAAATTCTCTCTCCCCATTCTTTGTCAACGTTTGTCTTAAATTCTAATTTTAACAACTGAACGTGGAGAGAGAGAGAGAGAGAGAGAGAGAGAGAGAGAGAGAGAGAGAGAGAGAGAGAGAGATGATGGATTTATTTTCTAAATATTCAATTAGTTTTATGAACCATTTCCCATATTTCAATAAAAGTAAACTAATATGGCTTTCGTAATCTAGTTGGATGATTGACGATATCTTCCGGCTGGAGAAGAGAAGAGAAATCTGGAGGGAAATACAGTCTAGGAAACTAATTAAATACTTTCCAACCGAAAATAAGTTATTTGGTCAAATGCGAAGGTGCACGGATTTTCCATCAGACAAGCAGGATTTTTTTTTCTTATATAGACAAATAAGGTTATCTGACTTCTTACAGATAGGATTGTAACGTCTTGATGCGATCTAACATTTTAAGGGTCGTTGTTGTGGAAGAATGATAACACCATCCTTAAAGTGAGATAAGTAATCTTATCAGAATTAAAGAAAATCAAGCTTGCTTTGTAGGAATCAAGTTCATTAAAGCAAGCTCTTCATAAAAAACTCTGGCCTAATAATTTAATATGAATAAAGGAAAATCCTTATTAGAAACGGTTGCAGTAAGGCAACGGTTATCTCAATATACAGCAGCACCTTAACCTGTATGGGATGTGTGTACTGGCCATTATTCAGCTTTTGGGGCTGCCTCAAGAACTAATACTTTACATGCTTCCGATGTTAACCTGAGAAATAAATACACGTAGTTTTTCCTATACCAATTACTCAAATATTTGCACACTGTAATTTTTTATTAGTAATAAATGATTAAGAATTTGGTTTTCGTAACCAGAATCCTGCTCTGCCTAATCACTTGTTAAAATTCTTGAAACTGGAGAATTAACACAGACAATAAAACGTGAGAATACAGTAAGCTTTCCGTATTAAACTCATATTTATTAATAATAAAAATACATTAAAAAAATAGAAAACCACACACTCACTTGAGAATTATAAACTGGGACATGAGGCTCACATTCATTTCCAAAACTCAGGATAAAAATATGAATTGGTTGTACAAAGTCCAATGTCCATTTTCAATGACTACAATAAAGGATTAATAATAATAATAATGATAATGATAATAATAAACTTAGAAATTAAGGAGATAATTTTTAAGATTTCAAAGATTGTACTACCATTTATTATTGAAAACAATTAAATAGGGTCAGTTTCCAGTAAGGAGTGCTAGAAGTTTGGTGTAGAATACTTTCTTTTTATTCCGAAGAGCGTAATCAATTATATTTATAATCATTTATCATGAATTATAATCCCATGAAATGTACGAATCCTCTGCAGTTTGAGTTTTTTTATATAGGATACTTTTCAGGCCTTTTAACAATCTCACATAAAGAAATTAAGGCCATAATAAGAGTTTCGTTTCTGAAAGATCTGGTTGAACGTGTCATTTTCTTTCTAAGCTTATTGTTAGTGATCAGTTTTTCCTGCTTAGTGTTATTACTTCAAGCTCTTCTCCCCACCTAAAAAAATAAAAAAAAAATCTTTCATGATATTTAATTATCGAAGAAAGAAATAGTTTTTTTTTAATTTTCCAAAAAAATTATATAACCCTAAAGTTATAATTGCCCTTTAAAAAATCCATATATTTTTAACTGGAAATATGAGGCTCTCTCTTCCGCTATATTTGGAATGCATTGTTACAAATCCGTTGTAATGCAGTGATCAATACTGAAATGACTTATGCGAGCTGCGAAATCGCTTCGCCCACCTGCTGATGGATGACGCAGGTTATTCTCACAGCAGGTGTTTGGTAAAATAATTTTATCAGTTTTTGACCTTTATAAGTTGAAAACTGAGAAATATATGATTTTATTTCCTTATAAATGTAATCTTATGCACATATTTAGTATGTGTTATAAATCTGTTGATGCTTTGCAAGGAATCAAGATTTCAAAGAACTATCCAAACTGATTGTCAGATTTGTGAAGAAAGTCAGGAAAAAAATTACTGAATTCGTTTTGATTTACGCACTTCTAATTATAAATAAGCACATAAATACGCCTGTATTAAGCAAGTATTAAGCAAAAGTTAATTCTGTTGTCTTCTAGAACATATTTAATATTATACACATATGGGTTCACATTTGAAAAAAGAAAAAAAAAATCCTGGTTTCGGCTACAACCTGTCAGCAAGGCTCCCAAAATTGCTGTCTTTGCTCGTTCACACCTCTGATGCACCACGTAATTTGCGAACTTCCTTTTGAAGAAGTGCCATAAAACTTACATACCTGCATTATTTTTTAACGAACAAAAATTCTCTCTAATTAAAGTTCGAAATTAAATTTGGAATGACTGGAAGAGATTGACGTATAAAAGAATGTGGATATCGGCATTCTTTATAAAATACAAACCTACAGAGGGGTAGAGAGAGGGGAAGATAAAATTTGGTAGCCTATTTCTATTGCTCCTTATTCGTTCCGGTTATCAGCTCTTCAACCCGTCACTCAGAGTTCATGTAATGACAGCGTTTTTAATTTCCGTTGTTGCCCTTGACGTCGGAAGAAAGTCGCACTGCAATAACAATACGCTCATTCAATTCCTTTCTAATTTCCCTTCAGCAATAGAACTTTGGACACAGGTGGGAAAAATAAGCGGAAGCCTATTTAGGGTGTACTGTCAACGGAAAAGGAAGCGCACATCCTACTGCAATGTGAAATCGGATTTCTCTCCTTTCGAATTTGTGTTTCAATGGTAATGAAATAAAAGTACTGTTTATCAGCCAGATTCAAATCAAACAAAAACATCGCTTGGAAATTTAACCAGGATAACTTCATTGAAACTGAGAAATTTACTCATTGCTTATCCCCGACAGGACGAACCGTAATGGCAGTACGTATAGATATATTAATATTAATTATTTTATTACTAATAAACAAATCGTATTTAACACTGGAATTTTAAAAGCTTAGAAATTAAGCGAGAGCGTTACAAATCCTTTGGCATGAGTGATATTCAATTAAAAGCCACAAATTCCATCCAAATATTAGGTACTTTTTTGTGTTTTTTTGTTGATATTCCATTAATAGTTTTCCGTGAGTGCTATTTTCAACTGCTGATCTCATCAAAGCGTGGGAAGAAACCCTTGCATGACGCCGTATTAGATCTAGCTCGAAAGTCACTTTTTAATTAACACTATTTACGCTTAAATTATAATTTTCCATTTGAATCTCTCAAATTATCTACTTAAAAGTGATATAGCAGTGAAGCTGTAAGATTGATGATAGAAGAGTTGACTGGTAACTGTATAATTGGCTTAGGTTGAAACAACACATCCAGAGTCATACACACGTGTTCACTCACACCAGCAAGAGAGGACACACACACACACACACACACACACACACACACACACACACACACACACACACACACACACACACACACACACACACACACACACACACACACACACACACACACACACACACACGAGTTCTTTTGCTGGTGTGTCTGATTACAAAGTCAAAAATCAGATTTTTGGAAGAAACAATTCTTGCATCACTTCTCATTTGAAAACAGCACAGACAGGCTTTCTCATTCTTGACATCAGTCGAAAGCAGTTCTTTCAGTTTAACATCAGAAACACGGATGTACAGCGTAATGTGTCACGAGCATGTTCTCTTCCGATCAGAATGGAATACTTTTAGTGAGAACTGGAAGGTTGCCCAAATTAATATTCAGCATCCATTTGTTCCATTAAGTAAACACTTGATAATGAGACAACAGAAAATAGAAACGTGAGTAAATGCAGATGTGAGAATACGTTTTATTATTTAAGGAAAGTACAGAAGTTGACCAACTACAGAATGCTCTTTGTTAAAAATTTAGGCAATATAAATAACACAAGATAGTTGAATCGATGAAGTTGAGCTCAGTCGAAAAATAGAAAAAACGTTTTATACCTAATTTAATTTTCTAGCAGAGTCCGTGAAATAAAGAATAGTAATTAGTAAGCGAGAGATCCAACCGTTCCCTGCGGGAAGGACCCAGCGCTGCACAAAGAGTATGGCGTACTAATTAGTAATAATCAAGTTAACATTGGACATTTGGATAGAGACATATTCGATTCTAAAGGGATAATGCATAAGAATAGTCGTGAAATCCAATAAACGAGATACATTTGGTCCAATGAATCTACGTGTAATCACGAACTGTGTGAAATCACCTGATCGCAGCAAAATATTGAGTAATGAATCTAGGTTTCATGTGGACCGAAGGATCGGAGTATGGTGATAAGTATACGAAACTATGGATTCATCTTGCTTGATTACAGTAGGCAGGAGGTAGTGGGATTGGTGTAGAATATTCATGACACTACTTCGGTCCGTTCGTGTGTGTGTGTAGAGCAATGACTATTTGGTACTGCCTACTTGAAAATCATTACGATCAAGTCCATCCATCCATGCTCATCACTCGCTCTGCATATGATACACTCCCAGTAAGATAGCATTTCATATCACAGTAATTGTATAGGAATGGATACTGGAATATCTGTGAACATCTATGCTCGTATCCGTTCGTCCCGTTGAGAACGCGGACGTACATGGTACTGTAGCATGATAAATCAAATGAAGTTAATGCCTGGATTTATTAGAAAGGTTCAGGAGGCTTGTAGCAGTGGTGTAGCACGCTATCAGTGCTATAAATGCATTCAAATAATATATTAAATGCTACAAGTCATCAATTCAATCAAAAAGATGGTTTTGAGGAAAAAAGGAAGGATATGCCAATATCTACATTAATCTAAAAACTTTAAAAAATCGTAATTGCTATTTTTTAAACACAAAGAAAAAAGTGTAGGAACAGTAAGCAACACAGTTGTTCATTATTCACCCTCGAAATTCTGTTGTATTCAGTAAGGGTGAATATCTGTCATTTAATATTCAATCAACTATCCTAAGGTGTCGCTCAAACATACCATTTTCTGTAAAAGAGGATTTAGATCGGTAATGTTCACTATCTGAGTGCTAATCTTCCCAATCACATGAAATATATTAATATGTGTTAAATTTCCCTTATGGAATGAAAATGTAATGCTAAGTAAATACACATATTCACTGCCTGTGCCTATTCCAAATCAATCTCTAATCAGCTGTTAAAAAAAAAAAATTCCGCTTAATGGAGGCATGAAGTCGGACTTCAGAACGTTCGAAATTTATCTACGGAGCCGAGTTTCACCGACTAATTAAAACATACAACCAGATAAATATAAGAAATCTCTTAGCCTGCCCTCGGTACAAATGACCCATAGGCTTAAAACGTATCGTGGGTAAGAGTCACATAAAAATATAGGCAGTAACTGATTACCATAAATTTCCACTTCTATCTTTTTATGTGACTCGCCCTCGAAAGGTTGTAAAACCTATAGTGAAGTAGCCTAGTAGATGGGCTGAGGATTGGTTTCTATTTTTTATATATTACTGAATTATTTTTAAATATTTCAGAAACCCTGCACTAGAGACCAAACATGAAAACGCTTCAAGCCACTAGACCGTATCAGACCATTAGAAGGCCTGTCCTTCTAGTGGGTTGCTGGTTCTCACAGCGATTGATGAAATTCACCCTCTTATCTGAAATTACAAATACGAATGCAAACATTCATGTGAATAGATTCGAACCTTCGATTTGTGGGACAGCAAATACACTAACCACTCAGCCAACGAAGTTTACTGCAGTGTTAAGTATCTGTTTCTTTTTTTTTTTCGCATTTGTTATAGCGTTTTCTTGAAGACGTCACTAGAGAAATAAATTACGGTAATGGCTGTGATGTGAATTATATCCTTCCACTAAAGATTTCGGAAAATTCCCCATAATAAGTAGAATAAAATGCGTCAAATAGATTTACAGTAATGTTCTTCACCTTAAGACCATTTTTAATTATGAACAATGCTCACTTATACGACGCTCGCATCCCCTCATACGATGGTTTTAAAAACCAGAATTCCATGAATGAACGGATTGATGCACAATTTATTGGACCAACTTTATTTACACTGTCGTTGCACGCCGTATCATCTATTTGTTAATTATAAACTATTTATAACTATTATTTTATTTTATTGTGTTAAATAATGGTCGATAGAAAGTACAGTAAAAAGAAGATGCGTAAATATTATTTTAGATTTTTAATTTTATTATCGTTTATAATATCATATATCAGTCTCCTTCAAAGGGCTCTCCATATGAGTCAATGCACGTTCTTTCCATTGGAAATAGTTCTGAAACTGTTCAACTGGAATACTGTTTATAGTGTCCAGCGAAGTTTCTTTCACTTCGTTAACATCAACGAATCGCTGTCCTTTCATGATTTTTTTATCTGTAGGAATAAAAAATATCTCATGGAGAGAGAGAGAGAGAGAGAGATCGGGAGAGTAAGGAGGATGGGGGACAACCGACAGGTTGTTTTTCGTCAAGAACTGTTTTACAGACTAACTTGCTGAATGGTTTTTCAACGATCTTCATTGATTGTCTGGCAAACCTTTTTGATGTTTTCATCATTTCTGCTTGTCGAAGGTCCGGCAGATCGTGGTTGGTCTTCACCTGACATGTTCTCATTTTTGAAACGGGAAACCCACTCGTAGAAATGATTTTTACCTAAAGTGTCGTCCTTCAAGTCTTGCAGAAGCATAACGATAGTTTCGGTTTCACCCAAAAGATTTTCGTTTGGGTGAAAATTTTGAAGATCAAAATTTCACTCACATTCTGTTCCAAATTTGCTTGTATGCACTAACAAAAAAAAGCAGCAAACAACGAACCAGTTCACAGAGGATGACGCCACTTCCCAAACTGGCGCGGAAAACTGCACACTTACGATGCCTAGCGGCATCATCTATAACTAGGATGTGCCCGCGCACCAAGTTCAAATCCAGTTATTTTTGGGTACTCCTCGTGTATGAGTGCTTTTTAAGTGGTTTATGTTATCAAACGATTACGTGCATCTACAGGTGAAAATAAAAAAGTTATGATTCTCTATACAATAGTGGTCAGGAACGTAACGTACCGCATGACCAAGATACACGTGTACACGACTGTTTACCGAGTACGTTTAAGAAATTCGTTCATAGGTTCATTAGGAATTAATATTTAAAGAAAGAGAAGACAAAGAAATCCGATGTGCAGGAGAAGAGTAGCTCAGGTGTAGATTTTAAGGTCATTTAAAATATTAATTAGTGACTTGTGTTAACATATGAAAGGCAAATTCTTTTCATCAGCGTGTGAGTGAAGTGGAAATGAATAGAGCCGTCTAAGTGCAGATTAACATTTCTCTTTAGGATTTCAGAAAACTAGGAAAGAGAAATTAAAATTCAATGTAGAGAAAAGGTACGTATAATTTCGCAATGCATACATTACAGGAGGATAAAAATCAATGAAAAGGCTGAAGTAAGAGCAATATAAAATATTAATGTTTAGGTGAATAGCGAATTTGAGAAGAGGAATTCAGGTAAGACAATTGGCGAGATTTAGAAGACTGCTACTTTGGTTAAAAGAAGCCTAAATTAAAGAAACAAAAAAGCTATGCTATTCTTATAAAAGTTGCTAATCAGGTAAACATTCAATTACCTGATGAGTAACCGAGATTTTAAATGCATGCTCAGAGTATTGAAAATATTCAGAGAACTTCGGGAGGGTAGTTAGCTATAAATCGATTAACTTGAAAGTCAATTGAAGGAAACGAAAAGCAAAGAAATCTATAAATTAGTTAACGTAATATGTAGCAGAGATAATTTAGTTTGTCCACATTGCACTTTATGACCTTCCACCCATGATTTGTTGTAAAGCATTGCGAGGGAAATATCATAAATATTAATATCATTAGCAGATCAGGGGTTCGAAATCAGGCAATTGTGTTTCAGAAAGAAACCAATGGTGATACTTTTTCAAGCCACTTCAGGCCTCCAGTGAGCGCGACGGTGATCTCAGTCTGGTGGTGAAAATCATCTGCCACCTAAGGATATTTAGAAAACATTCGAGATTCTGAAAGATCGAAAACAAAGCATACAAATACTTTACGCATAGGCTGGATAATAGGCATGCTATCAACATGGCAGACGTGCCACCCATGTCGGAGCTTAACTGATTTGGGGTACACTAGAGGATAATAAAGAAAGTCATGAGAAGGTTATGTTTCACGGTTAGAGTGGAAAGTATTTCCATTCCAAATATTAAATAATATTAAAGATTAAATAATATAACTTTATCCAAATTGCGTCTCTTCCGACACCCCATCCCTTCCAGAAACTTGAATTCTCATTTCTCAAAACTAGCAAACCAGACTGGGGCGGAGAACACACGCAATTAGCATATATAACGCAATCCTCCTAATCTTAGTTGCTTCGACCATAATTTCAGCACCTAAAGTCCGGGCCATTAATATGCAATTAGACGCCAACATAATAATAACTGATAGATAATTCATAATTTTCATAAATTAAATTAACGATAATTATTGTAATCGATAATGTTACTGTTAATATATCTATTTTTATTATAATTGCTAGTGTTGGTCGCACTTTATGACAGTGTATTAGTCGTAACTCATTAAAAAGACGTTTACAATTAGAATAAACAAACAAACTGCTGTTTTGGTTTTAATTAACCTTTTCCAATTTGATAAAATTACAACAAAGGAAGAAACGTTACGACTCAATATGCAACTACCGAGATCAAATAAGTTGAAATTATTATTAACATGATTGATATTTATAAATTGCTGCAGTCATTGATTATTGACATAATTAAATATCATCAATTGTTAAGTGATGAGCTACTTTTTATCTATAATATAACTGACATTAAATTAGCTGTATAATTAAATAACAAATTTGATTCAATAATTTAAATATTAGACAACTAAAATTAAACAAATATCATAAATAATAGTAATAAAAAACAAACAAACAAGAAATGGCCTGAAACACATTTGAACAAAGTTAAGTATTTGAATAGTAAGTTGGAATTGGGCAATTGATAACGCTCATACTATTACCATCCAAGGTGGACCACAGTGTCTTGGTAAAAGCTTGGAATGCTTTTTTTTTTTTTTTAATCACAGTATTTTTGTCAAAAAAATGAAAAGGAAAATAAAAAAATCTAACACCTTTATAACTGGATTGAATTATTTAAAAGTCTGTAAAATGCATTCGATAGTCAAAAAGTTTTAAATTAATTTTATGTAAACATCACTTGCGACAGATCCTGTTTGGTTGCAGAATGAATTAAACATAATCATGTCTTGCATCTGATCTTCATCTATCGGACAGAATATTTTTAACTATTTCCGCGTAAAACACAGGGCTATATTTCGATGTATATACTAGCAAATGCACTCAGTAGTTTTTGCACATTTGTTTCGATATATGTAGAAAATATTAATAATTTACAGCTTATTTCAAGGTCGGGGAGTGTGAGTGATGGACGGAATTGTGGGTTTGTAATCATAAAAAAGCAACATCACATTTGAATAAATGTACAATATATTTCGAAAGTTATTCTACACACGTCCAGCTCTCCTGACGAGCTCCTGTTGTATTTTTCCACAGGAAAACATACTGTTTAAAAGTGTTTCATGAACTCAAAATATATTTCTTGAAAATATAAATGTTGAAAAGATGGAATAAAAGTAAGGTTTCTAAGTGGTGCCATCTATGGACAATGCGCGACACTAATCTGCAATAAAATTTCTTTGCTACCAGGATTTATTAAATGTATCACAAAATGTAATCCTAAACCACAAAACAGTGGAGTTAGATTCGCTAATATTACGGATAAAGCAACCCAGGATATTATATCTTCTAATTACTTGTTTCTCTGCTGATTTGTCCTTTTGCCGGTTAAAAATCAAATTTCTTTTGATTTTTAACCGGCAAATAAAAAATATTACTTCCATACGAATCAGGATAACTTACCCACAGATGAAACCGCCCGTATGAAGTTTCCCTTTTCTAGACGGGATTCGAATTGAGGCCTTTCCAGCTAAATGGTAATTGACACGACGTCATATTGACTGTCTTCATTTGTGTAGTTACAATGACGGAACTCAATGCTTAGTTCCTTGTGTTGGTCTGACCGAGAAGCTTACTACGATGATTATGTTTATCCGGCAAGAATTATTCCCTTTCTCTCCCCCCTCCCCACCTCCGCATAAACAACTTAATGGCCTTAGTTAATCTGTATATTTCAATTAACCATAATTGAAGGCTGTCCACTTCAGTGTCATAGCAAATTATGATATTTTAATGTTAGTATTAGATCATTTCCATACCAGCCTAATTATTCCTATCGGCATAATATGCTTTGAAGAAGTAATTACTTGAACGACCCTTTGGAGTAAATGAAGCAGCAGAGATAATTGGAGGTTTCTCGATTACTTTCAACTACAACAGTCAGCTGTTAATGAATACATTGTAAAGGAGTACGGATCACAAATAAGTAGAAAAATAAATCTAGGTTGCTTGTATGAATTTGTAAAATAAATTAATCTGAAAGCCTGGAAAATTTTTCATTTTCGGTCTCTGAAGAATACCAAATATGATCCGAGACCGAACATTACTCGAGACCAAACATTTTCCATTTTTGGTTTTGCATTATATAAAAAATAAAATGAAATAGACAAATAATTGTAAAACTTTACTCATCCCATCGTGCTCTGTGTATTTACAGTCTTTCGTGTTTGGGTCATAAAAATCTTCAAAAAAATATTAAAGTACAGAATAATAATCTTTTGCTTAGTCGCAATGTTTCATTTATTAGCTTAATTGAATGGGAAAATGAAAAAAAAAAGTATTAATTTCCAAAATAGACACAAATTACAGTATTTGGTTTATTTATCGAAATTAAAGATTTTTTTTATTGCTTTTAAATGGGAATGTGTAATGCGGACTTTAGAAGAGTTGACTTCGCATGAAAGACAATTAAAAATGGGATTCTTGTTTAGTTGTCACAAGACTCATTTGTTTACTTTTTTACTGTTATCTCCTTTTTGTAAGATAATACAACAGCAGCTGAGAAATAATACGATGTTATTCCAAGACTAGAAATGTTAAGATAAGGCACTAAGATAACAAAAATAATAGCTATAATACGAAGCTAATACAAAAAAAAAAAAAAAAAAAAAATACTAAAAGCACATTTTCCCCCCTTTAGCAATAAGACAATGCAAATTTTGTTTGCATTATTACCGAATAAAAATTCAACAGGCTTTTGTCTCATTCTACTGCTGCCGAACAGTAACTGGTCTACTATGGCCACACAGACCATCCGTGATGAGTTCCAGAGCGCCAGTAACACCATGGTGAGCACTAATACTGTACGAAAAGAACTACAGGGTGGCCATAAATTACCTTTCCCTCTTTGGAGGTATCTGTAGCTAAAACTAAGACATAGAATGATACCACATTTTATATTGAGACTTTCCAAGGCATGGAGAGATGAATTCCGCGAAAAACAATTAGTACCAAAAGTCATCGATAGGGGAAATTTTGGCGTTAACGGAGTCGAAAGCAGTCAAATATCTGCAGAAAGCGCAGATAAAAAGGATTATGCAAATTTTACTGTGCCTACGTGAGAGCAGCGCCACCAATTCCACTTAAAAAGGGATTAGGAATTCAGGCTGTTATTCGAATGACTGACGAATTGTGTTTGTACAATATGCGTCCTACAGCCTCAGCGTGCTTTAGTTGTTAAGTTGTTTTACCTTAAACAGTGCACTGCCGTAGCGGCCCTTCGGGAATTTCGAAGACTTCATAACTTGCGTACAGTTCCTATGTCAGCTGAGCACTGAGAGCTATGATTAAGAAGTTTGAAGAAACTGGATCACTAGGAGTTAGACCTGGCAGAAGACGGAAAGCAGTGCAAGAAGAGACAGTAACAGACGTTGCCACTGAGGTGTTCGACGACACAGGGACCAGTACTGGTCAAAGCGCTCGTACCATAGCTCGCAATCATGAAAAAGTTTACAGAAAATGCTTCACTTCTATCCGTATAAGTTCAGTCGTGTGCAAGCACTAACTACCGCAGATTATGATAAGCGCATGACCTTCGTGCTAACGTTTCTTGCCCGAATGGAGGTCGACAATGACTGGCCTTGGAGAATATTTTGGGATGATGACGCTCATTTTTATCTGAAATGGGTCGGTCAACACTCACAACTACAGAATATGGGCATCTGAACATCCCCAAGCGATCCAGCAAGTACCACTGCATTCTCCAAAAGCAATGGTGTGGTGTGGCTTCACAGCCGATTTCATAATAGGACCATACTTTTTTTGACCGTATTACCCCTACAGATCCTGTAACCTGCTCCATTACTGGAGAGATTTATGGTTAAGAGCTGGAAAATTTTGTCATTCCTGCATTGCAGCAAATACAATGTTTTGACTCCATAATTTGTATGCTGGATGGAGCACGGCTACGTATTGAAGGTTCAGTACAGCCCCATTTACGCCAGCATTTCAGTAATGAGAGGGTTATCAGTCAGTTCTTTCCGACGGCATGTCCGCCTAGATCCCTGGACATCACTCCATGTGAGTTTTAGCTGTGGGGATATTTGAAATCCGTTGTGTATGTTGGTGGGGTTCCCAACATGCATGTCTTGAAAGAGAACATAAAACGGGCTGTTATGAACATCCAATCCGACTCCTTATGCTCAGTTCTAGAGCATGTCGCGCACCCGATGCAATTTGTTGTACACAAGAGGGGTGAGCACATTGAAAATCGTGTGTGTACTCCAGTGGACCCTGATCCTGATGAATAAAACATTATTTTCTGTGAACTTAATCACAACATTAATTTCTGTGAGTTGTTGTTTTAGTTTAATTATTATAATTATTATTATTATCATTGTAACGGCCACCTATCCAGCTGTAATGAGTGACACGGCTGTCGCTTACACCGTCGAAATGTTATTATTCCATTTTATCTGCCTTTAATGTAATTATCCGCTTGTTTTCGGCTCCGCCAGCTCCAAAATTTCCCCTATCGGCGACTTTTGGTAGTAAATCTTTTTTTTCGCGGAAATCATCTCCCCATGCCTTCGAAAGTCTCAATATAAAATTTGGTCTCATTCCATTTATTGGTTTTAGCTGCAGATGCCTCGAAAGAGGGAAAGTTATTGTATAACCACCCTGTATAATAATAATAAATATAATTTTTTTTTTTTTAAATTACACCAAAACGCAGTCGTCTTTGTATTATGCTTTAATACAAAGCATAATACAAAGCATATAAAATAAAATAAAATACAAATGCCGTGGCTCGTTTGCATCTGCCGCTGACAGCGCCACTCATTTGTTTATGATAACCAGAGACAGAATATCTTTTTACATACCTGAATTTCACAAGATCGCCCACACTTCGAGTTATCCCAATTTTTTTCTTTCTTCCTTAATTTATGGAAACCAATGTATTACAACTTATAGGAATGTAAAATGGTGTATTTTTAAGAAGAAACATTTTCATTCAGATTTTCCCAAAGTTCACAAGAGTATGGTTATCAAGAGTATGGTTATATACACATAAATAAAAGAATCACTAGTTATCTTAGACTAACTTAACAAGGCCAACAGTTTATTTCCTGCAATTCTAAGACTGTTTCTTGTCTAAAATCTAAACATTCAAGTTGAGGTAGGAAGCCAGTAATAAAACTGTTGTAATGGGAGGGAGCCGAGTTAGTGTTAACCCTATTGCGAGATATAACATGAAGTGTAACAAGGTTTATGAATTGCTCCAACTGATCAAACGCTATTAGGATAATCCGATTAATTTAAATATTAAGTAAAGAGACATAAATACAACAACACACACACGAAAACTTTTATTTATGTAACTAAATTGTATCAGTGTTTCCATCCCCAACAGCCAAAATAGTTCCGAATAGACGGAGCATTGCTGCGCAAGGCCATTCCTTCCATATCTTTATTTATTGCTACTCAATAACAATATTAACTGTTAACTACTTCTGCTTATGGACTGTCCTTCACTGTTAATCCCTTTGTCTGTAGTAGTCTAAGAACTTTTTGGAACCGTAGTTGATAGTTTGACAGATTCGTTGGCTGAGATGGTTGTCCGTAGTTTTAAGGAACTTTTCCGCAGTAGTTTTAGGCAGTGGCGGCCGATGAAAATTTTAAGTGGGGGTGCTGCATCTACAAAATTTTAAAAAAAGAATAATTTTTTCCTAATCAGTAACTAATTTATTAATAAATAAATTTACATATTAAAAAATTGCTTTATTAAAATATTTCTCACTCATCACGAACACACCAATAATAAAAGTTTCGTATCTCAAAGAAATAACGCGCGCAAGCATACAATTAATCGTAGCAAGACTGCTCAACGAACAGTGTCGGATTCACTCGTTGCATACAGTGACAAGTGCGAACGAATATCGGAGAGTCTAGCTGCAATTGGCAGAACGCGATAATTCTGACACTGCGTTAGATCGCCGTGCATTTGTTTCCTGTAACGATAATCGAAAAACAATATAATTCTTTTCATATTTTCAACAGTGACACTCGTCATAATTCAGCCTTGTATCTATAATAAATAAATAATTATATTATTTTAGCAGAATAAAATAAGATTTACCAAAAATATTTCACCCTCATCACGAACGCGCACCAATAATAAACGTTTCGTCTCTCACAGAAATAACGCACGCAAGCATACAATCTACCTGTAGCGACAGTGCTCAGAGAGTAGTGTCGGATTCACTTGTTACGTGCAGTGACAAGGGCAAACGAATATCGGCGAGTCTAGCGGGAAACTGACCGAACGTGATAATTCCGACACTGCATTAGATCACAGTGCATTTGTTTCGTAATCTAAAGCGTTAATCGAACAATTCCAAAATATTAACTATTCATTCAATGTCGAAACATAAGCTGTAATCTTTGTTGTCGAAATTGGCAACCTTCATTACTGTTGTGTCAACTGTTTCTGGCATTTATTTCATTAGAGGCCGAGTTATAGTGCCAAGAGTGACAGTGTGTTTTGACGAACGGTCGGTAAATGAGTTTCAAACAGAAAGCTGCGATTGACTTTTGTGTTAAACTTGGTAAACGTTTTACCGAGAAGCATCAAATGCTCCAAAAAGCATACGGTGATGAATATCCCGTACTCACATGTACGAGTGGTTTAAGCGATATCAAAGCAGTCGTGACACGCTTGAGGATGACGAAAAGTCGGGCCGTCCAAAAACTGGACTGAACGAAGTTAACATCCAAAGAGTGCGTGATTTCATCACAGATAAACCGAAATTGCCCATGAGATTGATTGAAGATGAATTGGAGATTCCAAAATCAACTGTGCAGAACATTTTGACCGAGAGTTTGGGCCTTCGTAAATTGAATTCGCGATTTGTTCCCCACAAGTTGTCCGACGACCAAAACATATATATCGAATTGAACACTGCAAGGACCTTATTAAAACCTCTCGTAAGCATCAAACTTCCTTGAAACGATCGTTACTGATGACGAAACGTGTTTTGAGTATGAACCCGAAACAAAGCGCCAGAGTGCTAAGTGGAGACCACCAGAGGAGGGGCATCCGAATAAAAAAGTCGCTTGGAGAAGTCAAAAGTAAAGACAATGCTGATTTGTTTCTACGATTCCAAGGGCATTATCCACAAAGAATTCGTTCCGCTTGGCCAAACGGTCAATGCTGAGTTTTATCTCGAAGTTTTGAAGCGATTGATGTCGGGAATTCATCGCGTACGGCATGAATATCGTGGCGAGCGACCGTTCGTCAAAACACACTGTCACTTTTGGCACTATAACTCGGCTTCTAATGAAACAAATGTCATAAACAGTTGACGCAACACTAACGAAGGTTGCTGCTTTCAACAACAAAAAAGATACAACAGGTGGCGCCACTAGTTTCTTCTATTTTCGAAAAGATCGGCTTCTTTTTGAACAGATGGTGTATGATGCTTTGGTATCGCGATGCAGCTGATGGTTCTTGAAGAAACAGGAAGCGACGAGTACCATCCTCAGGCATTTGTTTTGTATTATTTGTAGCTTCTTAAAATTCTTTTCAGTGATGTTTCTCCAGGATAGTGAGGCGTAGGTTATGAGAGGTCTTATCATTTGTAGGACAGGATCTTGTTTTGTTGTTTAGATTTAGATGATTGTTTAAGGAAAGTGGATAAAACTTGGCAATAATTCTGTTGTCTTTCATTGTGATGAAATCTATGCAAATCCTATAGTGCAGGAATTTATCTGGTTGTACACTTAGGTTTTTGGCGGAGATTTGCCAGAGAACAAGCTTTCCGAACGTGTGTACACTTTCAGGTTTCCTCATCTAGGGTCCTAGACGATGAAAAAGACTGTTTTTGTTTCATGTTAATAGAGATTCGCCAATTTTAAAACCACTTTTGGAGTTCTCCAGATGCGATTTCGAGTTTCTTGATGACTAGTTCCGAACGGAGTAATCTGAATTTTTCTAACCTTCCCCGTCCAAGAAACATAAAACACGCAGAAAACACTCAAAATCCAACCACAAGATTTAAAAAAAAAAGCAACACTAGAAAAACGTATAACCTCAGTTATAGTGCCCAATGCCCAAAAATATACACCACCATTCCACAAAAATAGATGCACCACGCAATTATCAGCGAATGCTCCGAGGATAAGGGATACAAAAACATCCTCGTATCCCAAACACGACTGCGAAATACCCTCGGGCATCGAACAATGACCCCTCTCTCTTCCCTCCCAGCTCTCCTTCCACCAGAGATACTTCCTCTCACACAGCCGGTAGACACCCGCGGGCAACGAACACATCACCCTTGTTATTTCCTCTCTTCTCCCTTTCAGAACACGTCACCGAGGAGACATCACCAGTCCACTCATGCAAAATAGCTGTCGACTACGAGGGAATCTTCTGACGGTCATTCTTCCACATAACGAAAAAACTCTTTGGAATTTCCTTTCTCCTGTTCTGCTAATTTCATCTCATAATGGGATTTTCCTTCCTTAGCATGAAGCTCTACTGACGGGAAATATCTGATATGTTCCGTCAAAAGCACCCCTTCTACTTACTATAGGTGATAAGTGTAGTGTACAAAGGGGAAGGATACACGGTGTTATATTAGGATTTTGCTAAAGCCTTTGATAGATTTCCACATGACATACTGGAAACTAAACTGGAACAGAACGGGTCGAATAGTAAATTAGAGTGTATTGGATTGGAGATTAGCTGTCTGATAGTTATCAGAAATTCGTGTATGTAGGCGATATCCCAGAAGAGGAAAGTCGCCAGGGTGTACTCTAGGGTTTGTTCTGGGGCCATTGCTGTTTAATGTGCATGTGAATGATATTGGAAACGGCTTAAATGGTGATATACAATTGCTTGCAAACAATGCAAAGTTAGTAAAAACTATGATGAGTAGAACGGATGACGTAGCCTTCCAAATGGACTTGAATGAGTCTATCGGTTCACTAAAGTGCAAGGTTTTAAAGTCTGGAAACCCAAATTGGATTCTTAGTATAAGACTGATATAGAGATATATTATAGGAGGGGAGGAGATGAGGGATCTTAAGTGTTGGTGGATAAGGACCTGAAAGTTCGGAGACATTTTGCTAAAATTCTGAGGAGAGCCCAGCGCATTATGGCAATGATGCGAAGAACATGTTGGAGTAAGGATGTTATGATTCCATTCTATCAGACTACATATGGGTTATCGAGACATCGGCATGATCGAAACATTTACGTTTGTTAGAAATAATTACCGGATTAATGTGGAGTAGAATTTTCATAGATGTGAGCAAATGGGTGAGGAGTAAATTTTTTTACTTTGAGCATTGTGGGTGGTTGGAATGCGTTGCCTCACAGTGTAGAGACAGCGAATACATTCAAATCATGGTATGATGAGCTGTGTGTCTTTGTGTGGTGGAGGACCTCCCTCGACGAGTCGGAAAATTGCGATGCCTAGTCAAAACCATCGCAGTTTACCCTGCACATTCTCGTGAAATGCGAGCCGATATTCACAGCTGTATTGGCATTCAGATTCTGCAATATACTGAGTATCTCCAATTCTTAAATAACTACGGAAGAATAACTTTAATGAGTGCAGATGGGAGAGAGGTAACAGAGGCAGACGAAATTCTTCAGCTTCTGAGTAACATTTTGCAACGGTATATCCAGCGGCGGCTGGCTTGAAATCGTAGGGGTGGTGCAACTTTCGTAATATACATACACACTGTAAGTACAGTGTATGCGTGTTTGGATAAAATATCAAAATTATGGTAAAAATTAAAAAAAAATTAAACATGTAAAAATATTGTTTCTTATCGATAAAATTATACAGTTTGGTATAATTCAAAATTACTTAAAAATAAAATCCATTCCTTTAACCGTAATTAAAGGAACGGATTTACAATTTTTGTACATTGCAATTAAATCCTTTAATTGTAATGTCCAAATATTTAAAGAAACGGAGTAAACACGATAAGCACTACGAACACTCTGCTACTGGCGCAAACTGCATATAAACAACAGTGCAGCTGCCCGATGGACAGTGCCGCATTATATTAATAGCTCGCATCTCACTATGACGTGCATATGCTCTCGCGCGTAGCAATATGACACTGTGGTAAACACAGTACTGCTAGCGTCCTTCGCCCTCCTAAGTGCTACAAGATCGATTTTTATTATTTTTATACAAAATAAGTGAATTGTATAGGATTGTTGATGATAAAATTAAATATTACAAGCAAATATGAATAAATTAATAAATATATTTATATATCGAACAAAATTGGGGATGCTGCAGTTTCTCAGTGCGTGCCTATGCAATAGTCGCCCCCTGGGTATATCATCCAAGTGAAGTTACTGTTAAGACAGAAACTGATGTGAGAACAGAGAAAATTGAACTTAATTTTTCCGGATGAAATATATTAGCAACATTTGATTTAAACACACGTACAGTATATGCCACAATGTTATTCTACACACGCGCGCGTCTCTCCTAACTAGCTCCTATTGTACTTTTTAAAAAGTAAAATATGCTGTTCAAAAGTGTTTAATGAACTCAAAATATATTTCGTGTGTGTGAAACATTATTTGGTAACTATTTATAACGATTCCTCTCATTTTAATTTTGCTAGTTGAATGCTCTTGCAAAATTTTATTTCGAAACTATTACATTTCGGTTCCATGAAAATTCATCGAAAAAACAGTTAATCGAAAGGCAATTCATCGAATGAACAATTCACCGAAATATTTAACTAAAATTTCATTAAATTTATTCAGCCCAAGCGGAATTGCTAATATCATTTCGGAACTTTTTTTCGAAAATGTTACGATAAAAGTGATCCATTTAGAACAAAAACTGAACCGTCCAGGCAGCTTCTTGTACTGACAACTTCTACAAATTCCGCTAAGTCAGAGAGTTTTTGTAATACATAATTTGGACCCATTTTTTCTTTGTTGCCCCGAATATAGCTGAACTCAAAACTGGAACGGTTCGACATTTTCTTGTAAAAGTTTCAAATAGCGAATCGGATTCAGATTCGCTATTTGAAACGTTTATTCTTTCCATAATAATTCACAGAGAATTATTATGGGATAAAAGAAATTCATCCCATAATAATTGCTGTATTGAAGTCGCATATCACTACTAGTAACAGTAATACTAATGGGACCTGCCTAGTTTCTTCCCGGAAACATGCAAATCAGTCCCATGAACAGACATGAAACAGTTAACGGACAAGAAAGACAATAAGAATCCATATTGATTCTATAATTATTCCCTATTAAAGTAGCATTGCTTTCTCACTCCGCACGGTTCAGTATTTCTTTTAAATGGATCACTTTTATCATAACATTTTCGAAAAGTTAAAATTTTGGGTGAATGTTTTTTCTATGAATTACATTTTCGACGAATTGTCATTCGATTAATTGCCTTTTCGATAAACTCTCCGGATACCTACATTTCTACTTGAAAGGATGGAATAAAAATTAAGCATTGCAAGTGGTGCCATCTATGGACAATATGGAACACCAATCTGCAGTAAATATTATGCAATAAAACTGTATCGAAATATATCACAATATATAGTCTTAAACCACAGAAGAATGGCTTTAGATGAACTGAAATTAGGGATAACGAAAGTGAGGATAATATATCCGCAAACTACGTGTTTCTGATTAGTTCGTTTTGCTGATTAAAAGTCAAGTTTCTGGGAAGAAAAGCTTTGTTACTTTCACACACACGAATCAGGGTAACTTTCATGAATCAAACCTATGAAGTTCCCTTCCTCTAGACGGGATTCGAATTGAGATCTTTCCAGCTGAATGGTAATTGCCGCGATGTCATCATGACTTGCCTCATATTGCAGTCACGATACGGAACTATGTTAGTTTCACCGAGACACGTTCACACAGCATGAATCAATTCTCTCTCTCTCGCATAAAAAAGGATTAATAATGCATCAGTTAATCAGTATATGCCATTTAGCCATAATTAAAGGCTACAGATATCATAGCACACTTCTGTGTCATAGCAAGTTATGCCTTTTCTTTAGTGTTAGTATTGGTTTATTTCAATGTCAGGTTAATAATTCATATCGGTATAATATGATTCGAACAAGCTTAATTACTTAAACGATCATATAGAATTACTTGAGGTTTCTTGATTACTTTCAAGTACAACAGTCAGCTGTTAATGAATACATTATAAAGGAGTGTGGATTACAAATAAGTGGAAAAATAAATCTAGGTGGCTTGTATAAATTTATAAAATAAGTAAATAAATTGGAGACTGGCTTGCTGGAAAAAAATACATAATTCGTCTCTGGAGCAGCGTTTAGGATTATGCGTCTGTAACAACACTTGTTTTTCAGCGCCAACTATGAACATCACTACCAGAATCCAAAAAATTAAAATACCTAGGCACAATCATATCCTAGTACAATGGGTGAGTTGCGATACTTGTAGCATTATGTATTGTAACATCCTGTTCCAATGCTAGTTTAATTTGCCTCATAAGTTTCAAGTATATCCTAATATGTCCATTCTTTTCCTTGTAACTATTCTGCAGAATTATATTAACCTAAACAATTACGAAAGCCATCCTTCTTTACCTTATTCTTGAGATTTAAATATTTCAGTACTGAATTCTGTCGGCCTGGGTGTCTGAGTGGATAACGTATTCACTCTTCCTCCAGCAGACGGGACTTCGAATCCTGCTGTGGGCTCTGGTGTTTGCTGTTGTCTGTAAGTGGAAAATGAATATCGTCGGCCAGTGTGAGACCACGAACCCACTTATTATAGGCTTAAAAATAATAAAAGTTCCATTTTGATCAGTAGAACAGAATTTTAAGACTGTAAATATGGAATGAACGGAATCGAGTGCAACTGATAGTGATTAACTCGTTAATTCACGACAGGGCATTCTAATCTGAAGCATATCAGTGAAGGGGAAGGGAGATTAGAAGATCGAAGATATTCAATTTTTTATCCTTCTAGTGAAATCATTCTCCAAAATATCACTCAAAGAACACAACAATACAGAATCCATATATATGTTTGTGTGTATTATATATATATATCCATTGCCTATCCGAACTCTGGACGGGTGGGTAGGGTCTAGTGATGCCACTGCCTTTGAGCATAATGTGGGGTGATTATAGTGACGTCATTGTAGAGCCATAGGGGAAGAGGATGGGAATCAATGACTTTATTGTAGTGCCTTTGGGGGGCATCAGCTGTTGGTGATGTGGGGGGAGTTTGAGGTTAACGCTAGGTGGCATGGGCGGATTTTGAGATTAAGAATTGGTGACGTCATCTGTATTCTAGGGGCCTGAGGTGTCTTAGCGCCCGCTTTTGTTTGGTTCGAGTGATGAATTTCGGGTAATGATTCCTGTGTGGAATTCTGAAAAGCACCCTGGGTGACCCAGTTGTCGATGATGTCACGTGTGTGTTGTGTCCTTGTTTTAAGTGTGGAACTGTGGGTAATGGGTTGATGTTGGGAATATGGGTATTAGTTAGAGTGTAGAATTATGTGACGAGCCCTGAGGGAACCATCTGTCGATGACACATGAGTTTGGCCTTTGGTTCGAATGTGGAAGTATGTGTTATAGTTGGAGTGTGAAATTATGGTGAGGATTTTTATCTATAGGTGGCAGTAGGAGTTTTAAAATAATTTAAGTGGTATTTATCCCTAATTTTGACTATGGCGAATTTTTAGTTTAATGGAAAGAGATGGCTCCACAAGTGTTTTTTTTTTTACATTCACATTATCTAGTCAATAGGCAACAGTACACATTTTTCTAAAATAAAAGGTGTTTATCCTTTTTTTTTCTTCCCTGAATTAATTCAGCTGTAGTGTGAACAAATGGCACTACGATTTGGTAATTTTCCTCCTGCTTTTCCCTTTCAGTCATTTTCGACCGTAGGTGACTTTGTAGGCAATACCCACGAAGTCATTTATTCTTGGTGAGATTTTTACAGGGTACTTCACAATTGCTTTCCCCAATTTTATCTTGGCTCGGGACCGGATTATGGCTGGGATATATTCATCACTATAATCCGTGATTGTTCACAGTGCCAGTTTTCCTATTTTGGGGGAACCAAAAACCCGAGTTTCCAGGCGAAAAAACCCCATACCACCGTATGAGGCCGGCTAACTCACCTTTAGTCGAAAGAGACCGCATAAAGTTCCTCATGTCACTGAGGAATGATGGGAATCAAGCCTTGGTCTTTCCGACCAAGGGGTTTGGTCTATACTGACTGAACTATAGACGCTCTGGTAATTTTCAATCGTAAATATTTTTTTCATGTGTGAGTAAACAATTATTTGTGTTTCGAATAATCTTATATATATATATATATATATGTAACGCTTCCGAGTATTTTGATCTGTGTGTACAAGTGCTTCGATGTCATTTTGAAGATCTTAAAAGTTCATTACTTTTTTCCCTAATTAGATGTTAACTTTTCATCATAATTAATCAGAATTGTATTAGGGATAAAATTATGGATTTGTATATTAATGGATTTGTATTATGGATTTGTATATACGTTAAAAATATGGTGTAATTCATTTATGGAGAACACATCAATGATACATTTATTCATTTAAGTTCACAAATATCATTTTATTTAGCTCAAATATTATTTTAAGTATATTCACAGAGAATAATTCGAACGTGTAATTAATTAAAAATATTTCTAATGAAATGAAACATGCTCTTCATGAGTTTAATAATAAAATTGTTTGTTACTCTCTTTTTTTGCATGACCATTTCAGCTGGTCAAGCAAGAGAATTTTAGATCCAATACCATGGCAAGAAAGGCTCCGTACATATGATATGGTGTTAGTTGCAAAAGTACAAGATGCCTGGCTAAAGATTCGGTGTATTCCTATGTCACTAAATGAACACAGGCAATCTTCATACCGTGTTCACAAATGCGCCAAAATAAAGAATTTTTGTCGAACTGAATAAAGTTTTGAAAGTCTAATTTTTCCATCGAACTATTGATATGAGTTGCTATAACCAGTCCAGTAATACGGGTAGCTGGTAATTCAGTTTTATGAATAGTAGCTCAGCTTCTTAGAAGCTCAATGAGAAAACTTTACCTACACCATCGCCTGTTTGCATCAATGATAAATTCACCATCTTGGTATTTGAGAATAATAAAATATCCGATGTTAACTTCATAATCTACCCTACATTGCGGATAACCGAGGATATCGTTCCCGCAGGGTTTCCCAGTTTGTTATCGATAATCACATCACATTAATTATCGATAACAAACTCCTGATTATCTTCCATATTAACAATCAGTTTCCATCCTTTTAGAGTCATGTGGGGTATTTTGTCTCATGCTATGTTCCTGAAAAAAAGTTTTTTCAATGGCTTATATGGCTCACCCATTATATTACTTTCCAGACACACAGCACACTATGATCTGATATGAAATAAAATGAACTGAACTGAATGGAATGTACACTCAAGTCTTGTCCCTTGTAAGGGAGTCTAGCCTGTCAGTTTCCTAAAAAAAAAATAACATCCACGCAAAGAAGAAGTTATTGTTGAGTAGTTTAGTGATCATTTTGCTATGGATTTTTCATACTGATTGTAATGATACTATTCTAAGGAAACAGGAAGTTTAGGAATCAATACTTCAACCTAACTCCTTGAAGTGAATGAGGTTGAAGTCTATGATTGTTTATGTCATGTTTATTTGAATAAGGCTATTGGACTAGATTGAAATAATGTGCTATAGGAATAGCACATTCTTTCACATGTTATGACAAAATGCGCTAAGGAACTAACACATCCATTGACTCAGTTTTTCAGTGAGTCTGGTGTCCTCAGCAATCCCTGATGAGTGGAAAGAGGACATGATTATTCTGTTACATAAAGGTGGAATCAAAATATATGTTTTATATCAAAATATAGACCAGTTTGCATTTCTGGAGTGGTTATTAAAGTATTGGAGAGATAGATTGGGAATGTAATACAGGGTTGGGTGGAAAAGGAAAGGATTCTGCATAGTGTTGTCAACATGGGTTTGTTAAAGGGAGTTCTTGTTTTACAAATTTAGTTACATTTTATAATAAGATGATACAGTTCTGGATAGCGGAGATTCTTATACAGTGATACTTCTGGATTTTACAAAGATATTTGACAGGCTGCCATATAATTAACTGGTGGTAAATGGGATTGGAAAATCAGTTATTTGATTGGATAGCAAACTGGCTTTGTAATCGATATCAATCTATGCTGTATAGAGGTGCCATGTTTCTCATGAGGAGAGTTACCAGTGTAGTGAATCCCACAGGATTCTGTTCTAGGACCACTGCTGTTAAGTTGTTGGTTTGGTAATGATATTGTGAGTGGTCAGCAAGCAGATATTCAGCTGTTTGCAGATGGTGCTAAGCTAGGAAAAGTTATTAGGAATGATGCAGATATACTGTTGCTTCACAGCGTGAATAAAGTGGCTATGGTGGTTAAAAAGTGAGGATGTTAATTTAACACCAGGAAATGTAAGATTTTGCATTTTGGGATCTTAAAAAAAGTAAAGCTGTGTATTATATTTGAGATGTATTACAGGATGTGGAGGTAGCGTGGGATCTTGAGATGTCGGTGGATAATGAATTGAAATTCAAGAGACATATTGCTAAAATGATAAAAACAGCACAAAAATGCCAGTATACTAATAATAACACTGACAAGTAGAGATAAGGATGTGGCCATTCTGCTATACAAGGATTTGATTATACAAAATTTGGATTACTGCACCTTGATTTGGTCGCCTAGGTTCCTAGGTAAGAAACCCACCCTGGAAAAAAGTTTAGAGGCAAATCACAAAAGCAATATTGGGATTGTTGAATACTAACTATGAAGACAGGTTGAGAAAATGTAAATTACAGACTCTAGTCAATAAAAAAAAGTGGAAGAAGGACGATATGGTAGAGAGATATAACTTTTTAAGGGGTGCTTATCAAATAGATACTGAGGATGAAGGAAGGAAGGGGATAGAGACAAGGGGTCATTCTTGGAAGCTATATAAAGGAGTGGTGCATAAGAGAGTGCAGCATGACTTTTTGGCATGAAGAATGGCTGGTGAGTGGAATATATTGCCAAATGAAGTCGCGAGTGTGAAAATATGGAACCAAATTAAGATGAGGTATGATAAACATTATCTCTGTTAAAACGCATCTAACTTTTGCCTTCCTCGATGAGTCTTGGCTCCAGGAGATATAAGAGATCCATAAGATCCAGGATCCATAAGAGAGTGCAGCATGAGTTTTTTGGCATGCAGAATGGTTGGTGAGTGGAATTTATTGCCAAATGAAGTGGCGAGTGTGAAACTATTGAACCGATTTAAGATGAAGTATGATAAACATTATCGCTGTTAGAAAGCATCTTACTCTTGCCTTCCTCGATGAGTCCTGACTCCAGGAGGTGTTTGTATAATAATGATAATGACGTCATGGGTATGTTTTCTCCTGCATCTCGATGTCGCTTTGTTGTGATGTTACCCTACTTTGTGACATCATCGGGCAAATCTTATTCATGTCTGTGCCCGTCTGGTAAATTTTTATTGTAGTAATATTAATGCATACATTTATATTCTCTTCAACAAATGCACATATTTTTGAGGACTGATATAAGCAAATTATCTTTGGTTATATTTCTAGCGACATGAGTAAGTACACAGCTCGATATCTTCACGTTTTGGACAGCCGATATCTGTTAAATCGAGAAGAGATCTGAATAATAATTTCGATAACAATAACGATTTCTCTCGACCTTTGGCGAGCAATATTTGATAACTACATGCTGATTGTATTATCTACTCCCTTAGTTTGTCCAGAGAAAGATAACGGATGTCCCATTTCAGTAGGTGGTTGTGTTTAATTAACCAAAGATTCTGATTTTTAATTTTTCGGGTAATTCAATCAATCCACAAGATGTTTCTTTCAAGGTATGTCTTATAATAATTGAATCAGAAATAAAAATGTCTTTACGAAAAAAAGTTGTCTTCATCATAAAGAAACTGTGCACCTATAACGCTAGTCATTTCTGAAATTTTGTGTTTTTTTCATCTGCATTCGAATGCTTTTCTATAATATCTATCATTATCATATTATGTATTTTTCGCAAATGAAGTAGTTATTTATTATTATTATTATTTTTATTATTATTATTATTATTATTATTATTATTATTATTATTATTATTATTTCAACTGAGTATTATTCTGGTAATATAATAATTATCATTTTAATAAGTCCTCTCAGACATGTTTCATACCTTGGACTACTGTAATCCTATCCTTAGGATATGAGTCACCACAAGCATGTCTTGAACAAGCAGACTTTCTAAGAATATATGTTCTACTACAGTTGCTATCCTTCCCTTGGGAATAAATATCATCACAAACGTTATAGAAGTGTAGTACTTTAGTGATCTGAGTCGTTGGCGTAGATGGCGTTGGTGTAGATGTTGATGATGATGATGTTGGTTGTAGTTTGAAAATTGGATGAGACAGAGTTGTAGAGTAGTCTCGAGGAGTCTTTGTGGACTGGTTGGCTGAATGGATAGCATATTTGCTTTTCTGGTTAATGGCTGCAGTTTCGAATCCTGACGTGGGATTGGGTGTTTGTGTTTGTCTATGAAAATACTAGTGGTGGTAGTGGGCAGTAGATGTGGTTGGTGTGGTTGATGATGGTGATGGTGATTGTAGTTGGAGAATTGGGTGAGGCAGAATTGCAGAGTAGTCCTAATGAGTCTTTGCTGGCCTGGTTGGCCAAATGATTAGTATACTCGCTCTCCATCCAAAAGGCTGCGGGTTCGAATCCTGCTGTGGGCATGGGTGTTTTTGATTGTCTGTGAAAATACTAGTTGTGTTGGGCAGTAGATGGCATATGATGGTGATTGTAGTTGGAGAACTGTGTCTGACAGAGTTTTAGAGTAGTCTCGATGAGTCTTTGCCAGCCTGGTTGGCCGAATGGCTAGCTTATTCGCTTTCAAACCAAAAGTCTGCCGGTTCGAATCCTGCCGTGTTTGGGATTATCTGTGAAAACACTAGTGGTGGTAGTGGTGGGGGTGCACGGTAGATGGCATAGGTTGTGATGATGATGATGATGATGATAATTGTGATTTTAGTTGGAGAATTGGGTGAGACAGTGTTGTTGAGTAACTCGAAGAGTCTTTACCGGCCTGGTTGGCCGAATGGTTAGCATATTTACTTTCCAGCCGAAAGGCTGTGGTTTTGAATCCTGCCATAGGCATAGGTGTTTGTGATTATCAGTGAAAATATTAGTGGTGGTGGACTGTAGATGGTGTTGGTTGTGAAGATGATGATGATGGTGATTGTAGTTGGAGAATTAGGTGTGAAAGAATTGTAGAGCATTCTCGATGAGTCTTTGTCAGCTTGGTTGGCCTAATGTTTAGCGTTTTTGCTTTCCAGTCAAAAGGCTGCAGGTTCCAATCCTGCCAGACATGGGTGTTTGTGATTATATGTGAAAATACCAGTGGTGGTAGTGGTGAACGGTAGATGGCGTTGGTGTAGATGATGATTATAATGGTGATTGTAGTTGGAGAATTGGGTGAGACAGAGTTGTAGAGTGGTCTCGATGAGTCTTTGTGGGTCTTGTTGGCCGAATGGTTAGCGTATTCGCTTTCCAGCGAAAAAGCTGCGGGTTGGAATCCTGCCGTGGGCATAGGTGTTTAGGATTTTCTGTGAAAATACTAGTGGTGTTTGGCGGTAGATGGCGTTGGTGTAGATGATGATAATGGTGATTGTAGTTGGAGAATTGGGTGAGATAGAGTTGTAGAGTAGTCTCGATGAGTCTTTGCCGGCCTTGTTGGCCGAATGTTTAGCGTATTTGCTTTCCAGCCAAAGGCTGCAGTTTCGAATCCTGCCATGGGCATGGGTGTTTGTGATTTTCTATGAAAATACTTAAGATGGTGGTGGGCGGTAAATGGCAATGGTGTATATGATTATGCTTATTGTGATTGTAGATGAAGAATTGGGTGAGTTGTAGAGTAGTCTGGATGAGTCTTTGCCGGTCTGGTTGGTTGGCCGAATGATTAGCATATTCTCTTTCCAGCCAAAAGGCTGTAAGTTTGAATTCTGCCTTGGCATGGGTATTTTTGATTGTCTGTGAAAATACTAGTGGTTTTGGTGGTGGTGGTGGTGGGCGGTAGAGTGCGTTGGTGTTGATGGTGATGATGATGGTACTTATAGGTGGAGAATTTGGTAAGACAGAGTTTTAGAGTAGTCTGGATGACTCTTTGCCGACCTTGTTGGCCGAATGGTTAGCGTGTTCGCTTTCTAGCCAAAAACGTATTCGCTTTCCAGCGAAAAGGCTGCGGTTTCTAATCCTGCCGTGGTTGGTGTATGTTGATGATGATGGTGATTGTAGTTGGAGAATTGGGTGAGACAGAGTCGTAGAGTAGTCTCGATGAGTCTTTGCCGGTCTGGTTGGCCGAATGGTTAGCGTATTCGCTTTCCAGTTGAAAGGCTGCGGTTTCGAATCCTCGTGGGCATGAGTGTTGTTGATTATCTGTGAAAATACTAAAGATGGTGTCGGTATTGATAATGAAAGTAGTTGTAATTAGTGAATTGAGTTGAGTGGTGGTGATGGAGAGTTGTACAGTGGGTGTCCTCCTCTCGCTGAGTCTTTGGACTCCCTTTAGGTGTCATGTAATAATAATAATAATAATAATAATTTGCTTTTTGTATGATTATGTAAATTTTCCATAGCAATTTATCTGTCTATCTCAAAATTTTTATTAACCAAAAAAAAAAAAACTAATAGCATATGAACTGTATAAAGAGTAGTCCACTGTGGCCCAAATTAAATTGTGTAACGCAACTTCTCTCTCCCTTCATTCATATTGTATTAAGGGAGAGAGAAGTTGCGTTAAACATTAAACGCGTTTCCAGATTAAATTCTGGCTTTAACTT
This sequence comes from Typopeltis vanoorti, assembly GCF_054136105.1. Lineage (NCBI taxonomy): Eukaryota > Metazoa > Arthropoda > Arachnida > Uropygi > Thelyphonidae > Typopeltis > Typopeltis vanoorti. Next base: position 125,009,196 of record NC_143556.1, on the reverse strand, counting down.
TATATAGTTTATAACCTGTACACAACCGCTTTTCGCTATATAAATTACCGCAAATCTATTATTGCATTTTCCCTTAAATTTGTGATGAAGATACAAAGAAAGGTCGTTATGCTCTTTCATTTAATTATCTGAATGACTCGAATTTAACATTCGTTAATCTTTTGCTTGTTTTTCGACTAAAAGTGAGTTATCCGGTATCATATGAAGATGGAGTTTTCTTGTGGAAAATGAGGTTTTTCTTACCTCAAAAACAGGCAAACTGGCCCTTCAACACAAATCTACAGACATAAATACTTTGGGGAATTATAGTAGCCTGCACTGGCCCCCGGATAGAAAGTTGTAACTTCTAACCAATACCCCTCTGAGATCCACATGCCAATACTGATATACTGGATACTCCCATACGCTGGTGGTACACTATTTTGACTTATTTAAAACTGAGTTTCTTATAGATTGACAACATTTAGATAATTTTGTGAAAAGGTAATACACTGCTCAAAACAATTAGGGGATATTTTAGTTTTTGTCGGATAATTATATATTTCTACAAATAATTATAACTATTGGGTATTTTATACATGAATAAATGTCTTACTTATGGATACGGTGTAATTGATGTTTAAATAATCGATATTTATTGCAAATTTAACAAATTATACATTTTAGCGTGAAATAATCTTAACAAGAATACAAGAATAGCCCAAAATGCTTTTGTTAATTTTTATAGGGCGTGTGGTCCCCATTAACAGCGGTACATCTTGATTGCATGGACCGGATCAGTTCTTGTGGGATATTTCCCCTCTCTTCTGTGAGATCAATTTCGAGCTCTCGAAGCGATCGTTTCGACACGTCTTAAGATGATTTTGTAAGCAGTTGCGTGTTCTATACTGTTGCATATTAACAATATTTTAAAATAAATGTGTTACATTTGTAAATTATTTTTATAACTTTATAATTTACAAGAAAACCAAAATATCCCCTCATTGTATTGAGCAGTATATACTGATGACTCATTTATAAGAAAATCTTGACACGCTAATCCACACTACCATCATTGTTATCTGCTCGGATGTCATCTCCGTTGCCATTATTTCTTAGATATTCTCCTACAATTACTGAACACACAAAAACAATTTTCCCACTGTAGCTGTACACCTGTTATAAACGGAAGTAACCGCTCTCGATATTATTGTTATCCACCTTACAGGCTATTATGGATCAAATACGCATCCTCATACGCTTCGTATCCATCATATATTTCAATGAAATGTCAATGGTATTAGAATTTTAATATGCACTTCCCATCCATGATAACTTTGACGTCTATAGAAATCTTGGCCGGTAGCGTAGATTATAGAAATTTTAAGATATCACAGAGTTTTACAAACAAACGTCACATAAAATCTCTCCATAAGTGTATTAAAGGCACACAGAAATATATCATATGTATTTATTATTTATATTTATATTTATTTATTTATTATATAAATATCTTATATTTATTGATGGCTCATTTATAAGAAAATCTTGAGACACTAATCAAAAACTACCATCATTATTATCTGCTCATATATATATATATATATATATATATATATATATACCGGGTGATTATAATTCAGATCCCTCTAGCGAGTAATGTATTGGACGAAACACACCAATATTCGATAGAAGTACACAGTGGAACATGGGGATTCGATTTAACGAAAAAAAAAATAGTACCTAAAGTCGCCAACAGGGGATATTTTGGCGCTGCCAATTTAATTTTAGTAGGTGTGACTAATGAATGACTAAATGGCAAATTAGAGACAGCACACATCAATTTCATGACGTTTATTCTTAATTACAAATGAGTTTCAATATGACCACCATTCTGATGTTCCAGGAACTGCATATGGTACACGACATTTTCCACAGTGGCTCGGAACATATCGCAATTCATTTTTCTATCGTGTAACGTTATTCGATCTTTCAAAGTTGGAATATCGGGTACATGTCCTTGATACACAATGCCTTTAAGAAATTCCCACAGCCAAAAGTCACAAGGATTGAGATAAGGCGATCTCGGTGGCCACTGCGTGGGAAATGCATGACTAATGATTCTTCTGTCAGAGAAATGTTGTCGAAAAACACGCTGTAGCCGAAGTCTGTTGTTCCACATCCTGCACGAAGAGGGTCGAATCGAGACATCATGTTTGCTGCAGTTGTGGAACCACAAAGTTCTGTAGCATATTGGCATACCTGTTAGCATTGACGGAACAGGTCACTGGTCCATTTTGGCGATTTTCCTCGTAAAAGTATGGACCGATGTTAAAAGATGCCGTAAATCCGCACCACACTGTGACTTTGGGCGAGTGGATAAGCATCTGCAGACACACATGCGGATTAGTTGCAGCCCAAATTCTAGAGTTGTATGTGTTAATATCGCCGTTCAAATAAAAGTACGCTTCGTCACTTCATAAAATTTGCCACGGCCATGCATCATCCAATTCCATGCGCGCTAAGAATCTCAAAGATAAGTCGATTCGTGTGGTTGCATCACCAGGGCGCAATTCTTGAACATGACTGATTTTATAGGGGTAAAACTTCAACATCTGATGTAGGATTTTCCACATCAGATGTTGATTTGTGTATGAGATATCCGTTTGCTGGAATATTGCTCGTGAACTGCTGGTACTCTGCACATTCATCATCTCCTGTTCCACAATAGCAGTTGCAACTTGTTCAACTTGTTGGTGATTGATTGGTTTGCATCCTCTGCCTACCTGCACTGCTAGAGTTTCAATAGTTTTAAATCGCCGAATCAGTTTTCGTAAGTTTGTTATGCTAATCGGTCTTTTTCGTAAATTTTTCATACGCCGAAAATCACGAAGACAAGCACTTACATTATTGTTCCGCTGATAATAAGGTTTGACTAACAATGCACTCTCACGTAAGGTAAGAGGCATCGAAAAGTAGTTCGTCTACGAATGATAAGAAATCTCACAGGCTTTCCTTTTATTGCATTCTCGTTCACAAGAAACGCGATAATACAAATTAATACATTTTACTCGGTAAAATGTATTAATTTGTTGCCCTGTTGGCGATTTTTGGTAGGTTTTTGTTTCCTTAAATCGAATCCCCATGTTCCACTGTGCACGTCTACCGAATATTGGTGTGTTTCGCCAATACATTACTCGCTAGAGGGCTCTGACCACGTGAGGTTATTTTATAATCATCCGGTATGTGTATATATATATATATATATATATATATATATATATATTCAAGATAACAAGTAATTTTATATAAACTTGGTTTTAATCCTATTTCCCAAGTAAGCAAACAGCCAAGAAAGTGAAGTTTGCACCTGGAAGTAGTGCAAGTCCAAGGCAAATCATGGTAGTCCCAGTCAAGGCTACTTGTGGTAAACGTGGATAAAGCTCTGATCAATTTTCTTAGTATTTTCTCCTTAATGTAAAGCACATCCCCTTGCGGAGATGTATGATGCTAAACATTAAAGGCAATGGACACTACCCATACCGGTTTCGACCTTTAGTGAGGTCTCGTCAGTGGGAGAGTCAGACCTGAAAATGCAAAGGATGAAGTAATGCAGAGCTCATATGTATTTTACCAAAACAAGTTGTCACATGTTGCCATAAAGTCAAAGCACCTTGTAAGGACCGTTGACCTCATAAAGTCAAAGCACCTTGTGGCAACTTGTTATGGTAAAATACATATGAGCTCTGCATTACTACATCCTTGGCATTTTCAGGTCTGGCTCCCACTGACAAGACCTCAATAAAGGTCAAAACCGGTATGGGTAGTGACCATTGCCTTTAACTTGAGTTAGATGGAGTAAAAATTGGGCAGTTGCAAATGGCAGCTTTGTTCTGCACAGCATTCATATTCAGAAGGTATTTCCACAATTCCTAGGCCCTTGCGTAGGGCTCGAATTAGTGAAATATAACCAGCATTTCACTTAAGGCTGATGGAGCAAATTAAGCCTGGATGAATATTTCATATATTGCTATGGATCTCATCTTACTGGAACGTGCGTTGCTAGTCAATCTTTAATATCAACAACGCTGCAACGTTAATGCTGCGTGAATTCTGGCGTTTGAAGGATAGGAGAAAAGATCCAATGACACTAACAAATCTTACGATTTGAAAATAGAGGATCTTTAGCAGTGAGGCCAGGATGAGGCCGCAAACAGATTATTCCTCAAATGTTGACGAAGTTGCTCTACCTTCGTGGAACACAGAATGAATAATGCACAAGGGTCTAGCAGTGCACGGGCAATATTAAGACAACTAGACATGCCATACTCAACTTTGTGGAATATCCTGGGTCAAACTCTGAGGGTCCCCCCTACAAGATATCCTATACTTAAGCTTTGTTTCGTGGTAATGCGGAAATTCGATTGCAGTTTGTTCTGACGTTCTTAGCTAGAATTACGGTGAATGACGCATGACCGTGGAAGATTTTGTGTTGTGAAGAGGTACACGCTTATCTGAACCATAGTGTTAACTCACATTTGTGCCTGAGAATAACCCTCAGATGTTCCATCAGATCTATTTACACTCACCGAAAGTCGCAATGTGGTGTGGTTTCATTTCACTGCATCGTTTATTATCAGTTGGCACTTTTTCGAAGAACTTTGCTTGAGAGGACGAGTAACTTGTACCGTATCTTAGAACTTATGTTAGATATGGAGAGATGCTGCTTAACTTTGTTGTTCCGCAAAGCAGCGAAGATGCTTTGATTCTACCACATTCATGCAGGATGTGACACCACCTCACATTGGATTGCCGCTACACTTCAAAGAACATTAGTGGTGCCTTTCCACCAGTATACCCACGTCTTTCGCCTGTTTCAATACCTGTGACTTTTGGTTGATGGGCAATCTGAAACATATGGTGTATGAAGGACATGTTCCTGATTTAGCAACCGTGAAAAACAGAATAACGTAGTAAGTGAGGTAATACTATTCAGATCTGTTCTGTTCCGCTGTAGAAAATATAATTCACAGAATGTAGTTCTTAGAACATCTGAAAGGAGGACATCTTGAACTACATCTGTAAGTTATACGAACACGAAAATTGATTTGTTGTCTCTCTTCTTGCTAGTTTAATTAATCCGAAACCACACGCCTATAGCGCCAAATGTCCCTGGTGACAGAATTTTATACTATTTTTTATCTTCTGTAAATAAAAGCCGCATGTTGTAGAGTGTATTTACACAAAGTTTGGTTGAATTTCGTCCAATGCATTTTTTGCAACAGGACTCGGAACACCTTTTCTTTAATTATATACCGGCCACCCTGTATATAAAGAAATATTTCTTTGATTTTATCTTTTATCTCCAATTAAAAGATCGTCGGTTCGCATCCCGCTACCTGCCTGGATTTGGATGTTTGAAAATGTCTTTAGGTGGGAGATCAATTTCACCACCAAGAGTGATACCAGTACCTACCTTACTGGGGGCATAAAGTGGCATGAAAAAGTTCCATATCTCCTCTCAAGTGTATACTAATTGTTGCTCTGGAGACCTAACATGAAATTTTTTCTAGTTACAGGGGGATTCCAACCTACCCTGTTCTGTAAATTAAAAACGGAATTTACACTGAGCAAATCAGGCCCGAAATTCAAGAAGTTTTAACTCATCTGATCTGGAGAACTTATTAGACCAGTTTTCCCCCCAGAAAACTTTCTAATTTAGGAATCATCATCTAAAAGTGAGATATAATGAACTCAGCACGCTGGAGATTTCTACGGTTTCATGTGACGGAATCTTTGAAAACTTTCTGCATCCTAACAATAGACAAATGCTAAACATCCTACATTAAAGAAAATATATGAAATTCATGTGACAATTGAAAGTTACATGTAAACAAAATTTCAAACTGACACAGGATTTCGGATTTCGAAAAGAATAATAGATGAATACCTTCAGAAATATAACTGGATAACATCTGTAAATAAATCTGACAATAATTAGTGTTTTTTAAAAAATCTTATGCTATTAAACGGATTTTTATAAATGATTTACACTTTGATTTATGGATTTCCATCATATAATTGATAATTACGTTCCATGTTTACGTCAATAACCCTTGCAACTTTTAATGATAACAGATAACTTATCTTTCTAATACTCTGTGTCTTGGAAATAATTACCACCCTGGCATATCTCATTACATGTCGTACTCCATCTACAGTGTTCATAAATTTTCGACCACTAGTTATAACGATATTTTACCTAACCGCACTGCTTTATTTATGTGCCTCTCTTATCTTTCTTTACTTTTGCAAACGGAGTTATATTAAAACCTCACAAGAAGGGCAGATGTTGCAGTCATTACTTGGTCGTTAGCGATCCAATAATCCAGTAAATCAGATTTAATCTGCATGGAATCTAGACATAATGATGAGTTATTACAAAAATTCTCCAGGAGAATGAAGATTATATTGCAATTGTAATTAACGGAACTAAAGTTCAGCATTAATTGCTTAAATGCACTCCAGTCGTAATCTCAATAACTTTCAAATTGCAGCAACAGTAACTAGGAAAATAGAGTAAACCCAATAGCTTTTATTAGGCAGAAATGCATATGCACATATGCATATTCGTGAAGAAATGAATAAACCATTCAACATTATTCACCGATGTTAGGTAATGCTTGATGTTATAAAACCAATTAGGAAATTGAAATTTTGAAATGCTGAGAGAATATCCTTCTATACATCGTTTTTTATTAATGAATTAATTTACTTTCAGATGAATTTTTTGAATTGCTTTATCCTATCGCTCGATGAATTTAATCTATCTGTTTTTTTCACATTCATTTGAGACTTTCTACGTAAGTGTAAAACGTACATATAAGCCTGTTTACTGAATATAAACTAAATTTATTTGCAGTATGTTAGTTCATTGATAAGCATTTCGAATGAAGGATGCATATGAATATGACTGCCATTATAAGAAGTGTAATATAGGTGCGCTATATGTTCTGTGATGTATAATGGACGCTGATTACACTGTTAAGAAAATTCATATTTATACACATCAGGTTAGAAATCAGCATTTAAAACACGAAAATGATAAAAATAGGAAAGAAAGTATAATTAGCTGTATTCGGATAAATAAACTGTTTGAACAAAAATTAGCCATTCAGTCAATCACACTTTTTAATCAACGTTGCAAATTATAGTCGGATAACGTGCATAAAATTCAATAGCTTTCAAAAGAGCTCTTTTCAGTGTAAAAAAAAACCACAGTCTGTAGTTCACATATCTGATAAAGACTGGTTAAGGAACTATTCCTATTTTAATTTTTCAAACGTTTATTCTATGGAATTCCGACTGATAAAGAAATATGAACAAGGAAAAGTGTTTAATCAAGACTTCCCCAACTGCTTTAAGAACTGTGTATAACACTTGCATGTGGTTCTCAGAAGTACCATCTTAGCCAAAAGATCATCATCAGATTACACAGCATTTCGAGTGTAGCTCAGCCATGAAACAAACTAAAATGTACGTCTAGTTGTTGCAGAAAACTGAAGTGGCTATAAGTACACAAGGTAAGTTGTAAGATGTTTTCGTTACTGAATACAGGATGTTGTCTAATGTGACGACGGCAGAATATTAGCGAAGTTTTCTAAATCGAAGAATTCCGAGTCGAAGTGTACTTAAGAGTTTTTCCAGAATTTGTGAGAAGATTTCCATATTTAATTGGCACTTGTAGTTGAACAAGAGACTATTATAAAAATGCATTATTGAGGAGGTAAAGCAGGGTTCTCACACACACAAATAAGGAATTATGAAAGTAATTAAAAATTAAATGGCAAATCTTTAAATAAATACTTACTGGTTATGAGTCAGCTTATTCCTATTTTTATAACCGAAAACTCTAATCGTTAAAAAATCGCTGTTGTTTGAAATATTTAATTATTAGTACAATTTATGATGTACATATCAGATATGTTTATATGAATTTCTTTCTTTCTTTATTTTTTTTTAAATCAAGAAGATTACTGCCGTATGCTCAAAAAAACTTCAGACTGACAAAAACCATTCTTTTCTCAATTAATACTGTATATCACTGCTATCGAAGAAAAAAAGTACTATAATTTTCAAATGAGAGAAGCACACATCAATTTCATGACGTTTATTTTTAATTACAAATGAGGTTCAATATGACCACCATTCTGATGTTCAGGATATCACTGCTATCGAAGAAAAATGTATCCTACAACGTATCCTACACTGACGAACATAAAGTATAAAAATTCTTGTCTACGTTCAAATGGCAGGCGAGCCTTCTGGTTCCTTGCTAAAGCCATCGGGCGCAACTTCTCTCAACGCATGTTTTTAGGTGGTACTACATCCAAGCACAAGGCTGACTTTCCGGTATTATTCCCTTCGTCTAACTCCTACATTAATGACCGAGGAAATGTTCCCCTTCCTAGCACACTCCACACCTTCTCTATTCTCACACCAGTACATCAGAAGATCCCGGAATAGCATGGATATCCACAAGTGCTTTGATGCTGGTATAAAGTTACACGAAGTTACATGTGCTTAAAATTTGTGATCCAGAATTTTAACCCTTCCTATGTTGTCTTTGCGATTTTCATATTCATTGGCATCTGTTTGTATCCTATAATATATAAATGCGTCTCTCTTCAACTCATTCCAAAGCAAGGAGATAAAAATCAACCATCAAGCAACGTTCCATCATTTCGATCGCCTTAATTATATTGAGAATAAGAGAATAATTGATCGTTGACGTAATTGAAATATTCCTCCCACCAGCTGGAACCAACAAGCTAGTTACTGACCGTTACTATTTTGTTTGGAATAAAGTGTGAATAAAATGAACAGGAAATGGAAAACAAATGAAAACTGCTTTACAGTATAATGTTACCTACAGATTAGTCCTGCTTATACAATTTTATTCAAGTTATATAAATTTTCAAAATAATATAAAATAGTAATATACAGTTAAGAGATTTATTCAAATATTCTTTACATTAATTTTGCTGAAAGGGACTCGTCTGGATTTCATTTTAGCGAAATCCTGTCGCAGTACATCAATGTTGAAAGACTTAGCAATATTATTTTCTAATGAAATTAGTGTCAAACTATTTAGTTTTTCTTGACTCATGCTTGATCGCAGGTAGTTCTTTATTAATTGTAATTTAGAAGATGTTCTCTCTCCCTTAGCAACTGAAACGGGCAAAGTCAATGTTATTCTCAATGCAATCAGTGAATTTGCAAAGAGTTCTTCAAGGTTGTTGTTATAAATCCACTTGAAAACCATTTCCGGTGTACTATTTTCTTCAATTTTTCTATATAATAATTTCAGCTCTATTTGCAGTTCTTCTGCTTCAATGTCCTTGTTTTCTTTATCACTTAGTGCTTTTTCTAATGAACTACATTTTTCTTCCAATTGTTGGTCTTCAATGTTATCACATTCTGTAATGTTGTACAAAACTTGAAAGGGCTCCAAAACACTACTAAATGAATAAAAACACTCCTTCATTGAAGTATTTTTGTTGTGAACAAAATGTCAAAAAATTTGGTTTTCAATTTCTTATTTTTGCATCAACGGGCTCCGGGGTATCTGGTTTCTCGTCTAAGGATTTCTTTCTCTTTCGGATCTGATTATCTAACTCAGGACTAAAATCGTCTGTTAAATCCACATCTATTGCGATGCATTTTGCTTGGGAAATATAATTCTCGAAGGAATCTTCAGAGTTATGAGAAATGAGAAATTCAGTTGTCCTTTTCAACGCAGTTGCTGCGGATTTCACATTCATGCTTTGTGATTGTAACAACTTGCTTGTACAATTGATTTCTGTAAGTGCGTCGTGCCAGATCATTAATCCACATATGAATTAAAAACTATCTAATTTTGATGCGATTGATTCCGCTGTTATACGTGTAAGTGAATCTTTTTCCAAATGAACGACTTTTTTTAACGCAGAATAAATACCTTTCAATCCGGTCTTCAAAGCACTAACGGCATTAACATGGCTTTTCCATGTAGTATCGCTTAACGATTTCACTGTCAATTTACAACACATGGACTGAACAATATGCCAACGCTTTGTCGATCCCGAGAAAAACTTGTAAATTATTTGAATGGTTGAAAAAAAAATTAACAATTTCAATAGCTTCATTAACTGCATCAACAACGACTAAATTTAAGGAATGACATACACATGGAATGAAAAAGGCTCTTGGATTGATATTTGCAATTTGAGACTACACACCTCGCATGTTGGCTCCATTGTCGTATCTTTTGTCTACATTGTCGTATCATTGGCTCCTTTTACCTCGCATGTTGGCTCTATTGTCGTAGCCTTGACCACGAAGATTCATAATAGATAAATCACTTTGTTTCAAAGAATTTAAAATTTCTTCGGTCATCTTTCCTCCAGTTGTTTCTACAACGTTAATAAATTCCAAAAAATTTTCTTTAATTTCCACATTGGCATTGTGACCCTCAGCTGCATTTTCGATGTGGTTGTAACGCACAACAATGGACATCTGTTCTTTATTGACTTGGATCAGGTGTACAATCCACAATAATTGAGAAATACATTGCATTTTTGACCGTGTCCAAAATCTTATCCTTTAGCTTTGGCAATCAATAAAATAATTTCCTTCTGGATATCTTTTCCCAAGTAATGAGTCTTGTGTGGATTTTCCAATGCCCGTTTTAAATGTTTTTCTAAGAGTGGATCAAATTTTCAGAACAACTCTACCAACTTTAAAAATTTACCATTATTTTCGGGAAATAATTTACCTGAAGCCCTCTAAATGCCATATTTTCTGAGGCCATCGTTAAAATAATTGAAATTATTGTTTTCAGCACTTCATACCAATGTTCTACTTCACTCAAATGGAATTTGTTCGTCAAGGAATCAACGGTTTGACCACCAGAAAGTCGTTTCTTTAACTCAGTCCACTTTCCATAACAATCAAAAAGCTGAGTGCTTCGTTCATGTCTCTTCAAAATCAACGTCATGTGTCCTCAATCATTTGTGCCGGATTTTGCTAAGGTAAATTCATCACTACTAAATATTTTGCAACAAAAACAGAACATTCTATCTAATTTGGTTCAGTATACAAGCCATGTTCTATCCACTAATTCACCATTTGCTGTTTTTCGTTGGAAATATATTTTGCTAAATGATCGCCCAACACGGTCTTTCGGATAATGTTTAATGTTAGCACGTGTTGGCCCTTTCAGTACTGTCTTTCAAATTTGAAAATGCTGTAAGTTTTCTGGCTATGTTTTCAAGATCAGAATAGCTAGTCATCTTCACAGTACTTATTTCTGCATCACTATTTGAACATTCTCTTTCAAACACTACGTCGATTGAGTTCCCATCATCCTGTTTAGTTGCACTTGTACCAGTGTTTGATTCAATCTTAACACAAGTTTCATCAGTTTCAGCTCCAGGCTTCACAATGGTTACAATTCGGTCATCATGATTAAGCTCACTTGTGCCCATTGGTTCGATAGTGTGAACAGAATTATCCTTGTCTTGCCCATTTTGCAGAAATCTATGCAGCGTTCTTTGATTCCTTAATTCCTTAATTCCTGTATATCATATTCAGGCGATTAATTAATCGCCTGTATATAATATACAGGCGATTAATTAATCCTTCGATGTTACCGCGTATATCAAAATCGCGTTAATCAAATATAATAATCAATGGAAAAATTACATTTCATCCATGATCGATTACTGTATTAATAATTCGTTTTATATGCAAACTTTTAGAAAAGATAAAATATGAATGTAAAGTAAATGTTTAATAAATGCTTGTACCTACATTAGTTATTGCAATTTTTTATCAAAAAAGTTATGAAGAGTCGTTAGAACAGTTTCAGTTTTTTCTTATCAGCATAAATTCTGCGGTAACAAGCAAAATGACTCTCTAGACCTCGGCAAGGAAGCATTCTTCGATTAACATCTGGATTCATATCCATTACTTGCTGCTTAAGTGATTCTAAACTGCGAAATATTCCATACAGTTATCTGACTGTTATCTCCTTTGGAACCTCATCTTCACATTCCATTTGTTCTTTGTCTTCATATACGCGTTGTTGTTCAATTTCAAAAAGATCATTGTCACTGAAATCTTTTGAATTTGAATCCAATAATTATTTAACATCTACATTAACAACATCAAAACCAAGGTCTTCACCAATTGCAACGATTTCTTCAACCACGTTATTCACAAGATTTTTAAGTCCACCTAAGTCATTAGCGCATTCTAGCAAAATGTTTTACCAAACAGCTCTCATGCAGCTAGAAGACACTTGCTCCGACGAGTCTTGTTTCAATTGCGTGTTTAACGTTAATTTTTTTCCATAATTCTTGGAGCGTAATCGCATTTTCTGCCGTTGTTGTTTCTACTGCCTTTGAGAATGTCTTTTTAAGAAAATAGGTGTTTTGAAAGTTGCAATGATGCCTATGTCCATGGGTTGTAGCAATTCAGTGTTATTTTGCGTTATGTAAAATACAGCAGAACAATTGGAGCTTGTAATACACTCACTCTTAATGCTTAATGGGACGAATGACGTCATAAAGTTCATGACTTTCTTTCTCTTAGTCAGAAAGCACTCTTTGAGGCTTGCATGTTTCTGTGTGGTAAATTTAAAGGCCCGTTAATTAAAACTCTTGCCGCGTATATAAAGTGATCGTCGCAATTAATTTCGCTGCTTGAATCAAATCCAGCGTTAAGAAAAACCGTGTTAAGCAAGGGACACCTTGCTTAACATATATATATATATATATATATATATATATATATATATATATATATATATATATATATATATATATATATATATATATATATATATATATATATATATATATATATATATATATATATATATATATATATATATATAAGAGTAAGCTTCTATCACTTTCCTTAGTATTTCCCCAATGCAAAGCACATCCCCTTACGGAGATGTATGATGTTATGCAGTAAAAGCAAGGGCCACTACTCAGACCGGTTTCGACCTTTATTGAGGTCTCATCAGTGGGAGCCACTGACGGCTCCGATGATGAGAGTTAGATTTGGTAAAATTTATAAGCTCTGCATTACTTCAACCTTGACATTTTTCGGTCTGGCTGCCACTGATGAGACCTCAATAAAGGTCGAAACCGGTCTGGGTAGTGGCCCTTGCTTTTAATGCATAGCTTCATACATCATCGTAAGGGGATGTGCTTTGCATTGGCAGAAATACTACGGAAAGTGATCTGAGCTTACTCCACCTTTACCACGAGTTGCCTCAGAGATGAACTACGTTCAAGTGCAAACTTGACTTATTTGTCTATTTTCTTACTTGGGAAAAAGGATTAAAACCTTGCTTATAAAATTGCTTCGTATCTTTAACATAGTATACCCAAATTAAAAAACTTTCTATATCTTACTCTCATCCTGTGATTTTTATTTAATAAAGTCAAAGACCTTGTGGGAACTTATTTAGGTAAAATTTATAAGCTCTGCATTACTTTAATCTTGGCATTTTTTGGGTCTGGCTCCCACTGACGAGACCTCTATAAACGTCGAAACCAGTCTAGATAGTGAACCTTGCCTTTAAGGCATAGACTCATACATCTCCATAAGGGGATGTGCTTTGTATTAGGGGAAAATACTAAGGAAAGTGATCGGAGCTTACTCCACCTTTACGACGGGTTGCCACAGTCTAGCACTATGTGCAGGCGCAAACTTGACTTACTCGTCTGTTTGCTTAGTTGGGAAAAAGATTCAAACCTAGCTTACAAAAGTGCTTGGTATCTTTAACACATATATACCGGGTGATTATAAAATAACATCAAGTGTTCGGAGCCCTCTAGCGAGTAATGTATTGGACTAAACACACCAATATTCGGTAGACGTACACAGTGGAACATGGGGATTCGATTTAACGAAAAAAAATAGTACCAAAATTCGCCAACAGGGGAAATTTTGGTGCTGCCAAATTAATTTTAGTAGGTATGGCTAATGAATGACTAAATGGCAAATGAGAGACAGCACAAATCAATTTCATGACGTTTATTGTTAATTACAAATGAAGTTCAATATGACCGCCATTCTGATGTTCCAGGAACTGCATATGGTGCACGACATTTTCCACAGTGGCTCGCAACATATCGGAATTGATTTGTCGATCTTTCAAAGTTGGAATATTGGGTACATGTCCTTGATACACAATGCTTTTAAGAGCTCCTCACAGCCAAAAGTCACAAGGATTGAGATAAGGCGATCTCGGTGGCCATGGCGTGGGTAATGCACGACTAATGATTCTTCTGTCAGAGAAATGTTGTCGCAAAACACGCTGTACCTGAAGGCTGATGTAGGGTGGTGCACCATCCTGCATGAAGATGGTCGAATCGAGACATCTTCTTTGCTGCAATTGTGGAACACAAAGTTCTGTATCATATTGGCATACCTGTTAGCATTGACGGAACAGGTCACTGGTCTATTTTGGCGATTTTCCTCGTAAAAGTATGGACCGATGATAAAAGATGCCGTAAATCAGCACCACACTGTGACTTTGGGCGAGTAGATAAGCATCTGCAGACAAACGTGCGGATTAATTGCAGCAAAAATGCGGCAGTTGTGTGTGTTAATATCGCCGTTCAAATAAGAGTGCGCTTCGACACGCCATAAAATCTGCCACGGCCATGCATCATCCACTTCCATGCGTGCTAAGAATCTCAAAGATCAGTCGATTCGTGTGGTCGCATTACCAGGGTGCAATTCTTGAATATGACTTATTTTATAGGGGCAAAACTTCAACATCTGATGTAGGATTTTCCACACCGTTGTGTATGAGATATCCGTTTGCCAGGATATTGCTCGTTCACGGCTGGTACCCTGCACATTCCTCATCTCCTGTTCCACAATAGCAGCTGCAAGTTGTTCGACTTGTTGGTGATTGATTGGTTTGCATCCCCTGCCTACCTGCACTGCTAGAGTTTCAATAGTTTTAAATCGCCGAATCAGTTTTCGTAAGTTTGTTACGCTAATCGATCTTTTTCGTAAATTTTTCATACGCCGAAAATCACGAAGACAAGCACTGGCATTATTGTTCCGCTGATAATAAGGTTTGACTAACAAAGCACGCTCACGTAAGGTAAGAGGCATCGAAAAGCAGTTCGTCTATGAATGATCAGAAATCTCACAGGCTTTCCTTTTATTGCATGATCGCTCACAAGGAAAGCGATAATGCAAATTAATGCATTTTACTCGGTAATCAGCGCCAAAATTTTCCCTGTTGGCGATTTTTGGTAGGTATTTTTTTCCCGTTACATTGAATCCCCATGTTCCGCTGTGTACGTCTACCGAATAATGGTGTGTTTCGTCCAATACATTACTCGCTAGAGGACTCTGAACACTTGACGTTATTTTATAATCACCCGGTATATATATATATATATATATATATATATATATATATATATATATATATATATATATATATATATATATATATATATATATATATATATATATATATATATATATATATATATTCTAGGGGGGGACTCTCCCCCCTAGCACCTACGGCGCCCCCCCGAGTTCGGGCATGGTAAGCCGGTTCTCCATTGTTTTGAAACATCCAACAAAGTGTTGTCTCATGAAGGCTAACACATTATTGGATGTGAAACCTTTCAAATTTCGGTTTATCAGCTTAACTGCGTATCTCCTTATCAGCTTAACGGCTTATCGGCTTAACACGGCTCAAAACAGTGAAGAGACAAAAAACGTTTCAAATTTCGACTTATCTTTTTATATATATATATATATTTCAAAGTTCCATATAACAAATTATCATCATACATCTCTCCTTTCGGAAATGGATTGTAAGTTTCCTTTCTAGTTGTTCCATATTTGTCATCGTGGACATAATCCATTATTCAGATATCTCTGAGAAACCCTGGGCTCCATGCTTTTGTCTGCACTATATCATCTTCAAAATGTTATACTCGATAACCTCCAATTCCAGCTGCATTTTTACTGTTGACCATGGACTCAATTCTTCTTATTGATTTGACAAATCTTCAGTGTTCAAAAATCCCAATGTGCAAGTTAATCTTTAATCAGTGCCTAAAATACTATTCACCTTGCTATACCACCACGTAAGATCACATTTCTCGCTTCTTGACTTTAGTTACTTGCCCACTGAAAAACGAGGTGTCTTTTTTTCTGCTCAAGTAAATCCAAAATCCGTTTCAACTTAGAATACTGCTAACACGTTTGCCATAATCGATAACATCTTTTAGACGATAACTCCATAATGTTCTCATTTATGGAAACGACGCCCATAAATGCTTATCTTCGATAATCATTTTATCGATGCTCTTCCACTAAACTTGCTGCCTTTATTCTTCCGCTGTAAACATTATGCAACCTTTGGTTAACATCAGTTCGCTATCGATCTTTAAACATACCAAACGTCTAATCTCCTCTATCATTGCATATACCCTAGTTTGCGACAAATCTTCCATATGCAGATTCTCCTGAGGATTATAAATTCCAGTTGCTTAAAAACCATATCAACTGGTCCTTTCTTTCAGTCCCTTGAAGGCAACTGCTTGCCTTCAAGGGACTAAAGTCCTATAGATTTGATAACCTCTGAAGTACCTCTGGGGTTTATATGAGTTGACTCATTTGACAAAAGAGAAATCAAACATGACTTAAAAAGAACACTTCAAAAGAGATGAAATACGAGATAATAAACAGATTTTGGAGAACTCTGATAGGATAGTTGTAAAGAAATCGTACTTATGTTTGACTAAAACACACTCTAATAACGATGATGAGATTATTTTTTAAAGTGATTAGGTTACTTATTATCACTTTTAAAAATTTATACAGTTAATTATGATCACTTTATAAAGTGATGCAGTTACTTCTTGATCAATACGACTGTGCTGTTTCGTTAAGTCGAATTTCTAAATAAGTCTCCCATCGCTATTGTTTCAAAAACCTGTAAACGTTCATATAGTATTCAAACAAGTAAACACTTAGCTTGGTCTTGAAAAGTCGAGACTCATATTTTGTGGCAGAATTTAAGTGAAAGGAAGCGAAGATACTGTATTAAATTATTGGGAGCTCCATAAAGAAAAGTTTCCCTCCGTTATCTGCATGACGTGACGCGCGACGCTACATAGAGGTTTTGGGCTATGGATCCGCGACACTTATCTGGTAATATTTCAAAAGAAGGTTGAGATTACTCCGGGGATTAATCCTTCATCAGATGCATGAGCTTTTTACACATAGATTATCTTCACGTATTATTACACACAAAGTTAGGAATAGCATTTTTCTGTTAGAACTGATTATGGTAAACAATCTCTTCTAACAGTCTCTTCAGACATTACGGTTCATTGAACACCGTTCAGATTGGTGTGAGATATTTCACATCATATGCAAGGAAATATGTTTACATTTTTATTGTAATCTTAACCTAAGACTGTCATGAATATACGATTAAAATTTACGAAGAATACATTATTTCCGAAGGATATATCATCTTTAGTAGTAATACAGTAATGCTTAAACCTTCCACCAATTATTTTGCTCTCAACTATCTTGGTTGCTAGTAATGTACATACTAATATGTGACTCAGAGCTGTGATTTTATGTTACAAGTTTTCTAATACATAAAACAACAAACAATGGTAAGCTGATGTGAAAATTGATGCTCCTTCTTTCTGCCTTGGAGTTTAGGCCAAATGGCCTGTTCCCTTATCATGCCATCGGTTTCTTGGTCTTCCAATTCTTTTTTTTCCCCTTTTATTTTACATATGTATAGTATTTTGGCAATCTGCTATTATCCATTAGAATTAGAATCGCTAACCGTTTTTGTCTTATATAAGAGTTAATTGGTTTAATATTCAGGAAATGTAACATTTCTTCATTTGTATTATGGCCCCACTTGGTATATCTAGCTGTTTTTCTGAAAAAATTTATTTCTGCTATTTGAATCTTTTTCCATTTTTTTATGGCCCATGTTTCACTTCTATAAAATAAAGTTGGTTCAGACAGAACGTTATACAACCTGATTCTGGTGTGTTTTTATACCAGGGATAGCTTAAGTATGTTATTTATTATGCAGTTTTGATAGATTGATATCAAACTTAGATATTTTAATGTTTATATCTTTTTGATCATCATATGATAATCCGTATCCCATATATTTGAAAGTATTTACTTGTTCTAATATATTGTTCTGAGCATTGATGCAATTGTGTAATAATCTGCATGAAATTACAAATGTTGCAGCAATTCGAACATGTTGCTAAATAGCTACCTCTCACCTTATTCCAGCAGTGAATTAAATACACGGTACCACGAACCTATACAAAAACAATTCCGTACGAACAAACGATGTTTGTAGTTTCGTCAGTATTATGTTGGACTACCTTTTGTCTTCATTACCGCAGTTTATTCTTTTTGACATGCTGGAAATCGGATTGGACCCAATATCCATGCACAAGTGAGTTCATGAATTCGCGATTGTATTATAGTTTCTTGAATTTCTGCTTTTTTATGGTGCTTCATTTCCTGTTCTTCTGATCATTAAATACCAGAAATGCAGAATATCTAATAAGATTATGTCATGTTATGTTATTATAAGGTGATGTCATGGAAGTTTTCTGATTTTGTCTAAATAGGTATCATTTTAAGTGGTGTTTTGAGAATAAATGTTAGCGAAATACAAAAATAATCCATATATTTAATTAGTAATCAGTTAAAAGTCAGTTCTAGAATAAATGATGCAGAGCCATTGCGAAATATATTATCCAAATGAACTAAACATTATATGGTTATGGATATTATAGTAACCATTTTTTTTTTTTCTATTCAGCAATCCTCTTTGGGTCTTCCTTGCAGGCAATAATCCCTATTAGAAATGAGAGTCAAAATCATCTGAAAAACATGAAATTCACTTCCCTACTTAGAACAGTCTTGGTAGAAAGGTCTCATGTATAGATCTTAAAGTCACGAATTCCATCTGAAAAGTGTGTGAACTTTGATTAATAAAAATGTAGCTTCTGAATTCAATGTAGTTGCTAATTTTGTTCATTTTCAATTTACTATGTGTATATTTTCTTTATTTTTTGTGCCGGAGAGGAAGAAAAGTTTCCAAGGTCTGAATTAAACCCTGATAACAAAACACACTACTTACTAGGAATCTATACAAACATTTCTCGTTTGTTTCTCTTCATTTCACCATTGCGATTTTGTAGTGACGATAACTTAATATAACGTAGACAACTTCTTCCTTTCACTTCTAGTTTTATTTATTTATTTATTTATTTTTTGCTTATAGTGTTTATTTATTTATTTCTTTTTTAGAATATTTGAGTTAGAAAAGATGTGTTACTGTTAAAAGATAGTTTTTTTTTTTTTGATAATATCTCGATGTAAATATCCCTCCCGCGGAGAGAATTATGCCGTTTAATGCGATAATACTCCCGGTCCGTGAAAACGTTATACGCTGCAGCGATTTCACAATTAAATGATGTCATAACATACAACAACAACAAGCTGTGTTTTGCTCTCTGTTTAATATATTTATTTAAATGAACACGCCAGAAATAACACCTTGCTTCTGCAAAGTTCATTAAAACTTCAATCGTTTGTTAAAGGTGGGAAATCATCAATAATTCAAAATATTTAGTTTTGTATGTGTTTCATCAATTTTGAAATGTTTTTTATCCGCGTTTTTAAGATGTGTAATTTACTAACTAAATAACGTAATACAACGCTCGCTTTCAGTCAGCAAATCATTTTTTAAATAATCTGTTTCTATTTTCTATTATTTACTATTAAACTTAACAGAAATACTTAAATAATCCTCACTAAATTTCCTTTTAGGTGATGGTTTTGTAATACACACTTTTCAAGGAGTTGGGAAAATTACAAATTTGCCAACCAAAAGAGGCAAATATTTCGCAGAAAGAAACTGCTAACGCGTATTGGAAAACAAATCCGAAAGAAATGGAGTCTGTAATATTTTGAATAGGTTCAAATGCAAACATTTTAACATTCAAATGATACTTGAATATATTCAAATTGCACTTGTTTCTTTCTCCAATGAACTCCAACAAAACGGCTTGATTCTGTCACCAAACGACGCGAACAGGAAAAATCTGACTTCCTAAACACTGGAAGTTCCAATTAGGAGGGATTAGAGGAGAATATCTACAGCCCTCGTGACTTAATTTCCTACCATCGTGATTAATACTTCTCACCACGCAAGTTCACAAACAACCATTCGTGTCCCCTTGTGTTATACGAAGTGAAATCTCGAACATTCCTCACTGATCTCAAGGGAAATCATGTTTTCTTGTTACGTCCTGCCTAAGGAAATGGCAACAGTTTACTTTGAATTTATTTCTGTCCTAAATTTATTTAACATATACTTTTGTCGTACGGTTACGACGACGGTCAACAATAAACTGCGTTATTTTTTATTGCACTATTAATGCAGATTACGATTTCAGCTTACGAAATAAATGCACAACAATAATCATTAAATAAAAGTATAACAAAATATTCAATAACACAACACTATCTAGTAGAACAGTGAAAATGTATGCAAATATGTGTTCTATTGTACTTATTGGCTTTGAATGATATTCTCTCCCTATACAGCATCTCAATCGGAAGAAAACAAACTCCATCCTTTTTCTTTCTCCCTCTTATAAAGCTGAATTTCTTCATTCACATCCTGATTTGGCTCTAAAACTTGACTTTTGACTCTAAAGATAATGATTTCTAACTTTATAGTGCAATACGAGTTAACACTTTTTAAACCAGCTCATATATTTGCAGTTCGTTTCTTATTTGTAATTCATTTGTATACATTTGTATTTCTATTTACTGGATTAAAATTGCAGTATAACGTTACAAATCATTATCATTAGAAAAAGAATTCCTTTAGAAAAAATTCTCTCTTTGGAAAAAATTGTTGTTCATGATGTACCAAGTAACAAAATCACGAAAAGCAATGTACGTTTCGAAACATGTCCAATTCAAGGGTTTAATGAGCAGCTATTCAATTTTTCAGGGATAATGAATACATGCAAAGCCTCGCGTTGTTCTTATTTAGATTTTGGTGTCTGTTTGTTTGTTATTACCTACAAAGCTGCTAATTAATGAAGTATACTAGATTTTCGTTTCTTTTCCAGTTAAATATCTTTTGAGATTTCCAGTGAGATATTGAACTATACATAACGGAAAGCTAATTAAAATATCCTCGATAAGAGTACACCAGTTCACGCAAATAATATTAGAAGGAAATGTTGAAGATGGCAACATTAATCCTGTTAATTGTATTACGAGTGGAATTCTGCAGGAAAATAATTATTTGAACTACTCGTGGTACGAAAAAATAACTCTTATAAGCAAAACTAAAGAATTTTTAATCAGCTATTCTCTAACTGGGGATGACGAAGACTGTAAACAGTGAGATTATGTTTTGATCTAAAATATTGCATAAATATAGTAATGATGTTTTTCGATAAATGTTCTCCATGTAGAAATTATTTATTAAACCGTAGGCACTACATGCAACATTACTTTAATTTTTTCACAAAAATTTCTAGTCATGGTTGTATAAATATATATAAAGGTATTTCTTATATACTGTATAAAGGTCTGTTCTAATGATCTCCCACGCACTCTGTAGCAATTTCCGATTATTAGATTAATAGCCCAAATCTAAAGAAAATTTGCTGCACTGAATGTGAAGCATTTACGAAATCTAGTGTTGAGTCCCTCTTAACATACAGCTGCATCTTCACTGGCTTTGATTCAGTGTATACACAACCAAATACACAACAATAATGTTCACGTTGTTTCTTTTGTCCGACTTCCGATAGACGTGTGAGTAAACCCTCTTACTCGATTTATGTTTATAAAAGCACAAAATTTCCGATCCTGTTAAGTTACATTTACTTCAGGCACTAAACATGTGCGTGTTAAAGGCATCAGTTCTTGAATATTACTGAGATGGGGGGAGTAGATTTACGGACTGGCACTGTACTTGGAAATCGTGAAATAGCGCAGATGTTTTAATAAACTACTATCACTTCCTCTTTTTGCTTTAGAGACTACAATACATGAAGAATATCATCGGAATATGATTTCATTAGACATATACTTATTTGTTTTTGGCAACTTACTAATCTGACAGAGTTACTTGCTTTGTGGAGATGAGTTCCAAATTTTGGGATGGAAACGTTTTTAGCTTCATACAAGATTGGCTGAATTTGTCTTCAACAAAAGCCCTTTAAATGTTATTGAGGTTATGGATGTCATTGGAAGTCCCGGTCTTTCAATTAAAGAGTTGATCTTTTTGTAGACGTTGCGGTGGAAATGCTTCTAAAATGTTAAAGAGATAATGAAATAATACACTTTGTCTTATAACAATAAAGAAAAAGACCACAAATCGATACACAGACTAATAACTCATGCAGTTTGGAATGTCAATGGGAACTGTAGTTTTATTCTAGGAATGGGAATTTTTCGAGTCACCAAATAAAAAAAGTGCAAAACCAAAGCTTTGTTTGGAAAAAACATCCTTTATAAAGGTATAGAATTATTTGTCGCAAGGTGCCAGTCGTGCAAAACATCAAAATGAATAATGTTGAGGCGTCTATTGTGGCTTGCTCCTCGGGACAAATATTCTTTACCTTTCTAATTATTGTTTCATTAAAAATTATTTGATCAGTATTTTTATAGTGTGAGAAACGGAAATTATAGAGAAGGAGGTAGTTTTATGTTTTTATGTTTTTAAATTATATTTTATAAAGATGGAACAATTGCTAATCACTCAACCAGTGACATTTTTTTAGAGAATATATTTCATGTACCAATAAGTGTATTATATAGTTTATTACTCAGGAAATGAGACAAGTCGTAAAAATGGAGTATCTTTCTACATCCAATGAATATGACCATCATTCAGGTTTATGCACCCACTACAGAGGCACAAGAAACCAAAAGAAGACATTGTAGAATTTTGTGACAAGTTGCAAGAAGTGATAGATGCAACAAAGCCAGATTTATGGCTACTTATCGGAGATTGGAATGCAAAAGTGGGAGAGAATGAGAAACAAGAATAACAGGTCGTTTTGGTTTAGGTATTCGTAACACTTCAGGGAAGAGGCTAGTTGAGTTTTGTGCAGAGAATTCTTTGTTCTAACACCTGCTTTAAACAGCACAAAAGAATATTGTACACATGGATATCACCTGATGGACAATACAGAAATCAAATTGACTATATACTTGGACAAACAAGATGGAGAAGTGCAATTCAGTCTGTCAAGACTTTTCCAGGAGCAGACTGTGGAGCGGACCATGAGTTATTAGTGGCTAGAATACATGTGAAAATTACGGAAACTGAAAACAACACAATTGTCGATCAGATATGATCTTGGAAACATACCAGCTGAATACAATATTATTATAGATAGAGAACAGATTTAACACACTAAATTTGTGTGAAAGAGGACCAGATGAACTATGGGAAGAGATTAAAGATATAATTAAAACAGAAGAAAAGAAGAATATTCCAACAGTTTGTAAGAAGAAGTTTAAATGGCTGTCAGAAGATGCCATCAAAACTGCTCACGAAAGGAGGAAAATGAAGGCCACAGGAAATTTGCAGGAAGTACTGCATTTGAATGCAGAGTTTCAACTCTGCATTCAAATTCAACCAGAAGAGACAATGAAAAATACTTTTTAATAGGAGACAAAACAAGAAAGGAAAAATAAGAGATCTTTTCAAAAAGATCAGAGAACTAACAGGGAATTTTAGTGTCAAGGAGCCAATATTGAAAAGTAAACACAAAGGATATCTTACACAAGATGCTGACATCAAAGAAGATGGAAAGAGTATACAGAAGCTCTTTACAGAAAGGACTCCAAAATTACTGAGAAATTTCAAGAGCAGGATTATACACAGGAGTCAGTACCACTGGAGAGTGAAGTGAGGTGAGAACTGCAACAGCTATCCAACACGAAAGCACCGGGAGGAGATGGAATACCTATTGAGCTGCTCAAAGCCCTGGGAAAAGAGGCAGTTAAAATTTTATCAGCTCTATGTCAGCGAATTTGGATCACAACTACATGGCCTAGGGAATGGAGAAAATCAGTTTATTTAAGGAAGAAAGGCGATACAAGGGAGTGCGAAAATTACAGAACTATAGCATTGATTTCTCATGCAAGTAAAGTCTTACTTAAGATCATTCTTAAAAGACTGGAACCATTCATGAAGAGAGAAATGCCAGATGAACAGGAAGGATTTCGAAAAGGCAGAGAAACAAAAGATCAAATCGCCAATGTGAGATGGATAATAGGAAGAGCACTGGAATATCAAAAGAATGTCTGTCTTTGTTTCCTTGACTATAGCAAGGCTTTTGACTCTGCAGATCATGTGAAACTGTGGAATGTGATAAGAACAATGTGAGAACCAGAGCATTTCATTATCCTTCTGAGGAATCTTTATTATGAACAAGAAGCTACTGTCCGAAAAGATCTTGAGAAAATGAATATTTCACAGCAGGTAAAGGGGTGAGACAAGGATGTATTTCATCTCCGTACCTGTTTAACTTGCACAGCGAATACATTTTAAGAATGACAGGGGTGGAGGGTCTTCAGTTGGAATTAAAATTGGGGGAAGAAATATTAATAATTTGAGGTATGCAAATGATAACACCTTGCTAGCAGAATGCAAAGACGATTTGGAGGAACTTATTATGAAAGTTAAATAAGAAAGTGCTAAATATGGTCTTAAACGTAACCTCAAAAAGACAAAAGTTATGGCAACGTGAACTTAATGATTTTGAAGTAGGTGAGGAGAAAATGGAAGCAGTTAACAATTTTGTGCTCCTAGGATCCCGAATTGTTAAAGATGGTTATTGTACTGAAGAAAGTAGAAGGATCATTACTAAGAAAGAAAGCAATGACAAATTTAAGCAAGATCTTTAAAGATAAAGATATTAGCCTCGCAACAAAAATCATAATCATGAAAGCAATGGTATTCCCTATGTTACTGTATGGATGTGAAAGTAAACCCTGAGAAAGAGTGAAAGAAGGAAGATAGATGCATTTGAATTATGGGTTTAGAGACGCTTACTAAGAATACCATGGACTGTAAAACAAACCAATAAATGAATGATAGAGAGAATAAAGCCAGATTGCTCCCTCGAAGCTACGATCATCAAGCACAAATTGTCATACTTCGGACATATTATGCGAGCAAATGACAGTCTGGAGAAGATGTTGCTTGCTAAAGTTGATGGAAGCAGGAGAAAAGTAAGTCCAAGAATTATATAGGTGGATGCAGTTAAAGAAGCAACTGGAATGCGCTTGGAAATTCTGAATAATATGGCCTCCATACAGATCTGAATAGAGAATATATGTTCATAGAATCACCAGGAGTCAAAACCGACTCGATGGAACATAACAACAAAACCAATAAGTATTGTCGGCCTGTAGTATCGTACGCAAAGCAGACGTTTTGAACAATGCAGAAATCCTGCTATAGAGACAAGACGTGGAACTTTTTCAAGCAAATTCAGGCCTCCAAAAAGCACAGTGGAGAGATTTCAGACGGATGAAAAAATCCATGTCATATTGTCATTCGTAAAATATCCATACGAATAGTGGGATTTGAACCACTAATATGCTGATTTTGACTGATAATACCCTAACTACTTGGTGAACAAAGCACGTTTTTATTTAGTAAACACAGTTTTTTCTCTTGCTGAGTTATTTTTCCAATGAAAAAGTACTATTCAATTCGTGGATAATAAGTCCGCACTCTAAAATAGTTTTCCATCGTTCGATTTGCCTTAATTCGCCTTTTCCAAATTATTGTGTTGTTCCACACCATAATTTGGCATAGGCAGCTACAGTCTATGATGCATGAGCGTCTGTGCGACTGAATTCAATATCCAGTACATTTCAAAGAAGATAGTATACGTTCACTTTTTTGCCATATCAGAAAGTACAGATTAAATATATTCTCCTTCTTAAATAATTAGAATATTTTATCAAAGTTTTCTCATTTTCTCCCTGCCTGTTTCCTCTAAAGAAAAACAAAAACATGTACAAAAAGCGAAAGAACCGCATACATTAATTCAATTACATGAACAGCAGTAATTGAGTTGCCGATACCCGACTTCTAAAGGAGCGCTTGGCGATAAAGAACCACTTCTATAATTCCCAGAATCTCTGCTTACGGTTAATTTAGCGACATCTGAAAATAGCAAAAAAAAGAAAAAGAAAAAAAAAGATTTACTTAAAAAATCAATAACAAGAAGAGAAAGCTTCATTTACATTATTCATTGCAACAGCCAGCCATTAGGAATTCCAATATCCAACAAGTACAGTGTACGAATTTAAAACTTTATGCAGCGAAGAAAATAAATGAAATAAATTGTACTTAAATTGATGAAAATTAGTACTAATCTTTGGAAATAAGAGATTTTTTTTTTATATTTTCACTGTCTGTGAAAGCTTGTGGATAATACACAGTACATTAAGAAGGTGTTTATAATAGGTTGATGCTTTTTTATTGTTTGAAGAGCCTAGAAGAACGAGAATAAGAATGTTTTATATTATTTTTTGTACAAAATGATAGCTTGAGGCTTTATGCTAAAAGGTGATAGATAACTTAGTTTGTTGACACTTTTAACATGTCAATAACCTTGCATTTTAGAATCCGATGGAGGATGGAAAATGAACATATTACATACGCAATCCTCAAAGCAGGCAATGTATAATCAGACGCTCTGTGCCTTCATCAAACTGGAAAGTGGTCTCATCATGAGTGGTAAAAATTATAATTTTTGCCACTTGTTTTTTTAAATATGATTGGATAATAGAGAATTTTGTATTATACAATCATATTAAGAAAACAAAATCAAATTTCATTAGGGTTACATTAAAATCAAAATCAAAGCAACTAACGCTGTGAAAGCAGTATGAAATTATAACTGCACTATCATAACCACGTATGTTCTTCGGCGGGTTTGAAGAATAAAAGCAAAGCAGCTTCCTGAGGAAAGCCCTGCGATTTTATGAGACCGGCAAACGTACACTCAGATCACACAAATCTTTCCAAACAAACCGTTGTTGCTATCTAATGCTCTTTTGAACCTCTTACAATTACATCCTTCTTGAATGTTGTGATCAACAAGTCTTCAAGTCATCTTGAATGTTGTGATCATCTTGAATGTTGTGACACATCAAGTCTACTAACCAATGTCTCAATCTAGAAAATACACTAATAGTGATCTGATTACATGAGAACACATTAGTTAAAAATGGAATAAGCACCACACAAGGAAAGGTCTCCAGACTCAATGAAAAAACAAAGGAAACCAGATAGATTCCTTCAAAAATAATAATTGATATATTAATAGAATGGAATTGTCAGTGATGTTTCCAAAATATTGGTGAAAACGAGAAGATTACAAATGTATAATTGTCTATAGTGATAAATCGAAATTAAGTTTCGATATTTTACACACCTTAGCTTTCCAAGAAAATTTAATGTCCTGTGTGTAAAATGCGACTGAGTGCACTCCAAGAAATCCACAATAGAATATTTTTTAGCTCATCTTGATGAGTCGCTAGCAGTTAGGTCAGGAGTGCAAACAACGATGATGAAGGACCTTTCATATTAGCGATCGAGGCGTTCTTGAATGTGGTCACACCTATGTCTCTCTGTTTCTCTCTTCCTCCGTGTGTGTGCGTGTGTGTGTGTGTGTGTGTGTGTGTGTGTGTGTGTGTGTGTGTGTGTGTGTGTGTGTGTGTGTGTGTGTGTGTGTGTGTGTGTGTTCGGAGTGTTATCATGAATTTAGAGCGCTTCAAACTGTCGTAGATGCTCGCTGACATCAGACAAAGAATCACGATATGATTCGACATTGATATGCAATCATAGAATGAAGGGATTACTTTTCTGTCTCATAAGCACGCGTCAGTATTAATTTTCATGATGGTCTGATGGTCTCGTGCTGATGGTCTCATGCAGAACGTACTGACTGAAAGAGGAGGGCCACACTGCAGCATCTTTCTCTCTCTCTAGGATGCGACGGTGGACTCGACATACATCTCATTCGACCGCGCTAATAGCGCAGCGTGTATTCATTACTACTCTGACCATTATTTTCGAATGGTCAGAGCAGTTGTGTCCGATATTATTTTTAACTGCTACTCAAATGTATATGACGGGAAAGGTGGTAAAATATCTTACCACCTTTCCCGTCATATACATCCATAATGTGATATATTACAAAATATCTATAATGTGATATATTATAGAACAAAGGCAAAAAAAAAAAATAAATAAATACATAAATAAATAAATAAAATAAAAATAAAATAAAAATGCTTATTAAGATTCATCTTTCATTTGTATACTCTGAAATGCTCATAAACAATACAATACATCAAAACAAAACAACAAAATACCTCAAACATAATACTTTAAAACTCAATTTATTCCTCACTGTAATAAAATTATTAAATAATTGAATTCACGTCCTATATTTCAATTCTTTAATTAGTAATTCATTTTACTTGATAAGAAATTTTAACACCTACTTCATTTTAGTCATTTTTTACTTTCTCACATTTTCTTAAGAAAACTATATAAAATGACGTTTTTTGTAATCAGTCTGTACTCTTTGTTTGGAAATATTACACCTGTTATATTTTCACCAATGTCACTAATTATTTCTACTCATATTTCATGGATATGTTATATTCATTCTTTGAAAACAATTTGTGTAAAAAGATGCAAAATGTGTTTGAAAAATGTAATTATGGAGAATGTATTATGAATAATCCGTGTCCGGACAGTTCATCGAGGAGGGAAATTTATCGCGGAGAAATTCATTGCGGAGGAAAATTCATCGCAGATATATGTGAAACATTTTTTTTTAATTTAAACATTTACGAGGGACAAAGAGCACCATATTTAAGAATATTTAGGGAGAATAGTTATATCCAACTAACTGCAGATTGTTGTCAGATTTCTGACAACAATCAGCAGTTGTAATAATCGATACATATTTTGCGGGTAAAAGTATACACGTAAACGATGGATGAAATCTATTAGAACACCATACGTGAAATGATAACATGAAATCTATTAGTGAAAATTAAAATTATTTGAACTGTTTGTTACCCGCTAAAACACGTTAAAACAAGTGTTGTGCACCTAGAAGGCATGGATGTCGTGATGTTCTGTTATTATTTTATTCCTTCAAAATTGTACTACTAGCCACTTCGAAGGAGCAATTATTATTCTGTTGTTATTAAAACAAGTTAAACATTTATCTTCAAGAGGAACTGGAATCAATACAATCAGGCATCTCTCTATCAATATTTGTAGTCCTGAAAAGGACTGTTTTGATGATCATGAAAAGGAACACTTTTTATTTTATACTATTCAAAATTGAGCAGTATGGAAAAAAATGAAACAAAAAAAGATGAATGCATAGCCACAAAGATTTCAAAATAAAAAAATTATGGGCAACTCCTCTTAAGTAATCTAGCGTTTCAATTTTCATAATCACTAACGATGAGCTGAAGTCCTTGCAGTATCTCGATAGCGTTTCTTACCAGGAGGAGGTTGGGTGCCAGCTATACATTCCTCTATTTTCTCCACATTGAAATGTTGCTCATCCTTCGAAATTTTTAGAAACTTCCATATTGTCGGATGAGAAGCACCAATTAGGTCGCTGAACGCACGATGCCATCCTTCGCACGAGTTGTTTGTCTTTGGTAACCCTTCCAGAGCAGCATAGTAACAATTCCAAAAGGCATGGGGAAAGCGAGGTGGACGACGAAGTGATCGACGATCAGGTTTGCCAATCCAGGTGTATTCTACGTAGTGCAGGATAGACTGACCTTCAGCAGGATAGTCATTATTTTCACATAACACTTCAAAAGCACGTACAACACTTGTAGATGGCACAAAAGCAATTGCCGATATCATGCACATTTTTATTGCAAATTCGGAATCAGCAGGAATCACGTTATCGTTTTTAATGCCATGAATTGTGTACAGCTGCGCAAGTTTTAAAAGTGTCATCTGTACACCATGTTGCGTACTCTACAATAACTGTAGATTTCGTTTAGTAGAAAATATCAGCAATCTGTTCCGGCCATCGCTGTTGTCATGCAAAAGGAATTCTTCGTTTCCATAGGTGATTTTATATTTAGGCGGAATAATCAAATTACTTAACGAATTTGGATTTGGTGGTGCCTGTCCTGCTTGATTTCGGGTTCTTCGAATATACTTCTTTACTAAAGCATTGCTCGGCATTTGGCCGATGACGGCAGGAGATATTTTTGTGTATGCTTCCGTGATAATTCGATGAGTCCCATCGCTAGTTGTATGCGTGTGTGTTTGTGGCGGTTTGTGTGTGTGGTGGATTATGTGCCTTTGATTGTGGCATTGTGTGTGGCGTTGGTGTGTGTCTGTCATATAATATATGTGGAGGAATTGATATGTGTATAATATGGGTTATCTTGAGTGTGTTATCATGTACTCAAGAAGAATATTATTTTCTATGTAACTTTTTGTGGTTTTGTGGTGGCGTTTTCTCTCAGCGTGTTTGTGGCGGTGTGTTTGTGATTATGTGAGTGTGTACTGGTTTATTCCTGTGTGTTCGTGGCGGTTTGTGTGTGTGGTGGATTATCTGCCTTTGATTGTGGCATTGTGTGTGGCGTGTGTGTGTGTGTGTCATATAATATATGTGGGGGAATTGATATGTGTATAATATGGGTTATCTTGAGTGTGATATCATGTACTCAAGAGGAATATTATTTTCTATGTAACTTTTTGTGGTTTTGTGGTGGCGTTTTCTCTCAGCGTGTTTGTGGCGGTGTGTTTGTGATTATGTGAGTGTGTACTGGTTTATGCCTGTGTGTTCGTGGCGGTTTGTGTGTGTGGTGGATTATGTGCCTTTGATTGTGGCATTGTGTGTGGCGTTGGTGTGTGTGTGTCATATAATATATGTGGGGGAAGTTATATGTTTATAATATGGGTTATCATAAGTGTGTTATCATGTACTCAAGAAGAATATTATTTTCTACGCAACATTTTAGAACAACAAGAACAATAATATATAGATATATATTTTGTGCGTGTATCATTAAGCAAAGTATATATATATATATATATATATATATATATATTTTATCCTTTTTGTAATATATATATATTAACTCCTTTGGAACTTCATGACACAGATTAATCCTGGGATGCAGTTGGAAGGACCGTGTCACTAACTCTGCTATGCTAAATTTGGCCGAGCAAGAATCGCTTATTAATATACTCAAAAACAAGAACTCCGATGACTTCAATCATACATCCTGAAATTTCTCTTTTAGGAATCCCTCATCCTATAGAACCAGATGATGGCAATCGCAGTATAGGAAGACTATTCAAACATCTTGCATTGGTTCAACCCTTGTAGATATCATGTGTCCTGATCCCACTGATGACACCTAAAGAGAGGTCGAAGTGGGTCTGGGTAGTGGCCTTTCTTCCCGTTATTATTAATTGCTTTATACATACATACACGTAAGACATATCATGGCAAGTAAAATGAAGTCGTTAACTTTTATTTACAAGTAACGTTGATTTGTACATCATTTACGCAAAAAATCGCAATGTTTAGCTTCCTTTGGATGAGGATGTTTTAAGAATATAATATATCTTCGTATCTTTAGTAATTAAATAAATAAATAAATAAATATGTATATATATAAAATAAAAAGGTGAATATATGATGATAATAATAAACTTAAATAATATTATGCAGAGAGCAATCATAATAATGTTAACATAAGAAGAGTAAGATTTAGATGGTCTGGATGATGACCCTAAAGGGTGTCGCGAACCTACGTGTATACGTTCCCGTCCTGTGCGACGGGGTTTTTTCTTTAACTTTCCGGCTTCCTCGAGGCTCACGATCCCTCCTCGGTGCACTTGCCGATGCCGTCCGACTGCTGGCGTGCTTCGGCATAGGTGCACGAACTCGGTGCCATTTCGAAGTGCTATTGCTGCGTATCGCAGCAATAGCACTTAAAAATTTGGCAATGTTTAGTTGATTGACAGATAAGTATATGGAATAGGAGGAAAACACCAACGCGACATTCTCGTTTTCATTGCCGTACTAGTTTTAGACTTTAACGAATGGTTATTCGCGATGTGCGACAGATCCGCCTCTTCATATACTGTTACCATTGGACTGTTTTCTCCTGAAATGGAGCAATGAGGCTAAAGCCTTTCGCAGTTCTATACTATGAGGAGAGGTCCTCTTGCAGGACGGAGGAGATTAAAGACTAAAGAAAGTCTCGTCGACGGAGCGACCCACGGCAGGAGTCCGCACCCGGCAAGCAAGCACAGGCGGTGATGAGCCGTAAGGCGAGCCTCCAGTAAGTGCAGTAAGGATTGCGCCCTAATAAATAAATAAATAGTGAAATAGTAACGAGAAAAAACAAATGAAAAAAGAATTCTAATACGAATTCCAAACGAAAACTGGTGGTGGTGGTAGTAGCGATGATGGTGGCAGTAGTAAGAGAACGAATGCCGATAACGGTGCGTTGCAGTGTCGTGACGGTCACGTGGACACGTGGTCTCCTCCAGCCTCTCCGTAACGTTTCCCAGGTATGGTCCGTTGATCTACAACGCCCAACTCCCGTCGCAGCGCTCTGCACGTGAATTCGTTTGATCAAGCGGCTTCCGGAGATGCATTTCTAACCAACGAGTTTGCTGCCTCTGCGACCGAGCGCCCAGATTTCTAACGAAGTCGAAGCCGAAGTCCGTGCGACGCACGGGATGGGGTCGAGGCGAACTGCTCCTCAGAACGAGGTCTAAACGAATCGGTACCGAGAGTACCGCGGTGCTCCGCGAGTCGGAGCACCCCGACTGCGACGCAGTCGAAACTCTGAGAAGCGAACGCGGCGGTGGCGAGGCTGGCCGCGTTCGTTGCATTCGAACGTTATCGAATGCTACCTGGTTGATCCTGCCAGTAGTCATATGCTTGTCTCAAAGATTAAGCCATGCATGTCTAAGTACATGCCTAAGCAAAGTGAAACCGCGAATGGCTCATTAAATCAGTTATGGTTCCTTAGATTACTTTTTTACTTGGATAACTGTGGTAATTCTAGAGCTAATACATGCAGCAGAGCTCCGACCTTCGGGGACGAGCGCTTTTATTAGACCAAGACCAATCGGGCTTCGGTCCGAAACTCCTGGTGACTCTGGATAACTTTGAGCAGATCGCACGGTCTCGTACCGGCGACGCATCTTTCAAGTGTCTGCCTTATCAACTGTCGATGGTAGGTTATGCGCCTACCATGGTCGTAACGGGTAACGGGGAATCAGGGTTCGATTCCGGAGAGGGAGCCTGAGAAACGGCTACCACATCCAAGGAAGGCAGCAGGCGCGCAAATTACCCACTCCCGGCATGGGGAGGTAGTGATGAAAAATAACAATACGGGACTCTATTGAGGCCTCGTAATTGGAATGAGTACACTCTAAATCCTTTAACGAGGATCTATTGGAGGGCAAGTCTGGTGCCAGCAGCCGCGGTAATTCCAGCTCCAATAGTGTATATTAAAGTTGTTGCGGTTAAAAAGCTCGTAGTTGGATCTCAGTTCCAGACGGGTGGTCCACCGCCCGGTGGTTACTGCCCGGCCTGAACAATCTCGCCGGTTTTCCTTGATTCTCTTCACCGAGTGTCTTGGGTGACCGGCACGTTTACTTTGAAAAAATTAGAGTGCTTAAAGCAGGTGTAACGCCAGAATAATGGTGCATGGAATAATGGAATAGGACCTCGGTTCTATTTTGTTGGTTTTCGGAACACGAGGTAATGATTAAGAGGGACAGACGGGGGCATTCGTATTGCGACGCTAGAGGTGAAATTCTTGGACCGTCGCAAGACGAACTACTGCGAAAGCATTTGCCAAGAATGTTTTCATTAATCAAGAACGAAAGTTAGAGGTTCGAAGGCGATCAGATACCGCCCTAGTTCTAACCATAAACGATGCCAACCAGCGATCCGCCTGAGTTCCTCCACTGACTCGGCGGGCAGCTTCCGGGAAACCAAAGTGTTTGGGTTCCG